>NC_030682.2:56925133-61725133 GCF_000004195.4 Xenopus tropicalis | reverse complement strand
AGAGGTTGTGCTGAGCACAGGGCTTTCCCTTAAATAAGACAAAACACATTAACACACAAAGAAATTCATACAGGTAGTAGAGAAACTCACCCCAAGCGCCAGTGCCCCAGTAGTTACCAGGGGCAGAAAAAATAACCTCTGTTATAACACTGCAAATTTGGCCCTTGTAGTGCAAAAAGCTATTAAAAAAGATCTTTGTCATGCTTGACAATCGTAAAATATCATATTGTGTTTGGACATTCAATATCTGGACATATGTATTGTGTTTCGACATTCACTCTCATATGTATGTATGTATGTATATCTTTATTTATAAAGTGCTACTTAAGTACGCAGCACTGTACAGTAGAATAGATTAATACAAACAGGGTTATTAACATAATAATAGATAAATACAAAGTATAACAATAAATACAGATAAATACAAGATAAATACAGTTGCAACAAGTGTCAAAGACACAAGAGGATGAAGGTCCCTGCCCTGTAGAGCTTACAATCTATATGGGAGGGTGGATATAAGTGCTGTAGGTTACAGTGGGTGACACTACAATATAAGTGCTGATTCCCAGATCAGGTGCTGGGTGAGTGCTCCAAAAGGTAGTCTTTAAGTTTAGTTTTAAAAAGACTGAGAGAGGATTCTCTCCAGAGGAAATCAGGGAGGGCATTCCAAATGTAAGAGGCAGCAAGGCAGAAACAATTGCTCTGCGAGGAACGAAGGAGTTGGCCAGGAACATACGGAGACACAAGAGAAGAGATGTATTGAGGAGCAGAGGAATGGAGGGCTTTGAAGGTTAAGAGAAGGAGCTTGTAAGATATTCTTTGTTTAATAGGAAGCCATGATAAGGACTGCAGCAGGGGAAGGGCCTGAACTCTCCTGGATGAGAGGTGGAGAATTCTGGCAGCAGTGTTTAACATAGACTGTAGGGGGGAAAGATGAGAGAGTTAGGGAGGCCGGTTAGTAGCAGGTTACAGTAGTCAAGTCGGGATAGGATGAGAGCATGCATGAGCAGCCTAGCTGTTGCAGTAGAAAGTTAGGGACGGGTTTTGGCAAAATTGCGTAAGAAAAAGTGACAGGTTTTGACAGTGGTGTTAATATGGTCAGAGAAGGAGAGACAGGAGTCAAAGCTGTATATATAGTTCATTATCATTAAACAAGATTTTACCATTGCAGTTGTTATAATAAGTAAAACATTTGGCTAACCTTTGTTCTCTTCACTAAACAGCTGGGCGTGAATGACAAATTATATTTACAGGCTTTTCAATTGCTTTTATTTCCAGAAATAAATACTCAAGAGGCAGATCTAATTGAGTCTAACAAAGAAAAATAGTCAGAAGAGTGAGGAGCTTGTAGAACAGCCATTTCAGGATACATTAGCTCAAATGAATGTGCATAGACTGCTGGTGTTATAATGCATGAATTATTTAAAATACTGATTGAAAAATTAATCAGCAATGTGTTATTTATACATAGAATATTACATTATAGGAAACTGGTGAACATTTGATTAGCAGATTAAAACAGCAATTAATCACCGAGCTGGAACTTTCTATTCATTTTTTTAACCTAAATTACTATGTTACTATGTAACAAGAACATATAATATTGTTATTAAAACTTTTTGTTATAAGTTTATGTTTATCTGTGTGTATATCTGCCTATGTAACCTTTAGCCTTGGGGTTGGTTATAGACTGTGTTAGGGTATTAGAATGTGCCCACAACTCAGATGTATTACAGACGTACCAGATTTAGATGGGATTTTTTCATTTTAAGAAGTTGGGTACCAAACTAGGAGTCAAGGTTTGCAACTAAGACCCCTGGGCAGTGCCTGTCTCTTCCTTTTTTAGTTCTGAATTTTAACCAGGGACCTGCAGAGACATTCTCTACAATGTCACTGTTTATTTGAGCAGATGGTTTGGTCTTATGTTCAATACTTTGCCATCCTTCAATTTCCCGATAGGAGTAGCATGCTTTATTCTTAATCTGTTTTGAGTATCCCATCAACTTTTCTATAAATCCCCTCTGTGTGAACCTGTACTATGATCCCTGTATTACGCTTCCTGGTTTCTGATTCCTAGTTATGTTGGGTTGAAAAACCCAACATACTGTTCTTCCACTTCCGCTTCTTCTTCTTCTTAGGGCCCCACATTTTCTAAACGTTACTCCTCCTACAGTTTTAGGGGTACAACACCCAAACTCGCCACACTTCTTCGCCCTATAGCAGAGCAAGTTGCTTGTGCTTTTCTAAGGGATCCGTCCCCCGTGTTTTTGTGGCGCCACTCCGAACTCCCCAATTTTCCCATTGACTTTGACAGGGAAGTGCTGCCACACTTACAGCTTTGAAGCTACACTCCCCGAACTTGAATAACATAATAATGGGGTCACCCTGAATGAAATAGCGACATTTGTTGGATGACCCAGAAAGTGGGAGGGGCCCACAACAACACATCAAATTTCACCCATTGACATTTATAGGGAAATTGAAACTGCTGCCAATCTTACAGCTTTGAGGCCACACTCCCCAAACTGGAATCACATTGTACCTTTCCAGTCATGGGGTCAGCCTGAATAAAAATATGATGATTGTTGGATGCCCAAAAGTGGGCGGAGCTGTGAACAGCCAGTCAGATTTTACCTATTGTCTAGGCGGAAATCCAACCTGCTGCCATTCTCTTTGCAGAGTTAGGCACCAGGTAACTGCAAATCAAGGTTAGAAAAAGTGGGCAGAGATACCAACAGCCAATCAGATTTTTACTTTAACCCCAGGGTCCCCAAACCTTTCACAGCTGGTCAATAGGGGACTGAAGTTTTAGTTTTGAAAAGTAGGCGGAGCCACCAACAGCCAATCAGATTTCACCTATTGAATTTTATTGGTTTGATACCAGGGTTCCCAAACTTTGCACAGCCAGTCACTGGGTGACTATGCATTCAAGTTTCTTTTAAAAAAGCAAAGTGGGAGGGGCCAACAACAGCCAATCAATTTCACCCATTGACATTTATGGGGAAATTGAAACCGCTGCCAATCTTAAAGGCTACAGCTACAATCCCCATTCCATTGAATTTTATTTGTTTAAATTTAAAATGCTGCCATTCTCACACTATTTATGCCAGGGTGCCCACTGTTTGTCCCTGGGTGACCCTGGTTAAAAAAAGTGGGCACACGCACCAACCACCAATCACCAATCACAATTTACCTATTGACTTTTGTTGGTTTAAATTTAAACTGTTGCCGTTCTTTAACTATTAATCCTAGGGTTCCTTAACTTTGCAGAGTTAGTCACTGGGCAACTGTAGTTCCAGGTTACAAAAAGTAGGTGGAGCCACCAACTGCCAATCAGATGTCTCTCTTCGACTTTCAGTGGGGAAATCTAAATTGCTGCCATTCAGACACTATTAAAACCAGGGCCCCCAAACTTTGCACAGTTGCTTTTACTATATAACTGTGGTCCAAGGTTAGAAAAAGTGGGCCGAGCCAACACGTTTTTCAACCCAACATGAAGTTTGTTCTTAAACTTACCATTCTAGTTCCTTATTCCTGCCCTATCCCTAGTATTTTGGCTTTAATCTCAGTCTGTTTCCTGTATTTGAAGTTGCCTTATAAATCCTGCATTTGTTTATCTGGTTTTGCCCAGTCCAACTAACTACGCATTTTTCTGACCTGTATGTTAAGCTCCCTTGCTTCATACAGTGGGAGTCTCTGGATTCTAATGCAGTAAGATCTGGAGACACTTGTGGTATCTAAGGGCCATGCCCAAAACCTAAGGAAGCTGTTATAGGCAGAACATTGCGCCTAGTCCCAATACCAGTTGCTTCCCTGCAGTTCAGGATTGAATGCACAATGTATTTGTGGTTCACTAGGCCTTAAAGGAGAAGGAAAGTTAAAAACTAAGTAAACTTTACTAGAAAGGTCTATATAAGCACTTACAGTAATGCTGAACTGAGTCCTCTATCAAAAGAAACATAGGATTTATTGTCTCCTTTTTTGTAAGCATATTGTATCTGACTTCCTCTGTTAGAAATAGCCTTCATTACTGGGGCCAAAGTCTGCGCAGCTCTCCTCTGTCCCATCTCCTGCTCCCCCCTCCATAAGAATTCATAAAACTCACTCCCCCCACCCTTAGGAATGAGTGAGCAGGAAGCTATGAACACCAAGCTAAAATGGCAGCTGCAATCAGAGAAAGTGTCTAGGGCTCTTTACTCAGGTATGATAAAGTTTTCTGCAGAATAAATATAGCATTCTAGGTGGCACTAATGTGGCGAATCTATTGGCAGTAAAATGCCAAAATGACTTTCCTTCTCCTTTAATAGAAATAATGCCATAGTGGAATCTAGGGTTTTTGAAGGAGTAACCTATGCAAAAATATTTTAAATTTTTTTCATGCAACATTGGTAAGATTAATGATCTCTTTTACTTCTATATTTCCATGGCAAAAATTGGATGATGGAGAAATAGAACCTCTGTTAGTTATTTAAATGCCGGTAGGCTTAATACATTGGAAGTGTCAAGGAATTAATTGCAAAGCGGTTTTGGACACAAGAAAAATGTTTTGTTTTCTCTTCCTTTACCACGAGGTATAATTTATGTCTTATGGATAAAGATTTCTGTAACTGGACTTTCTGTTCTACAAACATATACAGCACAGAACAAATGTTCACTTACACAGGGAATTACCATACTGCACTTCATAAATATGCCACTGGAAGTGGAAGCAGGAAAAGGAACCAGCTTTAATCAAAAGAGCAGTATTTTTAAAAGGTCCCTTAATATTGCAAAGCAGGATTTTCAGTTTACTAGAAAAACATGTGATTTTTTAAGAGAGGAAAACACCATTTATAATGGCATTATTTGAACCAGCTTATTTGATTTGATCTGGCCAACATGACAAGAATTATATTTATATGACATTATTTTGCTTATTGGCTTTGATATAATGGTTTCCCTGGAAAAAACACAAGGTAAGAGTCATAGCTGCATGATCTAATGAAAAACACAAATACAGATCTTTGGTGGGGTTTTATACCATGCCTCCCACTCTGCCTTCAGAATATCCTTAATGTGAAGATTTCTGCCAACATTACCTCATTACTTGCACACCCCTGCAGGGACGGCAGTTTTGCCAAGAGAAAAACGTTCATCTTTGATTCTATAGGGACAAAAAGGGTTTGATACAGAAGATAAAATCTGTACAGTAAAACTATAAACATTTATTACATCAAACCACCCTTTACTTCAATATTAACAATACTAACCCTGGTTAATTAATGGGGGTCCTCTGTCTGACCCTTATACTATGGAGCTACAATTTACTAGTGCTTAGTTCCCATCAGCTCCAGTTACTAAAACAGAACACATGCCATTTGGAAATGAAAGGCCCCAGCTAATTTACTGAATAACATATTGAATAAGTAAGCATTATTAACTGATTTATTAGCAACGGGTAGCATTTGCCTGGGATATGGGTATATATGGGTATATATATATATATATATATATATATATCCACAGCCTAAGGAAAGACCAATGGCACAACTGTCTCAAGTCATAGACACTTTTTTGCAATTAATGTTTAGATATTTGAACCTGGATCATGCTGTATATCTGGAAAATTATACCTTGTCTGATGTATTGTGCCTGTCTTGTAATTTAAACCTAATAAAGAAGTATATGGGTCATACACGCATACAAATACAACCATATTGCATCTGCCTGCCATGCCAGCTGCTCTTACCTGACTTCCTGTAAAACATATGTATGAGCATGCATATTTGCTGCTGCAGGGACTGCTCTCTCAGATTTAGGTTCTACCATCTGACAAGCTTACCAAGCCACTGAAGGACAGAGACTTGACCACAGGACAACTTTTAAGTTATGTAAGTTTAAGTAATTACAACAAAATAATATGTTTTCCTAATCCCTGATGTTGCTATCCATGTTCAACTGAGTATACTTTCCATGGGAAGACTGCAACTCCATACATTTTAACTTTAGAAGACCCCTTATGTGACTGTTCAAGTTCCACCAGTGCCAGTGCCAGTGAAAATTCTTACGAATGTAATTTAGGTAATGGTATATCCAGGTCATGGTATATCTATTGTAATAAGTCAGATTAACTGGACTTTTTTTTCCCTTAAAGATTTTTTTCTACTCATCTGACCGCCTTTAAGTTTGACACACATTTAGAATACATGCACACTTAACAAACAAAAAAATCATCTAGATTGACACAGGAGCTAGCTCTGTTATCACTTTCCAGAAAGATTGTGCATCACATAAGCAGGTATACATGGTCAGGGACAGAACAATAAAAAACAATCTTCAGTACCCTAGCTGTTGATGGACTTTTGGACTATATTTTTGTACTATAATGCCATCTTTATGCCAGCCTTGGCAACCTGTGTTACTGGGCCTGATCTCCTGACATATGTGATAGACTTATCAAACAACATATGGCCTTAAGAATATAGATGCCTATGCAAGCAACAACCTGACAACAATACATAGAAAGAGCTGGCAGTTTGGCAAACTCATCATCATTTTTAGCTACAAGCTAATAGTGTGCTGCAAAAACATCTGTTGACAAAAATGCTCATCAAAGATGATGCGAAGATGCAGAAGATCTCAAATGTCCTTTGCCTCTTGTACTCCCTTTTTATGCTCCCTTTTTATCAATAAACTCCTACCTGGGAAGCTGTTTCAGAAATTTGGTCCAGAAAGAGTAGGGGTTAATGGCTCCTTGACTTTCTCCAATCAACATTCAGAGGAAGTATTTTATAGTTCCTCCCAGGCAGGCACACTGCCTGAGAAAACATGTTTCTATGTGTGAGTGATGTATTCCTGGAAAATTCAGATCTAGGGAGTTCAGCTAGTGGTTTAGAATCTTGACCTGTTGTGTTTCCCCTAAATATTGCTTTAATGTTATGTGTATGACCCAGCCTGTACTGTGACCTTGCCTAATCCCTGATTACTTGTTCTGCCCTTTAGTGTATGACCCGGCCTGCGAACCTTTGCTCCTTTCTCCTTTGGCTGCATTCACTCCTTCACTGCGAACAGCTTTCGCTACTGACAAGCAGCTCCTCTCTCTCAGTAGCCAGTGCAGCTTCAGTGCAGGTGAGGTTCGCCACACACAGTCACACTTCCTAACTGGATACAGTGAAACTTATTTTGGCAGCATGACCACAACTATCGTGTATTAATTGTACTAGTTCTGCAACTAGTTTTACCTTTATTTTGCACAGGGTTCCCAGTCACTGGGGTCCTATATATCTGAACACTCTGAACATAACAGAAGCAGTGAAAATAGCTCCTAAAAAGTGCCTTCCAAATTCACTTTTTGCTTTAAACGGAAAGCTAGTGTCTCCACCACATCAAGTGTAATAACCTTGTTAGTGGTATGGGCCACCGGCATCACAATCTCTTTCTGCACTGTAGTGGATACTTTCTCAGCATGTATTGGTTTCATCCTGCTGTGCCCTATCTGCTACAGCCCTTTTCACTACTGGTTAAGCTCTGTTGCTATGGCTGCCACTATTTTCCTTGAATTATAATCAGCTATAACAGGTATGTAAGGAGAGTTAGGGAGCAACACAAGCATGAAAAATTTAACTGGGGTACCAAATAAGGGCTGTGATTGGTTATTTGGTAGCCCTTATGTGGACTGGCAGCCTACAGAAGGTTCTGTCTGTCAGTTCACCTGGTTTGTATGAAACAAACACTTGCCTCTAAGCCAGAAATTAAAAAATAACCATCATCTTGGAGGCCATTGGGAGGAACATCCAAGGGCTTGGGGACCTCTGAGCCTGTTGGTCAACTGCCCTATTGCCCTTGATGATATTTTAGGTATTGCCATCTTAGCCACAGGCTCATTGGCTACTACTGTTGTGTTGCACTGTTAAACTAAACTAATTACTTGAGCAGTGGGACCCCCACAGTAAATATACACACTGCCAGTAAGCATATATAAGCATACTGGATACAGGCAGACATTTATACTCACATGCATGTACACATATATATGCACAAAGTAAATACTTTGTATATACACATTCCAAGTAAGCACTTTACTGAATGACTGTAAGGAGAAGAAAGAGCCTAAGAGGCAGGAACATGTTCCATGGCTGAGAAAGCATCAAGGAAAAGTACAATAAATCATTTGAACCATAAATACGCAAGTGCATTTTGTGACATGCTCTGGGAAAAGTTGATCTTACCAATGGGTTTCATAAAGCAGATGGAACAAATTCATGTATCGACTAGTCTAAACTACAAAATCCAACTTACTACTTTTCAAAAAATCAGATTCAACCTACTGCAAAGCAAGGCAGGACAAAACCCCTGTATTGTTCTGCATTGTCCAGTACAGCTGTTTATTCAATACCAAAGCTTTGTTGTAAAATCTGCATATATTTTTCTCCTGCACATTTTTTTTCTCGATTAATAAAACAAGTTTGTAAAAAAGAACATTGCTAAACATTGACAGCCATACTTTATCAGGGCAACGTATAAGAGAGGTACTAGACTTGTCAGTGTTTGTTTTACCTTTCCTCCCACGTGTCTAGTCTTCAGTGAAATTGCTTGACTGTTACTGTGGGTTTGAAATCATGCACTCAAATAAAATTGATAATAGGTGTCACACTTTATAAGCAGTACAAAGTGCACTGAAGTGTTCTCAGGCATATTCCCCTCTAGTTACATTAAACTGGTTTTATGTAGAATATTAAGTATGGATGATGGCATATTAAAACTGGGAGTTTGGCAAATATATAATATCTATGCATAGTCTGTCTGCAATGTGCTTTATCTGTAGTGACATATAACCTTGGTACATTAGACTTTGTTACTTGTGATTTTAATCTTGCTACGGCAAGGAAGATATTGCTATAAAAATACAAGTAAAAGGCTTGTAGCTTAATTTATCAGGACAAAGAATCTTTGAAAGTATGATGCCTCTTCAGGTGAAATAGATGTTCGTAATATTTAGATAGAGCTGTAGCCATCATACTTCTGCAAATACTCATCCATCTAATCTTTTAAAATTCTTAGGCAAGGGGTTTTTAATGAGTGATAACTTCAGAGTTGTTATGAAAGGCATTTATTTTGCAGTACAACACCATGACTCAGAAATATATATCAGGCCTTGTCATGGTGATCCTCCTCTACCGCAGAGTCTGTGGGGGAGGTAGGAACATAATTTGCATCATGTTACATTGCAGAAATTATTTTTATAGGTACTGATACAACTCCTGGTGAGAAGATTCTTTTTCTATTAGAGATTTTCAAAGCCTTAGTAATCTAGCTGATACTGAAATAATAATGTACTTTAACCCATTAATATAGATATCCAAAGGAAAGGACAATGACATGAATTATGATTCCAAAATTATAGATAAATACACTTAAATTATGAAATGAATTTTAGAAATAAAAAATACTTTAAAATAACACATTATTTTACTAACCATAAATAATACATACACTAGTTATTGAATATAGTAAATGTATTATTTTTCAATTTGAAAATAGAGGGAGTAAAAGTGTAGAATAGTATAGGGCAAGCGAGTCAAAAGAAACAAAAGTGATAAAATGTGAAGGCTTTAAATATACTGGGTAACTTAGGGGCAGATGCATTAATATTTATTTTACCACTAATAAAACTTTGAACGGGTGTTTCTCTAACATTTGCAGCATATTTTTTACCCACAATGCAGTATTTTACTCAGTATTCCAACATAGGGCCTAGGATGGCAGCTTTAGGGGGTACCTACTGTATATGGTAAATAAGATTTTTTGCAGAAAAAAAAAATTCTTCCTAGCCACCGATGGCTACTTCTTGACTAAATATGGCAGTGGAGTGGGAATGTAGAGGGTGAGCTCCTCGCTATCACATCTACTATCTGTGTGATTGCGTTAGTTCTGGCACATGGCATTAAATCATTGGCATGTTACAGTATATGTTTGACACAACTCAGTGTAGCAACCCTGGAATTACTGCCATGTCCATCCAGCATATACACATGACAGAGTAAGCAATGAAAAAACAACAAACATATGATACACAAAATAGTGAAAAGATCTTTTACTTAATTCCTAATGTAGTTTCCAGATTGACACACATCTTTACCAGACTTTAAATCGATGCTTGTAAAAAGTGTATATAAATGTTTTATGCTGTTGTGTACTAGGGATTCCCAGATGTCCCAGTTCAACTCTAGGTAAAATGTGACAGAATTTTCTGGCTTGAGGCTTTCTCCTGGCCCTTTAGGAATGCCCCCTACTTCATATTTTACGTTTTAGAAATGTTATGGGACCTACAGGTTTCTGATCATCAGCGCAACTGCACACACATTGCCTGTAACAATATTAGTTTCAAGCCCCCATTATTATATTAGTGTGCTTGTTGCACTGTAACTTTCAGACTTTTTAATTAACATATTTTTACTATTAATATAAAGAATGGGTAAGAAACATGGTACTTTTCTAAAAAAAAATATTGATGCCTACCATCAGTCTATTAATAATTCTGAAAGAGTTTGGGGACTGTGAATTCTCAGTTTGCAGAGCAGAGTGTTAGGGTGATAGAAACTGACAGCAGGCAAACTACATCATTCTGGCCTTATTTTGACAGTGCTGAGGTTTTCCTGCCAGGATCAGTCCATTCTACTTCTTTGCTTTTTGTCAGCTACTGAAAAACATAATGTCTGCATACGAAAAGCAAATTTAGTACAAATCTGCAAATTCTTTCTGCCCATTTTAGAAAGCAATCATTGATCTTTACCCACAATAAACAGGTTCCCCATTAATAGTCTCCCAATCACAGGATTACATTAAAATATTAAGGGAAGGTCAACTTTAAATAAACTTTTAATATGTTATAGAAGCTCCAATTACAAACAGATTGTCAGAAAACCTTACATTTTTATTGGTTTTAAATTATTTTCCTTCCGGATCTGTCTCTTTTTATATAATGCTATCTGGTTGTCAGGGTCACTAACCTTGACAAGCACAAAAACAGACTGTGAGGCTTTATTTTTTTTATTGCTTATATTTCTATCCAGGTTCTATTTGCTTCAGCTTCCTTTATAAATGTGAGGTTAGCAAAGGTAAGGTTTAAGCATTGAAGAAGGACTTTGATGTCTTCTTGGAAAAGCAAACTATTATGGTACAGTTAGGGGCTGATTTACTAACCCACGAACGGGTCGAAATGAGTCCGATTGCGTTTTTTTCGTAAAGATCGGTATTTTGCGATTTTTTTCGGCGTCTTTACGAATTTTTCGTTACCAATACGATTTTTGCGTAAAAACGCGAGTTTTTCGTAGCCATTACGAAAGTTGCGTAAAATCTTGCGATTTTTCGTAGCGTTAAAACTTGCGCAAAAAGTTGCGCTTTTTTCGTAGCGTTAAAACTTACGCGAAACTTCGCACCTTTTAAGTTTTAACGCTACGAAAAAGGCGCAACTTTTCGCGTAAGTTTTAACGTTACGGAAAAATCGCAAGATTTTACGCAACTTTCGTAAAGGCTACGAAAAACTTGCGTTTTTACGCAAAAATCGTATTGGTAACGAAAAATTCGTAAAGACGCTGAAAAAATCGCAAAACATACGAAAAAGTCGCAAAATGTTCGTTTTCAAGTCGGAACTTTTCCAATTCGGGTCGGATTCGTGGGTTAGTAAATCAGCCCCTAAGTGTTGAGCGACTGTTGATTTGCAGTGAAATTCTGCATTTTGGCTAATTTTTTGCTAAACTGCGAAAGAAATTTGCAGGGAAAAAAATTTGCAAAAAAAGTTTAAAGCAGGAGAGAGAAAAAATGGGCATTGACTAACCTAACATATTTGGAGTGAGAAAAATGGCCATAGACTTCAATGCATTTGAAGTGGAAAAAAGGTTGTGCGTGTAAAAAAACACTGTGTGGTACTGCATTTCGCAAATTATTCAACAGTTTCACAAAGTTTACGGCGAAACAAATCAGGACAGATTCACTCATTACTAATTAAGGTACTGCAATTAACAGTTCAGTTAATAAGGGTCAATATATATGGACTTTATTTCACATAGGCTTATAAATAATTGTGTTTGTATTCATAGTGATAGCATGCCATTATTGTCTGTTTATTGCTTTCTTGAGATTGTGTGTGCCATGTGAACTGCAATTTTGGTCATTGATGAGTGTCAAATGATGAGTGCATCGGTACTTTTTATCAACAATTTTTTTCTTCCCTGATTCCCAGTTTTTTCTTATCTGCTTAATTTTAGTTAATGACATGGCTTCAAGCTTCTGTGCTGTTTCCTTAAAAGAACAAACCTACAAAAAAACAGTTATATGTAATAAATTCTAATGAACTTCAGTGGTGTTGATTAAATAATGTCAGATTGTTGGCATACGTTTTGCAAGTAGAGTTATGGGACCTGTTAATCAGAATGCTCAGGACCTGGGGTTTTCCGGATAAGGAATCTTTCCGTAATTTGGATCTCCATAACTTAAGTCTGCTAAAAATAATTTAAATATTGAATAAACCCAATAGGATTGTTTTGTTTTTGTCTCCAATAAGGATTAATTATATCTTAGTTGGGATCACGTACAAGGTACGGTTTTATTATTACAGGGAAAAAGGGAATCTTTTTTAAAAATGTGAATTATTTGCTTATAATGAAGTCTATGGGAGATGGCCTTCCCGTAATTTGGAACTTTCTGGATAATGGGTTTCCCGATAATGGGTCCCATACCTGTAATTATTCTTTAGTGCAGCACCTTTCCTGTAAGCCAATATTCTTGGTCTCTTGTTTTATCATTTTTTAAATAATTTAAAAAATTATACAATCACATAATCGACCAGTATTATTTCCTTTTTATGCTGTGGTGATTATGCAATATTTCGATATAAACAGAGAAAAGAACAGTTATATTGTTATTAGCGGTTGTTGCTTGCAGCAAGCTGATTCATACAGGAAGAATGGATGTTGAAGCAATCCTAGAAACACAATACCCAAATATGAAATGTCACATTGTGTGTTTTTTCCAAGTCAATCTGGTATAGGTGAATCAATTATTGTTTTGTCTTGCTTCTTTAGAATATTAATGTAAGTGTGCAGACAGCTATATATCAGTACTGTAATTTTGCATCAAAAAGATGACATTGAATACTATGCAAAAGTCCCTTGAGCAATTTACTCATTTTACTTAGCATCAAATCCTTTTCCCTTTGTTTAGAAACACTAAAACTCAAAATTATAAATGTTTATAGCAAAACTAAAGCAAAATATAACAGATTTGGCCAAGCAACAATTTTTTTGACGTGGGTGACAATCTTTGGTAGCAAAGTGAATTTTTCCATGGCGAATTTAGTCGCCTGTCTTGAACGTGTAAATTTGCCAAAATCCACGCCTGCTGAAAAATTTTACCCATCACTACCAGACAGCCCCTCTGGGCTGTCCAGGTCAAAACTGGACCGATGGCCAGCATTGGATTTTTATAACAGCACCCGACCCCCCCCCCCCCCCCCACATTCATACGGAGCAATTGGGAGAGGTCCCCATTGCTCCGTATGGGAGCTACATTTCAAAACTTTGGTGCGGTGGGGCCAAATTTGTGCCGCCCTAGGTGCCCTGAAGATGGCACCCAGTGAAATCTAAACTGTTAATGTGCAAAGCTTAGGCTTGTACTGCTGTGCAGGCATTAGGCATGCTGGGAGGCTGAGGGAGTTGGCAGTGGGATGTTGGTTACTACATAGGGGACCTGTTTAACATTTGCCATATGCATTTGGATACAGTCCCGTCCTAATTAAAAGCATCTCAACTGTGAATAAAGTAGAAGATTGCAAACAATGGCCATATACACAATATGGGTCAAAGGGGTACAACAGTGCGTTCATTTACTAGCACTTGCACCCCTGGGGTTATAGCTTTCTTCACAGAGCACCACTCCTATCTTGCACCTATTTTTTTTTTTCTACTGTTATTACCAGAGTGTATGTCTGACAGTTATATAACAAATAGGTGACTACAAAACAATCTATCACTCACATTCCTTCTTGTGAGCTAAACCATTTTTTCATTGTACTGTCTTACTAATAAGAATTGTTTAATGAAGCAGACACTACACAACATCTGAATTTGTACAGCAGTAAGCAAAAAGTTAGATCAGAATATTTCTGTGATATGTCATAGAAAGGTTTAGTAGTAACAAGACAACACATTTTAAACAGAAAGGTTTACTTCATATTTAATTAACATTTATAGAAGCAAGGAATAACAACATGATGTTGTACACTAATGAGCAGTGTGCCTGCAGAATGGATCAGATCAAGCAAAAGTAAAGACATTGAAAATACCCGTAAAGCCTTATTTTGCTTTTTTTTTTAAACTTTCATTATTTGACTGTGCATTATGGCCTCCAGCTGAAATCAAAGGCAGAGAGCTCCAGCATTTCAAAAGTTAACATATTAAATACGAATACTTCCATTGCATTTTATACAGTAACTGAATAGACAATTACAAAGAATTGCAACATGTATAAACTAGAAAATAAGGTAAGGATATTTTTTGCCTGAACACTTAAATGTCCCTAATAGTGTGGTTTGGCATGGTACATTTGCTTTATAATAATATACCATTGTATCTATATAAAAAGAGTACATTTTTTAAAAGGGTGCCATTACTCATCATGTAAAAATTCAGATACTTTTAGGTCGCTTTCACCAAACACGGTAAATGTCTATTGTTGTAATCTATTACAAGTTGCCTGTCTATGTGAAACAAGTTAAATATGTTTTCATCAAATGACTTGATAATCAGGGAAAGCTTTGTACTGAAAAATGAGTTTTTATTGTATTTAATGTAACCTGTGTTTTTTAAACATGCAGGACCTTATTATAAGAGAACACTAGTAATTGTCACATCTATTGTTTCCATTGCTATACATTTTAATACATACTTTTTTTAATTAAAATAATAAAATTACATTTTAAACAATAAGAAATTATTTGGATTAAAACCTAAGTCATATGGCACTAATAATGAAGGGTGCATTCATTCAGTGGAACTGCATGATAAGAAAGCCTAGTATGAACAGTTTCTATAATGTTAAAGAATATCCTAACTGATAGATTGAGAAATCCCACAATAAACTTCTGTTTAACAATATAATTATGCAGGATACAACACTGGCCACCTAGTTTGCAAATTTGTAAGCCAATTAAAAACTAACATGCATTTAGAACATTTTCAGCAAACCTTTATGAATTTAATCATTCTTTTCCTATAATTTTTTAAATCATTTGAGGATTTATTTTAAAACATTTTTTTGATAAATTAAATATCATAAGATTTCCTAATCTATTGTACAACGTATAGGCAGAAACCAAAGTTTATTTTAAGAGTCGATTAAAGCCCCAAATATCAAAGGAGAACTAACCCTAAATATGAATATATGAATATGGCTAGACATGACACATTTTATAAAATGACCTTATTGAACCAGCATAAAGGTTCAGCATCTCTATTGTAGAAATAATCTAGGCCTTTAAGTTGTCACAGGGGGTGGCCATACTGGACACTTCTGTTAGAAGGCTACAATACCATAACTCCCAACATTTGAAATATGGAAAAAGGGACAAGACAAATGTTTGACCAAGCCCATTTTTCCACCACACCCCCTAAATACCACTCCTATTTTACTAAATGTGGCAGGTTAGTTAAAGTTTAAACCCATTTCTGGGGGTTTTGGGGTCGTTTTATGTGTTAGTACAATTTTGCTAATGAAGGTGAAATTGCCCTTTAAGATGAAAGTCTCAGTTCCCTCAAGAGACCTGTTTAGCTTATTAGTTACAATTGTATCTCAGTGCAGGTGTTGCTTGTTAACTTTCAGGGCTCTCTGCCAAAAGCCTACTTTTTTAATGAAGTCTGAGAAACAATGTCTCTAAGTGCAGGTGAAGCTTGTTAAGATTTCTGGGCTCTCTGCCAAAAGCTACTTTTTTAATTAAATGTGCAAAACAATGTATCTAAGTGCAGGTATAGCTTGTAAACTTTCTGGGCTTCCTCCCAAAAGCAACTTTTTAATTCAGTTCAGTGCAGGAGATCAAAGGGAAATGAGGGACTTTTAAGTAAGAATCCGGGACTGTGGGTTCAGCTGTTAAAAGAGGGACTGTCCCACAAAAATTGTGACAGTTGGGAGGCATGCAATACCCAACACAAAAAAATAAAAATAAATGCAATATTTAGTGCACAGTAGGCAGTGTTGGACAAAATGTCCAAAATGTGGTACTAACACCTCAATTTTTGCAAAATGTGTGTGGTGTGCAAATAAAAGTTGTATATGGTTTGTAGCAGCTGGTTACAATGATCGGTATTTTGCGATTTTTTCGTAAATTGTCGCGACTTTTTCGTAGCCGTTACGACTTTTTCGTAGCCGATGCGCCGAGTACGAAAGTTTCGGATTCATTCAAGCTTCAGTATCGTGACTTTCCTTGGGCCAGGTTGGAGCTGCAGAGTGCCATTGAGTCCTATGGGAGGCTTCCAAAATCATGCAAAGTCTGAAAGGTTTGCCCACCATTTACGAGCGCTCAATACGAAAAAGTAGCGTCAATATACGAGCAAATCGTAACGGCTACGAAAAAGTCGCGAAAAATACGAAAAAGTCGCAAAATGTTCGTTTCCAATCCAAATTTTTCCCATTCAGATTTCGATTCGTGGATTAGTAAATGTGCCCCCAAGTGTTTACAATTTAATTCTTTCTTTCAAGTATATTATCTATTCGGTTTTGCTTTTACAAGATATTTCTCTGTACTTTACTGCAACAACTTGCAGTATAGAAATTAAAGCTTTTTAAATACATAACACAAAACGTATATAATATTTGCTGTCATGTCTCATAAGTTTTTATTATCTGTATTACAAATATATATTTTTTCTAAACTCATTTTTATTTTGTATGCACACTTCAAAGATTTTCAAATGTTTATTTCAGAACTTCTCTGCCATCATCTGAAGAATAAAGGTGCTCTTCATCAAAAAGTTACTATAGATGATCCGGGCCTACCTGCTAGTATGGTCAGAGATTTAACCCTATGGGGCAAATTTATCAAAATGTGAGATAAGAGTTAATAACAGAAAAATTCTCCCACTTTCTATTCATTTCTATGGGTTATTTATAAGCATATTTATCAGAGGGTGAAAGTTAGAGTTTAAATTCCCCAGACCTACAGCTTGAGGAGAAAGAATCGCATCACAGTTGTACAACAGGCACACATAAATCCCATGGACAACCACAGTAAAGAAAATTGCAAACTTTATATTTTTAATATAATATAATAATAATATTTTAATATTTTTTAACCTTTTGTCACAAATTATCCACAAGATGAAATAGGGGTTATGATTCGGCCTTACTATCGTCATAATAGGCTGAATCACCTTGTCACATTGCTAAGTGTACATAGATAAATAGATATAGATTCCCTATAAAAAGATATTACTAATTAGTACTGTGCGACAGATGTATTCAGATATGTTTGATTCAAAACTGCCCTTTCTGTTTTGTGGTCATACCAACATATTAATTGCAAGATTACAGATACATAAAAATATAGTGCCAATAACATCTAAGACAGCTAAAAAGCACATTCCTTCAGTCTAAACCTAATTGGTTTCTGGTTGCTCCCCAGAAAAAGGTCTTATGAAACTTTATATACAGATCCTCTAAAGTAGGGGTCCCCAACCTTTGAGCAACATTTAACTTATGACGTTAACCTGTAACATTTAACATTTCAACCTGTGAGCAACATTTAAATATATAAAAAGTTGGGGTACAATGGAAACATTACTTATTTGATAGCCTAATGTGAATTGGCAGACTGCAGGAGATTTTTTTTTTTTTTTTTTTAATTTTTAATTTTTATTAGTTTTAACAAGTATCCAACATAGGCAGTAATAATAGTTCGACAGATAGTATTATCACATATATGTTTTACCAACAGGTGACATTCAGATATAGAGAAATAAAAAAGGGTTAAAGCTCGTAATCGTATTATCCGTCTGCTGTCTACTGTCCATAATAATTTGTTATGATTTGGTAAAGAGTTGGAAAATTTTTGGGTCCAAGTAAACCTTTCGAGATATTGCAATATAATTTTGACTTTATAGTACCTTTAGATTCTTACATAGATACCTTAAATATCAGTGGGTGTAGTCTAACTGACTTCCTGGTTTGGCATAACGCTTTATTTAAATTTCAAGATTTAAGCCTTCCTGATTATATTAAATTGTCCATTAATGTAGTCCAGGGGTGCCATACGGTCCAGTGCTTTCTCCTTGAGTCATATGTTTCAGCGTGTAATTCCTCAAATTTTCGGATATCCTGCAGGAGATTATTTTCGGCAGTACACATGAGGGTTGATTCACTAAAGTGTGTTAAAACGTGCGTTACTTATAGCATGCGTTAAAATTTTTATCGCGTCTAATTTTTCGCGTCGTAACATATGATTCACTAAAAGCATACTTGCATTAATTTACGCGCGATGCTGCTTGCGTTATTTTAGTCGTGAAAACTATTTTCGTGTGGTATTTGACAGAACGTGCACTAATCAATGCACCGCATACAAATATTTGCCATACATGCCATTACTATCGGAAAATTACTGTACTGAAAATGACCATTTCCCTCCCTGCAAACTGAAGGCTACATCACTTTAGGGCCAACACATACTTATAATAATATAAATCCCACTGCAAAATCCATATTTTATTGCCAAAAGCTCATTAACTGTACTTTTCTATAATTACCGCCTGCCTCAAGTAGTTGTTAATTTTCGCACAGACAAATGTGATATTTAGCGCGTCTAAGTGTTTGTGAATCATGCGTTAGTGTTATTTCGGCACGTTAATTTTAATGAATGCGGTAGCGCAAAATTTAACGCATGAGGTAATACTGTAGCGAATTGCACGTTAATTTTCGCGTACATTTTAACGCAAAAAAAAGTGCGATAAAAATTAACGCACTTTAGTGAATCAGCCCTATGGTCTTTAAGACTCTAAAACTTGCCTCCAAGTCAGAAATTCAAAAATAGGAACTTGCTTTGAGGCCACTAGGCACTTGCTTTAAGCCAACATTAAAGGGATGGTGAGCAACGTGTTGCTCGCGAGCCACTGGTTGGGGATCACTACTCTAAAGCATAGTAACACTTGTTTCTTGCTCTGTTTGCATTTGCACATATCAAACAAAAAAGAAAAGAAAATCAAAAGGAGAATGCACAGTGCTTACCATCCTATTACATACAGCTGTTGATTGTTTAAAGTACTTTATAGAGAATTTCTCCAGTGCATTGAGCTGATTGAAACCAAATGAATTTTGGGCACAAAAAATGGATGTGTCTGAGGTCACAACAGAAATTCCCAGTTCCATATACAGACAATACTACAATAATGAGAGCCTAATTGCAGTAGTGACGTGGCGTGGATCTTAATTTAATGTAGAACATTTTTAAATATTTGCTTAATTTACTGACTGTTCCATACAAACTTTGGTAGTAGAAAATTTATCACTGGGTCTCTTTTTAACTTGACAAAGGGATTACAGCGAAACCTCAATTTTACATAATCTGATTTCAAGTTTTCCCTCATTTTACAAAGTATTTTTGTGGTCCCAGCAATATTTAATGTATTTCCCTGATTTAACATTTTAAAACCATTACTGTTATCATTTACCCATGTACCCATGGTAGTGTTTGTTGGTTATCATCAAGAGAAGAATTAAACAATAAGAACTGAAGAACTTCTCAGTGTGCTCAAAGGAAAACTTTTGTTGTAATGCTGAATAATTTTCCTCTCGAGTTTGCTCTTCTATATCTCATTGACCATCAGATACAAAGCTCCAGATCAATCTTATCATCTGTGAGCCTCAGTACAGACAATCTATACAATATCTCACAAACATCTGTAAAAACCTATTTTGCTTATGATTATGACATTCTCTTGCTCCGTATTCTATTTATTCATGGAAGGGAAAATGCCTTAATATACTCAGAGTAATTCTAGTTATGCATCGTTACTGTTTTCTTGGTTTGTCCTCTAGCCTTATTAAAAGTCAGAGAAGTAGATAAAATCAATCACAATCTGCTAGCCTAAGAACCAGCAGATGCCATATATAAGAGAAAAACATTAAAAGAACCTTCAAAATCAATGATTCATTTAATCTCTTTCTGTCTGAAAGACACTTTTGTGGCCAGGTTTGCACTAATCCATTGATTAGTTTACAGGGAATTTATAAATCTTTTGATGTCATGTGCATACAATTACAATACAGAGGCACCCCCACTGATTCAGCCATTGATAACTCAGGTTGAACTGAGTCCTGCAGGGCGATAGATGCTTGTCCATTAATAAATGTTATTTATTGTAGAGTATGACTTTTTTTATATGATTTCTGTACATAATTTTAATCTGTACAGTGACTGGAATAACATGTTCTGATCTGACCGTCAGATATAACGAATGAGATTAGGTGAATATTTGTTACGGTATACCTGTACTAAATTATCTATGGTTGTTTCAGTAGAGTTCTGTGGCTGTAGAGATCTATTACACTTTTAAATTATTTTTCCTCGCCCAGGCAACAGAAGAAATTGAGTATTTTAAGCAGTGCAGTTTTTTTGTATTATTTTGTAGGCTTTGTTCAATAATTCTTAACAAAGAATTCCTGTAAGGCTTTTGCTACCCTTTAAATGTGTGTCTTTCAGTGTCCCTTCATTTTAAGTCCCTTGGGATATACTTGTAGTCTTAAGTTAGAGAGAAAAGAAACCGTGGAGCTCACTTGAAAGTGTGACCTAGAAACTTAGCTATCAGTTTATTGATTCTTTTGAAAACACCATGAATGAAAATAAATTGCTTTTAATTCACAATGCCCTATTTACAATATCAGATGACCTGAATGTCATTACAGATATTGGTCACTTTTGATGAGTCCCATTTCCAACAGAGTGATAAATAGACTCAAAAGTTGCGGCCACATAATTCTGTTCTTATTTTTTGATTATAACAACTGCAGAGCAGGTACAGATTTAAATGATTTTATATGTTTTGGATACGTATTACAAATAGTGGCCTAGATCTAGCAACCAAATGATTTAAGAAATACTCATATTTAAAGAGTATTATATATATATATATATACATACATACATACACACACACATATATATCATACAAGAAGACACATATTATTATTCAAAAGATTTACATTAGGCCATAAAAAGGCCCCAAGAAGAGCACAAAAGTTTCACTTGATTGATCAGCAACAGAAAAAAGCAGTTTTGGGCAGAGATAGAAATAAATCGTCTGAAAAGTTCATATCAGCAAAACTAATCAAAATAACAATAGTAATAATTATGAAAGTACTTTGGTGCTCACTGTAGGACTATGGAACAAAAAAATCCTGATTTAATATAAATTCCTTACTTTATTAATTCTTTACAAACCTTTTTTCACTTTGAAATTAACTTTTACTAGGATGTAGACATTGCTACTGTGAAATGTGAAGTGGTCTTTAGTTTTTATTCAACGGGGCTTTTGAAATATCTTAATATTTGTTCTGAAGCTCATCAGATTGCAATTAAAAGCAGTTATCTGGCTGCTAGCATCCTACTCTATAAAGGTTTGAATGGCAAACTGGAAGAAGAATAGGAAAGGGTTAGAACAGAAATCAGAGTGGCAAGTACAGTCCTTAACCATACAAATCTTGCCTCAGGAAGAATCTGCTTTCTTCTTGTTTTCAGGCATGCTCAAATGAGACAGGTTAAAGTATAGTGCCAAGTTTGTAGCAGTTCTCTTTGCAAGCCATTACATGTTTGAACAGGTTTGTTAATTCTGTCCAATGACTAAATTGTTTTATAGGCAATAGGGACATAGCTCAATGTTACATAAATAGAGGATGAAAGATACCATCTATTTATTGAGCACTGGGATATATTTTATACATATTTTCATACATTTTGGGAATGGTGTTTAGACATTATAAGTGCTGCAGCTTATAGGTGGATGTGTACATACTGATGCTAAGCAGTAGCAGGAAACTTGTATTAAACAAAATTTTCAACTAATGTTTCAATAAAATCAGTCTTTATTCGTTATTCTTTTGTTTTACCATGCTGTCTGACCCACTATAATTAGGGGAAATAACATAATAAGAAATAATATTGGATATTTAATAAAGGTTCATCCCCCTTTGCTCAATTAGTGCGCAAGTATTCAGTCTCTAAATACCCAAAGATCATTATAGATCGGGTTTAAATGGGAATGGTAATTTGATTAACTACCTTCCCCTTCTACAGATTGCTCTGAATTGCCCTGAATACTCCAACCTACTTCTACAAATTGCTCTAATAACCAAAAGAAGTGGCATAAAATGTAAATTTAAAGTATTTTGGTTTTACTGTTCTGTAACATGCAGAAGGAGCTTTCACCTTAAGACATACTGGGCCTGATTCACTAAAGGGCGATAAAACGTGCGCTATTTTTATTGTGCGCTAAAATTTTTACCGCGGCTTAATTTTGGCGATTTTTCGGACGATTCACTATAAGCATACTCGCGCTTTTTTACGCGCGATATTGCATACGTTATTTAACTCGCGAAAGGCTATTTCAATGCGGTATTTGCCGGTACATGCGCTAAATACGCGAATAATCGCCGCATATGAATGGTAGCATATAAATGGTATCATATAAATAGTAGATGCTTATAAATAGTAGCCACTAGTGATGAGCAAATGTGTTCTGGTTATCTTTAGTGAAAAATTAGCAAATCTTTCGAAAGATCCACAAAACGGCAAAAATGTTGTGCGGGCAAAAAAATTGTTGCTGTGACTATTATTTTTTGACACTTGTATCAATTTTTGGATGTGCGGTGAATTTTTGCGTGGCAAATTTTTTCATGCGTTTTGCCATTGGCAGATTGTTTTGAGAAACGCATGAAAAAATCTGCCGCGAAAAAAATTCAACGCACGTCCAAAAATTCGCTGCGAATCCATGCCTGGCGAAACATTTCATCACTTGTAGCAAAATAGAAATAGTCGCGCAAATGAACGCACGCCATGTTAGCCATACACGCCAATACTTGCAGAAAATTACTGTATTAAAAATGAACATTTCGCTGCAAACTGGCGGCTGCGTCACTCTAGGGGAAACACAGACTTGAATAAATAACAGCGTAAGTCCATATTTTATTGCAAAAAATCATTTACTGTACTTTTATATAATTTTTCGCCTGCCTGTAGTAGGTGTTAATTTTCGCATAGCCGAATGCAATATTTAGCGCGCAAAAGTTATAGTGAATCATGCGATCATATTCTTTTCAGCGCGGAAATTAACGCAAAACGGTAAAACTAGTGCGAGAAATACCGCATGCGAAAATGGCGATTTTTTAATACTATGGTGAATCGCGCGCAAATTATTTTGCGTTTTTTAACGCGAAAAAGCATGCGATAATTTTTATCGCCCTTTAGTGAATCAGGCCCACTGCATCTTATTGAACTCAGGTATACAAGGCCTTTTTACATGGGGCTTGATCCAAGGTCAAATCAAGTACACTATTGCGCTCAATCCAATGTCTCAGTTTTGAGGTTTCTGATTGATTTCTTTTAACTCTAGTCATACTCCTTGTCATATAGATGCATGCTAAAGAAAAGATCAACTTCTATGTATTTAAATTATACACACATTTATAGCTAACAAATATTTGAGGTTTTTTCCATAAATGTAACTGACATTAAAATTTCATAGATGTCTTTTTGTGACTATATCCAACTGATATTAAACCCATTTCACCTTATGACTCATTTATGCTGTGTAATTGTGAAACCACTGGCATATATTAATAGCGCTCTGAATTACTTCTGCATGAGAATTTCCAGAATCTAATTAATTATAGGAGACCACTCTGGATAAAAGCTGTTATTGCTAGCTTGTGCTTAGGTAGTGTTCTAAAGCTAAATGACCTGTGGTTAGTGTATTAACTAACAGCAGAATACATTTATACAGAATTTAAAGTCATTTTTCTTTTAGTTGTCAAACATGCTGTTCAAAGGGTTTTGATTTTCAAATCGAGGCTTTCTATTTCAGGGAGTCTAAAGATCCAATTACTAAAGATCCAATTCCAAAACTAAAGAAGTACTTAAACAGAAATGTTTAATGTGTGAATAAGTTCCACCTGATTTTACAAGAATACTGAATTATAGTCAGATGGGAGGCTGTACAGAGTGGTAGAGTAAAAAAGACCCTATGTCTTGTTTATTAAAGTAGATGTCTAAGAGTCCAGTAATAAAGATGTAGCAGTTCCACCATTTATGTAAAATGGACTTGAGATGTGTTCCCGCCAGTGGCAGTGAACCAAGGCCAGGATACCAGTCTAACAAACCAAAGTTGCTACATTACGTCTAGGTTGTCTGTACTATATTACAGAGACAAAGAGAAGAAAGATTAAAGAGACTTTTCTTTATTGGGCAAGTGATGGAGGCAGACCAGGACCGGCAATCTATGGGTTCTGACAAATGCTACAGGGGCTGCTGTAAGATGCCACAGACTGATGGAGGCTGTTTGGACATCTGTGTACTTGAAATGCCAGGGCTTATTTGAACTCTCAGTCCAGACCTGGATGGGGGTGATTTCTATATCACTGCAGTGTTTCTAGTTCAAGAGCCAAGGAAAAAAGCAGAGGATAGTATGTAGAATGTGAGATTGCCAACCATAAGAGAACATAGCAGCACCAAATAGAAGACACTGTGAAAACATACTGTATAGTATGACTATGAAGATTTTCATTCATCCAGGTCATGGTATATCTAGTATAAATAAATCTAAAGCAACTGGACTTGTTAAGTAATCATTGAAGACATTTCACTACTCATCCGAGCAGCTTCATCAGTTCAACTGACTGGTATGGGATGTCCTCTTGCGTCTTCAATGACTACTTAACAAACCCAGTTGCTTTAGATTTATTTATACTAGAAATACTGTATAGTACTACTGTTGTCTTGAGTTTAGTAAATTGGAACTGTGTGTTCAGTAGCTTGTAGCTGTTAAGCTAAATATACTGTACCTTCTGACCATATTTTATTTACTGAGAGTAACTTAGTTTTTGTAGGTAACTGGGATTATGGGCCCATAATGGGAAGGCAATATTGATTTAAATCAATAAGGATGGTCATTTTCCAATGAATATACACCCTGTGGATCACTAATCAATTCACAATAGCATTTAAAAATTATTTTCTCAAAAAAGCATCTATTGAACTGAGAAACATCAACGAACAAAATGATTTAGAATTTGCAGCTCATTAGTTGACATGGGTAATTTAGGTTGAAAAAATACAAAAGGACCATCAATTTCAACCCCCTTCAAATAATCCCCAGCAAAAAATAAAAAATTTAAATTAAAATTATATACAGTATATATTGGCACACTAACATATTTATATAAACCTACTGTAGATACATATACATTTAGGAACCGATTTGCACTTTATACAACTTCAACAAATTACAAAATAGCAAAACTGTAGACAAACATTTATCAATTTTCATGTAAAAGTGGAAGTTTGAGTGTTATTGTCCTGTAAATAATGTGCTCTGTATCCGCATAACCCCTTACAATTTAATACATCTGCATTGTAGGTACAGGTAACAGTTATCATTCAACAAATGTTTTTAGTTGAGATTGAATATTCAATCCCTATTCTAACATCCAATGCCAATATATTTTTGTTTTAAAAGAAATTTACTGCACCTGTAATTTCCTTCTGATTTCTTCTTTTTCTGATGCTTCATTAAGTTAAGTACTATTGATTTTTTGGTAGAATCTGGAAGTAATTTTCTAAACCACCAAAGTCTTATTTACATGCACGCTCTGATCTTTAGTTCAGGTTTAATTTTAACCCCTAGTTGCTAGTTTCCCATATCAAACCTCCTTGTGTCTTCCCTCCTCTCACCCCAAAAATATGTAACAGCAAATGACTCTGAAGCATTAAAGCTTTTGTGACCATGTGATGAGCTCATGGATTTAATCCACTTTGGAACTGTTGCAAGGTTTTGTACAAAACATTGGCTGTAAAGGTGGCCATACACATTACAATTACGAACGCTTGTACCCTCCACTAACGTTCAGAGCAGAATCGTCAGATATGGAGGTATAAACAATAGGAATTCTACCCCTATCTGACAATTCAGCCCTAAACAATTGCCTTTGCTTGGGCGCCCGATCAAAATGTTTTGACCTGCCTGATCGATGAGATGACTGATATTCAAGGCTTTCGCAATATCGGTCGCCTCATCAATCCACCATATACGCACCAAATATTACTAAATTTTGTTTGGTACGATAATATCAGTGTGTGTATGGCCACCTTTAGGGGCAGGTTTATCAAAATGTGAGTTTAGAGCTTAATACATAAAAACTCCATCATGTTCTATTCATTCCTATGGGATTTTTAGAAACGTATTTATCAAATGGTGAGTTCTAACTTTCACCCATTGATAAATACCCTTCTAAAAACCCATTAGGAATGAATAGAATGTGGGTGAGTTTTTAGGGACAAATCTGACTGAAATATCACTGCTCTCTATTCATTTGTATGTGATTTTAGATGAATATGTATATGTAACTGACCCATTGATAAATATGAAGCTAAATCTTCCATATGGGGAGGTCTATTTACTAAATTGTGAGGTTGAGAAAAGAAGCATTAACAAAGCCGAAAAATATGCACACTTTTTTAATGCAATTAAATTTTTTCCTTAATCACTATGTTCTGTTATGTAATGCTATATGTTATGTTCTCTGCACTAAGGGGCCCATTTATGATTGCCCGAGCTTTCATACTCAATCATAAAGGAAATATAACGTGAGATTACTAATCACGTGGGGTTTTGTGCTTAAAAAAGCTTGACACTCTTCGAAAGTTTGCCTGAATGGGCATTTGTAATAAAGAAAAACTTTGTCACTCAAAAGCTGCTGAAATGTATCCTTGTTACAAACTTTATGGTTGCCGAGCTTTTATATTCACAAATTTACACACATGGTTACCTTTATGATTGCCTCAACTTGAAGGCTTGGGCAATAATAAATAGGCTTTCAAACAAAGCTGGAAAATCAATGCAAATTTAAAGACAACAGTGGAAATGTAAAGGTCTAATCAATTATACCAACCAATCAACTTGTAGCATTTAGGGGCAGATTTATAGAAATATTGAGTTTAAAAAAAAACATGAGCACGGAAAAAAGCACCAAGCAACTTTCATGATTTGTTTCTTGAACGCTTCATTTAAATTTATCATAAAGTCCAGTATTAAAAGTGAATCCTGTTGTAAAATAACCAGGGAGGGAGGGAGAAACTTTCAGACTTAGCATGATTTTGGAAGCCTCCCATAGGACTCAATGGCACCCTGCAGCTCCAACCTGGCCCAAGAAAAGTCACCATACTGAAGCTTGAATGAATCCGAATGTGTTGTACTCGTTGCGAAAGCTGCGAAAAAGTCGCGACTTTTTAACGCTACGAAAAAATCACAACATTTTGCGCAACTTTCAGAATGGCTATGAAAAAGGCGCGACTTTTCGCGCAAGTTTTAACGCTACGAAAAAATCGCCAGATTTTGCGCAACGTTCGGAATGGCTACGAAAAAGTTGCGACAATTTTCCGAAAAATCACAAAATACTGATCATTACGAAAAAAACGCAATCGGACGCCTTCGGCCCGTTCGTGGGTTAGTAAATGTGCCCCTATGTTTTCTATGATTTTCAGAGAAAGACAGAAATGTTTATACGTCTGCACCTATAAGAACTTTTTTGAATCTTTATTGAGTACCCTCTTTTCTATTAAATCATTAGAATTATTTGTTCAAATACCCTGTGTTCAATAAAATCAATCATTTTTTATTTATGGTTCAGGGGATATCTACCTCAGTCCTTGTAGGTTATGTCAATGCTGCCTCAATGCTGTCATTCCATCCACTTACCCATAAATCTTCATTTTCAACACTTTGTACACTTAGTTCTGTTGCTACATAATAAAAGGTCTTAGCTGTGTGCAAGGGTAATTCTGCCTCTTGGGAATTGTATTGATGCATTATAAGTAAAACAAATTGGTGTGTAAATAAGCCCTTTGATGCAGAAAAATAAGTTAAGTTATTATGTCTCTTGGGGATTTATCTCATTAACAAGCAAAATGTAGATGTGTTCACATTGCTGTGGCCTTTTCTGGATATTTTTGCTTGTTTGCAAAATATTATTTTATTGGAAAAAGTTAATATTTTGTGTAGATATTTTTTTTTTAATTTAAAGTTGAATATATGTATTACTTGCAACATAGAGTTAATTGTGAGTAAACATTTCAAACATAAGATGGTTAATTATAGGCTGTGGGTAGTGATGGGTGAAAAAATTCACCAGGCATGAATTTGTGGCGAATTTCTGCATTTTGCCATTGGCGAATTTTTTTGGGAAACGGATATCAAAATTAGCCTTGGACAAATTCGCCACATGTCCAAAAAATGACTCCTGTGCCAAAAGAATTGTCACGAGCATCAAAAAGAATTGTCTGTCATGTCAAAAGAATTGTGTTGGGCCAAAAAGAATTGTCTCCCTCCTCAAAAGAATTGTCTCAGGCCAAAAAGAATTGTCTCTCTCATCAAAAGAATTGTCTCAGGCCAAAAAGAATTGTCTCTCTCATCAAAAGAATTGTCTCGCACATTAAAAGAATTGTCTCAGGCCAAAAAGAATTGTCCCTCTCATCAAAAGAATTGTCTCAGGCCAAAAAGAATTGTCTCTCTCATCAAAAGAATTGTCTCAGGCCAAAAAGAATTGTCTCTCTCATCAAAAGAATTTTCTCAGGCCAAAAAGAATTGTTTCTCTCATCAAAAGAATTGTCTCGCACGTTAAAAGAATTGTCTCAGGCCAAAAAGAATTGTCTCTCTCACTAAAAGAATTGTCTCGCACGTTAAAAGAATTGTCTCAGGCCAAAAAGAATTGTCTCTCTCACTAAAAGAATTGTTGCACATAAAAAATAATTATTGTGCGCAAAATTTTTTTTTTTATGTGCAACAATTTTGCCGTTTCGTGAATTTTTCACTGTTTTGCAAATCTTTTAAAAGATTCGCAAATTTTTGGACGAAGCTAAATGGGACAGATTCGCTCATTACTAGCTGTGGGCTATAAAAAATATTATTCAGTTGGTCTTATAAATATGTTATTCTATTAAAAAAGCTAATAGGAAGCTGTCCCTGACATTTCATTGAGTATGTCTTGTAATATTTCTAATATTTGTCTAAATACTCCTAATAATGACAGGCCATAATGTGATAGGGTTAAAATACAACAGGCATTGGGACAGCCTGCGTGAGACATTGGCACCATAGCTAAGACTGAGGCTGATACCACAGAGGACTAGTGGTGAGCGAAACGCATTTGTCACGCGTCTTTTTTGTTGCCTGTGTCTATTTTTTGTAGCCCGTGCTGTTTTTGACGTGACCGTGCCCAATTTGACGTGCAGCGGAAAAAAAAAAAATCCATGCCTGGCAAAAAAATGTGCTCATCACTACAGAGGACACTTTTAAGTAACTACTTCCCATTCAAGTCAAGAAAAACAATTTTCTGGGGTTTCAGCTGGATAAAATGTACACTGCTTGCCATTAGTTGGTCTTTCTGTAGCTGCACGTCTCTCAGCCAAAAAATAAAAGCTGGGTCATTTACACCCTAATAAGCAAGAGCAAAAAAAAATAAATGTAGGGACCCATAGGGTTAATATGCCCCTGTGGCTTTAAACCCTGCTATTTCTTACTTATCCTTGTTTATGGGCAAAGACCCATGTATCTAGTTTGATAGCATTTTGTGCCTAATTGGTTTATAGGTAGAACACTCCCTGTGGATCTTCCTCTTTGGCTGCATCTGGGGGCAGGTTTCTTGTGATTTTCTAAACAATCCTGTCTTTTTGTGGCGCCACTCTGAACACCCCAATTTTATCATTGACTTTGACAGGGAAGATTTTCAAACTGCTGCCAAAGATTTTCAAAGCTTTGAAGCTACACCCCTCAAACTTGAATAACATAATCATGGGGTCACCCCAAATAAATGACATTTGTTGGATGACCCAAAGTGGGAGAGACCAACAACAGCCAATCAAATTTCCCCAATTGACTTAAATGGGGAAATTGAAACTGCTGTAAGATTAGCTTTGAGGCTACACTCCCCAAACTTGAAGCACATAGTCATGGGGTCAGCCTGAATGAAAAAATGGTATTTGTTGGATGCCCAAAAGTGGGTGGAGCTACGAACAGCCATTCAGATTTTTCAAATTCAACCTGCTACCATTCTCACAGTAATAACAAGGGTCTCCAAACCTTGTAGGTTGTAGGAGTTATTGACACCAACAGCCAATCAAATTTTACCTATTGACTTTCAAAGGGGAAATTCAACCTGCTGCTATTCTCACAGTATTAACACCGGGGTCCCCAAACTCTTCACAGTTGGCCACTAGATTTCACCTATTGAATTTTACTGGTTTAATGCCAGGGTTCCCAAACTTTGCATAGTTTGTCATTAAGTGACTATGTCCCAAATTTAGAAAAGTGGGTGAAGCCAACAACAACCAATCAGTTTTCTTTCATTAGTTTAAATTTAAACTGCTGCCATTCTTTAACTGCAGTTCAAGATGAGAAAAAGTAGGAGGTACCACCAAAAGCCAATCAGATTTTACCTGTTGACTTTTAGTGGGGAAATTCAATCTGCTGCCATTCTCACAGTATTAATACCAGGGTACCCAAACTTCTTACAGGGGACTGCATTTTTAGGTTTGAAAAAAATGGGTCGAGCCACCAACAGCGAATTGGATTTCATCTATTTAACTTTGGTTGAAATTTAAAATACTGCCATTCTTATACTATTTACACCAGGGTCCCCAAAGTAAGCCACTGAGTGGCCAGGGTCCCCAAAGTAAGCCACTGAGTGAAAATAATTCAAGGTTTGAAAAAAGTGGATGGAGCTACAGACAGCCAATCAGATTTATTTCATTGAATTTTATTGGTTTAAATTTAAAATGCTGTAATTCTCACACTATTTATGCCAGGGTGCCCACTGTTTGTCACTGGGTGACTCCGACTCAAGGTTAGAAAAAGGGGGCACACCCACCAACCACCAATCACAATTTACCTATTGACTTTTATTGGTTTAAATTTAAAGGGCTGCCGTTCTTTAACTATTAATCCTAGGGTCCCTAAACATTGCAGTTCCAGGTTAGAAAAAGTGGGTGGAGCCACCAACCGCAAATCAGATGTCACTCATTGACTTTCAGAGACACTATTAAAACCAGGGTCCCCAAACTTTACACTGTGGTTTTTTCTATATAACTGTGGTCCAAGGTTAGAGGGTGGAGCCAACAACAGATCAGGTTTCATTCATGGTGGTTTTCCAACCAACATGAAGTTTGTTCTTAAACTTCCCTTTCTAGTTCCTTTTACCAGTTTAGTTACATGTCACTGTACATTATATTTATATTCACTAGTCTACTATCTCTATATTTATATTTCTGTATCTTTTTAAATTTCCCCTAAAACTGAATGTCTGATATATGAAAGGTTGAGATAAAAACGTTATACACAAAAATTCTTTTCTCAAATCAAATCAAATCATGTTGTTTTTTTAATGTATTCTTACAAGTGTTTTTTAAAAAGTTGGGAATCTTGCTCAATTCTTGAAAGATTTTCAAATGCAAATGACAAATGATAAATAGGAGTAAAAAATGAATTTCAGTGAAAAAGTCTAGAAGAATTTGACCCCTTAGCTTATATTCTTAGTTTTTGTGGATACAGTTATAATTAGTGATGAGCAAATTTTTTTGCCAGGCATGGACAACAAAGGCAAAAAAGGGTGCGGTTGTGTCAAAAAAGACCCATGGCAACTACGTTTTGCAAATTTTTCCATAGTTATGTGAATTTTGGGTGAAACATATTCACTCATCCCTAGTTGTAATGTCAGATAATTCAGATTTTTTTTAAGCAAGTGAGAAATACAAAATTTCAGATATTAATTCATGTATTATGTAAATTGTTTATTCAGAGACTGATCAGATTTCCCCTTTGGAGACAAATGGAGACAGCTTCAGATGTTATTTTAAAGTAGGACATACAGAATGCAGAATCAAGTGTGTCAGAACTGACTGTATATAATAATTAGGGTTAGCCTCTAAACACACAACTTGCTTTCTATGTTTAGTAATTTATGAGATATTACCAGTTTTGGACTGCTCATACCAAGCTTTTGACTCACAAGCTCTCTGTGAAAGTCAGCAACCCAAGGGTTAATAGACTACATGATGTAAATAGAAAAGTGCATAGACATTTAGGGTCTCTGACACACTAACCTTTAAACAGAGTTGTTGAGCTGAAAGCCCAGAAGAGCTAACTTCTAAAAATAGAAAATGATTGTAAGTTGCAAAAGTGCTTAGAGGACCAGTCTGAGTAGATAAGATTCAGGAAGAAGACAGTAATGTAATAACACCAACCCTACAGTAACATATTTTGATCATATGGAATATACAGTAATTTGTTTAAAATATAATCTTCTTACTTAACTTTTATAACTACATATTTGTAAACATGAAAAAAACACAATAAGCAAGGAAAACATGGAAGGAGTAGTGGGAAAGGGTTGGAGACTTTTAACTTTTGATATACCTCCCAACATTTATTCCCCAAAGCACCTCGGGGAAGGAGAACTTGGTTTCAAATAGTGCTACCGCAGGAGTGGAAAGAAACTAACTTTAAAAAAAGTTACCTGGGCTTCCCTGGAACTCATTTAACTAAAACCTTATTTCCGGGTATGGATCTAATTTGGAATGATACACTTTGCTAGGAGCATATGCAAGTCCCCCTCAATCGAAACAGATAACACTCTTAAATGAGAACTAAACTCTAAACATGAATATGGCTAGACATGTCATATTTTATACTGTATACTAAACTAACTGCACTAGCTTAAAGTTTCAGCATCTCTATAGTAGTAATGATATAGGTCTTTACAGTTGTCACAGGGGTTTTCCATCTTGGATTCTGTTCCCTCCCTCCCTGGAACTGTCCAGGACAGTGCACATACTCAGTGAGCTCTGAGCAGCTGCTGAGAAGCTAAACTTAGGGGTCATTGCAAATTATCAAGCAGAAAATGAGGCTGGCCTGTCATGTTAACTAATACTGCAGATCTGATTATTAAATTCTGATGCTAATTGCACTGGTTTCAGAGCTACCATATAATATGAATCAGAATGAATTACTAATCAGCCTTATACTGTTACATTTATATTCTATCTATACAGGATATTGTGAGTCAGTCCCTAAGCTCAGTAACTGACAGCAGCACAGAGCATGTGCAGTGAAGAAGATGGGGGGCTACTGGGGGCATATTTGGGGGAGCAGATCTTCTCTGCTAAAGGGTTGTAGTTGGCTTGGGCTACAGCCCAAAAGTGGGGGCGGATTTAATAAAGCTCTTACGTTTCTCTTTTTTTTTTAATTTAAAATTTGAATAAACTCGTTTCTCCAATTGTCTGGCATTTACTAAAAAATTTGAAATGGAAAAGTCAGTGTGGATAAGTTGCAGAAAAAGTTTCAACTTGTCACATGAAAACTGCAACCTTTTTGAATTGTCGCACAAATAAAGTTTTAAAAAACTGAAAAGTCTTGAAACAAAAGGATCATCGGTCATTGACTTCTAAATGTTTTAGCTGGCAAATTTGGATTTTCAGCCATTTTGACCCATAGTAAGTCTCGGAAAATACTTTTTTTCTGTGACTTTTAACACTAAAGATCCAAACTGAAAAAAAAAATCTGAAGTTAGCAAATGTCCCCCTTAATATACAACATTTCTAACCTATTTTTTAGTTAAGCTTTAGTTCTCCTTTAAAATTTTTTTTGTAAATACATTTATTACAGATGCATCTCCTCTGCAACCCATGGCCCATGCAGCTTAACTTTAAGTACAGTATGCAGCCTAATTTTTGTGTTTCTGCAAGACCTGAATTTGAATCATGGTCCCAAAAACTCAAATGTTCAATATTTATGATGTGCAAAAATTTAAAAAAATCTAAGAGGCAGATTTATTAATGTGTGTATGTTATTGCCCGATGGAAATGAGTTCAATATGAGTTTTAAAAAAAAAATAAAATAATTTTGTTGACTAGTGATGAGCGATTTTTTTCCCCAGGCATGGATTCACACCACATTTCACCATTGGCGAATTGTTTCGCAAAACTTCTGTGAAAATTCGCAGCGGAAAAATTGGACGCGCAGAATTTTTTTGTTGCGCGTCAAATTGGGTGCGGGCGTGTCAAAAAGGACACAGGCGTGCCAAAATGGGCGTGGTTGCATAAAAATAGACACGGTCGTGTAAAAAGAAGGGCACGGTTGTGTCAAAATGGGCGCGGTTGCGTTAAAAAAAGCGCGGACAACAAAAAAATAGCCTCAGTGACAAAAAATAGATGCGGGCGACAAAAAAAACATGGGAGACAAAAAAATCGTTTGCAAATGCGTTTTGCAAATTTTTCACCGTTTTGCGAATTTTATGGCGAAGCAAAATGGGACAGATTCACTCATCACTATTGTTGACCCATTACTAATGATTAATGCACCAAATTTGCATTTTATTCAAGTTTTTTTAAGGGTTTATTAAGTTTTTAAGATTCAAAATTTTTAACTAAATGAGCAAACATTTGAATTTGATAAAATATTGAGTTTATTTAATTAAAAAAATGCTAGCATTCCCAAATTCAAAATGCACTTCATAGATTTGATTAACCCTTGGGTTGTTAAATTTCAGTTGAACTAAAAGCCTGCTTTTTGCAATCAGTAAATGCTACAAAGTAGTAGCTAGCATGTGTTTGAACAGAGGCTGCATCGATAGAAAGTATGAAATGGATACAGCATTAGAAGGGTTCGCATGGTGTCTGGAACAGCAGCAGATACAGTATGTTGTGGCATAGCAGGAGTTAACACAGTACAGTACTTGTGCAGTTAAGGAGATTAGAAATTCTCTCTGGAGGAAGGAGAGAATATGAATTGTGTGACCCTCCCAGCTGTGTTTTCCACTGACAGTGCAGCGTCAATTACGCAGGCTCCCTTACCTAAAGCTCTTTTCCCCACCCCCGGTACCTCAGAGACAATAATGACGTCCAGGATGGGATATAACAGGCCACAGCTTTATTAACAGAAAATATGTAAATATATAAATACAAAATAATTTATAAAATGATCAACATTTTAACAATAACCCATTGGAATGCTTGCCCACTCCAAACCACCAACCATGGCTGCCTGCCATGCCGGCCACCATCCGCAGCAGCTTCAGGTGGGCAAGTGAGAGCAGGCAACCAGAATCCACTACTCTCCTGGGACCCTTGTCCGAGGAGGTTACCCTCCACCTTTTGACACCCATGTGCCAAAACTGGGGCTTAGCCCCCACCTTCCAGCAAGCATTCCTACCGCAAGCTGTGACGGCATAAACGAACCCCCCCAACCCAGTCCACCTTGCTTGTATTCAAGGGCGGGTGGGAGGGACAATGCTCCTTGACTCTCCACAAGGTAATGGTACCGCCTCTTCCGCTACTGTTAGTTTCCTTATCCTGGTCCCTCCTCTTACTTGCAAGCCCTCCTTCCCCCCAGTCTTAGCCTCTATAATTAACCCCTTCCACTTCCCCTGCTGTTCCAAGCACCATCAAGGCTCCTGCTACCTTATAGGTACGGAGCACCCTTTTTGCCAGTTGCAGCCAGATCTACTTCAGTGTATAAAGGAGCACCCCAGCCCCAATTTACTTCCACAAAATCTTTAACCCTTTTTTACGTGACAGACCCCTAGATAGGAAACCTTGCAAACATTCAGATGATCTATTAAAATATTCAGTAAGAATGTATCTTTTTACAACATACCATCAAATGGTTTGATTAAAAAGGCTATTAAAATTAATTGAAAATGTTTACTAGGCTGTACTGTTTTAAACTTTTTAAAAAAAATTTAGCATACCAAATGCATTTTTCATATATATTCAAATATATATTTATATTATTATGATGTGCCTTACATCTGATGCACATCCAAATGTTAGTGCTAAAAATCGTATGTTTAGATAATTAATCTAAATCACCAATGTTTTGTTATTTATCGAATGTGAAAACCATGAAAAACTCAGATACATGACTTCACCATATAAAAGCTGGTAAGGTTATGTAGAAGTAAAATAGGAGCTCACTTACCAAATTGTAAATTCTTTATTTCATTTTTGGTTTAAGGTGATGACACACGGCTACTAGTAACAGCTACTTGTCATGGGTAGAAAAATAGACAATGCTGATCATTTACTACGTGTGTTTTAGCAGAGGCAATTCTCAGTATTGTCTATGGCAGGGTATTTGCTGGTGTTTAGTATCTGTGGCCCGTGTGTCTTTACTCTTAGGCTAATGCCACACGAAGAGTATGGCGCAACAACAAAAAATGATAAACAATACCTAAGGTGGGCAAATTGGGGGGAAGATTTGGCGACCTCTCCTTGTTAGTCAATTTAGAATTTGCCAAATAAATTAGACCTGTTCAAATAACACAAAGGGATCACAGCTATAGTAGATATCTTACCCTTGTTTAAGGTGGGTCTGGGTGCTTCATCTTAAGGAGCCAAAATGGAATATAACATGAAAATGATACTGGCAAGCACATCTGGATTACCAAAAAGTTCCAAAGCAGCGTAGTTTAAAGAAAAAGCATAATCAATTTATTTTATCCATACATAAAAAGCCAAAAAAGCTTTTTTGGCTTTTTATGTATGGATACAATAAATAAATTAGACCCCCTCCCTTCCTTTTTTAAATCTTACATATTGCCAATATACTGTGACATTTTCAGGATTTAAATTGCTTATATAAATGACAGTGACTTGTTCTTCAATACTCCCTTTAAAATTTAAATAACTTTGAATTTCTGAGAGTTAAAGTAGAAGGTCATGATTTGCTTATTTGGGATTATCTGCAGGCTTGTAATTACTGATAAGCTGTAATGTAGGATATTAATTTAGATAATCACCTTAAACTATTTGTTTCATCCCATCTCTTTTGATTTCACATAAATGAATGAAAACAGTAGAATGCATTATACCTGAGACAGATGCCACATCTATAGCCCCGGTTTGACCTGACCTCTGCAGGGTCAGTAGACCATAAATTATTGCAGACATGTAGGTGGTTCCACTTCCACCACTAACCTGTCCCCTAACTTGTTTGTACATCAGTATGATTCTATCTGTATCATAGCATGAGAGAAAATGGCATAAATTAATGTAGCATACAGTGTTTAGAAAACAGGAAATCAGGACCAGGGTATCTGAAGGCCTGTGGGACACCAGATATCTAGCTTTGTTTTGGGACAAGGGCCAAATCGCAGTAGAATTGCAATTCTGGAGAGCGCTGAAATAAATAATGAAAGCGCGGAGGGACTGTGGAGCCAGCTGTGGCTCAGTTCCCTCCGTGCTAGTAAGGGGTTAAAACTCACCCAGCCAGTGCAGTCAGGAAAGCACAGCCCCCCTTGCTCGCTCCTCCTCTCTCCCCCTCTGTGCCTGCATCTCCCGCGCTGCTGCCACTCTGCTTCCGGATTCCACCGAGCGGCATCCCCCTCCCACCCTACCTGTTTAAGCACACTCTGTTAAAATAAATAAATAAATAAATAAAGTTATCATATCAATATAAATATTCGAGTTGTCACAGCAAATGGCGGGGGTAGTCCTTGGCCATTTAAGCTCTGATGTGGTCTTATGGCTTCTACATGCCCACTGCGTTCGGAGTGGCTGGCATTCGTTAATCAAAACAGTTTAAGATGTTTGAAAAAGTTGAATATACATGGTAAGGACTAATTCTGGAGGTTGTATCCTATAATAAAGCTGTGGCCGAACTCCACCCACACAACGGTGTCATTGCGTCTTTTGTCAGCTAGGTGCAATGGGGCAAGTGTGAGAATGGGAGGGAACAAGTCTCCACAGTCCTCTTTAACATTGTTAGTTTTATTAAAAGATCTGATTCTGATTTTTTTGTTACTTATTCTTGGGACATTTTGTTAAAAAATGACAAAACTCTTATAGAAAAAAGGGATGACAAGAGACTACATGGACAGAAATAATTTAGTTATATAGCACAACAATTTGCTTTATCTGGCAATTTAATATGAAAGCACTTGCAACAAGTAGAGGGCTTACCATGTCCAGGTAACAAACTAAAATGTAAGGAAGCAGTAAAGATGATTTTTTCTACAAACTAAAGACCACATCGGCTTGTTTATGCGGTCCTCTGCTGATGGCCTGCATTTACCTTTGTTATGATCCGATCATTAGACCGAAAGCCAAATGATCAGAACAGCCCAAGATCGCCCAGCTCATGACCTTTATTTCAGGGCGCCATTATATTTAAGGGGCCATATCGGGGAAAGATCTGCTTATTTGATGACCTCTCTAAGGAGCAGGTGTATGGCCAATTTAGGACAATTGCTGCAGAGTGGAAAGGTATAAAATTACCACAAGTGAGGGACAGGTATCTGTGCCAAAATGCTCTGTTAAGTTGCTAAAATACTTCTTCATGAATAATGCAGGAATGTCACCTTGGAAGCATCAAGGTATGCAAATGCAGGGTTGTCCCTTGTTAGTATTGCATATAAAAAAGCCAGGTAAAAAAGGAGAATTGCTATCTGTCACACTGAGTATGTCCAGTAAATTAGCAGAGATTGCCAACCCTCCACCTGCCAAACAATTGCAGCTTGAATGTGATATATTGGCATTACATAGTTACATAGTTACATAGGGTTGAAAAAAGAGTCCATGAAGTTCAACCCTTCCGAGTAAACCCAGCACACACAACCTATACTTACCAATTTATACTATCACATTTAGTTTTACAATAGCCTTGAATACCATGCTTGTTCAAGAACTCATCCAGGTCCCCCAGGCATTTACAGAATCTGCCATTACCACATCACTAGGAAGGGCATTCCACAACCTCACTGCCCTCACCGTGAAAAACCCCCTACACTGCTTCAAATGGAAGCTCCGTTCCTCTAATCTAAAGGGGGGACCTCTGGTGCACTGATTGTTTTTATGGGAAAAAACACCCCCCTATCTGCCTATAATCCCCTCTAATGTACTTGTACAGAGTAATCATGTCCCCTCGCAAGCGTCTCTAACCTGCAGACAGGCAATATAATTGTGTAGTACATTGATTTTAACTGAATTTTGAGTTGAATAAACAAAAAAAACCAAGTGCTTTGAAAGACATTGTTTGCTTGGTACCCTAATAGAGGGGGTTGTAGCCCAGTGTTGACAAGAAGGGTCTGCAGAGAGGAGATCGGGACTGTAGCTTTGATACAATGTGATGATTTATTCTGTCTTTTCTATTGCTTCCCCCCCCCCCCCCCCAGATTTTGGACTAAACTGGTTTCTCCAAAGGAAGACCTATATGATAAAATGTGATAAAACTGGTGCAGTAATAAATGTAGGTTTGCAAGCAGCTGGTAAAATGGTACTGGATGCCAATGTAATTAATATGGAAGCAAGACAGCATATATAGAAATTTGGGTACTAAAAATATTAGCTACTTTTAGTCTGTCTAAGAGTAATGACACATGGGGTATGTCTTCCATCCATTCTATCTATCTATCTATCTATCTATCTATCTATCTATCTATCTATCTATCTATCTATCATATATCCGTTGTATCTATGAATCCCAATTTACATTTTGCAATTTTATATGCATTCAGAATTTACAGCACACTGAAGCTGATTATCATGCATAAGCCTATACATGTTTTTTTTATTTTTTTTTACAGCAATGGATTGTTATATTAAAAGAGTAAAAAGCCCTTACAGCAAAATTTAGCACAGAATGTTTATTGGAGTATACAGTGCTGATGTAATTTGCTATGCAATACTACTACTTAGCAGTCTTTCTGTCCAGATTCAGACCTTTAAAGCGCTTTGGGTTGGTCATAACACTAGCACCTTACTAACATTCCCCTCCTGATTATTACTGTTTATAAGAGTCAGTTTTATTTCTACTTTTCTTACAACCCACCCCCATCCCTTTCAAGTAGCAGCCAGTTTTCCTGCAGCCTGCTTAGTGCATCTGTGCATGAGAAAGACTTTATGTGTGTATGTGCATTTGTTAGAGGCATATCTCTGGCTGGCTGGCTGTGGGATGACTTTTTCCTCAGTTGTCAGCTCTCTTGCCTGTCAGCGAAGCTCCTGGTACTGGCAAAAGAAAAAAAGGGAGGAGAGAGGCTGTGGGATAAAGGAGTAAGGGGAGGGAGTATCAAAGCTGGAGGGGACGAGGGCTGGCGTTTAGAGCATCCTGGAGTAAAACACACAGGGTCCATTAAATGGGAGGAATGCATACATCAGAAACTGTTCAGATGCCTTTGCTCTGCACTCTCCAGACTGTCCTTAGAGTGCTTTTTATTGCTTTCTTTTCTACTGATGAAAACTCTTCAGCTGGAAATACTAATTGCATGTTTGGCTTATCGTTTTAAAAGCAAGAAATCTGCAGAGGTTTCAATCAAGAGATCAGCTTAATCCCTGACATCGGATTCAGGACCATGGCACACTGCCACAGTCACCCTAAAAGCACACCTGGAGCTCCTTCTGTTTGCACTTACTTCCTGTGATGCTAAAAGGGAGCTAGGCGAAAAGTAAAAAGTAAAAAGGGAAGAGGAGAAACACAAAGGAAATGTTTGGTGTTCCTTGTTATTATTAAAGCGTGTTGCATTTGTTTGTCTCTGCACTGGCATTTGTTTGTACTCTTCTTACTGAGCTTTAACCAAAGTGACAAACACACAACCATGGAATCACCGACCAAGGAAATTGAAGAATTTGAGAGCAACTCTCTGAAATATCTGCAGCCGGAACAGATTGAGAAAATCTGGCTGCGTCTCAGAGGACTGTAAGTACTTGTTTTTAATTCGCCCCTGCTCACTTTTAGCTGCATTTTGTTTCTGAGGTTAGAAAAAAACTTACAGAGCATCTTTGTCACATTGCTCATCTTCCACATAATCATACTATGCATATATTATCCAGCATGTGAAATACTGATAGAGAGCTAACAAACTGATGTGTGTATGCAATGCCATTCACTACAGTGTATTCTCGCAATGCTGATCCTTCTAAATTCTTCCTGTTCATGGAACAATCCTTATACACTAATATTTCTTTCTTGAGCATTGTCAAGCAATTCACTAATTTACAGAAGCATTGGGTGGAATGATTCCTTATGCAGCAAGCTGTTCTAGCACCAAAGAGGTTAACTATGTGGCTTTCTGAAGATGAAGGAGAACCTTAGCTTGTAGCCTTTGCTTTCCTTGGAAATAAAGTTTCTTGCCTTGAAAAATTCATCTGTTTCTCTTAATTGAACATTTTTTGCAGTACCTAATTACTGCACCTGTCCAAAGCAGTTGTGGACCAATATGAAAGAAAAAAAAACATGCGGTAGTAGTACAAAAAGCAATTTTATTTGCATGATTACATGTTCATGGTTTCTAGTTGCTTCTGTAAAAACATTTTAGGCTATTTGAAGAGAGCCTTGTCTTTAGGTGCTAGTAGGGCTTTTACAGAGAGAGAGAAGATTTGTGAAAGGTAGCTGGTATCAAAGTGTAGCAGTGCTAACTATCTTATCTTTTTAAAATTATTTTGGAAAATATAGTATATGTTGATGACATGTAAACAGTGAACATCTGTGTATTTGTCTTACAGTAAATGCAGAATGTTATTGTCTTGCCACCATACTGGATGCAAACTAATATGCCCATATATAAAAGTAAGAACATTCCTCTTGCAAACACTTTGACCTTTTGGCTATGTGTTGCAGTTTAAATCCAGTACCCTGGTAGTGTTTGTATTATTCTTGACTGGTCTTGTTGAAAATATGAAGCTTATTTAGTGAACTTGCCAGAAGTCTCTAACATTGCAGTGGCCAGATTGCGACATATGTCCTTTGTATGTATGGGTTATCTACAAAGATAGTCAGCTATAAGACTATATCATCTGCACTGGTTTCTTACAATGTGCCCGTGAGTGCATGTTAATATTTCCCACAATACAATACAACACAATACAATCTTCTGTCAAAAATGTACCCTTCTCATTTGTCCTATACAGAGATCTGGTCGGCTTTGAGTGTGCCCTTTACAAATATGTCATCCTTATTATTCAGTTCTTTATGGGATGCCAAGTAGATGTCTGGTATAACTAAACCATTACCATATATATATGTTTTTTCATGTTTCTAGAAATAGCTAACACAATTTAAACTATTAAAGACTGTTGCACTGGAAGGAGAAATATGTCAACATTTTCACTGTAAGATGTCTCTTTATCACCCCACGTACCTTGGTTTAGGAGGTGGGGAAAATTGCAATCAATCTTATTGATGAATTGTACAGTCACTGAGGTGAAGAGCAGTTGGTTGCAGATGACACTTGCCTTAGCAGTTACATTATAAGGCAGCTAGGGGGACTGCCAACAGCTAAACACAAATAGTTTCTCACACAGATAAACCAAGAAACTGGATCTACAATATGTCCACCAAAGGGTTTTTCTGAGTTGTTGAATTATTTTAATAAACATAACTTATATGAAGGGAATGAAAGAAAAAGATAGGTGTGAATACAATCACCCGCATTAATTGCACTTATATTATACAGTATAATATCCTTATCCTCAGGATGTTCTAGTCTGCTGTTCACATATGGATAGTTAGAGCCCACATATGCCACATAATTTTTTGCTTATATCTGGTATATTATTTGCAATGCATATAATTAATTGTTCATGTTCACTGAAGCATACAGTCAGCATCTAGAGTCTTACAGTGTAGGAAAAAGTGCTTATGAATATTTACTTTGTACACTATTACCATTCATCACTAAAACTAACTATGACAGTTCTTTTAGACCCAACAGGCTTTTAATATTTGAATTTTGAGACAGAAAAAATTGTTATTCATTTAGCCTGGTGTGTCTGTAACTGTGAGGAAACAGCTACTATTAGCCCCAAGACACAAAACTGTGAGGTCCCTACTGTTGCAAGTAAATGTCACTTTGCATTCATTTCTTATAAGGAACTAGTGCTTTGAACAAATGGGAAAACATTTAAAAAATTCTTAACCTAATACATGAAGCAAACTAGAAATAAAATTGAATTAGCATTCAGCTAGAATGAATTAAAACAACAAAATATACTACAGTATGTCTCCTTCAAGCTAAATAACATCAAACTCTGTTGGTTTAATTTAGCCAGTAGAAACGCCGCCCCCCCCAACTAAACTTTGCTTAGAAGGGAAATGCCAGCATTGGAGCTTTTCCATTAAAGTAAATGGGAGGAGGCAAGGCTGAAGCAAAGTATGTGCAAAGAAAGCCAGGGCCAGTTTGGCTACCAGTGCACATGTTCCTACAGAGTGATGACTGCGTGAGAACTAGACACCAGGGGCCCGATTCACTAAAGTCCGAAATAAGGAGTGCTATTTATAGCATGCGTTAAAAATCTTCTCACTTCTTATTTTTCACTCGATTCACTAAAAGGGCACTTGCAGAGCGCAATATATTATGCACGTAACCATTACTTTCTGAAAACCACCATTTCCCTGAAAACTGGAGGATGCATCACTCTAGGGCCAACATATACTTGAAAAAATACGACTGCAAACTCCATGTTGTGTTGCCAATAGCTCACGAACCGCAATTTTCTTTAAGTACCGCCTGCCCCAAGTAGGGTTAATATTCACACAGATTAACACAATATTTTGCACGTTTAACGCTTCATATGTGTTTGTGAATCATGCGTTAGTACTATTTCTATTCGCTAATTAACGCAATGCGTTTTTTTTGTGCATGCGATATGCGGATTAACACATGCGAAATGACTTTGATGAATCGGTACTTAATTATCGCATGCTTTTTTAATGAAAAAAACTATGCGATAAGCGTTATTGACCTTAAGTGAATCGGCCCCTATAACGCTTATCGCATAGTTTTTTTCATTAAAATATGTCATTGTAAGATAAATTACGCCAAGAACATCACTTCTTAATTATGACAAGTGTCCTTTTAGTGAATCGAGCGAAGATAAGATTTTTAACGCATGCTATAAATAGCACTCCTTATTTCGGACTTTAGTGAATCGGGCCCCAGATGTGATGTAGCCAAACATTGCGACCATCAAGGCTATTGTATTTACAGACCTGCTGTGGGAGACCTTGGGATTTTACACTGGAGGAGTTATGTGGCTTTGGACCCTTTAATGTGGTTCTAACACTTCAAAAAGTAAGGTGTGGCTCCCTACACACATCCCCTTTCAACCACGCCTCTGCTCCTGAATAAAACTTTATCGAAGCCAACAGCTGGTCTAGAAAAGCAGGCCTGTGCAGTGGAGCTAGCTAGCACCATATTTGGCTTGTCACATGTGGTATCCAAAAGCATGAGTGCTGAAAGCCAGCATGATTCTGAATGACACTGTCAAACATGGTGACAACCTAGCTGTGAAACTCTGCTTTAGTGATGAGCTAATCTGTTTAATTTCTCTTTGCTGAAAAATGTGCAAAATGGCAAAAATTTGCAAAACGTGTTGAAGTCAACAGGCCTTTTTTTTTGCATTGAAATCAGTGGGTGTTTTTTGCAGGTTTTTTTTCTACACAAAATACATTAAATTACATTACAACATATTGAAGTCTATGGGTGTTTTATTTCACACAAAATGCATTTAAATCTATGGCCATTTTTTCACTGTGTTCATTATAAATCCATATACAAAAGACAAAAACCGCACTCCTACAATCCTCCCACTTTTGGTCTGCTCAGGGTTAGTTTGCACACTTCTTTGTTAGTTAACACAGTTTGTAATCTCACAGTTAGTGTTATTTAAACGAGTTGCTCTATCTCAAAAAGTCTCCTCCGTAGTAGTTATTTTTGGTTTGCGGCAGCGCACACCCACCATCAGCCCTTAATGCAAACCTGACTAATTAATTAGCTTAGTATTGGTTTTATATAATCATTTATATGATATATATATAATCATTTAGAAGCATGGCTTTTATTCATATTTATTAATAATAACTCCACATCTGGTGAACAATTGTGTTCATTGCTATTACACATTACTAGACTAGATAGAGGGGGCCAGTAGAATTATATTCAGTACCAGTTGGGAAGAATAACATGAACGTGAGTGTTGTTCATTTGTGCTTCAGTTAACTTATTCACTTGTATTATTTCTGAAGATAACAGTTTATATTCTCATATTTCCAAATATTTTGATTTCTAGATCTAGATTTCTAGTCTTGGTAGAGTAAATAAAAAGTATGAACTTTTGGAATAAAATCTCCTGTTGGGGAATAGTTTTAGATTAAGCAGCTGATTTGTCTGCATTATATTTTCTGCTATACGGTAGATGATTTAGGGTGTCCTACATGATTCCTAATTTTCCACTCACAAATGCACAACCCTGAGTCACTATTATCTATATTTTTACAAACAAGTAATTTTGTTTGTAAAAATGTGGTCTTGTTTGATTCACGCACACTTTTGGGTAGATTACTGACTTCATAAATAATATCAATACTTTATATTTCAGTACAACTATATATGTTTTAGAATTCTCAAATCTTCCAATTCTCTTTTGATGGAACATTGTTTTTGTCCTGTATGTTCTGCACAGCAAGGAAGATAGCATGTAGTATGTGGTAATCTTGCTCTTCCAGTAAAACCAGTAGGGAGGGTTTCAAAGCCATGAAGGGAAAAACACTGGGTTTTTTATTTTAATATTAATTTTGAACAGCCATTCTGTACCATCTGGCATGATCTTTAGAGCTGTGTGTGCCCAACTTAAAATTTAATGTACTTGTATATTTGGATGCTGAATGGATTACAAAATGTAGCCCCTCAAAGGAAACAATGCAGCCTGATTACCCTACAATGTAGAAAGTCCCATAAGTCCCATAATAATACTGCCAGTAATAAAAGCCACTAACTTTGCCTAGGTGCAATAATATACAACGAGTGTATAATGTTACCTTTTAAACAGGTGACATGTACATGTTACTTGCTAATTGGTTGCTCTAGGTGACAAGACCTGTAACAAGCATTGCACCCCCCCACCCCAAATCCCCATATATAATAAAAGGCAATACATTTGCCCAACCAATAGAATGTATGCATTTAAATAGGAGATCATAAAATACATAATTCCTGATGATTCCTGGTTGTTAGGGTTTATTGCTAAGGTTTTCCTAGAATTCATCCAGGGTTCTATCTGCTATTTAGTATTGCTAGTAACTAAAACAGGACATAAATGTCAAATCTATACATATCAGTTAGATGATAGCATCTTATAGCAAAATGTCTTTTTGTCCATGTGTATTAATTCATTCTTTTTTTCACAGATTGGCCACTTATAGATTGCCTGCATTTTATATAGTTTTTATGTTATGCTTTTTTTTTTTATTTTCTAATGCTGGCTGCAGGCATTTTTATATTAAAGAATTTGGTAGGTTAATATTTACAAACAATCCCACTTGATAACTTCCCAGGTATGGGTACTGGACCAGTAGGAATAATTGGCCTACAAGTCTAGTAGCTTCAAGATTAGCTGGCCCCTATTGAGCTACATTTGGCACTGCTTATAGAACAATATAATTACCGACTTCAGAATACCATATGGCAGAAAACAAAGCTGAGGCACAGTTGTCCTATTTGCCAGTAAAATGTTTAATTGACAGCATGTACTGTGTTATTTCTTTTCCCAGAATTAAAAAAAAAGCATCTCATTTGCTCAGCTGTACTGAACCTGTCTTTTAGTGTCTGCATGGAACTATGGGATATTAGTGTGTCACACGAAGCTCTGAGTCCTTGAGCGTGCTCTGTTGTTTAACAGCTGTTTCTGACAGGATGAAAGTGTCACATTTATGCAGTCCCTGACAGCGAAACACCTCTTTATATGATGCTATACAAATCTTCTTTATGTGGTATACATTTAAAATACTGTTCCCTTGTTGATTTCTGTTACTCATTATTATTTACTAGTTTAGTATGATATAAAGTCTATCTGGGAGCATAATATGGGCATGGCAGCATTAAGGCTGATCATACCCAACTAAAGTTACCAAACCAACTGGTTCCCACCTACCCCATAAATTTCCCTTTAAAGAAGCACACAGACAGTTAAGGGTGGGTTTATAAATGCCACAGCTTTATTATCACATTAATCAGTATTGCAGGCTTAAACTTGTAACCTACAAGTGGATAACCAACACCATGGGAATTCTAACGAGAGCTCCAAAGGACAGAATAGGCCATCCAACCATCCTGGCCATCTGATGCAGCTGTACATTGATGGGCAAGGAAAGGCAAAGCAAGCCTCAGATACCTATTTCCCAGGACCAATACCCAAGGAGGTTGTAACTGAACTCAAAAAAGCAGGAAAACACCACTTCCTTCCAACACCAGCAAGCATTCCACCAGCAAGCCACTGCTGTACCTAGTATTACTATATAAGAAAACACCCCAACCACAAAAACCCAATTAATAGGGAGGATGGGTGGAAAGCTGCTCCAACGATGCTCAACTTCCAACTTCCATTAGACCCCTGCAATTAATCCCTACATTAATGTAAGCCGTTTTCTTTACACTCTAACATAAACCTTCCCTTACTGCCTATCCTGGTCAATGCCACTCTTCCTTAAATTGTTCACCTGGGTAGCTTAATGGTAAATTCTATATACATTTGAAATTTAAATACCCCCACCAAAACAAATTGACTGAACATCCACTGAACTTTTATTTTCTTAGCTCCTAAAATGCCATAGACATAGACTTAAAATGGCATATTCTTACTGTAATTCTAGCCAATTAGTATCCACTACACCTATAACAGTTTCTTTCCAGCTGTAAGGCTGACATGAAGGATGGCCAGAAATAAAATGACAGTAAGATGTAACAATGCCTATGTTTTACAACAGAGCATTGCAGTTCTTCACTTACAAAGTGATGAATCAAAATTCCTAGCTCAGTCCACATAGCAGCAATTGCTAATTCTGCAAATGTTAAAGATTTAGGAATGTCTGGGGATGTTCTGAGATTGTTTTGTTAGTGGAAGACCTGTTTAGGTGCATACATGTGTGTAGTGCTGCTCTCGGAAGTTATATCAAAAGGAAAGTGCATCAACAGTGATCATTTAAGAAGAGATAACTAGAATTTATTATAGATCTTGGGAATTGAATTGGTATCATTTAGTAAATTCTGAGCCTGAATAGGCTTTGTAGCCTTTTATTTCTAGTCAGATTAATGGGTTTTCTAATTTCATAAACATTTGTTTAAGAAGAAAACAAAACATGTATTTAATTCACAGCCATAATATACTGTCTCTGGATATTGTAATGCCACTTATTACCCATATGTTCATAAAACAAGTAATTATCTTCAAATATTAGTCTTTCTATTGTAAAACATGTTATAAACTATTTAAATACAGTTTTAGGATGCAAAAATCACGGTTTCTGGCATAGTGCCATTATAGTATAAATTCCAATTGAATTTTATATGTCATAGACTCAATTTTAATCAAATAATTGAATGTAATAATAAAACAGTACCCTTTACGTGATCCCAAATAAGATATAATTTATCCTTACTGGAGGCAAAACAATCCTGTTGGGTTTATTTAATGCTTAAATAATTTTTTGATAGACTTAAGGTATGGTGATCCAATGAGCTGATGCGGTCCTCGATCCCTCAATCCGACAGAAAAATCAAGCCTGCTCAATCGACATCTGCCAGATATCGGTCAGGGAGGCCTGTTGGAGGGCCCCATACGCAGAAAGATAAGCTGCTGAATTGATCAGAAGGACCCTAATCGGCAGCTTAAATCTACCCTTGCGTGGCCACTCTCTAATCCCAGATTTAATACTTGATAGACATTTGGTAATAAACAAATCATAAAAAATATGTGATGCATTTACAGCTGCTATGAATCCAGTTCTATTTAGAACAGTCATTCAAACTGAATGTACTTTGAGTGAGTTTTCTAGGTAAATATTTGCAACATGAGAACTATTTGACCATAATGCTCCTGTCATATGTTAGCACTGTTGATAAAGGGCTATCAGGAAAGACATCGCTGAAAATGTCCTAATCTTGCCATAACCAATGCTGAAAGAAACATCTCACATACTAGAAACCAATCAGGTTGTCATGACAGAGATATTCTCAATGTTTCTAAATGTGTTAATTAAGTGAAAACAAGTCTTTACACTGACACACACTAAATAATACAGTGTTTCTACATTGGGTTGAACAGATGTCTTCACCGGGAGCAGGATTAGTCAGTCCTGTTGCTTTACAGACTCCAAAAGCAATCAATTGTTCTTAAATGCAAACATTATTTTTAAAAAAGAAACAATTTGGAAATAGAAAGCTAGAAAGCAATACACACTAAATGCTTTGTGTGTAGGCCTATCTATCTGGATCATCTTGACTCTCTATCTGGATTTCTGACTGTAGCAAACTAGCATGGAATATGGATTAGAAGATTATTTGTTTATGTCATTGGCGGTTTAGTGCCAGTTTTATCCTGCCCTCATAACCCTTCCTTTCAGTGTAATGGGAAATTGTGTTTTTAGTTGATGACAGTGTCTGCATTTGTCATTGTACATTTTATAGCTTTGAAATCATAGTTATCATAGTCATATTACAGCTTTGTTATCACTTAAATTACACACAAAATGTCAAGGCCAGCTAGGATTCAAACTCTGGTGTGTTTATATTTGGGACTGTGTACTTGTACTTCAACTGAGCCAATGGAGGTTCTACCAATGTACCCTTTGTATTCCTGCTGTTAGTTCCCTTTCCTCTGCCACTAATTATTCTATTAAATCTGTTTATAAGCCTGCCCCTGGCCATTGCTCTTTGCTTGGTTATTAAGCTTACTAGCTGAGATGTTGCCTTATTCCTGAGACCCCCATCTGGTTCTTAGTTCCTAAATCCCTGCCTGGTTCCTGTACTCCAGTGTACTGCCATACTCCTAGGCATGGGCCTTTGTGGCCTTGCCACAAATCTGGGACCGATGCCAGCCATTGTGTGCTTGTTTAGGTACTGTATCCCTGTAACTGTCTAAAATCAATGATGCACAATTATACCATTTATACCACAAGGTTTACTGCTGAGATCAGAATAAGGCTTCATATTTTCTGTTGAGCTAACCTTTGTATTCTCTATTGTGAGTGGAACTATTACCATGTTTTGCATTTGTTTGCATATGTACAGTATATATCTGCATTTATTGTAAAAAAGCAACATAAGACTTTTTTCTGCCATTTTATAGATAAATCATAAAGGTTGTAATAATAAAACAATGAAAAGGTTGCTAAATTGCCTTGTCTTTTTCTCGGGACACTTCTTACATGAGAGGGTTCCCCATTGAAATAAGTTTTAAAAAGGTGTGTCTCCTCTGTGATTAGAGCTTCTGTGACAAAGCTGTCGGATACAGAAAATAATTAATTACAAAGCATAGTGCATTTCTTTTGTCTTGTAGGAAATTTTCCTTCCCTGGAACACTGTGATCCTCATTTTAGTATTAGTTATATTCTTATTTCTCTTTCTTTTTTATGTCGATCATTTATTGTATAAGTGTAATAATCGCTCTAATCCTCTATCCATAATGAATGAGTTATGTGTAGTTACTAGCGATGATCAAATCAATATTCAGAAAATGGAAAAAAAATTAGTGTCATTTTACATGACTTTTTTATGCGTGTGACATTTTTGATATACCCAAGCCTTTTTTTATGCAACTGCGCCTTTTTTTTTTCACGCAACTGCTAATTTGTTGTGGTGACATTTTGCAAAAAAGTTTGCCAATAGAGAAATGCAGAATTTCGCTGTGAATCCACTAGTAGTTACCTCATTATGGGGCTATTGAATAAAAAGGATGGATGCTAGAATTAGAAGGAAGAAAAGGAAGAATTGCATTTACCCAGCATACAAATATTATTACAGCCACAAGAGCTGTATAATAAATGGGGTATAAAAGAGAAAATAATTAGGTGTTAGGAGAAGAGAGAGGGATAAAAGAGATAGATAGGGAGAGTTAAAAGAGGTAAAAGACAAGGAAGTGTGCCATATAGTAAGAGCAGATACTGTATATTAATGTGCTTGAATGTTCACACACCATGATTATTTAGATCAGAACTGTTGCCAAGCTGACTGACTAATCTGAGGTGGTAATTTGGTGATATGCACAAGAGCCACGAACATCCTATAAATTATATTCTGCTTTGTAATGTCATCGGCTATACTGTTGTCATTTCTGACTCATCGAAACTTGCTTATTAAAATAAATAATTTTTCCCTTATTGTAAAATATTAAAAGTCTCCTTGGAGTTCCATGACCTGTATAAAAGCACGTACCTCTTTTGTCTACACCAAGTTCCCATGCACATTAAGGGGGCCTACTGGCCCCATGTCTCCCTCACCACCCACAATGCACCCCTCCCTCCGTCTTTAGGGTGGATATGCACACTTGTTCACTCGTGCGCTCATGTGTGCGAGCGGTGGGAGGGCTGGCTGGCTGGGTTGCCAAGGGCCCCCGGCCAGGTTGGCCTGGTGTTGCCTCCTGGAATGACTATGTACCTCCCCCTGTCCGTCACTACTGAATGGATCACTGCCTAACACAGGCAGCCTTTAATTCAATGTGCATTCTGCGGGTCTCTGTGCTGCAAAATAAAGAGCAGAGGCCTGCAGAGATTTGCACTATGCCCTACGCAGTGGGCGAAATTCAGAAAAATTGCAGTCTTTTTTTGCACTTTGCACACTGCCTGGGGCATTGTAAATAGGCTCTATAATATCCTTTTATTTTACAATAGGTGCATTATTTACCATATAACTTGCCCTTTTAGTGAATAGCTTAACCCTCACAAAAGATGTACAAGATCCAGAAAGTTAATACATAAGGTGCTGTTTGAAACTCTGGTTGTTTCCTATCTTCAAGGCTAATATTATTTGTCTGTAACATTGCCATTTTTGCTGACTTGCATTTGTATGTAATGAACTTTGTATTACATTAGTATTTCACAAGATTAATGAATGTTTTTGACAGTTAATAAATAATCAGTTATAATAATGCTTACTACAAAAGAACTTTTAATTTGGTTAATTATAAATCATCCCTTGACAGCAGTTCTTAGCAGGGTCCTTTCTTGCAATTGGCATCAAGTATATCACCTCTGGGATTTGATCTTCAATGATATAGCTCCGAAGGTAGACTAATTACAAAGTAGAAAGCAATGCCTATTTCCTGTAAGGCCTCCTTTTTTCTGATTTTTGCCATGAAAGACAGAGCAACACAGGCAAACTGAAGACCTCCGGGGATTTCCGTTCTGTACAGCTGGCATTCTTGCAAACATGCATTTGTTTTTTTTTTTACGACTAAAAAGATTGAACTATGTATGTATAAATAATTCTTCTTTGAGATTTATACCCTCTTTCTCTAAGGGGACTGTAAACTACATTGTGCAAGATATAGATTCTTATTTTCTCTATGTAGCCTTTAAACAAAAGCTTTGATGTAGATTTTTCCAATTATGACTTATTCTCACACACCCCAGAAATGACACTTTGGTGACAAACGTGTAAATTAGATTTCAGAAGGGAAATATGAATATGCAAATGTTCCCCAAGTGAAACAGAAGACATTCCGCAATGCTGCTACAGCAATAATAAAACCAGGTATTTTTTTTTCTTTACTGTTTAAAATATGAACATGGATCCTACAAATGGAATTTTACAAAATATATGTAGGATTAATAATTCAGTTTGACCTAGGGTGACACAAAACCATATTTTTCATTCAGTCAATCATGTTTGTCGGTACTAGGGAGAAATAAAGCTGCTAAGGGCAGTAGGGAGCGTGATGCAGAAACAAAGTCAAGACCGATTACAAATTTTCAGTGCTTATTGGACTCATGTAAACCAGTGTGTGTTTTCATGGACTGCAAGAAACCTTAGGCAGCTGTGAATAATCAGTGGATTTTGTGGCACTAAAGATTACGTTTTTAAAGGATAAGTCTTTTATCATAAAAGCCACTAAAATGACTCTATACAACCCCCAGAATAACATAACTTTCTCCTTGTACAGTTTCATGCAGATTCTGTACCACAAGCAGTTTAACTGAAGCTCTCTCAACTACTTCCTAGTCTAACTTAAAGCTCAGCCCCCTTTCTTTTATGAGCTCTCCTTTTCTCTCTGATTGCGAAGATGATACAAAAACTGCCTACTGTGCATGCTGGATTGATTTCCATTGGAGAAGAGACAGCAAGCATAAGCAGTAGACCATCTGCAAACTCAGAGAGAGAAGGAGAGCTCAGCAAAGGAAATGGGGCAGAGCTTTATACTAGAAGTAGCTGAGAGGGCTAAAGTTGAGCAGCTTGTGGCACAGAATCTGCATGAGATTAAATACAGGGACCATACACTTAACCATTGTGCCTACCTATAACAAATTATTTGGGTGGGGGCACAGTGGAGCCCAGTACTTGATGCCTGCCTGATGGAAGCACATTTGCTCAACTCTTGCGCTTCATGCTGGAGACACAAGAGCGTGATAAGTGCATTTTAGAAGAAGTCATGTGTTACCCTATCCACACTGGTTCTGGCATATCTGACAGTGTTACACTCCATGTGTGGGACAAACCTGAATCACTCCGCAGTGATATTGGGAGAGAATGTGTACCTGGTACTTAGCGCAGTGCCTCCACCTAGTGGCCCAACTAGGAACAAAAATAATGCACATACAGTACTTGATAAAGTAAATAACTTTATATCTGAAATAAAAGGGGAAACTAATGCATACAACACTCCTATCCAAGTGACAAACAGGGCCTCACTAACTAACTTTTACAGCGCAAACCCACTAAATGTATAGAGTTCTTTAGTTCAGTCCAAAAACACACAGTCTCAATGAATCTTCAAGCCCTCCTTTTGTGCACTTTAAATATACTCACATCCAAGATCTCTTTGGATACTTAACAACAGGGGTCCTCAAACTTTTTAAGCAGGGGGCCAGTTCATGGTCCCACAGACTGTTGGGGGGCTGGACTAAAGTCCTCCCCCCGTGTCTTCATACAGTGGCCGCTCCCCGCTGCTCCCTCCTGCTCCCTGCTCCTCCACTGTGTTCTCCCACTTCCCCCTGCATCCTCTGGCTCCCCCCTGTGTCCTCCGGATTCCTCCTGCATCCTCCAGCTCACCACTGAGTCCTTTCACACCACCCTGCATCCTCCAGCTCCCGCGGCATCCTCCACCTCCCCACTGCATCTTCCTGCTCCCCCCTGCATCCTCCCGCTCCCTGCTGCTTCCTCTGGCTCCCCCCTGTGTCCTCCTGCTGCTTCTTTCGGCTCCCTGCTGCTTCCTCCGGCTCCCCACTCCCGCTGCAACCTCCTGCTCCCTCCTGCGTCTTCCAGCTCCCTGCTGCATCTTCCCGCTGCTTCTTTTGGCTCCCTGCTGCTTCCTCCGGCTCTCCCCTGCTTCCTCCTGCTCCCAGCTTCCAGCTCCCCGCTCCCGCTTCTTCCTCCGGCTCTCCACTGCTTCCTCTGGCTCCTCCTGCATCTTCCTGCTCCCTGCTACTTCTTCCGGCTCCCCACTGCATCCTCCCACTCCCCGCTGCTTCTTCCAGCTCCCCACTGCTTCCTCCAGCTCCTCCCTGTGTCCTCCTGCACCCTGCTGCTTCTTCCAGCTCTCTGCTGCTTTCTCCGGCTCCTCACTCCTTCCTCCGGCTCCCCCCTGTGTCCTCTGGCTCCCCCCTGCATCCTCCGGCTTCCCTCTGCGTCCTCCCGCTGCTTCTTTCGGCTCCCTGCTGCTTCCTCTGGCTCCCCCCTGCATCCTCTCACTCCCCGCTGCTTCTTCCGGCTCCCTGCTGCTTCCTCCAGCTCCCCACTGCGTCCTTCCGCTCCCTGCTGCTTCCTCCAGATCCCCCTGGGTCCTCGTCTCAGATCATAGTGGGGGCCAGTTAAGTTATCTTGGTCGGCCATGGACCATAGTTTGAGGATGCCTGCTTTACAACAAACCTTTAGGTGTGTCCAGCACCTACAGACATGCAGTGCGACTACTAGCCTCTTTTAGATCCTCAGATTGGGATTATTACACCTTACAGGATCTCTGTCTCTCCAGGTACAGGATCTGCCTTCCTTGTACCAGCCTCTTGTTGGGCTGTTCAGCTCTCTGAGCCCATGTGCAGCTTCCTGAGCTCTGGAGCTTTCTTTCTCCTCCTCCTTGCTTCCTCTGCAAGGCATTCCAGCTTCTTTTTCCTTTTGGTGACTCCCAGGCAGCTTTGCAACTTGCTGCAGCCCTGAGCTTACTGTTCTGCTGGTTGCTAGGAAGCTGCTCACAACAGACAGACACAGGCTCAGTGCTAGTTACCCTAAAGGGAACAGCTGCAGGAGTGGGGTAAGTGCAGGGACCCAGCACTACCTCCCTACGCATGTTTTGCACTAAGGATTTCCATCCCTGGGCATCACAATAGGAATTTTAGGCAAGCCATTCTGCAATAATTTTGGATTGTGCTCAAAATAAAGATAGCTCTTCCTGGTACATCCATAAGGAATTATAAGATCCAAAGTGATTGGGACTGTAGCTCCCTCTCACTTCTGTTTAAACCTACTTGTCTATATTTCGGCCAGATGAGAGAAAAATTTTATTTGGCTATCCACGTGCATGCATCTTGCTGCAAGCAGCTAAAGTAGGTTCAAAGTTTTCCTACAGTGTTTGAATAAATATTACTTTAGAACTCTGCATTGGTATCTGTATCTCTGTATATGAAATATTGATGTGATGCTGTTCTGAATACTCCAGTTAAGGTGATCATTTCTCTTAAACAATCCCTGGTACAATGTATATTTTAGATCACAGCACATATGCACTTTAACTCAACTATTCAGAGTCCAGGCCCTAGGAGAAAATGGGTTCAGATATAACCTGCACTCTGCCTTGAAATGCTGCCAAGCAGTGGGACCCTAAAGGGCAACCACGTATAATGGTATAAAGCTTCAAAGAAGATAGCATTTGGTACTTCTGTATTCTCCTTCATCAAATCATGGATACTGCAAGTTGCAAACCAAATCTGCCGCTATTTTTTTTAGTCAAAGGTAACTGCTCATTATGAGCCAATGGTTACTGGGCAATTCTGCCTTTATGACTGCACATCCTTATGTATGGAAGAGCTGTTTTTATATTATTTTCATGTAAAGTAGACACTTAATTGCTTGCATAATAATCCAGAATTTGCTTCGAAACAGTAAATAAACAAATGCATTACAAGTGCAAACTAAACAATAATTAAACATTCTCAAGCCTAGATGTTGATTTACTCTTTTCTTTTTAATAAAGTGCTGGCCAGTTTGATGTGATTCTAATCTGTATCTGAGGCTTGTAATGATAAATCCTTCTTTGTCTAAACACCCTGTGCACAGCCTTAATCCTCAGTCCCAACTGTTCAACTGCCATTTAGTTGTTCTCTAATATTTAGGCATTTTTGTGGTTATATATGAATTGAAATATGTACACATGTACTGGATTGAAACAATCTTCATATAAAGAAAATCGTTATAGCATTAGAGTTAGTTACTCGGGGTGCTACTCTGAACACTTTTACAATTTTTGTTCATTTTCTATTTTTAGCTGTTTCTGCAAAATTGGCAGTTTTCGAGTGCTAGTTGCAGTCTTGCAGCTCAACTGAAAGTCAGCAACCCAAGGGTTAACTAAATCCAGGAACTGCAACAGGGCCACTGACACTATTGGGCCTTAAAGAAAAAGTTGAGCTAAATCCCATCAAGCAGTAAGAAACTAAAACAGTAAAACTGCTAATATCTCATAAATAAACATCTGATTCACTTAGCATAGTTTTATTTTTGCAAACCAATGGGTCTAAGCTTACTTTAATTTTAGGGTTCCCTTACATAAATGTCTGAACATGTGTGTAATTCATCAAATCAGGCTGGAGGAACACATTGACGCTTGCTGAGATTTTTATTGAGCTTGTGTGGGTGTAAGTGGTTCCTTTATAACAGGTGACCAGATCACTTGAAAATTCAGGAAAATGTCTAAAAAATCCAGCTAGCAGGGCTGAACCGATTGGCGTTTAAATACAATCAGTACTGCCCTGCAATATATGTATATTAGATGTGTCCCTGAATTTCCATGTGATCCAGTCACCTTACTTTATGAATAGCAGTATGTTGTGCTCAATTTTGCATCCACTTCTGTGCATTGCACTTGCGATCATAAATTAGGCTTTGGGAATTTCAAGTAGTAGCTGTCAAACTTGAAGACTTTTCTAGGACTTTGTTCCTACCTGTAAATTTCTTAAAAAACTGGAAATAACATATTTTCAGCAAAGTCAACATATGCAAAACCCTCTGTTGATTCACAGGAAGGCAATCAACTTCCCAGCAAACTCAGGAAATTACTGAATTTCTTGACCATTGTTTTGCTAAGGAAGCAATTTTGACAGACTGGCATGCATTTCCATTGCATCTCAGTCTCTGTGGACAGACAATCCAGCTTGCTGATGCCCACGACCTTCCTTCTGAACCCATAGAGATGCTCAGGTGACAGATAACAAGAATTTTTGTCAAAATCCTTTATCTACTGTAGTGGATAAAAACTCCATTAGCAGGGGTATACATATCACTTGGCTTTCTCTCCCACTACCCACTATTGTGTAAAAAAATTGAAGGGGCTATCTGAGTGTCAGCTCAAACCCTATTAGGGATTTATCCTGGTGTGTTTAAAAAAAAAAAAAAAAAAAAAAAAAAAAAAGAGCATGTGTGAGTTGCACACGTGAATTAACTGTACAGGTAAAGGACACGTTATTCAGAATGCTTGAGACCAAGGGTATTTCATATAAGGGGTCTTTCCGTAATTTGGATCGCCATACCTTAAGGCTACAAAAAAATCAGTAAAACATTAATTAAACCCAATAGGCTTGTTTTACCTCCAATAAGGATTAATTATATCTTAGTTGGGATCAAGTATAAGGTACTGTTTTATTATTACAGAGAAAAGGGGAATCAGTTTTAAAATTTGCATCATTTGATTAAAATGGAGTCTATGGGAGATGGGCTTTCCCTAATTCGACTCTTTCTGGATAACAGGTTTCCAGGTAATGGATCCCATACCTGTACTATTCCAGAATTAAGGCTGCACTGAGTTCTTTATCAAAGGAAACACAGGATTTCTTGTCTTCTTTTGTGTACACATGTTTTTCGGTATCAGACTTCCTCTTCCAGAAAAATCCTTCTTTCCCGGGACCAGAGTCTGCACAGCTCTCTCTCCCTTCTCCTGCTCCCCCCCCCATAGGAATTCATAGGACCAAGCTAAAATGGCAGCTGCTATCTTGAACAAATAGTTCAAAAGTAGGGAGCTTCTAGGGCTGTTTACTGTATGGTAAAACTTTCTGCAGAATAAATATAGCGTTCTAGGTGGCACTTATGTGGCTAATCTATTGGCAGTAACTTGCCAAAATGATTTTCCTTCTCCTCAAAATTTATCCAGAACAATTTCATATTTTCTGAACTTGTTTGGGCAGTGACCCTACATTTGCTCCATGTGCTCTGGGCTGCTGAACTAAACTAAGGAGGTCTTTAAAAAAACTTAAAAATATTAGCAGAATATTAGGTTACATCTGTAAATGTTCAGAAATGCCATGCAGCGGATGCAACTCAATGCTCAGCCTTAAATAGCACCTATCACCCCTATATTGTTTCCCCCATCAGAGGTGCGGGCTAATAGATCCCCCACTCCAGAAACTGTCCTACCAGCGCTGGGCTACCCGCACTGGGAAGGAGCCCCAGGTGCAGGCAGCCATGATGGGGCTTACGCATGCGTTTAATGAGCGAGTGCCGCAACACTTTGGTATCAGAGTACAGGCGTCCAAAAGCACTAGGTGTATCATTTCTACCCTTTTTTTTTTGAGAATTTGTAATATATGTAATATAAAATAGTACACACAATCACCACAGTTTAAATCCAACGCTTAATCTGTTTTACAAAAGGGGCTTAGGGAGCTTTTGCAATGTATCATTGCACTGGAAAGATATGGTAATTTAGCTTACTTTATTATGCAATGATAGTACTATAATGAAAAAGAGATGACATTAAAATTGTACCCTGCATGTCACCATGCTAGGTTATTAAACCTCAAGTATATTACCATGTAAATCTTGAAAGAATAGCTGTCTGTGATGTACTTTAAAATACTGTATTTCAGAAACAATTGTAGGGAACAAAACAATTGGCAAACCATTTGTATTGCCTTTAGGATAGAAAGATTATATACAAGGCTCTTTGTGAAGCTGCTTGTAGACTCTAGATGATACCAATCACGCTATTCATAAGTAGGCAGAAGTATGCTAGCCTAGCACAATCCCAGCAGATTGCAACCTTTACTTTTATCTGTATGTCACCACAGGACTGGAGATCCAACGTAGACATTTTCTGTCCAATTTTTTTATTTCCTTTTATCATCATTTAGTACTAAAGCCACTGTCAGGAAGAAGCTGTCTAGTTGTTTTATAAGGATTTAAATTGCATACTCTTTTTATTTTCAACATCTTGGCAGGGTAAACAAAAGCGTATTGCAAGGAGCAGAGCAGGTTCAGTCGTGTCAGATGAACATAATGTACATCTCACACTTGCAGAGAGAAATTGTTTTTAATGTCTCTTCTTTTTAAACAAGAGCCTTCACAATCTGTTTGTCACTTGTAGACTGCTGTGAAGTGCCTGATGCTTTGTTGAAATTTGGAAAGCAAGAAGAGACAACTGACCAATTTTTTTTTTTAATGTGCTAATGTGAAGCCCAGACAAAATGGCTTTGTTACAAGACATGAGACGGTGGTTGCAGTTTATTCATTTTATATTTCTCTGATTAATAATGCAGAGCAATCACTTGACGCTGTGGGAAAAGATACTAGCCATACACATGTACAGATACAGACACATATAAACCTTTAAAAAGGCATGTCCACACATATTAAAACAAAATGTTAGTTCTAAGCAATATATTCATTTTCTGAAGGTGCTCTTACATGGGCAGATAAGCTGCCAAATCGGTCTAAAGGACCCAAATCGACAGCTAAATCTGCCCATGTATGGCTAACTTAAGACTAGGCAGACTGGAGCAGGATGGAATGAGCACTGAACAGGATAGAATTGGCTTTGAAAAGGATCCTGGAGCAGGGTAGGGCAGGACTAAAATAGAATAGAATAGTAAAGAGAAGAGTTTATATAGTGGGGACCCAGTAGTGATTGGCCAGACCTAAGAGCTTGTAAGATTGTACAGTGCTGTGTATCCTTGTGGCGCTTTATAAATAAGGTTATACATACATACCAGAGCTATGGCAAACAGTACTACTTGTAGGAAGCTACTTGTCGTGGCTACAAAATGCCAGAAAATACCCTGCCATAGACTCTGTTAAAACACATGTAGAAACAATTATCAGTATTGTCTATTTTGTAGGTTCAACAAGTTGCTAGCTACAAGTAGTTCCGTAAATGGCTAGTGAGGCTGCAGGGATTTGAGAGTGGCAATAATAAGGATAATTGGACTGGGAACCCAGGGGCCCACCAGAAAACCTTAGGCCCCAAGCCTGCTTTCCAAACTATTTTTCCTCCTTTCCTCATCCAACCTCTTTATTCTCCTAGTCTCTTTTATTTACATGCTAGCATCTATCCAATCTATGTCACCTCTTTTTTCCCATTCAGAAATGACCTTGAAACAGACCAAATGGTCAGTAGCAGCAGGGCCCACTTACACCTGGGCAGGGCCGGATTTACAAATTTGCCACCCCGAGGCCGCCCCCGGTCACACGCCCCCCCCCGCTTGTGCGTGCGTGCGTGAACAGCGAGGGGTGCGCGCACGCATGCATGCATGAACAGCGAGGGGGGTTGCAAGTGCGCATGCGCCATAGGCCAAATTTGACTTGCATTTGACTTGGAGAAGTCCCCATTGCTCCGTATGGGAACACAAATTTTTAGATCTTTGTGTGGCGGGGCAGCATGTCGCCCCCAGGTTTCTGCCGCCCTAGGCCCGGGCCTTTGTGGCCTCTCCACAAATCCAGGCCTGCACCTGGGCCCACCGGGAGTTTTCCTGGTATCCTGGTGGGCCAGTCCAACACTGAGGATAATTCTAGGATTACATTTGTCTAGTTCCTACAATGTGTCCTTTATAAAGCCAGGTGTAGATTTACCACTTGTCTTTACATGTTCAAGTCTCTTTTGAATTTCCTCCCCCATTCGTCAGTAGCTAAATTACTAGAATTGGGTCTATTAAAAGGAAAGCCTTCATTAGCTGGCTCCTCAGTTGTACAGACAAAAAAAATAAGAGTTCAGATTTTCTGCTTTTTCCCTGTTCTCATCATCCAGCTGACCCCCTGTGATAATAATGTTCCCACCCCTTCTTGCTTCATTTTTTCACTATTTAAATATTTAAAAAATAATTTTGGATTCCTTTTACTCCTAGCTGCGATATCCCTTTCCATCTCTATTTTAGCTTGCCTGATAGATTTTTTGCATGCTTTAAAAGCACGTTTTTTCTTACCAACCTTGACACTAACACTTTTATTCAGTCATAAAGGTTTTGCTTTGCGATGCCTCTCCTTGCTTACCTGTATACTTGCTAAGCAAAGTTTTAAAGATATTCCATTTTCCTTCTATGTCTAACCCTATGAAAAGCATTTCCCAGTTAACACATTGCAGAGATGCCCTTATACTGGCAAAGTCTGCACGTCTAAAATTGAGTAGTTCATCCCATATAGAGCTGTCTCTGCAGCATTATTTCAAAGGAGACCATGTTATGATCACTTTTTAAGCATTTTTACAAACCTACTAACTTAGCCACCCCATTACTCCAGTCAATGTCCGGATAATTAAAGTCCCCCTTAATAACAACTTGACCCAGTTGCGAAGCCTCCTCCATTTGCAGTAGTAGCTGGGTCTCATCACCTTCACTTATATGGGGTGGTTTATAACATACACCAATGACCATTTTCTTTGTAACATTTAGCTCTGCTGAAATTTCTACCCAAAGGGATTCCACATTTTCCTTGGTAATTTTTTAGCACATGGCTTTAAATCTGACTTTACATAAAGACAAACTCCTCAACCCTTTTTAATCTCTCTGTCCCTCCTGAAAAGGATGTAACCATTTAAATTCACAGCCCAATCTCATGTTTCATCCCACCAGGTCTCAGTGATACCAATTAAATCATAATTTTCAGTACATGCAATGGCCTCCAGCTCCCCTAATTTACCTGACCAGCTCTGTGCATTAGCCAGCATGCAGCGGAGATTACTACTTCTCCCTCTGATGGTTACATTAGGTAACAGAGAGTTAGAGCTAAGGTGAATATAAGACTGTTTCCTGTGTAACAATGGAAGCTCCTTATCTGGTAAACTATATGCCCCCCTGCCCACTCCCCCCTGACCCTTTGCTAATCCCACTCTCTAATCCCACCCTCTACACTAGCTTTCCCATAAAACTCTAGCTTTGTCATTTAAAGAAGAAGTCAATTTTGGGCTTCTCTGCCATTTGGATACTGATGATGCACCAGAGAAGGCTGAAAAGCTGGGGCAGACAAAAAAATGGAATAAATGTTTATCATATATGTATAAAGAAAGGGGGCAATACAATTCACAATGTTTCCTGCATCTGCATTCATATCATCTCATCTATCTTCACAATGCAATTTGCTAAATTCACTTTTCTCATGGATATTTACTGATTTAAGATGTATGCTGTCAAAGGGAAACATATTTTAAGACTTATCTCATGTTTATATAATACAAAACCTTTTCTCATCTTATGATGCTCTTATGATACTGAGATACCAGGGATTTCTGTGCTGTTTCACAGTGAAACATCAAAGTCTGCCTTTTATCATATTAACTTGTCAAAACATGGAGACATTCTTTTGTTGTTAATAACTTTGTTTTCTTAAACCGCAGTTGAGATGATTTTTTTTATTGTTTCATTTTTTCACCTATATTCTACGAATGTACTAAATCCAAGTGGAACACTAAGCAAATGATATGCTACACAAACTGAGATTCATAGAGGGTGTCATATCAGCATAATATTGCCCTGGCATGTCCAGAGTTAAACCTGGCAACATTTGGCTTTGTGTCCCACAGACACCCTTAATTGATTCAATGCACAACAAGGGACTGTGGAAGGTGACAACTTCATCAAACTCATCAGACAATGCAGAGCCAAATGGGGCAGGAAACTGGGGCCATTGGCTTCTTTGATCTGTTGATCAAAAAAGACAAGTGTGGACCTAGAAGACCAGCAGGGGGGAACAGCATACAGAAAATATGGATTATAGAAAGGGATCCATATCTCCTTTGCTTTAGGGTTCACATCCTCATAAATCACATATTGTTTATGAGGAGGCCCCATGCTTCCCAATGATACCAAACAGGGACTTCCTATACCCACCAGTTAGGAGGGGTAGTTTCTGGGGGACTGGGGCATGAGACACCCCTCATGTTTGGTATCATTTTGATCACCCACATATGGGTCAAAACAAGCCCCTACTTTCATAATAATATTGGGTACTGGCAAGTACCAATATTATATGACAAGAAACTGGCATGAGAAGTGCAGCTCTCTACAGGGTGGGGGGGGTCATGTGACAAGCTCCTGGGCACTCCCTCCTCATGCATACGGTAATAAGGGAGGGGCCCAGCGGAACATAAAAAGCACACAGGCCCAGGTATTCTTTAGCTCATTCTGAGGTCCCAATCTGTTGGGGGATGGGCTCAGGATTTCCAAACTCTTGCCTCAGGCGGACACAACATAGGGTAACATACATAGGGTTTTCTCTGTGTTTTATTTCCTTTTATTTTATTTACTGTTTGTATGTATGTCTCTTTTTGTAACATCTTTTTAAAATGCACTGTTTACTCTTGTAATATTAATATAATATCAAATGTAATATAAAATTTAATAAGTTCTGTCCTTTGGCTCTATATAGATCCCCACATACTTTGTATAAATGCTCGGGCCTAAATATATTAACTGCTTGGCTGTATGTGTATTGAGTAATTTCTGTGTAGATGCTAATTAACTAGTTAACTGCTAGCAGGAGGGCATGTTTGACTGTAATTTTAGCCCTGTGGCTGCTGGAGTGTGAATTTGTGTGTTGAGCGGAAACTAAACCTACTTAGAGTGAGAGAAAGCTGGTGTGTATTAGGTTTCTATCACCTATTAACGATAGATGGTGGCAGCGAATAGTTATTTGGGGCGGTGGTGGGTTTGGGGGTGCTTGATGTTAGTCTAACAGAGTGTAACCCCTTGTTGCCCGTCCCCGCGTCATACACGTCTGAGAGTGGCATGTACATGACAGAGGGTTTTTGTAAATTTAATGATATAGTAAATAATGTGCCCCTATTGTAAAACATAGGGATAATACAGGTCATGGAACTCCGATTTGACCTCTATTATTCATATATTTTACAAAAGGGGTACATTATTTATTATAATACACATGTTTCATAGTCATGTGACACAAATGACATCTTTACAACTGATGACATTACCAAGTACCGTTTATTAGGATATAATTTACAGGCTATTCATGGCCCCTGAAAATGTATTATTATAGTTATATGGTTATTTGTTATTATTATTGCTGATTCTACATTGCTAACAGAACCAATTGTTCTTTTTCTCCCTTGAAATACAATTTTATTGGGAGTGATGGCAGAGGTAAGTAGTAGGTAGTGATGAGAGAATCTGTCCTGTTTCGCTTCGTAGAAAAATTTGAGAACATTTTTTCTTTTGTGTGACAATTTATCTGTAAGAAAAAAAAGTCACGTGCGCAAGAAAAACTTTTTTTATCTTACACACACAATTTTTTTTCACTCAAAATGCAATAAAGTCAATGGGCATTATTTTCTCGCTCCTACTACGTGACTCTTTTAAACTTGTGCATTTTTTTCCTCACTCCAAATGCATTAAAGTCAATGGGTGTTTTTTCTTGCAAATGTTTCTTTGGAAATGCAAATTCTGGATTTGCCACAAATCTGTACCTGGTGAAAAAAATCGCTCATCACTAGTATTAGGTAAAATAAAAGAGGACTGAGTGTCTTTTAAGTCCAATCTAATTAAAGGAGTACAGTATGACTCAATAATAATAGGCATGCTAAAATGTTTGTCTAAAAAATAACAGTCCTTTACTTAAACCTCAGATTTAAGTGCAAGTGCACTAAAGGGCCATTTAAAAACCTTGTAGTGAATCCAAGGCGAGGTGCAGAAAGCAGCATTGATAGGCACAAAACAGGCCAGTACTTACTGTCTGGGCCCTGTTGCATCTGTGCCTGCCTGCACAACAATTTTTTTGATGTGTGCCATTTTTTTGACGAGAGAGAAATTTTTTTTTCGTGTTCTGTGCGGAAAATTTTCCCGCTGCAAATTTTTGCGCCCGTTTCGTGAAACTACCCGCCAATGGCGAAACGGAAAATTTGCTGCAAATCCATGCCTTCTGCCCATCATGAATCGAGTGCTGCCAAACACTAGCAGCCCTGTTTTGATGCACGTTGTCACTGGGCGTGTGCAGGTTCAGTAGCCAGACAGATCTTGAGTGGAAATTGTGCTTTATTTTTTATCACATGCAGAAAAAAAACAGTTTTTTCAATGGTGCAATACCAACTTGTACCAGCAGGGGGTCAAGCACACTCCTGGAGCTCTATAACTACCTCTTACAAAGGCTTAACACAGACTCCCAAAAGAAACCAGTCTGCAGCTTTTATAGCCTCCAAACTGCTCTATGCTGCCCCCGGTGGTCAGCATCTACTCTATAAATATTCATTCAGAGAGGCTGCCCACCCCTTTAGGAAGTGGCTTCTCTGAGAGCTCCAGGTAAGTGCTTTATTCAACTTTACTTTATACATGCAATTGCAATGTTATGTATAGAAACAAAGTAGTTTTATGCACTCACTTTTATATACACTTATGGTAAACCTAGCTTTCTATAAGCAGTAGTTTCAGCACCATTTAAAACATACTTTCAGCACAGCTGAGGCACATGTTCCAAACAAAGTAGGCCTCAGTTTGTTACCCAAAGCTAATACTGTTGCACAGTTTGTACTTTCCACACATATATACCACATATATATACAGATTATACACATAGCTATTTACACAAATAATAAATTACTGAATTAATGAATTACTGGCCAGTAAAATTAACATTTAAAGACAAACAAACAAACAAAAATTTTTTAGCTTAATTCACTCCTTCACATATCCCCCTCCTTAAGAAGAAGGTTACCTTCTTCAAGAAAAAATAAGGGAATTTTTCAGTACTGAGTTTCCTTAAGACAGCTTATTTTTCCTTTTCAGTTTCTGCACCATATCTAGATAAATAGTCAGCATTATGGTGTTGACTACCCGGCCGATGGTGAATTGTAAACCTAAATGGCTGCATTGCAAGGTACCATCTTGTAACTCTTGCATTTTTATCCTTCATTCTGTTTATCCATATAAGTGGGTGGTGATCAGTCACTAAGGAAAACTCTTGGCCTAGAAGATAACATCTTAATGACTTTAGTGCCCACTTTATTGCTAAACATTCTTTTTCAATCACACTATACCTAGTTTCCCAAGGAAATCTTAACTGACCAGGGAACAAATTTTACCTCAAGTCTTTTGAAGGAGCTGTATGTACTACTTGGAGTAAAAGCACTAAGAACTGCTCCTTATCATCCCCAAACAGATGGTTTAGTAGAGAGGATGAACCAGACTTTAAAGCGTATGCTTAAAAAATTTATTATAGAGTTATAGAGCTCCAGGAGTGTGCTTGACCCCCTGCTGGTACAAGTTGGTATTGCACCATTGAAAAAACTGTTTTTTTTCTGCATGTGATAAAAAATAAAGCACAATTTCCACTCAAGATCTGTCTGGCTACTGAACCTGCACACGCCCAGTGACATTATGGTGGCAGCAGTGGGATAGTAAAGTGCCGCAAAAGGCAGTGCCAGGGTAACAGATGTGGAAAAAGAAAGCCTGGAGAGAATCCCCAAAAATTACCCAGAAGAAAAAACCAGGTGCAAAAGTGAATACAAGGTCACAAGCGGGAGTAAAACTGCTAGGCGAGTGGAAGAAACCTGCAAGGAAAGTCAGAATGTCCAAGCAGGAAGATGATCCTTCTTCCAGAGGCCCTTCACATGATTTCCCTGAGGAAAAGGAGGAAATAACTAGTGAAGCAGAACTTCTGACTGGTGCCACAGGGATAACTACTGCTGAGCCTACAGTGAAACCAAAGACACATATTGCAAAGGTTTTTATAACAGAACAGGAAGAGCAGCCTAATATGACAGAGACTTCTGCATCTTCACCTCCTTCAGGTTTAGATGAACTTCTGAAATGGATGGTTCTGAAGCAAATAGAATCAGACCAGAAGCATAAGGTGGAGGAGCAAAGATGGCGGCAAGATGAAGCTAAAAGGCGAGAGGAGGAGCAAAGGAGATTTCAACAAGAGGTACGGGAGCACCGTGAGGAAATGCTCAGGCTACAACAGATGCAGCACAAGCAGCTTGCAGAAATACTTCAAGCCTGGAAAGAGCAGAGTCCAAAACCTCAAGAGACTACAAGTCTTAAAGATCTACGTCTGACTAAATTGACTGCTGAGGATGATATTGAATCCTATATCACCATGTTTGAAAGAGTTGCCAAAACATGCCTTTGGCCCAAAGACCAATGGGTGGTACGCCTTGCTCCGTATTTAACTGGCAAAGCACAAAAAGCATACAGCAGTTTAAATGCCAGAGATGCTCAGGATTATGACTATGTAAAAGATGCCATATTTCACCGGTATGAGCTAAATGTTGAAACCTTCAGACAAAGATTCAGAGCCTACAGGTACAGCAACTTTGATGGTCCTCGTGAGGCATATGCCCAGCTGCATGAACTGCTCTTAAAATGGATCCAGCCAGAAAGGAAAACTGGTGAGCAAATCCTTGAAATGATTGCACTGGAGCAATTTATTGAAATCCTACCTGATAAAGTAAAGTTATGGGTACAGGAGCATCGTCCTGAAACAAGTACAAAAGCCATTTCTCTAGCAGAGGACTTTTTGCTAGCCAGAAGGGAAGCTGAGCAAAGAATTACTGTGCGAAACAAACCCCTTCTGCAAAAAGAGCCGCAGCTCAGAGTAAATCCTCAAGACCGTGGAGATCCAAAATGCCACAACTGTGGGAGAGTTGGACATATTGCGAGATTTTGCCGTAAAACACAAAGCAAATGTAACCCTTCTAATGTTGTTGGAGACAATGGTGGTTTCCTAGTTGAAGCATGTGTAAATGGCCAGAAAATACAAGCCCTACTGGATAGTGGAAGTCCCCAGACACTTCTTAAAGCTGGACTGCTGAGAAATCTTCATACTTTGGGAAACACCACTATAACATGTGTCCATGGAGACAAGAGAAAACATGCCTTAGCCAAAATACAAGTTAAAATTGGAAAGACTGTCCACAGAGTGATTACAGGACTGGTTTCCAAGTTGCCTTATCCATTGATTATTGGGAGAGACTTTCCTAATTTTCTAAGTTTGTTGCCACGTCAGAAAACTGAGCGACCTGTGGTAGCAGTGACTACGCGGGCACAAGCAAAGAAGGCTGATGCCAGTGAAGGAACCTGGGAGAAACTTTTTCCTTTTTCTTCAGATTTGTTTAAAGGACAAGGTAAGCCTGGTAAGACTAAAAGGGAAAAAAGACTTTTAAAGGCTCAATGGAAAACTGAACACAGTGAGCCCAAAAAAGACTTTCCTGCTACAGCCAATTGGGACATTGACATTGAAAAAGCTCAGAGAAAAGACAGCAGTCTGCTGCCATTATTTAAAAAGGTTGTAAGTAATTCTGAGATATCTGATGAACAGCCTTGCTATGTTTTACAAAATCGTATCCTTATGAGGGTAAGACAAAACAAAAAATTGGGAGTAACACAAGAGCAAGTGATGGTTCCAAAAATGTTTAGAGAGGAAATAATTCGTTTAGCACATGAAACACCATGGTCTGGTCATATGGGTAGAGAGAAAACCCTGAATAGAATTTTATACAGATTTTTTTGGCCAGGTATTCATCAACAAGTCGCTGAATACTGCAGTTCTTGTCCTGTATGTCAGAAAACTGCACCGGTTAAGCAAAGTGACAAAGCTCCCCTGATCCCAATCCCACTGCTGCCACCATAATGTCACTGGGCGTGTGCAGGTTCAGTAGCCAGACAGATCTTGAGTGGAAATTGTGCTTTATTTTTTATCACATGCAGAAAAAAAACAGTTTTTTCAATGGTGCAATACCAACTTGTACCAGCAGGGGGTCAAGCACACTCCTGGAGCTCTATAACTACCTCTTACAAAGGCTTAACACAGACTCCCAAAAGAAACCAGTCTGCAGCTTTTATAGCCTCCAAACTGCTCTATGCTGCCCCCGGTGGTCAGCATCTACTCTATAAATATTCATTCAGAGAGGCTGCCCACCCCTTTAGGAAGTGGCTTCTCTGAGAGCTCCAGGTAAGTGCTTTATTCAACTTTACTTTATACATGCAATTGCAATGTTATGTATAGAAACAAAGTAGTTTTATGCACTCACTTTTATATACACTTATGGTAAACCTAGCTTTCTATAAGCAGTAGTTTCAGCACCATTTAAAACATACTTTCAGCACAGCTGAGGCACATGTTCCAAACAAAGTAGGCCTCAGTTTGTTACCCAAAGCTAATACTGTTGCACAGTTTGTACTTTCCACACATATATACCACATATATATACAGATTATACACATAGCTATTTACACAAATAATAAATTACTGAATTAATGAATTACTGGCCAGTAAAATTAACATTTAAAGACAAACAAACAAACAAAAATTTTTTAGCTTAATTCACTCCTTCACACACGTCATTTTTCGCATTCTCCAGGTTCCCATAATAAAGAATTCTCCCAATGCCAATCTACAGTATGTCCTTTATTATGGGAACCTGCGGCAATTCTTCAACTATGTAAAATAACATAGAAGACTAAGTTAATTTTTTGTGCTTTGCACCCTGTTCTGCAGGTTCAGTAGGATATGCCATTTTGCAAGTCACACAAAAGTAAATCCTAACAAATATATATCTAAAGTAATTGAATGTAAATAAAAATAGAATCTTCATTTTTAATTACATAAGTTTTGATAATTTTAGATATATATTCAGTACTACACACCTACTAAGAAGTTTCTACTGACATTTCAGCAGGGGTTATAAGCAAAGGCGATAAATGTTTCATTGAATCTTTCAGAAACATTCATCAGAATTACTGTTCTGCTTAATTGCTTGAAATAAACACCATCAAGCTGTAAATATACTAGCAAATATCATAAAGACTTGATGTGCAAACTGAGCTGCTCCTTCCATTTACCACTACGTTTTGAAAACCTAAATGTAATGGCATTGAGGAAAATCCATATCTATTTAGGTGAGAAGATCAATTCACAAAAATATGGATTTTTGTGTCATTCTGTAAATAATTTTGATGTATTTGAAAAATGTGGTCTTATTGAGCTTAGAATCCTTAGAAATCTTTAACCACTAAACGTATGGATTCCAACATCTCCGTACTAAGATGACCAGTGCATTGCTATATTTAAGTCACAAGTTAAAATGATTGATTTTTTTTCCTCTACCACAAAGAGGAAGCGAATCTTATTCAGTGGATTGTATTAACATTTTTTTTTAAAAAAATGTGCCAGTCCCTTCAAAAATGAAATGACTTATAAAAATAAGTATCCTTTATGTAATACCAATACAGAGGGACTATGGAAGTAGTCAATAGACAGTTGATCGAAACATATTTGCCTTGCGTTAGTGGTAGCTTACAACCCATCACTATAGATGTCACTCAAGCACAAATCAGAATGATGTTACCTTTGCTTCCTAACTACCATAATACCATAATTAAATTAATACCTGCTTTCCAGTGATGCTTGCTTGTTTTATAGAGGCATGCAACCTGTTATCCAGAATGCTTGGGACAGATAGGGTATCTTTCTGTAATTTGGATCTTGATGCCTTTGTCTGATAAAAATTAATTTAAGCATTAAATAAACCCATTAGGATTGTTTTGCCTACAACAGGAATTAATAATATCTTAGTTGGCTCAAGTATAATGGCATCCATGGGATAATGGATCCTATACCTGTACTTACTCTCACATCAAGAGATATTTTTCTGACAATGACTTGTCATTGCAACCAGATTTAGTATCCTTTAGTATCCTTTGCCTTATCACAATAACAAACTTTTTCTTTCTGGTAGTAAGAATGAATTAAGCATTGAACAGAAAACAGCAAAGAGCTAAAAAGCTTTTTTGGAGCAGTCTGTGTTCTGCTTCAGTGAACATCTTACTTAAGCTTCCTGACTGTGCTGTCCCCAATTTGAGAGGAGCACGAGATGCATTACATAAGTATGTCAGACCCCAAGGACATGCAACTAATTTTCTATTATGAAGAGAACTTATCTTAAAACCTTTAAAAGGCTATTATAACATTGTATTGGAACAAAGACATGAAGTCTTTCAGAAGTAGAAGGATGATAAATATAGAGACAGCCTGAAATCTGTATAATAACCACTTACAGCTACAGTATGTAAGTGGGCCTTTCTACGATGTAGACAAAAAACACTATTTCTTTCACTCCTTCAGAAACTCCTAATTTTTAAATATATTACATTCAAGATGTATGTCATCAGGATGAAAATTTGCTGCTCCTTCAGCACAATATCACAAGTAACAATGTCTAAAATTAATTTATATTGCTTCTCAGCCTCAGGCACAACCTCCAGCACATTGCAATTCAAACATAGCACCAATATATTTTTATATGAGGGTATATAGATTGTATATCAATCACTGAATTAGAATATTTAGGATGTACCACCTATCTAAAGCCAAACCTTGTCACATTTAAATGTGGTACTTTGGGAATATGTAGCAATTACCTCTCTGTCATTTCAAAAACCTTATTATAAGGAGGGATGTGTGGCAACCTTATCCATCTTACCAGTATGAAGAAATGGAGCAAACTATATGCATGATTGTTGGATTTGCATATACAGGATATGTACATGTACTGTATATAAAAAGGTAATTCATTTGAGGGATGAAAACATAACTTTGCCTCTTTATAGATCCCTGGTAAGACTTCACCTACAGTATGTAGTGCAGTACAGTTTGGGTGCCAAAAGTGGTGATGCGGAAAGTGGAGGTAGGCCTCAGTAGGAGTAGTCATTGTTTGGAAATATCTGTAATAGCTCATTCTACTAGTGAGAGATAGGATCAGGATAGTTAGAAGAGTAGCCAAAGGCTGCAATGAGGAGACCAGGGGGGTTACTATCCCACAGTATCACATGTCACTCAAACAGCGAGGCTCAGAATTATAAGATTCCTGGAGTAAAGCACCACTGTAAACATCTATTAGCACCAATTATAAGTGATTACTACTTTGGGTTGTTGCCAGCACTATGTCTGTGTAACATCATCGAGTGGATGAAATTGCCTGAAGTATCTATGAAGTGAATGTTAATTATACCATCTATTTTTTTGCAAGAACCACTGGCACCCAAGATATTGTACAATCAGATCTGTGAGTATGAAGTCAGCATGATTAACTATTTCTCCAACAGTACACCTAGAGCCCACATAGGAGAGAGAGTTACAGTTAAATTTGCAAATGCATAGTTTTGTGTGTGTGTGTGTGTATATATATATATATATATATATATATATATATAATATGCAGTAGAAGCCGGCACTCACGTGTAAAGCGAATAAATGTGCCTGGGTGCAGTCCCACTAGTATGTACACAGATGCTTGGAGGAAGGTACCGCTCACGCAGGTCTTAGGTTCAATTTTGTAAATTTTATTATAGAGGCAAGAGAACTGACGTTTCGGCTGCAACACCAGCCTTTGTCAAAGTTACAAATACAAGTGAGAAAAAACCTTATAAACACTGTTTATAAGGTTTTTTCTCACTTGTATTTGTAACTTTGACAAAGGCTGGTGTTGCAGCCGAAACGTCAGTTCTCTTGCCTCTATAATAAAATTTACAAAATTGAACCTAAGACCTGCGTGAGCGGTACCTTCCTGCAAGCATCTGTATATATATATATATATATATATATATATATATATATATATATATATATATATATATATATATATATATAGCCCGAGGGATCATTTGGAGAAGTTGAACTTGATGAATGCATGAAATTATTTTTATATGTACCTATGTAATAAACATATTTTACGGTACATGAATTACATTCACAGTGGTAAATGCCTGCTAGGGCTAATATACAGCAAAGGAACGGACACAAGTCCTGCAGGTCCTTGTGCATCCACTATAAAAATAGTGTTGTCTGTGTTTTTTATTCCTGTGTTCCTCAGGGGTGGGAACATGGGACTAAACCCTCTATCTATCCCCAAACTAGTGCGTAATTCATGCAAGTTGGGGAGTGCTATTGGCTGCAGGCTGCAAAAGAGCCCTGGAAATTCCATGATTGAAAAATGTTGAAGTCAAATGGCCATGGGGAGCTTATGAAAATTCCGTTCTCTGTGATAGTCTGCTTTAATCTGTAGCAGAAACATGGTAGGTTTAGGTTTGCTCAAATGAAACTGTGACATTTCGTTGGAGTGATTTTTTTTTAAGAATAAACCACCCAACAAACAATATATATGTATTTGGTCATACAGGATTTGTATCACTAAAAAAGTCATTGTACAAATTATGAAAGTTAAATTCCTAAAGAAGATTTATTCTGTAATTTTAAGGATTTTGATAGCATTGAAGCTAAATTGCATGCATACTCCCACAAACATAATGTACTTACTAGTTATGTAGTTTCTTTACTTCTGCCCACACTATTGCAATTTTCCCTTTCTTTTCTGCCTGAATATTGTATACTTAACAACATTTTACTTGTAAAAAGTAAGTTTTGATGCAGTAATTTCAGATTTCCCATGGCTTATCTTCATTCTCTTTCTCAAGCGTTATTAGAATATTTTTATAGCCTGTAAAATGCAATACACAAAGCATGATTTTAGAAGAAACTTTTGATTTTTTAACTTATTTTCATTTCTTTGGCATTGTGGTACACTTGGATTACGTTTAGGACTATAAATACATATATGTTTTATAATACATTTGACATAGTAAGTTAGTAACTTACTTAGTAGGGGCATCCTCAGAAAGGCTGATACATTTCTTGACATGCAACATGAAATTATTTTATTAAAATATTTTTTTTTATAGATCCCTGGTAAGACCTTACCCTAAGTGCAGTTTTGGGTGCCAGTCTGTAGGAGGGATATAATTAAACTGGAAAGAAGGAAAAGGGCTTCAAGTAAACTGGTAAAGGGAATGAAAGAGGAGGATTTGCTTTATGCAGACTGGAAGAAAGGCAATGCAAATAATTTTTCCTGTTGTTGTCTGATGTTATAACAGATGCCTTGAAAACCTTATTGTATTCTTGAACAGACAAAATATTATTTTCTATATAATAATGGCAGCCAGATTTACACTATACAAAATAAATACCAACCTTACAGTATATTGACATGTAATAGGGATATTTGAATATTGTCCACATCTCTACCTCTGGCTACTCTTAGGGGCACATTTACTAACCCACGAACGGGCCGAATGCGTCCGATTGCGTTTTTTTCGTAATGATCGGTATTTTGTGATTTTTCGGAAAATTGTCGCGACTTTTTCGTAGCCATTCCGAAAGTTGTGCAAAATGTTGCGATTTTTTTCGTAGCGTTAAAACTTGCGCGAAAAGTGGCGACTTTTTCGCAGCTTTCGCGCCGAGTACGAAAGATTCGGATTCATTCAAGCTTCAGTATGGTGACTTTTCTTGGGCCAGGATGGAGCTGCAGGGTGCCATTGAGTCCTCTGGGAGGCTTCCAAAATCATGCTAAGTCTGAAAGTTTCGCCCGCCGCTTATGAGCGCTCAATACAAAAAAGTCGCGACAAGATACGAGCGAATCGTAATGGCTACAAAAAACTCGCGTTTTTTCGCGCAAGTCGTAATGGTTACGAAAAAGTCGCGACAATTTCCGAAAAGTCGTAAAGGCGACGAAAAAATCGCAAAAAATATGAAAAAGTCACAAAATGATTCGAATTCGTGTCTTAGTAAATCAGCCCCCTTGTGTGATATGAGCTGGATAAACTAACCAGTCTAGCAAGACTCAGTTAAGAGTAAACTGCGGATTGCATCTCATCATAGCTATAAAGATATGTTTCATTTAAATGTCTCTTGCACCTTAGGTGTAGAATTTCTATATAACTTATTATAAATTCTCTGGGAGGTGCCCAGCATGATTATTTACTGATTATTTGTTTTACCTAACCGGAAAGGCTTTTCATTCAGTAAACTGCAAATTCAGCAAATTCAGTAAAATATGAAATATGTAATAAAAGACACAATGGTGCAGGAACCCATTGCAACCAACAAGATATTTGCTTTCAAAAATGTGACCAGTAAAGGCTACCCCTGATTAGTTACTATAGGTAATTAGAGCTGTAGCAAATGTTGCACCTTTTAATAAATAATCCCTTATGATTGCCCAGGTGCAGTGACCCAAAGAAACCAGTCAGCAGGTAGCATTTATTGGTCACCTGCAAACATCTTACTGGTTCTATGAGTTACTGCACCTGGCAAATATAGTCCCTTATGGGGGATATAATGTAATTATCAGTTTAACAGAGTTATAAATGCAAAACAACTTGAATTATTATAGCAGGTATTGCTCTTGTACGTACAATGCACCCCAAAGTATTCAGGAGCAGCATTATGCAATAGAATGTTAGGCAGAAATCTGTGGTATCTTGAATTGGAATCAGAACAGGGAACAGACGCACATAGATTGCAAAACTCTCTGGGTTCTGAAATTGTAGCTAACCACACAACTGCTTGCTCAGTCCAAATCCAAATTAGTAATGACTGATTAACCTAGGAGAGAACTATTCAGTGTGTAGGCTCTACATCGGTGATTGTAGCAGTAACTGAAAAGTAGGAAATGGTTTCTGAACTGTGATATTGACATGTTTTAGACTAAAAAAAGAAAAACTAAAAAAGAAAGTTCAATAGACAAAAAGACAGAGTAACATGACTGTATACACAAGGCTTAATCTGTTAACGCTTTAATGTTGAGTAACTTTGAACTAGCAAATAAGCAAAGTCCAGTGCTTGGCACAGTGCCATTGAGCAGCCAATAAATAAAGGGATCCCAAATACCTTGTGCCTATAGGTGCGCCATCCACATGTCACCTTTTCAGTGTCTGGCACAAATCTCAGTATCTTCAGAAGCCGGTACAAATTTTGCTCCATTTTTTTTAATATATTGCACTTTGCCCAGCACACATTTCCACAGGCTGCTTGCCCTGCAGTCTTATCACATTACACCATGCTCCTTCTGAGTTTTTTCAGCATACCTAATGAGGACAGACATATTAAGCTGTCAATTGGGCTGACACACACAGATGATTTCTCCCCCAACAAGCATGTTGTATATTCTGGTGATTAGTTAAAAGCAGAATTAAAACAATTTTTTTTTTAATATGCACTATGAGCCAGCGAAGCTGTTGTTTAAATCTGTGGGTTTCACTAAAAGATTGCAGTAATACAAACTTTTGCCCTGTGTCTAGTAATCCATAGAACAAAGAAGCAAGTAACATTTACTGGTCAGCTATCAGTAAACTAGAACTGTTTGACTTTTGTTTCATAACCCCCAATGTGTCCAGCCTCAAACACAATTTTGCCAGGATAAGATAAGATAAAATGAATTTTCTCATCCGTTTTTAAAGACCAAGAGCAACACCCGTGAACAGGTTGTTATCTCCTTTAATTTAAACCTGCGACTAACTGCATGAAAGATCACTGCCGACACAGTTAAGATGTTAAGCTACTATTAATGGATTGACCTCATATTAAAGCATTTCTTTTCTAACACTGCCTTGCTGCCAATATGCAACACATTGTCTTATTAAATTATTGCCAAAAGTGTTACTCCCTGGGGTTAAAAAGACCTCTTCAGACTGGAGCTATATTTGATCTAAATTTCAAAAATTCCAAAAAATTACATATTCACAAGAAGTTTTTCCTTTATCTCCAATTAAGACATACAGTATAGTACAATAAAGCTGAGGCCTTTGCTCATATAAGTGTTTTCTGAATAGTTTTAACAGCAATAATAAGGGTTATTAAATAAGGAATACAAACAAGTTAAATCTTTGCAATTATTTAAATGAAAACAAGAATTACAAGCTCAGTGTGACATCATAATGGGAAGAAGCACTAAAATTGCCTAGTTGAGCCACTAACTGCATTAATCATGTAAAACAAGTTAGGCAAGCAAAACATAAGGTTAGCAAAAGGTACACTTCTTCAGCTTCAAATTGTTATGCAGTGAACACTTTTTTACTAGATATGGCAGCCCTGGAAACAGAAAAACAAAAAGTGAAAAACATTATAGATCCCACATTTTAATGGAGAAGTAAAGCCAAAATTGCTGGGGGTTCCAAAAGTTAGGCATCCCCCAGTGATTCTATAAACTTACCTGATACCCAGGGCTTGTGCTCCTGTTAGCAGGAAACTGCACTGCCATCCAGCGAGCACCACCGAGCAATTTTCTTCCTGCTGCTTCTTTCTCCGTGAGTGTGCACATGTGCAATAGAGTAAAAAGACTAACTTTTAGCACTAACTTTTGGCACCCCCCAGTGATTGTAACTTGCATCTAGATTTGCAGTGACTGCAGTGATGAAACAGAACCACTAAACTCACTAAATATCTCTGGTAGGGGTCAAAATTGACCCCAGCACTAGCACAATTTATAACCGTATACAAGCAGGGTCTCATTTGCATCAGGTCATTGATCAACACTGGGCAAATTTGCCCCAAAAAGCCATAAAGACAATGACAAACAATATGGTCTGCCCCAATATTTGTAATTTTTTTGGAAATTTAAGCGGTCTTAAATTTACTAGACCCCTGGCATGCAAAGTGCCTTACCAAACCTGTAAATAAGATATTGTTAAAATACTGTTTAGAGAACATGTAAACCCCCCCACCCCCTCACAAAAATGTAATCAGTTAACAGCCTCTTTCAAATCTTTCAATACCCGCCACTTTTGTTGTTCAAAAGTTAATAGTAAGGCTGCAGCAACTCCTTAATCACTTCCTTCTTCTCCTCACTTGGCCCCCTCGCTCAGGAATTGACTTTGGCTGATGGCTACTGGGCATGCTCAGTTCTTCTCAGATCAGATATAGGCTTTAAATGCCCTCTAAGTTCCTTACCTCAGATACAGTGATTCACAGTTTGTAAAAATTAGACAGAAGACAAATGTTGGCAGTGAAACAATTGTGATTTTTTTGCTTTGATGTCCATGGTTTTACCAAGTTTCTACATTATAAATAGAATGTTTACTTACTTATGGTTGTGTAGATATACATTCCCTTTAAGTATGATGTAGACAGTGTAATCCTTCTAACACCCTTTCAGTGTTACACTGCTCCTTTAGGCATAGGCTGCGTCACTCTGATGTGGTATGGGGAGACACTGGGTACCTGATACTCGTTATCACAATGCCAGAAATAAAGTGGGATCTGGGAATGCACCTACAGGTGCAATTATAACATAGACACAGTCTCTAATAAAAGTGATACCTATTTATCTAAAATTAAAAGGAAAAGTAATACTGGAAAGATTCATTGCAAAGTTTCAATAAGGGCCTCATTATCTAACATCGCCAGGATAAGATGTCTCACTAACTAGAGAAATAAAGACAAGAATGACTAAGAACAGTCTTTGTGAATCTTAACATGGTCCTTTAGCCCATTTTATGAGTTAATAGTCACCCCAAAGTCAGTTCTTATGCTGCAGAATTAATATAAATTTTAGGGTAAAACACAGACATGCAGAGCTGTAAGGGTTGGGCACTGCTTTTGCTGGTCACTGGAACATTTGGGAACAGCTGTGTTCAGCTACAGCTGGGCAGCCTTTGAAATATTCCATATGTAAAAAGACTAACAACATGGGATTCTGGGCAGTCACATTTGTATGCCACTTCTGGCTCCTCCCAGGCTGCTTTGCAAGTTCCTGAAGCCCTGGGGTTGGTGTTTAGCTGCTTGCTAGGCAGTAGCTGACAACAGTTTCCATTAGAACAAAGGCTCAGTGCCTGCTCCACTACAGGGGACCACTGAAGAAGGGTGGAAAGTGCAGGGACCCAGCACTACCTCCCTACAACAGTGATGTTCTGAGACAATTTGCAAAAATTCAATTTTTTTTATTTTTATGATTCCTGAATCATTTAGGTTTTTTTTCAGCAGCTCTCTAGTTTGAAATTTTAGCAGCCATCTGGTTGCTAGTTTTCAATTTCCCCTATCAACCAGGTAGTGTATTGCTTGGGAGACTGAAATATGAATAGGAGAGGACCTGAGAACTAAAAAGGCTAAAAAAGTTGCAGAATTTGACATTCTGTAACATACTGAAATGTATACTGCCCCTTTTCTTGAAAGTACTTCTTTATTGTCTTTCCACTATTGCTTCTTTTGGATACGTATAGAGGTTTGCAACTCAATGATGCCCTTTCTATCTTCTATTGAAATGTTAAAAAAAAGATGTGCAGCTCTGGACTATAAGAGGTCAGATGATACACTAAATGCTTTTCACATCTCATTTCCTATGTTTTGGTTCAGAGGTTCCAGTTGAGCTTTTTCATCCGTGCTATTACATTGCTTGCTGAAAGAGCTGAAGCAGCCGAACAGTACTCCATCTCTCATTAAGTGGTGTTCAACATCATCTTATAGGTATAGGAAAAAATAGCAATTCCTGAAAAGACCATTCACCTTGAAGGACTCGCAATGCTATAAAATGAATCTCCATCTATCTATCTATCTATCTGTCAGCCTTATATTGTGACTTATTCTATATATACAGTATATTTTGGGTCAGTTCATAAGCTCAGGTAACTAACAGCAGCACAAAGTTTGTGCAGTATGCTATACCCTACGAACATATTCAGAGGGCTTAATCGCAACTTGCTCAGGGGGGATGCAGTGTTCAACTGACCCACTGAAAGTGTGTGTTTTATATTTGTGGCATAAGAGTATTACATGATGTCTTCAGAAGAAATGTAATGTGTTCACACTGCATAAAATATCTAAAACACACTGCTGAAATGGGCCTAAAATCTTCCATAAACTTAACCTCGGCATGTCTTAGCTCTTACAATTTGTGGCTCAAATATAACTACAGATGGAAGGGGATTCTCCTTTGGGAATCCTGCCAACAAGCGGTATGTCAGTCACTTTGCTGCTGTGCTTGCCAATATTGCACTGTAATCAAAAGTGTATATGCAGGTACCTAAATATTCTCAGTAAATCAATATTGTAAAGTTAGCTAGACAGCAAAAATAACCATACAATTAAAAGTAACTATGAAGAAGTGTTCATCGCATTCACATGTGGCTTTGCAATCCCCTTTCCAGGCTAGGAGTGTGCCAGTCATGGGTATCAACTTTACAAGTGGCACTTTATCATAAATTGAAAAATGTATAAAATCATAAATTGTTTTGACTAGTAAAAACAAGAACTATAAACCACAAGCTTTGTACATACTGTATATTTTACCTATTGTGTTCTGTAGATTTATATATGAATTTCAGGTGTGTTGTAATATGACATTCCTTATGAAATGAAGTCAGTTCTAAGTTTAACTATTACTCTATTCTAATAGAATAAAAAGTTTTTTGCTGCTCAGTGATATTAGTGAGGGGCGAAATTTTTTGGCAAGCATGGATTTGCGGCAAATTTCCGCACTTTTTCACGAAACGTTCACCACAGAACAAAATAATTTCGCCCTTGTCAAAAAATTGTTGCGCACAGCTATTCTTTTTGACACTCAACATTTTTTGCCATTTTGCAAACTTTTTGGCGAAGCAAAATGGGACAGATTCGCTCATCACTAATGCTCATCATGCTAATATTTGCCTTTTATTCTTACATACAGACTGCATGCTGATGGTAAATGAGATTCCTACTTTCAATATTGTCACTGCAGGGAATGACCAAGCAGGCTCTAATATGAAGCAGCTGTGACTCTGTTTACATTTGCTAATATATCAGGATAGTTAAGGCGTTAAAACCCATATGCCAAATCAGAAAGATTGTCTGCATATTATCAGCATTCTTTTATAGAGATCGCAGGTGTGGAAATAATGGCACCAATCAAGAATTTGATTGGAAACACATTTGCCAAGTGAATTCCCTTGTCTATTAAAATATATTTTTCTGTATTATGACCTAACCAGAGGGAAGCTGATTTATCTGAAGGAGATATATTCTTATTATAAACGCTCAATTAAAATTGGAGAGAGGACCAGTATGCAGTATATAATAGCATCAGGTTAGCAATATATGATAGCATAAATGTAGATAGAGACTTCTTTCTTTTCACATTTTACAAATATATTTCCTTCTTTGTTCTTGTTAAAGGGGAAGTAGACCCTTTGTTCTCTCTAGAAATTCTGCTTTTCATGCTTTTACCTATTGTTTTGATCATAGAAAATCTTTTTTTTTTAGGTTGGGACAGAAAAATGTCTTAGGCTAATGCTGCATATTTTTTACATTAAATATTAATATAGATCATGTATATGACACTTTTTCTGAACAATTCATCATAGAATCAGCATTTTATAAATAACATGCCATTATGCATTCTTTTGTGGATCTATTGTGCGTTAATATGTATTTCAGCCATTCAAGTGACAAAAATGCTCTGATAAGTTGCTCTGTTAAAGAAAAAAATAAATGGAATGACTTTCACATGCTGGAAATAAGTGTTAATGTATCATGCCACAATTTTTATTAAAAAAAGATGTTCATCTAAAAAATGTTCATATCAACTTGTCATCTGTTTTGCTTTGGTTATAAAGAACCATTACAAGTAGAATATGGCAAGAGTGGTGGCAGTTTTAACTGCTGAATTTATATAAAAAACTTTATTACACTATTACATTTTTATACAGTTAAGGCAACTGGTGTATTTAGACTAGACAATAGAAATTTCAGTATTATCTAAAATCATAAACTGCACAAAACAATGAAGATTTAAAATCATTATCCTTTACCTATACCTATATAATCACTATACCTTTAATTCCATCAATCAAATTTATTGATATACTGTAAAAAAAATGGCTTGCCAGCCTACTCACCCTAAAAAATATTCATTAAAATAGGGGTATGGGAACTGTTATTAGAATTTGCATCTGTATACCTGAAAAATAATTATACTAAAAAATAATTATCTAAACCCAATAGGTTTGTTTTGTCTCCAATAAGGATTAATTATATCTTAGTTAGTATCAAGTAGAATATACTGTTTTATTATTACAGAGGAAAATAAATAATTAAAAAAAATTGAATTATTTAATTAAAATGGGGTCTATGGATTATTGGCGTTCCTGTAATTCAGGACTTTCTGGATAATGAGTTTCCTGATTTTAGATCCTATACATGAATTTAAAAATTACCTATAGCCTAGTGTGGGTATTTAGCTGGTAGCTGCCGGTAGTGGATGGGAATCTGGATTTCACAGATGACGCAGGCAACTCTGGTTTGCAACAAAAATTATCAGGCTCCTGTCTGTGCTTTATTTTCCATAGCAAAATTATACATCACAGCACAGTTTGAAATGGGACAAAAGTTCAACAAAACAAAATATCACTAGTGTGTGGTTTCAATGAATGGTATAACCAAATCCTCGCTGCCAATGCCCGTCAATCTTTCTCTGGGGTTCCAGAATCAGGGGAAGTTTGCATTCAGTCCAGTCTACCCCTCACAGCCTCTCTCAGTAACTAAACTCCTGCTGCACACCCAGACAGCCCTTAAGTGTGTTGCCTATTTGGCTTCAGTGTTGTCTAGCCATGCTCCAGGGCACTAGCATATCTTGCCCTGGAGATTTAAAGGAGCCAGTACCTCAGCCTGGGTGCTATATATCTGCCATCAAACAGACCATTCCCACACAACCCTTTTTGTCACACTAGCTATAAAATTATTAGAAAATGATATCCCCCAATAGTTTATTAAAAATTAATATGCATAATATGTCCTGTAGACAGGAAATGAGACAGCAAGTGTGGTCTTCCATGAGATGGGTAAGAGCTCATCCACTGTGGGTTGGTTAAGCCCAATTGGTATATACTGGGTAATATAGGGAGACACCCCATGATAGATACCACCAGTAAAGTATGGGATCCCTTATCTGGAAACCCGTTATCCAGAAAGCTCTGAATTACGGAAAGCCTGTCTCCCATAGACTCCATTTTGATCAAATAATTCAGAATTTTAAAACCGATTTCCTTTTTCTCTGTAGTAATAAAACAGTACCTTGTAATTGATCCCAACTAAAATCTAAATAATCCTCATTGGATGCAAAACAATCCCACTGGATTTAATTAATGTTTTATTGATTTTTTAGTAAACTTTAGGTATGGAGATCCAAATTACGGAAAGACCCCTTATCCAGAATACCCTTGGTCCCAAGCATTCTGGATAACGGGTTCCATACCTGGTACCAGATTTTTGCTAAATCTTATACCTGCAGTGAACTGTATGCAAGCTCCTGGATACTTCAGATTGAAATATATTTTTAATGATATTGATAGTGTGGTGCCTCCTTTAGCAGTTTCCCAGCATACTGTTTATTTGGAAAAAAATGCTTATGATTATTTCTTGAATTATTTATGAAGATGGAAATATTTAAAAAAATTATTTTAATGAATATTTATGTGGGCTGTTAAATGAGTAGGCAGGCCAGCCACTTATGTAAACAAATTTGATTCATGGACAAAAAGGTATACAGATTTTATGGAGTTTGATGCTAAAATCAAGAGAGAGTATTGAACTTGCTTGCTGGATGTCCACATAGTTACACATCTTACATATTTTAACATATACATTTTTACACAGATAATTACATGTGTTGCCGACTTATGACCAGTGGCACTGCCATGAGTACTGCAAGTATAAAAATAATTAATGACTGATTCTCATTTGTCTATTTTTAGTGCAATACATACCCCAAACTGCCATTAAATTTGATTACCTAATAATCATATCCATCCTATCAAAACAGAGTTTATCTCTGTGTTCATCTCTTGATTTTTTCTTTTAGGAGGAAATACAAGAAAACATCACAGAGGTAGGACTAACTACACAAGTGTGCTATCCTTTTTTTCTGGTATCATCATGCCTAATGAATTGAATACATGGAGCATGGGTTGTTGCAAACAGGCATGGAGAAATTAGTTAAATGGCACACTTCTGCCCATTGCCTGCCAACCACATGACTCTTTTTCTGAATGAAGCAGTAGCATGTCTTTCCACTACATTTTAAAGGTACCCAGTCACATGAAGTTCCAATAACATGTACTCTACAGCTGCATATTCAAGAAATTCTTGCATTTGAGCTACATCACAGGAATGTGTAATTGTGTAATTGCCAAACACACAATACTGGTAAATGACTGGTAAATGATTGCGATTTCTCTATCTGTACAGTATTATGTCCCAATTTCAGCACACTGTTCCATCAGCTTTCTTGTTAGAGTATTTGAAAATGATGATTGCTTTTGTCAAATATCTTTAATATGCAGAGTGTAGGTAGGCTATTTATTTGTTCACCATGATAATAATGTAGCTTTTGGAAAGGTATTGTTTGTATAGGGACATATTCAGAGAGTACTACATATAGTTTTTGCTTCATGAAAATCATATTCAGACAGCCTGACATTATATAATTTACATAATTCAGATGATAATTCAAATGGATCTCATATGGATGAAAAAAGTAACTATATCAATGAATTGTACAACTGACTAGTCACATAAAAAGAAAGTGTACATACTATGCCTGTATGTGTCAAGAGTGGTGAATTTGAACATGAATATGATTGTTTGCTTAGATTGAATGCAGCACCAGTTAACCCACTAAAAGTGGGCATTTAATCTATTTGCAAAATGTGCATGGATCCACCAAGTTGAATGATTCATTCTGAACAAAACATAAAAGTCTGTAATGCAAATGAGACTTAAGGCAGACTGGAGGAAGCTGGGTCAGATTTAAATGTTATTATACTGGGAAAAACATAAAAAATCCCATCTTCTCTCTTCTTGTTATCAACCAATTTATCTGTAATAATCTATGACAGCTCAATGAACAGGAATTGTGCTGAACATACGTTTTGCCTATTCATATAAAAGCTATATTTTTATTTATTTCTTGAACTAAACAGGGCAAACAGACAAAAAGAAGCTAATTTGTCCCCAAATTCACGAAACAGCAAGAAAATTTGCGAAACTCATTTGTCACACATTTTTTTTTGTCACCCGTGTCTTTTTTGTCACCCGCATCTATTTTGTCGCCCACATCTTTTTGGTCGCCCATGTCTTTTTTTTGTTGCCCGCACGTAACCGCGCCCCATGTTCACGTGCCCTTTTTTAGATGACCGCGTCCAATTTTTCCATGCAAATTTTCAAGGAAGTTTCGCTAAACAATTTGGCAATGGCGAAATGTGGAAATTCACTGCAAATCCATGCCTGGTGAAAAAATTTGCTCATCATTAATCACCAGTATACAACCTTCTTTTTTTTACCCCTTTGTTATGACTGTTTTGGTTTACAGAAGACATTTATGCTGGGGGATTATTTGTATAAGGGGAATCTAAGAGATAGATTTATTAACATTCTGATTTTTGTGGCTTTAGAGATTTTTGAAACCACAACTAAACTGATTTCTTAATTGTCTACCTTGCAAGGAACAAACATTGAGTAGCTTCAATTTTTTCATTTGCCCTGTTTAGCTTAAGGGGTAACAAAAACCATAGATTTTTTGTGATTAAAATAATTGGCAAAAAGTGTTAACTGATCTCATGTTGAATACAGTGGGGAATAGTTCACCTTTAAAACAAAAGTAGTCTCCCAAGGTTCAATGGAATAGCAATGACTGAAAAAATAATAGTTTGTTTTACTGCTTTAACACCAAGGTGGTACAGAGAGATCTTAAAATATGTAGATGATCAAGATGGATCAGAATGGTTAGTTGAAGCAGAACAAATTTGCCTATGACAGTTAAATAATATATATAAAAAGTAAAACATAGAAGTATAATGAACCTAGACATCTTATAAAGCAGAAAATAGAAAGGGAAATTGCAGATAGTTATTTAGAAAGGGAAATTATGATAGTAAAAATACAAACGTAAATTAAAAAGTTCTCTTTCATTTATATATATGATGCCTTATACATTATTAATTGTTTTATTTCATCAACTTTATGTTCCTTTGCAATTGCTGATATCCAATAACGACTGCAATCAATTTTGTTACTGTTACTATAGTAGTCCTACAAGGTGCTGGTATATTATTTACAGTCATATCCCAGGAGCACTATGCAGTACCCTCTAGCAAATATTTTCTTTTGAGGTGACATTTAATTAGGTAGAATCTGTTTCAGTCATAATGATTCATACCATGAGTCTTAATCATTGCTTGTAAAGATAGGTTTTTGTTTTCCAAACCACATTTACAAATGTCCTTGTCTTTAAAATGATATCTATGGTGTATTGCAGACAGCTAGCAGTGGCATGGTTTCTGTGGAGTACTTAACAATATTTATTAGACACTTGAAAACCTCAGCGGTGTAGTTATATAGTTCATGGTTCATGAAAAAAAATGTACAACATAAATATCTTGCAGGGGGAAAAGAGAACGGATCATGGCTTATTACACAATTGAAACTTTAGTACAGCTACAGTATGTTTAAAAGGAAAGCACTTTAAAGGATCATTCTAATTTCCGAAATACAGAATGTCTTTCTCAAAATTTTAGGAACATTTGCTTTATATCAGTTGTTTTGTAAGAGTATGCATTTAAAAAACGTAAATGTGAACTGTAAATACAAAATCCAGTGACTGTCACAAATAATTATCTTATTGTACTTCAGTACCTGAGTGACTGAAAGAAGACTATTTATGATGAAGAGGAATTCTTGAGTGCAGGAATTTGTGGGACAAGCATGTAGTATCTAGGGCAGGCACAACACTTGTGCCCTGCTGACAGTAAATAAGGCCTAATGTCTTTTTTCAATGCCAGTGCCAAACTGGTAATGTCAAATTAATGCATGAAAAGTATTAAAACAATATCTCAATTTTTTCTTTTTCTAGACCCCCATTTATGCAATACAAACCATTGTAGCTTGTGTCTAATATTAAACTCTGTTGATCGTTTACTAATACAAAATGTAATAGATTCTTCAAGTTATTTGCCATTGAACTTATCTTCATTTCTAAAGTGTTTCACATTACATTTACCTGCATTAATCCTTTGATAGCTAGTAATTTACCATGCTAGGGATTGCATTGTTTTCTATTTATTTAAACAATGCAGAAACCTACATTGTCAGAACTCTAAAAGGGATGGTTCACCTTTAACTTAATGTTCTTAGCAACTTTTCAAATGGTTTTATTTTTCATCATTTTTAAATTATTTGCTTTGCTCTTCTGACTCTTTCCAGTTTTCAAAAGGAAGTCACTGAGCCCTCAGCCAAAAAACTATTGCTCTTTGCGGCTACAATTTAATAATTTTTGCTTTTTTATTACTTATCTTTCTATTCAGGCCCACTCCTACTCATATTTTAGTTTCTCATTTAAACCACTGCCTGGTTAGTAATGTCATTTGGCCCCTAGCTGCAAAATTCCAAACTGGAGAGCTGTTGAACAAAACATTATATCATTCAAAAACGACAATAGAAAAAATAAAGACCAATTGCAAATTCTTTCAGAATAGCACTTTCTACAACATACTAAAGGTTAACTAAAGGTTTAACAACCCCTTTAAAATAACAAATATATGTTCACTGTCCTTTTGGAGAGAGTGTGTAGCGACGTGCAACTAAACTGGAAAAGGGGATGGAAGATTTAAGCTATGAGGTTAGACTGTCGAGGTTGGGGTTGTTTTCTCTGGAAAAGAGGCGCTTGCGAGGGGACATGATTAAAACAAAAAAAAATGTAACCTCTTAAAGTTAGTCACTCCAAAAAACAGCTTTTTGACCAAAGTATTTATATTTATTTCCCTGTTTGAGTTTAACCATGCTACTTTTGTACATAGATTTGAGGGGAAAAAACTGTACAAAATATTTTTTCACCTAATTTGCATTTCCAAGACTACAGAAATTTAAAAGTACTTTCATTTTTTTTCTGTAAGCAGTTCCAACAATAGTACAAAGACAAGCACTTTATTATCATATTCTGTAATAGATTCACTTCTAATTAATGTTGTGTCAGCTACCAGAATATCATGATCATATTTCATACCATTATCACAGTCCTTTGCAGACTTTTGCTTAATTTCAAGCAACAAATATTTTAGCAGAATATTAATTGAATTTTGACGAGGGAAAAAAAAAACAATGTAGCACTAGAATAATGGTTGAAGTTTGCCTTTACATAATCATTAAACAATGGACTTAAAGTAAAACTGTTATGTAAGACAGCTTTGGCTGAAAGCTCCCAAGGCACGAATTACTAGACTCTTGTTGTTGAAAAGCACTTGAAATTTATGACCTGTTCAATACACAGGAGTGACCTTGCCTACATAATACCTAAACAGGGATGGAAGCTTCCAGAGGTAGTAAAGACAATTTCCAAATAAAAAAAGTCACCTTCATGAAATAAAAATCCAAATAGAATGGAGATCATTAATCTGAAATAAAATTGACATTAGCAATAAATTACTGGTACAACACAGTACAATTACTGTAGTGCACCAGTGTTCAATTTTTTTTAAATATCTGTTTTATGTTTCTTTCTGTGTTATTTTGTGATTCAAGAAAGCTGTGTACCCTGGGATTGGCAAGAATTATATTGAATTTGAGTGTTTCCTGTGAGTTTACACCCTAAGATACAAGTCTATGGAGTGTCGTGTCCTGCATCTTACACTTGAGTTTTAATTATCCTGAGTGCAAGTTCTCTGTGTATAGGCCCTAGCTAGTGCTGCTGTCCCTTAGTGCTCTAGCACTTGCCCACATGACAGTGGTAAATAAGGGACTCATATATAAAGACAGTGTCAGACTGGGTTAGCATTTGTCTTTATATTTTTCTATAAATATTTTATATTGGAATATTGCTTAACAACTGTACTTACCTTCATTTAAACAAGGTTTTGTGTTTGGGTTAACAACCCCTTTAGAAGGGGAGCAGCGACTATACAAACGGCCCGGCTACTATTAGTAAATCTATTGTCCATGTCTTGTTTAGCATTCAGCCCCTAAGAACAGCACATATATTGTTGGGGTTTTGATTCTTTACAATTAATTTCTAAAATAAAATAGGAATGCCATTGTTTCAGAAACCTGTTATCCAGAAAGTTCTGAATTAAGGGAAGGCCAACTCCCATAGACTCCACTATAATCAAATAATTCACATTTTTAAAACTTTTTATCTCTAGTAATAAAACAGTACCTTGTACAGGTATCGGACCCCTTATCCGGAAACCCATTATCCAGAAAGCTCCGAATTACGGAAAGCCCATCTCCCATAGACTCCATTTTAATAAAATAATTCAGAATTTTAAAATTGATTTCCTTTTTCTCTGTAGTAATAAAACAGTACTTTGTAATTGATCCCTACTAAGATATAATTAATCCTTATTGGATGCAAAACAATCTTATTGGGGTAAATTAATGTTTTATAGATTTTTTGGCAGACTTAAGGTATGGAGATCCAAATTACAGAAAGACCCCTTATCCGGAATACCCTTGGTCCCAAGCATTCTGGATAACGGGTCCTATACCTGTACTTGATCCCAACTTAGATATACTTGATCTTTGTTGGAAGCAAAACAAACCTATTGGGTTTATTTAATGTTTAAATTATTTTTTTACTAGACTTAAAATATAAAGTTTTAAATTATGGAAAGACCCCCATTTCCCGAGTATTCTGGATAATACGTTCCATACCTGTACACGGAATGCATATAGAAATTCTAATAATGCTGTTGGCATTTTCCTGTTTTTTCCAGTTTTTTTCCAAATAAAAAAATGTTTTTGTTTTTTTTTAAGTGAAACAAAATGCATGACAAAATTGTAGCTCGGATTTGTGAAAATATTTGCTGTTGATAAAAATGGGAATTTTGCCACAAAAATGTACCAGTCAATGGTACCAGTCAGTATGAGGTTCACGCATATCTTATCTGGGTTATTCAATGGTCAAAAATAGGTAGAGGTATCAAGGCATATTCAAGGCAAAAAACATTGTTGTACACAACAATCTCTCCCCTGACCAAAAAAATCCTTTTAGAACAGAATCCAGATTTGGAAAAATGTAAAAAAATTGTAAATTTGCAGACATTTTACCCAATGTATTGGAGTCAATAGTCATATTTCACTGCACTTTTCTCATGTCAAGTGCATTGGAGCAAATTGGTGTTTTTTCTCATGTTTAACAGAAATATCACCAAATTTCAGTACATTGAAATCAGAATTGACTGAATTAAATTTTACCACAGATTCGCAAAAAATTTTTTTCCATTGACATAAAGGTGATTTTCGCTGCAAATTTGTATCAGGAAAAAAGATCACTCATCCCTCTTTGATGGATAGAGGATGGTTTTGCCAAAACCCGATCCTGGAACCCAGTTAAGCAAGGATAGGTGTAATATCAGTTTGCTCACAGAACTTATTGAAGTATTTGTTGACCTGGACTCCTAAATGTCTAAATATATCCACCACAGACAATTGTTCAGTTGTAAGCATACTGTTCTGTGGGAGGGCATCAATAGGAAAAATTGATTCATAATAAGTGACTCGGGGCAGATTTATGAAAATTCAGGTTTGTGCAATTTTAGAGGTTTTCTCAACCTTAATTTAACTAAAGTCACATTTAAATCCGAATATAAGAAGTACAATGAATAAAAATGCGGAAGAAATACAAATAAGGATATGATACCTTGAAGTCCTCATTTTCATAAGAACTTTTTGCAATTAGAAGCAGAAAAACTCCCCAAAACCTCTAAAATCTCAAAATAAATAAATATTTTACAGTGTGCTAATAAGTGCTCCCATTGACTTCTCTTTGACCTTGCCAGCTTTAGATGGCGTAGTTTTCTATGGTTTTCACACTTGATAAATAGCTAGACTAATAAATAATCTAAATCAGGGGTCCCCAACATTTCTTTCTTGTGAGCCACAGTCAAATGTAAAAAGACTTGAAGAGCAACACAAGCATCATAAAAGTTCATGGAGGTGCCAAATAAGGGCTAAGATTGCCTATTAGGTAGCCTCTATGCACACTATCAGCTTACAGGAGGCTTTATTTGTTAGTAAACCTTGTTTTTATTAAACCAAAACTTGCCACCAAGTCAGGAATTCAAAAATAACAACCTGGTTTGGGGGCACTGAGAGCAAGATCCAAGGGGTTGGTGAGCAACATGTTGCCCCTGAGTCACTAGTTGGGGATCACTGATCTAAATACACAATCTTTAGCACTAAAAAGTGTTATTTGGGGAAACGATAAATATGGACATTGATAAATTGAAAAATTGTCCAAATTCTGAGATTTGTCTAATCAAACCTTTTAAGGAGGTGGCAGACTGTAAGGTTAGTCGACAGTGATAAAACTTCACTACCACAATTTAAATCGCCAGTGGGAAGGCATACGCTTTGCTTCGGTTTTCCGAGGTTGCCCGAAGTTTCCTTGTAAGGCAAGGTAGGAGGTTCTGTAATTAATAAACAAAAGCATTAAGGTATAATCAGCATATAATGACACCTTCTTAATTGTGACTCCAAGGTTAAGACCAGCTACTGTATATCCCCGTGATCCCATATCAGAATTACCAGGGGTTCAGTAGCCAGGGTGAAAAGGGTGACAGGGGATAGCCCTGTCTTGTTTCAAATGTTTGAGTGGGGAAAGCAATCCTTCTACCAGAACTCTGGCTGGAGACTGCACATAAAGTACCTGGTACTCCAGTTACCCACATAACATTTCACTTTGGCATGAAATAGACCCCAGAGACCCATATAGGTCTTACTCTGGGAGTTCTTGGTGTGTACCTAAATTACTGTTTTGCTTTGATCGTTTCTGAATTTCTGTTTTGATACTGACCACTTGATTGATGCCTGCCCTGTTCTTTTGCCTGAATACAACTTTCTTTCTCCCTTAACCCCTTGAATATTGTCTATGAAGATTCTCATTCATCCAGGTCATGATATACAGTATCTAGTAGAATTAAGTCTAAAACAACTGGACTTTTCTGAGTTTTTCTTGAAAACGTTTCACCACTCATCCAAGTGGCTTCTTCAGTTCAAATGACTGGTAGGGAATTCCCCGGTATTTAAACTCTTGATGGTAGTAGAGTCACAGACATCCAATCACAATGGTTCCATTGAACTTGTTCAGTTAGGTGTTAGCTGAAACTGACAGGTGTAAGGTGTGATTGGATCATACCTTCTTACACCTGTCAGTTTCAGCTAACACCTAACTGAACAAGTTCAATGGAACCATTGTGATTGGATGTCTGTGACTCTACTACCATCAAGAGTTTAAATACCGGGGAATTCCCTACCAGTCATTTGAACTGAAGAAGCCACTTGGATGAGTGGTGAAACGTTTTCAAGAAAAACTCAGAAAAGTCCAGTTGTTTTAGACTTAATTCTACTAGATACCCTTGAATATTGCAAATTGAACTTTTGAAACGCATCTTCCTCCTTGATACAGACCTCAAACCTAGTAAGGGCCAATGGGATTTGACAAATATAGTGTATTAAATGTCTTCTCTCTATCAAGAGCTACTATTATCCTGTTGTTCAAATTATTATGCTGCACACAGATGTAGAGTAATATAAGTCAAATATCTTATATTAATATTAGTGGCTCTGTGAGGCATGAACCCCATCTAATGTGGATCGATTAATATGTAGTGTTTCAAAAGATTTGCGAAAAGGCAAGAAAATAGTGAAACAGCAAAAATGTCGAGCAGAAAAAAATTGTCGCCTGCGACTATTCTTGCAACAATTTGGACGTGCAACTATTCTTTTGATGCCTGTGACTATTCTTGCGACAATTTGGACGTGCGACTATTCTTTTTGACGCCTGCGACTATTCTTGTGACAATTTGGACGTGCGACTATTCTTTTGATGCCTGCGACTATTCTTGCAACAATTTTTGGACACGCGACTATTCTTGCGTAAATTTTTGGATTTGTCTGCGGCAAATTTTTTTATCCGTTTCGCGAAACAATCTGCCAATGGCGAAACGCAGGAATTCGCCGCAAATCCATGCCTGGTGAAACATTTCGCCCATCACTATTATTAAGTTAGGTTGAAAAAAGACGTACGTCCATCCCGTTCAACCATAATGGCTATATATAACCTGCCTAACTTCTAGTTGATCCAGAGGAAGGCAGAGGGGAAAAAATTCCTTCCTGACTCCAAGATGGCAATCGGACCAGTCCCTGGATCAACTTGTACTAAGAGCTATCTCCCATAACCCTGTATTCCCTCACTTGCTAAGAAGCCATCCAACCCCTTCTTAAAGTTATATAATGTATCAGCCAGCACAACTGATTCGGGGAGGGAATTCCACAACTTCACAGCTCTCACAGTAAAAAATCCTTTCCGAATATTTAAATGGAACCTCCCTTCTTCTAAACGGAGTGGGTGCCCTCGTGTCCGTTGGAAGGACCTACTGGTAAATAAAACATTAGAGAGGTTATTATATGATCCCCTTATATATTTATACATAGTTATCATGTCACCTCTTAAGCGCCTCTTCTCCAGTGTAAACAAACCCAACTTGGCCAGTCTTTCTTCATAACTGAGATTTTCCATACCCTTTACCAGCTTAGTTGCCCTTTTCTGGACCCTCTCTAATTCAATAATGTCCCGTTTGAGCACTGGAGACCAAAATGAACAGCATATTCTAGATGGGACCTTACCAGCGCTCTGTAAAGGGGAAGAATAACACCCTCCTCCCGTAAATATATACCCTTTTTAGTACAGCTCAAAACCTTGTTTGCCCTTGCAGGTGCTGCCTGGCATTGCTTGCTACAGCCAAGTTTATTATCTACAAGGACTCCAAGGTCCTTCTCCGTTATGGATTTGCCTAGTGCCGTCCCATTAAGGGTAAAAATGGCTTGCATATTTTTACATCCCAGGTGCATGACCTTACATTTATCTACATTAAATCTCATCTGCCACTTAGCCGCCCAGATTGCCAGCTGGTCATAATCCTGCTGCAAGGATGCCACATCCTGGATAGAATTGACTGGTCTGCAGAGTTTTGTGTCATCTGCAAACAGTGATACATTGCTTGTAATACCCTCCCCTAAGTCGTTTATGAACAAGTTAAACAAAAGTGGACCCAGTACAGAACCCTGAGGGACCCCACTGAGAACCTTATTCCAAGTAGAGAATGTACCATTAACAACCACCCTCTGTACCCGATCCTTTAGCCAGTTTTCTATCCATGTGCAAACGACTTCACTAAGACCAATAGACCTTAGTTTAGAAAGAAGTCGTTTGTGGGGAACGGTATCAAATGCTCTTGGCAAAATCCAAATAGATTACATCTACTGCGTCCCCACTGTCCAGCTTCTTACTCATCTCATCATAAAAAGCAATTAAATTGGTCTGACATGACATGTCCTTCAAATAGCCATGCTGATTCCTACCCATAATGCCATTCTCCAGTACATAATTTTGTAAATTTGTGATCCCTTAACAAGCTTTCAAATAACTTGCCCACCACGGATCTCAAATTTACAGGCCTATAATTGCTAGGCTGAGATCTTACTCCCTTTTTAAATATAGCAAACAAAATGAATTCTGGGAATGAATTCCAAACTCTTAAATAAATCCCATTTACATGGGTTTATCCTATAGGCTACAGCTCACCCACTGGGTTTGAAGCTGATGCCAGGATAATAGCTGATCATATTCCCAACTACAGACCGGTTTCGCCTTTCTTGAGGCTCATCAGTGTAGTTAGTGGGAATCTGATCAGCTATTGTCCTGGCTTCAGCTTCAAACCCAGTGGGTGAGCTGTAGCCTATAGGATAAACCCATGTAAATAGGATTTTTTTAAGAGTTTGGAATTCATTCCCAGAATTCCTTTTGTTTGCTTTTGTCTGTATGAGGCAGTCTCCTCAACCTCATTTATTTGTTTGTAGAACCACATGGTGAGGTGACTCTACCTAAGCTGATCAGAAAACCCTGCACTACACTGATGAGCCTCAAGAAAGGTGAAACCGGTCTGTTGTTGGGAATCTGATCAGCTATTATCCTGGCTTCAGCTTCAAACCCAGTGGGTGAGCTGTAGCCTATAGGATAAACCCATATAAATGGGATTTATTTAAGAGTTTGGAATTCATTCCCAGAATTCATTTTGTTTGCTATAATTAAAAAGGGAGTAAGATCTCAGCCTGGCAATTATAGGCCTGTAAATTTGAGATCCGTGGTGGGCAAGTTATTTGAAAGCTTGTTAAGGGATCACAAATTTACAAAATTATGTACTGGAGAATGGCATTATGGGTAGGAATCAGCATGGCTATTTGAAGGACATGTCATGTCAGACCAATTTAATTGCTTTTTATGATGAGATGAGTAAGAAGCTGGACAGTGGGGACGCAGTCTCCTCAACCTTATTTATTTGTTTTTAAATATAGGAATGACATTCGCCTTCTTCCAATCCCTAGGTACCATACCTGATGAAAAAGAGTCTAAGAATATCAGAAACAAAGGCCACTGTAATTCTGCCCCTAGCTCTCTCAGTACCCAAGGGTGTATTCCATCTGGCCCAGGTGCCTTGTTCACATTTATCTTGTGTAACCCTTTAAGCACCATATCCTGTGTCAACCACTGTGTAGTTGGAGCTGAGACAACAGTGAAGCTATTGGGTGGGACTTGGCCCACTGGCTCCTCTACTGTATACACAGAAGAAAAGAGCTGGTTAAGCACATCTGCTTTTTCTGTATCCACTGTAACCATATTGTTACTATAACTCAATGGGGCCACACCCTCAACCTGCATTTTTTTACTATTAATATACTTAAAAAACGTTTTGGGGTTAGTTTTAGCCTCTGCCGCGATTCTCTCCTCATTTTCTATCTTAGCCTTCAGGATTGCTGTTTTAAAACACTTGTTATAGTGTTTATATTCATTAAACGAAGCTACTGTCCCCTCTGACTTATATTTCTTAAAAGCTTTCCTTTTTTTCCTATTAACTTCTTTACCTCAGAATTAAGCCACATAGGGTGATTCTTAACACTTCTACTTTTTCTTATAAATTGAATAAATTGAGAAAAGTAATGATTTAATATCATTTTAAATGACAACAATTTCTGCTCTGTGTTTTTATGAGAAAACATAATGCCCCAATCTATGCCCTGAAGCGCTGCCCTTATGGGGGTAAAATTAGCTTTTTTTTAAAATTCACTGTCTTTTTTGCCCCAGTGTAAATTTGTTTCCTGCACCAAACATCAAATTAAATAACATTATGGTCACTGTAACCCAGGGGTTCAACCACTTGCACATTTGCTATACGTTCCGGGTCATTAGAGATCACTAGATCCAATATAGCATGGTTCCTAGTTGGCTCCTCAACAACCTGTGACATAAAGTTGTCATGCAGCAAGTTTATAAACTTGTTCCCATTTACTGCCCTGGCAGTACTATGGCTCCAGTCAATATCAGGATAATTAAAATCCCCCTTTATTATAACTTGCCCCAAACTAGCAGCCTTTTCTATTTGCAACAGGAGCTGGGCCTCCTCCTCCTCACTTACATTAGGGGGTCTATAGCATACCCCTACCATTAATTTGGTAGATTCTTTACTATCTGTGAGAAGCTCAACCCATAAGGATTCAGCTCCCTCTTTTACCCCCATCACTTCCTCCTTAATATTTGCTTTTAATTCCTGTTTAACGAACAGACACACTCCTCCTCCTTTTCTATTGCCCCTGTACCTCTGAAACAATGTATAACCCCCAATATTAACTGCCCAGTTATGTGACTCATGGAACCAAGTTTCAGCAATGACAATCACATCATATTTCCGCTCCAATGCCAGTACCTCCAGCTCTCCCATTTTACCAGTCAGACTCCTTGCATTAGTAAACATACATTTAATACTGGTACCAGGGTGAGACTGTCGCATAAACAACTTATGGGCCTCTCTGCCATTATCAGTACCCCGAAGGAAGTCTCCTCCCCCATTTTCCCTTACTGTGCTCACTACCTCATCTATCCTGTCTACCACAGAATTACCTGCTGCACCCCCCCCCCCACTTCTAGTTTAAAATTTCCTCCAACCCTACACACCTATGAAAAAAAGTTTTTGTCTCTACTTCATGTAGATCAGTGCTGTCCAACTGGCGGCCCACAACGCCCCTCTGTGTGGCCCCCCACCTGTCTGCTTTGATGGCTTACCTTACCTGTGTAAACTTTAAATTGTATCAGTACTGAGATTGACTGGCCCCCTGCATGGTTCACACCTCAGATTCAGGCTGTAATTCCCCCGTATTGTTTAAACATGTAATCCCCTGTACTGTTCATACCTTTTAATCCCTGCATTGTTCAACCCCTGCATTGTTCACACCTCAGGCTCAGGCTGTAATCACCCACATTGTTCACACCTCAGACAGTAGTAGAAACCCACAAATAACCCCTGCACAGTATAAAAGAAGATATACTGAGGTGGTACTGCAATTATAAAGTTTTTTTTAATATATAGTTATTGTGCAAACTGTAGGAGCAGTGCCAGCATTGTGTCACTGTATGCTGCCTGTGTGTGCCATACATATGGCACACACAGGCAGGGTAGGGCAGACAGAGTATGGCACACACAGGCAGCATAGGGCAGGCAGAGAATGGCACACACAGGCAGTGTAGGGAAGGCAGAGTATGGCACACACAGGCAGGGTAGGGCAGGCAGAGTATGGCACACACAGGCAGGGTAGGGCAGGCAGAGTATGGCAAACACGGGCAGCATAGGGCAGAAAAATTCCGTCCCTCGGTACCACAGAAGTTGGGCAGCACTGATGTAGATGATCTTTGTATGGCTCACTGCAAATACTTCTCCAAATATAACTCAGCTCTCAGCTATCAAAGAACATATTCTAGGCTATTCTGACCTTTATCTGTGCAATTTTATGTTCTTTCAGGCTGAATTTCCATGGTTGAATACCTGTCCAGTTTTATCAAGCCATTGTGCCTACAAACATTGATTTTAATTGACTTCCAGAGCTTTTTATAGGTGCATATAATTACTTTGCAAGAAAGCATAAATGGCTGAACGAGCAAACATCAGTTTAAATCAGATATGTCCATTTTTAATCATGCAAATTATTAAGATGAACATTGACTGTAATCATAATATTAATGATCTTGTTATCAGCTTCTTTATTTAAATGTAAAATGTGTGTTGGCCTATTTTAATTGACTATAGAAAATTTTTTGTGAGTTGAAGGAAAATTATAAGCACTAAGAAATCAAACAGCCAACTGGTTTCTTTTCAGTTCCGCGCGGTCTCTTAACCATGAATTTTTAATAAGTAAAAACACAGTTTAAAGCTAACACCTGTACAAATGTGTCTTTGATGTGAAAGGATTGTACTTTGATACACTTTGATACACTTGTGTTGGAACATTTTTGTTAAAAAGTTTACCTTTAAGTATTTGCGAGGATCTGAAAAAAGGGCATCAAAGTGACTCTTCAGATGAAACTGTTTTGCATCTACACATGCCCAATGAAACAAGTTTTGTGAGGTTTTTTTATAATTAAAATCCACTCAAACTTTTTACAGTATCTTATCTGACAGGTGTTCTGATGCAGAGAGGGGTTGTTCACCTTGAAATTAACATTTATTATGATGTACATAGTAATATTCTAAGACAATTTGCAATTGGTCATTTTTTATTTGTTGTTTTTAAAATATTTAGCTTTTTGTTCAGCAATTCTCCAGTTTGGAAATTCAGCACATATCAGGTTGCTACGCTCTAAATTACATTAGCAACCAGGCAGTGGTTTCAATGAGGGACTGAAATAAGAACAAAGAGGGCTTGAATAGAAAGAAAAGTAATAAAAAGTAACAATACCATTTTAATGTCAGTCAGTAGATGAAAGCAAATAACTCAAAAATAGTGATGAGCGAATTTTTTCGCCAAGTATGGATTTTCAGGGAAATTCCGCATTTGACCATTGCCGAATTGTTTTTGCAAAATGGCCGAAAAATGTTGCAGAGGGACACGTTTGCGTCAAAAAAGTTGTGTGTCAGCTAATATTAATACGTGATCACGTTCAGTGCACATAGCTTATTGCATTAACACACAGGATATATATAGAGCACATGGAAGGGTAGGAAGTATCTTTTGTTAAAATGGATAATGAAGACACTGCAGAATTAAGAAGTGGTACAGTATGTCACAAAGTTTAACTGTTATCATACCTCAAGGTTAGCAATTGGGTCCAGGTTTTTGTATGAGGACTTCTTGCTTCTGCATCATATGGCCATTGCATGTAAAGCAACTCATGTAAACACATCCGAGTTTACACATTGTAAAAACATTAGTTTTTTTATCACATAAGTATAAATATGAATGAAAATAAAAAAAGCTTTGGTCCCTGATAAATTCTCTGTTGTACTATCCTATTGAGAATTTCTGTGACCTTGCCAATGACAAATCACCCAGAGAAAGTAAAAGTACTGATTTTCTGTCATTTTAGGTGACAGGCAGTTGACATACAATCATCAGTTACAAGAGCTGCATATTTCCAATTTGATTGCAAAGTAAAAGATACAGAAATGGGCACATTGGGGCTGACAACAAGACTGCAAAATGAAATGTAAGTTTCTTGCCTCCTGGCAGCCCACCACCTGACACCACCCACTTCTAGAACTAGAAAGGAAAATTCTGGAGGATGCCATAACCCCACTGTCCCCACCAGTTTTGATGCCTATGTGTACAAGGGGTAAACTAGTCTAGCAGGTGCATAACCTTTAATAATCTAAATAGATATTTCAAACAGCTGGCCAGTAAATGCTACCTGCTGTGGGTTACTAGACATGTAACAAACTTAAAACCATTTATTACTGTACATAGCCTCCTAAATCCAGTATGTAATATAACTGTAATGTGGCAAACTAGTCCCAAGTTTAAAGAACTTCAGCACAGTACATACAAGTATGAGAGATTTTTTTTCATAAATATGCAGAATATTTTCAGCTCCTGAACCCACATATTATTGCCTCAATAAATCTATTAACACATACCTAAATCATAATTATTTACACTGCCTTGCTTCACTGTCATCAGCATCTGGGTTTTGTTGCTGGGACACACTCCAGTTTTTAGAGGAATCCTTGCTAGAAGCAGTGCATTATATTGCAATCACAAAAACAAACAGATGGCTCAGCTCATTCTAGTCATGCTTGACACAGAATATGGTACATAAAGGTTTAATCAAAATAAATGTGAACAAAGAATCAGGGCCAGATGGAATACACCCTCTAATTCTGATTTTCTCACTTTGGTATGGTACCTATGCATTGGAAAGGATTTGATGCAGTGCCCCTGAATGACTGTTTTCTAAGCTGACGTCTATAAATGGATAGAAAACTGGCAACAGGATTGTGTATATAGGGTTGTTGTTAATTTTCTTTTTTGTCCGTCAGGGTTCTCTATTGAGCCCACTTTTATTTAACTTGTTTATAAATGACTTACGGGAGGGCATTGTAAATAATATATCAGTGTTTGTGCAAATGACATAAAACTATGCAGCCCAATGTATTCCGTACAGGATGTGGCATCGTAATGTGATGAGGTTGCAGGAATGGCTTTCTCCTAATGATTGTTCTGTACACATCATATTTGTGCAAGCAATGCTACACTGTAAAATGGTGCAATGCCACTACTGTGTTAGCCAAACCTTTCTTTGCAGTCATTTGAGGCTTTGCCTTTGCAATTTTGGCCAGCACATTAGCAATCTTCCTTACCTTGCTTTGACTGCCACAGTTCCCCTTAGCTGCCATTTCTTGATGACATTATGGAAAATAGAAATTGTGAGCTGGGAGTGTTTTGCAGTTGTTTTATAAACTTCAGATCTCCACTCAGTTGCTTAAAGGAGCCCATGGTTGTTAAGTAGTGATAAGCGAATCTGTCCCGTTTCGCTTCGCCAATAAATTCACGAATCGTTCAAAAGATTTGCGAAATGGCGAAAAATTAGCAAAATGGCGAAAATGTCGCGTAGTAAAAAATTGTCGCCCGCGACTATTCTTTTGACGCGTGACTATTCTTTTGACACCTGCGACTATACTTGCGACAATTTGGACGTGCGATTATTCTTTTGATGCCTGCGACTATTGCCTGCCGAAACATTTTGCTCATCACTACTCTTAATGGCTTTTAAGGTCTTATGAGGTAAATGAGGCCATGGACCTTGCTAAAACAGTGTTTATCACTGGGCAAGTAGAGACCGCAACAGTTTTTGATGTGAACGTGACGTGTCAGCAAATTTTTCGCTGAGCATGCAGGACGTTTTGCATGCACTAATAAAATGCAGCACTTTCTCAAAATGGTAGTGTGTTGGGGGGGATCCTTAACTGAGAAGGATCTGGGGATTTTTGTAGATAACAAGTTGTCTAATTCCAGGCAATGTCTTGTATAAAAAGGGCATTGACTCAAGGGATGAAAACATAATTTTACCTCTTTATAGGTCCCTGGTAAGGCCTCACCTTGAGTATGCAGTGCAGTTTTGGGCTCCAGTCCTTAAGAAGGATATTAATGAGCTGGAGAGAGTGCAGAGATGTGCAACTAAACTGGTAAAAGGCATGGAAGATTTAAACTATAAGTTACACTGTCAAGGTTGGGGTTGGTTTCTATGGAAAAAAGTACATTAGAGGGGATTATAAACAGATAGGGATGTTCCTTTTTCCTTAAAAAATTATCAGAGCACCAGAGGCCACCCCTTTAGATTAGAGGAACAGAGCTTCCATTTGAAGCAGCGTAGGTGGTTTTTCACGGTGAAGGCAGAGAGATTGTCTACAATTAGTGTTGATGTTGGTATATATATATTTTATTTATGTTAGTATGTATAGATTGCTATAGGTTTTTTTGTCCTGGGGTTTTCTAGGAGGAGTAGAACTCGATGAACTTCATTTTTCAACCCAATTTAACTATGTAACTATGTAAAGGGAATGATTGACTTCACTGGATGCTGTTAACTCTGTAGAACAGTGGATTTTATGTGGCCAGATATAGACTCATCATCTCATAATAAATGCATATATTATTCTCAGTGAAGCACATCTGTTTACTTCAAATGAAATAGCCCAGGTCTTGGAAACCTGAATCCATAGCTTTGGAGGACAGAAAGTGACCCCAAAGGCTTTGTAATGTACCAAGTTTATTGCTGCCACTCTTTATTTAAATTGATGTTTGAATTTAGTCTTTACCCAGTGTATGTGATTCTCCTTTCAGACCTTAATAAATGAATCATTTTAAGATACTGTACAGTGAGGTATTGCGCATAAAGAGTCAGGGTTCCTTGGCTAATGAGGCCTCTGCTGCAAGTCTCATTGGTCACAAGTGTGGAATATTAGACACAGGGGGCCATTTTGGGTGAATATCCTGGCCTTTGTGTGGCTTCAGGTGGGAAGTGAAAAGGATTCAGCTTCATTAATGTAAGTGGCAACAAACAGAGTACCCCAAACTTGTATATGTATATGATACTATAGGCTGTATTTATTAAAACTAGAGACAAACATTACCGATGATGTTGCCCATAACAACCAATCAGATCTTTGCTTCTGTTTAGGTGACCATTCAAATCTAATTGCTGATTGGTTGCTATGGGCATCATCACCAGTAATGTTTGTCTCTAATGTTAATAAATACACCCTTATGTTATTTTCTTTTTGTTTTTAAATGTTTTGTGTATTGTACAGGTACAAAATATATCCCGAGTTCTTATTGTCTGAGAGAGGATGTCAAGCTTGTTGTTATCCACACTAGACTAGTATAACATTGCTTATAGATGCAATATGGGATACACGGGTATTATCGCTAACTTCACTTGTAGCACTTTTCTTTCTTTCAGAGAAATTCTATTAATGTCTGTTTAACCTGCAGACAACAGGCATATAATTGTAATTCAAATACTTGCCACATTTCTTGTAATTCATTTTCACACCTTTATTTTTCTTTGCCAGACAGTACATGTGGGAAAAAAGACACATGTTTTACTAAATGAGGCAACTTATACAGCTTGCCTCCAATCACACTTCATTTTCACTAAGCTTAACAGCTCATTCAGTATTAACCGTTAGCAAGGGATCTCAAAAAAAGTTGATCTGTACAAGGTTCTATATTGTGAAATAAAAGTGTGTAAGAGAATATCTATCTATCTATCTATCTATCTATCTATCTCTCATCTATCTATCTGTCTGTGAACTACACCAAAATATTACATTCATCCACTATGGAGATATAATGGCGATTCTGTTTATTCAATTTATTACAGCTTTGCATTGTCCTACATTGCATCTTTTTTTTTTTTTTCTGTAAGCTGCACAGGGAAGTCTATAGTCTAGCATAGCATAGTGATTCCCAAGGCTCATGAGCAACATGTTGATGTTGCTCCCAGTGGCCTTAAAGTAGGTGCCCATTTTTCCATTTTTGGCTTGGAGGCAAATTTTGGAAGCACAGAAACACAGTTTTACTCCAAGCAGAGCCTCCTGAAGGCTAAAAGTCCACATGGGGCTACCAAATCCTTATTTGGCATCTACAAAGCACTTTTTTCATGCTTGTGTGGCTCACCAACACTTTTTACATCTATATGTGGCTCACAAATGAAAATGGTTTGGGATCTTTAGTCTACCAGGCATGCCAGCCCGAACTAACAGTGTGGAAAAAGATAAACTGCAATCACAAATACCAGCTTTTAATTAAAAACATATCCTTTAGGAACATTTGTTCTAATAGAAATTTAAACAAATGGCTATGCTGATCTCTTCCAGCTGATTAAAATTAGGGGGTCTGTCATTTTGGGGGGACGCTTTGGACCAGAAGTTATAGCAGATGATGGTGGACATATATACAGTATGGAAATTTCACGATAGGCCAGTGATTTGCTGAAGCATTGTTATTGCTGAGAGAAGACAGATGTAGACAGAAGTAAGTATGTGTGGTATTGTATAGAAAAGTGTAGCCAAAAATATAGTTAAAAAGTAAGTAGTTTGGTTTTTAGAAAAGCAGTTTTAGCATTTATCAGCATATAAAACATATAACACCTAAGAATTATGGAAAATAGTACTGCTAGATGTGTTAAAGTGCGCCTTAAATACAGCAGCCATCTCAGACCTGAAGCCCCTAGATGCTGTTTGGACACCATAAACTCATATCACTTTCTGTGTCAATGGATTTCAGATTTTAAATACTACAAAAAAAGAAAGAGAATAGTTTATACTGGCAGAAATGAATTAAGCCAAGCAAAGCTTCAATTTTTGTGTCTAATTTTTTTCTCCCTGAGCCTTTTAGCACTAGTTAATAAGATGTGCAACACATTTCAGTTCCTTCTGAAAGCTATTTCTACCTAAATAGGAGTTCTAATGGGACTTGAGGAGGCAGTCGACAAAGAGGAGAAATTGAGCTAGTATTGGTTCACGTGGAATTTTTTGCTTATGGAATCTGTCAGAGTAGCTGAGTTTCTTTATTAATCAGCTTCTGATTGTTTCAGCTATTATGTATGTTGTATCATCTCAGGCACTACATTCCCCCTGAAGTTGAGATTGGCTTGGATATATTGTTGTTATGTTGTGAACCTATAGTTTAAACAAACAGCTGCTGATTTGTGTCCATGTACAACTTTTTGCATATTTTCTATCATACTGACAAAATACATTTTTTGTAAATAATTAACCTCACTCTTGAAATGAACATCAGTCTATATAATGCACATTACCATTTTGCAGCATTTCCCTCAGAATTCCAGACTAATAGTAGACACCCACATAAAAATATGTGACACAACTTGCAAGTTTTTTATATTGTGTGTAAACTTGAAACAAATCTTTTTCCACAATCACATAATTCCTTTTTTCCCTTAATCACTAGCATGTATGACTAAAAGTTGAATGAGTGATTGCGAATGAAATTCACATTGCTCCATTTCAACCAGGCTGTAAAATTAAACTTGACACATTCACTTAACCTGACGCAGTGGGCAAAGTGCAATTTTGCACACAATTGCCATGTTTTTTCCCCCACAGTTTTTCTAATTTATAATTGCATGCTTACTGTGGGGGTTGAATCAGACACAGTTGCCACTCTGTGTCCAGCACAACTGTGTCAAAATGCACCTGCGGTTCAATGCAAATTGGATGCTGAATATTTATATCTAAAATCTGTCCATTTTATAAACATGACCATAGGAATAATATTTTGGATACAAAATACTCTATGTTTCATTATACATATCAAGGATAATACAGTACATTTTCACAGTATTGAAGCACAAATAAAAATATTGGATCCTTTAGTATGTAATGTTGCATTTTCAAAATAATTGACACACACTACATGGTGATACTAACAATATGCATTTAGACCATGAAAGTCACTTGTGATAATCTCTTTAAATAGATTTATCAACATTCCAGATGTCACAGTTCATCTCTTTCACCCACTTACAGACTGCAAATACAACAATACAGACACATTATTTGCACACATAAGGAACCACAGCTTGTTATGCCTTAAGTCTGTCATGTTACATTGTCTCACACTTGCTGTACATGTAACAAATACTTACAGTGTAGCATGCTTGTATCCTTATTTCTTTCTTATTTGCCAGTATCTACGCCAATAGATGCTGGTGAACAAGAATGTTTATGTTAAAGAATAAGTAAACCTTTTTCCCTATCTCTAAAATGACCCTAAATACATTTCTCTCTGCATTCAGTCTTATGTTAATTCTTTATCACAAGCAGCTCAACTTCAGCTTTCTCAGCTATTTCCTAATCTAATGTGAAGCCCCACCCCTTTTCTTTGCTGAGCTCTCCTTCTCTCTCTCTGACTCGAAGTGGTGCCTTCTGTGCATGCTTGCTGCCTCTTCTCCAATGGAAATCAATCAGGCATTTGATATTTTCATTTTCTTCTTTTTTTCCCCAACAGACATTGCATTACAGCATTAAGAACTCACACATGCATCTTATTTTGCCATTAGGCAAACAGTTGTTCCAGCAAAATGTATTGTAAAACCAAGCAATGAAATCTGTAACATTTTAATCATGTCATTGTGTTGACATCAGAAGCAATATCCCTGCCAACAAATGATCACAAGGACCTAAACTAATCTTAACTAGCGGCTGCATACTTTTGCTGTGATTAGAGATTCTGATGGACTCTGTAGCCCAACCATCTACTGCTCAGTGTTTATACCTGTAAATATAACTAGCCACGATAACTGCATCTTCTTTAAATTCATGTTCACTATTGTAGAATTCAGAAAAATACATACTAGAATGTAATGCAAGGTCAGGCTTTATTATATTTTGCATAAAACATGGCACTCTCCATGATTAATTAACTGACACAAGAACCAAATAATTAAGACTGAAGATATAGATGTCAAGGTGCTTAGATTAATTTAACCCTTTAAGTGCCACCAGTATCTCACATTTTATTTCCATTTAGCACCACATGTTTTTTTGCAAATTGTGTCCTCTCTTACATTAGGGGCAATTCCTGGGGGGAACGTTTAATTCAACCTAATTCAAAACTTGCATTTTACACCGCATACAGTATGCTCCACATATACTGATGTACCAACATATAACAACTTAAATAGACCAGGGCTCTTCTAAACAGTTTGATGTCCAAAATGAGTAGCTTTATCAAACTATAATGTGCAGTGTAAAGGCACCAAAAAGAAAATATTGCACATAAAAATGTTCTAAAAATCACTAAAAATGTGGTAAAGCCAAAACCAGATTGTCCAATTTGGCATGTTATGTGCTTGTGTGAGAGCTGTAAGTGTGGGAAACCCAGCATTGGGTGATGGAGCCACTGGACTTCTCCTCAACCCACTTCCCCCTGTCAGACCCTCACATCTCATCAGATGAAATAATTTTTTAAAGGACATGTAAATCCCACACACAAAAATGTAATCAGTGAACAGCCTCTTTGAAATCTTTCAATACCTGCCACTCTGGTTGTCCAGAGGTTAATAGTAAGGCTGCAGTATCCCCTTAATCACTTAGATTTCCTTCTCCTCCTGTAACCCACTCAGCCCCTCCCTCAGGAATTTGCTTTGGTTGTTGGCTTGTGGGCATGCTCAGTTGTTCTAAGCTCAGATTACTAAACATGCCCCCCAGTCTAGCAGCCAGTGAAGAGATGGCAATGCTGGTTCCCATGGAAACTCAGCTCTAGCTGTCTGCTTCATTTTTTTTCTCCTAACTTTCTCTTCTGAGCTCAGCTCAAACAAAGCAGAACTTTTATCAGAGACAGTTGTGCCTGTGTGCTATCAAGCAAGCTAAAATAGAAATGGAAAGGGATATTGCAGCTAGGAGTAAAAAGAATCCTAAATTATTTTTTAATTATGTGAATAGTAAAAAAATGAAGCAAGAAGGGGTGGGAACTTTATTATCACGGGGGGGTAAGTTGGTTGATGAGAACGGGGAAAAAGCTGAAATTTTGATCTCTTATTTTTCATCTGTCTATACATCTGAGGAGCCAGATAATGAAGGCTTCCCTTGTAATATGCCCAGTTCTAGTAATTTAGCTACTGGCGCATGGGTCACTCGGGACGAAATTCAAAAGAGACTTGAACATGTAAAGGTAAACAAAGGTCCAGGGCCAGATGGGATTCATCCCAGGGTATTAAATGAGCTGAGCGCTGTGATTGCCAAACCTCTTCACTTAATTTTTCAGGATTCATTGAGGTCTGGCATGGTGCCAAGAGACTGGCGGATTGCTAATGTGGTGCCGTTATTTAAAAAGGGATCCCGTTCTCAGCCTGAAAACTATAGGCCTGTTAGTCTGACATCAGTAGTAGGAAAACTTTTGGAAGGGGTAATAAGGGATAGGGTACTTGAATACATTGCAGTTCACAATACTATTAGTTTGTGCCAGCATGGTTTTATGCGTAACAGATCTTGCCAGACTAATTTAGTCGCCTTTTATGAGGAGGTGAGCAGGAACCTTGATGCTGGAATGGCAGTTGATGTCATCTACTTGGACTTTGCTAAAGCGTTTGATACAGTACCTCACAGGTTAATGATCAAATTAAGGAATATTGGCCTAGAACATAATATTTGTAATTGGATAGAGAACTGGCTGAAGGATAGAGTACAAAGAGTGGTTGTAAATGGAACATTTTCTAATTGGACCAGTGTGGTTAGTGGAGTACCGCAGGGGTCAGTCCTTGGGCCTTTGCTTTTTAACTTGTTTATTAATGACCTGGAGGTGGGCATAGACAGTACTGTTTCTATTTTTGCTGATGACACTAAATTGTGCAAAACTATAAGTTCCATGCAGGATGCTGCCGCTTTGCAGAGCGATTTGACAAAATTAGATAACTGGGCAGCAAACTGGAAAATGAGGTTCAATGTTGATAAGTGCAAAGTTATGCACTTTGGTAGAAATAATATAAACGCAAACTATCTACTGAATGGGAGTGTGTTGGGGTTTCCTTAATGGAGAAGGATCTAGGGGTTTTTGTTGATAACAAGTTGTCTAATGCCAGGCAGTGTCATTCTGTGGCTACTAAAGCAAATAAAGTGCTGTCTTGTATAAAAAAGGGCATTGACTCAAGGGATGAGAACATAATTTTGCCCCTTTATAGGTCCCTGGTAAGGCCTCACCTTGAGTATGCAGTGCAGTTTTGGGCTCCAGTCCTTAAGAAGGATATTAATGAGCTGGAGAAAGTGCAGAGACATGCAACTAAACTGGTTAAGGGGATGGAAGATTTAAACTATGAGGTGAGACTGTCGAGGTTGGGGTTGTTTTCTCTGGAAAAGAGGCGCTTGCGAGGGGACATGATTACTCTGTACAAGTACATTAGAGGGGATTATAGGCAGTTGGGGGATGTTCTTTTTTCCCATAAAAACAATCAGCGCACCAGAGGTCACCCCTTTAGATTAGAGGAAAGGAGCTTCCATTTGAAGCAGCGTAGGTGGTTTTTCACGGTGAGGGCAGTGAGGTTATGGAATGCCCTTCCTAGTGATGTGGTAATGGCAGATTCTGTTAATGCCTTTAAGAGGGGCCTGGATGAGTTCTTGATCAATCAGAATATCCAAGGCTATTGTGATACTAATATCTACAGTTAGTACTAGTGGTTGTATATATAGTGTATGTATGTGAGTGTATAGATTGGTAGGTGTGGGTTAAGTGTGCTGGGTTTACTTGGATGGGTTGAACTTGATGGACGCTGGTCTTTTTTCAACCCTATATGTAACTATGTGTGAGCCTGTATTCTTGATGAAACGTATGCTGAATAAGGATCTGTGTGTGTGTATGCTGTTTACAGATTTAAATGTATCTGATTATGTATCAGGGGAAAAATGGCCACCGGGTGAAAGCTGCTATTTGCTTTAGGAAAATGTGATGGTGCTAGCAAACGGAGGGGATATATGCAGTACAAATGATGCCATTTGGGTGGGGGAAAACATGCCCAACTGATATACATTGAAGGCAAATGTAGGCTTTACATGTCCTTTAATAATACCCCATTATGATTAAAGTTCCATGTAAGACTGGTAATGGTAATTGTCTCACCATTACTAGATTACAAACCACTCCTTGGCCCATATCTAAAAGCACATGAAGATGCATATTTGAATACTAAATATTTCCTGGTGTTTATTTAGTGAAAAGGTATTTCTGCAATGGTTTACAGAGACTATGGGGCACATTTACTAATCCCCGAATCCGAATCCCGAATGGGAAAAAAACGGATTGGAAACAAAAATTTTGAGATTTTTTTTCGTCGCCGCCGTGATTGTTTCGTATGTGTCGTGACTTTTTCGGCGCCGTCGCGACTTTATCGTATGTTGCGCAATTGTTTAGTCGCCGTCGCAATTTTTTCATATAGCGCTATAGTAAACGGCGGAAAAACCAATCCGAATGTTTCGCGACGGCGCCGAAAAATTCGTAACGGCAATTTTTTTTAAAAGCCTTTATGCCTTTATGTTTTTGGAGTATGGGAGGAAACCCACGCAGACATGAGGAGAACATACAAGCTCCTTGCAGATAGTGCCCTGACTGAACTTGAACGCACGACCACAACACTGCAAACCAGAAGTGCTACTCACTGAGCCACCATGCTGCATGTTAAGTGTTATCATAAAGGATACAAAAATTATTACTGGAACTTTACATATTCAGCCTGATTCAGGCAAAAATTCAGAAAATAACTCTATTAGCATCTTAATAAAAAAAAGAATGAAAAAAAATTAATGAAAAAAAAGAAATGGCTTATGCTAATTTAGTGTGCCTGATTTATCATGCCTCGTGGATCTTTATTGTGCAAAGCTTGCTATCTAAAACCAAGTGAACTTTTTATTTTTTGCAGAAATACATTCATTTGATTAATCAGGGGCAAATAGAAACAACCAATTGCAGAAAATGGAAGTGAGTTCAGCAGGTTACTGTCCTTTTCTGCAATTGTTTTGACCAACAACCTTAATAACATCATGATAAATCAGCATCCTTAGATTAATCTAAGCCATCTCCAATATATAAATATTCAGCTTTAGGGACATGAATGATTGTTATTTTACACTTTTTATAATTATACAAATAATTGACTCTTTTACACTCTGCATTTTGATTCTAGTTGGGTAGAGCAAAGTTTCTACTAGTCTAGTCCCCTTCTACAAGCAAACAAATATTTGCTATATATTTATCTATATATATATACCTATCATGTATTATTATTATTTAATATAATTTATTTATTTTCCACATGCTGGTAATTCTGGTCTGATGATCTGTTTCATGGAGGAGCAGATGAATTGTTAATTTGGTGATGCAGATGAATTTCCTTGAAGATTTTCACTCTAATGAATGTGCATGAAACCAATTATGGTGATAGGAATTCTGTTTACCTCTTGGGAAAAGTTATCATAATTATAATGTTATGATATGACAAAATGCAACAACATCAAACATCATTTTATTTTTTGCATATAAGTACACAATTTTCCTTCTGCATTTTTACCAATTTTTATGGATAACTGGCATATTAAAATATTAAGGACAGGCGCTGTAATGTACAAATTACATATTCAGTGTCCAGTCAGGCAAAAATTCTGAAAATAACTCTGTATTAGCATCTATCACATTTTTGCTTGTACAGGTAGAAGACCCTTTATCCAGAATGCTCGGGACCAAGGGTATTCCGGATAAGGGGTCCTTCCATAATTTGGATCTCCATACCTTAAGTCTACTAAAGAATCAATAAAACAATAATTAAACCCAATAGGATTGTTTTGCATCCAATAAGGATTATTTAAATCTTAGTTGGGATCAATTACAAGGTACTGTTTTATTATTACAGAGAAAAAGGGAATCAGTTTACATTTTTTAATTATTTGATTAAAATGGAGTCTATGGGAGACGGGCATTCTGTTAATCAGAGATTTCTGGATAACGGGTTTCCGGATAAGGGATCCCATACCTGTACTCGTTTTTCTTGTACTAAGTGATTGATTCTCTTTGGAAATGCAGGCAATAATGGATAATGAGCTTACAAAATGTTAATACAGTGTACGTATACCATCTATATGTCTGCCTATCTACTCATCTAGCTACAGCTGTATTTGTTTTATAAAAGGACATTCTGTACATTATAAAAAGCATTCTGTACAGTGAAATATATATTTATTTTGTATGAAGATCATACCTAGATCTATTTAGACATCCTATTATGTATCACTGAAATTTAGACCTGGTAGCTACAGTCAGAACTATATCTATATATAGGCACCCAAGGGCCTGTGCCTAGGGCAGCAGCCCTTGTTTGCCTATATAATCTATAATTTTTTATAAAGGAATAAATAAAAACCCTCCCCAGCAGCCAAATCAACAGTGGAGCTAGGGGGTGAGGATTCCCACACTGATCGCTGGCATTTGTGACGTCACTTCTGCAACCAAGGTGCAAAGTTATATTCAATGCCTAGGGTGGTTCCCCTTGCGTGATTCATCAGGACTGGATTGCTAGTGCTAGCAGTATGTTTAGACAGAAGTACCTTAAATGAATAGTGTCATATGCAACAATGTCATCCCTTTTTATTTGGCTTCATTTATAAATGACATATTTTTTCAACCCAAACCTGACATTACTCCCCTTGTAGGGTTATTGCTCATGGCATGCTTATTAATCTAGTGTTCAGCATGCTGCATGGTGGTAATACAATAATGTATGTCTTCCGTTTCTAACAACTGTACACACATATGCCAGGGCCATAACTATATATAGATATATAGGCACCTGAGGGTCTGTGCCTAGGACGGCTGCTTTAGGTGAGTGGCCCTAAGCAGAAAAATAAATAAACACCTTCCCAGCCGCCAGATGATACCTATGCAAATTTGGTGGCGGAGCTGGGGAATGAGGTGCTGAAGGTGATCATGGGTGGGGGAAGTGATGTCACATAGGGTGGCATTCAATTACTGAATTCATGCTTTTAAATTCTCACTGGTTGAGCTGGACATGGATTGTCATATCTTTTTTGATAAGAACATCATCTGAAAATTAAATATTAAAAAATACCCAACCCTAAAGACAGAATAAAATAATATATGTAGGTAACAAAATGCTGATCTTACCCTTTTTTTGCTTGAGTTGGCTGCATTTATTTGCTCACCCATTAGGGATATTTTATAATGCCTAACATCATATTTTAATACAGAAGGGGCTGTGGAACAAAACTTGACAGATAACACCGGTGGTGCTGGAAAATAGCTTTTCCAGCACCACCGGCAAGCCTTGATAATTAGCAAACAATGTTTCAAACATTGTTAACTTTTCATGCTCTAAACCAGCGTGAATGCATTTAGTTCACAATTTCCCATACCTTTCCTGAAAGAAATTAATGTTAAGTGTTTAACTTGTCAGCTCTTATTCTACAAAGATTCCTAATGGCATAAGATGCTTTTAACCAAATTATCTATTTCCAGCTAAAAAAGAATATTCACAAAAGTTTTATCATTTACTTTAAATACTTGAAAAATAACATTGAATAAGTGGCAGATCTTACCTGCCTGTTTTACATACCTCCTTCTTCCTGTCTTTCTCTCGTACATTTAGATAATTGAATTCTACAAGAACAGATATATTCAGTACTAGAATGGAGGAAAACACTTGTTTAAGAAACTCTCTTGAAAGGAAGGCTTGTCCTTTGGCAACTATATATGTTAGTCTATATGTACAAGATATAGGGTCATCTTGATTAGTTCAGAACAAGAAAAGTCCATATAACTTTTGTATAATCTTTTTGATCATACAAAATCATACATTATCTAGTTTAAAGGGATATATATTTTAACTTGGTTTCTCTGCTACTATTGTATGTGCTGGGGTCCTGATTAATTCCCCTGAATAATCTCATCTGCAGCATAATTAGCTTATAGCAATTTGCTAGCAATACCAGAGTGGGTTGTGAGAGAAAGCAGAAAGTGCACCAGCATAAAGGGCTGCTAGAAAAAAAAACAAAAAACAGAAAGGTGCTTGGTTTTGTACAGCAAAAGGAAAGAGACCTCATACACAAATAGTGTGTTTTTTTTGCCAGAAATCCCAGTAGGAGACTGGGACTCGTGAGGGATTATCTTGTGTATCAGCTCCACGGATCATTTACTTATATACTGTATATTTTTACACAAAACTGAACAGCTTACAAATATCAAAGCACAAGTATAATCAGTTCTTGGAAACATGTATTGCCTGAACTACAAATACTAACTCATTATGACATGTATTGATTTGCTATCAGTTTCCATATGGATCTTAATATGCTTTTGCCGCTTACTGTTCTTCCTATAATATGTCCTTTTTATCTTTTGTGTACCTTATTTTCCATAAAAATATTTTACTAATTACATTTTTATATTATCTCGAATATGCTGACTATGGGGTGAAACTATTGATATACTGCAGAATTGTGTGAATGCAGTAAGCATCAATGGGGCACTAAAACTCAATACCCACCTGACAGAACCTTAAATTAGATAGCATTTTCCTGCATAATGTAGCTGGCGTGTTCTTTGTTTTTAAGACTTTACAATATTAACAGATTGAATTTATTTCAGTTGGTTGAATGTTCTATTGATGTTTCTGTTACACATTTTTTGCTGGAGGCACTGCCAGGAAATACACTGTTGCATGCATGCAGAAATATAATCAATATTAAAGTACCGTACAATTTTTCCAGTGCTACTTTACTCAATATTATATAATTTTTGACACAAAGAAAAACACTTTGATGACAACAAATCTTTAAATACTGTGTATCTTGCAGACAGTTTTAAATTACAGTTTACTTTCTGAAAAATATCAATTGAAGACCTGAGCATTTATGTTAGTGTTGCCATGGCAACATGCACACATATAAGTCACAATAAGTCAAAGGTCATACTTTTATCAGACTTTCTGTTTAGTATAAACCTGCTCTAAGTTTCAGTTAAATAAAAAAATAGTACAGGTATGGGACCTGTTATCCAGAATGCTCGGGAAATGGGATTTTCCGGATAAGGGGTCTTTCCGTAATTTGGATCTCCATCCATATCGTGAGTCTACTAAAAAATTAATAAGACATTAATTAAACCTAATAGGATTGTTTGCCTCCAATAAGGATTAATTATATCTTAGTTGGGATCTAGTACAAGGTACTGTTTTATTATTACAGAGAAAAAGGAAATCATTTTTAAAAATTAGAATTATTTGCTTATAATAGTCTATGGGAGATGACCTTTCTGTAAATCGGAACTTTCAGGATAACGGGTTTCCAGATAAGGGGTTCCCATACCTGAAATGCATTAATACAGATATGTAATGTCTTTTTGCCAAAGTGTGTATAAAATACCTAAGAAAATGTGAGAAGAAATCATAAAAATACACCAAATATGCCTCTCTTGCAGACAGCACTGCAACACCTATAGTAGTAGTTGTTGCTAAAGTACAAATATTGGCACCCACCGACTACATGGTGCTGGTAATTTTATGAAGCATCATTGTCTTAATTTATATAAAAGCCCCCCCCTCCAGTGATAAAGAAGACTCTGGGAGTTTAAAGGAACAGTAACACCAAAAGGTGAAAGTGTTTTAAAGTAATTGAAATATAACGTACTGTTGCCCTGCAAAGGTAAAACTAGGGTGTTTGCTTCAGGAACACTACTATAATTTATATAAATACACTACTGAGTAGCCATGGGGGCAGCCATTCAAGCTGGAAAAAAGGAGAAAAGGCACAGGTTACATAGCAAATAACAGATAAGAACGCCATTGTATTCTACAGGGTTTATCTGTTAGCTGCTATATAACCTGTGCCTTTTCTTCTTTTGAATGGCTGCCCCCATGGCTACACACCAGGGTTTATATAAACTCTAGTAATGTTTCTGAAGCAAACATACAATTTTTACCAGTGCAGGGCAGCAGTACATTATAGTTTAATTTCTTTAAAATATATACATTTTTTGGTGTTACTGTTCCTTTAATATATTGAGAATCTGCAAGCTACTATTTTTTTACACCTCCCCTATCCCATATAAAGCTATGAAAATGGGATTTTTGGAGATGGCTTTTTACATTTCTGTCCCAGGGCACAACATTAAAGAAAAATGACTGATTATCAAAGTACGGTTGCCTCCAAATACAAAAAAATCGTACCTTGCGTATTTTCGCCGTTTTTTTTTTGCTAATTTGTGCAACTTTTTCGTACTGTGCGTCAACAATTATGCGACAAAATCCTATTGTCACAACGAGTATGAACGTTTTGGATTCATACAAGCTTCGGTATTGTGACTTTCCTTGGGCCAGGTTGGAGCTGCAGAGTGCCATTGAGTTCTATGGGAGGCTTCCAAAATCATGCACAGAAGGATCAAAGTCAGAAAGGTTTCCCCGCAGTTTACGATTGTTTGGATACGAAAATTTTGTGATTCAAACTCGTACCCCCTAAGTCTAGCGGTGAACTAACACATATTCTTGGAGACAACACAACCAAAAACAACTATGACATACACTCACCCAAATGAAAATAGTGACCTGCATAAGTTATATGGGTACAGTTTATACAAACTATCTTTATACTATATTGATGGTTGCTATGTAAAAACCAGCACAAAAATGGCATTGGTTAATTGGCTTGAGTTTTCAAGCCCCAATAGCATACACTGCCAATATATTTATAATACTGCACCTTCAAATCTCTGTCCTGTATGATTAACACTAACAAAAGAAAAGAGACATAAAAATGTGAAATGTGCAACTCTATGCCAGCCAACAAAAGATTGCATGAACTAGATATCCTAATCCAAAATAAACATGCATAGTTTTTCAGGTGATTGTTAAAAATTTGTGGCCTAGGCTTGCAATGGTGTGTGCTGATTACCATTCCAAAGTAATTTAATACATAACCATTAATAGTTTTATTGGTTCAATATATTTTGTTAGTTTAAATTGTCCTATTTTTAAAGTACAAGCCTTTTGACCAACATGGAGCTCTTGAAGTTTAATTGCTGCTTACTTCTAAAAGGCTATAGTGAGTAAAGGTAGGAATTTGTGCAGATGTAGCTACAAAAATATGGCAATTTGTGGGAAAAAATAACTGGGACCATCAACAAGATATCAGGGATAACAGCAAACACTTTCAAATTGTGTTTGTGTTTATTATTGTTCCTTTATAAACATGCCTTACCTCTCACAGTACCACATATCAGCTACTGAAGTTATCTGTTAGCTAATTTGTTGAAGAAGTAATTGCAGAGATTCAGTCAATTTAACGAGGAAGAAATATAAGCAATATGTATTTAGCTAGCTTCTCATTAGCAACATGATAGTGTTAGTTATTGCTTTATTAAAGTCAGAGTACATTTGCAGCTATTACTTTAATTCAGAATCAATTATATTTTTCTAATGTAATATGAAATGAGAGACTCCATCGCGATTTCCCTGAAAATTAAACAAATATGCCGCTTTTATGATGAGTGGTTCAAAATACTGAAATAAACTAATGACTGAACATTCTTTATTTCTTTTGTAATGATCAGGTTACTTTATTACCTTTCTGTGTGGGATTATTAAACACTGGGAATTAGTTACACAGAAAGCAAAAAACAAAACTTTTGGATGTACAATTGGAAAGTAATGTCATGCCCCCATCTCCCTCCATAATCCTATTTTGCCTTTCACTATATTAACATGCACACACTGGCCCCCTAAAAGCAATAGGTTATTCTTGAGGTGATTACACCACATACATTTTAAACATCTGCTAGCACTTATCAGTCCTTCCTCAGCACTGGAATTCATAGAGTTCCCTCCTGTGACAAATATCACCCCCCATTACTAGGGATGTAGCGAATATTCGTGAACTTTGCGAACCCCATAGACTTCAATGGGAAGGCGAACTTTAAAACCTAGAAAAACCATTTCTGGCCAGAAAACTGATTTTAAATTTGTTTAAAGGGTGCCACGACCTGGACAGGGGCATGCAGGAGGGGGATCAAGGGCAAAAATTTCTCTAAAAAATACTTTGTTGAAAAAGCGTTGCGTAAAAACGGGCAGACCTAGCGGAAATACGCAGCGTTTTTTGCTATTTCGCGCTATTGGCCCCATGGAAACGGGATTTGCTTACACCAGTACTAGGCTGAAAAACGCCATGTGTGGTTGTGCAGCGTTTTTCAGGCTAAGAAAAAACGCAGAGAAAAAACGCAGCGAAAAAAGAACGCGGCGAACCCAAATTGCGAACATACGCGGAAAGTTCGCGCGAATTAGTTCGCCGGCGAACAGTTCGCTACATCTCTACCCATTACAAGATTGGTATTTAGTTCAAGGAGGCAATTAGTTGCAGTTACTTTTACAAAAGATTGCCTCATTATATTCATATATATTAATCTTATATTCACTACACTGCAGTAACAGGGCTTTTTTTGCTGCAATTATTTTGCCATTCTACCCAAGGCTGGCTATTCAGCCCTCTGAGCTGCTTTAAAGGATTCCATTATTTCTCCAACACTTTTCACAGGTCCAGTTAACTTCTATATGGAAATGCTGCATTCATTGCATCTCACACAACATTTCGGGGACAGACCTCTTAAAAGGGGTCCACCCCTGAACCATTGTGTGAGATGCAATAAGTGCAGGGGACATCCCTACATCATTATGTCCTTGTGTTCCAATCCTTAGTGCTTCAATTACAAGTTGGTGGGGTGTCAGTCCCTCTTGGACTGTGCACTGGATTGAAGTTGTTTAGGTGTTAGGGCATGCAATTGCACTTTAGCACTCTTTTTATTGAAATGCTGTGTGGCACATGCTGTGGTTTTGTGGAAGGCAGTTCTGGGGTACACCTTGATGTGCTTGAGGGTTTGGGGCATACTATCTTCAGCAATATATTGCAGTAATACTGATGTGTTCTATTGGTAGAATGCCACTGCAAGCAGCTGACAAAAACTATGGACTGGGCTTATTTTTAAAAATAAATAAAGTCTGCATGCGTTTTAAGGAGGGTTTTTGAATGTATCCCTTGACATCAAAAATATTATTTTTTCATTATCTGTTCTGGCATAAAACACAACAGGAATCTCTGAAAATAAAACTAAAACAGACTGCTTGCTAATGAACTGAAGAAAAGTAAAACAAAAAAAAAATTGTGAATATTAAAATACATTTGCTCAATACTGAGTAAGGTTAAATCAATATTGCAGCATCTTTTACTCAAATGGCACCCATACATGCTCAGTTATCCTTCTAGGTGAATTGATTTTGCATAGTTATGTCATAACACTATTATGAGAATTGAGCATTTTTAGCTTTGACTACAAATCAAAACACCCTGTTGTGTAGGAGTAAACACACATGGGATTATGCTACCAGCAAACCACTAGGATTTTTTTTTCTAAATTGCCTTTATTTTGTTTGCTAATAATTCATGCTTAAAAGCTAAATATCCATGCTCAGCAGGCTTATATGCCTTATATAATATGGTTTAGTAGCTGATATTTGTAATTGGCTGGAAATAGGTTTCCCAGCTCCCCGTGTCAGATTTTCTGCTATGCTCCTATTGGAAGTAATGCAAGATATGTTTAGCCAGCTACTAATATTTTATTGGGGTATTAGACTTGAACTTAGCTCTACTGGAACTGTATGAATGGCTCAACAAATGGTATTATTATACAGTATACAGGCTTAATATAAAGATATTGTAAGGGTTAAAACAAGGAGTCTGTACCTAGATTTCACATATGTTTACATTTGATGTTGATCTAGGTACATTCTTAAGGTATTATATTCAGTAGTCTGAGCTATATTCAAGCATGCCAATCAGAATATACCACATTAATATGTACCCAATGACATCTTAAAAAATGGTAATTTATAACTTTGTTGAAATTATATAAATATATATTGTAAAGATGTGCTCGTGATTAACTATTGTATTTCTGGTACACACAATTGGTCAAAAAGTCCCAAAGTTCCAAAATGTCAACAGATTAATGTTTTTAATAATTCCATGAAAAGGAGAGCCCATTTAAAATAAAGTTTAAAGTTCATAATTCATTTTTAAGTATTTTTAGAGTATGTTTGTGACTTCCATAAAACAACAGAGGACCAATTTACTGACATATTTGCTAAATTGCACTGGTGAGGTTAGCCACGTTTATTTTCTATCTTGTAGTAGACGGATTCTGCCTTGTAGTAGACTGATCCAAATGAATTGCTGGCTGGTTGCCATTAGCAACTGGAATGGCAAAATTAAGCAACTGTGTTGGAAAATTAGCCACCCACTGTATGTGTCTAAACTGTGATCTTTAAGCATCCATATCTTCCAATAACTTTTCCAAATTGGAAGGAAGGGGAACTAAATGGCATCTGAAGAGCAGCTAAGGTAGTCATTTTATTAATTATGCTGCACCTATAAACTCATTCTACTACTTGAAACTCAACAAAACTGTGCAAGATAAAAATCTATTTCACAAATAGCTATTATTTTTATCTTACAGTTTCAATATTTAAAGATTTATTTGTGAGTTACTTCATTTTATTTTTTCCAATTTTATCCAATGCAATCATGCTGTGAATCACTAACAGATTTCACCTGCTCACCTGGCAGATTTCAGCGATTTTCAATGCAACTGACACAGAATGATTGGGTTGTTTGAGGTTAGGTTGATCAAGCACGTTATATTAAACCTTTTATATAAAAAAATAAAAACATATAACCTATTTGTGAATGAGATTTATAAATCATATACTGTACGTAAAGGAAAACTACATCCCAAGAATGAACACTTAACCAACAGATACACGTAGTTTATATTATGTTAAATGATCTATTAAAGAATCTCTCCAACTGGAATATATATCAGTAAATATTGCCCTTTTACATCCTTTCCCTTGACCCGCCATTTAGTGATGGGCTGTGTCCTCCCCCAGTGATCACATGACCAGAAATAATGCAGCTCTAACTGTAACAGGAAGAAGTGTAGAAGACAGAGCTCGGTCCATTAATTGGCTGATGTGGCTTAGCATGTGTGTGTGTCTTGGTTTGTTTGTGTGCACTGTGAATCCTATGATCCCAGGAGGCGGCCCTTAATTTTTTAAATGGCAATTTTCTATTTAGGAGTACCCAATAGCACATACTACTAAAAAGTATATTTTTATGAAAATGGTTTATTTAGATGAAGCAGGGTTTTACATTTGAGCTTGTTTATGCAATATATTTTTATAGAGACTTACATTTTTGGGGAGTATATTTTTCCTTTAACTGTTAAAACTTTCAATTTGCAGTATGGGTACTACCATTTTTTTTTTTGGTTATTATCCCTCTGTTTTTCATGTTAGGTGTTAGGTGCTATATAGTATTTCCTTGATAGACCATATTTTATTTTATTCTGTGTGAAGTTTGGGAATAACAAAATGTGTCATTTGTAAGCTGAATATGCATTTATTTTATCAGGATCCCAGTGAAAAATACAACTAATTTTAAAGCTTCATTGAAAACCTATATCATTAGTTTCTTGTATTTGAAAACATTACTCCACCTACTGACAGAAACTATGATTAGTATGTCATGAACAGGTTTTATTTTGTTGAGGAAATGAGCACGTTTTATATGAAATCCTCTCACATCCGCACATCATGGCATGTATAAACCGACTGTTAAATGGAAAGATAATGACCTTCTTTAAGCAAACTAATAATCTAGTACAGACATGACAGCCTCATAATTATACATGATACATGGAGGTTTGCAAAAAATACAAGTTGTATAAAGTGAAAAAAAATCCTGGTAACCAGCTTAGATAAAAATTATCTCTCTCATATAATTTATCATATTTGATAAAAATTATATTCATTTCCAATACCACAGTCAGTGCACAGACATAGAACACAGATGAATATGCCCACCAAATGCATTTAAAACAAACTACCCCTATATTCCTTCTGTTTAACATAGCCGTAAACTTATCTGTAACATAGCTGTAAGCTTTAAGCTTATCTAACATAAAAATCTTATTTAGCTGGTACCTAACTAAATGCATGATGCATACTGTACAACAATTGCAAAGATCAGCACTAAATGAAATATTAACCCCTTCTTGTTAGAGCAAATGCCATCTCTTAAAGTGGCCATATGAGTGAAGCTCACCAATATGCCCACCTTGAGGTGGGCAATATTGAATTGACCTGATTGTTTGGTCCAAAGGTCAAATGATTGAATCACATTGATGTGATTCAGGTCTTTGGAAAAAGGACCACATTAACATGCCCTGTTAGACATCTGGCTGATTTTCAGACTAATGACAGCTTTTATTAGCCATTTTTAATTTTCTTATTGCTCTGAATCAGGACACAAAAATGGGTGATCTTTAGTGTGGGTCACAATTATACCATAAAAAAACCCATAAAAATTTTCTAGTACAATAGAAAATAGTAATTAAAAAGGGGCAAACTGTTAAGAATCACTGTTCTAAAGGGAGTAGAAACTGTAGCACTGTGAGCTGAATGGTGAAGATACAGGTATGGAATACCTTATCCTGAAATTATCCCCCAAATTGGTGAAAAAAAAATTACTACTGGCAAACTTGCAGCTTTCTATTCAAATACGTCTCTTGTCTCATCACTAATGTGTAAATGTTTTTTAGAAGACTTAAAGGAGAATTAAATCTTAACTAAATAATTAGGGTAGAAATGTTGTACACTATGGGGCACATTTACTAACCCACGAACGGGCCGAATGCGTCCGATTGCGTTTTTTTCGTAATGATCGGTAATTTTGCGATTTTTTTCGTATTTTTTGCGATTTTTTTCGGTGTCTTTACGATTTTTGCGTAAAAACGCGAGTTTTTCGTAGCCATTACGAAAGTTGCGCAAAGTCGCGATTTTTTCGTAGCGTTAAAACTTGCGCAAAACGTTGCGCCTTTTAAGTTTTAACGCTACGAAAAAGGCGCGACTTTGCGCGCAAGTGTTAACGCTACGAAAAAATCACGACTTTGCGCAACTTTCGTAATGGCTACGAAAAACTTGCGTTTTTACGCAAAAATCGTAAAGACGCCGAAAAAATCGCAAAAAATACGAAAAAATCGCAAAATTACCGAAAAAGTCGCAAAATGTTCGTTTCCAATCGGAATTTTTCCAATTCGGATTCGAAATCGTGTCTTAGTAAATCAGCCCCTATGTTTTGGGCTTCTGTACCAGCCCTAGGCAACCACATTCCTTTAGCAGTAAAGATCTTTATCTAAATAAACCCCATACAGATCCCCATCTTCTTTCCTGCTGATTCTCTGCACATGCTCTGTCCTGCTGTCAGTTACTGAGCTTAGGTAAGAACGCGCAATATACTGTATATATAGAATATAAATGTCACACTATATGGCTGATTAGTAAATAATTCACATTCTCATTACATGGCAGCACATAAATCAGTGCACTTAGAATCAGAATTATTTAATAATTATTTCTGTAGTATCGGGTTATATGACAGTCAAACCTCATTTTCTGCTTGATAATTTGCAACAACCATGAGTGAGTGAGTGTCATGTGATTGACACTTCGAACAGAACCCAAGATTTTTAGAATTTAATTCTTCAAGGTGTGGCATTCCAAATTGTGGAAAAATCTGTTATTCCAAAACCCCCATTCCCAAGCAATCGGGATAATAGACTGTATATCTGTACTACACAGAACTTTTTAAGGTACTTTAAAGGGCAGGGTCATGTGTCTCTCACAGAGTTTTGACCCAAAACATTTTTTTTTGTGTGTCATTTTTGTCGTTTTGCAAATCTTTTTGCAAAGATTCTGGACAGATTCGCTCATACCTAACTATATTTGTACTTTAGGGTTGGGTATCCAGTGGGTTTTCTCTCTTTTGCAATGAATGATTGATGTCTACTATATTCATTGGATGTTAGATTGTTAGATAGTTGTTAGCAAATTGAAAAATGGCATATCCTGAATGTCCTTCCTGTATTGCTCTTTAGTATTTTAGTTAGTATTTTGAGTCTGGGAACCGTTATAAAATTATAATACAAAAAATTATTATATTATTGTCCCTGAATGGTGAGGCATTTGTAATATGTCACATATTTTATTCCCTATGAAATCAAACCCTTACTGTAATTTGCAAAATACAGAAAGAAACCTGTGTTCTTTTAAGTGCTGGATAGAGTTTTTTCATCAATTGCCGGGGTTAAGGCTGTTCCATCAAGTTAGAAGTAGCTGTGGCTGTAAAATAGTAAAATGCAATACAAGTTTAGAACATTATATCTTCCTTCTACATGGCCAAAGGCACTGTAAATTGCACTGAATATCAGTCAAAGAGTCATTAAATTCATTGACATTCCTAACAACTACTGACTACATCAATACTACAAGACGTGAATTATTAGTGCATCACAGTACTAGAGTCATTTGTAATCTTGCAAGATTTTCTGCAAGTCAGTATCAGAATCAATGTATGCTACAAAGTTTAGCTTCCTAAAATCTTTATGACAAAGATAAAACCTCTTTAATTTGGATGCTATTTAGCTATCTACACTTAAGATAAGCTAAGGTATACTACAATTTCTTTCTGAAAACAGCTAACCTTTCAGTAATATCAATGAATTCCTCATTCATTCCACTCTTCTCCTACCTACAGATACTGACTAATAAAAATAGAAGAACAATCACTACTTTTCATTTGATATAAACCCCCCTCTTCTGACTGGTGGTTTCATCCAAGACAACTAATAATGAGCACAACCCTTTTTAATTCATCAAAATAGTTAATTACTGATGCTTATGAGTAAATTCAATAGGAATCTAAGTATCATCTGTTATAACCACATCATTTTATTTGTAATTACAGATCCAGCTAACCATAAAATATGAATAACTATATTGTTCATGGTAAATTTTGTGCAGCGCAAATCACATCTACAGATAACTTATTTAGTTCAGCCAGCCACAAGGCTGAAATTAACATCAGACCCAAAAGATATAATCTCTTTGTCTCCATACACTTCTATCTAATGCACATGGAATGAAATATCTCCGACTGCTTCATTTCCATTTGCACGGGAACATGAGTTAAAAGAAAATTACAAATGTTATGTTTTATATTTTTCTCATTATTTTTATAAATTAGGAATGCACCGAATCCAGGATTAGCTTTAAGATTTGGCCTTTTGCTGAAGGATTCGGTTAAATCCCTGCCTCTGGCCAAACCGAATCCTTAAAATCACGTGACTTTTTGTCAAATTAACACGGAAGTTGAACATTTTTCACTGTGCAATAAGTGCAGGGTTCCTTATTTTTTACATTTCATGCAAATTACAAATTTTTTATTTTTTATTTATTTTTTTGCTAATGCATTACTACACAGTTATGGGGTCTATCACTTGTATTATATTACAGTTTTACGCAGTATTATTTTGCATTTAGTGTTCAGTATGTCTTCAGTGTTCAGTATTCGTTTGGGTGTTCTTTGTGTGATGTTAAATACCTTTACAAAAACCATGGAGTCCCATTTATCAACATTCTAATTTTATTGGTTTAGTAGTGTAGGGACACACAAGGTTAACAATCTCTATGGCCTCATTCCCTACACCTTCCTAGTTTTGCTGTTACTTTGCAGAAGTACATGTTACCAATTCCCCTATTTACATATGTGAAGTTATTGGCCCTTAGATGGGATGACCACTTCCTGCAAACTGTAATATAGTCTCTGGCAAGAGGTGGGCACTTCCTCTTTGGCCTTCCTCTTTCCATCAGAGGGTTGTGTTGCAGGGAACCTAGACCAACTAGGCTGAGAAGCATTGAGCCCTAGAGGAAAGCCATAGCTCTAGAGATAAGTTGGGCAGCAGGGACCCCGTGAATGGGGTTAAGTCAATGTGTAGGTTATAAGAACATGAGGATTATTTATTTAGAAACAGCAGTTGTGACTTCCAACAAGGAGAAAATAGTGGGAGTAGTTTTTACAAGGCTCTGCTGCCTTGAAGGGATCACAATAGCGACAGGGAATTCAGGCATATTTTAAATGAATACTGCCATGGGGGAAACCCCTCAAAAATACATCAGTTAATAGAGCTTCTCCAGCTAAATTCTGCTTTAACCTTTTTACTGCCAACGATGTATGAGATACGTCGTGTCCCATACGTCGTTGGCATTTAAAGGCTGCTCTCTGCAGCGGCGGCATGTGCCGCCGCTGCAGAGAGTTTCTAGAGATGACAGCCCCCCTGGGCAATGAGCCAGGGGGGCTGTCATGTGGGTCCTGCGATACGATCGTGTCACAGGACCCTCCAGGAAGCAGCAGACGCGATCGCATCGCATCTGCTGCTTCCTGCTTCCCCCCCTAGCGCTGGCCCACTGGAGGAGGAGGCGATCGGGTCTTCAGGACAGGTAAGGTGTTTGGGTTTTTTTTGCATTTACACACTTACACACACACTTACATACATTTATACACACTTACATACATTTACACACACTTACAGCACACAATTTAGCAGTTTTTTTTTTCATTTTTCACACTTTTATTCACTTATTTACACTCATATACACACTTACACACTGTCACACAACTTTTACACATGTACACACATGTATACACAAACACTTTGTTTTTTTTTTGTTTTTTTTTCATTTTATCTCTTTGTTTTTAGTTTCTTTTACCTAAAAACTGTTTATTTTGACAGCGTGACTATTGGATCAGATATTCTGACCACTAATTACATGTGGCTTAATTTGTTGTTTCACTGATTTGCACAATTTTTGTGGTTTTATCGCATTTTATCCCTGTATAAGTGTTCCTAATCTGTTTTTAGCGTAGCTTTGCCAGGTGTAACTTTGGTGTACAAAAATAACTTTACCTATTTTGAATTCATCAGAATGTGTACTTTCCAAAAATATATGGTTTTCTGGGGGTCTGTGTATAGTTAGGGGGGGTTACTGCACATAATACGCTGTCAGGGGGGCTCTGTGTGCAAAAGCTGAGTTGGCAGGCGAGAAATCCATATGCTCTATTTTCATTTTGGGGTCAGTACACACCGCAGACTTTGGTATATCTATGCATATTGGGCATCAAACTGTTCAGTAGGCCTCTGGTGTTCCTATTTGGGGTGACTTGCCTTTGTACGCAAGAAATTGTGTGAGATAAATGCGGCAAATTGCAACATTTTTAGGCGATTTTCTGAAATGTCATAAAAACCAATAACTTTAGGAAAGCTCTGCAGATTGGTACTTTGGTGTAGAAAGGACTCTTTACCCCTGTTGGATTTGTGTTCCTAATCTGTTTTTAGCGTAGCTTTGCCAGGTGTAACTTTGGTGTACAAAAATAACTTTACCTATTTTGAATTCATCCGAATGTGTACTTTCCAAAAATATTTGGTTTTGTGGGGGTCTCTGTATAGTTAGGGGAAGTTAAGGCACATAATACACTGACAGGGGGCTCTGTGTGCAAAAGCTGAGTTGGCAGGCGAGAAATCCTTATGAGCTATTTTCATTTTGGGTTCAGTACATACCGCAGACTTTGGTATATCTATGCATATTGGGCATCAAACTGTTCAGTGTTCCTATTTGGGGTGATTTGCCTTTATCTAATCTTTATCAAGAAATTGTGAGAGATAAATGCGGCAAATTGCAACATTTTTATGCGATTTTCTAAGTGTCATATTAATCTGCAAACTTAGGAAAGCTTTACAGCTTGGTACTTTGGAGCAAAAAGAAATGTTTACCCATTATAGATTCGGGGGGATGTGTACTTTCCAAAAATATATGGCTTTCTGGGATGAGCGTACTTTTTTTGTAGCATTATCACTCATAAAGGATGTAAATGTGTTGATTTTGCAGGAGCTGAAATGATAGATCATATGGGGGCATGTTCCCATTGGGGACCCTACATGCCACATACTTAGGTAAACCTATACATATTGGGCATCAAACTGTTCTGTGGACCCCTGGCGTTCAAATTTAGGGTGTTTTATCTTGGTACCTAATGCTATGTGGGAAATAAGATGCTGCAAAGTGGAAGCTTTGAGGGGATTTTTGGAAATGTCATCAAAATTGCTAACTTTATAAAAGCTGTGTGGCTTGGTACTTTGGAGTAGAAAGACATGGGTACCCATTTTAGATTCTGGGGAATGTGTACTTTCCAAAAAGATATGACTTTCTGTGGTGAGCATACTTTTTACTAGCTTTATCCCACATATAATGATGTAAATGTGTTGATTTTGCAGGAGCTGAAATGACAGAAATGACAGTACATATGGGGGTATGATCACATTGGGGCCCCTACATGCCACATACTTAAGTAAACCTATACATATTGGGCATCAAACTGTTCAGTGGACCCCTGGCATTCATATTTAGGGTGTTTTGTTTGGTTACTTTATGACCTGTAGGAGATAAGATACTATAGACTGGAAGCTTTGAAGCGATTTTTAAAAAAGATCACAAATTTTGATAAAAAACAATTAGGAAAAAAAAAACTTTAGGAAAACATTGCGACTTGATAGTTTGGAGTAGACAGACAGTTGTGCCTATTCTGTATTCCCCAGAATCTGTTCTTTCCAAAAATGTACAGTTTGGAATTTGGAAATTTGGTAGTGTACTGCTGGGAGTTTTTGACCTATACAAGTGAGAAATCTCCATAAAACTATATATATTTGGTATTGGCACGTTCAGGAGACATGGAACTTTCCAAATCAGTTGTATATTCGTGCATAAAATAATTTTTGTTTCTAGTATGGAAAATTTGATTTTCTTTGCATTTTTAGACATTTAGAAGCCTATATCTTGTTACAGAATTGGAATTACACAAAAATTCTACCATATTTTGAAAGCTTAGGTTGTTCTGAAAAAAATGATATATTGTTTTAGGGAAAGGCCCCTAAAGTGAAACAGTGCAAAATGTTCAAAAACTGTCTGGCAATACAAGTTCCGCTTTGACCAAAATGACTGGCAGTAAAAGGGTTAAAACCTGTTTTTCAAAAATGCAAACAGATTTTTTAATAGATAATTTTGAAAGTTCACATGGGGCTAGCCCTATTTGTCATTTCCCAGGGTGCCACATCCATGTAACCTGTGCTCTGGTAAACTTCAGTCACATTTTACTGCTGTGCTACAAGTTGGAGTGATATCATCCTCTTGTCTACCCTTCCCTTTACATGGGAGTAGGAGAAACAATAGGTTATTTGAAAACAGTTCCAATGTGTAGCGCTGGCTACATTTTTTGGTTCAAGAACAAAATGTTAAATGACAGAGTGAATTGTTTGCTATGTAAACAGTGTAATTTAGAAATAAAACGTATACCATAAAAATCACGACAGTATCCCTTTAAAATCCCCGGTTCACATTGGCTGTAGGTATCTGAGCCATTTAAGGTGGAAACCCTTGGGACTTCATTTTACTTTCCCACATTGGTATCCACAGTGGTGCTACAACACTCTGCATTAACAATGACTGCAACCAGGGTCGGACTGGGCTGGTGGGGCACCAGGAAAAAATCTGGTGGGCCTCAGCCCAACCCGATCCCTGCTGAGCACCCCCCTGGTCTGCAGGCCTCCCTCCTCCAATGAACTGAAGGTAAGTTCAATTTACGCATGCTCTGTGGAGGGGTTTAGGTAGGTAGGGGTGGGTTGTGGGGGGTGTGGGTGCCACTGGGCCCTTGAGGCAGCAGGCCCAGTGGGCCCTGCACCCCCCAGTCTGATTCTGACTGCACCTAATATTCTGCTGTACTCCCTTATTGCTGTGAGTATTTACCCTGCATTTGCTTTGTTAAATAAATTAAGTTTGTTATTTGCAAAGAACCTGTGGTATCTGCTATGCTATTTTTTTACTACTAGCTTTGGCAATGGAGAGGTGCAGTTCTGCAATACCTCTTGTTCGCACTCTTCCTTTTAGCAAAGGTCTATCCTGTGTGTTAGAGTCACATGTGGCCGGTGCTGGACATGGCTAATATCTAGATGGACATTGCCTTATATCGGCCAAAATAGGGTTACAATAGCTTTTTGAAATCCCATATAAACTCATTTCCACTAAAACCATGAGTAGTATCTAGTCACTTATTAAAAGATCTGAAATGAATAAAAAATAAAATAAAAATAAATAGCACAAACAAATTAAAATACATTTTTATTATTACATGTATGGGACCTGTTATCCAGAATGCTTGGGACCTGGGGTTTTTCAGATAAGGGATCTTTCCGTAATTTGGATCTCCAAAACTTGTCTGCTAAAAATCATTTAAACATTGAATAAACTCAATAGGATTGTTTACCTCCAATAAGGATTAATGATATCTTAGTTGGGATCAAGTACAAGGTACTGTTTTATTATTACAGAGAAAAAGGAAATCATTTAAAAAAATTTGAATTATTTGCTTATAATGGATTCTATGGGAGATGGCCTTTCCGTAAGTGACTTGTGGGTTGATTTAACTTAAATCCCACATAAGTTAAGGAATTCACGTGGGGTTTTGGAGAAAAAAAAAACCTTATTAATTAAGGTATTTTTCCCCAAGCAGACTTAAATAAAGAAAAAGTTAGACACCTAAAAGCTGCAGAACTTTTTCTTATTTAAGAAAGCCTGCTGGGGAAAAATACCTAACTAACAAGGGAATTTATGCTTAAAACCCGTTGTGAGTTCTTTAACTCATGTGGGGTTTCCTTCAACCATCATCTCTTTCTTCACTTACTGTATGTATGAATATTTTTTCTCAAAACAAATGTTAGAGTTCACTGCCTGAAGTTGTTATCATGTTGCTTATAGTCAACTCACTATATTGGTAATGCATTTTGCTAGGTTTCTGTTGTTTTTTCTTATATTCTGTAAAACCATAATATACATCTAAATTAAAACCATGAAAAGATAGTAAAAGGAGAATGATTTATTTGCTGCAGGGTAAACCACATTGACTAATATTAGCATAGTTTGCTCAACAGCAAAACAGCGGGACCTGTTTGAAGCTTCAGGAAATATATGTAATTCCACAACATGCTCCTGGAGGGGTTTTGCCACAGTAAATAAACAGGACATTATTATTGTACTGTACTTTAAAGAAATTGGTTACTTTCCAATACAGAATAATATGAATATGTTTTCCTAAGCATGGAGACATTATAGCTGGTACTTTATGAAAGGGAAAACACTGTTGAAGTAGCAACAAAAATATTTTTTCACAAATGTGATTTCACAGATAAGTGGTTAAAAGTGGAATATTATGCTACTTCAGTTATTATGATATGACTCATTGCAAAGGTTATTCTTTTAGAAATACATAATATTGTATGTTTATGAATACAAATACACTGCATAACTAGTGGAAAAAAATATTTGGTATATATTATTTAAGTCTTAACATTTTTCCTTTGTAGCAAAAGGAAATAGCATGTTAATGATAACGATTGTTACTATTGCTAATAATAATGACGGCTCAAAATAAAAAAAAAAACACTCCAGAAATGTAGGTATTTTCTCAACTGTGTGTAATGGTTTTTTTTACTAACAATAATATCATATTTATTAACAATACACAGGTGTTTATTTTTATTTTTTTAAAGTTTGTCTGTTTGTTTGAACCTTCTAAAAATAACTGTATATCTGTGGTGTGTATAGACAAGTTTGCAACATTCTACATCTGTATGAAGATGGGCCCATCTTTATATTCATAAAATAACCTGTAATATTCTGTATTAAACTATACCATTCAATTAATTTTGTTTTGTGAGATTTAGTTTTGGTAGTTTTTCTTACAAGATAAAATAACACAACATGTTTTATTTAGTTCATTTTGTGTAGCCAGATAACACATAACGTTTGATTACTAATTTCTCAGTTAATGCAAAGAGTGTTTACTGCAGTGGCCCCAAGAGAAGGATCCATTTTCTATTGAGAATAGCAATTCTATTCTTATTTAATAAACTACAGATTTGAAAGGTTCAATTTAGCTTCTATGTTAGAAACCCATTGTAAAGCATAGTGGTACATTCTGCCCACTAAACAGCTCTGCACAGATCGGCTCAACAATTCTATTTATTGCTTCTGGACTTCTATTCTATAGCTTCTATAAGTCCCAAGTATTTTTTTAAATTAAGCCATGTTTGACCTGTTATGGTTTACAAACACACCTGTCTGTGCGTGCATTTTAGGTTCATTATATGAGCTACAGAGAAAGGTTATAAAGAAAAAGGTTTAACTTTCTGTCTAAGTCAGGTAATTAAGTGGCAGATGAGGTAAGAGGCCAGAGAGGCATGTAATAAAGGCAACCTGTGGGAATCATAAAAAAACTACCCTCCCACACTCTTTGCTCTGTGTTTAACATATTCCCCATTATTTGATTATTTACTGTATGTATGTCCCTTCTATGCCTGCTTTCTTGCCTTTCCTGCACAAATGATCTACTCCAGCACTGGGGTGTTGAAAGGTTAATCTTAAAAGCAGTCCTTGATAAGTATTGAAAAGGCAGACAGGCAGGCAAGGGCCATGCATAAATAATAAAGTAAGGGGAAATGAGTTAGAAGCACAATTAAATGCATAAGCTGACAACACCATTAAATTACACTGCCCGATTCTTCCTGTCAGTCAAGCATTTAAGTTCTGCCATGCAAGCTCTTATTGACAAACCCAAAGGGATCATACCAGCTTGTCAGAGTCCGACACTCTTAATAAAGAAACAACCTCTGAGCAATTTAAGTAGAAAGAGGTCAAATTAAGGAAAATGGTCTAAAGGGTTCTATAGGCACATTCTGATGAAGAATACAATTCTAGTACGACCTGAGAAGTGTCACTATCCCTTTAAGGAATATTGGCCTTAAACACATTATTTGTACCTTTGGATTTTTAATTTATTTATGACCTTGAGGTTGGCATTGTAAGTACTTTTTCTATCTTTGATGATATTAAATTGTGGAAAAACTGCAAGTTACATAAAATATTGCTACTTTGCAAAGATATATATTAAAATTAATGAACTGGGCAACAAACTGGCAGATAAGCTATAATGCTGATATATAACAAACCCTATACGCTTAAATGAAAAGGATTCAGGAGTTTTTAATGAATACTACAAGTAATAAAGTATTCTCTTGCATAGAAAATAGTTAGGGGTGCACTGAACCCACTTTTTTGGGTTTGGCCGAACCCCCGAAACCACAGCAATGGATTCCGCAGAATCCCAAACCGAATCCAAATAAGCATATGCTAAATAGGATTAGAAGGGGTTAAAAATCGGCGCAAGCAGTGAACTCCCACAACCGTTTAACCCTTTCCGAATGCCAATTTGCATATGCTAATTTATGTTAATTAGGAGTCGGATTCTCTTAGGCCGAAACCAAATCCTTCAAAAAAAGCCTGGATTTGGCCCAAATTCCGAACCGAATCTGGAATTCGTTGCATCCCTAAAAATAGTATTGACTTGCGGTATGAAAACATAATTTTGCCTCTTAACAGATCCTCAGTAAGGCCTCAGTGCAGTGCAGTTTTGGGGTCTGGTCCTTAAGAAGGATATTAATGAAATGGAAAGAGTGCAGGGGTGCACAACTCTATTGCCAAAAGGAATGTAACAATTAAAGGAAAGACTATCAATTTTTTTTTCTAAAAGAAGGTGCTTGTGAGGGAACATGATTACTCTTTACCAAAATGCATACTGTATTTTTGAGCCAAAATCTATAGAGATGTAGCGAACCTCACAAAAAAAGTGCGAACTTTTGCGAACTTTGCGAACCCCATAGACTTCAATGGGAAGGCGAACTTTAAAAGCTAGAAAAGCCATTTCTGGCCAGAAAACTGATTTTAAAGTTGTTTAAAGGGTGCCACGACCTGGACAGTGGCATGCAGGAGGGGGATCAAGGGCAAAAATGTATCTGAAAAATACGTTGTTGACACAGCGTTGCGTTTTGTGCTGTAAAGGGCAGAAATCACACTACATTTCTAAACTTGTGTAATAAACTGCTTTAAAACGTCCGGCGTCTACATGCCAATCAAGTTGTGTAAAGGTTACAGCCGGTTCACACGCAAAGACAAAACGCCACAGTAGTGGATACGGAATATATTATTGCTGGTGGAAAAACGTCGCTCAGGTGATTTTATTGCAATGCAATGTCACTACTATGTGTAACGTGTTTGGTGCACTACTATGAACAACAGCAAACAGCACTGGACACATTAAAGAACAGTAAGTTAAATTTAAAAAAAAAAAAATTAATAATAATAAAACAAAAGTGATCTCTGGTTGGTGCTGGGGGTGAACTACTAGGAGCAGCACACCAGTCCCCAACACAGCTAGACTAATAGCACTCGGCTCTATAAATTACAGTAGCAAAGTAAAAAAACACAAATAAAAAAAAATGATGTGAATGTGCGGTTGGTGCTTAGTGCACTACTATGAGCAGCACACCTGTCTCCAACACACACAGACGGAGCTGCAGTATACAATGAAAAGAAGACTAGAGTAACAGTAATGAGAAAATAAAAGCAGTCCTTACAAGGACTATTGGGTTACAGCAGATGAGATCAGCAGGACAGCTGTCCCCAGCAGCTACATACAGAGCAGTAGAAAGTAGATCACTAGTCAGCAAAGCTACCTAAACTGTCCCTCAAACCCCTGCACAGCTCTCTCCCTATCCTAACTCATCAAGCACACACGGGGGTGGTCCAGGAGGGAGAGCTGCCTGATTGGCTGCCATGTATCTGCTGGCTCTTGGGTGAGAGGTCAAAATTTGGCTCCAGCTAAGGCGAACCCAAAATTGCGAACTTCGCTAAAAGTTCGCGAACTTGCGAACTTGCGAACACCCGATTTTCGTGCGAATTAGTTCTCCGGCGAACAGTTCGCTACATCTCTAAAAATCTACTCCATGTGTTCCCTGACAGATGGATTCCATGCTGGACAGTACACTCACAACAGAAAGTGCAAGACAGCAAAGCTGGCTTTTTCCACCTACAAGTATACCCCTGGCCTCGAAAACTGAACTTTCATTTGTAGCAGCTAAAATGGCTCTTCACAGTGAGGGCAGTGATGTTGTTTTGACAGATTCTATTAATACTTTTAGTGGCAAGTGGCAAGCCTCAAGATCTACATTTATTTAAATATATATGTGTAGTATGTATAAATGCCACACTCACAGTACTTATGAAAACAAAAACATTTTATTAGCAAGGACTTAGTCCTTGCTAATAAAAATTTTTTGTTTTCATAAGTCCTGTGAGTGCGGCATTTATACATACTATACTGATGCTTTGCTATCCTGCACCCAGGCATTATTTATCCCTACTTTTACGTGAGTGCCTGATCTCCACGCCTGTAAATATATATGTGGATATTTATATAATATATATATGTATGTATATATATATATATATATATATATATATATATACAGGGTCGGACTGGGGGGTGAAGGGCCTGCAGGTGCCCACGCCCCCCCCCGGAGGGGCCCCTCTAACCCCCCTCGCAGGGCCCCCACCCAACGTCCTCCCCCGAGGAGGTCAGGGCAGGAACGGTCGGGCAGGGGGAGCGCCAGCAAGGGTCGGGTCTGTGCCCAGTCCGGCCCTGTATATATATATATATATATATAAAAATAAGGAACCACTGGCACTCACGTGTAAGTAACAAAAAATTGCCTGGGTGCAGTCTTCAAAGCAGAAAACAGAAGTAGAGAACGAAGAAGCCGCTCACACAGGTTTTACATGCAGAAAAAAGTTCTTTTATTTTTGAACGATGAACTGACGTTTCGGCTGAACACCTCAGCCTTTCTCAAAGTTACAACTCAGTGTGAATACAAACCATAAATACACCGACTGGCGGGAAAATACAGACAAAGGACCCGTACATGTGACGTCACACTAACCCGTATACAAACATCAAAAACCAAAGTGTAGATAAAAAATAGAAAATACAGAATAACGGATCCCATACCTGTATATTGTCCTTTTTTCAACCCAGACAACAACTTTATATTTATGCTAATTGCTGGTAGGTAAAAACATAACTAGTGAGCAATGTGTCAAAAAAAGTATTAATATAATATAATATATATAACAGTATTAATATAGTATATAATTGTAGGTTTGTAGACTTCTGAAATTGTAAAGGTCTCAGCAACATACACACACACTAACAGACACACATATAATTAATTATATGTGAATAAATTGGATGCAATATTAGTGCTATTTCCCCCAAGCTGGTAAAATTCTTTACACTTAGCAACTAATATAAATGTTGAAACTAAAAAAATTGTTTATTGCTATGTCCCTGGTGATTCCAGACACCACAGTGCTGCCAGATATATAATCGTCTCTGTGAGTCCCACCGGAGATATTTTAATTCTGTGCTATTTCTATTCGTTGTGTTTGGCACATTATATTTTTTGTCCTGCCATGGTTTCTTGAGAATTGTATTAAGAATGAGTCACCATGCTTTACAAGAACACTTGGGCCCTAGAGCGTTCAAGTTCAACGATTCACCTCTTATCACAGCAGTATGTCGCATGTAGAAATGAAATGCTCAAACTTTTGGGAAATTCAGAGAGAAGTGAATGAATAGTATCAAGACTCCCTTAGAAACACGATTGCTTGGAATAAACAAGGCACCTAAAAGATAAATTAAGAAAATCTTTCAAATCAATCTAAAATTTAAGGACAAACAATAAAACCAATGCACTGTATACTGCAGTATGACTGTGCTGTGTGCAAATTCATCAGAAAAAATTCCTTAGATAGCATGATACTACACAAAAACATACAGTCATATCAATAATACATTTTTTACAATTTAAAAGGACAAGGAAAGGCTAAGTCACTTGGGGGTGCCAAAATGTTAGGCACCCCCAACTGAATTAAATTGCTTACCTTGTACCCCGGGCTGGTGCCCCTGGTTGGAGAAAACTGCACCAGCCCGGGGTACCTGTAGCAATGCGCTTCCTCCTTTCACCTTCATTTTGGAAGGACTAAACGACAGACGCATGTGCAGTAGAGTGAAAAGCTGACTTCTCTGTTAAAGTTCAGCTTTTCACTCTACTGCGCATGCGCGCGCAACCGAAGATGGAAGGAGGAAGCGCTACAGCCTGGCGTAGAAGGTAAACAATTTTTTGGCACCCCCAAGTGACTTAGCCTTTCCTTCTCCTTTAAGCTTGTAATATACTATATATATATTTTAAACTCAGAAAATGAAATGCCAGGTTTTTAAACCACTTAACACCCTGTATGTATGATGTTGAGGCAAAGATAGAGCAGAGAGTAAACTACTTCAGATTTTAAAAAAAGTTTAAGATCAACCTACGGGTGCATGATATCGGTAGAATCCAGGGTAATTCGATGGAATTACAACGGCAGGTACAGCAAAAGTCGGTCCGGGGACCGCATCAACGAGCCGATGCGGTACCCAATCCGACTAGATTTTCAATCCTGCCCAATCAAGATCAGGCCGATTTGAGGCCAGATATTGGTCGGGCAGGCCCGTCGGGAGAGCCCATACACGGGCTAATTAGCTGCCGAATCGGTCCAAGGGGCCGATATCGGCAGCTACTATCGGCCCGTGTATGGGGACCTTAACTTTAAGGTTTCTGTCCCCATCTTCCTGATGCTAAAGGTGGCTATACACAGGAGATTTCAGCTGCCAAGTTAAGTCCTTCAGACCGAGCATATGTGATTGTAATTCCCTTGTGATAAGTACTATTGGCTGTAGGACCCAGAAGGCATTATATAACATCCACTTCCAAAATGGTGAATTAACATTTTCTTTTATTTAAGTTTCCCTAAAAGAGAAGATGCCAGGAAGGATAGGATTAACAATTCCCGCTTGCAAAAACGGACACATTAATGTAACAAGATATGCAAATTTCAGGTCTAGTTACCCATAATACAAATATGGGATCTATTATCCAGAATGCTCAGGACCTGGGGTTTTCCGGATAAGAGGTGTTTCTGTAATATGGATCTTCATGTAAGACTACTGAGGATTGACAAGGATTAATTATATCTTAGTTGGTATCAAGTACAAGGTACTTTTCTATTATTACAGAGAAAAAGGAAATCTTTTTTTTAAAAAGTGAATCATTTGCTTAAAATGGAGTCTATAGGAAATGGCCTACCCAGAGCTTTCTCGATAACATGTACCTGTACCATTTATTTATTGTCTGATGTGTGTTCTAGTGTCTCATCTCATGTACCACTGGTGTAACATTGGAGGTTGAGTTTGAAGCAGCCAACATGTTTTCTTTGCATTAAATCTGTGTTCCCTCATTATAGCAATATTTTGTCTTCTATTCTATCTCTACCGTGCATTTTGGAAAGTTATAAATAGTGCTTATAACTCTAGTATAAATGATAAACAAGTACTGTCATATTATATTTTATGACATGAAAAAAACAGAAATGATACATGATAGCCTTTACCAGCAATTGTATACACTGGGCCATATTTATTAATGCTTGCCCATCTGTGTTTAGGTAACAACTAAGGAAAAAAATGAATGCGTTTCTGAACTCCCTTGGTTTTCAGCTCAATTTCTCTGGCATGCTACTGAATGAAAAACATTTTTTTTTTTAAATGTTTTTCAATTATCTGGTTTAGGCTCACCACCTAAAACCGGGTGAGCTTTGAATTTTTGTTAATAAATTACTTGTGGGAAAATAGTATTTTTCTTAATGGCATAAAGCAGCAAGCTAGAGCAACTGATTGCTGAAAACCCAAACTAGTTCAGAGTACAAAGTTATAAGTTACACTTATTGGTAAAAAGTACAGCAAGGCATGTTCAACAATGGTAGCCCATGTACACCCATATAACTCCCACTTTGCATTATTATTTGTTAATACACCGTTTTCAGCAGCCACTTCTAATCTGTGTCTGTTTGGTGTATAGGAAGTTAGAGTCTCTGTATTGCCACACATAAATAAAAAAAATGCTATTTGGTGATGGATTAATCTGTCTATTTTACTTTGGTGAAAAACGTACAAGAAACATTTTGCTCATTATTATTATTATTATTTTGCTCATGACTATTATTATTGATAACACTTGTTTATTAAGCATCAACATAATCTGCAGTGCTGTGCACTAGAAGGGAATAAATATCAATCATATGTTTACTTTGAATGACAGATGACCATAAAGACTGCCAATTTATCTAAACTCTTTTAACACTCATGCAAATTTTTTAGTAAAATTTTTAATAAAATTATAAAAATGTATATAGGATCTTAATACATGAGGAAACACAGTTACAATAATCTATTTAGCAACAGTTTATAATGTTTGTTTGTATGAAATGTTTTAATTTATATATAAGCACTACTTGTACATGCAGTGCTGTACAGTAGAATAATACATTAATAAAATAGACAGGGTCAATAAAATAATAGAATACAAATAACAGTTACATTCAAAATTCAGAGTTGAGACAAGAGGGAAGGGGTCCCTGCTCTGTAGAGCTTACAATTTAATCAGCTTATGAATGAATGTACATAATGAGTGTCCACAGATAACTGCAGATCAAGGAGGCATTTTACTTGTTATGTGAAATAAACAAGGCCGACTGGATAAAAAGGTGGGGTCATAGCCCCGGCATACAGCTTATACAGGCCTAATATATAACTAAAATATATGAAATTGGATAAAAAAAGGAAAGTGCTAAATAGTCTTTGAACTAAGTGTTCAGGATGGGACAGATAAATGTAACACTGTTTTCTCTTGTCAAACCTGCTAAAACAAATAGTTCAAGTTGGTGTTGATGCCTCCTCTGAAGCTACATGTTCCTGTCACATATATTGTTGGTTTCTTGCTCTGACAGTACAAAGCTCTTCAAAGGTACAATAGTCTATTTAAACTGAAAAGTACATAACTTATTTACAAAAGGCTAGGGACAGTCTGTACATATCTACTTTTTACTGTAATTGAAATTCAGCCAATTGGAGGTAGATATTTTTATTCTTCATGAGGCCTGCCCTGATGAATCTCTGCACTTATAAGTAATATAATGTGAAGCCTAGAGACAGATAAGGAACCACTATTCGATTTTTATTGATATTACAGAACCACTACCGTTTATTTTTAATGATTTACCTTAACACCATACATAGCAATGCATCCACAGGCTCTAAATGAAGGTGCACTTGTTTTTAATAAGAAGAATGCCGAATTGTATGATAAGTACATTTCAGTCAAGAAACGGTCATTTTCACAGTAAGAGTATACTGCCACTGCAAATGGTTATTTTCTATGTATGATGGAAAGGCTTATTAACTTACCTCTAAAAAAGATTGGTTTCTGGACCAAGAGAAATATGAGAAGCTGATTCTAAATTTAGCACTAAATTGCACTAAATTGACAAAACTTGAGTATTGCAACATTGCAATTTATTGAAATAGACTTCAAGCAGCCATTTATTAGAAGGTGTCTTTATATAAATTTTCCTTTTCTGCCTGTCATTAAGGGACACATATCTATAGCTATCTTTCTTTATTTACATTTTTCAAAAACTAAAATAAGTAGAATGGAGAGAAGAGAGAGCAATAAGCATGCAGTTGGACATGTACCTACAATTATAGTATCATGTCTATTCCATTTTTAAGGGCCTTGGTTCACTGAATAGAATACCCTATGCAGCTGTGCCCGCATTTTACATTTCTTTTCTATTCTTCACTGCCACGTCCAAATCTATAGGGTGCCCTAGGCATTCCCCTGTCGTCCCTGAGGAGAAATGGTTTATTGAGGAAGGGTGGGGGTAGAGTGACAATGCGCAGCACAAGAGATAGGCAGGAGACAAATGAACTGAACTAGGCAGGTAGTTAAGGTATGTGCCTAGCACCCCCACCTCTTTTGCACCCTAGGCACATACCTCTTCTGCCTAATCCTAGTTCCAGCCCTGGCCACATCTTAAGATGAGGAAGACTTTTTGCAGATTTAGAGAAGCATCACTTTCACTACACTCTGAATTATTATTATCCATTGTTTATCAACACTTTACATGGAGCAGTTGCATAGCACCTGAACTGGGAACTCTCACTTATACTGCAGTGCCAACCACTGTAACTGGCAGCAGTGTAAGGTACCCACCCAATACTACTAAAAACCAATTACAAATTGATTAAACCCAATACAGGTGTGGGATCTCTTATCCGGAAACCCGTTGTCCAGAAAGTTCCAAATTACGGAAAGGCCATCTCCCATAGACTCCATTATAAGCAAATAATTTTAATTTTTCAAAATGATTTCCTTTTTCTCTGTAATAATAAAACAGTACCTTGTACTTGATCCCAACTAAGATATAATTAATCCTTATTGGAGGTAAAACAAGCCTATTGGGTTTAATCAATATTTACATGATTTTTAGCAGACTTAAACTGTGGAGATCCAAATTACAGAAAGATCCCTTATCAGGAAAACCCCAGGCCCCGAGCATTTTAGATAACAGGTCCCATACCTGTAGGATTGTTTTGCCTCCAATAAGGGTTAATTATATCTCAGTTGGGTTTATGAACACTGTTTTATTATTACAGAGAAAAAAAATAATTTTTGGCCTTCCCGTAACTCTGAGCTTACTGGATAACAGGTTTCCGGATAATGGATCCCATTCCTATACTGAAACTAGAGGCATCTCAACTGTGAGAGCAATAAAATAGTTGGTAAAAGAAATTTACCAACTAGAATGCAGAATTTAGATTAAAATTTTATAACACCTTACAAAAAAAGACATTCAAGTTAATATGTTTTCTTTTTCCACAATAACCAGAATGAAGTTCCACATTTATACTGCCAAATAATCATACTGTAACAGTAAATAAAGTTTTTGATCTTTTAACTGATTGACTGCTATTAATAATCCTTGCATGGCAAAACTAATATATATCGCCCACCAGTGCTGGCCATACACATAACAATCTTTCCAGGAATGATCATTCTAGAATGTTTGTGGAAAGTTTGTATTAGTTTGTATTAACATAAAGAGCACAATCAAATGCTGAAGTAGATTTGAGGGGAGAAACATAATAATTGTAAAATGATTATAGTCAAATTCACCTACTGATAATAATTATATTAAAAATAGCAGATACTAAGTGACACATAAGGGATCAATCTTGTCCATGTGGGACCCTTTAAAATTTATGGGAAAAATTAATGAAGCAAATAAAATATGGCATAAGAAGCTGTGCAAAAGATGGTGTTAGATGAAAAAGCATAATAAAGACAAATAATATTGCTTTTTCTTCAGCTTCCCAGGAGCACATGTTCTTACATGTCCTCCTGGGAAGCTAAAGAAAAAGTAATTTTATTTGTCTTTATTGTTATGTAAAAAAAAAATCACAGGAGAATCCCTCCTCCAAGGACACGAAACACGTCACACCCACAATCTCCAGTGCACTTGATGCACTACACCACAACTGGTTTAAGGATGCACTTGCACTGCACCAAAGATAGCAAGTGCTAAGTGTATGGTGAATAACCCCTAGTACTTGCATCCACCATTGAGGCAATGCAAGTGCACTCTGCTTCTGGTAAAAGGGCTCATTTACAAAATTATGCATTCTGCCAAGTGTATAAAAAAAACACCCACAAGTGTGCCTCATATTCTATTGCCCCAGACACAAGCAAAAGCACTAAGGGACACCACTTTGCCCTTACTGCCCATGTACCAGTGCCGGGCCAAGCTGGCCAGGCAAACAAGGCAACTCAGCTGGGTATGTCACTCCCCTTCCCCTGCACCAATGAGCACGTCATATCAGTGGAACAAGGTCCCAGACAAGGAGTAGTTGACAAAAGAGCTACATGCCTGGTGTCAACTCATCATTGTGCCCTAGCCACATGCCTCTTCTGCCTACCCCTAATTCTAGCCCTGCCATGTACAGAGCATTTGTATCAGGGGAAAAGACTGCTTTATGAATCATGCATTGGATTATAAATCTGGCACAAGGTGAAAAGTGTAGTGCTGCACTTACTTTGTTAACAGCAAAGTAAGTAGTGCAGTCGAGCGGGAAGGGTGTGGCTGGGCCACAGCGGGAGTGGGAAGAGGTGGTGTGCCTGGTTGGTGGGCCCTTAGGTGGCTGGGTGGTGGTGGGCCCCAGTGGATTTAAACACATTTAAGCACTTATCTCCATCTCCATACAATAGATATACTGTATGTTAGCAACATTATTTTGCTGTGGATGTCAGTATTCTGTAAAAATGTAATTAAAATAGTCTTTGTCATTGTTTTGTTTCATTTATGCAGTCTGTGCAATTGCCCAGTTTGTGATTAAACTAAACATATATATATATACATAAATATATATATATATACACATATATATTTATACTTTTATTCAAAAAACTCTAGTAGGTCTTCCTATTAAAAAAAATGAAGCTTTTGGCTCAAAGTTCTTAACTAATCACAGTTTGAAGCTTTGCTTTGTTTAAATTCAAGGCATCTGACAAGTGTTAATTGCAGAGTATTAAAATTGTTTAATTAAATAACCTGGAAATGTTCAGTTTAGCCACAGTTCTGAGTCTGAAGTGAAAATGGAGTCAGCACTAATTTTGAGGAGTAATATTAAGAGCTGCCAGCTGCTTGGTAGAGAATAATAACCATGGAGCCTAAAAACACAATTTAATTAAGAAAATGTTTTCCTAATCAAAACTGCAGTCTTTTGGGGATTTTTGTATGTTCAATAACCCTAAAAGAAGAATAAAGACAGAAAAATGCAAATTATATTATAGAAATAAGACATTTTATCAATATAATATATTTAAAATTCTGCTTATCAAGTATTTCTTTGAAGATTTGTGTCAGACTGTTATTTTGAAAGACATTTGGGGTCTTTTACCTACATCTCAGGCAGAAGTGCAAAAGCATTTAAGGGGTGCACTCCTTAGTGCTCATTCAAGAACACTTTCACCTGATGTCTGACTGCACTCTGCTCCTCATGCTGAATAACATTCTGCACAAGGTGTCCTTACCACCAAATACAGGGCCTTGTTGCAGCTAATGTCTGTCAGTTCTTCCTACCTTGTGGGTATAAAAGATGCAAGTTAGGGGGGTAGGAAGATTCATAGGGGGAACCTAGGTCTCACCATTCTCTCTCTCCCTCTCTCTCTCCATCTATAAAATCTTGAGAAAGGTCCCAGGGTTGACAGAAACGTTGACTAAATAAACATTTGTTTTTCTATATTTTAAGCACATTTATGCACCATTCATTTATGACTAACTATGTATATATGTATGTATTTATAATATATACAAATTGGTTTAGTTATCTGTTTATGAATGTAACACTTTTTCATGGGGCCAAATGACCCAGAATGTAGTGTAGGGAAGCAGTTTAAGAGAGCAGCCCACCCATTTTCCCTTCCTTTCTTATTCGAATTTCCCTAGTAATGGCTAGGGGGAGGGCTATGCAAGGGGATTTAATCCTACCTCTTCAGTTCACTCTGGGTGGTGTGAGGACCAGCAACTTGCAATGTCCAATCCTCCCTCCCTATGAAGTGAGTTGTAGTTTTGTTGTTGGGGAGGGTATCTTGACTTTGAGCCACCTGGGGTATTTGACAAGGAGAGTGAGGAGAGTAGCTCAGTAGGCCTGGGATCCTGATGAGAAGGTACTCAGCCCGGTTTAGGGTTGATACAAAAATAGGCAGGAACCAAGTATTATATTTGGGCTCACGGCAGTCCTCTTGGCGGTGAGTAAGGATTGTTGCTAATGTTATACATGTTAATTGATGTCAAGTGTTATGGTTAATAAACTGTGGCCTTCACATGGTGTCTGGAAAGGAGATAGTGGGTTGATTAGTTCAATTAGGAGGGGAAGGGTGGGCACAGTATCAACACTGCACCTGTCATGAATATGATTCTTATTTTCAATTACTTTAACAATCTTAGCAACATTTTATATTATTACGTTACCATTAAAGTTATAATGATACTTGATTGGTCACGTTTGCTCTATGTATTCAGTTCTAGCTTTAAAATGCAATGTCACTAATACACCTTTGTACCTGTTTTAGTAAAGCAAAACTAAACATAGCCCTTGCTAGAAAGAATGGAAAGAACCTTCACTTATGATGTCAAGTCTACAATTGCAACAGATTGTAAAAAAAATCATAAAACATAATTACATATACATGCTTCTTGATGCTTCAGATGACTCAGAATACAAATAAGAGAAATAATTTATAGTACAGAGCCCAGTCTCCACTGGCTGCAGACAATAACCTCTCATCTCCACTGAGATATTATGGTTGTCTGCTTGTTTCAAAGGTTAGGTTATAAGTGGCAGCAACAAAAACACTTTATCCATAAATACAATGTATGATAACATGATGCATGTTGTGATAATTTAAGTGCTCTTCTGAACTGTTCCTTTAGTGGTAATATTTAGTGAAGATGGTATTTGCCAGTAATTTTATGGTTTCCTTGTTATTTTTCTGTAAAAAAAAAGTTTTTGCTTTAAAATGTTTTCACTTCTCACTGAATACTTCCCCATTCAATACTTCCCCCATTCAGTAAGATCTTCTAGTAGCTATTGCATAAAACCTTTCTCACTATTCTTCCCTCAGAGCCGCTAACAGAAAGAATAACAATGACAAGACACTCAGCTTTAGGCTATAGACTTTATATTATTTATACAGTGCCAACACCTTTATACACCACTTCACAGAAATTCCTTATCATTTACATCAGCCCTGTCCCAGTGTTTACACTCTAAGGTCCCTTATGACATCCACACAAATACTAGAGATGTGTGTTGAAACCAGGGTACCCAAAGGATGTGCATGCTTTTAGATGGTCGTGGAAAAATGGGCTATTGTTTTGGTTGAAACTTTTGGCAATAAAATGGACCAATCAGATGTCAGCCTGTTCATATTTTTGTCACTGACCAGAAGTTCAGTGGCATAAAGTTACTGGTAGAAAACTGTAGTTAGCTGGAGAGGCCAGGCTGGGCAAATTTTACAGAGACAAATATTGTTTTTAAAATGTTACATTTCACTTTAAAACAACTTGTTTTTAAGCATCACCGTCATTTTAACCTAGGTTTATTTTCCAGTGGGAGTTAAATCTTATTTTTTCCAGTGTTGTTATGTTACAGAACCTGACTTGTGTTGTTTCACATGTCTTCTTTTGTGAAAAGGGCAAGCTGTTTAACAGACAACGCAGTTAATCAAGAGCCCTTCACTGTATGCCCAGGCTTAAATCTGCTTTATACCAATTCCCTAAATTCCCAGGCAAAACCATGAATCTATAAATGGCACTAACACTTTTATTAAACATTTATTTTCATTTATTTTTCAAAGACTCTACAGAACACAAAATGGTCTTTAAAACATCATACTGTATATATAGTGGCACAGTAGCTGGGGAGACTCTAAGGGGAAGGTATATCTTTCCCAGAATGCTCTCAGACAGAAAAAATGTGGAGAAAAACAGGTGCTGTGTACACATTGGCTCTGGTGTTCTATCCCTTGACCTTGCTGTACTTGTTGTTGACAGACAAGTCTAATCTTAAGAAAGACGTTCTGGGATGTACCCACGCATTCAGCACTGTCCTTATGAAGGAGAACCCTTAGGCTCTGAAACACTGTCATTCTATGGCTTCTAACACATGTGGTGACTTTGGCCCCTCAAGGCAACTCTGCAGCACCCACTTGCAAGGGCAAGTAGTAAGCTATATTAAGTCAGTCCTAAAGGCAGTACAATGGGAGATATAGAAGTGAGTTGTTAAGAGCCTTTAGAATGTTATGTAAACTAACTTTGCCACTCATTTCTATTTTACTTGTTTTACTAGTATTTGAAGGTCATAGTTTTAAAAATACATCCTTCACTTTATTAAAAAAAAAAAAAAACTAAAGAAAAAAGCAAGCTTTAAAATCAGAGCTCTGTAATGTTTGTAATATATACATAAAGCACATATATATTGCTACCCATCAAGGTGAAACAAATTCAAACTAACCCTTCTAATACCTTCACCTTTCCTCTGTCCCCTCCAGCTGCCATCCACACTGCTTCTTTTCTCACCCTGTGCACTTATGAAACATTTTGTCACAACGCTCTCCTGAGTGTAGCAATATACAGAGGGGAAGGAAAACCCAATATGATGTATTTATTCAATATTTTTTATTAGTCTTTTGATAAATGCTGGTGAAAATGTTTATTTAGCTGCATTTTTCAGGTGGTGTACTGTTCTTAATATTTAGCCTCAGGCTGAATAAAGGGCATATCCTTCATGCCAGAGATATATTTGTAGAGAGCAGAGAAAAAGTTTGTCACAAAATCTGCAAATTCCTGTTGTCACCTTATTTCATAAAATGGTTTGCTCTGTATTTTTATTAGAAAATATCATCCAAAGAGTTGCATGTGCTTGAAGCTAAGACCAAGCAGTTATATGTATGGATATATGTGAATACACATTAAGGCAATATAATACACTACCATGATGCTGATTAAGACCAAGACTAGAGTTTAGCATAAATATGCATTATTTATAATATGACTAGCATCGCCTCTTTTAAAAAGCTGTAATATTTGATCAGACTAGTTTAATCAAATTTATCTTTAATAAAGAATAACTTATATCTCCACATGTTCCTTTTTATTTGGTTCTAATATTAAAATATTTTGCTCAGATATTTTCTAAAATATAAAAGGTTATGGCTCAAAATGCCAAAATGTGTTACAGCTTAGATTTTGTTCATAAAAAAATAAAGCATTGGGTCTCATGGTTAGAAATCTCAGATCCCATACAATATGGTGACAAAACCTAGCAAGAAATGTCATGGTGCCCTACTGTATACAGTAGCTCTCCAAATTTTGTGGAGTGCAAAATAGGTAGAAAAATGGTTTCACATAATTTTTTTTCATTCTGTTTGTCACTAAGTGCTTCTTCATGGATACAGATGCAAACAGTGACCAGTAAATTGTGATTTATCTCTTTGTACATGACTTAAAATAGAAATGTTGTTATCATCTGGGCTATCATCTGGGCTATCATCTGGGCATCATGCTAAGGAAGTTTGCTTGAGGCCAAATACTGTAGCTGAAGAATTGTTTGTTGTGTTAAAGGGAAGGTCTTAATAAAAAAAAGAAAGAAAACAGTATTGTTTTCCTTTTTCGCTATCATGTTCTTTTTCCAGGTTATACTACATTTTCCCTTTTAAGATCAACTGACCAACTGACTTTTGGTTTGGTCAATACAAAGAATAATGGGTCCAAAATCCCATGTAAAACAAACAAACAAACATATATAGATGGTGCAGAACTTGTGCAGAGGATCACTAAAATTCCCTCAACAAACTGTAAAAAATATACAGTAGATATCTGTATATACACATACAGTCTTCTCCAAATATGATTAAACAAGCCAATTAAAACAATCCAGATAATAGACCTACTAAAAGTCACACCAGGTTGAAGCCTCCTTGGAAAGAGAATCAATCTGCAGTCATCTAAAAAGATATAGATAGAAAGGGGCGCAAGCCCATGATGTGTACTATTTCACATTTGTTTTAAAGATGAATAAATCTTTATTTACAAAGTGTCAGGAATAAAATGGTTCATCACAACACTTCCCAGATCACTGTGGTGCTTATCCTCCTGTGCTCTGTATAGGTAAGGTATAGTTAAACAGCATAGTCCCACTAGAAATCTAGGGTGATGACCAGTAACAACCAACAAGTTTCGTTGGAGTCTCAGTTAAACTTCATTAGGGTAAATTCAATTTTGGAGAAGTATTGTGTATTTCGCATGAGCATAATGTCACATCGTGGGCTTGTGCCTCTTTCTGTGTCAGACTGGGACCAAGTAACAAATAGAAAATGTTACGTAAAAGAAAAGCTAGTGACACCCATATGATATTTTACCTGTATGCCCTCTCAATAAAATATGATTATATGAAAATATGAATGCTTAACCAATTTAACACAAATAGTTAGTGTTTTCTTTTCCTTACATGGAAGTCTTTTTTAAACACATGCATGGCATGTATGCTTGAGTTGCCAAATAAACTCTGCTTCTTTCAACCTATATTAAATGACTTTTAACTACTCAAAATACCACTTCACCACTTTTGATTTCATGCACAAAAATGCACACAGGTATATTTGTTATATATTTAAACTGCGCCAAAACCCCTGTTATTATGCCACCTCAGACTCAGCACAATCCATTATTTCTAGTGCGTGGGATTTACTTAGCTTTTTCATTATACTTAAAATTAAGATATTATTTGAAATTTCTATGTGTATACTTGAATTTAAATGTTTCTGGTTTTAAACCTGTTAATAAATAATAAACAAGACGTCACTTTAAGTACCATGGCAATGGTTAATAGAACAGTGTGTAGAAACAAAAGCATTATTTTGCTGTCCTAGTTTTTTATTTTCATTCTCTAGGGTCAATCCTCAGATAACATGACAAGCAAGAGATTAACAGAGGATTTCCCTTTGAACACATTTATTTTAGATTACTGAATCCTAAAGGTACTGTTGATGTTGCTGCTTCAATTATCACAATATTAATGATTATTAAATGTGGAAGATTTACTCTTAACAGTAACCAGCTTAACCCTTGCCAGTAAATATACAAATGCAAATGAACATTGAACAAATATAGCTATAAATAAACATATATATATATATAAATATGTCTCTCGCATTATATTTCACTTAACAATATAATTTGCCTTTGAACTACCCTGAGTTTTTAACATCACCATTGCATTATGTTAACTCTTTTAAGTAATATAATACAAAATGAACTGCATGCTTATTTAGATATTTATTTTATTTCAAACAATGGGACACTGAATAAAAAAAAAAAGTGAATAAATAAGTCATCATTTTTATCGATTCCTTTTAAACACACATGCCCTCATTTAACGAAGAACAAATATGCTGTGAGCATGCAATTAATCTAACCATCTATAATCTGAGGTTTCAGTTTTCAACCCCTTTTGCCCCCACCTTTTGGTAGCTATATGAGGACATTGGGCTAGGATGTGGTGTATACATGAGAGGCAGACATGGGGTGGCATGTAGGTGTCCCCTGTCCATCCCCTTACACACATCATTAAGACAAAAGAGAGTTCAAATTAGGGATCGCTTGCCAGGGCAGGATTCAAAAGAGCCCTGTTCTTATTTTTTGTCTTATGGCAGATGGTTGGCTTCATTGCACCGACTGGCACTATGCTTCTAAACTAAAATCTGGAACAAAATGCAGGATGCAGGTATGCTCTGGATGCAAGAGCTTCCACTTGTGCTCTACGGACTTCATGGACTTCACAGACAAAGGAAATCTTAGGGTTTATGTAATAAAAGGCAATAAGGCAACTACTGCACAGAAGCAGAAACCCAAAGCAACCAATAACCAGGTAGAATTTACTGGTTACTGTTTTGTTTAAAAAACAAACATCCATTTGGTTGCTATGGGTTACTGCTACTGGGCAAACTTAGTACTTTTTAATACATATGGAGGTTAGTCTCTCTTAAATTGCCATTTTTAATGAAAGGTCAGTGCACACATGGCCAAAGTATTTATAATAAACCTATATTGTATTTTTTATCTAGCACACTTACAGCAGTTGAAGTATTTTATCTTTTTTATAACATGACACATACCACAGAGAACGGTATTGTACCACAGGGATAAGACAGCAATGCATATCCATCATCTCATTATGTCATTTTTCTAGGTTCATTTACTATGGTTGGTCAAACACCTTAGATTTAGGACTACCCCACAATGAAAAATGATACAATGTGATAACACTATTCCCAGCATTGCACTTTTATACAGAAGGCTCTTCTTTATACAAGCTGACTGATAGCAATAGGCTTTGCATGTAAACCATTTATGTACATATTTTCAATAAAATCCCCTGTTAAGGTTTAAAAGCAAATGTTACTGCTGTCACTGATATATATATATATATATATATATATATATATATTTATTTAACACAGAATTTGTAGGGCACCAGCTGGCACAGACAATGTAAACATTACATTATGATCTCATGAAAAAAAGTGATGCTGTCACCATATTTTGCACATCATTTGCTTGGGCTTTACATGTCTTCCATAACAGCAGGGGATGGTTTTAAAGCTGTAATCATTTTGATTTACTGATGTGGGTTGTCTATAGAATGTTTGTGCTTGACATTTAAGTATTAGGTCTTGATTCCTTAAATGCTATGAAGATGTATTTCATAGCCACACGTGTAATATAAACAGAAATATAAAATAGGATGTGATAAGGCTGTTTTGTCTGTGATTTTCCAACTGTCATTTTGCTGAATAAAGCTTGAGTTCCATTAGAGCTAAAGGAATAAAGGTCAAACATTTCTGGTCTATGCCTCAATACAACCTCAATCAAAAGATCTAAGAAAGTGCAACCATCTAAAAATAATATATGTGTATCTGAGTGGAAACACCTGCAGTAGAGCTTCAGAGAATACTTGAAACATATAAATAAAATACGCTACTTTAGTAAAAGTGATCCTGAGAAGATACACCACACACGTGGCAACATTTGCAATTCAGAGCATCTCCCTATCCCTATAAGAACACACATAAATACACTGCAGGTCAAATACAGCAAAATACTAAAGAGTGACTGCCACTACTATTTCCCATTTTTGGTGTTGAGTATTCTGTTAATATATTTGGTACTGCCCCCCCCCCCTTCCACTTATAATATTTTTTTCAGTCACTAGCACTGCAGACCCTAATTCAGTGCCTGCATTTTATTCAAGGGGCATACACAGAAATGCCAAGGCTTGATGTATTTTGAAAGGATTGCTGTGAATGGAAATCATAGCAGCTGGGACATGGCACTGCAGAAAGTCACATTAATGGTGTGTCGTGTGTAAAGCACTTTACCAAAGTCTTTCAGCCTGAGGCTGGCATTGATTTTCATTAGCAAAGTCACTACTTAAAATATGTTTAGGCAGGAGTCTATTGAGCAATGCCAGGGAGCCACTGCTGACACAATTCCATTTTTAGTGGAACTGAGGCATTCTTTCATTAATGTATTTAACTCATTCACAAAACATTTCAGGATGAAACACAACACAGTTTTTTTCTACTCCTTGACCTAATTACTTGTATTGTCTGGAACATACAAGTCTTTTAAAGCAATCTATATCATAAATACTATCAGAAAGTCACATAAACCTTAGTTAAATAATAGTATTTCTAGATATAAATAATTTGTCAAAATACTTAATGCTGTTATAAAGTGGAAACATCTTGATTTTGGGCTACAGATAATTATTGACTGGTCTGGTTAGCCCGCTCAGTCTATGCAATGAGATTCTTTGGAGTAGAAACACTTTTGTTTTGTATTTATCCACAAATAATGTTTTGTCAGTGAATATACATAGTTGTTAAATGCATTTATTTCAAGCATCATTTGTAACCGTGCTCGCTTCATTAGATTACTATGCAGTGGTGAAATAAATCATTAGCAATGGTTCCTTTCTTTTCCAACTGTTTGAGATCCCTAAGGGCTTTGGTGCACGGGGAGATTAGTCGCCCGCGACAAATCTCCCTTGTTGCAGGCGACTAATCTCCCTGATATGACATTCCACCAGCGAAAATGTTAATCGCCGGTGGGATGGCGAAATTCAATTTGAATTGGGTTTCAAAAACTTAAATGTCTGGCATTTATAAAGTGCAAAAAACCTGAAAACTCAAATGCAAAAATTTTCCATCTAAAAGCTTGCGAGTTTTTATAGAAGTCAATGGGAGTTGTCATAGGCAAAGTCAAGCCATATTTTCAAACTCAAATTTTTTGGATTTTTTCAAGTTTGTAAGGTATTCGAGTTTTTCTTATTATAAAAAAACAAAAATTCACAAACACGAAAACTGATAAATAAGCCCATAAAAGTTCCATCACAATGTAGCAAAGTGAGGGAAAGGTTGCTTACACTGCAAGGCTAAAGAAGGTAGGGTGGGAGCTAGTTTCTGCAGCTGTACCGGGCCGGGACGATGGTTGCTTTAAAGGGGGCCTGGCCGTGATACAGTTTTTTAGCTCGGGCCCCCTTTAAAGAACTCCGGGCCCTGTCATTGGTTCATTGGTGGCCAGCGGGAAATTATAAAATGTTCACATGGAGCGGGGAGCTGGCACATATCAAGAGGACGCAGGAGAAGGAAGTCACCAGTGGGGGAGCTGGATGTAGGAGGAAGCAACTGGGGTGGAGGGGGGGGGAAGCCGCAGGGGAGACGGAGGAAGTAGCTGGGGTGGAGGGAGGGGAGCCGGAGGAAGTCACTGGGGGTGGAACTGGAAGATACTAGGGGGAGCCACATCAGGATTCTGGTGGGAGCTGGGGGGAAGCCGGAGGATGCTTGGGGGGTTGGAGCTGGAGGATGCTGGGAAGTACTCTGGGGGGGGAGCTGGAGGTTTCTGGTGGGAGCTGGAGTATGCTTGGGGGGGTGGGAGCTGGAGTATGCTGGGAAGTACTCTGGGGGGGAGCTGGAGGTTTCTGGTGGGAGCTGGGGGGAAGCCGGAGGATGCTTGGGGGGGGTGGGAGCTGGAGGATGCTGGGAAGTACTCTGGGGGGGGAGCTGGAGGTTTCTGGTGGGAGCTGGAGGATGCTGGGAAGTACTCTGGGGGGGGAGCTGGAGGTTTCTGGTGGGAGCGGGGGGGGGCTGGAGGACCGGGTAGGGGGGTAACTGGAGGATGCTGGGGCGCCCTGGCTACCAATGTTTTAGGGGGGTCCTGGCTACCAATGTTTTAAGGGGCCTTGGCTACCAATGTCTGTGTGTCTTTTGTACTGATGGGAGGGGCCATTGGGGGTCAGGGCGTGGGAGGAGGGGGGCCCGGAAAATTTTGTTGTGAGGGGCCCCGTGATTTCTGATGGCGGCCCTGGGTAGACTATCATGGTTTCCTTTTTAATCTGTGGAATCAGGTATGTCTCTGTAAAAATACATTTATATTTATTTCTGGAAGTTCAGATTGTGTTTATGCACCTTTTCTACATAGCCCAAATCATGGTATATTTCCCTAATTTTGACCAGTGGTGAAAAAATTAATTTTCAATAAGTTAAACTATTCTTCTTGCATGAAGGAATATATTTTATGCTACCTATGTCCCTAAGTAATTCCTACCAATTACATTATTCCAACATTCTGTATAAATGAGGCATAATCAGTGACTGACCTTAGGGGGCTGATTTACTAAGACACGATTTCGAATCCAAATTGGAAAAATTCCGATTGGAAACGAACATTTTGCGACTTTTTCGTATTTTTTGCGATTTTTTCGGCGTCTTTACGTTTTTTGCGTAAAAACGCGTTTTTCGGTGTCTTTACGATTTTTGCGTAAAAACGCGAGTTTTTCGGCGTCTTTACGATTTTTGCGTAAAAATGCGAGTTTTTCGTAGCCATTACGAAAGTTGCGCAAAGTCGCGATTTTTTCATAGCGTTAACACTTGCGCGCAAAGTTACGCCTTTTTCGTAGCGTTAAAACTTAAAAGGCGCGACGTTTCGCGCAAGTGTTAACGCTACGAAAAAATCGCGACTTTGCGCAACTTTCGCAATGGCTACGAAAAACTCGCGTTTTTACGCAAAAATCGTAAAGACGCCGAAAAAATTGCAAAATTACCGATCATTACGAAAAAAACGCAATCGGACGCATTCGGCCCGTTCGTGGGTTAGTAAATGTACCCCTATGTATCATAAACAAAGAGACAACAAGCGATTCAAAATTACAGCTCCATTTGGCTTGTAAACTTTCAGTAGGAACATGCCATTTATCTCACTTCAATGTGCAATATTAATCATGATCAAGAACATGCATTTTGGTTTTCTGCAAAGGACAGTCTTAAATGCTTAAATGCTTTAGGAAAAGTCGGATAAAATTAGTTTGACAAACTATTGTAAAAGAAAATCCACGAGGCTTTAGAATAATAAATAATGTCAGTGCCCAGTAATCTTCTTAAGTGTAAGTAAAAAAAGGGATTCAGAAGATGGATTGCAGCCTGCTAAAGATATTTAAGGTAATTGATGCATAATCTCAAGGGATGTAAGGATTCGTGTAGACTATCACTATGCATCAAACACTGTTTTACAAATCAGTCCTTAAGAAAAACTTTTCCTGACTTGGTAAATATTTTTAAAGGTAATTCAAAAGGGTAGTTCACATTTTAATTATCTTTTACATACAGGTATTGGACCCCTTATCCAGAAACCCATTATCCAGAAAGTTCAGAATTACGGAAAGGCCATCTCCCATAGACTCCATTGTAATCAAATAATTCACATGTTTCCTTTTTCTCTGTAATAATAAAACTGTGTGATAATAGCAAACCCATGGATAGGACAGTACCTTGTACTTGATCCCAACTAAGATAAAATTAACCCTTATTGGAAACAAAACAATCCTACTGGGTTTAATTACTGTTTAAATAATTTTTTTAGTAGACTTAAGGTAGGAGATCAGAATTACGGAAAAAACTCTTATCCGGAAAACCCCAGGTCTCAAGCATTCTGGATAATGGGTCCCATACCTGTATAGGGTTGCCACCTTTTCTGGGTAAAAATACCGGCCTTCCTATATTTTGCATTTTTTCCCTATTAATAACATTGGCATCAAGCATCACTTTTACCAGGTGGCAACCCTATTTACATAGAATATCCTATTCAAAGCAACTTTTGACTGGCCTTTTTTTTGTATTATTTACCTTCTAGAGCAGGTAGTGCAACTGCATATATATATATATATACCTTAAACAGAACTGTCACCGCACTCATCCATAGCGTAGACCCTGGTGCTCCGCAACTTAAGGGCGCCGTCTCGCCCCTCCACAATAGAAAATTAGAAAAAGATGCAGCACACAGGTTATTTGCAAAAAAGTGTATTAAAAAGAATCACATCACATATGCGACGGTCGCATATGTGATGTGATTCTTTTTAATACACTTTTTTGCAAATAACCTGTGTGCTGCATCTTTTTCGAATTTTCTATATTTATATATATATATATATATATATATATATACAAGGAAGAGTGGAGCACACCCTATAGAGGTTCAAATGCCTTGGGTGCTGGCCAAAATGAGGAAATATAAGGACAGAGAGCCGCACACACAAGGACTTAACAATAAAGTGAAATAATTTATTGAAGAGTACCTGAAGAAGAGTACAGTCAGTACTCGAAACGTTGGATTTTTTTCAATACATTTTTTCACTTTATTGTTAAGTCCTTGTGTGTGCGGCTCTCTGTCCTTATATATATATAAACCAATCCCAACTAATGACAGAAATATAAAAATAAGATACACGCACACAAATAAGTACATTACTGGGTTAGAGGGTGATTCTTCTGGTTAAAGCTAATATCAGTCTATTTGAGGTTGATTGCTTTTATATATAAAATGGGTGACTGAGTGTGACATTAACTGCAGCAGCAGCAAGCTAAGTGTAAAATCAAATATGCACATGCAAAATTAAAAGTACTCATATCAGGTATATATCTTTAATAGGCCAGGAGGAGACTAACAAGTCACGATTGAGCCTTTTGTACTGTTGGGCTTTCATGATTTTAATTAAATTAAAAGATCAGAAGGTAACTTCTCCAAGTATTGCTCCAGACAATCTTATTAAGAAAAACATCCCTTCAGCCACTAATAATGGGTGCCAGTACTAGCACTAAAAAGCTTAATTTGGCAGTCAACCTAAAATCAAATGTAGCAAATTGCCTTTTCAACATTTGCTGCTTTTGATCAAATTTAGACATTCAGTAATGAAACTGTCTCCAGGTCAGTTGGCAGTTTAATTCATTTAAGCCTTAGCATTTGTCTGCTAAGGTGTCTGTTATATTTTATGCATCTCAACCATGGAAACGTTTAATAAAATATTCAGTTTACTTTCTGCCTTACAATTTTGTTTATTTTTGTTAAATATAATCTGTTTTTTTGTGATAACCTGGCATGAAAATGACATACTCACTCTTATTTATTATCAAGTTTGGTTTTCATTTTCCTTTTTGAATTCAATAATTTCGATTATTTTTATATTGTTAAAGGGGTAGGTCACCTTTAATTTAACTTTTAATATGTTGTAGCAATTTTGCAATTGGTAAAGTAAATAAGACCCTAGCAACCAGATAGTTGCTGGAATAATAAACTGGAGAGCTGCTGAACAAAAAGCAAAATAACTAAAAAACCACAAACATTAAAAAATGAAGACCAATTGCAAATTATCTCAAAATATCACTGTCTACATTAGGGGTTCCTGACCTTTCTCAGTCATGAGCCACAGTCAAATGTAAAAAGACTTGGAGAACAACACAAGCACCATAAAAGTTCATAGAAGTGCCAAATAAGGGCTGTAATTGGCCATTAGGCAGCCTCTATGCACATTATCAGCTTACAGGGGGCTTTATTTGGTAGTAAATCTTGTTTTTATTCAACCAAAACTTGCCTCCAAGTCAGGAATTCAAAAATAACTACCTGGTTAGGGGGCACTGAGAGCAACATCCAAGGGGTTGATGAGCAACATGTTGCCCCTGAGCCACTGGTTGGGGATCACTGATCTACATCATACTAAAGGTTAATTTAAAGGTGAACCATCCCTTTAAAACTGTATAGTTTAGCAGCTTTTGCACTCTGAAATCGAATAAAACGTTTTCTATTACACAGAAATCATTCAATAATAAAAAAAAATATCAGACCTCAGAAGCTCTTTCACTCAGAAGCTCTTTCACTCTGACTCCTTTACTAACAGTGGGAAAAATTGATTGTGATGGTACTGAGTTAGGGTGGAATTTCCTGGGATTATTAATATTATTAACATAGTGTTAGTAAATTAGCCACATTTAAGATTTAAAATGTCACTAGTATTATGCTTTAGATGGTTATTCTTGCTCTTCTGCAGTAAGCTGCCGAATTGTGATGAGCGAATCTGTCCCGTTTTGCTTCGCCATAAAATTTGTGAAACAGCGGAAAATTTGCGAAACGCATATGTCGTGCGATGTTATTTGTCATCCGCGTCTTTTTTTGACACCTGCGCTTTTTTGAAGTATCTGCAGCGAAATTTTGACGTGACTGCATTCAATTTGATGTGCGACAAAAGATTTTTCACAGTGAATTTTGACAGAAGTTTCATGAAACAATTCACCAATGGCAAAATGCTGTAATTCGCTGCAAATCCATGCCTGGCGAAAAATAAAACGCTCATCACTTCTGCTGAATTCTAAAATTTATAAATGGATCAATACTACAATAATACTGCATTTTATGTAGTGTCCTCTTTATGTGTGCTTACTGACTTTTTTACTTGTGACATTTCCATCTTTGACTGCCATATGCAGTGATGATTTAATTAAACTATTCAAGTGACATATTCTTCAATGTTATTTTAATTAACTATTTACTATTCCACATGTTAAAAATAATCAGACATATATCAAATTAAAGGTGCTCTTAGCTTATCAGATGAACAATGGGAAGAAGCGACCAAGAGTTTGTACCACTTTTTTATATCCTCATGGGACAGGCTTATTCAATATACAGTAAACTAATATTCCAGTTCTATACTCACCAGACTAAAGTCCCAGAGACACAGACAGCCTGTTGCTCCAGGATTTGTGGTCAGACTTTACCCCTTATATGACAACTCACCTAGCTTATCCCCCTCTTCTCTCACTGCATGCCTGCTTGCTGGGGGGCACATCCTCAAGACGTCTTGCTTCATCCCTGCTTTACTATGCATGAAAATGGATGGGGCTGCACTCCCCAAAAGGAAACAGTGGTTTAAACTGATCAACAGGGCCCTATCTATTAAACTGACATATTTGGCTAAAGGATGCCCAGGTTAATTTGATAGACTATGGCAACCATGGCTAGAGATAGAAGGAGATCCACTGTCAGGTCTATATGACACTTGAGAACTGCCATATTGATCGTTTAGTTAGAGAACGTCTCTCTTTTCCACTCTCCCTTTTCTTCCTATGTATTCTATGCTTTTTCTCTGTACTATGTGGTTTTGTTTTCCCAGTTCTTGAAAACTGATAAATAAAAACACCCAGCAAGTGGATTAAGAAAGGTCCTTGCTGTGTCTCTCTGTGTATGGACATGCACGAGCAATTTATGATTTCTGGTGCAAAAACAATATGTAAATGTAGTCGAGTAGACAACATCTTCAGATTTCAATGGCAAGTTCCATTTAGTACTAAATGGCATTACTACTTTGGGGCTATAGTAGGGGCAAAGAGAAGTCAAACAGAGAGCCTAATAGATAATTAAGGTACTTTTTCAGGGAGAATGTTTTTTTCATTATTTTTGATATATCCCTGTAAATAAAGTAGAGTGGCAGTGACTATGCCACTATTTGGAGGAAGAGGTTTAAGTTTGTTTACAGTATCAAATGTTTTGTTATATTCGGTGTCAGTTTTACAAAGTCCATTTTTTTCCTTTATATGTCATATTCACAATAAAGATAGTCATTTTAGAAAATGCTTATTTGTATTATCGTATAAAGGGGAGTAATGTCTACTAGGGACATATTGCATTTTGAGAGGAGGGATTTACTTCACATGCCTCAGTCTCAGACAAAGAAAACAATTATGTAGCTCAATGTTAGAGATGCAAGTCTGTTTACATTCTTACTTTGTATTACTTACAATTACTTACTTACTTGCTATTTATATTCCCATCTCTTGTTGAAGCCACTGCCTGGTTGCTAGGGTAAATAAGACCCTAGCAACTAGATAGCTGTTAAAATACCAAACAAAGAGCTGATGAACAAAAAGCTAAATAACAGAAAAAACACAAGATATTCAAAATTAAGACCAATAGCAAATAGTCTCAGATTATCAATCTATTTATCATAGTAAAACTTATTTACAGGTGAAGAACCCAATCAAGGCTATAATCTGGGCATAATACCTGCAGTTTTGCTGCTGTCTGTAGTTCATTTAATAATATTTAAAAAAAAAAAAAAAAAGGAATAATTTGTTTAATAAATAAATAAATCTTTAAACACTAGAAGGCTTGTTATAGATATCTGCCATTCTTTGTGCATACAAGCAATATATTGATTTAAACCTAAGTGCTAACAGCAGGAAAGTGTCATATTTAAAAAAAATATTCTTTTCATTTAAAAATAAGTAAGCAGCAATTAGCAAAGACAAGTAAACATCAGCTCTTGGTTTACAAATTTGCACTGTGGCCACCATAATAATCACAAATAAATACTGTAAGTGTCTAGTATAAGACATAGTAGTATAGTAGAATGACACTGCTAGGAAGAAAGGCTAGGTATTCACCTTTAGTAGGTACAGTCAAATAAGTGCATTTGGAACTGGCAACTGGATATATTAAAATATATTATTCTAAATAGCTTTACTAAATGCTTGGACATCATTCTATGAACTTCCCAATAATATGGATTACCCATGGCAGCTTCTATATAAGCCTTGTGCCAAAAAAAAGTTGTGTAGCTAAATTTGTCTTAGCGTGTTCATTTACGGGCTTTGCTTTAGTGCTATATTCTGCTGTCAGAAAAGTCAACATTTTTCTGCCTTTGCCATTTGGTTCTGTAAAGTTCTTGACTTTAGCAACAGTTAAAAATGTACCCAGTTGAACTTTAACTGATTCGTGCATCGAGGAATGTTATTTTCTTCTATTAAACATGGCCAAACGTATCAGTAAAAGCACCACAGCACCCAATTACAGTTTTTCTCAATTGAAAAAACAAAGGATCTGACATTTCTGGGATACATTTTTACCAATTTTTCTGCCAGCTGTTTTGCTTTATATAATGCAATGATATTTAAAAATTGAGTAACACTTGAACAATAATTTTACTTACCTGAAAGTTCTACAAGACATTATTAACACATTATTTTCATAATGCTAAGCATAATAGCTGTTTATATTTCATAATGTTATTTTGTAAGCTAAAAACCCCATTCAAGGCCACTAGTCTAACCAACCATAACTTGGAGCTTATAAAAATACATTTTAATTTATTTAGGGACAAATCAGAATGCTTTCTGCATTACATTATATAATGGAAGTAGTAATGACTGCAAAATAAACACATGGACACATTTCTCAATAATAGACAGAAGGAAAACATGCTTCTATTACAGGAAGCTTTCTGGGCATTCTTAGGATCAGAGAATGGGTATGCTACAAAATATTATTACTGTTACCTTGTAAAATAAAGCAACATCAACCTTAAAAGGTGCTATTAGATTCTGGCATCTCACTTTCTAACACCCACAATGCATAAATTATCTTCCGTATTCATTTTGCTTAAAATAATGGATGATCATATCATTGTGCGTATAACAAAAAGGGAACAAAGAGTATGTTTTTTTTAATAAATTATACCAATGCATACCTATAACTGTAATATAACTATTGATTAAAATGTGGTTTTACCATCTTAATACTTTTTATATTTGCCTGTTGTGATTTATTATAAATGTAATTTGCAGGTTACGATGTTTGGTCAAGCAGCTGGAACGAGGAGAAGCTTCTGTTGTGGACCTTAAGAAGAATCTGGAGTATGCAGCCACTGTACTTGAGTCCGTTTATATTGATGAGACTCGGTAAGATGCGCACAGCTTCTCAAATAAAAATTTAATGTCCCTCATTTATATTCTGCAGTGTGTTCAGTCTGACTTATAGGAGTAATAGGTGTGAAGTATAATTTTTCATTGGAATAATGGGAAGCTGCTAGTGTTATGCCTCCCGCAGGCCCCTTCAAGCAAAATTATTAAGCTCCAGTCACAGAATGTTCATTAATTACACCAAAGGGCCATTAAGCATGAGATGTGGTACCCTCTTCTAAGTAAATATAAACAATAATGTTTTATAAGAAAATCTGTTTTAAATGCAGTGCTTTAAAACAACATCTTTGCAAGTGAGTTGGGAATAGGTATTGACTCACTGACTATCTTGCATTATAGCATAGAGTGATACCTAAGCCTTCCATAAAATACCATGTGAGACAAGCCTGTTTAGCTTCAGACAATCTTTGCTCAGAATCTTTAGACTAGAATTGCTTTATCAGAATATACCTAGAAAAATATACCTTTCTATTTAAGACACTGGTCAAGAGAAAAGTAATACTGTGAAGTGATCTGTAACCTAGAATGCTTGGAACATAGGGTTTCCACATAAGGGATTTTACAGTTACATTACGCTATACAAACACAATGGCCTGAAACTTTTCTTACCTGTATTATCTTTGGTCCCTTTCTTCTTTTCTTGTTGTTATAAATTGAAATAAAATATTAATTTCCATGTACTGATTTCACTGATTCAGTCATTCATTTGAAGTTAATACGACTACTTTTATAAACCAGAAACCCCTGCCCCTGATGTATCAGAGCTATAGATAAAAATGCCTGACAAGATTTGCTGCCCTTATATGGTCTGTGTTTTAATACTTACATTTAATATTATCAAATGTGTAGCTAATGCAGAAATGGCACTTCTTTATAAACACTGGGCATATTTGCACCTGGGCAGTAACCCATAACAACCAGTAATTACATTTTTCCAGTTAGCCGAAGGTTCATCTAACTGAATGCCATGAGTTATTGCCCAGGTCCAAATTTGCCCAGTGTTTATAAATGACCCCCCGTGTATATTCAGAGCTACTTCAGAGCTACTACATTCTAAAAACACACATTCAGCTGATTTTAGGTGCTGTCAGTTCTGTATTTTTAGGTTAGTTTACAGCAATTTGGACAACATTATGTGCCATCCGCAGGATCTTTTATTACTAAAATGGACCACACATACATGAAACAGGGTCAGACACACAAGCTCACGCATATGCTGACATTTTGGATGATATCCCCTATTTTATATTCCCCAGTAAAAATAGGCCTGGCCTAGTAATATTACTATAATGGATATTTTATGTATAGGTGGAGCAAACATGAATAAGAAAAGATAATAATTCTCAGCTGATTGCCTAACTGTTAGCCTTGTGTTGTTTTGTCAAAACCTGTTAAGCAGATTATAGTTCAGTTCATGAGAATGGACAAACAAACCTCTACACAATTACTATTTACATTCCCTTTTGTTTTATGAAAAATTGATGACAAATGAAAATACAGTTTTCAGACATATTTAGTATACTTTTTAAGACCAGGAGTAATTTGGTTTACTTTTTTTGTCTTGCTCCTGGCCAGACGATTGCTGGATACCGAAGATGAACTCAGCGACATTCAGTCAGACTCAGTACCCTCAGAAGTGCGAGATTGGCTGGCCTCCACCTTCACGCGTCAGATGGGAATGATGCTTAAAAGAACAGAAGAGAAGCCACGGTTTAGAAGTATTGTCCATGCAGTGCAGGCTGGCATATTTGTGGAAAGGTATGGAAAGTTTTTTAGAACATGTGTAGTTCATTTATGGCAAGGGGATATAAATCTATGTACCATATTTAGTCAATTGAATCTTAACCTTAGTTGTTTACAGCTACATAAGAGCTTGAAAGATATTACATAAAGTGAGCAATTGCAGCATGTCTCTACCACAGAAATGGATGAGTAGTTCTAAGGAATTAACTGGTCTGCAGTTTGAAAGCAACGAATGGGGCAGGCATTATTGGTGCACTATTTCTCATATAGCGGCCTGTAGTGAAGACAATAGTGTAAAAACAGGGCAGCAGCACCCATTGTCCCCCATTTAGGAAAGATTAATTATTTAAGTATTCTCCAAGACCTTCACCTCCACCAAGGGATTTGCGAGGGAAGGAAGCAGGAGCCCATTGAATAAAATGAAAGTGTCTTTATTTCCATGTTGCATAAATATAATATAGCCGGTTAAATCAGCACTGTAGAAGTGTACAGTTTATGTATGAACTAGTCTAGCTGCAAAATAACATTAATATTGCTGTAAGCTTAGCATCATAATGCACAGAAAAGCCTTGGCACTCTATTGTAAATGTACCCACATTGACATTGCAATATAACAATAAGACAATATGTCTTATTGTTCACTGCGTTATTGAAGTTTACGATGGATATGAAACCTTAATTTTACAAAGAAGTTAAAAAGCAGCTGTCACTCTAAGTTAATTGTTTGAAAATACATAGGATCTCTTTGCAGAGAATGTAGCTCACCCCCCAAATTTACAAGAAGTAATGTACCCTGAGCCTTGACAACATTATATAATATATTTTAAGATGGTTTAATGAATATTTATTTAGTCATAAGTTTTTTTAAAAAAATTAAAAAAAATTGCAATTCCACTAGTGTACCTCTTTCAATTCTGTATTATGTTGCTGATTTCGAACAGTAACTGTTATACTTACACAATCATATTATGGGGCAAACTATTTGTTCACTATATACGCACACATTATGTCTAGAAATTTCCATTGTCGGTGGAATAGAGGATGCACAAAAAAAAGGAATATAAAGAATGCATATAATGCTTTGAGCAGGTGTACTACTGAATTAAATCATCTGGATCATTATACTACCTGCTTTTTAATAGCAAAGGCTGCTTTGGGAAAACAGCCAGAGGCAAAGATCTGAGTGCTTCAGTTACACTGTAATAGAACTATTAAACCCAAAGCTGCTATATAAAGGCTCCAATTGATTTGTCCAAAATACTGCAGTTCACTGTTCAAAACCAAATTTCCATCTAGTAATTACAAATGAACTGACAACCTCATTTTCAGTCAGAATGTCTTCTTTCTCAATGAGTTCTAAAATTACGTAAGCGTATACAAAAAATAATGTGTATGTATAACATGTGCAACGACTAATAGAAAGAGTACCTGCTAATTTTTACATTCAGAAATTCACATTATTGATATACTGAACTTAGGGGAAATTTAGCAACTGTGGAATAAGTTTTCCTGAAGTTAATTTGCTTTTCTGTTTGTCCAACTTCCTAACAAATCATTATTGCATCAAATTGCATTTAATTAGTAAAACTGTTCGACAGGTCCAACCTACTTTTATATCTAATGGGGCAAAAAACTTGCACCTAACTCTATTAGCTGGTTCATCCAACAGTGGATAACAGTGGATAAAATGATTGATTGTAGCGTTTCTATTCCAGTCTTGTATCACATTCACACCTTGTGTTAAAGTAATGTAACTAGTAATGTAACTATTCTTCCATAAAAATGTTTTGCTGTGTGTTCAACGGACAATTAGAGTACAGTATGACCCTCTTATATTTCAGAAATTGTTTAAACTTTGCCTTATTAAATTCTGAATAATAAATAGTAATATTCTTAGTTAACTACTAGAACTATGACATACTCTGCAGGCAATCTGGATTTTGTTAATGATTGACATTAAATGTATAAAATTATGAACTAAACTATATGTTTAGTTTTGCTATTTTTAGTAATGTTTTAAGTGGACAGTAGCTGCGTTGGTTTTTGACTAAATAAGTAACTATTTAAAATATTTACTTTAATAGAATGTACAGAAGAACGTCAAACATGGTTGGACTTAGCTATCCACCTGCTGTTATTGCTGTTCTAAAGGTAAATGAACAAATATTTCTGTGATATTGTAAAATAGTGTCTCTTAAAGGCACAGTAATAATAAAAAAAGTGTTTTAAATCAATTAAAATATTATGTACTGTTGCCCTACTACAGTATCCATGGGAGGTAGCCATTCAAGCTGCAATAGGACTAAATGGCATAAGTCACATAGCAGATAATACATGATCTGTGTAAAATCCAATTGTATTCTACAGATGGTATCCGTTATCTGCTAGATAACCTGTGCCTTTTCTTCTTTTTCAGCTTTGAATGGCTGCCCCCATGGCTACACAGCAGCTTATTTTTATAACTATAATAGTCTATATATTACTATAATAAGCAAACACACAGTTTTTACCAGTGCATTGCAATAGTACATTATATTTTAGTCGCTTTTAAACCCTTTACTTTTTTCGTGTTACTGTTCCTTAAAATACACAAAATAAATATTCACTTAAAAAAAACCTTTTTATTTGAAAATAAAAAACATAAAGAATACTATTTAGATGGTATTAAATAACCTTAACTAAGTACGGTATAACATTCCACTGCAAATATTGCATTTTTACACATCCCCTTTCTTTGCCATTACATCTGAGGTATCCTGCAACACTGCCTGAATTCTGTCTTAGGCTAAACTGACTCCTTTATCCCCTTTATGTTTTTATTCAAGTGATACATAGACAACTGTCCACTGTTTTCAAATGTTATTTTAGTCCCTTGAGATGCAACCAGAACACTTCAGTCTTATCATTTTATATCTTTTGTACACTACAAATACTCTCTGATCCTAGAGACTGTCTTGCTTCAAGATTGTAATGAATGCAGACCCATTCAACTCATTCAAAGACCCCATCCTCTTCTCTTGCAACGCTCTGTTAATCCCTCCATTGGCTTTCCACAGCATCTAGAATAATAGAGATAGAATATTATCCTTTTTCTTGAAAGAGTTCTGTTATTGCTCATTTGTACACTTCTGCCCTTGAGTTAAAGCTGTCACCTAACCCCCATGGTTTTTAAACAGAAAATGGAATGTTGCTGCTTTAATGTACTGTTTCTATTCCATGAGATCTACATGGAGTGAAAGCTCTTTTCTTGAATGCTGGTGCAATACACATGTATTTTGGGGATCTTGCCCCCCTTTGAACTGTGTACCACATACAGAAAACTGACCATAATAGCATGATCTAAACATTTAAAAGATAAGAGACACATCAAAAATATTTGCTTTACTTTAGTATGCTTAAAGTTAAGAAAACATACAATTAAATTAGAATATGAGAAAAATATAATACAATATCTATAGCATGGTACAAAATATAGGGGAAAATATACTGGGGCATACAGTAAATGTGATAAAATTCTGCCTTAAAATCTAACCCCCCCCCATATTGCAAAAGTACATTGTATTTGTCTAGGAAAACATTGCTTTGTTGGGCATATTGAATAAATAAAACAAATGTGGACTATGCATATTTTATTGCCGAATTCCTTTCCTCTAATTTAAGCCATTTCTTTTTTCGTATCTTAGTACAGAGTTTCATTTATCATATAGTAGTTTTTTTAGGTTAAAACTCATATCTTCATTCATATCTGAATCAATGCAATGCAATGCAGGGACAAATCCTTATACAAATGATAATGTTGTTGCGTTCCCTCTTAGGTCATTTGTATTTAATCAGGCATATTATGCTGGAACTGTAGCATTTTTCCCTTTGATTAAAATGACTATTGGGAATTGGGGCACTGCTACTGATGGATACTTAGCGGTGAGGGAAACTTCCAATTTGAGATTTTAAATCTTTAATGCACAGTTAGAAAAAAAATGAGTCTTAGCTATGCATGAATATATACAGGCCAGAGGCACACCATCATTTGTAGTCAGGAATGAATTAAGGCTGGCCTTAGGGTATAGGCTGCTGGTTAGTTGCACATCAATTTCCTAGAGAAATACTGTCATAACCCTTTCAGCCCATTGTACACATTTACAAACATGACTTGCCTGGAGTAATAATTACTGGGCACTGCTTAATGCATAGGTTAGTCTTTTCATAGATTGTTGAAACAGTAGAATAAATAAGATGGTTAAAATGCATAACATGGCATCTATTTCATCCTGAGTTGAGTAAGGCATTATTAGCATTAGCATTCCATAATCCAAAGATAGAAATGAAAAAAAAAAACCCTAGGTTCATGGAACTTAGCATACAGAATAAATAGCAAGCAATAAAATGCCTTTCTGTGGTTTATGGTTACAAAGGAATTGCCTTTGCTTATATTTTGAAATCTAACAGTATGTAAATGAGGTTCCAAAACCTTACGTAACCGCATTTATTTAAATCAATATGATTAGTGTTGATTGAGCCTGAAAAATGATGATCCACTTTAAGCAATTAGTTTATGGGTACATTAAGTAATAATACTTTTGTAAATAATTCCCTGTGTAATTTATTGTAGCATTGCTGCAGATAATATAACATGCCACCAGAAATATAGCAAGCACACTGTGGGTTTGTAACAACCGAGGCCTTATGCCAAAAGCTAGGCAGGTTATGTTACTTTGCTATTCTGAGCAACATTTTTCTCTGGTTTTTCATGCAAAGTCAGCAGGCTGTAAAGGAAGCAAATAATGGGATCAGAAGAAGAACAAAATATATATTAGATAGTGATTAGGATGCCAAGTCATTTATTAACCCTGAGCAAATATGCCTAGCAACAAATCAGATTCATTATTCTTCATTGAGTAAATTGATTAAAGCAACCTGCAGATTACTTTTTAGGGTTGATGCACAACCCTATGGCCAGGGCTATTAAATGTACTCCACAGAGAGGCATCTATATTTTAATCCCTTGCTACTTTAGTAATGCTTTACAGCTTCATGTGATCAAGTCATGTAATCTTATACATGTATGCAAAGTAAAATATTTAATGTGCTTTTGAAGGATTTAGGGTAGCCAATGGCTAAAAACTAAAATCGTAATTTTCCCCTCCAATCCAATATGCCATTAAATAAATAAGATAACTTTTAAATTTAAATAAAGAATCCTGCCAATGGCCATGACAATGAAGACAAAGGTTTTGCTTTGCTAAACAATTACATTGGAAAGCTTTAATTGAGTCAGGAGAAACTTATAAAGGGTGCAATTAAAGGAGAAGGAAAGGCAAAGTCACTTGGGGGTGCCAAAATGTTAGGCAACCCCAAGTGACTTAAATCGCTTACCTTCTACCCCGGGCTGGTGCCCCTGTTAGGAGAGAACAGCACCAGCCCAGGGTAGCTGCAGCGCTTCCTCCTTCCTGTCTTGCCGTGCGCGCATGCGCAGTAGAGTGAAAAGCCGAGCTTTAACAGAGAAGTCGGCTTTTCACTCTACTGCGCATGCGTCTGTCGTTAGTCCTTCCAAAAGCGAGGCGGAAGAAGGAAGCGCTCGCTACAGGTACCCCGGGCTGGTGCTGTTTTCTCCTAACAGGGGCACCAGCCCGGGGTACAAGGTAAGCGATTTAAGTCACTTGGGGGTGCCTAACATTTTGGCACCCCCAAGTGACTTAGCCTTTCCATGTCCTTTAAGGCAAAGAAGAGCAAACAAATATGTTTCTTTAAACAGAAAATTACTTAAATACTGGATCTATTTTTTTGGAATAGCTTACAAATGCTATTTGATCCACCTCTGTATAACTACGGAGTTAGTAAGTCGTGATTAGTGATGGGTGAAATGTTTCGCCGGGCATGGATTCGACAAAAGAATAGCCGTGGGCAAAAAAAGAATAGTCTCGGGTGACAATTTTTTTTGACGTGCGACAATTTCACGGTATCGCAAATTTTTCACCGTTCCGCAAATCTTTTGAAAGATTTGAAAGAAAGTTTTTTGGTGAAGCGAAACGGGACAGACTCGCTTCAAAATTTATGAAACTGCTTGAAAATTCACAGTATATTAGAAAATCCATGAAATGTGACTACTGCATGACTTTTTTTACGTGCATGTCTTTATTTGACCCGACCATGAGTTATTTGATGAAACTGTGACTCGTTTGACGTAACTTTTTTTTTTACGCAATCACAAATGTTTTTTTGTTGTGCGAATTTTCGCAGCAGGTTTGTGAAAATATTTGCCAATGACGAAATGTGGAATTTTGCAGCAAAACCATGCCTAGTGAAAACATTTGCTCATCACTATTAGTAAGTCCATATTAATGATTATGAATCAGATAAAACCACAAAATATAAATAGAAAACATTCAAAATATATGACTTGAAAGAATCTATGAATGACACTTACCCAAGGCAATTTAAAAAATGTGTACAGCAGTTGTTCTGCAGCCTGTACACATATAGGGAACCTGGAAATAATTAGTTGTATAATAGAAGTCCTTTCAAAATTAAGCACAACCAAATCCTTCTACTGAAGAAACATGGTTTTAAAATAGATAACAATATTACATTCATTACATTCATATAATTATATAGAGCAAATGCAAGAGCATAACCCCTTAGTGCTCATTTTCTAAGCTCTTGTGTCATAGGCTTGCTGCTTGTTGCATAGAGCGGCAGATCAAAAATCTGATGCTCTGTGCAAAGAGCAGCATCTAGAGACACAGCCCAGCCCTGCCATAGAAAAGGCAATAAGGTCAGGGCCTGATATGAGCTGCCACTCCGTACCTTGCTCATCTAAATTACGTGATAGGTACAGGGCGGGTGGAGGAAGCCTACCTGCCTCCCCCCACCGCCTCTCTTGAATTAAGCACTGACTAACCCAGGCAACACTTAATTCAAGGCAGAGTCTGCTGATCCCTGTGGACTGGAATTTTAGCATTTGGACCCCTGCATGGGTCATTGCAAATTAGGCATTATATCCCTTTTTGGTAAAGTATGTTATAAAATGCAGATCAATATATATTTATATGCTTTTATTTTTTATATAGCGCTGACACATTCCCACAGTGCTTTACGTAGATTATACATCATTCAGATCAGGTCCTACCCCTAAGGAGCTTACAAGACAAGATCCCTACAACATTCACACACACTATGGTCAAGTTAGTCAGAAGCCAATTAACCTGCCTGTATGTTTTTGAAGTGTGGGAGGAAACCAGAGCACCAAGAAGTATAAGACCCACACAGACAGAGGTAGAGCGTACAGATGCAGTGCCCTGGCTGGAATTGAACTCAGGACACCAGCACTGCAAGGCAGAAGTGCTAATCACTGAGCCACCAGCTGCCTGTTTTATAAACAAAATATAGGGCTATACATTTTTCCATATATATTGTACCTCTTGTATCTAGATGAAGATGTAAAATAAAAATCTAGATGATTTTTATTAATGTATGTATCTCTTGCATATTGTCTCTCAGATGTTCTTCAACACTTTTACATGCCGCACATTTTTTTATACAAATTCTACCTGGGTAATTGGTTATCCTTTAAATATAAATGTGTATTTTGCCAAATATATGCACTGCACATTATTAGGTTTCATTTTTATGTTAATAGGTTTGCATATGCAGTATCACAGCTGTGTCGCTTTCTTGCAGAATGTTGATAAATGGTCCTTTGATGTATTTGCACTAAATGATGCTAGCGGTGACCATGGACTTAAATTCATCTTTTATGAACTGCTCACCCGCTATGATTTGATCAACCGCTTTAAGGTGAGAAGTTTATTTATTCCTTTCATGCCTGAAATTTAGTTTGAATTATTTCATTTGCATTTGAAATTTTATCTCTGGGGATTTTGAAAAGTGTGAATTGTTGCTAACAGTCACGAGGTTAGTTTGTATTGCTAGCATATACATGTTTTACATTTTCTGACAAGCAGAATAAATAAGAAAATAATGACATGTTTTATCATTGTGATTTCCAATCTAATATTATGTATTAAACTTGAAAGATTTTTAAAGTGGACCTGTCACCCAGATGTGGAAAAACTGTATTATAAAAGCCCTTTTCAAATTAAACAAAAAACCCAGATTCCTTTTTCTTTAATACATCGATACCTATTATAAAGGCATTTAAAAATCCCAGCTGTCAATCATCTATTGCTTTCTTTTCCTCAGGGCAGACAATTACTTTCACTTTCCATTCAGCGCTCTCTTTCCCCCTCCCTCCTCACCATCTAATTGTGTAGCCAGTGCATGGGCATGTGCATCAGGTCCCCCATTCTGGAGCATACACAAGGTTTTGGGTGATACGGAGCTTGCCTTAAAGGCGCATAGGGGGCCTTACCCCCACCTGAACCGCATTAGTTGCGCTCCCACAATCTCCTTGTACAGCCAAGCCACATTCTCTTTCTTTGCTTCGCATTTCACCCTGTGGCCATTTTGCCGAGGTGATGTCATCAAGCGCTTGTATCTCTTTCAAATGCACATGTGCACATAGCCCCTCCTGCCTTATCTCTTGAAGAGGTTTTTTTTAAACAAACTTTATTAAAACATGCCGAATAGACAGATATTGGCTGATATGCGCATGCTCAGTAAAAACAGAGAAGGATTGCGCGTGTGCACCACGCCAGGCAGACAAGCAGAATTGTGAAGGGAGGGGGGAGAGGGAGTTACAGTTCTGTGCAGAGGGAGATGCATCAAGGGATCGCTGCAGCTTCACTGTTTGCTTCTGAGCGATCGGAGTGGCAGGTATTTAAAGAATGCTATGCTATGAGGCTTTTCACTGATAAAATTTTTGGTTGGGGGGTTGACATGTCCTTTAATAAATGACACCTGGCTGCTTGTTGTGATTGTGTAATTCCAAGACATGAAAGAAACAAGACTGAAATAATTGATATAGTGTAAGTGATGTTTATTTTGCTTGACAAACACAATAAAAATGAATTTGGAACTATTTCTTACTAGGGTGACAGGTAAGCAAATCTTCTTTGCAGTACCTTCCAGTTATATTTACTAATAAACCCTCAGCTATTTATTGCTAATCCTATATTTGTTTGGACAAATGTCTTAGTATTTTGGGCTATAACACAGTGCAACAGAACTTGCCTTCTTCCTCTTGAGCAATGAATTTTCCCTTTCCAATTAAACAAAACAGTAAAAGTGTCATAGCTTTTATATAAACCCTTTGCTTTTATTTTAGTGCTCTGCATCACAACTTTTGTCAGATAAAATGTATTAGCAAAATGATTATGATGCCATTTCCTCCACTATCTGTGTAACATTTACAAGTTAATGTGTTATTTTCTCATCAAATTACCATAATAATTTGTTTCAAATATTGTAGGTCCATACTACAGTACATAAATGTTTCACAGATTTCCCAATTTAAGCATTGTAATGACCAAAGCATAAAGAGCCTCTTCATTTATGAATGCATGAGGGGGTATTAAATCATAGACGTTGTACTCATTACATTTCATGATTCATAAAGTTTATGAAGAGAAAGTAATATCTCATTCTTGCAGTGTTAATGTATAGTGATGAGTGAATCTGTCCCTCTTTGCCAAAAAAAGTTGCAAAAATGAAGAAAAATTTGTCAATAGGTCAATAATTTTTTTTTTTACATGCAACAGTATTTTTCTGGTGCACAAAAATTTTTGATGCAGTCTCTCGAAAAAATTTGCTGATAAACAAATGTGGAATTTTGCAGCAAATTAAAAAAATCCGCTCATCACTATTTATGTATACATTGTATTTACCAATAAATGTATCTCCAGAAATGTGATACAGAAGTCTTTAAATAATCTCGAGTAAGCATAAAGATTTTATATAAAGTAATAAAATTACAATATTCACAAACTCCCTGGTTAACCTTACTACAAAACTAGTGATTAATGTATTGACACAAGGGTCACATTCACTTATGTGATGGATCCTAGCTGAGATGTACTGCAGCTTTTAATGTAATCATTTTTGTTCCTCTGTATATTTTAAGTTCTGCAATAATTTGCTGGAATCTTAGTAAAGCATATTGTACAACGCTGTAGGTTCAAAGGCATCTTAAATATGTTGAAGTACTTTGATACAACAAGGTCAATTTATGATTAAAAATAACTATTCTAAATCATTTTAGATTAACTTTCTTATTCTTAATCTCCCATATTTGCATTAAAGGAGAAATAAAGTAGGGAATAAATGTTGCATGTTATGTTTAAGGCTTTTTTACCAGCCGTTTAGCAGGGAAGATCTGTGCCTTCAAAGATGCCCCAGTAACCCCCATCTTTTCTGCTGATTCACTGCACATGCTCAGTGCTGCTGTTGGATACTGAGCTTAGGGGCCTACTTACAATATACTGTATATAAATGTTGCTATAAAAGGCTGATTAGTACTTTATTCAGATTTACATTATGTGACAGCTCTTAAACTAGTGTAATTAGTGTGAGTGTCACTGACACTTCTAACAAATGGGAGCTCCTGTGACAACTGTAAAGACTTAACTGCTATAAAGTGCTGAAACTTTAGGCTTGTGTAGTTCAGTATATAAAATGTGGCATTTCTAACCACATTTTTAGGGTTTAGTTCTTCTTAAAGTTATGTTGTATCTATCATCTATCTCTCTCTCTCTTTCTATCTCTGTTAATCTAATCTGTTATCTGTCTGTTTGTCTATATATTCTGTCATCTATTAAATATACCAATGTAATGTAAGACAAAATATGAGGAATACATTTACTTTTCCTATTGGTGTAAGGGAAGGGTGTAAGTAAGGAAACTAATATCTGGAAACCCTTTTTTAGAAAGCTGTGGGAATGTCATTTGCTATAGTATCAACAAACAGTTTTTGATGTATTACTAATTTGCTTTTTTATCAGTAATAATAAGGCAGTCTATTGTACTTAAAGGGGACCTGTCACCCACAAGTAAAAAGCTGTAAAAAAAAAAAAAAAAAAGTCCTTCGCAAATTATACATGAAACCCAAATTATTTTTTATTAAAACATCCATATGTGTTATAAATGTATTTAAAAATCGGAGTTGTCAATCATATATTGCCTGCCTGCCTCGCCTCTATGCCTCTGGCACGGAGACAGGGCAGGCAATTACTTTATCTTTCCATTCAGCACTTCCTGGGGTGCATTTGTCTATCCTGTACATGGGCAGATGCCAAATTGTGGAGCATAAGCAAGATGTTGGGATGATGCAAAGCTGGTCTTAAAGAGACACTGACACCAAAATTAAACATTATTAAATATATCATAACACTGTCTTTGCATGTTATTTATATTTTTTCTATAAAATTATTTGCCTGATGCTTTAACCTTATCTATCTGAGTGTTCCCCATGTTCCTCGGTGATGGAGCTGCCATATTTGTGCAGCAGTAGTCCATTAGCATAAGAAGTTATAACTGACAGGTTGAAAAGGGCCAGTAAAGTTGGCAAAACAGACAAAAACAGCCCTATCCAATAAAAACAACATGACATGAAAAATCAACATGATCTATAGGTAACTTTTAATGTAAATTAATATTTTGAAAAGTTGTTTTTTAGTGTTAGTATCACTTTAAAAACAGTGTTTACAAAATGGCAGCTCCCGGCTAGCTGTGATAGTGTCCTTGCAAAATTTATATCATTTATGTAGTGTAGTTTATTTTGTTTACTAACATGCTAAAAGGGATTTTTTTTTAAGGTAACAGATCCCCTTTAATGATAACCAAACTGCATAAATCATGTTGTAGGATTCTGTTAGCTTGTTTTTATTTTTAATGTTCATTTAGTAGCCTTAAGGCATTATGAAAAATCCCATATGCAGCAAACCCCAAGTACCAATCAATCAGAATAATAAATGTCATGTCTGTACTTAATTTATGTGTTTTTCATGATTTTTTTAACATTTATAAATTGTCTCCCTCAAAACTGTATTATGTGCAAGATGTATATCCTCTTTCTGAATCACAATGATTGGATGCTGGTGTACATAAGGTTTTCAGACATTTTAGTTTAGTGGTTCTGATAACTTGTGTACAGCAACATCTATATGTATTTTAAATGTTTCATTAAGAGGTTTAGCAGCTAGCAAATAATCCAGTTTGGGCACATTTGCATGTATCTGCAGGTAAAAATATTTGGAATCACTTTATCATACAGAATATATAGGAGAGATGCACATGTCCATTTCTTGAATTGACTAGAAGAACTTTAGATGAACCACCATTCTTCCAGTCTACGTCTCTGAAACCCTGGATTACTTAATTGAGGCTATCTGTGTAGCCTGCTCTTATGACCCGGCTACCCATGTAACCCTTTTACAGTAGTTCAGATCAGAACTCTGGACAGAGCAGCTCTGCTGAACAGTCTGTAAGATACTGTATGCAGCCTTTGCTCAGGAAGAGCACTTACCAGATGAAGAAACCCAAATGGATGCATAACAATTTTAAAAGAGGTGTCAGCATAATGTGCAATGATTGTCAATGAAGTCAAGATATTGTATTTGCCATAAGATTGATAAGCACAGAATACCAATAACTAATTTCATCTAGGGTATATGCTCTGTTTGGCTAAGATGGTAACAGGACATTACACTAAGCTGGAATTAGTTGTAAATTATGTGGATGCTGGTTGAAAATGCTCATGAGCGTGCAGTGTGGGTGGAGTGAAAATGTTACCAATTTATCAATTTTATACTGTACATATACTTTATTGTAAAAATGTGATATTCAAAAGTGTTTTTTAACTTTTTTTATATAGTCCTACTAAAAGATGTCAACGCCAACATTTATTTTGCATTCATATTTTGGAAGAGAAATATATAATTGTAATGTATAATTTTATGTAATTGCATTTTTTATAATTAACTGTGCTCTTATTGCATTATTAAATGATTAAAGACAAACATTCCGCAATAGATTTAAGAACAGAACAGAGATGAAGGCAGCTATTGATCTAGCCTGCAATAAACTAATTGAGCACTTTATCCAGTACGAATGAAGTACAGTGGGAATTAATCCATCTAGCTAATAGAAATGTGTACACAAAAAATAAAAGTTGAGTGTACATGAGAGCATGTTCTAAAAATGTGTTGTTGGTTTTTTTTTTTGAGAAAATAAAGCTAATATATCTAGAGATGGTTAGTGCACTCCAAATGATCCAATTGTGCCTGAAAACAGAAAACTCAGAATTTTATATATATGTATTTATGTTATGTTTATGTATATCTATATATATGTACTGTAGTGAATGAACTGTGTCTACAGAGTGCCTTGATCTACACATACTCAATGCAAATTAGGAACATAAAGCTTGTGGATAAACACAGGCAGGATAGGGAGTGTGTCTCTTACATATGTTTTAAGTATAACTAGTTTCTGTATGAAACAAGGAGTGTATAACATATGCAGGCAAAAAAGCAGAAGAAAATAAAGCTCAATGTTTAATTTTGTAAAAAAAAAAATTATAAAAAAAAATGTGCTCTTTAGCATAAAGCATTTGTACAATAAGCAAGAAAATATCCTTAATTACTGTCAGATACAGTGTTTTGTTACATGTCATTTTCACTTTGTACCTATGGTCATTTTACATATGATTGTTTATTTTGTCTATAAAATTACAGGGTAATTATATACGGTTTGCTTAACATCATGTTTGCTTAGTGATTTTGAGGGCAGCACTATACTGTATATTTAATATTGCCCGATCCTCTATTCACATTATTCTTTTATTATAGATTATCAAAATGGAAAAGAAATATATAACGTATAAATACTGTATATATGCACTTTTGCCTATATGCCAATTGCCAATATACCTTGGTATATTTAATGGGGCCAATATCTAAGAATTGTTATCTGCATAATGAGGAAAATTGTAATGTTCAGCAAATTTCCAATGTTCAATGGTTTTAAAGTAATTAAAAATGTAGCTGCAATTCAAAGCAGCATTTGTTTATAGATTTCTGCTACAGAATTAAAATGTATCTATTAATTACTGCTTATTATGGAGCCTTAGATATTTATTATATGTTATAGAATGCCCTATCTTAGCATCTCTTTTTTAGCTTGTAAATAGTGGCCACTGCCCCAGGTAGCCAAAAACCTATTTGCTTTGTGAGCCTACAATGTTGTTATCTTATTATTTTTGCTCTGTCATTCATATTCTAGTCTACTTCATACTGCAAGTTAATTTAAAAGGAAGGTACCCTTTTAAGCAACATTAGATTAACACAGTAAAAGTAAACTACATTTTTTAGGCATCTTTCATGTTTTCTGTGGCAAAAAATAACAAACACATAAAAGCTGTTTATCAAAGTTCCCTCATTTGGGGAGAAAGACAAAGTAAATAAAAAGGGAAAAATTACCATTCAATGGGTTTAAATAACTTTGCATGATTTTATGGCAATTCCATAAGGATCATTAGGTTAAGAAAATTACTATGATCCAATGTTGTTGGAGTGACTAAAGTCTGAATAGTTTCAATGCAATTACCCCCATCTTGACTACTGACATTTCTGATGAAGATGGATGCCTTTAAGCTAAGGCACCCTTACAGTAAATTCACTGTTCAATACATACTGCCTGAATGATCATCATTTAATGGCATTTAGGTTAAGATGAGTTTTGTAATATAATATCAGATCTGACTAAAAGTGTCTATTTCTAAATAAGGTTCCCATAGGCTGATCTTTTTACACTGTATGACAACAAATATCACAAGTTTTATTTAAAGCCCATTATCAGGGCCGGAACTAGGGGTAGGCAGAAGAGGCAGCTGCCTAGGGCGCAACGATTGGGGGGCGCCAGGCAGGAGCCTCTCCTGCCTACCCCTAGTGCTACTTTATCATTGCCTCCGCCGCTTGTCATTAGCGGTGGAGGCAATGACCGATCTAATCTCAGCGCCCCCCCTGCACCTCCCCCTGTGTTTTGGCGCGCATGTGCCGTTCGGGGGGCGGGGAGGTGGGCGGAGTTGGCCGACCGGGTTGCCTAGGGCACCCGGTTGGCTTGGCCCGCCCCTGCCCATTATGGAGACATTACCAATAATTTATTACAGTAATTAGATATATTATTTTTCTGGCAGATTCAGCAGTGATTTAGGATATCTACAAGAAAAGGTGTAAAGAGGGTCATTTCATATTTTAAAGACCTACTACCTGTGCATCATAGCTGGCTTGTTATTGTGAACGAGTTCAAATCCCGAATTGCGAAAAATTTGGATTAAATACGATTATTTCTGATAATTGCAAATATCACGAAAATGCTTACGAAAAGATCATATTAGTCATGATAATATCGTATTGGCGATCCGAAATTCCGACTTTGATCCTTCAGTGCATGATTTTGGAAGCCTCCCATTGGAGTCAATGGAACTCTGCAGCTCCAACCTGGCCCAAGGAAAGTCATGATACCAAAGCTTGAATGAATTCATGCCTGCCGAAAAAATCGGCTCATCACTATTTATAAGACATCAAACAGTTGACACAGAGGCATGATCAGTCCCTTGCTGCTTTTGAGTAATGTAACCAAAAGTTTGAGACTTTTGAAAGTATAAAATAAGGCGGCACTTTGTGCAGCTTTATATTGTTTAACATCATTTTCATACAGCAGTGTCAGAAAGTACTTTTGAGAAGAAACGAGTAGAGGAAAAGGCCAACAATAGAGAGCAAGATGCTACATCGCCAAGTTATGTTATCATAACTCATTTGAAATCAACCAGATTCAACTGGTACTACTTAAAGAGACAATGCCAATCAAGTAAATAATATCAGTTCCAGTAAGACAAGGAGAACTGCTTGGTGCCCTCATTTCTTGAGGGATTTAATGCTGGATTGTTGTCTTGGTATAAGCTGTCAGTACTTGGCCATCTGGTTAACTGAAGTTCATTTTAAGGGCAGTTGTACAATAAAGTGTTATATCAGGAGAATCTCGTGCCTTAGAAGTTTATCAAACAGTGTTTAGACTTCAGAAAACCATTTTCTCACTGTTTTTTTTTCTTTTCAAGGTTTTTTTTTTTATTGTTTTTTAAGACATTTTACAGCCTTTCCATGAGAAAGATTTTTTTTCCCACAACATGAATCTTTCAATAATTCCAAAAGTTAGTAAGTCTTCCCCTAAGGAAAAAAATGTGGCAAAACAAGTTTGAGGTTTTTTTCACAATTATGTTTTTTTTCTGTGATCACCAGATTATTTAAAAAAAAACAAAAAAAACGCAAGAATGGGTATACCACAATTTTAGAAAAAGTTGCAGTCGCAAAGGAAAATTGTACTGGAACATTCTTTATCACCACTTATTGTAAGCTCTACGGGGCAGGGACCTCCTTCCTACTGTGTCTCATACCACATGGCACGTATATATATATATTTATTGTATTTCTTTCTTATACCACTTGTCCTCCCTGTGTGTAATTTTGTATTCTGTAAGATTGTACAGCACTGTGTACCCTTGTGGCGCTTTATAAATAAAGTTATACATACATACATAGGCTGTAAAACTGCCCACACTGCAAAAATCGTGTTTATTGTCACACATATAGCTGTATATTATTCTGCAAATTAGATCCGATACCTGCAGTAGCATTCTAGTTATCTTTTGCTCATTTTTTAATATCATATAGTGATATTCTTTTGTAAATGAGAGTGGTGTAGTATTTTATTTTTATCATTTTCTGTTGGAACAGCCTAGTTACAGGGGTTTAATAAATGAAAGCAATGTCCGTTGTGCCATAGTAATGTTTAAACAGCATGAGGTGGAGTAAACTTCTCAACTAGACAACAAAAGTGTTTTATTATGCCTTTTTATATGAATCCAAACATAAATCTTTTTTCCCATAAAAATAACTGTGAAATAGACTTCAAGCATTTTAGGCATATACATATTCAGTGCAGCGCCATGGTTACTCTCATGAGAATAAACAATTTTAAGAGTAGCACAGTTTATGATTATATATGTTATAAAGGAAATGGTACGTGGCAAGAATTATTAGACCATTTGAGTGTTTATTACACTATATGCTTTAAGAAGTGCATAATACACCCATTACCTAGAATAGCTATGTGCTTGTTGAAGAATTAAAATAGTGCAGTTAATGTACGTTTACATTATTCAACATTCCCGTGTCCCAGTGATCATTTTTGAGTGCTGTTCATACATTTTCTTCTCATTACATAACTTCCATGAATGGGTATATAGATTTAGTCCTTTATTAGAATTGTGTCCAGGTGTGGGCTGAATCTTTAGTGAGTTAGGAGGGAAAGGATTTTCCATTGATTGGTTAGGGTTAGGTATGCACTGGGGGAGGACGTTTTCTACTGACCAGGGCTGTCCAGTTGTTCTTTAGTCCATACAAGGTAGAAGGTCCCAAGGTTCAACCACTTTAGACTCTAGCTGAACATTAGAAGTGATGCATGCATAGTGGCACATTGCAGCACCGCAAGCAACCTTCTAACAACATAGCATCTAATGTTTTTCTGTTATTGTCTAGAGAAGTTTAAATAAATGGCATCAGCATCAATTTGTGTGGCATTGCATTTTCATTAAAGACAAATGATAACCACATTTCTACGGATTGTCCCTTATATAAGTAAAAATGTGTGAGAACATAACATCCCTTCTCATTATGCTTTTATTTCCATTTATGACTAGTGCCCATATTACTTGATTCAACAGTTATAATAATAATAATGAAATTAATGAAATACAACCTCTATATATAAATGTTGTGGTAGATGTTTTCAAAAATGTTGTACCCAAAGTCCAATTATGATCATACAAAAGGTTAATGGTACAGGTATGGGACCCTTTATCTGAAAACCTGTTATCCAAACAGTTCTGAATTAAGGCCATCACCATAAATAATTCACATTTTTTTAAAGGTTACTTTTCTCTCAGTAATAATAAAACAGTAGCTTGTTTTTGATCCTAAATAACATAGAATGAATCCTTATTGGAGGCTAAATAATCCTGTTTGGTTTATTTCATGTTTAAATGATTTTTAGTAGACTTAAGTTACAAAGGTCCCCTTATCCAGAAACTCCAGGTCTGAAGCATTTTGGATAACAGGCACCATACCTGTATAGGACAATACTGTGTTAATAATCAAGACAATATGTAATCATTCACCCTAACTAGCATTAAATATGTTGTCTTTGGTTTTCCTTTTTTCCCTTTAAAGAAATACTGTCCCACAGGTAAATATGCTCTACAGGATTTTTAAGTGCATGCTTTATTAGGCCAAGGTCACAGGGTGGATTGTCTGCTTGCAGATAAGCACAGGTTGACAATCTGCCCATACGCTCAAAAATTCTTCTTCTAATTGTGCCTGACCCATAAGCATTGAATCTGCCCAGGTGCAGGCACATGCAGCCGATATCCTCCAACAAGTCCTGCGTTTGTTGGTGGATACTAACTGCTTGTGTCTGCGGAGTCAATGCTTCCGGGTGTAGGTACAACTAAAAGAAATGTGCAGGTGCATTGTCAGCCTGTGGATAAGTGCAGGCTGACAATGCACCTGCACAATCCACCCTGTGTGACCTTGCCCTTAAACTACCTGTATAAGGAACTACAGTTTTATGTTCCTATTATTAAGTAAGGAATGGAAAGAACAATTAGATTTGCTTAATTAATATCTATACTAATTCACAGGAGAGCACAAACAAATCCCACTTTTCAGCCAATGTATTATTCATTCTCTTAGGCAATTAATTGAATTCCTCCTAATGTCAATATTTAATTATCTCACTACAGTATTGTCTTAAACACCGTGAGCTGCAAAAAAATCTGTTTCCTTTTCCTATTGTATTTATGGCTGAGTCCTCTTGGAGAAAATGTTTACTAATATTAATGTTTGTTGTACAAACAGTTCTTACAATATGTTTTGGATGGTTGTACTTGTTAATAAACAGCTGTGGCCTTCTGTTTCCAAATACAGTGTCAATTCTTAATTGTGGGGGTGGAAGGTGTACTGCAGGCTTTGACACTGTGTTTGTCATGGCCACAATTGTACATTGTAAATACATGTTAATCCTGAAGTTATAAGAGTGCACATAAATGGAAATAATTAGCAATTCCAGAGGACTTCATTAGATTTGTCTAAATTTGCTATTATACTTAGCTAATACAAATGTGCCATTATCATTTATTGAATGCAGTTAGAGTAACTATTTTCAGAATGTGCTGATTAATTATTATTAACTAATGTCCATGCCACTGATAATAATATTCATACAGGGATTTGCTGATGATTATGCTTTGTATGTGATAAAGACATGTTAGTACAGCTATAGGATCAAATATCCAGAAATCTTGGGGCCTAGGGTTTCCCAGATCTCATTTTGGATCTCAAACCTTGTCTATTAAAAAAAAACATTAATTTGTAGCTTAAACTTTATTGAAAAAAGAAAAGGGTATAAGACGGAGGCAGAATGTAATAGTATTCGATAAAATAGAGGAAACAGTTTACACCACTAGTATCAAGATTTTGTAGATCTGTCCATCTTTAAATTGTAAATATTCAGAGGCTGACCAGATTTCTAAGAACTGTGTAATTTTGTTCTGAAGGGCAATTCTATATTACAACTCTTTATTGCTCTTTACTAACAGCATTTAGCACAAGTAATTATGTGTTGCATATGTTAAGGTGGCTAACTAGCCGAATTGCATAGAAGGAGACTACAGATATTCTTTGGGAAATTAGTATATGTGAGTAACTTCAAGTGCACTTCATTGCAGAAGGGCTGTATGGAGGAACAGCACATTAGGTTCCCTGGTTCACTCCACATTTCCTCCAAAAGGCTTGTGATATGCCTGGGAATAATGTATGTAGTTTGATTGCTATATGATACAAAAGTATTAAAGGGGGTCTCTGTATAGTTAGGGGGTGTTATGGCACATAATACACTGACAGGGGGCTCTGTATGCAAAAGCTGAGCTGGCAGGCGAGAAATCCATATGCGCTATTTTCATTTTGGGGTCAGTACATACCACAGACTTTGGTATATCTATGCATATTGGGCATCAAACTGTTCAGTAGACCTTAGGTGTTCCTATTTGGGGGTGATTTGCCTTTATCTGATCTTTATCAAGAAATTGCGAGTGATAAATGCGGCAAATTGCAACATTTTTATGCGATTTTTTGAAATGTCATAAAAATCGGCAAACTGCTTTATGGCTTGGTACTTTGGAGCAAAAAGAAATGTTTACCCATTATAGATTTGGGGGAATGTGTACTTTCCAAAAATATATGGCTTTTTGGGGTGAGTGTACTTTTTTGTAGCATTATCCCACATAAAGGATGTAAATGTGTTGATATTGCAGGAGCTAAAATGATAGATCATATGGGGGTATGTCCCCATTGGGGCCCCTACATGCCACATATTTAGGTAAGCCTATACATATTGGGCATCAAACTGTTCAATGGACTCCTGGCGTTCAAATTTAGGGTGTTTTATCTTGGTACCTAATGCTATGTGGGAGATAAGATGCTGCAAAATGGAAGCTTTGAGGGGATTTTTGGAAATGTTATCAAAATTTCCAACTTTAGGAAAGCTTCACAGCTTGGTACTTTGGAGTAAAAAGACATGGGTACCCATTTTAAATTTGGGGGAATGTGTACTTTCAAAAAATATATGACTTTCTGGTGGTAAGTGTACTTTTTACTAGCTTTATCCCACATATAATGATGTAAATGCGTTGATTTTGCAGAAGCTGAAATGACAGAAATGACAGTACATATGGGGGTATGTTCACATTGGGGCCCCTACATGCCACATACTTAGGTAAACCTATACATATTGGGCATCAAACTGTTCAGTGGACCCCTGGCGTTCATATTTAGGGTGTTTTGTTTGGTTACTTTATGACCTGTAGGAGATAAGATACTATAGACTGGAAGCTTTGAAGCGATTTTTTAAAAATTTCACAAATTTTGATAAAAACCAATAACTTTAGGAAAGCATTGCGACTTGATAGTTTGGAGTAGACAGATAGTTGTGCCTATTCTGTATTCCCCAGAATCTGTTCTTTCCAAAAATGTACAATTTTCTGGGATAAACCTTCTGTTAGTGGAATTTTTGTCCTTGAAATCTAAAGTATGCAGCTTTCTGAAGCAGTGCTTTGGAAATTTGGTAGTGTACTGCTGGGAGTTTTTAACCTATACAAGTGAGAAATCTCCATAAAACTATATATATTTGGTATTGGCACATTCAGGAGACATGGGACTTTCCAAACCAGTTGTATATTCGTGCATAAAATAATTTTTGTTTCTAGTATGCGTGTTTATATTATGGAAATTTGTTATTTTTTTTCATTTTTAGACATTTAGGGGCTGATCCACTAAAGTGCGATAACGCTTATTGCATGCTTTTTTGCGTTAAAAAGTATGCGATAATTAAGTCCCGATTCATCAAAGTAATTTCACATGCGTTAAGACGCATATTGCATGCGCTAAAAAAGCTCACTATCGCAATGCGATATTTACCTCACATTGCGTTAATTCTCTCATAAAAATAATACTAACGCATGATTCACAAACACATATGAAGCATTAAACGCACTAAATATCGCATTAGTCTGTACGAATATTAACACCTACTTGGGGCAGGCGGTACTTAAAGAAAATTGTGGTTCGTGAGCTTTTGGCAACACAACATGGACTTTGCAGTGGGATTTTTTTCAAGTCTGTGTTGGCCCTAGAGTGATGCATCCTCCAGTTTTCAGGGAAATGGTAATTTTCAGAACAGTAGTTTTCCGAAAGTAATTGTTACGTGCATAAAATCGTAGGAAATAGTGCACGCGGCGGCAATTAACGCAAGAAAAACGCTCATTGCGAGTTAAATAACGCAAAGAACATCGCGTCTTAATTATGACACCTGTCCTAAAATAAGAAGCAATAAAATTTTTAACGCATGCTATAAATATCGCTTGTTTTATCTCACTTTAGTGAATCAACCCCTTAGAAGCCTATATCTTGTTACAGAATTGGAATTACACAAAAATTCTACCATATTTTAAAAGCTTAGGTTGTCCTGAAAAAACAGATATATTGTTTTCCTGGGTAAACTAAAAGTCCCTCCGAGGAAAGGCCCCTAAAGTGAAACAGTGCAAAATGTTCAAAAACTGTCTGGCAGTAGAGGTTCCACTATGACCAAAATGGCTATAGTTTCTAAATGACTCTTATTCCTCTTTTTATACTACAGTGATTACAAATTTCTTTCTGAATTTGTCTCTCAAAATGAACAAATAAATAAGGTTGAGGAGACTGCCTCATACAGACAAAAGCAAACAAAAGGAATTCTGGGAATGAATTCCAAACTCTTAAAAAAATCCCAATTACATGGGTTTATCCTATAGGCTAAAGCTCACTCACTGGGTTTAAAGCAGAAGCCAGGGTAATAGCTGATCAGATTCCCAACTACAGACCAGTTTCGCGTTTCTTGAGGCTCATCAGTGTAGTGCAGGGTTTTCTGATCAGCTTAGGTAGAGTCACCATATGGTTCTACAAACAAATAAATAAGGTTGAGGAGACTGCCTCATACAGACAAAAGCAAACAAAAGGAATTCTGGGAATGAATTCCAAACTCTTAAAAAAATATAGTCACATATATACCTGTATATAATATATATATAATAGTCACAGATTGCAGGCATTCAGATAAAAGTCCAATGCTGTGGCCTGGGTTCAGACCAAAAGTGAAAACATCATACCTGTATATGTATAGAGGGTCCGCACTACTCAGGGCTAAAGGCAAAAGCACATTTTTTTGCCTTAAGCCCTGTGTAGTGCTGACCCGCTCTACATATATATGTAGCGAAAATTCCGACACTCATGTCACTTGCAAGTAGATATGACTACATGCAGTCCTTAATATATAAAAGATACAAAAGGTTTTTATTTTGTAGCACCAGCCTTTCTCTCGCGCGGTCGCGTCAGCATCAGGCACCCAGGCGACAAAAAAAAATGCGTTTCGTGGATTTTTCGACGTTTTGCTAATTTTCTTGCCGCTTCGTGAATTTTATGGCGAAGCAGAACGGGACAGATTCACTAATTTGCCCACTGTGTGGGGCATTTTGCAAATAGCTGCAGGCTTCTGCACACCTTTTCAGAGTACAGATACCAGTAAACTGTGCTTTGAATAATTTAATAGGCTGTGTTTGCGGTAGGCTGTATTAAATTTAAAAGGAGCAGCTGGGGAGGCACATAGGTGGTAACATTAAGTGGTACACTTGCCCCCTCCAGGTGAAACCCCTAAAGACTGGGGTTGGAAAGGCCCAACTTTGTTCTGGCAATTATTTTTCTTTATTTTGCTACATGTATAATAGTATATTATTATCATTTTCCATTTTTTGCCATAAGTTTAGCAATTGTGATCATTTCTATGTTGTTAAGGGTTGCCATATCTTACAAATAACCTTTTCTTCCGGGACTTTCCCCTACCTAATACATAAAGCGCTTTATTATGAAACTTGCCTGAAACATGATGCCTCAATCTGAAATAGATGCTGTTTTTTTTCTTTGTCACAGCTAGGAAACTATTGGGATTGCTGAGATCACAAGTTACTGTATTCATACCAGTGGCTCAAAATAAATTGGATATTGATTGCCAATGACTTTAGTAAACAGAGATCAAAATGACTTTGCACAGAACTTCCAACTAATGTATTTAGTTAATGGCAATTTAATATTGAATATATTTATAAGATAACTTTTGTTTAGATATGAGTATTAAGAAGTATTAAGAAAAACCTATTTAGTTAAAGGGTACTAGTAGGTAGATCTGTATGCTCAATTGGTTTAGGCAACACCTCTAACAAGCTAGATTAGTCCTACTATGTACAGGAATAACACTAGTAAAATGCACAGAAATTGCCATAATCTCTGACATGACTAGCAGATAGAACAAGCCATGATCATTTACTATATAGATCTATCAACGTTAATTCCTGTGGTAAATAGAAGTGTGCAACAAAAAATATGGTATGATACTGTCTGAGACTGGTGAACAATGATGAACATAGAATGAACATAGAAAAAATAATAAAACCACATTCATTATATACTAAAGGCTATCTATCTATCGATTGAAAAATTAAGTATGCTGTTATTTGTGGGTGAATAAGCAGAAATAGGGTAGTAAACGTGCATACTGCAAAAAAAATCTACAACTGGCCATGTTTTGGCAGCAATGCCTTCCTCTGGTCTGGAATTACAGCAGGGATACAGAGACCTGCACCGGTCCCAATTAATACAGTGCTGACTATTCATAAGGGAAGGGAGGAAAGTAGGCACCCCCTCCTGTTTATTACTCCCCTAACTTTAGCATTTAGGCATACAAGTTAGGGAGCAGCAGAGGATGCAGGTCATGCTATTGAGGGGGCATTTACCAATGCTCAATTTTATTCGGTTTTCAATTACAAAATATGATTTTGCCACAAAAAAAAATATTTTTGGGGGGGGGGGGGAATTTATTATGTGAGAAAACTGCAACAATTTTGAAAGCAAAAATAAGCCATCTAAAAGCTGCCGTGATCAAGTCAATGGCAGATGTTCCTGTTATAATTAGAAGATATTTCTTTCCTTTGTGGTTTTTGAAGGTTTTTTTTACACTAGCTTTGTATAATAATACAAAAAAATTGCCATTTTCATGCAATAATACAGAAAAGTCATTGTTTTTGCATTTTTTCTGTCTTTTTTTAAATTGGATCTTTTGATAAATAGCAGACATTCGTGGAAATGAGTTTGGTTGAAGAAAGAACTATAAAACCGCGAAAATCCAAATGGTAATAAATGGGCACAGTATTGTAAAAGTGCTATCCAAAAAAAAATACTGGACCGCCTAAAAAGTTTGATGACTTTCTTGTCTACTCTCCATTTAAAAAACAGATCTGAAGAAAAGTATTTTATTCATAGTAAAAATAAAATGCCATAAAACACAAGTTTTAAAGGAATGGTCCCTTTTGTCAAAATGTATATCATGTTTGCAGTGTACATACTTGCATATTTTGTAACAGATTACATATTTCAGTTACTATATAAATGTCAAGACTTGAAACTTAACGTATATACTCGAATATAAGCCGAGGTACCTAATTTTACCTAAGAAAACTGGAAAAACTTATTGACTCGAGTATAAGCCTAGGGTGGGAAATGCAACCGCTACTGCTAAGTTTCAATAATCAAATAACAGATAAATAAATAATAGATAACTTTAGAGAAAGAAAAATGCTACAGCAGCAGACAAAAGCAAGTTTGGGAAGGCTAAGGAAGCTGCCATACTAATTATCAAGTACTTGCCATCCTGCTGTTTTCTCTCTGTTTCTCTCTCTCTCTGTTATATATATATATATATATGTGAATTTCTTTCCCCCAACTCACTTGGGATATATGGGCACAATTGTGAAATGTGTTTTGAGGTGGAGGGCAAGGGCAGATTTTTATTGAAAGTATGTTATGATATATATTGTAAATATTTCTCTTACCTACTAATAATTTGTGTTTGTAAATTCTACTAGCAACTAACAAAAAGCAAAAAGGTATGAATGCTCTAGGGGTGGCACATGGGGAAGGTGCTTCCCAGTGGCATTGCAAGAGGTTACCAGGACTCACAGCAAACACTTTAACCTTGGGGGGAGAATTCTTTGCTTTGCACACATATCTTTTATTCTAAGTGGACCTAAAATCCGTTTAAGTAGTGTTTAATGTTGCTATTTAAAGCCTAGATTTACTATTTTGTGCCAGCTCCTGATTGGTTACTTGTGGGTACTTCAAACACTGAAAGGGGTGTGATATTGAAAGAAAAGGAATGTAATTTTCAACAAGATATGGTAATGTTCTATCCTTTCTTATATGTGGCATTTGTTATTATTGGATTCATTGTCTGTTATTTATATTTTATTTTTGTCCCAAGATGAGTGTTTCCATTAAAATGGTGTTTGTCATTTTCAAGGGACAAACTGTGGCACTCCCACTGTTAAAATCTTCTTCTTTTCTGCAGCCAAGGTCAAAGAGCATTGAATCTGCAATGCAAAAGCAGAGTGAGAGCTACAGACTAGCCTTCCCTGTTCATTATGTTTGGGATCTTTTCTCTTGAACAGACTTTGAACATTGTAATAACACTGCTCTCTGTTTTAGATCCCTATCTCTGCACTGGTATCATTCGTGGAGGCTCTAGAAGTTGGATATACAAAACATAAAAATCCATATCACAACCTTATTCATGCAGCAGATGTTACCCAGACTGTTCATTACTTTCTCTTCAAGTCAGGGCTAGTGGTAAGTATATTTGTTATAGAAAGCTTTCAATTACATGTCAAGTTTTAAATGAAGTTAATAAAAAAATGAATCATGATAGCAACCCATGCAAATAAATAGTTTGAATCATAAAGTAATGGGTGCAGATAATAAGCTACCTTGCCCGTACAATGGATTTCTAGATAAATACATAAGTCCCGATGCTCTTCCTTAAAGGAACAGTAACACCAAAAAATGAAAGTGTATAAAAGTAATAACAATATAATGTACCGGTGCCCTGCATTGCTACAACTGGTGTGTTTGCCTCAGAAAGGCTACTATAGTTTATATAAGTTAGCTGCTGTGTAGCCATGGGGGCAGCCATTCAAAGGAGAAAAGGCACAGGTTACTTAGCAGATAACAGACAAACCCCCATTATATGGGGCTTATCTACTAGTTATCTGCTATGTAACCAGTGCCTTTTCTCCTTTGAATGGCTGCCCCCATGGCTACACAGCAGCCTATTTATATAGTAGCTTTTCTGAAGCAAAAACACCAGCACATTATATTTTAATTACTTTAAAACACTTTTTTGATGTTACTGTTCCTTTAAACGAAACGGTAAAAATAGGTAATTATATTACTATTATACAACGTACCCTTTCTTCCCCTTTTGTTGTGACTGTTTTGTTAGCATGAGTTCATAGTTCAGGGGGGTTATCTGTGCACTGGTAATGTAATTATCTACCTCACAAGGACCAACATGGAGTATCTTTGTTTTCCTGTTTGCCCTGTTTGGCTCAAGAAAAAACTAAGAACATAGATTTTTCCTGATTAAAATAATAGGAAACAAGTATGTTCAGCACAAGCCCTATTCATTGAACTTATGATAAACAAGGGGGTATACTGCGCCTTTAATTATTCTCAAAACAAGTAACAAACACCTCATATAAAATACTGTGGGACATATTTAAAGTAAATATGGTTTGCCTGTATTAAAATCATATATTTAAACAGATCCATGAATATGTTGTGTTTGTTTAGCGTAGCATAATCAGTCTTACAAAATAAATTTCCATTAGTGGTGTAAAATTATGTAAATTAAACTCTGTTATTTTTTTCCACATTTTCCACTTGAATCAGATGGCACGAGCACTGCTACTTTTTCTCCTTTTATGTGCAGTACAATAGTGCAAATTATTGGCATTAATGTTCAAGTTATTTTGACATACACAATTTTACAGGGCTTTATGGTTGATTACAAACATGAAATTATGCCAAAAAGAAGATTAATGTTGTTTTCTGCCTTTAGCAATGATTTATTTGGACATAAATTCTTAATCACACTTTTATAGTCTATTTTGCTACAATTGTACTTATGATACCATTTATAAAATATATTTTAAATACACAGATTATTAGAGGTATAGTAACAGCATTCATAGTACATTTGTTCTTCGATATAATTAATCATTATTAGAGGCAACGCAATTGCGTTTAATGTTTAAATAATTTTTAGCAGACTTAGGGGGCGATTCACTAATGTACGAATCCAAATCACGACATCCAATCATTTCTGATAATCGCAAATGTCACGAAAATTCTTTTCGTTTAAATACGAAGATTTCGTACTTACGGTCTGAAAGTTCCGAAATTTTCATATTGAAACAATTCTTTGCATATGGCAATCCGATAGTTATGAAATTTCCGTATCCCAATGATTGTAAACGGCACGAAACCCTTTCTGACTTTGACACTTCAATGCATGATGTGGGAAGCTTTCCAAAGAACTCAATGGCACTCTGCAGCTCCAACCAGGGTCAAAGAAAGTCACAATACTGAAGCTTGAATGAATTTCGAAACTTTCGTACAAGTTGTGACAAATACGATTTTGTCGCACAAAGTACGGAAAAGTCACACAAATTAACGAAAATATCATAGAAATTACGCATAGTTCTAAAACTTAGAAAAAATACAAATATTTTGTATTCAGACTCAATAGTACATTGATAAATGGGCCCCTTAATGTATGGAGATCCAAATTACAGAAAGATCCTTCGAAAAAAAAAAACAAGGTCTCAAGCATTCTGGATAACAGGTCCCATTTCTGTACTTGGGGGGTTATATACAGGGCAGTTTTATGCTTTACAGTCTGTGTAGATGTTAGTTTTCAGCATATCTATTACATGTTATTCCCCATTTACTTTTAAAGCATTGGCTGACAGAACTGGAGATATTTGCAATGATTTTTGCAGCAGCCGTTCATGACTATGAACATACTGGCACTACAAACAACTTTCACATCCAAACAAGGTACAGTATACCTAGTATGCTTTGCTGATTCCATTGCATATTCTTTTCATTTATTTTCTATTATCAAATTGATTGCCCCAGATAGTGAACAGATATTAATTCTTTTATTATAATAAGGGTTTAATGCCAAATCAGTCATCATTCCTTGATCATTCATATTGTATTGTTTATCCTTCAGCTTCGTGTCAGATGACAAAGCTTTATCCGCACATACTGTATATCAGTATACATACATCAGTTTGTAGTTCACATTATCCTACTTCTAAGCACGCTTTCTCTTTCAACTAAAAGACATAACTTTATGAAAACTGAATAATGTGACTCCCCTTGCAGTTGCCTCCCTGCATTCAAGATAGCTATGCTGCTGCACTCTCCCTCCTTATCGCTTTTTTAAGCTACTGCATAAAACACTGTCAGTTAATGATGTAACTTTGACTGTATCTTACCATCAAAAAGAGACACTATACTTCTACTTTGTATATAAAATGTAAACACCCCTCATACAAAGTACTACTTCAAATAAAAGGAGCATACTATGCAAATAAACTGTAGCTCTTTTAAAATCCTGTACAACATTTCAAATATATGAGATATCAGGTTCTTAATACATTTCAGAATATACAACCATCAGTTTTGCATATGTTGTTATACCTTTTAATGGTGGATAAGCTTAGGTCATTTATTGTATGTTGTATAGTTTTCAGATTTATTTTTATTGGTATTGGACTGTTTCCACTACATCTTATTGGGGAGAACCTTTAAGTAAGATAGATGCTTTTCAGGTTGAATGATTCATGCTGGGATTCAGATGTCCTTCTGATACAGAAGGTCAGAAGGTCTAAAACATGATTTTAAAGCATATAAGAAAACACTATTGAAACAAATGGCAAGTAAGTGGAAACGTATTTTAAAAGCAAACAATTTCCATTGAACTCAATAAATGGATGTCCCCAGGAAGTAATTTAAGAGAGAATGCATCACGAGATTTTATATCCGGATGGGAGACTATGTAAAGTTGCTGCCTGTAGTTGGCAGCCGCTTGCTGTCACAATTAAATGCAGGGCATTTGCTAAAGGAAAGAGGCCTCATTATACGATTGCAGTGAACCCAAACAAACTTTTTCAACAGCTACTTCTCACAGGGAGACAAACTTAATACTGAGCTCTGGTTGCCAACAAAGGGTGCCAATAATATTATGCACTATACTTCTGCAGATTCTCTTTCTCTCAATCTGCTTCTCACACACACCCAGCATTAGTGATGGGCGAATTTTTTAGCCAGGCATGGATTCACTGTAAATTTCCGCGTTTCGCCATTGGCGGATTTTTTTGCGAAAGAGGTGAAAAAATTTGCTGCGCGCCAAAAATTTGTCTGCATAAAAAAAATTGTCAGTCGCTCATCACTTCTCAGCATAGCCTCCAGGACCCCTGTCCCATCTGGATGCACCAACAGAGTGCCATTAGCTGTTCCAGGGGCTTTCTACTCACTAGGAACCTTAACCCTTTCTCTGTGGTGACCTTATGCACAGAGCCCAAGATTCACTTGTGGGCCCTCCTATGACCTACACCTAAACGCTCAATTACCTCCCTCGCGCACATTTTACCTCAGGGGTTCTACCCCTCTTCTAAGCACTCCTTGCTGGGACAGTGAACTCACTTGCCACTCCTATCACTCGCCACCCCAGGTACTAACCTCCCAAGTCGAGAAACACCCCAGAAGTTAACTTTAAGAGCCAAATTTTTGCTAGTGCAGAGAGCGCAATAGCACTCTTTACACTAGCGATTCACACACACCCCTGGACCCCCTCTGGCACTGTAAAGGTAAGTGAGGGGGGGCGGCATTGGAGGAGCCATCTCAAGGGCCAGAATTGCCCCTGCACTAGCAGAAAGCAGAAGCAAACACAAGTACAATGCAATGAAAGAGCTACACAGGCAGAAAATCAGCTATGATTTTAGTTAATGTGTACAGGAGCATATATGCTCAGTGCATGCCTTATAGCATTGTAAGGGTAATACAGTAACAGATGCAAAATTGGTAATATATCTAGTAACTCATAGCAACAGATGTTTGCTTTCAGCCACTGCCTTTAAAACCAATTTATATGCTGAAACAAGTGATTACAGCTTTAAGGTACATTTGAAGCCACATCTTAACATAATTGTTTTTCTCTGTACACTTACTGCAATATAATTTGCTCTCTAATGTGTGGGAAGGAAGCATATCTTGGAAGTGCTAAACAACCTCAGTGTGTGACTGTGCACTACTTAATAGGAAAAACATTTGCACATGGGTAAAGTGGGAACTGCATACCAATAACAGGAGTTAGAACTTCATCAAATCATTCTCCTGCGAAATAAAATATAGATAAAGAGATAATTAAGTAAAACTAAAAAGAAAACTATGTGTTGACCTGGTTAAAAATAGAGCAATAATGATTATTTAATGTTCCTAAATTGTACAATATTTAAAAATATGAATAATTTTTTTACACATATAAAATGAAAATGGAGGGCCATTACTTTAAACAACAATGCAAAGTAATCCTTTAACAGTTGTGTACAAATATGGGACCTATTATCCAGAATGGATAAGAGATCTTTCTGTAATTTGAATCACCATACTTTGACTACCAAAAATGTATTTAAGCATTAAATAAACCTAATAGGTTTGTTTTACCTCTGATAAGGAATACTTCTATCTTAGGTGGGAAGTACAAGGCACTGTTTTATTATTACAGAGAAAATTAATTTTTAAAATGTGAATTATATAATTAAATTGGACTCTATGGGTAATGGCCTTTCCATAATTAGGAGCTTTCTGGATAATGGATTTTCAGATAATAGATCCCATACCTGTATTAGTTTGTTTTGAGCCCAGGCGACCCTCATATGGCTTTTCTTAGCCTGTATAACAGTCTGTGATCTCAAGCAGTTGTGTAAATGTCAGGATAAATTGCCTCTGTCAGACTTAAGAGGAAACTGTCTATCTCACTGTCAAAGTTCAACACTTAAACCTCACTCAAAATACAGACCTAACAGCGACAATGCAGCAATAGCATTGCAATGGTAACCAGGTAATTTGCCCCCTTTAACCTTGAATCTGCTTCATTTTAGCAAATTCAGGTTTATCTGTGGAAGCCTATAGTTTTAAAAAAAGGCATTACACACTCCTGTTTGTGTTCATGTCAGTCATTCAATCCAATCTACCCAGTGTGTCAGCTTCTATTAAAATGCAGTACCCAGAGTTCTTAAACAATAGCATTCAAACCTAACATGGCTACTGAGAAGTATGGCATATAAGAATTTACTTATAGTGATAAGTGAAACTGCTGAAAAATTTCCGAAATGCATTGAAGTCAATAGGTGACTTTTTTGTACATGCAACAAATTTTTACAGCAGTTTTGTGAAAACAAATTCCGAAGGCCAAATGCAGAATTTTGCTGCAAATCCATGCCTGACGAAAAATTCACTCATCCCTATATACTTAGATATTATACTATATACACGTACTAAGAATGTGCTACAGGTATGGGATTCCTTATTCGGAAACATTTTGGGCAGAAAACTTTGAGTTACTGGAAGGCCATCTCCCATAAAGTTATGGACTGCCTGTGAGATCGCTAAGCCCCGCCCACTCTATGAATATTCACTTTAAGTAGATGAGGTTGTGTCATTGAAGTCTATGAGGGCCAGCGGCCTGGAGCCATGTACTGAAGAGTCTAAACCGGAAGCTGGCATAAGGTCTGGGAAGAGCACAGTTTTCAAGCAGTTATAGACATATTTGAACCCAAAGGTATTAAACAAAAGCACTTCCTTCTATTTTACATTATTTTACATGGTTTAGTGCATTGTAAAGATTTATGGTATATATCCCCTTAAGAAAATTTTTAAAATAGTTTCCATTTTCTCTGTAATAATAAAACAGTATCTTGCATTTGATCCCAGCTAAGATATAATTAATCCTTACTGGAGGCAAAACAATCCTATTGAGTTTATATAATGTTTATGTAATGGTTTCTAGCAGACTTAAGGTATGGCGATTCAAATTCCAGAAAGCTCCTTTATCTGGAAAACTTAAAAGTCCCAATCATTCCTGATAACAGATCCTATACATGTCATATATATATATCTTTGTGAAAAATGTCGCAACTTGAGTGGTGTTGCAAGACTCTAGCAGCAAGATAACCTTACAATGAAGATATGGGATGGGACAATTTATGTTTGCTTCAAGCATCCAAACTGCAAATGTTTGTTAACAATTTTTATCAATTTTCCAAAAAACAGTGCATCTTTTCTCCAACATGGTTTGGGTACAAAAACTAGAAATAAATGTAAATGTTATGGATATTCAGTATATCTTAAAATTTTAATATTTAAAGAAATAAAGCAGCACTTGCACCTACCAATAGTAAATAAACGATTTTGATCTGAAACAAAATCAGTTGTTTTGAACAGTAAGAAGAAATTTACAGCATATTCATGTTTATGAAAATTGTGACTCAACCCCTTTAAGAACAGTTACATTTCCAATTCCTGAGTGATTTTTTGTAATTCTTTAACCTATGTCCCTGCTAAAAGCAATAGCAACTGGCCTGCTTTCTGCATTTGCAGCTTCCCTTCTTGCTGCTATGCAAAGGGTACTCTGATTTTTTACAGGAGTATGTTGTGCTCTTTTTGCACATTGTCTGTCACTTCACTTTTGTAAAAGAAGCAGCCATGAAGAAAGTGAAAAATAAAAGTCAGAGATGTCACGTGCATCTGTGTGTAAGTGGCCCAGACAAAAAAAAAAATAGACAAAGTAGATTTCATTTATTTAGATGCTATTTAAAGGAGAAGGAAAAGTCTAATCCCTGGGGGGTGTCCAAAATGTTAGGCATCCCCCAGTGATTGTAATCGCTTACCTGAGTACCTGCGATCAAGCGATTGTATTCCTTCCTTTGCCTTCGCACCACCTGCGCATGCACATTAGAGTGAAAAGCCGAACTTTCACAAGAAAGCCAGCTTTTTTCACTCTGCTATGTGTGCGCCGGCCCTGGGATTCAGAAGATGGTGAGGTAAGGAAGAGAATTGCTCAGTCGCATGAACCCCAGTCAGTGTGGTTTTCTGCTGGCCCTGGGTATCAGGTAAGTGACTACAATTACTGGGGGGGTACCTAACATTTTGGCACCCCCCGGTGATTAGTTCTTTCCTTTGCTTTAAATGGCATGATCTATTGTCTATCTTTTTCCAACTGTTCCTTTTACCCACAGATGCACATGACGTAACATTTGGCACCTCCCTAGTGATTGGAACTTTCCTACTCCATTATTTTTTTTAGTTATTGTATCATCCAACCCTCGGCCACTGTAGCATTTGATGTGCTGTGGGTCACTCTGTTTAACCCTGGAAATCACATGCAATTCTGTGGTTGGTGCAAGTCTCTGGTCCTTTTATTACAGTTGGTCAATGTGCCAAATAATGCTATGGGCCCCTGTACCATTTGACTTTTAGAATCACCATTTAACACTGCAAGTAACTTACCTGTTCTTCTGGTAGAGAGTATGGGTTCAGCCATTGTTCTGTACATGATTTTAGCCCAAGCCTTTGTTCTGCTGTAACATCTGCCGTTGTTCTGCTGATAAATTAAGATATGGGCTTTATCTTCTAAGTACAGCTTTTGTGCTGTTGGTACCATAATATGTGCACTGCCTTTGTGCTGCTGACATGAGACAGTAGATATATTCAGTATTCATTGTAACTTTTGTGTGTATATTGTACCAATACATAGTCTTTTTCATTTCTTATTTTGAAATTGCATGTTCATTTGGATCAGTTACCGGAAACCCATTATGCAGAAAGTTACGAATTACAGGAAGGACATTTTTCATAAACTCCATTATAAGCAAATAATTTTAATTTTTATCAATTATTTCCCCTTTCCCTGTAATAATAAAACAGTACCTTGTACTTCATCCCAACTAAGGTATCATTAATCCTTATTGGAGGCAAAACAATCTTATTGGGTTTAATTCATGCTTAAATAGTTTTTAGTAGACTGAAGGTATGGAGATTCAAATTACAGAAGCCCTCCTTATCAGGGAAACCCTGTTATCGTTCCAGATAACAGGTTCCATACTTCTATCAGTTCATTATTGAAGCTAAATATATGCATAGTTTCCTAAAACACACAATAACCTAAGTTACATACAGCCTGTAAAGGATAAATAAGGAGCCAAAATATATATCAAGAACATTAACCAAGAGTGACAGGGATAAAGTAATGTAACTTAGCACAACAAATACCGTTGTTATCTGAAGCACTACCATTGTTTTTTTTATTGTGCCAGATGCTTTAGGGCTCTGGCACACGGGGAGATTAGTCGCCCGTGACAAATTTCCTGTGTCTCAGGCGACTAATCTCCCCGGATTGCCATCCCACCGGCGAAAATGTAAATCTCTGGTGGACTTACGCGATTTCAGTGAAATTGCGCCGCAGCGTATGCCATCCCACCGGCGATTTACATTTTCGCCGGTGGGATGGCAATCCGGGGAGATTAGTCGCCTGAGACACAGGAAATTTGTCGCGGGCGACTAATCTCCCCGTGTGCCAGAGCCCTTACTATACTTTCCTTGGTATCGAATATCTAGAGCAGGAAAAAACTGATAACTGATCTACCCAGGATCAGACGAGGGACACTTATACACTGTAATTTGTCATCAGTGGGCTGATTTATCACTGTTTGAATAAACATTTTTACAACAATTCAATTTTTTCACTAAAACTGACAAATTTGAAACTCAAATGTTTAATATTTGTTTAGCTGGGATTATGAAGAAAAGGTTCATTAACACTGTCTGAACTTCCAGATATAAATATAAATGTATTTTTTTCACAAACATGTCAGATTTCACAAAAACAAAAATCAGAACCACAGAAAATTATACTTGTATGAGTAATTCACATTCATATTCAAGATCCCTTAGACACTGTGTAATACATCCCCATTCATGTCTTTGTGAAGTGATGGATTCTGGAACTTGAAGTCAATCTGTGGAATCAGGTATGTCTGTGTAGGAAGAAAATGATTTTAAATTTATATCTGGCAGTTCGGATATTGTTTATGTGCCTTTTCTACATACAGTAAGCCCATCTGAATTAGCTTAGTGTTTGCCTCAAGCAGCTGTGAAGCTGCTGTGTAGCCACGTGGGCAGCCATTAAAAAGAATAGGCACAGGTACATAGCAGATAACAGATAAAACAGTATTGTATTCTACACAACCTTTACCAGTGCAGGGCAACAGTACATTATATTTAAATTACTTTACAAAAATTAATTAGGTTACTGTTCCTTTAAGGACCCCCTCAGCTTTTAACAAAGATAGAGGTATAACAGATACAGGTATGGGATCTAATATCCATGATGCATGGAACATATTCTAAATAAGGGTTTATTGATAACAGTACCTTGAATTTGTTAAAATGATTTAAAGGTGAAATAAACCCAGTAGGATTGTTTTGGCACAAATATTGATTCATGAAGCTTAGTTACCATCAAGTACAAGGTACTTTTTTTGCTAAAAATTGACTCTATGGGGTTGATTCACTAGGGCAATAAAGTGAGCATTATTTATAGCATGCGTTAAAAATGTTATCACTTCTTATTTTTTGCGACTTAGCGCTCGATTCACCAAAAGGACAGGCGTCATAATTAAGACACGATGTTCTTTGCGTTATTTAACTTGCGATGAGCGTTTTCTTGCGTTAATTCCCACCACATGCGTTATTTCCCGCTGCGCAATATATTTCGCCGCTTGTTATATTATTTTATGCACGTAACCATTACTTTCGGAAAACTACTGTTCTGAAAATGACCATTTACCTGCAAACTGGAGGCTGCATCACTCTAGGGCCAACACAGACTTGAAAAAATCCCACTGCAAAGTCCATATTGTGTTGCCAAAAGCCCAAGAACCGCAAGTACCGCCTGCCCCAAGTAGGTGTTAATATTCGCACAGACTAATGTGATATTTAGCACGTTTAACACTACATTTGTGCTTGTGAATCATGTGTTAGTGTTATTTCTATGCGAGAATTAACACAATGCGAGGTAAATAACGCATTGCAGTGCGTCTTTTTGCACATGCGATATGTGTCTTCATGCATGCGAAATGACTTTGATGAATCGGGACTTAATTATCACGTGCTTTTTAACGCAAAAAAGCATGCAATAAGCGTTATCGACCTTTAGTGAATCGGCCCCTATAGGTGATGGCCTTCTCATAATTCAGATACTTAATTCAGAACACCCCCCCCCCCCAAATTCACTTACATGGAAATCTTTTATAAACATTGGTGCAAGGTTTCACAAGTGAGTGTTAATTGAAAGCATGACAGTGTGCAGTTAATGCACCAGTGCTTGCCAGTTATTGCAGCAGCTACTGCCATATATGTGGAGGAAAAGCTCAATTTAGCCTCACTGGATTCTTATAAATGCTCCCTTACTTTAACAGCATTAGCATGAAAACAGGCGAAGGAAATAAAACATGCAGTCTTATTTTGTGTGAAAAAAAAGTCAAAGGAATAGAAGTGGGACAACTGAACACTATGAACAACATATGATTATGATAAATTTGCACTGCACTGATGGATAGGATTGTTCATCACTGAAGATCTGGTCCTTAAGGACCAATGACAACCATATCCTTCCTATTGGCATGCCTTGTGGTCCACAATGGGTAGATATGACTATATACATATACAGATTTCCTTAATTACTGTGCAAAGGTTGCTTTACTGTCTGTGCAGTACTGGAAAACAACAACTAAAAGAACTGTTGTAGAACTGGAAAATCAATTCTGCCTACAGAGTCTCTAAGCTGTTTGAAATAACCTCTCCACAGGAATACAAACACCCACACCAAATATAGCAAATGAAAGTAGAAGAAGGAACTACTTCAATCAACCCCAAATATTATTTTTTAATGACAGGGTCAACAATTAGAAAACAAGTTTAAAACTCAGTGTTACACTTATTTTTAATTATATATCAATCATTCACCACCACTTTTAAATTAAAATATTGCTATACTAACAAAAAAATGTTGTTTATTTGACTGAAAAATTATAAAGTTCTGGATGTCTGTTTGACAAAGTTGGTTTGCAGATGGTCTCCTAAAATATTGAGTTGTATGCATGATTTAAATGTCACTGAGCAATTTCCAGTCTGGGATTAAAGCAACCACTCTGTGTAGAGATGCCTATTGTCAACACATTTCAACAGTACTAAAAATAAATTTCAGATAGACTCTTCACAGTTACTCTGCTAATGTGATGATGAATTGGGAATGCCTATAAATTAATGAAAGATGATACAGATATTTAAGTACTTATTTTCCTATGATGCTGATAAGTCACAGTATTGCATAATGAATGTATGGTGTATAATTATATATTTACAAAATAAGCACCAGATGCTACTAAATATTGTTTATACTATGGTTAACAGTTATAAAGTAATAAAATAAATTCACACTACATAAGAAGAGGTTTGTCCAGGTGCAGTAATCCATAGCATCTAGTAAGATGCTTTTAATCTGGCCTGTGCTTCCTGATCATTGGTTTTTATAGGATATTGTAGCAAACTTTGCACCCTTTATTATATAACCCCCCAAGATATTAATCAGTACACACTAATATCTAAAGTTATACTGACATATCAATATATCAGTACTACTTTCCCATTCTCAAATTATAAACTCTTGCCTACCCCAGCCCCCCAGAGTGTCTACTCTGCTTGCTGCCATTATGCTTGACTTGGGGGTGGTGGGTCAAAAAGAGACATGAAGAGTGTTAGCATTCAACACAAAAAGGTTGAGGTGGCAGTTGAGTGGGAAAGGTACAAAATATATATTAAAAAAAACATTAAAAAAGGCAATTTTTTCTGTAAATTGCTCATGAATTGATGAGCATACAGGTGGGATCTAGGTATGCACAACACTTTTCTCTCTGAGAGCTGCACTTAGGGACTAGCAGTGTCTCTCATCTCCTTTTAGGCCTGTTATGCCTTTAAAATACACATTATAGGTACATGTAATAGTGGCAGTAGTACTCCTAATAAAATCATTATTATGAAAGATTGTTATATCAGTTATTGCATAGTTTTGTTAAGAAAGTATATACAAGCAAGCACACATTTTCTTGACATTGGCAGCCCTTGACTACTTCATTTTTATTTCTTATGACAGGTCAGATTCAGCCATTCTTTATAATGATAGATCTGTACTTGAAAATCACCATGTGAGCGCAGCATATCGCCTCCTCCAGGATGATGAGGAAATGAATATACTTTATAACCTCTCCAAAGATGACTGGAGGTAAGAGCAGTTATCAACAAAGCATGTTGCTGTTTTTGAACACTCTGGAAAATGTTCTTGTAGGTACTTTTTACCATACTTACAGTATACAGTTCAGTCTTCTACAACTTATTTTATCTGTATGCCCTTTATCTATATGCCCTTTATCTATATGGCCTTTATCTATATGGCCTTCACATATCAGCCCTGGAGAAAGTTAATAAAATCTACCATTTTCCTACCAAAACTGAGATCAATATATGCACATTTGCTTTAATATACAGAACTTGATATTGCATGTTGCATTTTTTGTGAATTACAGTGTTTCTATTATTTACCATTTTCTTGAAACAAATGCCAAAGAGGGAGAGCTGTATTAAAAAGTTTGACTCGAGTAAATCCAATCACTACATTGTTTCTACATAAAGTAATACAGAAGTACAGAACTTTTTATGTACACCTTCTAAAGCAGTGATCCCCAACCAGTGGCTCGTGAGCAACATGTTGCTCACCAACCCCTTGGATGTTGCTCCCAGAGGACTTAAAGGAGGTGCTTATTTTTAAGTTCCTCACCTGGAGGCACGTTTTGGTTGCATAAAAACAGGGTGTATTGCCAAACAGGGCCTCATGTAGGCTGCCAGTCCACACAGGGGTTACCAAATAGCCAATCACAGCCCTTATTTGGCAACGCAAAAACATTTTTCATGCTTGTGTTGCTCCCCAACTCTTTTTACATTTGAATGCAGCTTGCAGATAAAAAAGGTTGGGGATCCCTGTTCTAAAGGCACAAACAAAACCTGATAGGTTGCCTGGTCTTTAGAGTAAATCTCTTATGAAAAGCTGTATCGTAAAATTCCTTTTCAAATTAAACATGAAACCAAAATTCATTTTTATATTAACACATTCAAACCCATTATAAATGCATGTAAAAATCCCAGCTGTCAATCATATTCTGCTTGTCCCGCCTCTATGCCTAGGCATAGAGGCGGGAAGACAATTACTTAAACTTTCCATTTAGCACTCACATTCCCCCTACCTTCTCACCATCTAATTGTGTATCCTGTGCATGGGCAAGGGTATCAGGTCCCCCATTCTGGCACATACACAAGATTTTGGGGTGATACAAAGCTTGCCTTAATAACAGTGCCCACAAAATGGCAGCTGCCTGCTGGCTGTGATTGTATATTCCCAAAGCTGAAGGAAACAAAATTTATATCATTTATATAGTATGTGAAGTTAATTTTGCTTAACAAACACAATAGAAAAGAAATTGGAATTATTTCTTTGGGTGACAGGTCCCCTTTAAGTCTCTTTAGTATGTGGTTTAAATCTCTCAACATTTGTTCTATGGCATGCTGGCTTGTACATAGAACTCTTTGTAAACCAATCAGGTTTACAGGCAAATAGCTTCCTTGTAAACCCCTAAACACAGACCTTTCAATCAACCACATTTCATGAGGTAGATAATGATCCAGTCCTGTTTTTTTTAGACCTGAGTTCTGCTTCACACTACATGATAACATGAAATAAGGTCTCAAAAAGGCCTGGAGTGGATTATTATCTCCCTCATGATATGTAGTTGGCTGACAGCTTTAAAATATATAAGAGGTTACACAGTATACAAAGACTGCAGGCAGAGGTACAAGAGCAGCAAGGGCTTTTAAAGCCGCCTGTGTTCTTCACCTTGTTCTATCTCCATTACGTGCATATTAGAGAACAGGGTGGGGCTACTTATGGGCTACACCCCTTCCCGTACCTCTTAAATACCAAAACTGACAAACGGAGGCAGCACTGGGTGACAAAGGGGACCTGGGCCCCCCCTGCAAAAAAAAAATTCAGCCCCCCCCCCCCAGCAGAATCATGGGCTTGCAGAATCGTAGTTCATCTACAATTAATGGTTCAGCACGGGTCACCCACAAGCTCCCTTGTCTTCTCCTGCAGGTCCCCTACTCCTCCGCAGGGTCTGCGTGCTCTGTAGGATATATAGAGTATGTTAGGAACAAGATCAAAAATGTCAAGAGCAAAAGTATAAAGCAGAATCATTGCCACATTTGGTTTAGACTGCAGCCATTTAAATTTGTTTTGGCACAAATTTTGTACTGGAGGTGGTATGACACAACTGCACAATGATGACATTCACAAACACATTCACAAACAGGAGCATGTAGATAAAAAATGCAATAACACTAAGCACAGATTTGAAAACAACTGGATAGAATAAAATAGATTCATTAACTGATGCACTTACATGCACTCTAAGCTCTATGTCAAATGCATAAATTCATGCAAATTCTGTTAATGCCTTTAAGAGGAGCCTGGATGAGTTTTTGAACAACCATAATATCCAAGGCTATTGTGTTACTAATATCTACAGTTAGTATTAATGTTTGTATATATAGTTTATGTATGTGTTGGTATAAATTGGTAAGTATAGGTTGTGTATGCTGGGTTTACTTGGAAGGGTTGAACTTGATGAACTCTGGTCTTTTTTTAACCCTATGTAACTATGTAACTATATAAATAAATAATAGGGTATTGTGTATGATATTTAAATAATTTTACAGGTGTTTAATTGGATATTGCTTGTTTTGTTGATATGTGTCATGCAATGTCAGTTTATATGATCACATACCTTTGCTGATCCAGCCATATGTCCTGACTGTATATTCTTGTTGTAGTATTAATAATAATAATAATAATAATAATCAACAGAAAGAGAAATTTGTATTCAAGTCTGAAATAATTTGGTGTGTTTGTGTAAAGTCTGGATAAAAACACATTCCTGTATGTTTTTTTTTTTTTTTTTTTGCAATCTGTCTATAAAATCCCATTGATTTCTGCTATTTATGTGCTAAATTTAATCCCACGTTTTCGAAAACTTGGAGTAATTGAAATGCAGGTTGAGTGCATCATGGGGTAGTAAAGAAGCTTATCTACAGAGGGCCATCTTAAGGCATTCTCTCTTGACTGGAGAAACGATACAGTCATAAACTAATAAAGAAGCCAAGGCTCAGTCAGGGGCATCCAAGCGAAAAAAGAAGTAAAGTAAATGCAATTATCTGGAAAAAAATCTCTGCATTGCAAGGAAGTCTTCAATATTTCATAAGATATGAATAATATAAAAAAGAAAGATCACCATGACAAACATTCCAAGACTTAGTTTAATGGCACCTCCATATTTATAGTCTGATATCTTATTACAAAAATGTGTTTATTATACATTTCATTCATCTGAACCTTATAACACAGGAAACAAAAATGAATACTGAGCAACTGTGAAATATCTAAAGCTGCAGGCAAATAATTTGTAACCAGTGCATCCATATTATTTCATCATGATTTTATGCTGTAATGTTTGTATAATTCTATCCTGTAATTGATGTATAATTTTCAGAAAATGCAAATCTACTATCTGTACAACAGACTTGTGTATGTAAGCTGCAGTGCATATGATCCAGTCGTATATAGAGAATGACAAAGCAATTGCTGCACTAAAACAAGTGAAGACCCATCTATTTTTAGTTAGTTCGTCCCAGTGTAAAATGAAAATGTACATCTTTGTCTAACAAATGTCAAACAAAAGAAAGGAACTGCACCCTTATACATCTAAAGAACTAATGCAGTAAATGTGATATAGGCAGAACAGATATCCCTGTTTCCTTTATGGATTGCTAGCCACTGACTGCTGCAAATTAGTTATATAAAAGCTGGTCACACATGGGCCTAGAGGAAAAGGAATGTCTAAGTTACAGCCCCCCAAACTCACAACATATGACTGGCCCATGTTTGTGTTGGTCAATCACTTTGTGGAAGTACAGTCCATACAACCAATATAATCTCCAAAACATGTTATCAATCCATCTAGTATTTTTTACATCCCACAAGAGGTTGACTGGTCAAATATATCATTATAAGGGACAAAATATATAAATTCATAAAACTGGACAAGGAATAAGATGAAAATAAAAGTGTGGAAAAAAAGTAAAAAAAAAAGAAAAAAAACAAAAGTCAGAACCTATGTTAACTGCAAAGAGTTAATCAAGTCTGACTAATTTTTGCATGCTGTTCTTGTTGTCTTGAGTAGAACACAGATGTCAAGCTTAAAGTCTTTCAGCTGTTATAATCTGCAACCATCAGCATTCTCAGCCAACTAACATCTGTCTGATAATATAGTAAGTAGTAGTTCACAAAAGCAGGAATATCATGGGCTTGAGCAGGACTGAGCAAAATAAACCTTAAGTAGCGATAATCAAAAAAGACAAGACTTTAGACTCAGCTTAAAAGTGCATGCTAGGTTAAAAAAATAGTATTATTATTATTACCCAAATACAGGTATAGGACCCATTATCCAGAATGCTCGGGACCAAGGGTATTCCAGATAAGGGGTCTTTCCGTAATTTGGATCTTAATACCTTAAGTCCACTAAAAAATCAATAAAACATTAATTAAACCTAATAGGATTGTTTTGCATCCAATAAGGATTATTTATATCTTAGTTGGGATCAATTACAAGGTACTGTTTTATTTCTACATAGAAAAAGGAAATCAGTTTTAAAATTCTGAATTATTTGATTAAAATGGAGTCTATGGGAGACAGCCTTTCCGTAATTCGGAGCTTTCTGGATAACGGGTTTCCGGATAAGGGGTCCAATACCTGTATATAGCATGTAGCAGTTATGTCTACATAGGTTTTAAATTCTTAAACGTACATGCATACATACATTACTTACATGCATATGCTTATTCCTAATGTGATATTGCCCTTCTTTTGTGAAAGAAAAAATATCCTCAAAGATTCTTTGATCCCCACTGGAATCTTTAGCCCGAGTTAATCTTTTGGCTAACTTGCTTACACCAGGTTTGATATTTGAAAGGCTGAAGCTTACCTCTTTTTCTGAACATAGATGTCTTAAAGGGATTTGTGACACATATGGCTGGCAAAATAAAATGTCACATATAATTAGTAAATGCAGAAGGAAAATAATCTCTTATGCTTTCTTTTACTTTCTGCATTATGATTGCCCTAAAGGGAATTCCGGGCTTTAGTGATTGAGATGGTGTTGGCCACTGATATGTCTTGTCACTTCCACCAAATCAAACAAATGAAGAATGCTCTGCAGCAGCCAGAAGGGTAAGTGACCTTGTGATGTCTCATGGTAAAATGTTATAGCAAATGCTGGTACTTGTCATTGTTTTGTACTTCAAAAATGTCTTGTTAAGCAGTCAGCCATCTCTGAAATCTTATAATTCCTCTTCCTCCTCTGAATAGCTTTTTATAAAAAATAGAACCAGTAAATATTACATACAATTTTAGCTTTTTCATGTTTAACTATTTAGAGTACTACAAATTAGTGTGTAGAACTGGAAAAGGTGATGTACCGTGTTAGCCAATCAAAATGTTTACAGGGTAAACCTTTTGAAATAAAAAATAACAAAAGTGGTATAAAGGTGATACCTTTATTGGCTAACTAAGATAATCATAGCAAGCTTTCAGAACATTTTAGCTCCTTTTTTAAGCTGATTACCAGCTAAAGACCCTCAGAAAAATAGCTAAGGATCTACAGTGCACACTCCATAAGGATGAGAGGCTCCAAAATATATTCCCAGACCCACCACTTCTGGCATTCAGGCAGACCCCAAACCTAAAAAGACTAATAACAAGAAGTGCCTTAATCCAACCCAACAAAAATGGAACCTATCCCTGTGGCAAAAAACAATGCAAAACCTGCCCACACGTCTGTAATTCAGACAAAATACAGATTCCAGACACATTAGAGGAATACAGCATCCATGTACAACTGTTCTTCTTCCAACGTGGTGTACTTAATACTGTGTACTAGATGCCTAACAGGAGAGACTGGCTAAAGCCTGAGAAATTAAAAAAGGTAATCAGCTTGAAAAAGGAACTAAAATGTTCTGAAAGCTTGCTATGATTATCTTAGTTAGCCAATAAAGGTATCACCTTTATACCACTTTTGTTATTTTTTATTTCAAAAGGGTTACCCTGTAAACATGTGTAGAACTGCACACAGTTGTTCCCAGAGGATGCCCTTTACTGAGTATGAGGGCAAGACAACACCGACATACAGAGTGCAAGCTATTTTTCAACATCTAAAATGTCATCTTTAGTAAATATATGTTTCAGGATAATGTAAACTGTACACAAAGAACTTTAGTAATATGTTATGATATGAAATAAGAAGCTTCTTACAATGGTGCATTCATTCTCATTCAAGAAAGCAAGTTCTCTTTTATATGGGTCATTGCAAGGCTTGCACCAGGTCTAGTAACCCATCAACATATCTGAGATTATTGATATTTCTATTTGTAATTTTGTTTCTTTTTGACGTGACCAAGAATTTTGCATTTTATCATCTGTGTCCCAGCCATCTATCCCTCACAGAACCAAGCCTGGCAAAACAGCAAGGCCTTTACATAAACACAGGTTCAGGAAAAGGAGGAAGCAGTAGAACTGTCAGGCAGTTTAGTTTAGGGAGAATGGTGCTTTCAGAAACAGACCAAATGTGTAGGTAGAGATATCTGTACACAGGTACAGGTTAGGGCAGGCAGCATTCAAGATCAGACACCAGGAAATAAACAGATAGCACCCAGGAGTCTGACAGCAGCAGAGACCCACAATTAGAACACCTACACTCAATATGTCTGACAATAGAAAAGTGCTGTGAAGTCACTGCACGTGAAACCTAATCGGATGATGACATTATGTGACATTACAGAGTGGATGATGCAACCAGGCAACTGCCATGCCACACTGGTGAAGGACTGGGCACCATGATCTTTGCAAGTACTAGTCTTAGTGCACATCTTTCTAGAGCCACACAGTTGCTTCATATTCATCAGTAGTGTAAAATAGCAAAACATGCATAAGACAGTATGTCATTGTCTACTTTATTTGCCTTTAACATAGAAAATATTAGTTTATTTTGACATTAAAAAATTATAAAGAGATCATATCAGAATGATTACTGTATTATACTCAATTGTCTTCACGCTGAAAGGTAAATACTGTTTTCTAAATAATACATGCATAAAGCCCTCTCTTACAAAGAATACACAGCAAAAGACAAATTCATTCAAATGTAACTCTGTTCAGGCTAACAGTGATCACATGCATTATTTACATTAAAACACTGTAATGAGCTTAGAAAATGTAATAGCCGTGAACAGTGATAAAATTGAAATGTCATTGTAAGGCAATATTGAGAATCACCAGAGCATGAAGTATATGCAAGGGACATCATCAGAGCATGCTATAATTGTATTTATATTTTATTGTAATATAATATATATATACAGTACATACACAAAGGATGGCACACCTCTACATATCATACCTCGGGTGCTCAGTAAAGAGTTTCAATAGTCCAAAAAAAACCAGCAACACCAGGATTTCTTGTGAAAAAAGAGAAAACGTGTATTTAAACTAGCATGATAAATATATATATATAACGTCAGATGCATTTTTGCGAAAAATTTTTCTATTTATTTATCATAAGACCTGTGAGTGCGGGACCTTGTATTTTCCGTTTTATATATATATATATATATATATTTTTTTTTGTTATTTTTTTTTTTTTGCACTGGTTATCAATGGAGCAATAATAGATGCTGTAAAATTCAAAGGCAGAATATTAATATTCTAGTATTATTCTAACTATTAGAAATTAACTAATTATGTTTCCACATGGAAAAAAGCTTATATGCAAATTAACTTGGGTTATTTACATTTATAGGATTGACAAGCCAAAAGCCTTATCCTTGTTGTTGCATACAGCAGACATAAGCCATCCAGCAAAAAACTGGGATCTCCATCATAGGTGGACCATGTCTCTACTAGAAGAATTCTTCAGACAGGTAGTTCATGCTAAAAGTACTTAAGTATCATGGAATCCAAAGTGTTAAAAATTGCCCAAGAGGAATGGAAAAGAAATGAAAATACAATCAATTATTTCATAAATGATTTTCTGCCATGGATAGTTGGCAAAATCATGTGCATGAATAATATTATACATTTCAACATGCATGGACTGTTTACTGTGAGCAGCAAAGTATGCCCTGGAGCGCTGAGGGGCCCTAGGTTGTACCCCATAGAGGCCATACACTTCACTTGCATCCTGGCTTATGGTCTTTGCTGTTGCACTCTTTCTTCTTCTCCCTCTGTGGTGGGGTTTTTCTTTTTCGTTACGTTTCTAAATTTTCTTATGTCATATGATGGTAAATCCAGTGCAAAGTACAGAGCACAGCACTGACAGGCACAAGCCTGTCCATAAGCAGACAGTAAGAATCCCTAACATCCTTCACCCCCAGTGCACATGGTTTCCTTAATGGGTTGCGCTCATTTTTCTCCCTGTCTGTATGCAATTCTGCATGAATAAACACAGTGCTTTGTGCATAGTTTTGCCCAGTATTGATAAATGAGACTCTTCTTTGGTTTTCTGCAGTACTTAAAGAAAACCTTTTGAAATGTACCATTGACACAGCTAGCAGTTAAACGTACCAAACCTTAGTGCATCAGTCTTTACTTCATTTCAGATAAAGTAGTTATTGTGAACTATCATGCCTGTCCATATCTGAGATATGTTTAGGCTGCAAAATGTGTAAATTTTAAATGACCTGTCTCTGTTTACTGGTAACTCTGTTAAACACCAGAGTCTTGCCCATCTAGCGCTGAATATTTAATTATGACTGTCATTTTGTAATGCCCATCTGAGGGATGAGTCACTATCAGTCAGTTTCACTTGCTTTATTAGACATGTTTCATTCCTTCCCTTTATTAGATTATTCACATTACCAAGATAGCTGTGAAATGACTGACAGACTTTGGTAGATAGAGATACAGCACCTTCAGCTATGTTTTTCCTTCTTAATGGATACAGAGTATGTTAACTCCTAATCTCTATTCATTTTCATAAAAAAAACTTTTATATTTTGTGCTGCATGCAGGTTTAGTAAAGTTGTCTAAGGACCCCCCCAAATTATTGCCTTGTAAGATCAAGCATAACTCTTTCTATTTAATCATACATTAGCACAATTTATTTAAGTAAGCTTTAGTACATATAAAGTTCAAAACAATTATGTTATGATGAGGATGGTAAAAAAAACAGGGCATAACAGGAGAATGCTGGATCAAAATAGATATTCTGTTGAATAATTATTTTAAAAATGGAATACAGATACTATTTTTTCCTTTGGACACAGCTGCATTATAGCTGTATTATCAGCCAAAAAGAATAGCAGCTCTGCAAAAGTGAATATCTAACATGAATATCTAGCATAGATATCCCAAGCCTTAGCTTGGCCTACCTTTAGTAGTTTTGTACTATTGCTGGTGCCTAAGGCCCAACCAAGTATTACTTGCATTTGTAATGGGAAGGTATCTTCAATAGTGATGAGATAATCTGTCCTGTTTTGTTCAGCCAAATAATTCTCCAAAACTGTAGAAGAATTCGCAAAACGGTGAAAAATTAAAGTATTATTATTTGCCCAAACTCTGGAGGAATCACTTTTATTTTATTACTTGAAATGCATAGCAACTTTAATGTGCACTACTTGGGCAAAAAAGCCAAAGTAAAGGTAGCTTTGTGCCCTATTTCTTTCCCTTTGCCCCATACTGTGCAGTGTGGTATATGAACTTGACTCTGCAGTCATTGACAGTTGTTAAGTAAAATAAACAGACCTCTTACTGTAAGAGAAAAATGCAACACATATAGAATTACAAAAAAGGGAATTTTGTGATAATAGCAAACCCATGGATAGGACAGTACCTTGAACTTGATCTCAACCTAGATATAATTCATCCTTATTAGAGGTAAAACAGTCCTATTGGCTTTATTAATGTTTAAATTATTTTTTAGTAGGCAAAGTGTAAAACCCCAGGTCCCAAACATACCAAATAACAGGTCCCATACTTGTACTCCTAATTTTTCCTGGTTATCCAAAACAACTCTGAAGGAGAATCAGCGAGATCCAGCTTGTAGAGATGGCATGCAGCTTCTGGGAAAGAAGGTTTAGAAAGTCTGACATAAATTAGCAGCTCAATACCCAACAGTAGCAGTTAAAACAAGGATCACAAAATCATTATTGGAAACATACCAGAAAAAAAGGCTGCTTTAAGTGTGGTGGTTGCCAAACATGCAGTGGCATGTTACAGAGTGAGACTTTTATACCCCCCCACATGGGAACAGTCTATTTTAAGTCATTTTCTGCAAGCCAAACACTCATTGCCTCAGTTTAGGCATATGATAATAGGCCATATTCCTCCTCTGAGTAGAGGTTTGGGGTCGCGTGGGGGTGTATACTGTATATCCAGCAAAAGAGGACAGTCTGGTCTCTTCCCTGTATACTATCACAGAGTACAGACCCACACACTCATACATGTAATACATTTTTACACATCAAATCCATACCTACATACATACACTTTGGTTTATTTGATTATTTTGGTAGGCTGTCAATGATGCATTTGACTGGCCAGATATTCTGTACATTTTATATGATCTCTGTAACTTATTTCCCCACATTTAGGACCATATTTATTTACATTGGAGATAAACAACACCGGTGATGTTTCTGATAGCAACCAATCAGAGCTTTGCATTTGTTCTGTAACTTGTAGGTGACTGTTCACATGTAACTGCTGATTGGTTGCTATTGGAAACACTGGTAATGTTTGTCTCTAGTGTTCCTAAATATACTTTCAATATCACCTTGGTGAGTGTTGTTTGTTGAACATAGAACTTGCACAAATTTATTATCTATGCAAAATATTTAACAGAAGATTTCTGAAAAACGTAATATGGGTTCTAAACATACAGGTTGCCATAGCAACAGAGTGCCACAAAAGAGGAACTATTTGTTATTTTTTTTTCTGTTTAGTATTTTGATGTCTCACTCTTGATAACAGAACATTTTTTTTTTAATTTTTTTTTAGTGCCATGGGGTGGGGTGATAATGATATTGTTTTTTCAACGCTCAAATAACTTTTGTGAACTTTTTTTGCATAAGCCCAAGTGAAAAAAGAGAGGCTGGTTATTATCCTTTAAATAAGAAGTGACTGGACTATTGTTTGCATTTATGCAAAACTGAATGCAAAATCACAGTAATGCCATGAAAGCTTTGTGATGTAGCTGCTGCATGTGTCATTATAAGAAGAAAGCACAGTAACGTGTGGTGAAAATGCATGAATTACATTCTGTATATTATAGTATTTTAAATGTTTTGATAATTTTATATTCAAGGGTGACAAAGAAGCAGAACTTGGACTTCCCTTTTCTCCCCTGTGTGACCGCAATTCAACTATGGTTGCCCAGTCTCAAATAGGTAAGGCATAACGCTTTTATGCAGGAATTTGCATTAAAATGATCTTTGTTGTTTTCAGTCTAAGAATTTTTATAAGGTTTGCATTTCACTTGAATACTCCTTTTCCTTTGGACTTCAGGGAAGACTTTGCAGATAGTAATGTACTGTATATAGTGGTGTAAACTGCAGAAAAATACAACTAACATCCATCATATTAGGTTGGTTACTTCTGTTATATTACTTGCAATGGGCTCCGTTTAGAGCAGCTGAAATGTTGATTGATGCAGATACAGGAATTTTTTCCTATGCTTATATTTGTAGAATGCTTTAAGCCCTAATTCTGATACATTTTGTGGGTGTTGATTTTTTCCTGTGTTTTCTGTGCCTTGTGGCTTATGTTGATGCTTTGGCTCCATCTAGTGTATTTTGTGAAGATTTTTATAATGTACAGTATGAACCAGATTAATGGATTAGAAGCAAAGACTACTTAAATACCAGGATTTATAGATGGATTTATCTCTTTTTAAACTACAACAAACAAATTTATATATGAACATAAAAATGAGTGTGTGTTTAGTTTAACTATAAACTGCTGTAACTATTTTTAAATTTTATTTGTGTGAATATTTCACAGGGTGGGCCAAGCCGACCAGGCACCAAGGCAACCCGGTTGGCCACCTCGCCCCTGCATCTTCCCACTCCCCGTTTGATGCGCATTGCCCCCACCATGTTATGACAGCCGGTGGGGCAAGAGAAGGGAGTGTGGACTAGGGGCAGGCAGGAGAGGTTGCTGCCTGGCGCCCCCCAATTGTTGTGCCCTAGGCAGGTGCCTCTTCTGCCTACCCCTAGTTCATATGGAGAAGGATACTACATCCTGTAGGGCCCGAATACTATTGTTTTATTCTTGCTGATGTTTTTTCTTTCAGTCTCTTATCTCATGCTATCTCCTGCTAAAGAAAAACTTATCTTTCTAGAAAAATCTTTCTTTTACTTACTGCTCCTTTTCTTTTAATTATTATTATTATTATTTTTTTAATAATGGTGCTTTTGACACATTCTACCTTACTTGATTAATCATGCCTACCTGCTTGGCTTTGCTATACTTATGATATACTCCAGCACTGGGGACTGAAAGTTTAATCTCGCAAGCAGTCCTAGCACAGATCATTAAGTTAGTATAGGAAAAGCAAGCAGAAGAGCAAAAAAATTGTGAAACTTTAAAAAAGAATAGCGAAATGGCAAAAAAAAATTGTGAAACACAACTTTTTTGCCACACACAATTTTTTTGACGCTGCAAATTTTTTTCGCAAAAAAAACTGCCAAAGGTGAAACGCAGAAATTCACTGCGAATCCATGCCTGCCAATAAATTTTGCTTATCACTACCATTACAAACGACACAGAGCAGTGCAGGAGAGAAGTTGAGTAATGTGGTGGGGGATGTTATTGTATAGTCACATACCTGAACTTGAAAGCAAACAGCAGCACTGTGATAGGAAACTCTGACACTGTGTGGTCACTGTGGTATAAACTAACAACACCATTTGACTACACTACCTTCCTGTCCTCCTGTCAGTAAAGCATTTAGGTTCTGCCTTGCAAGCCCTCATTGACAAGCCCAAAGGATATAAAATGTCAGATATCCCCTTAAATCTTTTGTATAAAGTCTCTGGTGCAAAATGCATCAGTCAAAGCTCCTGAAACCCCTGCATTTAATGGATTTTTTTCATTAGTTTCAGTAGTGCTGTGCTTAGTTTTGTGCAGTCTGTGCAAAGACATCAACCTAGAGAAGCAGCTTGCAGGGGGGTTGTGCATGTAGCACAACACTTGGAAAGTACTGTAGGTGTGGCCTAATAATGTAAGGGAGCATGGCCTATTATATCATCAGTAATTACATCACTGAACATGCACAAATCTTAAACTGGCACTTGTATGTCTTCATCTGTCCTTGATCTGTCAGCTTCAACTGTTCTCCTGTTTATATAATTTTTGTAACCCTTTCTTACCCTGTTTCCCCGAAAATAGGACATCCTCCGAAAGTAAGGCACCCCCCCCCATTTTTCACCCCCCTCGGAAAATAAGGCACCCCCCGAAAATAAGACACCCACCTATACGATGGAATAAATGTGTACTGTATTCTTCCTCATGGAAAAATAAGACATCCCCTGAAAATAAGAGCTAGTGCATATGTTGGAGCTTAAAAAAATATAAGACAGTGTCTTATTTTCGGGGAAACACGGTAGCACAGAAATTGGATTGCACTCACTTCTCTGGGCTGTTGCCTGTTGAGTAGGCTGAGTCCCTTTGCATATATGAAAGGAAAGATACTGGGAACTGGGATTTACATTGCTGTGCCCCACCTATTGGACACTGAGGAGCACACCTCAGGAGAATTACACTAGGAAATAATCCAAGTTTTGCAGCAAAGATAAACTTTATATAAAAGATAAAATAAGCAATAACTGTTAAATGCAATATCGTTTAAACCCTGCACTGGGGAACTTGTGTAGTATATCAGGAGAAACACTTGTCCTTACACAGGGGACACACGAGGATGGCAACAGGCGGTTGTTCCTCTGTAATTGGCTCTCTCTGCAACTGAGGATCCTTTATAACCTGCTGATCCCACCTGTGGTTTTGGGTCCAAAGCCAGGCACTCCCTGGGTCCTCCACCTCTCCCAGAAGTGCCCTGGGGCTCCCAGCCAATCAGATTTCTCTCCAGTATGTAACCGGGCTAGACGATGTCACAGACAGAAAAACAGGGGAAAGAGTGCTCTGATCCCCTACATGGTATAATATAATCCTTTGTCAGGAAGAGAAGGGTCAGATGCAAGAATTTGTGTTGTATATGAATTGTCTGGTTAGACTGGGGCTGGGATTGTTGAATATAAAATGCAGTAATACATCGAGTAATATATTTGTCTCTTTCCATATATTCTGGAGGGGATGGGGAGAGGTGGGTTTGTGGTAACATTGCACAGAAGGGAGAAGTCCCCTGAAGGAAAACACAAAGAGCTGTAGCTTATAATGAATACTATACCCCTTACTAATCAGTATAAAGAAGTCACATTGGAATTGTGTGACCCGTATAAAAGCTTTTATATGGTCACCTAACCCTACTGTGACTTCTAATATCTATATATAAATTACAGTAGGGGGTACATTATTCACTATATAAAAGGGTATTTTCCTAAATGAGGAAGCATTTTCTTAAGTGTTGAGCAATCTGTTTATAGTGACATGATTTGAGAATCTTATGTTACATGTGCAATAATCATTTTTATATGCAATAATTCAGTTAGAATTTGACATAAGTGGCAACATTTTTGTTACTGTGCACTTGTGTTTATGGGAGGCCCCATATACATAACTTTATAATGCATACAGCAACAATATGTGAATTTAAATGCAGTGAAATGCTAAAGTATTGAAAATGAATGAGATTAAATTGTTTGAAATATGTGGAAATACAATTATTTTTTTTGTTAAATAGTCCAGCCTTTTCTTACAAGCTTTTTGTTTGAAATGTCTTATTATCTTTTGATATATTAATGTACCTGTATGTGCGTTCGGATGATCCCTCTTCCTGTGAGCATACTGGACACAATAGATTTTACCTTATAAAATGCTGATATTATATTAATAATCCTATTCTGCAGGTTTTATTGATTTCATTGTGGAGCCCACATTTACCGTGTTAACAGATATGATAGAGAAAATTGTAGTTCCACTCATCGAGGAAGCATCGCGATCTGGGCTTACAGGATTTCGGCGATCAAGGTAAGAAAAGAACAAGACAGCATCAGTATCTAACATAAAGTTATTTGTTGTAGACCACACAATGCTTTTTTTTTGCTTAATAATAAAACACATTAGTGCACACAAAACCAGCATATGTTCAGGATATTTCTCAGTTACCCATGGCTAAACATTAGTTGGAAGTAAAAAACAATCCCAGTAAGCTTAAACGTAGGCCAACTGAATATGTCCAGAGCAGGAAACCGGAATAGTGAAGCAAGAGGATATATGATATATGACCTGAACCAGAAAACTGTTTCTTGGGTAAAGGCTGAATGTTTTACTTTTTAAATGATTCTCTCTATTTTTGATGGCATTTTGTTCTTCAAACACAAGTTTTTTTTTATGTCACATGGATTTGTGTGGGTATTTTCAGTAACATTATGCAGCTTTAATATGAATTTAATGAATATGGAATGGGTTGAAAATATTAACAATTGAACAATAGATATGGTATTTGCTATGTCTTACACAAATCTGCATAGTATAACTAAATTCCTAGTGCTTATCCCACAGTCCCTCAAGTGTGGGAAGAGATAAAGGGGCATGTTTATAAGGAGCTCATTATCTCTATTAAATCACAGTCTTTTAATCACAGTCCTTACTAGCCTCTATGTTATTCTGTTTATATTATATTATCCTTTTTTTTTTTTGCATTTTAGTTTGAACAGCATTACCACCTCAGACGTTAAAAGATCAAGTGTGAAAAGCACTGGATCAGAAGGAAGTGCCTCATTAAACTGTTCTATCCTCACTGTGGATTTTAAAAGTTTTAAATGTACCTGGTATGATGTTGTACTACAAAATAGAGAAAAATGGAAGACTCAAGCAGTAAAAGGTGATTCTTAATCATAAATATATATGGTATTTATATTACACATTTTACACATTGTTACATACATTTTATTTTCAGATAACCCTACTGCATTCTATTAAAAATGTGCCACTATAATCAAATCTAAATACTATTTTATGTGTTTCTGTTGGCTCTCAAAAGTACAGATGAGCAAGTTTTTTGCCAGGTTTTGCAACATGAAAACATCCAGTGGCCACAAAAAAAAGTTGCCTCGTGGAAAAAGTCTCTGAAAAAAATGCCAGTTGATTCAATGCATTTCGTGAGTGTTCATTGTTTTGTGTACCAAATGGATTTGCTTCCAGAACAAAAGCAAAATTTATGACTGAAGAACTATTGTCAATTTAAGATTTCCAAATATTTGGAAGTAAATATTTGGTGAAGTCAGTTAAATCTCAAGATCTTCAAAACAAACAGCTTATATAGACAAATTTTCTTAGAGACACACATACCCACCTTCCTTCAGTTACACACCCTGGGGACATATCAGGGAAAGTTTTCAGGATCGAGCCTTACCATTTGGCATAGCTAACTCAACGAAAACTTTTACAAAGATGTTATCTTGTATTGTAGACCTTAGACTAAACAGATATACACATATATATGTATATTAGAAAAGTCTCATCAAACATACTTTAAATGTGGACAACTGTTTATGAGTCAAGTAGGAATGTTTTAATAGATTATATTTCACCTGAACTGCTGCATATAATCTAATTGCATGCATATTACCCTGGAGAAAAGTAATACAATTCAATACTGTAACCAGTGGTATATAATTTCCCTTCCTATTTTATTTTATTTTTTTTCCTTTTTTCTTGTTGATTTGTTTCATGTATGTTACATAAAACAATAAAAGGATAAACTATAAAAAAAAGAATATACAAATTTAAAAATATAGGACCAGTTTCTCCCTCTAAGTAGAGTACCAGCCTAATTTGAACAGATCACCTAGATGTCATAACAGTGTAAATGTAGTGTAAACATTAGGTTTAATGGCCACAGTATGCAGTATCACAGTATACTATCGGATTTATCTTAATGTGTAGTGCCCCAGGGCATACAGTAGTTTTCACGCAGTTCCAAAGTTTATTGCCCCCAGAACACACAGCAGTATAAATGCTGTTCCAGTTTCATATTATGCATAAAACGAACTAGTATGATACCAATTATACCAAATACCCACTGGTAGCTTTTTGTTTAACTGAACACATACCACCACAATGCAAGGTTCATTTGAATTAAAATAAACTACCTGCCCACTGGCAGCATAACATTCATTATTATTATTAACTATGGGAAAATTCAATCTCAGATTGAATACGCAACAATGGGTTTTTAAAGTTATGTTGCCAGTAGACAGAAAGCATTTTAACTTGCCAAACTGCTCTAAGAGCAGTTAATAATGCATGTTAGGAACTTGTGCTGATTTTATTGTGGGATAACTCCTTTTATTGAATTTATTGTGGAATAACTCATCTAAATATTTGCCCATCAGGTGCCTATCCTCTAATACCGTGAAGGGCATGCAGGATAAAAAAAGTCTGCCTGTATGGCAGACACAGGCAGCATAGGTCAGGCATTGTATGGCACACACAGGCAGGGTAGGGCAGGCATAGTATGTTACACATAGGCAGGGTAGGGCAGTATGACACACACAGGAAGCATAGGGCAGGCAGAGTATGGCACACACACGCAGGGTAGGGCAGGCAGAGTATAGCACACAGAACCAGTATTCTGCCTGCCCTACCCTGCCTGTGTGTGCCATACTCTGCATGTGTTTGCCATACTCTGCCTGCTCTATGCTGCCTGTGTCTGCCATACTGTGCCTGCCCTATGCGCCTGTGTGTGTCATACTCTGCCTGCCCTATGCTGCCTGTGGGAGGTGAACCTCCTACATTAGAGGAATGGCGCTTCCATTTGAAGCAGCATAGGTGTTTTTTCACGGTGAGGGCAGTGAGGTTGTGGAATGTCCTTCCTAGTGATGTTGTAATGGCAGATTCTGTTAAAACCTTTAAGAAGGGCCTGGGTGAGTTCTTGAACAAGCATAATATCCAAGGCTATTGTGATACAAATATCTACAGTTAGTATTAATGTTTGTATATATAGTTTATGTATGTGAGTGTATAGATTGGTAAGTATAAGTGTAACTATGTAACCTGGCAGGCATTTGGTCATTTGCAAATATGGATTTAAGGGTGTGTCTCAATATGACATAATATGATTCTTTCACATATGGCATAAAGGAACATATATGATACATAGATATTGTCTGTGATTGGCAATAAAAAAGTGGTGAAACCAGTTATGGCCATCTTTGACACACTTTGATTCAATTTATTCTGACATGAAATTTTTAACATAAAAAATATGTCTTTATTACTCTCATACCTACAATATTTTTACAACATTACAACAATTTTTATATTCAACAGGGCTTAAATATGAACAATTGGCAAATTTGTACCTGGGCAGTAACCCATGGCAACCAAACAGCTGGTTGAAAATCACTGATTGGTTGCAATTGGATGGAAAATGCTAATCACTGGTTGCTACAGGTTACTGTGAAAATGTGCCCAGTGTCCATAAACAAGCACTAGGTGGCTTAATAGGGTAGGCTTAACTATGTACAGTTATGAAGCACCCAGCTTTCTTATTTTGAGACAGTAGGCCTGATTTACTGTGTTAGGTACTAAATGCACCATTGCAATTGCCCATGGCAACCAATAAGATCTTTATGTGTGCAGTTTAACGCCTGTATTTGTAAATAAACCTTAAGTTCCTAATAACTACCCAGTGACACTATGCTTTACTGCAGTAGATCTTGGGTATTATGAAATTTCCCTTTTAATAATGTTCACCAAGCTAATATATTGGATTTTAGTACTATTGTTACTATTACAATTGTTCTTACAGATTCTGGGTGATGCCAAGTCCTATAATGGCTGCAGGCCACACACTATTACTTCTTATATGGAAAGTTACCAGCAAGAAAATGACTTTGTTATAACCATCACAGTAAATTACGATACTGAGCATTGATAGATAATTAAACTTTAACTTATCTTATGAAGCATATTTGCAATTACGACACTGGACACTTTACTTATTCAGCCTGCTGAATAATTTAACAATTTATAAATCAATGGTATATTATTACATCCAAGCCTGAGGCCTAATTTCAACACATAAGGAAAGCTAAGCACAAGAATGAACTGACTAAAAAATGAATAATAGGTCAGAACATTTTTATTATAGACTCATTTCTGGGTTTTTTTAGCATTCACCAGAATTCTAAACTTTTAATTGGTTTTGCTGGCAGGCTCATATGACTGCAATATTTTAAGTAGGTATGGTCTTCTTGTAAAAATTAAAAAGATGAAATTGATTTTCCAAGGTAAAATTAGCAATGTACTATTATTTTGTATTTAAAATAAATATAAGATTTTCTTGACAAATATGTAAGTAAAAAATGGATGTAAACTTACTCGGAGTACTCCTTTTGGCATTTACATTAATTTCTGTTTTTATTGGGTTCTTGCATATTAGACACTGTAGGCTGCTTACCTTATTCAGTAACCCCAACTGAGCATGTAGCGCTAGCATGGTGACATTTTCACTGATATGGGTGGGTTTATCAATAATCAACCAAATGTATAATTAATCAAAAAGAAAGAAAGTTGAATCATTATACGAAATGCTTATTTTTTTTAAGGTTTTTATTTTGCAAAAACAAAACAAGAAACACCAAACAAAATTGACCCATAGTATCTGGGTACAGGGGACAGTTTCAATACAGTAGGGGTCTCAATATACATATAAGAGATCATAAAGATATGATTATAAAAACCAGCAGTTTGGTAATGATAGTTGGGGGTTGACATCTAACCAATGAGATGCTCATCTTTATATTAATATAATATGGATTATTTCTTAGCAACTCCTCAAATTGTTTTCATTGTTTAACTTGAATGGTTTTTATACTGGATTCAGAACAGTTATTGCTATCTGCTCTACCTATATTCTAACACAACTATGGGATTTTTTTCTAAACAGATGCAGATGAGAAAGCTAAAAGAGAAGCAGAAGAAAAAGATAAAAGAGATCCAGATGAAAATCACCAGGAAAAGGAGGATAAAAAGACTGATGAAAATGAAGATAAAAATGACAAACCTTTGTTAAACAAACATGAACCAAACAAAGAACATCATTCTGGAGACAGCAAACTTACAGAATCTAGTCAGGGAAATATAAATGGGACTCGTTTACCAAATGCAAAGAATCAAGAATGTTCCTCAGGAGATCAAACTAATCAAGAAAAGTTGGGAGACACAGACAGCAAACAAGTAGTACAAAATGGTGAGTCTGCTCTGCATTTTTCTACATATAATGGCACATAGTTAACTTTCCCACTATATTCAAGTCAGTGTTAGCCATGAATTCTAAACTCGGGGGCAGATTCATCAAAGTACGAGTTTGAATCCCGAAATGTGTAAAATTCAGATTAGATACGATAAATTCTGATTATCGGAAATGTCAAAAAATGACATTTACAAAAAACCGTAATAGTCACAATAATATTGTAGTGGCAATCCAAAAGTCACAAAATTTTCATATAAATTCAATGTCAGAAAGGTTTTCCCGCCGTTTACGATCAGTAAACGGCGGGAAAACCTTTCTGACATTGAATTTTCTGTGCATGTTTTTGAAGACTCCCACAGGAAAAAGTTCTGATCACAATTTTTGAAATCTAATTTTTCTAAATCATGGCAAAATCCCAATTTTGAATCTTAATAAAACTGTCCCTAAGTCAGTGCAAGGGTCCCCTGGGAAAGTTAATGGAAGTACGATGACTGCATGGCACAGCACTGTGCTGCACTAATTTTTTTTAACTGGCATGGAGAAAAAACTTAGCAGCTGGATTCAGTGGGGTGTGTCTGACATATTTGCACCCCTAATGAATTGGACTTCTGTGTTCTTTATCAAGTGTCAACATATTCTACAGTGCTGTACAATATAAAGTAATAGAAGGGGTCATACATCAAGGATGCAGATTATATTCAAACACTGACAGTTACTGTAAAACTTGTAAAGGGATTCCTGCTCATTCAAACTTACAGTCTAAAGCAGTGCTGTACAACTGGTGGGCCCCCTTGTGTGGCCCCTTACCAGTCTGGCTGCTAGAACTGCTTACCTTTGTGTAAGTTTTAAATGGTATTGGTACTGAGATTAATTGGCCCCTGCATTAGTCACACCTCAGATTCAGACTGTACGCCCTTCCATTGTTCACACCTCAGATTTATTTTACCTGTGTGTGCCATACTTTGCTTGCCCTACAATTTCTGTGTGTGCCATATTCTGCCTGCCCTATGCTGCTGATGTGTGCCATACTCTGCCTGCCCTATGCTGCCTGTTTGCGCCATTCTCAGTGCCATACGCTGCCTATGAATGCCATACTTTGCCTGTGCTGCTATACCCTGCCTGCCCTATGCTGCCTATGTGTGCCATACTTTGCCTGCTCTATGCTGCCTGTGTGTGCATACTCTCCCTGCCCTATGCTGCCTATGTGTGCCATACTCTGCCTGCTCTATGCTGCCTGTGGGAGATGAACCTGGTGGGGGGTTGTTCTGGAAGTTTGTTAGCATTTGAAAATAGTTGTTAGGGTGTCCCTAAAGTGTATAATTCTGTTTTGGGGGTTGCTGGGCTATCCACAGGGGAGAATGAGGCATATGGATTTAAAGGTATGGCTTAATGGGCCTGATTCACTAAAGTGCGATAAAAATTATTGCACGCTTTTTTGCGTTAAAAAACGCAAAATAATTTGCGCGCGATTCACCATAGTATTATCGCGTGCGAAAAATCGCCATTTTCGCATGGGTTATTTCTCGCACTAGTTTTACTGCATGCGTTAATTTCCGCGCTGAAAAGAATACGATCGCATGATTCACTATAACTTTTGCGCGCTAAATATCGCATTCGGCTATGCGAAAATTAACACCTACAACAGGCAGGCGAAAAATTATACAAAAGTACAGTAAATGATTTTTTGCAATAAAATATGGACTTACAGTGTTATTTATTCAAGTATGTGTTTCCCCTAGAGTGACGCAGCCGCCAGCTTGCAGCGAAATGTTCATTTTTAATATAGTAATTTTCTGCAAGTATTGGCGTGTATGGCTAACATGGTGTGCGTTCATTTGTGTGACTATTTATATTTGGCTACAAGTGATGAAATGTTTAGCCAGGCATGGATTCGCAGCGAATTTTTGGACGTGCGTTGAATTTTTTTGCGGCGGATTTTTTCATACGTTTCGCAAAACAATCCGCTAATGGCAAAACTCATGAAAAAATTTGCCACACAAGCGTCAAAAAATAATAGTCACAGCAACAATTTTTTTGCCCACATAAATTTTTGCCGTTTCGTGGATCTTTCGAAAGATTTGCTAATTTTTCACTAAAGATAACCAGAACACATTTGCTCATGACTAGTGGCTACTATTTATAAGCATCTACTATTTATATGATACCATTTATATGCTACCATTTATATGTGGCTAATATTTATATACACCATTTATATGCGGCGACAATTTTTATACACTATTTCTAAGCTACCATTCATATGCAGTGACTATTCGCGGGCGTAATTTAGCACATGTACCAGCAAATACCGCATTGAATTAGTCTTCGCGAGTTAAATAACGCATGCGCGAGTATGCTTATAGTGAATCGTGCGAAAAATCGTCAAAATTAAGCCGCTGTAAAAATTTTAGCGCACAATAAAAATAGCGCACGTTTTATCGCCCTTTCGTGAATCAGGCCCAATATGACTTAATAAACTTTTTATATAGTTATATATTTATATATTTACACAGGAGGTGAGTGGTGTAAAATACTAATCACACTATAAAATGTTGAATATATTCTGTAGTGTGGTCAGCAAACAGTAATCAGTATGCCCTGTAATTATATGGAAGGAAGCTGAAGCATAATGAACTCTTGAGTTGAATTTTTTTTTTTCTTTAATTTAATTTTAAATTATTTTCTTGCTGCAGACATGTGCTGATATTTTAGGCAGACACTTTCAGTATTGACAGTGAACATATTTGTCTAATCTCTGGTGTAAATATCTGCACTAAAGCTAAATAAAGCTGTGAAAAGATGTCTATTTTGTATTTTCAATAGTCAGCTCAGGTTATTAGTACAGGTATCGGACCCCTTATCCGGAAACCCGTTATCCAGAAAGCTCCGAATTACGGAAAGCCCATCTCCCGTAGACTCCATTATAAGCAAATAATTCAGAATTTTAAAACTGATTTCCTTTTTTTATGTAGAAATAAAACAGTACCTTGTAATTGATCCCAACTAAGATATAAATAATCCTTATTGGATGCAAAACAATCCTATTGGGTTTAATGAATGTTTTATTAATTTTTTAGTAGACTTAAGGTATGGAGATCCAAATTACGGAAAGACCCCTTATCCGGAATACCCTTGGTCCCGAGCATTCTGGATAATGGGTCCTATACCTGTATATCAGGAGCCAGCTGATGCTCAGATACTCTAAATATAGAACAAATATTTGAATTATCCACTGCTATAAAAACCATTTGGATATTCTGTATTAAAGAAAATAAATTCATCCCGACATTAACTGTTACACTGGAATACCTATATTGTTTAGTGAAATATGTAAAATATAAGCAAAGCAAGTGCCTATCATGGATATATGATATGGTCAAAACATTTGCATTTATGAACTGGGGTGGGGGGGTGAGGTGAGATGTATACAATAAAATGTTGGGGCTAGTCCCCTTTGTATCAGCTTTGTGTGCCTACTACAGTTTAAGCCATTAACATATAACACAGTAGTAATTGTTCTAATTAATGCCAACTATTGGCACATAATTAAGCTTTGCCATTTATTTGGTTTATTATTCTTTATTTACTAGACTAACTTTGCCTGCATAGGTACCTCCAAATGGCAACACATCAGTAAATAAGGTTATGGAAATTTATAACAATTAATGTATGTTAAATAATGTAACTGCTAACAGAAACAAATGGGCCTTGTTATTAATTTAATTTAATTAATACAGAATTTTTTTCTGAGCTACTACCACTTGGTAAAATATCCCCAATCAGTTAAACATTAAATAAACCTAAAAGGAATGTCTTGCCACCAATATGGATTTATACAGTTTACCTATGATCTAGTTTTAATTTTTAAAGCAGGAAATTATTTGCTCAAAATGGCGCTAATGGAATAGTGGGTTTTTGGATAAGTGAACCCTTACATGTATAAATATTACTGCATTACATTTAACTACTGAGTGCTTTTTTATTTCTACCAGTCAGTATTATTATTCTTTATCATTTTTTTTTACAGGATGACATTTCCAGTTCCATCCTTAAGTTTAATGTTTTTTTTCTCTTTCAGAATAAAGTCAGTTTTGATGAATGATTTTTATTATTTCTCCAGATACTGACCATAATGTTAATTTAAAGAAAATGTGGGGAATGCATTTATATATAATTGTTGACAATGCAGAACTGAGAAATAGCATAGAATATATATTAAAACCATGTAATTTCGTGCTGTGATTGGTTTCATCATTTGATATTGCTTGCAGCAGCAGAACATCAGCCCTTTCTTAAGGCCAATGTTTAAAGCAAAGCTATAACTGGCTAATGAATACAGGTACAGTGTTACTAATGGCACTAAAGGAAAAAGCCTTATGTAGCAGGATGATGGCCATATTAACCCTTATTCTGTAAAATAGAAAAACAATTAGTGTTGCTGATATCCAGTGTTGCATACAGTGGATAGGTTCATTTACCTTACAAAGAGTGCCAAACATCATGATTATTGTTTTTATCAAACAAATGCTATTTGTCAATTCTGATTTTATACATTATTATTCTGTATAGTAACATAGAGAAATATGAAAGAGCTGGCAAGAAGAACAAAGTACTTTCACACATGTTATAGCCTGTGGCAGATACATCATTTAAGCCAGTGATCTATTTCTGATACTTCATTCAAAAGTATTGATAGAAAAAAAATTCTGAAAAACTGCTTGTTTTTTACTGAAAAAATCCTTGTTACAGCATAGCTAATAGAACCACAGGCCAGAGTTTATTGGTAGGGGAGGAGCCCTTGTGTCTGGGGATCTGTGTTTCAATGTAGTACAGAAAAAGAGATTGGGGGGAGAAACAGTACAGATTAAGTACAGTTCTTTCAAGTTCAGATATGTCTGTCAAAGAAATCTAACATAACCAAACTTTTTGCTTCCAAACTGTAAGGTTGGTTACTTCTTGCCTCTGTTGCTCACAGCAGACTATAATTCAATTAACCAAATTACTCATGTAGGATATTGGTAGATCACCTATAACAGGATAACTCTGAGCATGAGCATACAGTATCAGCGTTTAATGGTTTGTTAAGCTGCAAAACATATAACAATTATTTATTTTTGTTCAGAGATTTCTGCTAAAAATACTTGGAATCTACAAACCTTATGGATTTATCCACTTCCTTATCCATTATTATTCATTCTTTAACACCTTGGGTTGTGAACTAATTTTTAGTACCAGATTACCAGCCTGTACTTTAGTTGTTTCTTCAAGTCTATGAGGTAAAGCTTCCATTTGCTGAAGTCATTTATACAATTGTGAAACTGAATTGCAATTAGGTGGGGGCCAGGTTTGCCACAAAAAATTTCACCAAAAAAAAAACAAAAAAAAACCATTCACCAATGCATTTGGTATGAGAAAAAAAAATCGAAAAGCTCCCATTGACATCAATGTATTTGGAGTGAGAAAAAACATCCACTCAGCGTGCCGCCCCATGTTTGTGCCGCCCTAGGCCCGGGCCTTTGTGGCCTCCCCACTGCATTTGGCATGTATGAACAACATACAGTGAATTTAATGCATTTGGAGTGAGAAAAAACTTGAGGAAAAAAATGCCCACTGATTTAAAGCAGATTTTTTTGGGACAGATTTGTTTACTAATCTCTGATTAGACAGATCTTTACAGAAGTTTTCAATTGGCTTTCGTTTTTATTTGCTAGAAAATACTGCAACATAGCTTTGCCTCTTTCCTGCTACTGAAAATGCTCTGTAGTTGTCGGGGGCACTGAACTTAGCAACCAAAAATAGATTGAGAAAGCAGCTAACAATGTAATTGTAATTAATATTTTTAGTTGTGTATCTTTATTTTCAGGTTCTCTCAAGTGATGAGCAAATTTTTTTCGCCCAGCATGCATTTGGCACAAAATTACACATTGCACCATTAGTGATTTTGTTTTTCACCACAACAAAAAAATTAGCTAAAGGAGAAGAAGTTTTGCTCATGAAAAAAAGTCTAGTGCGTCAAAGTTGTAAGGTAGCCACATTTCCTGGAAATGTTACATTCTAAATAACTGAGGCACAGGCAGTATTACCTTGTGTTTGCTGTACACAAACCATTACCACAAGGTAGTAATTTTCTTGCTTAAATATTTCATGGACTTTAGCTGCCCTATAATGACAACTGATGCAGCTGTAAAATTCTTTTAATAGTTAGCTGAGTCATATAAAGAGTATATGTTAGAAATACTTTCTGTACAGTGTATAACCAGTATGAAACATAAACAAATATTCATTTTTACAAATAAAAAAACCACCATAATGTTATATAGAGAATTCATTCAGAACATCCTTTTTTGAGAGTAAGAAGATCAAACAAGGCTGTCTACATAATAGCCTTTTTCTAAAGAAAAGATAAATCTTTATCTGTCCATATTTCCATTTACATAATTAGGCAAGTTGCAAATAAACTAGCATATATTCCTATGCATTTACCCACAGTGCACGTTACCCCCATATCTTACACCTGTTCCTCTGGTAGGGAAAGAGAGAAAATTGCATGCACACTAAGGAGCAATTGGCCCAGGATTGCATAGAGCAGCTTCTTTGCACTTGCAATTTATAAATGAGCCTTAACGTGTTTATCATTATCGCCCCATTTTTATCAACAACAAAAATGCAGAACATCCATGTTGTTATATGTAAGGACCACAAGATGTCACTGTATTTCTGTAAAATATATCATAAAGTCAGCTTTATGTAAAGAATTAATATGTTCGCATATATTCTGAATTCTGATTCATTTAGCAGTGTAGTATTATATACATGTGTTTGCAAGTGCTGGTCGCTTATTAGAATGTGGCTGTTGAGGACAAACATGTTGAGGCTGAATGGGATTTTCAGATTTTGCAAGTCTTTTATTCATGCGCTTTAATGTGAGTGCATTTTGTATTACTATTATTATATTTTTTATTATTACACTTATTATATACAGTACAAGTGTTTGCAAGTGCTGGTCGCTTAATAGAATGTTCCAATCAAAGTTTCAAAATGGTTATATGTGAAAAATATATTAGTCAAGGAATTAGTCTTCTGATAGCGTGGTTATCTTTTTGCCCTTCAATATGATGACACATTGTTTTATAACAGACAAAGTTTGTCTTGAAATAAGAAGTTCTGGACTTATCTTGCCCAGTTGTTACTTACTTCATTTTAAGATTAGAGATATTATATATACAGTTGTAGCAGTGAAGTGTATCCACTATAGTAAAATAGTACTTCCAACCTTATTCTGATTGCCATGACCCTTCGCTTACAACCAACCCTTTGAAACCAATTGTTACATTCCTTAATGAAACACCATGAGCCTAAAATAGGTAAAAAGGCCACAGCATTTATTCACATTTTATCAAATAAATAGGACCTTGCCAGCCTCACCCCAAGGCAATATTCAAAGCCAGAATATCATAAGAGATCACTACTATGCTCTGCCATTCCTCACTGAAGACTTGAGATCAACACTATGTCATTATATCCACCACTGAGTATTAGGCTGCCTCTACCTACAGAGAGGATGGCCCCAAACTCTACAGAAGCTGCATTTCCCACCATGAGAGAAGTTCAGCAGCTCTGCTGCGGGTCCTGTATCTGCAGTCTTGATGATAGGAAATTCAAGCAGGCTGTTACCTAGCACAAGCAGTAGTAACATCTTTTTCAATCAACCCACCGTGCAGTCAAAAGAGAAAGTTTATGTAGAAGTCAACGAGAGTTGCCATGGGCAAAAATGTGTTATGTTTTTTTGAGTGTTTATACACCTATTGAAAATGATAAATACAAATTTGATGAATACAAATTTGATGCGTTTGAATTATTTTCACTTTTGTTTGATCAAACTCTTTTGGATTCAAATTTTTTTTGGAAATAAGCAAACAGTCAAAAAAAACCTCTAAAATTCACAAATTTGAATTCTGATAAATAAGCTTCCCCATGGATCTTATTGGACTTTATTTATTACTTGTTTTCTTATTTTATTTTTTTCTTAATATTGCATCTCCAGACATCAAACAGGTGACAACAGGGTTACATAGTCTGTCGTGTCCTACATCACCAACCACAACTGGCTATTATAAAAAAGGTAGGCTCACTGTTGATGAGAAAACTTGAAGTGAGCAAGTATCTTAAACGTGTATCACAGTGTTATAATAGGAGAACTAATAGAGAATGCAGCATCTATACCTGTAATTCCTCTATCTGTATCTCCCATCTTGTTCCTTTGGGTTATGATATAGGAGGGAATTTGATGACCATTGTGTGTGTTCATATCGCTATGGGCTACTGATGGTGCTTCCCATAGTGATGTCCAGACATTACATAGCTGTGTAGAGGTCTCAGGGCAGGTAAAGACATTATCAGGAACTTCACAGTAGTATAAGAGATGGCATAAGGCTCCTGGCACACAAGCAGATTGCTTTCTATAAATCTTCGCTACCATGGGCTACTAATCTACTCCAAATGCTTTCCCCCTACTGGCAATAATGTCAATTGCTGTTGGGAAAACATATGCGGCACTTCGTTTTTCTGAAGTTGCCCTAAGATTCCTCATGTGGCAACTTCAGGCAACTTTTAAAAAACAAAGCACTGCATATGTTTTCCCACTGGTGATTTACTTTAGTGCCAGTGGAAAAGCATTTGGAGGAGATTAGTAGCCCGTGGTAGTGAAGATTTATTGCAGGCATCTAATCTCCTCGTATGCCAGGAGCCTTAAGGCAGTGGCACATAGGGAGATTATTCATCTGCAATAAATCTTCACTATTGCGGGCGACTAATCCCCCCAACATGCCATCCAACCAGCAACAATGTAAATCGGCGGTTGGATGGCATAAGACTTCTGTTTTCCGAAGTTGCCAAAGTTTCTTTGCAAGGCAACTTCAGGCGAACGAAGCAATGCGTATACCATTGCACTGGCAATTTACATTCTTGCCAGTGGGATGGCATGTCAGAGAGATTAGTCTCCCACAAAAGTGAAGATTATGGTGGGCAACTAATCTCTTTATTGTACCACAGAGACCTTATCCGCACACCCTGGCACTCCAAAGTTATATGCCCGGTGCACACTGCTGGAGGGATCGGCACCCTCCAAAACCAGTACAACCACAAAAAAAGCAAATGGCACTCAGGGCTGCAAGCAAGGGAAAAACCCTTAAAAAGTTTATTGCGGAGGTGCAACGTTTCGGGGCAACGTGACCCCTTTATCAAGCATACAAATCAGTGAAGGCAAGTGAAATTTATACATATGCAGTGACCACTTATCCAATTTACCAATTAACTTGGGGAAGTGGTCACTGCATATGTATAAATTTCACTTGCCTTCACTGATTTGTATGCTTGATAAAGGGTTCACGTTGCCCCGAAACGTTGCACCTCCGCAATAAACTTTTTAAGGGTTTTTCTCTTGCTTGCAGCCCTGAGTGCCATTTGCTTTTTTTGTGAGCAACTAATCTCCCCATGTGCCACTGCCCTTAAAGGAGAAGGAAATGTAAAAACTAAGTAAGCTTTATTAGAAAGGTCTATGTAAATACAGCCATAAGCACTTACAGTAATGTTGCACTGAGTCCTCAAAATAAACACAAGATTTATTGTCTCTTTTTTTGTAAACATGATTGTCCAGTGGCTGACTTCCTCTGTTAGAAACAGCCTTAATTCCCTGGGCCAGAGTCTGGGCAGTTCTCTCCTCTCTCCCCTCCCCTGCTCCCCCCTCCCCTCTCCTGCTCCCCCCTCCCACCAGAATGCTAAGGACTCCCTCCCCCCTCCCTTAGGAATGTGTGATCTCAGCTATAAGGGCTAGAGACTGCCGGCAGGAAGCAACTTAAAATGTCAGCTGCTATCTTAAGCAGAGGGAGAAAGCTTCCAATGACTATAGCAATGTCTATCCAATAAGCATTAATATGTTTTTATGTGTGAAGGCTTAGCTTTTTTTTTAGATATCAATGAAAATTAGCATGTATAATCACTAAGAACTGTGTGTTCCTGCCTAAGAGCCTCCAGGGTCTTTAAATTTCAGTTAACAATAAATTGAAAACTTATTATAATTATTATTATTGTTATTATTATTACTGCTACTACTTCTAATAATAACATGCTCAAAATACATTTTTACATTTTTCATTATGTGGGATATCATAGAGATTTGCTCTCTTGAGCTAAGTTTGGTATTCATCCCTTTGTTAGCATTAGTATAATTATTATTTACGTATCATTTTGTCCTTTCTGTGTCTAGTCTTGGAAACGATGGTGCCATACCAACAGTATTACCATTACACCACACTTCATTACCATTCATATCTCCTGACCTTTCCTAAGCACTTCTTCTTGAGGAAAAGTGACTTTTCTTATCTTTCTTTTTGTTTTTCTAGATAAAGAAGAATAAAAGAATGCCAATATTTTACATCATTTTAGCTGAGCTTCTTCATTCTGCTCCTCCTTCCAAAAAATCAAAAAGACAAGTCTGTTTGGGGAAAAAGGCATTACACAGCTGTCTAAGCACTGCTTCCACTGGTTCCTTTACTGTTTGTGTGTGTTTTTAAAGAGTCCAATTTTTTTTCCTTAACAAAAGAATTGACTTGGCTTTTTACACAACAGGAAAGTTATATAGGAGACCTATAAAGCAAAACTCCTTTGCTGTCAGTAGCCAAGAATTTGAGGCCTCTGATAACATGATAACAATCACCATGCGGAAATTACCCAGAAACCTGCCCTCAGTTGCTAAGAATGTTTCTTTAAAAGTTACCTTATCCTTAAAGAGGACTGCACAGATGAGAGGCTCTTTACCATTACTTGGCAATTGTTTAATTGTGCCCTGTCTTGACTGTCTTCTATAATGTTAAGTGTTTTAAAAAAAACCTGTTAGAGCAGTTTTTTCACTAACTATTATATTTTTTCATATTTGTGTTTAGTAAAAGAAAATACTTTACAATATGTCTCATTTAATGTTGGAAAGGGACTAGTTACTTTTACACTGCCACAATGTTTTCATTTCAGAGTCTTCCATAAATATTGTTTTTTTAAACCACAATATGCTATGGTTCAGCTGTTTTGCTACATTTTATTTGCTATGTTTGCCACAGAGGTACCTTTCTGTTACTTGGAACCACATGGTAACATTAAAAGCAAAGGGGATGAGGAAGCTGGTGAAATGAGTCTTCCAGCAATATGCCTTTAGGTCTAAGTGACCCCCTAAGGAGCATACCCAATATGATGGGCTTTTGGATAGTGGAAACATATGAAGTACATATGAAGTACAACAGCTACTTCTGGCAACAGAGAACTGTACTCTTTGTTGGGCTTCAGTTTTCTATACATTTTTGTTTATTGTGTTTCTTTAGCCCTCTGCTACATAAAATTGTGACATCTAACTCCTGCTGCTGCTAGAGCAGTGGGTAGCTTTAGCAACTAGATAGTTTAAATTCTAAACCTAAACCCTGAACAAAAGTTAAAAAAAAAAACTTAAATTAAAGAAAAAATAAAGGTTAGTTGCTGGTTATCTCTACACCAAAATAAAAGTTAATTTCCAGGTAAAATGCCCCTTTAAGAAGCACTGCTTTAATTCTGCATAATCCATTGTGCAGGATGGAATAATTATGTAATTCTCTCTGTAGTTCCCGTAGTAATTTCATAGTATAAAGCTGGAGCTGTACCCCAAATCAGAGAAGTGCTCTTTAAGCAAGTTTTGCAAGTGTTTGTAAGTCACTTGTATGTATTGTATACAACTCTGCTTGAATTCATTCAGACACCATTCTCCAGTTGCTAAATAACAATACAATTACTAGCCTGAAGCAGTATGTTATAAAAATATAGCTGCAAACATCCAGCCAGCATGTTCTTGATGCTTATTAGAATTGCACACCATTATCTAGGAGTATATCAGATATGCCTGCATTCTTTCAGTCTCCAACATGTACAGGCTTTTTTCATACTTCTAATGAATAGACCCCAAACTAAGCTCATATTTAACCTCTTTATAAAATGGAATTCAGATGTTTTGTCCCTTGCTATACATTTATAATCTTGAACTTTGAAGCACAGCTCGCATGAAGTGTGTGTGTATATATATAAATATATATATAAATATATATATAAATTTAAAATAATGAAATAAATTAATTTTTTTAGGGTACGCTGAATTTTGTTTGCCATAGTATGGCATAATATTTATGTATAAATGAACTATCCTATGTTGATCTATAAAAAGGTGTGGCAGCTGGAGAAGGAAAGACGGTAGATATTAAGCCTTATCGTTCCTAAAAGTTTGGGCTACTAAAAGAAACTCATACTATCATTTGAAAGTAGAAAATAGTTTCCTTGAACAGTTTTTGTTGTTGTTGTTCTGCTCTGTTTTTCACTGTGTAATCCATTGATTACATAATTACCTGTGAACCTGTCCTTAATGTATGTACAGTATGTATGTATGTATGTATATATGCATAACATTTCTGCACTGACCTAAGCTGTGTATACGGATAGGCAGCCTTTGGTGTTTAAGTTATCATGAAACTTCCACTCACAGCATATGCCTGGTACATTGGTAATGGGCTAATGTATTCGCAGTTTTAGGTTTGTACCTGGGTCTAATAACCTATAGCAATGAATGACGTGCTTGCTTTCAAACATGAATCCATTTAATGCTGCCAGCTCATTTGGGTTATCAAACCTTTTACAAGAGGGTTTGCTAAAATGTTTTTCAAAACAATCAAATACAATGATAAATTAGTATGAAACACCAAATGGCTACAGAATTTCCTTGTTATGTATGTACTGATATGTTGCACAGAAGAACCTAAAATATAATGAACATACTCTGCTCTTCATCTGAATTAATCTATGAAGCCTATTTATAAACATGTATTTTATTTGTTTTTATAAATGAACTTTGGAGAGTAAACAGCTGTAATGTGTGTGTGTTGTACTGCATATTCACTAATTTTCCTTATCAGTATGGACATAATATACTATATTGCTGAAGATCTACTATATATATATATATATATATATATATATATATATATATATATATATATCAAAATAAAACAGCCAGCACCAAGGGTCTTTGTGTTTCAAAAAATCTCTCGTGTATTATAATTTCATGTACAACCTAGGTTGTACATGCAATTATAATACACGAGAGATTTTTTGAAACACAAAGACCCTTGGTGCTGGCTGTTTTATTTTGATATTTATATGATATCCCGTGCACAGGGGCAGCTGCAGAGCAGCAGATTTTGGAGTGTGGTGCAGTCGTATGGACTGTTTTATATATATATATATATATATATATATATATATATACCAAGCACCTGTAAACATCCAGTTAAATATTTTTATAATGAATGTAAGAGTACAAGCTTTATTATAGCGTTTATATTTTCATAAAGCATAGAATTAAAAAAATAAATATAATTATCTTTTTACCGCTAATGAGTAGGGTGTTTTAAATAGAGAGTTTCACCAAAGGTCACTTCATAATATTTTTATAGTAAAAGTCATCAATACCAGTTGTAGATTTTCAGGCAACAGGTTGAATAAGAAGACATTTCATATGATTCAAACACAGTGCAACTGCACTGCCACAGTCATTGCATAAATATACACTATTCATTGAAGGTACTTGCATCTAAAACTGTTCTTTGCACATCTGTATAGTTGCATTCAACATCCTGCTTCCTCTTGCGAATTGTGTATATTGCGCCAATTGAACGAATTGAACCAGAGGCATTGTGGTGGTACCACTGTGCTCTGAGGTCCAGGGTTCTCAGTTAGGCCTAAAGAATCACACGCAGACATAATTTGGACCCTGAGTACTGGAAATGACAAAATCCTAACATTTAAGATTTTCGGTACGTCTAATTTGCAGCAAAAAACATGTACAACTACACATTTGCCTGAATTGTTTCATGCACATTGCCACCTTATGGGCACAGTTCAGCTAGAATTGTAGGTAAAAATGCTGCATTGTGTGTAAAAAAAAAAAAAGTGCCAACTTGCATTCAGAATTGCTATTTGCTCACTGCGTTTGCAATCGTAAATGACCCTTCATGCTTTTTTTTGAACAGGGCAGAGGTATAGGTCATACAAGAGGAGGATGAGTTTGAAGGGGAGAAAATAACCATCATTTTCTTAACAGAGACCCAAAACCTTAGGATGTTAGTGGAATGCTTTTCTTGTCACAGAGTCTCCAGAGCATTATGGCAAGAGACAGTTACTTGATATTTTAAGGCAATTTTTATGCAATATGGTGTAGGCACTAGTAAAATTATGGCAAATAATGCACCATACTGTGCTGTTTATTAGTTTGCATTAAGATTGCATTCTTATGTTCAGCAGAAAAGACTTTGAAAATTAAGCTGTGTATATTTTATTAAGCAAATTTACATTTTTCATCTGTCTAACGATATTAAAATGAAAATATATTTCTTTTAACATAGGAATTAAATGTAATGATTCGTCATGCACCGTTGACTCACCATATCTGCTTAAATTGCCAGGTAAGCATGTTAGTTAATAGATAGAAAAAGAAAACTAAAAACAGATTTGTGCAAAGTAGTAATGTCTCTGCACTCAAAATTAAGCAGACAGACCTATGCCTCACCACCATGAATATATGGCACAGTCTGTGTTTGGCAGAGCTATGTTCATGAGGGGCAGACAGGGGGAGGAACATAGGCATTTCTGACAAGGGGCAAGTGAAAAAAGCATTTAAAAAAGAAAACTATGTAATGTAAATACCATAACTGCATATTTACAATGGTGATGAGCGAATCTGTCCCATATTGCTTTGCTGAAAAATTCACGAAATTGCTGAAAAATTCACAAAATGGTGATATATTCACCAAACACGACTAATGCATGACTTTTTGACATGCACAACTTTTTTGACGCAACCGTGTCTTTTTTTTTAATGCAACTGCGACTCACTCTGCAAATTTCTGTTGCAGTGAATTTTTGCCGAAGTTTCACGAAAAAATTTGCCAATGGCAAAATGCGGATCCTTGCCTGGGGAAAATATTCACTCATCACTAATTGCAAATACTCTTTTTATAACTATCTAGTTCCATGTTGTAAAGGGAAGGAATCTGTTATTGGCAACCCCTATCCAGGACGTTCTAAATTATGGGAAGATTATCTACCACAGACTTCATTTTAATCAAACAATCAAAAAAATGTAAAACATATTTAATTTTTCTTGTAATATAAAAAGAGCCTTGTACTTTAATGAAGGCAAACCCCCTTGAGTTTATTTCATTTTAAAGTGATTTTTAATAGACTTAAATTATGGAGATCCAAATTACGAAAAATCCTTTATCCAGAAAATCCCGAGCATTTTGGGTAACAGGTCCCATACCTGTATTACAGTTTTTCAGGGAGAAAGCTCAGAGGCCGTCCCCTGTATTACACCCCCTCCCCAGTATCACAGGCAAGAGCATCCTTCTATCTCACACACAGAGCACTGGGGATAGGGCATGCAGAAATCTCCAGAACTAGAACCTAATGCTGCTCATGTGAGCAAAGTGCAGGTGAGGCTAGGCGCCATAGCACTCCTCAGTTTGTGCTGTCTTAGGCCTAGGCCTTTGTGGCCTTGACACAGTGTAAGGTGCCATTAGGTAAGTAGTTAGCACACAAAGAATTTATAATGCCAAAAAATGTGACCACTGGCCATTGCATGCGGCCCTTGTTAAGGATTTTACAAGATAATTCTACTGTCATATTAAGTGACTACTGGTCGAAGAGGCATTTCTGCCAGTAATGTGTACTCTACTACTACTTTTTTATCAGTTTCTGTATTTGAGTGTGTCTGCCGCTATGTGACCAGTTTTGCATCAAGTAACTTGAGGATACTACACGTCCTGTAAAAAAATGTTTATCTGTTTTATTCTTACAGTCTTGAAACCACAACTCAGGTATTTTAAGAGGCCAACATACTGTACGACCACACATTTGCCCAGTTTTAACAAGAAACCAGATGAATCTGCTGCAAAATTTAGACCAGTTGACCAGAGGGGAAGAATGAAAAAAATACAGCATATCTCACTGCACTGGAACAAGAAATGAGAATTGAACATTACTGTACCTTATTTCCATCTACTATACACAGCACAGTTAGCTTCTTTTACCTGTAGTTCTTCTCATTTAATGTTAAAGAGTCATGCAAAACAATTTAGCCACTTGAGGAAGGTAACTATATTATAATTTTTTATACAATTGACATAGCTGGAAATTAGGAAGTTAATGGAAGCAGGAAACAAAAACTATGGTTCATACACAACACAATAGTAGTATATGTGTTAGAAACACCTTCAGCTCTGTACCAGGATTATTACTTACACATGCATCTGCTAGTATTACATACTTCATAGTGAAAAGTGAAAATAAAGATCTGTGGTCACGGAAATGTATTTTCATCAGGATATTTCTGTTATATTCGAATTGTCTAGTCGGGGTTGCTGCTTATCACATTGGCTGTAAAAATAGCTTTAAAAACTACAATTCCAGATCTACAGCCAGATGTGTTGCTAATACAGAGGTGACAATCTAAGAAAAAATACAGTGGGTTGAAAATAAAGAACCATATCGGTTAAGGAGCATAACACTACTTACTTTACCAGATTTATGGCAATGTGTATGACAATATCATAATAAAGCATGAAGATGTTAGAACTGCTGCTTTTCGAAGCATTTTCCCATATCTCATTAGGTACTAACATAAAACATCATCAGCATGAATGTCAGAGATCTTCTGAACATTTTGATGTGACTAGGGTTGCCACCTGTCCCGTTTTGACCCAGGCAGTCTGGTTTTCAGAAGGGCTGTCTGGGTCAAAACTTCCTGCCTGGTTTCACAAATTAGGAAAACTGGGCAGGACTCAATCCCCTGCCCCCACCCCTGTGATAGCACTGCCCCACCTCCTTCCCGCCCCCTGCCAGCAGAGGGGACAGCCCTAGATGTGACACATAAAAACCCCAAAATGAAGTGTGTATGAAGCATAATGGTTGTCATTTTAGGTACTACACAGATATCTTATTTACCACAAGCCTGGGGGCAGGTAGGCAACCTTGGAGAAAGCACTGGAGTGGAGAACCAACATGCGATAGAAGATTCCTCAATACAAGTGCCATGGGGATCGTGACGCTACAACAACAGCAGACAAATGTTTGATTCTGGCCTCTGCTCATTTTTAAGCGTGTCTAATATATGGTTCTGTCAGCAGCTAGTCACATGTGGTTCTTCTTCCTGTTCCTGTATAGAGTATGAAGACTAACCCCCCATTTTGCCAATGCGTTAACCCTTAGTAAAAGTGTATTCCTTACAAGTCCAGTTCCTGTGTTCTGGTTCACTGTCTCACCCACATGCTCCTATGAGTTTCCTGCAGACGCCACACTTCTACTCTTACAAGCACAGCTGCCAGACATCATAAAATGTAATATTTTTCATAGTAATCATGAGAGAAATAACCACCTTAAATGTCCTTTTTGGGTTGGTGCGTGAACAGCCTAAACCAGGGGTAATAAGGCATGTAATTAAAAATACACTGACAAAAAACTGTCAAAGACCAGGCAATATTTTAGCCTCTTTTGCCCTTTCTCAATCTTTTTTTTTTTTACATTTTGCAACTGGAAGTGCTGCAGTGTTTCACAAAATGTAATATCTGTGGCAGATTTAGCCTTTTATTTACAGATCATACATATGATCTGTTGCAGTCAGGTTGTTAACAAGACCTCTGTGCATATTTAACTCTATCATAAAAGGTTTTGCAGGTTGCACATATATTATATTTACAGTTATATTGTTTGTTTTATATCATTTTTTGCATGGTCTGCATTGAGATACTTGGGTCTTGGGGCATAAGGAAAAGGAATTCTGGGGGATGTAGTTGATCCTCCATGTAGATGCACTTTGGCAGAAGGACTGTGAGAACATTTTAATTGGAATAATGTTGGTGTTTTCCTGTTGACAGACATTTCTTCTTAAAGGAACAGTAACGCCAAAAAATGAAAGTGTATAAAAGTAATTAGAATATAATGTACTGCTGCCCTGCACTGGTACCACTGGGGTGTTTTCCCCAGAAACTTATATAAACAAAGTTGCTCTGTAGCCATGGGGGCAGCCATTCAAAGGAGAAAAGGCACAGGAACATAGCAGATAACAGATAAAACACTATTGTATTCTAGAGAGGTTATCTGTTATCTGCTATGTAACCTGTGCCTTGTCTTCATTTTTCCAGTTTGAATGGCTGCCCCCATGGCTACACAGCAGCGTATTTATATAAACTATAGTAGCGTTACTGTAGCAAACACACAACTTTTACCAGTGCAGTGCAACAGTATATTATATTTTAATTAATTTAAAAAACTTTCATTTTTGGTGTTACTGTTCCTTTAATGACACCTTCCCCAGTCTGTGGGTCAGTCCAAAGGAGCTGCCAGCTCAGAAGACATGATGCTTATAGCAGTAACATTATCTCAGATAATAGAAGGAGACTTATGAAATTTGGCTTAAGTAGGAATACACATATTACAACACAAAGGTCTCCAAAGCATTTAGCTGCTAACCAAGGGTTTTTGTACAATGTTTACACCACATAAGTTGGCCCTTGTACAAATGATGAAAATGTATTAGCTTTCCCCAATCTTTAATGGGGTAAGACAGGACTGCCCACTCTCCTACCTCCTCTATTGGGACCTTCATTATTATTACAAGGGAAAGTTCATTTCCTGGTATTCAAATTATAGAAGTCCTGTCTTGTTTTACGGCAAGGACACCCTAGTCACCTTTAGATTAACTTGTAGTATGATGTAAACATTGATATTCTTAGATAATTTGCAATTGGTTTTCATATTTTATTTTTTGTACTTTCTCAGTTATTTAGCTTTTTGTTCAGCAGCTCTCCAGTTTGGCATTTCAGCAGCTATCGTTTGCTAGAGTCTTGTTTACCTTAGCAACCAGGCAGTGGTTTGAATAAGAGAATGGAATATAAATAGAAGGACCAAATAAAATGTATAGAATTAAGAGTAACAATTAAAACAAAATTGTGGCTTCAAAGAGCAATAGTTTTTTTTTGTCTGGCAGGGTCAGTGACCCCTATGTGAAATCTAGTGATGTAGAAGAAGGCAAATCATTCAAAAACTATACAAAATAACTAACAAAGACCAATTGCAAAGTAGTTAGGAATAGTACATTAAATAAAATAACTAAAGCTATCTTAAAGGTGAACCACCTTTGAGCATAAATTAAACCTGTTGAGATGCTGAAGAAGTCAATGACAACTGTATCTTCAGAATTTTGGAAATGTGAATATCTTTCTACATAATTTTATTTATTTATTGTTTGCTTAAAAATGAATGAAAAATTGTGATTCATAACTTTTCCATGACTTTACAGAATAGCGATTAAGCCTTTTTCCATATTTGATATGCAAAATCACAATAAGTTGCAGTTTGTTTTTGAGCGATCATTGGATAATGCTGCTCGTATTTAAGGAAAGGTTTCCACAAGTTATCTGGTTGCAGTCAATTTTAGCATTTTATTGTACTATGAAGTAAGAACTAATGCACAAATCACAGTAAAAAAGATATAAAATGTTTCTGTCACACTTTGTCTATCCAAGACTATCATAACTGTGCCCTGTGTATATTAGGCCATGAAGAATAGCAGTTATGCATGTTTATATACTGCAGACTTCTCCGTCCTTTTCTTCGTCCTCTGGAATTATTGTTTTTCTTCCTTCTTTAACCAATTTATTTCCTAATAGGATAATATAAAACACTGTTAGAAGGACCTACCTCTAAGTTCTGTTCTAGGTTTTCCCTCTCACTTACTAAACAACATTCAATAGGTTTTGCTTATATTTTCTTTGGCTATTGTCGAATTTAACTACAAACCCTGACAGCCAATGACACCCATTTATATGATTACCCTTCAGGTCAGCCAGCTGGATCAATGTTATTTTGTGATTCTTCTGCTATAGTTTATGTAAAGAGCAGGTGTATAGCTTGCACAATGGTTTTTAAGTAGTTTATATCTTCTTTAGCTAGATCAGTTCCCATGTTTTTCTTGTTGTACAAAAAAATATTTTACATGGTATTTTTACCTGGTACAACACTTGCACTGTGTTCCTTCCCCCCCCCCCCATTTAGAGTCAATAAATACTGTGACTGGGAAGTAGGAAGGGCACTTTGCTTGTGCATGCACTTTTTTGTACCGGTGAAAATACACACAGTTGAAAGTTGTGTGTCGGATAGCCTGTGCCTGGCACCAAAAAAGGTCCATAATGGTGTAGATGCCATTTAAAATGTACCATTTAAAATGGGTGCATGTTTTGCAGCAGTGTTTTACCATAGCTTGTGCAAGGTTGTGTATGCAAAATGGCAATTTTTGTGTTTTGTATTTTTCTTTGTGCCTTACTATAATTCACATCCACGCTTTTATACTCATCCCTTCTACATGTTGCTTATTATGCACATTTAATAGAAGATCCCATTTGTGTTTGGCAGTGGCACTTGAAATACAAAGGGAAAAGATAAGATGCTTTTGTATTTTTATACAAGCAGAGCTAATTCAAATGAGGATACGTGATATTTTTACATATGTTCAGTATTACATATAAATGATCCCAAAAGCATTGGGTATATGTTTGGAAATTTAGGTTATACTAAACACTGCACCTTGTATCCCTGACCCAATAACCTCAATAGACAAGGTGTTTTCCCAGCTCTGCAATTTTGAGTAACTACATCCACCTCTCGGTGCTTACACGGGATGAATGTTACCCCAAAAAGGCGCCATTGTGCATTTTTTGGCCAAAATTTGCCCCTTGTGAGCACTGACAGGGGGGCTGACAGGGGGGGGTGCAGTTCCTATAAATGCTCCCAGAAAACAGGGCAGATTGGCATTTTCTTCATAAGTGTTTTTCTGCTGGAGGATAAAATGTCTTATCTGATATTCAGATCATTTTAATATCAGGGCTACACTTCTAATAAAAGATGCTGGGCTGTACTAATTGCAACCATTCAACCATGCAAATTAAATATATCCCATCTAAGATAACGCTTTTAGACTAGATTTTTCACATGATCTGATAATAAATTCTTAACCCAAAAATAATCCATAATGCTAAGTAACACAGTAACCTAGGTTAAAAAAGGCACTTGTTGAACTTTAGTTCACTTTTATTTATTTCTAAGCGAAGCCTGCCTAACTGCTAGCTAATCCAGAGGAAGGCAAAAAAAAAACAAACATCTGAAGCCTCTCCAATTTGCCACAGAGGGTGAAAATTCCTTCTTGACCCCACAAGGGCAATTGAACCAGTCCTTGGATCAACTTTGTACTAAAAGCTACTTTCAGTAAACCTTTCTTTTATTGAATTTTATTCCTTTTATTTCCTCATTTGCAAAAAGCTATCCAACCCCTTCTTGAAGCGATCTAATGTCTAATGTATCTGCCAGTACAACTGATTCAGGGAAAGAATTCTGCTTCATAATTCTAACTGTAAAAACTTCTTTATGAATGATAAGGTGGGACCTCCTTTCTTCTGATTGAAATTAATACCCTCATGTCTGTTGGAAGGACCTACTGGTAAATAAAGCATCAGATAGATAGCTCATATGCCTCCTTAACCACCTCTTGGCCAGTGTAAACCACCCCAGCTTGGCTTGGTTTCATACTTTTAACTAATATATATGAAATGCTTTCCAAAAACAGCTATTTTTCACCAGTGGGTGAGGTTTGTTCAGTTGAATGTATTAAATGTATAAGCACTACTGTTCTGAGTTGAATTGCAGGCCAGAGTTACTTACCTGGGATAAGAGGGATTGTGTTTAATACTGGTGTATCTTTTCTCCTTGGTTTCTTCAACCCCTGCTCGTTCTTATGGATAGATGCAATGGGGTGATTATTTTGCTGTTTTTCCATTGCATCAAACTTTTGTAGCAATCTCTCTGAAAAATCTGGAAATAATTTAAGTTTGGGAATGAAACAAAGCCCTTGAAATAAGTAATAATAATACCCAATTCCCAAAAGTACCCAAATAGATTAACTTTGGTGACTACCTAGTTATTTATAAGTATTACATTTGTAAAGATTTATTTAGGGTTCTCATGCTTTGTTAATTATTTAACCTACACAAAAAAAAAGACTCCAATGGGCTTGCTCACAAGAGACAAAGCAGAGGTCAGAGGTCAGTGTTTCCCTACCTGCTATAACAGGGGGCTGATTTAAAGCAGGTGTGTCTTTTCTGCGTGGCACTTTTTGCTCTGGTTCCTTGCTATGGAGCACCTGAGTATTTTTTCCTTTTCTTGACTTCATTTGAATATCGCAGCTTCTTCTCAGTTGCTCAGAAAGATTGTCTGCAATTCATGAAACCAAAGGCTTTTAGACAAACATCTGTATTTTAGTAAATTAATGCTTATATTCTTTTTTTTTATCAATTTGCTTCAGTGTATTATGCAATGATGCACATCAGCCAGGTGTGTTAGAAGAAGACTTTTCTGCAACTTTTTATTTCTTTTAGAACCTGTGGTCTTCCGAATAACAGACCTTTTTCTAAGTTGGATACCCATACTTTATTTAAACATTACCCCAAAAGGATTGTTTTGCCTCTAATAAGGATTCATTCTTATTTTAGTAGAAGCAAGTACAGGATACTATTTTATTATCACAAAAAAAAAGCAAACTAGTTTTAAAGAAATGTAATTATTTGATTAAAATGGAGTCTGTGGGAGATAACCCTCCCGTAAAACCCATTTTCTTGATAATGGGTTTCTGGATCCCGTAACTGTACATGCAATGTGTACTTAAATAACAGAAAACCTTGTGTACTACTATTTGTCTAAAATAGGACATAAACACTGCTAACCTGCAGCTCCGTTGAATCTTTATGACTAGAGAAACAACAGGTACAGTATCTTCCAACTAATTTTCTCTAGCAAGGACCAGATAGACTAAATTTAGTAAGGTAGGGAGAATGCTAAGGTGAATGGGCTGTGTTTGATTATAAATACACACCGTATTATAGTTAAATGATAAAATCAGCACAAAAGAATGTACTGAATGTGGAAAGAATGAAAAAGAAATGTCTGCAGAGAATGTACGTAAACTTAAGTGGGAAAGAAAAAGAACAATACATGTAATTAATTGAAATAACTTAAGGTAAAGGTTTTTATAAGCTATAATGGAACTGATCCATAATATAACTAGTTGAGATACATTTTTGTCATATAGTACAGGGTTAACTTTCACAGAACCCATAAATTGATTGTGACCTCTGGAGAAGATGAGAAATACCCTTATCCTTTCCATCTGGCATCAGGTCTGTCAGCAGAAGGCAAAGGGTATCGGGTTTCTACGTGGGAATCATTATCCTTTGTGCTCTAGAGTAACTAATGGGGACTCGTCATCCCATCTAATGAATAAAAACACATAATAATCACCAATAACAGCATTTACCTAAAAGCTTGCAGTGCTGTTCTCGCTTATTCAATCTGTCTTCTGAGATATCTAGTGGAGGCACCAATTCGGTCGACATGATTGATTTTTTTTTTTTATTTCAGACTGTGAAAAACAGAGAATGAGCTAAAGATATTGTGTCGCTTACCAGTGGTTAAAGAAAAAAAATAAAGCACCAGACAGATATACTTACATAAATTACAGATAAGTTACATAGTAACACATAGTAACACAGGATGAAAAAAGGTATATATGGTAAAAAAAGGTGAAAATGTTTATTTAGTAAGCACCATACATTAAAGCTATGAAAGGTTGTTGTTTATATTATTACAAAGCAAATCAGTCAAAAGCTGAGCATAAAACACTATGGTAAATTTCATTGTCATGTTATAGAACTTTCTGGATAATGGGTTCCTAAATCATTAAGCCCGTGTTATTTTTCCATAAATTTTGAACAGTAAATACAAACACAACGAATTACAGGCATTAAGAGCACAGGGATCCATGTTTCTAGCTGATTGGTTCCATGTAGTGTTTAACATTTACTGTACCTTTAGTGCATGCATCTTTAATTTTACAAATACTTATTCCCCATCACTACAATGCTGTCTGTGTAGCTGATGAGTACACTGTATGTGACACATGCCCAGAATTAAGACACAATAGTAAACAGTTTCTAAAACTTACTCCTGAAAGAAGGACACAGCCAGAAAGAAATAGGGCCCCTTAGAATTTTTGATGCATTTCACAGTGTCTTGTAATTTCTTCCATAAATGTTAGCTTTGGGATAAGATACGTGATGCTTTATAAATTGTGGCATTTAATAACTTACAATTGGTCTGGTCAAAAGTATTATATGGAAAATTATGTATTTATTCTTCATTACATATATAATGAAGAGCTGCTTACATCCTTAATTGCCATCTGTTGGCAAGGCTACATAATAAATGAAGTAAAAGTTGTATATTAGTGAATAATTCATGCCAGACTATTAAATACTGCTAGAGCACACTGCAGGGGCCTAAGGAACAATGTCTCAATTCAGCAAAACATTAAAAGCCCCTATATCCTTATCTTTATACTGGCAGTCAGTACAAGGTTTTCCACCAAACCTATGGTAAGCTTTAAAAACATATGTAGCCCCTCCACTAGGAAGATTTACCAGTATTTATTATGCGCTGGTATGCTTTCAAGTAGCGAAAAGTAGTTTAGGCTAACTGCAGCTAATGATGTGTTAACATGCATACACAAAGTGCCCTGCCTTGGGTGACCAAATGATCTCATTATCAAAATACACTTAACAGGGTAAGTTATGAAGTTAGTGTGTGTGGGTGTATGGGGGGGGGGGTATTTATCTTAAACTGTATAGATTCTTGTTCAGTCTTGCATTGGTAGCTAAAATGTGTCATCTACTTTTTTTTACTCAATATTTTTCATCTATTTTAAAGTGAATAAAGTACCCCCTATTGCATGTACCCTTTTTTTCTAACAGGAACACCAGACTCGGGTATCAGGTAAGTGAATACAATCAAACCCCCCATTGATTCCACATTTCCTTCTTCTTTAAATTAATGAATAGGCTGGCTTTCTGTCCATATACAGGTATGGGACCTGTTATCCAGAATGCTCGGGACCTGGATAAGGGATCTTTCCGTAATTTGGATCTCCATAACTTTAGTCTGCTAAAAATGATTTAAACATTTAATAAACCCAATAGGATTTGTTTTGCCTCCAGTAAGGATTAATTATATCTTAGTTGGGATCAAGTACAAGGTACTGTTTAATTATTACAGAGGAAAAGGAAATCATCTCTTAAAAAATAAGAATTACTTGCTTATAATGGAGTCTATGGAAGATAGCCTTTCCGTAATTCTGAACTGTCTGGATAATGGGTTTCCAGATAAGGGATCCCATACCTGTACAATTCCATTTTCTCCATATTCTTCCCCACACGTAAATGGTACAAGATCTGGCTTTCCAGGTAGTTTTAAAGTAATGACATCACAGATTCTTTGGCAAGTATAAATTTCAGTCAGGCTTTTGTTTTTACTACATCATTACTAATCATTTCTAACGTTGGATTTAATGACATATTACAATACTGTGAAACATCTGGAATGTATGTTTTCCTTATGCAACCTACTAACACACATGTTGGCTTATTTCCATTTAGCAACACAGGAAGCACACATTTATGGAAACATTGAAGCAGATATAATTCATGTTAATCTCTTGGATAATTGTTCAATATCCATGAATAATGTATCACTCCACCTCTTAGCATCAGATTAACCTTGAGAAGAAAAAGACAAAGGAAAGAAATCTGTTCTATTTCCTTTTTGCAACAGGAGACAAGACAAAGTAAATGTAAATCCTTAAATGTTATTATTTACATCAGAATGGCAAGATGAGAGCTCTGAGCAGCTTGCCGTCTTATAAATGGATCATATCAAAAAGCAGCTTTTAAGCCTGACTAGAATGTGGGATATTGCTACTGCATTTAGTAAGAGCTGAGCAGGCTACTACCTAATATTCTAAGGGGCAGATTTATCAAAATATGAGATTAGAGCTCACCACAGAAACATTCACCCACTTTCCATTCATTCCTATAGGATTTTTAAAAGTGAGTTATCAAATGGTGAACTCCAACTTTTCCTGTGGTGAAGTCCAATCTCACATTTTGATAAATCTGCCCCTTAGTATAAAGAAGTTTTCAGCATAATGTATGTGTACAGTGTTTGAATGGAAATTCCTTGTCTTGCATTTTCCTAATAAAGACTGTGCATGGTTTAAAAAAAGTTATTTAATTTAGATCTGCCTTTTCTGTAATTATTTAAGACTACAACCTTTAAATTCTCTACTGCTACACTGACAATTTAATTAAAAGGGTTGCATGCCCTAGTCCTCTGTTAAATAACAACATCACTTATTTCTGACAAAACAACATAATAAACTGGCAAATCTTATTAGAATAACCATGTTGGAAATCTGCAATTTTCCCAAATTGTCTTACCCAAAACACACAAATACATAAATAATATTATAAATAATAATTTTTCCTTGTTACTGAAGTTATATTAAAGTTGGTTTCAGCAACTGAACTCTTTAAATATATCCCACAAATAAGATTATTTTGTATATAATAATTTACAAACCTTTAGAATTTTTTTCATCACTGATTAAAGTTCTGTATTGCAATGAATTTAAATATTTTGATCATGTTAATATACATTTCACACACACACACACACACACACACACACACACACACACACACACACACACACACACACACACACACACACACACACACACACACACACACACACACACACACACACACACACACACACACACATAAATGTTAATAATGTTGCTATATATACAGCTATATTGAGCTTTATCACATTTTTACTACTTAACAACAGCAAAAAGCCAATTTCAATTTTCAAAAAAATATAGGTACTGGTTTATATAACTGGTTATGGTAATAACTGTAAGAAATTATATTTAGCAAAATCTGGCACATTCTACTTAAATCATTGCAACTTACTGTGTGTTGGAAGGAGTAAATTTTCAGACTGTGTCCCGTTGAGAAGGTCCTTCCACTGATTCAGCCTTTGGTTTTGTCTCTCCTATTTAGGGACCGGCAGAAGTGGTTACTATGGAAACATTTTGCCTAAAACCAAACAGCTTCTTCCAACATTACTCTGTTCATTTAGGAGGAGTCATATTTCATAATATAAAATAAGGAAAGTTGCAATTTCCTAAATAGATTAATAAGAAAATGAATATTTTGCATGTTGCAGTATTAGAGAAATAACATTAAGAACCAGAACTGAGAACAGTAAAGATATTAAATAAATATATATATATATATATATATATACATACACACACATGTATAAACCACATTACTACATAAATATTGTAAATAGTTACCTTCATAACATTGTAACATTTTCTGTGAAAGAGAAGTGTAAATGTACTTACAATAATAGTAATGTGCACAAAGGGCGTTTTCATTGAGTTTCTGCTTGTTCAGTTCATGTTCTCATGTGCTGCTTTCAGAGCTTCCCCCACTGCAGCAGCACAAAGCTTGTCCTCGTCAGACAAAATCATGCAACTAGTTAATGCCAAAAAATAAGATAATGTTATCCTTCTCGTAGCTGCATAGTATTTATCTCATTTGGAACGCCAGCCTGCAATTGCCACCAAGTGTTAATACATAAATATATACATACAAATACAGCACATTTATGTATTCTTTAAAAGGTACAGAAGAGTCATTTCTCAGTGGGACCTTTTAAAAAGATAAAAGTATCAGTGTCAGTAGTGGGGGGGGGGGGGGGATGAACTGGTGGAAGTGTTATGCAATGCCTTAATCAATACACATTTGTACAGGAAACAAGAGTGCTAGCCCTTATTTCCACAGAATGTACCACACATTTAACTTATGCCAAAATGTTCATATTGTTCTAAAGCTATATAAAATGTGTACTAAAGGTAATGTGATTTAACCCTTTACTGCCAGATGAATTTTACACTTCATTTAGGTTTACTGCCCACCAATTTTTTTTATTAAATCTAGCCATTATGGATTATATAATGGTAAGCACCCACATATACCTAAAACATGAGGCCCTTGTACTACTTTCCACCAGCAGGATATGCCATTCGATGTTACCATGGGGTCCAGGAACTTCTACCCTAGTGAGCTCTTCCACTTGTAACAGGTGCTAATATCTTTTGGGGGCATATTTGCTAAGCAATTTTAAGAAGAAGTCGATTTCTTTTTACCTCTAGATACTTTCGAGATTTACAAATGAGTTTTCACCAGTACTTGCCAATAAATCCCATAATTTGTGATTTATTAATGTTTAGGCAAAAAAAATAAAAATGTTTGATTTTTGAGCATAAACTCGAAATTTTCATTCAACATAACAGCATTATAGTGACATTTTATAAATACAACAATGATCAAATTTAATTAGAATTTATAGCAAGTTTATATGACTTTGAAGGCAAGAAAAAAAAAATATTTTAGTAAATCAGCCCCTTGTTGTAAATGGTCAAATTAAACCTAACACACCCAACAGTTAAATTAGAAACTTGTAGCTAAACACTTGGAGGTCTATTTATTAAAATTCAAAATGTTTGCATTTTTTTTTCTAATTGGAATAAACTTTAAATTTTTTGTAAGTACATTTGCTTATTTATTAAAAAATCTGAATTAAAAACTTGATGGAATAAACCATGAAAAAAACTATATATAACTATATAAAAACTCTTATTCTACTCAACCTTTTTTTTATGGATCTACAGACTACAAATAATTCAGTTTTCTATTTGAATTTTTCAAGTTTTTTGTGTTTAATAAATACTGAACATTCACGTTTTTGAAACTATATATTGACTTTGTGTGTTCTTGTGCAAAAAATCATACATATATTGATAAATCTGCTCCTTAGAATGTAATAAACTGGACGTCTACATGATTGTTGATGAACTCAGTAACAGCTTTATTCACAGTCACTAGCATAGCTTTTCCAGTAATTCACAAAAATCTCAATAATGATATAATCAAAACAGTATAAGGATCACCAGGCTGCTTGGCCTCTTCCTGCTGCCTACCTTCCTGCCTCTTCCTTTAGAACAGGTGGCTCTGTGATTCATTGATTCACTATTACAGTATGGGCTTTAATTTAGCAACATACAGTATATATTGAATACTTATTTAATATAGAATTACTAGTGTATTTACAGTAGATAATAACATATATTACAATTTATTTACACATATTCTTTGTAATTACAGCATATTGTGAGATACTTTTAGCAGAGACTTCCTGTCTGTTTTATGATGGAATTGCCCTCAGTGGAGAAACAGAATTGATTAATATATTGATTCCTCTTGTATTTCATTCTTTCGATTTACTGGAATTGTCTCAGCCAGTAGTTTGCTAGTTGAATGACTTAATTTCTTTTTATTGCAAAATAATCCAAAAAAAATAATGTATGGTATGTATTATTCAGAAAGTGTGTGACCTGGGCCTTTTCAAATAATGTACCATTCCTTCCGGCTATTAAAAACATAAAACCCAAGAGGTATTGTCATGCTAGCTTAGTTAACACTGTGTGCAATGTACAGGTATAGGACCTGTTATCCAGGATGCTCTGGACCAGGTGTTTTCCGGATAAGGGGGCTTTCCATAATTTGGATTCCCATACCTTAAGTGTTTCAAAATGTCATGTAAGTGTTACATTAACCCAATAGGATTGACTTGCCTCCAATAGAGATTAATTATCTTCAATTACTGATCAATTACAAGGTACTGTTTTGTTATTACGGAGAAAAAGGAAATCAATTTAAAAAAATCTGAATTATTTTATTAAAATGGAGTCTATAGGAGATGGCCTTCCAGTAATTCTGAGATTCTGGAGAAGGGGTTTCTGAATAACTGATCCCATGCTGTCTTTTCATTACGCAGAAACATGTAAAAAGTGATGACCTGTTTGCATAAAAAGGTCACCATGGAGCAGTGCCGGGCCAAGCCGTCTGGGCACCCTAGGCAACATGGTTGCTTGGCACACCCTCCCGCATCCCCCCCCCCTTCCTGTGTGTGCATGTCAAAAAAGCTGTTGCTTTTGTGCCATACATCATCTCTCTAATTGCCAAGTACACTGCCACACATAACCTTTGGTCTGCTCATGACCTCCTCCTCTTCCTCTGTCTTCCTCACTCATTACTTTTTTGTACTCCTGCATCCAGGACTTTTGACAGATGTTGCACCCATCCCCTGGAACTCTCTGCTCCATCCCATTAGACACTTGGACTTACTTTCAAATTATCACTTTCACCCACCTTTTGATTCAAAGCTATAACCTAAGCCCTCACCAACTTGACCACCCACCTACTAACCACTAACTGTTTGCTCACATACACACTAACTACTGGTATCCATTTTTCACTATGCACTTACCCTAACCTCAATTACACTGGTTACAGTTGCCATATGTCTTACTTTCCATCTTAGACTGTAAACTCTTGCAAAATCCCTTTACCTATTCAATCCAATCCATATCCAATTGTAACTGTGATTCAGTTCTGTGAAATGTTTGTATACATAAACCATTTGGTCTGGTATTTGTATCCGTTTACTGTGTAAAGTGCTGTGGGGAACGATGGTGTTATATAAATATTATTTATAATAATTATAATAAAGGTCATATAGATTGTGTCTATCTTCTTGCCAACACCCCGTGAGCCTGCATTTATTAAAATCATATTTGCTTGGAGCTCTGGCAGACAGTACTCAATTACACTGGCCAGATGGCAACACTCTGCAGTGCTCATCTGACAGGTCTTCACAGAACTTGAAATGGTCCATAACCCGGGTGGCTGAATAAAAGGAAATATCTACAAATTTTGTTACCTCTCCATACAAGCTTGTACATACTATTTAAAAATTTTGAAAGGAAAAACTACTACTGTGTGCAGTGCTGTGGTACTTTGGTTAGTACTGCATTGTTAGGATCTTAGGTTCAGTTTCACAATTTGCTTGTATGCTTTCAACTTGTTTCATTGCTTTTGCTCATTATTTTCCCATTACTCGTTTACAGTGAACTCCCTCTGCTGGTCATTTAGTGCATCTGTGTAAAATCATATTCAGTGTCATGTTTGACCCCTTTGAACCACCATCCTCCTAACGTGTGACCCATCACAGTTCCTTGTGGATGATCAGACTCCATTTTGTAGCCTATGCTTTTAAAGAAGCACAACAGATTCAAACTTCTCCCCCCATGGTAGCCCTGCTGATAAGCTAATCTTAAATCTGCATTAAACCACAACAACAGCTGCCAGCAGCTCAAAGACATTGTTGCATACATATTTGTGCCAGCATCTGTGTGTTATATTGCAGCTGTTTAACCTATACGTTACATGTTCCAGTTATAGTTTGCTGTGTTTATTGCAAATTATCTGTGTACTTTTTTGCATTTTATTCCATTCATATTGGAGTTTCATCTCTAGCCCTAATCATCAAGTAAATTCTACAGACTTTACTCCCAGTCCCATTTATTTGAGTGTGGAGAGGTTTATCCGCATGTTAAGTTTCTCAGGGTAACACGTAGTAAGGGCAGTTGTTGTGTATTGCTGCAAAATATGTTCATGTTATATATATATAGAAAGTCAGTAGGGACCTGTTAAGCTTATCTCCCCTACTGGTTTAGGAAATCTTCAATGAAGATTTCCCTGGAGGTTCCACAGGAGGTGATTCAGGCCCACTAAAAGGATGATGTGGGATCCTGCAAAATCTGTCCTCAGAGGAGTGTCGGTATGTGATATGCTCTGCAATTGTATATTGTACCACCTTACGTCAACTCTATCATTGGGCTAAATAACATCTATTATTGGTTTAAGAACTTGCATCCAGGAATCCTGTTTATGCACTGAAAGTTGTAGTTTTGCAACACCTCTTTCTTCCTCCACACAAATGTGAGGACCCAGCTGAGGCAGGGGGTCTAATGTAACTTGTGGTCTACACCAGTCTTGTAGGAGCTAGTCCTGTGTTGGGAAAGGGTTACAAAACTGGAAAATATTTTTAACCTGGAATCGCTAATCATCTCTGCAAATGAAATATGTAAGTTACCTAAACTAACTGGCCCTCAAAAGTGCTATTACTTTTGTCAGAATTTTTGATACTGGCTCTCAAAGTAAATCTTTGTTTTTGTCAGTGTAACAGTAAACTCACAGTTCGTAATGCTCACATATTTTTATTACAGTTAATAACCAAACATTTTTAATCTGGCATGTTAGATCAAAATATTTCATTTATCAAATTTAGTTGATCAAACTTGCTTGTTCATTAAAGACAATTGCATATTAAGAGATTACAAAACTATATAAATATAGTTAAGTTGGCAAATAATCTACAGCACTACTTTGGTGAACCAAAGTGAATATTGGCTTTAGTGAAATGATTCAATAATAATAAGTATGAACTAGAATAAGATTTACAGTCACAGTGCTCTACCTTTTAGTATGCTTTGTAAAGAAAATCACACCAAACACTTTATCAAGTAATTATTAAAACATGGTTAGAATTGGCATCATTATTGCTTTTAATAACTATTCAGATACAATAAAAGTATATACAGGTATGGGATCCATTATCTGGAAACCTGTTATCCAGAAAGCTCCAAATTATAGGAATCATCTCCCATAAAGATCTGTTTTAATCAATTCATTCTATTTTTGAAAGAATTTCCTTTTTCTCTGTATTAATAAAACAGTACCTTGTACTTGATCCCATCTGAGATACAATCAATCCATATTGGTGGCAAAACAATTCTATTGGGTTTATTTAATGTTTAAATTCATTTTAAGATGATCCAAATGGAGATCCAAATGACAGAAAGACCCCTTATCTGGTAAACCCCACATCCTGAGCATTCTGGATAACAGACTCCATACCTTTATTTAAAAAAATACATTAGTCTAAATTGAATAACAAAGTAAAACTTTGCTTTTACTGCAGTCCTCAAAAGGTAAAAACGTTCTCTGTGTAGGAATGGATATTTGTAATATTTGTGAGGTTTTGGTTAGATTCGATAGGAGAATTAAAAAAAATAAAACTGCAACTCTGAATACCATGTTACACAATAACATAAAGCTTTCCTACTAAACTGGGCTTAGTGCAGGGGAATAGCAGTTTTTAAATAACAGTGCATTACATATCTTTGTACAGGCTTTACAAAAATATAGACTTATATGTCCCCATTGCTGCTAGATCTGTGGAACTGATTTTGGCTAGCCATATGTTCCTAAAGACATTAGACCACCTAGAATAGGCATCTAAGATAGTGACTGATAAGACTATTGTAAGTGTGGACGTACATAGCCTTTACCTTGAACAAGCTCAGTGAAAGTGTAAGGATGCTGAAGACCCTCTTACTTCAGTGTTTGTTGATCCGTATACAAATGACAAGAAACATACAGTAGGCATTCTGAATTTTCCATCTTGGCAGACCTACTGTGATCTGCTGGTACTGATACCAAACTGGTTTCCAAAATGGCAATAGATACACCAGTGGTAGGGTAGTCACACATATATCACTAAAACGATCACATCATTTGAGATTTGTCATTATTATTATTAGTGGTTTTAACATGTTTTGCAGTGCTATACAATAAATGGGTGTATACATTTAACATTCAGAATTACTTACAAAGCAACCAATAACTGATACAGGAGGGGAAGACGGCCCTGCCCAAAACCTTACAATCTAAAAATGGCTTGAGGGTAACAAAGCAAAAGAAACATTTAAGCACATTAACTTCCTAATATAGCCCTTAAATAAATACAAAAAAGACTTATAATACATAATTATGTGCTTCTTTCACAGCCTGTTTAGCTTGTGCTTGTATCAATGTGGCTATATTAAAACTGCACCAACTTGTGTTTATGTTTTCCCTATAGACTTCTGTGTTTGTTAATAAGATATTGTGTGCAAGAATAGAAAAGCATGCTCAGTAGTGCAATGTATAAAATCTACAAAATAGTTCTGCTTCATACACAGTTATTAACTATAGACACACCATAACAAAACAAGAAAGGTTGCAGTAAATAAACTATTACTGCTGTAGGCTGATACACAGGGCATATTCCCCAATAGAATATTTCAGCCAGAACAGATGCGCCTAACACCTTTGTTACCTTCCATTCGCTTAAGTGGAAAAGGTGCAAATATAATTCAGTGAGCAGTGGATGTTGACAGTGTAGTCATGAACTTTCCATTCAAGCAAATATAAGTTGTAAGTGTCATTTTTTGGCACTTTTCCACTAGCTGAAAGGAGCTGGCAGAAACACACAATGAACACAGTGCTTACAACATCCATTACACAACAGATGCAGTGTCATCTGCTGTTCCCTAAACTATGACATCTATTCTACTTTGATAAGACTGAAGAAGTTTGTGTAGTGCAGTAAAATAATTAGGTCTGCTTGAGTGACATTTTAAAAGATACAGTATGTAACATTTAGTTATAATCCATAAAAATAATAAATAGTTTTTGTTCCTTTCTACTAGAGAGACAACAAGTGTGTCTTCCAACTGGCAGTGTAGCTATTCCTGTCAAAGAGACTTACCTGAACAAGATTCCTAACATTTATATAACTAACCAACTTTAAAAATAAAAGTCTCAGATACTAAAACTGTCCATTGATCATGAAATGTCTAACCTCTATGCACAAACTGGTGGAATGTGTGTGTAGTGTATAAATAAATATATAACTTAGAACTACAAATGTTTTTTTTTATCATACGCTATGTATATTTACATAAGGGTTCTTAAATGACTTTGAACATAAAATGTATTTTTATATAGAAATGCATGAACTAATTGGATTTGTCTTCTTCTGGAAGAAACTCAGGAGGGATGGATGATATCCAGAAATAGGCTAATAAGGTCAGTGCTATCAGTTTCCTGTGAGCAAACCAACTGTTTTATGATCAAGATACTACTTTCTCTGCACAATGACATGTAGTAAGGCAACATTGCACAGCAGTGCTCTTGTGAGCATCACACATGATTTAGAGAATATGTAATTGCAGCTATTGTTAACTTCAGAAGTTTTGCAGTTGTTCCCCCGTCTTCATTTTTTAAGAGCTGTTGAAGCTTCTGAAAGTCTTCTTGATCTATAAATGTAAAGAGTACGTGTTAAATATCATCTTGACAATTTCAAAGATATTATAAAGGTGACTATTCTGCTATTTTATTGGAAGGTTTGCACCCAAACTTTTTTTGGGCAGTTATATATATATATATATATATATATATATATAAACAACAAGAGATCCTCTGCACTCACCCATTATCAATATATAGAACATTAAGACATTCGGTGCATTTAAGCTACTAAGAAATGACTTTCCCTTTAAGCAAAACAGGGATTGTTTGTCCATATATTGCAATATACTTCAAGCTGGCCAACTGCGTCAAAGTCATCCCTTTTGACCAGTTCCTACACTGTGTAAATGCACCGAATGTCTTAATGTTCTATATATTGATAATGGGTGAGTGCAGAGGATCTCTTGTTGTTGTTTCTATATATTTCGTGGTCACAACCTCATTGCACCCCAGCCTAATGGTTTAAAATTTAGAGGTTGAGCACAACTTTCCCTTTTTTTGCTATATATATATATATATATATATATATATATATATATATATATATATATATATATATATATATATATATATGTCAGGTCTGGCCACTGGTGAGTGACCAGCAGGTTGGAGCCTATGTGCTGAATAACCTGGGAAACTCCCCTTTATGGCAGGATAGTGAGCAAAGGCCATTGTGAGGTGAAGAAAAATAGATTTAATGAACCAAGTAACAACAGATGAAAAACAGAACAAAAATAAGAGTTTGAATACAGGCCTGTGGTGAGGCAAACAGAACATAAGTGGAGTCCAGTAACTGGCAAAATAGTCAGGGCTTGCAGAAGACTGTCAGGGTCCGTAAGGGAGGCTTAGGTCAGTGGCAGGGAGCAGGCAAGCAAGGTTGAGTATACAGGCCAGAAGTCAAACCAGGGAATCCACAGAAGACAGGTACCAGGTGGGGACAAGAGAACGGGAGCAAGGAACCAGGCAGAGCACAGGGAAATCAGAAATTGCAAAGATCAGGCTAAGAAACAATGCTGGTCGAGAAACTGGGAGTTGTAAGGAGCAGGTTTATAAAGGCTGCTTATAACTAGACCAGCAACACATGCGATTAATAAGATGGGTGGAGACAAGAGGGAAGCAGGCAGAGATGTTGGATGCACATCAGGGCAACTGACCAAGCCCTGCTCAAATAGCCTCTTATGGCTCAGTAGATTAACACAATCACAGTAGGTTAGTATATAATCATAATTTTATATAGGATATATATATATATCCTATATAAAATTATGATTACTGAAAACCCTTAGCCCCACTGTAATATAGAACTTAAATAATGTTTCACAAAACTATTTCATTATTTACTTATTTACTTTTGCCTGCAAAATGACAGCTCTGATACTGCTACTACAAAATATGGTGCAACAGAGAGAGCTAACTGATAGCTTGCCAATTTTGTCCTAGGAGAAGGCAAAGAAGTGCCCTACAGGTTATGCAGTAAACAGACTGAATTACTTACGTTATATAGAATGGCACTAAAATCCATTTTTGATGGTTTTGTTTGTTCTTCATTCTTGTTTTCCATATCAAGAGAACTTGCATTTTCCACTTCAGTGTTTTCATAATTAGTTGATGCTGATAGTGTAAAACTGCCACGAGGATTATCATTCTGACTGAAAGAATCACATTCTTTTTTCCTCTTAGTTAATCCAAGGTCTGAATATAGCTTTGATTGCTCTTCCAGGACCTGTTCAAGTTGCTGAAAATCAGTGGTAGAATAGTTATTTTCACTGTTACCTCATTTAAACTAGGCTATTATAGCTTAAAAGAACTCTGAGACATGGTTGCTTTTTGATTTGCATAAATTGGCTCTTACTAAAAATGTGTAGGAATATTTCTATTGCAAAGCTTTCTTTTGTTTCTATGAATTCTTGTATATTTAATAAAGACTGTATTTTGCAGTAGAGTTAAAGAGTTATTATATAACATGTCTAATAAACCTTAATACTGCCTGTAAAAACACAACCATCCCCCATTTAATTTATCTGTGCAGTATTACTTTAGCAGATGTTAGGTACGGGTCACCATTGTTCCTTGTGTCTGCTTGTGCTTATGCCTTCCAAGAACGCCACAACCATATACCACCACAGTAGTGTGCAGCAACTCTTTGCCTGTGGAAAATGGGCACAATCCCTGGGTTGTCACAGTTCCACTTGCATTTTGCAACTTGGTTTGCCTATCGCTAAAAATTATCCATGTTGTCTGGTGGATGGTGGCCATGGCTTGATTTAAGGGTGAAGACACATGGAGTTATAGTAGCAGCTACTTGTCATGGCTACTAAAATAGACAATTCTGATCATTTACTGATAACTGTAAACTGTAACTGTTTTAGCAGAGGCAATTCTCAGTAATGTCTAGCAGGGTATTTTCTGGAGTTTAGTTGCTACTTGTAGCTCAGTGTGACTTCATCCTAAGGGTGAGGTGATATAACACAGTGATAAACATTTAAAGTTTACTCAAAGCCAATGAAGAAAGATAAAATAAAATGTCTATCTTATACACCACACTGCTAGACATATTTAAGTAAATTAAAATGTATTGAAAGTTTATCATTAAATTGCAGGATTATCTACTAGACAAAACTACAAAGACAGTTTAAAAATTGACAAAGGCTAAAACATGTCTTACAGGGTAATTTGATTTTCCCTCATTATTTACAATAAATTAAACTGGATCTGTTGTTATATTATAAAACAAAGTCTAAGAAACGTTTTTAGGTGGGACATAGGTTAAGTGGCACATAGTTGTCCTGGCACCCAAAAAAACAGATTAGAATTGATCATCTTGCTCATTTCTCTATTCTCAGAAGGATAAAACCGGATTCTTTGTCCCACTTATATACCACAGTTTAGCGGTGCTAGGGGAGTAATTTGATCTTTTTATTCCTCCCTGCTCTAGGGGCTGGACTTTAGAAAGGTTTGCCAAATCAAGAAAGAGGACTTGCTATGGAAACTAGGGTGGGTCCATGTTAGTTTATCATCAGAGGATGTACTGTACGTATTAGGTGCATGAGCAATTCAGGCCATGATAGGTAGCCCTAGACCCCAACGAGGGTCCTTAGAGGAATTAGACCCATATTTGTTTACCAGAAAAGGGAAAAAGTGTTTATGCAAATGCCCATTGTTATGAAACTAAGGAAGGATTTTTTTCAACCTAGAGTTAAGGCTACTTACACCTGGATGGTTCTGGGCCTGCAGATAAACACAGAGCAAAAATCAGCACCTACCTTTGCCTACCATTGTAACTGCACCTGCAGCCACTGTGTCGGCCTGAGTGCAGGCGCATTTAGCATAATCAATAATTAGTTGGTGTAATAGTGACACCTCAGGGAGAGTGAACAAAGCCCTCTCATTCTCCATTGTTTTCCATTCCATCAAACAATTTTCTTGGAAAAAATAACACATGGGGCATTTTTCATGCAGGTAGAGAATAAAAAAAACAATCTCAGTTTCTTTAATTTATGTAATGTTCTGCACCTGTAGTGTGACATCTTCACTACTATTTCCATTAATTAACATACCATTGAAATTGTTTCCTTAACATGCTGTGCCCTTTCATTCAAATGCTGCTCCAGCTCTGACACTTCTTGTAGAACATTTCGACGTAACAAAAACAATCTTCTGATCTCTTCCCTATGTGTATCGCAAACAAAACCATTCATTACAGTATATACTATGATCCTAATAAATATTAGTATTAAGCCACAGTGGGGGATTGAATAATAGGAAACCATATATCTCTTACAATACTTATTTCATATGTATTGTATTCTTAAATTAGCAAAGTTCAAGGTGTTTGCTTGTATGTATCAAGTTAGATATTGACAGCAGACCACACAGTTACTTAACAGGGCAAATTAATCAAAAGGAAATTGTTGTTTGCCTTTAACTTTTGCAGTTTTCCTGTAGCATCACCCTCTATGACAGACAAACCTCATTTTCTGCTTGATAATTTGCGGTGACCTCTAAGCTTAGCTTCTCAGCAGCTGCTCAGATCACACTGAGTATGTGAGTGTCACAAACACAGATTCCAGTATGGTGAACCCTGTGACTACCTTGAAGGACTGAATCATTACTACTATAGAGAAGCTCAACCTTTAGGCTGGTTCAACCAGTTTATAAAATATGGCATTTTTATCCATATCTATCCATCCATTTCTACCCATATTCATTTTAAGGCTTTAACTTAACCTAAGAGATTAGTTAAAGATCAGAATTTTAAGTGAGAGATATAAGAAAAAGTACTTCTTGGTTAAAGTAAGGTATTTCCTTGTTTAGCTGTGATTTACTCAGACCTTATTTAGTGGTACCTGAGAAAGAAGAGCACAAAGGGAATTGCAGACAACTGTCCACTACGTGTATAGCAAATATACTTATGCAACTGTATTATTTCCTAAAATTTCTATTTACCTTTCTTCACTTGAGTACATATTTAGCCATCCTGCTTGTTGCTCCGTCAAGTGCTGCTCAATTTCTAGTAACTGTTCTCGATATCTCTGACATGCTTTTTTCATATATTCTGAATCATAATCACTAAGCTGTAAAGGACAATACAACACTTAAATGTTTTAATAAATACATAGGTCCTATATGTTAGTATATCAGTAGCATATTTAGGTTATTTACTTGGGCTTGATAAGTAGCTTGCACTTGATTTGATTAATAACCAAAGGAAATCTTTACAAAGTGTGCTTCTTTTGCATACCTTTTAACAAGTCCTGCAGCACAGAACAACCAATCACAGATTTGATAAAATTTTCCTAACAGCACTGGTTGGTTGCTGTGCCCCAACAAAATAATTTTGTTGAGGCACATTACCCAGACACAAATAAACTAAGGGGTGCAAAACTGTATCCGTTAGTGCTCGTGCAAAAAGCACTTGCATCAAGAGCGATGTGTGCACTCTGCACTTTGTGCCAGATTAAAGATGTGGTGTAATGTGCAAACACACCACTGTTGGCCACCATAAAGCAAGTATCTCCTGTGTCTTGTAACTATGGGGGCTCCCTAGCAGCCGCACAGCATACAGAAAAGTGCCACAAGTCTTTGCTCTCTGTAGAGTGTACAGAGCTCCAGAATTGGGTACAAGATAGAAATATCATAGGGGCAATACTTTGTTCAGTTCTTCAGAATAATAAATTGGGCCTATTGGGCCTATGGTATCTACATAACTCCTGAAGTGCATGTAAGCCATGCTGCAAAATTTCTTTAAAGGAGACGGAAAGTCATTTTGGCATTTACTGCCAATAGATTATCCACATTAGTGCCACCTAGAATGCTATATTTATTCAGCAGAAAGCTCCCTCTGATAGCAGCTGCCATTTTAGCTTGGTCTTTGTAGCTTCCTGCTGCAATTATAGCCGTTATAGCTCAGAAGGGGGAAGTGAGTTCTTATGCATTCTTATGGGAGGGGTGAGCAGGAGAAGGGAGGGGGAGAGGGAGTGCGACAAATTTTTCCTCGGCGAGTTTTCACGGAAGTTTAGCGAATCAAAAGGCGGAAATTCATTGCGAATCCATGCCTGGCGTAAAAAATCGCTCATCACTACTAATCACAAGCATTTTACTTCTGGTAGCTTCAGGGTTAGTTAGAACAAAAGCCTAAATAAAGGCCCAGATGCTTTGGTTGTGAACCCTTAATTAAATAGTTTTACTAGGTTGGAAACACTGTGTTACATGCTCTTGACATGATTTTGGTATCAGGGACAATTGTCTGATACAAAGTGAATCTATCATTACAGGTTGTTTCATCAATAAGATGAGATTAGGAGGGTTGTGTTGCCCCCAGAGCTACTAACTACTATACAAGTCCAGAATCCCCAGGATCTCTCTACATATTATTTCTATTTTTCCATTTTACTTTGCCTTTTCTTTATTGTTTCCACCCAGAATACAATATGTTTTGAGTAAAACAATTGAAAGGAAACTTAAGACTAAGCAAAAACTAAAAAGTACAAAATAACAGCAAAAACTGAAAGTGACATTGTAACAACTAGTTCTTAAGAGCAAAGTACCAGCCCATTAAGAAGCCCTTTGTATAATAAGCTGTTCCTTATCTCAAAGCCTAATAAGAACTGAAGGTGGAGAAGAGAGAATCTTATTATACAGGGGACTTCTCTGAGGAATGGTAATTTGTTTTAATCACCTCGTTACAACCAGGAAGTTTTTATAAGACAGTGTTTAGAGCAAGAAATGACAAAATAAATATTCATTAACTACCTGGCTGAACTATTGTTGAAAAAGGAGGGGTATACTGCTCCTTTAACAAAAACATTAAATATTTCTAAGCATGATAACCTTACAATGTATAGCCATTTTTTAAGAAGTATTATACTTCCCCCCTATATCAATTTGAATAATTTATATTTCAATTAAATATTTGATCAAAGAATATAGGAGAATCATATCAACACTAATGGTCCAAATGACAGTGTTAATGTCAAACAGCCACAACAAATCTACTGTGATTGTGATCACAGAGAGTTTTAGAATAAGGTCATGCAAGGATTAGTACAGAATAAAGGTGAAATTAATTTGTGTTTTAAATGCACATACATACCAGTGAGATATTAGTAAGTGACTCTCTTAACATCTTCAAAGTATCTGTCAGCTCAGTCTCCATGCTTGTGTGAGTTAAGTTAGACCTCAAAAGTGTGGGGTTTTCATAAACTGAAGGATATCTTGAAGGGCAGCAGTGGTGGTGATGACAGCAGCAAAAACAGCAATGCCTGCAAGCTCTCATTACTTGGTGGCATGGAAGATGCAAGTCAAAAGGGCCGTTGTCAAAAGAATTTGACCTTGTGGGAAAGCCACATCTGTGAAGGAAATGGTGAGGGTTAGGGGAGTATTCACCTTGCCACCCCATCTCAGTTTGAGTGCATGCTTCCTTCTTTTCCAAAACATCATCTTCGATGCTGCCACTCGTTAAAGTGTGAAGCACATGCTGCTTGTTTAAATATGCATTCATATTGGTGTTTTGTATGTCTCGCTTTAAATCAGAAGACATTTGAATAGTTACAGACTTGTAAATATTGGTGTTTACTTCTGTCTGGAATACATTCTTCTTATCTTCATAGAGATAATTTGATTCTTTGTCAAGAAAATCATCATGTCCTTCAGGAAGCATTAGTGATGAAGGGTTTAGGAAGTTGTCTATTGGTGGAGGTGTCCATTTCAGGTCTAATAATTCCAAAGAAGTTTCACTACACTTGTCAGCAAATTGATCTATGTTATTACTTGTGTCTGGACACTCACTTACCCATTCATTTGAGTTGTCCATTTGCTGTTGAGTAACAACAGAAGGTTTATTGTCATTTTCTATATCTTTTCTTAGATAATGTGTGATATAAACTGGGTATTCTGCTTCTGAGAAGGTATCTACTTGATGTTCTTCTTGGGATTCTCTTGGGATTTTCTCATCCTCGTGGGCACTTTCAGTTTTTATCTCATCTTTTTGTGGAAGATGGTCCTTTTTATCATTGTCGTTGTTTACGTCTTTGAAAAAACAATCAGAAGCACTTTCAAAGCTTTCAAAGACATCATCGCTGTTTTTACTACTTTTCGACAATGTCCTTTCCCCTTTGTTCATCTGATTTTTGCCATCAGGGGGTAACGTTGAACAGTTTTCATATTCTTTATCTGAAGTGCTATGGCTCATGTCATTTGATTCATTAAAGTGTTCTTGGCAGTACTTTTCCTCTATTACAGTTGCATCACTATCATTTCTATCCGAACTTAGGCTAAAGCTTTTGGTGAGATTCTAGGCAGAGGAAAACACAATTTTTAATGTATGTTTTACTGGATGGCAATAAATGCAGTATTATATAAAGTAAGAATTTGGTTACTTATAGATCCAAAATATTTTTATATTTGGTTAATTATGTAATCAGTATTGCATGTAATCTGACTGATTTCCACAAATAACAAATGTGAAGATTAGAGACATGAATGAACCTATTGATATCTGATTTACTTATGAATTGACTGTTTTGCTGTCTGTACTGGGTAACATGCTATCAATACAAACTATGGTCTATTTTTGCTGCTTTAATATTCAGTCAAAATGATTTTGACTTCCATATTCATTAAACTATTTCGAAACTCTGAAAAAACACAAATACATTAACATATGAAATGTAATTAACTGTGTTATTAAAGCAATACTGTCATGGGAGACATGTTTTTTTCAAAACACATTAGTTACTAGAGCTTCTCCAGCAGAATCCTGCATTTTAAAAGCACAAACAGATTTTTTTATATTTAATTTTGAAATTTCACATGGGGCAAACCATCTTCTTCATTTCCCAGGGTGCCACAGCCATGTGACTTGTGCTCTGATTTACTGCTGCACTGCAAGTTGGAGTGGTGTCACCTCCTCCCCCGCTCTTCTCCCGCAGCCGATAAGCAGAACAACAGGCAGCAAACAAGATATCAGCCCCTGACACCTTTGCTAGAGGATTCAGCTGCTCGAACTGATGTTCTCCATGGGCTAATAGCACTGCTGGTACTGTACTGAATTTTAGCAAGTGGGTAAACAGGCAAAATTGCTTATACTGCTTTACAGTGGTTAGAGGCATTTCTCTGCCAGCTAAAAAACACTATGAAAAAACTACCCCATTTGCCATTAGCCTCAATTAGCTTGTACAGTAAAGGATATATAGATCTATACAAATAGTATCTGCTTGGAAATACTGGCACACTGACTTCTATGAAAAATAACTCCAGATCCTAAATACATTATACAGTGAGGTGCAGTAGTGGCACCCAAGTTACATTGAATACAGTGTGTCACAGAGGGCAGCGGCACCCAAAAAAACCTTAAATACAGTGAGAAGCAGTGGAAAATACAGCCCCAAATACATTAAATTCAATGAGAGGCAATGATTCAATCTCAAGGGCTGTAAAATATTTCAGCATTATAGAGAGGGAAAAAAATCATGAATTTTTTTTACATTGCTAATGTGCTACCACCTAGTGGTAGACATGAGAATAGCACCCGAGCAGGAGAAATCTGTTTTGGTATTATGTGACTTGGTCTTATTGAAAGTATATTGAGCAGGGGGGAAAATAGCTTGCCTTTGTTTACTTAATAATTACTAAATTTTAATAATCATGGTACAGATGCAATAAGTCCTTATATACAGGCAAATGCCCTGTCCCTATTGTGTGTGTATGAAGCTATTGTTATTGAACTGGTTTATTGCGCTATAGTTATATGTGGGTCTGTTACTATGTATTTGTTTATGGACACACCTTTATCCTAACCTGAGCACTCAATGGGAATCATACATTTGATATTTTTCTATACAGGTATTGGCTTGATACAAAGGAAGTTACCTTTAAATGAAAAGCTTCCAATGGTTCCTCTTGAAAGCCACTACTGTCAGACTGACAGCTGTTTGTCCTTGTAATTTCTACAAGCAAATGTACAATTATTCAGAAAATTATCATTCATGAAAACTCGTTTTCATTTATGCAGGTCTGTCTAAACTTAAACATAACTTTATAAGATAGAGCAGTGCAGGATACAGTTAAAAGAGATTTTGCCCTAGCAGCGCCCTTGATTTAACTAAGTTTAAAATTATTTTTTTTGGATTCCTAGAGTGAGCCTCAGTGGTCCCCAGTTGCACCAAATAGAAATGAGCTGGTAATTCTCAAAAAAATGCCCTTCAATCCCAGTTTCCTAAGAAAGGCAATCTTTACTTGCAGTGCTCTCAACATATATAACTTTTCTTCAACACAAACTTTTACAGTCACAGCCACTACATACTTACAGAATATTTGAACAAATGGCACTAACGGTAACATTTGTAATACATGTCTCAAAGATAAGCAGAAAGTTATTATGGGGAACAGTTCACTGGATGATAACAATGCCCCTGTTGGAAAAGTGCTTACGTGGAATTTGTAGCATTGTGGATAAACAACAAGGCAAACGAGGTTAAAATGCTTTTATCATTTAGAAAAAAGATTTCTTACAGAATAATCAGCTCACTGTGCTGCCATATTAGTCATTTTCCATAAGTAATTTTGCAGGTACAAAAATATATGGATATATATAGCAGCATGTTATAAGCACTTCGAAAAAGATGGTCAAACAAATGACTTTACAGTATTTTAAACCAAAAAAAGGCTCAATTACTAGATCTTAGGTTGCTAAGAGGGTACATCTTTTTTGAACAGTGTATGATACTTTGCATTAACTTACTTTCATGTTCTACACTGTGTAAAATACTTTTTTTTCTAAATAGGTGCAATGGCATCAAAGCTCCACTAAGTGGCACTAAGAAACCAATCAAGAAAATAAATGTAATGACTGAGACTTTTGTATCCTAGTTACGTTTAACTCATTTACTCAAAAAGCTTTAAAGGTAATTTTATGTGTTTGGATATATATCAGGTGACTGTGACTTGGATATGCAGTTTGCAGCGTTTTCAAGTGAAGCGACTGCCATTGAGATCATTTGGGAACACCTGGAATCACTAATTGTGCCCTTTGCTGTTTTGCTCACAATTAAATTAGTCCTATTTTATAATGCCTTTAATAGCTTTTAAAGCTCATCTAGAAGAATTATAGACCCACCCTTTACATGCATTCTTTAACATTTTATAGACATGGGTACTGCCAGGAAAAATATATGTTTAATATAAAGAATTTGAACACAGCTGGGGCTACTTTAATAAAATTGGTCAACTTTGTCCCAGTGCAGTTATGCAAAGTAATCACTCTGAATTTACTTTCATTATTTTATGCAGTAGATTTATCAAAATGCACTAATTGATTACAAGGGGTTACTGCAAGCCTTCCCAGTGTAGGTAAAAATAGGATAAAAATGAATTCTGCAGTATTCATGTTGATGCAGATTTATTCAAGGTTAAAAAACAATGAGCACTAACCCTGAAAGCAAAGTGGAGTAGAAAATATGGGTAGAGCTTGCACAATAAATAACAAGGCAGCTGGTGATTCCTAATAGAAGTTAAACATTTCTATTTATAGATATTAGTTACACTGGTAGTTAGATATTGTGTGGCTGTCCTCTGGTGAATGGAGTAAAACATCAATCTTTTGTATAAAATGCTTCTAAGAGATGATGCTAATTAATCCAGTTAAGAGCTCTAAGGCTGATATACGATATAGCCGATATACGCATGCATTCTCTCGCGTTTTCATGCGTATAACGGCTACATGTGCCTGCACCCGAGCGTATTCCATTCATTCGGGTGCAGGCACAAGTAGCAGGCGTAGGGCTGAATTTTCGGCAAGCGTTTTTCCGCTTGCCGAAAAAATCAGCCCTACACCATGTGTGGCATCAGCCTAAAGCTAGTGTCCACATTGGTTCCTGTGCTCCACGTCTTTCCTAGACTTTAATGAGAGCAGAGCAGATGTGGAAAGGCACTTATACCTGCACTTCTAAAGCTGTTGGGAAGTTTCTACTGATAAGGGAGAAGCCCTGTATAAGAACTAGAATTGCCATCTGGCATTGGCTTATCCAGCAAAATACCAGCCATGGCCCATATATTTCCCACCTCTTACGCAACCCTTCCCTTCCAATCCATAACAGATCTGCTTTTTTTCATCATTGGGTCCCCACACAGGCTTTGCTTACTCAATCTATATGGCCAGTATAGTTTTGCAAAAAGGTAGCCACCCTACATGTGACATTACACTAAATTCTGCTGTGACATACACATTTAGTTACAGAGAGATTCTGAGAACATGTTGCATGTAACACATTTAAGAAAGTATCTTGTCTAATGCCTTTCACAAATGAGTGTCAGGTAAAACTTTGGCAATCCAAACTAATACACAAGATAGGGATGTACTTGTCAACAGTCTCATAAATGTAGGAGGGTAAAGGAGTCCCCACAAGGGCTGGGCCTGTGTTAGGGTTGCAAGATAGAGCTGATACCCTTTCTAGGTTAAAGTTCCCTGGCACTTCTGTAACTGGCCAGGAGTGCCCTTGTCTTTAAAAGGGGGAGTTGCAATGTAGCTCTTTGTCTTTGGACTCCACTTGTTGGTGTGTGTAGTTGGTGCTAGGGAGCATGAAGTTGGAGGCCTCAGTATGAGAAGCATTGGTGAGGAAGGATATTTAAATAGCTCACACTAGAGGCGATAGATAGGTTGAGGGTAGTAAGTACAGCAGCCAGAGGCTCCAAAAAGGAACCACTATAGAGCCTCAAGCTGTTGGATTCAGGAATAGAGAGATCTAATGAAGATGAAGAGCATTGTAGGTAACACTTTAAGCTGGAGACTGGTTAAACGTGCCTAGCTAACTAATGCTCTGACTCTGCCTCAGTACCATCCAGGGAAGTAATTGTCTGAAGTATCTGTTAAGTGAGGGGTGTAAATATAGAGGAAGGAGACCCTGCCACTGCAGGAGGGCCCAGGAGTATAGAGAGCTGAGTAAGGCCTCAATTAAGAAACTTCAACATATCTTGGTAAAATAAGTCATTTTACTAAGGTTTTGGGGCCCTAAACAGATATTACTATGCGGTAATGTCTAGTTATGCCATTATGTAAAGTAATTGTATATTATACGATCTGTGAAATAACAAGAAAAGACTGTATAGGGGACGCCACAAAAGGTGTAAGAATTTTTTGGAGTAAAAGTGGTGTTAAAACTGGTATAAACACAATCTCTATATTTACAAACAGAATTCCAGCTCAACTACCACTTTTCTTTTTTTCATAAAAGAAAGAAGTTTCTGAACGTTTGTGAAAATGTCAGAAAAACAACATTTTAAAATTAAGTAAAGCTCAATTTAACTCATCCTCAGCTTTGCATTGCTTCCTCAAATCTCTATGGGGACATACTACTCATCATATATCAAACTCATGGGGACAATCAACCTATTGTCAAGTTACAAGCCCCATTTTCTGTATAATTAGAAAAGAATAGCTATAGGTGTAAACACCTTATTAGCATTTTTAAAACAAGAAAACAGTGTATTTTATATATAGAAGTAGTTTATTGTTAAGATAAAATAGGTGACTTTCCTGGATTTATTATCAATGTTGTAGTTTTAGTACCACACAGCTCCATCCCCCTCCCCAACATGTCAATTACACTTTTTCCAACTTATCTGTGCCCCCACTGCATGTCCAGAACTACAGAGCTGCTTAACAGTGTTGGCCACCAACTTTAGCTGTGTCACTTCTGTCCCTAACATCCATGTTGGCGATCAGAATTCAGGTTCATGCGTGCTGAAGGCCAAACTGTGATATTGGGCTACTGCTCATGTTCCTCAAGTGGCCAAAGTCATATGGCCAAAGATGGTGGTGTAGCTCTGCAGTTCTGTATGTGCAGTTGAGTTGGTGCACAGTTGAGTAAAGGCAAGTATAACTGATGTGACTGGGAAGAGGGAATGAAGGATCCATTCACTGGCACAAAAATTTTCCAAAAGGCTTTACTTCCCCTTTAACAGGTGACAACACCTACTGAATATTAATCACATGGTACAGCTTTAATCAAGTGATGAGAAATGAACTGAAATTTTAGTGATAAAGTGTGTGTTATTCAATATCTGCCTTTAAAAGAGGTAGGGGATATCTTCTCTAAAAAGCAGAATCATTTAGAAAATGTTGGTAAAATAGTTAGGTAGTTTAAAATTTGTGAAAAAGACAAAAGGTTCTCATTTATGTTGGCAGATGCAGTGAGCAAAGGACAATTTCAAATGCAATTGCCACGTTTTTTTTTCCTCTAAAGGGCAGTATTTTTCCCCAGAATGTATACAGGCGTTGTGCCTAAGACCGTTGCTGTGTTTGCCACATCCATGTCTGATTTGGCAAAATAGTCTGTCTTGTCTCAATTTGGACAAAATTGCGAACGTCCATCTGGAGTCATTTTCAGTGTTCAGCGTGCAAGTGATGCCTGTGACTGATTCTTTAGGTGCAAGGGTGCTGCACTTGTTGATGCAGGGCATAAAGGTAACTCTGAATCTACCAGTTGGTCAGAAGGTGGCAGTAGCTCCAGGGTTCCCCTGCATCATTAGGTGCAACAGCACCTGATTTGGAACAGAAAGCAGCAGTGTTGGACTGACCCACCAGGATACCAGGAAAACTCTCGGCGGGCCCAAGTGTCAGTGGGCCCTCCTGCTCCTTATCATTTGGCCTACTTCATGAATATGAAGAGGAGAAATAGATGGAAGAATAGATGTTAGCATATAAATAAAAGAGACTAGGAAAAAAAAGAGATTGGGTGAGGAAAGTTTGGAAGGTGGGCCTATGGTCTAAGGTTTTCTGGTGGGCCCCTGAGGTCCCAGTCGGACACTGGAAAGCAGGAAGGACCGAGCAACACTGGGCGCAACTACATGGAAGTGCGAAGAGCTCATTTTGACGCAAATACCTTTAATGAAAGTGGTTTTATGTCCAACTCATTGTGGGGAAAAGTGCAAGTTGCCCACGGTGTCCGGTGGACATAAGTAAGCCCAAAATATGGAACAAGTCTGTTTAAAAGACAAATTCACAAACGTAGAGATAGAGGTTTGTAAATATCATGGGAAATATGACAAATCTAGCTCCACGTGTTCAGTATTGCTTTTTGAGAAAAACAAGGCAGAGAGAGATGCTTTAGAACAGAAAACACAACGCTCTACCCAATAATAAAATTTATTGTAACTGTTTTACAACCTGATAACAACTTGACAACAGTGCCACCTCCATTGGTAAAGCAGTAGCAGTGTAAGGCAAACAGTGTCAGCATAAAATGACAGGGCCAGGTGGACAATCTTCACCAGATTACTTGTCCCATGAAGAAGAGAAGGAAAAGACGAGCGTAGATAAGGTCACAAAAGGGTTTACTAAAGACTAGTGCCAAATAAAGACAAAATTGTTGCCAGTTTCTATGGCCAACCAGAGAGTGGTGTTATGTAATAAAGTTCCAGAAATAATGTATGGGGAGAGCTGGGATATCACTTTTGTAGCACTTGTAGCATAAATAAGAAAAAAGAGTCTATTGTTGAAGAACAATATTTATAAATGCATTATTAGTGAATTGATTTATAATAATTTATATAATGTGAAAATAATTAATTGCTAATTGCTAATTGGCCATTATTACATTCAATGATACATTCATAAACTGGTAATTAATCTACTAGATGGAGTCCATTTTGACAAAGAAAAGGTTAGGGAATTCTTACCTGTTCTGTACTTGGTCCCCCTAGTGGTGGACCAAGTGCTATTATAATATATGTCAAATTAAATATTTGGTCCTTTATCTCTGTTACATTACATTACATTAACATTTATTTATAAAGCGCCAACATATTCCGCAGCGCTGTACAATAAGTGGGTTACATACATTGGACATACAGAGTAACATATAAAGCAATCAATAACCGATACAAGAGGTGAAGAGGGCCCTGCCCAAAAGAGCTTACAATCTACAAGGAGAAAGGGTTGAGACACAAGGTGTGGGAATGGGCATGACCAGAGTTGTGAGAGGTGGGGCACAGGGTATTGCTAAACTAGATTAGGGTAAGCCTCTCTAAATAAATGTGTTTTTAGAGATTTCTTGAAGGCAGAGAGATTGGGAGAAAGTCTGACAGTTTGTGGGAGCGAATTCCAGAGAAGGGGGGCAGCCCTTGCAAAGTCTTGAATGCGAGCGTGTGAGGAGGGAATGAGAGAGGAGTTGAGGAGCAGGTCAGTAGAGGAGCGTAACAAGCGGGTTGGATGGTATCTAGAGATGAGTTCAGAGATGTAGGGTGGGGCAGAGTTATGGACTGCTTTAAATGTGAGGGTCAATAGCTTGAATTTTATCCTGGATGGTAGGGGAAGCCAGTGCAGGGATTGGCAGAGCGGCATGGCAGAGGAGGAGCGGTTGGAGAGGTGTATGAGCCTGGCAGCAGTATTCATTATGGACTGGAGAGGGGACAGTCTTTGGAGGGGAAGGCCAATTAATAGGGAGTTACAGTAGTCCAGGCGAGATATTATAAGAGAGTGAATAAGAATTTTGGCAGCATCTTGTGTGATAAATGATCGGATTTTGGAGATATTTCTTAGGTGAAAGTGACATGATTTGATAAGTGATTGGATATGAGGGGTGAAGGACAGGGCAGAATCAAGGATAACCCCGAGGCACCGGGCCTGGGAAGATGGGGTGATGGTAGAATTGTTAACCGTTATAGATACCTCGGGAACAATGTGGGCGTTGGATGGGGGAAAGAGAACCAGTTCAGTTTTAGAGAGGTTTAATTTCAGGTAACGTTGGAACATCCAAGTGGAGATAGCAGACAGGCAGGAAGAGACGCGAGTTAGAAGCTCTGGGTTGAGATCAGGAGAGGAAAGATAGATCTGAGTATCGTCAGCATAGAGGTGGTACTGAAAGCCAAAAGAACTGATTAGTTTGCCAAGTGAGGAGGTATAGAGAGAAAATAGTAAGGGGCCCAGGACAGAGCCTTGAGGAACCCCAACAGAAAGAGGCAGGGGAGAAGATGATTCCCCATTGTAAGAGACACTGAAGGATCGATCTGAGAGATAAGATGAAAACCAGGATAAGGCAGTGTCACGAAGGCCAAGAGAGCGGAGAGTCTGGAGGAGAAGAGGGTGATCCACAGTGTCAAAACCAGCAGAGAGATCGAGAAGTATTAGTAGCGAGTAGTGTTTTTTGGCTTTAGCCGAAAGGAGGTCATTTGTTAGTCGGGTTAGAGCAGTTTCTGTGGAGTGTTGTTGTCTAAAACCAGATTGTAGGGGATCCAGGAGGTTATTGTCAGAGAGGAATAGCGTCAGTCGGTTGTATACTAGGCGCTCAAGCAGTTTGGAGATGAATGGGAGCAGAGAGATAGGTCGGAGGTTAGTAGGATTGGAAGGATCTAGGGAGGGTTTTTTCAGAATAGGGGTTACAAGTGCATGTTTCAGTTGGGAGGGAAAGATTCCAGTAGAGAGCGAGAGATTGAATAGATGAGTTAAGGCTTTGATAAGACAGGGGTTGGCATTACGTAGAAGTTTGGTAGGAATGGGATCAAGCGGGCAGGTAGTAAGGTGGGAGGAAGACAGCAGTTTTGAGACTTCCTCTTCAGTCACAGGGGAGAAGGAGCCAAGAAGAGACTGGGGAGCATGTAGGGAGGGAGGGGAATGGTTATGGGGATTTAGTTGTGCAATGTCACTTCGGATGGTGTCAATTTTATTTTTAAAGTGCTCAGCAATAGCTTGAGCAGTGACTGAAGCACACGGAGGGGGCGGAGGAGGGGACAGCAGAGAGTTAAAGGTAGAGAAGAGTTGTGCAGGTTTTTTAGAGAGGGAGTTAATAAGTGCAGTGAAGTAGGTTTGTTTAGCTTGGCAGAGGGTGGTGTTGTAGGAGAGCAGAGCAGATTTGTAGCTGCAGAAATCTGACTCTGACCTTGATTTGCGCCAGCGACGCTCAAGTGTACGTGACTGTTTTTGGAGGGATTTGGTATGAGCAGTGTGCCAGGGTTGGAGCGGTTTGGGCCTCATGCGTTTAGTCTTGGCAGGAGCAAGCACATTGAGGGCAGTGGTGAGTGTGCTGTAGTAGACAGTTACTAAACTCTTGTAACTGATGTCACATAGAGCTATGTAATTGGGGTTAATGGGTCAAAACCTTCAGATTGAGATTTCCTTATGTTAGCAGTAACTGTATTTACTATATATTTTAATACAGTTATGTTCAACCCCAATCGATTTATGCTGACAAAAACTGTGTATGTATATATGTGTTTATGCATATGTGTTTATGTATATACAGTATGTGCGATCCCTTATCTGGAAACTGTTATCCAGAAAGCTGTGAATTACGTTAAGGGAATTAACCATACACATTTTAAACAAATAATTCTAATTGTCAGCTGCATAAATCCATATTGCAGGCTAAACAATCCTATTGGGTTGTTTTAATGTTTAAATGATTTTTAGCAGACTTAAGGTATGTGGATCCAAATTACAAAAGATCCTTTACCCAATAAAACCCAGGTCCTAAGCATTCCGATAAAAGATCCCCTTCCTGCACACAGTGTTTGTGACTGATGTATAAATATTATACGTGCTTACAAGCTGCTCACAGCCTATGTACTGTATATACAGAAGATTATATAAAGGGCATATAAACAACCTATTGCAAGGCTTTAGAAGTAGCTCTTGCTTAGCCTGGCTGCCAGTCAGGGCTGATTCACAGTTGCAGGGTCCTAGAGCAGAACAATGATTCTGCCTGCCAGTGCCTACAGATCCGAATAAACAACAAATAAGCAACATCTGCTTCAGCATATGTGTTTGGTAAAAAAAAGTCACAAAATAAAAGAATTTGTAAATGCCAAAAGCAACACTAAACTGCCAGTGCAACTGTAGAGTGAATTTTTAATTGCACATGCATGCAGGCAGACTGAGGGTATTAGTCTCACATATGTCTTGTTGCTGCCAACTTGGGAGTATAGATGAATTTAATTAAATACGGATTATGCTCACTCCCCAGCCCTATTACTTATTTATAACAATAGTACAAATGACTGATAATAATGTAGTCATACATCACACACAGTGCAAGAAAAAACTCAGTTTTTTATTGCTAATTAGTCAGGAATATGTGCAGTTTGTGGTATGTGAAAATGAAGTTTCTACATGCGGCCATTTCCCCCACAACACCATAAACATAAAGTCTATTGCAATGAAGTAGCCAGAAGCAGCTTGATAACATAGCATAAAGAAGACACGAAGCAGTCTAAACACTGACTGTCATGGGGAGTCTAGAAAATTAACCAATTGGATGAAAAGTCTCGCCAAGTTATATTAAGCTCAGGGACTATACCAAAGGGAGAGGTGATTCAGCGAGATCACTTTGTAGGCTTGCACTCCACAGCACAGCATGTCATCCACAGCTAAAATTTTTCTGAATACGTTTTAAAATGTACGCATATATCAGATTATACAATCTACAATTTAAATTTCATAATTTACAATATTATTGCAAGACTTATGCGTTACGAGGAATGCAAAGGTTTTTCTAAATTTTAACTAGATCATTTCCCACTACTTAGTTCATTTTATTTAAACTTGAACTTTTATTTAAAATTATTGTTTATTTACTAAATAGTTGATTTTACAAATACGCTTTGGTGGAATATAGAAATACTGTAGAGGATACTGACATGTTTCTCTTTAATAGCTGTGCCGCCTATAAGTACCGTGCAGCTGTAACTGCACTAAACACGTTCTGTTTGTGCATAGACATCACTGTTACATCAGAAATGGGGGAGATTGCTCTGCAGATTTACAGCAGGACTGTTATGTCCTGCCAGAAGTTGTTAGTTTAGCACAAAAAGTGCCCTGAGCGTGCTGGCAACACACATGCTGCACTTGGGGTGGGGTACAGGTAGGGTTGCCACCTCACACCTTTACCACTGGCCACATATTGAATCCACATAATGGCTTTGGCTAATTAGCAATTAATTCAGATGCATGCTGCAGACAAGTGTTTCCTCCTGCTTTTCCCTGTGGTAGTGTTATGCATTCCTCCACCACTGGGGAGCACAGGATGAAACACATCCCATTCTTTCTTATGGGGCTGTACTGACACAGATGCATGTAAGCATTCCACCTGTGTTTGGGACCTACATGTGCTTGTTTCAGTATGGGCATATAAGAAATAATGGGATGTGTTTCATCCTGCTCTCTCCTGCGGTGGAATGCAGGAGAATGCCATTACAAGAGGAATTAAGCAATAGATAAATCAGTTCAGTCCACAGCATTCATCCAAATTAATTGATGATTAGCCAAGCCAAGCCAAGCCATTGAATGTTGATTCAATATGTGGTTGGTATTAAAGGGGTTAGGGGATGTTAAAGATATTTCAGATACCGAAAGTCGTTTGAGGTAAATAGGTAAGGTTTATTAGACATGTAAGTGGGTTCTGAACAAAACCAAGAGTCAGAACTACAGAGCAAAGACAGCACTGGTTTTTTATAGACTTTGTGACATGGTAGAATACAACATAATTACGTATGATTATGGGTGTTACTGATTTGAATAATGAACTGTTCTTCAGCCCTCAAGGCAAACCAAGGCTAGCTTGAGAACAGCATCCATTCAAGTCAGGGGGGACTAGGTGATAATACCCGCCTTAGAGCTTTAATTTCATTGGTGCCAGAATGAAGGATAGCATGAATTGCTTCACAACATGCATTATGGAATACTGAAAGGGGAGAATAGGAAATCTGCACACACAGAATTTATTCTTTATCAGTGGCAACCCTAGGTACAGGGCATTTATAGAAATATCAAAGCACTACGCAAATGAGCAGTTTTCATGTTTCTTTGGTGCAGTTGCATATTCCCCCCAAGTGGACACATGCTGTAAAAAGAAAGTGAGCCCATCTGATCTTTAAGGGAAGATTCTCAGAACTGCTCCAGTGCTGAAATATTAACTCTTTTGGTAGACAGAGACAGACAGAAAGACCGAGCAGAAGCATTGGGGAGTCCTTAGATCAAGTATACCCAGAGATTAAGTTATTTTCCAAACACACTTTTGATTACTTATCCAAAAGGGGAAACTTTAAAGTGATACTGACACAAAAAAATGACATTTCAAATGAATGTACATTAAGTTACCTATAGGTCATGTTAATCTCGCCGAAATGCCATCCCACTGGCTGGAATGTGCCTTGAGAGGAAACTTTGGCGACTTCAGCAGCGCCGCGTATGCCATCCCACCGGCGATTTACATTCTAGCCAGTGGGATGGCATTTCGGGGATATTTGTCACGCTGTGTCATACCCCTAAGACTTCCTCAGACTGGACATAGTTATGAACTTAGGGGGAACTTCACAAGTTTAACAAAATTTGTGGTGTACATGCTAGTCTGCCCTTGCGGTCTCATCTATGTAGGTGAGACTATATTGCAGGTGAAGACACGTATATCGCTACATAGGTCAACAATTACAGTAGAGGGGTTTTTAAACATTATGTGGAAGTGGTACATACTGAATGCTTTTTAACCCTTTAAGTGCCACAGATCATAGAATCTGTGGTCTGTGAATAAAAGTACTGAAGTGCCACAGGTCCTAAATTGATGGTGTTTGAAAGTGGAAGGTTTGATAAGATGTTTCTTCAAAACTGCCAATTTAGAGAAAGCATTTCGACTCCATAGTCTGAAGTAGAAAGTCATGGGCAGGGGCGGGCCAAGCCGACATGCACCTAGACAAGTGCGGGCACATTTTCTTTGAGATATACTGTATATACATATAGTGACAGATTTTGCAAAAATCTTGTGCGTGGTGCACGAAGGATCAGATTAAATGTGACCCATAAAATCTGATGGAAATCTACTGTGGAGTTTAGCCCTTAATTCTACTAGATACTGTACTTAATTAGAGTGAAATGAATCTGGAGAAGATAAAATCCAATTATTTTTTTAACTTTCATTTTAACTTTTCATTTTAAGGAATGAGAAAAAAAGTTTTTTTTTTTCTTGCATTAGTATTTAATACTTTTATAAGCAATAAAAATGATAAAATAATTAAAACCACAGTATGTTTCTCTAGTATATTTATACTGAAGATGTTTTCTGTGAATTTTTGAATTGCTGTACAGGCCATTACTTAACAGGATTGAGTTACATGCCTTGAGGAGTAGTTGATTATTTCATAGTAAAATCCCATAGTATTTGCATGTGCTTCAGTTGGAGAATATGCAAATAACTTGTTACTGCATAGAAGATGTTTTTAATGTAATACTGCAAATAAACTTGTTTTTGTTAAGCTCTGCGTGAGTTTTGTCTTCTTTGGAAATATCCCATCTAGACATGCAAATATTGGAAAATATTCACAAGGACATTTTTTATATTTATCATGTTTCTAATGTACCTGTCTGTCCACTCTGTAAGTGAAATGGGCTTTATATATTAACAAGCCAAGGCAGAAAAAATTAGCAACAGTAATAAATATGGTTAGTGATGAGCGAATCTGTCCCACTGCGCTTTGCAAAATGCGGGATGTCGCCATGCCTGGCGAAAAAATTCTCTCATCACTAAACATGGTCCTTAACCAGGGGAAATCTCCTTTTAGGCTTATAATAAATTTAAGTGTTTTACTTGCATAGAGATGCGCTCTGCGCTGTTGCATTCCTCTTGCCTACTGTTATAAATTAAATGTCACTACCACCACTGACAAACCAAATGGTAGTTTCAGGGTTCCCATGGCAGCCTGCATCAAACGGCACATCATAGTTTCACCAAAGAGGATAAGGTGCAACACATCACCCTCATGGAGAAAACTCTAAATTACACCAACCAGACTTAAAATTTTTAATGCAAATGCATCAGACTCATGCTGAAGTACAACTGTCAGTTATGAAGCATCAGCAGCAATTGCATCTTTCCCTGGCAACCACAATTATACTGGAATAATTAGCAAATGCAGGAAAAGGGGGGAACTGGCAGCACTGAGGGCAGCTGCAAACATGGGGGAGAACAGGAGGCTGACTGAGCAACCACTGGCAGGGGCCGGTGTAGTGGGGGGTGGAGAAGGGACAGTGGAGGTTAATGAGGGAGACAAATTTGTAACAGTTAAGAGGGGCAGTAGGGGACACAAGGGTAGGGGGGCTGGTTCACAGCTTGTACAAACCAGCAGATTTGCCGCTTTAGGTGAAGATGCTGGGGAAGGCAGCTCTGAGCTGGCATGTATGGAGCAGGCTGACTCTCAGAGCACCCTGGGAGCCGGCACCTCTAATACAGGTGGGGGGAATAGTGCTAGGAAGGGAAGGCAGGCTATAGTTGTAGGGGATTCAATTATTAGAAAGGTGGATAGGGTAATTTGTCGCAAAGACCCTACATGCCGAACTGTGTGTTGCGTGCCTGGTGCTAGGGTTCGGCATGTGGTAGAACGAGTGGACAAATTGTTGGGAGGGGCTGGGGAAGACCCGGCGGTCTTGGTACACATAGGTACCAATGACAAAGTTAGAGGAGGGGGGGAAGTCATCAAGAACGATTTTAAAAAGCTAGGTGCGAAGTTGAGGGCGAGGACTTCCAAGGTAATTTTCTCAGAGATATTATCTGTGCCACGAGCAACATTAAGAAGGCAGTGGGAGCTTAGGGAGATTAATGCGTGGCTGAGAGATTGGTGCAGGGAGGAGGGCTTTGGGTTTCTCGAGAACTGGGCTGATTTCTCAATCGGCTACAAGCTCTTTGCCAGGGATGGGGCAGCTGCTTTGGGGGAAAAGATGGCTAGCGGGTTGGAGGAAATTTTAAACTAGGAGTGGGGGGGGAGGGTGCAGCGGGAAATTCTGTGGTAGACAGGATAGATGAGGTAGTGGGCATAGTAAGGGAAAATGGGGGAGGAGACTTGCTTCGGGATACTGATAATGGCAGGGAGGCCCATAAGTTGTTTACACGTCATTCTCACGCCGGTACCAGTATTAAATGTATGTTTACCAATGCAAGGAGTCTGACTGGTAAAATGGGAGAGCTGGAGGTACTGGCGTTGGAGCGGAAATATGATGTGATTGGTGTTGCTGAAACTTGGTTGAATGAGTTTCATGACTGGGCAGTTAATATTGGGGGGTATACATTGTTTCGGAGGGACAGGGGCAATAGAAAAGGAGGAGGAGTGTGTCTGTTCATTAAGCAGGAATTAAAGGCAAATATTAAGGAGGAAGTGATGGGGTAACAGAGGGAGCTGAATCCTTATGGGTTGAGCTTCTCACAGATAGTAAAGAATCTACCAAACTAATTGTAGGGGTATGCTATAGACCCCCTAATGTAAGCGAAGAGGAGGAGGCCCAGCTCCTGTTGCAAATAGAAAAGGCTGCTAGTTTGGGGCAAGTGATAATAATGGGGGATTTTAATTACCCTGATATTGACTGGGGCAATAGTACTGCCAGGACAGTGAATGGGAACAAGTTTATAAACTTGCTGCATGACAACTTTATGTCACAAGTTGTTGAGGAGCCAACCAGGAACCATGCTATACTAGATCTAGTGATCTCTAATGACCCAGAACGTATAGCAAATGGGCAAGTGGTTGAACCCCTGGGTAATAGTGACCATAATGTTATTTCATTTGATGTTTGGTGCAGGAAACAAATTTACACGGGGGCAACAAAGACAGTGAATTTTAGGAAGGCAAATTTTAGCTCCTTAAGGGCAGTGCTTCAGGGCATAGATTGGGGCATTATGTTTTCTGATAAAAACACAGAGCAGAAATGGTTGTCATTTAAAATGATATTAAATCATTACTGTTCTCAATTCATTCCATTAATAAGAAAAAGTAGAAGTGTTAAGAATCACCCTATGTGGCTTAACTCTGAGGTAAAGAAGTTAATAGGGAAAAAAAGGAAAGCTTTAAAGAAATATAAGTCAGAGGGGACAGTAGCTGCGTTTACTGAATATAAACACTATAACAAGTGTTGTAAAACAGCAATCCGGAAGGCAAAGATAGAAAAGTTTTTTAAGTATATTAATAGTAAAAAGATGCAGGTTGAGGGTGTGGCCCCATTGAGTTATAGTAACAATATGGTTACAGCGGATACAGAAAAGGCAGATGTGCTTAACCAGTTCTTTTCTTCTGTGTATACAGTAGAGGAGCCAGTGGGCCAAGTCCCACCCAATAGCTGCACTGTTGCCTCAGCTCCAACTACACAGTGGTTGGCACAGGATATGGTGCTTAAAGGGTTACACACGATAAATGTAAACAAGGCACCTGGGCCAGATGGAATACACCCTCGGGTACTGAGAGAGCTAGGGGCAGAATTACAGTGGCCCTTGTTTCTGATATTCTCAGACTCGCTTTCATCAGGTATGGTACCTAGGGATTGGAAGAAGGCGAATGTCATTCCTATATTTAAAAAGGGAGTAAGATCTCAGCCTGGCAATTATAGGCCTGTAAGTTTGACATCCGTGGTGGGCAAGTTATTTGAAGGCTTGTTAAGGGATCACATTCAAAATTATGTAGTGGAGAATGGCATTATGAGCAGTAATCAGCATGGCTTTATGAAGGACAGGTCATGTCAGACCAATTTAATTGCTTTTTATGATGAGGTAAGTAAGAAGCTGGACAGTGGGGATGCAGTAGATATAATTTATTTGGATTTTGCCAAAGCATTTGATACCGTTCCCCACAAACGACTGCTTTCTAAGCTAAGGTCTATTGGTCTTAGTGAAGTCGTTTGCACATGGATAGAAAACTGGCTAAAGGATCAGGTACAGAGGGTGGTTGTTAATGGTACATTCTCTACTTGGAATAAGGTTCTCAGTGGGGTCCCTCATGGTTCTGTACTGGGTCCACTTTTGTTTAACTTGTTCATAAATGACTTAGGGGAGGGTATTATAAGTAATGTATCAGTGTTTCAGATGACACAAAACTCTGCAGACCAGTCAATTCTATCCAGGATGTGACATCCCTGCAGCAGGATCTTGACCAACTGGCAATCTGGGCAGCTAAGTGGCAGATGAGATTTAATGTGGATAAATGTAAGGTCATGCACCTGGGATGTAAAAATATGCAAGCCCCGTATACCCTTAATGGGACTGCACTAGGCAAATCCATAATGGAGAAGGACCTTGGAGTCCTTGTAGATAATAAACTTGGCTGTAGCAAGCAATGCCAGGCAGCAGCTGCAAGGGCAAACAAGGTTTTGAGCTGTATTAAAAAGGGGTATAGATTCACGGGAGGAGGGGGTTATTCTTCCCCTTTACAGAGCACTGGTAAGGCCCCATCTAGAATATGCTCTTCAGTTTTGGTCTCCAGTGCTCAAACGGGACATTATTGAGTTATAGGGATGTAGCGAACCCGCGCAAAAATGTTCGCGAACCCGTTCGGGGACTTTCGCCAAAACTCGCGAATATTCGCGAACTTTGCAAACCCCATAGACTTCAATGGGAAGGCGAACTTTAAAACCTAGAAAAGCCATTTCTGGCCAGAAAAATGATTTTAAAGTTGTTTAAAGGGTGCCACGACCTGGACAGTGGCATGCAGGAGGGGGATCAAGGGCAAAAACTTCTCAGAAAAATACTTGTAAAAAAAACACCAAAAAAAGCGCCAAAAAAAACCGCAAAAAAATAACGCAAAAAAAAAAAAAACGCAAAAAAATAACGCAAAAAAAAAAAACGCAAGCTATTCCTATGTATATGCATAGGCGATAAAACGCGGCGGAAAAACCAAGGCGAAAAAAACACGGCGCCAAAAAAAAACGCGGCGAACCCAAAGTGGCGAACATCGGCAAAAGTCCGCGAATTTTCGCGAACGCGAACACCCGATGTTCGCGCGAATTAGTTCGCCGGCGAACAGTTCGCTACATCTCTATAATGAGTTAGAGAGGGTCCAGAGAAGGGCAACTAAGTTGGTAAAGGGTATGGAAAGTCTCAGTTATGAAGAAAGACTGGCCAAGTTGGGTCTGTTTACACTGGAGAAGAGGCGCTTAAGAGGTGACATGATAACTATGTATAATTATATAAGGGGATCATATAATAACCTTTCTAATGTTTTATTTACCAGTAGGTCCTTCCAACGGACACGAGGGCACCCACTCCGTTTAGAAGAAGGGAGGTTCCATTTAAATATTCGGAAAGGATTTTTTACTGTGAGAGCTGTGAAGTTCTGGAATTCTCTCCCCGAATCAGTCGTGCTGGCTGATACATTATATAACTTTAAGAAGGGGCTAGTTGGATTCTTAGCAAGTGAGGGAATACAGGGTTATGGGAGATAGCTCTTAGTACAAGTTGATCCAGGGACTGGTCCGATTGCCATCTTGGAGTCAGGAAGGAATTTTTTCCCCTCTGCGGCAAATTAGAGAGCTTCAGATGGGGTTTTTTGCCTTCCTCTGGATCAACTAGTAGTTAGGCAAGTTATATATAGGCATTATGGTTGAACTTGATGGACGTATGTCTTTTTTCAACCCAACTTACTATGTTACTATGAAAAACACAATGTATTTGCAAAGGTGCAGTACACACTTTTACCAGCAGGGGGTCAAGGGTAACCCTGAAAGCACAATCCTGTCCTGGAGCTCAAGGCTTAGCACAGGCTCCCAAAAGAAACCAGTCTGCAGCTTCCAAACTGTTCTATGCTGCTACCAGGTGGTCATCATCTTCTCTATATTCATTTCCTAAGGCCCACCCCTATAGGAAGTGGCTTCTCTGATAGCTCTAGGTAAGTGCTTCATGAAACTTTACTTTGTACAAGCATTTGCAATGTTCTATATAAAAACAAAGTTTTTAATGCACACACATTTGTATGCACATGTGGCAAACATAGCTCTCAGTAAGCAGTTCTGTTAGCACCATTTAAAACATACTTCCAGCACAGCTGAGGCACATGCTTCAAACAAAACAGGTCTCAATTTGTTAACCAAAGCTAAAACTATAAAGCTATTTACATAAATTACTGGCCAGTAAAATTAACATTTAAAAATTAAGAAACAAACAAAAAATGTTCAGCTATATTCACTCCATCACAGTAATTGTTATTGAAAGTAATGTTTGTGTATCCCTTTCTGTCTGACCGTTAAAACAATGTAACATTAAGTTAGTTATTTTTTAGTTCTTTTAAAGGGGCTTAGATCAACCATGCATATACAGGTATATATGCAATAAACACTATTTGTTTTCCTCACTCTTTTTGCTGTATCATTGGTTTCCCTATATATATATATATATATATATATATATATATATATATATATATATAAAATCACATAATAGAAGGAGGGCACACATCACAATGGTAAAATGCCTGGGTGCCCGGTACTATGTTGGAAATACAGGAAACAGAAGACTCAGCACTCACAGGTCTTAATGAAAAAAAAACAAAAAAAAAATCTTTAATGTGCAAAAATCTACATTTCTATGACAATTCAGGCCCTAAGTTGTGACTGAAATGTCATTTTTTTTCATCAAGACCTGTGTGTCCTGAGTCCTCTGTTTTCATATATATATATATATATATATATATATATATATATATAATTGAACCCTTTTATTGATTCCATCTTACACAAATTTGCAGGCATTTTATTTTAACTTACCTGAGATGCTGTCATAGTTGAATGCTCTTGGATATTCTTCTTCAAAACTCTGAACCTAAGATATACAAAATATAACATCAGCTAGACACTGCAATGATTAGATAAACTATATATATATATATTTATATAATTTATTTATAATCTTTTTTTAAACTGTGAGAATCTCATAAGGCTCTATAATGAGTGGTTGTAATTTTGAAATATCCCAGCTCTGCAGATGAAGCCATCTTTAAAAATCACATGGCACTGGGGCCAGATTTGTACTTCTTAGACCCCTGGGCCAACCCCTGTCTGCCCGCTCCCTTGCCCCCACCCTCTCAAGTGTGCATGCACTTTCCCTAACTCCATCAGCAATAGGGACTTTGCATGTCAGAGATTTAAACTGTCAAAATCTACTGCATGCCCAGTCCTCAGTGTGTGAAGAAATTAACCTGTAGATGTGGCTGGGTGGCATGGAACTGTGCTGCTCTCTGGGCCTTTGTGGCCTTTCCAAAAATCCAGACCTGCATAGCACACTTGACATAACATGTCATGGCATGGCATTCATTCCATTAAAAAAATGTGTGATAATGAACTATTTAAAAGAAATCACATGCTGGGACATGGTGAGTCATATGAGCAAAATGTCTAGATAAAGGATGTTCCATCTGTTCAACAAGATATAGTAGGTGAAATTTAAAAGAAAAATTGCATCCGTGCCTATATATTTAAAGATAATCTTATGTCATTACTGAGCAGAAAAGAAAACAATGCTGCAGGGATTACAGCCCAAATCAGATCTCTAGAAAAAGTAAGCAGACTGTTGCTGATCTTCTATAGCTATTCCTACCCATAGGGACCTATTGTGTACAAGAACATCTTAGAATACCAAGTACAAAGGAATATCAGGATTACTTAAATAATTTAGTCAAAAAAGATCATTACTATTCTTTGTGCTTGTAGGTTACATGGAATTCATACATATTTTACAGAATACCAAATCATAGCTGCTTGGATATTTATTTGATCATGCAAGCTTTTATGTAAAGTGTTTTGACCTTTTTGTACTGCAAAAGTATTTGCCTATTCTCCAAACATCAGCATGAGCAAACATCAAAGCATTGTGTACTCTCCTGACAATGCATGAAAATAAAATGGAGCCATACATATATGTGTACCTGTAAGTCCCTCAAGGTACACCTTATGAAGGCTCCTTTACCTTATATTGATTAGTTTATCATCTAGAAAAAAACCGTCCATGGAAAAACCATATGAATGCAGAAAGACTATTTGATGCGTGTAACATTAAAATGTCAAAAATAATGATCTCAGAAAATTCCAGTATTGTAGTCACAATCTGCTTATTAAAGAGCTGCTATCCCTAAAGAACTTGCAGTGTTGAAAAATAGACCTTCACTTTCTGAGCACAGGTCTGTGTGTGCCTCACTGGGTGGTCAAAACACTCTTCTGACATTAGTCTAATACAATAACATGGACATTATTTTACTGTACTAGATGAAGTGCTAACTATTGCGTTGTTTCTATGGATTACTAGATTGTGAAATACTGTTGACTCTTTTACAACATGACTTCTGAAGCACTGGCCATAGAGAACCATAGAGATCCTCTTTGGACTGCTGTGCAAATGTTAGTGTGTTCTAAACAGGTCATATTCCCACAGGTCATATTCCCACAAAAGTAGGGGGAGCTTCCAACAAAGTGCCCTGAATAATTTTGTGCATGCAAACAAAAATAAAGTCACTAGTCTTGTGGGCACCTCTACCAGGCAACCATGACCCACAAGAAGATAACATATATATAGTGAACTAGATTTTTCTTGTATAGCATATGTATAAAGGCAGATGTAAAATAGACTCAAGTAGCCTTGAATTACCCAATGGCAGGAGATTCCTCATGTTTCCTATGTTACCAGTGTTTGTATACATCTTGTTATATAGGCAAATAAAATAACATTACTGTCTCAATATTTGCTGTTTATTTTAGCAAAGCTGTCCCAATGTAATTTGTTTTATCTTTATTAACTATTTACACATAAGACTCTGCTCATATGATTCATGGCTTGTTTCATTGTAATCAGGTAAAGGGAAAAGTAAATGAAAACCCTTTATTTGCCACATGAAGGAAAAACACTGTCTTGACTCTAAGGGCTCTGGCAGACGGGGAGATTAGTCGCCCGCGACAAATCTCCCTTGTCACGGGTGACTAATCTCCCCGAACTGCCATCCCACTGGCGAAAATCCCGGTGGGATGGCACATGCTGCGCAGGCGATTTCGGCAAATCACCGAAGTTGCCTCGCGAGGCATTTCCGGCGATTTGCCGAAATCGCCTGCGCAGCTGAGTGCAACAACATAATGTAGAGTGCTATGGAATCTGACAAAAGCACTTATATTTATAAGGTACATTTGCAACAGCATAAAGGAATGCAAATTCTCAAAAATAAAAATTGCATTTTGCAAGCAAAATGAGGATGCTAGCAAAGAAGATAAAAAAATATATACCTCTTCCAGTTCAAATGAGTCTGGAGGTTGGATCCTAAGGGCAGCTGCATTTCTTAGGGATTTGGAACGTGTCCTTAAACTTTTGTATGGTCTGTTCATCCTGGGCATATCAGAGGAGGTGCTCCATTGTTTAGAAGGTGCAGGTACAGAAGACTGAAGAGGTGAGCATTGTTGGTTTTCCTTTCTTTGGGTCAGGACATTTATCTTGTTCTCTTCTTTTTTTCCTCCATTTGTTAAAAGCATTGCCTTGCCAGTGTCATGACAACGTTTCCTTGTTTTTCTGAAAACTTTTTTGCCACTTGTTTCTTTAAATGATTCATTCTCATCAACTTGGACTTTACAAGACTCCTCCTTATCCAAGCACCCAGAGCTCGCCTCATTTCCCCTAGCTTCCTTGGCAAACTTACAAAGCAATTGGCATACTCTTTTTCTCTTTTCCTGAGTAAGCGCTGATTTCCTGGTAAGCATGACTTCTCCTTTGCCACCATCCTGTACCGAGTTAGCTAAGTTAACATCTTTCAGTAAAGATGAAAAAGCACTTGTTACCTGTTCAAGGACTTCCAACTGACGGAAACGACCTTGAAGAGAAAGACATAGAAAATACTAAGCATTGCAGACTTGTCATCAACAGTTGTTATATATTGATTTATATATTTTTATATATTGCTTCATATATTGAATTATAATTTAGATACATTGTTAAGAAGTGACATTGTTGTATATTGTTTAGGAAGTGATGACCCCAGCGTGTTAGCCAGAGCTCAAGTTCTTCAAGCATCCTTTAAAAAAGTCTTTTTTGGATACTAGGAGTTTAAACTAAACAACATTTGAAGCACTTGTAAGTAATATGTGTATCAAGCAGGGTTAAAGAACCTCATCTCCAGTTTTTCCATTTTAGGGCTCTTTATACAAATGTGTGTAATAAATCTCAAAGCAAGAAAACAATATAACAAAATACAGAACACAGAGTGATTTCTTTCCTGGCTATGCATCTCATTGATACTCAGAATTATCTTTGTGTTATTTGACTGTGCAGTATCAATCTGACAGCTTGCCACTTTCCCTTACCACCATAGTTAAACAATAATAGTTGTGAGAAACATAAATAATACTTCCAATCTTTGGAATGCCTGCCAAACCACAATGGGCTACCAGCCATACTGCCAGGTTGGTTAGGTAAATGAGTATAGGGAACCATAATAGATCCCTTGCCCAAGGGCAATTATCCCAATTACACATCAGTCTGGGGCACAGGCCCCCAACCCATGACAAGAATTTCTTCAAACTGTGCCAATTAAAAGAACCAAAAATAAACAACTGCTCGACATACTGAGTCAAATCACAGGACCCACACAGCTGACCAGCACAAGAAATAGCCCCCTTCCCCTGCACTGATTAGTGCCTCCTGCAAGCCCCAGCTTCCTGACATTTCCCTAACCCTGCATCCCAGTCCCTCTACCTGCTCCATAGTCTACACCACTAGCACTCACTTCATTAACCCCTTCCTTTCCTGCCTCTCCTAAATAACCCATTTTTACATTAAGTTTGCCTTCCCCACTTCCTATTCCAGTCTGGGCACCCTGCACTCCCAGTAGGAGCCCCAGATCGGAAATAACATGGTGAAAATATATTAAAACACAGTACCTGCTGAGAAAATGTCAGTGCGCTGCTATAATTTCTAGGCAATGTGTAGGAATCATTTTTCCATATGGAATATGCCACTGTATAGAGGTCCTGATGATCTGAGGGTCTTTGGAGTAAGACTGCACAGATTATTTTTTCTGAAACTTTTCCAGATTAAAAATGTTGGAAATTGTCTAGTAAAATTCTCTGTGAGAATTACAGTAGTTATGTGGAATGCAGATACAGGTATAGGACCCATTATCCAGAATGCTCGGGACCAAGGGTATTCCGGATAAGGGGTCTTTCCATAATTTGGATCTCCATACCTTAAGTCTACTAAAAAATTAATAAAACATTAATTAAACCCAATAGGATTGTTTTGCATCCAATAAGGATTATTTATATCTTAGTTGGGATCAATTACAACATTCTGTTTTATTTCTACATAAAAAAAGGAAATCAGTTTTAAAATTCTGAATTATTTGCTTAAAATGGAGTCTATGGGAGACGGGCATTCCGTAATTCGGAGCTTTCTGGATAACGGGTTTCCGGATAAGGGGTCCGATACCTGTATTACTTTCTCAGAAGGTAGATAGAGAGCGGTAGAATTTTACTGTACTGAGCTTTAATTTCACACTAAAAAAACGCATGAAAAATCTCACACTGAAAAATGCCCATCGGACTTAAATTTTCCTTGGAAACTATTCCTAGGGTAGATTTATCAAAATTTAAGATTAGAGCTCACCACAGAAAAATTCACCCACTCTCTATTTATTCCTATGAAAGTTAGAAATCACCAACTGATAACTATGCTTCTAAAAATCCCACAGGAATGAATAGAAGTGGGTACATATTTCTGTAGTGAACTCTAATCTTACATTTTGATAAATCTCCCCCATAGTGCTTTCTGGGTAATTTTCCTGTGGGTAAATTTGCAGTGCCAGAACTATGTGTGCCATTATCCAAATAAGACCAGGTAATCCTCTGGTAATATATTCTAGGTATTAGATGTGAGGCACCATATGAATAAAATTTCAAGATTACTGAGCTTGGACAAATTTGCAATAGTTAGTAAAGGAGTCTCAGTGATTTCTTCTCACATACGGGGCAAATTTATCAAAGTGTGAAATTAAGGCTCACCACAATTAAGGGGCAGATTTATCAAAATGTCAATTTAGAGCTTAATACATAAAAACTCACCAACATTCTATTCATTCCTATGGGACCTTGGGATCTCAAGGTCCAAAACAGATAAAAATCAATGCATGCTGAATCATTGTCCATCGTTATCAATGTTATCTCACTGTGAACCCAGGTCTGGGCACAAAGAAACTTCATTAAGCACATTTTTTAACTTTTAATATAGTAAATGTAACTTAAAATATAGCCCTTTACACAAAGGGGCAGATTTATCAATATGTGAGTTTAGAGCTCAGTACAAAAAAACTCGCCCACGTTCTATTCATTCCTACGGGATTTTTTAGAAACATATTTATCAACGGGTGAGAGTTAGAAAGAAAGATAAGAAAGTTAAAAATCCCATAGAAATGAATAGAACATGGGTGACTTTATATATATTAAGCTCTAACCTCACATTTTGATAAATGTGCCCCAAAGTCTTATCGGCAATGTAACATTGCTAAAATATCAAAACCTTTACCCTCCCTGCCTCCATTAGCTTGCCAAGATTATTGCTGGTCTGAGATGCGCAGTAACTAAATCATCTGTTAATTACTATTCAGAAAATGAAATTGTTTGCAATGACTGGAATTTGTATGTGTATTTTATATCTGTGGGTTTACAATAGCAGTAACTTGATGAAAGTGCCTCAGTTGTCTTTTTTGTATGATCACTGAACTTGATCAGTAGGAAAAGGTACATTGCCCTTCAAAGACGCATCTAGACAGCAGTTTTTAATGATTACATGGCATACAGAGAAGCTTTTGTAAAGGTTCCACAGCTTGCCCTTAAAGTAAATGAGTTGTTGAAAGCAGAGAATTTACTCATAGACATTATTTTAAGTAACAGCAGATCAGCTCAGAAAGGATTGCATATGGGACACTAGAAAACTAATTAGAAGATTTTCTGAGCCGTTAAATGATTTTATAGTGGCAAACTAAAGTAAGTCTAATCTGCTAACACATCTTTAGCAACAAACTAAAGAATGATGTTCTTATGAGCTGAGTCTTGCAGAGTGCTGCAGATACCTTGCTAACAGTTGAATGCCATTAACCTTTCCAATCATTGTCATGCATCGCAGTCATAACATTACTGCCAAGTCTAATTCTGATCGCTAGTTTTTTGTTTTTTTTATTGCTATGAATCTGAAACTGGTTGGGAAGCTTGCATCAGTAGATGGGACACTATTAAAGGGACACCATCACCAAAAAATAATATTTGTAAACAATGGGCTAAGAAAAACAGACGCTAATGCTGTAACCAATGCGCACATTGCCTATCACGACTCTGAAGCTGTGATTCACAAAAGCAGGTGCTAATTTACATCTGCATTAGTTCATTATGTGCACAGTGTGGAGAATGTTACATAGTGGGTATTCACAATTAGTCTGGAATTCGGGAAAAATGCTGCATTGTGGGTAATGAACATAATTTGCTTCTGAAAATTGTGCTTTGCATATTGCTCTGCATTCGTAATCTGGTCTCAATCTTCCCATGTATGTCATAAAGTCTGCTTTTCCTTATTACTTTTCATAGAAGTAAAGCAGACACCGTATGACATATTGAACAAATAATTATTTTAAGATCTCTGTTGTATGTAGGGCTCAGTACAGGTTAGAAATATGGCCTGTGAATGAAGAGGTCTTGCATTAATATTTAAACATGAATTATGATAACCGAGAATAATGTTATATAGCCACATAATTAGTTGAATTTTGTTTGTACTACCCATTGAGTATAAATGGTTTATTGAATTTACCAGAATCGCTTTGGGGGTGTATTTACTATTGATTAATGTTTTTGTTTTTTTACCCGATTTTGTTACAGAAATAAAAACGCAATCTTTTTTTATTTATTAACTGCAAAACTGCAACAAGTCCGAATACAAAAATACACCATCTAAAACCTGTCTAAACCATGTTAATGACAGATGTCCCATTTACAACTGGAAGATCTTTCTTTTTCCATTTGAATCTTTTGACAAATGACTGACATATGCGGGAATGAGTTTAGATGTGGTTTCAAAAAGAACTAGTGAGTTTAGGCCCTTTAGGCAAAAATACATAACTTTTTATGTGGATCTAGGTGCCCAATGGCAAGATGGCAATAAGCCATTAGCACTTTCAGTTCAAGTGGATACCTTAAAAAAGCATGCCCTTACATACTCTTACATGCTGGTTCTGTTATAATGCTTAGTGATGTAATTTTTGTTGCATGACTGAAAACTTACTAAAACTTGTTTGTTATAATATAATTATATATATATATATATATATATATATATATATATATATATATATATATATATATATATATAGCAATTTCAGGTACCCCACCCCACCCCACAAGGCTCCTAAGTCTGAATAACTCACAGGCTCTCAGGTTTTGCAGTTACCTCTAAGCTGTGCATAACTTTTTTAAAGTGGACCTGTCACCCAGACATAAAAAGCTGTATAATAAAAGTCATTTTCAAATTAAACTTGAAACCCAAATTCATTTTTCTAACAACACATCCAAACCCATTATAAAGGCATTTAAAAATCCCAGCTGTCAATCATATATTGCTTTCCCCACCCCCCAACTTTAGCTTTCCGTTCAGCACTACCTAGATGTCAATGCACATCTCACTATCCCCTCCCTCCTCATCGTCTAATTGTGCAGCCAGTGCAAGGACATGGGCATCTGGTCCCCCATTCTGACACATAAACAAGATTTTGGCATGATACAAAGTTTGCTTTCATAACAATGTCCACAAAATGGTGCCCACCTGATTTCTTTGATTGAGTAATTCCAAGACGGAAGGAAACAAGGTTTATATTATTTATATAGAGTAAGTAACATTTATTTTGCTTAACTAACAATATAGAAAATAATTTGGAGTTTTGTCTTGGGGTGACAGGTCCCCTTTAAGGCCGGCACACCCAACAAATTGAGTTGCACACAAAGAATTTTGTGTAAAAAAAGACTTTTTATTCTGACTTGCGCTCCTCTTAGCCGCCACCTAATTACTTGGCTGGGAGGGAAGATTAACCCCGTTTCTTGTAGGCCTCCCTCTTCTGCAGTCCATATAAAGCACCTTAAAAGCACACTTGTGACTGTCCTGACACTATTTATTAAATATTATAAATATTCAAATATGTTCTGCTTCTGGAAATATTCATCAAGTCTATTCTGCCATAACATGTGAATGCAAATTAATAACTAATTAGCCTCTCATTGTGAATTTTATGTTGTGTATATAATATATATCCTGTGTGTCGGTCCCTAAGCTCAGGTAACTGACAGCAGCCTCAAGTATGCACCGTGAATAAACAAAAAAGACAATGGGGGTTTCATGGGGACATCTCCAGCGGCACTGGGTGGCCTTGGGCTGGTACAAAGGCCCAAAACAAAAGTGCAACATTTCTAGTTTTAGTTAAGCTTTGGTTCTCATTTAAGTATATCCAAAAATTACTGATCATTTGTTGCAATTTATATGCATAGCAATATGTCCTGTGTGCCCTTGTTCGTAGAATAAAATGGACAATACAGGGTAGCACAGGAAAAAGTTTTATCTACCACTCTATTAAGGTGTCAGTACTCATTTGGTGCAAGAAAATGGAGATAAATGCATATGTTTTACATCGAAATTGTTTTATCAAAAAAAAGTTACTTTTTCTAATACAATGTAAAGTTGACTTACAGTAAGCTGTTGTGTGCCTACCAGTAAGTTTCCATGGGAATTATCTATAAGCAAACAAAGCTGCTCTACTCACAGATATAATAAAAGAAAATATGTTATTTATAAAACTTACTAAGGAATTTTTAATTTTTTTCTTTTTACACCTTTATCAATACAAATTGAATATGAAATATGGTGTTCATGCACGCCCTTCTCACACAAGCTGATAACATTTATGCTGTCAGTTCTGATTGCATGTTTAATGGTGATGTCTAGTTGACAAAGAATTTTTTTTAACCTAAATTATTACAGGTACATAATCCATTACCCAGAATGCTCAGGAATGTTTCTGTAATTTGTATCTTGATACTTAAAAAAACATTTGAATATTAAAAAAAAACCAAAAGAATTGTATCGCTACCAATAAGGATTTGTGCAACTTAGTTACTATCTGGTACAAGGTAATGTTTTATTATTACAGAGAATTTTAAAAAAAATCTACTTATAATGGGCTCTATGCAAGATTGCCATCCTTTAATTTAAGGCTTTCTGGATAATGGGTTTCCAGATAAAGAATCTCATACCTGTACTATGATGTTTTGCAAACTAAGTAAAATATGGGGATTATTGTTAACTCCTAACATACTCTTTAAAGGAATGTTTTCATTTAAAAAAAAAGTTTCATTTACATAGTTACATAGGGTTGAAAAAGGACCAGAGTCCATCAAGTTCAACCCTTCCAAGTAAACCCAGCAGACACAATCCACACCTACCAATCTATACACTCACATACATAAACTATATATACAACCACTAATACTAACTGTAGATATTAGTACAATAGCCTTGGATATTCTGATTGTTCAAAAACTTATCCAGGCCCCTCTTAAAGGCATTAACAGAATCTGCCATTACCACATCTCTAGGAAGGGCATTCCCCAACCTCACTGCCCTCACCGTGAAAAACCACCTACGCTGCTTCAAATGGAAGCTCTGTTCCTCTAATCTAAAGGGGTGGCCTCTGGTGTGTTGATTGTTTTTATGGGAAAAAAGAACACCTCCTATCTGCCTATAATCCCCTCTAATGTACTTGTACAGAGTAATCATGTCCCCTCGCAAGCGCCAACCTCGACAGTCTAACCTCATAGCTGAAATCTTCCATCCCCTTTACCAGTTTAGTTGCAGTCTCGGCACTCTCTCCAGCTCATTAATATCCTTCTTAAGGACTGGAGCCCAAAACTGCACTGCATACTCAAGGTGAGGCCTTACCAGGGACCTATAAAGGGGCAAAATTATGTTTTCATCCCTTGAGTCAATGCCCTTTTTTATACAAGACAGCACTTTAAGCACTTTTAACTGGAATTAGACAACTTGTTATCAACAAAAACCCCTAGATCCTTCTCCATTAAGGATACCCCCAACAAACTACCATTCAGTAGATAGTTTGCGTTTATATTATTTCTACCAAAGTGCATAACTTTGCACTTATCAACATTGAACCTCATTTTCCAGCTTGCTGCCCAGTTTTCCAATTTTGTCAAATCGCTCTGCAAAGCGGCAGCATCCTGCATGGAACTTATAGTTTTGCACAATTTAGTGTCATCAGCAAAAATACAAACAGTACTGTTTATGCCCACCTCCAGGTCATTAATAAACAAGTTAAAAAGCAAAGGACCAAGGACTGACCCCTGCGGTACTCCACTAACCACACTGGTCCAATTAGAAAATGTTCCAGTTACCACCACTCTTTGTAATCTATCCTTCAGCCAGTTCTCTATCCAATTACAAATATTATGTTCTAGGCCAATATTCCTCAATTTGATCATTAACCTTCTGTGAGGTACTGTATCAAATGCTTTAGCAAAGTCCAAGTAGATGACATCAACTGCCATTCCAGCATCGAGGTTCCTGCTCACCTCCTCATAAAAGGCGACTAAATTAGTCTGGCAAGATCTGTTACGCATAAAACCATGCTGGCACAAACTTATAATATTGTAAACTGCAATGTATTCAAGTACCCTATCCCTTATTAGCCCTTCCAAAAGCTTTCCCACTACTGATGTCAGACTAACAGGCCTATAGTTTTCAGGCTGAGAACGGGATCTCTTTTTAAATAACGGCACAACATTAGCAATCTGCCAGTCTCTCGGCACCATGCCAGACCTCAACGAATCCTGAAAAATTATGTGAAGAGGCTTGGCAATCACAGCGCTCAGCTCATTTAATACCCTGGGATGAATCACATCCAGTCCTGGACCTTTGTTTACCTTTACATGTTCAAGTCTCTTTTGAATTTCCTCCTGAGTGACCCATGCGTCAGTAGCTAAATTACTAGAACTGGGCATATTAAAAGGGAAGCCTTCATTAGCTGGCTCGTCAGATGTATAGACAGATGAAAAATAAAATAAAATTTCTGCTTTTCTCCATTATCATCAACCAACTTACCCCCCCCCCCTCCATGATAATAAGGTTCCCACCCCTTCTTGCTTAATTTTTTTACTATTTACATAATTAAAAAATAATTTTGGATTCTTTTTACTCCTAGCTGCAATATCCCTTTCCATCTCTATTTTAGCTTGCCTGATAGCTTTTTTGCATGCTTTATTTGCTTCCTTGTACCTGATGAAAGTTTCTGCTGTCCCAGCTAACTTAAATGCTTTAAAAGCACGTTTTTTCTTACCAACCTCGACACTAACACTTTTATTCAGCCATAAATTTTGCTTTGCGATGCCTCTCCTTGCTTACAAGGGGAATATACTGTTGTGTATAATTACAAAGCAATCTTTTAAAGATGTTCCATTTTCCTTCTGTGTCTAACCCCATGAAAAGCCTTTCCCAGTTGACACATTGCAGAGATGCCCTTATACCGGCAAAGTCTGCAAGTCTAAAATTGAGCATTTTAGTTACTCCCTTATAGAGCTGTCTCTGCAGCATTATCTCAAAGGAGACCATGTTGTGATCACTGTTCCCCAAATGCTCACCCACACAAATGTTAGAGATTAGTTCAGTATTATTAGATATTACCAGGTCCAAAATAGAGTCATTCCTAGTAGGTTCTTGAACCGCCTGAAATAAAAAGTTGTCATTTAGCATATTTACAAACCTACTAGTTTTTTCTGACTTAGCCACCCCATTACTCCAGTCAATGTCCGGATAATTAAAGTCCCCCATAATAACAACTTGACCCAGTTGTGAAGCCTCCTCCATTTGCAACAGTAGCCGGGTCTCATCCCCATCATCTATACGGGGTGGTTTATAGCATACACTAATGGTCATTTTCTTTGTGACCTTCAGCCCTACTGAAATTTCTACCCAAAGAGATTCAACGTTTTCATTGGTAATGTCTTTATTATGTGACTTTAAATCTGACTTTACATAAAGACAAACCCCTCCACCCTTTTTAATTTTTCTGTCCCTCCTAAAAAGTGTGTAGCCATTTAAATTCACGGCCCAGTCGCATTTTTCATCCCACCAGGTCTCAGTGATGCCAATTAAATCATAATTTTGAATACATGCAATAGCCTGCAGCTCCCCTAATTTACCCAACAAGCTTTGCACATTCGCCAGCATGCAGCGGAGATTATAACATCTCCCTCTGATGTTTACATTAACGGAGAGTTAAAGCTAAGATGAAAATTAGTCTGTTTCCCTTGTAACAACGGAAGCTCCTTATCTGATAAACTATATGCCCCACTCACTCCTCCCCCACTACTCTTTACTAGTTCCACTGCCCCGTCTACACTAGCTTTCCCATAAAACTCTAGCTCACCCCCCCCCTTGTCTAGCACTCCTCCAGCCTCTTAACCATTCTCTCCCCTAGCACAGCAGACCCCCTTCCATTGAGGTGCAATCCATCACGGCTGTATAGATTGTACCCCAAAGAAAAGTCAGCCCAGTGCTCTAGGAACCCAAACCCTTCCTTCCTACACCAAGACTTTAGCCACGCATTTAGCTCCCTAAGTTCCCGCTGTCTCCCTAAACTTGCACGTGGCACCGGCAAAATTTCCGAAAAAACGACATTGGAGGACCTTTGCTTAATCTTAGAACCTAGATCCCTGAACTCCCCCTTTAAGGTGCGCCACCTACCGTTCATTTTGTCGTTAGTACTGATATGTACCAAGACAACCGGGTCATGCCCAGCCCCTCCCAATAATTTGTCAACCCGATCAACCACATGCCGAACCCTGGCACCAGGAAGACAACAAACTGTTCAGTTGAAGCGATCGGCTCGACAGATTACCCTGTCCACTTTCCTAATGATCGAATCCCCTATAACCACCATCTGTTTAGGCCTAGCTCTGCTCTCCTCCCCACAACTACTAGAGAAACTGGTCTCCCGGCTGTTAGAGAGATCAGCCTCATCTAGAACCGCCAGTCCAGAGTTCACGCTCCCATCTTCTTCACACAATCTGGCAAATCTGTTGGGATAATTTACCCCTACAATAAAATTTCATTAGTGTTTGAAAACAATCAATTATAATTTTTTTAAAATGATACAGTCACCTTCTTTTTTTTATGTTGTACAACTGAATTCTATACATATTTCATTCTTTCAACTTCCAGTCATAGAATTGTAGCTGTCTGTAAAGGCATGTGGAGTGGTTCTTATGTTGTTCACCACTGATTGTGTAACTGCAGTAGGGGTGGTAGGTAGATGGGAAGATATACTAATTATATGGCCTTATCTTCTCTACTTTTCTTGTCTCAAAAATACATTAAGAAGTAGTGTTGAGATATTAAAACATGGGAGTTCAGAAAACTTCCTAAAGGTGGCTATACGCACTGCAGTTATGATCTTTCCCACCACCATTGATTGTAAAAAAGACATACCCCCCCAACTGTCCCGCTTTTCGCGGGACAGTCCCGGTTTTTACAGCGCGTCCCGCTGTCCTGGATTGTTCAATGAATGTCCCGCATTACGGAAATGCAGAACATTCATTAAATTATCCAGGCCAGCGGGATGCGCTGGCTGCAGCCGAGCGCTCCGACTCCGTCTCTTCTTGCGGCTCCTGCTTCTTATTCGGCTCCTCGTACGGTGGCGACAGGTCCTTTTATAAGGTTGCGCCCGTGCGTACGTGTGACGTCACACGTACGCACGGGGTGCAACCTTATAAAAGGTCCTGCCGCTGCCGTACATAGAGCTGAATAAGGAGCAGGAGCCACAAGAAGTCTATGGGGGGAATTTTCTATTGGAAGTACTCTCTATGGGGGCAATTGGGGGGCTACTGTGTATGGGGGGCTCTGTGTATGGGGGGCTCTGTGTATGGGGGGCTCTGTGTATGGGGGGCTCTGTGTATGGGGGGCACTGTGTATGGGGGCACTGTGTATGGGGGTACTGTGTATGGAGGGGCACTGTGTAAGGAGGGCTACTGTGTATGGGGGGCACTGTGTATGGGGGAACTGTGTATGGGGGACACTGTATGGGGGGGCACTGTGTAAGGAGGGCTACTGTGTATGGGGGGCACTGTGTATGGGGACACTGTGTATGGCGGGTACTGTGTTTGGGGGCACTTTCTATGGGGCATTGTGTATGGAGGGTACTTTCTATGGGGGCACTGTGTATGGGGGCAACTGTCTGTGGGGAAATTGAGGGCATGGTCTATGGGGTCAATTGGGGGCACTGTCTATGGGGGGTACTGTCTGGGGGCAAATGGGGCACTGTGTATGGGGGGCACTGTCTATGGGGGTGCTGTCTATTGGGCCATCGGGGGCACTATTTTAACTATTTTAAAAATGAATTTTTAAAATGGGGTGTGGCCACAAAGTGGGCATGGTCAAAACAATTTGCCGCGCTGCGCCGCCAAGTCTTTTTGTCCCTCTTTTCATTTTTCAAATGTTGGGAGGTATGGAAAGATAGTTTGTCCACTCTGCCAATGTTAAGAGCTAAATCATCAGATATGCAAGTAAAAACAAGGAATTAGTTTAGCCTAATCTGACAATTCAGTATTAATGTTTTGATGATTGGGCACCTTCAATTTTTTAGTCCTGCCTGATCGACGAGGCGAACGATATGCAAGTCTTTTACCAATATCACTTGCCTCATCTCCACCCATACATGCTCCGATCATAGCATGAAACTTAGTTTTGTATGATAATATTGGTGTGTGTGACCCCCTTAAAGGCTATGACACAGAGCTACTTGTCGCAACTACAAAATAGAAAATAATGATAGAGCTGAATAAGGAGCAGGAGCCACAAGAAGTCTATGGGGGGAATTTTCTATTGGAGGTACTCTCTATGGGGGTAATTGGGGGCACTGTGTATGGGGGGGCACTGTGTATGGGGGGGCACTGTGTAAGGAGGGCTACCAATATCACTTGCCTCATCTCCACCCATACATGCTCCGATCATAGCATGAAACTTAGTTTTGTATGATAATATTGGTGTGTGTGTATGACCCCCTTAAAGGCTATGACACAGAGCTACTTGTCGCAACTACAAAATAGAAAATAATGATAATTGTCTCTACGTGTGTTTTAGCAGAGACAGTTCTCAGTATTATCTATGGCAGGGTATTTCCTGGCATTTTGTAGCTGTGACAAGTAGCTAGCTACAAGTAGTTCCGTGTTTAATTTTTTTTCAAACACTAATCATTTACATTTTCTTTTTCAGGCAAAACTGAACACTTTGATGATAACTGACTATTATATAAGTGCAATAATTATGAATTATTCATTTTAGATTTTATTTAAATTAATTCCATAAATTGAATGTATTTATTTAATTTATTCAATAAATTAATTTAGGGGGTAATTTGGCCTCTACTCATACAGTTGTTTGTTGTAGACAGTGCTCCACTACTAAAATAAGTACAGGTATAGGACCCGTTATCCAGAATGCTCTGGACCAAGGGTATTCCGGATAAGGGGTCTTTCCGTAATTTTGATCTCCATACCTTAAGTCTGCTAAAAAATCAATAAAACATTAATTAACCCCAACAGGATTGTTTTGCCTCCAATAAGGATTATTTATATCTTAGTTGGGATCAATTACAAGGTACTGTTTATTTCTACAGAGAAAAAGGAAATCAGTTTTAAATTTCTGAATTATTTGATTAAAATGGAGTCTATAGGAGACGGGCTTTCCGTAATTCAGAGCTTTCGGGATAACGGGTTTCCGGATAAGGGGTCCGATACCTGTATAGCATAAACCTGGTCACATTCACCAGTGCCCTTTTCAAAAGATGTAAAAAAATTAAATCTGCAATTACTGTATGTCAAACACCAGTAATTGCAGATTTAACTCTTAATCAGTACAGTTTGTCTATTCACTGCATGTGATGTCCCCCATGACTGCTAAAATTGTTGTGTGTAAACAAAGCATAACATAGCCAGCACTTTTTTAACTACCTGTATGTAAATTCACTTTCATTTCTGATACGCATTTGGATGATCTGCAGAAACGCTATATTCAGAAGATTATTCTTTCCTTCAATATGTTTTATAAGTTGTATAGCCACAAAGGCCATACATTTAGAAAATATATATATCAAAGTAGAGAAGGTGTTGCAATAAAGCTAGACTTCAATAGGGCTATGATTCACAATACTTACCACAGAGATTTGGGCATTCAATATCCATACGCTGTTTTTGAGCTTCGAGAAAGACGTGAATGTTGATTCCTCTGGCTCCAGAAGGGCTCATAATGAACCGAGAGGGTATTTTTGTACAGATATCAGGTTCATCTACACCAAATCCCAGATCAAGAAGTAGATCAATAGGATCAACTTCATACAACTGGAGAAGCTGCCTAATGCTATTTAAGTAGAAAAAAATGGAAATTTATCTTTAGAAGAAAAATGATTGGATGAATATTTATCATTTTGATATATATGTTTAGAAAACATAGTTTATACTGAATGCATTTGGAAAATGAAGCAGAATAATTAATTTGTCTATTGTATTGACTTTATTCTTCACCGCTGACAATGATTAAAGGCAATTAGCTCAGCCCTCTTCCTTATCCAGTGCATAAGCTAGTGCCCCATGGAGAGATTAGTCGCCCATGATTATTCCCCAAGAATGCCTTTTAACAAAGTGAATCACCGGTGGAAAGGCATATGTATTGCTCTGTTTTTCGAAGTCATGTGAAGTAGCTTGTAGGAGGAAACTTCACGCAACTTCAGAAAGCAAAAGCAATGTTATGAATTGGTCAGTAACATTGTGATATGCTGCCAGATGGTGAGCACAAACAATATTTTGCCTCCCTGTCATCTACCTTGAAGAGAGATAAGTGCCCTGTTAAAATTATGTAGAAGCTCCAACACCTTGATGGTGGTGGGACTCTTCTAATCCCAATTAGGTGAAATGGAAGGGTTAGTTGGTGGCTATAAACCCATAGTTATTTTTTTTACAATAGACTTGTAATAGACACTTATTAAGTAGTAGTAGGAGCAAGGGCTCCATCTATGACCATATTTCCACATGCATGGGGGTAGGTTTATGAGCCAAAGGGTTAATTGTTTGTTGTAGGTCACCTGCCAAAAGCTCACAATGGGAAGAGATCAGTGAGAAAAGCTAATTCACTAGTTGAATTAAAATAACCTTATATTAAGCCAGCCTTTCAGAGGATTGAAAAGATAATAATATTTTTTTTACTGATTGCATCATGTCCTTGGATAGTAAATAATAGAAAAAGTCTGCATAATTTCATTGTGTAACTAATTGACTAACCTTGTAGGAAAAGTAAAGGCACAATTTACACTTGCTTCCTGTTTTGATGTCAGAGGTGTTTCCAAATAGTTATTCAAAGAGCTGAATAGGAAGAAAAAAAATAATAACACATTGTAATTTTATGTTTAATTTTGTTCATTTTTAACAACTGGGGAGAACATTGTACATTAAATATGTTTTTGATATCCGTATGTATGCCATAGTAAGAAATAGAACACATATAGCTACAGTAACTTAAAATGTTAATTATATTATTGTATAAATCAGAGTACAAAAGGACTCTATAGTTATTGTACTTTATACATTTAGATGAAGGGCCGATACTGAAATTTTCTTTGTAAAAATAGAACTTATTTCACCAAACAAAAATACTTTGATCTGCTGTGAATCTGAAAGGTGAATCTGACTTTTCTGAGGTTGGTTTTCCTAACAATATACTGTATTTTTCTAAAGAACATAAATAAAAAATAACCACAGATATTTAGGGCTAATTCAATATTACATTCTAATGCAGCAATATGATATATATAATGTTGGACCCTTAACAGTTAAGAATGTAGTGTGTGCAGAGATGTGGGCCAGAATCCACAACAGCAGGAATAAATCCTTTTAGTATATCTAAGAATTCTACCAATCCTATTTCAGTTACACAAAGGCAATTTTAACCCATACAAGTACTCTTAATGACTAATTTACAAACACAAGTGCAGATGCATATAAAAAATCAGATGCACATGTCACTTTCACGCATAAACGTGTCAAGTGGGCGCAATAACTACAATTGATGACTGATGGATGGAATAACTCGCCAGGCATGGATTTGCGGTGATGTTCCACATTTCACCATTGGCGGATTGTTTCTCGAAATGGGCGTCAAAATTCATCGCGGAAAAATTTGCTGCGTGACAAAAAATTGTTGCCCGTGTCCAAAAGATTGTTGTGTGTGTAAAAAAAAAAATCACACGTTAAAAAAAAATTGTCATGTGTGGTGTTTTTTTACGCACACAGCAAAAAATCATTGCACATGGCAATGTATTTTTGTCACGCAACGTTTTAAGCCAAATTTTGCGGCAAAGCAAAATGGGACAGATTCGCTCATCACTAGTGACTGAGGCGATGCTGGAATTCTGGGGAAAAAAAGCTCTATTGTAGGGGGAAAACGTAGTGATTGTCTGTGAAATTGCACTTGCGGTCATAAATTACCCCTATTTTGTCTGCAGATAATGAAAGTAAGCTGCCAGTGGTAGGTTCAGCAATGATTGAGAAACTCAGCACACACTGCATTTAAAAGGGCGCTTAACCCAAAAATGAATTGAGCGATTAAATAAAAATAATCATTAAGTATTTATTACAATATAAAAATCAGTAAGCTTTCTCCCCCAAATTTGTGGTTGAAGTAACACTTGTTTCATATGTTAGTTTATGTAATGATAGGGTTTTATTATCCAGACTCAGTCAATAGGAAAGAGAGGAAGGATCGTGCCTCAGCCAAAACTGTAGCCTTTTTTGTGTGAAAAAGTAGAAATCTGCAGTCAGTTTATCAATGATGCCCAGTAAGCACATATCAGGGTAGATGACTTAAGGCAGTTAACATACTGTTTACAAGTTCCAAAAATTCTATACCCGAGGGTAGGACGTAGAGAGTCTACTGCTTGATATGCAGTATCAATGAAGGATTTTTAAGTTAATTAGTCTATCCCTTGTTAAAACCAAAAACTGATATGTGGATATATGGACTTCATGGCCTCTTCCCATGATAGAATTGGGATTTCTCAATATAATTTAAATCCATAATACACTGCTCAAAAAAATAAAGGGAACACAAAAATAACACATCCTAGATCTGAATGAATGAAATATTCTTATTAAATTCTTCGTTCTTTACATAGTTGAATGTGCTGACAACAAAATCGCACAAAAATTATCAATGGAAATCAAATTTGTCAACCCATGGAGGTCTGGATTTGGAGTCACACTCAAAATTAAAGTGGAAAAAACACTACAGGATGATCCAACTTTGATGTAATGTCCTTAAAACAAGTTAAAATGAGGCTCAGTAGTGTGTGTGGCCTCCACATGCCTGGGCATGCTCCTGATGAGGTGGTGGATGGTCTCCTGAGGGATCTATTCCCAGACCTGGACTAAAGCATCCACCAACTCCTCAACAGTCTGTGGTACAACGTGGCGTTGGTGGATGGAGCGACATGATGTCCCACATGTGCTCAATTGTATTCAAGTCTGGGGAATGGGTGGCCCAGTCCATAGCATCAATGCCTTCGTCTTGCAGGAACTGCTGACACACTCCAGCCACATGAGGTCTAACATTGTCTTGCATTAGATGGAACCCAACCGCAACAGCATATGGTCTCACAAGTGGTCTGAGGATCTCATCTCAGTACCTAATGGCAGTCAGGCTACCTCTGGCGAGCACATGGAGGGCTGTGCGGCCCCTCAAAGAAATGCCACCCCACACAATTACTGACCCACTGCCAAACCAGTCATGCTGGAGGATGTTGCAGGCAGCAGAACGTTCTCCATTCAAAAGTGACCAAAACATCAGCCAGAAAGCATAGCAACTGAGAAGTGGTCTGTGGTCACCACCTGCAGAACCACTCCTTTATTGGGGATGTCTTGCTAATTGCCTATAATTTCCACCTGTTGTCTATTCCATTTGCACAACAGCATGTGAAATTGATTGTCAATCAGTGTTGCTACCTAAGTGGACAGTTTGATTTCACAGAAGTGTGATTGACTTGGAGTTACATTGTGTTGTTTAAGTGTTCCCTTTATTTTTTTGAGCAGTGTATATAAAAAGGTATGTTATATGTTTGATATTGAGCTTCAATTACATTTTTAGTTGTGTGTACCTAAAGTGGTTGAACATCTTTTCTGGAGTTGGAGAGTAAAAGGAATGGAGCCTTACTTCAGGAGGCCCCTCATTTAGTTAATCCCAATATTGGGCCAATATATGAAATCAGACAACTACAGAAAGTGGAAAAAATGGGAGTTTCCACAAAGTGGGTACCTGGAGATAGCATATGTGTTGACAGCTTTTTCAGTCTCAGTATTGGCATTATTTGGGACTTGCAAAACCTGTGTACCAAAATGGAGTCATTTTGTTTGTACATAAAACAACTTTGAAGATAGTCAATGGACCCTGTGGTCTTCAAGGTCTGTAACAAGCCACCCATAATATTATTAGTAGTTTATGAGATATTTGCATTTTAGGCCACTATTACCAGGCCTTTGGCTCAATTCAGAAACCCTTGAGTTAACTAAATATAGGACAGTTAGGGTTGCTTACACCTTCTATGAGAAATGATGAGTGGAATGCCTGGTATTATCAGTCTAGAACTGTTTATGTCATAGAAACCACAAAGAATAAATTTAATATAATCTGCAAAAGCATTCAGAGGTCTACTCTGAATAAGTTTGCATCAATTGGATCCCCTTTAATAAACTGAATGAAAGGAAAAGAATGGCCAGTATAAAAAAATATCAGCATATCCTAAATACTCAGGGAAGGTTATTGCTTAAACTAACCAGCACATCTGGTATTTACTGTGCTCTGCCATCATCTGACAAAAGCCAGTATCTTACAGACAGAATATTTCAGTGAACTCTTTTTGCTGTCAACAATGATGGTGAGCCAGGAGAGGCATCGTTATGCATAGCTTAGGCACTAGCAGCTAGATGGAAAAAAAACATTAATGATTTCTTTTCATCAATTTACCAAAATTAAAAATAATGATATTTTAGAAGCAACAATATTTATAAAGCAGATTTTTTGCAAACAGGATTAGGATATGTTACTTTTTGAAAATAACATTTACAGAAATTGTTTTGATAAACTATAGGCTCATTTACATGTGCTTCTGCAGTTGCGTTGCAAATTCAACCCCATTCAATAAAGGTTCTTGCACCAAAATGTGCCCTTTTCGCTTAAAACCCCATTCATTAAAAGTACTTGCCTCAAAATGCACTCTTTGCACTTCTGTATATTTGCACATTTGTATATTTATACTGGTGCTGATCAGTCCTTCTTCCCTCATGTACTGAATCTAGTGCAGTTGCACCTATTGATGTATGGCGCTGATGGAACCCTGGTCAAAGGTTTCCTTCAGCACTCTCTTGTCAAGGGGTGCAGCACACTTGCATCGAAAGAAACAGACACACATGCATTCTTGCTCTGAACAATGCAAATGGCATCAGTGCAATTACAGATTTAAGCACAATTGTGTTAATATTGATGCATCACCCGCAATGGCACCCCCTTGCAACTGCAAAAACACTGGAATGCTGGGGGAAAAACACAGTATCATGGCAAAAAAGCATTCTGCTCTTGCTTCAGTCTCACAGTCTCAAATATGATACCAACTCGATTTCAGTGCAGTTGTGTCAGATATAGGTTGAAATGCAAGCACAGCTATGTAAACCTTGATGCCTTAGTTGCAATTGTGCCAGGAGCATGTCACAATTATGCTGGAATCAGCTCTGTACTATGGGTAAAAAAAACGGCGATCACAATCAAAATTGCACCTTGTTCACTGTGGTGTGGTAAGTAAATTATTTTTGTTCACTAGGGGAAATATAATTCGAAAACCTTCCCTGCTGCCAACCCTATAATGTATGCTGCCCAAATCTAGCAGTATTATCCTTGTGTCAGAATGGCCAATACTGGTGATTTCAGGTGGTTTGTGTGCCTTCAGCCTCCTTAAAACAGTTAAATAAAATGTAATTTCCTGGAACTCAATTTTATATTTTATGTTTATTTAAGGCTTGTGTGGGTCAAGTAAAACAAGACCAATAAAGTACTTAATGATTCCTTATACTTAACATGTATAACATTTATTTTAAGATGGTGTTTCCTCTTTAAATCAGCTCTATTAAAAAAAAGCTAAGAAAAACATGCTCAAACCCACATCATCATCCTCTGATAAACGAAATATGCTAGCATATTGTAGGTGTGAAAATAAAGGTGTTAGGTACTAGCAAATGCTAATTATGCTGTAAATGAGACAGAAGGTATTCTGCTTTATGACAGATGGTAAATCAGCTGCTAACCTTCAGGGAACACAGCCTCTATAGCCATGACTTTCAAAATATATTATTTCTGAAATATTGTGTTCCTAACCATACAGTATGCAACAGAGATCAAACCAGCCATGAGATCAGATTACAGAATACTTTGTTGATTAAGCAACTCTTACCCTTCCCTAGTTAATAATTGAGTGGTAACAGTAGGAAACTCTGCAATCTGTGTCATAAAATGAACTTTGGAAAGTGATAATAAAGTAGTTAATGTGGCAGACAAAAAAGTTAGGTGTGTGCAGTGAATAATGTAAAAGTGCTGGTAGCATGTCTGTCAGAGAGACATAAACATGTAACGCAAAGAGATAAGTATGTTAGCTTTTCACTAAACCTAAATAAATATGTTCTAGCCTGTTCCATTAACTAAGGTGTCACATGCTTTATTAGGAACCAAGTTTCATGTAAACTTTTCTGCACACACATACACATATAAAATATTATATCCATTAAAAAAAAATCAATTATTGCAAAAGTTTAGTTCTAGTTAGAACTGTATAATGGAGAAGTTATTTTCCAGTATTCTGAACCAACTTGTTGGTAATTATTAAGCATTCAGTGTATGTATATATATCTCAAAAATACACCAACACATAGTCTTCATCAGATATATACATACAAACAGCATACATATTGTGCCCTAGATGGTCAAAGAGAAAAATTAGCTTTAACCTTCTGATATGCACACCTTTATTTGCTGGGAAGTGGTAAAATAATACAGATATGAATGTCTTGAAGTTAGACTGCAACATAGCTAAACATCTGTAAAGCAAAATTTCCTAAGATAGGAAAGAGCCAGCATCATACAACCAATTGAAAAGAGCAACACTTATTCATTACACGTGTCAAGCTGCTCGGAGGTTCTCCAAATATAGCAACTTGGTATCTTTGACAGGACATAAGCTAGTAAGACAGTAGCTCAGTCCTCCAAAGAAGGCAGTGCTAGGCCGAGTCTATTTGTGAAAACACTGCATAAGATCAGAACATATTCAGTGCACTAAACCTATTGCTTTTTCCATGCCAGAGAGATAATATGCAGACATACACAGAGACCAGAACTTCAAACTTTAACCATATTATAAAGGACATTGCTTCTAGAAGACCAAAACATACATTCTCGGAGTGTACAGTGGGTTAAAAAGGCCAGGTATGGTTTAAAACAATATTTTTATCTTAATATTCTGGCTATGCATTTATATTCCTTATGAGAATGCGTTAGGAAGTACATAGTAGGTTGTACAAACCCCCTGCAACTCCCACAAGACAGAATCCCTACTTTTAAAGATAATAAAAATGCTACAAAAAAGTGTTTTTTCTTTCTCCAAATCTTGGATTCAGTGCCTAGTTTTTGCATGCAAGTGAAATCCAGTTTGTGAAATTGTCTCTTAAAAATTAGGGGCAGATTTCTCAAAATGTGAGTTTAGAGCTTAATACAGTAAAGCATATTTTATCGAATGGAGCACTCTAACTTTCTAAAAATCCCATAGTAATGAATAAAGGGTGGGTGATTTTTTTATGTATTGAGCTTTAGACTGATAAATCTGCCCTTGATCTGGAAGCCCAATGACCCGAGTGAAGCAAAAGGGAAGAAGGGCATGACTATGCTAGGAAGCAACCCCCCCCCCCCCTTTTGCTTCCCCTCCCTTCTCCGGATATCCCAGTGTACAGGCCAGGGCAGGAATATAATAAAGTCCCTACCCGGATGTTAACTCACCACAACCTTTGGCGGGCAAGAGGAGCAGGAGCTGGCAGCATCCATCTCTCCCCAACCGGTGGAGTCTTTAGTCGCAGTGCGGGGGTTGGGGTCGACCTTGAGCCCCAGAGGATATTAAAAAGGTGCAGTGAGCAGGTAACCGGGTAGGCCTGGGGTCACCAGGGAGGTGGATAATCCCAGAATGGGACTTGGGTAGTAGGCAGGACACAGGCTCCGGGCCTGGGCTCAGGGTCAGACCTCCTTAGAGGACATAAGTTAGTTGACTGCTGTTTAATGTTTGGTTTACAAACGGTTCAATACTAGTTATGGTTGTTTATGTATATGATTGCTGATTTATATTAAATAAATTTCAATAAACAACTGCGGCCTTCTCTCCCCAACTAAGTGTCCGTTGTTTTATTGTGGAACGGGGGGAGGAAAAGGGGAGGCAGCCAGCTTGACGCTGCAATGTGTCATGTATCACGTTCACAGAACATCATCACAAACAAAGGTGTTTCAATTGAATTTGGCCTTGCCTCGTCAGCTAAGACTTTCATATAAAAATAATACATTATATGAGAATTTGAGTCCACTTTCATCTACAGCATGTAATTTTAAGGATCCAGTGGCACTGCATAACTTGTAATAGACTTACATCAAACTGATTCCACACTTCCTCTTTGCAAAGAGCTATTATTTACTTTTATTCCAAAACAACATACGAGTAAAGTCATAAAATACACTCACATTCAAAGAACTATTATTATTATTAAAAAAGTAACTTACCTCATAAAATCTTTTACCGAGATGTTAGTTGTTTCCATTTTGAACATGGGGCCTAAAAAGTAAATTGACAAAAAATATGATGATATCATACACTGTACCCCTAAATATAAAAAAAAAATGTTTTGCCATATACTTAAAATGAAGGGAGGCTGATGATGTGGGGAAATTTAATCCAGCAGCAAAGGCTCAGGTTTCAGGTGTCTTGCAGAGCAAATAATTCCAAATCAATCAGTAGTTATGTATCAGGGCACAGGAATACACCATGCACATAAATGTTGCTGGAGTTTGACACCATCTAGGGCAGTGGTCCCCAACCAGTGGCTTGTGAGTAACATGTTGCTCACCAACCCCTTGGGTGTTGCTCCCAGTGGCCTCAAAGCTGGTGCTTATTTTTGAATTCTTTGCTTGGAGGCAAGATTTGTTTTCATAAAAACCAGGTGTACTGCCAAAGAGAGCCAGGCTTCCAGTCTACAAAAGGGATACCAAATAGCCAATTTTTTAATGCGTGTGTTCCTCCCAAACTCTTCTTACATTTGAATGTTGCTCACAGGAAAAGGGTTGGGGACCCCTGACCTAGGGAATTCAACTACACAGTTTGAAAAATGGTATGTACTGTAGGCTGTGAGGCATGACATTTGATCTGTCCAGCAGTTAACTGTACAAAAGATTTTGATGAAGATATTGCAAATGCCTGGCTGTTTCAATACATCCAATATGTAGGTCCATCTGACAGTTAAAAGCCTTTTGGCTATAAAGAAATAACACCATCCTTTTCTGGAACTGGTAAATAGAAATATGGAATTCATCAGGAAATACATGTCTAGCAGTAGAATTGCAGGTTTCTCACCATAAACACAGCTCTACATAAACTGACTGCAAAAGTTATTCTAGTTTGTGAGCAGGAATATGATAATGGATAGTGGATAATGGAAATCTAATGAAGATGCAGTGCCCCTAAGTGCACACAAAATTGCTTTTAAAAAAAAAAAATGTGTGGAAAGACAGGTTTGTTTGCATTACTGAAGTGCATTTACATGGCATGGCTGATATCCATTCATAAGGGTCACTAATGAATAGAACCGCAAGTGTGTCATTATTTTGGCACTATTCTGTCTAAAAAAGTATTTATATGGTTGTGAGTGACTTACTGTATCATAAGCAGTATCATAATACAGAACTGCCATTTACCCATTAGGCAATTAAATATGACTAAGAGGATGGGCTATATCAAGGAGTAGGGTTGCCATCTTTTTTGTGGCCTAATACTGACCTTCAGGTCCAAGGGCAGTCAGTGACAACCCTTAATACAGTGCAATACATACCTAGGTGATAGAATAGTTCTGTCACAGCATATAACTGTTGTTTGTAATTATCAGGTCAGCACAGCATTATTTGCTAATTTGATAACTCATTTTATTATCTTATTTTAACACTCATAATATAATGGTATATTCATATGAATACATACAATTATGCATGGTCAATATTTACGAACAAATTATTATAATTCATCTTTTATAAATATGACTCTCCCCTTGAAGAACAAATACCAGTTTTACTGCAGTAACAACAGTTTTTTTAATTGTGTAATACGACCAACTCTGGATGACTTTGTGACTTCCTTTAAATAAGAAAAAGCCCTGTGGAATAGAGAACATGAACATGCAAATATGGCCTTTTTCATTTTTGCTGTAGGCTTCTAAGAAGGATTGAAAAAGGGAGGAGCACTATCTTGCTGAAATACCAGAATCTCATTGGAAAAGTTTAATTTTACGATATCTGAAAGATACACTGGCTTATCTAATTCTACCATTCTACTGAAGTAACAATAGCCAAACAAACTTCAGCAAATCCAGTGGAAGCTAGGCTTTGGCTGTCTTTAGAAATATGTGAATTAGTATTTAACTTTTCTTTTGGAGTGAATCAAAGAACCTGACATTGAGGACCCACTCTTGCAAATATTATATAGGGATCAAATAGACATGGTGGAAGTATGGGAGCCAACAAGAGATCACCTGATTAGCTGTGAAGGGTGGGAGCTACAATATGGAGCAGGTAAAACTCAGTCCATTTGTTAAATGTATATTGAAGCGCAGAATTCCTAATGAATCAGATAAAAGTGAGTGTAGGACTGACCAGACCGGGGATGACTGCTGTAGTTGCCCAGCTTGAAGTAAAGAGCAATATATGGACAAACAATCCCTGCTTTGCTAAAAGGGGAGGGCATTTCTAGGCTTAATGCACAGAATGTCTTAATGTCCTATATATATTGATAGTGGGTGAGTGCAGAGAACCTCTTGTTGCTTTCTGTATAAATTTTGTGGTCACAGCCTCAGTGCACCCCCGCCTAATGGTTTAAAAGTTAGTGGTGAGTATAGCTTTCTCTTGTTTGTTATTCTACAGGCGATCTTCTGGTTCTGAGATGCCAATCTGACTCTGAGTCACATATCTTTTCTCATTTTTCCCCTTAGGGCAAGGGCACATGGGAAGTATCGTCAGCCTGCAGATAAACACAGGATGACAATCCTCCTGTACGCTTTAAAAATCTTCTACAGTAGTTGTGCCTACACCCAGGACCATTGAATTTGCCCAGCTACAGGCACATGCAATCAATATCCACCAATAAACATGAGACTTGCCTTTTGTTGGCAGATATCGGCTGCGTGTCATTGCACCAGGGCAGATTCAGTGCTTCTGGGTGCAGATACAATTAGAAGATTGTAGAAGTGTAGGTGCAGATAGTCAGCCTGCAGATAAGCGCCTGTGCAATTTTATTTATGGGTCCTTGTTACATTAGCTTGCAGGCACATATCAGCTCTTAGCAACAATTGATGTTACCTTGTTTGCAGTGTGCATTAACACATAAATACTTATATGTAGTACAGTATAGATAACATTCATAACCAATATGGTTTTTGCTGTGGATAAAAATATCAGTTGATAAAGTTTTGTTTGAACATCAACTATAATTAAGGTTTTGTTATCTTACCAGCCTGCTTCACATTATGTACGTCAGGTTTACTGCAAACACAAAATTTACATTTGATTAGATTTTAAGCTTTGTTCAGTACATATACATTATGTTTTATTTTGAGAACTGTATGCTACAAGCTGCTTGTCAGGAAAGTCACAAAATTTGAAGGTGCAAAAGTAAATTGTACCTAATAGCTTTTGCTTCTTAGAGTTGCTTCTTAGGGTGATGGCACAAGGGGAGATTTGTCGCCCATTGTTAAATCTGCACTTCCACAGATGGCAATTTTCTTTGTGCAAGTCATGGTGCAAACAGGGGTGCTGCTGCCATAAGGTTAGTTAAAAATATCGCCTCAGGCTACAGTGCTCAGTAGGTTACCAGGGGCGGCAAAAAGCAACTCCTGGTAGCTTAAAGAGCACAAATTCCTATTTTTGAATCAGAATTTCAGCTCTTCTAGTGCAGATGCTCTCTGGAGTAGCTATGCAGTCCCCCATCATCCCCACAGGTGCAAAAAACAAAGCATGGGGGGGGGTGAGGAGGGGTTAGGTTTAGGGCACTGGGCAGGCACCACAAAGTAATGTAAATCATTATGTAAATCACTGGTGGGAAAACATAATATTGCCTCTCGAGGAAACAACCACATTAGATCTAGCAAACACTCTCTTCTTAAGGTGGCCACACACGTGGCGATTTGCGATCTTTCGTGCGACCATCGGTCGCACGAAAGATCGTACAATCAGCCACAAACTGTTCAGGGCTGAAACGGCAGATAAGGAGGTAGAAACAATAGGATTTCTACCTCCATCTGCCAATTCAGCGCTGAAGGCAGATTTTGGTCAGGCGCCTTCTATGGCGCCCGATCAAAATCTTTTAACTGGCCCGATCGGCGAGTCAACCGATATCAGCAGGTTCCTGCGATATCGGTCGACTCGCCGACTTGCCATACACGCACCGAATATCGTACAAAACAAGGTTTCATACTATATTATCGGTGCGTGTATGGCCAGCTTTACTCTCTGCTGCTGTTGCACATATAACAACTCATACAGGTATAGATCTTATATCTGGAATGCTTAGGACCTGGGGTTTTCCGGATAAGGGATCTTTCCATTATTGGGATCACCATACCTTAAGTCTGCTAAAAATCATTTTAACGTTAAATAAATTCAATAGGATTGTTTTGCCACAACTGTGGATTCATGCAGCTTAAGGTCCCCATACACGGGCCGACTATAGCTGCCCCTTGGACCGATTCGGCAGCTAATCGGCCCGTGTATGGGGAGACCAGAGCGGCCTGGCCGACCGATATCTGGCCTGAAATTGGCCAGATCTCGATCGGCCAGGTTAGAAAATCCGGTCGGATCGGGGACCGCATCGGCTCGTTGATGCGGTCCCCGATCCGACTGCCCCATTGCCGCCCACATAATCCGATCGTTTGGCCCCAGGGCCAAACGATCGGATTTTTTTTTTTACCTAAATGCTCCCCGATATCGCCCACCCGTAGGTGGGGATATCGGGGGAAGATCCGCTCGCTTGGCGACATCGCCAAGCGAGCGGATCTGCTCGTGTATGGCCACCTTTAGTTGCCATCAAGTACAAGGTACTGTTTTATTATTACACAGAAAAACGATCGGATTTTTTTTTTTACCTAAATGCTCCCCGATATCGCCCACCCGTAGGTGGGGATATCGGGGGAAGATCCGCTCGCTTGGCGACATTGCCAAGCGAGCGGATCTGCTCGTGTATGGCCACCTTTAGTTGCCATCAAGTACAAGGTACTGTTTTATTATTACACAGAAAAAGAAAATAAGATTAAAAAATTAGAATTATTTGCTTAAAATGGTGATGGCTGTCCCATAATTTGGATGATTTCTTAATAACAGGTTTCCAGATAAGGAATTCTATACCTAAATATTAAAATATAGTCCCATATGTTGTACACTCATTTAGATAAAGCATGTGCCTGGTTGGTATCTTGTAATCTTGCAATAAATACAGAAAAATAGTATAGCAGACCATAGATGTACACCGAGACTTAGTAATAAGGTGAAAAAGGGAAAAAGTTTTATTTGTCAACATTTAATTTCTTCTAAGGGACCTTTGTTTGTGTGTCTTGAGAAATGCAGGGTCAGGCTGGCCGACCAGGATACCAACAGAAATCCCAGTTGGGCCTCAGCACCCCTCCAGAAAGTTACACAAGGTTGGTGGGCAATTGTGTGATAGCACTGGCAGATTATGGGCAAATCACCATTATAGACTGCCACTGATTGCTTACGCAGACACTTTAAATCACCCTGCATCTCCCACTTTACAGTAGGGTAATTCTCTGCTCAGCCAGCATAAGAGACATGCCGGTAGCTGGTCTTATCTTCAGCAGTAGGCATGGTTTTCTTTCCACAGAAGTGAGCATTAATCTAATTGAAGAACTAGCAAGATGGATCAAATCACATTGTCCACTGCTTTGATATGGAAAAAAAATTGAGCATCCCCTGATCTCCTTCAAGTTACTACCTGTGATCTACCTGCTGGCTGCCAATGTATTCAGGCAAGGCCTTTTGGAGGGTAAACAGTCAGAAACATTCAAAGCAAGAAGAAAAGAAATGGGGAAGCAAGATGAAAATCAACTGGTGAGACAAAAAAGCCAGGGAATAGCAAAAAAGGACCATTAGGAGAAGGTGAAGTTTAAAAGAGAGAGGGGCAGGGGTAAGAGAAGAGAAGGAAAGGGTAGTTTAGAATAGAGAAGCTTCTTTTGATTCCTTTATCTATTCAATTTCCTTATCTTTTTATCAGTTCTATATAAGGTCTAATCCATAGAGTTGGTGGTCAGTGGGGGCCCTTGAAGCCACATTCTCTGGTGGGCTCACAAAGTCCCACACTGGAGAAAGGTCCCTCACAGGGACTGAAACATTAACAAATAAAACTTTATTCCTTTTTCACCTTATTTTAAAGTCCTGGTATGCATCTATGGTCTGCTATACTATATATAAAAATATCCCCCCCCCCCTTCCATATGCAATCTCGTAATATTTGCGAAAGAATTCATTTTATATGATGTTTACCATATTGAGTCTTTTGGGCTGGTAAAACCAGAGAGAGCCATTGCTGCTTGAAATATACCAAGACTGCTTTCTTGTTGAATCCAGATTGGTCAATTATCCCATCATACCTATAGTTTGAAGCCATGTCTTGCAATAATCCTGTATGGACAAGAGGGAGAGTATTTGCTGTCAGTTATCAACCCATATGTGTGTAAGTAATATACAATAAAAAAAACACATTCTTTACACTGTTTTGTGATGTGCCCCTCATTAGTGAGGTGTGATGACATCACTCTTCTAATCTTTATCTTATCTTTGGGTTTATGAGGCAATTGCTGTGTTGTTTGTATCACTTTAAGAAAGGCACTACTTTATTTTTAAAAGACCTCTGAGTACGATTCCATTTTGTTCTGAGCGCTGTCTAGCTCTGCATTCCTTTCATACTAAAGTGCATCAGTAAATAGAGAGCCACCAGTGTGCAGTTACTCCAAAACAATATATGAGAGTATTGCCCACCTATCCTTGTATCTGCTAGTAAAAAGACCAGAGTTTGATTAGAGGCCCAAATCTGAGTCATTATTTATGCATACTATCTTACCCCTAAGGGAAAAAATTAAACATGGGGGCTGCACTATGGGTTAAAGCACTAAGCTAACTTACAATGACTATCACATTAAAATATGTGGTTAGTATACTGATGACAAGGCCCTGTAAATATTAATTCATATCAACTTAATTGGCCAATAAAAAGAACAAATGGCTAAATCACCAGCTAGGTCAGAGGAATACTGCATATGTATTTATATACATTCAAAGTTACTAAATATGTATGTAGACAGCTAATATCAATTTTAATTCAGGAAAATAGGGGTAAACGTGAAAAATGCTTGAACCCAGGTCCTGCTATCCTCTTTGAGGACTGCTATTATGAACCCCTTATATAGTTACGTAAAGTTCTCTTATTTCCCTATACATGATTCCTTTATAAGTAAACAAGACAAACAAACTGATAAAAAAAGAAAATAAAAACATTTCATTGAAAAACAAAACTGCACATTCAAGGGATTCATTTATCAAAATCTGAAAAGTAGTAGTACATTCCCCTTATTTTTCACCTACAAGGCAACATATTTTAACAGATTTACATTATAACTGCAGGCAACATGAAATGATTTTTCAGCACTGGAATGCCCAAATTGATTTGCAGCAGGGGCTAACAATTTAGAGGGATGACACAATTAACAGTTTAGCTTAGTTCTGACACTCAGACAGAACCAGGCTCAAAGCAGTAAAACAAGTTCTGACAAACTAACACATTCATGTGCTTTGATAAATGTGTCAGTTTGTCATATGGATTCCTGTCTGTAAGGAAAATTCTTTAGGATTCCCCAAATAATCTTAAATATGTCCTTCAAAGCTGCTTGTGTTTGTTAGCCAGTCAGACTCAGAGCTACTTGTTAGAGTTTTACAAAATCTGTATAACAATCTGGCAATGTGAAAGACAGCAACAGGATAGCATTAGTAGCCTTGCACTGGGATTAACAGCATTAAACACTCATCAGTCAATTTAGCAATCACATGGAAATCTATGAATGTGGATATTTACCTTGTAAGCCCTTGAAACTGCATTGTTTGGTATGTCCATGTAATGTTTATAAATTAGTTTAGGTATCTTTATAGCTACCTGAAGTTTTCCTTAACTTGGGGCCACAATGGTATAGTCTGTTGTAAAGGTCCCATAACATTATGGAATGCTTCAGAAGCTGCTTTAAGAATTTATAATTAGCAGTATAATTGAAGAAGAATACAGTGTAGACTGAAAGGCTTGTATAGTATCACAAGTCCACAAAAGGGTGAAGTTCTATTACACAGAAATATGACATCCAATAAAACCTACCTAATGCCCCCACAAGTTATATTCGATTGGCAGCTTAGATCAAAAATGTCTCACCCTGTCATCCATGATGCCACTCTGGCAGTGTTTCTTAACCGTTTTCTCAGCTGACCCAAATTCAGTTACATAATCAGTTTTGCAACCCAAAATTGGGTTAGAAGCAGTTACATACCTTCATTTAATTACAGTGCTTCATTGTAGGAACAAGCATCATATTATTTAGGATGATCATGGAGACTCATTTCTGGGTTTAGACCATAATTATTCTTAGAATAAGTGGTCCCTGTGAAAACCTTAGATAAGTTAAAATCTTAAACTTCCCTGGCACACATCAAAAGGAATTAGGAGAGAGACTTGAGTGTCCAGGGGTCTATGTGCTTACAATTAAACTGCTTGTAAAAAAGAATGTAACAGAATGATTATTTAGCATTGTACTGTGTATAGGCCATTTTCAGTAATGAAGCAAAAAAAGGGTTAAATTTGCAGTAGGTTAGTTATTTGTTTTATGCAAATAACCTAAATAGTAAGCGCAGCCTGGCAATGTTTTTTACATGTAGAACTGACGTCAGTAGTAAAATAACTCCCATGCAACTCTTTATTGGTATACGAATAACTAGTTGACAGACTAGGAGCTATTTTTAGGTGTTGCTTATTAAATTTGTAATCATTTGATTTCTGAGACAGGGGCCACAGATGGAGTCTTGCAATTACCTCTCATCTAGGGGTCATTTATAAACACTGGGCAAATTTGCACCTGACAGTAACCCATGGCAACCAGTTAGATGTTTTTATTGTTCTACCTGGAGCAGTCTAAAAAAAAAGCTGCAGGTAGACTTACTGGTTGCTGCGGGTTACTGTCCAGGTGTAGATTTGCCCACTGTTTATAAATGAGCCGGACAATGTGTAAAACATTACTGTTGTTTTCCCATTTAGCCCACATTTGTACAACTTGGCTGCATTACATAGCATTTGTGACGAAACACATAAATGAAAAATATGTTACATAGTTAAGTTGTGTTGGGACCCAAGTCCATCCAGTTCAACCCTTCCAAGTGAACCTAGTACATGCATAAACCTATACTGACCTATCTATATACTCACATACATAAACAATATATACCAACATCAATACTAATTGTAGATTTTAGTATCCCAATAACCTTGGATACAATGCTTGCATCCAAGCCCCTCTTAAAGGCATTAACAGAATCTGCCATCACAACATCACTAGGAAGGGCATTCCCCAACCTCACTGCCCTCACCGTGAAAAACCACCTACACTGCTTCAAATGAAGGTTACGTTCCTATAATCTAAAGGGGTGGTCTCTGGTGCGCTGATTGTTTTTATGGGAAGAGAGAACACCCCTATCTATCTATAACCCCCTGTAATGTACTTTCATAGAGTAATCATGGCCCCTCGCAAGCCCCTTTTTCCAGAGAAAACAACCTCAACCTCGACAGTCTAACCTCATAGTTTAAATCTTCCATCCCCTTTACCAGTTTAGCTGCACGTCTCTGCACTCTCTCCATCTCATTAATATCCTTCTTAAGGTCTAGAAACAAAACACAGTTCATAATCATTAAGTAAAATATAGAAACTTACCAGTATTACAGCAGGCCATTGTCAAGATATTTCTTGCTGCTATTATACATTCTTGAGGAATTATGCGTGAGGCAGGGGAAAAGCTTTGCTGGTATAGTATAATTTCATGTTTTTTTTTCTACAGCAGTGATGGGAAACATGCTAAATGTCAGGGGCCTTACTCATGGCCCCTGACTGATCAAAACGTAAAAAAATTCCTATATTTTCTTTTGTGCAAGTCTTTAGAAATCATGTGTAATATGTGTATACCATTGTAGGTTGTCAGGACAATTATTCAGCGAAGCATCTGGACATGTGGCAATGTGAATTATCTTATGTTATGTGCATTCGTGTATACAGTTCTGATCAATCCATAGAAAGGACACCTACTGTGCATTAGAGTTATACAATGCCTTTTTGTATGCTTTAGCGAGCAGAGTATATTCCTTATATTGTCTGCTTATTGTTAAGTGGAGCAGAATATGAAGGGGACTTCTATGCAAAAGTATTATAATTGTACTTTAAAAAAAACATTAATTGTAGAACTTTCCAGAATGTTTGAAAATGTTCTACAAAATAAATAAATAATTAAACAAAGCAAACAATCATTGAAGTGTTCATAATGTTTCGGAAGGGAAAAAAAGCCTTGATGGGTGTTTACATACAGTACTGATTGATACAAACACCTAATTAATTTCCCTCATAATTTGTAATAATGTAATTGATGGCAATATGTCTTATGGAAACAAACAAAAGAACTAAGTTAAAAAAAAACAAGAAGGAGACACATTAGAGTAAGTAAAATCAAGATTAGGGATCTTATACATACTGTACACCTTGTAACTTAAATTGCTCTTCAGTATTTTACTTAAAATGCAATGGTACCACAAAAATTCTCTGTACGTGGATCTATATCATTTTTGCTCCTTAGGGACTAAACTAGTGTAGAGACCCATAAGGTTAACTTTCATACGGGTTGGGAAATCCCCTATTAGGTTTTCCCACTCCGAATCTATAGAGATTATGTAACAAATACAGGGCCTATGTAGCTATTAAGCCATATGTTTAGTATTTTGTTTAACAACTGTCTATGCACTTTCTGTGGTCTTCCTGTATCAGTTAAGCCTAGATTTGCAGACTCTTGTGCTTTTAGAGTGTTTAATCAAAGCCTACTATCTCAGAACCCACTAAATACAGAAAGTTTGACACTAATGTCAATTCATTTTTTTGGTTTAGTTCCCTTTTGACAAATTACAAAGTTGTATTGTACTGGTGAATCAGGAGTCTTGAGATGAACGAGATGTATGTACTGCACTTTAATCATTGCATTCTTTTTTAGATTACCAGTGAGCATTACGTTATTGTATATTTAGACTGTTGTCTAACTTTAGTTTGATAACATATTGCAGAGCTATTAGAGTTCTTAGAAAATGTAATTATACAAGCTTAGGAACATGATACTGACAGTAATGTGTTTATAGACTCTGGCATGCCTCTATTTCATATACATATAAGGGTAACCAGTGCTAAGCTGAGATATACATGGCACGTTATACACACCTTCTATAGCTTTCTTCCATTTTTAAAGTAGAGCATGACCTAACCCATAGCACGTACTTGCTTATGTTATAACATAGAAGAATAAAACTACTAAGGCTTTTATACCACTAGCCATAAAGTACCCCTCACTGCACAGGTGAAATGCAATGTTGTCTGTTTACAGTATCACATACACTGCATTCTTGCATTATTACCATAGTTAACCAAATAGAGATATAGTTTAGGAAATTAAGTCTTGTATAAATGTGCCCATGATTACTAGGCAAAAATTTATTTAGAATATTCACCTTTGAATATTTCCTCTTCAGCTGATATTTCCCACAAAAACATAAAATTATCATTATTATAAAAGAAAAAAAGTTCTCATTCCTTTGCACACAGAGATAGTAATTGTTCTGCTGTCACTACAGATCTTTGATACTATAATTAGTTCAAAACTATTGAACCTTTTGATACAGTGTGAATTCAGAGGGCTCATCTCATCATGCAGATTCACAAATGACAAGACATTTTTATACTTGTAAATGTGTTAAGATATTGTGCAGAGATGTTCTCACGATAGCTATCTACAGGGTACAATAAATATGGAATTATTTGCACAGTGCTTAATCCTTTTCATGAAAAAAACAATTTCTACATACACATAATTATATACTGTATAGTTGAAATTCTAAACCACATATATAATAGTTGCAAATCCCCATTAAAATGTGTAGACAACAGAATTTCCATCTTTTATATAGTCATATATTTAAGTCATTGTATGAAAAACTAGACAGACTTACCTGCTTAAAAGGCAACTTAATTCACTGACTTAAAACTATGCCTCCTCTAATCCACCCTAAACAGAATGGACTTTGCAGCTCTCTTTACCAGCAATGATACCAGAATGCTAGGTGCAGTCAGTTAACTAGTCTTTCTGAAGCTTTCACCATAATGGATGAATTTACTGTGCTGAATCCCCATTTAGACAAGTGCAACACAGATTCTCAGCCAAAGAAAATCATCAGACAGAGACAGTACAAAGAGTCACATAGCACATTTATTGAGCTGTGGGGAAACAACAAATAGATAGAGAGGAAAGGCAGATTATTAGGGTCAAATGCTGCATTCACTTTTTTCAACAGAGTACTGATCAATTTTGCAAACTGGCAAAGTCACAATGTAAGGAATTACCCATGACAGAGGAAGGATCTCAAACTTCTATTTTATAGTTTCCATGGTAATAGTACTCTTGGATAAAACCCTCTTATCTGCATGACAATCAGGGAAAAAAGAGAAAGCAGCAATTCAAATTAACATTCACCAAGCACATCTCATGCGTGACTTAAATACTTCCTTAAAATTAAACATATTCTTGTTTAATATTACATAATACATTCTTCCAATATCATATACGTTTAAAGACAAGCTGTGGTGAAACTAAATTTAATATAAGTTCAATTATATGGAGATGAATATAATCAATTAAAAATCTGTTTCCCTCCTGCATACAGGCTTTGCATTTGAGTTGCTTTTTCTGATGAAAAGTTTGAGCATTAGCCTGTATTGCCTTTATTGCCGTTATTTGTATGGGCCAGTCTAGAGTGCTCCTTCCTCTGAACAATACAGCACCTAGCTCACCTATGTCATTGCACATCTTAGTTGTTAAAGAGGCACACAATCCAGTAAACTTAGGGCATAAAATGACCTTAAAAATGGTCCTTGTCAGTCTGCCCGGTAAGAGAGGCTTATCTTGGTGGGATGGTTTAACCCCTAAGTTGGCTGGCCATTATTCTGGACTCATTCCAGGGGAAAATACTTAATAGGTGATAAATTGATATTTACGGTTTGGTGGCATATCCTCTGGGCCAGGCTGCTTTGCGGCTGGAGGATATTGCTTCAGGTAAGGAAGGGCAGACTGACAGCGGCTCATGTGATTTGGATGTTATACATGTTTACAGTATTTGCAAGGTTTTACTGTTAAAATGTTGTAATGATATTTTGGATTTGTATATTATTAAATTGTTATGTTCTTAAATTTTATTGCTGAAAACTAATAAAGCTGTGGCCATCAGGCCCGGGCTGGTGGCCATTATCATTCTAAAATGATAGTGTCACACATTTTATTGGGTAGAGAGATTAGAGTGAGAATGCAATGGGTTATGCCTGGGTCATGATAATTACCATTCTGCGGTTTATATTTATCAGGATTTTGTTTAGAGCTGAAAAATAAATTGTTTTCTGATATCAATTTTGTAGACTGTCCAAAAGGAGAGAAACCATATGAGACAGTTGCTTATCCAGCTGTTTATTTTTTAATGCAATGTTAGCATTGTAATGTAATCAGCAGGTGAAATGTACAGCATATCTGCCTTTTTATACCAGCTACTACCAGCTACTAATGCTTGAAATTGTTATACTTATATATATATATATATATAATTAATTTGTAATTTATATCAGCAGCAAATTCTTACTACCACAAACTTTCTAGTCTATATAAGTACTAATAGGTACTGCATCAAGGATTCATTTTCATGTTAAGCCCATTAAAGGTGTATGTTGCATAAACATCATAAAACCCCCGGTAAACAAAATATCGCTGCATATATTATTCTATAAATAATTTCCATCCCTTCTTATTTTCTCTGACCCTCCCACCTGCTGCTCCTTAAACTCACTTTAGATTCTCTACTTAGCCATATTTCTTTCTGATTCTTAAACCTCTTCTATTTCTTTTTTAAAGAGCGGGCCATGGACAAAATTGTATTAGGGTATGAACATAATCTTCTGGTTATACCCTTTATTTGGAATTAGATCTGTCTGTAGAATATAGTAAATAGAGTAGGAAAAAAACAATATTTCATCATAAATGCTGTATTAGATGTAATTGTAAAAGGGGCAATATACACCCAAGTGTAGCATGAGCAAATACACAGGGCTTGCACTGAAAATGTGTTCTGTTGATTCTATAAATTATTTTGTAAGCAATTTTTTTTTCAATATAAAGTACTAATGCATAACTATTTTTATATTGTTGCTCTCTCCCCCTCCACCCCTTGTGTGAAAAACACAACTTTGTAATAAAAAAAAAAAAACCTTTCTCTTGTTAGCTGCTTCTCAGGTACATAGATAAAAGGGCTCATTTACTCTTTCTACAGACACATGCACTGGTATGCAAAATTGCATTCCTTAGGGCCCATGAACCAAGCTCTTGTGGCTGTAGCACTGGCAATTGTATGCTGTGTAGGGTTCGAAAGCAGCTCACAAGGTCACAAAGGTGCTCCCTATCTACTGGACAGTACTGCAGTGAGGCACAACCAAAACATTTCAGTGAGGCTGGGCATGAAAATGCTCCACTGAACAGAAAAGCAAGCTTTTATTTGTGACATATTTCAGCATACTCTCTCTATGCTTGGCTTGCTAGCATTTCTTGTTTTCTCTATTGCTTAGTGTACTTGAAAGTCAAATAGTCTTGTGTTCTTTAAGCTCAGAGCAATAGCCATAAGAAAACAAACATGGTGTAGTATGCAGCTTAAAAAGGTAGCTCAAATATTTGCTTTGAACTCTCACATACAGTAGGTGAAGTAGAATCTCCGTAATTGAACAGTTCCAGTTAATAGCTATATTTTGTTTTTTAAATCTTGTAAAAGGGAATTTAAAAAAAAAGGTTATCGTTGTGAGTTTAGTGTTTAACAGTAAAAATGTATAAGGTTCCCCCTGCCTTAAGATTAAAAGGAAAATTACATACAGAAAGAATACTTAACCAACAGATAATTTATATTACAATAAGTGTTTTTTTAAAAAGATTCTTACCATATTGGCATATACATATCAGCAAATACTACCCTTTAACATCTTCTCCCTTGAGCCACCATTTTGTGATTCTCCCTAAAGGAACACCTGACAGGAAATGATGCAAGTTCTAATTGTAACAGAAAAAGTGCGAGTAGACGACACAGATCTGTCCATTCATTGGCTGATGTAACTTAGCAAGTATGGATGTACCTCGTTTGTTTGTGTGCCTCATACAGTCCAGAAGGTGGCGCTTAGATTTTATAATGGCAGTTTTTCAATTGGGATTATTCAATAGTAAATACTATTAGAAAATATATTTTTCATAAAAATGCTATATAATTTGCATTTCATACAGGCATACATTGTTTATGGGAACAGTTTTATTATAAATGCAAGTGAGGAAGGCAAGAAATAGCTTCTGCGTATTATCCACTCTGGCATCTGCAATAGTTAGAGTTGTGTGCCATAGGGCTAAGTGGTATCAGGGCCCAACGCAAAATACCATAACCCAAAACATGCAGCACTTAAGCTGTCTTTAAACTACAGCTGGAGGTTACATGTTAAACAGCCGTAATATAAATTATTTTAATGGTGCCAGAAACTTGTGTTTTTGGTTATGCTCCCAAGCTATACAAAAAGACAGAATTTCAAAAAAAGGAAAATCCTATTTGTAGTTGTGCAGTTAAACCTTTTAAAATACCTGTTTTTTTCAGATTTGAATATGTTCTCAAAATATGCTTTTACAATGTGTGTTTCTCAAGCATAGCAGAATATGGACAACATTTTCTGTCCATTATACGTGTCAACTATCTACTCCTCCCATTTACCAGAAAAGTGTAAACTTTCCAAAACATCCTCTTTGCTGCTCTCTCTTTACCATTTGTTTCTGTGGTTTACAATATCCTACCCCTATAAACCATGAATGTCTAGTGCCTCAACTGCCACATTTCAGAATATAATGATAAATAACAGGAAGAGGAGGAAGCACAATTTGAAAGTCTGAGATCATGTGATGAATCTCTGCATTCTGATTTGTCAGTTTCTGAAAAGCTCTGTGGAACATTTATCACAAACTCCAGTAGAACATGAGTCCCAGCTGCACCCAGAATTGTATTGCTGTCAACATAATGTACCAGTGGAATCTGCAAGCTATTGACAACTTGGCAAGTTCTTATACTCTGCATCTCTGTAGCAATTTTTTTTTCTTATCAATGTCTTTGATCTATTTCACAATCCTACCTAATATACCTACATTCTGCATGCTTGCAGTTAACTTAATAGGTACAAAAAATGAGCTACAGTAAGTTATTTATCCACTGCATGTACAAATCTGTGCAGCCCTGCCTTAGGACAAATGATAATAATCAGATGGAATCTGCAATGTGTCTAGTTTAGTGTAATGAAGTATAAAATCTACAGGAACAATCTTGTCAATGTCATGGTGTCAATAAAAGAGTAGGTAAAAGGCTAAAAATAACTTTTGCCTGTAACAGTGACCCTGTTCAACAACTTTTATCTCCCAATCCTCTGGTTCCCCATGCTTGATGGTTGGCTTTCCTTTCTAGTTTGACTTCATTGCACATTACTGGAATACACAATTTAAATAACTATTCTGGTCATTTTACAATAATTTGCACATTCCGTTTTTCTATATGGTAATTATTCTATATGCATACTATAAACGGCAATGACTTTTATGCAAACATAGGGTAATCAGTTGACTGAATTTCAGCCAGGTAAAGGCGATATGTTAATGGGAGGCTTGTACTGACAATCTTGCTAGGATTAAACATAAATGGTGCAAATTACTAATAAATCCTGGACATAAACCTAATATCTTAAACTGCAAAGACCTTTAGTCATTAAAGATAATAATGGTTTAAGGCAGGCTTCTAGAGCAAAACTGGAGTGAAAAACGGATCCCTGAAAACGGATGTAAAATCTGCCAACACATTTTTCCCCTTTTATTTAAATATACCCTGGAAATGGTACAGTGTAACATTCTTGACAACGATGTACATGATATGTCATTGGCAGGGTTACAATAAAAAAAAAAAAAAATAGATGTCCTTAAGCATGAGGCTTTGCCACAGACATAGTGATTCAGTGGATTTAAGGTGACAGTACCTGACTGGTTGCTATAGGTGACTAGACTTTGCACCTTTTATTACTATTATTAAGTCCACAAAGATATCTTAAAGGAGAATGCAAGTCAAAATGTAAAAAGCATACTGCCCAATAGTCCTCCTATTGTTTAGCAAAAACGCCACACTTTTGGCTCACCTTATCAAATATTTACTCAGTCACACTTACTTCACATTTTCTAGAACAGGCAGCCATCTCTAAAAAGGTATTCTCCCTTCCTTTCCCTCCTTGCTTCATACTGCACATGTGTTTCATTCCCTCCCCCCCCTCCCCTCTGCCAGATCTGCTTCTGATTGGCTGGTGGGCATGTGTAGCTCAGAACAGGAGACAGGATCAAGTTACACACATGCTCAGAGAATAGGAAGCCTGCCGCTGGCAGCCTACAGGAAGGACAGAGAGATTTCAGTGATGTCACTGTAGTCTTCACACTGCTGTAGGCTGCCAGCACCATATCTCAGAGAAGCAAGCAGGGATCTGGGAATTCAGATATGCAGTAAGTACTTAAAAAGAATGCCTTTAGAATTACTTTTAATTTATTAACCTTTCATTGTCCTTTAATTATGTGCAAAGAAATATTTTTTTGCATAATGGACAATTTGTTTGTATTACCCTGACTGAAAAAATATGTGTAATGTCAACATTATTTCTCTTTGTTAAATATAAGCATTGTGAACCATCAGTGCTTCATAAAATATGCCACTGCCAGCAGGAGCATTTTTAACAATTTGGACCCTCTACCCAACCTGATCAGTTTTATCAGCAATTCAGCCCACTTGCCTCCTCTCACTAAAAATTGCAGTTTGACATCATAATACAGCCGGATGTGGCACTGCAAGTCAGGAAGTCATGCACTTGTGAACCATCTGACACACCATATTTACTGCCTGGCCAGTTATCAAATTCTTTATAGTAATATTCACAGTTTTTAGGTTCCCTGTGCAGTGTGTACAATGATCCTCTTATAACTTCTTATATAAAGAATGTGTTTATGATTGCACCAAAAAAATATGCCCCATTCAAGCAGGCTTTAGAAGTACAGTATAAGATACAAATAAAATTGGCTATGTAATAACTGTCTAAAAGTGCAAAAGTTTTGTTCTTAATTTAGCATTTTTCTTGCGTTCCCCCAAAAGGGTTCAGATTCAGTGTGGCCTTAGTGTAGTTCTAAGGATTTGAAAGGGAAATCAAGAAAATAAAAACACCTAATTTTGCTATACAATAGCTTAATCATAAATTGTAATAACTAAGGAAAACAACAAACCTGTTTTCAACATGAAACTGTAATGGGTTAACCCAAGTGTACCAGTATAATGCTTTTACACTAGCAGAAGGCTTTTCCCAGTTTTTTTACACAAAAGTTGTAAACTTTTACATGCAGTATAAAAACACACTATAACCTACTCGTCTGTAATTGTTAACTAAGAAACACACACAAAAAACTATACCGATTATCACTATAAACAAGAGTTTTATCAAACATTCAACACTTCTCTTACCTTTTAGGACGGATTAACTGGATCTCCTATGAAAACCATAATGATACCAGACGTTTCCAGATCTCATTGAGTTAAATTTTATTTGATGGCTATTACTTTATCTCGTCCCCTTAGTGAATGAGTAGTGTGTAAAGGACAGTGCTGTACAGGAAGCACAGAAGTTTCTTTATCTTGGAAAGCATTTTCATATTCCCACCCACCACACAAAAGGCAAACCTGTTTCTCTAGGTAAACAAGAGTTATAGACTTCCAGACAATAGACGATAAAAAAAGACTGCTGCGAAGGGGAAAATGCTTGAGGCTTGGGATTTAAAAAGGAGCTACTTTTTAAAGTAGCCTGACAAACTGATTGGAACCAGCAGAGGTAGATAAAATATTAAGTGTCAGCTAAGCACTTTGCATATTTTCCAGAGTGCAGAGTTGTCAACCTCTATAAAGCAAAACAGCAGCAGTGGATTATTAAGTGCTATTAAAGATTTTCCTTAATGCTTCTCAGTGTTATCATCTACCCACTACTCTGTCAAGTAGGTGGGCATTTTGACATTTTGTATCTGGGAAAATATTTTACACTTAAAACACGCAAAGCAAATCAAAATAAAAAAAGCATATTGCATTGTGTATTAGTATTTTTTTTACATCATTTCATCATTTTACACCCCTCTCTCTCTCTCTCTCTCTCTCTCACTCTATATATAAATATATATATATACAGTATATATACAAGACACACCCTATAGAGAATCAAAAGCCCTGGGTGCTGGCTAAAATGGGAATAATAAAGAAACAGAGAGCCGCACACACAGGGACTTTGCAAAAAATAAAGTATTTAATGAAAGAGATCTGACGTTTCAAGCACTAACGGTGCTCTTCCTCAGGGACAAACCAAAAGACCGTGTGAAACCACCCCCCTTAAGTACCCCACTGCAGAAAAAGAGTGCCAAAACATACTGGTTGTAACCATAGTAACATTTGTGTACAGTTTGTGATAGTAAAAAGGCATGTGGTGATCAAACGAAAGCAAATAATAAAGTAATAACATGAAATAACAAAAAAGAATAGAATGTTACAAAACACTAAGGCATAGTAGTAAAGGTGTACAAAATGTAACTATAATCGCTAATAATAGTAACAGTATCAGGTACTGAAAACCGGAGTCACTGGCCAGTGTGGGGTAAAATGAGTAAAAATAGCAAGAAATGTTGTGAAAAGCAGGGATAGAGAAATGAAACATATAGGGGTATATTTATCATGCTGTGTAAAAAGTGGAGTGAAGCATTACCGGTGATGTTGCCTAGGGCAACCAATCAGCAATTAAATTTCAACAGTTAGAAAACCAAAGCAAAGCATCTGATTGGCTGCTATGAGCAACATCATCGGTAATGTTTTACTCCACTTTTCACACAGCATGATAAATATACTCCTAAGTAACTTCCAACACATGGGGAAAGACATACTCGATCGATCGTAGCAGGACAGAGTTATCATAGCCCGAAGCTCACTGGAACAGTAACCAAAGACGTCATCACGCGGAGCCTAATGTATCTCCGTTGCCATGGCAATACCCGAAGGAAAAAATGGGTAGTAAGGAAAGCGCACATTGTTTAAAAGTTGCGCAGTGCAGAAGTGACCTAGTTAAGGGATCTGCAAAGCCAGTACTGACCCCGGATGACACTTGCAGACAAATTATAGGCGAAATCTTGGACGACAATCTTCTCTGTATTTTTTACACAGCTTTTTACACTGTTTTTTTCAGCGAATTCATTTTACACAGCTTAATAAATATGCCCCTAGGCTTCTCACCAAGCCTTGTCATTCCAGTACTCATACAAATGGTAATGGCACCCTCTGCTCCTTGCAGTGGCAGGCAGTAACCCCCCCATCCCGCTCCTCTGGGAGTTCCTTACACAGGCAGGAAGCCTTCCTGCCCTGTGCCCTGCTCTGAGAGACCCTTTCTCTGGGTGACCCTTCACTTGGGTATCTCACTTCTCTGGGTGACTCCTCACTTGGTTATGACTCCCTCTTCTCCTTGCAGTGGCAGGCGACACCCCCAGCCCCTCTGGGAGTTCCTCACACAGTCAGGCAGCCTTCCTGCTCTGTGCCCTGCTCTGAGAGTGAACCCCTCTCTGTGAGTCCCCAATCACCGATGTTGTGTAATCCCACATCCATACACATACACAAAACTAACTTTAGTTCTTGAGATTACTGTAGCCCTGGATATTTGCCTGCCCAAGACAACATCACAAATTCTTTTTATCAGCACTAACTGAATCAGTCTAAAGGGGTAGCCTCTTCTGCTTTGTTCTTTTCCCATGAAAAAGATCCCTACTATCTGTCTATTATTTCCTCTAATGTAATTATAAAGATATATAATCATGTTCTTTTGCATGTGCTTTTTGTCCAGAGAAACAACCCTAAATGTAATAATAATTTCTCAAAGGTTTATTGTCACATTTTTATCTCTTAAACTCTTAAGAGATTTAAACCATTTAAGACCACCCTATTTGACTACTCAGATGTAATGGGAATGAAAGTAATAGAAATTAAGGGAAAAGCATTTAAAAATTACAAGTCTGAGGAGACAGATGCTTCTTTTAAGACCTATGAATGCTACAACAAGTATTTTAAAGTAGCATCAAAATGACAAATATAGTAAACAAGGAAACAATTACATCATGAACAGGGTCTTATCCCTATTTATAAGTATATTATCTTTAAAAAAAAATGAAGGCTGAGGGTCCATCCAATAAGGAATGGAGATGATTCTTTGGTTACAGCAATATGGTTCTTAAATGTTAAAGCAAAGATTTATGTGAACACAGCCTGATGGAATTCATCCTGAAATAGCAATTGGGATTGTGGCAACCCCATGTAACTTAGCCTTTCCTTCTCCTTTAAAGGAACAGTTCAGTGTAAAAATGAAACTGGGTAAAATAGACAGCGCAAAATAAAAAATATTTCTAATATAGTTAGGCAAAACTGTAATCTATAAAGGCTGGAGTGAGCAGATGTCTAATATAATAGAACACTAGTTCCTGCTTAATGTCTAACCTCTTAGTTAGTCAGTGACTTTAGAAGGGGCCACATGGGACAAAACTGTAGTTTGTGAGCACGCAGGTCATATTCAAATGCAAACTAACTGAACAGTTATGTCCCATATGCCCCCCCTAAAGTCACTGATTGGCTACTGACTGCTAACAGCTTAGGGAGCTGTAAAGGAGGAAGTAGTGTTATGGCTATTATGTTAGACATCTGCTTACTCCGGCTTTTATAGATTACATTTTTGCAACTAACTACTGTATATTAAAAACATTCTTTATTTTGTGCAGTCTATCTATTTTGCCCATTTTCATTTTTACACTGAACTGCTGCTTTAAAAGGGGTATATATTAATTGAAGGAGAGAGTTAATTTCCCACTGTATAAAGCACTTAGTACAGTTTGGTCCAGGGCTTAAAGGAGATATTAATGAAACAGAAAAACCAAAGAAGACTAGCTAAGCTGTTACATGGCTTTGAAAGTATCAGTTATAAGGAACGACTGGCACGTTGGCAATGTTTACATTGCATAAGAGGGTTGGATGCATCTTTAGAAAGTGTGAAAATACAAAGTTAAGGAAATTAACCATTTGGTCACATGTTTACACAGCACAGAACATATAAGCTCTGTAGAATACAATAATATTATAATTTAAAGAAGATAAAAGGGGATTGAATGTCATTCACTGCTCTCTACAGTACTATACAAAGAAAACTTATATGAAATATTTCATTTATATACTTATATAATATTATATTTTATTTTTTGCCAGGATGTTGTTTATTTGTTGGTGCTGGTTGAACAAATACAATCTTTGAATGTGTATATATATATATATATATATACAGTATATATATATATATTTATCTGTGTGTGTGTTACTGTTCCTTTAAAGCAGTGCTGTCCAACTGGCGGCCCGCGGGCCACATGCGGCCCGCGACCCCCCTCTGTGTGGCCCCCCACCTGTCTGGCTGCTTTGATGGCTTACTCTTGTGTAAGCTCTAAATGGTATCAGTACTGTGATTAACTGCCTCCCTGCATTGCTCACACCTCAGATTCAGGCTGTAATCAGGCTGTATTGTTTAAACATGTAATCCCCTGTGTTGTTCACACCTTTTAGTTTCTGCATTGTTCACCCCCTGCAGTGTTCACACCTCAGGCTCAGGCTGTAATCACCCACCTGGTTTACCTGTTTACACCTCAGAGCAGTGCCAGCATTGTGTCACTGTATGTATTACCTGCCCTATGCTGCCTGTGTGTATGACACACAGGCAGGGTAGGGCAGGCAGAGTATGGCACATAGGAAGCATAGGGCAGGCAGAGTATGGCACACACAGACAGAGTAGGGCAGGCAGAGTATGGGGGTTGCTACGATACCCACATGGGAGGAAGAGGCATATAGATTTAAGGGTATGTCTTAATATGACATAAAATAATTCTTTCACATTTGAATGAAGTCTGATATCCCTGCAGTGAGCACCAACCATTTGGGTTTTTGCTGCACTACCACTAATAATGTGGGCATGGTCTTAAAAGCTCTTGTGATAACATGGGTGTGGTTTGAAGTGGGTATGGTTTAAAAGGGGGAGTGGTCAAAACCAGCTTTCATTAGCGGCCCTCCACTATGTATGCTAGAGAAATTCCGGCCCTCGGCACCACAGAAGTTGGACAGCACTGCTTTAAAGTATGCAATGAATTTAACTACTACTACTACTACTACTACTTTGGTGAAAGTGAAATGGGTATTAAAAATGAAATTTATTTATGAACCAAATAAAAATACTGGCATTTTCTAGTATTAGTGAACACAGCCTCAGACTGTCCTCAGCTGGTGGGAATTGCTAGTCTGTCCCAATACCTTCTGAAAGGGCCCGAAATGCAGAGCAATAAGCTGCTGATGCAGTCAAAAGTAACTGAATGGGAGGCCAATAAATCCTGTGTAAAGGCAAATTCAACCATTACATGAGGCTTGATTGACAGTGTGGCAGTCGATGTGTAAATTAGAGATGTAGCGAACTGTTCGCCGGCGAACTAATTTGCGTGAACATCGGGTGTTCGCAAGTCCGCAATTTTGCGAACTTTTGGCGATGTTCGCCATTTTGGGTTCGCCGCGTTTTTTTTTTTGCGCCGCGTTTTTTCGCCTCGGTTTTTTCAGCCACGTTTTTTTGCTTCGGTTTTTCGCCTTTGCGTATACATAGGAATAGCTTGCGTATTTTTCAGAGAAATTTTTGCCCTTGATCCCCCTCCTGCATGCCACTGTCCAGGTCGTGGCACCCTTTAAACAACTTTAAAATCAGTTTTCTGGCCAGAAATGGCTTTTCTAGGTTTTAAAGTTCGCCTTCCCATTGAAGTCTATGGGGTTCGCAAAGTTCGCGAATATTCGCGAGTTTTGGCGAAAGTCCGCGAACGGGTTCGCGAACATTTTTGGCGATGTTTGCTACATCCCTAGTGTAAATGTGCTTAAGTGTAAATTCCAGACAAAAGGGTCAATAATTATAGTGCCAAAGGCAAAGTACAGTATGTTGTGACAGGGCAGAAACACATTCCTCCAAATGTATGCTCTGTCTATCACGTATCAATGTACTGATAAAATTGCATGAATTGTTTGATTTTCAGTATGTGTGTTTAGGCCCAATGGTCCCAGTCAATATCACGTACTATGGATATCAGCTGATTGTTTTAGCAAGCATGTTTTAAATCTCAGTATGCACCATATTTGACAGTGTACGGTACACTGAAAAATGAGAATGTTTTTTCCTAAAATTCATAGCCTTTGTATGGCCTCCTTACATTTTTAAAGGAGAAGGAAAGGTAAAAACTAAGTAAGCATTATCAGAAAGGTCTATGTAATAATCACTCACAGAAATGCTGCACTGAGTCCTCTATCAAAAGAAGCACATGTTCTTCAGTATCAGAAATCCTTCATTCCGGGGGCCAGAGTCTGTGCAGCTCCCCCCTCCCTTAGGAATATGTAATCTGAGCTACAATGGCTACAGCTACAGCAAGAAGTTATAAAGACCAAGCTTAAATGGCAGCTGCAATCTTAAACAAACCAATGGAGCTTCTAGGGTTGTTTACTCAGGTATGATAGAGCTTTCTGCAGAGTAAATGTAGCGTTCAAGTTGGCACTTTAAAGACAAATGTTTGGCAGAAAGAGGCAGACTGTTTTAATAGGTGAAGCAGATTTTTTCTTAAAGAAACAAACATCAAAAAACACCAAGTGATACAAATAATGGAATTTGGACCACAATTTGTAACAGGGGTAAATCAATGCACAGATTCTATTTGGATACATAGGAAAATCACAAACTATACGCTTTTTCAGTTTTTTGGGGGTTTTTTTGCTGTTTTTCCAACAGCAATATGAATTATTTTGGTTTCCCCCCTTTGCTGAGTCCCAGTAAGAGCGAAGACACACAGAGCTACTTAGGAGTAGCTACTTGTTACAGCTACTAAACACCAGAAAATACCCTTCCATAGACGATAATGAGAATTGCCTGTACAAAGTAAATGATCAGTATTGTCTATTTTAGTAGGAACGTCAAGTAGCTACTACTAGTAGCTCCGTGTGCCTTCACCCTATAACAGTTCAGTAAGCCTGGTTGCTGACTCTCGAAACTGCCTGATATCATATCAACTGTTTGCTGGAATCATTTGTGGTGTTCGCCTTACAAGTGATGTGCACGTCCTGTTCTTTTGTTGCAGGTGTTCTGCAGCTATTGACACTAGATGCTGAGGAACCCTGGTGCTACCTCATGAATCAAAGGTGGAGGTAGCTTCAGAGTTCATCCAGGGTTCCCCTGCGTCAATAGGTACAGCAGCACTCAATTCAGAATGGAAGACCTGGGCAGAACCGAGCAGAGAACTGCGAGGGGAAGATTTTGACCCAAGTACCTTTAATGAAAGTGGTTTTTGGGGCAACCCACTGCAGGGAAAAGTGCAAGTTGCCTACTCTGCTTGCAGACATAAATGAGCACTAATATGTTTTGGGAAGTTGAACTATAATTAAGGAAACTGTATAGGCAAGTTGTATATTATAGAAAAAAGAGTAAGCTCTAAAAACATAATTGTGCAATGTATTTGTATATTCTGCATGAGAAAAAAGGCTTTGCACCATTTTATATCCATGTTTAACCCCTTTATATTGTATAGGTGTCTATGAAGTACCCACATATAGTCCATATTTTTGTGGCTGCAACGTTTGCAACACATTTGTGTCAACATTTGGCATGTTGCTATTGTGCTAATATTCTGTATGCATTGTGGGTAAAAAACAGAGAACTGACGCTTTTGCAAAGTGACCATGTAAATTAAAAGCCCAGGCAGCAGTTATTCAATTTTAAAACATTGTACTCAAGTTGCACCCACAGCAATATGGACATCTTGTATGCAGGAAATACACACAATTCTGCAGGCCCAAAAAAGAGCATGCATGGTTCCCTGTACTAATCACATGTACACGTCTATGTTGCATTAAGCTAGCTATGATGTAGAGACCTTCCCTTTGGCTATGAGTAGTACACCAGGCTGGTTTTCTGTCTTCGGTCAGCTTCGGTCATGCTGTTATGACATTCTTAGTTTAGCCCACACTAGATTTCAACTAGAAACTCTACATTTTTCTTTAGAAACATTATGTCACTAAATTCCTTCTATTGTTGTCCTTAATGTTAGACTGTTACTTCCCAAAGCTAAGAAAATAGACAGGATCCTAGCTTATTTACATCCAGTACAACATGTTGTTAAGCAATACATATTTCATAGGTTTATATGTAACATTTAAATGTAGAGTACATGGCCCTTGTACTTCTATGTCAGCATTGCAAGCAGGCCCCTCTCATCCATTAACTTTTTAAGATCCCTCTTTGTTTACATTTATTGTAAAGCGCTGCGTAATTTGCTGGCACTATAATAAATAAATAAATGATGATGATGATTAAGGTAATGTCAGGCTTACCGAAAATCCAGTGAAGAAGGAGTATGTCAAGCTGAATGTGACCCACAAGAGGCTCACACAACATAGATCCCACCCAAGGATTGAACAGGAGGAGTGTGTGGCCAGAGGGGGTCATTTATGAACACTGGGCAAATTTGCACCTGGAGAGTAACTCATGGCAACCAATCAGATGATTGCTTTCAGTGTTTAACTTGCAGCTGGCTGGAAAAATCTAAGCCTAAGCCCTGATTGGTTGCAATTGGTTACTGCCAAGGTGTAAATATGCCCAATGTTTATAAATGAGCCCCAGTGAGGCTGATAACGCAGTACCTAGTCAACGGATCCAGGTCAGGGGCAGGCAGCAATCGTCCAGTAGTTGGGAATTAGGCTCAGGTCTGGACAGGCAGCAGTGGATCGAAGTCAGGAGGCAGGCAGAAGGTCAAGAACATGGAAACGGCAGAGTAACTAGGGCTAGGCTTCAGGAACAATCCCATGTTTTAAAGTGGACATGATTACTCTTTACATGTATATTAGAGGGCATTATAGGCATATAGGGGCAGATTTATAAAAATGTTAGATTAGTACACTAGACACCACAGAAAAATTCATTCACTTTCTATTCATTCTTATGAGATTTTCTGAACTATATTTATCAATGGGTAAAAGTTAGAGTTCTCCATTTGATAAATACACTTCTAAAAATCCCATAGGAATGAATAGAAAGTAGGTGATTTTTTTTCTGCCCAATAGAGTGGAATCTTTTTTCCCACAGAAAGATCAATGCACCAGAAACCATCCTTTTAGACTAGATTAGTGATCCCCAACCAGTTGCTCGCGAACTACATGTTGCTCACAACCCCTTGGATGTTGCTCCCAGTGGCCTCAAAGCAGGTGCTTATTTTTAAATTCCTGACTTATACTGACAAAAAGAACATCCTGTAGGCTGAGACTCCACCTGGGGACTACCAAATAGCCCTCCAGGCTAAAAAAAGGTTGGGGACCTCTGGCTTAGAGGAACAGGACTTTGGTTTAAAACACCATAGTTGGTTTATCATGGTGAGGCAGTGAGGTTATTGAGGAAGATTCTATTAATGCTTTTCAGAGGGGCTTTCTGCACTATCAGTGTGCCCCTCCTCCGACAGAGGGGGAGTGCTGAGGAAAAAGGGGGTAGTATTTCCTAGGCCGCCTCAGGGTAGTGCTAGAGGCCAAAATGCTCCTGACTATCTATGTTTATTATTCAGGATTTTACAACAAAACTATACATATTTGATTTGGTTATGTTTTTATACGTATAAAAGACTGTGTTTACATTATAATTCTGTTTAGTATGTAAAATATGTAACAAGGCATATATCTTGTTTAAGAAATGAATTTACACACAAATTGAGTCCTGTTTAGCATCTGTTGTACTGAAAAAAACCACTATACAGATTTCCTCAGTGTACCAAATGTCCCTAAAGTAAAAGTCTGCAAAATGTCAAAAAGCTTGGCATTTCATGCAAACATTTTTGAAAATCAACTTAATGTTAAAGGTTTAAACACAAAGCTGCATTTGTTTTCTTAAAGAAAAGTTGTTCTGTAATTTGTGGGAGGTAAAGGCTAGGGCCTATAAAGTAGTACCGTATATACTCGAGTATAAGCCGAGTTTTTCAGCACTGAAAATGTGATTAAAAAGTGAAACTCGGCTTATACTAGCATATATACAGTATTCAGATATATATGGATTCGTTGTGAAATACAACTGATGCGCGCCCCTGTGGACAACCTAACTTGCGTGCTGCCGTGTCATCGTACGCGCAGCATCGCTCCTTGGATACAGGTATGCCTCATCGGCTGCATAGGCTTCTCGACAGGGCACCGATGTGACGCGCACCGGCGGCGGCATCGTACGCCGCTTCGGCTGCATTGGCTTCTACATCGCTGCTGCCATTTTAAGCGTCGCTTCGGCTGCAACGGCTTCTATGGGTATGAGCATCGCCAGGGTACCGGCGGCATCTTACGCTTCAAATGTGTGTGTATATTTGAGAGAGTTCCCATTTTATTAAAGACAAGATTCCAATAAAAATTGTCCCCATTGGCACTATGTTAGAGGTCGTGTTAACTTGTGTAATCTGCACCCCTTCCCATGTTATCCAGGCCACGGGCTTCAGATATGTCCTTCACTTGTGGCCAATCACAGGGCAAAGTTGACACAAAGGAAAGGAAACCATGATACCTGCACAAAGGGAAGCTGGGAACAGGCTGGGTGGAACAATATAAAGCAGATTATTGGCTTGCACTTAGGGTTAGCTGCGGATATATATGGATTCGCTGTGAAATGCAACCGATGCGCGCGCTCCTACTCCCATGTAACTGGGGGAGTCCCAAGCCGGACTTGGATTTCTTACTATTGAGTGCTATTCTGATATATACTGGGAGCTGCTATCTTGATGCTTTCACATTGTTCTGCTAATTGGCTGCTGGGAGGGGGGTGACATCACTTCAACTTGCAGTAACGGCTGCATTTCCCTAGGCTTATACTCGAGTCAATAAGTTTTTCCAGTTTTCTTAGGTAAAATTAGGTACCTCGGCTTATATTCGGATCGGCTTATACTCGAGTATATACGGTACTCATTAGTGTCTGAGTGTGACTACCCTTTAAGAATGTGTGTGCTGTTGGTTATGACTATATAATGTCAATAGTCAGTATATGTAATAAAAAGCACTATGTTTGCTTAGGTGCAGTTGCCCACAGCAACCATTGTTTGACATAGCCCAACAGCTCCAAGAGCAGACTTGGTGCCATTGGTCTGTATGGAACAATGGTCATATATACAGTACATACATTTTCCATAGCTGTTTGTATTGTCATAATTTATTTTAATGGATTACAGTGCTTACTATCCTACATTTTTAATGAGAAAAAAAATCAAAATTATTTCATATTTATAAATTCAGATTTAGTGACAAACTGACAATTACAGGTCAGAGATAGAAGAGTTCCCATTTGCATGTGCATTGAGCTGAAAGGCCCACACACCTTATATGCAAACCCAGCAGTGGGAGTGCTGACGGACGTTGCTTTGTCATTGATAGATTGAAGAGAGAGCTATTTCTGGAAACCTATTCAAAACAGAGATTATTAGTGAGCTTGGTTTCGTGACAATATTATTTCTCAAAGCTGAATGTAACAGATGTATCAGAACCTACTTGAGTATATTAATCAAACGCTCTGTCACAAAAGCAAATGTTAAATGTAAAGTAGAGCAAAAGTAGGGTGCAGCAACTGAATAATACATGTCAAAGAAAACAAAAATGCCCTTGAAAAGTTCTCCTTCAAAAGGGAAAGCAAAATGCTTGGGCTTTAATTTATATTCATGTGACTTATAAAGAAAATGTGTTCTCATTTATTTTTTTATCCATTTAGTTTTTTTCATCTTTAGTTTTCACATTATTAATGTATAGACAGTGAAAGATGATTTAACATTGAATCCCATCTTCTTTGCTCTGGAGCAGTTATGAAAAGTCATGCAAAAGAAGGTCCTCCCAGGTAAACCCCATCTATAATCATTTCCTCCTTATTATGCAAAATACAAAAATTCACATACTCTGCTGGCTGCACAATGATAACAACAGAAGTAAATAAACAGAATAACATAAGCAAACACAAAAAAACAATCATTAGTTGACCCCTCTTTAAAGAAGAATGATAAAGCGATATTACTGGGGGATGCACATTGCTTAGGTAGTTCCAGTGACCAAATGATCACCTTTTACCCTGTGTAGCTGGGGTCAAAAAGATCATGGGATTAGGAACTGGATGGAGCTGACAAGACAAATATGGGAACAGGGCTGCACAGCCAAATACTGAATTGCAATGGGCTGAGTGCTAAAGTAACTAAAAATAAATATTTTCATGGAAAAAGAATCAGAAAAGGCTGCAAGGATTTGCTTATGAGCAAGCTTATTGACAGTAGGTGACACAAACAAAATAAATGGGAATGTTACAGTTACTAATTTCTTCCACTGAAAACAAAAAACTTGTTTTACCTGTTGACTTTTAAGCAGGGACAGAACTAGGGGTAGGCAGGAGAGGCACATGCCTAGGGCACAACAGGGTGGGCACGTACATCATGCATTGCTTCGCTGTTTGTCAACTCCCCTTCTTCCTGCTCCACATCTCACTGCAGTTGGGGGGGGGGCATCCAGGGTGAGGGCTGTGCCTTGGGCTTTACACATGCAAAATGCGTAGGTCTTTCATTTTCAGGTACATATGAACAAAGAAGGAAATTGGGACTGTGAACTTTTTTTTTACTTTAGAGTGGTGCATATAGTCTTTAGAATTGCAAATAACAATCTGAACAATCTGAATATGAAGCACTGCTGTATATTAATGTGCAAGTGTACATAATTGTAGGACTTTAATATATTGTAACAAATTAGCAGTGAACTGACCCCAGTTATTAAAGGTACTTGCCTCTAAAGCCTCTCCTTGTTGATGTTTGGAAACCTTGAACCTATGAAAACTCACAGCAAAAGCGATAAGAATCACGCACTGACATCATTTTGTGCGCCATAAATGATGTCAGCCCATACTTCAAACATTTTCAATGCCATTGCATCCAACTTTTTAAATTACCAATCTCTTCACACCCCACATCCAAATTTGCACTTTGCACATTACACTTGCAGTCATATATGACTCCTCATTCCATTGTTGTTTTGACATTAAATACTCCTGTGCTGTGATATTATCACAAGAGCTTACAATCTAAGAGGGAGATGAAGTGAGAAATATTCGGAGGGTAACCAGTGTTATTGTAGCGTTCCTGTTGGCAAGGAACTTTACAACCTACCTTTCCTTCCTATCACTCATCCCTCTTCCTGTACTAGAGAGCTTTATGGGGGACTAAGGGGCAGATTTATCAAATCACGAGTTTGAATCCTGAATGGGAAAAATTCGATTTGGAAACAAAAATTTCTGAAGATCGCAAATATCACGAAAATGCTTATGAAAAAATCGTATTAGTCACGATAATATCGTATTGGCAATCCGAAAGTCACAAAATTTTCGGACCGTACAATTGTAAACAGCGGTAAAACCTTGCCAATTTTTTTGTGCAAGCGTTCGTGCGGAGCACAAAAAGTCATGTGGCGTATGAAAAAATCGTCCGGACGCCCGATCCAATCAGATTTCATTCAGTGATTTCACGTTTTTCAAACCAACATGAAGTTTGTTCTCAAACACCCCTTTCTAGTTGCATTTTATGTTTGCAAACATGAATTAGGTCAACTAAGGCTCTACATTTTAACCCTTGAAGTGCCAGCAGATTTTTGTAAATCGGTGAAATTCAAAATCGGTACCCATGTTTTTCTACTCTAAATTACAGAGTTGCAGTGCTTTTCCAAAAATTGGCTGTTTTAATGAAATACCTAAAAATCCCTTCATAGCTTCTACTTTCAAGCATCTAATCCCACATAGCATTAGGTACCAAAAAAAATGTCTGCTGAACAGTTTGATGCCCATTGTGCATAGGATCACCAAAGTATCTGGCATTTAGAGACGCCAAAAGGAAGTTAGTGCATACAAATTGTCTCTTTAGCTACTAAAACTTAACACATTTATGGCATTATTTGTGGGGTTAAAAACACAAAAAAAAATTGACCCCCAAAACCATATATGTTTAGGAAGTATACATTCGGGTGAATTCAAAATGGCTACCTATGTTTTTCTATTCTAAATTATGGGGCTGCAATGCTTTAGCAAATTTGGCCGTTTTTATGAAATACCTCAAAATAGCCTCAAAGCTTCCACTTTCAAGCATCACATCACACAAGTTAGTGCATACAAGTTTCATGGCATATATTTCTAGATTTATGTGTGGGAACAGTGGCAATAAGTAAGCTGACCCCATAAAACCTAATATTTTCAGAAAATACATATTCTGCAAAATCTAAAATGGGTAAATATATCTTTGTATGGCAAAGCACCAAACAGCAAAGCTAAGCTAAAAGTAGTGATTTTAATGTAATTTCTAAAAATTGTCTAAAGATTGCAATTTACCCCATTATATGCAGGGCTGCTTCTGTTATCAACAATCTAAAAGGAATTCCAGGCACCAAAGGACCCAAAGGGATGTTCTTAAAAACAGAAACTTTATTTCTCCATTAAATTCCATTTATTTCTCCATTAAGCTCCATTCGTGCTTCAACGCACTTCATAATAGGCATATACCAGCTAAGATAGAGACAACATTTATATAGATTTCCAGGAAGTGTATGTCATTAAACCACTCCCACTAAAGAAACTTATTTCTTTATTTCCTCATTTTGTTATATGAGATTCTATATAAATTCCTTTGACCTGTGGGCTTGACCTTGCTTGCCTGCTGCCTGCCACTGACCTCGGCTTGCCTTACGGACCTTGCCAGTTTGGATATTTTAGTTTAGATAAATAAGTTTTACAGACAGAAATAAACCATCACCGCCTATTCAAAACTAAAAATAAAATAACATGCCTAAAAATGCCCCAAAAATGTAATATAATCACTAAAATAACATAGAAAAGGTACTGCACAGTGTGGCAGTGGCAATACGCTGGGGGGGGGGGGCTCCAGGGAGTACAGAAAACAGCAGGCACGTAGCTGCCATGTGTCTGCTGTTGCCTTGGAGCCCCTGGGTCATCTCACTCAAGAGGCTAATCGATCCCTGCTACTGCTTGTTTGCTAGTGGCTGGGGAGCAAAGAAGTAACTTTAAAATCTGCTCTTCCACTCCCAAACCTGGAAGTGCAGCAAAACAGAGAATCTAATGTATGTGGCACCTAGGTACCTTTATCCACGGAATGTAGATTTTGTGTTCTGTGGCACCTAAAGGGCTAAAGGAAAGCAAACTTTAGCACCCTAAGAGCATTATTTACATGGGTAGATTGGAACAAGACATTTTAGCTAAAACACATAACAGAAATAGAAATAGTTGTTGCCCCACCCTACATCTCTGAACTTATCTCTAGATACCACCCAACCCGCTTGTTACGCTCCTCTACTGACCTGCTCCTCAACTCCTCTCTCATTCCCTCCTCACATGCTCGCATTCAAGACTTTGCAAGGGAATTCGCTCCCACAATCTGTCAGACTTTCCCAATGTGCTGCTAAAAGCAATACCCTGTGCCACACCTCTCACAACTCTGGTCATGCCCATTTCCACACCTTGTGCCTCAACCCTTTCTCCTTGTAGATTGTAAGCTCTTTTGGGCAGGGTTCCCTTCACCTCTTGTAGTAGTTATTGATTGCTTTATATGTTACTCTGTATGTCCAATGTATGAAACCCACTTATTGTACAGTGCTGCGGAATATGTTGGCGCTTTATAAATAAATGTTAATAATAATAATAATTTTAGGTAAGAAATTGAAACTGCTCTGCAGAAGCATTGGGGTCATTTTTGTCCTCGACGCCTGAAAGTTCCATCTTAATACCTGTATATGATTTTTTTTTTTTTACAGTGAGAGCTGTAAAGTTGTGGAATTCTCTCCCTAAAGCATTTGTAACTTATCAAAAGAGGGCTAACTTTTAGTAGAACCTTGATCCAATGACTGATCCGATTGCTCTCCTCCAGCCAGGAGTATTTTTTCCCACTTCTGAGGCAAATTAGGTTTCAGGTGTTTTTTTACCGTCCTCTGCATCCAGTAGCAGTTAGGCAGGTTTCAAAAAGGATGAATTTGTTGAATTCTCAAGTATTATATGTATGAGATACCCTCTCCCAAATCTCCACAAGTTTAATTGCTTGCTCTGTTCCCCTCAGACATGCTACCTACTCGCTACTGCCAGTACCCTCGGTATTATGCACAAATTCCAGCATTCCAGCTCCTACAAGTTTTATGATGTAATAAAAATTAGCAACATTTCTTTTTTTTTCTAATTTTAGTACTGGGAAAAATCACACATTGTACAGTTACAGGGCAGTCTCTCTGTGTTAATTATGCCTTACATATATTTTTAGAATATTTTCAGTTTCACCAGCAGAGGGAGTAGCAGCCACAAAAACCACAGAATTCTTTTATCGAAGAATACCTTCAACTGAATTTATATCTGTAAGTATAACTGATAAAAGTTTACTTACTGAAAGTATAAATTACACAAGCAAACCTTACTATTACTCATAAGAAATATCAGTTCTTATGATTATTTATCAGGACCAAATATAACTTTTATTTGTAATCTTATGGCCAGTCTCCCCTCCCTTCTTGCCTTTTTATTAAGACAAAAAGTAATGGCAGACACGGCAATCTGTGATTTTTAACAGCCTCTTATTTAACAGCAATGCTGGCTTTTCTAAACAGTCTCCACAGTGCACTGCTCCTTGGTGCACCCCAAGTGACACATCAGGCTTGTCAAAGTAGCAGGCTATGGATTACAAGATACATGAATAATCAATATATTATTATAAATATGCCAAATGTTAATTCATTCTGCCTACAAATTGAGGCATTAGGAAATGGCACTGCATTTGCCTGACCTGTGTAACACACAGCTGCAATAGAGGTGCCCTGGGTGAAAACCACTTTCTCTTACACATTAGTGGAAAAAAACACAATATTACAAAATTAGTTGCTACTGCAAAATCTTTTGAGATTCCACTATTCCCAAGGTATTCCAAGAAATGCATGTAATGTGACTATACCAGCTTGAAGCTAAACGCCGGTATTGTAAAAGCCATGCCAGCAGCTCAACTAATAAAGCAGGGCTACCAGTCCCACTAACTGGACTGACAACCTTGTGGAAATAAGTAGTTTATGACACCTGAATTGTGCCTTGAGACTTATGGAATGCCTTCAGGTAGATAGAGTAAGAAGTAGTTTAATAGAGAACTAGGTGAATAAGCACCACAAACAAACAATTGTCATGTGTATCTCAGATTGCACCTTTCCATAGCAGAATTGCAAAGTATCTGAGAACTACCCAGCACTGCATTTCACTCTCCTGCACAGTAGATAACTAGGTGCTTGGTTAGGATTAGGAATAAGCAATTTGTGAGTGCAAAAATTGCCGCAAATTTTGCCATGCTTTTTTATTTAGCTAAAAAAAATCTAATTTTTTATGCAGAAAAAAACATTGCACAAGACATAACACAAGAAAATACTATTATTGATTCGAATGCATTTAAAGAAAATTGAGATTTCTCTATTTTGTGAATGTTTCCATGGTTTAGAATATTTGTAAATTTTTCAGCAAATCTGAGAAGTGTCACTCATCATTAGTTTTGATGTAATATTAGTCTACATCACAAATAAAGATCTTAGCCATTAAAGACCACAGGCTGAAAGTGCTGAGCATACTTTTTGCCTAATGTTCTGTATTAGGAATATCTATGGCTTCTCTTATTCCTGGCACTAAACAAGCACTTCCTGTCACCTGAAATCCCCAAGAACTTTAGAGGTGCTAATAAAACTAATTACCAATCCACTGAGAAGAGCCTGATAATTCGTTTCTTAAAGGCTGCTGCTTCTATAAGCAATGGCAGATAGGGAGCTCTAAACAATTGCCCTGTTATAATAGAAAGGGGGGGGAGGGAGGTAAGCTGAAATGAAAATAGACCAACTTTAAAATACACTTTATAATGGCAAAAAATAGAAAACTATGAATTTGTGCTCATTTTTAGCAAAGGTGTTTTCCAGTATATACTGCCCCTCTTTCACCCAGATTTCTCCCAGATATTTCTCAGGACAGGCATTTAAAGTATACATTAAAGGGGATGTAAAGCCAAAGAAAGAATTAATGGAAACATGGGTATAACTTTAAAGTAAGCAGACCCTACATGGTGGCCCATGAGTGTAGAGAGCCCAGTAAGGCCCTAATTAATGAGCAATTTCAATATATTTCGATAGAACTGATAATCTTAGCAATGTTTTGGGCCCCAAATTGAATTTGCTGTTGGGCCCAGTAACATCTAGTTATGCCGCTGGATGTAAACAGTTCTTTTCTGAGCTGTTTCGCAATTTACAAGAATTTACTATTTTTTTTTTTTAGCAGTTTTAGTCTGAGACTCAAAATACCAGATGTTGAGTTTAAAAGCTCTTTTTGAAGGTCAGTGGTGCTTGCTGTCTATGTACGTCTTAACAGTCAGTTAACTGATTGCTGCTGACCCCAAATTCCATTATTATCAGTCTAATAATATTTTTTATTTTTAAAAAACCACTAATATAAAGCAAAAATATTGCAACTTGCAAAAGTGCTCAGAGGATAGCTGTTATTTTTTGGGGTTTAGATCTCCTTTAATACATAGTAAAGGATCTATTTTTCAGAATGCTTGGGACCTGGGTTTTTTTGGATGACCATATCCCTATGTCTGCTTAAAAAATATTAAAACATTAGACATAGCATGTTTTATGAAAAAAATCTTTATTATGCTGTGGGAACATCTTTAAAAAATTTTAGTGCCCTGGCCATGTTCCCATTTCCACCACTTTCTTTTGCTCATGGTAGATGCCTCATAATTAATTAATTAAATTGGTTTAAGAAGGGAATCAACAGGTTATATACCACCGATAGGTCCCGAATTACCATATGAATAAACAGCAAAAACTTCAATGGAATAAAAACCCCAACATTTATTGGCTCAAATAAATACAACAAAAACTGACATATAAATCATACTATACCAAAAAAGACAGGTGCATCCCAGTGCCTCATACTACCCACTCTCCTAACGCTTTAGGATAGATACCTCATACCATAAAATCCTCAACCTTGTTTCAACATCTCTGTATTTTTCTGCCCTTCTTAAAATACTATAGTTCTGTGATGGGAACAGTGTCAGTGCAGTAAATAGTGGGGGTCATTTACAACTGCAAGTGCAGTGAACAAAGTGCGATTTCAAGGGCAATCACATTTTTTTCCCACAATGCAACATTTCTCCTGGGGACCCTAGAAATAAAAGCCTGGTTTAGGGGTGGCAGCTAGGGTTTACACCTTTTTATTAGCTCCTTAGTGACCAATGAAGTAGAGCAGAGGGAGGGACTGGAAGGGGCAGATCTGTGACACATAGGGGCTGGGCTGTGACATCACAGGGGCGTATGACTATTATGCAACTGGGATGCAGATGTGTGATCATTTTTCTGTCCTCGTTTTTTGTGTCATTTCAGAGATTTGTACTGCATGTATAGAACTGCAAAGTCATATTGAGCAATAGCCAGCTCTTTTGATCCTGTTTTCCTTAGTTTGCATTCTTTTGAAATAGTAGGAGTAGACTTTGTTGAAGCCTATAAATATCCTGAAAAGGAATACATATATATCCTTTTAGTGATGTATAATAGTACAAAAAGGCCATGGCAAAGCAGCCAGTTAAAAAAAACTCTTGCATCTTTCTGATTTTTAAAAAAAGGTTTCCATTTCCTCTGTACTAATAAAACAGATCCCAACTAAGATATAACTCATTCTTATTGCAGGCAAAAAAATCCTACTGGGTTTAATGAATGTTTAAATTGTTTTTAGTAGACGTAATCTTTTTAACCCGTGAGCAACATTTAAACATTCAAAAAGTTGGGGGGCAACACAAGCATGAAAAAAGTTCCTGGGAGTGACCTGTAATGCATTGTTTTTTAGCCCCTATGTGGATTGGCAAGGAGTTTGGTAGTACCCATGGTCTTTATGCCTCCAAAACTTGCCTGAATGAAGACCTGCTTTGAGGCCACTGGGAGCAACATTAAAGGGGGTGGTGAGAAACATGTTGCTCACAAGCCACTGGTTGGGGGGATCAAAATTATGGAAAACTTTAGGTCCCCAGTGTTCTGCATAACAGGTCCCTGTGCTTCTCAACAGTGTTAAGATACTTGTAGCAATCAAGAATGTTTTGATCCCCTTTTTTTGCTGAGTCAGTCGTTGTGCCTTAGCCAAAAGCATTATTCATATTCCATCTTTCTTCTGATGCTTACGCCTTATTAAGCTTATGCTTAATAAAACTTTTGGGTTGATCCTGCTAATGCTTGCCAGGAGTAGCATTTGATTCACCATAAGCAGTTGTGGTATGGTAGGCTTTTTGCTGACTTTTCCAGAGTTATATTGAAAGATCTGAAAGCATAAATACTCTCTGCACTCATTTTTTTTTATAGTGGCCCATAGAATTTCTTGCCTGGAGTATTTGTTCCCTATAAAAAAATGGGCCCTAAATTTTAGTCATTTTCAGCATTCAGGCTGCCCATTTACCTCAAGATCTGGTAATAGATGAAAACATCAGACAGCAACAGAGGTAGTATGGTCATAATGAGGTAGCAGGGTCAGTGAAATGACACCCCAGGATAAATAGGGCTGGAGTTTGGAAAAAGCCTCAATATTATACCCATGCCTACACAGTATATGGAAATGTCTGGCTGGCACACTGATAACTGCAGAGAGTTATGTTAGCCTCTTCCATCCAGTGTTTTCTACATTGTCTATTATCACTTAAAATTAAAAATAAAAATGTCAGAAAATAAATAATTAAACATATTTTAAACATTTATTACATTTTTTTGCATTAAGGCATCTTTGAATATTTCCCAGAAGAATGAGCATTCTGCACTTTAAAGCCATGCAGATGTTCCATACTCTGAGAATCACTGTACTGCATGCTGATGCTGAATATTTATACACAAACAATAAAAATGAATTTTATGAGTGCATAGATACTCATTTTTATATGTATGTGTGCAATTATCTTGATTTGCTCATAGGCTAGAGCTCTATTCGCTATGCCGTGAGAGTGCACACATAGCAAACAAAAGAAGGGGAACATAATAATGGAGGGAAAACAACAATGCAACAATAAGTGCATCATTTGTAAAACTGCAATAAGAGTCCCGGTCCCAAAGACCTTACAGTTTAATTAGCCATAATGAAAAGTTACCTCTACTGTAGGGTTTATAGCTAGAGAGCTGGGCTGGAAGTTTCTGAGCAGTTTTATAGCACACAGCATGATCATTAGCAGTGCATATATTATGTGTCCTTGCACAGCGCAGAGTTTGAAATATACAGCAGGCAGTGGATATATCAAGTATATCACCAATCAAACATTTCACTTGTGTCTATTAATAGACATCTTGGAGACAATATGGATGCTTGTGACATGTCAAACATGCAAATCAGTTCAATCAGCAAGACTTAACAGAACGGTTTTATCTGAGCAGATCTTTTCTTAGAACACTGGTCACAGCACGCAGGCATATGTTCACCATTTTATGCGCCCCCACATTTTATACACCTGCAGTGCGTGGATTTTTAAAAGTAGCAGATTGACTCTAAAATTCCTAAGGCATGGCACCAAAAACCCAAACATCAAAGACATAAACATGAAACACATAGAGTTGCTTTAATATATAAAAAATATGATATCTTTTTAAAAATTGCAGGTTTATATGATTATAATGATTTATGATGACCTGATTTTTAATGAAAATCTATTTAGATATAAAACTCAGAATACAGAATACAATATAATACAATTATCACATCTCTGTTCACCTTATGGTATGCATTCCTGGCAGTTGTTCAGGCTTGTATGTATCTGAGCTACATATCTATATATCTGATGTTACAAAAAGCACTCTAAAATTTGTCAACATTTGTGCTGCCAGTTAGCTCTCTAGTAATGCCAAAATTTAATTGGTCACATAGGTAGGCGGGCATGTACCCAGTATTGCTCAGGAAACCCTTAAAAACCATTAGAAATATGTTTTACCTTGACAACAATGCTCTGCTAGTGGCAATGCACACTCCCATATAGTATGCAATGGAAATATCTCATTTACCAGGAAAGGATAGGCCTGTCATTTTAGGATAAATAGATAACTGTTTGATATCAATCCAGTGCCAAGATAAAATGAACACTGGGACTCAGACAGAGATTAAACAGCAAAGCTTTATTTCCCATGTAGGCTTGACACATACTCATAAGCATAACTGCAAGTGCTCATATGCCTATACGTATGTGTTAAGAGACATGAAATGCATCAGGCCTACATGGGAAATAAAGCTTTTCCATTTTAATCACTGCCTGCTGAGTCCTGGTGTGTGTTGTGTGTTGTATTGATCACTTTCTCCCCTAGATACGGATCTGGGGTGCTGCACCTGGACCACCCAAAGGGATCAGGTGAGTGACTCATATAAAAGGCCACCTCACCTCGTCTGAGTCAGATGGTAAGGCCTTTGGGGTTAACAGAGTGCAAACTGTAAGTAAGTATAGATACAGATAGTATAAAAGGAAAATTATCTTTCACGTATTACATTACAATAAATTTAAGAACATTACTATAATTAGTAAGATATTGTATTTTTCCTTCAATGCTCTTTGTACATTTTGTGTAACACTCATATCTGTTTGTGTCGCTGCTAGATTCCTTGTTACAGCTGCTGCAAAATATGCTGCTCCTGTCTGAATGGTTCAATGTTTAGCAGATTACTGGCTTCTGATAGTATGTTGAGTGAATATAATAAGCACCCTACCCCAATATGTAATAAATAGCATCAGCAGAAAATGTAGGAATTTTTTTTATTTATTTATTTGTTTTTTTTTCCAAACACGTAACCAAAAAAATAAAAAAATTGCCCATATTGTCATTTGCGCTACTGTGTAGTGTATGTAATAAAACACATTACTAAAATTGCAGTCATATGATGGCACCTTCAAGCAGGTCTTTGCAATGTAATAACTGTTAGACAATAAAGAATATTGAATATTTTTGTGCATTTTCATTCTGGTAATTCTGTTTATTACATATTGCTTTGAAAGTTCCCTGTGGCAGGGGCTGATGTGAATAAACACTTTCTACAGCATATAACACTGTAAAAGTGTCAGTGCTATCTAAAAGCAACATGATAAATAGTAAAACCTGGTGCAGGGTTAAGGAGAATGTGTGGATATTTGGATTAATCTCTTTTATTAAGACCGACCACCTTGTTGTCCTTAGATCCTTTAGTCGATTGTCTTGCATCAACCTATTCTCTAAATTTTGTCTGTTATTCTTTCAGTTTACTCTTTGCTATTTTTTAAATAATATGCTTCATAAGCCACAAAGAATTTAAGAGTGCATATTTCCATAATTTCATTGTATTTTTAACCAGCATCAAAAAGTAGAAAAAAGCTTTCCCACAACCTCTAGGTATCTTAGCTAAATGAATAAATGGTTTCAAGGTTGCAACTTCTCATACTTTGCTTTCTAGTGCATTGAACCTATAGTATGTGCTTATGTTAGGGAAATTTCAGAAATCTGGACACCATCTGTATGTGCATTATTAAGAGCAATGCAATTTTGTTTCTGCAAACCTGCATATAAATATAAAAATTTTCTAGCAATTTCATTCATTTTCATTGGAAGTCACCTGGACAGTATAGACAGTGCTAATGTACAGTTTCGGGACCATAGAGTGAGCTGTAAGAAATATACTAATAAATTATACAGATACTAAATTATGCAAAACTACAAGTTCCATTCAGGATGCTGCCACTTTGCAGAGTGATTTGAAAATTGGGAAATAGCAAATGAGTTTTAGTGGAGATAAGTGAAAAGTTATGCACTTTGATAGAAATAGTGTAAATGTGAGTTATACACTAAATGGTAGTGAGTTGGGGTATCCTTAATTGAGAAGGATTTTTGTGGATAACAAGCTGTGTAACTCTAGGTTGTGTCAGTCAGTGGCTACTAAAACAAATATTATCTGCATAAAAAAGAACATAATTTTGCCTCTCAGTCCCTAGTAAGGCCCCACTTTGAGTATGCAATGCAGTTTTGGAGTCCTTGGAGTTTTTGCAGTCAAGGAAAGACTGTCAAGGTTGGGGTTGGTTTCCCTGGAGAAAAGGCACTTGCGAGTACATTAAAGGGGGTTATAGACAGATAGTGGGGGATCCTTTCTCCTTAGAAAAGATCAAAGAACCAGAGGTCACCCTATTAGACTCGAGGAAATTACCTTTTATTTAAAGCAGCATAGGTGGTAAGGGCAGTGAGGTTGCCCTGCTTCATGATGTTGTGATGGCAGATTCTATGAATGCCTTTAAGAGTGTCTTGAATCTTTTCTTGAACAAGCATATTATCCAAATCTGCATAAGCTAAGCTATTGTGATCTTAAGATCTATAGTTAGTTTATTATAGGTATTGGAATTGTAAACTAGCAGGATCCATGACAGGCACTTTCTTAGCTTAAGTCAGTTTCTTTAATGCAGGGGTGCCCATTTTAGCATACAAACAGAAATCATAAAAATAAATGCTGCCCTCTGGACACTACCTTCACACATTAGATGAGTTCCCTCACTAAACTGGGCCCCTTGTGGACTACCAGTGAGAAAACACAAATGTAAATGTGAAAATCACCCCTGTACTCACAACATGTCTGGGGCTTTCCTCTCAGCTTCTTAGGCGCTCAGTCTTTCAGTCGCTTTCTCAAGTCTCCCTCTGCTCCTTGCAGTGGCAGACAGCAACCCCAGCCCCTCTGGGAGTCCTAAAACACAGAGAGGTATCCTAACTGCTCTGAGTGACTGTTACACACCTTTCCATGCAATTATGAGCTGGACTACTGGAATGGATCGCTTGATCCACTTGTTCCTTCCAGAACACTATAGCTTCCAGGGCCAGACAGCAAAACCCTTTAAACAGAGAACATTTTCTCTGTTTATCAACATCTCCCTTAAGACCTACATCTCCCACTATGGAAAACATAAAAGGAAAACTGACATTTTCTCTCATTTATACCACAGTATATACAGTTTATACACATAAGTGTCTATTTATGTGTGTGGCATTTTTAACCCACATTAACTATGGAACCTCAGTTTCCCCAATATAATGGTCCAGTAGGATCCGAGAACCTTGTAATCATATTACTTCCAACAACTTTTTTCCCAGGAAACCGATTAAATGGGCAGTGTAATTTTCTGGAAATTTATCAATTATCTGGAAAGCTTGGGACCCTGGGTTTTTAGGTTAAAGGCTTAATGTTTTTTTTCTACATTATAAGCTACATTATATAGCTTTAAGAAGGGGCTGGATGGATTCTTAGCAAGTGAGGGAATACAGGGTTATGGGAGATAGCTCTTAGTACAAGTGAGGGAATACAGGGGTATGGGGGATAGCTCTCAGTACAAGTGAGAGAATACAGGGTTATGGGGGATAGCTCTTAGTACAAGTTGATCCAGGAACTGGTCCGATTGCCATCTTGGAGAGGCTTCAGATGGGTTTTTTGCCTTCCTCTGGATCAACTAGAAGTTAGGCAGGTTATATATAGGCATTATGGTTGAACGTGATGGATGTATGTCTTTTTTCAACCCAACTTACTGTTATTATATAATTATGATAAGTACAGAGTGCTGTTTATTACAGAAAAAAAATCTCAACATTAGAATTATTTGCTTAAAATGGACTCTATGGGAGATGGCCTTCTAGTTATTTGGAACTTTCTGAATATCAGGTTTTTCGGATAAGAGACATCATACCTATAATATCTATATATGTGTAGAGTCTGCAGTATAATAACTCATTTAAAGTAAATACTTTGTGGTTATGCCTGATTTTAATTTCCTTGACTTGCCTTATAAAGCCCAATACTGTCTTAGCATTAAGTGAAGTAATTAAACTGTGTTCAGCTACAGCAATTGGCTTATTGGCCTCAATTAAGTAATAATGGGAGATGAATGCTTCTCACATGCTTTTAACTAACACATCATTATAGCTTTTGAAAATGATTTGGTGTTTACAGACTGTCAAATCTGAAAGCAGATTATGGCCTACAAAAGAAATGTATCATGTCGATGAAATAAGTGTACAGTTAAATGTAATCAAATTTTTCCAAGCTATTTTTTTACTTCATTGTACATGGAAAAAATGACAGTCTTACTTAAATTAGATTTGTTCTTTAGTGATATGCTTGCCTAATGTTTACAAAATGATCTGATGCCTATTTAGGTTTAATGGCCATGTTTAAAACTATAAAATAATTATGTTATTTAAAGGGAATAACATTTTCAGGATTGATTACATGGTCTGTGCCTCTTCTTTAAAAAAAAAAAAAATCCTGCCTTGTTTTAATGCAAAATCCAAACTTCACAACATTGGATACAAAGCTTGTAGTAAAAGAGAGAGTAGTATGTATGCTATTTTTACATGCCTTGGGTGTGAGTATCACCAAATCTCTAAAACTAGTGATGAGCAAATTTTTTGCCAGGCATGGATTCGCAGCAAAATTCTGCATTTTGACATTGGCTAATGTTTTCACAAAACGGGCACAAAATTTTGCCACAGAAAATTTGCTTCAAAAAAAGTCATGGTAGCATCACACTTGGACACGGTCCCGTCAAATTGGGCACAGTCAAGTCCAGTTGGGCGCGGTGCTATTAAAAAAAGGTGTGGTGGCGTAAAAAAAAGTAAACAAAGTACACTCACAGTTCCTTGTAAACTCAGTCCGTTATCCACTGGTGCAGATCCTCCTGATGCACCTGGCCAGGTGCCTATAGTAATTGCACTCTGCAATAAACAGGTTGGAGGTTTTTTTTTACACCAGCAATTTATTTTGTGTGCTTTTTTTCCCCCTTTTTTCTTGTGCACGTAAAAAAAAGCCACATTTCACAAATGTTTCTGAAGTTTTGCTAATTTTTCGACGAAGCAAAATGGGATAGATTCGCTTATCACTATCTAAAATCCTTAACTAGTGCAGAGGTGTATCCCATAGTAAGAAGTCATATGTTTTATTTCTTAAATTACCACTGCTCTAGACTAGTGATGAGCGAATCTGCCCCATTTCGCTCTGCCAAAAAATTTGTAAACAATCAAGTAACAAAGTATTTCAGTGAAATAAACAGACCATTTATTGGCTCAAAATTAAACAAACAATACAAAAATAAGCAGTAAACATACTATACCAAACAATGGATAGGTGCATCCCAGTGCCTCTCCCACTCTCCTAACGTGTTTCGCACCAATGGGTGCTTCATCAGATGGTGCGAAATGCGTTAGGAGAGTGGGTACCATGAGGCACTGGGATGCACCTATCCATTGTTTGGTATAGTATGTTTACTGCTTATTTTTGTATTGTTTGTTTAATTTTGAGCCAATAAATGGTCTGTTTATTTCACTGAAATATTTTGTTACTTGATTGTATACTGCTTCAGGACCTACCAGTGGGATATAACTTATAGATTCTCTTTTCTCAATCCACCATTAATATTAATTTGCAAAAAATTTGTAAAACTGCTAAAAACCGTGAAGATTTCACTGCAGCATTTGCTGCACAACATTTTTTTTTTACGTGTGCGTGTTAATTGTACATTACTCCAGATACATTGGCCGTTATTCTCTTTGCATTTTTTGTTGCGGCAAATTTTTGCTACAGTTTTGTGAAAAAAATTAATCTGTGGTGAAAAGCTCTGCAAGACTTATTTAAGGCATACACTACATTTGATGCTTCTGGGTGGATTAATGAAAAATAATTATCTTTTATCTTGTCTTCAACTTGCCTTGGTGCATCAGCACCCTCTGTTTTAACTACCAAATGAATCCAAGCTAGTTCTACATGCCCCTGTTGACTACTAGTTTTAACATAAAATTACTATACTGTCACCATCAAATTAGAGTCTCACCAGCAGTAAAGCTATATAAAGAGATTCTTATACTATATATTATTTAAGGTTTTTATTGGAGTGATATGAAAAAATAAACATTATATACCATATATCATATAAGCGAGCTTAACCCTGTTCCAGTATCAGTGTGATATTTTGCTAACTATTAATTTGGTCTCCTTGAGTCCCCCCACCACCTAATTTGTTTGCATATATAATCATTAAAGGTGTCACTCCAGTTTCTTTTTTTTAATGTTTGCGTGTTTTGTTAAGCCTAATTGATGCATACCCTTTTATGGCTCTGATTTCACATGGAGAACCAGCACTTTCTTCATGAAGCTCAATCTCTGGACTGGAGATGTCTTGCAGCGTATTTAGACCCTTCGGAGGTATGACTCCTGATAATTCTATTGGCAGAGGAAGAGGAGAAAAGAGGATAAAATGGGTCAGAGAACATACAAGTGGGAATTATACTAGCAAGATGAAAGGAATGGAAAGTAGAGAAGAAAAACAGATGGCTAGGAGCATGAAACAGTGTGATAAGACAAAGAAAACAAAGTGTTTAGATACGAAAAGGATCCCTGTCACTAAAACTAAGGTTACTAAACTATTGTTCATGTATTCATAGACACCAAATTATTTACAAAAACCCATAAAATAAAGATAGTCATATCCAAATAAGAACAAGATATGTGATTGCAAGTGCTTACAGTGCAGATCAACTTTTTTATGTTGTAACATTTAAAAAGATGCTTGGTAACATTTCTTCTCTGTGTTACATTGAAAATTAACTAATTTTATGTGCTGTAAATGATGGTCAGACTCACCTCTATATGTTTAGGGCACCTTCAACAATATTTGCTGGTGCAGGCTCATTTAGATCAAGTTTTTTAAGCACACATTCAACATTTTTAGGTTTTCTAGTTTTTCAAATTAAAAAAAACCTCAAAATTAAATTTCTGATAAATGATTCCCCTCTATGTGTCTTGGGGCATAAATCACATAAGGTTTTTTGTATGATCCTATGACAACATTATAAAACCTGAAGGTTTTATGTTATCAAAATATCACCAAATCTTTTTTTTCTTGAGAGAGTAAATATGGGACCTCTCTTTATGTACTTATAGGAAGTGGGTGGGGGTCCCCAGTTGGGTACACCTTAAACTCTCAATCCTTTATCTAATGACAACAGAGTCGGTTCCTTCTCCCTTTACTAACTATATGACACAGTGGGGTCCCATATTTTACAGGAGGCTTTATTTGGCCACAGACCAAATGTTAACCTCATTAGACACTTAAAAGCCTTTTAAAACAAATGATGAAAAAAAATCAGCATCATTCTTTTCTATTTAGTTGAGTTAAGCCCGTGTTTAACAATTACTTTGCAAGAGCCTTAACATTCAATTTTCATCCATCTTTTGGATCTAAGCCTGCATACACATACAATCTTTATACACAAATGGGAAAGTTTGGCAAGAGCGAAAGTAATTTATCCCATACTGGGTGTCAGGTTACTGATTATAAATATGAACAAAACTGCTTAGCGAATTCCAGATCACTCATTTTTTCTCAGTGTTTTAACAAGTAGTTTGTCTCACCTTTGCCAAAGGCAATGTCAACAGAAGGGATGAAGAGAATTGAATTAATTATATCAAATACAAAAACTTATTTAAAAAACCAATTGTATAATAGAATGTGGTAATGAGCTAAATCTACAGATCAGTATACACATGTTAATCCGCATTTTGCTGCATATTAATGTATCTTAATTTCCATTGCTTTTATTAAATGTCTGTTTACATGCACACTTCATGTGCCAAAAGGTGTATGTAACTTTTAAATGTCTAAACTAGTTGTATTATATGCTGTTAAACAACATGCTCAGATTTTTATGGCCACTCCAATTACTTTGTAGTAAAAGCAGAACTAATTCCCTGGGCGCTTAAAGCCCCCCTCACCTCTCCCTTATCGCATAGTTCCTAAGTTTAAACACTGTCCCTATCGCTAACCCCAAGCTAAAACAGAAGAGTAGCACAGCAGCGTACCTGGCCGACAACTTCTTACCAACTGAAGACACTTCGGGTCTCACCGCCGACTCGGACCCTGCTTGCGCATGTGCAGTTTAAGCTGATTTCCTGCTACCACCAACTGCACATGCAAGCAGGTATTTAACAGAATTACATTTCTACTATGAAAAAACTCAACAAAATAAAAAAGCATGCAGCAATCATGCCCAATGTGACTTGTACTGCAATAATGCAGGCTAATAGTAGAGTAGCCTGAAAGCAGACCGTGATGGTCCTCTTGCAACCTAATACAAGCTTCCTCTTTTTCTCTCTCATGTGCAATCTACCATACATAAACAGCTTTCTAGCAATGACATCTCCTTGAGTTTATGGGACCTAATCCCACTGGACTTCCCAGACTGGCGACATATTTAGTGGGGTCACTATCAAACTACTGTCCTTGTAAGGGCTACAGTTACCCTTGCAAGCTAATCTTAAAGGAACAGTAACATAAAAAAATTAAAGTGGTTTAAAGTAATTAAAATATAATGTGCTGTTGCTCTGCAAAAAACTAATGTTTTTGCTACAGAAAAGCTACTATATAAATTATAAATAATTTTTTGGTGTTACTGTTCCTTTAATGCCTCTCACCACTAAAGCAAGCTTTAACAGGACTAAAATGCCCACTCACTTTACCTACAGCGTCCATCTGTAGCTGCAGGCCATTCCCAAGGAAGAAGTACCTAATTGTGACTTCAGGTGTCCATCAAGAAGCATTGTCAGGCTAAAGAGACCCTTTCTCTGTACCAACTCTTTTATAAAGGTAATAAGCCTATAAACCTACAACAACAAACACAGTAATTCCAAACAATTTGATGGGATAGTAGTATTGTTATTTGTTTTTTATTGATCATAGTTAGGCCTTACAGGGTCAGGTAGGGAATTCAGATAGAAGAGAATATTTAGACCACATATTGTACAATATGTTTACAAATACCAGCAGTGAATCTTTATCTTTCATTCTAACCCCAATCCCAACCTACACAAATATCTAAATGCACAATAACAATCACACTTTACAATTAATTTTTGTGCATAAAAGCTAACAAAAACAATTAACGTGTAAGAAGATGTGTGCATGCTTATTATCTAATTACTTGCAATGGGGAAGTTTGATTTGAAAGGAAAACCAAGCAGATCCACATTTGTTCTCTCTTGTTTCATTTTGCCTGAGCAGTGCTTTTCCCTGCTAATAGCAGTTATATTGGCAGCACTTCTGCAGAACAAAAGAAAGACATAGCCTGCGGCACCTACATATTTCATTTTCAGTCCAGCAGTTTTAGAGACTTCTTGACATTATCTATGAATTTGAAATCAGAGAAAGGGAACAAAATCAATGAAACTAAGAAGGGCAAATTAGTAGAAGGCACTTTTATTGAAATGCACTCAGTTTTGCAAATTGGAAGCCAAGACATGTACAAAGGCAACAAACATTAAGAACCAAAAACTGATGAAGAAACTCGAAGGGAGCAATCCTAAGTATTTTAAGATTCTATTAGATTACATACTTTTCTTTAAATTACCTGCATTCAAGAAATCATTTTCTATTTTGCTTCCCTGGCAAATAGAATTATTATTTTTTTCTAACAGATGAAATGGGTACATATTCAAGTGATAAACAAGGTGACATAATAGCCAATTGGTACTAAAGGTAAAGTAACAAAGTTTATGTCTTTTTAAGACTGCAGTAAGATGACAGGAGCAACCATCTCATGATATTGTTGGTACATTATCATTGCATGAGTGCATAACTGTTCTGCGAGTGTCCACAGCAAGTCTGTTCCTAAGTGTGTTTACCTCACTTGCATATTTCTTAAATTACCCTTTTGTTCTTCCTACCAATAACCATCAATAATTATTCACTGACTACATTGATTTCCCCAATCCTGACCTCAGCTTGTATGATTCTGATCTGCACTCACTGATTATGGTGTCTCGTTGCTCCTGATTAGAATCACTATAATTCTGCATGCACAATACATCTAACTATGTGCTTCTACATCATACGTCATAGTGCATGTAAAGTACTTGAGGGCTTAAGTCACCCAGCAGTGGGGATGACAAAAATGAAAGTAAAAATGCACAAAATGCACAAAATGCACAAATAGCATTACCTGCATTTACAATTAATATACATTTTATAAGTTTAGAAGTTTAAATACTCCAAAGCTTTACCTTAATCACAACAGTGCCTTTAAGGTTAATGCCACACATAGCGTATTGAGCGTATTCTCGGGCAAGCCGAATATGCTTCACGCACTTATAAATGCCCCTACCTGTGCCTGCACCTGAATAACTGTAATACGCTCTGGTGCAGGCACATGTAGCCAATATCTGCCGAAAATGCAAAGTCTCACGTTTTTTGACGGATATCGGCTAGATGTGCCTGCACCCGAGCAAATTCAATACTATCAGGTGTAGGCACACGTAGGAGCATTTTTAAAGGGGACCTGTCACCTTAAGAAATAATTCTAAATTGTTTTCTATTGTGTTTGTCAAGCAAAATAAACTTTACTTACACTATATAAATTATTTAAATCTTTTTAGACTTGGAATTCAAAATAGCAGCAAGCAGGCAGGCGCCATTTTGTGGACACTGTTATCAAAGCAGGAATCCTGCCAAAATCTTGTTTCTGTGCCAGTATGGGGGGACCTGAGGCCCATGTCCATGCACTGGTTACAAAATTATGTGGTGAGGAGGGAGGGGCAATGAGAGGAGAGCAGCAACATCTAAGAAGTTCTGAATTGAAAGTGAAAGTAACTGTCTGCCCCACCTCTATGCCTAAGTCATAGAGGTGGGGCAGGCAATATATGATTGACAGCTGGGATTTTAAATGCTTTTATAATGGGTATAGATGTGTTAATAAAAAAATGATTTGGGGTTTTGAAAAAGGCTTTTATTATACAGCTTTTTATGTCTGGGTGACAAGTCCCCTTTAAGTATTTTCGGCTTGCCAAGAATACACCCCATTTTGAATTAGCCTAAGGCTAATGGAGAAACTGGTAGCAGCTACTTGTCACGGATACAAAAATAGACCAGACTGATCATTTACTGATAATTGTCTCTACATGTGTCCTAGTGAAGGCAATTCTCAGTATTGTCTATGGCAGGGTATAAGTATAAGTAGCTGCTACTAAGTAGCTCTGGTGTCTTCACCGTTATATCTAACAGTTACTTTTTTATCAATCCAAAAAATCGCATGTAAATGCTAAAGGGATACTGTCTTTACAGTGTTTTTTTATTTGTTTTTCAAAAAAAGTTTGGATACATTATATGTGTTCAGGCATCTCTCCACTCTCTATTCAGGCAGAAAGATGCCTGAACCCACCAATGCCACCTGTCATTGAAAAAATAGAGACTTACTCCACTGGTGCAGTTGAATTTTGGGCCAAAAAAGCTAATATGCACATTCCCTGAATCTCACAAAAGAATAAAATTGCATTATAATAAAAGGTGTCCCTTTTACATGTCTTATTATTTTTTATGTATTTATACATTTGTAGGTGAGCCATAAGGTTAACTTACCTCTACTGCTCTTAATGCCCACGGTCAGTAAACTTTGCCTTGTGTGACGGACCCAGTAAATAGGATTGCCAATGACAGAAATAGCATTTTTTTATACTGCACTATGTTAGATAGAAAGGGCTTGAGGGCAAAAGCAGTCCTGTTCTCCACCAAGGATACACAGTGGGTTTGGTATTCCCCAAGTGACACCTGCTTTGATGTAGGTACCACAGCTAGAAAGGGGAGTACATGACTCTGAGAGGCTGCAACTAGAGGGAATTCTAAAACCACTTTATATTTTATCTATGGAGTTATTCACAACTTGCTTCATATGCAAGGAATGTAATAATCAAACCTCTTAAAATGGACTCATAAAAGGGACTCCTTGTAGTTATTTGGGGTTATCAAGCTGAGCCATGTGAATTTCAGTGAGCAACGAACTTGGCAAAGTGATCTATTGCCAGAGTATCATGTCTGGAAGTTGGGTATCCACTGAAATATATACTGTGAGATCTAGTTGTTCATTCTTGTGTGCTGGGGCAACTGCACCTAAAGAGGTAGAACATAAATTATAATATATTAAGTTCAATGAGGTTAAGAATTTAGGAGCAACAAAGAGTTAATATATTAATAGTTTTTGGGTTTGTTTTACAAACCAGCAAGGCTGTAAATAGGATGTACACTATTGTTAGCTATCTTTTCTAAATTAGAAAGGGTTAATGGAATCCCTGTCAAGTATACAGTGACATTCATACACAATACTATTTTAAAATTCTTTTAAATATAGATCTAGAGATTTTCGACTGTTGCATGCTATTGAAAAATACAAAAAAAAAAGGTAAATACAAGTTTTGGACACCAGAAGTTATTGTTTCTTTTTAATTACTATCTGGCTACCAGAGCTACATGTGTGGCTTACAATCTCAGCAATTTAATCTGATGTTGCAGCATCTTGTTGGTTTGTTGCCAGGTGCACAATAGATTTCCTGTGCAGTCTGCTCCTTCCGATGAAGAGTTCCTCTCAGCAACAACAATACTGCTGAGAACAGAAATTCTCAGGTCATTCCGAAAAATGCAACCCACACTGTAATCATTTAATCTTACACATCCAGTGCTTCCAGTTGAGTATGAATAATTAAGGCACGTTGGTAGGATCATTAAGAACACAAATGTCAAATGAAATTATCTATTTCCAGGCACCACCGCCTTGTGCTATGCTGAAAATAATGTATCTATAAACATGTATCTGAACTGTTAGCAGGGGAGGAATGTGGGTCTGTGTGGGCTAAAACTGCAGCTTGCACTATTCAATATTAAAAACAAGGGAATGGCTTCAATTCCTAGAGCAAATTACTTCATCATTTGGTGTCTGACACATAAAAAAGTGGGGGCACATTTTAGAGTCTGAGTCATTGTTTATGGCATTGAAGCAGTTATAGTTATAATCAACTTAAAAAAGTTTCAAAAATGAAAACTTTTTTTTTATTGCTTTAACCTACAAGGCTACAGCCTGGCATTGGGCATCAAAGTCTAAATTGCCTTTAAATTCACAGGAACCACATGAAAGATGCATATCTTAAAAAAACTGAATCAGTTCCACTTCAGCAGGCATTTTCCACCAATTCTTGAAGTATAATATCCAGGGTAAATATAACTAATGGGTTTTCCTCCCGCATCTGTGCAACATCATGCTAGAAATAGCATATGCAAGCAATACACATAGTAGTGGTACTCAGTGTACCAAAAAAAGAAGGGAAAGAAAGTGAGGACTGTTAAATTGCACCAGTACAAATATAGTCACAGGGAAAATGAAGGTAAATCAGTCTATTAATACCTAACTCTTAAAATTTTTTGTTATTTCTTTTTTTTTTTTTTTTTTAAATGCCAATGCCATATGGTTTAACAGAACCATATTCTTGCCTTGATTCTGATTATGTTGATAACTGCCTGCCCTGATCTTTTCTTGGATACGACTGTAGGGATCTCCAAAATTGGGCCCCTAGGATGGGTTCTCCTTTGACAGGCAGTAGAGGGTGGCCTTAGGGAATTGTACACCTAAAGGTGGTCCTAGTTGTTTTTGTGTTAAAGGAACAGTAACGCCAAAAAATGAAAGTGTATAAAAGTAACTAAAATATAATGTGCTGCTGCCCTGCACTGGTAAAAGTTGTGTGTTTAATTCAGAAAGTCTACTATAATTTATATAAATAAGCTGTTTGTAGCCATTGGGGGCAGCCATTCAAAGGAGAAAAGGCACAGGCACAAAGCAGATAACAGATAAAACACTATTGTATTCTACAGAGCTTATCTGTTATCTGCTATGTAACCTGTGCCTTTTCTCCTTTTTTCCAGCTTGAATGGCTGCCCCCGTGGCTACACAGCAGCTTATTATATAAATTATAGTAGTGTTACTGTAGAAAACACACCAGTTTTACCAGTGCAAGGCAACAGTGCATTATATTTTTATTACTTTAAAGCGCTTTTCATTTTTTAGTGTTACTGTTCCTTTAAGAAAGGGAGTATCGCTGCAGTTCAGGGTTATGGCCACAGGGTGGTGCACACAGTATATAAGGCTGTGCAGCCATGTGCAGCCAGGTCTTCCTGCCTGGGACCCCTCTCGAGAGAGGATAGTGACAGGCCAGTGAGTAGACAGTAAGTAAAGGATTATAGGCTGCTCTAGGAGTGGCAGACAGGATATTTAGCTGGGCAGCTTGGCCCCACCAGGAGATACCGAGATTAAGATCTCCCAGCATTAATAGCTGGAGTCAGGGACTAAAGTGATAGGAATAGGAGTTTGCCTAATCCGGGGGGATAGCCGGGTGACATTTCCGGAGTGAGGTCTCCAGGGGGTGTCCGCTCGGCGTGAGTACCGGGGATAGCCCTAGAGAGGGTATTCCGGCGTGAGTACCGGAGGGAACCCCAAAGGGAGGGTCATTTGGCTGGAGTGTTACCGGTATCCCAGGAGAGAGGGACTCCTGAGGGAAAGAGAAGGTATCCTGACATATCCTGTAAGCAAAAGCTGTCTGCCACTCCACAAATAAATACATCACTTGGTTCAGCATACTTCAGAGTGTGTGTGTGTTACTCCTGGAGGATCTACACCGCCTGGTAAGAATCTACCCCAGGGAGGGGGCAAGGTACCAGGGGTGCTGGGATCCCCTGAATAGGAGCATAATATCAAGGGAGTTATAGTTCATTCAATCCCTATCCTGGGTGGAGGCACGCCAAAGTACAAAGTAATAGCTGTTCCCCATAGTAAGCGGGGCTCAGGACTCCTGGAAGCGCCAACCAGTGAAAGATCAGCAGGTAGTGCCACATCTATTTATAAAGTGGGCTACACGACTATGAGCTTTTTAACCCTTTGGATAACATTTTCTACTTTGTCATGACTACAAATCCCGCAGGAGCCGAGCAGACCCTAACACTAATATCAATGTTGAATTGCAACTAGGCAGTTACCAATCAACAATTAGTTAAATAGCAGATGCATAAGGAGGCAGTGTATGAGCACAGAAGGCCTTATCAATTGGGGAGGGCACATAACAATTAAAATTAACATTAAACCACCAGCATTTCAGCAGCATTATTTTGGTGAAGGTGCCCAACATGTTACAATAAACTATGCATGCACATCTATGAATAGAAAAGAATTGCCCTTAGCACTTTGGATTACATCCTGACACCACCACTCTATTATTCTGTACATAAATGAGCTTAAGGCACTTTGAATAATAAATAAAATTCATGCACAATATGTAGAAACAATATACTCTAGAGGGCTCATTTAAGCGTTTATTTGCATGTTTACGCTGCTCTGATAAAATGCACACAATTGCATGCATGGAGCCAGGTCAAACTGAAGATAAGAAGTTGCTTTAAAGCTTGAAGGATTCCTCAAAAGAGGTCAAGACAGATAAAGAGAGAAACAGGTTTGGTCTTTCTACCCCCAAGGATAATACAATTATTTCATTTAGAACATGGCACTGCCTTAAGGTGGCCATACACGCACCGATATTATCGTACGAAACCTCGTTTCGTACGATAATCGGTGCGTGTATGGCATGTCGGCGAGTCGACCGATATCGCAGGAAGCTGCTGATATCGGACGACTCGCCGATCGGACCAGTTTGAAAATTTTGATCGGGCGCCATAGAAGGCGCCTGACCAAAATTCTCCCTTCAGAGCTGAATCGGCAGAAGGAGGTAGAAATCCTATTGTTTCTACCTCCTTACCTGCCGATTCAGCCCTGAATGGTGTGTGGCGGATCTTACGATGTTTCGTGCGACCGATGGTCGTACGAAACATCGTCAGATCGCCACGTGTATGGCCACCTTAACACACACATTGTACACACGCATTGTACAAACAATGTAACAAAGCAATGTTAAAATGTCTATATTTAACCCTTATTTGGGTTACAGGTAGTTACTGATTTCTTATGTTCATGAATTCTGATTATAACTTTCTTTATAGTTTGTCCCTGAATGACATGTGTTGTACTCTTTTATAGGTATTTTGTTCCCTTTCAAAGGATGGGTGACATACCCACCTTTAATAATAGAGTTACAATTACTGCAGTTTAGACATGGGAAAGTTCCCATCCCAGATGTCATCAGTTTGTCAGCAAGATGTGGGGCTCGTTTGTAAGAGACAATAGGCTACTCCCTACAATATTTCCCTAGCAGGAGATCTTTTTTTATTATGGGTCAATAATGACACACCACTTTCTGTATTCCTTTACTATTAGGTCCAAAGGTAGATATTAAGGGGATCCTTTCCACTTTCCTACCCATGATGTCCGAAGGGAGGGTGTATCCCCTGAAACATTGATCAGAGGTGGTCACAATAAATGGGGTAAGTTCCCCAACTGCATATATTGTGTGCACATGTCTTGAGCGTTAGGGAATCTGGTCAAATTCACATTCTATTCTTGTTAGCTAGCATATTGCCCCCCCCCACCACCACCACCTATTTAGTATGTGAGCAATGTCTGAGATTTCCATCACAGTCCAGCTGTATCTTTGGAATCAGACTTGTAATTGTCTCACAGGGAATTCAAACCATTCAAGTTGTGCTTTTATATTCTCTTTTGTTTTCCTTAGATTTTTGTTTTTTATATGTCTGTGAAGTACATCTGGCACAATAAAAGTTTGATCAATGCACTGAATGGTATTCAGTGCATATTTCTTCTCAGTTAAATATCAAATCCAAAACACCTCACTACAGAGCCAATACTTACTGCAACATCTTAACTAAGTTATTTATTATGTTAAACCTTTGATGCCTTTTTTTCTGATTTTTTTTTTCTTCTGAGCAAAATACTCTCACAGATAAGGTGATAATTCTTTACTGGTATTCTTCGTTTACTGCAGCACTTTATCGTAGGGACAAAGATTGGAAAATAGTAAAGCTTCATATTTCTTTTAGAAATTATGGGGAAATTTACCAGTGGCCTGGATACAAGTGCTAGAGCACTACAATCATGTCCCACTGTCCCTCTCTCACAGCTCTGGTATATCCAACACAAGATTAGTCCAGACACCAAATTAAATCGGAACCCAAATTTGAGCAAAACGAAAAAAAAGTCAGCTTCAGTTGTCGAGTGTGTATGGAGCCCAATAGTTGTTGGCCGGTCCATGACTCTGGGTGGGGCCCAGGCGGGAATGGGACACCTTGCTTGCACCAGCCAGCTGGGGATTATGACTGGTTTTAGGTTGGGACAATCTTTCCCATTATTTCTTTTTAAAACTGTAAGGGTCATCAGTAATTATAAGTTTCTTCTGGGTTGTACCATTCCATATTCAGAATTTTGTAAGATCTTCTCATTACGTTTACTGCTGTTTGTTTCATGGACTGTATACTATACTGTATATAGTATTGCATGTGTGTCATTTACTTTTTTTCTCTCTGCCCACAAGGGGGGTAAACAGTCTAGGTCATGTTTTAACAAAAGGGTGCTCCATTCCTATAAGGTAGCAGGAGCCTTGACGGTGCTAGAAATAGCAGGGGGGTAGTCTGGGAGTACAAAGCCACCCTGGAGAGAGCATAGGTCTGCAATGTCTGCATTATTATTTGTATATGACAATAAACTTGAAACTTGATGTCCTAGAGAAACGTGTTGGTCTGCTGTCGAACATGTACATGGCCTCTATTATGTCTATAATTACCATTTCCTACCTTTTCTACTTTCACTTAATTCAGTCTCTAATTCAGGCATGACCTGCAGCTTCTGCTTCAGATACAGATTGTTTTTTTTTTTATTTGACGTGTTAGCTGAGGTACAGCCACGTGGGGTTCAAATTTCACTCTCCAGCCTATCTAAACCCTGTGTGGCTGTACCCTCTTACACTTTGGAAAAAAATGGAGAGCCATTAAACTGTAGGAAATTAGAAAATGCCACCCATGCAAGTTATGTATTTTAAAGCAGGAAGAGGTGGAAAGGAGCAAAAGAAAGCTCTGGTATTGCAATAAAAAGTTTCAAGGATTCAAAACTCTTGCATCACTGTGAAGGGATGCTATCTTACAGAAAAAAATGAGGTGGAGGGATAGAATCCTTCTGCATCCTCCCCCAGTTCCAGAACTGCTCATATAACAATGCTAATTCATTGAGCATTTGATGTTGTGGAGTGCAAGGACCCAAGTCTGTGGGTGATCATGCTGATCCTGTTTTTTGTCATTTGTATCTTTCCCCGAAATACATGACAATGTGACATTTGTTCATTTATTCCACTGTTATGTACAGTAAAGTAAAAAAACCCACAATGATAAGTTAATAGTACAACTGTAAATGTAACACTGAAAATTCTCCTACAAAGGTTTGGACCAAATTGTTGGTTACTAGTAATGCTTCAGATATGTATTATGTAATGAAAATAATTAATAGAATTATAATATATATATATATATATATATATATAGTAATTAGCTTTTTCTTAGATTTGCACACAGAAGTATAGTCCATAGATCTTTATTTTAATATGGTAATGTAAAATGTCAGGGAAATGTTTTCTGACAACCAGGGTAAAGTCTTTGGTGATGGATATGGCATCTTAAAATGTTAGCCCTTAAATATAAGTTGAAAACTGATAAAAGTGAACTTCAGATGGCACTGATTGTTAATGCAGGCCTGCTTCATCCCTTAAACATCCAATTGTTTTCATTCAGACTTTAAAGAGAATGTAGTTAGAAACTGTAAAGATGTGAGTAGAAAATGAATGTAATCACTTACTACAATAAAAAGCATTTTGTTTCACGGCAACCAAGGTGTTAACCTGTTGCTAATTACAGTGGAGCAATATGCCTGCCATAGAACATAAGGGCTACATGCATTCATTTATAAGCCATAAAATGTAGAGTATACTGTTGGGAATTCTCACTGAGGTTTGCTACGAGAGTAAACCTCCAGATTCTGTTCACTGTGACAAGCTTTGCACTCAGAATTACATGCTAAATATACAGCAAGGCTGTATGAAATTATTCATTTGCATTTGGCAAAAGGCCGAAGATATCTGCTGCAGTGACCATGTTCTGTGGTTTGCTATACAAAATAACATGATATATTTCAATATGTACTGTAGTGTGTACAATGGATGTACTGTTATTCATGGCACTGTACAATGGATGGCTGTATACATCAAACATAAAGGTTACATATGAATACTATATGAAGAGATTAAGGTAAAGCAAGCCTGTGATAACCAGAAGTTTTTTTTGTGCCATTTTGTGGCATTCAGTTTGTCTTATATGCTTGGTGTGCAAACACCATCCATTACTTTCAAATGCTGGCAACCATCTATCAATTTTCTATGGAAATGTGTGGCAGATGCTGGGGGCATATCTTATTTTTTTAGAAAAAAAATTAAAATATAGGCAACCGAGGGCCGCCCCCAAATCCTGCTGCCCTAGGCACAAGCCCTCAGGTGCCTTGATATAAAAACAGACATGAATATATATTCCATCTATATGGAACACTTTAAAACATAGATTTATTTGACCTGTATCTAGTGATGGGTGATATTTTTTGCCTGCCCTCGCCCCCCCGAAAAAAACACCCATAGATGCCGATGGGCACAAAAAAAAAAAGCTGCAGGATAAATAACTTTTGCTGCGACAAAGCAAAATTAGACAGATTCACTCATCACTGCCCATATCTAATGCCTATAGAAATTTGGACTTCAAATAATGGCATTTCTTAACATTTCCACAAAGGTGCTAATTTCTCAATTAACTATTGAGTATGCCAAATGTTTCTAAATAAATATTTGCAATATTTTATAAAATGTTTTTACAGTATGTAGTTTTTACTTTCAAATCCTCTTGGGGGCAGTACGCAATACAACACTTTATTAGAACTGGAAAATTCCAGCACTAGCTTAGAAAATGTCAAGCAAGGCTTGAAAGGAGAATGTTTGCCTTGCAGAGACATCCTACATCCTTAACCATCTGGCACCTTAGAAAACAGAAACTGAGATTCTAAGATTTCTTCTAAGAACTGCTATTAAATAAATATGCTATCAAATGCATATACTGTTATATCTCCCCCTGCTGCTTTTACTGCAAAGATTTGGTTAATCTAGATAAGATGTGGTTTCTTGAAATACATATAGCTAAATCAAATAAAAATCAGTTCACTTTGGGAATCTAAGCAGTTTATAAATTGAAAATTACAGTGAAAACTACTGTTATTCTAGTTAAAACTGAAATGTTTATTTGGTCACACAGCGAAATTCCCAATATTATTCATTAAACCACAAGTTTCCCCCAAGGAAGTAAAAAAAGTTTGTTTAATTAAATGAAAGTGTTTGTATTTTTTTAATAGATTGGGAAAAATGCACTAGACTGATGCACTACAGAGCTGCTAGATCTACCACTTGTCTATGGTTGACACAAGCATGCTTCACAGAGAAAATCTGTGCATAATGGAAAGACAAGGGCAACACCCCAACATGCTTCCAAAAACCTCTATGGTATCAAATGCTTCTTATGTTGCATATTTATTTATTTTCACAGTCTTTCTATGATTTTGAAGTACAGTATTTGCAAGTCTGTTTCCCAAATTCTTGACCTGGTGCAGCTGTGTTGGTCACTAAAGTGATTTCCTAAATTTCAGTTTTGCCTCTCCCCATATGCCAATAATGCATCCTTGGTATATCCAACACAAGATTAGTCCAGACACCAAATTAAATTGGAACCCAAATTTTGAGCAAAACGAAAAAAAAGTCAGCTTCAGTTGTCGATTGTGTATGGAGCCCAATAGTTGTTGGCCGGGTCCATGACTCTGAGTGGGGCCCAGGCAGGAACAGGACACCTTGCTTGCACCAGCTAGCTGGGGATTATGACTGGTTTTAGGTTGGGACAATCTTTCCCATTATTTCTTTTTAAAACTGTAAGTGTCATCAGTAACTATAAGTTTCTTCTGGGTTGTACCATTCCATATTCAGAATTTTGTAAGCTCTTCTAATTACGTTTACTGCTGTTTGTTTCATGGACTGTATACTATACTATATATAGTATTGCATGTGTGTAATTTACTTTTTTTCTCTCTGCTCACAAGGGGGGTAAACAGTCTAGGTCATATTTTAACAAAAGGGTGCTCCGTTCCTATAAGGTAGCAGGAGCCTTGACGGTGCTAGGAATAGCAGGAGAAGTGGAAGGGCTTAATTATATAGGCTAAGACTGGGGGGAAGGAGGGCTTGTAAGTAAGAGGAGGGACCAGGATATGGAAACTAACAGTAGCGGAAGAGGCGGTACCATTACCTTGTGCATAGAGTCAAGGAGCAATTTCCCGCCCACCCGCCCTTGAATACAAGCACGGTGGACTGGGATGGGGGGGGGGTTGGTTTATGCCGTCACAGCTTGCGGTAGGAATGCTTGCTGGAAGGTGGGGGCTAAGCCCCAGTTTTGGCACATGGGTGTCAAAAGGTGGCGGGTAACCTCCTCGGACAAGGGTCCCAGGAGATTAGTGGATTCTGGTTGCCTGCTCTCACTTGCCCACCTGAAGCTGCTGCGGAAGGTGGCCAGCATGGCAGGCAGCCATGGTTGGTGGTTTGGAGTGGGCAAGCATTCCAATGGGTTATTGTTAAAATTTTTATCATTTTATAAATTATTTTGTATTTATATATTTACATATTTTTTGTTAATAAAGCTGTGGCCTGTTGTATCCCATCCTGGACGTCATTATTGTCTCTGAGTTACTGGGGGTGGGGGAAAAGAGCTTAAGGTAAGGGAACCTGCGTAATTGCACTGTCAGGGAAATCCACATTGCTAGACAACATGCTGTTCAAAGAGGCTCACAGTTGAGCCAAATCATGAGTGCAAGTTAATATATGCTACTCTGTTTAAAAAATAGATTGCAATGCTAAAAATAAACCCTACCATAGTAACCAACACATTAGTTAAAGAATCCACAACAGAGGCTGTCCTCCAATTCATACATGTACTAGATGTCCATACATGTACTAGATGCCAGTCTGAAGGTCATCCTTACAAATTTTGTGGCAGTGTGCAAATATTGTTTATACAAGTAATATAAAAGCAATACTTGTATTTGTTATTTTTAGAAAATATAATGCCATATAAGATATCTCTCTCTCTAGTGTCCTAAATATTGTCCTAAATATTTGTTCTGCTTTGGCAAATTATAGGCCAATTTATGAACAAGTGCAGTTTCTAATAGCAAGTAATCTGTAATTTTCCAAAACAGTGCTAAACTGCAAACATTTTATTTACAGAAGTGTTCAGTCTTATGGACAATTTCTTGAGTGTCTGCAAGTCAGCCCAAAGAAAGGGAAAGTATCTATTGTGCACATGTTCTACCAGAAGTTGATGTGATTATAGCATTATCATCATGGACCATAAGTTCCAGATCTTGAATAGTTATAAAAGCACTAGGCACAAGATAAAAGTTATCTCTAGGGGTAACTGAGCTGTTGCTGGACCTCAAAAGGCAGGAAGAGACAATTTGGACATTTACTAACTAATCACCACATATATTTAAACATAATGGGCAGCAAGAGTGGCAACTTTTCCTATTACAAAATGCATAAGCATTCTCTGCATGACAATAAACAAAATCATAATACAGAATCTGTAGAATCTGTAATTTTTGCAAGACTAGGAGAGTGAACACACAATATTATTTGATTTGTTTTTCCTATGATGTAGGGAGCCATTTAACACCTACATTGCAAAATTAGTCATGGGGTCGGAATCACTGAAGATTTTTAGCATTCAGGTACACTGTATAACCTATGGTCATGTGCAGTAAGCAGAAGGAGTAATTTTTGCGTTTCACAAATTTTTTCACAGTTTTGCAAATTTTTTGCCGAAGCGACAGGGGATTTGCTCATCACTATCCATCACTATTATCCACCCCATAGGCTGCATCAATACTCTGCAAAATTATTGCACTGCCATAATATTCATAAACATGAAGTTATATATATATATTAATATTAATAATTGTATGTTTAGCAACAAGATGTCCTTTGCACTCACCCATTATCAATATATATATATAGGACATTAAGACATTCTGTGCATTAAGCTACCAAGAAATGCTCTCACAGGGATTGTTTGTCCATATATTGCTATATACTTCAAGCTAACTATGTCAAAGTCATCCCCTCTGGCCAATCTTACACTCACTTTCATCTGATTCATTAAGAATTCTACTGCTTCATTATACATTTAACAAAGGGCCTAAGTTTTACCTGCAACTTGCTTGCTTTCAAGGTTAAAATCCCCAAATGGTTGTCCTTTTATTGGCTAATTGGGATCACCTGACTGTAGGTATGAAAGGTGGAAGCTACAACAAGGAGCTGGCCCCTGCTCTTGTATAAACTATAGCAAGAAACTTTCCCTTATTTGTTAAAGATATGTTGTAGATCATGCATTGCAGATAGACAGGGTAGGTGAATAACCCTTTGATTGCTGACATTTGGGGCAGATTTACAAATGGTCACTATTCGCTATTTAAGTAAAATAAAGTTTATAATTCGAGGTCTCAACTTTTCGTCCATGATTTTTTTGTCTCAGTTTTTAATAAATAAGAAAACATTTGTGCTTTTCAATTTGTGAGTTTAGTCATGGTAGAAAATAATTATGGGATTGAATGAAAAATACATTTGAGCCTCCTCTTCACATTTCTAAATGTAGAAGATTTTCCTTTCTTTGCAATCCATTCTATTGAAAGAACCATGATAAGATTTTTTTATTGGTACTGTCTAATGATTATTTCCATTTTGTGTGAACTTGGCTAAAACTTACAGCCTCAAGCACAGTGCAGTTGCATTTGCTCATAAAGTGATAATTAAATTGCTAACAGGCAACTTGTGAAGGCATTAGCCAAAAATGTGAAAGATTCATTATTGACTATTTCTCTCTTACCAAGAATGCATTATAACAACCAAATGTAGTGCAAACTACAATGTATGTATTCTTGTATGTATACAAACTTGCATCCTGAAACACATGCAGTATATGTAGCAAATGTACATATTTATACATGCATATACATACAGATATCTAAATTTGAATATATATATATATATATATGTTGCTGCTATTAAACATCAGTGGATACATTAATTTTTTATGGGTAATGAGATGGGAGCAAAACACATTTCGTTTCCACTGCAACGTGATTTATTACCTTCACATATGCACCCCCCCTAAAAAAAAAAGAGAGACCGCAGAACTAATTAGCAGAGTAATTAATTAATATAAATTTGCATATTTGCATTTGCAATTAGTGCAGTCGACTGATTAGTCTGAAAATGGGAAGTTTGACTCATTAGATGTAAGTGTGTGCTGGACCGGAAAGAGGCTGCCAGATGAGGCGCAAAAGGGTGGAATAAGCTTGTGTGTGTGTGCTGAGCTCAGGAGTCTTTTGTTAGAAGAACAAGCAAAGATATTCTCTTTTTGGTCTCAAAGTGATATGGATTAGTGATTGAAGATGCATTTCTTTTCCTGCACAGTAGTTCTGTCTGCTTTGATATTCTTTATTGTATGTTGTAAAGATACATCTTTTTATACAAGCTCATTTCTTATATTAAAAGATAAGCATTAACAACTGAACATGAAGATCCATCTACCTATTAACAATTCTTTTTACAAATCTGAAAATGAGAGGTATATTTTGCAAATCATTTTTTTATATCCATGCATAATGTATGTTCCAAGGGGATTTTATTCATAGTTTATGATAGCTTTCAATTTACTCAATTTACTCTTACAAATGTATGTGAAAATCTCTTCATTATTTTTCATACAGTACTTGCAAAGAGATGCTTGGATAGGTACACTTTTCATATCATAATAGAAAAGGCACGGGCAGAATGCTCAAGGCCTGAGTAATGTGACAACTAAGCTCAAATCAACCAATTTAAAGGTGAGCTATGTATGTGTAACTTTATAATTATAAAGCTACTAGGATACACAGTGCTGTTCAATATTACAATATACAAAAGTATGCAAAGGGAAGGCAAATATAACAAAGAAATACATACATAAATAAGTATAAATATGCAAAGATTACGTGCCATGTGGTAATAAACACAATAGGAAGGAAGTCCCTACTTACAATATATATCAAACAGGGTTATGTAATAAAAAAATCTAAAGTTTGCCCACATCTAATAACCCATAGCAACCAATCAGATTCTTGTTTTTAAACATCTTACTAATACAGTATATGGTACCTGCTAACTGGTTGCTATTGGTTACTAGATAAGTAGCAAACTTAAGACCATTTATTACATTGCCCCTAAAGTTTCATTATCTTGAGTTAAGCTGCTTGTGAGAATCCTGTCTATGTAGATAGTAATATAATCGGATTTTGCCAAGGTATTAGCTAGAATCAGCAAACCCAGTAGACAGGGGAAGGTAGAAGGATCCCCACAGAAATAAAAAAGTGGCTAGCAGCCTATAGCAATTGATAAACAAATATATTATATAAAATCATAATCATACAAAATCATTTTGTATACAATTAAAGGAGAAGCTAAAAAAGAATTCAAATATTTAGTGTGAAGACCCATATTTTGAGATGTTATGCCTGGCAGTTTTTCTTCCTGTCCTCACCCATTTACCCATGTAACCCAAACAGCATCATTCTCTCTGATCTCTACAGTAATGTATTATGGCTAATAGCACAAAAGTAAATGAAACCATGGGATAGTCCCTCAGTTTTCAATGACTTTTGACCATCCTAAAGCATGTTTTCCATACAACTATCTTGTGGGTTGTAATCCTTCAAGATTTGCAGATAAATAGTTAAAGATAGAGATTAGAAAGCATACCCTCCCAAACGTTATCTTGTGGGGTACTGAGGGGAGGGTGCATGCTGTTGGATTAACTAGGCACTTCGCTAAGGACCATGACAGATCAGACTCTGCTTGAAATCTCTTCTACCCCCTGGACGACAAAGCAACTATAAATATGCTTCTGTCTGAATTCATTGGAATCACTGCGTGGAGAACACTTTACTTATGGCAATCCCAGATAATCACTTAAAAATGCTTTCTCATTTTCACACGATTACCCAGAATAGTCACATGTAAAGTGGTTTATATGCAGAAATTTCACTGAATCAATACAAGAAGGTATTTTGGGGAACCCTTGCACACTTTAGAAAAGATAGAGGGCACTCAGTGGAAATCTAGGAAATGTACTCATGCAAGTCCCTGGCAAATCAGAGGACCACAGCCATACATGGCCCATTAGTTTTATTTACACTGACAAAAACTGAACTGGAGGTGCAAACATGCCTCTAGCGATGACTATTATTTTTTTATTTTTTTTAATCTTATTTACCATGCTGCCTTGGTATTATGAGATGCACTAAAACATAAAGACCAGATTGCTTCATTGCCAAAAACAGCAGCGTTGATGTTCAATCTGTCATAGAAATGCCTAATTCCATTGGATAAAGGCATAGTCTCCCATTCTCTGCCTGTTCCTACATGACCAAGTGATTTATTATTATCACTATTTATAACATGTATAAAGCACCAACATATTCTACAGCGGTGTATAATAAGTGACTTCTAGTTGTCTACATATATTTATTATCTAAGATTTACAAAAATCTGCCACTATCTCTATTTTTCAATCTTGGGCTCAAATTATTTTATCCTAATTTTAAAAAATGTTGTCACTAGGTTCCTATGCGTAACTGTGTATTTTGGACCTTTGTTATCAGTCTGCAGTTGTTTTCTGTTATTACCGTCTATAAATGAGAATCAATACATCTATATGCATTGCAAGGCATTTTTCAGGGCTTGATTTGGATCACATGTCTTATTCAGCAGGGATGAGCAAATAAAGGGCTCTCCTTGCACGCCAACATATCACACGTGAACAAATGAGAGCATGTTCTTCTGAATGTCACTCATCAACTTGTCCCAGCTCCATGATACACAGGAAACCTTCCACACACATGCCCTGACAGGGTGCAGCTCCAAAATTGATATCATCTGCTGTCAGTTTATTGTTGGTTATATTGTGTCTTATAATAAGGATCTTTATCTAAGGCATGCATTGGCTTTTCTTGCCACAAAGACATTTTTAATATCTAAATACTGTGTTTTCACAGAGTGCCCTTGGATACCTTTTTCAGAGAGAAAATTGCACAGCTTCTTAGTTTTTTATTGTACAAAAATCCTTGTCATTTCTTAAAATGAAACCTCTTTCTTCTAATATTAAAATCATACATAGTTACTGTATATATTGTTCATATCACTACCCCCAAGTGCCTCTGCTCCAGAGTAAATATTTTTAACTTGACAAGTCTTTCTTCATCCAGTCTTTATCAGTTTACTACCTTTTCCCTAGAATTATCATATGTTAATAAAGCTCCTTTTCAGTGATGGTGACCAGTACTACATATACTTATAGGAGCTTTACCAATTCTTTGTGGGCCTGTCAACCTGTTAAACACTGTATATCCAAAAAGAGACATCATAGGAGCAAGAGTTCACTACAAGTGCCTGATGAATGGCTCATTACCCAAGTCCCCATCCAAGTACAAAAATCAAATGATAATTATAGCTGTTTTTCTTTCCTGAAGCTGCAACTCGAATGCAGAATGCAGTAATAAACTGACGAAGGGGTTATGCCACTGAAATATGGTACCATTGCTTGAAATAGCATGCAGCTTGGCACTACAACAGCATAGTTGCCTATAGTACAGCTAATGAGGAAGAGTTCGATGGGCTATATGAACTTAAGTTCAGCTGAAAAGTGTTCAGATCTTTGCAATAAAGGATATTGCTATGTAAAATTTACAATTTATATTATTTGTTACAATTCAGCTTATTGATGTGATATCTGAAGTGTTATTGTTAGTGGAGGGCTCCTATCACCCCACCATATGACTTACTGCTTTGGGGGGGGGGGGAATGAATACAGCGATCACAGCTTTGTGCTCATTAACTGGTTTAAATGCAGACATGCAGGGTCCATGATGGCATAAAAAAAAAACTTGTTACGTTATCTCAACTACAGGTAAATTAGTGGAGTGGTCAGTCACTTCCAAATTTCTACACATAAGGTCTTGGAATTGCCAGAATAAATGAAAATACAAGTGTTTGTACAAAGTATCAATTAAAAATATACATTGGCAATATCTTACATACAACATGGTAGGAATAGCTCACAGCTCTTGGTCCCTTATTAGCTACCCCCTCCTGATGTGTTTTGGGCAATAGACACCTCTGACTAGAAGAAACATATGCAGATTGAATTAAACAAAAAACTTCTGTATACAGAAACAAGGGTCACACTCAGCTTCTAACAAACTTGAGAACTTTAAGTAACATCTTTGCATCACAAACCTAAGGCTAACCATACACGTTAAGATTCGCTTGCTTGGCGAGATCGCCAAGCGAGCAGATCTTTACCCGATATCCCCACCTACAGGTGGGCGATATCGGGGAGCATGTAGGCCAAACGATTAAATTATATTGGTGGCAATGGGGCAGTCGGTTCGGGCAGGTTAGAAAATCTAGTCGGATCAGGGACCGCATCGGCTCGTTGATGTGGTTCCCGATATGACTAGATTTTCTAACCTGCCCGATCGAGATCTGGCCGATTTCAGGCCAGATATCGGTCGGGCAGGCCCGCCGGTAGTCCCCATACATGGGCCGATTAGCTGCCGAACCGGTCTAAGGGACCGATATCGGCATCTAGAATCAGCCCGTGTATGGGGACCCTAAGATATATAATATGGCCTGCTCTGCTAAGTAAGAAGTGTTTTCAGTGTGTTCAGAATTCCCCCTATTCATATAACAATATCAGTATCACAGGGTAAGCTACATACAGGAAGCAAGTAGGGCAAAACTTAACCAGTTACAGAGTAAATTACATACCAGTTCAGTTCTACACACTGTTAGAAATTAATCTTAATGTAGAAGGAATGTTGGCAGGTTGAAAAACTTCTCTCAGGCAGACATATGCATTCTGGGGCCATTTTGAACAAGCCAAAACTACCCGAGAGTGGTGGCCTTGGCCACGTGGATGAGAAGTATCACATATTGCAACAAGCCAGTCCTGGCTTTTTGTTCAGTAATTCCTTGTGAATAAATATATTCTTTCAGACACTGAGCTTAACAACTTATTAGCAGATTCTGCCCAGGCAATCAAGTTCCAGGGTTCTCCATTTGTGTGACATCAAGTATTGCAGGGCTCCTCCTGTCATCAGAAAACAATAGGCTTAAGTTTAGGTTCCAAATAATGTTCAAATAATTTAAGGAAGAACGTCTGATCTACCTGCTGTGGATGAATAAAAACAAGGAAAATACTGAGAACACATTTTTGGCTAAAGCCTTTATTTTAACACTATATTATCATAATTTATGACATACCTTGAGTAATACATTATAAGATAATTACATTACTTATTTTAGGTGGGAGTTAATTGTGCAGCTGACCATCCTAGTTGGAAGAACACCTGTCAACACCTGTAAAATGTGAGATAAATGCTTATTTGCTTTTCCTGGATAACATTTCCATCACTATAACAGGATGGTTGTTATATTGAGGATTTTATTCATCTGTAGCCCTATAATAAGTGGGGCTTACTAAGTATTAGACAGCAAAGAGGGAGCTTTTACAAAATATCATAAAACATATGCTGTTAGACAATATAAAGGGCAATATATACTCTCTCTCTCTCTCTCTCTCTCTCTCTCTCTCTCTCTCTCTCTCTCTCTCTCTCTCTCTCTCTCTCTCTCTCTCTCTCTCTCTCTCTCTCTATATATATATATATATACCTGTGTATATGTACACCAACAGCAAAAAATAAAGTTCAGTATTTCAGCTTTGTGATATTTTTGAATGTTCACTAATGGTACCCCAAGTAGGGTTTTTTAAACAAATGGGTTTTTTTTGTAGTCAAGGTCACCTTACCTAGTCCTCTGTTCTCTGTAACTTTATGTTCCAACTATAAACAATGGTAGAAAGTGTCAGAATGTGGTGAAAAAATATTGCACTCTCCTTCAGGTTCAGATTTTTTTCATATTTGACATTCTATATTTTGTAATATGGTCATATGAATACAGGTATAGGACCCATTATCAAGAATGCTCGGGACCAAGGGTATTCCGGATAAGGGATTTTTCTGTAATTTGGAGCTCCATACCTTAAGTCTACTAAAAAATCAATAAAACATTAATTAAACCCAATAGGATTGTTTTGCATCCAATAAGGATTAATTATATCTTAGTTGGGATCAATTACAAATTACTGTTTTATTTCTACAGAGAAAAAGGAAATCAGTTTTAAAATTCTGAATTATTTGATTAAAATGGAGTCTATGGGACATGGGCTTTCCATAATTCGGAGTTTTCTGGATAATGGGTTTCCGGATAAGGGATCCCATACCTGTATTTTGGTGTGCTTTTAAAATATAACATTTATGAGATGTGAATGGTAATTACAGTATATAATATATATACAGGGCAGACTGCAGACAGAGTGGTATAGCAGGAAGGTAATATAAGCAGGAAAGAAAAAAAATGATTGGAAATAGAAAAACAGATGGAAAGTGTGAAAAAAACAGATGAAGGCAACAGCAAAGATGAATTTGAACAAAAATGCTTGAGGGGAGGGTGCAAAGACACAGGGTGGGATTGGAAAGAGATAGCAAAGCAGGCAACATTCCTTAGAATTGTGCAGCTTCCTACTATAGACATATATAATAAACAAACATTATATTAGTAATACGTTTACATTTCTGCATTTTATATATATAGTTGGTTAAAAAAAGTGTATGATGTATGATAGAATTTAGTAGAAAATCTGAAGAATTTAACCCAAAAATTTAACCCAATAATAGATGAAGAGCTGCAAGTTAGTGCCATTCAGGATATATATATATACCCTGAATGGCACTAACTTGCAGCTCTTCATCTATTATTGGATTACAACTCCCAGCATCCCCTGACAACTCTTTTCTCACAGTGACAACAGCTTGCCTGAATGTATAGTTTTTTTTCTTGCTTTACCTCAGTTCTCCTTGAAATCCAATATACAAATGTCATATCTATATATTTAATATTAAAAGTTGTGGTACCAGTAGTTATCTGGTAACTTTTTTATCCAATTTTGTGCTGAATTGTTCTATAAATTGTTATACACAACTAAGGGGTTAATTCAGTGCAAACAGGTCAGTGAAGCGTCATACAAATACTGTGTAATTTGGAAATGAGAGCACAACATTGGCATGGCTGTCCCTTTTGAATGTGTCCCTTAAGATTCTCCGAGAAAAAAAGGAAGTCGTTCTGGTGGAACTGCACCGCCTGTATGTGAAATGCTGGTGCAGAATATTTTTTTTTTATCAGTCTAACCTTCTGTGTTGATACATGAATGCTGGTACCCACTAACAGGGATGCCAGATGATCAGTGCAGAATGAAGGTCCCAAGGGAACGCATCATGTGGTTCTCTCTGCCCTGTGACGTCACTAGCAGATGGCATGGGTACCAGCTCTGGCAGTTGGCATCAATGTCACTTTTTTAGAGATCAATGAGATACACACATATCTAGACTCCTGGAGACGATGCGACATTCAGACTGATTTGGGAAACGGAAAAAATGAAAACTGATTGTTGACTGAACCAAGACTAAGGTAACAAATATTATTCATAAATATATTTTTTCATAATACCTATGTTTGCATTTAATAGGATATTAAAATGGAATTTATTTATCATTTTATTTACGTGCCATAATCCATTTCTTCTGCAAAGTGTCATTTTGACCTTACACATATGCTGTGTTAACTACATTAGCAAAATGGATAAATGCAATTCTGGAAAAGTATTTGCTTGTGTATTTCTGTGAAAATTGTTTCTTTTAAGATGCTGAACAAATGAATCTCATAATATTGTTTGTTTTTATATATAAATCATTATTCTTTGCACAAAAGGAAATTTTTCAAAATTATTCCAGACTGCATCTGTCTGTTTTCTTTTAGTTAGATGCAGCAGACTCTTCTGGGTATGATTTAACACCTAATACAAAGAAACCCACAATTATCATTACTGCTTCTGTTTACTGAAATTAATTGCTGTTTAGGATAGAATTCAACTGAAACACATTTTTACATTTAAATAATAAAATCTGCTGAATATTTTTTTACAAAAAAAAAAGCTGCCTAAATTAAGTAAAACTTGCAAACCTGCTGCTACAAGTATATCCTCTACAATGAAAGAAGAATATAAAGCGTTTCATCTAGTCTAATCTGAACTTCATTTGGGGTTAGTGGGCGGTACATTAGAGAAATATATTTTGGAATTGACTTTTTAAATTCCTGTACAGTGCATATCCAGTGCATGTTGTTGATTAAAAGAATTAGGCACATGGATTTGGGTTTGAAGCAGACAGATAAGCATTTACTTAAGAATGTAAAAGATACTACTTATTTACATTCATTTATATTAAGACTATATAAGTATGATGTATCCTGATATTTATACCTTTTTGATTTATAGTTTATTAAATGAGGTCTAATGCCTTATCCTTTTTCACAGGTAGAAAAATCTCAACCCAAACAAAAATGTTAACACTTCCTTTTGATGATTCCGTTGTAATGGCAGAACCTCCTATATGCAGAAAATTTTCTCGGGAAAGTGAGGAGGCAAAACAAGTAAAGAAACTGGAAAGCTGTGCCAAACAGCTAGTATCCCATGGGAAACATATCAAGAGATCACCTGAAGAGGAAACAGAGCAAGAAGAAGAAGATGAGGACAGGGAGGAGGAAGATGAGAATGGATTGCCAAGAAGGCGAGGACCAAGGAAAAAAAAGATGACTAAAGTCAGAATTGAGAGAATTAAAGTAAGGAGGGTAGAAGCTAATGCGAGAGAGAGGGGTAGGATGCATGGGCTCAATGATGCACTGGACAATTTAAGGAAAGTTGTACCTTGCTATTCTAAGACACAAAAACTGTCAAAAATAGAAACCTTAAGATTAGCAAAAAATTACATTTGGGCTCTTTCTGAAATCCTTCGGATTGGGAAAAGACCTGATCTACTTACCTTTGTGCAAAGCTTATGCAAAGGTTTGTCCCAGCCAACCACAAACTTGGTGGCAGGATGCCTACAGCTTAATGCCAGAAGTTTTCTTATGAGTCAAAGCGGGGACACTATGCATCACACAAGATCCCCATATACCTCTGTTTACCCACCTTATCACAGTCCTGAGCTTAGTACCCCTCCAAGTCACGGGACCCTTGATAACTCCAAAACCATGAAACCATACAGTTACTGTAGTGCTTATGAATCGTTTTATGAAAGCACATCTCCTGAATGCACAAGCCCACAGTTTGAAGGTCCCTTAAGCCCTCCCTCTATGAACTATAATGGGATATTTTCCCTGAAGCAAGAAGAGGCCTTGGACTATGGGAAAAATTACAATTATGGCATGCATTACTGTGCAATGGCAGGCAGGGGTCCCCTCGGGCAGAGCTCTATGTTCAGGTTGCCCACAGACAGCCACTTCCCTTATGACTTCCATCTGCGCAGCCAGTCTCTCGCCATGCAAGATGAATTAAATGCAGTTTTTCATAATTAATGAGGAAAATGAATATAAACAGTGGTCATTCACCTCCCTCCCCTATCTAATTAAGATAAAGCAGATGCTTGTTCACACAGTAATTGACACGGCTCGATTAAGGTATCACTGCGATCTTGAAAGTGTGTTTTAAAATTCTGTGTTTTTTTTTAATTTCTTGTTTTATGAAAGCAAGATATTTGCCATATTTTCACAAATTATTTAAGTTGGTTAAGAGTGTGATTTGTTCTTGTTCTAAAGTATTTTGTTGAAATATCTGTCGAAATTACGTGGCTAAATAAAATTGTTCATTATACAAAGCCAATGTCTATTTTAATTGCACACAGATGATCCAAAGCAATTACATGTTATACCATTTAAGCCAGAGGAACAAGCAAGCCAGTGCAAAGAATTCCTTTTCAGGATTCACTGGCCCTGAACAGTTTAGCATCTGTATTAAAATGTACAATTACTCCTCATTATGTCCTGCAAATGAAACAAATAAAAAAATGCTTAAGCTTTAGGAAACATATAAAATGACAAAAGACTTGCTTATCTTAATAAATGTAATTGGTAAAATTCAAAAGAAAAATAAGATTAAAAAAACACATCTAGGACATAAAAATTAGTAAAGTTAAAAAAGGAAATAAAACTAAGCTTACTTATTATCTTAAGAAATGTGTTATTATTTGGGTAGGGGAATAGTGGGGGCAATAAAATAATTTTTTTTCTCAGAATAGTAAATCAGTAAATCCAGATGGCCAGGCAGTCAGGATAAGAATTTAAATGTTTAATTAATAGGTGTTGCAGGCCTTCTCTAAAAAGCATCAGTAATCTGTAAGACTTTAAGCACTAACTAGTTCATAATCAAAAAAGGTGTTATAAGTTTTATTTGTAGAATATTGAATTATAGAATAAAAGTGCAGACACAAAATTAAGAATGTTTTCAAGCAATGGTTTTAACTGAGAAGATCAAACCAAATATTACATAGCTGTGATAAACTATAGGTTTATCCATGTAGTTTGCAACTAGAATTTGAGTGATGCTCTAATAAGTCTGTTTGGCAACCATATTGTTAAAGATCTCAACATATATAATAAATGTAAGTATAAGTTTGTTGAGATACAGCAAAGACATGCAAACCTGCCTGCTAAAATAGCAACGGCAATAACAATCATAAGCGCCCGTCTAGGATTTAATGGGATTAAAATGTTTTTATTCAAAATAATCAATTGACTAATCTCTTTCACTAAACACTTTGTATGTGTTTGTATAGATAGATAGTTACAGTATTTGTATATATGTATATATATAATTATATTTATTTCTTATGTGTCATTTCCCAAGTTTCTACCCATGTGCCAGGCCTTGATTTTAATTTGTTGTCTAAAGTTGCTTTTGCTTATTGAGTTAATACAATGGATTTCACGCCTCTTTTCATACAATAAGGGGTCTTTTTTGTTAAACCAAGTAAACGTTTTAAAGAATGTACAAAACTCACCAAAGTTAAGCAGAACAGAAAGGGTTTCATGCAAATAGTGAATATAATTAATGTTACAGTGTTTGGTCAGTAGCTACGCTACTTTAAAAAAGAAGGAGCTGATTGACTTAAATCATGTAAGGAACTTTCAAGTTTAAAAATGTAAGCAACGTTAATGATTTTGTCTTTTGATCAAACAATATATGTTTATGACTGATTGTATGGTTCATGATTAAAGGCAGTTCTTGAATACAATTTTAAGACTTCTAAAATAATTTTTTGTTTGCCATTTATAGGTTCCACCTATACACTCAATTGGTATTGTATAACTTAAGAGTCAAGATTAAGGGATATTTATATTTTTTATTCATCAATATTAGAATGCAATAAGAAGAAAGGCAAAAGAAACTGTCGCCCGTTAAATATTAACTTGATCTAAATCAGGTGTAACAATGTATTGCTGACACCAGTCCCTGCAGTTTAAGGCTATGTTGGTAGCCTAAACTTTCATTTGTCTGAAAATAAAAAGTAAATGAAATGGCGGCAGCCATTTTTTAAAAGACTCAACCAAATAATAATATTACATGGAAGCAACAAAAAGAAACAGAGCATCCTTTTATAATATTAGGAATAAATATTAACATATAAGAAATGGTACAGGTTTGTTATAAAGAAACCTGTTCAAATTATAGGAAGGCCGTCTACCATAGAGTCTATTTACGCAAATAATGCTTGTTATTAAAAATTATTTCCTTTCTCTCCATAATAACAAAACAGTACCTTGTACTTGATCCTAAGCAAGCTGAATAAATTCATATTGTTGGCAAAAACAATCCTATTGGGTTTATTTAATGTTTAACTGTTTTTTACCTAAGGGGATCCAAATTACAGAAAGTTCCTTTATCCGGAAAACCCCAGGTTCCAAGCATTCAGGATTACAGATCATATTCCTGTATTGCTGTTATTGTATGCATATATCATGCAAGTTAAAAGTCCTTTCCTTTATAGGTTTTTGTTTGCACTTAAGACTGACAATATTTACCATTTTACATTTCATTCTTCACCTCTTTACATTAATTACTCATTGTTCAAGCAAGGAGTGTTAGAAATGTATTTGGCATGTTTGTGCACAGTTTTTTTCACAAATATAACCTTTCCTTAGATACATGATGATAGAAGTGGTATAAGACTGGAGTATTTTATAATATGTATTTTTCTTATTAGAAAACTATTTAGACTGTTAACTCAAAAACACAATGTAATTCTATATCATAGACTGTGGCCCACTCACAGTAATCAACAGTTATATGAAAACCTAAAACTACTATTGTTCTCATACGAATAATAGAAACTTAAAATTATTTTTATTATACTAATTATAGTATCTGTATCATACATAGAAATGGTCATGTTCACACCTATAATCTAAATTAATCTATATGAACAAGAATAAGTAAAATGGATTGAAAATGTGTTCTTTAGCTATGGTGTCAATAAGAGTAAAAGTGAATTTGATTGGTTTGCTTTAATGTCATTACATGTGGCATGAACGATTGTAAGGTTTGTAAGGTTCAAACTATTTAGATAAATGCAGTTTTCCTGAATCAGAAATACGGTGTCCAGTGCTGTATTTGTAAAATGTAAGTAAAAGAAATTCTCAAGTTAATAAAATTAAAATACAGTTAAATAACTGTGAAATGTGTGATAGCCATGGAAAAGATAAAAGACATTATTAAATTACAACAGCAAACTAAATACCAGCCAGGTCTGTATATACTTTTGTATATGTTTTAAGGGGAACAAAAGCTGTTCGAGGAAGTTAAGAACAATTCGTTTTCTGAGACAAGCATACATCTCTGAATATTTACCTGCTCCTATGTTAAATTATTATGTACAGCCGGATTATATCTATTAGGCCAAGGATTCAATATAGCATTTTAAAAACATAACTCCTACCCAGTGGTTATGTGGTGATTTCTGCAGGCAGATTTTAAATGTATTCCTGTTTTAGCACAGGTAGCCCAGTCACGGTTAAAAATTTACTGATTTAGACATTTTTGCTTGTGTAGTAATAGAATGCAGCATTTTAAAATGTATTTAGGAAATGTAGCTAAGGATAAGCCACACATAGACAGATATTACAGTATATTATATTGTACAATATATTGTAATATTATTTTTATTAACATTTATTTATAAAGCGCCAACATATTCCACATTGTCTATGTGTGGCTTATCCTTAGCTTCATTTCCAAAATACATTTTAAAATGCTACATTCTTTAGCTTTTTATGCCAAGCCAAACACTCATGGTTCTCAACTGGCTGTGATGGGTTAATACCTTGTTTTGGGGAAGTTTCAGCTATAATCCCCATGTTTTTAATTTATATGCCCTTTGAAGTGAACTTTAGCCTACAGAATTGTTTCTATGAAAAGTCAAAGGGCATAATAATATACAGTTTCATAGCTGCTTTTGAAGGGGAATGTCCCTTAAAATAGAGAAAATAGATGCTTTAGAAGTTTTTTATTTGTTTATTTTTTGTTTTTCTTTCCTTTATATCCAACTGTTGTACTTTTCTTTTTACCCCCAGTATAGCACAGTACTACCAAGACAATAGGTTAACTGCTAACAGAAGATGAAATAGATGGTGCAAATAAGTAATGTGTGTACAGGTATGGGATCCCTTATCCAAAAAGTTCCAAGGCCATCTCCCCTAGACTCCATTATAAGCATATTCCAAATTATGGAAAGATCCCTTATCCTGGTCCCAAGCATTCTGGATAACAGGTTCCATACCTGTATATGATTTTTGTGGTTTAACATGAACTCTAATAAAAAATAGTACAGGTATTGGACCCCTTATCCGGAAACCCATTATCCAGAAAGTTTATGGAATTATGGAAAGGTCATCTCCCATAGACTCCATTATAATCAAAGAATTCACATTTTTTAAAATGGTTTCCTTTTTCTCTGTAATAATAAAACAGTACCAAAACAATTATTATTATTCCTATTGGGTTTAATTAATGTTTAAATAATTTTAAACCCATGAGAACAATGATTCATTTGAGTCATGAGGATAGACATGTAATCCCTTATCCAGAAACCTGTTATCCAGAAATCTCAAAAATGTGTCCATTTCAAGCAAATAATTCTAGTTTTTAAAAATGATTTTCTTTTTATTGGTATTAATAAAAAGTACATTGTACTAAATCCCAACTAAGATAAAAATTAATCCTTATTGGATGCAAAACAATCCCATTGGGTTTATTTAATGTTAAAATACTTTTTTTAGCAGATTATCAAGAGAATGTAATAAAAGTCATTGATGCAATACAAAAACGTATGACTCTGCACAAACAAATTTTTCTTTGCGTGAATTTAATTTGTTTTTGAACCCAGAAACTGCTTAGCAACTACTTCCGCCAGTGAAGGAAAGATTTTGCATCAGTCGCAGTGTATGTAATAATATGATGCAAAATGTGAATATTTATTTGTGCAAGTTTTTTTTTCCCATTAACGGAATTTGGTTATCCAAATTATCGAAAGATCCTTTATCCAGGTCCCAAGCATTCTAGATTATTGGTCCTGTAAAGTGTACTTTATATAGCATCTTTTAATTTTGTATTATTCAAAGGCACATATTATAAAATTATATATTTCATAAAAAGGTTTTATTCATATTAAAGGAGAAAGAAAGGTAAAAACTAAGTAAGCTTTATCAGAAAGGTCTATGTAAATACTGCTATAAGCACTCACAGAAACGCTTCACTGACTTCTCTGTGAAAAGATTTCTTATGTCTGTAATTCATGTGCCAGAGACACACAGCTCTCTGCTGTCTCCTCTCTCCTGCTCCCCCCTCCCTCAAGAATGCTAAGAACTCACTCCCCCCCTTAGGAATGTGGATCTGAGCCAATCAGCAGGAAGCTGACCCATAGTTTAATTAACTGAGCATGTTCACTTGGTCTGGGTGTCTTTGCAGGAGTGAGGCATTATGGGAACTTTCTTTACACAGCTCAGCGTTTTTTTCTTCCTGTTTGGCTTCTGATTATCTACTAAAAAATCAATAAAATATTAATTAAACCCAATAGGATTATTTTGCCTCCAGTAAGGGTTAATTATATCTTAGTTGGGATCTATTACAAGGTACTGTTTTATTATAACAGAGAAAAAGGAAATCAATTTTAAAAATCTGAATTATTTGATTAAAATGGAGTCTATTGAAGACATGGTTTCCGTAATTCAGAGCTTTCTGGATATTGGGTTTCCGGATAAGGGATCCCTTACCTGTATTGGTTTTCAAAGGTCAGAAATGCACAGACACTGAAGGAGTATAAAGATATAAATTAAGATTCTAGCTAGGAAGTTTGCTGGATCACATATTATAGAAACAGTTTTATTTTTACAGAGAGAAAGGCAATAATTTTTTTAGAGAGTTTGCTAAAAATGGACACTGTGGGAGATGGTCTTACAATAATTCAGAGCTCTCTGGATAACGAGTTTCTGGAAAATGGTTGCATAGCAGCTATAGTTTAAATACTGTAAACATGCCAATATTTTTCTCAGGATGACACCTTCTTAAAGAAACTGCCAACTCTCACTTATTAAGTTGGAGCACCTCAGAAAATGGTGCAAACACTTTGTGCTATATTGCCATGTTTTTCCAAGCATCTTTATTGTGCCACTAAACCTATTCCCCACAACAGATATAAGGAGCTGCTGTCTATAGAATGCTGTTTTTCTGCTTCTTTTAACCATGTGAATGTGTAGCGTTGTTACCATGACAAACTACCCCAAATGTGTTTCACTCCTCTACAAAAATTGCCTTAGACAGGACCATATGTATGACCTATTAATCAGTGTCTTAATAGTGATGGATGGGGTGTTATTTCCCTTGCTTTCCAATACAGAGCCAGAGATTCTATTGAGAAGAAGTGTTTTTATTTATTGATACATGCTCTAAAGGCTGAAATAGCTATCGATCCATTTGTAGTATAGAAATATTATAATTTGCCTAGGATATTCTATCATGCTAATAATTTGAATGAATGCACTTGTTTTCTGAATATGTTGTTTATATCTTTATAAGAGAATTTTTTTTTTTTTTAAGAGTTTCTAGAAAATTCAGAGCTAAAAAAAATGATTTGAAACCCTGTCCAGAGTCAGGATTCCCTCCGCATAAATGTTCTTATAGGGATCTGAGTGTAGGTATTTCTACTGCATAAGCAAGATGACAGAACACTTTGGCTCACTCACATTAAAGCGCTACTGATTCAGAAATTACATCAAGGCTGTTGGACTCATTATTGACAACATTTTGCATATAAAGCTACTAAAATGTAGTTGGTATACAATAGTTACATTGCAGTACAGGTATAGGACCTGTTATCCAGAATGCTCGGGACCTGGGGCTTTCTGGATAAGGGATCTTTTCTGTAATTGGATCTCCATACCTTAAGTCTACTAAAAATTAATTTAAACATAATTTAAACACAATAGGATTGTTTTGCCTCCAATAAGGATTAATTATATCTTTGCTGGTATCAAGTACAAGGTACTGTTTTATTATTACAGAGAAAATGGAAAAAATCTTTAAAAATTAGAATTATTTGCTTATAATGGAGTCTATGGGAGATGGCCTTTCCATAATTCAGGACTTTCTGGATAACGGGTTTCCGAATAAGGGATCCTATACCTGTATGTGGACAGAAATCCCTCTTTTGTTTAAACCCTTGCTTGGTGGGGCTGTTGCAGTGCCATGTGTTGGGGCATGGATCAAAGAGTAAACTAGAAAAGTAAATTTTATGGTGTCAGCAGTCATGTCACTGAATATATATATATATATATATATATATATATATATGCTACAGCAAGCAATTAAATTCAGGAGGCATCAGTAGTTCCAGGGTTCTCCTGTGTCAATAGGCTAAGCAGTGCCTGATTTTGAATGGAAGGCAGGAAGGACTGAGCAGCACTGAGGACAACTATATGGAAGTGCAAAGAGCACATTTTGACACAAGCACTTTTAATGAAAGTGGTTTTAGGCGCAACTCACTGAAGGAAAAAATGGAAGTTGCCCACTGCACTTGCAGATGTCAATAAGCCTTCATGTTTTGATTGCTGGAAATTCAACATAGGACTGTCATAGGATGGTGAAAATTTGGAGGGTGGCAAGCTACCACTATTTAAACAAATATGTACATGTTACATTATGGTGTTACCACCCATATAGTTAGAAGCTGTATTGGACATACTGATAAGTGCTTTTGGATTCATATTATTAAATTATTTATATTTATCTTATAAAGACAGTTTGATGCCATGTGTCACCATGTTGATTTAGGTGAGTATGGCAACACAAAAGAGGACTAGGGCAACAAGGTAAAACCAATTCAGGCTGTACATTTTTATGAAACGAAAGTGAGTCCCCATGTTTAATGTAATATTACAATATCCTCTTTGGAATACAAATTATGCACAGTTATTAGAATAGTGTTTTTTGTATGTTTCTGCAAGCTCTTTTCTTCACTGGAACATAAGTCTAGTTTAAAGTATGTGGATATGTGAAGGATATATGTGATATAGTCTTATAAAGTATACCTTCACGATATTCATATTAAATAAATATATGAATATAAATATATTCATAATTAAATTAAAAAAAAGAACTTTTGCTCTTTCTGGAAGATTTCTTAATTGTCTATAATGAAAAATACAGAGAAAATGTTATAATAAACAACATAATATGTATGCAACACAAACAAGAAGAAAATAAAGGTTCTTGGATTGGAAGGGAGGAATAAAAAAGGAAGAAAGTAGGAGAAAGTAAAAGATTGTTAGAGAGAAAGCTTGTATGCTTATATGACCCTGTACAATACTATAAAATAGGGAGCAAGAGAAGGGTCTATTTTAGGATAGACCTAATGAAGAGATGCTTAGAAGTTCAGTTTCGGAGGGTGCTGCCTAATCTATAGCTACCAAAATATGCCCTCCCCTTTAAACAGAACGGGGATTGTTTGTCCACAAAGTTGGATGTTGTGTAAGTTACTATTGAGTCTAACTACCATCAGTTTATTTTGGCCAGTGGATGTAGTATCCATTGTCTAGCTGTATATAGGATATAGATCCTACATTTCTCTTAATCTGATACCATATTATTTGCCACTAGATCCCTAACAGCTATATTAAATGCCCAAAAGTTCACTTTTTTTCACTAGGAGGAAGCAAATTTTAATTCCAGACACTGTTCTCATTTTGTTGTATATTTTTTTAAGAAATGTAGTGAGAGATGATCAGTTAATGGTAGAAAAAGAAGATATCTCCTCTTGTAATACATTTTATGAAGGAATTTGTTTTTAGCTATGTTGTTTGTCTAGTAGTGCTAATTAGGGATGTAGCGAACCTGAAAAAAAAAATTTGCGGACCCGTTCGCGAACTTACGCCAAAACTCGCGAATATTCTCGGACTTTGCAAACCCCATAGACTTCAATGGGAAGGCGAACTTTAAAAACTAGAAAAGCCATTTCTGGCCAGAAAACTGATTTTAAATTTGTTTAAAGGGTGCCACGACCTGGACAGGGGCATGCAGGAGGGGGATCAAGGGCAAAAAGTTCTCTAAAAAATACTTTGTTGGCACAGCGTTGCGCAAAAAAAAAACGCAAGATATTCTAGCGAAAATATGCGGCTTTTTTTCTTTCACGCTAAACACCATGAAAACGGGATTTGCGGAAAAACGCCATGTGTGATTTGTGCGATATTTTTTGCGCCGATAAAAAACCGCGGAAAACGCCGCGCGAACCCAAACTGCGAACATATGCTGAAAGTTCGCGAACATACGCGTTCGCGAATACCCGATGTTCGCGCGAATTTGTTCGCCGGCGAACAGTTCGCTACATCTCTAGTGCTAATATTGGAGCATAGAAAATGTCTTACTTGGAGAAATTTATAGAATTGTTGCTTATTTGACATTCTTGCTGGTGTTGAGCAAAAGACTTACTTTGGAATTTTTGTTTAGTTGATAGGTAAGTATAGTTTTAGATTTCTGCTACTCCCCCAGAGACAGCTAAATGGTCTCTTTTAGCTGTCTTTTAAAAAGAGATAGTGTAGCATAACAAACTCTGTCACATTAGAAACCCCTCCTTCTGGTTGGCTGTCTGAGCCCCATCAGTTCTCCTCCACCCAAGCGGCAATTCCCAAGTGTATTTTTATAACAGTTGGCTTCCACCTCTCTGGTGCAAAAGTGGCCACCATAGCAAATCTTTAAATGGCTAGACAAAGTGAATACATAGAACAACAACTGACAATAGTTTTCACTTTTCATTGTCATTGCTCTGCAGTAACTATACTGCAGCAGTATTTAAGACCCAAATCCGCTACCCCCCCTGCTATCAGCTATTCTAATTATCAAAATGTCAAGCAAAAAACAACCTAAGTTCTGGTTCATCTCTATATTTTTTGTATTTTTTCATGATAAAATTATGTCATGTTATTTAATAAATGTGTGCAACCAACAAAACCTAAAAAAGAAACCTGGCAGATTAATGCTTTGATAAATGTGCCATGTTGTTTGTACATTTTTAAATTCTCTTTGCACACATAAAAGGACACAGCTTTTAGGCCAGATTCAACTCAAGTAAGGAAACATTTTTTCCCCTTAGGCTACTATGGGGTTTTAACTATATTATTGAAGGGATATGCCTGTTGAATCTCTGTCTCTTGCATAAATAGCATGCTCAGGCTATGATATACAATATAAATACAACAGATTTTTTTCTTCATTGCCATGAAATTTAGCTTTTTATCAGGTGCTAATTAACCTACTAAAAAATAAAGCAGGTATAACTGTTAATAAAATTGTACCAAGAGGTTTTTGAAATGTTTATGCACCAGGGTATGGTTTTTCCTTTATGTCTGATTGCACTATTTACATAAACCATAAAAGTAAACACACAGCAGATTTGATTGTTGTAGAAGAATCTTCTCAAGGTTAAACCCTTTTCTGCATAACCATATATTATTTCCTCTTCATTTCTATGAAAAAGCTAATCTGCACAGCCTACTCCAGAAGGATGTAGATTCCATGTTATTCTTTGTTCAAAACATTTTTTTTGTTTACCAGTTTTTAAATGCAGTGCAGGTGTATTTTTACATTTCCTTTTTAATTTGTTTAGCATGATATTTGTACTTCCATATTTGTTATTTAGGGAAAAAAGTCAGCTTACATTGCTCAGTCAAGTTTACATTTCAAATATATAAACATTAGTGCGGATTTTTTTCTTTGCATAATGCAATATAAGCAAAGTCCATTTACAATAAATTTTTCAATAAATTGGAAGTTTTTGCAACTAAAATGTTACTGGAAAACCTTTTCTGTCTGCCCTTCTTCTGTTATTCTCTTCTTAGTTTGCCAGACTACAGAAACAATGTATCTAGTATTATCTCTCATCCTAATTGCACAAAAATACTGGCACAACAGGGATAAACCCTGCTGATTTTTAACAGTAGCAAACCATGTAACGTTTCAGGGACATGCCCCTTCGTCAGAGCAATTTGGAACATGGTGGAAAGTGCCAAAGTCTCTCCAAATACTGTGCACCAGGCGGAACAGAGTGGAAAAGCCAGGGTGTGGATTGGCATTATCTCTCATCCAGCCAATTGTACATCTTTTATTCTTCACAGGTCTAAAAATCATGGAAGCCTTGCACATTTCTGTTATTCTCCTTCTTTGTAGGTCTGTTAAACACAAAACAAACAAACAAGGCCTTGTGGGAACTGAGGTCTTGGCTGGAGGAGAACTGTCTTTTAATACAATGGGACAGAGGTATGAAGCTTTGAGTGTCTGGGTTCAGGCTAACAATTTCACGACCATCAGTTTCTGAACTTACTTGTGTTTTTTGCAGCCAGTTACATTGTTTTGCTGTCAAAAAGAAAAAGCAAAATCTCATTAAAACCTGGCAAGGTTTTTTTTTTTTCATTTTTGGTTTTTGTAACTGTCTGCTTAAACCTGGACTCTTGAAGCTTCCAATATCTACCCTAAGTATCAATAAAGTAGTAAGGGAAAAGAGAAGAGGGCATTGTAAGAGATAGACACATCTCAAGAGTAGGTAGAAGATACAACAAGAAGGAAGGGGTCTGCATTCTAGTAGTTGCTTGCTATCCAGTGACAAAGGCAAGAAAAGGAAGGTCTTTGGATCCTTCATAAGGTGGTACCCCTTGATGTGTGCCAGACACCTACGTGCCTAGAGATCCCTCTAGAGTCAGGAAGGTGGGCAGTAGGAGAAACACCCTGTCACATCTTTATTGTTTTAATAGGCATTGTGACTATGTGAATAACTGAAGAGCTGTGATAAAATGTGAAGTTAATGTGAGTAAAGCTGTTCCTGAATTCATCAGTTACATTGTTGTGGACCTCCAGTTTATTAGTATTAAATGTTAATTGATATTAAATGGTCACCTAAATTTGGTATGAGCTAAGGGGTTTCAGTAGTACAATAAAGTAATAAAGTAGTAAATACTGTACTACAGGTATGGGATCTATTATCCAAAATAGGGATATTTCCGTAACTTGGATCTACATACCTTCATACCTTAAGGGGCTGATTTACTAATCCACGAATCCGAATCCCGAATGGGAAAAAATCGGATTGGAAACAAACATTTTGTGACTTTTTCGTATTTTTTGAGATCTTTTCATCGCCGTCGCAACTTTTTCATGAATTGTCACGACTAGGGGGCCGATTTACTAATCCACGAACAGATCGAAAGCGTCCGAATGCGTTTTTTTCGTAATGATCGGTATTTTGCGATTTTTTCGTCGCCGTCGTAACTTTTTCGTAAATTTTCGCGACTTTTTCGTAGCCGTTATGACTTGCGCGAATTGTCGGGACTTTTTCGTATTGAGCGCTAGTAAACGGCAGGCAAACCTTTTCCGATTTTTTTGCGACGTCTACGACAATTCGCGCAAGTCATAACGGCTCCGAAAAAGTCGCGACAATTTACGAAAAAGTTACGGCGGCGATGAAAAAATCGCAAAATACCGATCATTACGAAAAAAACGCATTCGGACGCTTTCGATCTGTTCGTGGATTAGTAAATCAGCCCCCTAGTCTACTAAAAAGTAATTTAAACATTAATAAACCCCATAGGATTGTTTGCCTCTAATAAGGATTAATTACACTTTAGTTAAAGATACTGTTTTATTATTACAGAAAAAAAAGAAATTTAAAACTTGAATTATTTACTCATAATGGCATCTATGGGAGATGGCCTTCCTGTAATTTGGAACTTTCCGGATAATGGATTTCTGGATAACGGACGCCTTACCTGTACTAAAGTTATATATCACTAGAGTGCCACATTGCAGGCAGAATATATGGACTTATTATGAAGGATGTTGTACATTATATGGCAGATATTATACAGTATACAGACAAAATCAGTCCATCTTGCACCTTGTAGAAGACTTGTATGTATGTATATCTTTATTTATAAAGCGCTACTTATGTACGCAGCGCTGTACAGTAGAATACATTAATATAAACAGGGGGTATTAAAATAGATAAATACAAAGTATTACAATAAGCACAAATAAATAAAAGATACAATTGTAATAAGTTAAGAGTCAAAGACACAAGAGGATGGAGGTCCCTGCCCCGTAGAGTGCTCCAAAAGGTAGTCTTTTAGTTTGGTTTTAAAAAGACTGAGGGAGGATTCTCTCCAGAGGAAATCAGGGAGGGCATTCCAAATGTAAGGGGCAGCAAGGCAGAAAGGTTTAAGGCGGGAAACAGCAGTAGTAGTGGGGGGCGCAACCAAACGATTGCTCTGCGAGGAACAAAGGAGTCGGCCAGGAACATACAGAGACACAAGGGAAGAGATGTAGTGAGGAGCAGAGGAATGGAGGGCTTTGAAGGTTAAGAGAAGGAGTTTGTAAGATATTCTTTGTTTAATAGAAAGCCACGATAAGGACTTTAGAAGGGGAAGGGCCTGAACTCTCCTGGATGAGAGGAGGAGCATTCTGGCAGCAGTATTTAATATAGACTGTAGGGGGGGAAAGATGGGAGACTTCATCAGATTTACAATATGCCCAGTGTCAGCAACCTCAAAGTCTAGTTGGGTTGCAGGAACCCTTACAGCCCCTTGTGACCAGGAAGCAATACCTTCCAGCATATTTACAGCAGAACAATTAGTGGCAGGTTATCAAAACTAAAGTTTGTTGGAAAAGAATAAGAATGCAAAAAAAATGGCCACAACAAAACTCATGCGACTATTCTTCTGGAACGCTAGCAGGACAGAATATTTCTGTGCATGTTTTGGGTCAGAAAAAAAGTAGCACACTGGCAAGAATTACATTGTTCCATTCATTTTTCAATGAGGAACTGGGAAAATAAATAAATAAAGTTGTTAGAGACAATTCCCATTGACTTCTATTGAACCTCCACAGCTTTTACTTGCTGTTTTGCAAATTGTTTCTTACTAAATCCTGACCATAGTGGTTCTTAAGAATGTTCTCAAGTATATTCATGTCCACATTCTTACCAGTGTTTTTTCTCAAATTTAAATTTAACTGTGTTACTGCATACTGTATTTCTGCCACCAAAATATGTATGAAACATGCAAAACAATAGTTATTTGGGTTACGTAAGGCTTTAAAATTGGCACTAACTTTATATTTGCCTTTGTACTTAAGTTTGTACTACTAAAATAATTCAGAACACACAAAAATAAATACTAGCAGTTACAGATTATAGGACTTTTCCTTAACAAGAGGAAACTAAGGGGCACATTTATGATTACTCGAGCCTTCAGGCTTGAACAATCATAAAGGAAACCCCGCATGAGTTAAGGAACTCACACTGAGTTTCCTTTATGATTGCTCAAGCCCGAAGGCTCCATCATAAATCTGACCCACACTGTGTAATGTTTTAAATGACCCAGCAGGAAGTGTTACATGCGCCTGCCTGCTGGCAGTGTAAAACCTGAACCCACATTAACGTTACATGCTAGGTTATGACATGCTATATACCACATTTCCAGCAGGAACACATATTAAAAGGGGACATTCTCCTGCAAGTTGAATGTGGTCTAATCAAGTGTGTCAATGCCCAACTGCATGGCTTTATGTGGGTAAAACTGGACCAACTCTATTTCCCACAGATCCAATCTTAGTTGTTCTCCCTGTGGTTAGCAATTATAAAATGTAACAGGAGTAAAGACAGTGGAGATATAAATTCATACTGGAAATCAGTATAAATACTGAGTCTTATAGCAGTGTGTGACAGAACATGCTTAGGAGATCAATAGGGTTCCTTTAACAATGGGCAAAAATTTCATTACTTACTTTCAGACTGTCTCCAGAAGCAATGTTAGCATAAGAACTAAATACTTAGCATGGGGCTTTTATGGGTGATCAGATGGTAGCAAACATACCTTCGCCATGTGCAATGCCAGGCATCAGCTGGAGCAATGTATAGGTCACTACTATTGGACACTGAAGCAGTGGAAATGCATCCTATGAAGTGGCATTTCACCATCTGGCAGAGAGATAGGAATATCTGGGTTTTGTACATGCTGGAAGAACACTAGTTTCTCTCTGAATGCATAATGTCAACAGTGAAGTTTGGTAATAGAGAAATTTAGGTCTGGACGAGTTTACCATGTTTTGGGCCTCTAGTACAGTTAAAAGCAAGCCTTAAAGCTACAGTGTACAATGACATTCCTGACAATTTTATGCGTTGTGATCTTGTAATCCTGGTTCAGCACATTAATACCCCTATGTACAGAGTAAGGTCTGCATGGCCTGGTAGACTGAAGTGGAAAAACTTGATTAGTCTGCACAGAGCCTTGACCTCAGCTAAACCTGTAAAATAAATTGAAATGTTGACTGAGAGCCAAAACCTTATCCACAACTTCAGTGCATTCCTTCCCTCACTAATGTTTTTGCACTGAAAGAGAGAAATTCCACCAAAAATCTAATCTCCCAGAACAGTAGATGCTTTTATAAAAGCAAAGAGAGGATTAGCTTGACATTGGGTTGGAAATGAGGTATTGGAGCGGTAGTTGTCTTGATACTTTTGCCCAAACACTCTTTCTTAAACACAGGGAAGTGTTTTCATAAATATCCCAAACGTTTTTAGGAAAGCAATTTATCAGACTTGAGCAGTCAAGCTCCTTCCTGTCCTATGGAGTGTTAGAACTCAATGGCAGCATTGAAATCTTACATCCCCATAAAGCTTTGCCTTAAAATGAATGCAATGTAAGTTAATAGGGGCTTAATTATGTGGTAAAAATTATTTTCCGCATCACCACAAATCTGTGTAAACAGAGTAAACCCTCTTGTTATTATTTTTATTTTTTAATGAGCAATAACTGTCATAACTGCTCATTAAAAGAAAACAAATATGCAGCATAACAAATCTGCCCCTTAGGCTAATGGTAGATTTACCACAAAGCTGCAGGTTTTTAACCTTACCTGCTATGTAGTGGATATTAAATAAATCTATTTGCCTATTTCACCACTTTTTAGATATCCAATATGTTATTTGGGAGATCAACTGAACATCTTCATGCCTGCTGTTAATACCTCCCTGCCTGCTGTAAGTGACTGATTCAGTTTGGAATAAGAAACTTATTCCATCACAAATCAGTAAGTTCTAAAAAGCATAATGGCGCAGTGTACAGTAAGCATGGCTTATGTTGAACATATTTTCTACCTCTTGTTTTCCTTAGGGGAAATACCTACAGTTTTGTTATTTCATGGACTAATCACTGCAGAACACTGCAGTTGAAAATACTTTGATTTTTAGGGTTCAGGGCATGAGTTGTCTGGTGCTAATTAACAGGAATTAACTTTTCCCTTTATGGTGAAATGGTGAACGGTATGGGCAATGGCACATGGGTTGATCTGACGTATTAGTAGTTCAGGATGGGAGACCAAATCAAAACTCATGTGCCATCTTAGAGATGGTAACAGCACAGTGGCTTAGTGGGTGGCATTATTGCCTTGCAGTGCTGGGTTTCTGGGTTCTATTTCAGCCAGGGCACAATGTGTAAAGAGTTTGGATGATGTATAAAAACTGTGAAAACATGAAATACCAGGAAATAAAAAATCAAATAAATAATTAATTTATGAATGAAAATTTAATGAAAATTAATTTTTTTAATTCACTGATTAAAGAATGCAAAAAAAATGATAACTATATTTCTGTATTTGTTTTGTTGTTTTTTTATACAACACGATAACAGCTGATTTTAGCGCAGTACTGGAGTAAGCATAAGCATTTTCATTTCTCAGGCTGCAGACCCCTCATTACAACTGCTCTTCTAATGTATATTTAATTGTTGTCATAATCAAATTAGTGGTATTCTGGTATCCTAAGGAAAGGAATGTTATATTTATCTCTCTATAATTTTCCTCTAATTATCACTCACCATCTTTACAGGGGAAATACATTGTTATTGTATAAGGAAAAAGAAACAATACAGTGCATAGAGCAGAAAATATCAAATCTGTTATACAGAAGTCAAGCAGGAAGCAAGGAGTATACACATAAAATGTCAAAATGGAACCATTATAAACATTAACATCAGTCATTAAAATGTAATTCTGAAAAAAGCAAAATACCTTGTGAATTCCCATTAAAAACCATTTAATTACAGCCAGAAGTAAGAATCATGTTAAGTGTCTGTCTGACATTAGTGTTGAGTTTGGTTATCACTTAATTTAAAGCCGCAGGTCAATTGCTTTCAAATCTTATTGCAGCAGCTAATACTGTCTGAAACATGATAATAACTTAATGCACATATGCAAATCAGTTAATTTTACCAGCAAGCATTAACTAAATTGTTGCAGTAATCATAAACTAAGGCAAATTAGTTATTCAGAAGTTAAAGGATTTGTAAACCCAGATATAAATATTGCATAACAAAAGCAAACTTAATTCTAAGCAACGTTGCAAATTACAAACGTTCAATGATTTTAAAGTTATTTGTAAATGCCAGAACTGTTAGCACCCCTTCAGTCAAGATTCCATTGAGTTTTTCTTTATCTGTTGGGTAATCACAGCACACGGAAAGGAAAGCCATGGAGCTATAAGCACAGGGGCGGCATGACAAGGGATCCGAATAACCAGCAGCCAGATTACACTGGTTTATGTTTAGAGATTGGCAGAACTAGGTTCAACTGTGATTAGGTGAGAAGGAAAGAGTTAAGGCAGGAGAAAGCTACCCTGGGGGTGGAGAAAATGAGAGGGATGTGATGTCAGAAAAAGAGGGCATTCACTTCCGTATCTTCTGAGCAGGTAGAAACATCCCACCCTCCCTCCCCCTTTTTGCATATTTTGCAAAATGTCAGGAGTTTCTCTTCTTTTGTTTTCATATTATCTATGAATAACTGAATCTGGATGTTTTCCTGAATGCATTGTTATATTGTGCTTTCTGTATCTTTATGTGGTATAAACTTAAGAGTCAGCATTGTATTTAATTCATGTTAACTACGAATGCTTGATCCAGGAAATGTTTCTGATCGCCAAGGGAGTCAGGAAGGAATTTTTTCCCTCTTGAAGCATAATTGACACTAGCTTCAGGTTGGGGTGTTTGCCTTCCTCTGGATCAAAACAGTGGATAATATATTAAGTTTTCTTTGTCACAGCAGCGGTAGGACCTTGCCAGAGTACTGCACAAATCATTTTAGCAGAATGAGAAAAGAGGTTCTCTCCTGTGACTGCACGGTGGATTGATAGATACACACACTACTACTGCTTGTGCTAGGTAACAGCCTGCTTGGATTTCCTATCATCGAGACACTGCAGATTCAGGACTGGCAGCAGGGCTGCTGAACTTCTCTAATGGTTGGTAATGCAGCTCCTGCTGGTAGCAGATTTTAGGGCCATCCTCTCTGTAGTTAGAGGCAGTCTAATACTCATTCAAGTCTTCAGCAAGGAACGGCAGAGCATAGTAGCAACCTCTTATGTAATTATGGCTTTAGAATATTGCCTTGGGTTAGGCTGGCATGGTCCTATTTATTTGATAAAATGTGAATAAATGCTGTGGCCATTTTCTCCACCTCTGTCTCCTGGTGTTTCATTAAGGTATGTAACAAGGGGGTTCAGTGGGGGGCCTCAAGGCAAAGGGTCAATTGAGGAGTCCCCTTGTCATGCATTGTCTGGGCTGGGATAGATATATATTGCAATATAGGGGCAATATAGGGGCATATAGTCAAAAGCAGCAGTGCAGAGAATTGCAAAGCTCAACCTACTCAATGTCAGTTTACAGATAACAGTTAACTTTAACATAACGTTAACATTTGTAATGAATGTATAATGCAAGTTTGCTTAGAATTCAGCTTGGCATAATTACACTAAAATGTTATATTTAGGATTACAGCTCCTTTAATATATTGAGCCTAGGGATATAAAGAAAATGAAACCAAATTGTAATGGTGTGAAAGTCAAAGTATAGCATATCTTGCTGGAAATTTGGTACCATGAGTCAAGCAGGGGCTTTAGATGCAATTACCTTTAATGAATGGAATTTCTTTGCACAACTGTTTCCATTGTGCATGACCACAACTGCCCTTGTGGGTTATAAATTACCCCTATTAAGTGCAGTAACCCATATCAACCAAAAAGATGTTTGCATTTGAACAGGTGACAAGTAAATGATATCTGCAACAACCAGTGGTAAGAAATTTATCCATAAACCAGTAGTTAAAAAAAAATACATATTGTATACTGTATTTTGCTCTCACCAGAAACCTTTTTTTTTTTTTTTTTTTTGCAACATCATTATTTTGTTTCTCTTTGTATACAATACATTTTTGTTTAATTGTGGAAGAACAGAAGGACAAGGGATAGCATTTACACTTTATGTGGCAGTGAAGTAAAATACATAGCATACTAGGGTATGTACACAAGAAAAGTGATCAATAAAGCCTAAATTAAGAACTTTTATCATTTTAAAAATGCAGCCGGATTTTTACAGCCATCTGTTGTTGCTCCAAGTCGCATCTACCATGCTGTGATCAAATGCAAAGTGTTGCCTTCTCCTATACTTCTGTGCTTTTGTTACAGAGAATTCAAGAAGATTTTGAATGGTTTTGGGATTTGAGATGAAACAATTTAAAAGATTAGTATATTAATGAAAGAACAATATAAATGTTTGAAAGAATGAGGAACACAACTGGAGAGAGAGAAAAGTAACTACCACATGTTGGACAAAGCAAAAAGGTTGGGATGACAAGTTTGCAGAATATAATTACCTTGATTTATTACCGTGACTCATTATTGCTTTCATATTCTTTTAAAGGGGACCCTAAGAAATAATTCCAAATACTTTCAATTGTGTTTGTCAAGCAAAATAAACTTTACTTTACACTATATAAATTATTTCAATCTTGTTACTTTCAGTTTTGGAATTCACAACAAGCAGGCAGGTGCCATTTTGTGGCTATAAAGACAAGCATTGTATCATTTCACAATTTTGTTTATGTGCCAGAACAGGGGACCTGATGGCTATGCCCATGAAATAGCTACATCATTATAGACAGTGAGGAGGGTGGGGGCAAAGTTAGGAGTGCAGTGACACCTAGGAAGTGAACAAGGAAAGTTTAAGTAATTACTTGCCCTGCCTCTATGCCTGAGACATAGAGGCAAGGCAGGCATTGTATGAACGACAGCTTAGATTTTTAAATAACTTAATAACAGGTATAGATTTTATGTTTAATTTGAAGAGATCTTTTATTATACTTCTTTGTATGTATAGGTGACAGGTCTTCTTTAAACTAAGAGTAAGGAGTAGATACACTAGCAATGATTTGCAGGGAAATAACAAAGCCACCGGTAATGTCTTGCAGGGAATGGTTGGAGGAACTGAGATCGACTTACAGTGAAGTAATGGAGGGACTAGGAAAATATTTGAAGAAGGAGTATAAATGTATCAAGTAATGTGTAAAATATTAATAATTAAGATAGTCCTTTACTGAGATGCTCCTGGTAAATGTGTTTAAAATGAAAGTACCTGTATAACATTTTTTTTTTTTTTAAATGAAAAAAATAAGTAATTTTTTATGTACTATTTGAAAACAACTGAACTGCAAAAAGTGTTTGGAAAGATGACTTCCCCTTGCCAATAATATACATAGACCCCACTGAAAATGTAGTTGCAATGCAGTCTCATGATCAGATTTTACAGGACATTCACCAACTCTGCTGTTACATGATTACCCTATTTCATCTCCTTTTAAAAACCCACTGTTGCTTAGCAAACTGTCTGATTCATTATCCAGTATCCATCACTGTAAGGTCTTTAAGATCTAGATATCCTTCTACAGAAACCAATGACATATATATGTATGTATACCATAAATGACATATCCCAGCTCTAGAAGAAATGCCCTAGATATTACGGACTGAATGGAATGATAATCATTTCTGCTGAGAATTTTAAGCAACAGTTAACAAATTAGGTAATGTAGAGATGGGACAAGTTAAGAAAAAAACATTACAACAGTGTTTGAAAAGTTTCTTATTTATTCCTGCAAGAAATGCGTAAGGATGATTTCTCAAAAGCAGGCTTTATTTTTATTTCCATAATGGACACAATCAATCTCCTAAGAAGACTGGCAGATGACTACCTCAGTAGTATGTATATACCAGTACTGCAGTTATGTGTTTATAGTGTCCCTGTACCGAACAAGAAATCACTCATCTTTTTACAATGAGTTCGTGTTCATCATCATTTTTCACTTACTAGGTTTTGCTATTACTTAGTTATGGGCTGAGTAAAAGGGGAATCATTTTAGAACTTGCTTATTTGTATTTCTTTAATGATTACAACTGCAAACAGTAGCTAAATGTGTTTTCAACTAATGGAAAGCTTTGTATTCAGGCAAACCTAGCATCAATTAATATATATATATTGAGACTGTAGCTTAGTGAGAGCATATGTCCTTTCATATGTTAAAAGGACCTTGACAAATAAAAGATATTCTCTGGCCACCTATTTACTTCTCGGCAACCACATTAAATTTAATTTGTAATAACTTGAGCACACCATCATGGAAATAATGACACATTAAATCCCAGCATCTGCTGGTCAACTTGAACTGAGCTGATTTATCATAATTTGATTAGCTACTGGCCAGAGAGAAGCATCATTATACACACGGTGAAAATTAAGGTCATTGTGGTGCATTGTAGGGGTTGTAGGACTTGTATGAGAGTAACATTGAACTTGCATAATATTACACTTTTTATGTCTATAACTACCCTCTCCAATTAGTTTTTGGGACATCTAGACCAACACCATCCTCATCATTTCCAAGTCCAGCCCCCAAATGGCAAATCTTGCTTTACACCACGCCTTGACAGCCAGATAGCACTCACACCCATGTATAGTGTACTAAGCAGTCGTAGATGGGTTATATTCAAAATGTTTTCTTCAAAGAAACCAAAAAAGCAATTGCTATGAAAAGGAAATAAGGCTGCAAATAAATGACAACCTGGTTTCATCATTTCATTGCTTAATGATCTGCCCACATAGTTACAAGGAGCAGTAGTAGTAGTTCTAACATATTTACCATCACCATAAAAAAAAAATCCAATGTACTTTCTTGACTTGAATAAACATACAGAGCATACTTCACAAACACATAAACCAAAATGTAATATATACAAATTTATTAGTTTAACTATTCCCAAACAACAGGCATAATGGGATGCAAAGGAGTAACAGTATTGTGTACCTAATTCCCTATATTAATACTCTGTTTCCATATAATTACATAGTTTAGACTGAAAAGAAGGCAATTGTCTATGAAGTTCCCAGGTACCAGAAACAAAGCAAGTCGAGGTTACACACCCTTTAAAGCTCCTCTGCCAGTGATTAGGGATGTAGCGAACATCGCCAAAAATGTTCGCGGACCCGTTCGCGGACTTTCGGCAAAACTCGCGAATATTCGCGAACTTTGCGAACCCCATAGACTTCAATGGGAAGGCGAACTTTAAAACCTAGAAAAGCCATTTCTGGCCAGGAAACTGATTTTAAAGTTGTTTAAAGGGTGCCACGACCTGGACAGTGGCATGCAGGAGGGGGATCAAGCAAAAATTTCTCTGAAAAATACTTTGTAAAAAAAACGCCAAAAAAAAAAATCGCAAAAAAAACAGCCAAAAAATAACGCCAAAAAAAAAACGCCAAAAAATAACGCCAAAAAATAACGCCAAAAAAAAAACCGCAAGCTATTCCTATGTATATGCATAGGCGATAAAACGCGGCGGAAAAACCAAGGCGAAAAAACGCGGCGCCAAAAAAAAACGCGGCGAACCCAAAGTGGCGAACATCGGCAAAAGTCCGCGAATTTGCGCGAACGCGAACACCCGATGTTCGTGCGAATTAGTTCGCCGGCGAACAGTTCGCTACATCTCTACCAGTGATACCTTATATACAGTATAATTGCCTGCATATTGTGTCATATTCCTTATTCACATATTTGTGGCCCAGTTTGCCATAGATGGGACGCTGGATATCCTTTATATGAATTGCAATCCTGCTTTGGATTTTGTAGCATCAATGTCATTTATATTGTTGTGTGGCTCCCTGGCAGTTGTATTATTTCCTCCAGATAATATTGACCTCTCTAAGGATTGTGGTAAATCTCAGTGCTGAAAGATACTAATAGCAGTATAATGGGTCATATTTCTGTGGCAGCTCATTTTTTAATCAAAAATATGGATAGTAAATGATGTGGATAATAAATCCCTTGGAGCTTGCTCTATTAGTAATACATCTTGCTTTGTGTCTGGTAACAAATCCCTGAGCATATCTAGAAAATAAAGGTTCAAATTATCTAGTATAATCTGGTCCAGGTTACCTCTTAACCTTATATTGTTCCTCCTATTTTTGTCTTCTGTGTCTGCTAATACATTTGTAACTCTTTAAACGTCTTTCTCTTGAATGCCATTTGTGTCATTTAACAAATTATAAGAGTTTACAAATTCTGATATTTTGTTTTCCAGAAGGTCAGCTTGAAGGTCAAGCAGTTTCCTGAGAAGATCTGATAAGATCTTGAGTCAGATCAGGAATGTGTGCTGTTTCATAGGTAGTCTGTGTTATTTAATGCAGTAGTCAGCATCATCTGGGTAAGGTGTGTGAGATGTGGGCTGTAGGCAAGATTTCGGGTCAATTTGTAAGCAGGTACAGGCTTGTGTTCTGGTTGGATGAAATGTTATTGCAGTTATGTTTTTCCCCTGAACAGAGCTTAGCTACTGTGCAGCCATTGTGGGTGTTTTGGTGTTTAGCGCCACCCTCAAACAAGAGCACTTTATATTTGTTGATGGGATATTTGGTTTTATTTTAGACAAAGTCTTTTTATGAAATTACATTTTTCCAGGTCTACCAAATATGGTAACCTTTTTTAAAGAAAATGGTGAAAATATTTTCTTTTCAAAAGGTTTTATTATTGGAAGCCTAATGCTCAATCCATGGCTTTATTTTAGAAAGAGGGAAAAATAACACATGGTAAAAGTTTCTGGAAATGGCCTTATTTTTCATATTTTTGCCATTTAAAATATCTCACATAGCAAAAGTAGAACATTTAATCCAGTCCGGTTTACATAATTTAAACATTTATTTCATAATGTAGTGAATGTTGAGTAGTAAAATTACTTGGTTGGTATATAACCAATTTCCTATACTCCTTGTTATCTCTTTGTTACCCACAGATTTACATAGAAACTGCTCTAACACAACTCGCCAACACAACTCACAAATCAATCTTTCAGTGACTTATGATTACTTACTATCTTATGTTTCTCTGTTGGGGTTCCTCAGTGTTCTTTCTAGGTCCCTATTATTGTTTCCACATACTTCCTAATTTAGACGACTAATCTAGTCATATAGTTTCCCATTTTACCTTTACAGTACTCTGATTTTTCTCTCCTGTCTTAATACTCAACTTAGGCCTCCTTTTGTTTGATCTGTAAAAACCCTCTTTCATCAGACCCAGAACCCTGAAACAAGCTTTCATTCCTTCTTCTCCATAATTACTCCAACAAGAAAATCATTAAATAAAACATGGTAAAACCACCTATGAAATATTTCTCGAAAATAACAAGACCTAACCCTCCATACACTGCAATCAGGGTCGGACTGGGCCACTGGGATACCGGGGGCAAAACCCGGTGGGCACCGGCGGCCCAGACCCGAACCCTGTTACCACTCCCCTGGCCGCCGGTGTCCTCCCCTGACACGTTAAACTTATGTGACTTCAGGGGATAATGTCGAGCTGGTGGCAGGGGCCCCTGCAAGGGATGTTGGGGAGGGGGTCGGCTGGGCACCTTGGGGGGTGCGGGGTCCCTGGGCCCTGCACCACCTAGTCCTACCCTGACTGTAATCATTGTAGTCCATAATAAATGCAGCTACCAGACACACATACCTAACCTGTCAAACCACTAACCTAATCCCTAAATTCCAAACTACTGACTGCTAATAGCAGATCACAACTCTGCCCCACATTATATCTCTGAACTTATCTCCAACTATCTATTACACCCTTCTAGTAATCTACTTCTCATCTCCCTCTAGGTTTCACTAGAGATGCACCCTTCTCTGTAGTCCCTTTACATGTAGTATAACACTTTCTTTTAAGCTTAAAATGTAAACACCTGTAGTTGTTCCTTTTTCACGGAAAATACCTGTACTTTTTTCACTGCCACCTATAAGAGCCTGTGCCTTTCCACACCCCTTGCTTTCTTGACCTATTGTTCAGCTGTCTAGCAGCTCAGAGGTTTCTTTATTCTCTCACTGCATCTTTAAAACATTGCTTTGCAAGCATACACAACAGTATATTCCCCTTGTAAGCAAGGAGAGGCATCGCAAAGCAAAACCTTTATGGCTGAATAAAAGAGTTAAGGTCGAGGTTGGTAATAAAAAACGTGCTTTTAAAGCATTCAAGTTAGCTGGGACAGCGGAAACTTTCATCAGGTACAAGGAAGCAAATAAAGCATGCAAAAAAGCTATCAGGCAAGCTAAAATAGAGATGGAAAGGGATATTGCAGCTAGGAGTAAAAAGAATCCAAAATTATTTTTTAATTATGTGAATAGTAAAAAAATGAAGCAAGAAGGGGTGGGAACTTTATTATCACGGGGAGGTACGTTGGTTGATGAGAACGGGGAAAAAGCAGAAATTTTGAACTCTTATTTTTCATCTGTCTATACATCTGAGGAGCCAGCTAATGAAGGCTTCCCTTTTAATATACCCAGTGCTAGTAATTTAGCTACTGACGCGTGGGTCACTCAGGAGGAAATTCAAAAGAGACTTGAACATGTAAAGGTAAACAAAGGTCCAGGACGGGATGGGATTCATCCCAGGGTATTAAATGAGCTGAGCGCTGTGATTGCCAAGCCTCTTCACATAATTTTTCAGGATTCGTTGAGGTTTGGCATGGTGCCGAGAGACTGGCGGATTGCTAATGTGGTGCCGTTATTTAAAAAGGGATCTCGTTCTCAGCCTGAAAACTATAGGCCTGTTAGTCTGACATCAGTAGTAGGAAAGCTTCTGGAAGGGGTAATAAGGGATAGGATAGTTGAATACATTGCAGTTCACAATACTATTAGTTTGTGCCAGCATGGTTTTATGCGTAACAGATCTTGCCAGACTAATTTAGTTGCCTTTTATGAGGAGGTGAGCAGGAACCTTGATGCTGGAATGGCAGTTGATGTCATCTACTTAGATTTTGCTAAAGCGTTTGATACAGTACCTCACAGAAGGTTAATGATCAAATTGAGGAATATTGGCCTAGAACATAAAATTTGTAATTGGATAGAAAACTGGCTGAAGGATAGAGTACAAAGAGTGGTGGTAAATGGAACATTTTCTAATTGGGCCAGTGTGGTTAGTGGAGTACCGCAGGGGTCAGTCCTTGGTCCTTTGCTTTTTAACTTGTTCATTAATGACCTGGAGGTGGGCATAGAGAGTACTGTTTCTATTTTTGCTGATGACACTAAATTGTGCAAAACTATAAGTTCCATGCAGGATGTTGCTGCTTTGCAGAGCGATTTGACAAAATTGGAAAACTGGGCAGCAAACTGGAAAATGAGGTTCAATGTTGACAAGTGCAAAGTTATGCACTTTGGTAGGAATAATATAAACGCGAACTATCTACTGAATGGTAGTGTGTTGGGGGCATCCTTAATGGAGAAGGATCTAGGGGTTTTTGTAGATCACAAGTTGTCTAATTCCAGGCAGTGTCATTCTGTGGCTACTACAGCAAATAAAGTGCTGTCTTGTATAAAAAAGGGCATTGACTCAAGGGATGAGGACATATTTTTGCCGCTTTATAGGTCCCTGGTAAGGCCTCACCTTGAGTATGCGGTGCAGTTTTGGGCTCCAGTCCTTAAGAAGGATATTAATGAGCTGGAGAGAGTGCAGTGACGTGCAACTAAACTGGTAAAGGGGATGGAAGATTTAAGCTATGAGGTTAGACTGTCGAGGTTGGGGTTGTTTTCTCTGGAAAAGAGGCGCTTGCGAGGGGACATGATTACTCTGTACAAGTACATTAGAGGGGATTATAGGCAGTTGGGGGATGTTCTTTTTTCCCATAAAAACAATCAACGCACCAGAGGTCACCCCTATAGATTAGAGGAACAGAGCTTCCATTTGAAGCAGCGTAGGTGGTTTTTCACGGTGAGGGCAGTGAGGCTGTGGAATGCCCTTCCTAGTGATGTGGTAATGGCAGACTCTGTTAATGCCTTTAAGAGGGGCCTGGATGAGTTTTTGAACAAGCAGAATATCCAAGGCTATTGTGATACTAATATCTACAGTTAATATTACTGGTTGTATATATATAGTTTATGTATGTGAGTGTATAGATTGGTTAGTATAGGTTGTGTGCTGGGTTTACTCGGATGGGTTGAACTTGATGGACAATGGTCTTTTTTCAACCCTATGTAACTATGTAACTATGTAACTATGTAACTGCAGTAATTTGCGTCCCTAATAATTTTTCTGCTTTTGTTATCTAGCTGCCCAGCTCTGTAACATCTAACCACTACCAAGGGCTACTGCTGAACTGGAACTGCATGGGCCTGAACATTATCATAGAACTCTTACTAGTATACAGATTGATCAGTCAGATTGCGATCCTTGTATGTGGCCAAAATACAGATGTCAAAAGCCTGGCCAGTTTCTTTAAATTCTCCTAGTAATATGAACAACACTAAATTCTTGACAATGCCCAGTGTGCACAACATGTTTAGTAATGGAAAGTGACAAATACTGATATAGTTTTTAGCCACTTGCATTTCAACATGACTTTGAGAAAAAATAGTACTTTGAGTCAGAAAATCTGCAAACTTTCTTTACTGCTACTGTATATTGAAGCGTCTGAATTTGCACTGTAGAATAAATGTCATGGTATTCCATGTGCAATATGAAAGAACAGACTAGAGAATCATAGCTGATGCCTTTCCTAAGTGAGACTTTGAGCAATTTGAATGAATTATACAGAATTTTCCCTCAGCTGAAAAAAGCAAACTAGTTTATGAATTTCAGGGGGAGCTTTGGGATTTTTGATGTAATGAGTTTTACAGTTTCAGAGGCAAATGCTTTGCTAATAATTATGTAACAGTAATTAAATCTGAAAAAGGCTGTACTCTAAGTATGTTGATTTATTGCAGCTCCATAGACATGCTCCTGAAGCGCTCATTCAAGTGTATGCTTCCTCTTTCCAGTTTCTTTAAATTCTCCTAGTACACTGGGTCACAGATGGTCTGAGCTGTGATATTTTCCCTATTAAATTCCTAATAATCTTTTTCTAGGCTCAGTCGGGATTTCTCATTTTAATTAGAAGGTTTAAGGAGCTAACTCTGTTTGAAATTTCTCCAAAGAGAGATGGGTGCAGGTGATCCCATTCAGCAGAATGACACAATATCTAGGCCAACACCTCATTTCCATATTAGATTAGAGTTGCTTTGGCATTACTCCCGAATCTAATGATGATGCACAGTCAGTGCTGTAGGCATGAATTTTTGCCATATAAAAATAAGATTAGTTCAGGATTACATTTCAAGGCTTGGTAAGATTATAAAGCTTAACCCACTTCACTCAGAGCAAATGGATGCATTCTCTTTGCAAATTTGGAAAGTGAATTCTCCAAGTGCTTTTTAATCTTTTTGTAGCTTGGAAGTCAAGTCCACCTCAGTATACTGCAGATGTGACCAATGTTGAGTTCATATGTCTTAGAATAAATTCATGCATAATACATGATTCAAATTTGCCTTATTATGCAAACATATTTACTATTAACTAACCTGTAGAGTATATGCATATAATTATACCCACAGATGAACTGTTTTTGTTTATTTGCTCCTTTATGGAAAGTAAAATATAAAGTAATAGGATGCTGACAGCACAGTACCTCCTTTTATCTGTACATATGTGTTTATACATATGACTGTTGGCTGCCATATACTTCCCTTTAGTGGAGTTACTCTCCATTAGTGGCAATAGAAAGTTGCTGTCAAGTGACCTTATCAAAATAGCTTTGCTCTGTTTAAAGCAGTGGTGAATATTTTCTCCCCATTGGTATATGTAAAATTCACTTTTTTGTGTTTGAGTCTTCTACTAGTCTTTATTTTGTTTTTACAATATGCATATTTAAGTGATAATGGCACTATAAGAAGACCTATATCTAGTTATAAAACAATATATTGTTTAACCTTTCTAGGGATATCACAGGTTATGGTTCTGACCCCTTACTCTCAAATATTACCCTTACTAGATTCTAGGAGAATGGCACACTAGTGTAATGCAAATAATAATCTGGTTGGTACCAGTGCCTTAAACAGCTAAAATGTATTAACAAGAACAGGACAAATGCAGCTGGCAGAGTATATTTAATAGTCAATATTCCAAATTTTATGAAAAATAAAGTACATAAAATTTGTGCTTGGGCAAATCATGCTAATCATGCAAGAATTATATTAAGGCACTAGATATTAAAATACATTTTTAGTTTAAACCACAATGAATAAACCTGTCGTTTTGGGATTCAGCCAAATTCAAATGGGTTATGTAATAGAAGGCACAACATTTGTTACAGGTCTAGTCACATACAGTATAGCAAGTAATCAGGTGATATTTACTGGTAACCTGTTTAAAAGCAAACAATTTATTGGCTGCTATGGGTTATTGCACCCAGTCAAACTTTGTGCCCTTTATTACATATGGGGATAAATGTACAGCGGAACTGCCTCTGAAGCTCTGGACAACAAAGTGCAACAATGTTTTGTTTACAATTTTTTTCTGAGATATTAATATGCAAATTAGAGTTTAAACTGAGTTGATGATTTGGCTAAATGCGCTGTGGAGAATAATATTCAGCAACATCTAAAATGTGGGATTCAGTGCTTCCATAAACTTAACTAATGTGACAGGTCTGAGGTGTGAGTGTATGTACACATTTAAAATCATGGGGTTGCCATGAGCACTTTTGTTAGCAGTTACACATATTTTAAAGGGCAAGTCAACCCAAAATAGAATTTTTTGCTTAATAAAAGCAAAATTCTAAGCAAATTTGCAATATACATTCATTAAAAATGTGTAATGGTTTTTGAGTTATTTGTATATATAACCGCTCTTAAAAGCAGGGTTTGCCTGTCCTTTTCTATTCTCTGCCCTGCTGGCTCAGACTGTGACACAAGGCAACAGACTGACAGACTTGACTTGCTGGAGGAGACTGACAGTTGCAACATTGTCTAAAAAGTCATAACCAGGAGTTCAGCAAAAGCTGCTTGCTATAGCAATTACATTTAAGCACTAACAATTTTTAATAAAATGTAAAGTTGCTTAGAATTAAGATGTATTTTATTAGGGTTGACATGCCCTTTAAATGTGGTTCTCAAACTGCAGAGTAGCATTTTCCTTAGCTTGTAGTCTGTGAATTTTGTTAAGACAGATCTTTCCATTGCCTTAGAGTATGAATAAAACAATTAGAGGGTCCTAAGGGGCACCATTGACTGGGCATAGTTATTATTATAACTATATAATAAAGACACCAAGACCCCTGGATCGATTGCATAGGCCACAGCTTTAATTAAAAATAAAAAATAAACCGTAAATGACAGTTAAATTACAAACATTACTGCAACAGGAATGCTTGCCTATAGAATTTCACCGAGTGAATGAGCCACCGCCATGAGCAAGTAGAAGTGAATTGAGCCATAATCAAACCCTTACACCATCACCCTAAAAGGGACCAACCATCTCTACAAATAGGGAAATAGTGAACCATTTCCTACTTCAGTAGGCATTCCCCCACCTGCTGAGCTATGACAGCACCAAAACTCCCCCATTACCAAAACCCAGACTTTGCCAACTCTTGGCTCCAAAAAATAAGGGCGGGGGGGTGGAATGTTGCTACAACTGTTTCTGACACTGACTGATGAGTTTCCAGTTGAGCAATTCCTTCCCCTTACTTGGCAACTCCCCCCCTTGCTTCCCTTACAAACTGCTAACCCTTTCTACCCTTTCGCCTGCCTAACCTGGTCAAAGCCCAATACCCTAACCTGTTCAAGGGTTAGGGTATAGGGCTGAGAGTATTGTGTATGAGGGTGGAAATTAATACTAGTCCTTATACCTTTGAAAGGGGACAGTAGATAGGTGCATGTAGGGGTTTATACACTTCAAAATCCCTTACCAACTACCTGTGGAATTGAAAACATAAAAAGCGTACCTTTATTCATGATGAAAAAGAGGAACTAAGCTTAACTAAAGAAGTAGGCTAGAAATGTTTGGGATTCTATACCAGCCCGAGGTAGCCACAGCCCTTTAGCATTGAAGAGTAGTTTCGAAATTTTTCGCCAATTTGCTAATTTTTCAGCAGTTTTGCAATTTTTTTCCCGAAGAGAAACAGGACAGATTCACTCATTAGTTTTTGTGCTTTGTGTGTCCAAAGATGTCCCCAGTAGCTCTCCATCTTAGTTAATGCTGATTCACTGTTTTCAGTTATTGAGTTTAGGGATTGATGCACAATTTACTGTATATCTAGAATATAAATGTCACAATATAAGGCTGATTAGTAGATAATACAGATTATTAGTACTGATGAGCGAATATGTCCGTTTTGCTTTGCTGTAAAAATTTGCAAATCTTTCAAAAGATTTGTGAAACAGCGAAAAAGTCACGCATAAAAAAAATTGTCGCGAGCGACAATACTTTTGAGGCAACAATTCTTTTGATGAGAGACAATTCTTTTTGATGAGAGAGACAACTCTTTTGACGGGACAGACAATTCTTTTGATGCGAGAGACAATTCTTTCGGCGTTCGTGTAGAAAATTTTTCTGCAGAGAACTTTGTCGCCCATTTCGTGAAAAAATCCACCAGTGGCAAAATGCAGGAATTCGCTGCAAAACGATGCCTGCCGAATTTTTTCGTCCGTCACTAATTATTAGTACATGGCAGCTTTGAAGCCAATGCAATTAGCATCAGAATTTAATAAACAGTCCTTTAGCATCACACACTGTGACAGGCCAGCCTCACTTTCTGCTTGATAATTTGCCACAATCCCTAAGCTTAGCTTCTCAGCAGCTGCTCAGAGCTCACTGAGCATGTGAATGTCACTGACACTTCTAATATATTCCTGCATGATGACCCCCCTGTGACAACTTTGAATTACTGGATCATTACTACTACAGAGATGCTGAACCTTTAGGCTGGTTCGATAAGTTCAGTATATAACATATGTCATTTCTAGCAATATTCATTTTTTAGCATTTAGTTCCCCTTTAAGGTGCAAGATGAGAACCTCATAAGAAAAAATGGACACATTTTAGCTAGTACAGTAAAATTTTAATTAACATATGCAGTCTTATTATCTTATTTTTTTTTACAACCTCTTTTGTAACAGTAATGGATCATACGTCACATTGGCAAGATATTGTAGGAAACCCATCACATTTGATGGGAGAAACTTAGACAAGAATAATGCTGGCATTTTCATGGACATCCACCAACTGTGTAATTGGTTGGGTTTGCAAGATGTTCCCCTGAATTACCCCCCTAGTCTTCTACTTCACCTTGCTAAGCTTGATGAGGTATATGTAGGGACCTTAGATCACGATGCAGAAACCATAACATTCTAATTGCAACAATGTGAGATGAGGACATGTTACTGAAAAAGCGGCAAATCTTTCAATTTCTCCAATCCATTGGATCATTTTTCTGCACTGGCTGATTTCCTATCCTTTTATTTTATACATTATAGGTGCAAAAAATATGTACACTGCTGCCACTTTTAGTATACATTGGCTAGTGACATAGATCAAGAATGTGACAACTCTGGCCCTACTCATTGTGTAGAATATCCCTCTTTCTTTCTTGGTTTCTTGGTCTCCTTTTTTCAACCAATTTTAAGCAAATTATAGTTAAAATGCTGTACATAGACGATATCGTCATTTTTGTGTTTTCTTTCTACTTAAAACACCCTGCTGTTTAAGGCATTTTACTTAGGTAAATTACACAATAAGTATATTTAAGTAGCAACAAAAAAAAAACAATAAATGCAGTCGTAAACCTGAAATGGGTGCATCAGTTTTTTAACAGAATGACACAAAACCAATAAGCAGGTATATTCATTAACCATGGGATTGTATGCACTATCTGGACAATGTGAGGCTCAAAGGAAAACATTTGAACTCTATTTTACAGTCATAATGTGCTGTGTAGCAGCATATTCACAGTCTTAATAAACCATTTGGCTAATTTTACATTTAAAACATACACATTTGCAAACTGCAAGCATCAACAATCTTCTGGCTGCCTCTGGGCCAAGCTGCTGTTTAGACTTCTTGGATTGTGCCATATGTTTAGTGATTTCTTTTGTTAAACCTCCTAAAGAGGTGGCTAGAGGTGTGTAGCTCTGCCAAACTGCTACTCTGTGAGCTGGATGGCTTCAGTGATGTATGGTTATAATACTCTTTCTCATAATACAGAACAAAACTACACCCAGCACTGTCATTCCAAACAAGATCCAAATGTGCTAATTTCCAAAAAAAAAGGTTGATTTTGTGGGAGAAACATTGATTTCATGTCCCATTGCCACAATAGAGGACTACTGAGAGAGGAATTTTAATCCTCCTCAATTTGCCTTTTTTAGATATATTGGGGCAGATTTATTAAAACCTGAACAGGGGAACTGTAATGGATTCCCAGCGGTTTCAATTTTAGCACATTTATTAACACTTTCTTGACTGCACACTCATGGAATTACCAACGGTTCATAATTCTACCCATTTTGGTGTAGGTTCCATGTGCATTAAAACCTTTTTGTCTATTAAGCAAGGCAAGTAAGAAGTGTTGTTACATCCTCACAATATTGTTAGAAATGCAAATCATTTCTTTTTTGTGTTCCTAAAGAATATTATGCTACGTCCTACAATTTATACTACATAAACATGAAAACTAATTTCTTTTTATTCTGTGATACAATTGTGCAAAACAAATAAACCTGAGTTGGGATTTAAAGGACAAGAAATCTGTAATTCACTGGTGGAGACCAGACAAATTTTCTTCTTGGTTGCACTGCCAGTTAAATTAAAGTTTTCAAGTCATTTAATGCTTCAGTGCTTCAGTGGTACAGGTACATTAAAAATCTCACAATAAGCAGCACTCCATGCCTTAACTGCAGTTGCTTAATAATATTGTTTCCCAGTCATCACCACCCGTGCCATTATTTACTTTATTTATAGTGCACAACAGCCATTCTAATTCTGTCATTTACAGCATATCAAATATAAATCAGTATATCAAATATAAATTGTAATTGGTGATGTCATCAGTTATAATTGGTATTTAGTAATGTAATTTGTGCCATATGGCTCACTGACTTTTGTATGGCATTCATGACCTGCATACATATACACACCTACTGATACACTCACACACACACATTATATATATATATATATATATATATATATATATATCTTTGCTAAATTAACTATAGATTTTGAGATCAAATAACCTTGGTTATTATGCTTGTCAAAGAAGTCATCCAAGCCCTGTTAAGGACATTAATAGAATCTTCCATCTCAACATCACCTGCAGGGTATTTCACAATGGAATCATGGAACTCTTTGATTTATAATATCCTTTATTCTTTTATCCTTATTTTACAATAGGAGGTGTTTGGACCATCTTAAATGAGAAGTAAAGGCTAAATAACTGGGGGTGCCAACATTTTAGGCACCCCCCCCCCCCCCCCAGTAATTGTAATTGCTTACCTAAAACCCCCAGCTGGTGCTCTTGTCAGGAGCAAACTGCATCGGTGCATGGGAGCTAGCAATCCTTCTTCGTGCTTCAGTCTTCACACATGTGCCTTGGAGTGAAAAGCTGACTTTAAAAAAGAAGCCGTTTTTTTTTTTTTGCTCAACTGTGCATGCGTCGGCCCCCATTTTAGGAGCAGCGTTGGAGCAGCATCCTCCCACCTGCCATATAGGTAAGATCATGGTAGTTACCTGTGGGGACCTACTTTGGTCCAGAGAGTTTTCTTGTCACAGCGGGCGGTGGAATGCTTGCCCTGGGGGCCTATGGCCATGGATTGTTATGGCTGAATAGCCTACAGGCTCGTGTCGGGCATGGGTCCCACAAGAGGGCTGACAAGTTGGTTACCTGGTTCTCACTTGCCCATCTGCCCCCTACTGGGTTGGGTGGCCCGCATGCCAGGAAGCCCAGGAAGGCATAAAGCAGTGGTTTTGGGCAAGCATTCCTTGGATATGGTTCTTTTCTCAAGTTGTAAAACATATTTGTTGATAAGTTAATACATTGATGATGTTAATGTACATGTATTTTAATCTTTAAAGGAGAAGGAAAGGCTAAGTCACTTGGGGGTGCCAAAATGTTAGGCACCCCCAAGTAACTTAGAAGACCTACCTTGTACCCCGGGCTGGTGCCCCTGTACGGAGAGAACAGCACCAGCCCGGGGCAGCTGCTGGCGCTTCCTGCTTCCTCCTCGCTTGCGCGTGCATGCGCAGTAGAGTGAAATGCTGAACTTAAACATTAAAGTCGGCTTTTCACTCTACTGCGCATGCGCCGGCCCACGGATTTCGCCAGCAGCGCGCAAAGGAAGGAGGAAGCGGTGTCTACAGGTGCCCCGGGCTGGTGCTGTTTTCTCCTATTAGGGGCACCAGCCCGGGGTACAAGGTAGGTCATGTAAGTCACTTGGGGGTGCCTAACATTTTGGCACCCCCAAGTGACTTAGCCTTTCCTTCTCCTTTAATTAAAGCTGTGACCTTGTCTATCCCAAAACTTGGATGTCATTATTTTTGTCTTGGGGGAAAGCATTCCAGAAATGGATATACGAATAAGGTAAGCAAAGGGGTGAGTTGGTGGTTATCCTTCCTGCGGGGGCCTGACATTGCACTTGTCAATCTTATATGCAATTTAAAGGAGAAATGGACAGAAATAAAGAAATGACCACATTTTCTCCATTTTATAAAATATGAAAAAGAAGCATAAAAGTAATTACAACTTTTATCCAGCTTCAGGAATGCATGGCATTACATTTTTGAATCATGCCCAATTAAACCAAACCCACAGGGGATGTGTCAAACACTGCAAATTAAAGCTATTACAAGAGTCAATTTTCTCTTAAGTCTCATAATCATTGTACGAAAGCATTTTGCATGAACCTTATGCAGCATAAATTAGTCAGCACTCAGAAGGAGATCTGGGAGTTGGAAGAAGTCATTTGGTTCATAATAGGTTGATTGTGCAGACCTAATGGGGTTATGAAATAAAAGGTGCAAAGTTTGCTACAGGTCTAGTTACCTATAAAAACAATTATCAGGTAGCATTTACCTGTCACATGCTTAAAAGCAAACAGCTTGTTGATTGCTATGAATTCTTAGCCAAACCTTGTACCTTTTATATATGTGATATGTGTTTTGCCCAATAAATCACCATTAAGAGCGAGGCTTAGAAACATTATTTAGCATCACACTAGAAATTGTTAGCAAATCAGAAAATGCAGTTGTGCTGCAGAGTGAAAAAACCTAGTATGGGTCTCACAGGCATAAGGTAATAAGAGTTCTTAAACAGAAGAAATTATTGATTTTCAGAACAGAGCCCCAGAACAAAATGTATTCTTTTCAGTGGTCCTTATAAAGTTGTCATGGAAGTTTGGCATGAAAAAAGGTAGGGTTGATATCTACAATGATTTGTACTTTCTTTCCTAGACATTTCTAGAGATCTTTCCTGAGGGCTTCCTAGGCCAATAGATATATAGGTCTGTCTGTGGCATCTTAATGCAGGCCCTTTGGCATTTGCCAGAACCCACAGATTGCCAGTCCAGGCCTGTTGCTCTCCCTTGCCAAGTCTGCAGCTTACTGACAGCAGGGGGGGCCCAGCTAATCAAATAAGTGCAGCACTGCAAGGCCCCTCTTGGGGGAAGGCTCGTGACTGGAGTGGGGGACCCTGATGTGACAGTAAGTGCAGCACAGTCGGGCCCCTCTAACACCCAAAAAAAATCCACCAGGTCCGAGACCCCACCAATGGTAGCCCTGGAAGCAGTGTCCCCCTGGTCCAGCCTGACACTGAAAGGGATACTAATATTCAGCCTAAGGGGCAGATTTATGATTACTCAAACCTTTTAAGCTATCACAAAACCCCACTAGTTGAGGTATTTTTCCCTTAGCATGCTTTCTTAAATAATAAGAAGTTTGGCACCTAATAGCTACTGACATTTTTCTAATTTAAGCCAGCTTTTGGGAAAAATACCTAACTCACACAGGGATTCCTTGCTCATAAATCTGTTCTAAGTATGTAACAGATAAAATGGATTTCTTTTTTAATCTTATTATATTTTTTACCAAGCAGAGAGCTATACCATGTAAGCCACAGTTTTGTGGGATCTTTTATACTAAGAAGTACAAACACTGTGTGAACCTAATGTTAGCCTCTTGCTGGCACATCCCCATGTTGTTATCCAGCTATGAGCTGATGTAATGTATAACAAAAAGAAGCATACTGCTGTATATTAGAACACAGGGTACCTAATTTTATCATAATTGAAAATGGGCATAATTATAAGAATATCCATTTCTAAAAACCCTGATTCAGAATCTGCAGCATTTGACCTGCACTATAACCTGATTATTCACTAATCTTGTCCAAGTTTGCATTGCAAACCTAAGCAAGTATTTTGTTTGGTATCTCTACAGCAGAAAAAAGACAAATAATATGTAGCACAAGGATTAAGTCATTTTACAAGATGGTAGATCATTAAAAAAACAAATTGAATTTTAAGTCACTTCATACTCACGGGAGGATTCTTCCTAGATTAGATTTTATCAATAACATATCTGTATTTTATTAAAGCGGTGTAGAAATTTCAGATCGGAAAACAAGGTACGAGAGAAGTATGGCAGGTGTTGATGATGCAAATTAAATGGATGACAGATGGCTGGTAGCACGATCACTCACTGTATGTGTATAATGGATAGAGGTAATAAAACTCCTCTGAGCATTAGTGTGTTGCTCTGCACCAACAACTTTATAAAAATGTCTTGGGAAACATGCTTTTGTAAATTACATTTTACCATTTATAAGTTTAAGGGACCTTGGATCCACAGGGTCTGCAATTTTTTTGTAAACAGTTTTTGCTTTAATTGTAACAAAGATGCCATTCCCAGGCTATACCATCTTCACCACCGTGCAGAAATATTGCACAAAATAATAATCTTACTGTTGTCGTTTCTGCTATAAATTTACAACATCTACAGTTGGTAATGAATAGTTAAGACAAGGAATTTATATTACAAATGATCCTTTTAGGATTGTTGAAAATATCTTTCTCTAATTTCTTACCCTTAATTACATTAAAACTGACAAAAATATATTAAGCTACAATTGTATTAAACTTTACTAAATTATAGTTGTTGGTGCAAAAATTGCCATTAGCACCAATGTTTGTAATACCATGCTGGAACCTGGATCTTCCCACCAGAAAAAAACATCTCCCTTTAATATCTTTTCCTTCTTTGGTAGGTAAGGTTGTAATAACATTTGCACAAAGTTGATCCAAAACCTGCGTTACCTAACCGACGCTGAAAATAAAAGCAATCAACCAAAGAAGTTCATCATAGGCTAAATAAAGGTATTTCCTAGGACCTATGTCTCCCCAAATTTACAGCTTGCAAAATAAAGTCAAAGTCCAAAATATATGTCTCAAATATGGCCCCTTACCTCAAAGCAAAGGGTAATTCCATAGTGCAAATCAAAATCCTTAGTATGCATATAATGCTAGGGAATTATTGCTTTTATTACATTAACAAATATTTATTTCCACATAATTAAAGGGATATATTCTCCCAATGTTAACTTGCAGTATGATGCAGACAGTGGTATTCTATGGCAATTGGCAATTGGTCTTTTTTTATGTGGATTTTTGTATTATTTGCTTTTTTGGTTGTGTAGCCCTCAGGCTTGGGATTTTAACTGATTACTGGGGCTAGTACAGGTATCGGACCCCTTATCTGGAAACCCATTTCCAGAAAGACCATCTCCAGAAAGACCATCTCCGATCTCCATTGTAATCAAATAATTCACATTTTTAAAAATGGTTTCTTTTTTCTCTGTTATTATAAAACAGTACCTTGTACTTGATCCCAACTAAAATATAATTAATCCTTATTGGAGCCAAAACAATCCTATTGGGTTTAATTACTGTTTAATTACTGTTTAAATTGTGGCGCATACAAAAATAATTTTGTGTGAAAACCATAATTGTTGTATTGATTCTGATTAGAGCACACAAGTTAAGATATGTGCACAAAATATTTTTTTGGCGCACATAGTCAAGGAGGAATTAGAGGGAACACTGAGGACAAGTGTCAGACAAAGACCTACACTTCAGATATTGCAGCTTTAGGCACCTAAGGTATCACATGTTAAGAACCCAGTGGATCAGATGAGAGTCCCAGGTTCCAGTGCTGCTAGGGCAGGGTCCTGTTCTATCAACTGAAAATATCCATTACTAATTTTGGAAAACTTTAATTACTTTGAGTACATGTGTAAAGGAATGTTGTCATAGTAAAATGTGTTTTTTTTTCCAAAATGCGTCAGTAGTGCTGCTCAGAATATTTCTACACTGAAAACTGTTTTTTTTTTTTTTAAAAGAACAAACAGAATTTTTTTATATTTCATTTTGAACTTGGACATGAGACTAGCCATCTACTTACGTTCCTAGGTACCCACAGTTATGTAACTTGTGCTCTGATGAACTTCAGTCACTCTTTACTGCTAAGCTGCAAGTTGGAGTGATATCCCTCCCTCCCTTCCACCCATCCCCCCCAGCAGCTGATCAGCAGAACATTGGGAAGGTAGAAAGACAGCAGCTCGGTGACACCTCTACTAAAGGATACAGCTCCCTGAACTGATAGTGCCTCCATGGGCTAATAGCACTGCTGGTACTGTTCTTAATTTTAGCACATGGATAAACTGTTTATTACCCAAGCTAGCATTATTTTTTCCTAGCTGCAACTATTGAACTCATAGTGTGATTCAATGATGATTTTCTCCTGCTCTAACTGGCTGATTCCAGCATAAGTCAGCAATCTGAAATGCTTAACTGACAAACAGCATGGTTGAGCTGCTCGCAGAAGGAAAAAAAATGTAAGGTTAAGGAAGCACAATAATAAACCATTTATATCTCAAAAAGTAAGAATAAAGCCTGTTTGTAAAAAAGAACTATTAGGCATCCACTGCAGCTGCCACTGCATGTTTATATCAATGGCAAGTATACAAATTAATGTACACAATTACCAGGCCTTAACTTTTTGTAAATAAAATGCAACACAAGCAAGAGTTAATTGTTTGTATTGCTGTATTTCTATGTTACTTTTTTTTACGTTTCTGCATGTGTATTACTGTACAAATGAAAGAGCTGCATTTACTTCATTAAAAATATTATAAGCTTGTTATCTCTGATTTGTATCAGACCTTTTAAGGAACCTTACCCTGCCAGGTTACCCCAAGACTAATGTGTAGTTTGCGACTGTATAAAAAACAATTCGCCATATTTTGTTTTTCGGAGTCTCCCGCAAGGGAAATATTTGTGTGTTTTCATCTTAAAGTTGTAGTCCCAATCAATTCAGTGAAGTGGAAAAATGTTGTTGTTTTTTATTTATGTAACATACATGAAATGAGATGGTATTATGGTTTCTATTGCCAATGTGTATTGTATCCAGTATAGCATTATTTTTTGTTGGGGGCTTCAACAAACTTTAGAGATGAAGTTGAAAATGTGAAAACAAAGAAAAATGAAGAGCTTATATTTATAATTGAAATGCTATTCCCTTTGCTGATGTTCTCACCCTTCTAAAGATTGTATATCTAGTTATTGACCCACCCAGTCATATATTTGTATACTTATATCATTTGTTTTGTGTTGGACATATTTAGTTTCAAGTTATTGTACTCATTGCACAAGTTTGTTTGTGTTGATGTATGGTCCACCTAAATAACATAAAACTGTGGCCAGATTTACCTTTTTTTTGCCATACATTGACTTCTGTTGTTTTTTTGGAGTTGGCACTTCTCACAAAATAACAAATACTGCAGATTCATTAAAATCACAAATCACTTTATTATTCTCTCATATATTGAGTGCAGTGAAGTGGCTGCGTTTTTTTTTTTCTCTCTCTCTCTAACCCTAACTACACTTATTTCAAATATTAAGGATCACTATATACAGTGTAAAGTTCAGGGGATAAGGGATCACCCATGTACTAAGGCCAGACCAAAGCAGTTGAATAAATCTCCATTTATTTCTTGATCACACTCAAATAAGCTTTATCTTTCAGCAGGACCTATACACAGTCTTTCTTCAGAACAAAGTAACAGCAGCTTCAGGTATAACAACACAGTAAATTAATTTGTTTTCCCATTCAGGGTTTCAGCTCACCTAGGGGGACATTTATTAATGCACGAACGATCCGAGCGTTTGTTCGAACGCTCCAAGCATATTTTCTGCGACAATTTCGTACCTTGCGCAACTTTTCCGTACCTTGCACAGCTTTTTCATACTTTGCAACAAAATTTGTGCAACAAAATTGTATTGTCACACCCAGTACGAAAGTTTCGGATTCATTCAAGCTTCGGTATCGTGACTTTCCTTGGGCCAGGTTGGAGCTGCAGAGTGCCATTGAGCCGTATGGGAGGCTTTCCTTGGGCCAGGTTGGAGCTGCAGTGTGCCATTGAGTCATATGGGAGGCTTCCAAAATCGTGCACAGAAGGATCAAAGTCGGAAAGGTTTTCCCGCTGTTTACAATCGTTTGGTACGAAAATTTCGGATCGCCAATATGATATTGTCGTGACTAATATGATTTTTTCATAGGCATTTTCGTGATATTTGTGATCTTCAGAAATTATTGTATCCAATCTGAATTTTTCCCATTTGGGATTCGAACTAGTGATTTCATGAATGTGCCCCCTAGAGTAGTCAGCTTTTTGATCCTCCCACAGGAGAGAGGTTTTCACACTCTTTTCAAGTGCAGTCTTCACATGCACATTCCAACCCCCATACTGAACTCCCAGGGCTCTCTTATTTCCTGCACTGCTGCAGTAATTAGCCCTGCTGTGCACCTTAAAGGTACCTGAATAAAGGGGAATATACCATCATTGACTTAGTGACACTGCCACCTCATATTAATTTTATAATTTATGACCGCATCTAATGCAACATATGTTTAACTAATTCTATTAAATGTGCCTACAGGTAAATATTCATATTAATAACTGATCAAGTTAAGAAGCAGAGCCAGCAAATGGTGCACATATAAAGATGGAATGGACATAAAAAACTCCTGTATTTCTGTGAGGTTTACATATCTCTCAGCTGGTCCCACATTGAGTCAAAACTAAACAATGTTCCCTCTAAGCTATGTGCTCATGTGGATGCACACAAATTATGTGGCCAGCTCACCCATCAAATTGTTATGTGTACAGATAATTACTTGTTAACACACAATTAAATTGTTTCATGTATTTACCCAACACTCTGTGTGCATGCAATATATAATTTTTGAACATGCAGCCAAATTAAAATGTAAAAAGAATGTTGGTTCTAACCCATCTAGACCCTTTTTAGCATGAGTTATGGTACCTCACATCTACCTAAGAAAGCTAAGCTTGCCTAGCGTAATATTATTAATAATATTGATGAGCAAATCTGTCCGAAATTAGGGAATCTTGGAAAAGATTTGCGAAACGAAAAATTAGAAAAACTGGAAAAAAAATGATGCACGCGACAAATAATAGAGCTAATTAACGGGGAGCACTCACCGGATCAATCCCGTCATTTTAAGGTCCCGTGCTGCCACATCCCAAAACGCCTCCAGTACAGGCGTATATCCAAGATACGGAACAAATATATAGCACAGACGGAGCACCGGAGACCTACTTGTCATTAAAAGTTCACTTTATTGGTTTCCTTTAAAATCATCACAACGTCCTATACACTCAGCTTGATGCGTTTCGTGGCTTCTCGCCACTTCCTCAGAAGATACCACGAAGCCCCACACCCATTGATTGCTTAAATACACATGTTAGTTCACACCCACTTTAAACATTAACCCCACAGGTACAGGGCCCATAGATCAAACCCTTGAAAGCTTTTTTAAATATAATAGATACTGTTGTACATAAAAAACACACAGACCAACCCACTTAGTGGGTTGTAACACGCCACGTTAGCCTTAAATAGGAAACATATATAACAGCCCCAAATGGTTCAATTATAAAGTACTATAATCCAAAACACAAAAAAATAAATGAACCCCAATAATATAGAGATAATACAGATATAATCCTAAAACATATCAGTACCTACATCCTCTCAACCCACACTATGTTTTAAAAATCCTAACAATAACAAAAAATCTCCCATTCCCTGTTCAAACCACCATGAAGCTCTACAGTCTTGAGACGGTATATCCAATAGACTTCTTTCTCAGACGGTTTCTTATCCAGATCTCCCTTTCTAGCAGTTAGTTTAGGTTTGTCTATAACTTGGAAGGTAACTGAGCTCCTACCTTCATGTCTCTCAATAACATGTTTAGCTATAGCCAACCTTAAGTCGTTTCTTTCTACAGCCGACAAATGTTCAAGAAACCTGGTGCCTGCTCTGCGGATAGTTTTCCCAACATACTGCACCCCACATCCACATGTGGCAAGATAAACCACCCCTTTTGATTGACAATTAAAATATTGGGGAATCATATACACACATCCAGTGTTGGTGCTAGTAAAAGTTTTGGAGACCTTAATAACACTACAGGCCTTACATTGGCTCCTACCACACCTATAGGTGCCTAGATATCTCAACCAGGCTACCCCTTGATCGCTGGTCCCGGTGGTATACAGTAGAGATGTAGCGAACTGTTCGCCGGAGAACTAATTCACACGAAAATCGGGCGTTCGCAAGTTCGCAAATTCGCGAACTTTTAGCGATGTTCGCAATTTTGGGTTCGCCTTAGCTGGAGCCAAATTTTGACCTCTCACCCCAGAGCCAGCAGATACATGGCAGCCAATCAGGCAGCTCTCCCTCCTGGACCACCCCCGGGCCACTCCCTTCCATAAATAAACCGAAGCCCAGCAGCCATTTTACATTCTGCCTGTGTGTGCTTGATGAGTTAGCATAGGGAGGGAGCTGTGCAGGGGTTTGAGGGACAGTTTAGGTAGCTTTGCTGACTAGTAATCTACTTTCTACTGCTCTGTATGTAGCTGCTGTGGGCAGCTGTCCTGCTGATCTCATCTGCTGTAACCCAATAGTCCTTGTAAGGACTGCTTTTATTTTCTGATTACTGTTACTCTTCTTTTCATTGTGTACTGCATCTCTGTCTGTGTGTGTTGGAGACAGGTGTGCCGCTCATAGTAGTGCACTAAGCACCAACCACACATTCACATCTTTTTTTTATTTGTGTTTTTTTTTACTTTGCTACTGTAATTTATAGAGCCCAGTGCTATTAGTCTAGCTGTGTTGGGGACTGGTGTGCTGCTCCTAGTAGTTCACCCCCAGCACCAACCAGAGATCACTTTTTTTTTTTTATTTAACTTACTGTTCTTTAACGTGCCCAGTGCTGTTTGCTGTTGTTCATAGTAATGCACCAAACATTTTACACATAGTAGTGACATTGCATTGCAATAAAATCACCTGAGCGATGTTTTTCCACCAGCAATAATATATTCCGTATGCACTACTGCGGCGTTTTGTCTTTGCGTGTGAACCGGCTGTAACCTTTACACGACTTGATTGGCATGTAGACGCCGGATGTTTTAAAGCAGTTTATTACACAAGTTTAGAAATGTAGTGTGATTTCTGCCCTTTACAGCACAAAACGCAACGCTGTGTCAACAACGTATTTTTCAGAGAAATTTTTGCCCTTGACCCCCCTCCTGCATGCCACTGTCCAGGTCGTGGCACCCTTTAAAAAACTTTAAAATCAGTTTTCTGGCCAGAAATGGCTTTTCTAGTTTTTCGCCTTCTCATTGAAGTCTATGGGGTTTGCAAAGTTCGCAAAAGTTCGCACTTTTTGGCAGAAGTTCGCGAACGGGTTCGCAAACTTTTTTTGTGAGGTTCGCTACATCTCTAAGTATACAGGCTACTAGACACCCATGATGCCAAGTTCCTTCCTTTCTTAAAAGTAAATGAGGGTTTACTATCTAGTATTCTACAGAGGGTTGGATCTTGAAGCAACACCCCCCCAATGTTTGCATATACTCCTTTGAATTTCGAAAACTCCCCTTCCGTAGGTGGTACAAAACCTGGGTTTGCACTTATAATCCCGGTCTCGACTTCCACCCTTAGGTCTACATTTCAACAGATCAGCCCGACTACAGGCCACTGCCTTGTCATATGCCATTTTAATAGTATGTGAGAATCCCACGCGACAAATAAACAATGCAAATGACAATTTTTTTTGACAAGCAGGATTTTTTGTATGTGAGCAACAATTTTTTTTGACACAGGTGGCAATTTTTTGTTGTGGCTTATAATGTTAGACATCTGCCCACTCCAGCCTTTATAGATTAAATTTTTGCCTAACTAACTACAGGTATATTGCAAATATTTTTTATTTTACCAAGTTTCATTTTAACACTGAACTGTTCCTTTAAATAAATACGTTTTTCCATGTTTGGCTTTTTGTAATACTAGAGCATGTATGAATATGTATGACAATGGACTGCTGGTGGATTTCTCTTTTGCAAAATGTCAGGAGTTTCTCTTCTTTCTGTTTTTATATTATCTATTAATAACTGAATGTGGATGTTTTCCTGAATGCATCAGTCTATTGTGCTTTCTGTATCTTCATACAGTATAAACTTCAAACGTCAGCATTGTATTTAATTCATGTTACGATCGCTTGATCTGAATTTTTTCCCTCTTTAAGCATAATTGGCACTAGCTTCAGGTTGGGTTTTTTGCCTTCCTCTGGATCAAAACAGTGGATATATGATATATATTTGTCACAGCAGCAGTAGCACCTTGGCAGAGTACTGCACAGGTAACTTTAGCAGAGGGAAAAAGGAGGTTCTCTCCTGTGACTGCACGGTGGATTGATAGATACACACGCTACTACTGCTTGTGCTTGGCAGTCTAATACTCATTCAAGTCTTCAGTGAGGAACAGCAGAGCATAGTAGCGACCTCTTATGGAATTATGGCTTTAGAATATTGCCTTGGGTTAGGCTGGTAAGGTCCTATTTATTTGATAAACTGTGAATAAATGCTGTGGCCATTTTCTCCACCTCTGTCTCCTGGTGTTTCATTAAGGTATGTAACAAGGGGGTTCAGTGGGGGGCCTCAAGACGAAGGGTCAATTGAGGAGTCCCCTTATCAAGCATGTCTAATTATATCCCATTACTCTTTTACATGGGCTTTTTGCTAGGTTTAAGTACCTTGTATCTGTTAAAGGCCCTGTGTTATATGTTTGTAAAACTGGCCATCTTCTTGAATGTTTGTTGTCCCTAAAAGGATTTTGTTGTAAGGCCGAATTGTTTCTTACAAATTAATATTTATCTCACCTCTAAATAATTTTGATTCACAATGCATAAAGCAATTTGGATAATTAAACAGGAGACAAACAGAAGTGACTAAGGTCTCCAAGTCTGAATATCACAACCAGTACTCCTTCTGTACTCTCCCCAATGTGATCAATACCATATCTTACTTCTCTCTTCAAATGATTTCACTTCTCTTTATAGCCCCAAACTTGTGATTCTTTTTTCTGCCTTTAGCAAACCACATTTAGATATACAGTATTTTTATACTGCAATGACTGCAAATTGTCAAAATATACTATGTGATTGCTTAAATATATTTATCTTTATGAGCTAAGTAAGACGAAAACAACCCCCTTCATAAAGAGGCATTTCTGCTTTAAAAAAAAAAAGTGTTTTACAGCTAGCTTGTAATAAACATGAACTAATTTAATTAATTCAGTCCTTCATTGTCAACTGAGATTTACTGTAAACCTGGGATCAGTTAAGTATTCTTTTCAGTGTATTTAACTTTCCAGCGATTCTTTTATCACGTCAAGGAGAAGTCTCCTGAGGCAGGCAAGCAGCTGCCCTTGCTTGATGCTTGCCTTCTAGTCAGCACAAGGGATGGAAAAAAGACCTCAGGATATCACCGCATTATGGAGCTTCAATCTGCAGCATGTGTTGTTTTCTCACTGCACGTTCCTGCATTTTATTACAAAAACTAATCGTCATGGTTCTTAAAGTAACAATGGTGATACATATCTCATGTGCCTGTCTCCATTCTTCTAATCAATCTTCTTATTTAAATACCATAAAAATAATGCTGGGTATTTAAAAATTAAAAAAGGTCTGTGCGTGGGCAAAAAATGTCTTGATGTGGTAGAACATACAGAGCAGCTTCAGCTTCTCTTTATCACAAAATGCTATTTTTGTAGTGGTTTCCATACTCCCACCAGGGCCGGAACTAGAGGTAGGCAGAAGAGGCACTCGCCTAGGGCGCAACAGTGAGTGGGTACCTCTGTTGCCAACCCCTAGTCCGGCATCTCTTACCCCCACCGCTAATTTTCTGGTGCTCCCCCCCCTACATGGCGCTGCACTCTCCCCTCACTGTGCATGTTCATGTGACTATTCATGTACACACGGGGGTTGGGGGGGTGAGAAGCAGCAGTCGGGGTGTGTTGGCTGGCCATTTTGCCTAGAGCACCTGGCGGGCCATAAGCTTTTCTCCCAAAGCGTTATTAGAAACTGCCTTTTTACCCAATCATTAGAGGCAGACAGGGATGAATCATGTTCTAACTGTGGGACTGGAAAACATTACTGTACAACATTACTGTTGTAGTTGATGGTTAGTGCCAGACTGAAGGACAGTGTGCTTACTTGTAATGCTGATTATTCCTGGACTATTGCAAGTTATGACTATGTTCTTAAGTACATATAACTTAGTTATATGACAAAATGAGCTTGACCAAATGTTGGACCCTAATCTTAATCTACCCTGAAAATATACTTTTTATGTGCATCCTTATGTACAGGTAAAGACAGGGGCAAATTTAAAAAAATGTCAGATAAGAGCTCACCACAGATATATTTTCGCACTTTCTATTCATTCCCATGGGATTTTTAAAAGTGTATGTATCATTGGCTAAAAGTAAGGGGCAGATTTATCAAAATGTGAGATTATAGCTCACCACATAAAAATTCACTTTTTTATTTTTATTCCTATAGGATTGTTAATAAAATGGGTGAAAGAGTTCAACATTTGATAAACAGGCTTCTAAAAATCCTACAGAAATTAAACAGAAACAGATAGTGGGTGATTTTTTCTGTGGAGAGCCAATAATTTTAGAATGTTGAATAAACAGCAATGCTCTTATTCCCACTAAAATAAATTGTCATGTGCCCCAGATGCCTCCCTAATCTGTAATTCTATGGGGTCCATTCATGAAAGCACAAATTTTTGCTGGTTAAAAGCATGAATGGAAAAAATTAAAAGTAACCACAATCATTTCTGATGTGCAAAAATTGAGCAAAAATTCTTGAAAATATTGTGGCTGCGATCCGAAAGTTACTAAATTTTCAGATCCAAACGATTGTGGCGTGAAAACCTTTCTGGCTTGGAAACTTCAATGCATAATTTTGGAAGCCTTCCATAGGACACAATGGCACTCTACAGATCCAACCTGGTCAAAAGATAGTCAGGATACCAAGGCTTGAATGAATTCCGAAATGGTCATAGTCTTTGAGAAAAATACTTTTTTGTGGAAGTTAATGAAAACCACAAAAAAGTTGTGCAATTTTAGCAATATTATCGTGGTCATTACGAAAAATGTGTGCAACACATTTTTGTCACGCTGCAGAAATTCGTTGCAAATCCTTGCCTGACAGAAATGTACCATACAATGTATAGTATCCTTTTTCAGCACTGTTACTATAGCAGTACCTAGTTCCCATATAAGTCCTATAATCCTGCACCTAGTGCCTCCCTGAGTCGACCTACTAGATGCCACCCTTCCCTTACTTCCCCATGTTTATTTTCTTACTGCCAGAACAGGTTAAGGGAGGCTTTATCACTAGTGCACAGAGTGCCATTGCACTATACCTTGTAAAAAGTCTTGAAAACTTACATTGAAAATTAGCTTTAGTTTGAATAAAACTCCCATCAGGGTCCCTTAGTCTGCTCAGTAGAGTAATATCCAAAAATGTCCCTTTTTTCAAGAAAATCTGGATAGGAAACACACAACAATTCAATTCACAGGTGTATGCCCAGCATGGTAATTCCAACACAACATACTGTTGTTGAAAGAAAGAAAATATCAGATTATGAACGATTGTTTATGTGGTCTTAGTCCCAACTGCCTAAATCCTGTCAATGTGAATCGATCCTCTGGCTCAAAGTGAAATATTGTGACAAGATCATCTCCTTTGGTGACTTTGCCAAAATAGCAACTCTTTCAGTGTATGACCACCTTTAAAGTGAATCTGGAAGACCTAACAGTCTAACCTTATGCAATCTTTTCTGTTTGCCAAGATCAATGGCACCCTACTGTAATACTGTACACACTAGTTCCTTGACCTATATAAAAACACTTTGAACTGCTTTGTGAGTTCTCTATTCTCTATACATTACATTAAGGGGATACAATATTCCCTACATAACCTTAAAGTTTTTAAAAGCTCCCTTTAGTATAAGTAAGAACAGTGCATAGTTCTTATTATTGTATTTTGGTAAATTACTAGCAAAACATTGTATATACCGTTCTTTCATAAAAAAAAATGGGTGGGAAACCACATGGATCCAGAGGACAGTTTTTTTTTTCCAATAAATAACGAGAGTACAGCTGTTTATTCATGATATGCATTATACAAGGCATTGCAATTAATGAAAAAGGCTCCACTTATGAGGACCCATTTCAAGTCTCAGGTGTGAATATAAGTAATTTGGTACAACATAAAGCAACTTGATTATCAGGATTTCTATATGCAGGAGTCAATATTTGGAGGAGTGCCAGATTGTTGGAATTGACATATTCCATGCCCTGAAAATCATTAATGTTTTAAGAAAATGCACCTCAAATTAAAAGTCCCCTTGAAGGTCAATGGCCAGGAAAAACAAGTATATAAAAAAAGTCATTTTGGTGATTATATATATATATATATAATTTCTAAGAACCTTAATAACATGTACAATATAGTCTTACTGATGCCACTAGTTGTAAGCAGTGCTCAGTAATGCTGCATTGGTCACAACAAATTAGAATGCTTTCATAATAAAGACTACCGTCCCCCTTTTTTGAAATTGTAGAAGTCACCTGTATCCTGTAGAAGTCCTGTATAAAAGCATATGCAGCTTTGTGCCTTACGTGGCCATGGGACTTTTCTAAATATATATTACAATAGGAGGTATATTATTACCTATACAGATTACAGAAGGAGAAACATTATCCCCTACTGGTACTGACACTGAATAAAATTGCTTCTCTATGGAATGTAATTTTGCGTGTTTGCTCATACAGTATGTATGTTTCACTGTGCGCCATGGGTGTTATTTAAATGTTACATTTTAAGAATACAGGAAGTAAAGCAGTCTTCAGTGAATCCATGGTGCCTTTCTCCAGTGATAAACAAATGTACCCTTTTGAATTAAACACAGCTCATTGCAGAGCATGTGGTTCTTTGTAATGTGGGGTGTTCATAATAGAGTGAAGTCTATATAATGGATGAGATACTCTCAAGCTGTTGAAATCTCAGTGGCAGCACCGCAGCATGTTCATTCCAGTTTTCAAAATGAAAAAAAAGGAAATACTGCAGAAAAAGTGATCGTGAATAAGTAATAAGGTTCTTACTTGTTCAAGCTCTGATGTGTTTTGGGATGAAGGGTTATATCAATGTTTAAGTTTTGCCTCACATTGCTAGAATCAGCAGGGGTAAGTATTGCAGCAATCATTCCCTGCAATAAAAGCGAGCAAAACAAAAAAAAAATGCACAGTGTTTATTACCAATACAAAAGGATAGAGTTCCTCTAATGGCATTAGTATCTCCTGAAGCAGTGCCAATTCTTTTAATGTGACAAACAAAAAAGTCTGCTTATAGAAAGTTTTCATAGCTGATCATTATCATGATTTCCTTTAGTGCAGCATCTGCTGTTCTTTTAAAAAAATAAGATCATAAAACTTTTCTTTAAGATCTTTTTTCAATATATATCGCCACATTTCACACACTAAGCTTGAGATGATTTTGTGGACACAGTAACTAAACCAAACAGCACAGATAAACCAAAATGCAGTCCGGCCAGCTGTTTCTCAAAGCAAACAAAGCAACTTCATATGGATTCTGCTGACTTACAGATGAAGCAGGCTTAATTTATATGACCAAGAAAAAGACACATACAATAGCAAAAACTGCTTTGGCTTTTGTGTTTTTCCATAGCAAATCATTATCTGTAATTTACATTTACAAATGCAGAGGCATTATGGTGATATTATGAAAGGTTACAAATATTAATGGGTTACCTGGAGTTATAATATCAGATACACTTACATAAGTGATATTGACACTGTCCTACCTGTATATAGTAAACAAATCATTTCATTTAAAGTCTTTAAAAGGCTTGAATCCTGCCATACACAGTTTTTCTTTTTCTTACTTTTTTTTTACTTTTTTCTTTTGTAATCATGTGCCTTTTGATACCATTAATCATCATGTGCTTTACTGTAAAGGACAGCAATTTATCTGCTATAGGGCTCGTACTCATGATCGTTTGCTTCTGTGCTTCCCTGCATTGCACTACCCTGAATAACACCACAGGGAAGCGCAGAAACAAACGCATCCAATTCTTCCTAATGTGCTCATCCTCACACAGGCGCATGCATGTTGCTTTCCACCTGCATTCGGCGCTTACATGCGCCTGTGTGAGGATGAGCACATTAGGAAGAATTGGAAGCCTTTGTTTCTTCTCTTCCCTGTGGTGGAATTCAGGGTAGTGCAACGCAGGGGAGCACAGAAGCAAACGATCCTGAGTACAAGCACATATACACCCTTCTAACCTTGACTCCTTTATTTCTCATCATCTGCATCTGCAAATCTATGTTTCACCTACTCATGTTACCCCTGTTGCTTGCCTCAAGTGTTGTCTATCTCAACCCACATACTATCCATATTTCTATTTGCTCCCTTCCATGACCCCTAAATATTTCAGCCTTTTCTAAAAAAAGAATTGTCCGACAAATTAATAGTGCACTCGGGAATATCTACTTATCCTTTCATAAAATACCTACTGTTAGGTTTATTTCTCCTCTCTTTTCATTCACCTGGCACACCTGTGTTTTCACTTTGAGGAGTGCAAATGTTTGCCTCTTTAAACTCCAGGTAGCAGTAATGTATCCTCCGTTATCAACATGCTCATATTTATCTTTCCTTTCTGATCGTTGAAATTTAGTGGTAAGCACAACTTTCCCTGTTTTGCTATAGGTTATACATGAGCAGTGTCCAGCTCCATGTTGTAGCTCTAACCCTTCCCAGCTACAGTCAGGTATCCCAGTGCTGGCCAATAAAAAAAGGGCAGCAGTTTGGGAGTTTTAATCTTGAAAGCAAGTTAGTTTCTGCTAAAACTTAGTCCCTGTGAAAAATGTATAATGAAGCAGAATTCCTAATGAATCAGATAAAAGTGCATCTAGGATTGGACAGACCACAGATGACTGATGTAGTTGGTCAGCTTAAATATATTGCAACATATGGACAAACAATTCCTATTTTGTTTAAAGGGAAGAGCATTTTTTTGGTAGCTTTATACACAAAGGGGCTGATTCACTAAAGTGTGACAACGCTTATCGCATGCTTTTTTGCGTTAAAAAGCATGCGATAATTAAGTCCCGATTCATCAAAATAATTTAGCATGCGTTAAGATGCATATCGCATGCAATAAAAAACACGTATTTACCTCGCATTGCGTTAATTCTCGCATAGAAATAATACTAACGCATGTTTCACAAACACATATGAAGCGTTAAACGTGCTAAAAATCGTATTAGTCTGTGCGAAGATTAACACCTACTTGGGGCAGGCGGTGGAGCTTTTGGCAACACAACATGGACTTTATAGTGGGATTTTTTTCAAGTATGTGTTGGCCCTAGAGTGATGCATCCTCCAGTTTTCAGCGAAATGGTAATTTTCAGAACAGTAGTTTTCCGAAAGTAATGGTTACGTGCGTAAAATCGTGCGCTAATAAAGCAAGTGGCGAAATATATTGCGAGCAGCGGGAAATAATGCACGTGGCGGGAATTAATGCAAGAAAAGCACCAGTAAGAGCTCCCACAGCAAGGATCTAATGTCAGAGTACAAGAACAGACCGGAGACAGACTGATACATTCCCCATTTCCCGGATGCACTGGTGTTTGTCTATGCCAGGGGTGAGGACGCAGCGTGGGACCGGGTAAATTTCCCCGGGGGGGCCGGATCCGGCCCGCGGGCTGTAGTTTGAGGACCCCTGATTTATGGGCTAGTGACTTGCACCTGGCTGACAACTGAGTATAATTTGTTACCAGTACAGCCTGTGGATTTTTCCTATAATGTTTCTAAGCAGGGTCACAAAACAATAGTTCACTAGGCAGCCAGTCTCCCTGTACCATTGTGGAGAATCTTGGCTTTGTCCTGGTAAGATCTAAAGCCTAAAAAAGAATATATCTTACTGTCCCAACCCAGAGTCAAGTTTGTTCTTTAATGTATACTTATTTATATTGGTAATTTATATTTTTTTATTCACAAAGTATTTTAGTTCCTATATAATTTGGTAGCAGAGTGGCACTGTGTGCAACTTGCTTACATGCAAGCTGAGTCAGTCCTGTGATTGCAGCATAGCACTGGCTATTGTAAAGTTATGCTTTAGATTACTGTAGGGGATGAGAGGACTCTGTCCCCTGTTTCTCAGTCTGTGACATTATCCAGCCTAGCTACAGACTGGGGAGGAACCCGATTGGCTGGATGCCCCAGTACACGTCTGGGAAGAGGTGTTCTTAAGTTTGGAGCAAAAAATCAAGGGGTGGGCCCAGAGTTGATAAAGGGAGCCCCTGTTGTTTTTGGCAGTTGTTGGAAGAGAGATACAGAGTGAGCAGCCAGTACCAAGTGTTGTGAGTTCAGACTGAAAGGATAAGAGTCTGCTTGGTTGCCAGTGATTACAAAGTCCTCTGTGGAATCTCTGTGTGTGTCCCCTGGTAAGAACAGGTATTGCTTGTTTGCCTGCTATGTGGGAGCAGCCACCTTTTCAAAGGGGAAGGTACTCTGGGGCAGGTAGTGCTACCTGGGGGGACTTAAGAGCTCTTGGGGAAGGGACTGAACTGATTAAAGGGTTGTGGTCTATCCGGATCCAAGTTGGGACTGGGCACCTACAGAGACTGTGCCAGGAGTGGATGGACTGCATAAGTTCCTCAGGGCAGGAAATTCAGTTATCCCTAAAGCTGTTTTTACATTCTATTTCAACAGTTATATAAAGTTTGATATTGCTGCAAAACTGTGTGATTATTCCTAGTGGAAAATCCCTTGAGGTTTGCTCCTCAGTGTCCACTAGGTGGAGGGACTGTGCTATAATCCCAGTTCCCAGTATCTTTATAATGCAAAGAGAACTAAAATCTCCTGCTAAAACAAGTAAACAGCCCCACAGAAGTGAGTGTGCCAAGAAAGGGTTACATTACAATGTCTTCCTATTATGTCTACAATAAAGATCATTGAATAATCCATGTTCAGTGTCAGTTTTTCTGAGTTTCTGAGTTTTATTTATGTATGTATGTACTGTATGTATGTATTTATGTATATATGTATTTATTAATTATATAAATTCAGCAGCACAATGTGACATTAGAATATAAATCAATGCCTTCAGAAGTGCCAGAAGATTTCTTCACAGATTTACAGAATCCTTGTGCACACTGGTATATCTACAAAAACATATCACATCTCTCAGGTATCCTTTAGTATAATGTAAAATTATTCACAAGCTAACAGTTACTTGTACAGTGTTGGTGGAGGTAAAGACAGGGGGTTCCAATTTAAATAACTGATTTACCACAAATTTCAGAAAGTTAAGTAAGGATTCAAATAAATTCTTACAGAGCTTAGCTTTCACCTCTGGTGAATCGTTTTTATTTTCTGATGAATATTCTCCTTGATATTTAATAGTCAGAAGGATCAACTCAATAAAAGAGAGTCTCCCATTTTGTTTGGTAAGATAGGTATGCTATTTGTTAAGTGTAATACTGTACCTTGATGTATTTTGTGGAGTTGGAAAAAGTGATTTACACCCATTGTAGGTGAAAAATGTATACTCTTTCAAGGTAGATAAATCTTAGCCTTCCTTTTTTGTTTCTGGGTGGCTATGGCAAATAATTTCAAATACATTGTTTTATCAACATTGTTTAGCCTTTGATGTGTAATGTAATTATGAATATTGTCAGAGTGTAATGTAGATTTGTATATTCCCAGCAATTAAGGGTTTCCTGAATGCACAAGGTTAAGCATTTGTTGTTTAAGTAATGAACATTTGCATGTCATTTCAAACACAGTCATGGGAAATATACTTGTGCTGTTCAGGTACAGTAGACAGTTAAAGGTATCTGCTTTTACTAAAATTTCACATTTTTATACTGTAAAAAACCTAAGGCAGAATAGTCTAAAACAACTGGACTTTTCTGAGTTTTTCTTGAAAACGTTTCACCACTCATCTGAGTGGCTTCTTCAGTTAGAACTTCTTTAGAACTGAAGAAGCCACTCGGATGAGTGGTGAAACATTTTCAAGAAAAACTCAGAACAGTCCAGTTGTTTTAGACTTAATTCTACTAGATACTGTATATCATGACCTCGATGAATGAGAATCTTCATAGAATGAGGCAGAATAATAAGGATGCTTGCCTCCCAAGCTGTCCACAGCAGCTTTCAGTCTTCTGATCTTGCTACACCATCTGTAACAAACCAAATTCAGGAACCTTTGCAAGGTACTCCTATTTGCCTCAGACTATAAGTGCTCTTTTTTTACAAAAAAAAAATCAAATCCAGTGTATACTTTTTTCTTATTTTAACCCTGCTTCTCTTAACTATTCATTACTCAATGATTCCATATAGCTTCAGCCATTCTCTGATATCTTCTCCTTTTCCAAAGCAGGTTATTTTTAAAAAATTCTTTATTTGCTTTTAGATAGCTTCAGTCTATTCTACAGTGCTTTTCAAAGTTTGAACATTTTTTACATTGGTAAATTTGCCCCAATGAAGCTTACATTCTACAGTTCCTGTGACATGCATTATGATCCATTTTATCAGTAGTCACTTAACCTTCCTGTATGTTTTTAGATTGTAGGAGGAAACAGGAACAGGAACCCAACACTTGCCATAGTGCCCTGGATGGAATCTAAGCTAGGTTCCCAGAACAGCAAGGCAACAATGCTAACCATTGAGCAACCATTTATTTTTTACCGGCCACCTACCTTTGTTTCAAATATCCCATCTTATACCAGACTTATTTTATCTTTTTTTTGTTCCTCCTACCCGCATTCGTATGTAAAACATGTATCTGAAACATGTCTGATCTTGTCATACCTCCAACAACCAACAATATACAATCTCAATAAAGCCTTTAAATCCAAGTGTGTGGTGAGTACTGACAGGCTTTTTTTTTTGTTGGGTGCCTGTAATGGGCAAGTACAGGGCTTTCCAATGTGCCTTATCTGCCCTGGGACTTCACAAGTTGTGTGTCTGAATAACTATCAAGCTAGGGGGTGCAAAAAGCAAACAACATGGTGCTTGCGCTGATTTTTCAGACTTTTCACCTCACCCTGAAATAATTAATGAGCCCTATAATCAGAATTTGATTGTATTTCTTTGGTTGTCCTGTTGACCTTGTACACATATTTCAACTTTGCTTGATCTCTTTCTCATCTGTCCTTGGCCTTTGACTTGGCTCTGATTTCAGGAACGTGCTTTAAAAAGTTGTGTTTCAGGTTGGTTTATTACAAATTTCTGCAACAACCCTACTAGCCCCTCCCATCTATTCCACTTCCTGCTGCCTCCTTTCCCAGACCCTGCAGGGGAGCCAGCGACACTCAGAACACTGCACAGTAAGATAGGCTGACCTGATAGGGAACTAAAGCTGGTCTTTGCTTGAGTGACTGCTGGGCTGTGATTGGCTATACCCCTTCTACTGGCAGGGATCATTAGGACGTGTCCACCCCTCATTTGAAACATGGACAGGAACACTAGCAGATCTATGGGGAGCTCCAATAATGGGGCCATTTTTAAAGAGAATTTAAAGAAAACAAAGTTTGAACCTTAGCCCAAAGTGAAAGCTGCACCATTTATTATTCATTATTTCCTACAAAATTGGTGGGATTTTTAATTATCCTATATGTCTCCTTAAACTGTCCTATGTCCTATCTGTATTGCATTTGTATCCTAAAAAACCAACTTGTCTGAAACAGAAATATGTATTTCCACCCAGATCTAGTTTGACATTTCCCTTCTATATTAATATCAGTAACTTTAAAATGTATTATTAAACAGCCTGATGTCTATGTTTTTTTTTCTAAATTAACTAGTAGTCATACTTTTCTGTCAACTAATCTATAGGCACAACAGATCCAATTTTCTGCTAGACTCAAACCAATATTGTAATATTATTTTTTAACATCAACAAGTAGGCCTTTTATTTATGTATGTATGTACTGTATGTATGTATTTATGTATATATGTATTTATTAATTATATAAATTCAGCAGCACAATGTGACATTAGAATATAAATCAATGCCTTCAGAAGTGCCAGAAGATTTCTTCACAGATTTACAGAATCCTTGTGCACACTGGTATATCTACAAAAACATATCACATCTCTCAGGTATCCTTTAGTATAATGTAAAATTATTCACAAGCTAACAGTTACTTGTACAGTGTTGGTGGAGGTAAAGACAGGGGGTTCCAATTTAAATAACTGATTTACCACAAATTTCAGAAAGTTAAGTAAGGATTCAAATAAATTCTTACAGAGCTTAGCTTTCACCTCTGGTGAACCGTTTTTATTTTCTGATGAATATTCTCCTTGATATTTAATAGTCTGAAGGATCAACTCAATAAAAGAGAGTCTCCCATTTTGTTTGGTAAGATAGGTATGCTATTTGTTAAGTGTAATACTGTACCTTGATGTATTTTGTGGAGTTGGAAAAAGTGATTTACACCCATTGTAGGTGAAAAATGTATACTCTTTCAAGGTAGATAAATCTTAGCCTTTCTTTTTTGTTTCTGAGTGGCTATGGCAAATAATTTCAAATACATTGTTTTATCAACATTGTTTAGCCTTTGATGTGTAATGTAATTATGAATATTGTCAGAGTGTAATGTAGATTTGTATATTCCCAGCAATTAAGGGTTTCCTGAATGCACAAGGTTAAGCATTTGTTGTTTAAGTAATGAACATTTGCATGTCATTTCAAACACAGTCATGGGAAATATACTTGTGCTGTTCAGGTACAGTAGACAGAACACCAGGTGGGAAAGGTGTCATTGTTGGCTCTAGGCAGTTATGAATGCTGGCAGTGGTACAACACCCCATGTTATATTGTCCAGCACAGATGATGATGTTAGAATGCAGATTCGTTGCTAGGCAGCAAATGCTAGAAGTCACAAGACACATGAGACAGTGAAGATCTGTGCCTAGTAAACTAAAATAATCTCCCTTAAATTAAAAGTAAACTAGCTATGGATTGAATAAATAAATAATGGGTCATTATTTACACTAGGCCATACTATTACTAAGTCACTATAGTTTAGCTTATGTGTACTCAGCAAAACAGCAGATGCATTTCATTGTTAAATGTACCATGGTTTTGTTTTCTTTACCAAAGAACCTTCCCTATGTCTGCCTTTCTGCTACTTTTAAGTGTTCCTCAAAAATAATAAACATGCAGAAATGACCTCCTTTAGCCTAAGTCATGAATACATTTACTGTATATACTCGAGTATAAGCCTAGTTTTTCAGCACCCAAAATGTGCTGAAAAAAGTCACCCTCGGCTAATACTCAAGTCGGGTGCCATGGGTCTCTCTAGACTAGCACCCTCACTCCTTTGTGTGCAAATTAGGCCCCTGCAACCAGACCCTCCAGTGCCCTGGCCTAGGCTCCCACTAGCAATACTTATTTCCCCTTACATCCCTCCGGGACTGGGTCTGCTGCCAGTTTGCCAATCTGCATTGAGCGTGGGGTAGTACTCATATTGTTTTTGTTGACCCTCTTCTCCGCTTACAGAGCTAGTTTACTATTTTTATTTGAAATAAATATTGAATAACATATACCCCACTGATGCCTCAATTAATGTCATTTTATTGGTATTTATTTTGATTATTAAAACTTAGCAGTAGCTGCTGCATTTCCCACCCTAGGCTTATACTCGAGTCAATAAGTTTTTCCAGTTTTCTTAGGTAAAATTAGGTACCTCGGCTTATATTCGGATCGGCTTATACTCGAGTATATACAGTATTTAAAGGTGGTGGCCAGACAAGAACTTTTCAAGCAGCGCTTGAAATAATCCAAACCAAAAAATGTATTCATTTAAACTTCTCTGAGCACTGTTGCAGTTTACATTATTTTAAATTTTTAGTCTTTTCTAAAATATTAGCTTGCTAATAGCAAGCTTTCGGCTCAAGAGTTCTCCTAAATGGCCAGCATATCAGCTACACTAAATAGCACAAGTACATGCAGTGAGCAAAGTGCAAAGAGTTTTTTCCCACAATGCAAAGACACTCTTTACACATCTGTGCTGCATCTACCACAATTGCGGGCAAATGCAGGCACATGTGTTTGTTGCAGATCGATTGCAGTTGCGCCAAATATTTTCAATCTGACTGGCGTCATTTCTGAAGTTAGGCATGCAAATGACGTGTGCTGTACAACCTTTTTTTTCTGCACAACTGAGCTGTGGCAATTAATTCAGGGATCTGAGGAATCCTAGAGATACTGCTTGGTCTGGAGGCGGGGTTAGCTCCAGGGTTCTCCAGCATCAATACGTGTAGCTGCCCTCAGTATAGGACATAAGGCAGGAAGGGCTGAGGGGTTCTGAGCGCAACTATAGGAAGGTGCAATTAGCACATTTTGACACAAGTACCTTTAATTGGGTGAATGGGAGATTGCAGGGACTGCAACTGCATTTGTGGACATACACGAGCCCTTAAAAAAGACATACTGTGTAAAAAAACAGAATGTGCTTATTCAAGGATAGAAGGAATAAGCTTAAAAAAGATCTGTTTAAGGCTGATTTATTGAAACTTTTCCCCAAAACCCAACTAGTCCCTGCCCATCCACTTCCTGCTGCCTCCTTTCAGCACTCAGCACACTGCACTGTAGGATAGTCTTTGCTTGTGTGACTGCACACAAGGGCTGTGGTTGGCTACCCCCCTCCTACCATGCTTCTAAGAGGGACCATTAGGATACACCCACCCCTCATTTGAAACAGACAGGGACCAGAAGGAATCGATAGGGAGACCCAATAAAGTGATCTTTTTTAAATATAATATACATTTTTAGCCCAAAGCAAGATCAGCACCAAATATTATTCATTATTGTCTACAAGATTGGATGGGATTTTAGTTAACCTATATGTGCTTTTATATGCAGTTTACCCTAGGGTCACTGACTAGGGTTGCCACCTCTGCCGGCTAAGAAAGCCTGGCATCGGTGAGGTCATGAGGGGCGTGGAGGCGGTGGGGCCGTGGCATTATGGGGCTGTGTAATGACGCAGATCGCTGCGTCAATGTTGCTGTATCCTGCCCAGTTATTCTAATTAGGAAAACCGGGCAGGAGGTTTTGACCTAGGCAGCCATTCCAAAAACCGGGCTGTCTGGTTCAAAACAGGACAGGTGGCAACGCTATCACTGACACTGTAATTGAAAAAGGCCTGCCAAATCTCTGGTATGTAAAGCTGCAAAAATCTCAGAAACAGTTAAAATTACAAAATTAATAAAAATTACAAAAGTGCTTAGAGAAGGAATAGGTTTATGTCAGATCATGTTTGATTTCCTTAAAGTAACTTGCAGTGTTGTCAGATTGTTGCAGTTAAGCTACAAGCAGATGGGTGAATGTCGCCAGAGACACTTACCAGGGGACACTGCGGGCAGGAATTGTCAAGTGATGCTCTGTTGTCGCTGTGGAAACACTGTATCTTGATTTATTGCACTGGCTAATAGCCAGGGCTTGCTGGAGAGGCACATCACTCAGATAAGCAGCAATAAACAAATGTTTTACTGCATTTATACATTATAGCCATGTCTAGTTGCACTATTCCTATTTAATTTTTGACAATTTACATCTTATAACAAGTATTTTCTATAAACTCCCAAGATCAGAGCCAGGAGCCAGAACATAGAATTTAAGGATAATGTCACATGTGACATTTTCCTTGGCAGCCGAAAAACTCCAGCAGAAATAGGTCTTAAATCTACTCTGTGTAAGCTCTGACAGGCAGATGCCTTTCCTCTCAGTGTTAACTGAACATGGGGCAGATTATAGCAGAAAAGCTGTGTGGCATTATCCAAATACCCTTTATTCGCATTGCTCGTGAGAGCAAAAAGGTTTAGGCTGACACAGTGCCCGTGAATGCGAAAATCAGCCATGCGTGGCACTTCCCTTATTTTAGGCATTATAAATTAATGAATTGCACCTATAAGTACAAACAATCATATTGCTATTGTTGTATATCCTGTAATTAAAGTAGTTTTTTACACCAGATATGTGGAGATTGTCCTTAAAAATAAAGGGTGCACTCTGTGGATGATTTCATTATTACCAAAGTGCTCTGTAGACACAACTGCATTGATTGGCAGTGGTTTAAAAACTGATTTAGGACACAGGCTGTAAGCATCTATATGTTACACACAAAAACTGATATCACTGAGGTGTTAAAGTTTGCTGCACACTTGACAATGGCATGGCTAAGTAATATAAGCTTTTTGGCATTTGTCACTATCAATCAATGTAGCATTGTAATGAATTCAGGCTGGTATATACACTATGGGCCCAACAGCACATTGTTTAATACATAATAAATATCTATGTTGTTGGACTGATCACTTCCAGGTTGTTATTTGAATGAAGACTGCTTGTTTCTGAATCAGGCAAATCACTTTCTTTGAGGTAAAGATCTCAGTAGCCTAAATCGCACATAACTATATAACCTAGACAGTAAAATGTCATGACATAGACGGAAAATTATTTTTTCCACACCAATACTATACAGTATCTGCCATAACAATCCTGCCAATGGTGCTCCATCAATGCACAATCTTGGATTTCCAAATAGAAGATGGCTATATTGCATGGACAGATCTCCATAAAACATTGTTTTGCTGATTTTATTTTATCATGCAAATGCATCATGGATGCATTTTCCCAGGTACCCCATTAGCTTACATTAGGGTTATATATTTGTATTAAAAATTTGGTGTATAAGTCATTCAGCCATAGTACCAAGAATATCTAGGGCAGCAAATACATTTATATATGATTCATTTTCTCTACACAAAGTCTCCTCAAATCCCACGCTGTATTACCCACAAACCAAGCCACTTCAGTCACTACTCAAGATCCTCCTTGGTAGGGGGGCAGCACCATAGTTTGAGAACTACAGTCATAAAGGCAAAATAATTAAAGGCTTTTCTACAGAATGCAAACTGTAGAACAAAATTTGTGATACAAAATGCTGAACACAAGCCCCACTTTGTTTATGAACATGCATGTTATTAGTATTTAAAAACACCACATTTATAGAGAAATAAATACTTATGTTTATACCCAGCCTTCACTAAATAGCAGAGCCATTTCTGCTGCAGTGAAAAGCATCGATACATACTAAATGAACATATGTTAATTTTGTCTGGGTTTTTATTTAATGCATATTTAATGAATGCCATGGCTACTTTGAAATATCATCTTTGCATATGGCTGTTTATTTACACGTTCCATCTGCAGCATTTAGGTGGAATAGAGGTCTCCTTGATAATGTTTTAAATTCTTCACCTTATCTTGCGCCTAAAGAGTCATGCAGAGATAGCGAAACTTAAGCACCTCTATTGCAAACAATAGAACAACAATCCATTTTGCTGCGTGCAGCTCCCTTAATTTAAATGTCTTTCGTGAGGTGAAAAGTTTAATCAGAAGAGATCAAAGACTGCTGTGTCTACGGTTTCTTTATTTTGTTTTCCTAACGCCATGCCATCAAGTGATTAGTAATTACTTTTATTTCTGCTGGTCCGGTGGCTATATGCCGGTAGAATATATAAATTCATTTTATTGTTTAATTCCTTTTGTTTCGAGAACTGCCTGCCTGTCAAACTAAGCACTATGGTTTTCTGTGTGTGTTGGTATCCACGGGCTCTATCTTGCCAAGCTGCCAGTCTGGGGCGTCACACCTTACTGCTTTTAAAGATTGCCCTGCAGAGATAGAGGAAAATAGCAATTTTTACATGATGCAGTCTGGCAGCCCTGGAGATTTGAAGTCAGAACTGGTGCCAAGTTTTACCCAGGAGAGTACGCTGAAGCAAGAATATCCTGGGCCAAAGGGAAGGCAAAGTGGGCAAGTGAAAGCACCAAAGGCTACTACTGGCTATTTTATTTGTGCCGTTTTGTGAGTGGTCCTAAACAGAAGTCAAAGAAAAGGGGCTGTCTCTTGTTTCCTTTCTTTTTTTTCCATGCCCTAAATTGTAGTAGACTGCAGAATGTAAATGAGACAATTATTACACCAATGCTCATCAAGCTGTGCTGGAAAGACTTCAATAGCCTGATGAATATGCATGCAAATTTGTTAATTAAGTTAATTATTCTGCTGAAAATTCATTTGTCTTCCAAGGACATTTTCCCAATGATTTTAACATGCTTGTGCCATTAGTCATGCTCCATGCTATTAAATGTTACTTTTTGTCCACTTTTATTATATCAAATAAAAATAAAACTTTTCCCAGTAAATGAAATTGACCTGGGTTTTGCCAGTATGTACTATTAACTTTAGAAAACTGTTCGACTGATTTGTTAAAAAAATGTTTTGTGTATTTACAAGATTATATTAAAAATACACAAAAGTGTATCATTATTTATATTGTTGCACATTCCCATTGTTATTTACAGAGATGGCAACAGGTAGAGGAGATGAGAAATATAAACTTATAAAAATATATACAGAAACAAGAGGTCCTCTGCACTAACCCATTATCAATATATACTGTATATAGGCTATTAAGACACTTTTAGCTTTAAGCTACTAAGAAATGCCCTTCCCTTTAAACAAAACAGGGATTGTTTGTCCATATATTGCAATATATTCAAGCTGGCCAACTACATCTCAGTCATCCCCTTTCTGGTCAGTCTCACACTCACTTTTCTTTGATCCATTTTTTCTTTATTTTTTCTTTATTATGCATTTTACACAGGGAAGTTGTAGCAGGGAAGGATGGGAGCTACAACAAGGAAGCTGGCCACTGCTCCTTTAGATACTATAGCAAAAAAGGTAAAGTTGTGCTCCCCACTAAAGTTTTTGTCCATATATTGCAATATATTCAAGCTGGCCAACTATGTCAAAATCATCTGTGGTCTGGCCAGCTTGACTGTATTGCAATATATGGACAAACAATTCCTGTTTTGTTTAACAGGAAGGGCATTCCCTAGTACAGGTATGGGATCCCTTATCCAGAAACCTGTTATTCAGAAAGTTCCAAATTATGGAAAGGCCGTCTCCCATAGACTCCATTATAAGCAGATAATTCTAATTTTTATAATATTTCCTTTTTCTCTGTAAAATAAAACCTTGTACTTGATCCTAACTAAGTTATAATTCATCCTTATTGAAGGCAAAACAAGAGTATTATTTTTATTTATTCAGTATTTAATTTTTTTTTGCAGACTTTGTGGAGATCCAAATTACAAAAAGATCCCTTACCCAGAAAACTCAAGGTCCCGAGCATTCTGGATAACAGGTCTCATACTAGTGCACAGAATGTCTTCATGTCCTATATATATATTGATAATGGGTGAAAATTTAGTGGTGAGCACAACTTTTACTTTTTTGCTAACTTGTGGAAAAAGGTGTATCCCAGAGTTCTGATAATGTATATGTCTTTTTATTCAGAAATGCACACTGTAACATTTTAATGAATCTGGTTCATGTACAGTGCATGATATTAAGCCTGTATTTGTATAATAAGATTTAAAACAGAAGATATACTTCAAGGGCTATTGACAATTTTCATAATTCTGCTAGCCCAAAATTTGCAGTGGGTGCCATTGCCATAAGACCACTAGACTCTCTTTTTTCCCAAAGTAGACTTAGCACATTAACACCAAACACTCAGCAAGCTGGTTGTCTCTAGGTAATAAAAAATAATTACTGACCCCTTCAGGATTAACTGATATATTGATCTGTTTTGATAAATATGTCAAAAACACTTTCCTGTCATGACATTTTTGAACTTGAACAAAAGGTTATAAATACAAGTTTTTATTTAAGCTTTATCAGCTGTTATTAAGGTGCTATACATCAGAAATCTATGATCAATGCAAGAGCAGTTCTGTATCTTCCCAGATCCCTATAAAGAGAAAGGCTGAAGTAGTAATGCTTTTAGTTGCAATCAGTAGGTGATCCCTGGGGGTTTTATTGCTGCTATAATCAAAATGCCTTGTGTGCCGTATCCTTTATAATGCTTTAACAGACGAGTTAAATTCCTAAAACTTCTAGAGCTGTTTGTACAGTATCTCCTAACAACATTCCTTTACTACTTTCTGACTGTGATTGTTAAAAAACAAACGAAAACAATTTTACTTAATAGAATTAGCCCTGAAAAGCACAATTTCAAGTTAGGACTGAAGTAGTCTGCATATAGGAACACATTTAAAGCATATATTCTTACAATTAAAAACAAAATTGGTGAACGTGACATGTTTGTCAATCATATAAAAGTAAAAAATTTGGTTGTTATTATGGTTTTTATCCAGCTGGGGGTAAATTCCCATCCCTCGTATTTTCTTTGCTATAGGGATTTGCTTTTAAATTTCTAATACAGTGATCTATGAATGGTCTCCTTCATGACTTTTCGCAGGCCTATTTGTTATTACACCTAAAAAACTAGTTTCTACAATTATCATAAGTGTCCCTTTAAAAATAATTTAAAAAACTGTCTCAAATATTGTCTTACCATCAGAGTGCTCTGCAAGCAGTCTAATGCTCCAAGTTCTCTGGTAATCCAGGCCCATCCACTCTTGTAAATTTACAAATACAACAAAAATGGCTTCACCATGAAAAGAGCTCCTGAAAAGCAAGTAAAGTGAGTACATTTGAGAGATGCAATACTCAACATTATTTGGACCTTTATAGTTACATAGTTACATAGTTACATAGGGTTGAAAAAAGATCAGTGTCCATCAAGTTCAACCCATCCAAGTAAACCCAGCACACCTAACCCACACCTACCAATCTATACACTCACATACATAAACTATAAATACAACCACTAGTACTAATTGTAGATATTAGTATCACAATAGCCTTGGATATTCTTTATGGATCCTTCTTCATGTTATCCTCAAGTGCTGAAGGGCTCATGGGGAGGTCTGAATCATGCTGTGTACAACATCTCTCCAATAAATTCACTTTATTGGCATTTCAAATTCTTTTCTCATGGCAATCATTTTTGTTGTATTTGATGACAACATAGGGCTATGCTACATGGCCAATAAAATCTGTATTCATTTTATATTCAAAATTGCTTTATTGGCCCTCAATGTCTGGTGAAGGTTTATGGGGTATATTAAAAAATGAAAAATTATATAGCCTAGCCAGCATTCTTCTTGCCTAATGCAGGAACCATTTCAGTTCAAGAAATATGGAAAATGCAGATTTAATTATAACCTTTTGAGGACGAGCAGGCAACTGCAAGAAATGCTTTAGGCTCTTTTAGCCTTTTTAGCATTGTAGCTCTTTTACATTCTTAATCAACTGCAATTACTATATGTAACTATATGTTTCAGTATATAAGTATGTCTATCATTTTGGTGAGCAAAGACAGAACCAAAGATCCCAATTCTGCGCAGGTGCATGACTGTGGACAGCAGTCCAAAATAAATATTTTGAACTCCTAAAAGTAGTTTTCTGTCATTGATTATGGTAACATTTAAATCAATCAGATCGGTCACAGCCAGCATCTGCCACACTTCCACAGGTGTGGACACCATGAGTGAAATCCAGAGAAAGTGAAATTAAAGGGGTGGTATACACCAAAATAAAATAATGTAAATTCCTACTTTTTACCATTATAAAGCAATAATTGAAAATTGTTTTTCAATGAACTCAAACCCCCTCTCCCCCCCCCCCCCGTAAGAAGGGTAATTTGCTTAAAGGCAGATAATGAGCTTTGTATAAACAAACTCTGAGCTGCAGTCTTTTTAGGCTTAGAGCATCTCATTATACAGTGGTTATATTAGTGGTATAGCAATTTGCTTTACTAGCTTTTATTTTGCAAACATTGACTCGGCTAAACAAAGAAGTGAGACAGGAAGTGCTAAAGTGATAGTGATTTCAGCATGTTGTTAAGTGATTTATACATGCTGTTATATCTTGATATAACAAAAATAGATATTTCTCAATTAAAACTATTGGCATTAAGTATGTTCAACAAAAGCCCTATTTTTTGTAACTGATATTGAAACAAGGTGCAGATACAACTGAGAATGTATTTTGTCCTGAGGTTATAGTATTTGTAAGCTTTTGTGAGAACAACTTCTTCCTTTCTACACACAAGCCCAGATTTATTTTCACATAAGTCTTATATCCAAAGACATATACAGGGCCACAAGGCCATTAGAATCATAATGTAGATACTAAGGAGCAAGCTGGCACTGTAGACCAGACAGATCAGGTAATAAATCCAATGATGTGGTATCATATGGGTTATACCAATCTGTAGTCAAACTTCCGGCATAGGTCAGGGCAGGCAGCAGTCCAGATTATATATAGTGCAGTAAAAACCTACGACAGTGGAGACAGTGGTGCCTGTGAGGTTCATTGACAGTGTGCGGCTAGAGGCCCTAGCTACCTATAGTAACCGGCAATTCATAAAACGTTTCTTTAAGATGCTAACACTTAGAATCTGGTTGCTTTCCTGTGTTAATATCCTTTTACCTCCAATCTTGCTTTTAGCAATTGTTGGAATAGATTCCCGTATGTTTTGGGGGGGTCCTATAATTCATTCTAAAACCCTCAAAAATGTGTTCTTTTTGTTTTCATTCCCTAATTTTATTAGTTTGTACTTTTTCAATTCAGATCTTTTAATAAATGAGTTGACATTTGTTGTTTTAGTGGAAATAAGTTTAGTCATTGTTTCCAAGGAGTCTAAAACCATGCCCCCATATCAATACATTGTAATCCACACAGTATTAAAAATTAGCATAGCATCCACAATTTTACTTTAGATTAGTTATCCAACCATCTATCAAATAATTAATTTATTCTTTTATTTGCAGTTACCCAGTCACAACCTTTCAGTTTTTCTTGCCCACATCTATTACTAAAACCACTTTTCTCGTCTGTTTACATCCTCCATTAGTATAATAATGTCATACAATGGCTTTAAATACCACTTCTATAAGACAGATAATCAAAACTATCTCCTTACTGCTGATCTTACTGTCTCAGCCCAAGCTGACTTTTACTCTAGCTATTATACGAAGCCTTACAAATTTAAAACGCCAGTTGAAAATCAATATGTCTTAGTATATGTCTCATTATATTTCATTACTAGCTTGGTCCTGCTTTCATATTTTCCTTTGTTCATGACCATGAACCATGAAACGCCATACATCCAGATACTTTGGCATACTGCTTGATTTCTCTTTAACATTTCCCTACACATTAAAATTTTTAAAGGGGAACTATTATGAAAATATACAATTTCTTTTAGCTTTCTTTCATGCAAATGAAATACTTTCTAAATATAATAAATAACATTTTTGTCCAGTTTCTGAAATAATCAAGGTATTCTGCCACATTCCCCTATCTGCAAATAGTCTCTCTTCATAAACAAACCCAATTTCAACAGGTCAGATACATCATTGTGTGTTCCCTTTGCTTAGACAATGTATTAGAGCTAAATGTCTTTTAAAATAACCGACTCCGACGCATAGCTGGATCAGAGACAAATTTCAGACGGGGGAGATAGTGAAGGGTAACTCGATTATTTTAGAAAATATACAGAATTTTTAATGCATTCAAGAAATAAAGCTTATATTACATTTTCATTTTTCTGATAGTTGCCTTGTCATAAAATCACAATCATGAATTCTTAGAAGCAGCTATGCTCTCTAAACTTCTCTACTGCAAAATTCTCTTCTGTGTGCCTTTTTTTCTTCCTCCAGTCAGTTGTGAAGCTATAGAAATCATTGTATGTTAAAGCAAAAGAATTCCTACTTTTCACCTTGTCTAAAAACTCTTTGTATAAAGTGCCATATCAGTTACAAAATACTTGTCCTCTCCTTCAAAACTAAATATTCTCCTGCAGTTCCCTATATATCTGCTAATAAAATGCAACCCCTTAACTGTCTCTTGGGATCTCATCAGAAATGCCTTTTATCTGTTCCATTTACTGCAAAAGCCCTCTCTTATTTACAGAATTCCCTCTAATTGTCCCACATCTTTGAAATGCATTACTACTGCACATTCCCCAGGCTGCTTCTATTAGAAACTTCAAGTATATACGTCTTAATGAGGCATGAGGCCTCCAGTCATGAACAAATGCACTATTCTATGATCCTCTAGAAATTTACATCTCAGTTATCTGGGCAAAAGCACTTATCACTCCCACTGCTGCAGTATATCTTTACCTAAGTTAAAATCAGGGCTGGGACTTCTTTACTATTGTTCACTCATCATTGGTTTTTGGTTCATTTCTTTGTCCTTGGTCCATTGCTTTTTAATTTTTCCATAAATGACCTTGAGGCTGGAATTCTAAGTACTGTCTCTGTGTTTGCTGATGATACTAAATTATCCAAACAATAGGTTACATGCAGGGTCAGATAACTGGCAAATATGCTAAAATATTGATAAATTCATCGTTTTCATTTGGGCAAAAACAACATGAATGCTAGCTATACTCTTCTTGTGCTGATGTTGCTTGCAGGGTCTGTTTAAACCTTGTCGGTGAGCGCAGCAACTGACTATATGTAATTTCAGGAGGGACGGCCAGATGTTTTTGACCATATAGTGTGCTCATATACTTTTGGTAATACAATTTATGGTTGGTTTCCCCTTAAATGCATGTGTATATGTGTGACTGTGTGTCTGCATGTGTTTGTTCATAAAAAGATGCATATGAAGGGAGAAGGTATGATTGGCAAGAATGGTGTTTTTTGTCATGTGTAAGTGGGTTCGTTATGCAAAGTGATACACTGAAGGGTTGAAGTTGATGGCTGCGCTGTCAACTAACCCCATGTCATGAGGGAGATTATGATTCAGTCCTATTCTTTTAGGCCTGAATTCCTTTTTACATGAAATAAGGGCTTAAAAAGGCCTGGAGTGGATCATTATCTCCCTCATGACATGAGAATGGTTGACAGCTCTGTGATGGAAAGTTGACTTTTTCAACCCCAATTAAGTATGCAACAAGGTAACCTTTTAACAACGCATTTCTTAGTCACGGTGTTATGTCAGTCTGTTAACAATTGCTTCATGTATCTAATCAAAGTAAGCCTAGAGCAACTGGACTTGCTGAGTAATCATTGAAGACGTTTCACTACTCCTCCTAGCAGCTTATTCAGTTCAACTGACTGGTACGGGAAGTCTTCACCATATACATTTTTCCAATAATCCAATCACAATAGTGCAATGTAACTATTCAAAGAGGCACCAATTGAAACTCACAGAGTTTGCAAATGCTTAAAGTTACTGTGATAATTCTATGCTTACCTTGGTAATTCTATTACAATAACCTCAGAGCAGTTGAACTGTAGAAGCTGCTTGGATGAGTAGTGAAATGTCTTCAGTGATTACTCAGCAAGTCCAGTTGCTCTAGATTCACTTCTAATAGATATACCATGACCTGGATGAATGAAACCCTTTATAGGTATTTGCTTCATGTGTTATGGCTTTGTGAAGCAAGGAGCATAATAATGGCACAAGGTTTGTTAGTATGTTAAGTGGCAGGGCAACCTATATGTGTACAAAAATATGCAGACTCCCACACCTGGGCTCTTGTGTGTCTAGAGGAGAAATACAGGTCTGGCTGTTACCTCTGTGTGAAAGGATAATGGAGCCTGAGAGGGGCCTGTGAATAAGGGAACACATTGAGAAGCAGGTACTGCTGTATACAGTCTGTATACTGACTGGTGAGAGAGAACAGGGAACAGTGCAACAAACAGAAAGGTATTGTACACATTGTTTATGTTTGGATGGAGAAACCCATACAGATTCAAGCAATGAGGGTTATTCATCTGTTTACCAAGAGACTATGGGAAAACTATTTTTGTTACAATTTTTGCTGAACTACTAAGAATAAAATACAGTGAGAACGCTTCTTTAAAATACATTTTGGTGTTCATTGTCTCCTGACTGCATTCACTGCAAGCCACTGCCATCTTGAGCATATCCCTACAGTTTATACGCTTAAATCTTTGGTATGTAAGCACTTCATTTACCTTAGGCAAATAGGCCCAGCATAGTTTCAGTGCATGTCTTGGGTCATTGTTAAGATGAAAAAGAAATCCGCTTCCACACAAATTTAAGTAAGAGTGGATTGCATGCCTCTGCAGAATATAGAGGTGCTTCTCTTTCCTCAGAGTGTGGTTAATCCCTGAACATATCCCAACACCTGTATGGGCTTTGTTTGGGGGTAATTTACTTGTTTTGTAAAAACGTTTCCAATGTGTGTTGTACTGCTACATTAGGAACTTTTAATTCTGCTGCAGCTGAAAAAGAATCTCTGCACTCAGGAGAAAAGTTTCCCTTGGATTGATTTACTAATCCAACAACTGGAAAATATTTAATAATATTTAAATAAACATGTTTTGCTAGCAGTGGCAACAATAAAGCTTAGAGATAAATATTAGTTCAACTTTCCAGTATAACTTGTAAAAAATGACAAACTTCAGAGTTTATTGGAAGCAAACATGTTACATTTGAAATATGTATTATCAGAAAACAAAATGCTAAAATTTTTTTTTTTTTTTTGGTATGATAGTATATTCTTGTAAAATAGTTATCAACTATGTAAAAGTGGCATTACTTTTTGCATTGAATTATACAATACAATATAGTTCTACGTTGTGGATCTTTGGACCCTACTGTATACTGTATATTTTCCTTTTAAACAGAGATCCATCACAGGGACATTCTTTCATTTTCTTTTACACATATACATTATATTTTTTTTATTGATTGATTTGTTTACTTGCCATAACACTGATGATAAAATTATTTTTGGTTCATGGGAAATGTTGACAAATTCATGTTTACTCAAGAACAATGTCATGTGAACAGTGAGTATTTTGCCAAAGTATAGGGTCACAGAACAGTTTTAACAAAAATCCTCCCATTTAAATTTAATTGCCCTTACCAAGTGCCATGCCCCAAATGTCATTTGAGAGCTATGTCATGCTTTCTGCTTTTTTACACCACAATCATTCCATTTACTGTCAGTACAGTAACATGTTATTCATATGCTGCCTCTGGGTCCTGCAAATCCCTATCCTCAAATTCAGAGCATAAAAGTCTTATTTTAATTTGTTTAAATTTTCTTAGGAATAGCCCTGAATTTATTGCAATTTATACATTTGGAACTTTAAAGTATTACCTTTGGGTCACTTGTATCTGCTATTTTTTGGTTCACATTGAAAAAGCTTGTTTAAGTAAGAAATAGTGGTTTGGCCCAAAGAACAGGGAGAAGTGCCCAGTTTGGCTCATTTTCTGACAAAATCCCATGACAAAGGATGTAACTGAATGAAAGGAAACTAGCCAATGTTTAGCGGAATATACACTGGTTTCCAATGTGTGTTATGCAGTCCAAATGCAGTATATATTGTAATACATAACGATGAGCGTTACAGTGTTTATAAAACTAGATCTGCAGGGGATATAGTTTACTTTCTCCAGATGAAAAGAAATAACAGTTTACTTTCTGCCTTCTTATCAAAGATCATAAAGTGAAAAGGAAAATAAGGAAATGTGCATGTGCTTGGTACTTAACCTTGCCAAGAATTCAAAAAAGACTAAGGAACATGCTTCCCCAACACTCTGCTGCTCTGGCACAGAAATGTTTAATGTTCTAGAGCATGCCAATTTTGATATCATGGAAATAAAATCCGTCTCAATTGCAAAGTAAATATAATCTGATTTTAAGGATATTAGAAACAAATTAAGCTGTTAGTTTTTTTCCATGTCCTCTTTATTGTGGCATTTGTTCTGCACAGCATCTGTGCCTTAATGAGAGCCTCGGTTGGTCTAGCAGTCACAAGTGAATGACAGTCTCATACCAGAGACATGATGGATGATGTTCTATCAGTAACTTAATGTGAGACACACCAAGAATGTGCCACAGTGGGTGTCCAATCTTACCCTCCTTAATGTTGCCAGGGGTTTTATACACAACAAGATATGATTAATTTCATTTAAATGCTTGTCTGTATAAGTTTACATAAATATGATGCATGTAATTAGTTGATGTATTATTAATTTGTGCATTATGGTCTTATTAAAAGACTTTTAATTGCAGACCTTTTATAGTGTTATGTAGTCTGCCAACATAATCACACTAAGTTTCATAAGCAGATTCAGGTTAGTGCGCTGTAAAAACATTGCTGCAGACTTCAGTCTCAGAGCCCATTTAAAATGGGCAAAGTATTATTTTATGTAAAGCTTTCAAAAATTAAAAATAAATGCCAGTAGACACTGGTTAATAAATATGAAGTATATATTAAAATGTTCTTTCTCTTTGAAGTAAATATTAAAATTCTTTCACTTTCCCAGAAAAGCTTGGGTCCAGTGAGTTCCAAGCTTCCTTGACAGCAACATGCTCACTTATTTCCTTGCTCTCTGTTCTCCCAACATGCTCCTGGTTTCTTAAAATTTCCTTTTCCTTTTTGTCACATTGTCCCAGATGGCTTCTGTTTGGTCAGATCTTGCTTAAGTTCTTTACCCTATATTATTTGTAGTTTCTGGTTAATGACTCTTGCCTTACATTAACTATGATTCATTACCTGGCCTTTCATGTCCTGGCCTTTGTTCTGTCTAGTTTATAAATTCATCTTAACCTTGCCTGTATCTCACAAGTGTTAGTCTTATGTCTTAAATAAGTGGATTGAATAAGTACATTTGGCTGCTGATAAGCCATCCAGGGAGCCCCTGGATGGTTCTCCTAAGAAGGGGAGTGGGTAATGTGACGCCTCAAGAACATTGTGCACCGCCTAGATCAACAGTTTACAAGCACACACACAGTCTCTGCAGCATGGCTGCTTCCCTCTCTTCCTGATTGTTGGTGGCACAATTTACTGTGGGAGCGCAGTATGTGTAATCATGGGTGCTGTTGCATTTTGTCACTGATATCACATTTCCTTTTGTCAGTTGTTGCTTTCTTTAAGTCCTTAATTACCCTTTCCTTTTGTCACTATGCCCATGTTTTCTATTTTTAGTTAGATTCTGCTCAAGCCAACTGTTTTCTGTTTAGTCAGATCGTATCAATCACTCTAGCCAGACCCCGGCTTCTTGTCTTGACCTTTGACCTGTCTAGTTTACAAATCTTAACCTTGCCTGTAACTCATCAGTGTTTTACCTGTAAATGTCTGTGCCACTGCACAAATACTGCTACTGAGGGGTTTTCATGCTTTATGGAGGAGTGGGCTAAATGTCATTTCTGGGTTCCAGTATAACAGAATTTGTTACACAATGGTTCTTCAACAGGAACAGCAGATTTATCAAACAAATAATATAAATGAGAAGGTAATTTGTACATCAGATATTTATGGTATATTCACATAACACACATTTTTCCCACTTTTGGTATTACTTACAGGGGTGTTTGCCCCAGTGTACCAGATTCTCAAAATGTGCTCCAATGGATTCCACAAAGATGCCCCTGAATTCTATTCACTTAAATCTCAACAGTTAGGTGAGTGTCAGCTAGGAAACTATCCTATATTAAATCTCTTCTGTGTAGCTGGTTATGTACTAAATTATATCCAGCTATACTCCCTAGGGTTCCATGGCACAGTCCCTGAAAGTTTCTTCTGTTGACTATAAGGTTTTGGTACATGCTGCTGGCAGCCAGTGCAGTGTTGGATAATATGCCCCTGTCCATTTCTGATATTATGAAATTAAAAGTGCCCTGGATGATGCACATGGAATGATGACAGATTGCCTTGCCACCGACACTTTACATAGGCATGTCTATCTTTTACAGCTCCATTTTAATCAACTATTGTACATTTCATTTCATAACAGGCATACAAGGACATTTTACACGCCACTATGCTGGAAGCCAGCAGAACACAAAATGCACAATGTGTCCCTGGCTTAGGGAAGTTTATGATTAGGTAGCCACTGAATAAGATTGATACTGCGAGTAAAGTCGAGTCTGTAATACATTTATAAAAGTCAGGAAAAAAACAAGAGGAAAATAATCATACATTCACCTGTTCATTTATTGATCCGAAAATAAAAAATAAATAGTGAACATTTACTCAACTTCCAAAATGAGCAGCAGTTTTGTTTTTTTGTTTCTTGTTTTTTAGTGGGCAGAGCTGAGCACTGCCACCCCATACAGCAGAAAGGCACTTGACTGGTCAAAGTAACTTAACAAAATCATGGGCTTTTATATATGTCTCCGTTTATTAAAAACTTTCCAGACTGTCAGAATAGGTTTGAAAATTCACAAAATACATGAAACTATTGTAAATACTTTTGGATTACCCATTTCCCCTAAATGACAGTTGTAATGAATAAGGTTTTCTTGCTCCCACAGTCCTCCATGAATGATGTTTATATAAGTATAAGAGAATGTCTTATGTGACTAAAGATATACAAACTGTAAATAGTTGATTATTAGTGATGAGCAAATTTTTTCGCCAGGCATGGATTCGCAGCTAATTTCTGCATTTCGCCTTTGGCGCATTGTTTTGTGAAAAAAAGCATGGGCGCCAAAAAAAAAGACGCGGGCGACAAAAAAGCTGCGGGCAACAAAAAATGCGTGTCAAATGCGTTTTGCAAATTTGCAGCAGTTTTGTGAATTTTCTTGCCGTTTCGTGAATTTTATAGTGAAGTGAAACGGGACAGATTCGCTCATCACTATTGGTTATGTTATTGCTTTGAGCAGCAGATATTTGTTAGGAATGATGCTAAGGGTACTAGTGGCAGAAGACAGAGGTTTCCAATTATAGTAATATCAAAGCTTAATGTGTGCATCTGTTTCTATGAAATGCTGAAGATCTTTAAAATTTTATCACAAGCACACTGGCATTCAATGAAAAAATTAACACTCGCCATAAACTGCCTGGCTAAAATGTTACATTTGATCTGATTAGCATTTTTGGATGGCTAATTGGGTTACTTGAGTTAATACGTTAACAAACAGTCAGTCTGTTTTATATGCTGTCAACAGTTATTTAAATCAAGTAGAATTGGAATTTTTTAGCTACCTGTAAAGAACGAAACCCTAAAAATGAATATTGCTATAGATGCCTTGATTTATATAGTGACCTTCTGCATCAGCTGAAAATGTCAGCATCTCTATAACAGTAATGATCCAGGCCATCAAAGTTGTGCACAGGTGCTCACCATCTTAGAATTTGTTGTCATGACACTGCACATGCTCAGTGTGCTCTGGGCAGAAGTTGAAAAGGTAAGCATAGGCATTGTTGCAAATCATCAAGCAGAAAATGAGGTTCACCTGTCATATAAACTGATGCTTCAGGCCAATAAGGACATTCTGTTGGTAACTAAAAAAAAAAAAGAAAAAGCAAGAGGAAAACCTAAAAAAGACAAAGGGGATAAGTTTTGGGGCACCAATTTATTTGTACCAGCAGCAAATATGATCTACTTTTTTCCTGGGCCAGCCTTCTCTTCTGTACTAAATGCATTGGCCTGGGATACCTACAATAATAAAGCACAAGGAAAGTGAAATTCGCCAGGTGTGGTTGGTACAGTGAATAAATCAGCTACCCTTTACCTAGGGCCAGCGGTTCACTTCTGTAAAAATGAACCAGCCCAGGGTACATTGATGTTATTGACAAGAACAAGACTTCCATACTGCTGAAAAGGAAAATTAGTACAGAACTTCCCACGGTGGCAGAAAAGGGCTTCATCTAAGGTTGTATATATACTACAATAGGAGTCCTACACTCACTTTTATCTGATTATTAAGAATTCTACTGCTTCAATATACCTTTAACAAAGGTACTGAGTTTTACCTGCAACTTACTTGCTTTAAAAGTTAAAACCCAAACATGGTTGCCCTTTATTGGCCCATTAGGATCACCTGACTGTAGCTGGAAAGGGTGGGAGTTCTTGTTGTTGTCTATATGAATTTTGTGGTCACAGCCTCATTGTGCCCCCCCTTAATGGTTTAAAATTTAGTGGTGAGCACAACTTTCCCTTTTTTGAAATTCGATCATCAATATTAATTATTTAAACGAAAAAGCAGTCTATGGAAGATTACCTTCCTGTAATTCAGAACTGTACTGTATATCTCAAATGTAACACTGCTGCCCTGCACACACCTCAAAAGGGGAAACGGCCCTGGTGCCAACAGAAAATATATAATAAAAAATTGCAGAAAGAAGCTTTTGCATGCAAGGGACTTGCCAAAATCAAAATTTGGATCTTCATTGGGGCCTTTGTCAAGATAACAGTAATTGAAATTAATCATAAAAAGTATGCATAAAAAAAAAAAGTCGCACGTGTCGGATTTTTTAACACACGTGTCAAAAAATTGTCACATGGGTCAAAAAAAATCTTATCAAAGATTCTGTAATTTTTTGGTGAAGCGAAACGGGACAGATTCGCTGTAGTCACCATTGAAAAACTGTGCATAATTGCAACTAATTTCCATCAGATTTAAAATCCATATTAGCTGTGTACATACTGCTGTACATTATACAGGTATGGGATTTGTTATTTGGATGCCCATTCATTAAAATATGGTGATCCAAATTACAGAAAGATCCCTTATCTGGAAAACCCCAGGCCCTGAGCATTCTGGATAACAGGTCCTATACCTATACTTACATTTATAAACTAAATATACTGATATCTATACTAATTGTATTATCACAATAGCCTTTGATAATATGGTTTTTCAAGAAATCATCCAAACTAATCTAATAGAATCTGCCATCAAATTACCAGGCAGGGCATTCCCCAACCTCACTGCCCTCACTGTGAAGAACCGCTTTCTGACTATAATGCCTTCTAACATACTTTCTCCAGAGAAAACAACCCCTACCTTGACAGTCTAACCTCATAGTTTAAATCTTCCATCCCCTTAACCAGTTTAGTTGCACGTCTCTGAACTCTCTCCAGCTTATATATACCCTTCTTAAAGGAAAACTATACTCCTGAACAATGTAGGTCCCTATAAAACAGCTCATATGTAAAACCCTGCTTCATCTAAATAAACCATTTTCATAAAAATATAGTTTTTTTATTACTATGTGCCATTGGGTAATCCAGAACAGAAAATTGCCGTTTAAAGTACAAAGGGCTGCCGCAAGATTTACAGTTCACAGTGCGATTTACATCAGCATTTAATTGACAAAGTTCTTTTACTCTCACACTTCTTCCTATTATGATTAAAAGTGCATTATTTCCTGTCAGGTGATCTTTGAGGTCACAGCTCATCACAAAATGGTGGCTTAAGGTAATTAGGCAATATTTACCAATATATTTATTCCAGTTTGGCAAGATTCTTTAATAGGCCACTTAATATAACAAATATTGTAGTTACATTCTGTTGGTTAAAGGATAAGTCAACCCAAAATATAATTTTTGCCTAATAAAAGAAAACATAATTCTAAGCTACTTTGCAATATACATTTATTACAAACTTGCAATGGTTTTGAGTTATTTGTATATATAATTGCTATTAGAAGAATTGTTTGCCTGTCCTTTCTCTGCCCTGGTGACTCTGGCGTTTATAACAATGTAACACAAGGCAGCAGATTGACAGACCTGTCTTGGTGGAGGAGACTGACATTTGCAACATTGTTTGAAAAGTTACAACCAGGAATTCAGCAAATTAATTCAGCTTTGAACGTTAGTAGAGTGGACAAATGATCTTTCTTACAACCAACTGTTGTGGGAAAAATTGAAATTGTAGTATGGCCACCTTAACTTCTTACTAAAGAAACTGCTGTAACAATAATACGCATGTACGCATGTAAATAATATATTTAGGACACCTATCAGCCAAAGCTCTTGAATGCAGGCTGATACATTCCACACTCATGGTGGTGGAAACAACTGACACTAATAATGGTATAACTAGTCAGGCTTTGCCTGGTGCCATATCCCCACTGTGAGCTGTCATGTTCAAGACTTAGGGGCTGATTTACTAACCCACGAATCCGACCCGAATTGGAAAAGTTCCGACTTGAAAACGAACATTTTGCGACTTTTTCGTATGTTTTGCGATTTTTTCGGATTCTTTACGAATTTTTCGTTACCAATACGATTTTTGCGTAAAAACGCGAGTTTTTCGTATCCATTACGAAAGTTGCGTAAAAAGTTGCGCTTTTTTCGTAGCGTTAAAACTTACGAGAAAAGTTGCGCATTTTTCGTAGTGTTAAAACTTACGCGAAACTTTGCACCTTTTAAGTTTTAACGCTACGAAAAATGCGCAACTTTTCTCGTAAGTTTTAACGCTACGAAAAAAGCGCAACTTTTTACGCAACTTTCGTAATGGATACGAAAAACTCGCGTTTTTACGCAAAAATCGTATTGGTAACGAAAAATTCGTAAAGAATCCGAAAAAATCGCAAAATACCGATCATTACGAAAAAAACGCAATCGGACTCATTTCGACCCGTTCGTGGGTAAGTAAATCAGCCCCTTAGGCTTATTCCTGAGTTTTCCCTTACAAGAACCTTGGCATTCAGGAGATAGGTACATGAGGACACTGAGGCATTTTGCCACTCAGAAGGGCATTTGTGGTTCTAGTGGGGAATGCCTGATGGGCCTAAAGGTGCCATTTAAACTGCAAATAGGAAGGCTTTTGTTGTTGTTTTGTTTTTTTAAGTTAAATATTTCAATTAGCAAGGATCTATACTTCCTTTTAATTAAGTCCCAATGATTGCCATTTCTAAGAATTAATTAACTATGCTGCTGTTGTCATAGAAACTTTCTACAAATGATTTTATGAGAGAATAAGAAATGCATATGTGTAAAAATATGTCTGTTTAATAGTGCATATGCTGCCAAGAACTGCACAAATAGGCCAGATTTAAATGTATGGTAATTAAGGTATTTTATATATTTTTTAAATTTCATTTTTGATGACAAAAACCGCGTTTGGCATGTCCAAAAAAACAAGTGTAGCAAGTAAAAGATATTTTTACACTAATAATTTAGATTCTAGATTTCCTAGATTTGCAGCAGGTTCAGTCACACAGAGGTGTATAATGATGTATCTCTACAGAAGCATTCCCAGAACCTTTGTATTGGAAATCACACCAAAAAGGGAAGCTCAGCATTAGTACTAAGACTGCAGCCTTTTAAACACATTTTTTGGTGAAAAATGAAATACACCCTTTATAAATCTGGCTGGTGCTAATGGAGCGCACATAATACATGGCACACCATTCTGTTCAGTGTGACCAGTGCTTTTGTTAAACATGTTTTAGCTATAGATCAGTGTAAATATTCTCCTGCAGTGCCAAACAAAAAATCTTTGTAAAATAGACACTGACAAACGTGTGATTTTACTTGCTTAGAGATGATGGTCCCATAAAAAAACAGCTTTAAAAAACAGGAGATTAGTTACTAAAACTTGGGAAAATTTACACAGATCCAGTGACCCATTGCATCCAACCAACAATAAAGCCATCTGTTGGAGGATAAATAATAAAAGTACATGCCTGATTGGGTACTGCACTGGTGCAAAAATACTATTCCCATAAGGCACACCTTGTTGAATCTGTATTTTCCTGGTTTCTGACAATTTCAAGAAGAGGGAGAGTGACAAAGCACTCATTCTGGGTACTAAGGGGTATAAACTAAAATAGAGAATTAAAAAAGCATTAGAGAAAGAGTAAAAGTTGTAAAAAAAATTAAGCAAGAAGGGATGGGACCCTTAATAATAGAGGGAGGTCAGTTGGTTGATGAAAGCATGGAAAAAGCAGAGATTCTTAATTGTTATTTTTTATCTGTCTAGACAACTGAGGAACCAGCTAATGAAGGTTTCCTTTTTAATACATCCAATATAATATGACTATTGATAGATGGGGGATTCAAATTCAAAAGAGACTAAACAAAGGTCCAGAGCCAGATGATATCCATCCCAGGGTACTAAAAGAGTTTAGCTCTGTGATTGCCAAACGTCTTAACTTAATCTATCAGAATTGTTTGAGGGCTAGCATGGTGCTGAGAGATTGGCGAATTGCTAATGTGGTGCCACTATTCAAAAAAGGATTACAATCTCATCCTGAAAATTCAGGCCTAATTCAGCCTGCTAGTTTGACATCATAGATAGGAAAGCTTTTGCAAGGGGCAATAAGGGATAAGGTGCTTGAATACATTGCACAGTACTATGAGTTTGTTCCAGTATGGTTTTATGCATAATAAAGCTTGTCAGGTTAATCGAATTGCCTTTAATAAGGAGATGAGCAGGGACCTAGACTGGGGTAGCAGTGGATCCTAAAGTATTTGATACAGTACCACACAGAAGGTTACTGGTTAAATTAAGGAATATTGACCTGAAATATAATATATGTACTTGCATAGAGAACTGGTTGAAGGATAGATTAGAAAAAATGGTGGTAAATGGCCCATTTTCTAACTGGACCAGTGATGTAAGTAGAGTATCGCAGGTATCTTGGGCCCTTTAAATTCTAAGCTCATTAACCCTAATTATGGGACAGTCTGACCCTGTATTTTAAGTACAGAGTGCTTTGTCACTTGTGGGAAATTGTGGTTCCAGTCGACAACAAAGCACAAAAAAATTGTGCACAAATGTATTTTTCGTTAGGTAGTTCAAGTGTTTAACCCACAGCAATTTCCATTTGTGGTAATGTCAAGCAAATTTACTAGCTTTGTCACCCACAAAGAGTGCATTTTTTCCCAAAGGAAACACACTAAGAGCCCTATTTATGATTTTCTCAAGCCTTCAGGCTTGAACAATCATATTTGAAACCTTGCGTGAGTTTCCTAACTCACACTGGATTTTGGGCCTGGTTATTTCAGCAAACTCACGCAAGGTTTCAATTATGATTGTTTGAGCCAGAAGGCTTGAGCAACAATAAAACAGGCTCCCTGTTTGACCAGGTGCAGTAAGCCATAGCAACCAATCAGCAGGTAGAATTTACTGGTCACTCATTTATAGATTGTAAGCTCTACAGGGCAGGGACCTCCATCCTCTTGTGTTTTTGACTTATTGCAACTGTATCTTTTATTTATTTGTCTTTATTGTAATACTTTGCATTTATCTATTATCTTAATAACCACCTGTTTGTATTAATGTATTCTACTGTACAGCGCTGCGTACATAAGTAGTGCTTTATAAATAAGATATACATACATACATTTAAAAGCAAACATCTTATTAAATTGCTATAGGTTACGGCATCTAGGTATACCTAGTGCCTTTTATTACATATGGGGGAATAAGCAATAACTAATAGCATGCTGCTAAAATAGCCAATCATGTTAAACAAAGAGCAGGAAGTTATAGTGGCTGTGACTGCTTTGCCTGGCGGATCAAAAGTTGCACTACATATCCCTAATTTGTGGTAAAATCTTCTTTCAGTTCTGCTGAAAGTGTTAATATACTGCAGCGTGCCACAAGGGCAAAAAGGGTCTGTTTTGAAACTTTTTGCTCCTGTAAATTGCACAGAGTTAAAAGTTTTTTCTAGGATGAACATGAGTTCAATGAATAGGGCTTGTGCTGAACATAGTTTTTGACTGTTGTTTAAATCTATGTTTTTTGTTATACCTGAATTTTTATGTTTGGTCCTTGTGAGATAGATACCTCGATTACCAGGGCACAGATAACATCCCTCATAGAATTCAACTAGAAAAAAAGTCAAAACAAAGGCCTTGTGTGGTAATTATCTACTTCACAAGGACTAAACAGAAGGTATCTTCAACTTACCAGTTTGCCCTGTTTAGCTGAAGAAATATGAAAAACTATAAATGCTCTGTAATTAAAACAATAGGTAGAAAGTATGTTTTGTACAAGACCTATTTATTAAGCTCATGTTCAACAATGGGGAATACTGCCCCTTTTGTTTTCAAACAGTTCAGATTTGCATTATATTGCTGCAGGTATACTGACTAGTGAACAATCAAAAGTTCGCAAAATACTTTGCAGTCTATGGGTGTTTTTTTGCGGCAAAACTGGTGAAAAAGTTCTCTAATCACTAATACTAATAGGTCAAACTAAAGTAAACTCATTTATATTAATTTATGCACTGCAGGATGTGTTGTCAGTAAAGAAAATATGACCGATAAATGGTATTTAAATTGCCTAACCAGAATTTTTACATTTTAATTAGCAGGTACACTAAGAGCACACTGTGATTATCCAGGTTCTGCTAAATAAGAACACTATAGACATTTTTATGAGTTAAATTTTCATACTGCCTTTTTCATACCATGCCAAAATGTGCTAATTAATAATGAGAAAATTTTAAGACAGAAGTATTAAGAAGGGAACAGACGGCAAAGAAATTATTCTCCGACAGCTGACTTCTGCTAGCCGCTAACACTCCCTCAAGTCTCCATTGCACCAGATGGAGTTGCCGGAAGAAATTCAGCCCTACTGCAGTGCATATACATACTGTATATATATATATATATATATATATATATATATATACTGTTTCACTATTTCTTTTGACAATGTAATTTTGGTTTAAAAAATAGAACAAACAAAAAACCACACTAGATATATGACTATGTATATAAATATATCACCAAACAAGGTATGCTAGCTAGCTAACTAATACACAGCCATGGCAACAGCCTAGTTTCGTTTGGGTAGCAATACAATCTGTTAACATGTTATTTGAAATGCAATCTTGCATTGAAAAGATCGCTTCTTGATGATGAGCTGAAAAGAAGCTGACAGAAGGCAAAATGGAAGAACATTTGGTATTTTCTGATTAACTGAGTTGACCTTGTTCACTGGGAAGAAAAACAAAAAAGAAAAGACTATCTCTTCAACCATACTTTTATTTTCTGGTGTATTGTTCAGTTTAAAGAAGCCCGCCTATTTGAAAATGAAGGGTATAGCTGTTATTAAAAATGGTATAAGAGCTTTAAAGATAAACAAAATGTTCTACAACAAATTTAGTGTTGAAGGAAAACATATTATGCTTATATAGAATTATCAGCTTTTTATCATTGATGCACTTTTCTCTAATGCATTAAACCATATTATCTGACATCACAAAGAAGACAGTATTTTAAGTTATAGTTTCTGTTATTAGAATTCAATAAAACAGGGTTAGTTCTAACATTCACATTTAAAGTAGTACATGTATGGGATCTGTTCCCTACTAAGATATAACTACTATTTATTAGAGGCAATCCTATTTGGTTTATTTAATGTTTAAATACATTTTTAGTAGACCTAAGGGGGGGTCACCATTAAGTTCACCTTTAGCATGTTATAGAATGTCCTATTACTAGCAACTCTGCAACTGGTCTTCATTATTTATTTTTTATAGTTTTCAAATTATTTGACTTGTGCTTGTACATCATTTTACCTTTCAAATGGGGGGGTCTCTGACCCCGGCAGGCAAAAAACTATTGCTTTGTGATCTTGCTATAACTTTATTACATTTGTTACTTTTAATCCTTATCTGTCTAATCAGTCCCTCTCCTATTTTTATTCCAGTCTTTCATTTACACCATTGCCAGGTTGCTAAGGTAAACAAGACCCTACCAACCAAATAGCTGCTGAAAATCCAAACTGGAAAACTGTTGAACAAAAGCTAAATAACAAAAAACCACAAACATTAAAAAATGAAAACCAAATGCATATTGTCTCAGAATATCATTGTCTATGTCATACTAAAAGTTAATTTAAAGGTGAACAACCCCTTTAAGATATGGAGATCCAAATTAGAAATAATTATTTTCCAGAAAACCCCAGGTCCCAATCATTCTGGATAACAGGTCCCAATCATTCTGGATAACAGGTCCCATACCTGTATAACATTTCTTATAATACATATATTTCAGTGGGTGTTGTGACATGTGACATTACTAGGCACATATGTAAATGGTGACACCACTAAGTAATGTTTATAAGAATATTTATTATTTATATAAAGCCAGAAAAATATCCATTCCAAAAATAAACATTTGTAGTAAGTTAGCTATATTTATTACCATTGTTTGCCATTTTGTAGTGCCTTACTACCCCCGCATATCAATTTGTATAAGCTTTCATGAATCCCTCCAGCCAGCAGCTACCAACAGTGGTTTAATAATAACATTGACTCAGAAGTGAATTTATAGATGGGAACTGGGTTGGTAATTTTTTTCCATCACCAGACTGGGCCATGGATTGGCCATCTGGAATGTCATATGCCATTTGAGCTTTAAAATACAATATAAAATGAAAGAAAAATCAAATTATAGAAATAAGTGGGCATTCATTATACAATACTATCTGAGATGTTGGGAGTAGAGTTTGTTTTTCCAGCAGGGTTTGTGCTACTGTTAGGGTGTCCGGCAAAGTTCCCTTCTTCATTTTGGGCCTGTTGTGCACTTTTAAAATCATGAATATCTTTGCACAAAATTCTTTGTGCACCATATGTGTGCCCTGGTTTCAACATTTGTGTGTGCACCCACAAGGGAATATGGTGCAGTGTATAAGAACTAATTCCTCCTTAGTAACAGCAGCATTTAAGCTATAAGCAGAACTTCCCTGGACTACTGAACGGGGCAAAAAGAGAGTTTCTATGAGATAGATCAGTTTACCAAAAAACAAATATATTTAGACTGTATTCATTTAAAACATTCAAATAAACATTGAATTTATGCTGATAGTTGATACTGTATGATCACTATTGGTGAATTTATGTAATGGAGCTATAAGGGTTATAATTTAACAAACCTGATTTTTCCCTACTGTTGTAAACATGAAGCAAACAACCACTAAACACAGACAGGGAGCTCTTTGTTAATTCCACATTTACCAACTAAATTCATCTTCAATTTGAGTAAATGATTTGTTATTCAACTGAGAAAATATCCCTGTGACGGCTTCTCTAATTGGTATTCACAGGGAGTTTTATTGTTATCCTCTGTACCTTTGTGAGCTCTGTCAGTTTTACACCCTTGTTGCAACATTTATGCTTTAATTTAAACTACGAACACAGTTTTGTCTCCTATGTAATATTAGACTGAAAAGATGTTACTACTAGCTATAAAACAGACTTTACAGATATTATGCCTCAAAGAGAAGGTATCACTAGAATGCAATATACAAGTAATTTTGATGCACTGAATCCAGTATTCGGTTCAGGATTTGGCCAAGATTCTGCCTTTTTCAGCAGGATTTGCCCAAATCCATGCCCCTGGCTGAACCAAATCCTCATCCTTAAAATCACATGACTTTTTGTCACATAGACACAATAGCTGAAAATTTTTGACCATGCGGAGCCCTTCCTTTTCCTAATTTACATATGCAAATTGGGAATTGGTTCAGTATTTGGCCAAATCTTTCACATAGATTCGGTGCATCCCTAATTTAAAAGAAAGGATGCATTAAAGTCATGTGACTTTGCACAGGACAAATTTTGTGGAGGGTAAGGTATCCAATCCAATACAAAACTTATTTTTGGTGATTTTGGGATTTAAAGTCATAGGAGCGTGGGACTATCACTAGCAATAGACAACTACATTATTTTTTTTTTAATATTCTTTGAGCTACAGTCAGCCCAGATGTACCAACATACGTTAAAGGAGAAGAATGCTGGGGGGCAAATGCTTCAGTGGGCTGCCGACTTACAGCTGACTGTGCACTGCGGAGGATTTTATATGGGATATAAAGTAAAAAAACTAAAAGCCCATTTCCATGTTCTCTACTCAAAAAGAAACCTATCTTTTATATACTTTCATTAAAATATTTGGAAAGTCACCAGATATAAACAAAGGCACACTCCAGTCTTGGGCTTCTGCAAAAAATCTTCAATCTATTTTATTTGAGTGGGATCTCATCAAGCAGATGTTTCGGGGACAAGGTCATTCATCAAGTTCTCTTACAAAGTGTGTGTAGGGAATGTAATTTAAATACATAGTACCATCCATGTAATATCTAATATTATCAGCAACCTCAAAAAGGATACATAGTACCTTCATCAAATTAAAAGTCCTGTTAGCAAACATATAGAAATCCATGGTGAAAAAAAAAAGTTTGCATAGAAGATAAAAGCCTTTTAGTATGCACAAACATAATCACAAACCCATTAATACAAACAACAGCAAATACAAATAATTACCTATTATTCAATAAAATGTCAATTCAATGTCTGTATTAAATCTTTCTATCCACAAAACCTCTTGTTGTAGTAGTAAACTCTCAAAATGACCCCCTCCCTGCCATAGGCGAATTTTAAGTGAAAGTGCGGAAAATTAATGGTTGCATCAATAAAGGTGCAGTTGCATTAAAAAAAGACACAATTGTGTCAAAAAAAGCAAAAAAAAACGAGGTTGCATCAAAAATGTTGCACGCGTAAAAAAAAAGGTGTGCAGTAATTTTCCACTGTTTTGTGATTTTTAGGTGAAGCAAAACAGAACAGATTCGTTCATCACAAATGTTGAGGTAGCTTCTGGAACGGAAATGATGTCCTGTGAGAATCTGATTTTATATTGCTTTATCATTAGCCTGAACCCAAATTGAAGGGGTTGACTTATACAACAGCGTAATGGGAGTTCTTTGGGCAGCTTGATAGTATCTCAATAGCTTTTGTTGGATATAGATTTTGCTTTCTGCAGCCAGAACACTCTACTAGATGTCATTTCTGGTCTCCTTGGTTTGTATTGTAGGGTACAATCTCTATCTTTCTTTTTTGTCAGTGTGTAATATGCCTTCCTTGAATTGTGCATTCCATTCCACTTCTGTTACTCTATAACTTAACTAGTCCTGTTTTCTGACTCCCAGTGAGAGAACATTTTTATGGACAGGACTGTAAAATGGTCTCTGCATTTCAAGCCAGAGTTTTGTACCTAATGCTAACTTAAGCATTGTGAAAGAGGGCAAAAAGCTTTAGGTAGTATAGGTGACTTACAATACAGGTATGGGATCCCTTATCCAGAAACTCATTATCCAGAAAGCTCTGAATTACGGAAAGCCCGTCTCCCATAGACTCCATTTTAATCAAATAATTTAGAATTTTAAAACTCTGAAATAATAAAACAATACCTTGTAATTTTAAGATATAAATAATCCTTATTGGATGCAAAATATTGGGTTTAATTAATGTTTTATTGATTGTTTAGTAGACTTTAGGTATGGAGATCCAAATTACGGAAAGACCCCTTATCCAGAATACCCCAAGCATTCTGGATAACGGGTCCTATACCTGTACTATATTTTGTATCTCTGAACTTCACTAATATTTGTTGCAGTGGGAATGATGTAAAAACACTGATGATTCCCTGACAGTTGTTTTATATACAATACTTGCCATGTGTGCTATCCCCTTTGCACAAATTTTCAACTTTTCCATTCCTGGCCATTTGTCTTTACATTGGGATGGGTTTACATGTCAATATACATAGCAAAAAGACAATTTTTAAAAGACGAAACAAAAAAGAATTCTACAATGTTTTAACTGAAAAACGGAATATGAAAAACAGACATTTTAAGAAACAGAAAACAGCACAGAATGAATTAACTGTGCATAAAACAGCAAATGGAAATTATACATTGTGACAGAACCAGATCCCATATTTTCCACCTTTATGCACCATTTAAACATGCTCAAAAAACTCTCTATGTTTTTGTTCTAAAAAGTGTCATCGAGGAAATAAAAAAGGAACCATCATAGCACATAAGCAGTTGACTGGGTCAGTAGACAGAACCTCACATTGTTGATCCATGGAGGGTGTTCATTAAGAGGCTGATTTGCTAAAATTTGTTTTGTTTCTGGCCTTGAAAGTCGGATAAACTCAACATGGTATAAATTCAAATTAAACTCAATCATTGTTGTATTTATAAAATGGCACAATAATGCTTAAAAATTGTTTAAATCCTCTATATTTTTCCTAAACAGGAATTGCTCCAGCAGTCATTTTAGGAGCATTGGTACTCTTCTTGGAAAACAATAATTTGTTTAAGTTCCACTTGAAACTGGATGAAATAGGAAACAATCATGGGGTTATCTTCCTCTTAAAAATGTGTGAAATAGAAAACAATTAGGGGATTAACTTGAAACCGGATGAAACGGAAAACAATGAGAGGATTAACTTCTCCTTGAAAATGTGTCAAGGACAGGCTGTTCCTCACTATTCTATTCCTTTACTATTCTAAGCCTCCATAGGACTCAATGGTACAGATCAAACCTGACAAATCTTTTTTGACAAAAAAAGTTAACTAAACATTAATAAACCTCGAATTATGGTTATTTTAGAAAAGCTTTTCTTGGGAAAATTTCCGAAAATCTCCATTTTCCCAAGAAACAATATCAGAAAAATCAAGTACTGCCAAAAACCCATTCATTCAAGTCACGAAAATATCTAGAAGTAAAAAAAAAATCGACTTTTTCTCAAAATTGCTTAGTAAATGTGCCCCTAAGTTATGGCATATATTTAAAGACAAATGTTGCTTACTACACAACAAGGATCATTTACAACTAGAGCCGCAGTTGTGATTGCACACATTGTTGCCATTCATCAAATTCAGTGCAGTAGTGGGCAATTTATGTCAACTGCATACATTGCACTGTGGGAGCCAATGTGCCACGAAATGCTGGAGTTATGGAAAGCTAGTGCCCCACTGTGTCATGAAATGTTGGGGCTGCTGTGTAATGAAATGTTGGGGCCATATCCACAATCTAAATTTCCATATTAAAATTAAAAGTAGGTGTATTAAAGGGCATTAGCGGGCATCAGTGGGTAAGCCTTGATACATAGTACATAATTCACATAAAGCATACCATTCCTTCTGCTTTTTTAACCCACTGACGGTGAATAAATTTAGGTGTCAAGGATACTTTCAGAATCTAAATTTTGCTTATTTTCTGTTACACTCAGAGCATCATTATAAGTAGTAGTAGTAATAATATCTGTTTATAAAATGCCAACATTTTCTGCAACACTGTAAAATAGATAGAATGCTGACCTATCAGCTAAAAGAAGTGCAATTAATGAAAACTGTGTATAAAAAATGCTATATTTCGGTTTAAATTGGATTCTACAAGTAGCTTATGCTAACAAATCTCTGACCATGTTAAGTTAACATATTGATCCCACAAACATCAGTCACTGCGGAGATTTGGTAAAGCACATGAGAAAGTGAGCCAGATTGCTACGTATCATACATAGGGTCTTAATTAGCATTAAGTGATGCTACAGTTTATAGATCAGTCAGGCATTCAGCCAATAGATGTTTATTTTTACCTCACTCAAGAACTAGTTCCACCAAAGTACCATCTGCCAAGGTAAGAAAGAGTAGCGATGACATTTTGCTCCATTTCACACACTTCAGCAAATTAATAAGAGAAGACTCTGTTTATTTTGAAGTAAAACCAGAGCTTACCATTAAATCATAGCAATATAGTAAAACCACATAGATTATATTAACATAACAAAATCACTGGACTTGTAGGTGCCCATAATAAAATTTATGGAAAGAAAGTAACAGTAAACCATCCATAGAAAAAATAATCTATTTTGGAATAATGAATATTGAATATTCTTATCTGATTTTTGAGACCTAGAAACAATGATGGTAAAACAAGACAGGGTACACATAGTAATTCCTTGCTAGAATCCTGAACTCCAATCTTAGCTCTGTGTGTGACTGGGCAGACAAAAAAAATAGTAATGGAGTAAACACCACTCTAACCCCACGTGGATTTGAACTCTTCAAATGGTGTCCCAACATACCAACCAGGTGCAGTTTCTTCAGGAGCCTTCTAAGCTTTACCAGCCATTGAAAAGAGAGCAAAGCAGGTGTCCGCACTCCAAGGCTTCGGTTTAAACACAGTTCTTTATTTATCCAAAAGTAAAAAGATCCATTATCATCAGTCACCTGATGCATTGTGGGCACATCCACCCTAAAACATATTAGGCATATTTATAATATACCTATAATACCTAGCCCCCATCTGGCATGGAGTTTTCTGATTATACAAGAGGGATGTGTAATAGTGATGGGCGAAAAGTTTCGCCAGGCATGGATTCGCGGCGAATTTCCGCGTTTCGCCATTGGCGGATTGTTTCGCGAAACGGATGAAAAATTTCGCCGCGGAAAAATTCGCCGCACGTCCAAAAATTGTCGCGGCGTCAAAAAAGAATAGTCGCGCGCGACGAAACAAGAGCCGCGCGACGAAACAAGAGCCGCGCGACGAAACAAGAGCCGCGCGACGAAACAAGAGCCGCGGGCGACGAAACAAGAGCCGTGCGACGAAACAAGAGCCGTGCGCGACAAAATAATAGCCGCGGGCGACAATTTTTTTTGTCGCACGACATTTTCGCCGCTTCGCGAATTTTTCGCCGTTTCGCGGATCTTTTCAAAGATTCGCGAATTTTTCGGCGAAGCGAAACGGAACAGATTCGCTCATCACTAATGTGTAATAAATATTAGGGGGTAGATTTATCAAAATGTGAGATTATCACAGAAAAACTCACCCACTTTCTATTCATCCCTATGAGACTTTTAGAAGCATATTTATCAAATGGTGAATTCTTGAATTCTAACTTTCCCATAGAAATGAACAGAAAGTGGTTGAGTTTTTCTGTGGTTAACTCTAATCTCACATTTTGAATGAATTTGAATCACGAAATGGGAAAAATTTGGATTAAATGCGATAATTTCTGCTGATCGGAAATGTCACGAAAAGGCTTACGAAAGGATCTTAATAGTCACAACAACAATCGTAAACGGCAGGAAAACCTTTCTGAATTTGATCCTTCTGTGCATGTTTTTGGAAGCCTCCCATATGACTCAATGGCACTCTGCAGCTCAAACCTGGCCCAAGGAAAGTCACGATAATGAAGCTTTAATGAATCCGAAACTTTCATACTCGTTGCGACAAATACAATTTTGTCGCACAAATTGTTGTGCAAATTGTTGCAAAGTACGAAAAAGTTGCACAAATTAACGAAAAAATCACAAAATATACGCCCAGTTCGAAAACTTGGAAAAATAGGAATTTTTTATATACAAACTCAATCATACTTTGATGAATGTGCCCCTAAGTGTCTTTTTTGATATTGGATGCACAGGCAAGATGAATTAATACTGAAAACAGAGGACCAGAATTCAAGTGTAAAATCATTTTTGATCCAATATTTTGATCCCCATAAGGAGCTTTATCAAGGATTTCTTGCATGAGTCTTTGCCTGATTTACAACAAAATTTGGCATGTATAATTCTGGTGTCGCTTCTTCACTGCGGGGCATTATCACTTGTAAGATATCCTTGGAAAAGGTCCCTATGAGGACTAAAATGTTTACACAGGATTGCAGCTCCCATTGGGGCTGGTAGTGCCTCATGCCACTAAACGACAGGAGCAAAGAGAGCAACATATTTCAGTTAAAGGCAGGAGTCTGTCTAATCTCCCAAAGCATCATTAGCAGAGTTAGTACAGGGGTGAACCCAAATATTTGTTTGGCTGCTAGCTCTGCATTTTAATTGAATGGCTTTAAACCAAAGGATATCGACTGTGCTGCATCCCTAAAGCTTACTATATATATATATATATATATATATATATATATATTGTAGAACCATATAGCTATGTCTCACAGTTAGTTATTAATGGGGAAAATCCAAGATGTAATGAGCAGTTATAATAGTTTTTCATTTCTGCACACTGGATTCATCTTTAACAAATACACAATTTGCTCTTTTGGAAGTACATTTTTACAATTCCCATTACATTTAATCAAGGCTTAATAAAAGCACCATTCTTAAATTATGCTCTAAGAGTGACTTAGTGGTTAGCACTGCTGTCTTGCAGTGTGGGGGTCCGGCTATATATTCTAGCCAGGCACTATCTGAAAGGAGGTTAGAGGGAGAAGTGCGGATGGGTCTTCCACCCTCCAAAAACATTTAGGCAGTCTAATTAGCTACTGATGAAACTAAGGCTGATGCCACACCAGGCGTAGGGCTAATTTTTTCGGCAAGCGGAAAAACGCTTGCCGAAAATTCCGCCCTACGCCTGCTACTTGTGCCTGCACCCGAATGAATGGGATACGCTCGGGTGCAGGCACATGTAGCCGATATACACATGAAAACGCGAGACGTTGCATTCTCACGCGTTTTCATGCGTATATCGGCTACATGTGCCTGCACCCGAGCGTATCCCATTCATTTGGGTGCAGGCACAAGTAGCAGGCGTAGGGCTGAATTTTCGGCAAGCGTTTTTCCGCTTGCCGAAAAAATCAGCCCTACGCCTGGTGTGGCATCAGCCTTACCCTAATGTGAGTGATCTTTAGATAAATTCCATTGGGGAAGGGACTGATGTGCATCATGAACAATCTCTACAACATGTCACAACTATAAAGGTAATGGATAACAATAATTTAATTAGCCTTTAATTTTTAATTTGCTTAGCTGTGGTTTCTATTCATCCTTTCTTAAGCTTTAATACATACAATGGACAGGAATAAAGTGTAAAAGTTGTTGTGCTATACATTTCTTTCTCAGTTACCATATTTTTAATAATCATCTAAAAACTTTAAATAAAAAAAATCATATAGAACTTCATTTAAAGTAGAAAGGATTTAATATGATTACCTGTTATGTATACAGCACTGCCACCTTCTGGTACAAAATGGGAATAAATGCAACATATACTATGTTCTAATATGTTTTGATTTTTATTTTTGCATGCACTAAACAAGTATGCCATTCAACATAACCATTAAGTTTCCCTTTCTCAGTAGTTAAGTTACTTAAAAATTATAAAAATTATACAAAAATTATACAAATGTCCTACCCCAGGGCTATGTTTACCTTATGCCATGCACACCTGGAAAGGGTTTAGTAACCTCAGCCCTGCAGTAAAGTGGCTCTGTCAGTATGTTTCAAATGCACAATTATATGCAATTTTACTAATTACCGAGTGAAAGAAAGATTTGTTTATGACACTTGAAGGCAGATTTATCAACGTTCCGATTTTTTCTGATGGTTTCCGATGGTTTCTGTGGTAAACTCTAATCTCACATTTTGATAAATCTGCCCCTAAGGGGCAGATTTATCAAAGTACGAATTTGAATCACGAAATGGAAAAAATTTGGATTAAATGCGATAATTTCTGCTGATCGGAAATATCACAAAAAGGCTTACGAAAAGATCTTAATAGTCACGATTATATCATAATGGTGTTCCGAAAGTCACAAAATGTTCGCATTCCTGAATAAAAACCCTGTGCCTCCCTTTAAATCTATAATCTAAGTTTGCAACATTTACCAAATTCACCAAAATTGGATACATTGTTATATACAATTGTCAGCAACATCAGCAATTAATGTAACAAATTGCAACAGTTGCACTGTTACACACTTCAATAAAGCCAGGGCTCACTTGTGGCTAAATCTGCTGCAGCTGCTGAGAAAAGTATCTAATATATTTGCTAATATTGAACAAATTGTATATTGCTCAAAAAAGCACAGCAAAGTTTTGTTACCTTGCATCAGGCACAATTGCTCTGGTTAGTGTTCTGTTGTTTAAAGGATAACTGTACCCCCTAAGCTATCAAAGCCCCCTTAACAAGCACTGCCTTGACCCCCCTCACCTCTCACCTATCACACTTTAAAAACTGTCCCTATCACTAACCCCAAGCTAAAAGAGCAGAGTAGCGCAGCTGCGTACCTGGCCGACATCTTCCCTGCAAGCAGAACAGTCTTCGGGTCTCACCACCGACATGGACCCTGCTTGCTACCACCATTGCGCATGCGTATCAGCTGAGAGACCTAAAGACTGTTCACTTGCAGGGAAAATATATAATATATAATAGTAAAATATAGCATATTATATAGCAATATTAATAACAATAATAATAATAATATAATTAATATACATCTATTAATATACGCTAATACCATTTAAAGCTTACACAAAGGTAAGCAGTCACTGCAGCCAGACTGGTGGGGGGGGCCACACAGAGGGGGGCTGCCAGTTGGAGAGCCCTGCACTAATATAATATACAGTATATAGAATGTTTGCTATATTTGCAATTATACGCATATACAGGGGATTGGGGATTTGTCTTATAGAACTAAATATTGCCTGAGTCTGTAGGAGGCATGAGGGGGAGGTGGAATTCCATATCAAGTGTATACAAGCCCTGTATAAGGCAAGTTATAAAGTGATAAACCAAGTTAGGCCTCTTTCAACTCCATGAAGTAAAGGAGGGTGGATAGAGTTGGGATCCTAAAGTAAAAGTCTCAATAGAAAAAGAGGAGGTCGCTAGGTAAGAACACACCTCAGTGAACATGAGGCTCACTCTCGGGGGCTCATTTTATCAATGTTTAATTTTGAAGCTTGATTTTTTGCTGCAATTCTGTTTTTTCACTAAAAGTCACAACACATGACTAATTAGGTTGTGGTCATGACTCATTAAGTCAATAGTCATTAGGGCTTCCAAAACTTAAATGTTTGATATTTATTGAGTGCCAAAAATTTAAAAAAATCAGATGTTGGCATCTAAAAGCTTGCAAGTTCATGTATAAGTCTCTGGGAGTTGTCCTAGGCAAAATATAAGATTTTTTTTTTTAATTTCATCGAAAATCATACATGTTTCCAACATTTTTTACAAATAAATAACTGCAAAGTGGGGTGTGCGTAATTATTCAGCCCCCTGAGTCAATACTTTGTAGAACCACCTTTTGCTGCAATTACAGCTGCCAGTCTTTTAGGGTATGTCTCTACCAGCTTTGCACATCTAGAGACTGAAATCCTTGCCCATTCTTCTTTGCAAAACAGCTCCAGCTCAGTCAGATTAGATGGACAGCGTTTGTGAACAGCAGTTTTCAGATCTTGCCACAGATTCTCCATTGGATTTAGATCTGGACTTTGACTGGGCCATTCTAACACATGGATATGTTTTGTTTTAAACCATTCCATTGTTGCCCTGACTTTATGTTTAGGGTCATTGTCCTGCTGGAAGGTGAACCTCCGCCCCAGTCTCAAGTCTTTTGCAGACTCCAAGAGGTTTTCTTCCAAGATTGCCCTGTATTTGGCTCCATCCATCTTCCCATCAACTCTGACCAGCTTCCCTGTCCCTGCTGAAGAGAAGCACCCCCAGAGCATGATGCTGCCACCACCATATTTGACAGTTGGGATGGTGTGTTCAGAGTGATGTGCAGTGTTAGTTTTCCGCCACACATAGCGTTTTGCATTTTGGCTGAAAAGTTTCATTTTGGTCTCATCTGACCAGAGCACCTTCTTCCACATGTTTGCTGTGTCCCCCACATGGCTTGTGGCAAACTGCAAACGGGACTTCTTATGGTTTTCTGTTAACAATGGCTTTCTTCTTGCCACTCTTCCATAAAGGTCAACTTTGTGCAGTGCACGACTAATAGTTGTCCTATGGACACATTCCCCCACCTGAGCTGTAGATCTCTGCAGCTCGTCCAGAGTTACCATGGGCCTCTTGGCTGCATTTCTGATCAGCGCTCTCCTTGTTCGGCCTGTGAGTTTAGGTGGACGGCCTTGTCTTGGTAGGTTTACAGTTGTGCCATACTCCTTCCATTTCTGAATGATCGCTTGAACAGTGCTCCGTGGGATGTTCAAGGCTTTGGAAATCTTTTTGTAGCCTAAGCCTGCTTTAAATTTCTCAATAACTTTATCCCTGACCTGTCTGGTGTGTTCTTTGGACTTCATGGTGTTGTTGCTCCCAATATTCTCTTAGACAACCTCTGAGGCCGTCACAGAGCAGCTGTATTTATACAGACATTAGATTACACACAGGTGCACTCTATTTAGTCATTAGCACTCATCAGGCAATGTCTATGGGCAACTGACTGCACTCAGACCAAAGGGGGCTGAATAATTACGGCTCCCCACTTTGCAGTTATTTATTTGTAAAAAATGTTTGGAATCGTGTATGATTTTCGTTCTCACGTGTACACCACTTTGTATTGGTCTTTCACGTGGAATTCCAATAAAATTGATTCATGTTTGTGGCTGTAATGTGACAAAATGTGGAAAAGTTCAAGGGGGCCGAATACTTTTGCAAGCCACTGTATATCAGTAGGAGTAGAAGGGTTGGCAGCCCCCACATTTTGTGGCTGTTTAAGTACTACTGTGTTACTACCCTGCTTGTATATGAACATTTGTATATTGTTAGTTATAACCCCTGTGACCAATTAAGGAGCTCCTATATGATCATAAATGAAAAGTGCTGGTATTAAGTCAAGTACAAAAGGTACTTGTGTCAACACATGCTCCTAGCAACATATAGAAGGGTTTTACACCTGTTGAATCTGGTGAATTGTATGAATTATTTTGAGTTTGATGCTTTGAAATAAAAGCTTATGAAATGCTTTCATAGTATTTGTTATTCATTAAATTGAGAGAATGGTTCAATACATTTACAGGACACTGTATGTGTGTGTTGAGGTTAGGTTAGTCAGATGCATACTACAACAGCTAAGAGGTTAGGAGGATCCATTTCAATTCTGGAAAACTTAGCCGACACAGAATAAACAGAATCACTGAACTTTTTAAATATATAAATAAATGAAATAGAAAACTCTAATATATAAAAAAATTACAGCACACTGATAAAGCTTTTGCATCAGTTACAGGAGACAACTGCATGCTGACCATATACTTTCAGCTATACAGTTTCTGAAATACTGCTAATGAGGAACAACTGTAAATAAACTGCGGATGGAAACGGATTAATTAAGTTGATTCAATTGCCCAATTTCTATTTTCAAAAGCAGAACGCATGTGTTGCAGGGATGGAAAATATAGCAAAATGATCATGTTTCTGCTGTGTACTGTGAAAAAAAGCCCTTGAGCCTGCCTTTTTATAAACCAGCGGGCTTATAACATCTGGGCAGATATTTATCTTGTTAAATTAAACATGCACCTGGCCCCTTAATTATTCTCCATAATTGACAGCTTCATCATACTAGAGTATGGTGTAAGGATGCAGCTCTAGTGCTAGTAATTAGATAATAATTAATGAGTGCTTGAAGTACATTTTTCCATAAACTATGTTGTATTTTTTCATGACGAAGATAGTGTTTTGAATTTATATTTAAATATGCATTATTTGCCGCCACGTCCCTTTATTATTTTGATACATTGCAACAAGCATAAATTAAATGAAAGTTTGTGTTAAGCACAACCATTAAATTGCAAGATTACTATACCATCAACTGAAGTATTATGAAGACTATAAGAAGCAAAACAACCAACAAATTTTTCATGTTTTGTGTTTATAGGTTACATCCTCAACCCTAATGACTTGTTTGTGGATCCACACTCCTGGCTCTAGCTAAGCTGATCAGAAAATCCTGCACTACACTGATGAGCCTCGAGAAGGGCAAAAACGGTCTGTAGTTGGGAATCTGATCAGCTATTATCCTGGCTTCTGCTTTAAAAACCCAGTGAGTGAGCTTTAGCCTATAGGATAAGCCCATGTAAATGGGATTTTCTTGGAGCTCTTTGGAATTCATTCACAGAATTCCTTTTGTTTATTTTTACAGGTTTACATGTGAAAGGTTTTATTAAGAGTGTTTTTACCCTTGACAGGAAATATGGGTAAAAAGTACATATGTCTAATGGGTTAAATTCTATTGTCTATTAGAATGGCTAAATTTGTTTATTACACATTAAATGGCAGCAATGTGCAGGGAAACAAATGAGGGTGGAGAATTTTAATGAGATCTAACTGAGCAGATTGGGCTTCACAGAGGAGTTTAGGGGGGTCAGATTCCTGGAGGCACTCTACCAGTATGCATATTTTATAGTGGGCAGTGGGCACGTACATTATATTCACTAATCAATACTGGTGATTCTGGTGCCACAAAAAACAATTATACAATGAAAGGTGGTGGATATTAGTACTACAAACACATTATATAACATGACCAGCAGATACAACAATGTTCTCGGGCTATAGTGCTGCCACTTTCTAAACAGCAGGCAGTAGCACTAAGGCCAGAAATTCAACCTACTGTCACTGGTATTCCTCCTGCCTGTTAAAGTGGACAATACTGTCAGATTATTAAGTAAAGTGCAGTTCAGCCACTGCACCACCGCTGTACCACCAAAAATGGGTACTGCTTGGTATCCCAGAATTTTGGGTAATAGTCCTTCTGATGCATACATTATAGATTGTTGATTTACAAACAAATTAGAGTATGGTAGACTGTTCAAAACAAATTGCTGATCTGTCTTTCAGCAACTGCTGACCTTAAATGATTCTCTAATGTTTTCTTTAAAGGACATGTCAACCCCAAAAATAATTTTTTGCCAAATAAAAGAATAAAACAATTCTAAGCAACTTTCCAATATACATTCATTACATATTTGAAATGGTTTTTTAGTTATTTGTATATATAACTGCTTTTAAAAGCAGCGTTTGCCTGTCCTTTTCTCTGCCCTGGAGGCTCTGGGTTTAAAACAATGTAACAAACAGCAGCAGATTTTACAGACCTGTCTTACTGGAGGGCCTGGCACTTGCAACATTGTTTAAAAAGTAACAACCAGGAGTTCAGCAAATGCTGCTTTCTATAGCAATTACATTTACAAATAACTTTTAAAGCACTAAGAATTTTTTAATAAATTGATATTTGAAAGTTGCTTAGAATTATGTTTTCTTTTATAAGGCAAAAAAATATTTTTTGACATGTCCTTTAAATAAAAGAGATTGTTTCCCCTACTCTAACTTATGCCTACTGATTGCCCACTGAGTTTTCTCTACTTTCATTTTCTCTTTCTATCTATCCCCCGTTCTCTTACAAATACAAATATTTTTATTTATTCCTGCAGGTTGTATGACTGTCTTTAGGAGAGTAGCATCACATCTATCATCTATATTTCTCTCTTCATGTCATTTTTTCTTTTATCTGTATATATTTTAACCAAGAAATTAGTCCATTGGTTAAATTATTAAATACATTTCTTTTCACCCATATTAGTCTATCCGTACACATTGTTACCCTTCTTTCTATAATTAACATATTCCTCACCTACCGCTTTTTGTCCACCTGTCCATCTATCTATCTATCTATCTATCTATCTATCTATCTATCTATCTCATCTTTCTGTCTCATCTACACCACCTCCTGTTGCTTTGTTTTGGAACTTGGGGGTCTTTCTGCATCCCTGCAATAGTAGCTACCATAGGTAAAGACAGACATGGTTAGTTATTGAAAATGGTGCATAATTAATACAATTCATGAACCGACAATATAAAATCCCCTTTCTAAAAAAGTTACAATATGTAAAATGCAAATAAAAAGAGAATTGGATAATTTGCAAACCATTTAAACCATTGGAAATAAATATTTAATTGCAGATATTACAATGACAACATAGCTAAAGTTGAAACTGAGAAAATGTATTGTTTTCTGAAAAATATTTGCTCATATTGAGGCTGATGCAAGCAACACATTTAAAAAAAAGTTGGAACAGGGGCAACAAAAGGCTGGAAGAGTTGTGTAATACTAAAAGAAACACCCAGCAGAACATCTCACCAATTGGCAACAGGTCAGTAACATGACTGGGTATATAAAGAGCATCCCAGAGAGGCTGAGTAATCATGGTGAGGGAATTTTATTAAAAATTATCAAAATTACAAAACAACAAATCAGAATAAAACATAGAGAAATATTACATTACTAACAAATCAAACATTTGAAAAAGAAAGTTTCCCACATCTTTGTTCATGTCAGAAAACCCATGATGATAACAACGAGCATTAATGACACATCCAATTGACAACTGAAGCTCAGGGTCTTTCTGCACCTCATGTGCCATAAGTGATACCTCAAAGCTGGCAGGATTCTATACAGTGTGAGCCTGTTTCCAGCTTTATAATTCTTAACAACACTGCAGGAGTTCACAAAAGTCCAGATCTCTTAAAGGAGCAGGAAAGGTAAAAACTGAGTAAGCTTTATCAGAAAGGTCACAGAAAGGTCACAGAAATACAGGATTTCTATTCTTTTGTGTAAACATGTTCTTCAATGTCAGACTTCCTGCTCTCAGAAAAATCCTTCAGGTATGAGTCTGCTTGGTTTGCTCCTCTCTCCCTCTCACCCTCCCATTTCCTGCACCCCCTCCTATCAGAATTTGCTCCCCCTCTCAACTCTGTGTAATCTAAACTACCAGCAGCTAGAGCTGCATCAGTGAAGCTACTGAGACCAAGCTAAAATGGCAGCTGTTATCTTGAACAAACAGATGGAGCTTTTAGGGCTGTTTCCTCAGGTAACAGGTATCATAAACAAACACAATTCTGTAGTGAAAATCACTGTACGGGCCCTAGGCAACCCGGTCGGCCAACTCCGACCACCTCCCCGCCCCCCGAACGGCGCATGCGCGCCAAAGCACAGGAGGCGGTGCAGGGGGGGCGGGGCGATTAGATCGGTCATTGCCTCAATGACAAAGTAGCACTAGGGGTAGGCAGGAGAGCCTCCTGCCTGGCGCCCCTCAATCGTTGCGCCCTAGGCAGCTGCCTCTTCTGCCTACCCCTAGTTCCGGCCCTGCCTATATCAAGTGAGAATGGGACAACATTTCACTTTCAAAAACTACAGCAACTGGTCTGCTTAGATCCCAAATGGTTACAGAGTGTTGTTAAAAGAAGAGGGGATGCTACACACTTTGAAACATGTTGCTGTCATCAAATTCAAATGAGCATATATTTTTCAGAAAACGAGACAATGTTAGTTTTAACATTTGATATGTTGTCTTTGTATTAAAGGTATGGGATCCGTTACCTGGAAACCAATATTCTAAAAAGGTTCCAAATGGCATGATAAGGGCAGCGTCAATTTTGCGGCTCTCCCAGCCAACCCATCCGCTTATGCTTACCTCTTCTGCAACCGACAAAGAAAACACTCACACGCCACCTTTTTGGGTAGAAAAGACCGCAGCCCGTTTATTTGCAACAGTATCAAATTTGCAATTATTCCAAACAACCCCTTTTAACAATAACATATTAATGTCATTAAATACCATAACTTATTCTCTTGGTAACATAATAACAATAAGCCGCTGAAGGCTGCTTTGTGGAAGCTGTAACTGCCCCCACCGCAAACAGTTCCCTGAGGTTAGAAACCCCCTTCTCTAGCCACCACAGCCCCATTTACCACCAACCTATGGCTGTAATCCCTAGCCTCAGGCCTAACCTTCCCTTGTCACCTTTTGCTAAGTAAACCCCCCGGCTGCAACTATGGTCCTTTCATTCACCTCCTCCCTCCCCCCCCTTTTCCTCAAATAAGGGCGGAGGGTGGGAGCTGCTGGAAACAAAATGGCCCCTCTCCTCAGCGCTCCTCCCCTTTACTCCTGTTCCTTCCTCCTCGTAGCCAATCCCTTTTGGGACTACATTTCCCACGATCCCTCACACCTAACACTTTTTCCCAGGCCCCTCTTCCTAGCCTTATCATGGCCCCATGCCCTAAACTCCTCCCTTGCTCTGTTACAGGGCCCCTGGAAGACCATATCCCATAGAGTCCATTTTAATCAAATAATTCACTTTTTTTCAGTAATAAAACATCTTATCTTATACTTGATCCCAGCTAAGATAGATAAGATAAGATAGATAATAAATGTAATCCTTACTGCAGTCAATGCAATCTTGTTGGGTGTATTTATTGTTTAAATTATTTTTTAATAGACTTAAGTTATGGAGATCCAACTCACGGAAAGATCACTTATTCGAAAAGCTCCAGTTTAACACAGATTTGTGTGTTCCTTCACAATAACAGTATTATTCTTTGGTAAGCATTATAGGGCATGTAAAGGCAAAAAATAAAATCCCTTTTTCTGGTTCTCTTATAAAAAAAAAAAACAATAAAGGACACGTCAAACCCAAAATTAAGTTTTTGCTTAATAAAAAAAAACACAGTTCTAAGCAACTTTCCAATATGAATTTATTAAAAAAAAATTCAGTGCTTTAAATGTCATTTGCTATTGAAATGTCCTGAACTCTGGTTGTTACTTTTTAAACAATGTTGCAAAAGCCAGTCTCCTCCACCAAGACAGGTCTGTCAATCTCCTGGCTTGTGTTACATTGTTAGAAATAATAATAATCACTTAATCTTATTGGTTAAACAAGGCGAAGCATGGTCTACCCCTCGTGCCAGTTGTGCTTTTGGCGATACATTTACAGCAAAGGGCGGAGTGCAACTCAAGGAAACCCTAAACCTAATGGCTGTTTTGAGAAAGCATTAAGCAACTTGAAGTAACTTACCTTCCCAGGTCCTCCTTACTTTCATCCTTTTAATGAGACAAAAAATAAGGGTCTTATAACTTGTATCTGGATAACCATGGACCATTCACATGCACAAGCCTTTTATGGATGACTTCTGGATGCTTCTGTAATTTTGCACCTTGTCCCCTATTATTCATGTCAATAAGTTCTATTTGTATAACAGAATTTTTACAGGTAAGTTAATAGCTTACAAATATTAACAATGTAATTTCAGGATCTAAAAGTTCCACAGTAAATTGTGTTGCCCGGTCTGTTAAATTTTATGCTTCCTAGTAATGGAGATGCAGAATGACATTTTGATGGACCTCAAGTGTTTTGGCAGAAGAAATGTATTTTTATAAGAATTTAAAAACAGTGATTAGGGAATAGAAGAATGAATGAGTGCTACCACAATTGCCAATATGTTGTACTAAACAGCCCACATATTTATAGATGTAAGCAGAAGGAGCCATGTTGGTGGGCTGAGAATGAATGCAACTAGCAAAACAATTTGGTAGGAAATCATTAGGATATGTTTCCCTCACAATTACTTTTGAATTTAAAGTAAGATCTGTGATGGACAGAACAGTATAGTGAAGGTCAAAATTGTTAAAAAAATCAATGGCACAAAACTCAGCAGATCATGTTTAAAATGTTAATATTTCATTTCATCTTGGATTGATGCATTTTCTGAAAATACACTCCATCTAAAACCCATTAGAGACTCACATGAATCCCGATAATATACACATAATAAAAATCTCTAAGCATTAAAGTATACTGATTACATACAATTCAATGGCATTCATGAGGAATCATAAAACATTGTTGCTCCTTTAAAAACTTGACACAAACAGTTTGTTTTAATATAAAGTTAATAATACAATTATGTATAAACATTACCACTGTATGTACACACTTTAAACATAACAGCTCATATGAAATATTGAATGGAGCCCTGTTGGCTGCAAAGAATAAAAATTCACTGTACCTCATTAAGCAGCAGTTTAGTACTTAAGTCTTCACCCCAGGGTCACAAGTAATTGTTTGTATTCTATGCACTATTAACTCTGCATTATCACTATCTGCACAAGTCTTAAAATGTTTAGATACGGAAAACAACTTATCCCCTGGTTTGATAGCACTTTCATGCTCTCTCATGCTTGCTATTAAGGACCTTGACTTGCAGCCCACATTTGCTAGAACCTTCACATGTCAATAAATAGACCCAGGTCTTGCATTGCAATTGATAAACTCCTTCATATTAAGGACCTCAAGGTGATGTGTGTGTATTGTTTTCTGCAAATTAAACATGAGTTAGACACAAAACAATTATCCCTAGATGGGGGTTGGATACCAAAGACAGGTTCAACTACAGTTTAGGATTGGTTATTATGAACCCTTTTAACAAACTTAAATATATGTTCCTACAATAGAAACAAAGTAATTCTGTACTTCTTGTCTAGCACGCGTAACAGATCTTTGCGGACATACAAAAGCAGCTTTAGAGTTTGTGTAGACAGTAGTAATCTGCTAAAAGTACAGAACAGTAATAACATTAAATACCACTAGGTGGGGCTTTAGGCCAAGCAGTGGTCACACTTCAATTAAAATCTTCATCATTACGAATCTTTTTCAGTAATGTTAATTATAAAACAAACTACTTTCCGTGTCTTCAAAATGTTGTGTGTTTTCAGTAACTTAGAACTGATTCATTCAAACATTCAGTGCTAGAACACAATATATTTACCTCAAAAATGTCTGCTGTTTTGTCTTATAATTCTTACTAATTATAAGCACACAAATAACAAGCAGTTACCATATTAGTTCTGTAATGGTGTCTGCAGGAAATGTTAGTTTAGCTCCATGCCTCCCAATGTAAAATGTATTCTGCTACTTCCCTACATTATTTCAAAACACTGGCTTTCTTAAAACTCAGTTCTTTGCTTGTCAAAGCACTCTAATAACATTGAAACAAATATCTGTCACAGGAGGTAACCGGCAGACAGGCAAACCACAGCAATGCAAGAGGAGGCCCTGACTTAGTTATGAGTTATATTAATGAGGAGCAGCTAGTATGTGCGGTTAGAGATAAATAACTCCAAACCCTGTTACAGGCGAGCAGTGACTCCTAATTCATTTTTATCTCACTGATAAGTTCTGCATGCCGTCAGTTCCTCAGGAAATGGCCTGTAATAATGAAATACTAACTTTTGTAAATATGTGGCATGGTCTGTTATTATCAACATTTTCTGTAATTAAATTCTGGTACTAATAGCTGGGACTTGTATTAAAGTGTTTTTAATTGCTTTGCGCTTTTATTTTGCATATGAACACACCCACACTCACGCTTGCAGTGTATTATGTATCTAACCTTTTTTTGTGGAATGAGGAAAACTTGACCAAGGGTTGTGTAGCAAAGGGAAACTTTAATCACAAACCTATGATACACCTGCTTATTTTAAATTTCTCAACGTGTTCTGTGTTTATAAAACAATACAAGCCAAAGCTACAAGAACACTTGATATTTACAGAGACCTTGGACACAAATGCAGAAACACTAGAACACCCTCTAATGCTTACTGGAGTGCCTGTGCCTGGCTGCATTCTGCACCTTGCACCACATAGGGCAGGTGGTATTTACAGAGCTCCAAACCACAGGTAGAGCTGTTTTCATTGGGGTGATGCAGATCTCTGACAATAGAAGGTTTAAATGAGGTATGTAATATCTTGTTTATCTTTATGTGAACTGGACTATATGTTATTAAATCTATTCTATTTACATTGTTTCCCCAACTGAAGTGCAGGATCTATTAGCCTGTACATACAGTTTTCGATGCTAAATGCCCCTTAAGAGTCTATTGATGAGTTTGATGAGTTTAATTTTGCTACTGTTAGTATCTTTAAAATTAGTTTCCTTTGTGGTTTTAGATATTTAATATGTTAAGGTCCAGTGGTAAGGGCTCTTACACAGGAGCATTTCACCCTGTGTTTTCCTGTGATAGATTTCATCTGTGTTCAACCACAGAGGAGAGCACAGGATGAAACACAGCTCATTCTTCCTTATCGGCCTGTACTAACAGAGAAGTCCAACTGCCAAACACAGCTGGAACACATGCTCATTTATAGCAGCTTATTTCAGTATAGTAATAATTAAGCACAATGTCTTATCAACATTAATAAGTTGCAGAAGCATGGAATGTTTAAGCTTGTGAAACACAGAATTTGTATCATAGCTAGCCTTTCTATTAAAATACTCTGAGCTATTTAGAATATTCCAAAACAAGGAAAAGTTGGAAGAAACCACTACATGTGCAAATAAAAAAGTTACTTATTTTAATCAAGTCCATTTATATGGTTTATTCAAACACCACACACATCTGCATATCTGTGTCCTTGATGAACACACAAGTAGGTGTTACAAATTCAAATGTTTAAAGACTCGGTGCCAAGTAATGCATTTTTGCATGTTTAATTGCTCTGCTGATTTTATGGTCGCTGCCTGTTCCTGAATACAATGCTGCATGCTGCCTACAATTACCTGACTATGCTTTATGCACTTGCTTGTTCCCTTGGTACCTCACTTATTGAACTGTGTTTTTAATGCCTAGCCTCTGATGGCATGACAAGGATGGGTTTCTTAAAAAACAAATGATTACACCTGGTATAAAGTGTCCTTACTCTTTGGTGAAATGATAAATCATGTTTTTAGCATGAAACTGTACAATTAAAAGTACAGCAGAACCTGCTTTTTATGTTTCTCAGGGTACAATAAGAAAATTGTAAAAAATTCAGGAAAATGTTAAATTAGGGAAATGCAACTTAAGCTTCAAGTATTTAAAGGATATAAGAAAACTTTGCTAAATTAATGATAAGGTTTAAACAGTACAACTTTAATGTACAGTATGGGACAGCATTTGCACAACCATTCTGACAATCAGATGCACAACTAAATACTATACGTAATTTGTGATACTTACATTAGGACCTTGGGAAAAATATGCAAGTGCTTAGTATTTTAATCATCTTAATTTCACAAAAAAATTAAATTCAGTGAAGAAACAGGCATTATTAAATAAACCTTGGTGTAAAATGTATATTATAAAATACAGGAAACAAAAACCCATGGAAATTCAATATAAAATGGTGGGGCAAAAAAAAACATGTAAAATGCGGGATAATTTAAAACACAGGTTATGAGTTATGAGTATAAAAGAAGCTATATTAGCTATATTACAATACAGTACAATTTATAGTTTAAAAAAGTGAAATTGTTTCATGTTAAACATAGCATAAAAAACTACATGTCAGCAACCACTGGGTATAGCTGCATCCCACAGCTCCCATCAAAAGGATCTTCCCCAAAAGTTTAAATGGCCAACTCTACCCCTATCCACTGTCTAGTGACAATCTTCTAGAAAACTACCAGTAAAGGAGTTGGGAAATATGCATGCAGTGGTTCAGTTGTAAACTTCTTTTTGGCCACATATATTAGAGCCTATAAATACAACAGAATCCTAGGTTTCCAGCTAAGGTTCCAGCTGCTTGGCAGCATCCACTAGGGAAAGAATATTCTTAAATGGGAAATACACTGACAGAAGTGACCACCCTAAGCCAGACTAATTACCCAGAAACAGAGATAATTAAGACTTGTATTTAAGTAGAGGGTGTGGTAGAGTGTCCAAAGAAATGAGTCAAATGGTTAGTTTTCAGTTTAAGTTCTCCATAGTGGAAGATGTAACTAAACAAAGATTTTGCTGTCCTGGAAGCTATAGTGTTCTGGAAGGAATGGTCAGACCAGGTGATCGATTCCACTAGTTCAGCTCATATACTGGAGCTCACTTTACATAGGAAGGCTGTCCTGTGGAAAGGTATTTTATTGTATGGAGAATGTGTGGAAGGTCTCTCAGAGCAGGGCACAGAGTAGGAAGGCTACCTTGTGGATAGGCATTTAATTGTATGGAGAATATGTGGAAGGTCTCTCAGAGCAGGGAACACACTAAGAAGGTTGTCCTGTGGAAAGGTATTTAATTGTATGGAGAATGTGTGTAAAGTCTCTGAGAGCAGGGCACAGGGTAGGAAGGCTGTCCTGTGGAAAGATATTTAATTGTATGGAGAATGTGTGTAAAGTCTCTGAGAGCAGGGCACAGGGTAGGAAGGCTGTCCTGTGGAAAGTTATTTAATTGTATGGAGAATGTGTGGAAGGTCTCTCAGAGTTGGGCACAGAGCAGGAAGGATACCTGTCTGTGTTTGGAACTCTTAGGGCTCTGGCACACGGGGAGATTAGTCGCCCGCGACAAAACTCCCTGTTCGCGGGCGACTAATCTCCCTGAGTTGCCTTCCCCCTGCCATCCCGCCGGCGGCGCGATTTCACGCAAATCGCCGAAAAAGAAATCGCGCCGCCGTGTGTGCCATCCCGCTGGCGACTTACATGTTCATGGTCATGGCAACTCGGGGAGATTAGTCGCCCGCGAACAGGGAGTTTTGTCGCGGGCGACTAATCTCCCCCGTGTGCCAGAGCCCTTAGATGGGCTGGGATGCTGTCTGCCACTGGAAGGAGCAGAGGGAGCCTTTGACAAAGTGACTGTCAAACTAAGTGTTTGAGAAACAGAGAAAAGCCAGTAGATGGGGAAATTACCCCCAAAGAAGTATTGTGTGTGCATGGGTGACCCCAACCATTTGCATTTCTTAATGGCAGTCCCCAAGGGGCCTAGTTTAGTGAATGTGTGAAGGTAGCACCCAGAGGGAAAGATTTATTTGTATGATTTTATTTTGTATGCTGAAATGGAGCCCTCTGTTAAATAAACTGCCTTAAAGTGAAGAAAGTGTCTGTTGTGGATCCCACAAGTTTACAGTGGAAATAAATGTATCTACCTATTGCTGCTGAAAGCCAGAATACAAAGTACAGAATACCAGAAGTCTTTTTAGTGTCTGTAAACTTATGGACAGCTGACTGGTGTCCTCCATATGCAGCACCTCTTTAAAACCTAGCCTACGCATGTATCTGAATGAGTTACTTTAGCTACAGCAGTACAGTTCTATCAGCAGTCTGCATAGACTACTATGTATGCTATAATCATTTAGATATAACCTGACCCATTAGCATATATTAGGTCAGTTGACTAGTCTCAAATTGTACAGTTGGACAGCTTGAGCTAGTCTTGCAAAAAAGCAGGCTCTTAAACAATGCACCATTTAGGAACCCAGCCCTTACATAGATCAAGAAGTACACTTAAAATTTGTATTCGTACATACCTTAGCAGTTATTCGAACCACAACATTTAAAAAGGGAATGATGAACTGAACCTCAGCATTCAGACTAAGTGGCAATATAACCACAGGATAATATTAGAATAGTGTTTTACATGGGTTAGATGCAGTATTTTCCTTTGCAGTTTGTGTTACAGGGATCTAATTACCCCATGTAATCATTCTCTTTAAATTGCCTACAATTGCGTATTGAGTAAGGGCTCGCTGTCCAGATTCCATAGTTATTTTGAACAGCATAGAAATCTTGCAACATCTGTTTTTTATTATTTAGCTTTTCCCTGTTTATTATTACAAGTGTTAAAAATCATGCAATACTTGTGCGAAAAGTTCAGAACAAAAAAAAATTCTGTTTATCAGGTTTGTAGATGAATCAAAAGTATTTTGGTGCAGAAAAAAAGTGTATTTATTGGTTAATGGTTTATTTACTTGGTCTTACTAAGATCTTGGTTCATAAAATAGCATTTGTGTTGGATAGCCCTTGTACCGCAAATATAGTAGAGACCCATAAAGTTTCCAAAAGAACCATTAACTAAATTCTCTGTTAGGGCTGTGTTATATTTGTATTTTGTCTGATTGCTCAAGAAACTGACCATTTATGCAATCTAATCAGTTGTTAGTGTAACCTCTATTTCAGCTCAATAGCTGCCTTCCCGGACTAGTACCAGTAGAACATGGGTTACACTGTACTCTCTTACCCAGAATGGGCCTTCGCTAAGTGGAAGAGGAAGGTGAGGGTGTTGTGCAACTACACCTATCTTGCTGCTATGCAGAAAAATGAAAACAGAGGGCGCCAGAGGTTCTTGCAAATAACAAAGTAATAAGTATTTATTGAACATCCACAGGGTTTACTCACAATACAGCTTCAGAGGCCAGTGGTACATGCAACACATACCGAGTGTATTTAGACTAACACTCTCCTGCGGGCAGACTGGCAGGAATCTCCCTTCACCTCTGTGACACACCCTGTAGTGGATCCCTCAGGGAATTCTCTATCCTGATTCCCTGTTCACTTGGATCCCTACACTACAGGCAATATGGCCTGGGAGAGATATCTCCAGAAAAACTGCAAATCCTATGCAGAAGCTCAGTGCTGCTCATTCTAGCTTAACCCTAACTGCCTTACACTCCAAGGTGCACATTTACTAACCCACAAATCCGAATCAGAATTGGAAAAATTCCGATTGGAAAACGAACATTTTGCGACTTTTTCGTATTTTTTGCGATTTTTTTCGGCGCCTTTACGACTTTTCGGAAATTGTTGCGACTTTTTTGTTACCAATACGATTTGCGCTAAAAAACGCAAGTTTTTCATAGCCATTACGACTTGCGCGAAAAAACACGAGTTTTTCGTAGCCATTACGATTCGCTCGTATCTTGTCGCAACTTTTTCGTATTGAGCGCTCGTAAGCGGCGGGCGAAACTTTCAGAGTTAGCATGATTTTGGAAGCCTCCCATAGGACTCAATGGCACCCTGCAGCTCCAACCTGGCCCAAAAAAAGTCACCATACTGAAGCTTGAATGAATCCGAATGTTTCATACTCGGCGCAAAAGCTGCGAAAAAGGAGCAACTTTTTAACGCTATGAAAAAATCGCAACATTTTGCGCAGACATATTTTGCACTTTGTATATGGTGTGAGGCATTGTGAAAGGTACCTCTAAACTTTGCAAATGCTTGGTAAATTTTGGGTCAGCAACCCCCTGAAAAGTTTCTTCAGCACCCTGGGGAGCCTGCAGTGCCCTTGGATCTCTGGTATGAACAGTTTTCTACTTCAGATCTACTTACTGGTATCTGGCCTGGATGGGACCTCCCCTGAGAGGAAAAGGGCCCTGTTACTTAACTCCCTGGGCTCTGAAGCATATCGCATTTTCACAACTCTGGGAGCAGATTCCTCATACACTGCTACAGTACAGGCCCTGGAGAAGTATTTTAAACCTGCCCCAAACGCTTTAGTGGCCAGAGTGCATTTTCACAAGCGCTGCCAGGCTGAAGGGGAACCTATACGTCACTATGTTGCTGAGCTGCAACAGCTAGCAGTTCCCTGTAAAATTTGGGTCCTTGCAAGATGAAATGATTAGAGACCAACTTATTGGAAAAACAACAAACCCTAAACTCAGAGAGAGGTTGCTTATGGAACCAGATACATTACTTTACAAAAAGCTGTGGAATTGGGGTGCCAAATGGAAATGGTTTTGCTGGAGGCCAAAAATATGCTGCCCCCTGCAGGAGGGAGTGAGATCCTCATTCATGTACACAAACTGACTGACAGTAACTCTAATGCACACTGTTTCAATTGTGGAGGCAGCCGCCATAAAGGTGTCATGACACTGTGCCTGGCACAAGGGAAACACTGCAGGCGCTGTAATAAAATGAACCACTTCGTTAATTCTGCCGCTCCATGCTGGACGCATCAGTTCATAATTTAGTGCAAGATGACTGTGTACCTGATGAAAGTCATGCTGTGGGAAGGATAATGCAAATTTCAAACTCTGCCACTGTATTATTGCTAATGTCACAATACCACTACTTTTGGACACCGGGGCAAAGGTTTCCATTATAAACGCTGCTACATACAATGCACATTTTTGGCATTACTGACTCCAAGATACACTAACTTGCTTAACAGGCTACAGTGATACCCAAATTTCAGTCTTGGACAAGGTAACCTTACCTGTTACACACCAAAACAAGCATTTGGGAAGCTTACATTTTATGTCACAGAGAAAGGAGCAAACCTACTGGGGTTGGACTTGTTTCATGCACTAGGATTTAAAGTTCTTGAGCAGACAAATGCTGAAATATACATAGTAGACACTTTCTGGAAAGAAAAATATCCTCAGGCCTTTAATGGACTGTGTCGCAGATGCAAATTTTCTCACAATCACAATCACATCTCCAGTGATGCAATCCATGTGCAGGCGCCCTCTAGCAACCCACGCTGCAGTAGAAGCAGAACTCAATAAGCTGTTGCAAGAGGATATTATAGAACCAATTGAGATAATCATGGCAAGCTTTCAGAACTTTTTAGTTCCTTTTTTCTGGTTATTTGATCTATGAGCTGAATGTTGTATATATTTATCAGAGAGCACCACAGCTTTATTGTAATCAGCTTGAAAAAGGAACTAAAATGTTCTGAAAGCTTGCTATGATTATCTTAGTTAGCCAATAAAGGTATCACCTTTATACCACTTTTGTTATTTTTTTATTTCAAAAGGGTTACCCTGTAAAATTTTGACTGGCTAGCACAGTACATCACCTTTTCCTGCAGAACCAATTGACTACTCCCCATGGATCTCAAACCTTGTAATTTAAAAAAAAAAGATGGGCAGATTCGGCTATGTGTTGACTTACGTCAGGTAAACAAAGCAATAATACCCAACTGTTACCCTCTGCCCACTACAGAAGATTTAATTTCCAAATGCCATGTCAAAAATTTTCACAAAGCTGGACCTCTGTCAAGGCTATTTACAAATACCCATGTCTTGGCAGGCTAGAAACCTGACTGCTTTCATTACACATCAAGGAAGTTACCAGTTCAAACGCATGTCATTCAGGCTGTGTTCTGCCCCAAGCTGTTTCCAGAAAATGATGGTCTCTGTTTTTGCAGGAATCTCTAGGGTAACAATTTATCTGGATGACATATTTATCCATGCACCCTCTCTGGAGAAACACAATGCAATCCTTGATCAGGTGTTCCACAGGCTGATGGACTATAACCTCACCTTGAATGAAACAAAATGTATTTTCACACAATCTGAAGTTGACTTTGTGGGTCATAGATTATCATCTATTTCTCTCTTGTGATGCTTCAGCCGTCGCTATAGGTGCAGTCTTATCACAAAAACAGGGAGTGGAGCACCCTATTGCTTTTGCTTCTCTAGCTCTCTCTCCAGCTGTGCAGAAATATACTGCGGGAGAACGGGAGGCATTGGCCTGTATATGGGCTTATGAAAGGTGGCATCATTTCCTTTATGGCAGGAAGTTTACCCTGAGAACAGATCACCAAGGCCTAACTTCCTAGCTGTCTACATCAGGATCAGGCCATCGTCCCCTGTGTATTCACAGATGGTTAGACAGGTTTTATAAATACAACAATTTATCAAGTCCGCTACAGACCCGGAAAATTTAATTACCTGTCCCGTGTGGTCCTCAAGACTGAGGAGACTTAGTGAAATCATCTCAGAATGATCCAGTGTTTCAAGAAATACTAACATACTTACGCGGAGAATGGCCATCTGTTTTAACAGGACACCTTCAGTCATACTACCAAGTGAGAACAGAATTGTCACCTTGGAAAGATGTTTGTTTAGTACGAGGGCACAGGGCAGTTATTCCAACTTCACTGAGGCCAGCAGTCCTCAGGATGGCCCATGAAGGGCATTTAGGTGTGGTGAGAACAAAACAGCTTTGCAGAGAAGCAGTATGGTTGCCTGGCATAGACAACCAAATTGAAACCTTGATTCGAAACTGTGATCCTTGCTTACTCACTGGGAAAAATCTGAAGAATCCCACTGCTCCACTACAAGTTAGGCCTTTTCCAAAAGCGCCATGGGATACAAGTCAGCTGGATATATGTGGAGAAATCTGTTGCACCACAACACCAGAGGTACTTGTTGGTCGCATATGATTTGTACTCTAAATGGCCAGAGGTAGCTACAGCAGTAATCATTACCTCTAAAGTCGTCATCACAACCTTAGAAGGATGGTTTTCACGGTGGGGACTTCCACTAGAAGTTATTACAGACAATGGGCCACAATTCGTGTCAAAAGAATTTGAAGATTTCCTTCAACTGAAGGGCATAAGGCACACTTTAACACCTCAATACCATCCACAGGCTAAAGGAGGTGTGGAACGCTTTAATCAGACTTTAAAGAATGGCCTTAAGGTACATTTGCATGAAGGCCTTTTGTTTAGAAAAGCTTTAACTACAGTCCTGCAACACTACCGGTCTGCACCCCATAGTGCAACTGGGGAATCACCAGCAAAACCAATGACTGATGAAAACAAAACTGATTTCTGATATGCTTTTTTACTGTATTAAAATGGCTCATTTTTAATTTCATTGTTAAATGGAATTGCAAAAAATGTCCACCAAAAATTTCCATTTTCATGAACTATTGATCGGTTAAATGTTTTAAAACCCAGTGGGTAAGATTTAGCCCACAGGCTATTTCATGAACTAGAAATGGAGCTAAACTGGGTGTTCTTCCTAGAAAGGGTCTCCTCACTTGAAATGTTTCCTTCTGGACCGACAGCCCTGGCTCTACATATGCAGGTCAACAAACCCTGCACTACGTTAATGGTTGGCATCTGGCCAGATACCAATGGGTGAGTTTTAGACTATAGGGTAGGGGTGTTAAATTCAATCACATAAGGGGGCCGAAATCTAAAACACAGGCTAAGTTGCCGGCTAAATTTTTTATTAAGATATTGTACGGTTAGGCACAGTCACAGTGCAGTCAGGCGATTGGTGCTGCAGGGTCAGGCACAGTCACCAGGGGCCACATAAAACAGCCAGAAGTGCCATATTCAGCCCCCTGGCCTTGTGTTTGACACATGTGCTATAGGGCAGTGTTTTTCAACCTTTTTTGGGCAAAGGCACACTTGTTTCATGAAAAAAATCACGAGGCACACCACCATTAGAAAATGTTAAAAAATTTAACTCTGTGCCCAGCAGCAGTTCCCCCCTAGTACATTGGTGCCAAGAGCAGTGCCCCCCTAGTACACTGGTGCCCAGCAGCAGTGCCCCCCTAGTACATTGGTGCCAAGAGCAGTGCCCCCCTAGTACATTGGTGCCCTGCCTACGGCACACCAGGAACAGTGGTTGAAAAACGCTGCTATAGGGTGTTCCAGGAGCGGTTTGGGGTTTCCTTCCCTTAATTCCTTTTTTCTTTACTCCAAACTACCAAACTTTACTTATTTGCAGAGATTATATGCTTTTGCAAAATACACAAAAACCCATTTGTGCCCAGGGTCCTATTCACTTGGATGCCTTGTATGTATATGACTGCCCAAATTAAAATGGATTCATATATTTTTAGTATGTAAAATAGCGAATTAGAAATATATGCTACTTGTGGTTTGAACAATGTTTCCAGAAATTGGCACAAAAGGTGCAAAGCATGACATTTTTACCCCCATGTTCTTGTGAGCACAAGGACAAAAATATTTAAACCAATCAAGACTAAACCCCCATATCTGAAAAGCCACCACCCTAACAAAGCAATCTATTGGCAGTCCTGGTAACCAGGAATCCTGCCCTTTTAATTTCACTACCCTGTATTTATACATGTGCAATGACAATAAAGTTGAATGTAATATAACCTAATCTTAAAAGGATTGATAGCCACTATCAGGCCATTGACACACAGGGCACTTTACATGCTTACATGACAATGCCTTCTAACTCTCATTTATTTCTTCCCCTTTTACCTCTGTTTGGAAGCATCTCTCAATTTCCATTTTCCCCATACCCATATCATGTATCACTGTCACTTTTTTCATCCCCACCCTTTCCTCGTGTGGAATTATCTTGCTTTGTCTCCTCCTTTTTCACACTCTTCACTGTCCTCTCCCAAATTCACACTCTCTCCACATGCCACTCTTTTCCTTTCTCTCACTATTTATGTGGCATTTTGTCTTGCTTCCCCAGCACTCCTTTAACCCCCTATTTCCTGTTTGTCTTAATTTTTCATTCCCTTTTTATAGCTCTCCATGTGTGCCATGTTTCCCACATTTTCTATCTTCTTATATACTATGCTCTTTAGTTTTAGCCTCTTCCTTTATGTAATTTTCTCCAACTTTAACCCCCTCCTCTGATATTTTCCCAATTGTATATATATATATATATATATATAGGGTCAGCACTCACAGGACTTATATAAACACATTATTTTATTAAAGAGGAGACTAACGTTTCGGCTAGCACTCTAGCCTTTTTCAAAGTGGTGAATACAACAAACACAGTGTCTAAAAAGCACAAAGTGGCGGGAAAAAGTGGAGATGACGTCATCAAACGTCGCCAGAGACAGAATACCAGAGATAAATCAATAGAAAACTGAAAACATGCAATAAAACAAAAAACAAAAAAGAAATAATCAGTACAAGCAAGTAATCAAAAGTTCTAAGCAGCAGCTTAAACAGAAACAAAAGTATCAAAATTAACACTCTACTGTAGCTAGCTGTCAGGGATGAGCCGAGAAAGTAACAAGTTTGTATCAACTCAGTTCTGTTTCACATGAGCCCCATGAGTTGAAATAGACCCATAATCAAGAAAACTTGGTCAGTAAATGGAAACTTAAATAGGGCTAAAATGGGTTGCTATGGTAACTGGTTGCCTTAGTAACACTACAATTTCTACACCACTCCCCATTGGGGCAGTAGGGGGTAAAGTATAAGTACTCAGAGGTTCATCACAGTTTTTGTGGGGTGTGAATATACATACAAGGGACAGGTTGCTAGGTTGCCGGTATCATAGCAACCAGACTCAAGTAGGTTAAAATGCCAGGTTAATCATCAAAAATACTTGTTGTAGTTCATAAAACATTGGAGTCATTATTCTTGCAGGGGATAACACATCCCTATCTATAAAAGTAGGAGAGAATACACAGGTGTGATTTGATATGGAAAGAAAGTGACATGTTGTAAGCTATCTCAAAGTAGAGCAGCGCACCGTGAGAGAAGTAGAGATAAAATAAAGGTAAGTGGCTGAGGAGAGGAACCTCTGATTGAAAAAGCCAAAGAAGAGGTATTGTTGGAGTGTCGCAGTCCACGGCAGAGGGTTAAGGGCACCCATTGGAGGGTTTCAGACTCAGGTGGGTACTACACACTACAGGTAAAGGGGATACACCGGTGGCCGGTGGCCAAACACTTTCTAGAACTTAAGCACACACTGGCCAGTATGAGGAGTATGATCATAGATTTTGTCCCCAGCCCCCCAAGAGGGGGTGACCGAGAGAAACTGTTACTCAGAACTGAACTAAGATGGATACATAAGTTGGACACTATCAGCCCACGAGGACTCAATGAACTTGTCTCTTATGCCCTATATTATTAACAACATGCATATAATGTTTGAATCCATGTATCCCTCACACTCCGTATTATTAATTTAATAGCCCCCACATGTGTATTTTCTCTCTTTCCCTGGCAATAGCACTCATTCTCCCGTTTATCTTTGAGTCCTTTACACTTTCTACACTTCAGCCCCCACTGGGTATAATACTATAATACTTTATTTCTTCTTGGGCTCCAAACCCTGAGCTTCTTTGGTAACTGGCTACAGAAACCTCTCTTCTCCTTGTCATTATGCAAAGGGGACCTCAGCGGATACCTGAACTCTACGAGGTATATAATGAATCTTTTCATTGTATTACGCAGTATGGCTAATTATGGGCCCTAAATTCTCTGTCTGGTCTGGTCTACAATGTTTCCTGCTAACCTTTTACTCACCAACAAGTACCCTCACACTAAAGGGTTGATTATACTCTGCCTAACCACATTTGGGTACACCTGTTCGTCACCACTGGATGCTTTATTGGACGGGTGGTGTGTCGCTTACCCCTGGTTACACCCTAATTCCTGTATGGGTTTTGACAGGTGGTGGACCACACCTAGTATCCAGCGTCCTTTTGGTTCTTTGCACCATCTACAGGTCCTTTTCAAAAAATTAGCATATTGTGATAAAGTTCATTATTTTCTGTAATGTACTGATAAACATTAGACTTTCATATATTTTAGATTCATTACACACAACTGAAGTAGTCCAAGCCTTTTCTTGTTTTAATATTGATGATTGTGGCATACAGCTCATGAAAACCCAAAATTCCTATCTCAAAAAATTAGCATATCATGAAAAGGTTCTCTAAACGAGCTATTAACCTAATCATCTGAATCAACAAATTAACTCTAAAAACCTTAAAAAGATTCCTGAGGCTTTTAGAAACTCCCAGCCTGGTTCATTACTCAAAACTGCAATCATGGGTAAGACTGCCGACCTGACTGCTGTCCAGAAGGCCATCATTGACACCCTCAAGCAAGAGGGTAAGACACAGAAAGAAATTTCTGAACGAATAGGCTGTTCCCAGAGTGCTGTATCAAGGCACCTCAGTGGGAAGTCTGTGGGAAGGAAAAAGTGTGGCAGAAAATGCTGCACAACAAGAAGAGGTGACCGGGCCCTGAGGAAGATTGTGGAGAAGGACCGATTCCTGACCTTGGGGGACCTGCGGAAGCAGTGGACTGAGTCTGGAGTAGAAACATCCAGAGCCACCGTGTACAGGCGTGTGCAGGAAATGGGCTACAGATGCCGCATTCCCCAGGTCAAGCCACTTTTGAACCAGAAACAGCGGCAGAAGCGCCTGACCTGGGCTACAGAGAAGCAGCACTGGACTGTTGCTCAGTGGTCCAAAGTATGTCATTCGGAAATCAAGGTGCCAGAGTCTGGAGGAAGACTGGGGAGAGGGAAATACCAAAATGCCTGAAGTCCAGTGTCAAGTACCCACAGTCAGTGATGGTCTGGGGTGCCATGTCAGCTGCTGGTGTTGGTCCACTGTGTTTTATCAAGGGCAGGGTCAATGCAGCTAGCTATCAGGAGATTTTGGAGCACTTCATGCTTCCATCTGCTGAAAAGCTTTATGGAGATGAAGATTTCATTTTTCAGCACAACCTGGCACCTGCTCACAGTGCCAAAACCACTGGTAAATGGTTTACTGACCATGGTATTACTGTGCTCAATTGGCCTGCCAACTCTCCTGACCTGAACCCCATAGAGAATCTGTGGGATATTGTGAAGAGGAAGTTGAGAGACACAAGACCCAACACTCTGGATGAGCTTAAGGCCGCTATTGAAGCATCCTGGGCCTCCATAACACCCCAGCAGTGCCACATTGCCTCCATGCCACGCCACATTGAAGCAGTCATTTCTGCAAAAGGATTCCCGACCAAGTATTGAGTGCATAACTGAACATAATTATTTGAAGGTTGACTTTTTTTGTATTAAAAACACTTTTCTTTTATTGGTCGGATGAAATATGCTAATTTTTTGAGATAGGAATTTTGGGTTTTCATGAGCTGTATGCCACAATCATCAATATTAAAACAAGAAAAGGCTTGAACTACTTCAGTTGTGTGTAATGAATCTAAAATATATGAAAGTCTAATGTTTATCAGTACATTACAGAAAATAATGAACTTTATCACAATATGCTAATTTTTTGAAAAGGACCTGTATTATACTCATTGGTGACAAGATGCCTCCACAATTGACCATCTGACCATGACAACTCTGTGTGTAGTACCCACCTGAGTCTGAAACCCTCCAATGGGTGCCCTTAACCCTCTGCCGTGGACTGCGACACTCCAACAATACCTCTTCTTTGGCTTTTTCAATCAGAGGTTCCTCTCCTCAGCCACTTACCTTTATTTTATCTCTACTTCTCTCACGGTGCGCTGCTCTACTTTGAGATAGCTTACAACATGTCACTTTCTTTCCATATCAAATCACACCTGTGTATTCTCTCCTACTTTTATAGATAGGGATGTGTTATCCCCTGCAAGAATAATGACTCCGATGTTTTATGAACTACAACAAGTGTTTTTGATGATTAACCTGGCATTTTAACCTACTTGAGTCTGGTTGCTATGATACCGGCAACCTAGCAACCTGTCCCTTGTATGTATATTCACACCCCACAAAAATGGATTTGTAATCAAATTAACTCACTGTGATGAACCTCTGAGTACTTATACTTTACCCCCTACTGCCCCAATGGTAAGTGGTGTAGAAATTGTAGTGTTACTAAGGCAACCAGTTACCATAGCAACCCGTTTTAGCCCTATTTAAGTTTCCATATACTGACCAAGTTTTCTTGATTATGGGTCTATTTCAACTCATGGGGCTCATGTGAAACAGAACTGTGTTGATACAAACTTGTTACTTTCTCGGCTCATCCCTGACAGCTAGCTACAGTAGAGTGTTAATTTTGATACTTTTCTTTCTGTTTAAGCTGCTGCTTAGAACTTTTGATTATTTGCTTGTACTGATTACTTTTTCCCGCCACTTTGTGCTTTTTAGACACTGTGTTTGTTGTATTCACCACTTTGAAAAAGGCTAGAGTGCTAGCCTAAACGTTAGTCTCCTCTTTAATAAAATAATGTGTTTATATAAGTCCTGTGAGTGCTGACCCTCTCTCAAGCACCTTCAACATTATTTGGACCTGCACCCAGGCAACAGCAACTTATCTATACGTGAGTGCCGGCATTTACTTGGAAGTTTATATATATATATATATATATATATATATTTATTTATTGCAGGAGTAATGCCAGCACACACAGGGTTTCATACAAATGTATATAAAATTATATTTATTGAGAAAAAATGAGCAAAATAAACATAGCAAGCCTCAACGTTTCAGTCCCCACTGGGACTTTTATCATTAATCACAGTTGGGATGATTAACTTCTTCACATAATCTACATTTTCCTAAAAATAATTGTGATTTGCATCCTTATTTTGCTCATTTTACATGCTGTCCCCTCACTTAGTATGTATGTGTGTATATTTATAGTTATATAGCACTACTTATACACACAACTCTGAGCATTCAAGCCTACTGTTACCAGATATAACTACTCTCAGAGATCTCCCCTCCCCATTCAGTCACCTGTAATAAGCATCCTGTCACCCACGCCTTGTAATTTTAACCTAAATTTCACCCAGTGGGCATCAGCATGCAGAGGAATTAAGGAAGTAGGAAATAAAGCCATATAGTGCTGGCAGGGCTCAACAGGCAGACCAGCCAGGGCATAGGGGATAGTAATTGAGCTTGAGGCCTAAGAAGACCATCCTAGTCACAATATAACCTGGGGAACTGGGGGAATTAAAATATTTTACTGTAATATTGACAAATTAACTCATTGTTGTACGCATCGACATGACAAGGTGACTCGTTGGTGGGACACAATGCTAAATAACACACCGGTCTAGCAGATAAATTCATTAACAGACTTTATTTTTAGTCACCAATGCAGATAGTCACCAACCCAGAGTCATGGCATCAAGGAGGCAGAGTCATGTCATGAAAAGTGAAATCAGCAGGGGAATTTGGGAGCTGGGGAGAGGGGAAGTGGCTGATTGGATGCGGGCCAGGAGCAGATTGGCTAGTTATTACAAATTTACGGGTGGCGACCCTACTTTAGTCCCTCTTTAACCTTTTAGTTACAGAGGGTACCTTTCCCCTGGGATTCACTGCAGGATCACCCGGGCACAAATGCTCCCCTAAAGAAGATCAAGAGTAGGAGGCAAGGAGCATAATAGCCTATAGCATATTAGTCTATATCACCCTCAAAATCAAAGTAAAATAAAAACAATAATTATAAAAGTACAGCCCTGGTTTCTGGATGGAATTGTAAAAATGATCCTGCCCTGACAGAAGAATGGAGCAAAGGAGTGAATGTAGCAACAGAAATATTTTGCACAGTGCCTTACTAAATCCTACGGGCCACAGCCCCACTTGTAAGTTCAGGCACCCTGGGGTCGCTACTCTGGTGGCACAATGCTTCTGGGGCTTCCATGTTACAGCCTTTTGGCCAGAGGACAAGAAACTTCTGTCTTTTATCAGAGGAACTCCTGGTACATGCCTATAATGAACAGCCAAAAGGCATAGTGATGAATATGCAGTGTGCAACTTTTTTTTTTACCAATATAAGAAACTGCATAGAGCTATAGATATTTAGTATCGGTGTGCTTATGGAGTGTGGGGCTTTCTAACTAAGTTGTGCTTTGTACTATTTTATAATATAAAAAAATACATTGAGTTTCTATATATTAAGAACAGCACAGGAGAAACACAAACGTTTACATACACACATTATAACATTTAGGGTGCCATCTTGTCTCCAGGAAATGACTTTAAAAGAGCACAAACTGCTGACAACAAGCATTTACGTATAATATAACCGGCTGGCAGCAAGGGTTAAACTCAGTCACAGCCTGGCTAGGTTTGGCTTGCTCGCCCTTACTTCAAACACCGTGACATTCCTCTCCCGCTGCACTTCCCAATATGATCCCTAGGTGTCGCTGCTGTCGCTAGTTCTTTCTTAGGCTTTGGGCTCTGCAGCTAACGCAGACTTTCTTGAATAACTCCACTCCCTCGCTGAAAGGATTGGGTTTGATCGCAGAGCGTTACAAAAATAAGTCCCCTCTGCACTGTTTGGTCTGAGCAGAGTCGCAGAGCTCACCCTCCCACCACACACCTCCACGAAAGCTTTACATCTGAATAACCAGCATTCCTGGCTGCCTTGTGTCTGATTCTAGAGGCTCAGTGCTGCAAACTAAAAGTCGTTGCGTTTTTGGATCTGTCACAGGATGGCTGGGAAACCTCTATACGGATCAGAGAGGAGCCACTGGAAACTGATGGTTGCTGCGATTTCCGTCACTTTGGTCTGTTCGTACAACGTTGATTTGGATCACCCAGTTGTGTTCCGAGGTCCGAATGGTTCTTTCTTTGGCTATTCTGTCCTGGAACATTACCACGATGAGACAAGATGGTAAGTTGGAGCTGCTAGAAGTTTTCGTGCATCCGCCCCTCCTCCCCAGGACTCCCTTCATCCTCCCTATTCACATTTTCCATTCTTTTCTGTGCTGTTGCACAAGGTGAGTGGGATGGATATGGCCATATAACTGACCCCTATGCATGTGTCTTTCTGTTCTGCTGTATTAGCACTTCAAGAGCATTGTCCTTGCCAAGTTCCTATATTCAGTAGATAGGCAGTCTTTCAACTTCAGCTGTAGAAGAACTACAAGTCCCAAATGTAACCACTTGTGTGGGGAATGATGGGGCGGATTAGGAGTTATAGTTATCACAGCTGAAGTTCTTATGTTATCTAAATCTAAATGATTTAATGTAGTCTAGGATGTCATGGTTAATGATTTTATAGATAAATTCATAATTCATAATAATCATTGGTGGTTGCTTCTCTTTACTTAAAGGACAATGAAAGGTTAATATAAATTAAAAGTAAGTCTAAAGGCATTCTTTTTAAGTACTTACTGCATATCTAAATTCCCAGATCCCTGCTTGCTTCTCTGAGATATGGTGCTGGCAGCCTACAGCAGTGTGAAGACTACAGTGACATCACTGAAATCTCTCTCCTTCCTGAAGGCTGCCAGCGGCAGCCTTCCTATTCTCTGAGCATGTGTGTAACTTGATCCTGTCTCCTGTTCTGAGCTACACATGCCCACCAGCCAATCAGAAGCAGATCTGGCAGAGGGGAGGGGGGGTAGGGAATGAAACACATGTGCAGTATGAAGCAAGGAGTGAAAGGAAGAATACCTTTTTAGAGATGGCTGCCTGTTCTAGAAAATGTTAAGTAAGTGTGACTGAGTAAATATTTGATTAGGTGAGCCAAAAGTGTGGTGTTTTTACTAAACAATAGAAGGACTATTGGGCAGTATGCTTTTTAAATTTTGACTTGCATTCTCCTTTAAAAATGGACAGGCCCAAAGTATATTTTTATAAGCGCCATACCGCCATGTTCAGCCACTTGTTACCATTGGTCCCTTTCAGTTCTCTAGGTCCAAGGGTGTGCACAGTTTAGTAGATGTTAAGGCACATTAGGAAGAGACTGTTGGGACTATAAGCACATGGGGGATAGGGAGTCTGCTGTTTGATAGTGCCTCTCCCCAGCCACTTCTTGCTGGTTTAATTTGCCACAAACAAGCAAATAGGTGGACTTGTGAGGAGGCAAATAAAAGGCCTCAAGCAGGGGCTCAACATACTTGAAAATATTGTCATTGAATAGAGTTGCCTAGAGTGAAGGTCCTCTGCTGGGACACCCCAATTCCCATCCCCTTACAGCATTACCTCATGCTAGTCCTTTTTGGGAAGGCCCTTGTCCCTAGGGTGGCAAAGTTTTAGAAAAAAGGAGCAGCACTTGGTAGGCAGGTGATCTGACAGCTATTTAAATCTCCTGCCCACCAGTTCACAGTGCAGTTCTGTTCTTGCTTTTTGGCAGTGTGGGGGCGATGGCAGACAGGTTAGGTGAATGAGCTGGTGGGGGCAGAAGTGAGTGCATTTGGTTGGGAGGTAAGTGAGCATGGTCATAGTGGGGGGTGCTACCCTTCACTGGCCTAGACGCAAACTGTTTCAAAATTTAGCCCTGCCTCATACCTCAATGTAATTGTCCTGTCCTCTTTACATCATCAGCTGGTTTTATAAACTAGCCATTTTTAAAATCAGTTCCCGAACTGGTGGGAAATAGTGGGCAGGGTGTTTGGCCAGCTTAAAGTCACTGTATACAGGTATAGGATCTGTTATCTGGAAAACTATTATCTAGAAAGCTCAGAATTACAGGAGATTGTCATCTCCCAACTCCATTTAATCATATAATTACATGTATCAAAATTGATTTCCTTTTTCTTTGTAATAATAAAACAATTAATTGTATTTGATCCTAACTAAGATATAATTAATCCTTATTGGAGTCCTGTTGGGTATATTTAATGTTTAAATAGTTTTTTAGTTCACTGAAGGAATGGAGATCCAAATTATGGAAAGACCCATTATCTGGAAAGACCCCAAGTCTGAAGCATTCTGGATAACAGGTCCCATACCTGTACCCCATTTTTCAAATTTGGTTTACTGAATAGGGCTTGTTTTTATTTGGAAATATTTAGGGTTTAGTTATTTCTTAAACTAAACAAAGCAAAAGTCATTTTACTTCTTGGACCTTGTGAGTGAGTCCATATAGGGTCTATATTTACATACATAGAGCTTTGCTTCCCCTTTTTTTCATTTCTGATATTTAACAGCGTGGAATAGATAGCACTGCTGCCTTCAAAAACCGAGGTGTTGCATCTCAGTTTTGACACAAGCACTCTAATGAAAAGTCTGCATGTTCCTCTTGTGTAGTAGGCAGCAGAGGTACCTGCCTAGGAGATAGCCATTCTAGGAGAAATGAGGTGCAACTGCAGAAAATATATTTATTATGTTAGTGCTGGATTATTGTCCATATCTACCGTAATTAACTAAAGATATCAGTATCACACAGGTTTCTTAATCTACTACTGCATCCTTGCCTTGCTGTCCCACACGTCTGCAAAGTTCTGATTGCAGCCAAGCAGCACATTGAGAGGTTCATCATAGACCCACTCCATATCTCTCTACACTCTTCCTATGTCTTTTTTTATATGCATGGGTTACAGACTGGCCTTATACATACCATTCAGCCTGAATGAGCAGAACAATAGAAAGGTGGCCATGTACAGAATTAGTTGTACAGTATTAGTTCTTTCAGTTGGAGGGCCTATAGTTGGTTACCATACAGGTTTAATCAATGTAAGGCCATTTTTAGATTGTAAGCATCACTGGAAAATGAATGAATGTGCATGATAAGCAATCTATATAAACCATGTAAATGTGTCATAACGATAAAAATGGAATAATACATGCAATAAAGGTCAATATGAATGCTCACATAGCACATGAATAGCTTCATTTTGCTTATTAAAGAAATAAAAATGAAGTGAGAAAGTGACTACAAAATGAAACATTGATTGTCAGTTCAGATTTTCTATTCCTAGACACCTGTGTTACCATACTTACAAACAGCAATATGCATGCATGTGTGTGGCAGCAGTAGCTCTATCCCTACCTAAGTCTGGTTTATGGCAGTTTCTCTAATCAGGCCAGAATTGCATTATTCTTAGTATCTACAGATTAACCATGATATTTCTTAAATTATGCTGCACTTATTTGAAATGGCACAGTGGCAGTACCATCATTAGATATTTTTTGGAGGCTTTCAGTAATGTTAATATTTTCAATATGTATGGGTTGGCTGGGTGAGAAAGTTCCCAGATATGTTGTGTGTATGAAATAATGGTGTAGGATCCATGTCAATTTCCACGTCTGTCTTGTAAAAGGAAATGAAAAATAGCAGTTGTTCTTGGGAATCTTTTCTTGTGTGATCCCTTTTCTCTGAGCAGAAGCCTTTGCTGGCACTCCTTGGATGCAGTAAGAGGTTTATGCACAGTGACATTTTTTGAGGGAGAACAGACCCTGCTTAACTAAACCTTTTCTAAAGGTTATTCAATATTAAGTTTGGGTGTAGGAAGAAATTTCCATAGAACTGTCTAGATTTTATAGAATTTAGAAACATAAGGCACAGGTTAGGAGCAGCTGTACACTAACATTCAACATCCCATACAAATCGTTTTTTTAAATAAAATGTTTTAATAAGTTAGTTTATGTTTAGGTACCGAAAGGTTATAACCATGCTGTTCTTACCTTCCATAGTGCATTTATACTGAGATCCCTAGTGTAGTGTGGCCACAGGAGCATGGCTGTGAGAGAGAGTTACTAGGTACAGTTTTGTGGGTCTAAAGCTGGCCTTACACGGTCAGGTTTAAGTTGCCAATTCTGCCCCTTTATCTGACATTGTATAAGGCCCTCCAACATGCCTGTAGGACTGATATCTGGCAGAAAATAGGCCTCCCTTAATGTGGGCATATTGGGGGGAAGATCCGCTATTTGGCGATCTTGCCTAGCAAGTAGATCTTTAAATGTATGGCGAGCTTAGCTGTTGACTGTCTTTACCTGATGCAGGCTGTAATTTTACAAAATTAAAGGTAAAATAATTTTGTATCATAATCATGGTATTTTGTATCATAAGCATTGACTATGAAACTTCTGTCCTACTTGATGAACAATGAAAAACAACCCAATTCATGTCTATGGAATTGCAAACACAAGTCAGGTTTAATTTATATTAAATTATATTATAGTAGGGGGCCAAATGAGTTAGAGGAGGAGAAGGAATCCTTCTTAAGGGGATGCTGCAGCCTTAGTATTAACCTTTTAACAGGCAGGTATTATGTCCATCCTCCCCTTTTCTGATGAATGCTGTACAACCACACCTATTGACACTGGAAAATACTGGAGTTCCCATAAGTGTTTCATCGAAAGGGGCACAAGACTTTTCCTCAGTGAATCAGATGCAAATGCCATTATGAACGAGTGCTCCAGAAGTGAGGCAAACCCAACTTTGAAAATGCTAGACACAACTTTTACCTTATTTGAGTCAAACCACAAATTTAATTGTATAGTTTTTGTTGCTGGGGGTGCAGTTACAGTGTATGTAACTCCCAGTGCAGCTGCAGTTAGTCTGGAATTATGGGGGGGGGGATGCTGCATTATGGCTAAAAACCATGGTGATTTGTGTCTAAAACTGCACTTTGCAGATCTCCCCCTTTCCTCTTCTAAGCTTTCTCCACCCTGTGCCACCATGCTTCTTCAGATGTAAAGTGCTAGTACCTTTTTCAGTTCCATCAGCCTTTAGGTAATGCAAGCGACATGTGACAGAGAAGGAACAGTTAGTGACTACTGTGCACTTTGTATAATTCTGTATCTAGCACAAATTACTTTTTGCTGAGACAACTAGAGTATATGATAAAGTTATTGTCAGAATGTGAGGTAACTGTTCCTCATAAAATAGTAATGCATCTTTGTTATTATCCTTTTATATAGGCCAGACATATTCCACAGTGCTTTACTGAGAATTTTTCCTTACATTCTAAGGCCTCTATCACACACACAATTTACATCTTTTATCCTAATACACAAGAGCCATGATTAACCTGTAAGCTAAAGAGCAGATGTATGATTGCTTGAGCCTTTTGGCTCGAGCAATCATAAAGGAAACCCTGCATGAGTTAAGGAACTCAGGCGGGGTTTTGGGGGAAACCCGAATTAGCTGAGACATTTTTCAGAAATCATAAATCTGCCACCCAGTGATGCTTAGTGATGTAATTAATGTTTAGTATTGTCACTTGTGTATTATGTATCCCCTATTGTAAAATAAGGCTATATGAAGTGACCTTGGTATTCATTACCTTTATAAAAGCCTGCATCCTTGTACTTTTATATATGGTCTTTTACCTCTATAGAGGCATATTTATTAACTTTTGCCATTCTAGTAATTTTAATGCTTTTGTAAGAGGAATTTTATCAGATGGTGAACTGTAACTTTAAAGGAGACATATAGGATAAATGAAAAAACACAATACGTCCCCTTTAGCCCACTGATAAATATGCTTCCAAATAATCCATAAAGATGAATAGAGACACTAGCAGCATTTGATTCTGGCAGACTGTGGTGAGCTTTAGTTTGACTAAAAAAATATATCCCCTGGTGACTTCTAATAACCAAGTTTTTTACAATATATTATTATACATTATTCCTTATGCAGAGTATAGTGTCACTACCCACTTTTGTTTTTATGTTTCATTGGATTGTTTGTCCAGGTGATATGAGGTTTTTTTCCTATTTATTTTAGACTGCTCCATTTGTTTTTATATGCCATAAAATGAAGTCCACGGCAATCTGCTTTCATTCCTGTAGCCTCTAAAGATTCATTCAGGGGCTGCTGTCTGTTTCTTTAACCCAGCATTGACTCACTACTTCATAATCTACATTTATATTTCTGAGCTGCTTTTATCAACTCTGTTGAAAATCTGTAATAATAACAATGAATAAATATAATTGTATATTTTGGCTCTGCATATAAGCAGTGATTCCCAGTCTCCCCAGTGCTCAGACTCACACCCACCAGACATTCTGAGTTGGGCTATCAGCTACTTCTAGGGTGGGAATCTGGATGGGGGTGAAACAAAAGTCTAACAAGGAAATTATATCCAAAATGCAGTTAGTCACACACAGTGTTACAGCAATATCTTATAGAACTTAAAGAAAATCTCCAACCAAAAAATATTTTTTTGTGATATTATAATGCAAAAAATAATGATCCTAAAATTAATATGTATTAATTAAATTAATATGTATTAATTAAAACTGTTCAGTAATTTTAATTGTAAAATTAAAAATATAAATTATATTTGTAAATATAATTGCAATTAAAAGCATCTTTTAAACCATTCTATTCTCTGTTTCTGACTCTTTGAAACAATGTAGCAGAAGTCAGTTCTGTTCTCAGGTCCCCCCCACTAGGATAGTGCTGTTAAGAGCTTTGGAATTTGTTGGTGCTGCATAAATAAAGCATACTAATAATAGGTTCAGTTAACCTTGATACTTTGTTACCCTCATAGTAGTATAATTAGTCCTGCAAACAGTCTAAAGGTCCCCATACACGGGCCGTTAGTAGCTGCCGATATCGGTCCCTTTGACCGATTTGGCAGCTAATCAGCCCATGTATGGGCACTCCTGACGGGCCTGCCCGACCAATATCTGGCCTGAAATCGGGCAGATCTCGATCAGGCAGGTTAGAAAATCTAGTGGGATCAGGGACCGCGTCGGCTCATTGATGCGGTCCCCGGACCGACTTTACCCATGCCCCTCATTATAAATAGATTGTTTGGCCCCAGGGCCAAACGATTGAATTACCCTGGATTCTCCTGATATCGCCCACCTGTAGGTGGGGGATATCGGGAGAAGATCCGCTCGGTTGGCGACATCGCCAAGCGAGCGGATCTGCCAGTGTATGGGGACCTTAACTATAGAAGCAACAGACTCTTGTGTTTGTGGGAGGGACTGGAAAAAAGCTGCACCCAAAGGTGTGATCTCCCTGTCACATGTCCTAAAATCCCTCCATTATTGCACCCACATTATTTGTATTAAATAATAATGAATTTCTCATTTTCTGGTGTAGATTATTACTGTATTGTATCAAAGTCCAGATAATTTGCTTTTGAAAGGGTTGCACATGTACCTTTTAAAGTAGAAAAAGGTTAAGTCTGATGTCTGTTTTAATAAATAATGGGATAGAAAACATATCATGAACATCACTTTGCTTTTTTTGTTTATACATTTTATAAACACCACCACAGGTACACAACCCTTCTCAATTAAATTTACACAACTAAGGGTAAACTCCATGGGAGCTTTTGTTGGATGGTAGTTGCATATTAAAATATAATAGGACTGATAGAAAAATCTGAAGTGTAAACTACATGAGACATTTGCCATCCTACATGACATTCCTGACAGAAGGAACACAGTAGATTGTAAGCAATTTTGGGCAGGGCTCTCTTCACCTCTTGTATCGGTTACTGATTGCTTTATATGTTACTCTGCATGTCCAATGTATGAAACCCACTTATTGTACAGCTCTGCGGAATATGTTGGCGCTTTATAAATAAATGTTAATAATAATAAATAATAATAATAACACAGCAATATCTTTACATATGGAGATCAGATTTTGTAAAATCTTATGCTGTTGCGTGGTGTTGTGTGATGTTGCATGGTGTTGCGTGCTGTTGCATGACAAGATCAGATAAATTCTGACCCACAAGATCTGATCAAAATCTCCTTTGTAATTTAGCCCATAAACCAGACATTAAACCCTGTAATCATATAAATGATGTCATTAGGGTCTTCAGACTCTCAAGGTGACCATACACGCACAGATATTATCTTCCGTACGATATTCGGTGCGTGTTTGGTGGGAGAAGAGACTTCTGATATTGGCAAAAGCCTTGGATATCAGTTGTCTCGTCGACCAAGCACCTTTAAAGGCACCAGAGCAAAGGCAAGCATTTAGCGTTGAATAATCTGACAAGGATATAATTCTTTTGTTTCTGCCTGCATATCTGCTGGTTCAGCTCTGAACGTTAATGGAGGGTATGAACGTGGCCTGCGATCAGTGGCCACGTTTTTGCCCACCAACACTCTTGCTGTGTATGATACAGTTGACAGAGCTGCGAGGTCTGTTGATGAAGCCTCTTCACTTAATTTTTCAGGATTCATTGAGGTCTGGCATGATGCAGAGAGACTGCCAAAATGCCAGTGGTGCCTTTATTTAAAAAGGGATCTCGTTCTCAGCCTCTAAACTATAGGCCTGTTAGTCTGACATCAGTAGCAGGAAAGCTTTTGGAAGGGGTAATAAGGGATAGGGTACTTGAATATATTTTGCATTTCACAATACTATAAGTTTGTGCCATCATGGTTTTATGTGTAACAGATCTTGCCAGACTAATTTAGTAGCCTGTAGGAGGAGGTGACCAGGAACCTTGATGCTGGAATGGCAGCTGGTGTCATCTATTTGGACTTTGCTAAAGCGTTTGATACAGTGCCTCAAAGAAGGTTAATGATAAAATTGAGGAATATTGGTCTAGAACATAATATTTGTAATTGGATAGAGAACTGGCTGAAGGATAGATTACAAAGAGTGGTGGTAATGGAACCTTTTTTAACTGGACCAGTGTGTTTAGTGGAGTACCGCAGGGGTCAGTCCTTGGTCCTTTGCTTTTTAACTTGTTTATTAATGACCTGGAGGTGGGCTTAGAAAGTACAGTTTATATTTTTGCTGACGACAATAATTTGTGCAAAACTATAAGTTCCATGCAGGATGCTGCCGCTTTGCAGAGCGATTTGACCAAATTGGAAAACTGGGCAGCAAACTGGAAAATGATGTTCAATGTGGACAAGTGCAAAGTTATGCACTTTGTTAGAAATAATATAAACGCGAGCTATCTACTAAATGGTAGTTTGTTGGGGGTATCCTTAATGGAGAAGGATCTGGGTGTTTTTGTACATAACAAGTTGTCTAATTCCAGGCAATGTCATTCGGTGGCTACTAAAGCAAATAAAGTGCTGTCTTGTATAAAAAAGGGCATTGACTCAAGGGATGAAAACATAATTTTGCCCTTTTATTCTGTTAATGCCTTTAAGAGGGGCCTGGATGAGTTCTTGAAAAAGCATAGTATCCAAGGGTATTGTGATACTAACTACTACTACTAATCTACAGTTAGTATGTTTTAAGTTTACTAAGAAATAATTTAAACATTAAGTAAACCCAACAGGATTGTTTTGCATCCAATAAGGATTAATTATATCTTAGTTTGGATCAAGTACAAGGTACTGTTTTTATATTACAGAGAAAAAGGAAATAATTTCTAAAAATTAGAATAATTTGTTTACAATGGAGTCTATGGGAGATGGCCTTTCCGTAATTTGGAACTTTCTGGATAACAGGTTTCCGGACAAAGGATCCTATACCTGTACACATATGCGGAACTTAGCTGCAAATTTTTATGAATAAAAATGTGCAGCTAAATTCTGCATGTCTGTACAGGTATGGGGCCCTTTAAACATTTAAAAAACCCAAAAGGATTATTCTGCTTCCTAAAAGGATTAAAGGAGAAGGAAAGCCTAAGTCATTTGGGGGTGCCAAAATGTTAGGTGCCCCCAAGTGACTTTAATCACTTACCTTGTACCCCGGTTAAGAGAGAACAACACCAGCCCGGGGTAGCTGCGAGCACTTGCTCCTTCCGCGTAGAGTGAAAGGCTGAACTTTAACAACAGTCGGCTTTTCACTCTAATGCGCATGAGCTGGCCCAGGGATTTCACCACAGAAGAAACGTGGAAGAAGGAAGCGCTCGCTACAGGTACCCCGGGCTGGTGCGGTTTTCTCCTAACAGGGGCACCAGCCCGGGGTAGAAGGTAAGCGATTAATGTCACTTGGGGGTGCCTAACATTTTGGTACCTCCAAGTGACTTAGCCTTTCCTTCTCCTTTAATCTTAGTTAGAATCAATTTCAAGGTACTGTTTTATTATTATTACAGGAAAAAAGGAAATTATTTAAAAAAAAATGAATGATTTAAATATAATGGAGTCTATGGGAGATGGCCTTCCCATAATTCAAAGCTTTCTGGATAATGGGTTTCTGGATAAGTAGTCCCATACCTGTACCTATTTTCACAAATCTTTATCTATTTTAAAGTGCATCATGTAACCTTATGAAGTCAGGGCTTGATGACCTGGAGCTTGACCCTATCTTTGGAACAGTTATTTGCAGAAGTCCCTCTAGTTAATTTTTTGGGATATACGTTATAATTGCATTATAATTTTTAATAACTCCTTTGTCCCGAGAGAGCCCTTAGCACATAACTGGACACTGAAAATGCTGACAGCTGGAAAGCCCTAAATTCGGAAGTCTCTGTCAGTAGAAATCAACGCTGGACTATCACATATTTAGAAGATAACAATCAATTGCTCAGCTGCAGGCCATTTAACTAAGCTCAATGTGTTATAAATAAATTTATTCAGGCCCTGTGCCAGAAAAAGCATGAATTTCTTCAGCACCATTTGGCTTAAAAGTATTTGTATATTTGCCACTTTGTATGATGACACTGTTTGCTATTAGAGACAGGCTGCGGCCCATAAAAGGAAATTAACATTTCAATGGCCTTTTTGAAAGTGCTGCATAAAATGTTTTCTTTGCTGATAGTATCAAGGATACATTATTTTGACCTTGGTTGATGTTTAACAGCTTTGTTCTCAATGAATTTTGTATTTAATACTATATGGTCTGGTTCGCCCTAGTAAGTTTTTTTTATACAACTTTATTGGGAGAGGGCTTTTCTGCAGTTCTGCTGTCATGATTGTCACAAGATCCCTGTGAATATAAAAGATAAAATAAGTTAAGATATAAAAAAATGTGTGGTACGGCTAATAGGTTCTAGGAGTCCATTTTTAAATGGACACATGCTGACTATGCAGCAATGCTAAAAATGCAAACAGCAGCATTGTAAGCATAACATTTTGTAACCATAAAAGGAATTTTAAAACAAAACAGTGTTTACAACAAAGATGAAGAATGCTAAAGAGGCACTTTTTTGGCTTTTGTAAACCATTAAGGCAGAAGAACACTTTGTAAAAATACTCCTAAAAAATGCATTTTGCAGTGCACAGGTTATCACAAATTGTTCATGCACATAGCATGTTAGGACCATCTGCAAGGTTGACGATCTACTGATTTTGGTGCACAATATATGTTTAATATGCATAATGGAAAAATTGTTACCATTTCGGGATTTTTTTTCCAAGCAATTTTTATGATCTCCTCAAACTTGTTTGTGCATTTAAACATATATTCTTATCAAATTCTTTACACTTAATTTGTTGATGTCCATTTTATTACTTATGTAGCATACCTTTGGAAATGCCTCCAGCAATTCACAGAGCATGCCTTATATAAAAACAATCTCTCTCACCAGTTGACCCTCATTTTAGTTTCGAAAGGAATTGGTTTCCACTCTGAGTTTTTTACTTTGTAGTTCTTAAAAATACAGTTACTGAATTTAGTAATGGGGATTTAAACTTATATGTCTTATTGATCTTGCTTACGGATGGTACTTTTCAAATGCTGCAGACAGAGGCAGGATAGTACTTTAGGTTGGTGGTAGTACAGTACTCACACAGGTGTCTCATCCCTAGAGTACAGTGGTACCCAAGGAAATTCTTTCTACACTGAGCCTATCCACTTCAATCCCTAGACTGGCAGTTTCTGCCTAAAGTATCTTCCTTTTCTACTTTCATCTGTGAACTTTCATCTGTGAAGTATCTTATGACTCTAGGGGGCTGATTTACTAAGACACGAATTCGAATCCGAATTGGAAAAATTCCGATTGGAAAACGAACATTTTGCGACTTTTTCGTATATTTTGCGATTTTTTCGGCGCCTTTACGACTTTTCGGAAATTGACGCGACTTTTTCGTTACCAATACGATTTTCACGAAAAACCGCGAGTTTTTCGGAGTCATTACGATTCGCTCGTATCTTGTCACAACTTTTTCGTATTGAGCGCTCGTAAGCAGCGCCCGAAACTTTCAGACTTAGCATGATTTTGGAAGCCTCCCATAGGACTCAATGGCACCCTGCAGCTCCAACCTGGCCCTAGAAAAGTCACCATACTGAAGCTTGAATGAATCCGAACTCTACGAAAAAATCGCAACATTTTGCGCAACTTTCGGAATGGCTACGAAAAAGGCGCGACTTTTCGCGCAAGTTTTAACGCTACGAAAAAATCGCCAGATTTTGCGCAACATTCGGATGGCAACGAAAAAGTCGCGATAATTTTCCGAAAAAATCGCCAAATACCGATCATTACGAAAAAAACGGACGCATTCGGCCGGTTCGTAAGTAAATGGGCCCCTAGGAGTTACTCAATCATATATCCCACTCTTGAATGAAATAAATATAGAAACTTTCCTGCACTAGTTAGTCCTAATATAGATTCCTTATCCATGACTTCCACTGAAGTTACTTACTATTTTTCTTCTTATTCTTGTTAATAATCTATTGTATCTGGTTTTTAGTACCATCCATCCATCTCTATTTTTTTTTTCTTATGAGTCTAAAGTGGTATAACCCTTTTATAACCCAGCTGACATCCCTTTAACAAAAGGAATTTTCCCATCCCCAATTTACAGGTCATGGAAACCCCACAAAACAAAACCATGTCAGGTACAAGGCACAATGGACCCTACTGAAATGCATTGTTTGTCTTCCTCAGCAGCAAGTGTGTTCTTTGGAGTCAATGATGATGTAGTCACGTGACCAACCACATCACTGGAATTCTAAAAATTTTTATAACTGTTTTGCACATGCGTAGCATAGAAAAACTTGCCTTTAAACAAAATAAAAGGTTGCATTTGGAACTCTTAATATTTCAGTAGAGACTGTGCTATTTAGGTTGAGTCTCACTGATACATTTTAATAAAGGAAATAATTCATATAAAGTGCATTATTAATTCAAACTGAATTATTTAAATCACAAAGCTAATTCCGAGATGTTATGTGGGCATCACCTAAAAAAACATTAAAGGACATGTAAACCCCGCACACAAAAATTTAATCAGTGAACAGCCTCTTTGAAATCTTTCAATACCTGCCACTCTGGTTGTCCAGAGGTTAATAGTGAGGCTTGTGGGTATGCTCAGTTGTTCTAAGCTCAGATTACTAAACACGCCCCCAGTCTAGCAGCCAATGAAGAGATGGCATTGCTGGTTCCCATAGAAACTCAGCTCTAGCTGACTGCTTCAATTTTTTTCTCCTAACTTTCACTCCTGAGCTCAGCTCAAACAAAGCAGAACTTTTATCAGACAGTTCTGCTGTGTGAGCCTGTATTGTTGATGAAATGTATGCTGAATAAGGATCTGTATGTGTGTGTGTGTGTGTATGCTGTCTGCAGATTTAAATGTATCTGATTATGTACCAGAGGAAAAATGGCTACCAAGTGAAAGCTGCTATTTGCTTTAGGAAAATGTGATGGTGCTAGCAAACAGAGGGGATATATGCAGTACAGATAATACCATTTGGGTGGGGGAGACATGCCCAACTGATAAACATTGTAGGCAAATGTAGGCTTTAAAAGTCCTTTAATCAAAGAAGAAGGGTACAATAGTTGTACATTATGTACCAGCCCAAGGCAACCACTGCCCTTTATGCAGTAAACATTTATACCCCAAAATATGCATTTGGTAGCACCCCATCTTCTTTTGTGTTGATACACTGCATCCATAGATGGAGGTTGACTTTTTTGTCTGACTGACTTAAAGGTAACGTGAGACCCAAAATGTTTAGGATGTTTAGGATCCACTTCTTTGAGGGGTTCTCCATCCAGTTGTGTTTGTGAACAGTTAGCTTAAATGTGTTTTATAGAGAGAAAGGCAGTGAGTGCTGACGTGCCAGGCACATAATATACAGTGAAATGCAGTCTGTATTTACAAAACACACACATTAAATACAGTGATAAGCAGTCGGTACTGATGGCAGATATTCAGGCCCTTGCACTATAACACTGGCACTGATACGCAACATTGGTTTGTTTCCCAGCTATGCAGTCTTTTGAGGGCTCCACTGTAACTAACTATTAATGAACAAAAGCAATGACAAAAATAAGAAAAAAAAGTGCAAAAAAATGACAAACGATATATAAAAGCACAATTAGATTTTTCAGGGGGAAAGAGTTTGGACTGAAGCAAGAGTGATAGGGATATTATAGATGCCAGGTGACAAAAAATTATTTAATTTCAGCTAGTGATTCAGTCTTTAGAACATATACAGTATAGTACCTGTGGGATGAAATCTGCAGCAAAAGAATTATTGAAGTTCTTAGGTAAAGTTTACAGCCTGCAAATCCTTCTTATTAGTCTTTATTTCTGCAGTGCCTTTAGTTTGTAATATTTCCCCAGCCCTGCCCACATCTGTGCCTTGACTGGTCAATTTTACTGTCTGTCAAGAGAGCTGTGCTCTGAATGGAGAAACTACAAGAAGAAAGATCTAATCAGAACACAGCTGATTACAACAGAAGCTTGCAGGAAAGCAAAGAGATTTTCCAATGTTAAGGGCTCTGGCACACGGGGGAGATTAGTCGCCCGCGATTAACTCCCTGTTCGTGGGCGACTAATCTCCCCGAGTTGCCTACCCCTGCCATCCCACCGGCGAACATGTAAGTCGCCGGCGGGATGGCAGACGCGGCGGGGCAATTTCCGGAAATCGCCGAAAAAGACTCACGAGTCTTTTTCGGTGATTTGCGCGAAATCGCGCCACCGCATGTGCCATCCTGCCGGCGACTTACATGTTCACCGGTGGGATGGCAAGGGTAGGCAACTCGGGGAGATTAGTCGCCCGCAAACAGGGAGTTAATCGCGGGCGACTAATCTCCCCCATGTGCCAGAGCCCTAAAGGTTTCAGAGCAGTGCAGAAACAGTGATTGAGGTTTTTTTGTTTTTTGTTTTATTCTTTAAGGTACCAAGCAGGTTTGGGGTTAGCCTCCCCTAGCCTTTTTGAAAATCCGCCTATGAATGCACCTGTTCTGTGCCGCTGTCAGTTACATACAGAATACAAATGACACAACACAAGGCTGATAATTCAGATTATTAGTACATGGGAGCTCAGAAATAACTGCAATTAGCATAAGAATGTAATAATCGGCCCTGTAGCAGAATTTTATATGACATGTAAACCTCATTTTCTGCTTGATAATTTGAAAAAAACCCTCAGTTTAGCTTCTCAGCAGCAACCCAGAGCACACTGAGCATGTAATTGTGACTGACACTTCTACTAACAAAATCCAGGATGGGGGGCTCCTGTAAAAACTGTGAAGGCCTGGATTATTACTGTTGTGTAGATGCTAAACCTTGCTGGGGCGATACGTTCAGTACATTTTATTTTTTTTGTAGCGTATGTGTTAATAGATTTGATAAATAAATCTCTGCTTAAACCCTTGTATGGCACACTTATATGGAGGGAACAATAAATGACTCATCCAAAGCCAATACATGCCCCTAATACATAAAGCTGGTGTCTCAGGTCAACGTTTGTCATCACTTGTGAAATTGTCAGAGAGGCTTGCCGTTTGCATCACTTTTTTCAGTTAAGAGGCCCATTACCAACAAAGCTGATAAGGCTCCCTAGATGATTAGCAAGTGATGCTTAGAAGTTAGTGTTAGCGAGACTTGCATATGTGTTTGGCCCATAGTTATTTACTCATCTCATTGGGTTTGTGCTTCTAAGAGTTCCAAGAAAACCAGCAGCAGATAAGTGGCAGTGGCATTTAAGCTGGCCATACACGCACCGATAATATTGTAGAGGTTTCGTAAGATATTTGGTGCGTGTATGGCAAGTCGGCGAGTCGACCGATATCGCAGGAGGCAGGTTAAAAGATTTTGATTGGGCGCCATAGAAGGCGCCTGAGCAAAATCTGCCTTCAGGGCTGAATCGGCAGAGGGAGGTAGAAATTGCCATTTCCGCCCTGAACGTTAGTGGCCGATTGAACGACCATCGGTCGCACGAAAAATCACAAATAGCCACATGTGAATGGGCCTTTGGAACAAAGAAAAACTTTGGCAGCTTTTAGGTGCAAAAGCTTACAAAAACACACTTACAAAGATTGCCAAGTTTTTCGGCACAAAACCCAGTGATTAGTAAACTCATCCAGGGGTTTCTTTATTTCTTTATAAATGCCTAAGCGCAAAAGATAGGGCAATCATAAACGGGCCCCTAAGAAAGTTTGTAATAAATATGTACTCTGTAATTCATCAAATAATTGTATATCCTATTAAATAAATTTTACTTGTGTTAAAATTACTAGATTTTTGTCTCCCTCATTATTATATTGCCAATATGTTGAAACATACAAGAGCACTGGGAAATGACACTTGGTCTGATACTCATAGCTTAAACTGGCCAATATCTGTGGAAATCTCAGCTGATACAGTCTAAGTGTTAATACAGTAATGTACCATTTGTCATTCAGCACCATCTGTTGCACTCATCACTTCTTTTTAAACTTCCTGCGGTGCTTGTGAAGCTGCTTTTCTTAATGAACCCTTCAAATGTTCTCTGGTCACTTTCAAGTGCAGCACAGAAATAGAATAGCTGAGGCAATGATATGTCAATGAAAATAACACTGCGTGTAAACACTGGATAAGCTAGCAATGAATGGCAGCAGCAATATTGTGATTACCATCATTTATTTGTATATAGACATTTTACTCAGATATAGGAACTAAGCTGCCAAGAATTGTCCGGCTCTAAAACTAAAATGTATGTCTTTAGATACTGGGGCCGATTCACTAAAGGTCGTTAACACATAACGAATAGTTTTATGCGTTAAAAAGTGTTCAATAATTAAGTACCGATTCATCATGTAATTTCGCATGCGTTACTACTCATATCGCATGCGCAAAAATCACAATTATCGCAAAGCGTTATGTCCATCGCATTGCGATAATTACCTAATAGAAATAATACAACGCATAATCCACAGACATATATTAAGCGTTAAAAGCATAAAATGTGGCGATAATTACTGTGAAACTTAACGCCTCCCAGGAGTAGGGATACTAAACAACATTGCAGCTGGTGATTGTCTGTGGTGACAAGATGGAGTTTGCAGTCAGATTTGTCGAATATGTGTTCGCCCTAGAGTGATGCATTTTTCAGGGAAATGGTAATTTTCAGAACGGTAGTTTTCAGAAAGTAACAGTTACGTGCGTAATGGCTAATATTGCATGCTACGAAATAACGCATAAATATATTGCATGGTTTAAAATATCGCTTAAAAATATGTAATTGCAACATAAATAACGACAATAACATTGCTTCCTAACTCAGACAAGTTTCTTTTTTGTGAATCGATCGTTAATTCTCAAAATATAAGAAGTGATAATATTTTAAATCATGCTATATAACACTTGTTTTTGCACCCTTTAGTGAATTGGTCCCACTGTCCCATGCATAAGGATTCACCCCCTTTGACTTTTTTTTACACTTTGTAACAACTTGCAAATAAAATGCATTTAATTTTAGATTTTTGCTACTTGATTTACACAACAAACTGTATTTGACACTAAAGGTGCAAAATATGTCTTTTGTGTCTTTACAATATTTAGCCCCACTTTTAACACAGTTATGCTTGTGATTCCTTTTGGGGTAAGTTTCTACCCACTACTGGATCCTTCATTTGTTGGCCATTCTTCTTGGAATCTGTCTTGCAACAGATTTCAATCAAAGTGTTTAAACTGTGTATCCTTTTTTTAAAGCATAGACCACAGAGGTATTCCCCATGTATGTTTGCATCCGTGTGTTTACTTTTGTATAGCTATATATCCATGCTCCTGCTGTTGTATACCTATATTGAGGGGGTGATGATCCCTCCCAGCTCTGAAAACTGGATTGAATTAGGAGGGGTTTGCAGGTAGCGCCTGAGAAAAATACTTCTACGCTGGAAATATTATATGCTTAACAGAGTATTTCAAAACAGATGCCAGTTTTATTATTATTACACCCATCCTTTAATATTCTCATTTCTTTATATAATTGTATTGTACTGATATTGCTGCTTTATACAAATGTGATGCTAATAATAAAGCAATTCTGTAGGTTTACCTAAACAGGTAAATTTAAACTACTCTGTTTTTGGTAACTGCAAGGTATACAAGCTATACAATCCCCTCCCTTTACCCTTTGCATGTTACATAGTACATTAAAACTACAGGTATAGGTTGAAAATGCATTGATAAAAAATGCATCTCTGTAACTTTTTAACAGATGTGTATTTTGCTCCCAGGGCTCTGGGAATTTGTACACAATGTACGTATGTTTCAAAGAGCAAATATAGTTTGGCAGATACTCAAGGTCAGCCATGAGCATTTGAACAGAAAAATGAAAAATTCCTTAATAGGCAAATATTATAGCAGTCTTCCCTCTTTTTATAGAAGCAGGATTATTATGTCAATTATACTATAAAACATGATGATAAATCACAATTTTTGCTTATATCAGGTTCAAAATCTAATACCAGAGAAGTCAGTATAGACTCTTACTGTCTGGTGACTTTTTGTTCAACTATTATTAGGTTGAATCTGACTCTGACTGTTACTAGTGGCGTCACATTCCCCTCAGATACACTAAAGAAGTTGTAGCATATCCAATCAGATCAGTTCACACAAAATTATTCACACAGTGAACCTATTTGCCCTGCCTGCGTTTACATTTATAGAGCTGGACAAGACGGGTGCATTTAACGTGCAAACATAATTGCTAAATTTGTATTTGCAGTACGAATGTCCTTAAAGCGTATAAAATATGGCATATTCGCAAACTGCGAATATGTATGCGCACACTCCGCATCCGAGTTACCCCACAACTTTAGTGGTGGAAAAAATATTCACTAAAATGATTTTGCAAATTGCAAATTTATATTCGCAAAGAGAAAAATAGCGCTATATTTGTGCATTATAAACGCTCACAGAGGCATGCTCATGTCTTGCAAATTTTTGTGCGTAATTTGCATTTCACTGCAATTCGCAAAAAAAGGAAAGAAGGGCACAGCGGCGCAAAATTTAAGCATTTAGGGGAAAACATGCGCAAACAACCATTTGCGGAAAAAAATATGCGCTGTACAAACATTATTAATGACCCCCTGTGAGTCAATCGGACTTTCTTACGAGGGTGGCTCTGGGCATTGTGACAAGGTGCCCTTTAACTATAAAACCGCCATTCAGTGACGTTTGGAAGTTGAGGTTTTCTAAATAACTGACCTGCATTAAAAATAATTGAGATTTCCTACTTAGATGTGGGTAATCGTGTTTCTCAAACAGGATTTCTTAACGTATAGGACAGTGTGTGTAAGCAAGATGTTTTGATTGTAACAGAATAGTCAAAAATTAGCTTTTACCAGTATGGAAACCATTCATTCATTGATTGTATCACATAATGACACAAATTAAATTCCTGGAAATTATTTAAAGCTTTGCTGGAAATTCTAACTACAGTACAAATTTGTCCGTTCACTTGCTATGGACTGAATTATCTGATGAAAGATATTACATTTTTTCCAATAATACAGCTTTTGATGGATTTTACTACATTTTATTTCTTATGAGATTTATTGTAAAGAAGGACCAGACTATTATAATTAAAAATAGACTGGATATGATGCTGCAGTTTTTATTAATTGAAATGTTAGAACTGATTTATTATTGCAGTAATATCTTTTTCCTATTCACATGTGCCCATTATTAAATTCCTCATCACATAACCACATGCTGAGAACATACACTGTATTGCTAATTTCCAATCCCTAGGCACAGCATTAGTATCTAAAAGAGGTACAGAATTGTTCCCATCATCATAACATCAAGAATCAAAAAATACACTTGTTTTGCATGACTTCAATACAGTACAATATGTTCTGCATATATCATGTTCTCCTGTATTCTGACACTGTGAAATTATTTGGAACTAAAAACCTGGGCTTAAATGGGCCAAGCAGGGGATCAAGTTGAGTAATTTTCTCTCTCCTTCTGCTCCTAACGAATACTGTACATAACTGGGGGGCATTATATTCCTGGGAGTAACCATGAAATGGAGTAGAGAGACCTGCGTCAATAAGGCAACACCAGAACAGTGTGCAAAGTGCCAAAAATGGCTGGTTGTAGCTGTTTTGCACTTCACTTAATTAGAGGATTCTTCATATGTCAGTGTGATGGATTCGCATACAAGGGGCGTCATTTATCATAGACTGGGATAAGAAGTGCAGTGCATCATTTAGCAAGCACTTCTACCCCAGGTCTGGTTTCAGTCTGCACCTGGCTGAAGGTGCAGACCACAGAATTAAGGGGTGCAAGCAGTTAATGTCCTCACTGATTGTCAAGGTCCTTAACATTTGCTCTTGAATGGTAGATAGAGGGGATTCCTATGTGCCTAATGTAAAATGCATGACATGAGCATCGTTGGATCTTGCCCTGCCCCTCACCTAACCAAACCCCCCTTTACCTCCTTAACTTACCATCCCCAATAAACACACAGACACCAGTTCTTGGGATGAAAAATGGCCACAGAACATTTATAAATTACAACCGAAGTTTTAATTTAAAACATAAATTAGAGAACAAATATCATACAATAAACATCTCATAAACACAGTCTAACATAACACAAATGTTTGTATAACAAACAACCAACTCTTAAAGAACCATACACCGTTATAACCCAATAACTGCACAGCGCAACTGGCCCCGCCAGCTGCCATTCTAGCCACCACCTACCCAACAAAACTCACCTCCTGATCCACTTTCTTACCCCTGAGGTTCCAGGCATGCCAGCCCCAATTAACTATTAAACTCCCTTCCTAACCTAACCATTGTTTTCCCCAAACTCAATAACCCCGCCAACAACACTTCAGTGCCTCCACCTCTGTAGGGAGGGAGGGTGGGCATTTTACTGTGCTGCTACTCCTTGTAACTTCAAATCCACTAATCCCCACCAACTGGGAGTGGCTACGTCAGCCCTACGGCTCTGTCATGCCCCTGCTTCCCTATGCTTTTTGCTACAGGTCATTGGGCTACTTGCAGGCAGTGTTTTATTTGTTGGGGTAGCCACTCCATGCAGCAATTTGGGAATACCAGAAGGCAAAGTGCTAATAAAAATACTGATTACAGCTGTTTTTTGCACTTTGAATATTGCCTTTGGTTGCCCCCAAAACAAATATGCTATGTTACTGTTATATCAGGCTCCGCTGTTGAAAGTTAAAAGCTGTGTTGGGTAAATATACCATCAGCATTGCCAGTCAATAACATGATGGGAGGCTGTTGTTCTTTAGTGTTTAGGATCTCTGCATTTTAGCCATTTAAATGGTTTAATGAATCCTATAAGTGCAGAAAATCCGCATTGCCAGTTCAACTGAATGTTTGGCACCTATTGGCTAAAATGAAAAAATTAAAAGTGAAAAACAACCTAAAGCAATTTAATGTTCCACATTTAGTTCTTATACATTCAGCCAATAGCTTGCTACTATACTATTTTGTTTATGATTAAAGGAAAACTATACCCCCAGAATGAATACTTAACCAACAGATAGTTTATTTTATGTTAATTGACCTATTAAAGAATCTTGCCAAACTGGAATATATATATATATATATATATATATGTATCAGTAAATATTGCCCTTTTACATGAAAATGGTTTATTTAGATGAGGTAAGGTTTTACATGCTTGTTGAGCTTGTTTATGAAATATATTGTTATAAAGACCTACATTGTTTTCCTTTCCTGTTGGACCTTTGTTTTGTTATATACTTACTTTTCCAATAATATATATATATATATATATATATATATATACCCAACATTCGTCTGGGGCAGGAGGTCTGGTAGAAATAACCAAAGTGGTTAGATGTTGCAAAGTAGTTGGTGCTTAAAAAAATATTTATCTTGGATTTTATGCTGTTTATCTGTTTAAATACTGCTTTAGTCATTTTAGTCAGTGTCTTGCACCATGTTTACCCTATCTGTCCTAGAAGAGCGTTTACAGTTTTTTTTTTTTATTGTAGTTGTGTCTTCTATCTTGAATTGAATTGCCAAGCAGTAGCATTAACAAGTGTTTCAATTGTTTGAATGCAGTAGGTGTGGGATTCCTTCCAAAATATTTATAGTACTTGGCAACTTTTGGAGTAACATTCAAAGTACATCTTATGCTATAACATCAGATATGTTATTTATCTCACACTGCACATGGAAGAGGAAAGCCAAATTAAAATTGTAGTCAGATATGCTTTTTTAATGTTCTTTGCAGTTAAAACATGCACAGGTGGTAATATACACTGAGGAAGTGCTTTGAGCTGCAGGGAACCCTGTTATCACTGTCTGTTTAAAACAAACACCAAATGCCACGATCTTGCCTTTCCTTGTGGAAGCTCAAAGCTAGCTATTTGCTCTGTATGTACCATATACCCTACTATAGATCTTTGCAGCACTTATGGTTACAGCCTTGGTCCTACTTTCCCAAACAAGCTAATGGGGACTTCTCCCCACTGCTCCGTATTCAAGTGTGGCCTTCCGCGCATGTGTGCGCGCACCCGTTGTTCACACATGCGCACTCACGGGGTGGTGCAACTCGCTGGGGCGGCCTCGGGGACTGGAAATCCAGCCCTGCCTGTGCTCCAAACCCAGTAGTACCTCTACCAATGATCAAAGTGGGGAAATTTACTTTGTTATTGTGTGAGTGAAAATGAGGGTTTGTGCAATGCACATGCAGTTTCAGATCTATAGATTGTTGATAAAATATTTGGGTAATGCTAGAGATCCTAAAGTTAAGGTATAATGGGGAAGGTTACAGATATTACTGTTAAGCGCACTTCCTTAACTGATTTTGTGGTTTTTGTGTAAGAAAAAATATTAAAGTTGAAAACAGAAAATAGCGCATAAACTGCTGAGTAATTGATCTCAAAACAAACAGCTATGCATTTTTGAGCACTACTTTGTTTAGTAAGAAGGAAGTTTTAATGTAATACTTTTTGCTTGCTAGACCTCAGTCATCAAAATAGGAGATTATTTTTAAGCAATCAATGTTCCTAATAGCTTTTATGTACTGTCCTCATAACTGTAAAGTGCTTACATCCTAAGCCGTAACATTTTATTCTTAGATACTAATTATTACACTTTTACAATTTGTGTTGCAGATTCACAGTATTTAATAAAGGCCGAGGTCAACAGTGAAAAGTTGTACTAATTATTTTTTATGTATGTCTATAATAAATATTCTTTCTAACATAACACTTACCTAGGTTTCTTAGACAACTGCAGACAGAATTATTAAGCTTGACATTTAAGATAATAACTACATAAGTAAAAAGAATAATCACAAAAATGTACAGGTTCCCTTCTGTTCAAATGTAAAAATCTGCTAGACCAGTTTCTACCTGACAGCAATACCAGATGGGTTGGCTATTAGAGCTCTAAGAAAAATGTTTATCAAAAGAGCTCAAAGCATCTTTGTTGCCAGTTCAGCTAAATTGTGGCACCTCTTGTCTAGAAATGGAAAGTCAAAAACAATTTGAAGTATTTGGCCTCCTAGTTTAAAAAAGGAGTTGGTAAAGCACTGCTGACATTCTGCAGTAAGTCTACTGTTGCCATTGACTGCATGTGTCTTGTTTTGCTGTAGAAGGATATAAATGTAACTGCTGATTGGATTCCCTTCCTTATGGAAGCAAAAGGGAAAAGCTTTTCAGTATGCCAAAGGTCACAGACTATCTAGATTAGTCATTCTGAGCCAGGGGCAACAAAAAACAGGAATGGTCTTAATACAGTCCATTGTTATTTATCACCCTTCTCTAAATAAGCGTGTGTAATATGTTTAAATACCATCAACATCACATGGCTTTAAGACAATGAATGGTATATTCATATATTATTTGCTACAAACAAAAATGACAGCCTGTTATTAAACATACAAGTAATGTTGATCTGTAAACCAATATATCAGGTTCTGCTAATTTCAACATCTTTAAAATATTAGAAGAAAATTATGATCAGTGCTGGGATTTTAAAGGGATGCGGAGGGATGCCATCCACTCTTTTATATCTGTGAAATATCATCTCCTCAGCGGGGATACAATAGTTCTTAATCCTGGAACTTCCAGAGCTTTCTTTTGCTGCTCTGCACTTCCACATAGTTTAAAATACATAACCTGCAGCTAAGGGCTGTATTTTGGTACGATGCCACCCTAGACCTAAATGTGCCCCTACGTTGCGGAAGTGACGTCACTTCTGGTGGTGTTTGATGTTACTTCCGTAGGAGTGATGTCACGCATTACTGGGTGAACCTCCCACCCCCCAGCTTTGTCGACAGATTTCCTCGGGTGCCTAAATATAAATATGGCCCTACCTGCGGGGCAGGCAATTTCTTTCACTTTTCATTTAGAACTTTCTCAATGTCACTGCACTTCTCACTTCCCCCTCCCTCCTAACCATCTAACTGTGTAGCCAGTGCATGCGCATCTGGTCCTCCATTTTATTACATAAACAAATGATGCAATTATGCAAAGCTTGCCTTAAAGGAGAAGGAAAGGCTAATAAAGAGTTAATCTCAAGCTGCAGGCATACCGTCAGTTGTCCCAGTAGTGCCCTTAAGTCTCCCCATATTTCACCTGTTCAGATGATCAGAAGCCAAACAGGAAGAAAAAACGCTGAGCTGTGTAAAGAAAGTTCCCATAATGCCTCGTTCCTGCACCAAAACCCAGACCAGTGTACATGCTCAGTTAGTTAGACTATGAGTCAGATTCCTGCTGATTCGCTGAGATCCACATTCCTAAGTGGGGGAGTGAGTTCTTAGCATTCTTAAGGGAGGGGGGAGCAGGAGAGAGGAGACAGCAGAGAGCTGCGTGGCTCTGGCAGAGGAATAACAGACACAAGAAATCTTTTCACAGAGAAGTCAGTGCAGCATTTCTGTGAGTGCTTATGGCTGTATTTACATAGACCTTTCTGATAAAGCTTACTTAGTTTTTACCTTTCCTTCTCCTTTAAAAAAAGTTTCCACAAAATGGTACCTGCCTATTTGATGTGATTGAGTAGTTCTGAAGGAAAAAAGATATATATTATTTATTTTATGTAAGCAAAGTTTATTTTGCTTGAAAAACACAATAGAAATGCATTTGAAATTATTTCTTAGTGTGACAGGTCCCCTTTAAGTGATTACGAAAAGGCATCTTATCAAGACATAGAAAATAAACCTACGGCAGATTTAAAATGTGAAATGTTCTAATTTTAAAATCTCTTGTAATCTATGTACATTAAATAAAATAGTTTAAAAGTATTTTTAAAGCCTAATGTTATTTCAGATAAGGTGTTTTCACATTGAGCATTAACAAACATGGTTTTCGCTTTATATTTTAAGGGTGTTAGTTGGTGCACCAAAGGCTGACTCAAGGTATAGTTCTTCTATCAAAACCCCAGGAGCTGTTTTCAAATGCCGAGTTCACAGCAATCCGAACAAAAGCTGCACTGAACTGGATTTGGGACGAGGTAAATGACCTAGAAGCAACTTTAACCTTTATGACAAACACTGTAGTGTCTAAATATTTTGCCTGCTTGCATGTTTCTCTAAAGGCTTTGATATGTAATTTGGTCTCCAGATCCAACAAAAATATAGAAATGTCATGATAAAGTGTTGCACCTATTTATACATGTACAGTATATGGTGTAGGTCAGGGCTGTCCAACTTCTGCGGTGCCAAGGGCCGGAATTTCTCTAACATACATGGTGGAGGGCCGCTAATAGAAGCCATTTTGACCACTCCCCTTTTTAACCACACCCATTTTATCACAATGGTGGTAGTGCAGCAAAAACCCAAATGCTTGGTCCTCACTGCGGGGATTTAAGGCATATGTCTTAATATGACATAATATAATTTTTTCACATATCAATGATGGTTGCATCATTGATATGTGAAAAAATTATATTATGTCATATTAAGACATATGCCTTAAATCCATATGCTTCCTCCACCTCCCCTGTGGATAGCACAGCAACCCCCAGCACATAATTACACACCTTAGGGACCATTTAATGGCTATTTCCAACTGCTAACAAACTCCCAGAACAAACCCCTGCCAGGTTCACCTCCCACAGGCAGCATAGGGCAGGCAGAGTATGGCACACATAGGCAGCACTCTGCCTGCCCTATGCTGCATGTGTGTTCCAAAATCCACCTGCCCTATGCTGCCTGTGTGTGCCATACTCTGCCTGCCCTACCCTGCCTGTGTGTACCATACTCTGCCTGCCCTATGCTGCCTGTGTGTGCCATACTCTGCCTGCCATACCCTGCCTGTGTATGCTATACTCTACCTGCCCTATGCTGCCTGTGTGTGCCATACTCTGCCTGCCATACCCTGCCTGTGTGTGCCATACTCTGCCTGCCCTATTCTGCCTGTATGTGCCATACTCTGCCTGCCTTTAGCTGCCTGTGTGCCATGCTCCGCATGTGGCCCACCAGCCACCAGTTGGACAGCACTGGTGTAGGTGAAAGGTGAGAATAAATTCTCTTGAATTCATCAGTGACTGTGAGATTGCCATGTGTAAAATGGAAAGCCAGGAAAGACTGAATCAACATTTTGCAGTTAATAGCTGTGGCTAGGGGCATGTCTGAGCAATATCCATAGAGTAAAGAATATAACCAAGATGTGGCAGCAGGTCTGTTAGGGCTGTGACACACAGGGAGATTAATCTTCCTTGTTGTGGGCAACTAATCTCCCCGAAATGCCATCCCACCAGCTAGAATGTAAAACGCCGGTGGGATGGTATACGCGATGGCACAATTTGCTGAAGTTGCACGGCGACTAATCTCCCTGTGTGTCACAGCCCTTAGGTGTATAGTGATAGTATTAATGTAAGCTGTTTTGGGCAGGGCCCTCCCTTCAAACTTTGTATTGGTTATTGGTTGTTTTTGTATGTGTTCATGTTTGTTTATTTTATACACTGATATGTTGGACAATACTGTGGAACATGTTGGAGTTTTATAAATGTGTTAATTATAACAACAAAAAGCTGTCAAATATGTGGGTGCTATATAAATAAAGTATAATACTACTAATAATATTTATGCAGAAAATAATGGATGGGAAAAGTGTTGCTGGAGCAGCAAAGGGGGCAGTGCAGTGACATCAGTGGTGTTTGTGATGGTGTCTGCAATATGTGTGATGACACGCACAGGGAGCACGCAAAACATTTCAGGCAGCATAATAGTGTCAGGGTCAGGGTTATTGCATCCGAAGGATCTGTGAATTTATGCCTGAGTATTTTAGAATATTGAAAACCAGGCAGAAAGTTTTGAACTGGACAGCCCTTAAAAAACCAAGCTGTTTGGTTCATAACTGAACAGATGGCAACTGTACATGGTAAACAAATAAGCCAACATGAGTTTTAACCTATTTTGGAAAATTCAGAACTGCAGTTGGGAATTCTGCTATTGTAGACTCTAATTCGAGAAGAAGTGGTATTTTGGTTAACTAGTACATTTCTGTATGAGAGTGTGAATGTTTTAGATTGGACATTTGTGAAAAAAGGTAAAACAGCAGTTTCTGGCAGTGGTGTTAGGAGACCACTTTAAAGTCAGCAGAGGTTAATAAAGAAGTTTGCCTGGGAAAATATAACCAAGATAAACTTCAAATGTAAATTATTCAGAAATGCCAAAGAAATAATTTAAAATGATTTGGGAATATATTTTATTTAATTTGTTTAGTTAAATGTTAAATAGTCATTATTAATTTGTCTAATGTATAACCGCAGTTGTATATACACACATTCAGTGGATAGAAGGCTTTACCCCATAAATAATAAAAGGGAATAGGTTTAACCAGGTGCAGTAACCAAAAGCAAACAATAAGATGCAAAAGCAACCAATAAGATAGTTTTGCTATTAAACAAGTAACCAGTAAATGCTACCTGCTGGTTGGCTACTATAGGTCACTGCACTTGGGCAAGTTTAGAATATTTTGTAACATAACCTCAATAGGCAGCAGGAAATAAATACTTTTAAAGAATATTAAACCTGTTTGGTATGGTTTAGTTCTATGGCACAGTTCAGTATTGCAGTTCAGCAGAAACCAGCACCAGTCAAATTGCCCCTGTTTGCCTGTCCCCAGCTTCAGCATTTTATGAGAAGTCAGCTTTTCACCACTCCTTGGTGTTAGGGCGATACCACCAAATGACCACCAAAGAAGTTATGTAAGGTTTTTTCTAATTGTCTTACCTGTGATGTCAGTAGCCAAGTTATCAAAAGGATAAGCAGGCAAATTACATCAGGTCATAAGCACATTTTTTTGTACATTAGCTAGGTTGCATACCGGAGTTGGTATCAGCCAATAGCAGGATACAAATAGCTTATGTGCTTTATTTATTTATTTTTTTACTGTAAGCCCATGTATTTGGTGCAAATGTAATTATACATCATTTACAATGCTTTGCAAACATTTTTCATGTTTTGTTGCCTCAAAACCTGGAATTAAAATGGATTGTATTGAGAGTTTGTATCTTATCATTTACAGAACATGCCTACAACTTGTAGGCATTGTGAAGCAAACAACAAATAGGACAGAATAACAGAAAACTTCAGTGCGCATAACTGTTCACCCCCCCAAGTCAGTGTAGAGCCACCTTTTGTGGTAATTACAGCTGCAAGTCGCTTTGGATAAGTCTCTACGAGCTTGCCACATCTTGCCACTGGGATTTTTGCCCATTCCTCAAGGCAAAACTGCTCAGCTCGTTCATGTTGGATCTTTTTCGCTGAACAGTATGACCACAGATTCTCAATTGGATTGTGGTCTGGACTTTGACTAGGCCATTCCAACACATTTAAATGTTTTAGCAGTATGCTTCGGGTCATTGTCCTGCTGGAAGTTGAACCTCCATCCCAGTCTCAAATCACAGGCAGACTGACACAGAATATACCTGCATTTAGCACTATACAACTTTCCCTCGACTCGGACCAGTTTCCCAGTCCCTGCTGCTGAAAAACATCCCCACAACATGATGCTGCCACCACCACGTTTCACTGTGGCGATGGTGTTTTTGGGGTTATGGGATGTGTTAGGTTTGCTCCAGATATAGCATCTTCCTTTGTGGCCGAAAAGTTCAATCTGACCAGAGTACCTTCCTCCATACATTTGGGTTATTGCCCACATGCCTTTTGGCAAACTCAAACGTGCCTTCTTATTGTTAACGTTAAGTAGTGACTTTTTTCTGGCCACTCTTCTATGGAGCCCAGCTCTATGACTTATTGTGGTACTATGGACAGATACTCCAGTCTCTGCTGTGGAACTCTGCAACTCCTTCAGGGTTACCTTTTTGTCTCTGCTGCCTCTCTGATTAATGCCTGGTCTGTGAGCCCTCTCTTGTTGTGGTACCATTTTCTTTCCATTTGAAGATGATGGATTTGATGGTGCTGCGGGGGATCCTAAAAGATTTGTATATTTCTTTTTAACCCAACCCTGAATTGTACTTCTCAACAACTGTGTCACTTACTTCTTTGCAGAGCTCCTTAGTCTTCATGGTGGGATACATTTTGCTTAGTGGTGTTGGAGCCTCTGAAAGGGTGTGTTTATACTGACAGATCATGTGACACACAGGTGGACTTCATTTCACTAGTGATGTGACGTTTGAAGGTAATTGGTTGCACCAGGACTTTTTATGGGCTTCATGGCAAAGAGTGTGAATATATATGCACATGCCAATTTTCAGTTTTTTTTTTTTTTTTAATTCTTTTTTTTATATATTTTTCTCATTTCACTTCACCAACTTAGACTATTTTGTGCAGATCCATCACATAAATAAGATTAAGAAACATTTAAATTACAGCTTGGAATGTAACAAAATAGGTAAAAAGCCAAGGTGGGTGAATACTTTTGCAAGGCGCTGTATAGGTCTGAGTACGGTTGCCCCTAGCCGGTATTTTAATGGCCTGGCCAGTAAAAATAATGATTGATGCCAATGTTATTAATAGGGAAAATGGATAAAAATATAGGATGGATTGCATCAGTGGATAAACTGCCAGTGTGCCACTAGTCCTAGGGTAATGTCTAACAGTATGTTGCAAAACCGCTTCTTGCTGAGATGACTGAATGCTCAATTTCACAGCCAAAAATAGTTTAAAATTGTACCTACTTTACCATTTGCATATATTCATTGATTTATTGTTTAGTTTTATTTCTTAAGTCTCTTTGGACAGATGCATGTCTCTGCTGTCCTCTAGTGCTTGCTTATAGGCTATTGCTTTTAATGTGTCTCTTCCACTGAATTTGGATAAGAAGACGCTTAAAGATTTATTATTCTGCCTACATCATACTTGCTTAAATAAGGCTGTGTTATTCAAATTCCACAGATGAGCAAGGCTGATGGCTGAAATCTGAGAGAATGCCTGTGTGTCAACATGCCCCCGTTGATTCTAAAAGCTGACCTGTGTGACATTTAAAAAAAAGAATGATAATTGGAAACATCCCAGGTCAAGCACCACATGCAGTTGAGCAAAGGTTTTGTGGTCAAGCACAACACTATTTAAACCTTCCTGTATATTTATTATTATTAGATTATTTTCTGTATATTAATATATTGCTAATGCAAAATATATTCTCCTGGCCAGTGTCCTTTAGAATACAGTGTTGCTGTCAGCAACAAGTGAATTCATTTTTATAGAAGGAAACCTGCTTTAGTATGTTAAATATGTAATGAAAAGGTTACTTTCTGCTATGGATCACCAAGCAAAAGATGCTAATAGACTGAGAAGCATCGCTTTTAGTACCCAGTTACTGAAAAGCAAAGCTCTGCAGAAAACTCCCAGTCAAAAATGGAAAGGCTGTTACTTTAAGGGTTATATAACCTAAACTTATATAAGTTATAAAACTTATGATTATAAGATAGTTTGCCACAAATAAGTATAAATTAATTAATATGATTCTGTTTTTTAGCATAAAAAATGTAGGTTTTAAAAATGAATTTGTATAATGTTTCTCCCCATATAAATTATGTAAGTAAGGTCAACTGCCCTCAAAACTGTTGTAACTTAATACATTGCTTGTAGCAGTTGCTTTGTCACAGATTTTAGTCAAGCTTCAGAAATACTAATGGTGGATGACAAATTTTTGACTCGTGTCAGTTCATTAAAAACAATAGGGGTTATTTACAGTGCCCCATGCAGTGTGCAAAATGGTACATTGTACAAGTAACCACAGGCCTCTATGCTGGGTTAGGCAACACATGATTCAAGAGGGATGGGCTGGTGGTGGTACGTAGGCATTCGAAGTGCAAGGTATGGAGCGGCAGGAGGCATAGCCCGCATCAGGGCCCTGTCTTTATGGTCTGACAGGGCCAGGCCTTCTGAAGCTGCTCTCTACACAGAATACCAGATTTTTGATCCAGCACTCTATGCCGAGACTAGTACACCTCAAGGGTTTGACCCCTAATAAAGTTTTGTAAAAATGAACTGCATGTCCAAAGTGAACAGGCTTTTACCAGATCTGGCAGTACACAGAGTTTACACAGTGAACCAAGGCAGTTTAACGCAAATGGGATTATTCTAAATAGAGAGTTTGCAAATTTATTTCCGCCGGAACTTAAGTAAAATAACGACATAAAATCTGGTAGCAAATTTGCCATTTATTTTCCACAGCTTTTTCCACAGTTTTTTCAGCAAGGCCTCTTAATGTACACTTTGAAAAGTCTTAAATTATCATAAGATTGCTCAGTTATTGGTTATTATTGGTTGGTGACTGGAATTATTATTGGTTATGATTGCCGTTATTTAAAATCCATTTAAAGCTTCCTGTTTGGTGAACTGGCTTTTTATATCTATGTTGTTCATCACATTTAACTGGAAGCTAGTTGGTTTTATCTGACACACACAGTAAGTGTGACAACATATGAAGTTCCTCTGTTGACCCGGAGAGTTTCTTTTCTTGGTGTAGCATAGACTGCTAAGCTGTACCATCTGCCAGGATACTGATTTGTTCATTCATCTCTCTCAGGAAATAGTCGGGGGACTCGCTGTGGAAAAACATGCAAAGGTGATAGAGAAGATGAATGGATGGGAGTGACCCTGGCTAGACAGCCGAAGGCTAATGGCAGTGTATTGGTAAGAACATGCTTCCCATCCAGATCATTAAGACATTTGTAAAAATAAGTTCTGGCTGGGTATGTCAATGATTGCACAGTGAGCTAATCTTGTATTTGTGACATGGTACTTCACGAAAAATATTTTAAACACCCTTTCCGAGGAGATAACTGCAATCTTCAGATGGATTCAAATGGCAACAAGATTTCTGCTTCTTTCTGCCCAGTAACACACTACCCTGTTTTATTGAATATGGGACAATGTAGTAAAAGGTGAAGTGTTGCTAAATGTATTGTAACCCATAGTAACCAATCATGCAAATATCATCCATATATGTCATCTCTTTTACAGTGCTCCGCAATTATTAATACAGTTATTTATATAGCACCATCACATGTTGCGTAGCAACACTTTATACTCCAACATCACTTCTTCCTTTATATTGAGTTTTAAATGCTGCATAACAGACATACCTCTCTTCCTTTATTTTTCTCCTGTCCCTCTGAAACAAAGTGAAGGCTCCTATATTTACTGCTATATTTACTATCAGTACGTAGTTGTTGCCTTCAGAGGTTAATATTGTGCCTTCAGGCCCCTTAGGGCCTATGCTGGTATGATCTGTTGGTAATAAGGGGGTTCTTTGTAGTAACAAGGCCCGGTCATTACCAGGGAGAATCCATTTGCCTGCTTTTCCACATATAATGGACTTGATTGAAAAAGTCTTATTGTTTTTTCTAGCAGTGTTCTGTTTCCCACATCAAAGTCCAGATTGTGTAGATGTTTTGTTGTTTTAGATTGATCTCCTCCTGGTTTATTAGATCAGGAATACAGTAAGACCCTTTTTTAGACATATTCGGTGATGTGCTTTAGCGGTAATGATGTTACTGTTTCTTTAAATATAAAAGTAACATCTTAAATAAATTTATGTTGATTTCTGGAAAATGTCACCAGCACTAATTCACTTCTCAGTCTATATATCTGTGCTGGCTGTTTTGGTTGTCTCAGATAATGTGTAGTATAACATGGTAAATTCCCTACGCTCATTAAACCAGAAAATATTAATATAAAATACAAGTTTGACTATAGCTTTGAATATAAATTGGCCTTTGAATGTTTCTTTTAGTATATTAGGCTGCTTACAGAGGTTGCATTGTTTAAAAGCTACTGTGGGGGTCAGAGCTATTCCTACAGCAGCCAGCTCAAACTTGTGCTTTTATGTGAGCCAGAGACTTGTTTTCACAAGCTACAGATCAGAAGGTTCACCCACACTCATTCAGTAGACTTCAGTTAATGGTTATAAACTCAGTCCAATAAAGGGATACTTTTGTCCTTTGTTTTAAAAAAATGAAAAGAAAGAATTAAAAAAATAAAAAACCTCTGCTTCAAACAAATTCAGATGTAGAATGTTACTTTGGAGAGGCATATTCAAAAAGTTGTTGGTGTCATTGCTTTATGAGAATAACTGGGTTATGCAATAAATGGCACTAAGTTTGCCTAGGCAAAGTAACCAATAACAACCAATCAGCAAGTAGCATTTACTGGTCACCTCTTTAAAAGATCTTATTGGTTGCTGTGGGTATCTGCACCTGGGCAAACTTGGTGCCTTTACATATGAGGGTGTGGCTTTTTCTTAAAGGAGAAGTTCACTTTTAAATTAAAGGGCAGTGAAAAATGAATTCACTGCGGGAGCCAATATGTTAGGCAATATCCAGAGATTTAAGTTTTCACCCTGTTCACAGCAGTACCCACTCTCCCCCTCTGTTGACGGTCCTGGGTATAGTTCTGCTGTCCGTATTGAACTCCAAGCTGTGTATTTAATATCAGTAGCTAAGGCTTTACGTGCTGTACAAGCTGAAATGTGTTAGTTGTTATCTCAGTTGATATTTTTTACTAGGAACATATAGCAATACTATTAGCTTGCATGGATTGGATTTTGTCATCTAATTCAGCTAAAGCTTTTCAGAGTAACAGAGGTTACATACTTAAATAAACAACTGCCCTCTCAAAGTCTACAGCAGGAGCCCAGATGCAGAAGTGATAGGGCTGGGAGAAACGAGGTTTCACACGATACTTGGTGCGTGTATGGGGGTTTATGAGGTGACCAATAATGGCAAAATCCTTGCATATTGATCATGGGTAGTAGGATAATATGGAATCATCAGATTGGGCTAAAATTCTATTGTTTCTACCTGCTCTTAAAATAAGTGGACAAACGATTTTTCTCGCAACCAATGGTCACAGGAAAGATTGTTATTGTAACGGGTATGACCACTTTAAGACATGAAAGAATCTTCATTGTGATAGCCCTGTGCTAACTGGTCTGCAGTTTTAACAGCACAGAAAATCAGAAATCACATGAAAAAACCCACATAGACACAGGGAGAACATACAAACACTTTACAGATAGTTCCCAGAACTGACTTAAAATTCAGGAGAACTGCAGTTTGCTACCCATTAAGCCACCATGTGTAATATTTGTTTCATGGTCAAGTAAGGCATTTCAGAAACTTTTGAATGACTTTATAGCTTTCTATTCAGAAAACCATTAAGAAAAAAATCAAAAAATACTGTGACGCTGGTGTAGTAATGGTGTAGTAATGGAGAAAGAGATTTCTATAAGTATTCAACTCACCCCTTATAGTTTCTTGGTCCAAATATTGGAATAAAGAAGTGTACAAATTTTGTACCCCTAGCTTATATTTTGTGTTATGTACTGTATATAGTTAAGTAGTGTTATTCTATATGCCTATATGATTATATTGTTTAATTTAGTTTTATCATCAATTACACATACCCATGTGTGCCTCATTCTTCAAAATCTTGTGCAATGTTTTTAGCACACTGTTACCACTACTTTCTTAGGGGCTTAGCAGTGTTACTCTAGCCTTTACAGCAGCATACAATTTATAAAAATGAGGACGTTCAACCCAAATTTTACAAAAGTCTTGACCTCCAGCAGTAAAATTTAAATCTGCCACAGCCTTTCTACAGCATTCAGTGATATCATTACAATATTTATTTCTCTGGGCAGGCTATATCAGATTGAATATTACAGTTGGGGACTCAGACCCAACTTGGTCCCAACTTATTCTTATTATGGGCAGAAAACTTTCTATATACTGTATAGCACAAAGTAATTGTATGTATATATTTTGAAGTTTCCTTAATTATTTTGGGCACACGTCTTGCAATAAAAAAATAAGTGAGGAGCATTGTTTTGGGATATCCTGACTTTATATGGTACCAGTTCCAAATTTCTTCTAAAAAATATGCGCTCATACATACATATAAATAACACAGTTTATGTAAGTGCATATAATGTTTCTGTGTGCTCTACAGTTTGTGCCACAATGCGTGTTCACAAAATCACAAATTACCATTTACCAGAATATGCTTGGTTACTTTAGTATTCATATTAATTAATTAATTTAAGTATTATTATTATTATTATTATTATAGTCTCCTTAAATCTGGGATATGCCAGCATCCACCAAGTACCAGAGCCTGTAGGAAATGCTGCAATGTCCCAGTTGTAGAGCAGCAAAAAAAAGCAAAGGTTGAATATCCCAGGGTTAGACCATCGGGAGGCAAGCTGTTTAAATAAAAGTTTTACCAATATAAATACACACTTTTGATTCATAGACAAACATTGACATGAGTAAGTTGATGTTAAAATAAAAAAAGTATGTGAAGTATGTGGATGAAGTGATCCAAACCTTTCTGGTCTACTAGAGGAAAATGGGTGTGCAATTTTCCTGAGTAACAGAACACAGTTCTTATATAACCAGTATATCTTTGTATGAGTAAGTTAAATGCTGATGCATCACATAGAATCCTTGGGGCATGTTGGATGTTTAGAAAATGTGCAGGCACCTAAACAGACTCCTACCTGGCAGAATATGAATTGATTGACTGGATGAGATGAATAAGTTTGTAATGATCATTGGAGTCATGGATATGTGTGTGACAAGGGGAGCAAGAAGAAATTTTGCAAAGGGATCTATTGCTATCTAGTAAAGTGGCATTTGCCCTCCATGCACACAACCAAGGTTTTCCCTCTACTACTGCACTCCTTCAGTATTCTAGTATCACACTGGGGACAATTGTATTAATCTACTGTAGAGTGCACTGATAAAAAAAATAAAATAGGTGAAATCAAGAAAACACGAAAGAAAATGGCCAGAGGAGATGAACAAGGACATGTTTGTACACTAATCTTAAAATTCTCTGTCCTAATGTATCACATCACAGGATGTGACTTTGTAAACATTGGTTCTTTATGGCCAGCTGACATTCATCCTTTCTTGCCATCTGGACTAAGGTTCCAGAGGTCAAGTCAAAAAAAATAACTTGTTTTTTTTTTTCTTGCAACACATTTGTTTATAATGCCACAGCTTACAAAAGTGAAACATTTTGGCAAAATAAAAGTTTATTAAAACAGAATGAAAATGTTTCTAATTAAACAACTAAGCAACACATGTTCATTACTGACCCCCATTTTATAGCGAAGAAGTAATAAAAAAAAACCATATACAATGTGGCAGTTGAGTCATCTTCCTCTGCAAAATCAATACTTTTATAATTGTGTTTCAATGAATAATCATTGAATCAATATGCCTGGGTATACCTGCATACCACAGAGATGTAATACTGGTGCTTATAAAAATGTATATTACTGTCCCCTCTGCTGTCTACAGTAGCTCTCCCACAGAGATGACATAAACAGCTTCAATTTTCTCATTGTAAATTATAGTACAGAACTATGTATTTTTTAAAACCAATCACCACCCCTCCTTCCCTTTTTCTGCTTTCTGGCAATCACTTGCAAAGAAAACATGAGTTTCTAACAGGGGTCAGCAAATTCAGATGGAGTTGACCTAAGTAACTGTGTCTGTCTTTTCAAACAAAGGCAACCATACTTAACACTTTACAATGTATTAAAGGGACCATTTAATTAACTGAATTTACGTTACTTCTGTGCAAGCTATAAGCTACTGTATGGCCTACTGACACAGAGGTAAATTATTTGCAATTAACAAGTTAAGCATATGTCATTGGTCATTTTTATAAATTTAAAAAAGATCTAAACTTTATAAATATTGTCAAATTTTGACTGACATTCATTAAACCAGAAATTTTTTTTTTGAGAACTTTTCGTGATGAACACGATAATATTGTTAAAATCCCACAACTTTTTTGTTGTTTTTGTTACGACCAGGCCAGGTTGGATCTGTACAGTGCCATTGAGTCCTATAGAAGCCTTCCAAAATCATACATTGAAGGTTTTAAAGCCAGAAAGTTAAGGACCTCCAATACCAGTCAGTTGAACTGATGAAGCTGCTCAGAGTAGTAGTGAAACATCTTCAATGATTACCTAACAAGTCCAGTTTCTTTAGATTTATTGATACCATGATATACCATGATATACCATGACCTGGATGAATGAAAATCTTTATAGTCAAAGCCAGAAAGGTTTTCGCGCCATTTACGAATGCTCAGATCTGAATATTTTGTGACTTTCGGAACGCACCCTGCTGCCAAATACCTCTAAAATAAACCTGTTTTGTTTTTCTGTTACATTACAGGCTGTTTTCCTGTTGCACAACTGTCTAGGTTACATATAGTGGGACATTTAAAAATCTGTATGTAATATAAGGGGTTAAAGCATAGTAATGAAATCTGCCATTATATAAAATTCTTCCAGTCCTTTCGCCATAACCATGGGTACTGTTACTTTACTTCTCTGGTGGAACTACCTTTTACCGATATGAGTACCATGACTGGACTACTTCTTGTATATTAATGAAGTATTTGCTTATATTATCTTGATATTCTTTTACTAGACAATCTTTTCCAACAAATTTGGAATTTGTGTCATATTGACATTAAAAACAGGACTGTTTTGCTAACATATGTGCTAAATGGCACCAGTGCACTTTCCAGTAGCAATCAATAAAGTCTTTGCTTTCAATTTCTAACTGATAGCAGACTGCACTTTTACACTAAATGCTTGCTATGGGATATGGGGCTTTGGCATTTTCAGCATTTTTATTTCTAAAGCTTGTAAAACATCTCTACTGGTCATGAATTATGTCACGTGAAATGCCCGGTGCAACGTCAAGCCTACAGCCCCCTGCATGAACTACTCTTTTTCTTAATCGTTCTGCCCGTTCCCCTCAGTAACCCCCCAATAATGAGACTCTCAGGCATATTTTGGGATGGAAAGGCCACAGCTTTTTATTACCATTAAGGTATTGTTAACAAGAAAACTGTTTCAAAAACTGGATATAACCTTTTTCTTTTCACATGAAGAAAAAACCCACCCAGGAATGCTTGCCACAATAACACCATACCAGATGTACCTGCAGTGCCAGCCACCTTCAGAAGCCGCCTCGGATGGGCACGTGTTAGCAGGCACCTTAACTCCACCGAACTCACGGGATCCATCCCCGGAGAGTTCCCATAACAGTCACCACTGGCTTGTAGCCATCTTACCACCGGGCCCTGTGCCCTCCTTCGCAAGCATTCCTCCGCCCAGCTGTGACAGGAACAAGAAATTAGAAGTTATGCATGTTATAAAACCAAATACCACAACCATTGCAAAAAATTAGGGGAGGGTGGGCGGGATGCTGCTGGTCCTGACGTTGCAGAGGAGCGTTTCATTTTTGTTTTAAATTTTTTTTTGTTTTTTTACTTTGCAATATTCTTATTTATTTAGAAAAATATGAAAACAAATTACCAGTGGTATTAAAGATATACACGAGGACATTTTCTAGTGTTCCCCACTTTAATATTAGTATTAGTATGGGGGGTCATGGGTGCTTGACAGAAAAAAACAACGACTATGACATAAAAATCTCTTATTCTAATTTTTAGCTGCATTAATTAATGTTATTAATTGTTAACTGAATGTTTCAATTTGCTCCTGATTTCTATTAGAGGTTCCATTCTTTCAGCATTGTGAATGATTTTAAATGGTAAATTTGCACAAAAGAAGACATGGTCCATTGACTTATATTGTATATGATGACTTTAGGATGACACACCTAGGGGCATGATCTTCCTTCATTGAGCTCCATCTTTATATTTATATATAATATAATCTATATATTCTTAATTGCATTGCTAATATATTGGTAATATATAACCCATCAACAATGACTGGATATTAAGCTGTGCGTTTCTGTGGATGGCCAAACTTTAGTTGAAGTGCAGTCATTTGAACAATCTGAGGTGTTGTTTATCGATTTTATCAATCACATCCAATTTTGGGCAGTTATATAAGTAACAGAATGTATGGAGGTTCAACCATACCTACAGTCACATGTGCAAGTTATTTGCTTGAGTAGTATAAGCTTAATTGACATGGCAGCTATAATTGTTCATATTAATACATTCCTTCTCTAAAAGGTACTTGAGAAGGGAATAAGGAATGTGTGTTTTCATGAACGGCTTGCAATTGGACAGACAGAAAAGAATGTTCTTCTCTTTCTGTTTTTATCCACTTTGTCATTCAGCTTTTAACCCGTTTATTTCAATTATTTTTTTCTCTACCCTTCTCCTTCACTTCCCCTCTCTTAGCCATTCTCTTTCCCAACCTGTACTTTCTGCTACTCGGTCTGGCTTTTTCCCTAATAGTAGCTTCTGGAAACTGCATGGAGGACTTTCTGGCCCTTAACCTTTTTTTAGAGTCCTCCCTGCCCTTATTGTAACTAGATATGCTCTGATAGGGTAGAAAATCATGTATTTTCCTGGTCCCCGGTCCCCTTCCCCAATTCAGATGGAATATGCCTAAATCTGGGCATAAAAAAGTGTGTGTGCAGGGTGAATTGGAGGTGACCTAAACATGTCACAATTTTTACATTTCAAATATAGGAAGGTATGGCTTTATCAGGAAACTAGAGTAGGCATGGCAGATATACTGAAATTAAGTGTTCCATAATATTATAATATGCTTTTTTTAGGCTTGTGCACACCGCTGGAAGAATATCTACTATGAAAGTGAAGATATACTTCCATATGGCTATTGTGTCATCATTCCACCAAACCTGCATGCCAATGGAAATAACTTAATGCCATGTTATGAAGGTAAGTTTAAAAAAATGTTCTGACTTTTTTAGCAGGTAATCATTTTTTTTCCATTGTATGACAGAAATTTACTATGCAGTATCCTTAACAAATGTACAACCCACAAGCATTCCACGAAACAAAATATTATTATACTAAGTATTAAATAAACAGACTGTCCTCAGAGCTGGGAGTTGTAAATCAGAACAGAATTTTTTTGATGAAAGCAAGTTTGTTATTACAGTGCAATTTTGTCTCCTTATAGGACAGTATTTCACTGAGATCTTAGAGTAGAAGAACACAACATTTATGGCAGTTACAGCTTGCAGACCTTTCTATATTAGCAGATTAAGAAATGTTTAGTCTCTTTTTAATATCAAGCCATCTTTTGTAAGTCTGGGCACTCTTTGGTGGTGTAAATTATTGTAACATCCACTATGAAACTGATGTCCTAATTAGAGTCTTGCACACTATTAATACGTATGTGACATTTTTACAATACTAATTTCATTTAATTTTTTTTTTTTGTGGTAAAAAATTAAACCATTTGTTATGTTGTATCTCTAATCAAATTTCAATCGATGTTCTGTCTAAAGGAAGGAGGATCTGACCACTGGAAAGTCTTCTTTCAGTTTTTTTGTTGTCTTTCTTCCCTAACGCTATTATGGCAGTTGCATAAATCACAGTCACCACTTTTCTGTCTATAAGAGCTACATGCCCTTTTACACATTGTCTCTTTTAATGCCCTCTATATATTATATTACATGCATTGCATTTTTTATTTTAAATATGTATTGATCCATGTTAGATAAGCATTATGTAAATGAATGTCATAATTTGAATTTCGCAGAATATGAATTAACTTATATAGTATTTACTATGCTTTTCCAACTTATTTATACACTTGAGGAACAAAATTGGTTGTGCAAAATTTTCCTTGAATTTACTTTCTGATATTATGCATGATTCTGTCTCAGACTGTCCATATTAGTCTAAACATATAAAAACATCATGTCTTGTGCCCACACACAAAGAAAATCTCATGTACACAAAATGGGCTTTTAACCTAAGTAGCTGTATTAAGTGATTAAATGCACATGTCGCTTAGGATGACTGACCCATGCAGCACCTTTGGTATTGCTGGAATCCCAGTACCCCTCATGCTAAATTGCAGACAGTAGTGGTGTATCCCATTATGTTTTCTACTACTGCTTCCATCTTTGCATTATTTCCAGAATATAATAATGTCACATATTAGATGCCACCGACATACTATTTTCATCCGTACAATATTATCGGTGTGTGTATGGCCTCCTTAAGACTTTGCCCCATTTATCTACTAATATCTTAACCTTTCAGCTATGTTTCTGCTTATAAACATTACCAGCTTTACCCTTTACTGACTGTTATATACCCCATGTATATTATTTTCCCTGATCCTCTTTATTGTGTGATTTCATGAATGAGATTTTCTGACCTTTTAAAGTGATACTGATTGTGTTAAAAGTGGAGTGTTTTTACTTGAAGTTTCTAAACCCAACAGTTTTGCCAACCTGACTGTCCTTTCTCAACCAGTCAGTAATAGCTTCTCATGCTAACGGCCTACTGCTGCACAAATATGGCAGCCCCCTCATAGAGAAATATGAGGGATTAGACAAATAATGTGAAAGCAATGGGCAAATACTTTTATGGGAAAATTATAAATACCATTCAAAGGCAATGTTATAATAGAGGTAAAATTGGTTTAATTGTTGCTGTCATTATCTCTTTAAAGGACAAGGAAAGGTTAATATAAATTAAAAGTAAGTCTAAAGGCATTCTTTTTTAGTACTTACTGCATATCTAAATTCCCAGATCCCTGCTTGCCTCTCTGAGATATGGTGCTGGCAGCCTACAGCAGTGTGAAGACTACAGTGACATCACTGAAATCTCTCTTCCCTTCCTGTAGGCTGCCAGCGGCAGCCTTCAGTAGCAATGCACATGTGCATAACTTGATCCTGTCTCCTGTTCTGAGCTACACATGCCCACCAGCCAATCAGAAGCAGATCTGCCACAGGGCGGGGGGAGGGAATGAAACACGTGTGCAGTATGAAGCAAGGAGGGAAAGGAAGGCAGAATACCTTTTTAAAGATGGCTGCCTGTTCAAGAAAACAGATATAAAATATAAAGTAAGTGTGACTGAGTAAATATTTAATTAGGTGAGCCAAAAGTGTGGCGTTTTTACTAAACAACAGGACTATTGGGCAGTGTGCTTTTTAAATTTTGACTTGCATTCTCCTTTAAGCTTTGTTTCTGTGGTTAAAGTTTTTTGTTTGCTGATTGATTTTACAGCACTTTAAAAATAATCCATACATGTATAAATAAACGCCATTCTGCTTGTATTCAAAACTAAAGCATATTATTAATACATACGGTAATTATAAAATGCCAACATATTCTGCAACGTTGTACAATGTGCCAAATGCCTCTTGTGCTGGCCTGCCCATTAGCTTTTTCGACTGTTCACCAATCCGGCTCTCCCTCACTTGCACACCTATAGGGTCTCTCCTGCTTGCGTTTTCAGGAACGTAGAGTAAGCCAGAGAAGTGGAAGGGCAGATTATCATGTAGTTCTTTTTTTTTTTGTGAAATTGCACCCCCTGCACCCTAGAACTACATGCTTTGCTACTGCCTAACCCTAGTTCTGGTACTGTTATCTGCCAGCACTGTGGAATAAAGCACTATATACAAACAGGTTTTATTTTATTTTTCATTGTATGTAAATGCTAAATCGGTTGCCTTTTCAACATTTTGCCCTACTGCAGTTAAGCCACATCTGTCAGAATAATGGGCCCATTCATTGACCACAATAGGGAACAAATCGTATTTTTTCTAAAGTTTAGAACTTTTCGTAATAACCATGATAATATTGTTAAAATTACGTAACTTTTTTGCATTTTGTGTAAATTTGCATGGAAAAGTTGTATTGTCACAACGATTATGAACATTTCGGAATTCATTCAATTTTTGGTATCGTCACTATTTTTTGGCCAGGTTGGAGCTGCAGAGTGCCATTGAGTACTATGGAAGGTTTCCAAAATCATGCATTGAAGTTTCAGAAAGGTTTTCGCACCATTTACGATTGTTCAGATACGAAAATTTTGTAACTTTCGGATCACAAGCGTGTTATTTTCGTATGACCACAAATTTTAACGCAATTAACACACATCAGTAATTATCATAATTACTACGAAATTTTTCCAGTCATGCTTTTAACAATCCGAAATTCGTGCTTTAATGAATGGGCCTAAGTGTGCTGTTTGTAATTGAAAAAATAATGTTAGGTTGAGGAACACAGGAATAAATCATTAAATATGTAAACAACTGTAGAACTTTTTCCAACTAATGGAAGAAGTCTTTTTGCATCTTAGCACAGGAAAATTCTGACTTTTTAATGTAAAAAAAATATTTTGTGTACAGTCATGGAGGTTTTAAATGAAAAAGTAAATGTAATCTTAATCTGTTTAGCTAAACCCCAAAAAATAGTTTATTTTTCTAGTCCCCTAAAAAATGTAAAATGGGGATTCTACTATGCCATATATAAAAGCTCTAACCCTGCTGAAATGCATTTGGTTTGAGGACCACATTTTTGTGGCTAAGCAAGTTCCTTAAATCTAACTCTTTGTGGCTGGGTGGTACTTGAGGTAAGATTCTGTGTGGGTTACAAAGTTAGAATTTCTACAGCCAACAGCAATGACACAGAAAAATAAAGTAACCACTTTGTTATCTTTATGATTTTCAGAATATAAGAAGAAGTATGGTGAAGAACATGGCTCTTGCCAAGCAGGGATTGCAGGGTCTTTTATGGAGGTCAGTAATGTGTGTTTAAACATTGGGGTGTTATAGAATTCATTTAAACAAGACTTAGCAGCCTCTGTCCTTTTACTGTTATTTTCTCCTCCTGACATGTAGTCTTTGTGCCCCTTCTAAATTAAAATGGCATATACCTCTCTTGAAATAGAAAGGCCCCTCCTCAGTTTAGTAAATATAGGACTTAAGTTCTTTGCATGTCCACATCAGCTGTCCTTTGTAGGTATTGTATTTCACAATACATAACATAGCAATAGCTGGAAGTGGTACTATGATATTTGTATTCTTTTATTTGTGCATTTTTCTTGACACTACAGTATTGTTATGAAACCTGACATTTCTTTGACTGCCATACTACATTAAACTTATTTCTAGTCTCCAAATATATATATATATATATATATATATATATATATATATATATATATATATATATATATATATATATATATAAAATCTCATTCATTCATATTTTTTTCAGTGATTTGTGAACTGCCATAAAAGTTACTGAATTACCACACCATGGTTTATATGATGGAAAAAAACATTATACAAATATCCACTATATTCATTCCTAGAATTTTAAGTCTATTTTGTTTGTTGAATCTCCTAGATGGAGCTGATAAAACATTTCCAACAAGAACTTATGTAAGAGAGAGAACTACTGCATGTCTCCCCTGCCTACTTTGTTTTATTCCCTGGTGACAGCTTTGTGCCAAGTGTAGGAACCATGCATATGCAAACATTTTCTGCCTTTCATTCAGGGAATAACTTCTGCGATTTAACAGGACAGTTTAAAGGTCTGCTTTCTCTCTTGTATTTGAATACCCTTAAGGGTAATGGCAAATAGGCAGTTTTGATCCTTTTGCTGCCTAGGTGTTTTTTTTGCTTTTCTTTTTGCTGAAAAGAAGATATACTCCATGAGATCAAATAAAATAAAATGACAATATCCCAACAGTGCACATTGCATAGTTTTTGACAGGCTGTAACCCACTAGTTAGTGCTATTAAGTGGTAATCTTCTGTATTGAAAGTGCACCTGGTGCTTTCTGGCATTTGTTGTTCAAGTTAATGGAAGGATAATTTTAATAGTTTTGTGCCCTAGAAGGGAAGTTGACTAGAAATTGCCCTCATAGCATTGTCTTAATGTACTTAAATGTCTTGTTCAAATGAACTATCTGTTTTTCATTATAAAATATCCAAATAAAAATTATACATACATAAATTCTGTGGCAGTAGTCAATGTTACTGGAGCAGAAGGCATGTTTGTATCTGTGCATACAAATATATTTGAGACTTTATTTAAAAAACATATGAAAAAATATTTTCCCGTCCAATTTAGTATTTTGTCAATGGCCCAAAGGTACAATCGTTTTAGGATAAACAGTGCTGATAAGTAACAGGTACAGGTATGGGATCTGTTATCTGTAAACCCGTTATCCCGAAAGTTCCAAATCACGTGAAGGCCATCTCCCATAGACTCCATTATTAGCAAATAAATCCAAATTTTAACAATGGCTTTTTCTGTGCTATTGTAGAACAGTACATTGTACTTGATCCCTATAATTAATCCATATTGGTGACCAAACAATCCTATTGAGTTTAATTAAGTTATTCTTTAGTAGACATAAGTTCTTTTAAACTGTTAAAGTTCTGGAAAACACCAGCTTTTGGAATTAGGGCACTCAAACTGGACTTTATAAAGCATCACTCATCATTGATTAGACAGAATAAACATATTTTAATGTGAATAATGAAAATGTAAATATCTGAAACTATTGACAGATAAGAAATACACCAGTTCCATTTTTCTTTAATTATATCTCCCCTACACATTTCTGTACAAATGTAACATTAGCTAATGTCTGAAGGTGTTGTTTTATGTCAGATTATTGTTCATATTTTGTCATTAAATAGACCATATATATATATATATATATATATATATATCATTTAGTATATGGCTAACATACCACAAAGACAAGTACTGGCTGGGTTATAACAACAAAAAAAGTTATATTCAATTATGTTTTTCTAAATTTGATTGATAACCCTTCTCAGTCTATAGGCATTTAAGGGTTACTATTTGAGACTTTAATGAACACAGGCAAGTACATTTTCCGTTCCTTAGTAGGATGAGTTATGCTACTCTCATTCTCTGTATAATAATATTTGGTTGTCTAAAGTTGTTCCCAACATAAATAATTAGGTTTTACTCTCACTGAATGTGGATTTTGCATTGGTTTCTTTCTGCACCTTAAGCCAAATAAAAAATCCAGGACAAAGTGCAGAGGGCAGCATCAGCAGGAGACAGGCCAGCCTTGCCCTTACCACCTGCCATAGTGCAGACAGTAAGCAAAGAGCCACGTTGCGGTTTATGTCTGCCACCACTCCTAAATATGCTTCTAAATGGCTTCTTAGTAGAGTCATTCTCCTTATAGGATAAGGAGTGCTTCATAATTCTAAGTAACTTTCCAATATGAATTTATTAAACTTTTTTAGTACTTTAAAAGTTATCTGTAAATTTAATTGCTTTAAGCGCATTTGCTTAAAGGAAAGGTAAAAACTAACTAAGCTTTATCAGAAAGGTCTATGTAAATACAGCCATAAACATTCACAGAAACGCTGCACTGACTTCTCTGAAAAAAGATTACTTGTGTCTGTAATTCCTGTGCCAGAGTCACGCAGCTTTCTGCTCTCTGGTCTCTCCTGCCCCCCCCTCCCTCAAGAGCTCACTCCCCCCCTTAGGAATGTGCATCTGAGCCAATCAGCAGGAAGCTGCCTCATAGTCTAACTAACTGAGCATGTTCACTTGGTCTGGGTGTCTGTGCAGGGGTGAGGGGAACTTTCTTTACACAGCTCAGCATTTTTTCTTCCTGTTTGGCTTCAGATCTTCTGAACGGGTGAAATATGGGGAGACTTAATGGCACTAATGGGACAACTGTAGGTATGCCTGTAGCTTGAGATTAAGTCTTTACCAGCCTTTCCTTCTTTCCTTCAAAGTAATGCTGCACTGATTCCTCTATCAAAAGAAACACAGGATTTCTTGTCTGCGCAGTTCTCTCCTCACTCCCCTCTCCTGCACCCCCTCCCACCAGAATGCTAAGGACTCCCCCCCCCCCTCCCTTAGGAATGTGTGATCTCAGCTATAACGGCTAGACTGCAGGCAGGAAGCTACATAAAATGGCAGCTGCTATCTTAAGCAAAGGGAGAAAGCTTCCAAAGCTGTTTACTCAGGTATGGTAATGGGTTCTGCAGAATAAATGTATTGTTCTAGGTGTCACTAATGTGGCAAATCTATTGGCAGTAAAATACCAACTTTCCTTCTCCTTTAAAGGGCACCTATCACCCTAAATTGCTTCCCCTCCGGTTGGGGGAAACAACAATAATAAAAAAAAGACCCTGCAGGCACTAAGCCACCCATGCCGGGAGCCATATTTATAAGCAAGGCTCCTCACTTGCTCATTATGTGCACGCATGTGATGTAGGAGCGGTGGATGTGACCTACGTCACACACATGCGCTTAATGCGCTCGTTATGCTCATTCGTGTGCCACAAAATGGATATGAAACACAGCCTGCCTAGCGCAATAGGAATCTGTTTTTTAAAAAAAAGCAATTTTTTTCACCCCACCTGAGTGTGGGCTGAGTGTGGGCTCTATTAACTAGCAATTTAAGGTGATAGGTGACCAGTAAGGTGAAGGTTTTAATAGTAATTTATACAAATAACATAAAAACCATTACAAATTTGTAATAAATGTATAATGCAAAGTTACTTAGAATTATGTTTTCTTTTATTAAGCTAAAAAATTATTTTTTTGGTTGACGTCCTTTAACATACAAAAGTCTGTAAAGGAAGGTATTTGTTACTATACTATTTTAAACTATGGGCAGTTGTAAATTCATATGTGCCAGAGTTATACCTGATGTTTAATGTATTAGAGACTTATAGGATAAAAGAAAACTTTTTTTTCTGTAAAAATGGCCCCTTTATTGGAGCTTCCTATAGATCCTCTCTGGTCCCTGTCCATTCAAATGAGAAGTGGTATGTCCTAAGGGTCCCTGCCAGAAGCACCGTAGGAGGCAGCCAATCACAGGCCTGCAGTCACACAAGCAAAGACAGGTTTCAGTTTCCTATCAGGTCAGCCTAGCTGCTAATTGGTTCGTATCCTACTGTGCAGTGTACTGAGTGCTGCTGGCTCCCCTGTACAGCCTGGCAAAGGACACAGCATGAAGTGGAACAAATGGGCGGGAATGTGGAGTTTTTGGGGACATTTCTCATTAAATCAGCCTGAAACACTACTTTTAAAAGCACATTCTTTCTTTATTTAGATTAGAGTACAATTCATTGGTACGATATTGTTTTCACACAATATGTCTCCTTTAAATATAATACTTTAGAGGCCTTTTCCAAGCAGATATGTATTCCTAAATCTAATGGCACACTAGGCGCAGCCTATCCCCTCTGCCTTGTCTCTGCACTGACAGGCACAGAGTTGTGCTGACACAAGCGGATATCGGTGCAATAAGACTGTTGTATTCATCTCACCATTAAATGGAATAAAGTTAGACGTAGAAGATTAGACTGCTAGTCCAGCACTTGACGTATCCGTCAAGTAGGGTGCAGTCTGTTTCACTTGTAAGAGTAAAACGTTAGAAATGCCAAGAGCATATGAATGGCAAAAATGCTTTTTATAGAGGACCACAAAAAAGAGCAACAATGTTTTTTTGGGTAAAATTATAATTACAAAAGCAAAATAACATTGTTGGCCCACTGATAATGTTTAACCAAAACTGGTTCATAATATTTTTTTTTGTATTTTTGGGGTAAAGATATATTTGGGCAACTGACACGATACTGTGGGAGGAGAAAGGAAGCAGGTGTCAGAATGCAAAGCCATCTCAAGCGCATTTCAGTTCTGTCAGCAGCAGATGCATCCTGGCGTGTCCTTGTGTTTTCCAAATGCATGCCACCCTCTTTTAAACTTAAAACGTCACAAATGCTGAAAGAATTTTTTTATATCCATGAGGGCTTATTGTGAACAAAAACATTCTCTGTTTGCTTGTATTTACAGAGGCTTTGTCTTAAGCAGGGCTACCCAACTGTAAGCAAACTGTCTGTGTGTGCCTTTCTATGAGATATTTTTTTGGACTCTGCCCTACCCTAGTTGTCCAGATACTTCTTTGTATGGATTATAATCCCTCAAACATGTTGAATAAGGACAGTGGCACAAGGGGAGATTAGTCGCCCTGCGATAAATCTTCATTATCGCTTGACTTCGGGAAATCGTAGCGCCGTGTATGCCATCCCACCGGCGGTTTACATTCTTGCCGGTGAGATGGCATTGCGGGGAGATTAGTCCACATGGAAGAACACGAACATCACTCCCATCTTTGGGTTAGGCCCATCTTGCATGTAGGTTAATTGACTGATATTTCATGTATCTTTAAGTATGTCCGTGCATGTTTTTGCCGTTGTCTCTAAAGGTGGCAATCCACCTATAGATCCATTCCTTTGGCAAGGTTGTCAAAACAGCAGTTCTCTGCCTGATATAGCACCTATGCATTATTTATATTATATCTTAGTTGGGATCAAACAAGTGTTACTGGTATGTCACTTTCGATAAAATATATGAATTAGAAATTTATATTTAATTAAAAAAAATGAAATAACTGTTCCTTTTATGTAAGTGATAAATCATTTTTATTAGTCCAAGTAAAAGTATCACCTAAATAGGTGAGTATTTAGGGTTCACTTATGTAACTCTCAGGCATAAGTGAGAAGGGAATAGTGCAAGAGAATTCCTTAGTGCACTTGCATAAAACATTTCTGCCCAGAAACTGCATGTTGTCTACACTTTGTGGAAGATGAGAATTCAGTGTAAGGAGCAGAGCACAGCGTCTGTGGGCTAGCCTTATCCTTAACTGGCTGCCTTAGTTAGAATAATTTGTAATCCAACACAGTACTACACTGCATATTCTACATTATTTAGATCATATTAATAGAAATAGTTACGTTTAATCTAAAAAGTACCTGGTAGATAAAACTATATGGATATGCACATAAAGTTTTATTTGAAAACCATAGAAAAATGTAAACATGGTTTGCATTTAATAAGTTGCACTTTAAACAATAAATCTATAAACTGTCACTCCAGCTGCTGCTAACAGCATCCCATGACAGCTGATGCAGAGCCCTGATTTAGACACTTGCCTTAAAGCTTTTTTGGCTTGGGCATTTTTTGGAAATCAGCCAGAAAACAGTATAACAAAAATATATACAGCCATAAATATGTAGCGTTCTAAATACTTTCTTACATTTTGTGACTTTTTTTTAATTGTTATGCAGCAATGCTTTTCTATAGAAAGTATAGAAGCCTAATTATTTTGGTAATAAACTAGATTACCTCCACTTATATGACTTTTTTTTATATGAATTTTTTTGGGTGTTGGGTGTTTTTTTGTGATAAAACCTGGCATTTAGCTCATCACTTTTCTGAATAGCAAACATACAGTTAGTTATTGATGCATACTGCATTTTGCTGTCCAAATATGGGGATCGAATACTCTGGATGAGCCAACATTTCAATAGTCATTTAATCTAATCTTTAAAATAATGACCTACAATATTTTCTACCTTACACATACTGTAAAAAGAAAGACTTTACATATCTTGTGAAATTTTGTGGCATTTTATAGTTCTTAAACTAATTAGATTGCGATCTGGAAAACAGAACTAGATACATAAGGTAAGCAATCTTTGCTATTTCCAGGGGCATACATTCACTCTGGAAAATTAAATTGCTTTACAATTAACTAAATTGCAGTGTATGTATATGAGAACATGTTTCATATTTAAACCTTTCCTGAAACTTAATCACTGAGCTCAGAAATAATTATCTTATTAAGTATAACATCTTTAGCTTTATATGGGAAAAAGTTGTTCATAAAAAGGGATAATGATGGTAAGCTAGAACTAATTCACTGACTTCAGGATAGTGCTGGTATGTGTGCCTTATGGCCAGTATTTTACTAGCCTCATAGGTAAGAATTATACATAAATCCAAATTTATTGTTAGAAGAAAGTTAACAGAAAAAGAAATGCTGGTATTTTTCAAGAAAAGGTGGCAACCTTAAGTACTAGCTGTAATTGCCCACTGGCTAGGTGGAAAAGGGCATGGTTTAAAAGGGTTGTTCAGCTTATAGTATGATGTAGAAAGTGCTATTCTGAGACAATTTGCAACTGTTTTTTATCATATGTGGTTTTATTATATTACTTTTTGTTCAGCAGCTATCAAGCTTGGAATTTCAACAGCTATCTGGTTGCCAAGGTCCAATTTATCTTAGCAACCAGGGAGTGGTTAAAATGTGAGGCTGGAATATGAATAGGAAAGGACCTGAATAGAAATATAAGTAATAAACAATAAAATTGTAGCCTTACAGAGTTTGTGAGTGACCCCTCTTGAAAGCTGAAAAACTGAAGAAGGATGCAAATAATTCAAATGCTATAAAAATAAAGACCAATTGAAAAGTTGCTTAGCATTTACCATACTAAAAGTTAATAACGGTAATATGGTAATGCTGGGAGCTATGCTGACGAAATAACCAGGATACTTCACTCACAAAAGTATTGTAGATTATTTTAGGTATTATTATAAGATTTTGTTAATTATAGATTAACAACAAAATCTGCCAGGGAGGCAAATGCAAATACAGAGACAAAATTTTGATTGCAGTAAAGGTTTTTTTTTGTTTTTGTTTTTTAAATTGAGGAAAGTGATAACAGTAGTTAGCGCAGATTTTTTTACTATGCGTCAAACAGGCTAAAAATCCAAATCTGAAAATACTCCAAATAACATTTGTCAAGATCATGTAGAAGTCAGGGGCAGATATCCCTTCCCTTTCCTGGAAGATCTTTCTTTGCTTTAAAACTTTTTTAGAGTTTTGCAACTTTTCTTTGACTTTTTCGCGCACATACTTTTTCAATTCAAATTTAAGTAATTTCCACATTCGCGGAAATTAGTTTTTTGGAATTTTAAAAACAAAAAAAATTAGAAAAGTTAGAATTTTTGTAAGTCTGCCCCTAAATCGTGGGCATGATTTTGTATCTTTGGTGTTAGTAATATATTTGTTGATTTATTTTTAGGAGCTGGTTGTGATGGGAGCCCCTGGATCATATTATTGGACAGGAACAGTAAAGGTGTTAAACCTTACAGATAACAAATACTTCAAACTAAGAGATCAAGTTGCCACTGAAAAACGCTATACATACTTAGGTAAGTTTTGCAATTTTTATCTTATTTTATCTTTTTTTGGTCTATCAATGTTATTTTTTGCCCAGGCCTTATATTTAGTGGCTGTAAATGTAGTGTTTGCAGCTGTAATTTATGCATTATCAAGTTTGCTTTCCTCGCAAAATCTTATATAAACTGTTTGTTTCACTGCAGGATATGCTGTGACTGCAGGTCATTTTTCCCAGCCTACAACAATGGATGTAGTAGCGGGAGCTCCACAAGACAGCAGAATAGGAAAGGTGAGGCTTCCGTCATTCTGCTACTCGTGATTTAGTTGGCTCTGTCTCATATCCACACGTGCAGTGACAACATCATTTTTTTCCCTTCACGCTTTTAATGCTATTACTAGTACACTGCCTGTGTGCTAACTGAACTGCTCTCCAAACAAACTCCTATTTATTAAATCTTTATTTAGGTAAGTCTATGTTTATTAATGTAAAGAAGAAGTTCATAACCTTAAGCCTCTTATGTTTTGGTGGCACTGCTACAGGATTGGGAATAATGCACATATAATGCACTATAATTAGTCATTTAAAATTAGACAATTTAATAGTGGAAATGTTTGTTAAAAGAAGTACAGGCATTATTGCAAAATAGAAAACATAACTGGCCTATTAAAAACAAAAGATCTGAATCAGATCTTGTGAAAGCAAGATAAGTTCAGAACTAAACTAAAGATACTAAGCTTAATAAAGAGTGAGTTACAAACAATATGCAGAGGGCAACTATACCTATCTAGTTGTATTTTTAATATGATTTCTGCAATTTTTCAGGGCATTACATATTTACATTTCTTAACATAAACCAACTAAAGGAACTAGCAAAAATGGGCAAAAGCGTTAGCTCAGAACAAAAAAGTTACTATAAAGGTATACACTTTATTTTTATGGCATATAACACAAAAGCACATATCTGTCTACCCTAAAGGTTCTGCCCTGCTCTATTTCCACAAAGCAATAAATGCAAGTTTCATTAAACAAAGGAAAAGGAAAAAGACCATTATATATATAACAGCGCACAAACTATTTTTATTTTTTAATTGGTTCAAAACTGTTTCAAAGGGACCATTTAGACCTTTTGGTAATGTGACCCAGTGTTTACACTAACCAGTCATGTGGTCTAATGTAGATAGAAAAAATAACACCAAAATCACCACACTCTCCAATCCTTGAACACAGAAGTATTTAAATACAGACATGCTAAAAACATCTAAAGTAATTTAATATGTATTTTATATGCTGTGATATAAATAAGTTCTTGTTTGAGGCTAGAAACACATCTGTGGGGCTTCTTAACATGTACAATTCACCTTTGAGTCAACTGTTATTATGATTTAGAGAGTGCTAGTCTAAGACAGTTTGCAATTGGTCTTTATTTTCTATCATTGGTAGTTTTTAAATTATTTTACTTTTTGTTCTGCATCTCTCCAGTTCGGAATTTCTGCAATAATCTGGTTGCTAGAGTCCAATTTACCTTAGCAACCAGGGAATGGTTTGAGAATGGATAGTAGAAGGGCTGAATAGAAAGATAAGTAGTAAACAAGCAAGAATAACAATAAAATTGTTGCCTCACATCGAAAGTTTCAAAAGCTGGGAAGAGGCAGAATAGGAAGGCAAATAATTAAAAAAGTTGAGTAAATAATTAAAAAATGTACAGTTCAAATCCTAGGGGCTTGCAATCAGGCACTCTAGGATGTATTTGAGATATTGAAAAGAGTGCATCCTATATATATATCTTGTACATGTAAAAGGACTCCCTGTTCTTTTTATTGACCAAACCATATATGTGTAACAGCAGTTACTAAACATTCTCAGAACTCACAGTAGTGCTCAACACCCTAAGTAGATAAACCAAGGGCATTTAAAACCTTAGACCTGTTGTGACAACATATCAGGTGAACTAATCCCCATTACCAGAAGTGTCTCACCAACTCAGAACTGTGTTTCCTGCTGCCCTTGTGTCATGCCATCACTATATTTTTGCAGACTGATGCAATTGTGGGTTTGTCACAGCCTGGAATCTGGGCTCCTTGCTTTGGCCAATAGTGAGACCATTCTGGTAATGTGGATTAGTCCATGTTCTCTGCACACTGTGGTATGCATAGTGTGGTGTGTGCTTTATATAAAGCAGCCCAAAATATAGGACAAATCAGAAAAAAGGACTCCCTGTTCTTTTTATTGACCAAACCATATATGTGTAACAGCAGTTACTAAACATTCTCAGAACTCACAGTAGTGCTCAACACCCTAAGTAGATAAACCAAGGGCATTTAAAACCTTAGACCTGTTGTGACAACATATCAGGTGAACTAATCCCCATTACCAGAAGTGTCTCACCAACTCAGAACTGTGTTTCCTGCTGCCCTTGTGTCATGCCATCACTATATTTTTGCAGACTGATGCGATTGTAGGTTTGTCACAGCCTGGAATCTGGGCTCCTTGCTTTGGCCAATAGTGAGACCATTCTGGTAATGTGGATTAGTCCATGTTCTCTGCACACTGTGGTATGCATAGTGTGGTGTGTGCTTTATATAAAGCAGCCCAAAATATAGGACAAATCAGAAAAAACACAGAATGTTAATGGAGGTAAATTGGGGACCCTGCCTAAAATGACATAGGACTGCAGCACAGCTGTTCCATATTATGAAAGGAGCTAATATCCTTGGATATTTAGGAGCTTTAGCTTTTGGAATGAGGCTGTTGTTCACAGTTTATTTTAGTCTATGTACCTGAAAAATCTTTTCTCTGTATTGTGCGTTATATATTATATTCCAATTTTTTTACCTCAGCTGAGTTATTTTTATAAATATCTCCACAGAAATAGAACTGGCACTACTCAATATTGTAAAAACAGTACTTACATCAACACTGTCAGTAATATTTATCTAAGAAGATACTTTTGCCAGTTCATCACAATGTATTTTCTTTCGGTTGCGTGTGTGCTTGGAGAAATGTAACTGTCACACAAATTAATTACTACATTCTAACAATACATTTGGCTTACTTGTCCTGTTGTTACAATTGTTTTGTACCCTTGTTGCGTCTGAAATATTAATATATTAATCTAGTGAAGTACATGTACTTTGGCAGACAAAGCAATTTTATATTCAATTCTTAACCTGATGTACTCTATCACTGTCGATAGTTGTTTGCAAATACATGCAAGAGTAATTGTGTATGTAATGCAGATTTGTCTACAGTAATATTGATTACCCAATATTACAACTCTGAATGTTTTACTAAACCCATTTGTAAGCTGTGTAATTTCTTAGATATTATTATAATTCCTAAGGGAACGGTTGATTGAGCTATAGTGTACTGCTGCAGTATATAAACAATAACCCAATCGATATTTCTTTTAAAGAAAATAAAAAGTATTCTAATATATTAGCCACATTTACACTGCCTTTGTCTTCATATAAGATCTTGGTAATGTGCAGGCAGTTGGTGTATGTATAGGGATCTAAAAGCAGTCTGGAATAGAAACACTAAACCTTTCCACATTTATAATAAACATATTTTTTCCTTTTAGGTGTTTATCTTCAGAACTGATAAGAGGTCTGTATCGCTTGTTAAGATTTTTCAAGCTTCTGGAAAAAAGGTTAGCCTTCCCATGTTTTACTTTTCTACAATTGTTGTGCCTGCAAAACAGTTTGCGCATGCTATTTCAGGGTTCAGAAGGCCTGTTCCAGATCTGTTTAAGCGACAGCACAAACCTTTACTAAAATTGAGTACAATGAAGGGAGTTCAAGAGGATTTTGTCTATCACTGCACTCACTCAACCCCCACTTTCTCCCCCTATCAAAAGGATAATTTGTTCACAGGGAGATGATAAGCTGTGCATAATGGTAATGCCACATGGGGGCTGATTTTGGCCTGCGGAAAAGCACATGCCAAGAATCAGCCCCAACACTGACATTAGCTTTCTTCTTTGCCTGCACCCGGAACCATTGTGTTGGCCCTGGTGCAGGCACATGCAGAGGTAAACTCTCACATTTTATATGTATATTGTTTAAACATGAATCAAAGATTCAAATTGGCCTTGTAAAAGCTTTATGCATTCACTGCAGACAATGGTTTTATTTGCCAGTCTTAGATAATAGATAAACATTCACTACAAACTATGTCTAATAATGTTGTAGAAAAACAAACAGCTGATTGTTAAGTTCAAGGTAATGAGTAAGTCTGGAACAAAGTCTAACCAGAATGCTTACAAAATAGTAAAAGTTAATGCTGATGTAAGATGCTAAATTTATTTATAATAAAAAAATAAAAAGGGTAACCTGTCTTGTGAATTCATCTATTAATACCTACGCATTTTGTGGGGGGTTTACATGTCCTTGCACCTTTAAAGCACCTTGCAATGGACAAATCTACTGCAGTTGCCATAGTCATTGCACAAAAAAAATTTAATTCATTATTTATTGTTACGTCCAAAGCCACTCCCTGCAATTCAGCATTGTTGTGCTTGGTGCCACTTCCCGCACCCCACCTCTTCCAGTGAATTGAACACAGTGTGCCTATTGATGCAGGGGAACCCTAATGCTATCCCCACTGTAGCCTGCATCAACTGACACAGCAAACTCGTGGGAAACAGGCCCAGGTGGCATTTCGATACCAGAAATCATAACATCTGAATACTGAAGCTTTTTAGCACAGTTGCATCCAATTTCTGTTGAGGTAAATGTGCAGTGTGTTTGAAAACATTGCCTGCAATAGCATCATGCACATCACCACCCCATGGCAGAGGTTAAGCTGGAATTCTTCTTCTTGGGATCCTTATCCAATAAATGTTACAGGATCATTATTTACAGGAATGTTACAGGATCCATTTGTGTTTTGTGCACAAATTAACATTGCTTTTTAGTGAATGTTTATAAATGTGGACTATATGCTTCTCTTTAAAATGTTAACATTAAGCCCACTCCTAAGTATAATATTGATGCTCACAGAAAGTGTCAAAGTTAAAATTAATATATATTTGCATACATTGCATTTGTTACCATAAAATGAATCTTTATTCTGGAGAAAAATACTGAATGCTTTGTTGTGACTCGGCTTGGTTGCAGGTGGGCTCTTACTTTGGCTCCTCCTTATGTGCAGTTGATCTGAACTCTGATGGCCTCTCAGACCTATTAGTTGGTGCTCCCATGTTCTCAGAGGTGAGGGATGAGGGACAAGTCACAGTGTATATCAACAGAGGAAATGTAAGTATTTGTGTGAACATTAAAAAATATTGATTTTATTCTTTATATTTTAATATACATATATACAGTATTTTGTGGGGTGTGTTCATAGTTCTTGAGATGTGTGCAATTATAGCCAGATTGTTTGGATGTGTACATTTCCCATGGTGTACAGGCATATAAAGAAAAACAATTAAACAGTGTGCTGCATTCTTTATGGGTTTGCATACTTGTTCTCTTGAACTAATAGACAATACAGTCTTCATATTGTAGAGATTTTTACTTCAGGACAGTGGTTCCCAAACTTAATGGCTCAGCCTTAAGGCCATTTGGGATACGAATCAATGAAAATTGTCATTAGCTGTCATAGATACACCTGAAAGCCAAGCTTGAAGGTCAATTGAGGTGGGATTTGTGCTGTACTTCATATTCTTTTAACTAAGACTGAATGACTGATATTTCCTATATATATGTAGCCATCTCTTTTGGTAAGGGGGGCCCTGACCAAAGGTTGTACCATTAAGAGGGCTGTGAACAAAGACTGGACATTCAATTTGAGCTGAAACCAAATCTCTAGAATACACTAAACTAAAATACAGGGTTAACCACGCTGAGGTAAGCAAAGCCACAAGCAGCTGAAACAGGAGCCAAAACCAGAAACAAAACCAAGGCCTCAATTTGGGAGGCAGAAACTTTTAAAAAGATCAAATTCTTAGATATATTCACATAGGTATCTGATGCCAAATGGACACTTTTGTATTGTTCTGATCGTTTGTGGGACTTGACAAAAAAATGTATTATATTAGATTGGCTGAAGTTTGTTAGTATAATACTCCTGCTGCTTATTGATGACTGACCCCAAACATTTCATTGTAGGGATTTTTCCTTCAGCAAATCTGTGCTCCCACAATTTAACCTTTTTTTTATTTGATTACTCTTGCGCGGTCTCCACCAATTAAGGAATCATTGTGTTGTCCCAGGTGCACACAGAGTGGATTTTAGTGAGAAACTGCATACTCAAGCACCTCCCCGTGTGGCAGTGCCTTAGGCACAGTGGGCTAGTAAAGTCCATCAGTATGCCAGTATGTAAAAGTAATTGATACCTGTTATAAATGCATTAAAAAAATATCAGCTGTCAATCATATCTAACTTGTAGGGTTGCCACCTGTCTGGTTTTGACCCGGACAGCCTGGTTTTTGGAAGGGCTGTCCGGGTCAAAACCTCCTGTCTGGTTTCCCAAATTTGGAAAACCGGCAGGACTCACTAACATTGATGCGACGATTGGCCAATCGACGCATCATAGCCCCACCCCTGCAAAATCACAGCCCCGACTCTTGTCCCCGCTGCTGTGACGTCACCCCCCCCCCACCCCCTGCACCGGCTAAGAAAGCCAGCAGAGGTGGCAACCCTACTACCCTACCCGCTCTTTACCCCCTCTTTACTCACTGTCTATAACGGGGTTCCCCATTCTGGCACAAAAACAATATTTCGGGATGATGCAAAGCTTGCTTTCATAATAGTGTTAATAAAATCATGCCTTCCGGTTTGATGTGATTGTAAATTCCAAGGCTGAAAGAAATAGGATTTAAATACTTAATACTTTAAATACTTATATACTTATATACCTATTATATAGTATAAGTAAAGTTTATTTTGCTTGACAAACACTGTTGAAAAGGATTTGGAATTATTTCTTATGTTGACAGGTCCTTTTTAAAGTGCTGTGCTGTTTTGTGCTTGATGCTCCAAACTCTTCCCCATGTGTATTTATTGAAAAAAAAACAGAAAACAATTAAAGCCATGATCTATCCAGTCAAAACTGTTACTCTTGCTTTAAGCTTCGTGAAGCATAAAATAAAATGTAAAAAAAATGGAACTATACAGTGATGGTATTGAAGAATACATCTTTGCCTCACTGACGTTCTAATTCTGTCTTGATTTCCCTCTGACATAAATCTGTTTTACTTGCAGACATATAGTCATTTCCTAGAATTTACAGACTTCGTAATGCAGCCTTACAGTTGGCAGTGATTCAACTGTTTCCCTTGTTAGCCTGTTTTACTTTGCTGAATAGGTCTCAGACCAGTTTATGTGAAATATATAGGTATCTTTGATTTATCTGGAAATAGTTATATCGAAAATTTAGGTTAAGAAAAGATGACTGTATAAGTTCAACTCCTGTGTTTATCCCAGCATGAATATATATATATATATAGTATAAAAAAGACCAGCAACTCCGGGATTTCTTGTGAAAAATCAAAACATATATTCATATATTCATTTAAAACAGGCTGTTTATGCTACTTTGAATATATGTTTTGATTTTTCACAAGAAATCCCGGAGTTGCTGGTCTTTTTTATACTATTGGAACCCTTTACCGAGCACCTGAGGTATGTTATGTAGCACCCGAGGTATGTTATGTAGCGGGGTGCCATCCTTTGTATATATATATATATATATATATATAATATATATATATATATAATTAGTCTGTGTAGGCTCTGAGGTGTTGTGTTGACCAGGTGGGAAATCATCTAAAGGAAAGATACAAGTGATGGCACCTAGGATTTCTCAGCTAAAAGGATTTTGTGAAGCTAGCAGAGAGAGCCATGGATATCCTGTAAATTATATCCTTGTAAATGGTGCTGAGTGATGTCATAAGTTATAATAGGTGCTTAGTGAAGTCATTTTTGTCACAGGACTGATGTTTTATTATAAAATGTGTGTATTTTAACAAATAATGTATATCTTGTAAAATATACATTTAAAGACAAAGTATCCTTTAAATATACTTATATTTTAAAACAGGGGGTACATTATACAGGTATGGGACCTATTATCCAGAATGCTTGGAACCTGTAGTTTTCCAGATAAAAACAAAACAATTTAAACATTAAATAAACCCAATATGACTGTTTTGCATCCAATAAGAATTAGTTAATTATATAAGTTGGGATAAAGTACAAGGTACTGTTTTATTATTACAGAGAAAGTGGAAATATGTTTTACACTTTCCAAGTATCACAATTATGTGTTTCCTGTAAACTATGTCCTTAAAAAAGGTACTTAGTGATGTCATCAGTTATAATCAGTTCTTAGAGATGTGTATAACGAAGAATATTATTCCTTTGGTTTTAATTTTTGATTTCCTAATTTTCTTTCCTCATATTTGATTGGCCTCCTTGATTTTGTAGAAATAAAGGCTTGCATAAATATAGTTCTGAAGTTGGATAAATCATCAGTGGCTTTGCTGCAAATCCATGAGAACTGTTGTCTGTATTTGCTTGTGTGCATGGGGGGGGGGGTTGTTCGCACTTATAAGTTTACCTTAAAACACTTTATATCATTTCTAGTATAGCAAATGTGCCAAAGTATTAGTTGCATAATGTTATGTTTTTTATTGCTGTGATTTTTTTCTCCAGAAGTGTTATTAGCAGAGCATTTTTCACATGGTTCTCATTTCCCAAATGCCACAGCTGTTCTCATTTTTTAGTACGTTTTGCAGGTAGTGTAGTGTTTATAAAAGAATGTATATATATTGTAAAATGTTTACCAGTCCAGTAACCTTTCACAACGAATATGCAGTTAGATTTTATTGAGTCAGTAAATAATAGGAAATGTCTTATTAGTAGTTGCTGTGGTTCACTGAACTAAGCCACACATTTTCCCATGTTATTACACAGACAGTGTATAGTTGTATTTTAGTGAAGACAGCCACACTATAAAGGACAACATGAATGTCCACCACATAAGTAACGGGAAATAGTACAGGTATGGGATCCCTTATCTGGAAACCCGTTATCCTGAAAGCTCCGAATTATGGAAAGCCCCTCTCCCATAGACCCCATTTTATTAAAATAATTTAGATTTTTAAAACTGATTTCCTTTTTCTCTGTAGTAATAAAACAGTACCTTGTAATTGATCCAAACTAAGATATAAATAATCCTCATTGGATGCAAAGCAATCCTATTGGGTTTAATTAATGTTTTATTGATTTTTTATTAGACTTAAGGTATGGAGATCCAAATTACGGAAAGACCCTTTATCCGGAATACCCTTGGTCCCGAGCATTCTGGATAATGGGTCCTATACCTGTACTGATTTGTAATGTGAAAATGCAACAATAACATTATAAATGAGAAATGTTAAGATTATTATTTGACATTATTTTGATGCAAAATGCATCAAAATACAAATGCAAACATTATATTTTGATGATATCGTGTAAATGACTGATTTTCAGACAGTGTGGTTAACTTTTACCAAATCAGCAAATGTCCTAAGTACTTGCTTGTTTATAGTAAAGTAAAGAATATAACTAGCGTAGTTGGTAAAGGCAATTAGTGGACAAGTGTGTGTTACATAGTAATAGTGAAAAGGACTTGCTTGTTACATAACAAAATGAAGAAATGAAAATACTTATTGGTATCATATATGGTACTAGGATTAAACTGGACATGTTTGTGTCATGATAAAGATACAGTTAGGCCTATGACACCCCTAATATTGTGAGCTGGTTGTTTCCACAGTGCAACCCTGCTGCTGGTTACATAGTTAAATGGAATCTGCCCGTCACCAGCAGTGCTTTTTGAGGGTTGTTTGAACTAATTGGCCTGTCCCTGGTAGTAAATAAGCATTGTGTACCATAGGCCTTAAAAGTTTCTAGTTAAATTATTACAAAGAGCTTACAACATACTGGTTGCATCAGACATTGTCCCCCCCCTTCCCCCCCGATTCTAATAAAATACTGTTTTTACAATATAAAAATATAAACCAATATCTGTTTCTCTCTCCAGTCAATAAAATGCTTTTTACATATGTGAGTTTTAAACCAAGGTTTCTCCTCAATTAAATTGATGACGATTGAATAAACCACAACTGTTTTTTATTCAAAAGTATTTCGAGTGAATTCCTGAGATAACTAATTGCTGATTTCTTTGGTTAAGCACCTAGTAACTAAAGTTAGTTACTAGTGCTAGTTATAAGAGTGTCTTTACTGTTGAATTTACTATCATGCGTCAGGTTTACCATATGTATGATTTTCAAATGTAGTGTTTATATATAAATATGTTAACTGTATTTTAATGTTTTTTAAATGTTTTTTCCTTGTCAAAAACAGAAGGATACTCTCTCTCTACGCGCTATAGATTGCCCCAGATTGCAGAAGTAGATATTAAAGCTGTGACATATTTAAAAACTACAGCCTCACAAAGTGAGATCACACAGCCTATATTTAGCAGAGGAAATACAATTTCATGTAAAACCATTTATCTTTTGTTCTATGTTTTAGCTTAGCTGGAAAAGTTTGAACTGGATGATATCAGACGCTATCTTTGATTGTTCAGCATTGTGTTGCTTCACCCTTTCCTTTTTTTCCTCAACAAGTCAGCCCAAATTACATTTACCAGTACTAGCTCAATGAATTGTTACTCACTATATGGAAAAGGGTGATGATGTATACATGGCAATTATTGCGGTGTCTCGAGTCATAGGAAGGTCTAGCAATTGTCAGGTGTTTCCTGATGAGTGTTTGAGACCAAACATTTTGCTTGCGGGATATCCCATTTTTAATGACTGCTGTGCTTTTAAAGGAACATGAGATTTCCTGTTAATATACAGTTGAAAAGAAGAAAAAAATGAGATTTGGTGACACGTTATTCTACTTACTCAAACTTTTGTTTTATGTTTTCATGTTTTTTAGAATGTGACTGGTTATGATGCCTAGTAAATATTCATCTACATTTGTTATTTTATTGAGATAGGAATGCAATCATATAAACTTTTTATAGAAACCCAGCTTTTTATTTTCCAGGGAGTGATGGATGAACATATAAATTTAAATGGTGACAATGCATACAATGCACATTTTGGAGAGAGCATGGCCAACCTGGGGGATATTGATGATGACGGCTTTCCAGGTCAGTTTTTTTTATATTCTCTCTTTAGTATCTAATAATATATGTGTAGCCAGTACTGAGTAATAGACATTAATATTATAGGTGTGATATAGATTATTTTATATGGGCTCAGGTGACAGTCCTACTTTTAAGGGCGTTGTCACACATGGCTTTTCTCTGCTGACAGGAATCATCCCCAGTGCGTTTTCTGTGAGCATCGACCTGGCAGTGTAGTGCTCACAGAACATAGGGCAGATCAGGGCAGATTGGTGTTTCCACTGGCAGCGGAAAAAATGCCACATGTAAAGTCAGCCTAAGCAGGTTTTAAAAATTTGCTATGCACAATTAAAATTTGCAGTTTAGTCCCTATTGAGGATTTGACTGCGAACTGTAAGTTTTTGTTATTATTTTTGACTTTTTACAGTGCACCGTTAAAGTCCTGACAGGAAATGTAATAAAATAGGAACAAAAATTAGCATTTTACACTGTACTATTTTAACATTAATACCAGTTTAATGCAAATTAAATTACCCCTTTTACTTCCTGCAAGATTAAACAAGAAAACAGGTGACCTAAATTACCTAAATGAACCTAAATTAACTGTCTCTTACTTTTAACAGATGTGGCCATTGGAGCCCCACAAGAAGATGACTATGCTGGAGCAGTTTACATTTATCATGGGGATACTTTAGGAATTGTGTCTAAGTACTCAATGGTTGGTGTTTTTGGAACATAAGGATATTTGTTAATATTTTCATGCTTCATAAAATTATGCCTGAACTGAATGCTTAGTGTGTCTGTACATAGACTAAAAGTAGAGAGAGTAGAGGTGAATGTATTGGCCTGTGTTTATATGTAGGCTGAGAAACAGCCACATATGGCATAAGTCTTATATTTATCTTAATTGGCTGCCCCCATGGCTACACAAAACCTTATTTAAATAAACCGTATTAGTCTTTTAGCAGCAAATACATTTTTTACCATTGCTAGGTAATATCACATTATTTTTAAATGCATATAAAACACTTCATACTTTTCCTTTACCTAGCTTGTAGACAGAGCATGTTTAGATGCCTTTCACCTAGTGCATCTATCACAGTAAAATAACCCGTCTACCTCCAGATGGGGATTTTCCCTGACCTGATGCCCTTCACTGACATATGATTCCTGAGCCATTCACCATGTTAGCTGTTGTCATTATAACAACCAGTCATGGACACAGATGCAGTCTCTCGTGTTCTTCAAAAAGGTTATTAATGTTAGCATTATAACAGTTCATTTTACTCTGAATTTGTTTTGTTTTTAACTTTGCTTCTCTTTAGAGGATTTCTTCAAAAAGCATTGGTCCTGGCTTGATGATGTTTGGTCAGTCAGTGTCTGGAGGGATTGATATGGACAAAAATGGGTACTTGGGTAAGTTAAATGTACTTGATTTATTGGATATGTCTTTAATGCTTTTATGTCATGTAATATAAAAAATAATTCTACAATACTTCAGTGACCCATCAACTCCAGCACATAGGGGCTGGCACCCAAATCCATGAGTTTTGTTTTCCACTCCTGCTAAGGTTCAGCTACAGGATGTCAAGCGTCATACCAGATATATCCGTGCCATTAGGGGCAGTGAAGCATCTGACATATAACTATAATAATATAAGAGAAGTGCCTACATCTGATATAGAACACTAATAACAGTTGTCAACATAAAAATATGTTAAATGCGAAAATCTGAGCAATCAAATGTTACCAGTGCACAACTTACACAACTTAAATATAGATTTTTTTTTTTAAACAAAATATGTCCTCAATTCATTTATAATAGAGGTCATAAATGGCCAGTCAAAAAGGGCTAGAGTTAATAGGATAAAGGGCATATCTACAAACCGTATTAGTAAAGTATCTCAAACTCAAAAAAGGCTTTAAAAAAAAAAAAAAATAATAATAATAATATATATATATATATATATTTATAAGTTTTATTTATATTTGTTTTATTTATTCAAATAAACCTTTTTTTTTTGAGTTTGGGATACTTTAATAATATAGCTAATGAACAAAATATACCCTGGTGCTACAGGTCTCCTTCAAGCCATGCTGTCTTCTAGGGTTTCTCAACTTGAAAAGTAATAGAAAAGACAATTTTGTATGGAACACCAGAGGGAACAATTTGGAAACTAAAACTTAAAAACACAGTTTACAAAGTATGCGACTAAATGTAGCTTGGAAGCACTAACACATGCTGCCTGTTATTCTTTTTTATTGCTTAACTTCAGTGTGTTACCAGAGTCCTATCTATTCCCAGCCCTGATAACTGGCAATTTAATCCATTTGCTATCATTCATATGCCTTCTTATGCTGGTTATGATTTGATTTGGGTAATAGGGTGTAAGGGTAAATCATTGTATTTAGTCCAAATTATTGCAAGGAAATGGTACCTTCCCCATTGCTGCTACAACATCAACTAATACCTTGGCGCATCTGGGAGGACCAACTATTTGGGGGCAATATCAAACATTTTGAAATGCTGATGCATGTTTCAATAAATGCTTTATCGAGGTGTATTAGTACCAGTGGGCAGTACATGTAATACAACTTACTGAAAAACTTATTTTTTTCCACCAAGATCCTTTTAAGCAAGACTTTAAATAGACATTGTGCATTATGTTCTTATTTTCCACATTGCTATAGACTGACTGCATAGACTGACTGCTATAGACTGACTGACTGACAGCTATAGACTGACTGACTGACAGCTATAGACTGACTGACTGCTGACTGCACAGACAAGTGTTTGGTACACAGTTGAAGTTTGCAAACTTTTCAACTACAAATTATGTTGTGTGCCCATGCTTCTTGGGCTTTGAGCAGATATAGAAGCATTTATATATTTACTATATTTAATGTGTATTATTGAATGCTCATTTGTATGAGAACAGCTTCTATTTTTGTCTATCTTTAATCTTAGAGATTTGGATTTCTTTAGTGGAGCTTTCTAATGTCCATTTATGGCATGGTTTGCAGTGAACCTTTAATGGAATTCTTCGAGATCGCAAAGGTTTCATATGCTTTTTTTTTTACAAGCAGAAAGTTAACCCATCCTAACAAAACATATTATAAGGATTGAAAAGTGATCCTTGTAATCTTTGATTGACACAAGCAATACATCAGTGCACATAAATATATGTGTCTTACAGTTAATTGTCATTCATTTTTCTTGTCCCAGTGTAATGCAGTTACTGTGTGTAATATACAGATGTCACAAAGGCATCTATACCTATTTATTATGAGAGTCTGGAAAGTTTCCATTAGCCCATTGCTATATATAAGCAATGCCACACTGGAATGCTCCCATAAGGCACTAAGATGACAGGGGAACAACTGATTACTTTGAAATTATTCAACCATGAATAGTTTCATGTCTTGAAGAGTCTAGAATGGCTTATAAGGCTGTATACACTATATACATTCTAAAATGTTGTGGATATAATTACCCCACTTTTCTGCTTGTTATATGGTAGATATGTTCTGCCTGCTTTTTACCACTGCTTTCATTCTAGGTTATATTTATTTAAAGTGATACTGACAGGAAAAAAATACTTTTTAAAATATTATGTACCTAAAAGTTACCTACCTTTCCTGGATAGGTTTGCTTTTGCAAGTAATTGTTACTTGAAGTTCTGACTTCTGCCAACCTGACTGTCCCTTCTCAGCCTGCCAGTTATGGCTTCTAATGCTAACGGACTACTTCTGACGAATATAGTAGCCCCCTCATAGAGGAATATGGGGGATCATATTGGTAATGTAAAAGCATCAGGAAGTACTTTTATGGCAACTTTAAAAAGTTCATGTAAAGACAATGTTATGATATATTTAAAGGAGAAGGAAAGTCATTTTGGCATTTTACTGCCAATAGATTCGCCACATTAGTGCCACCTAGAACACTATATTTACTCAGAAGAAAGCTTTACTATACCTGAGTAAAGAGCCCTAGAAGCTGATAGTGGCTGCCATTTTTAGCTTGGTCTTGGTAGCTTCTTGCTGCAGTTATAGCTGTTGGAATTCAGATTACAAGGGTGGGGGGAAATGAGTTCTTATGCATTCTTATAGGAGGGGGAAGCAGGAGAAGGGAGGGGGAAAAGGAATAGAGAAGAGAACTGAGCAGACTTGTGCCCCAAACCTGAAGGAGCCCTAAAAGAGAGGAAGTCTGACACCCAAAAAAGGAGACAAGAAATTGTGTGTTTCTTTTGATAGAGGACTTAGTTCAGCTTTTCTGTGAGTGCTTATGGCTGTATTTACATAGACCTTTCTAATAAAGCTTAGTTTTTTACCTTTCCTTCTCCTTTAAAAACTGTTTAATTTTAGGTGTCAGTATCCCTTTAACTGCTGTGGCACAGGGGGCAACATTTTGACAAGCATCTGTACAGTACTGGTGCTCTACCAGTGAGAACCATATACTGTAGAGCAATGTAGGACAACTGCAAGTGTTCTGAGGCTGCATTTTAGTAAAGAATATGTATATGGTGAGCAAAACCCCAATGGCCAAACAAAAGCATAGGGTTATAGCATTTTTTTGCCATTTCCTGTAAAGCAATTATTATTGATTTTGATTTTATTGATGTGTAGACATGTGGAGTCATATGACTGGAAGTTTAATACAGTTGACTTACTGTGGACATATAAAAATTCAGAATATCTTTGTAAAATGATATAAATCCAAATGTTTGATGTTTCTGTAAACAGTTTTCAGATATCTTTTTTCATTTCTTACCTGCTGAAAACAAGAAAGTTTTATGAAGGATAGGGTAAAAAATAATTAATTTGACATCCTAAATAGGAAAATGCAAATTAAATTAATAAAATAAAGATGGATTTATATGTCTCTATACAGTGCATTAACAATTGTGTTTGACATTGTAAAGCAATTTAGATTGGTCAATATGGCTTTAACATGATGTAACTCCCAGAGTGACTTCTCTCCCTCCTGGCATCCTCTGAAAGCAACAGAAAAGCAATTTTTGTTGGTCCTGTGACTGATGAGCCACTTACTAGTCTGATGCGGTTCAAGTAGCTTTTATCTGTCATCATGATGTATCTCTTATGGCTGATCATTTGTTCTTTCAGATCTCACGATTGGGGCCTTTATGTCTGATACTGCGGTGCTACTGAGGTGAAGAATTTTTTATGCTTTTTGTACTTTAAACAATGCTGAAGTCTGTATCTTAGAACCGAGAGTATAGAGGCACAGTATGAATCTGTATAATATCACAAAACAAAGTATACTAAAAGTATATAATATTTCTGCAATACACATTTTCCTTTAAAAAACAAATATATGCAAGAATATTCTTCTACAAGCAAAACTATGCAAGTTACTTTAATTGTCTGTTGCCTGTAAAGCGGCACTAACAGAAAATGGTCCGAGGTACAGAATAAGCATTTTTAAGCAGATTTCTGTAAAGATACTTAATTTTCTGCCACCTGTTTTCAAACAGGCTTGAGGCAGCAATTTTATCAGAATTCCTTAGTCATGTCAAGTCTGCTCTGAGCAGTGAAAAAAAAAAATCTGCATGCCAGAAAACAGTTTATGGTTTAAATAATTATGCTTCCATTGGAAGTTTCAAAACATAGCATGTGAACAACATAGTACGACTTCTGTAACAGCTGTCTGAGGCTCAGCCTTCAACCATTGCTAGTGACTTGTAACCCTGGCCAAGACCTTACACTGGAAAGGGCACTTCAAAATAACATTTTTTGTGAGAATCATTTTCATTGTGTTAAAAAATATGTTATATGTTAAAGATTTTATTTGTTTAGTGTTTAATAGAATTTGGTATACGTTAGTAGTATGGAAACCTTGAAAATAATTTACAACAAAATCCATGAGAATTTGTACTGGCTGTACATCACCAGTTAGAAAAAAATGGCCTAATTCATTTAGTTTGAGTTATATCATATGGTTATTTAAATCGCTGGGAATGGGACAACTCATAAGCTACTCATGTGTAAACAAAGCCTGCAACATTTGTTACAAAAATTACAGCAAGTTTGTGGTCATTGGTGCTATCCAATTGACAAAGAGAGATATCCTTGCAATATCTCTCAATGCATGGCTTAAGGGGCTATACAATATTTGTTGTTTTGGGGGACATCTCTGGATAATAGCCCCTTTAAAACATTACAGGACACAATTGTGTTGGCCTATAGATGTACTTGATGTATTTGGACAAAACATTTACTAGAGAACTATGCTGTTAATATGATTGTTGTTACTCTATGTATAATTGATGTATAATCTATGCAAAGCACTGTGAGGCATGCTGACTCCATATGAATAAATAATAATAATATTGCACGGTACAAGCATGTATTTCTCTTTTGGCTATAAACAAATGGTATGTTAGTCTAGAAGCATGTGTACAGAAAGAGAAAGCTATAGCAATTTTCTGTACACAGACTGGGTATGTCACATGTGATGTTTCTGATCTGTATAAAGCAACTGTTGCTTCCAAAAACTGCTTCATGTGCTTTTTTGGCATCTGTTTAAGGCTCCTGACAATACAGAGGGAAATAAAACAAATCAGGTTAGGAAATAAAGTACTTCCTTTAAATCATGGGGTCAGACTTTAGAAGTGGAACTCTAAACTGCAGCCACTCCATTTGGTTGAGAATTCTGGGAGGTGTAGTTCTCAGAGGACTGCACATTTTACATCTTTACCAACCGTTATTAGGTTGGTAAAATGGATTCAAACTGTGGTCCAAGATATAGATTGCAGCAAGAGCAGGTTGAAAGCAACCCTGTCCTTAACATGTGCCATGGGCAGGAAATAAGTAAATAAGGAAATAAGCTTGTTTGTACCCTGCTCCCTAACCTGCACATCTCAGTGTCATGCAAGTTAGGGTACAGTATGAGGGACACCTGTGTACTTACTATTCCTAAATTCAACTCTTCCAAATGGAGGGGGTGTTGTATTATTTTGGGAGTGCAGGTCCTTGCAGAATACACAGAACCTGCCAACTAGCATTTTGCACCCTGCCCCGTGCTTGAAAATAAGCACTGTTATATTCTAGCAAACTGAAAAATAGAAAATAAACAGTGCCATTTGAATATTTGTGGGAAAAAGTCACACACAATTGTCTAATACAGGTATGGAACCTGTTATCCAGAATGCTCAGGACCTGGGGTTTTTCTAGATAAGGGGTCTTTCTGTAATTCGGATCACCTGCCTTAAGTCTGCTATTAAAATTAGTAAAACAGTTATTAAACCCAATAGGATTGTTTTGACTTTAATAAGGATTAATTATATATTGGTTGGGATTAAGTACAATGCACTGTTTTATTATTAGAGAGAACAAGGAAACCATTTTTAAAAATGTGAATTATTTGATTAAAATGGAGCCTATGGCAGATGGCCTTTCTGTAATTCGGAACTTTCTGGATAATGGTTTTCCGGATAAGAGGTCCGATACCTGTACAGTCTTGGGCAGGGGACTCTTTATCTCCTGTATTGGTTCTTTTTGTATGTATTCTTGTATCTATATGTATACACCCACTTTTTTGCCCAACAACATAACTATAAATAGGTGTAAATAATGATAATAATACAGAGAATATAAAAAAAAAAACCTAAACAGAAAAATAATTAATTTTTGTTTCTATTAGCTGCTATGAAATAATGCATTGTGAAATACACTTTTTCTTTCCTAATTTAATGAACTTACATTCACGTTTTTACATTCTCACTACACATGATTATGTTTTCTTTCAGTGTTTCCCGTTTAACTTTTTTTAAACATAATTCTTCATTGTGAGGTTGTAGAGAAGCTTTTAGCCATGCTCTTGCAATTAGAATAGAAAACCTGATTTCTACAGGATGTACTGTTTCCTTGTTTATCCTGTAAGTCAAATAATCATGAACATGATATTCATAAAGCATCTATATCCTCTGGAGTGAGACTGCTTGGAAAAACGCCAAGATATCTGTCATACATTCACTGACCTTTTCTCTTCCCCGTGATAGGAAAAAAAAAGATCTGTTGCAAGAATATTTATAATCAAAGCACTTTGGTGAATATTTATGAATCCACCCCAGTGGCTAAATATAGTCAGAACTCACTGCCAAACACTTAATATAATGGTGACCCTCACTTGTATTTCAGTTTGCAAGTTCTGTTCTGCAGACACACCCACACCCAAGGCTCCTTCATTGACATACTTATCATTATGTACCCACGAGCTTGGTATTCTTAACCCCTTTTTAGTTTGCTCCCTCTTTCCCTTAATCTATCAAACTGGGTATACAATGCCTTCACAGCTGTATATACAGGTATGGTGTTTTCTGGATAAGGGGTCTTTCAGTAATTTGGAGCACCATATCTACTAAAAAAAATCATTTAAAATAAACCCAATAGGATTGATTTGCCTGCAATAAGGATTAATTATATCTTAATTGGGATGAAGTACAAGGTACTGTTTTATTATTATATTAAAGAAAAGGGAAATCAGTTATAAAAATTAGAATTGTTTGATTAAAAAGGACTCTATGGGAGATGACCTTCTCTTAATTCAGAACTTTGTGGCTAACGGGTTTCTAGATAATGGATCCCATACCTGTATAAATAGAGATATTCTGATTAAAGGGTTAGTTCAAATTAACTTTTATGGTGATATAGACAGCAGTATTCTTTATATTGCTGGCTGGAAACAGGAATACCAATAATACCCATCATTAAAGGAACAGTACATGGTCCCTCCTGTTTCTCATTTGTAAACATTGTTCATGAATTACTCAAAATCATGTGTGCAACCTGCCCTTACAACTGTGTTGAATTGAATTGTAGTGTAGTTGCCAGTCTTAGTACAGTACAAACAGTACTTATTGGTCCAAAGCTCATAACACTTTGTGAGAAGAATTCTCATACAAGTATGGGACCTGTTATCCAGAATGCTCGAGACCTGGGGTTTCCCGGATAAGGGATCTTTCTGTAATTTGGATCTCCATACCTTAAGTCTACTAAAAAATAATTTAAATATTGAGTAAACCCAATAGGATTGTTATGCCTCCAATAAGGATTCATTATATCTTAGTTGGGATCAAATACAAGGATCACTATACAAGGTATAATTACAAAGAAAAAGGAAATTATTTTGGGAGACGTCCTTTACGTAATTCAGAACTTTCTGGATAACTGGTTTCTGGATAACGGATCCCATACCTGTAGTTTATTTCTTTTATATATGTGTTGCAATAAAAACTCTATACTTTGTAGTTGTAGGAACATGTTAAAAAGTTCCTTCTTTAACATATGTTTCTGAGTTAAACAGTTATGTTTTTCTTTCTGTTATCAGAACCAGGCCAGTGATTACAGTGGATGTTACAATTTTACTGCCAACCTCCATCAACATCACAGCGCCGCAGTGCCACGATGGTACACAACAAATAAACTGTGTTAATGTCACTGTCTGCTTCCGCTTTCGTGGGAAACATGTTCCAGGAGAGATAGGTAAATATTGTTTGTACAAACTAGTATATATGTGTCCTGCAGCCCATACTCCTGCAGTTAAAATGCTGGTTTTGTAAAGTGTATTACATCATTACCTCTTATCAAACAGTTTAATACTTGTAGCGTTCAGCTAAAGCATAAAATCTAATTTTACATTTTAAATTTACATTTTGTGTATTCAGTAGTCATCTCAAGAATGTAGTTTTTTTTAACAAAATCTTCAAAAAGGAAAATTTTAAATTCTTCATTTCATCAATTGTTTATTTCTTAGGGTCCTTCACTCTGCTTCATCAACTGTTTTAATCCTGATAGCAGTTTTGCAATTATCTATAGCTGAAATTCTTGCTATTTTTAGAGGAGACAGTCCACAGTAGGTTGCAACTGATTTTGTAAAATACTGTATATTGTTTACATTTCTAGAGTGCAATGGGACATTGGCAGTAATGTACTTACTGTAATGGTGGCCTTGGTGAACTTGTACATGGGCTGTTTAGATATGTGCAGCAGTGTTTTTTGGGTGGAAAAATTTTGGATCCAGAGTAAATCATGTCACTTCCGATAATAAATGAATATAAATTGTGGGAAGTAATGGGTGTTTTTTTCCCCACGTTAACACCCTTGTGTCATAGCTCTAAAACCCTGCAGATCAAATAGGGTTATTTTGCATAGTAACTGAAGCTAGAAAGCTTATCAAGAAGCAGATTAATTTTAAAATGTTATGAGAACAGGATATATTTAGTAACAAAATCTGGCCAGAACTAATTGCAAGAGCATGAAAAATGAAATGGAAATATTTTAATAAAGTTCTAAGATAGCATTACCACTTGAAGCAATATAAATTATGATATTCTGGAGGCCATTAGCAATTTGTAAAAGTTGCCAGAAATGATGTTAAGAAAACAAATTAGGATGTATAAAACATAGTGACTTTTCCAATATCAGGTGTAATTTTCCAATTTCCTTCATAGTCTTCATAGAGAATATGCTTTGTATCCCAGATACTGCAAATGGACTCAAAAGACTCCCAGTATCCAGAAAACTGCAAAAAAAACCCTGCAAAAAGTCAATAGGGCTCATTTAAGAAACACATTGTGCAAAAGAAAATTTTGTACACAAATTTCTGCCATAGTTATAGCATTAGCATTTGCACCCATTGCCTCTGATGTGTTACATGTGTAATAATGTTTTTTGCATATTTTACCAAATTAGTTTTAATTGCATAACATATGGTACAATTATTATTATTGTTAAAATTATTGTTTTAGGTGCCCCTATTGACACAGCACAAAGTTGGAACCCAGGAATTACTGCCACCTTTGAGATGGTGGTACCTCCCAGGTTCCCCTGCGTCACTGAACAACATTCTGGCTACTTAGGTTTGCTTATGTATTTTCACACAGCCTTTGTGTAATCCTTTTAATAGTAAATAAATATAGAAATGCAGTGTAAGTGTATTGGCCGTAATCTGCTCAAATGCTTTCTTACCAGTGAGAATATAAATTGCCAGCAGGAGAACATATGTGTCCTTCCAGCTTTCTGAAGTCATCTGAAGTGTCCTCAAGAGGCAACTTTGGAAATAAGCAACACATATGTTTTCCTACCAACAATTTACATTCTTGCCAGTAGAATTCAAGAAGAATAGACACCACTAAGGGCTCTGGCACACGGGGAGATTAGTCGCCCGCGACAAATCTCCCTGTTTGCGGGCGACTAATCTCCCCGTGTTGCCATCAGTTGCCATCCCACCGGCGAATGTGTAAGTCACCGGTGGGATGGCACACGCGGCGTGCACGATTTCGTCAAATCGCCGAAAATGCCTCGCGAGGCAACTTCGGCGATTTGCCGAAATCGCCTGCGCAGCGTGTACCATCCCACCGGCGACTTACATGTTCGCCGGTGGGATGGTAGTTCGGGGAGATTAGTCGCCCGTGACAAGGGAGATTTGTCGCGGGCGACTAATCTCCCCGTGTGCCAGAGCCCTAAAGGAGATTAATTGCAGGGTGACTAGCCTCCTCGCCATAGCCCTTATGCCTTGCAGTTTTTTGGAATATAATCTTTGTACTACTTATCTATAAACTGCTTGCTAGTCTCATCACTGGTCCGATATGTGTGGTTGTTAAAGCTTTAAAATTCTTATCTGTGAAGGGCTGAATGATATGATCAGTACTACTTCCAACTGAATAGTCAGTGAGAAACTCTCCACTGCTTAGCTACGGATTGGCAGGCAGTTCATTTGTGGCTAATTGGGTAATATCCTCACTGTTGCTTAATTGCTGATCTACAGGAAACATCCTCAAAAGCAAAAAAGTTGGTTCCTTTCACTGTTTTTTTTCCATGTACAATAATAATATTAGTGTCATATCATCTATTCCATTTTTGTTTTGTTTTATGGTGAAAAATAATACCTGTAAAACTGCATTACTGCATAACAATGCTGTGTGTAGATGTTTTTAACATCCCTCAAATGCCCTAAATCCATTATTTTTGGGTTCGGCTGAACCCCAAATCCTTTGTGAAAGATTTGGCTGAATACCAAACTGAATCCAAATCCTAATTTGCATATGGAAAGGTTAAAAAGAAGTGTGCGCTTTGCGCATGCTTGACTTCCGTATTCCTGTAACCAAAATTTTAAGGATTTGGATTCGGTTCAGCCAGACACTTGGATTTGGACAAATCCGAGTCCTGATGAAAAGTGGCAAATCTTTGCCAAATCCCGAACCGAAACCTGGATTCGGTGCATCCCTAACAGTAAGTGACATAAATCTTTGTGCTGGCACTTTATTCCACAGCCTGTTTCTTAGGTTTGAAGTCACCAGACTTTCTTTATTTCAGTTCTAAATATTTTACCCTCAAGACAGAGTTTATTTTAGATGCTTATATTATGATAGCCTTATAGTGACCCTTTCTGTTTAAAAGCATTTTTGATGAATTTATCTACTCTACTAATAAGGTGGAAAATATGAAGCCTTGGTGTGTGGCATGTAATGTTTACTGTAGGTGATAAAGCACATAGATAGAGTTCCCAGAATGTAAGCACTTGTAATCTAGACATTGATTATTATTTGTATTTTTCTCAAGTAGGTTCAGTTTCCCTGTTTGCCCTGTTTAGCTAAAATAAAATACCAAAAATCACAGATTAAGCAAAATGTCCAGCACAAGTCCTAATCATTGAATTTATGTTAAAAACAGGGTATACTGCCCTGTGTGAGAACCAGAGAAACTCATTACTGATTGTGCCCTGGTACAATGTGAACTTCCGATTCCAGTGTTGCCAAGCAGCAGTGCTAACGATAAAACCACCACAGCTTCTGTATAAATCCTGTTATGGATTTTTGGGCATATTTTACTTAGATGTGGCAGTTTTACTGTATAAATCCCAACAGGAGCTGTCAACCTAGTGTGGTTATGAAGCACAATATTTGGTGCACATAGATTACTGAGCAGTGCACCTTCAGCTGCCTTCAACGCATTATATGTTGAAAGAAAAGGGAATTATTTATACAGGGATTTTCTCCCATGAGACGTAAAGCACTTTACAGGGTAGGTTTTATAGTAATTAAGGCAGCTATTGTAGTAGCTCTAAGTACACCAGTACACCATTTGATTAAGTGAGTTTTTTAGGGTCACAAGGAGTTGCCACTGGGATATGAACCAGTGTCTCTAGCTTGAGCTTCAAATCACTTAACCTCTAAGCCAACAAAACTAAATCAGTGTGATAATGATTATGTTGGAAAAAAAAGAATTCAGAAAACGAATGATGGTTTGCTACAGGCTCAGTTTTTAAGATAAATTTTATTGTTTTGTATTTTTAGCACGAAGACACACGGGGTGATTAGTCACCACAACTTTTTAAAAGTTGTGGTGACTTATCTGCACAGCAAAAACTGGCAAGCATTTAGTTGCGCCGACTTCTACTATTATACCCTATGGACAAAAAGTCGCTGCGATTAGTGGGCGACTAATAGCCCCGTGTGTTCTCGCCTTTAAACAACCAAAACAACACACCCTTCTTCCCTTTGCCCCTGCCTTGGCCTTACAGACAATGTATAGTAAGCAACCAAAGAATAAAATAGAAAGCTACAGGCACATTTTTCATTCTTATTCTAAAATTCTGTTGCAGAATTGTATTACAACTTGACAGCTGATGTTGCAAAGAAAGAAAAAAGCCAACAGCCCAGAGTGTTTTTGGTGTCATCTGGAGAGAATGTTGCACAAGTTAGTGAGAAACTCCAGCTAACTCACTTGGAATTGAAGTGTGAACAATATCTCGCCCATGTCAAGGTAGGTTAACAACTCATCAGCTGTTATAGGTATGGGGCCCATTATCTAGAAATCAATTATCCAGAAAGTTCCAAATTACGGAAAGGCCATCTCTCATTGACTCCATTATAAACAAATAATTCAAATTTTTAACAATGATTTCCTTTTTCTATTTAATATAAAATGGTACCTTATACTTGATCCCAACTAAGATTTAATTTGTCTTTATTGGAAGCAAAACAATGCTTTTGGGTTCATATAATATTAAAAAAGTCATTATGTTATTAGTAGACTTAAGGAATGGTGATCCAAATTGTGGAAAACTCCAGGTCCCAAGCATTCTAGGAACAGGTCCCATACCTTAATATGTTACCAGCCCTTAAGAAGGATATTAATGAGCTGGAGAGAGTGTAGGAGAGAAATCTAATCTATGAAGGTAAACAGTCAAGGTTGTTGTTTTCTCTGCAGAATAGGTGCTTGCGAAGATACAGTAATATGATTACTCTTTACATGTACATTAGAGGACATTATAGACAGATGGCAGTGATCTTTTTCCCAGAGGCAACCCTTTTAGATTAGAGAAGCAGAACTTTCATTTGAAGCAATGTGGATGGTTCTTCACTGTAAGGACAGTGAAGTTGTAGAATGCCATTCCGGATGTTGTGATGTGATGGGGATTACTGTTGGTCTGCAACTGAGATGATTTCATTATCCATTAGAGAAGGATGAGATCACAATGTTTCATCTGTTTGATAGCTCAACCAATTAAAGGGGGCATGCTCCTTAGGCTAGTGCCACATGGGGCCGATTCTTTGCCTGTGGAAAAGCCAACATCCAGAAAGCTTTGAATTATGGGAAGGCCATCTCCTAAGAAAATAATTCTAAAAAAATGATTTCCTTTTTCTCTGTAATAATAAAACAGTATCTTGTACTTGATCATAACTAAGATATAATGAATCCTTATTGGCATCAAAAAACACCTGTGTTATTTGATGAGTTATCAACTTGACATGTGCGTTATCCTGTTTTTTATAATTCCCTGTACCCCCACATTGTTGCTTTGCTATATTTTTAAGGGAAAGAAGAGGGGATCACCCTTTTTTTAAATATTAGCTGTTTTGCTTAGTATACCAAAGCAGTCATACAACTTTCTTAATATGGCAATGTCCTTTTTCCTTTAAAGGTACATACATAGGTATTAGTTAATGGTATACAGAATTTTAGGGTCCCTTAACCTTGTGAATAAAACATTTCTCTTAAATATATATTATATTTGCCTATCAATCAGTTGCTTTCTAATATTCTAATTACTTTCTAATTATTCCCTAGTCTTTTGAAGAGAAGTTAAAAATAAATCAAATTCTTATAGTAGGGTTACTTGGCTGCATAGTAAAATATATTTACAGCACATTTACCCCAAACCTTGAAGAGAATAACCACTCTGGGTCCTGCAGTCAGGAGCCACGCTGGGCACGTTGAATTCTCTGGCTTCCCAGAAGCTACTGGGTCCATACTTATGTCCCTGGAAATTGCCTTAAGAACGTAAGAGGATTCTGTGCAAATATTCATTATTAGAAATGGTCTTACTTTCCTTGAATGGAAAGTAATGTTCCTAGTAAGAAACAGTAGTATTGAGGTAAGTCATAGCTATTGATCTTTTTTTTAATTACAACAGGTAATGGTACTCGCCTCAGCTTTCTGTAAAATGCATCATGTGCATTTCTGTTATTTTTAAGTGCTGCTATGATTGAAAGCATTTACAAATCCAAAATAAACAGGGATTATAGGATGATAATCCATGCATCTGAACATCCCAAAAGTTGTACTCTTAGGGGCCCATTCATTAAAGCACGACTTTTCGCGCAAAATTGTGTGAAAATTATTTTCATGGTCGTACAAATATATCATGGTTGTGATCCGACAGTCACGAAATGTTCGTATCCAAACGATCGTAAACGACTAAACCATGAAAAAGTCAGACTATTTTAATGATATTATCGTGGTCAATACGAAAAGTTCTAACAATTAGAAAAAATTAAAATTTTTCTCATTCGTGATCAATCGTGCTTTAATGAATGAGCCCCTTAGTGTGCCTAGTTAAACATAAAAATGCGTGTTAAACTGGTTGCTATAATTTGGCAACTGCCGACAGCCTTCTTTAAAGCTAGTTAGAAATAAATAGATAAAGCAATCCAATTTGACCACTTTTGATCATTTACCCATGTGCTAACCTTGAAAGGAGCCTATTTACAATTAAAGGCAAGTATATTTTAATTGAACCTAAACCAAAATAGGATATGGGTCTGATTTGTTTTAATTATTTGCTTGCAGTTTGTAGTTTGTCCGTGCTGCTATTACCCAGATCTGCTGTACTTTGCATTTGCAAGACAATTGGCGTTTGTATATTCACTCTTTTTATACCCTTACCTTTATACTTTATAGCTCTCTTTGTAGTTGATTGTCTAGAGTGCAGAAAAAACAAAGACAGGTATGTTGACTGCATTTCAAGTCAGAACTACTAGTGCTATTTACTAACTGCAGTGGAAACTTACAATAGTGTTTCCTGCCTCATATAACTGAATATTTGCCAATACTTTGTTAACCTCAACTGTTAATGGAAGGGCATTCCTGAGGGATTGACCATGCATGGCCTTCTAATCAAGATGAGGCATCAGAGTGTTGAAATGGCTCTTCTCTTTGTTTATTCAGCAAGATAAATTGCATTATACTCCTGGCACTTAGCAGTAGCCAGACCCCTGATAAAGACCAGCAGGGAAACATTTGTCACAAGGCTGTAAATTGTGAAAGTATATCTTCAAGTCTCCACCAGGCAGAGATGCCATTCTCCAAGGAGTACAAATAAGAGCAAACTAGTCATTATTGTATTAAAACTGTCAAATGGAATTACATTTATACTTAAGTGTATTAGAAGAAGTTGGATTCCAGAACTCTGAGATCTTTCAATTTAATTTTGTTTCACTTACAAGCATTTCTTTAGAAGTGTTTGAAAAACCGTTATTATCATAATTTAGTATTAAAAAAACTGTAGAATGTGTAGGGGGAACCATAAATAATTAAGCAAACAGAAGCAAACATTTGCACTGTATTTTAATAACACAGCTGTTGGCCTCTGAATAGAGAAAATCTTTTTTAAAGGACCAAGAAAGAGACATTGTACTGAACATTTATAGGTTTAGAAGGCTATATTTGTTTTGTAGGGCTTGTTAAGAACTATGGCACTAGTTTGTAAAGTATCCAAATGAGTGGATATTTATCTAAGTTAGCAATCAACATGGTGGGCTAAAATAAACCCCCGGCCAATAGTTGCATCACCTGCAGTGGTCCACGCATGGCCAAGGACTGCATTCTATGGCTTGATGCAGTTTTTGCCCCCAGGATTCTCCAGCCCATACCTAGGACAATTCTCTTAGTCTAAGTCAGGGATCCCCAACCTTTTATACCCGTGAGCCACATTTAAATGGAAAAAGTGTTGGGGAGCAACACAAGCATTGAAAAAGTTCCTCTGGGTGCAAATAAGAGCTATAATTGGCTATTTCGTGTGGATTGGCAGTCTACAGATGCTTTACATTGGGTTTTATGCAACCAAAACTTGCCTCCAGGCCAGAAATTCAAAAATTAGCACCTACTTTGAGGACACTGGGAGCAACATCCAAGGGGTTGATGAATAACATGTTGCTCATGAACCACTGGTTGGGGATCACTGGTCTAAGTCAGTAAGATTCAGTGCTCTCAGTGGCCGCATTATAATGAAAAATATAATTTTTTTAGAAAAGCAAGGAACCCCTATTAATATAGATTATCACAAAATTGAAAAACAAAGAAAATGTCTTAGGGGCACATTTACTAATCCACGAACGTCCGAAAATCGTCCGAATGCGTTTTTTTCGTAATGATCGGTACTTTGCGACTTTTTCGAGCTCTCAATACGAAAGTTGCGACAATTCGCGAAAGTCGTAATGGCTATGAAAAAGTCGCGACAATTCACGAAAGTCATAATGGCAATGAAAAAGTCGCGACAATTCACGAAATTTGTAATGGCTATGAAAAAGTCGCGACAATTCGCGCAAGTGGTAACGGTTACGAAAAAGTCGCGACAATTTACAGGAAAGTTGTAACGGGGACGAAAAAATCACAAACAATACGAAACAGTCGCAAAATGTTTGTTTTCCAATCCGAATTTTTCTCATTCGGATTCGTGGATTAGTAAATCAGCCCCTTAGTCTATTTGAGTAATGAAAAATAATTCAAAGCAAGTTTATTGTTGTCAATTAAAATATTAGGAAAAAAGCAAATTCTTTAGTTATGCAACTTCTTGGGACTTGCAATCCTTGTTGGAACTAACATTATTGAGAGAATTAACCTTTATATGAAACATAAAATAGTTTTTCCTTTTGTTTTATAATCTTACTGGTCTGAACAGAACTTAATTGAATAGTTTACAAAGCTGGTGATGCCGGCTAATGCAGGACTGCTACTAGTAATAGTTGTAGGTAATAGTTGCGGGTAATCCGCAAAATATTTTCCACATTGTGGGTCACCCACAGGCCCCCCTACAGAGGAAGCAGGGCCAGGCCCCCCTGCTTCATCTGTAATTATGCTGTTGATTTCTGACAATATTGCCATTGTGCCTGCCATGCTGGCCCATAGGTAAGCGATGGCTTAAAAAGCTCTGAAGGATAGTGATGACATTTTTCTGCAATAAAGACAAAGCAAGAAAGTGTGAAATTTTTTGCCAGGTTTTACTATGAAAAAATACATATAAACTCTAATGTATTGTAAAATAAAGTTGTGCAGCGTGGGAAAAGTTGCTCAGAAAAAAACATGCATGCACTCAATGCATTTTGCAAATTTTCTCTGTTTTGTGAACTTTTTTGCAAAGGAAAATAGGACAGATTCACCCGCCACTAATCAGAAGCCTGCCTGCTATGTGAAACATTTAAAAATAACTCTTTGTTTGCCTAACACAAGATATTCTTATACCACAGTGTAGCAGTGCATTCTAGTGATAAGCGGGTCAAGTTTTACTCGACCTACACCCAACCCTAACCCGCCCGCTCCAAGGCCGAACCCTACCTGACCCGGATAGTCCCCTCTATTTTCGGGCGCACGCCTATAGGCCCATAAAAGAGCCAGACCTGGAAAAGCCGTCAGTGTAAGGTCGCGTGTGGGGAGAGCAATCACAAGTGCTCAACCCAAACCCGCCCGCAACCCGAAAATGTTGTGCAGAGGTCTGCCCCACCTGCGCCAACCTCACATCACTAATGCATTCATTTTTTTTTTCAGTTCATGACCATGTTGCTAACTAGTTGCCTGATGATGTAGCATGCTCTAGTAAAGAACAAAACTGTATAAACTCAGAGAGATCATGGAGTGATCAGGTTAACCAAGAACTATTTCAGTGCACCTCATCACTCATGTAGCCATATATGAAGTGCTAGCTATAGGCCAACAGTTCTTAGTGAGCTGATTGATATCACAGCATCAAGCGAAGATATGTGGGAAGACATGTATGCATAGTTCAGCACTGTGTATATCTGTGTATGACTGCTTGTGAAGTTGCAGCCAAGAAGTAGCTAAAGAGCACTGCACAGCATTTTACCAACTTTTTACTATCTTAAAGGAGAAGAAAAGGCAAAGTCACTTGGGGGTGCCAAAATGTTAGGCACCCCCAAGTGACCGGGGTAGCTGCAGCGCTTCCTTCTTCCTGATTCACTCACGCGCGCATGCGCAGTAGAGTGAAAAGCAGCACTTTAACTGAAAAGCTGGTGCTGTTTTCTCCTAACAGGGGCACCAGCCCGGGGTACAAGGTAGGCGATTAAAGTCACTTGAGGGTGCCTAACATTTTGGCACCCCCAAGTGACTTTGCCTTTCCTTGTCCTTTAAAGCTGTGAAACCTCAAGGCTGCTAATTTTAGCACTAAATTGTGTTGGTGTGTTGTCTGTGTAAGCTGCATCAAATTTGTATCAGGGAATATATAATTAAGTCTGTCAGGTTGACTGCAGCTTCTTGATGCATTATAGTTTGTGTATTATTGATTGGGATATGAGGTAACTCTGGGGACAAAACCACTTACAACAATCTAATTGAATGCCTCTAGGATGAGTGACCTAAACTCAATTTAATCAAGTGTACCAAGCCAGCCTATATGAAAATCATTTTAAAGTCAGCAAATAAAAACAATATTGCTATTCAGATTGTTTCGATTTAAAATGCATTTTAGAAAATTGAGATTATACTATATAAAAGTATTTGATATCTGAAGTAATAGCTGTCTTTATATCCTTTAATAGCAATATCCATTAAACAACTTAAATATCCAAACCCAATGATTCCTCCAGATAAACCGCAACCCACATGTCTGTCCTTAATTCCCCAGCAGGCATCAGCAGTTAACCACTGTGCTGGCAAGGAACAGACATTTTAGTAATTTATGTGGTTCAGTGGGTAGCAGGAACTAATCCCTGTTTATGTGTAAATGCATTTTAATCTAAATGCACATTAAGTTCACAGACCAGAACCAGCTTTGTGGGTGGTGAGGGTTGTAGTATACAAATTCTTGTGGGCCTTCAACTTCACCAGTACTTCTCTTTGAGTGATTTCAGTACTCATATGGTTCACCCAGTTTGGATTCTCTTGGCTGTACAAATGTCCAGAAAACACACAACCAAAAGGGTCTTTTCTAGACTATGCACTATGTCTGCATCATGTGAAATGCATTTGTGCATTCTATTACTGACCTGCATCAAAAAAAGGCATGACTCCCTGAGCCATCAATTTAGCCCTTAATAAGTATATAAAAAAATATTTTTTTTAAATAATATTTATAGTAGACTTCATTGTATATATTTTACTGATGGCAAAGTTTTAGCTCTACAGCACCCTCTATGGGGCTGATTTACTTACCCACGAACGGGTCGAAATGAGTCCGATTGCGTTTTTTTCGTAATGATCGGTATTTTGCGATTTTTTCGGCTTCTTTACGAATTTTTCGTTACCAATACGATTTTTGCGTAAAAACGCGAGTTTTTCGTAGCCATTACGAAAGTTGCGTAAAATCTGGCGATTTTTCGTAGCGTTAAAACTTGCGCAAAAAGTTGCGCTTTTTTCGTAGCGTTAAAACTTACGCGAAACTTTGCACATTTTAAGTTTTAACGCTACGAAAAAAACGCAACTTTTTACGCAACTTTCGTAATGGCTACGAAAAACTTGCGTTTTTACGCAAAAATCGTATTGGTAACGAAAAATTCGTAAAGAAGCCGAAAAAATCGCAACAAATACGAAAAAGTCGCAAAATGTTCGTTTTCAAGTCGGAACTTTTCCAATTCGGGTCGGATTCGTGGGTTAGTAAATCAGCCCCTATGTGTGTGCTGGTTTTGTTCTCACACAGCTCACCTTGCATTGTGCATGACAAAAAGTTCAAAGATAGATTGTTCAAATACAGAACTCTCCTTACTGGAGGAAGGATTAGCTTTGTTAGCGGGACTAAAGGCCCCCATACACGGGCCGATAGAAGCTGCTGATAACGGTCCCTTGGACCGATTCGGCAGCTAATCGGCCCGTGTATGGGCAGAAACGAGCGGCCTGGCCGACCGATATCTGGCCTGAAATTGGCCAGATATCGATCGGCCAGGTTAGAAAATCCAGTCGGATCGGGGACCGCATCGTCTCGTTGATGCGGTCCCCGAACCGACTGCCCATGGCCGCAAATGTAATCCGATCGTTTTTTTTTAAAGCAGCTTGCTACCCGATATCGCCCACCCGGAAGTGGGGATATCGGGTAAAGATTCCGATCTTATAGTGTATGGGGACCTTAAGCTTTGTTATCCAAGCCTTTAGTTTCTCATTTTTTTCGTGGTGAATGTCCTGATGACAAAATGCAAGGAATTTCAGCAACTGCTTCCTATTATAGCCAATGGAAATCTCAATATGTATGCCACAGTAAAGACTGTCAGTTAAAAATTCATGTTAAAAAGTCTGTGAGCAATATGTGGTGCAAAACCCACCTACTGTTATATATTCCAAGTGATTCCTAATAAGGAAACTTAGCAGACATTACATTTGACATATGCCCAAGGGCTTTGGTTTAGTTTATTCTGCCTTTAGTAACCTTTCTTATCGCTCCAACGATGTCTACGGCTCACCACAGGTCTTTCCACCTCTGGAAAGCACAGTGGGTTGCCTCAGACCCATGAATATTGCCTAAAACCACATGCTTCAGGTTGGAGAGAAACATAATGTAAAGGCAAATATTTAAGCTCTGTGAAAAATGTAAGGTAGCAGTTACTTTATTCAGGTTTCTGCTTTCAATAACTTGTAATAATATTTTAATCCAATCTATCTACTAGTCTCATATCTGCTATTATGCCATATCTTAAAAACTTTAAGCAACTTTGCAATGTACATTAGTTATTTGTGACTGTGTTTGCAACTGAAGTGAATATCTGTCTGGTTGCTTACATTCTCTGACTCCTTGAAAGCCAGCTGATTAACACACTGAAGAATTAGCCTTTTATTTAAATGCATGACAAGTGGCCACAAGGTAAGCAAGCAGGTATTGTTTTTGCACAGTTATTTTCTTTATACTTTAGGAGTTCTCATTTATTGTAAATAAGCAAATATCCGCAGAGGAAAGTGCTGAACAACTTTACTGATTCATTGCTGGTGTTACTTAAACAGTTTTCATAATCAACTCCATTTCACGATTCTTGTTACTCTTCTGCAACACAGTTCTTTATGAAGTGATCCCCCATGATATACATCTCTTTATCTTTCCTCACACTTGTGGCCAATTAGCTTGTTACTCAAAATTCAGTGTCAGATATCCACCTCCCAGACAGATTCTTCTCACTGGTGCTACTCTACCAGGAGCACATCCTAGATTTGTCAGACCTTTTCCTAGCCAGGCAGTTTCCATCTCTAGGTGTCTAGCTTCCTCTCATTCAGCCTCACTGAAGCCATTTAACTAGGTCATTTAGACCTTAATCAAACCTGACAATGTAGAATCTAAATGTAGAATATTTATGGCCACAACTGCAGTCACGTAAAAATGGACTTAACTTGTTGCGCACATTGACACCATTCCCTAAGTGTACTTGTGCCCAAAGACTCTCCTTGCTGTTCTCTGTGTAAAGGGGTTCCCTGAAATTACTAGCATCTTCAACATGATGATGAAGCCTGCACCCTTCCATTTTTGTTTCATAAATGCAGCACCTAGTTTAGAATGTTTAAAAGTTGTTTGCTGATTAATGTTAGTTTCAATAGTTTTAAGGCATGAAGCCAGTAAACTGTCATTATGGTAAGGATATGATTCAGTGCATAGTAGTAATTCATTTCTATGTTTATTTTGTTTAGCAATTTTATATATAGTTTTGTTTAAACCACAAAAGGTAGTTTTTCATTGCTATCGCTCAAATTTATAAAAAATGTAGAGAATGTAGGAACATTTTCAAGACTAGAGCAGGTAACCACTTGGAGCATTTGAATGTGCATAAATCAAATAATTTCAGTGCTAACAAAGCAACACACAAATGTGAAATCAGCTTATTAAGTGCATCCAGATTGTTGATTATCTCCCTACATGCTTTGCAAAACAAATCAGGTTGATAAAAATATTGATACAGGTGTAGCAATCCTACTTGCTCCATGACATGATTTTAATATTGAAAAGTTAGATAATTACCGTATATACTCGAGTATAAGCCGATCCCAATATAAGCCGAGGTACCTAATTTTACCTAAGAAAACTGGAAAAACCTATTGACTCGAGTATAAGCCTAGGGTGGGAAATGCAGCTGCTACTGCTAAGTTTAATAATCAAAATAAATACCAATAAAATGACATTAATTGAGGCATCAATGGGGTATATGTTTTTCAATATTTATTTCAAAGAAAAACAGTAAACTAGCTCTATAAGCGGAGAAGAGGGTCAACAAAAACAATATGAGTGCTACCCCACGCTCATTGCACATTGGCAAACTGGCGGCAGACCCAGTCCCGGAGGGATGTAAGGGCAAATAAGTATTGCTAGTGAGAGCCTAGGCCAGGGCACTGGGGGGTCTGGTTGCAGGGGGCCTAATTTGCACACAAAGGAGAGAGGGTGCTAGTCTAGAGGGACCCATGGCACCCGACTCGAGTATAAGCCGAGGGTGACTTTTTCAGCACATTTTGGGTGCTGAAAAACTAGGCTTATACTCGAGTATATACAGTAGATAGAAAACACTTGGCAGCAAAAAAAATTAATAATTATGGCTATCATTTCTATTTTACTCATTGTTAAGCAAAAATATACTTCCTTTTTTTTATTAAAGTCTCCACAGTGCATGGTTTTGGCTTTTGAGGAATTCAAGGCTAGCTCCTGTAAGCTCTTGAACACAGATCTGTTCCATTCACAGCATGTGTTTACATTACAGTTCACTGAGTATTTTAGCCAAAAAAGGCACCATTGTCTGTTATGGATCTTGAGGAATACGACTCTTGGTGGTTTTGGAGCAGAACCTTGGATTTTAATGAGAAAGTAGTGGTTTCCACTTCTGTGAGGTCTGTAATGACTCATGCTTGAAAATAAATGAGACTTTAACAAATTAATTATAATGTTGAGCAGTACTTAAATTGAAGCACTTTTGTATTTCTTCTTTTATATTTATATGGAGCAAGTGTGAATACAGTTTTAAAACCACAGTGATCAGAGTAATAAAACAGCATTTTAAATTACCACAGTTCTCTGGTAACATGTTGGTGTGTATAATAATTGTTGAAATAAAAAGAATATGTTGGACCAGTATACAATTTAAATGTAAAACATGAGTACACCTCCTACCTGTAGTGATTGGATAGGTTTTCCTTAAGGTGACTTATGGTGACTACGGTCAGGAAGTCTGTTAGGCCCAATGTTTAGGTTCACCTGAGCAGTGGTTCAATTTTCAGGTTATCTTCTCTTCTATACATTTCATTCTTAACGTTCCTCATTGTTCCTACACTTCAGCAATTATCTTGAGGCAATATGGACAACCACAATATATGTTATGTACTTGTGGTGAGCCATGGTGAGGATTCATTTTAAATAGTTTATTATTAGTAGTATTGTGTTCTGTTTTGTTATTATGCATAGATAAATAGTTAATTTTGATTGAATAGAGACAATAATCCAGCAGCCTGTGAGTGTTTCCTTTGACATTGCTAAACCACATTAGTGCAAAAAAAAAAATCTTGCTCTTTTTTCTCTCTGTAAATATATACATATTCATAATTTACATACATGTAAAAAACCCTTAGTATTTTGCCTGTCCAGAAAGGGAGTGGTGGTGATATCAAGCCCCACTTAAAAGCATTAAGTGAATCTGTCATTGCAGCATCCCCCAGCAAAGCATTCCATAGGCTCAGTGCTCTCCATTATCTGTCTATATCCCCCCATAATATACTGTATTTGTAAAGTGTCATCATGTTCCCTTACAAGCACCTCTTCTCCAGAGAAAAATAACACAACATTACTCATAGTTTACTTGTCCCATTCCTTTTACCAATTTAGTTGCACACCTCTGCAGTCTCTCCAGCTCATTAATATCCTTCTTATGGACTAGGTCCAAATTGCACTGCATACTCTAAGCAAGGCCATACCAGATATCTATAAAGTGGCAAAATTATCACTTTGTCCTTCAAGCAAGTTTTTATGAGAAAGTACATTATTACATTTAGTAGACACTGGCTGACAGTGACTAGGGTTGCAAAGCCTATTATCCTCAATAACTTAAATGTTCAAAAAATGTCCACTTCCGTGTTTACGTGACAAAAAGTCACGTGATTTTTAGCATTCGGATTCGGTTCGGCCAGGACCGTAGATTTGGCTGAATCTGAATCCTGCCGAAAAGGGCTGAATCCTGCCAGAATACCGAACCGAATCCTGGATTTGGTGCATCCCTATCTCCAACAAAATTGTATTTATTGTATAACTAGCATGTAGTTTACCCAAATGCAAAGCCATGCACACTGAACCTCATTTGCTACATTGCTCCAGTTTACTCAAATCAGTCTGCAAAGTGGAAAAGTTTTCCATTGAACCTATTGCTATGCTCAATATAATTAGCAAACACAGCGATAGCGCTAAAATGCCAGGCTTTATTAATGAACAAACATATACCATAAGGCAGACCCCTTTAGATACCCCACTTTTAACATTTGTCAAGCACCATCAATTAAAACTCAGTAATCTTTCAGTCAGTTTATCCAAATTAGGAATTCTCTGAGACCAGCCAACTGTTACAGACTGTAATGTAGTGGAGCCTGTAAACTGCCAGAACTTATATGTGTAGCAGGAGAGCCCTGCCAACCCGGTATTCACCGAAGCCCTTTTGGGGCCCTGGACTTTCTGTTCTGGAGAAAAGTTAATCCAAAAAATGCAGTACCAAAGGGATCAGGCAAAGACAAGGTCAGAGTCAGGCAAATGGTCACTGACAGGTAGTGGAGATTCGTAAGTCAGGGACAGGCAAACAATCAGCTGGAATCAGTACAACAAAGATTCAGCAGAATATACTAAACCAGCTTGGGCACCGAAACAAGGAAAGGAACGCTATTTGAATTTCTGCTGACATCATAAGGCAACGTTGAGCGTCTCTGGCATTACTGTGCGCATCTAAGCAGAGAAGCCCGGGGACTGGCACGCCTAGATGCGATACCATTTTTTGGTAGGGGAACGGGATTCAGACTTTGTTTGCCTTTTAAGCAAATCTTTTGTTAAAGATTCAGTATCCATCTGAATCCAGGAAGGGTGGATTCAGTGTATCCCTAATTCAGATACAATCGGTAAAACCATCTACAGTGCTGTATCAAATGTCATTGCAAAATTGAATTAAATCACAGCCACAGCAACCCCGGATCTAGGTTTCTGATCACCTTCTCAAAAAATACAATTACATTTGTCTGTCAGCATCGCTTACAAATCAGTGCTGACATACCACATTCTATTGTTAAATATAAGAATATTATAAATCACAGAAGAGTTCTAAGACTGGATAATGACATAAGACTGAAGACAGACTGCTTTAATACAGGTCATGGAACTCCAAGGTTACTTTAAATAACATAGTTTTTTTAACAGAAGGGGGTATTTTATTTATTGTAATACACAAGATACAGTAAGTCATGTGACTCGTGTCACTGATGACATCACTAAGCACTGTTTATAAGGATTTTATTTACAGAATATTCATGTATATAACATAATACACAAATATATTCAGGCAGTTCAAGAACCCACTAGGAATGACGCTATTTTGGACCTGGTGATTTCTAATAATAATGAACTCATCTCTAACATTTGTGTGGGTGAGCATTTGGGGAACAGTGATCACAACATGGTCTCCTTTGAGATAATGCTGCAGAGACAGCGCTATAAGGGAGTAACTAATACGCTCAATTTTAGACGTGCAGACTTTGCCAGTATAAGGGCATCTCTGCAATGTGTCAACTGGGAAAGGCTTTTCATGGGGTTAGACACAGAAGGAAAATGGAACATCTTTAAAACATTGCTTTGTAGGTATACACAACAGTATATCCCCCTTGTAAGCAAGGAGAGGCATCGCAAAGCAAAACCTTTATGGCTGAATAAAAGTGTTATTGTCGAGGTTGGTAAGAAAAAACGTGCTTTTAGGGCATTCAAGTTAGCTGGGACAGCAGAAACTTTCATCAGGTACAAGGAAGCAAATAAAGCATGCAAAAAAGCTATCAAGCAAGCTAAAATAGAAATGGAAAGGGATATTGCTGCTAGGAGTAAAAAGAATCCTAAATTATTTTTTAATTATGTGAATAGTAAAAAAATGAAGCAAGAAGGGGTGGGAACTTTATTATCACGGGGGGGTAAGTTGGTGGATGAGAACGGGGAAAAAGCTGAAATTTTGAACTCTTATTTTTCATCTGTCTATACATCTGAGGAGCCAGATAATGAAGGCTTCCCTTGTAATATGCCCAGTTCTAGTAATTTAGCTACTGGCGCATGGGTCACTCGGGAGGAAATTCAAAAGAGACTTGAACATGTAAAGGTAAACAAAGGTCCAGGGCCGGATGGGATTCATCCCAGGGTATTAAATGAGCTGAGCGCTGTGATTGCCAAACCTCTTCACTTAATTTTTCAGGATTCATTGAGGTCTGGCATGGTGCCAAGAGACTGGCGGATTGCTAATGTGGTGCCGTTATTTAAAAAGGGATCCCGTTCTCAGCCTGAAAACTATAGGCCTGTTAGTCTGACATCAGTAGTAGGAAAACTTTTGGAAGGGGTAATAAGGGATAGGGTACTTGAATACATTGCAGTTCACAATACTATTAGTTTGTGCCAGCATGGTTTTATGCGTAACAGATCTTGCCAGACTAATTTAGTCGCCTTTTATGAGGAGGTGAGCAGGAACCTCGATGCTGGAATGGCAGTTGATGTCATCTACTTGGACTTTGCTAAAGCGTTTGATACAGTACCTCACAGAAGGTTAATGATCAAATTAAGGAATATTGGCCTAGAACATAATATTTGTAATTGGATAGAGAACTGGCTGAAGGATAGAGTACAAAGAGTGGTGGTAAATGGAACATTTTCTAATTGGACCAGTGTGGTTAGTGGAGTACCGCAGGGGTCAGTCCTTGGGCCATTGCTTTTTAACTTGTTTATTAATGACCTGGAGGTGGGCATAGACAGTACTGTTTCTATTTTTGCTGATGACACTAAATTGTGCAAAACTATACGTTCCATGCAGGATGCTGCTGCTTTGCAGAGCGATTTGACAAAATTAGATAACTGGGCAGCAAACTGGAAAATGAGGTTCAATGTTGATAAGTGCAAAGTTATGCACTTTGGTAGAAATAATATAAACGCAAACTATCTACTGAATGGTAGTGTGTTGGGGGTTTCCTTAATGGAGAAGGATCTAGGGGTTTTTGTTGATAACAAGTTGTCTAATGCCAGGCAGTGTCATTCTGTGGCTACTAAAGCAAATAAAGTGCTGTCTTGTATAAAAAAGGGCATTGACTCAAGGGATGAGAACATAATTTTGCCCCTTTATAGGTCCCTGGTAAGGCCTCACCTTGAGTATGCAGTGCAGTTTTGGGCTCCAGTCCTTAAGAAGGATATTAATGAGCTGGAGAGAGTGCAGAGACGTGCAACTAAACTGGTTAAGGGGATGGAAGATTTTAACTATGAGGTGAGACTGTCAAGGTTGGGGTTGTTTTCTCTGGAAAAGAGGCGCTTGCGAGGGGACATGATTACTCTGTACAAGTACATTAGAGGGGATTATAGGCAGTTGGGGGATGTTCTTTTTTCCCATAAAAACAATCAGCGCACCAGAGGTCACCCCTTTAGATTAGAGGAAAGGAGCTTCCATTTGAAGCAGCGTAGGTGGTTTTTCACGGTGAGGGCAGTGAGGTTATGGAATGCCCTTCCTAGTGATGTGGTAATGGCAGATTCTGTTAATGCCTTTAAAGGTGGCCATACACGCACCGATATTATCGTACGAAACCTCGTTTCGTACGATAATCGATTCAGCCCTGAATGGTGTGTGGCGGATCTGACGATGTTTCGTGCGACCGATGGTCGTACGAAACATCGTGAGATCGCCACGTGTATGGCCAGCTTAAGAGGGGCCTGGATGAGTTCTTGATCAATCAGAATATCCAAGGCTATTGTGATACTAATATCTACAGTTAGTACTAGTGGTTGTATATATAGTGTATGTATGTGAGTGTATAGATTGGTAGGTGTGGGTTAAGTGTGCTGGGTTTACTTGGATGGGTTGAACTTGATGGACACTGGTCTTTTTTCAACCCTATGTAACTATGTAACTATGTAACTATATATTGTTTCTTAGTGACATTCCAGAGGAATTGTATTTACATTCTGTTTTTAACCCTATAAAAATATTGCCTCAGTCAATATGAGATAATCTTATTCTAAATATGTGTGTATTTTAGACCTTTTTTTCCTTTAAACATATCTTAACATTCCCAGAAATAATTGTCTGAATAATAGTAAAAGTATTTTTTTTTCACCACTAAGAAAGTATTTCTGACCCAAGAGATTATACAGATTTCAAAACAATATGTCATTCATTGAAAAACTTTCCATAGGAAGAGACACCTGTTTGCTGTCTAGTCTGTGTTATTTTGCACCAAAACATCACTTTCCAGATCTTCTAAACATTCCCAGAGCTTTATATTTGGAAGCCTATTTTGATTCTTTGACATAAATCTAAGAGTTGTTTGCAACTAGTGACATTCAACAGGGTCTTATGGAAAGAATCACCAGCTTGTATCTGTCTTGCTGTTGCAGAGCTAAATCTGTATCTATATCAGCCCATCATATGCTGCTGAGAAATGTAGTTTGCGCACATAGGCTATGTACACATTCAACGGTTAATGTATTATTGAATGTATTGTAGAATTCCCTTTACATGCCTGATTTATTTGGTCATGTTTAAGCAGGGCCAAAATAAACAATAAGCAGTTCACCTATTGTCTGACCCATATATACATTGATTTTTATATGACCTAAAATGCCTATTTTAATCAAGTAAGGTAGAAGTGATTGCTTCTGGTTTGCTCATTTCTCATGTAGTAGTGTTGCGGTTCACAAATTATCCACTGTCCATTTGACTCACTAAACAATCTTAACAGCATTAATTGATCTTTATTATTATTTTAGTCCTACACAGAGTGGGTCAGATTCAGTTCAGTTTCAGTGTAGAATAACTTAACTCACGGTTTATTATGTAAAAACTTCTGAAGTCTATGGGGAAAGCTGGAACTGAATTAGAGATAAAGGGTCTATGTATGGGCTGCTTAAATATTATATAATTTTTGGGGATATACCGAATTGAGCATTTGGCCAAGATTTGGTCTCTTTCAGCAAGATTCAGATTTGGCCGAATCCACTACCTGGCGAATCGAAACGAAATCCTTAAAATCACATGACCTATTGTTACATAAACATGGAAATTGAAAAATGTTACCCTTCCATAGCCTAATTTACATATCAGTTAGGTATTCGGCCAAATTTTTTATGAAGGATTATCCAAAATAGTGGATTTGGTGCATCCCTAATATTATTAGTTTCCATAGGCAATAACTTGTTAATAAATTGAGTGAATATCCTTGTTATTTAGTAACAATTATTCTTTCTTCCCTCTTACTGCAATTACAGTACAGAAAATTACAAATACAAAATATTGTAAAATAATTATGAACACACAAAATGTTTTCTGAAGTAAATGCTTTCACTTTCCAGAAGATCAGAATTCAGAAATGAGCACAACACTGATTATGTTGGATTTAATCAAAAAAGAATGTTTCTCTTATGTTAATATCATGGTTAGAAATAGTCACAGATTCCTCACTTGTAAAGAGTTTTCATTTTCCCTTTTTAACCTAGGGTGGGAGCAGGGTAGTAAGTAAGTTGGCCAGGAGCATATTGCACCATCTGCAAGAACATTCATATTTTCCCTGAGAATAGAAAGTGTATTGGATCTCTATAAAACAGCTGTTAGTATAAATACTCGAGGAACCAAAATAGGGATACCTTTTTAGAAGCCAAATGTTAGTGAGCCTGCCTTTTTTTTAATTGAAAGAGTTTAAAAAACAGTTAACACCTGGTGTTTAAGTGTTAATCCAGAATCAAGCAATCTCTCAAAACTTGAATAGAAGAACTTGACTGGCCTACACAGAGCCCTGACCTCAGCCTAAGGAACACCTGTGGGATGAATTGAAACACAGACCACAAGCCAAGCCTGAACTCCAACATCAGGGCCCAGCCTTACTAATGCTCTTGTGGCTGGATGGAAGCAAATTCAATCAACAATGTTCCAAAATCTAGTCAAAAGCCTTTCCATAATTGTTAATATTTTTTATCAAACTTTGTTCAATTTGTCAGTTAAGAATATGTATATTATGAAATATGTGTATACCAGAATATGTCCAACTTCTCTGAGTTGTCAAATTGTATTCTGTTCTATGAGATTCAGGGCCACTAAAGCAAGCTTTAGGTGTCCATGGACATGGATCAACTTCTATGTACTAAACAGACAGAATCTTATTTTATATTATGATCAATTATTATGTATTGTTAGATATGGTCACGTAGAATCTTCCTTGATTGCTGCTATATAGTATAGTATAGAATAATTTCAAGGCAGTTAAGTCATGGTGTGATCTATGGTTCTTGCTGCTAAAAATCTTTAAAAACTGCTGGGCTAGATGAGATTTTATATAAAGAGTTTGTGTACAGTTATGCACAGGACAGGGCAGATTCAAAGCTTCCAAAGTAACAGCAACTGCATTTATTACATGGGGCCCCGTACTTGAGCTTTAGAAATGGGATAACAGTAATGTAGTGTTCTTAAAACCACTGAAACACCAAACACTGGTTACTTTGGCATGCAATTGCTCAGGTTTCCGTTTGGATTTTTTCACATTTCATTTTCTCCCCACCTGCTGCTTCCTATAGTACAAATGCATCTATTTATTGGAAATCACTCATTTTCTCAGAGCTGGTTTGGAATAGGAAATCAACCCTGAAGGATTGCAGACGACAAAGGATGCAGTGGAGGGGTGTGGTACAGCAGAACAAAAAACTAGTGTTCAGCTTCATGCACAACCCACATTTTTAGTGACTGCAGAGGTAGCATTCCATAAAATGTAAAAAAATATCCAGTAAACTGACACAGGGCTCTCGATTTTTGATTCAGGTCAAGTGTCATATTTGGTAGCAGCCTGTTTGCTATAAAATAATTTGCATTTTCTTTATGTACCTTCCATTATAAAGGCTATGCATTAAGGACATTTTTGCTGAACTACCAAGGTCACTGTAAGAAGTTTTGAAGTGGTATTTTTGCTGACAGAATTGTGACTCGCTTTTTGATCTTCTATAGCTCCTTTATAGTCACAAAGTATGTAACGGAAATCTACTTGTTGTACGTTAAGCTTGTTGGAGTAACCTAACAATTTAGTATAAAACAATTATGATTCTTTATCTCTACAGACTGCAAGGATAACTACCAGTACAGTTGGTGTTTTTTTTTTTATTCTGATACATTTAGCTGTATAAAAAAAATTGTGTTCGGCCGAACCTCGAATCCTTTGTAAAAGATTTGGCTGAATACTAAACTGAATCTACATCCTAATTTGCCTTTAACTTTTACTCTGCAAATTGAATATAAAGTGGTTATCAGCTGCTGGTAGATAAATAGCTATGGGCGTGAATCTGTTGTTTTAGATAGAACGTGTTTAGAGGATCTAGGTTTTTAAATATTTATTTCAAGATAAAAATCTTTAACCCATTACATAATGATGTGTTACAGGGAATTAATAGCTTTGGTGTTTACTTAAATGCTTTAGGGCTGTAGCACCAATCTTCCCGAAATGCCATCCCGCCGGCGAAAATGTAAATCACCGGTTGGATGGTATGCGCGGCGGCAGTTGCCTTGAGAGGAAACTTCCGCGATTTCACTGAAACCGAGCCGCCGCGTATGCCATCCCACCGGCAACTAATCTCCCCATGTGCCAGAGCCCTTATGTTCCTAGACCCAAGCAAAAGATAAAATGCCTGGGTTTTCTTAAATGTTGAAGTGCACACATATATATATATATATATATATATTATATATGGGGGCTGTCATACAGAGCTACCACTGTTAATGGAAGGCACTATTATTAACATTTATTTATAAAGTGCCAACATATTCCGCAGCGCTGTACAATAAGTGGGTTTCATACATTGGACATACATACAAAGCAATCAATACCCGATACAAGAGGTGAAGAGAGCCCTGCCCAAAAGAGCTTATTATATTACTATATTCCACTGTTGTCTTCAAATCTGTATGTGTATGAGCAGATCATAAAGCATAGGTGAATTTCAGTAGCACAGAAGCACAGTAAAGGTTCTTCTGCAGGATTAAGAATAATTTAAAGATTTCTTAAGATCGCAAATATCATGAATATGCTTACAAAAAAATCAGATTAGTCATGATAATATCGTATTGGTGATCCGGAAGTCACAAAATTTTCATATCCGAATGATCGTAAAATGCAGGAAAACATTTCCGATTTTGATCCTTCTGTGCATGATTTTGGAAACCTCCCATAGGAATCAATGGCACTCTGCAGCTCCAACCTGGCCCAGGGAAAGTCACGATACCGAAGCTTGAATGAATCCGAAACTTTCATACTGAGCACAACAATACGATTTTGTCGCACAAATTTTGTCACAAAATACGAAAAAGTCGCGCAGGTACGAAAAAGTTGCCGAAAATACGCCGAACAAACTCTCAGAGCATTTGTGGATTAGTAAATGTGCCCCTAAGTCTTGCATCCAATGATCATTAAAGTGAGGAGGGTATATAAAAAGCTAATTATTGTAGGAATATTATGATTATTTGTGGGCAGAGTTTAACATAAATGGCTTTCTTAAAGCCATAAAATATTTCCAGTATTTCAAAGGCAAGAAAAATTAAACAAGGGATTTAATAGTATATTCTTGGTTTAATTCCATAGTAGTCAGGGAATATAAACTGTGCTGAGCACATGCAGTTAGACTCCTTTTGTGGATCTGTGATTAAATAAAAATGGTCTACCAGCCAAGGAGAATAACCCTACATTTAACAAAGTTATACCCAAATATATAAGCATGCTATATTTAATAAATATCCACACACCTTCAATTAGTTCAAATACTTTCCCCATATTTGTGCGTGTGCGCGCGTGCACGTATATATCCTCAAAAATTGCAATGCAATGAAATTAAAACATAATTAAAATGATATATGTGTGTGTATATACATATATTTTTGTAAACTATATATATATACAGTATATATATACCTCAAAAGACACTGTCACCGCACTCATCCATGGTGTGAATCCCGGCGCTATGCAACTTCAGGACGCTGTCACATCCCTCCACTAAATATAGATTTGAAAAAGATGCGGCACACGGATTATTTGCAAAAAAAGTGTATTAAAAAGAATCACATCACATATGCGACGTTTCGGACAAAACACATGCCCTTTATCAAGCCTGTAATATATATATATATATCTGGGGTACAGACTAGGCAGGAAACAACCCAGTTTGTGGTAATTAAGGGGTTTAGAGAGTTTGTGGTAATTTCCAAGCAAAAGATCGGAGCAGGCGGCTGTCAGTCATAGTCAGGAGTCAATCAGAAAGGTCAGAAGCCAGAAATCAGTGGATTAGGAATTATAGTGCATCCAGGAGTTGAACCTATAATCGAGCATTAAACCAGGGACCTGAGCGTTCTTTAAAGGGCATATATACCATACATTTTTACAATGCACTAAACTATGTAAAATAATGTAAAATAGAAGGAAGTGCTTTTATTTTAATACCTTTGGGTTCTGATATGTCCATAACTGCTTGAAAACTGTGCTCTACCCAGACCTTATGCCAGCTTCCGGTTTAGACTCTTCAGTATGAGGCTGGGGCAGCCGGCCCTGATAGACTTCAGTAACAACCGATGAGCTCTTTGCTGCTAATGATCATTGGACAAAACCTTAACAGCTTTTTACCTAGGCTTCCTGTTTGAATCTGCCTAGCCACTTAATCCCATGTTTATGGGGCGTTATTTCCCCCAATTTTCATTCTGCTGACTGTAGACTAGGCAGCTCCACTGGAGTTTCACCTAATTTCTTCCCCTCTGAATTATAAGGAAAAACGCTTTATAAACAAGATCCTTGTTTGCATGTCCATTTGCACAAAAAGAGGGATAAAGCCCATATTTTATTCTTCATCTCTCTCTTGGATATGAGGTTAGGTCAACTCAGACATCAGCCAGTTACTGTATTCAGTTTGAATCTGCTCTTGACTAAAATTCATAGCATTTGAAAACTGTTTTTAGGTAATTGTGTGAAGAAATGAGTAAAGGCGTATGTTTAACCTCAAGTCCACAAGAGGGAATAATTAGAGGTACAAATTTATGTAGACCTAGACCAAAAATAAGCCCAAAATGGTCAGCTGCTACATCAGGTAAGTATGTCAATAAAAACATAATTGTACAATGTATTTATGTTAAATAAGTATAGACAACAGAACCTAGAAACAAACCATTATCCTTGTTACTTTCAATCTCTTGATTGCAATTTTCTGTTCACAAATTATGTATTTTTCATATTTAAATATAAAAATTACAGTTAGGTTTTGTATTCAGCCAAGTCTTTTCTGGAGAATGTAATCGACTGAATAAGCAACCCTTCCAAGTGGATTATACTGTATAATATGATGTGATATTATTGTGCTTGTGTCTATCATTATCTATAACTTATATCTATAATCTATATTAAAGAAAACTGTGTAGAATTATCAGTACACATAGGCATTTTATAGTTGTTGTTTTCTTAATTTTATTTCTTTTGTTAATTGGGAAAAATTATAAATCTGTTGTTCAGGTGATGCCCTCCCAAGTTATACATTAATCAAAATATATGACACCTCAACATATAAACCTCTTTCATAGATATCTGAGCATAGTATTTCACATGATATTAACATCTTCAAAATTAAATAACTGTAATATATCTGGATCTTAATGCTCATTTTTTGTTTATTTAGAACTTCTCATTATAACTGAGTATTGTAATATTGAAAACATAAGTAATTCAGGTAATTCTGTTTTAGTCTTTGAATCCAAGAAAGTTTAAATGACTAAAAAAATAACAAACTGAGAATTGGCAGAAGTCAATGGTGTTCTAAACTGTTGCCTTCTGTAGTACGATGAATAATACAGAAATAGTTCCTTCTGTTTCACATGTACAGGGATAAAAAGCTTTGATGGTCATTTTGGGTGAGAATTTGAACTTATGACCTGAATATATGCACAGATGTTTTAGGTAATTAAATAATATACCATAACAAAGTTGGAAAGGCTGCAGAAAGGTTGACTTCAACCTTATAAATCACTTTAATGTTGGAGGGCTTTTTCCATGGTCTGTAGTCCTACAGCTACTAAAACTAATGAATTTAACTTTGTGTGTAATATATATATATATTACACACAAAGTAAAATTAATTAGTTTTAGTAGCTGTAGGACTACAGACTGTAGTCCTACATATATATTACGGTATATATATATATACAGTATATATAAAAAGTCCTCAGAACAGCACCTCATTCCAAAATGCTAATAGATAGCCACCCTTGTGCACTGAATACAAAATACAAAATAAAACACAACCAGCACCAAGGGTCTTATAGTTCAAAACAATCTCAAGTGTATTGCATGTATAAGCAACATTTTGGTCCCTTTTGGGACCTTTTTCAACGTCGGTTATACATGCAATACACTTTGATGTTTTGAACTATAAGACCCTTGGTGCTGGTTGTGTTTTATTTAATATATATATATAAAAATTCCCGGTGCGAATTTTGGGCGCAGTCTTGCACGCAATACGTTTATTTGCGCCTTTATGCGCGCAGTGTGTTAGTTCACGCCTTTATGTGTGCATTGCGGTAATTTTTGCCTTTACGTGCGTTTTGAACTCTACATGCAGTATATTGTTTATCGGTCCCTAAGCTGACTGACATCATAGAGCATGTGCATGGAATCAGCAGGAAAGAAGATGGGGGTTACTGGTGGCAACTTCAGAAACACAGATCTTCATGTCAAAAAGGCTCTAGATACGTTGGGCTGGTATAGAACCCCAAAACATAATTTACCACATTGTTTCCTTTCCAGCTCAATGCCATTATAGGGCACAGATATTTATATTATCAGGGCCTATGGACTTAACCTTCCTGGGAAGGTTGTGCACCCAGGAACACTCAGGAGTAGAACCTATATCCTGGCATTAAACCCGGCTCCCTGGTGTCCATCTTGTTTCCGAAGTGGATCGCTCCACAACAGAGCACTTCTGACAATAATATCTTTGGTTGCAAATACTTCTGCTAGATAGGCTTTTGTAGTATGTTCATAGTTCATTGTACAATTTATAGTCAAATGATTGTTGCTTCTAGAAAATATATAATTATTCTCCATGAATGAAAATAATGTATGCTAATGAGGTAACCAAAAGGATAATTTATTCAAGAATTATTGCAGTTGCATTTTAATTTTGGCACCTATGCAGTATTACCTTTCACTCATTTTGTTAAATAACAATTTTTGCCATATGCAGTAATAAAACCACAATCAGTTCCTTATGGATTGGTGGCATTCATGCTGTGTTCCCCTAAATAAGTCTTACAGATAGCTGTAGTTTGAGAAAAAATGAGAAGAAGAGGTTCAGCTAAACACTACAATTGTGTCAGACAGGTTATTGTGTCACACAGGCGATAAAAAGGCCAGCTGTTATGTTCTGGAGCACTAAAACATTATATTGCCTAGTCCTACGCTTAAGGGAAAATGCCCATACCTGGTGCACTCTTACCTTCCAGTTTGTGCCTGTTACCCAACCACTTAGATTGTAAGCTCTATGGGGCAGGGACCTCCTTCCTACTCTGTCTCATACCTCATGGCACTTATTCCCTGTGCATTTATATATATATTTATTGTATTTATTTATTATATCACTCATCCTCCCTGTGTGTAATTTTGTATTTTGTAAGATTGTGCAGCGCTGTGTACCCTTGTGGCGCTTTATAAATAAAGTTACACATACATACATACATAATATGAGAGCTGCAAAAGCATTCATTTTATTTAAAGCACTGACACGGTTGAAAAGTTTAAAAAACTTGAAATGCAAAAGTACTTTACCTAATAGTGAAAAGGCTCAGGTATCACACGCGCTAGAACAAAACAGATGTTCTTGCTCTAGAGATGTGATGGATTTTTCCTCAGAGACTTGGTATTTCTTTCAGTGCTGACAAATCGTGCATGAGATTTTGCTATATTTCCTTATAAAGCTGTTCATAAAGTGATAAATACTATAGATGCCACATACCACATTTTGGATACACAGAAATATTCTTCATTGCTGCCATCTAGGGATGCTAGTAATTTTCAGTACGGGTGAGAAATTTTTATACAAACCAACCAAATCTCACAGTAAATCATGACTTTGATGTGAAGTATTTATCCGCTAATCAATAGCAGTCAAGTTTTCCATAGAATGCAAGCTTTCCATAAGAAAATATAAGCTGTGCATCTTGCAATATCCATACAAGCTATATAGTTTAAGACCATGAAGTATACCATATGTCAAGCATGGAATGATCCATATTTATGCCATTGTGTTTTCGACGCTTTTGTAGTAGGAAACAAGTAGTACATATGTGTTATTTTAATTTTGCTTTATGTTTTACTTAAAATTCAGCAAATTGAAATAATGTGTAAGTGAGGATTGTGTGTTTTTCTTTTAATAATATACAGGAATACATTGCAAATTATGATTGCAGCAGGGCTATTGTAGGGCTTATTTACAAACCAAGCCCAATTTTCCACCTCATTGTTAAATTAGCATTAGCTTTTCACCATTATGGGCATAAATAAGAAGCTGTTTTTTGAAGATTGATGCAGGTCCAGGCTGAAAGTAGTTTCTGGAATCCCTGTTATCTATTTATGCACTCTTTACCTAATAACATAGAGATGAAAAAAGACCAGAGTCCATCAAGTTCAACCCTTTATAAACATAAAAACTGTAGATATTAGTATCACAATAGCCTTGGATAGTATACTCATCCAGGCCCCTCTTAAAGGCATTAACAGAATCTGCAATTACAACATCACTAGGAAGGGCATTCCCCAACCTCACTGTCCTCACCGTGAAAACCCACCTACACTGCTTCAAATGGAAGCTCCATTCCTCTAATCTAAAGGGGTGACCTCTGGTGCGTTGAACGGTATGGGGCGTTTTTATGGGAAAAAAGAACATCCCCCAACTGCCTATAATCCCCTCTAATGTACTTGTACAGAGTAATCATGTCCCCTCGCAAGCGCCTTTTTTTCCAGAGAAAACAACCCCAAGCTCGACAGTCTTACCTCATAGCTTAAATCTTCCATCCCCTTAACCAGTTTAGTTGCACGTCTCTGCACTCTCTCCAGCTCATTAATATCCTTTTTGAGGACCGGAGCCCAAAACTGCACTGCATACTCAAGGTGAGGCCTTACCGGGGACCTATAAAGGGGCAAAATTATGTTCTCATCCCTTGAGTCAATGCCCTTTTTTATACAAGACAGCACTTTATTTGCTTTAGTAGACACTGAATGACACTAACAGATCATTATTTTTTTCTTAGTAAAAGACTGTTCATTCCATGTTAAAAGTGTATATTCCTGTTTTTTGCCTAATATTTCATATGTTGCTGTAATAAGACAGAGAGAACTGGCCATACGTCAAAATATATTAACTTTCATGCCAATTTTGTAAGCCACTTGGTTTTAATCGTTGTTTATTAGCAATATTTGGAGGATTAGCCCACAGGGTAAACAACAGTGGTGTGTTTAAGCATAAATATATTTATGTTCTAAATCCTCAATGTGAGTGGTCACAACCCTTCAAACACAAGACATACTCTTGTGGTTTTATGACAGTATTTATAAAACTGTTAGTGGTCTTAAGGATGAGAGATGACTTTTCCTGAATGCTTTTTTTTTAAATGTTAATAGAGTGAGGTGAAAGGTTAGGTTGGTGGTAAGTATGTTCAGGTGCAGCAAAACTGTGTGCAACAAAATGTTTATTGACATCCTTTAGACCACAGATCATCTTTTTTTTTTTTTTCAAATCTCATTCTGAAACACAAACATCCAAGACTTAAAACATCCTTGGTAAAGGAGCTGACAGGAACTTTTTTCCACAGAACATCAGCTGTTTTTATGTATTTTGAGGCCCTGCCTCAAGCAACTCCCATGAATGGGATCTTATGGCTTAGTTCCCACTTGCTACATGACTTTGCTACATGTGCTCACACCTGCCGCAGTCCCTACAGACATGCCAGTGATGGGTGAGTTGGGCAAGGCATATAAGTGAGAATGGTGTGGTGGGTTGTAATAGGGTTGGGTCCAGACAGCTTAGGGTTGGACATGTATAAGCTTAATTCCTTGGGGGTCTTTTTTTAACAACCCCCAAGGAATTAAGCTTATACATGTCCAACCCTAAGCTGTCTGGACCCAACCCTATTACAACCCACCACACCATTCTCACTTATTTGCCTTGCCCAACTCACCCATCACTGGCATGTCTGTAGGGACTGCAGCAGGTGTGAGCACATGTAGCAAAGTCATGTAGCAAGTGGGAACTAAGCCACAAGATCCCATTCTGGTCATACTCTCAATCATTTCTAATGATGCTCAGAATATTTAACAGGGTATTAACTTGAACAGTTCACATTTTCTGTTTATTTTACTTTTGTAAAATCATATGATATTTGTTTTCACATAATTTTACAAAAAAAAAAAAGTTGAACTTTAAGTTGTGGCCCTGACCTGTCTATTTGGATTCTCTTGTCATTGTGAGTGTTTCATTTGCTTGTTCTATTTTAAGTTATTTCAGCCAACCCCCAAAAAACAAAAGGGAAAAAAGCAAGATTTAAAGAGTTGTTAGACCAATAATTATATATTTATATAGTTAAACAGATATAGAGGATGTGTGTTGCCAGCAACCCTTCAGTAAGAGCTCACATTATTCTTTGTGTTATTACAAAAAAACATGGATACAAACAACTCCTGAAAAGTAAATAATAAAAAATCCTCTCAGCTCTCATATTGTATTGTTTATTTGCTCTGTGGTCATGGGATATTATTTTGATGAAACTATCCATGGTTATCATTATGTACCCGTCTGTTCCAAAGGTTATGCAACTAAGAAAATATTTGTGGTTTTGTTTATCTTTACGCAACTAAATAACAGAATGTGTGTTATTTTATCTCATTGCATTCAAATATGTTGTTTTTTGCAACATAAGGGGTACTTAAGGCCACCTAAAGTTTCAGACTAAGATGCATGATTCCATAAAGCTGTTACTCTGCTTCCCAAGTACAACAACCATAGATAGCATGTTCAGATGTGGGACAAAAGTCCAAAACTAAAGACTCTATTTCATGAAAAGCTTTTTTTCAAATGAATCTTGTTTAAAGTGTTTTCAAAATAACCCTCACTAAAAATGGACCTGAAGATTCTTAAACTCCCCTGTGCCCTTGTTGCGTGTCTTACATTCTAGCTAAGAGAAGTACATACCATTTTCTTTATCTAGTTTTGCAATTATGGGAATCTATATGGGGACCTAATAAAGACCTACTACACTGAAGAACTGTAGCTTCTATTTCCTCTAAGGCTCATTTATCAATATATCAAATTCATCTTAATGTTTATCATTAACCCTAATGATATTTCTAGTTCAGGGCTTTCTATTGCTGCTTTAAAGGTGTCTGTAATATGGCTTGCAGATGTTACTTGGCCTAGGGATCCATTATTACTTTGTAGTAATGGGCAAAATAATTAGACAGGCATGGATTTGTGGTAAATTTCCACGTTTCGCTATTAGTGGATTATTTAGTGCAACAGACGAGAAAATTCACTGCGGAAAAAATCATGTGTGACAAAAAATTGTTGCTCGCATTGAAAAAAAATTGTCACGTGCATTTTAAAAAATTATGTGTGGCAAAAAAAAAAATGTTGTTTGACGTGCGCTGTTAAATGCATTTTTAGCCGTTTCACAAATCTTTTGCAAGATTAGCAAATTTTTCAGCGAAGCGCAATGGGACAGATTCGCTCATCACTATTACTTTGTTTATCCTTTTTAACTTAACCAAGGTCCTCTTTCAGACCTATATTAAAGGGGATCTGTCACCATAAGAAATAATTCCAAATCCATCTATCATGTTAGCTGAGCAAAATCAACTTTACTTGCACAATATAAATGTTTTTTTCCCCTTCAGTCTTATAATTTACAATCACAGCCAGCAGGGAGGCACAATTTTTTGGGCAGTGTTATTAAGGGAAGCTTTGTTTCCCCCCCACATCTAGGAAGTGCTGAAATCTGAGCTATCAATCATATATTGCCTGTACCATATATATATTACCTGTGGCATAGAGGTGGGGCAGGCAATATATGATTGACAGCTCAGATTTTTAAATACATTTATAACAGGTATGGAAAATTTAATTCAAAAAATAATTTGGGTTCCATGTTTAATTTTTGAAGAACTTTTATTATACAGCTTTTTATGTGTGGGTTACAGGTTCCTTTTAATGTCACAACAGTTTACTGGTCAGTATTTTGAGTGTTTGAAGCAAAAATACGAGTTTCCAAAAGTTGAATTTTCAAGATACTAATTTTAGAAAACCGAAAAGTCACTCTGGAAGTATCGTGTTCTACGTTATAAAAAGACACCATATCTGGAAATCCCTGATCCCGGGTATTCTGGTTTATATTTTCTAAACTGTTTTTCTTGACAATTCCCATTGATTATCTGTAAGGAGTTTGTTCGACCCTTTGTCTGTGTGGTTTTATCTAGGGTCCTCAGGCTTTCTCCCAAATATACTGACACGTTAAATGGCTCCTGACAAAGCTGGAGCTAGTTTCTGGTGTAAACATTGTAGGGACCATACTAGGCTCTCCTGGCACAAGAACTGATGCAAATGGTAAATAGTCTCTTTGTTTTTAATAAAAGATCATTTTTTTTCTTGCAACTTTTCTCAAGAGAATAACCTGTGGTTGTTGTATTTGTGCAGGTTACTTCTAACAGAGACCAATAAAATCACATGTGTTCCAAATGTCAGAGAAATACAGACTGTTAGAGCCCATAGCTCTCACAGGCGAGCATTTCTTTGTGTTTCACCTGTCTGTGGCAGTTCTATGTGGCAAGTACAACCTCTTTTGAAAATAATGGACTCCATTAACTCATGTGTTCCCTCATGGTATAACACATTAAAAAAACTTGAGTTTGGGTTTGCCAGAAGACAGAATCATTTTACCTGCTTCAAAATATAATGCTGACTGAAAAATCTGATGTAGGACAAATAACGGTATGGGGCTATTTTTCATGCTTAGGCCAGTGACCCTGGTTTAAGGTGCCTTGACAATTCCCTGGTTCCTTCTTAGTGCAACAATATGGGAAAGGTCTTCTACATCATAATATTATTCCCAAGAGCAAGGCAATGTCTGTACAGAATTGGTTTGCATAGAAGGAATAGAAGAACTTGACTATGGTCCAAACATACAACATTAATCACCAACTGTCTTAGAATAAGGAGCCATATATACTGTATGTCCATGCTGTGCAGTACAGCATTAGAAATTTAAATACCTGGAAAGCAAGAGCTTTTCATTCTAAGGTCCTTTTTCACATCCACCCAACACATGCAGTAGGGTCAGCTGCAGCATCAGGAGCCAATTAACCTGACTGTGTTTTTGGAATATGGAAGGAAACCAGAGTACCTCAAGGGAACCCGCCCAGACATTTGGCTGTTTATGTTCAAATCTAAATAATTACCTAGATTCAAAATTTCGCAACAGACAATGTTTCTTTATCTTAATACATCCAATTACTGAAGTTTAAATCAGTCTGATTATCACATACTGATTGCAATATTAATATCAATAATATGATTTTAGGGGCATTTGTACTGAGGCATTGGGAATGCAGGAAATTTGTTTAAATCTCCTGCATGTGAAGTCCCAATAGTCCCAGGACAATTATGGAAAGCCCCTTAAGTCCTTAGGTGGCTTGTAGTGTTTTAAAAATGCCACTGGTTAAATTGCCTTTACTGATTTATTAGTGTGCCATTAATATAATTCCATACAAGATTCTTGAAGATGAGTCCAAGAAAGTGATTGGAAGCAGCAATGGAAAGAAAATGTCTTGGTGAAATTTATAGTCACTTATAAAATCCAGTAACTCGACTATAGTCTAATCTGGGAAGTTTTTGCGTAGCTCATGATTAAGTGCTGGAGACTTCGGCTGTAGACTCTAAAGACAGATGGAAATTTTCAGAGGGTGGCATTTTGTCAGAGAATGTTCCTACAATTAAACAAAGTGGGAAGAGATGTGTTTGGATTATTTGATATATGTTTACAAGTCACATAAATTGTAACATCTAAGACTAACTTTCTTTCTCCTTCTATATAAATATCTGGCATGATACACTCAGATTTTTATTATGCATTCAGTATGTTTCCAAAATTACATCACTGAATCTTTTTGATTTCGAAGAGCACTATTATTAGGAAGTGAAGTGTGTTTATTTGGTACTTCCAGTTTTGTGCATCATCTTGGGAACTTTCATAGTGTACAAGAGATACTGTTAATTTCTTGAAAAGTTACAGTATTTTGCTATTTTAAGGGAGGAGGTTTCTGTGATAAGAAATTGTGGTTACATGCCACTGATATAAATTAGTCTGATATAAATTACCAGACTATAATTAGCTACTTTATCTAAATTCTCTGTTAAAATCATAACTTTCCTCACTTGAGCCTCAGGTCAAATCCAGGCCCGGATTTGTGGAGAGGCCACAAAGGCCCGGGCCTAGAGCGGCAGAAATGTAGGGGCGGCATGCCGCCCCGCCGCAACAACATTTTTAAAGGTTTCTTCCATACGGAGCAGTGGAACTTCTCCCCACTGCTCCGTATGGAACTTTAAATGTATGCGCATGCAAGCTTGCGGGGGGCGTGGGGGATGCAAGCGGCCGTCCGCTCGATTGCCCATGCGCGTTGGGCGGGCGGGGAGGGGCGATCAACGGGGGCGGCCTAGGGGCGCTCTGAAGACAAATCTGGCCCTGGTCAAATCACAGCATGGTGATTTGAGCAAAGCCATCAGAAACACATTTAGTACTCTTGGGCTGCACTTATCATACTAATGATGAAATCATACTACAGAAATTATGAAACCTGGTAACCCCCATATGTATGTATATATTTACTTATATCACACTGCTTATGTATAAGCTCATATGTAAAAACCCTGCTTCATCTAAATAAACAATTTTTATAAAAACATACTTTTATAGTAGTATGTGCCATTGGATAATCCTAATTCTAATTAAATAGAAAATTGCTATTTTAAAAACTAAGGGCGCCTCTTTGGATCATACAATTTACAAGGCACAGAAACAAACAAGGCAGATATACATGTTAGGTCACATGAGCCAATTAATGGACACTCTCACACTTCTTCCTTTCACAGCTTCAGTTACGTTATTTTTTGTTAGGTGATCTCACAGACCATCACATACAGACAGGCTTATTTCTAATGAATACAATGCTGCCTGTGTTTGGCAGTGCTGTATTTATTAAGTGCTGGCTGGGGGAAGTATGTGGGCACCCCATTGGATTCCCCCAGTATATGTGTCATTTAGACAATGAGTACACAGTGCTACTGAGTCTTCTACTTGCCACCTCCAATCGAGCTGCAAAAAGTCCTCTGTAAATGGGAGTGATTTTGTGCCCCTTAAAGTTCAACTAGATATATGTGTAGAAGAGCTAAAACATATATCATAAATAGTTATTTGTGTCTTTCAAGTTCTAAATTATAATGCTCAGCGTCAGGAGTTCTAAACTGCACTGCATCTCTGGAAATAGTTTAGAGAATAAAAATAATCTGCATATAATTAACATCTTATGTTATTATTAATAATTATGTTGTTCCACAAAGGTTGTAGGTGGTATTGGGCATGAGATTTTTTTTCTGGTAAGACTATTTGTAATTGTACCAGGAGCTGGGGTAAAGGTGAGACAGCAAGTAGCAAAGCAGGATTAGATATCAAGCCTTGTTAATGCAAGTTAATGGAATTCATCTTCTACACATGTGTCTGCTTTATAACCTTACATTATAGACACCATTTCATAAATGGGGGTATTATTTTCTTTGAAGGTGGATTATTTAGCTTTTTAAAGCTTTGCTCTACTATTTTGTTTAATTATATCAAATTTATTTTACTTATTTGAAAAGTGGCAAAACCTCATTTGCCCCTTGTCCCTTTTATGCACCCGCTTAAAGGAACAGTAATACTAAAAAATAAAAATGTTTTAAAATAATTAAAATATAATGTACTGTTGCCCTGCACTGGTAAAAGTTGTGTGTTTGCTTCAGAAAGACTACTGTAGTTAACAGAAATAGCTGTTGTGTTGCCATGGGGGCAGCCATTTAAATTGAAAAAAGGAGAAAAGGCACAGGTTACATAAGAAGATAACCGATAACTCTGTAGAATACAATGGGAATCTATGCTACTTATGTGTTATCTGCTTAGTAACCTGTGCCTTTTCTCCTTTTTTCAATTTAAATGGCTGCCCCCATGGCTACACAGCAGGGTATTTATATAAACTGTAGTAGTGTTTATGAAGCAAACACACAACTTTTACCAGTGCAGGGCAATAGTACATTATATATTAATTATTTTTATACACTTTCATTTTTTGGTGTTACTGTTCCTTTAAATTAGATTCCTTATATCGACGTTGCCTTCATCACTATGGGTTATATCACAGGGTTATTTGGTTGGTCACTGATGCTTGAGACATTTTATTCTCCATTTTATAAGATGCATTATAGGTTATGGGAACAGTTTTACTGCTAAACAACATATGTTGTGTGTCATTAAAGTAAAGAAACATCCAGTGCTTGTAAGCTCCAAGGACTTTGGGATATAACCTCTTTGCTTCAACTCTTACACCATTCTTTGTTCTAGACAAATACAAATTCAATGTCAGCTGTTCTTTTGGCTCCACATACTGCATCTAGACATATTTCCCTGATGAGTCTGATGACTATTGTTATTAATGGTGTAATCAAATGAGTTTGTATCAAAAATACTTCTTAAGGGCAATGGGAAATAGGGAAGATTTCAGATGGTTTATGTCATGTTTTTAGTAACAGCAGTGTATGTTTTTAGGAAAAAATACCAAACTGTTTTAACAATAATGTTAAAAGATAAAAAGTTATTTAACCTAAAATTCTATGTACAATTCATACGCCTTATATAAAGCAAAGGAAGACTAGTTTTCTAAAAAAAAAAAAAGTGAAATTCCGGAAACCAGTGCCATACAGCAATGCAATGTTAAAAATTGTTTATACAAGAGTATTCTAAAAATCCCCAGAAAATTATATATTTGCCATTATTTCAGCATTAGCTATAAGCGGTAGGAATTTGATTGGTGCTCTAGGTCCCACTCTGTTGTGCCACTGAAATCATATTGATGCTGGCCTATTCTTTATTGGTAAGAAACTTGGTTAATTGTACAACATCTCCCTTGTACTGTATTTTGTGTGTGTGTTATCAATGTAGTTTTAAACTAAAGTGAAGAATGGCTGTTGGGTCCCAGGATATTGTTAAACTGTTACCAGGATGTAATCAGAGGTAGCCATATATTTGTCATTTTTGTGATAATTCAACATCAACCTTGTGTTTTTTTCCAGCGTAGAGTTAAGGATGTCATATCGCCTATCGTCTTTGAAGCATCGTATAGTCTTGGTGAGCATATCATTAATAACCAGCAGAAAGAACTGCCTGCTCTTAAGCCTATACTTCGATGGAAAAAGGGAGACAAGCTAGCACAGCGAAATCAGGTAACAATGATCAGACCTTAAAAATATTTTAATTATAGCTGGTTTATATATTTTTTTCAAGTTTTGTGTCTGAGTCAGCCATGGTAATTGCTTTAAAGTGAATGTTTTCGTTTTTTTTCCAGCTTACCTAGAGTTTCAAAGTAACTGATAACATGACCCTAATATTCTAGGAATTAAAGGGCCATTAAAATGAATTACAGTTTCACTTTTCAGAAACTATATTTGTCAAACAGAAAATAGTATGTTTTTTGCAGTTTTAGGGCTCTGGCACATGGGGAGATTAGTCGGCCACGACAAATCTACGTTGTCGCGGGAGACTAATCTCCCCGAAATGCCATCTCACCGGCAAAAATGTAAATCGCCAGTGGAATGGCATACGCGGCGCTGCGATTTCCCCGAAATCGTGGAAGTTTCCTCTCAAGGCCAAAATCGTGGCGCCGCGTATGCCATCCCACCGGTGATTTCGGGGAGATTAGTCGCTCGCGACAACGTAGATTTGTCGTGGGCGACTAATCTCCCCCTGTGCCAGAGCCCTTACAAATTATAATTGTTATATTATGATATACAAATAATATTGATAAATAGCACATTAGATGTCATTTTTTTAGAAAATGTCTTTTTTTTATTCTTTATATAAGAATTTATTCTTTTATATAAGAATGTTTTTATTTATATCTCTTTCACAAGCACTAAATAGAGACCAAGCAAGAAAGCAAAGAATGCATGTTGTTTTCCACCCAAATTACAGCTGTTTCTGTATCAAAGAGGGGAGGGGGTTACATGTGCCTATGTCGCAGAAATACTAATCACCTCAGTCTGTGTGGGATATCCTTGTATAAAAATATCATGAAAGCTTCTGTTTAATACAAGGGAAGATAGAACAAGGAATGTCTTATTGTTTTAATGCTCTTGGGGGAAGGGATATAGAAAGTTTTTAGGCCAACATTTTCACATCTGGAGTGAATTGTAATTTTACCTTTGACCTGACTGATTTCTTTGTGCATATGAGCCAATATTAACAAAAAATGGACAAAGACTCAGGTCTGATATGTGACGCACAGATCCTAATCCTTATACCCCAAATCTCCAAAGCCCTTTTTTTTTAGACTATAAACAAACCTTACTTTGCAAGTCTAATGCACAATACTTTGCTAGTGTGTTTGACCAGTTCAGACAGCATAAAATCAGATGTGAATTAAATGCAATAAATCTGTGTTTTTAAATCATATATAACAAATTTGTAATATATGCCTCTACAGAGAACATGAACTGTTTGCTAAATGTTACAGTTGAAACTTTCTAATCTTGAAAATCCCTTAGTTGAATCCTACTCAATAAGAATCATTTGTCTATCACAGATAGTCTAATTGTTCTTGCGCCTAGAAAAATTGTTACTATAGTGTGCCTTTTTAGATGCTACAAAGTGACATATAATTTCTTTATGAGTATGATCTACTGCACTAACCAGTTGAGGTGCCCCATTGTAAATAGACTGTATATCCTTTTATTAACAATAGAAATGTTTGTTTTTCAAAGCATTTAGAAATTGGTGTCTGAAACATAAGCACAAGGAGGAAAAAGTTCTCAGAGGAGAGTACAGAAAAGCAGTTAGGTTCAATATACAGTGCTATGCCCCCCCCAAAAAAGCTATGATCATTATTGAAAAACTTAATGTTCCCTTAGGCAGAAAATAACCCAGTGAATTATTTTTAGATAAAAGGATACAAATTAGGCACATGCTATGTAGACTTTTAAGTTATTGCTTCTGAAGAGAACACCCAGTACTTCTGGGATTTCCACAGCAAAACACAGGCCAGTGGAGGAAAGATCATCAGTTAAAGGCTTACCTCCATTAATAGGTGTGGAACTATGAGGCTGTATAGTACAATGGATGAGGTTCTGTTACTACAATTTGATACTGATTCTATACCATAATATTTTACTTTTGTTTTATATGTATTTCTTAATTGCACCAGGGCAATTACCCAGTTACTAATACAGGTATGGCAAATGTAATCCAGAATGCTCAGGACTTGGGGTTTTCCGAGTAGGGGATCTTTTAGAAATTTGGATCTCCGTACCTTAATTCTACTAAAACATCATTTAAATATTAAATAAACCCAGTAGGATTGTTTGAAAAGGGAAATCGTTAAAAAAACTGAATTATTTGATTTAAATGGAGTATATCTGATATGGCCTTCCTATAATTTGGAGCTTTCTGGATAACAGCTTTCTGGATAACAGTCTCCATAACTGTATAGTTATCATTTTGCTGTTTTTTAACATACTACTACAAGCTCACAAAATAAAAGCAAACATTAGAAGCAATATTCAATAAAACACTACAAGAAGACCCACTCTGAGACACAGCCACAGATGCAGGTCATTGTCTCATGATACCGGAAGATCTTAAACGACTAACAAAATTATGGCAGATTGCCTGCAACTAATGTTACCAAATATAATTTCCCCAAATCAATTAGACTTTGCTTAACAAAGAAAACTAGTGTAGTGGATGAGGGCAATCCTGTCAGCCATACTCCACTAACATCAATGCACAAAAGAATAACATTCTCATAAAATGTAATGATGTAAATGTATGATTGGGAAAAATTCGGAGCAACTACGATAATTTCTGATGTGCGTTAATTGCATGGAAATTCGTATCGTGGTTGGACGAAAATTTTGTAGTTGCACAAATTAGCAAAAAAAATGCCAAAAATACGCAAGGAACGAAAACTTAGAAAAAAATCGATTTTTTTTTTTTTGTATTCGGAGGCAATCGTACTTTGATAAATGGGCCCCTTTGTGTTCTGGCGCAATGTAGCACTTACATCAGTAAATCAGGCCCAAAGGAACGTCACTGTGAATCATTCTTACACAATATCTAACAAACTAATTTTTTATATTTATTTATATAGAGAACAATAAATTTATCTGGAAAACCCCAGGTCCTGAGCGATAAAAGGTCCCATATCTGTAACAGAGTTTTCCTTGGCTGAATGTTTAATGCTTTTATAGAGGGATCTGTGATGTAACTTCTAATATGCAAATTTTTTAAAGCAGGGAGTGGATTATATCTTATAAAAAACATGTTTCAGTAAATGACACAAGTGACTTTACTAAACATTGTTTTGATTGATTACATTTTATAAGAATATAATTGAAAGGGTCTTTATGGTGTTGTTTTTGTGTGTATGTTATTAAACATATTCTTTTAAATATACTATTATATAACACATTCTCACCTTATCTAAAAATATAAATCACAATTTTCTAGAAAAATTATTAAAAGCTTCCTTTGATTTATGATGTAGCAACAAAACAATACTCATTGACAGTGAAGTACTGTTGTACTATAGCAAAAAAAAACAAAAAAAAAAAACCTGCAAAGTTGCATAGTCGGTCAGTATACCATCCCTGTAATGAGATAAAACAGGGCAACAGATGGATAATATTTAGGTTCACTGCTGACATTTCATCCATATTAACTCACAGAGGAAAAACATATTTTTTTTATTTAATTCCAGATTTTCCCAAATACTTTAATGGAGTTATCACATGATAAATCATGACAGATTTTTCTTATCTAATTCAATCTGGCTTTTAATACCATGCCAAGTAATATGTACACTTTCTCCATAAAGACACATTTCTATGTTTACATTTAAATGATTAGACAAAAATGAAATTATCCCATCAAAAGAAAAAAGCATCATGCAAACTTTATTTACTTACATTCTAAGCCCTTCTTCCTATAAATCACATGATTATTTATCACACTTCCCATACAAAAACCTAGTGATCCTTATATTTCTGCCCCAAATATTTTATCCAACTTTCAGCAAATAAACCAATGTTAAAAACAATTCAGCCAACAGCCTCAATAATCCAGTTTCTAGAGTAAAATCTGCAAGAAGATTGAACTGCTTTTTATCCTAGTTTATTTCTGAATCTAAATCTGTATATTAACATAATGAACAATGCAGTTTGTAAATGAAATGTAAACATTGTTATTGGCAAATGGAATGAAATACAAATTAGCGACTAAAATGCTTGAATGTTAGGGTGTGTTCTGTAATTTAACTTTTCAATTGAGTCAGCATCTTTTTAAAAATGAATTTTCCTGATGTGCAGGAAGCCACTTCTCTGTGTATACAGAGTGATTAGTTTACATTGCATGATTGGTGATTAACGTAGTGCAGAACTATTTTCCATTACTTCACTTTGCCTTTTTTTAGGGAGATTTTGTGGAACTCCATAAGATCATATTTAGATCGGTGGGAGAATGATAGCAAAGAGCTGATTTTGAGCTTGTACGTACTGTGCAATTGGCAAAATTGGGCTAAGGTTTGTTATCAGTTATTGACTGATAGCAATGGATGTGCTACAACGTATTGGGTTGCTACTCATCACCTTGTTACCCTAACTGTATTGTAGCAACATCAACTGCAATTTCAGGCCATCAGGCTAGCAGTAAATCATACCTAAAAACTAAAGTTCCCCTTTTCTGTTTTTCCGTTTGGAGTTCTGTGGGATAAATAGCCCAAAAATCCAGTATTTAATTAATGCCAGATTAAAACAGATTATATGATTAGCTGACAGCTCTGCAATGGCTGGCCACAGCCTGGCAATGTAGATAATTTAATTTCCTTAGCTCAAACATTGCTGGGGACATTTTATCTGCCCTGATTATCAATTACTCTTTTATTACTGTATGCGAAAGCACTTTCTTCTAGACTGGCTTCTAGAAATAATTTAATTATATTGTTGCAGTTTATTTTCATATCTTCATGCAGACAACACTATGGAAGTCTTCATATAGCTGCTTGACCAAAAAAATATACAAGGTAGCCACAAAAAAAGTATACAAGGTAGCCACAAATATTTATAACCACATTTTGAAGACCCAGTCATTTAGACAAGTGACCCAATATTTGGATCATAAAGTGGATAATTTAAGTTGTAACCTCATGTGATACCTTAAATGTCTGTCAATGGAGGCCAATAGGCAACAGATGTTGCCAAGCTTAATATATATAAAAGTCAGCTCTCTAAGTCAAGACTCTAATTTTTCGATTGCCTTTCATGTGTCTCCACGGGTCTGTTAGTCAGCTGACTTCTTCTAAACATTTCAGTAGTAAGAAGCAGGCTGATTACAGCAAGGGGTAGACAAATAATGCTATAATATATTAAAAAGTTAGTTACAAATGCATTACCTTCAATTAAATTTTTTTTTCTGAATTTATCATTAACACTACTATTTTTGGGTTGGTTACAAGATGTTTTACACAATCCACTGTAGCAGATATTTATGTGTACATGTATCTGTTCATGTTTGTTTTTAAATGGCATGGGTGAAAGGAAAACTGACTTTCCTATAACTATATTTTTAAAAAATGCAGCATGTTCACCGTTCTCTTTGAAATGTCAGTTAGCTCTAAAGGGCACATCTACATATGCAAGAGTAGATCTCAAAATTGTGCCCACACTTTTAGGCTGATGCCACGCATAGTGTATGGCGTATATTTTCAGTAAGCGGAAAAACGGTTGCCGAAAATATTGCCATACGCTCCTACCTGTGCCTGCACCCGAATGAATGGAATACGTTCGGGTGCAGGCACACATAGCCGACACAGCCAAAAACCATGAGACTTCATATCTTTGGCCGATATTGGCTACATATGCCTGCACGCGAGCGTATTCCATTCATTCGGGTGCAGGCACAGGTAGGAGTGTATGGCGATATTTTTAGAAAGTGTTTTTCTGCTTGCCGAAAATATATAACACTTGCCTCTTTTCACCTGCAAGTATGTGTGATTTTTTTATCAGCATTTTTTCACTGCAAAACTATCCACCAGCCTCAACACTGCTCCCATCATTTATTTTGTCATTGAATAGAGTGTACTGTTTTGGTTTTCCTAATAGTTAACATTTTGACTAAACTGTGTAAAAAGAACTGTATACTTCTGATTTCAGACCCGTTTTGAACGGAACTGTCGCTCTGATGATTGTGCAGCTGATTTGAACCTGAAAGGAAAACTTCTTCTGTCAAGGTTGGTACAGGAATGTTTGGAATTTTATATCAAAAGATGTTTTCTGTTTTTGTACTCAATAAAATATACTATAAGCATTGCCTTTTACATGTTGGAAAAACTGTGTTGATGTGCCAATTTTTGCTTTAAAATGAGTACTCAAGCCATAGAAAGGAAAATTTGTAGTGGAGCTCCTTCTGGAAAGTTTCATGGTGTCTGCCTTAAATGCCGAGAAAATAAAATCACTTTAGTTTCTTAATGGAATCTTTTGATTATCTTATTTTGTTGCACAATAGATAGATAAGTATAGAGCATTTGGGACATATCATAGACATACAAAATATTCAGAACTTTTCAGTCACTAAACCGTACAGTAAGCACTTCTGTATAAATTGGTTTTTTTTTTAATTCTTGTTGAGCAAAGTTGTATGACTGAGGGGTAAGGAACAGCTATTAAAGATACAAGGAAGCCCTGTTCTGCTATTGTTCTGCTAGTGACCCAGTGTAAAGCAGAGGCAAGCATTAAGGGCAATTAATGTTCAATTTGGGGAGAACACTTATTTGCTGTCCTAGATACTCTTAAAGGAACAGTAACACTAAAAAATGAAAGAGCTTTAAAGTAATAAAAATATAATGCACTGTTGCCCTGCACTGGTAAAACTGGTGTGTTTGCTACAGTAACACTACTATAATTTATATAATAAGCTGCTGTGTAGCCATGGGGGCAGCCATTCAAGCTGGAAAAAAGGAGAAAAGGCACAGGTTACATAGCAGATAACAGATAAGCTCTGTAGAATACAATAGTGTTTTATCTGTTATCTGCTATGTGCCTGTGCCTTTTCTCCTTTGAATGGCTGCCTCCATGGCTACATAGCAGCTTATTTATATAAATGATAGTAGACTTTCTGAAGTAAACACAATTTTTACCAGTGCAGGGCAGCAGCACATTATATTTTAGTTACTTTTATACACTTTCATTTTTTGGTGTTACTGTTCCTTTAAATATAAAGACTATAAGCTAAGCTAAAGGTGTCATTTAGAATGTGGTCCTACACATTTTTGCAAATACAGCAGTATTTCTTATACAAAAAAACATAATTTATCTTTAGCTTTGGTAATAAGTAAGTAAAAGGGCCCTGAACCAGTGTTAGACCACAAGATACCCATACTGTACCTTTTTATGTGGGTTTTATACATTTTGTTGAGTTTTTGTCTGTAACATACAGGGCTTATATTTTTAGCTCTATACTTACACTTAAGGCAGTTTTTAGAACCTAAAATAATAGAGAGGCAAAAAGAAAATATTAGTAGCATTAAATTGTTTCACTTTACAGTATCACTGTAAAAATATTCCTGCTATTAACTTAAAGGAAAAGTAACACTAAAAAATTTTAAGTAAAAAATCTATTCTACCCTGCCCCAATAATTGCCCTATCTACAAGCCATTTATTATCTTGAATGCTTTAGTACAAAATACCTGTTAAAACTTGGCTTCCGGTCATTTGAAAAAAAGGCGATACGGCGATGCAGGGGAAGTATCAGGGGAAGCAGACTCGATTGATCGAGTCTAGCCTTGCTTCTATATAGAAAGGAGTCAGGCTAGACTCGATCATTCGATCGCCGCATAGTGGCTGCTTCCCCCGATACTTCCCCTGCATCGCCGTATCGCCTTTCTTCAAATGACCGAAAGCCAAGTTTTAACAGGTATTTTGTACTAAAGCATTCAAAATAATAAATGGTTTGCATGATATAGCAATTATTGGGGGAGGGTAGAATAGATTTTTTACTTAAAAATTTTTAGTGTTACTTTTCCTTTAATGTGCTTAAGGGCTGTGGCAACTAATCTCCCCAAAATGCCATTCCACCGGCAAGAATGTAAGCTTGTAATGTAGTTACTGTAACTTCCATGGGAGAAAATGTGTCACTGGTAAACTCTGGGGGGCAGGAGTGAGGCACGGTGTTAGTTTTATTACAGTAAACGTTTTATCACATGAGACAGGGAAGCTTTTTTAAGTGATAATGACAAGTTCCTAAACAAATCTCAAATGTGTCAGGAGGAAACTAAAAAATAAGTCCACAGTGTTAAAGTTTGTTTACAGGGTTTACTTGTCCCCTTATGCCTGACATTTTTCTCACTGCAATGGGTTTATAAAAACTCCTCTATTGCTTATCTGGAATGTGGGCTCATTGGCTGTGACAGTACCACAGATAAATATGTGACATTTATTCCTGTGCACAAATAAACACTTATACTTACTTGGTGGAAGCTGCAGATATTGATCATCCATGGGAAAATTAATCAAAATCATATTGCTTTAAGGCATTTAAAACGAGTGATCTATTCTTTCTATTAAAACTATTTCACTGATGGTGATGACTAATCTCTGGCAGCTCATCCACTTAAGGAACTTGAGAACAAGATAATCAAAGAAATATGAAGTGAGGAGAGATCAAAGATTTAAGTCATATGGTTATTATGTTTATAAACATATATATATATATTTAAAAATGTAAATGTGCATTTAATAAGCCAAGATGGGAAAAATGTTTTATACACTTAGGGCCCTATTTATACAGCTATGTAAAAGTTTAAAATGGTGTAAAACTGATGTATCATAAATGGCATATTAATAAAGCTTCTAAGTAGAACCATTTTTTAAGGACCTACAGTAGATTTATGCTACAAAATGCTGGATCTGTTCATGCCACGGGGCACACACCAGTTCATTTTTTTTTTTCCCGATACCCAGAATTAACTGCAGGATTTTGGGTATGCTCCATATGCTTAAAAATCAAAATCCTATACCTGTGCCTGCACCCAAATGAATTGAATATTCTTGGGGGCAGGCACATGTAGCCAATATCTGCCTAAAAATGTGAGAAAATGCAAGGTCTTGTGTTTTTAGGCTGATATCGGCTACATGTGCCTGCACCCAAGCATATTCAATTTATTGATTCCAATTGCATTAATACCTATTTGGGTTAATTCAAGGATTGAAGGTGGCCATACATGTAGCAATTCTGATTGTTTCCCCCACTGACGTTCAGGGAGGTAGAAACAATAGGAATTCTACCTCCATCTGCCGATTCAGGGCCTTCAATGGTGCCCTATCAAAATCTTTTAGCCCGGCTGATCGTCGAGACGAACGATTCGCCATACACGCACTGAATATCGTATGAATATCGTATGAAACTGGTGTGTATGGCCAGCTTAAGGGCTTACTCCCACGGGGGATTTCGATCAGATTTTGTGGGCTTGCTGAGAATATACTCCCCTACTGTATAATCCTGCTACTTGTGCCTGCACCAGGAAGCATTAAATATGCATTAAATATGCTGTCTTCCACCTGTTTTCTGCACTTACATGCACTTGTATTAGTATAGCCTCATTAGAAAGAATGGAATGCATTTCTTCCTGCATTCCCCTGCGTTGGAAAGCATTACATTCCATAAGCAGCAAGACAAGCACTTGCCAGAGCACAGGTGCATTGGTACATTTGTGCATGTAATTAATTGGAGCTTTATTACTGATGACTTGGGGTAAAAGAGTACTGTTTCTTCTCTATATTAAGCCAAGGCATTTGGAAATAAATATTTAGAATATACCAGACTTTACATTTCATCTAATAGGAGTCAGGTTTTATAGAGTTACACTAAACCCTTAGAAGAGGATTAATGTTCAAAGTCTCCTGTCTGTGCGAAGGGCGCATGTTGGCTGCAATATTCTCCAGAATTTGTTTTCAATAGAATTCTTTCCCTTTGATAAATTAGGTGATATAATACTGACCTAGACTGATAAGCTAGTGACTAGAATAAATAAACCATCTGTCTGTAAATAAACTGCCTAATCTCATTCCTGTCAAGAAATGCATTTAGTGTTTTCTTTACAAAGTATTTACATGTTCTACTATAGATTAAATGAGCTGGCTGCTCTTTTGCTAGAGAAAGGTTAATGTGATTTTTACAGAAAAAAAATTGTGTGGGTGATTTGAGATCAAAGCATAGAATGAAAACATAATAAAGTTTGTGGTGATATATTTAAGAGCTGCTCAAACAAACACCATTATCGTTATTAGTAACAGTAACATGTATTTACAAAGCATGTACAATAGATTTGTAAATTAATTTTTTTTTACTGGGTATTCTAAAAAGTTATTTTGTGCAACTTTTAAGGAATGCTGTATTTAAAAACTGTTACTGGAACAGTGGTTGCAGTTTTGTGGTTGGACTTTGTTTTCTTGTTTGATCTGCAGTAATGAATGCACATTATGTAAAGATGTACTAGTATTCACTGAAACTAATCTAATGCAGGCACTGTTATACCCTGTTGGTGTGGCACCCAAAAGAACACTGGTGGTGCAAGTGCAATGCATTTTGTGCAGGCGAGGTACATTCACAAGTGTGATGCTGTGTGATTCTGTTATACTTGGCATGCTGAGTAACTGATCTTTCAGCCCACCTCCCTGCCTAGTAGTTAGACTGCCACCTTGCCCTCTCCATATTTTGATTAGATGTCCTGCCATACCCTTGTGTGAGGTAGAGACCACACACTAGTCCTCTGGCTGCTTGACCTGGGTGGTTGAATGGAAACCCACCCACCACCTGTTTGACAGTAGAACAAGTTTACTTTTTTAATGTTCCCTCTGCAGGAATTATGTGCTGGATACTTTGGAAAAAATGTTTTTCGGTATCTGTCAGTTGTGTGCTCTTTGTGTAACTCTGTGTGCTCTAGTATGTATGCATACAAGCACACACCTTAGAGAAATCATTGTTGGAAAAACGAATAGAACATAGGAGGGAATTCCTGAATGCATGTATGTAAAGCTGTAATGAGTGAGAGTTAAGCAGTTGATCCCAGAAGAGAGTAATAAGTAATTTGATCAGGACTTAGAGATAAGATCAGAGACGTAGGGTGGAACACAGTTTTAAACTTCTTTGAATGTCATTAGTTTAAATTTTATCCAGAAAGGTAGTGAGAGCCAGTGTAGACACTGGCAGAGTGGCATTGCAGAGGAGGAGAGAGAATAAGGAGCCAAACACACATTGGTGCCTTATCCATTTATTGGACCACAAAGTGTCTGGTGGCCACAGACTGTCAAAGCAGGGTAACTTTTCTGATGAATAGTCTTTCTTTGATACTCTGTGGCCATAATTAGCGATGGGCAGAATAATTAGTCAGGCATGGATTCACGGCAAATTTCCGTGTTTCGCTATTGGCAGATTTTTTTTACCAAACAAAATTTGGTGAAGAAAAAGATGGCACATGTCAAAAATTGTTGCATGCGTCAAAAAAATGACATGCACAACAAATTTTTTGGGACGCACAGCATTTTAGCCTATACGCCAAAGCAAAATGGGACAGTTTTGCTCATCACTAGCCATAATAATTGGGCACAGTACCATTGTAAAATTAAATGCGAATGTGGCTCCTAATTCTCTCTACTGCTGACTTGATGGCCCACCAGGTATCCCGGGGCACCCGCACCACCACCCACCTACTGCATTCTGTGTGTGGTCTACAGAAATGGTAGAGAAGTGGCTGAGGTGTAAGAGCCTGGTAGCAGCATTAATGAAAGACTGACAGTGTATGGAGAGAAAGGGCGGTTGACAAAGAGTTAGAGAAGTCATTATGTTTTATGATGAGAGAGGCCAGGGCAATGAGGTGATAGTGGAGGTGTTAAAAGTAACAGACCGACTAATCCAACTTTTTAAAGGGATAGATCTGTACATGTGGATTGTCTCAGACCTACTGTGGGACTAGACATTCTGTTGATAACACCTCCCTATTTTTATTATCTGATAGAGGCTCTGAATACCTTAAACTATATACAGTTACAAAAAAATAATGAATTTTGGATGTTTGTATGTAAACAGGGTTTGTGAGTGGTATCATTTTGGGAAAATATTACATACCAATACCATCCACACTTGAATAGTAAAACATGGACTGAGGTGGGACATCCACATTGTTAAAAGCTGGACACACTATAAAAATTGGTGAGTTTCTATGCTTGTCCAGTAGAATGTGACTTTATTTTCCAACAGTTGTCCTTGCACCAGGAACATGCTTATATTCTTTATATAATATCAATTTCAGCACATACAGTATTTAACACAAATGTTATGACCCCATTGGACATAGCAAGAAATGCCTTTCTTTGGCATTAGTGGTTGGCATAACAAAATGGCACAGTAGACAAAATGGCATGCACCAAAAGAAGGCTTAATAGTTATGGGCATGGTAGAGTGAAATGTGAGTTATTTGAGATGGTATGAGAGAAAATACATAGCTTGCCAATGCTTGCAGAACATTAGTGGTAAATAGTTCAGAATTGTTCTGGCGTTTAGCTTATTAAACTTACTTAAAAAGTACTACCAATTCCAAATTATCATAGAGAAATACATATTCATGTAGCTGGTATTATAGAAAGTTGTGTAACGAAAATAGTTTCCTTGAAACTAAACCACTTTATGACTTTGCAGCCAGCTTGGGAGATTTATAGCAGATGCCGAGGCTGACTGGTATGTTATGCACATACAGTACTACATTAACAGTACATAATGGCATTCAGCTTGTCAATGTCACTTCTTACAAGGACCCCAGCAGTTTTTGTCTTCTTCATTCTGTAAAAGATTGATTACTTGCATGTGTCCCTTTTGGAATAAACTCAGTAACTATGCTAAGTATTACACATTCTACTATTTTCTTTAGCCTTAATAGTAATATGGCATGAAACACAACCCTTAACAGATGAAATTGATTTGGACCAGGTCTGTGAATAAAGCTTTCCATTATAATGAAGTCAGTGGGGGAGGATATCTGTGATAATATGCATTAAGAAGAACAAAAGAGTGCTGCTATAGTGTACTTGAGCATACACGGCATTTCCCTCTGATATGTTGTATGAGTCTCCCTAATTTATGACATCATGCATTTCATTGATTCCAAAAGTCTGTGCCATTAAGTAATTTTTAATTATATTAAACAGGTTTTCTGTATTATGTTTTATGATTAGCTGTGTTTTTTTAAATTAAACGATGTACTGCATATTATGGGAACTTCCATATTTCTTCTCTCATTCAATCTTTCTATTATGCCTCATAAATACTTTTTAAGTGAAAGTTTTGGTTCAAGATGCTCTATCCTGTTTCTATATTCCATGTAAATTTAAGTTCTGTTATTGTATTACAGGTAAAGAACCTGTTATCTGGAATATTTAGGACCTGCCTCTTTCTGCAGTTTGGATCACCTTATTAGTCTGCTAAAAAAAAACATGATGGTATTGTTTTGCCACTAGTATGGATTTATGTAGCTTAATTACCATCAAGAACAAGCTATTGATAAAGGAAATAATATTCAAAACTTGGAAATATTTGCTTAAAAATTGCTCTTTAAGAGATGGCCTTTCAGTAGTTCTGAGGGTTCTGGAAAATACCATCTATTATACAGGCATGGGACCTCTTATCCAGAATGCTCAGGACCTGGGGTTTTCCGGATAAGTGGTTTTCCATAATGTGCATCACCATGCCTTAAGTCTACAAAAGAATCATTTAAATATTAAATAACCCCAGTAGGAGTGTTTAACCTCTAATAAGGGATTCTTATATCTTAGTTAGGGTCAAGTACAAGGTACTGTTTTATTATTATAATAGATAAAATTGTTTTGAAAAATTAGAATTATTAATTATAATGGATTCTATGGGGGATGGCCGTTCCGCAATTCAGAGCTTTCTGGATAACGGGTTTCCGAATAATGCGTCCCATACCTGTACTACGTGTGTTTGTTTTGTCACAAACTATTTTTTGAAACAATACAATAAGAGTGTGACCACATACAGTTACATTTACAGTTTGTCCAGGCAGTAAGATACATAAGCATTAGGATGCATAGGATTTTAGAACGCATGTTCCTAGCCCCCAGCATACCAGGATTTAGTTTTACCTTAAAAGGATCCATTTCTACTCTGTATCCTAATCACTTGAGTTTGTACAGTCTGGCAGGAAATACCCTTGGTAGTCCTCAGTGGAGTACAGGATTACTTTTACTACCCTATCTTTTTGAGTGTCTTATAACAGTAGTTAGTCTTCCACTAAGATACACCTTTCTGCTCAGGTGGAGTCCAAAAGATGAAAAAAATTGCTTCCCCTTTAAAGAATATATGTAACCACTTGTTACCAGTAGGGATCAAACAATAAGCAAAATGCACAGTAACTCACAACTCTTTATTGGTGCAATGAATCTCAGCATATCAAATCATAAAACATAAAACAGCATACCACATGGCAGTGCGATCTCCCAGTATGCATACACAGTCACTGGAGGCCAGTAGGGATCTTCTCACTCAGGCATGATGATACTAGAGAATAACTCACAGTATGGTCTATGATTTCCATATCTTTTATGAGTAATACTAATGAGTACCATTTGTAAAAACATAATGTTTTTAATTTTTCTGTTTATTTTTCAAATCATTCCAGTGTGGAATTCAGTGGGTAGGAATTCTAAAAGACAGATAGACGTTGCTTTCAATCTCAATTTGACATTTTTTATGCAATGTATATTGGAAATCTGCTTAGAATTACAATTGCTTTCATTAAACAAAAAGTATTTTTTGCACATTCCCATCTGAAACAGTTAAAGAAGCATTAATGCCTTATTAATGTCATGATCAATGTGAAGTAAAACTAATCCCTGCAGCATTAAGGGTGATGCAAAGGTAAACTGAAATAAGGTCTGAATGCTCTAGCCTAGCTGGTGGCAGAAAAAAACTGCAATATGTACAGAAAAGATATTATATTAATACAGTAAACTATGAGAAAAGACTATCATAGAGTTGTGTTCTTGTGGACTCCATGTATGAGTGACTTGGATGACTTTTTGAACAAGTACAATATTCAGGACTATAGTTATCTCAAAATCTACAGTTATGGGCATATATATCAAAGTGCTCTTTGAGGGATTTTTGAAAATTCCATAGAAATGAATAGAGAATGGTGGAATTTAGCTGTAATTCCACACTTAAATCTGCCCCATCGTTTCATACTACAAATGAATGCTGTAACTTCAGAATGTCAAAGTAGAAAAGTAACTTCATTAATTTGGGTGTAACGTCATTGTGGAAGAAACAAAAATTCTGGCATTATATATTCAAACTTGAAACATGAACATATACAGTTAAAAACTAAGCTCTGTTTTTTTATTTTGCAGCTTTGATAGCAAAACCCCTTACTTGGCATTGGGAGCTGTAAAGAATATTTCCCTTAATATCTCAGTATCCAACTACGGTGATGACGCATATGATACTAATGTATACTTCAATTTTTCAAGAGAATTGTACTTCATCAAAATGTGGCAAGAGGTAAGACAGCTTGATCTCATTTGTTAAGCTGTGAATGTTGTGTATGGGAAGACCAAATATGCAGTTATTAGACTCGGTTAAATTTGTGGATGATGAAACGCTGAATTTAGATGTGAATCCATGCCTGCTGAAAAATTTTGATTGTCACTTTCCACCAAATTCATTTTTAGTAGCATGCTGCATTAAGAGTAAATATAGTGCAGTTTTGTCATAGGTATTTCAGCTGATGTGTCAGCTGCACATTTGTTTATTTTAAACTTTATTTTTAGTTTATTTTAAATCCTTTTTCTAAACCTTGTTTACATATCTGTGCCTAATCCAACAAACTTAATCTACTCAGCAATACAAATTTGAAATATATTTAAAATGAGAAGATGTTTGTGAAGACAACAATAATGGAACACTAATTGAGTGGAGGTATACCCTTGCTGTAATACCCAAACTGTCCTAAATAAAATGTGATTTAAAAAGAAAATACTTATTTTAAAACAGGTAAAATTACTCAAAGCCACTAAAATCCTTGACCTGGCCAATAACTGACAAATATATAAGCCCTTTTCAAACTGGAAAATGAGGTTCAATGTTAATAAGTGAAAAGCTCTTGAGTTATAGTAAAAATAATATAAATGTGAGTTATACACTAAAGAGTACTGTGTTGGGGGTATGCTTAATTGAGAAGGATCTGGGGATTTTTGTAGATAACAAGTTACCTAATTCCAGGCAGTGTCATTCTGTGGCTACTAAAGCAAATAAAGTGCTGTCTTGTATTAAAAGGGTATTGACTCAAGGGATTAAAACATCATTTTGCCTCTTTATTGGTTTCTGGTAAGGCCTCACCTTGAGTATGCAGTGCAGTTTTGGGATCCAGTCCTTAAGAAGGATATTAATGAGCTGGAAAAAGTACAGGGACGTAAAGGGGGTGGGAGATTTAAACTATGAGGTTAGACTGTCAAGGTTAGGGTTGTTTCCTCTGGAAAAGAGACGCTTCCACGAGAACATGATTACTCTTTACAGGTATAGTAGAGTGGATTATAGGCAGATCTTTTGTTTCAACCTGTGCAGTCTTTGATTTGCTTTCCTGAGTATCCTTGTAGATTAGTCAGCCCAGCCAACTGGTTGCTGTGTATTGGGCGGGGGCGTTAAGAAATCACTAAGATTACAGAAGCAATCTCACAGAAAAACATTAAACAAGTGAATGACATCATAATGGCTAGATTCACAAGGATGGATCTGTGGGCAGGCCACAAAGGCCTGGGCCTAGAGTGGCAAAGATATAGGGGCCTCATGCCACCCACTGACTGGATCTGCACTGGAAACTGGACAGGAGATTTTGACAGCTGTTTGAATCTCCTGCCCAGTCCCAGTGCAGCCATTCAGGAAGGTGATGTGAGCGAGCAGGAGGTGAGAGTGTATGGTAAGTGAGTGCATGTGTGGGGGAAGGTGGTGGGGGTGCAAGCCAGTGTGTGGGGGGCCGTGGGAATGCAAGTTGTCTGGGGCGCTCAATTTTTAAATCCTGCCCTGTAGATTAGGTTTTTTTTTAATTCATATCTGAGTATCTCTTGCAGCCCAAGTATAACATGAATAACAATGGTGTGCTATTGGTCACCATAATACCACAATAATAGCCCATGCAGCAGTGAGAACACTGATATCGCTACACTTCTATTCTTAACAGTAGGAAACAAGCTAACAAATGATAGCCAGGGTTTTGTTTTTCTTTTTTTGTCTTTGATTGAAATTGTTTGAATTTCATAAAGAGATATTTGTTTTCTGGTTGTTACTTAATGAAATTGCTGCTAAAACAGTATTTGAAATTATAGCAAACTCATTACTACAAGTGCTTTATGCTGCCAGATGATGCCTTGTGCCCTGTACTTTATTGCATGTTGCAGGGCTGATCTGCAGTCTTTTAATGTAAATGCGTGCATGATTTTTCATCTTCCAGCAACAACATAATGCAAGCAGTATGTTTTTCATTCATTCATTCACAAACACAAATAAATGTTTTAATTTAAAATATGGCTCTTTCAACGAAAGGTCAACAACAGCTACAACAATGATGTTGATTTTGGATAGAGCTAACAAGGTTTTACTCACGCAGTTAGCCCCTTCTTTTAGTTTAGGCCTCATTAGTATACACAGCTTTTAATATTCTGAAATGTGTCAAAGTAAACTATGCAGTAATTTCATTAAAGGGGCAGTGTACCTCTTGTTCAACATGAGTTCAATAAATATGGCTTGTGCTGAACATACTATTAATCACAAAAAATGTTTTTTATTATTTCTGAGCTAAATATGGAGTGACAATTAAAGATACTACATATTTGGTCATTGGTGAGGAAATTCACAAGATTAAAACCATCCCTTCCCCCTATGTTGTGACTGTTTTGTCTTACAGATAAGCAGGAATCTATTATGCAGGATATAACAATATCTATAACATATATTGTAAGCTCAGCACAATAGCTTTTTGTTGTTTTCATTGTTAAACATATTAAACAAAGGGTATACTGTCACTTTAAGGGCACTTGCAAAACAGCTTGTAAAATATAATAGTCTGTGGGTTATGTCTTAGATCTAGGGTTTGTTGACGCCTACATTATCTTGTTGTAGACTTTATGTATTATTCTTTCTATTCATTTATCACCTGCTTGACAATTATGGGTTGGTGTATTGGGGCAACATGTGTCCATGTTACTGCATAACCCGCCACCCTACTTACATGCCATTCCCTTTAGTTGTTTGCCAAGTCCCAAATCCAGAAATTCAATTGGCATACTTCCATGAGAAGCCCTGATATGGTAATGCTGTAATCTTGCTTAAGGCAAAACTGTTCTTAAAATGAACCTTTATAACTGAGGTTTTTGACAGGAATGACATACAAGGATTTCAGTAACAGATGTAAATGAAAATTTGATTATTGTCATTTTTACATTTTTACTTAATATTTAATCAGCAAGAGAATGGGTAATTTAATAGTGGGTGTTGCAACACTGCTCACTTAAAAAAATGTAAATTTTAAAAGATCTAAAAATAGATCAGATGTTTCCAGTTGTGTAAGAAAAATGTAATTATGTAATGAAAGCATGTTCAAGGAATTACTTTGATAACATTCCATATGGCTTTAATATTTGGAGTCATTTAACATTTGCAGGTTTGCCCAAATGTTTTCAGAACGCCTAATCCTTGTTATGTAACCATGGGGTTAGATAAAGGAGAATGGCATATGGATACAGATTTAAAAATATAAGGTCAGATTTTATCTTGAGCCCCAAACTGTTTTAGCAAGCACGCCTATTTGTATCACTGCAAGAATTTGCAAATCATAGACCCTCAAATTCTTCTCCACATTCACATGGAAATAATTACCAACACTGAAACCCTCGAGCAGGCTCTGTTGCAAATTAATGCAGTCAACACATATAATTTTATATTGTATCACCCGACCACAAATCCTCAGTGTGTGTGTTTTTATATATGTATTTGTATATTTGGAGCCATGTGCAAAGTATATCCAAACAAGCAAATGTTTGCTAACCAGGTAAATGATTGCTGCTCATCAATAATTATTACTAGAACTGGGCAGTATTTTCTCTTGCTATTGCAAATATTGTACAGTGACCCAAAATATCATCAATACACAAGAACTGTAAATATGCTACATTTTGAGTTCTGAAAGTGTAATCTGTATCTTGAGAATAATACAAACATCATTGTAATACCCTGTAAGCTTAAAGGGTTTGTAGGACATATTTTGTACCTTTCTGTGTGTCTGGACTTCACAGAGGTCCTGACTCTTATCCCTACCTTGACTAGTGTGTATGTATGCTGTAAGTATGCAGCATCCCTCAGTACTTAGTGATTGGACATGGTAAATACAATGCACAGATGTAGGTCACTGGATGCACCTTGCTTGCAGCTACAGTATGAAAGTGGTGGGTAAAGCAGTGCTGGTGGTTAGCTCCAATAATAATGCTGATTTAAATGGTAAAATAGGTTGTGCACAAGTTTGAACATTTTATGAAAGGGGTTTATTAAGAAAAGAGTTTATTTAAAAAACATGTTGGATTTTGATGACATTCATTTACTGGCCTTAACACATTTTCTTTATCAGAAGATTTGCTAAGACAAATCAATTAAGGTATAGTCATACTGTTTAGTTTAGAAATAAAACTTGCTTTTTACATTGTCTTGCAATGCATGCATTCATGAAGAATACTTTTGGAAGAAAACCATAATGATTTCTACATTTGTTTGCCTTCATTTTTAACCTCATATCTGATAAATGTTTTGTATAATCCATAAGTAGCATGGTTTGGTTTAGAGACCTGGAACTGTGAAATAGTCTGTAAGTCAAGACAAGCATGCCTAGCCAGTATCTTTATACTTGGCGGTTGTGTCTGTAATACTAATGAGATCATGGAATACAACCGGAAAAGCCTGTTAGAAGCCAAAGAAAAGGTCATTTTTGGAATTTAGTTTCTTATGTTGCAGATATTTGGATGCTGAAAGGGACAACATTGTAGACGCTAGAAAAGCATAGTTGTTTTATTTAAATCTCTCTTTATTTATACATTTTTCAACAATAAAAGTAAGAAGAACCTTAAAAAGAAAAGAAAAAAAAATAAAGAAAAAGAGAACACAGTAGGTGGCAATACAGTAAAATTGTTATGTGATTTGAATGAAATTTTATTACATCAGTGATTCTTAAATGCTAAATTTGACATCCACTACAGATGTGCAGAAGTAATATGTGCAGAAGTAAATTAAAAATGTGAGAAAGCGTGCTTTTTTTGTATTTCAGTTTAGTCTGTCGGCACAATCTTGTCTTTTGTTTGTACTTCCAAATTTGTCCAAATGTCATCATTGATATCTAGTGTATCATCTTACCAAGCTGATAGGTAAGAAATATTTTGTATGTAATTAAGTCTTATGAAAGGGAAAGAGTGAGAGCAAGCCAATTGAGGGCAATCACCCATCTAGTAGCTGCTAAGATCTGTGATAGTAAAGATCTACAGTTTTGTGACATATTTTTATGAGGTAGGCAAAATAGAGCTGATTCAAGGTTCCAGTATATTTGTGGCTAAGTGAAATACACGGCACCATACATACACTTCTATTTTCCACAATGGGGTATTGCCACCATGTATGCAAATAAGTTCCTAAATTTTCACATCCTCTGAAGCATAAAGGAGTGGTGGTTGAGGTACTAGCATGTTTGGGGTGAGGTGTAATATACCATCTGTATAGTACTTTGTAAGCTGTCTCTTTGATGCTGGCATTAGGAGATAGTTTGTGTATAGCTGTCCAGACCTTAGGCCACATTTCTTGTGTGTCTCCAAGTTGTACATCTGTGGAACACTGAGTCATATATGAGCATTGAGAAGCATAGTCAGGTTTAAAACTGTAACATTAATGTACATGGCACATTAAACAGCTGAAGAAATGAGTACTGTAATTAAAGTGTATAGACATTTGTATAGACAAATCCATATAATAACCCCTCTGCTTGGCTGGTTGGCTACAGACCTTATTGCCCTGGCCTATTGCCTTCTTGTCTTTACTTTTCATTAATTAACACCAATAACACCCAGCATGGTATATTGTAACTAAATTAACTAAATCAGGGTTGATCTCTTGTTCCTCCTTTTTTTTCAGAGATAATAGCAACTGTTCAATATTACATAAACTCTTTAAGGCCTTCATGTGGGAGGAGAAGTATGCATAGGCCACTGTGGATTTGGTGTGCCGGTATGCATGTATCCCACATGAAAAAAGCTTACAAGCAATACGTTATCATTTAGGGCTATATAGTATTTATGACAGGGTCACAAGACACTTTATATTAGAGGCTATTGCATATTTATTGCTTCACAATTTTTTTTAGATTTGAGGGCACATTTACCTCCAGGGATGTGGGACCCAATGGGTGTGAAATTCACGGGCACTTACGCCAAAACCTGTATATGGGTTGGTGGGAGGAAACCCAAATCTGTGGAGGTGAAGTCATAGCAAAAGGTGTTATTAAGAAAGGAAAGGTGAAAACTATTTTTATGTGTTTTTGAGGCACTAAATAATAATGAAAAGAATTTGAGATTCACTGGTAATTATAATGGACAAGAGATTTTGTATTTGGATCTGGTGTTAGGGTCCAATAATGACAAACTACTTACATTGTAGATGGTGGAATATCTCCACCATCTATTACTTTTTCCAGTTTCAATCTTACCTTTTTTCATCAAGGTGGTAAACAATTTTTTAATAGTTTTATTAATTTATTCACGTGATTATACTGCGGAAGGGTGTAATTTTTTTTAGCACTTGTATTTGATTTAGTAATGAATTTGTAGTGATGAGTTTCATATTGGGCACTTTATGAGAAAAAAATCATCTTTATTCCACTGTTACACTTTGGCAGGAGCTTGTTGTATTAACGGGTGTGAGAGTTGAAGTTCCCCCTCCCCTTTTCCCTTGATTATTAACCTTTCATGTGAGACATCTGTTTTGGTAAATATCCACTGGACAGCTCCTTAGATTGAGAAGGAATTGCTGATGAAGATCTAGGAGAGAGGTTTCTAATATCGAATGAAGGACTTGAATAGAGCATTCATTTTGACTTTAGGGCTCTGGCACACAGGGAGACTAGTGGCGGGCGACTAATCTCCCCCCAAAATGCCATCCCACCAGCGAGAATGTAAATTGCCGGTGGGATGGCATACATGGCGCCGCGATTTCCCCGAAACCGCGGAAGTTGGCTTGAGAGGAAACTTCCACGATTTCGGGGAAATTGCGGCGCCGTGTATACCATGCCACCGGCGATTTACATTCTCACCGGTGGGATGGCATTTCGGGGAGATTAGTCGCCCGCGACAAGGGAGAATAGTCACGGGCGACTAGTCTCCGCATGTGCTCGAGCCCTTACAAAAAGAATAGAACAGAACTCCTGTACAATAAGAGACGCGAAAGCACAATAGGATCGATCTACCAATGTGACTGATACACTTCCTGTAGCTGCAAAGACAGGCACAGGTTCAGCCTGACTGCACCTACATGGAATGGAGATTAGCCAAAAATGCTTGCTTTCATGGTTTTTGACCAATCTCTGCTTTGTTCTGTGTATCTGCACTCAGGCCAAACCTGTGCCTGTTAGTGCAGCTACAGGAAGCTGCTGATTACATTGGATCCACTCTCCACCTAATTTAAAAACCACATGTGGAGAGAAGCATTTGATATGCAGTGAGTGCCCTTGCCATCCATAAAAGTTTACACAAATGTATCTTCTGTTTTATTCTGGATCAACTAGGAGTTAGGTAGGTTTAACTTGATTAAAATGGCTTTACTTGATAGACATTCAAGATTATCTACTATGATACAAAATTACATTACTGACTAGTGTCCCACTTGATCAACATCAGACAGCTTGTAATAACTTTAGGGACATAAGTGTGACATGTCCACAGCCGGGTACAAATATTTTGTGTTCAGTGCTTTCCATAATGACCAGTGGACAGCCAAATTCTACATAGCTGCCATGATGTCCATGTGTTTTAGGGTTCTGAGGGCTGGGTTTGTTAATGTTTCAGTATTTGGAGCCGTTTTATGTCACAGGAGCTTTCCTTTTTTTCCTCCTTTTACAAGAATAACAAGGTCAAACCAGGCTTATAAAGGAGTAATTTACATACCTCTGTTTCATAAAATTTTAGATGGAAATATTTCTAAATTCAAACTATAACTTACCCATATGCATTTCTAGTGTACTTTCCTGTAAAAAGATGTTTGCTTGTGGCTATTCTTGGAGACATCCAAGATATCCTACTGTATGCACGTTTTCCCTTAACTGTAACAAACAATTCTGGGAATGAAAGTCCATTCCTTCAGCATGATTCCAGTATGACTGTATGGGATAACTGACTAGGTTTATATAATCATGGATGTTTCCCTAATGGGATACTTAAACTGTCTGCCAAAAAGGCCTCTCTATGTTAAAATGACATCTTTTATAAAAAGGAGTACAAAGCAGTTCTATTTTTATGATGTCATGCTAACTCAATTCCCAGGGGAAGTTATCTAGTGAAATATATTCCTGTGTAGTACAGTAGTGAGGGCCAAATTCTGCTCTTCTTTATAAATTTGTGGTGGGGCAGCCTTCCATTCAATTTCCTTTGTGGCATATAATGCATTTGACCCTTTCGATGCTGGCTAACTTGATAGAGATAAACAGTAAAACTGCACTAGTTTAGTTTTCAAAGGAGCTTTGTGGTCTCTTATTAATACATTAAAACATTTATATTTTGTTCACAGCAAAACTATTTAATCTCATTAAAATTCAGTAGAGGTAATTTTCCAAAGACCCTAGAATTGTACATTGCATTGGCCCATCAGGTTAATCCGATATCATCCAATTTATGTGGGCATATCAGGGGAAAGATCTGCTTGTTTGGCGAAATGGATCTTCTGGTGTATGGCCACCTTTAGTGCTCATTCAGTGGTATCAGCCTTTTCTGCATGGATAGAGAATCTGGTGCAAGATAGAGAGTATATTTATGGCACAGGTGGTGGGAAAAGGGCCTACATGCTTCCCCCTCTTGTTAACCCAGTGTTTGTTCATGTTTGCAGCCTGCCTATGCATAGGATCTGCAATTTCTGCAAAATTGATTACTTAGCGGCCCATTCATTAAACCACAATTTTTTTTTGAGAAAAAATCTTGTTTTTTCTAATTTATAGAACTTTCTGCAATGTCCATGATAATATTGTTAAAATGGCACAACTTTTTCGTGGTTTACATTAACTTCCATGAAAAAGTCATATTTTTCGCAAAGACTACAACCATTTCGGAATTCATTCAGGCTTTGGTATTGTGAATATCTTTTGGTCAGGTTGGATCTGTAGAGTGCCATTGAGTCCTATGGAAGGCTTCCAAAACCATACATTGAAGGTTTTGAAGTCAGAAAGGTTTTCACGCCGTTTACGAAGTTCGATCTGAAAATTTTGTGACTTTCGGAATGCAACCACGATATTTTCGTATGACCGAGAAAAGAATTGGTTTAATGAATGGGCCCCTTAGTTTTAACTAAGTGACTTTTTTTTACCATAGGACAATAGTATAACAATACCAAAGTCATTAAGATTTACAATGACTAATATAAATGAAGCCTTCCCAGAACTCCTTCTTTTTAGTAAATATTCTGCCACTTCTTTCAGAAGCCTTGCCATCCTCTGCCCATAGTGTTTACAGCTAACCCTTGGTGTACAGCTAACAGACCCCTTCAGATCCCTGCATTGAATTATTTCACTAAACTAAACTGGACTAAAATGTTACAAAAAACAACATTTGTTGAGAAAATAACATAGAACAAAAAATAAAGATTAGCACCAACATTTTTTGTAGCTCCATATTAATGAGTGGATTAATTGATTAATGGCTGCCTTGTGCCTGTCACTGTGGAAACGTGATGAGACACAGATGGAAGAAAGAAGCACTGGTGCTTCTATTAGATTATCAGATCTGGATTATTGGATTTAAATATTCAGACATACATTTTCAGACTAATTGCCCCCTCTGTAAGTTCTTTAAGGGGTAGCAAATGTAGCTGGAAGTATCAAAGCCAAAATTCCACTTATGGCTTGTGTTTGATGACTAGAGTAAGGAAATTCTGCTGTTTAGACCCCACAGTGAGGCGTGTGGCCGGAAGAACAGAGTTGTTTTTCTTGTTTCAGTGCCAGTTATAAAAAACAAATCTTAAAAGTTTTCTTTTCCAAAATATGTTTAACCATTTAAATGCCTAATTACGTCATGTCAACTTCATGATAGCATTGTGTATCTAAAGAATGGGGGTTGCTCCCACCTTAACACAAAGAAACCTTATAATAAATGTCTCTGTTCTGATAAATTTAACATCACAATTCCAATGATCACCCAGCCTAGCCCAGTTTGGCCCAGCAAGCAGGTGGCTAAAGCAAGTCTGGGTCCGCTCATTTGCCAACCTCAGTTCTGGCTGTGTATGGTTAGCTTTAGCTTGTGTGCACATGAAGTCTCGATGTTGGGTGCAGCTGTGGAGAGATCAATTAAAACTAATAAGAATGTGCTAGCTGCAAGAACATGTATGGAAGTACCATGGGAAGATAAGGTTTGGTTATAATAGTCTCTGGAGCATAGCTCATTGCCACTTATCTGTCCTGTATTACAAAGTAGTATTACATTTGTGACGTGTGGTTTGCATAAACCTAATCTTATTAGATGATCAAGACTGGTAAATTTCCTTATCATAATATGATGTAGACAGAATCAGACACAAAAAAATATTTTTCTTTCTAAAGAGTGAGCAAAGCCATATTCTTGCAGTTACATTGGCAGCCCTTATAAAAAATAAAGCTACCTAATATATGCACTACTGAGTCATGTGGCAAAGTACCTGCAGTGTGAGGGTTTTCAGCAGAAGCAGGACAAGCACTTTTGTGATTAGGCAGCTAAAGGAGCTTCTGCTGAGACTGAGATCTGTCATTTTGTTTCTTAGAATACACAAATTAAATATTTTACTTTTTATTCAATGATCACTGATATTAGCACTGTACTATAATACATATATGCATATCTTAAAAAAATATCATAAATAAACAAAAGAGAAGTGCCTACATAGCAGTTTATCCCTTACACTTCAAGCTATCAAACCTTGCCATAACAGTGTTTATTTTTTCCTCCCCTGTGGCACTAGACCTATTAGAAATGTTTGGATAGTACAATCACTTGTGAGATCCAGTCAGTTACAGGAAAAAGTATGAATCAGTCTAAATTGCTCTGCTCTGCAATGATTGTCTAAATAATAGTGCTTCGTATGCTAGATGACAGCCTGGGACCTTTTGGATAGAAGCTGTCTTCTTCCTCCCAAGGGACTGTCTTTTCCTCTTTATATTGTGAGATGAAAGGCAAAGTAAAGCAACACACTTCCCTCTCAGACAGATAACTGTTGGCATTATCTATTTATTTTCAGCCTTAGCAAAACTTGCTAATATTATTTTATTGAATAATGTTCCTCTGCGCTAAAGGGATACATAACAATAGTTTTGATAAAATTGGGAGACAATAAACAACATTTCATATTGTTCTTTTGCACTGGCTATTGCTCGATTCTTTGATGTCATGTTTTACTATGCCATTAAAAATCAAAGCAGCAGATGTTAAAGCCATGTTTAATTGCCCTCTGTGCAGAAAATTGCATGATAAAATGTTAAGAATTTAAATATTTGTTTATAGTTTTATTTTTTTATTTTTTTGTACTAATTCCACAGCTCAGAGTTGTAACAATACATACAGTAGACAAGGCTGCTTTTGGACCTAGGTATATGGAGGGATGTGTAGTGTTTCAGTACCCATACAATGTGTTCCACTGTAGTGAATTTTTCATGTGTTAGCTGGTAAAAAAAAAAAAAAATTACCCCAGGATTTGGGGTAGGAGAGGGGCCCTTAAAAGATTTTAGATCCAGCTGTTTTTAGCTACTTTACCAAGAACACATATCATTATTTATCCCTACTCAAGACTTATATTACACGAATGTATAAAGCTCTTCCATCTTTAAATAGTTTATATTTTTTGGTATGCTAGTATTTGTTTTCCTCATTGAGGTTTTCAACCCCTGCAATGTCTAAACTAGGACTTTCCTGGCTAGTGATGCAGACTTTCAAATTATTCTGATGGCCTCTGTCAGCTCAGGGGCTCCAGGGACACTACACATATGGTATGTTAAATAATTGGCTCACTAAACGCAAGTGTGCAAGCACTGCTTTAGGACAAGTACTGCTGTTGTTGCAACGAATATTTTGACTGTTAGAGCAAAGACAGACAGGGCGATCAGTAGGCGCGATTTTTAAAAAACTAATTGCTGCCCCTATGCTCTGAACTGCCTTTCTATGTACCTGCATCCATAGATGCTTCATTGGCACAGGATTAGGCACACAGAGAGAATTTCAGCGGTGAAGTTGCTCATTTTGGAGTGGAAATCCACTCCTTGTGCCTGCACTGGGCTCGAAGCAGGCACACTTCCAAAAGCTAATCAGAGTGTAGGGGCCGAGACTCTGCCTGCTTTTATTGAGAATCGGGCAACAATCTGCTCCATGTAGCTTAAGCCTAAGGCCTCAGGCACAGCAGGCCTACGCCTGTGCCTACATCTTGAGCCACTGCATTAGCCCCGGTGCAGAAACACGGCACAGATATTGGTAACAAAATGAATACTCATGTGTTTAGGTTGCAAAATTCCCTTTGTGTGATTGCACCTACCTTTCTCTGTCATTTATGCCGAGGGCCCAACACAACACAAAAACATTCTGACAAGAGGAGAAATATGTCATTTATTACTAGAAAACTATGCTAATATTATTTTTATTGAATAATGTTCCTCTGTGCTAAAAGGAGGCATAACAATAGTTTTGATAAAAATGGGACAATGTTGTAGGGGTATCCCTAAAAGAAATAGCTCAAAAAAGCAGGTATATTCAAAACTGTGTCCTTGCAGTCAATCTGTTTTTCACGTTCAGTTTTCAGTTGCATTCTGCATTTCCACCCTGCAACTAAAAAATTCTTTGGGCAAACAAAAACAGGTTGACTCTAAGGGGCTGATTTACTAATCCACGAATCTGAATCCCGAATGGGAAAAAATCGGATTGGATTTTGCGATTTTTGCGACTTATTTTTTGCAATTTTTTTCGTCGCCGTCGCGACTGTTTCGTGAATTGTCGCAACTTTTTTGTAGCTGTTACGTCTTAAGCAAATTGTCACGACTTTTTGGTATTGAGCGCTAGTAAACGGCAGGCAAACCTTTCCAATTTTTTTGCGACGGCTATGAAAAAGTTGCGACAATTTGCGCAAGTCGTAACGGCTGTGAAACAGTTGCGACAATTTACGAAAAAGTTGCAATGGCGACGAAAAAATCGCAAAATACAGATCATTACGAAAAAAACTCATTCGGCCGCTTTCGATCCGTTCGTGGATTAGTAAATCGGCCCCTTAGGGTTCCAACACCCACACCCTTCCCTGTCCATTCGGCTATTTTTTGCAGCAGGAAGTCAAGTTAAAACAGCAGAAGGGGCTGGAGAGAGAGGAACTATATGTTTCCAGAGCACAGGGTCTACAGCGCATATATAGTACATTATAACAATGCAAAATTTTTCATTGCTGTTATTAGAACTTTTGCATTATACATTAGCATGGGCAGATAAGCCTCCTCAAACCAGTTTGGGCAAATAAAAAAACTGTAAAACCCTACAGGTCCCCCGTCGGCCGCTTCCCCCGCACGCCCTAACTCTCCGCGAGGGCCCCCGATAAGCCTCCCTAACCCCCCCGCAGGGGCCCTCCCTGAGCCTCCCTAACCCCCTGCAGGGTCCCCCACCCAACAACCTGAGTGTGCATAAGTTAAATGCGCCAGGGGAGCCGGGGGAGTGCCGGCAAGGGTCGTGTCAGGGCCACCGGGGCCCACCAGGTCTCTTCCCCGTGTCGTGACATAACAGTCCGACCCTGATAGTGAACCCACAGATTTCCATTCCAGGCCTGGTTGGGGTGCTGCCAATTAGTAGTGTCAGTACCTGTCAACTCACAAGTGACTTCAGTGTGCAAGGAGGTAATTGTGAGAATCACCAAATTAGGCTTATTGTGCTAAATAATAAAGATACACACATATACTGAATGATGTCAACCACAACCTCTCACAAACTACAAACCGCATAAACCGATTGTATAAGTACTTTTATATTATATACCAATAAAGAGCAGCAGATTGAGATTATCAAGGTATGAAGGCAGGATCAGGTCCATGAAGGTATTAAGGCACAATTAAATATCCCATCAGTTTCTCAGAGCCAGAGAATTAAGGTGGTGAGTACAAGACCACCTAATTTCATATATTAATATTTTTTTTTATTTATGGGGGATAGGTCAGTTGTTTACAGTTATACTATCGATAGACAAGTTTGCAGATAATCTGGCTATTTAATTGTCTCATTCTGTGTTACTGTCAAGATTTTTAGGGGGAGATAAACCCTGTATAAAGCAAGATACTTGATGCACATGGTATTTTCATACTAAACACCTTATCAAATAAGTCCCATCTGTTGGTCTGTTTCAAATAAAGCAAATGTATTTTGTGTCAGCCTTTACAATACTGCCCCTGAAAGTATCTCTACTTTATGAAATCCAAAAGCCCTAATTTATTTTAATACAAAGGGGCATCTGTTTGAAGTGCAATAATGGCTCTCAGTCACTGACCCAGAGGGCATGAACTTGCATTGTGGCTTTGCATCTTTATAGTCCATAAAAGATATAATTTATCATTGCAAAGTTTGCAAGTAAACAACAAAACATAGCCAAATGAAACAACACAGTGGACACAATGGACACTGTTCACAGAAATTTTTGATGCGCCGATGAATTGATTTTATCATGTGAAAAGTGGTGTGTATTCTCATGGAAACATTTTTTTTAAATACCATATTCATTTTTTGAGGGTACAGGGATAAATCGAACTAAAGCTTGAATGCCCTATCTGTTCGTTCTTAGATCTCTGTGGTTTTGCTTTATGCATTGCCCTTCAGGTTCTTGTTTTATGAAATAAGAAACACTGCAACCGCTGTTATCTCCTCGTTTGAGCCACCTGCAGCGAGAAGGGGCCACACACACATATATGTGTTATACATGAAAATCATATATTTCACAATTTAAACGATAATTCTTAACAGTCTCTCCTTATAATGCATGGGCATCCACAGAAAATTTTCCAGGGAGGACAAAGTCAACAATAAAAAACAGTCTTTTTATTGAGTTAGCGCTTTTACACATGGGCCCACTCTTCCCAATCCAGTTGTTCAGATGCATGCAATGCCTGAAAGCAGGTAGAATGCAGGAGAAATCCACCACAGGAGATCGCATGGTGAAACACCCATGTATAGTAGCCCCAAGTCTGTTTAAAATAACTAGATGCCAAGTTTGTAGGAAATACATTTATTGGAAAAGCCCATAAAATCGCTCACAGCTTAGCATTGTCACTGCTACTGTTTAAGTAGAGAGTATAAATCATGAGAATGTGCTGCACTATACATAAAACAATAATAGGTAAATATCTATTATAAAAGCAGTCACTTAAGTTGCTATCTACACTGGAACTAGTAAAGACCAAAAATGCAAACTATATGGGTTACATGAGAGAGTTTACATAGAAGGCTGGCCAGCCACTATTATATATATTGATTTACACAGGTGAATATTGACATAAACATTGGGATAGTTTAGAAGCTTGTAAGGGAATTAAATAAATATTATTATTATTAATGTAAAGAGCTTAAGCAATATGCAGATTAGCCAGTAGGTGGCACTAAGTCCATCTGTGAGCCCATGTAAGGCAGTGCAAGCGCTGTGTACTTTGATTTTTTGGCCTAAAAACATCAGAGGCAGCAGTAAAACCTTGTGGCCAGACCTAGCAGGGAGGTTAGTACCTGGGCTAACTAGTGATAGGAGTGGCAAGAGAGTATACTCCAGGAGTGAAAGGTAGAGAGGGCTAGTTAGCAAGGACAGCCTGTTGTCCCAACAAGGAGTGCTTAGATGAGGGGTAGAGTCCCTGAGGTGAAGTGTGCGCCAGAGAGGTAATTGAGCATTTAGGTGTAGGTCGTAGGAGGGCCTATGGTTAAAGGAGACATTTTTTATAAAGTTCATATTCAGTTATAATATTCATCCTCCCTCAAAATGTGAAATGATGCAGAAAGAAAGATGTTTTGAAAGCATTTTACCTCCTAAAACTGTAATTATATGAGAGCTGTATACACAACCTCTCCAGTTAGAAGCCAGAGCAAAATGAGACATGGGAGTGTTGCTTCAGTCTCACACTGGAAGTGGTCACAACATTGACTGACAGGCTTTACTCAGCAGCAGCAGGAAAAACCCCTCCCTCCTTCTGTGTCTCTCTGCTTGTGCTGCTTTGGATGCTTTGGTGAGAAAAGCTGTTTGTTTGTGTGTGAAAAGCAGATTGAGAGAGAGAGAGAGAATCGGTAGTTATTGTGCATTATATTATTGTCTTCCTATGTTGGCAACCAGAGCCTGGTCTGCCTCCCTGCAAAAAGTGGCTGTTTAAGTTCACTGCAATCATGTAAAGAAGCCTCCTTCTTTCAGCAAACGACCTGTGTGCAATTGTGACAACAGTAACTGCCAGTGACTGCCAGCTACGGGCAGCAACCTGACAAGCAGGACTGGCAAACAGGAACAAAGCTGCCAATAAGTGTGTAGACTGAGCTAGAACTTTATGGAAAGTGATATACACACCAAATAAATACAGAGGAGTCAGGCTGGGATTTAGTGGGTTCCCTTGGTGCAGCAGCCACAAATAGCCATGGCCCCATCCCTACTTACTGCACAAAAATGCACACACACACATACAGTACATACAATCCAACACACATACAACATACAGAGAAGCAGAGCCATATTCTAACACAGTGTCACACAGTTTCTCACAGAGACATACCAGGCACCCACCAACACAAGTGCACCTGCTGCCACCACCCCTCTTGCATCTTTCATTGCCCCTGCAGTGAAAGATACATTTTGCAAAACCCTAGTCCCCTACATAATTGCTCTCTTGCTGCCACTCCAGGGCCTCCATACCGACCGACACCACCCACCCAAACGCTTGTACCTTATAACTTTGCAGTAAATATACATTGGTAACATAATCTCAGATATGTATTCCCACACTGTCAGTATTGTTTTATACCAGATATTTTACCAGACTGTGGAATATGATGCTACATTAAAATATAAAAGATAACAAACATAACAGATGAATAATTTCACCAACTCAGAGTGCTTGTTTAGAATATTTGTATGTACAGTATGTATATCTTTATTTATAAAGTGCTAATTATGCAGTACTGTACAGTAGAACAATAAATTAATACATCAGGGGGTTATTAAAAATAATAGATAAATAAATACCAAGTATGAAAATAAATACAAGGTACAGTTGGAATAAATTAAGAATCAGAGACGAGGATGGAGGTTCCTGACCCATAGGGGCACATTTACTAATCCACAAACGTCCGAATGCGTTTTTTTCGTAATGATCGGTATTTTGCGATTTTTTCGTAAATTGCGGCGACTTTTTCGTAGCCATTACGACTTGCTCGTAAATTGTGGCGACTTTTTCGTAGCCATTACGACTTGCTCGTAAATTGTCGCGACTTTTTCGTAGCCATTACGACTTGCTCGTAAATTGTCGCGACTTTTTCGTAGCCATTACGACTTGCTCGTAAATTGTCGCAACTTTTTCGTAGCCATTACGACTTGCTCGTAAATTGTCGCGACTTTTTCGTAGCCGTTGCGCCGAGTACGAATGTTTCGGATTCATTCAAGCTTCAGTATCGTGACTTTCCTTGGGCCAGGTTGGAGCTGCAGAGTGCCATTGAGCCCTATGGGAGACTTTCCTTGGGCCAGGTTGGAGCTGCAGAGTGCCATTGAGCCCTATGGGAGACTTTCCTTGGGCCGGGTTGGAGCTGCAGAGTGCCATTGAGCCCTATGGGAGACTTTCCTTGGGCCGGGTTGGAGCTGCAGAGTGCCATTGAGCCCTATGGGAGACTTTCCTTGGGCCAGGTTGGAGCTGCAGAGTGCCTTGAGTCCTATGGGAGGTTTCCAAAATCATGCAAAGTCACAAAGGTTTGCCCGCTGTTTACGAGCGCTCAATACGAAAAAGTTGTGACAATATACGAGCAAGTCGTAACGGCTACGAAAAAGTCACAACAATTTACCAGCAAGTCGTAATGGCTACGAAAAAGGCGCGACAATTTACGAGCAAGTCGTAATGGCTACGAAAAAGTTGCGACAATTTACGAGCAAGTCGTAATGGCTACGAAAAAGTCGTGACAATTTACGAAAAAGTCGTAATGGCTACGAAAAAGGCGCAACAATTTACGAGCAAGTCGTGACAATTTACGAAAAAGTCGTGGCGGCGACGAAAAAATCGCAAAATGTTTGTTTCCAATCCGATTTTTTCCCATTTGGGATTCGGATTCGTGGATTACTAAATCAGCCCCATAGAGTTTACAATCTAAATGCCAGGGTAACTCACAGACACAAATAGGAAGAAATTAGTGACGGGATAAAATGAGTATGCATGAGCATCCTAGCTGTTACAGTTGAAATAAAGGGACAGATTTTGGCAATATTGTGTAAGAAAAAGTGGTAGAGGTTTTGAAAGTGGCAGTTAGACAACAACAACATTTACACATCCAGAGATACAAAGCCATTTACCTAGTTAGTAACATACAGATTGCTCAGTAATTTTCTTTGTAATATTTATTTATGTATAACCATTCAGTGTCAAGTCTGAAATCTTCACACTGCTGTTTTCTTTCCTAGTCTTTCCTATCTGTTATGTTAGTAACATTTCACAGAACTTACTGCACAGAGTTTATGTTTCCTGATGTTGTTATGAATATACTATTAAAGAAGACATGAGAAGTTTTGTACAATTGCTGTCAACAGCTCCTGTAAGAGAAATATGCTGTCATATATGGCCAGAAGGTCCCAGTCTGTTTTAGAAATTTAATTGAAATTGAAATACTTGAAAAAAATTGTAAACTTTTTTTATATATGTTTTGAAAGTTGAGATTACAATTATTGCCATTTTACTGTGAATATGAAAAAGTATTAAAGAATATTAATGAATGATATTCACCCTTGTTTTCTGACACGTAAAGAAAAATGTGCTATGCTGTGTGGTATTTTTCAGTGTTGGGCTGTCACTAGTAAAGTGTTTTTCTTCCTTTTAAGGATGAGCTGGGCATTTCCTGTGAGTTACTGGAAGATGACTTTCTCAAGTGCAGCGTGGGATTTCCATTCATGAGATCCAAATCCAAGGTATGGTGCTTTACAGCAAAAATATTGCCTTAAAGAGCCATATTGCCATTTATAGTAGAGCTTGTGCCTGTAGTAAATCAATTTTTTCAATGATCTGTATACACTCACATTAAGTAGAGTAAGTAATATTTAACTGAACATAAAGAAGGCAGTCTATACAAACTTATAATAATAAATAATAATCATTGGGGCTCACAGTTATTTTCTAATGTTAGAAGAAGCATAGAATTGGTCTGATTAATTTCACAGTAATTTATATCTCATAGCTGTTTTTATTGCTTGGAACTTTTGGATATAAGGTAAATATGTTAAAAGATAACATATTCTTTAGGTGCACCCATGCATGTGGCATATCGTTTTACTCGGGATAACTTGTTCTTTCATAACCTGCCTTCATTTGAAAATTTTCATTGGTGTTTTATTCTCAAATTTACTTTGGACTTTGTGACTGTAATAGTGTTTCAGAAAAAAATAAATAATTGAAAATATGGTATATGTTTTTACGGTATCAGTATAACAGGAGCTACATTTAGAGCAAAAACTACACCACGACTAAAAATATAGAGGTGTGCAGTTTCTAAAATTGTGTGACTTATGGGGGTATTCCATTTCTGTCATAAGATATGCCATATTAAAATAGAGATGGCCTTTCCACTTTTTTTTCAATGTAAAATTGCACAAAATGCTGTTTTATTATTGGGGTGTCTTCTGGACAAGAAAAGTTGGTTATCAATACATATTTGGTATTGTTGGATTCAGCAGAATCGGGGCTTTTACAAACAGTAAAATTTTGTACGTTAATGTAATCGTTCTTGGAAAAAACACAAAATAAAAATACTTTTTTTTAACATATTTCACTCAAAAAATGTGATGAATCTCCAGAAAAAGTACAAAATTTTATTACAATGTTCAAGCCCAATTCGTTCCGGAAAAAACGATATATAACATGCTTTATTTCATGTAGGTTTTCTTGTCAAGAAACCGAAGCAAATGTAATGAGTGCAAAATGTCTAAAAATGGCTTGGCAGTAGATGTTCACTTTTGGGACAAATCGGCTGGCAGTGAAAGGGTTAATGCAATCCATTATTGACTAATTCCCTTTGCTTAAAAGGACAGTGTTTTATCATTTAAAATGTATTCAATAGAATGTTTTTTTATTGTTATTATGGGTTACATATTTGTTATAATATTTGAACACTTTTCATGGTGCCAATTTCAAGTGAACCATTGGTTCAACAATCTGTGACATATGTGGGTTACACTAACTGGTCCTGTATGCCTATAAAGAGCACCATTTATTATTTTCTTTAACTTTTCATTTTCTAAAAGCATTCTTGCCTTCATCATCCTGCACCTATTGCAGATACCATCTTAGGATATCATCATGCATCCATCCGTAGCAATGTGTAATCTGAGCTATAAGGGATAAACTTCAATCAGGAAGCTAATGTGGCAAATGTTTTGGCATTAAAATGCCAAAATGATTTTCCTTCTCCTTTAAAGGTCAATTTCACTTGGATTAGCTAAACTGCAATAACACATAAAACAATCCCAACCCCCCTCAAACTCTAAATAACCTGCCAAATTGTGTAAAATAAGAGTGGTATTTAGGGGGTGTGGATGCAAAAATGGCCGAAAAATAATCGTGCTACGCGCAGCATTTCTTTTTGTCCCTCTTTCCATTTTCATGGGAGGTATGCAGATGTATTTTTTTTAGTTGTAATATTGGTGTGTAGGCAGCCATCTTACTGCATTGTGCCTGAGTCTGAACTTTCAGAAAGAGCCAGCGCTACACATGAGAACTGCTTTAAGGTAACCTATTGTTTCTCCTACTCCCATGTAACTGGAAGAGTCCTAAACTGGACTTGCATTTCTTACTATTGAGTGCTATTCTGATATCTACACATTTTACTGTATTTGGGCCTAAATCAGCTTTTCATTGCAGGACAGGCAACTGCCATTCAAGTCTATGGCAGGTGGAACAGATACCTCTTGGTCTCTGCTAAAATGTTGCAGAGGAACACCAGTGGAAACAGGTTGTGTGGAATTGGAAGCATCATTAAAGCCTTCTCTGTTTGTATATGTAATCATTATGTAGCATGCTTGAACAGTGCTGCTACTCCTGCCAACTCAGATCACTTAACAATAATGATGTATTACTGTACTTAAGCATCCCCAAACTTTCAGAAGAAAAAAGTGACCACCTACATCTGAAGCACCCCCTTGTGATAAGCCCAAACCAGGTCTTAAAGCATCAAAGTAATCCCCACGTATGTGTTTTAAATTATAATTGACTCACTGCCCCCCCCCACTCCTTTATATTTTTTTATTCCTTTCTAGCATTTAAAGATCAAGAAAATGTGACTTTGCCTGTAAGTGAGTAAACTTAAAGAATCTTTTAAGGGTTCATTTACAAATGCCCAAGACACAAGTGCCAGATCACTGTTGGGCACAAAATAAAGCTTATTTGTGTCTGGGGCATTGCTGTGCTCTGCACCTCACACCAGATGAAGAATTCTGCGCAAGGTGGGTGATGGGGTTAAAATGGCCTTTTACTTACTGCTTGTCATAGGGCTCATTAGCACCATGTGCATGTCAATGCTCAGTTTTGAATATTTAGGAGCAGAATGGGGGTGTGCAAGTGTAAAAAACATGTCAGATTGCACCATCACTATTACCTCTTTAAACCCATCATGCTCACATAACAAGGTTAATGGATCACATGCCAAAGGCAGTGGTGCGATATGATTCTTTTCACAGGGTTGCCATTCCTCTCTCCTCACATGCAGTGCAGTTTGAGTTGGAGAGTTCCTTCCTTTGTCCCACAGTTTTCCAGCTTCTACCCTTACCTGCACCCCATCACTTACGTGTTTTACCAGTAGGCTTCCTCTCAGCGATGACATCTTAACAGTTCCCAGTGACCTTCAACTTTAAAAAGGTCGATAGCCATTTTTAAACATTAAACATAAACTTGTCCACCTATCAAATCCTCCCTCAACAGTCTATTCAATATTCTGAGACAAAAGGATGAGAGTTTGGCAAGAAGAGTGGAAAGATTATATAAAGATTAGATAAAAGTTCTCAAATTAGTTTTATGGAGGGTGGCATATTTTTATCTAAATCTATTGTAAACACTGGTATTTTGTAACTCATATGTAAAATATATTGGCTATTGTATAGTTTGGCTTCCACTCAAGGCGACCATAGAGGGATAATGGGTCTCTGACAGAGAAAACCAGTTAGGCAATACAGTAGGGGAATATACTGAGAAAATTGTTAAAGATGGAGGAGTAAAGGTGCCCATACACATACCAATAATAACATACAAAGCAAAGTTCATGTGTATTCTGGATGATCCTGACTGATATCTGTGTACCAAAGATATTTGTCAGTTCATTAATTGGACATATTTTTAAATTCATCTGCCGATGAGCCATGTTGCACCAAACATCAGCCCATGAGCTGCATCAGCCCAAGCAAATGTAACAATAGAGGTTGCCATAACGTGCAAAGTATAAACCAGGTACAGAGTGGATTCTACATGAATTTTCTGTGGGAAACTTAAGTTTCTTGTTAAGCAGTCACAAATCCTTATGGCTGATTAATACACAAATGTATCCAACACAAATGTATCCCACTATACTTCATTTTTACAACAGTGCTGTAAGGAGACCTGCAAAGCTGTTCTCATAACCACATTTGTTTTTGTTTTTTTTTAAATAATACCTTACTACTTTGTATTAATCAAGATCACAAGTAGCAGTTTGTAATAATGATAGTGTCAGATCTTTGTTATCTAAAATGCTTAAGGTTTTTGTCAGACAGAGGGGTTAGTAGCTGCTACTTCCAGCTAACTAGAAACAGGTCATATTGTTTCCAGTGGTGCTTTAAAGTCTTCTTGTCCCACTGAAAGCCTTCAGTATTTCTAGCCAGCCAGAAATAAGCCTAATATAATACCTGCTTAATTTCAACCCATTCTTACCTAGTGGGAAATAATGTTTATTTGATATGGTGAATGTATGGTATCTCAGATTAAGGTCTTGTTGCATTTCAAAATGGCCTTAGGGTAAAAGACCAAGCGCAGTACCATATTCTTCTAATTATGAAGTAGAAGTAGAAAGGAAATGAACTTCCCTTGCATTTTCGTGGGTTCCCATGAAACAGGAAAACAGAAATGTTCTTATGGAAAATAGAATAGAAACGCTTGCCTTAGCTGAGCCATTCACCACAGGCAAAATATATAAATGAACACATTGTATACAGGGAAAAATTGTCCAGTGAACACCATAAGGTTCTCACACATCATGATGTGTTTTCCAAATTGCCCTTTTTGTACACATGCCATTTTTTCTTTTTACTGAATAACATTCAAGGGCATGCATCACACATTTCAGTTTTGATTTCTAATTTAAGCTTGGCCAAGGAGTAGCATAGCACCAGCATTTTGCTCCAGTGTCATTCATTCTAAAACTGTCAGACTATTACAATACCAGAAGCAAAGAATTTCTAAACATTCCAAATTCAGGAAAAGAATGCAAAACCATATGGTTTTTGGCTATAAAATGAAACCCAGTGTTTTGACACACCCCTGGCTTTTTTATGATTCTTTAAAAAATGTCTGGAGCCCTGAATTAGGATTTTGGTGAAACTGATTTCCTCTTGCATTACAGGAAAAATGACTCGGAATGATGGGAAATTCCACTCAGAAATAATTTCTATACTGAATGGTGCTTAGTATACTTGAATACTTAAAAAAACTGAGAATACATTTTTTGATCATTATTTGATTTATATTTTTGTTATTTATTTCTGTAAAATAATTTATATAAATTATATAAACAGACAGATATCTTCCAAATGTTTAAATATATGTTATAGATATTCAGATGCAGTAATATGGTCATATATAGGAAACCTTACAGGTGAGGAACTGATTAGTAGAAGACTATGTGCTGTGTAGCAGTGAACAAAACAGCAGATTCTGTGCAAGGTGTAATATAAGAGTCAAGTCTTTATAACAGGCCAGTGGTCGAGCCAGCCACCAGATTATAACAAATCTGTACAGCAGGAAGGGGGTCAAGGAAGGTGACAAACAAGGTCAAATCTGTAAAACTGCCCATGGTCAAACCAGAAAACATTAAAAGACAGAGACAAGTCAAAGACAAAAAACTCAAGAGGGCTGGATTGCAGAAAATAGCTCAATGATCCTGCAATAAGCAGAAGGAAGCTGGCTTAAAGGAGAAGGAAAGGCTAAAGAGAGTTAATCTCAAGATGCAGGCATACCTTCAGTTGTCTCAATAGTGCCCTTAAGTCTCCCCATATTTCTCCCGTTCAGATCATCAGAAGCCTCATAGAAAAAAAAAAACGCTGAGCTCTGTAAAGAAGATTTCCATAATGCCCCGCTCCTGCAACAAGACCAAGACCAGTGTACATGCTCAGTTTGTAAGACTATGGGGGAGATTTATCAATCCACGAATGGTCCGATCGTTTGTTCGATCAGACAGTTCGTGTTTTCTGCGACTTTTTCGTTCCTTGTGTATTTTCGCTGATTTTTTTCGCGTTTTAACGCAACTTTTTCATACTGTGCGTAAAAAAAAATGCAACAAGATCGTATTGTCGCAACGAGTACAAAAGTTTTGGATTCATTCAAGCTTCGGTATCGTGACTTTGGAGCTGCAGAGTGCCATTGAGTCCTATGGGAGGCTTCCAAAATCATGCACAGAAGGATCAAAGTTGGAAAGGTTTTCCTGCATTTTACGATCGTTCGGATACGAAAATTTTGTGACTTTCGGATCGCCAATACAATATTATCGTGACTAATACGATTTTTCCGTAAGCATATTCGTGATATTTGCGATCTTCAGAAATTATCGTATCCAATACGAATTTTTCCCATTCGGGATTCGAATTTGTGTCTTAATAAATCTGCCCCTTTGAGTCAGCTTCCTGCTGATTGGCTCAGATCACACATTTCTTAGGGGGGGAGGGAGTTCTTAGCTGTCTTGAGGGAGGGGTGAGGGGGTGTCTTGAGGGAGGGGGTGCATGTCCTTGGCACAGGAAAACACCTCTGCAATAAAGTTTGATTTAAAGGGCTTGTCCCGCTTGCAGCTCTGAGTGCCATTGCATTTGTTGCTACAGGAAAACAAAGAGACAACAAATCTTGTTTCTTTTGACACAGATCTCAATGCAGCGTTTCTGTGAGTGCTTATGGCTGTATTTACATAGACCTTTCTGATAAAGCTTACTTAGTTTTTACCTTTTTTCTCCTTTAAGGCTAACGCCTCACATGATGTTCAGCGATAATTACACCAATGCAATGAATAATAGCATTTTTACATCAGAAATTCATGTGTTTTCCATTTGATGAATCCATTGAATTTCAGTGTGAATGCATTAGGGCTTGTACTTAGCGTTTGTTTCTGTGCTTTCCTCCAGTGCATTTGTCTGTGTTTCACCACAGGGAAGCGCAGAAAGAAAGTCACCATATGTGTCTGAATGCGCCTAGACTCACACAGGTGGATGTAAGCGTTGAATGCAGGTGGAACACAACATGCTGCATCCCACCTGCAGGTAGCACTTACATGCACCTGTGGGAGGATGAGCACATAAAGGAAGAATAGGATGCATTTGTTTGTGCATTTCCCTGCAGGGGAACTGAATGCAGGAAAGCACAGAGTCAAACGCTCATGAGTAGAAGCCCTTAATGGTGTAATTATGTGACTGGGTGTTTTTTAAAATGCAACATAAAGACTCTACATGTGGTATTAGCCTAAATAGCTGCTTAATTAGGCAGTTGCTGGCAGCTGCACCAAATACAGCCACAGCTGAGTACGATGGCAGAGAAAAGGGAAGAAATATATCAAAACCAATTACCAGGCAGAGCCTACAAAGCCTCCAGTGGCTCAGCCAGGAGGAGTACAGACCTATTAGGATGGAGGCGGCTCCAGATACCATGTTCATATTTGCTTGATTGGGGCCAGAACTGAGTGCTGTAATGTTCTTTGAGCCACAGAGAGCCATGCTTGTAGAATATTATGGGGAGCTATTTTTTGAACAAGGTGCTTGGACCATATGTCTCTGCATGTTAAAATGTTACTACAAAGTAGTGTGAATGTGGTTGTGCAATTTTCTGCACGTGCATACAAAGCAACAACACAATAATTACAGTATGGTTACTTCCTTCTGTTGTAGTGCTGCTTTCAAATTTTCCTACTGAGAAAATTCTAATGTATGCTGCTGTACAATAAGTATTCCAGCAGCAAATGCACTAAAATGGCTTGTAAATGTAAATTATATATGCAGCTGTGTTTATGAATGTCGAAGATTTTATTAAGCGACACAACTAGGAAAAAGCCATAGAGTTCTGTCCTCTATTCTTTCTTTTTGGTATTGGAAGGTGTATTGTATGGATTTAGCAATATATTTTGGTGTATAACCTTATTATTTTAAAAATCTTTAAAAGGGCAGTTCGCCTTAAAAATTAGATTACATTTTTTTTGTTGTGGATTTAAAACTGTTTCTTCAGCCTGGAACTTAAAATCCTTGGCAAAAAAAAACCCAATTATTTCTCATTATAGTTTTAGTTTGCTAGGGTAAAGATCTTGGATAACAGATAACAGTTTAAACAATTCCAAACTAAAGAGGTGCAGAACAAACACTACCAAGAAATAATGCTAAAAACTAGTCTCAAAACATGTAAGAATGCAGCTTCCTTATACTAAGTTTCAAGGTAAACTGCCCCTTGAGGGCTAATATCACACTTGCCATTTTCTCAACCGGTACAGAAACACCAACAGAGAAAATGCCACTACCACCTATTACCGCCATCACCATGATGATCATCATCATGCCATTAAATTCAATGTTATCCACTGGCCATTATAAAAAAAGCTCTAGTGTGCTTTTTTGTACAAAATCCACCCATTTGCTCACTGAGTGGCGGATGCCATTGTAAATAGGTGCCAAGGCATTAAGCGTTGTTGTTTTGTACCAGCAGAGAAAAATAGTATGTCATTAGGCTAAATTTTTCTTTACATGTCACAGTACACTTTACATTTGAACTGTCAGATTATATGTTGGCATTTTTTTGGGAAAAAATATTTGTAATTTTTTCTGGAGGAAAAGACGTTTTAAAATCATATTCAAACTGGAGCCTTCTAGTTGTGTGAAAATGTAGTTTATGTGCAACAAATGGGCGTTCCAATGTCTGTTCCATGGTCATTTTAAAATGACTGCACTGAGGCCTAAATTTCAGAATGGTCATTGGTAAATGATTCATTTAAAGCAGAATGATTTTCATGCCATTGATGTGACTATGTCAGACTGAATCACAGCAATGTCTGCAGTAATGGCATGCTGCTTTCGAAATATTGATAATACAGAACACTCATTTGACCTACAGATATAGACTAGGCTATAATTGTGCATTTAGCCCAGCAAACAGCACACGTTTTCCATTTTTCTTATGATGTCACTCTGCAGCTTGTTCCACTGTGTGACATATGAGGCCTGCTTTATCTGTAGAATATATCTATACTGATGTTTATTTGCTTGTTCCATATTATTTCTTCATAATGGCTTGGGGCTTTCAGTTATACAATGACTTGTCATCATAATTTTTATGGCTCTAACAAATTAAAAAGAGCTTTACACAAATAGAATTCTTATTCATGCATGTCTTGTATCTGTTACAGTACAAATTCAGTGTGATCTTTGACACCATCCACCTGTCTGGAGATGAAGAATCCCTGCAGTTTTTAGTCACTGCACAAAGGTATGTAAATGTATTATTACATATATTAGAAGAAACCAGCCCCAATATAAATGTTATTATGTTCCTTTTTAAGAGATAGTTCACCTTTAAATTACATATTTACATATTTAGTATGTTATAGAATGGCCTATTCATAGCAACTTTTCAGTTGGTCTGAATCTTAATTAGTCTTACTAACCCTGACAGCCAAAATACTGTTGCTCTGAGATGCTTTATTACTTGTGGTCCTATTTAGGCCCTCTCCTATTCATCCTTCACTCTTTTACTCAGACCACTGTATGGTTACTATGGTAAACTGGACCACAGCAACCAGATAGCTGCTATTATTTCAATTGTAAAGCTACTAAGCTAGTTGTAAACTGTCTCAGAGTATCACTGTCTGCATCTTGCTAGAATTGGCACACTTTGCATAGAGGTTTGGCTCAGGTGACCATGTTCATATTATTCCAGTTAAAGGGGAAGGAAAGGCTAAGTCACTTGGGGGTGCCAAAATGTTAGGCAACCCCAAGTGACTTAGATCGCTTACCTTGTACCCTGGGCTGGTGCCCCTGTTAGGAGAAAAAAGTACCAGCCCAGGGTACCTGTAGGAAGCGCTTCCTCCTTCCTTTTTCTTCTGCCGGCGAAATCCGTCGGCCGGCGCATGCGGAGTAGAGTGAAAAGCCGACTTTCTTGTTTAAGTTCGGCTTTTCACTCCACTGCGCACGCAAGCGAAAAGGAAGGAGGAAGCGCTCGCTGCTACCCTGGGCTGGTGCTGTTCTCTCCGTACAGGGGCACCAGCCCAGGGTAAAAGGTAAGCGATATAAGTCACTTGGGGGTGCCTAACATTTTGGCACCCCCAAGTGACTTAGCCTTTCCTTCTCCTTTAAATAGATGACCACAGCTTTTATAGTTGAAATAAATGCTGTTTGACATGAATGAGTCAAATGCAATTTATGGCTTTTAGAGGGTATAAAATGAAAACCTGTCATATAAAATAGGACATTTTTGTAGATGCTTAATCAACAGATTAAAAAGTGATGAATGTGATGAATATCCTAAACTGAAACAACTTTTTGATGCCTTTATGATGACAGATTGTAGTTTAAACAATACTGACATGTTTCTATAAAATCCATAAGAATGTGTCAGTATGACTGGGGGAGTGTAGGCATCAACTTTTTACCTGTTTAAAATGTACCCAAGCCCCGCCCCCTGTCCCAGCATTACTTACCTCAGGAGACACTCTAACACTTTTTAGGGTCCTGTTCGATTCTCTCAATTACGTTGTACTGGAGACAGCGCAACAATTTAATAGGCTCCAGCAGTGACTTTTTTTTCGTAATTGGTCTGTGGAAGGATTGTGTAGCCTCCCACACAGCTAGACTGAAGGAAACAGTGTGGTGTTTGCTCCTCTCTTTCCCATACCAAAGTACCAAATCCTTTGTGAAAAATTTGGCCGAATACTGATCCAAATCCTAATGCGCTCTGCAGAAGATTTTTAACTTCCATGTTTATGTGATGAAGGATTTGGATTGAGACAGGACCATGGATTCAGCTGAATCCTGCTGAAAAAGGACGAATCCTGGATTCAGTGCATCCTTACTAAACTGCCCCCCAGTAATAGTGACATGTTTCTATGGATTTTTAAAGGAACATGTCAGTATCGCTTGAAGACCTTTGTGGTACCATGGTAGAAAAATATTTTTATTCGCAATAAACTATTGATTGTAGTGTAATTATGATACAGTATATTTCTATAATACCACAAAGATACATAATTCATAGAACAAGGGACAAAGTGAAACATATGTAATAAATGCAGTTAGTGTTAAATAGGTAGTCTGTGGGAATTTGTGGCAATGCTGAAATTAAAGAATTGGAAGAGGCAGTGCAAATATATTACCCATTAGTTGATTCTGAGAGTAAAGATTCAGCTAATAGCATGTAAATTATTTAAATGTCTAGATGTTAAACAATAAAATGATATTATTTTCTATTTCTACCAGTCTGGATCTATGTGCCACAATAATTTATGATAAAAAAACAGCAATGTAAACCTGAATTTTAAAGTAGTGTTTAAAAGTGGAACTGAAGTATGTGCACATAAAGCATTAATCCAGATGTGTCCTATGTGAGATCAGTTTCTCTGAGCTGCTTCTATGATCCATATGTTATTTTTCCTTGGAGTTCTAAAGTGTAACTAAAAAATAGGGCAAATATGTTGTACATTATGTTTTGGGATTCTGTAGCTTCCCAAGGCAACCCATTTAGCAGTAAATATCTTTGCCTCCAGAGATGCCCCAGTAGCTCATCATCTTCTTTTCTGCTGATTTACTGCACATGCTCTGTGCTGCTGTCACTTACCGAGCTTAGGGACCGAATCACAATATCCTGTATAGATAGAATATAAATGTCATAATATGTCTGATTAGTAATTAATACAGATTATTATTAGTACATGGCAGCTCTGAAACCAGTGCAGTTACCATCAGAATTACCAGTGCAGTTACCATCAGAATTACCATCAGAATCAGCCCTGAAGCATTAGCTTATATGATAGGCAAACCCTTTTTTCTGCTTTATTATTATTTGCGACAACCCCTAAGCTCAGCTTCTTAATAGCAAATGTAAGTTTCACTGACATTTCTAAAAATCTCCAAGATGGGGAGTTGCCGTGTGTATACCTGGATCATTACTACAATAAAGATGCTGAAACTCTAGGCTGGTACAATAAGTTTAGTATATAAATGATGACGTTTCTAGCCATATTCATTTTAGGGTTTAGTTATCCTTTAAAACCTTCAGACATACTGTAAGCATGCAGTTAATGGTACATCATAATCTGTGATATATCAGCTGACATTAAGACATATGGCAAGATATAGCCATAATTTTTTAGATGGGCATACTAAATCACTTTTTAAAAAGTAATTTTACTTTTCCCTCTTACTACAGCGGAAATATTGAAAAAGAAGAGTCTCTACATGACAACATTCTCCATCTGGCGGTTTCTTTAATGCATGAAGTTGACACATCAGTCACAGGGTAACTGACCAATACAAAGCCTGTGAAATAGAAAGGAAGTGCCCAATCTTCATCTTAGTGGAAAATTACATTCTTTTCTTGTTTATAGATTAAACTTTCCAGCACATTGCTTTCATCTAGTCTTTATTTCCCAGGCTGTAAAAACAGGATACATTGCTTTTATCTTTGCTTTTCTGTCAGCATCACTTTCCTATACTTAAAAGTTACCTTTGATACTGTATGTATTTGTTATTAATGTATTTTCTTGCCAGTTTTTAGCAGTAAGAGAAAATATTTTTTTTCTAACACTGTGGTGTGGAGATTAGGAAGTGTTTGGGAGTTCTGTAACAAGTGAAGAAAACCACCAGCTTTTTTTGATTAGTTAAATATTTCAAAAATGTAATTCTAGTAAGAAGTTTAGGCTTATAGAACACAAAGCATTTTGATTACCTTTTTTCTCAGGAAATCCATGTCAAATAAACATTTTGGAGCATACTTATCAAAGGGGTGAATAAAACGTTCATCACAATTTGCCAGAGTATAACTCTATGGACCAATTTAATTGTATCAGATTTTTAGTTTTCTCTTTGGCAAACTGTGCTGAATTATCTGTTTACCTTTGGATAAATGTGCCCCTTTGTGGGTCATAAGCCAAAACCTATAGTTTCTTTTAAGAGAGAGAAATGTAATGTATGTTACAGGAGACTACTTACTTATAAAAGGATGGCTTATTGTGCTTAAAGGACAAGGAAAGGCAAAGTCACTTGGGGGTGCCAAAATGTTAGGCACCCCCAAGTGACTTTAATCTCTTTCCTTGTACCCCGGGCTGGTGCCCCTGTTAGGAGAAAACAGCACCAGCCCTGGGAACCTGGGGCGATGCGCTTCCATCTTCCTGCTTCGTTAAGCTGTGACTATGCCGTGGGCACATGCGCAGTAGAGTGAAGAGCCGACTTCTCTGTTAAAGATCGGGTTTTCACTCTACTGCGCATGCGGCGATACAGGAAGGAGGAAGCGCTGGCAGTTACCCCGGGCTGGTGCGGTTCTCTCCCAACAGGGCACCAGCCCGGGGTAAAAGGTAGGCGATTAAATTCACTTGGGGGTGCCTAACATTTTGGCACCCCCAAGTGACTTTGCCTTTCCATGTCCTTTAAGTGGGATGTTATTTTTGCTGGTTATCTATAACCAAGATAAAACAGAACAAAATCAAATAACTACTTCAAAAATATTTAGGAAAGAAGAATGTTTTATAGCGCTGAGAATCCATAAAAAAGCAACATCAAGGAAAATCAGATTAGCACGTAGCTTTATTAATAAGGGACACGTATACTCCTGTGTAGTGGTCTGTTTTAGCTCTGAGCCATACCACCCATCTAGTATACACAGTGGGAAGATGTTGCTTGTCAGAGGGTCAGGACCTAAACATTCATCAACATATTTGGTTTTGGAGATTTTTTTCCTCTTCTCATATTAATAAATACCCTCCTTAAATGCTTGACCAACAGATCAGCGTTTTACTATGAGTGCCACATAATTCTGGCTACTCTAGTGCACCTTGATTTCCCTTTTTTGAAAAAGTACCAGTCTTCCTATCCCTATTAACTTTATCACAAGCTATAACATTATTCAAATATATTTTTATTTGTGAAAGCGTTTAATTAGGGAGGAGAGAAAAAGGAAGGAAAAATAAATGTTAAAGTGGTATAGATTTTTGGGAGGATTTCTGCTGTTCCACCCCCAATGTCTTGAAAATTGAACATTTTTTAATTCAAATTACCCTGTTTTAAGAATAGAAGCAATTAAATATATGTAAACCTGCCAGGGAGGAAACAGCTATTGGCAGTCATGAGGATGACATAGCAGAAACATTATGTTCCATTGGTCATCACACAGGCTTCACAATAAGATCCATTCATTTCAATACATGCCTTTTTTATTGCAAGGTGTGTATTGTATCCCAAATGTGCTGCAATAGCAGGATTATACTAATATCCCAGAGCAACAGTTTAAATGAGGCAGTTAAGAGAAACCTTACAAAAACGGATGCAGGCTTATGCAGCATATATACTGTATTAAAGGGAACATATTGTGTGAAAAACAATATTGTGCCAATCAATTGTACTCATCTAAATATAGAAAGAATGTGCTTTAAAATGTAGTGTATTGGGGTTATTTTTTGAAAGTAGTCCTGCCCATCTGTTCCACTTCTTGCTGCCTTCTTGTGATTGGCTATCCCCCTCCTTTTGTGCTTTTGGCAGGGACCCTTAGGACATGCCCATCCCTCATTTGAAACACAGGGGCCTGAGAGGATCTATAGGGAGCTCCATTAAAGGGGCAATTTTTACAGATAGTATTAATGTTTAAAGCAAAGTGAAACCAGCACAATATACTATTCATAATTGCCTTAGAAGTTTCTTGTTTATCCTATATGTCTCCTTTGGTACCTGTTATCCAGAATGCTTGGGAATTGTGGATTTCTGGAATTCGGATCTCCATACCTTAAGTCTTCTACAAAAACATTAAATAAACCTATTAGGATTGTTTTGCCTCCAATAAGGATACATTATATCTTGGTTCAGGTCAAGTACAAGGTACTTTATTATTATTATTTTAAAATGTGAATTATTTGATTGAAATGGAGTCTATAGGAGATGGCTTTAGTGTAATTTGAAGCTTTATGAATAGCAAATTTCTGGATAACAGATCCTAAACTTGTATATCCAAGGGAACCAATAATTAAATCTTGAGGTTGTTATGTATAGGTGATAGGTATTCCATTTTACTTACCCTTGTTTATGTTTTAGTTTTTATGCATCGTGAACTAGAGGGCTTTCCCGTGTAGATAGTGAATATGCAACTTTTTACATGTAGAGTGCTAATTATTTGCAATTCCACATGTTCAAAGGCCACTTTATATTATTATAGCAAGTGTCATGCAAAGAAGTCTGTAAAAGCCTTGAGCAGATTGGGGGTCATACAAATTATTTGAGGGACCTTATCCAGCCCATGGGTGCCCAACATACAACACTGATTCAAAACATATTGAAGGAGAACTACACCCCCCCCCCCCCAGCTATAAAAGCCCCCTTAACTGGCCTGCCTCAACCCCCTCACCTCTTCCTTATCGTATGCTCTGTAACTTAAAAAACTGCCCCTGTCGCAAACCCCAACCTAAAAATGCAGAGTAGCTGCATACCTGGGCGCCATCTTCAGTCGTAGAAGTTTGGGTCTCACCGCTGACACTGACCCTGCTTGAGCATGCGCAGTTGAAGCTGATTTCCTGATTGACCCAACTGCGCATGCTCAAGCAGGATCTGTTGTTGGCGGTGAGACCAGAAGCTTCTTTGATTGAACAGAAGATGGCGCTCAGGTACGCAGCTGCACTGCTCTGCACTACGTGGTTTAATAAACATATTAGTATTTTGGTAATATACTGGCCAGGTGACTGCCCAAAAGGCTAGAAACAGGCAGAAATTTTGAACATTTAGAAATATTTTTTTTTCTCTTTCAGTGTTGTGTCACCATCCTCATTTGTTTACGGTGAATCTGTGGATCCTTCAAATTTTATTCAGCTGCAGGACCTGGAATGTCACTTTCAGCCTTTGAATTTTAGCTTTCAGGTATTTGTGTTCTTTATATACTACTATTGTGTGCTTTATAGGAGTCATTTTTATCTGTATGTAAAATTGTTGTATTTTTCTTGAATAAATGAAAACAAAATGTAAACTTTCTGCAAAAAATGAATTAGCGAAGATTTTATAGTCTGTGTTTGCTGTATCTGAAAATGTAAGTGCTTCAGCTTTTTCATTTTAAATGTGTTCTGTTCAGTCACTTTAATTCTGAAACTGGGGATATTTCATGAGTGCCCAAATCAATTTCTTTGCACAATAGTCCCTATTAATATGGTGAACACTGCTGCAGCTTTGCCAGTGATAAAAGAAAAAAAAATAAAATTGATAGTATCTTTTTCTTTTTTTAATAATTCCATTGAAACTTCTGCTTGACTGAATGTTCTCTGTGGACTAATGGTAAATTTGACTCCTAAATACTTGCCGTTACTTTGATTATAGGTTTATAATGCTGGACCAAGTACCCTTCCAGGATCAACCATTAATGTGTTGTTTCCGAATCGCCTCACTGCTACTGGTGCTGAAATGTTTTACATTCAGGACATTATGGTAAGGAGGGTTTTATTATAATCAAATAATATAACAGCATTCATAATTAGAGGTACATGGGAGCATAACTATCATAATATTTACCGACTCCTTTTTAAACTGACTGTAGTTTCAGTACAGTTAAATTAATTTAAATAATAACAATGGGCCAAGTTAATACTGTCATACACAAATAGGCTTCTGTAATAACAGGTGTAAAGTTTGTTTCATTTCTTGTAACCCATGGTAACAGATCATCAAGTAGCATTTACTGGTCTATGAAAGCAGACAAAGTCTGCATACAAACTTGCTGTACATTATCTGCTCGCTCTTTTATATATTGCTGGTGATTTCAGTGGTTAGTTAGATATTGATTCAAAGATATTTAATAAAAGTATTTCAGAGACTGTTATGATGTGAATAATAATTGAGATAAATAACACAAATAAAGAAAGCACTCAACAAATACTGGCTAAATATTCAATAAATACTAGCCCCTGGTTTCATTTTAAACTAGTGAGCATATTTCTGCTACCTCTAGTATTGGGGTGAGGTGGAAGAAGCTGAAGCTCTCAATACTTTTCACAAATAGAAACTGCCCATATATGTGGTTATTTTTTGGTTCCCTAAGTGATCCCAAATGGATCTGTATTGTGTTTGTATTGTATTGAAGCACTGTTGCCTGAACTAGCTGTGTATTGCTGCCGAGATGGGAAAGATTTTATTAACTCATCTGGGTCCCAGATGCTTCTTTTACCTAATTTTCTACCACTGATTGGGCTAAAAAGCAGGTGCTGCTCTGTTTTGAATGTTTTTGTATGCAGATTTGCCAAATATTTTGGTATTTTTTACCTTTGTGAATTTGAAAAAAAAAAAAAAATTCTGATAGAGTAAAAGAGGTGTTTTACTGATAGTTACTAAACAATTTTTGTTTTCTCCAAATAAAGTTTTTTAGAACTCTGAGTCAGTGTAAACCATAAACCTATGGCCAAAACGTCATCAACAGAGTGATACACAAAACTGCCAAATAGTGATGAGCGAATCTGTTCCGTTTCGCTGCGCCGAAAAATTCTCGAATCTTTGAAAAGATCCGCGAGACGGCGAAAAATTCGCGAAACGGCGAAAATGTTGTGCGGCCTATTGTTTTGTCGCGCGCGGCTATTATTTCGTCGCGCGCGGCTATTATTTCGTCGCGCGCGGCTCTTGTTTCGTCGCCCGCGGCTCTTGTTTCGTCGCGCGGCTCTTGTTTCGTCGCCCGCGGCTATTGTTTCGTCGCGCGGCTATTGTTTCGTCGCGCGGCTCTTGTTTTGTCGCGCGGCTATTATTTCGTTGCGCGTGGCTCTTGTTTCGTCGCCCGGCTCTTGTTTCGTCGCCCGCAGCTATTGTTTTGTCGCGCGGCTATTATTTCGTCGCCCGCAGCTATTATTTTGTCGCACGGCTATTGTTTCGTCGCGCGCGGCTCTTGTTTCATCGCCCGCGGCTCTTGTTTCGTCGCGCGGCTCTTGTTTCGTCGCGCGGCTCTTGTTTCGTCGCCCGCGGCTATTATTTTGTCGCGCGCTATTGTTTTGTCACCCGCGACTATTCTTTTTTGACGCCGGCGACAATTTTTGGACGTGCCGCGAATCCATGCCTGGCGAAACTTTTCGCCCATCACTACTGCCAAATAAATATTCTCATAATTGTTGCCTTTGGGAGATTTTTGCCTGTGCAACTATACAACATCAGACATAATGCATTGTGACAAATTAATACACAAACATATGCAGGTATGGGATCTGTTATCCAGAATGCTAGAAACATGGGGTTTTCCACATAAGTAGTCTTTCCAAAATTACTTGCACTATGCCTTAAGACAGGGGTGGGCAAACTTTTTGGCTCACGGGCCACATTTACTTACCCCCGGGCCGGACCGGGGCAGGGCCAGGCCAGCGTTACGCCCCCCTTCGTCTCTTTAATTCCGGCCCGCCAATGACACCAAGTCTTGCGTGATGAGACTTGGCGTCGTCGGCGGGCCGGATTAAAAAGGCCAAAGGGCCGGATGTGGCCCGCGGGCCGTAGTTTGCCCACCCCTGCCTTAAGACCTCCAAAATTGTTTAAATCTATAAATTAGGGATGCACCAAATCCTGCATTCGGTTTGGGATTCAGATGAATCAGAGCCATTTTAAGCAGGATTCTGATTTGGCTGAAGCCAAACCCTATTTAATAAAAAAATAATCAGGATATTCCCTGGTAACCTGTGGGGCACTGTAACATGAGGCAAGATTCTCATTTTGCCCCATGACAGGAGGTCCCCTGCGCTAAACATGGCTTGATTGAGCTTCTGAGCCTTAGAAACACCTTATAAAATTTCCAGAACATTATTTATGTGTGGCATGATGTGACTCTCTAAATTTCTATTTTGGCAATTATATTTTGCTTTTAAGGGTACAAGTAGTTAAATTTTATACTAAACTGGACTGGTCCAAATCAAGCCAGAGTTTATTTAAATAGCTCATTCGGCTATTAGCTGATCCTTTTAAAGTTGTGCATTTCATTATCTTTCACACCAAGGAAATGACATAAAAACACTACTGGTGTCATTTTTTATCTCTAAGCCTCCATTCACATAGTAATATAATTGACAAAATGGTTTGCAAAAAATTAGTATAAAAAGCAGCAAAATGGAGAAACCTGGAAAAGGGACAAATACATTTTAGAAGGACTGTGTGTGTTTTAGAGGTGTGACCTGTGTAAGTGGTCACTGTTTAAAGGATTATAATGTGTCCTGGAAATTCTCTTGACATGGGATTATTTTAGGGAAAGTGGCCAGCAACCAAGGCATCTCAAATGATAAATGTCTTTGGGAAAAAAACTACCTCAGTTTAACATTCATGCCTGTAATAACTTTGGTTAAATGTTTTTTTTTTTTTTTTTTTTTTTTAAATGATTAAACCCATTATCCAAAAAGTTCAGAATTACGGAAGGACCACCAGAGATTACCTTTTTCTCTGTAATAATAAAACAGTACCTCGTATGTGATCCCAACTAAGATATAATTAATCCTTACTGGAGGCAAAACAATCCTATTGGGTTTAATTTCTGTTTAAATAATGTTTTTGGCAGACTTTAGGTAGGAGATCTGAATTACAGAAAGATCCCTTATCCGGAAAACCCCAGGTCCCGAGCATTCTGGATAATGGGTCCCATACCTGTATTAAAAATCTGATGCAAATTGTTTGCATGTTTATACAAATAGCAGTACTCCATTAAAGATTTTTTTAAAAACATCAGCAATTGTACATATAGAAAATTACCCCAGTCCTAACTAGATAAACAACAAAATGTATGTTTTCTCATGTAGGAAATAACAGCAATTCATGTAGCTTTAGGGCTCTGATACACGGGGAGATTAGTCGCCCGCGAGCAGGGAGTTTTGCCGCGGGCGACTAATCTCCCCGTGTACCAGAGCCCTTAAACTGGCTTAGGAGCAATTAGAGGAGAACTAAAGATTAACAAAAAAGTTGAAATGCTAAACATGCTTTGGGGTTATGGCAACCATGGCTCTTTGGCAGTGAAGACATTTGCCTCTGTGTATGCCCCCAGTAGCTCCCTTCACCTTCTCTGCAGATTCCCACCACAACTACTGTCAGATACCTTATGCACAATATTTTGTATATATACAAGGCTGATTAGTAATTCAGATTCAAATTCTGCATTAAAACAATATATTCTAGATCAGAATTTAATCAGGGTTAGGGTTAGTTAGTAATCAGCATTGATTTGAGAAGTGAGAAGTGAGTGTCACTGATACTCCAAGATGGGAAGCTCTTGTGACAACTTTGAAGTCCTGGAATATTACTACTATAGAGATGATGAGCATTTAGACTGGTATGTTCAATATATAGAAGGATTTTTTGAGATATTCATTTTTTAGGGTGTAGTTCTTTAAAGGGACCATCCCTCAGTTTTCCAGCATTACTGGCAGCCATGCACTGGTAGTATATCCCTGAAGCCTAGCAACACTATTTTGGTCTTTCCTATTTCTATGCCAGTTCGCTCTCAGCTGGGTTGTTTTTAGACATTCTCCATTAGTTGTTTGAGACAGTATGTTCTTTTGTATGTGCTGAAGGGAAGAAAATTATAAAGATAATCTGGGTGTTTCTGACATTTAACATTGCGCTGCATTGTACAAAACTGATTTCATTTAATTTATGTAGTGCAATTTTTAAGGCAGTTTCATTTTACACAAAAATATTAATTTTGGTCTAGTTTGTTTTTTCCTGAATAGAGGATTTATACTCAAATAGATGATTTAATGCAGAGTTACGATCTTACTGATGCTTTTAGCATAAAAAAAGGATGCTGACATGTAGATGATGATGATATTCATACGTTTAAATGATTTCTCTTAGACCATGCACAGACAAGTGTATGTCAACCTTTATTTGTCCTGCAGTTTATTCAACCTTTTAAGCACTGGATCACTGTAGTCATGCTGCACCACATATTGCCAGTAAACAACAGAGAGTGGCATCAATCAGTGCCTGTAGAACCTGTGGCACTTGGTATTCACACTGGTATTTATATATCACAGATTTAAATTGTTATCTATGGCGTTTAATGTGACCTGCACACTGATTTGAAAGCTCATCTAACTGCATAATAAATAATTGGCAGGAAAGAACATCTAGTCCTGGTTTTCTGCATGTTATATACTGTATAGCTTTGTCTATATATGTATGATGCAGTTAGCAATGCTTAGAATGTAGAGTTCTTTGCATTGGTTTCATTGATTGCAGTACAAATGGGTATAAAATGCTCTTACTACACTAGCATATTCTAAATTACAAGTTGTAATCGCTTCTCTTATACACCAGGCTGGTGCTCCTGGTAGGGTAAGAACCCACAGAGAGAGTTACTCGCTGCTATCGTGGGCTAGTAACCACTCCAAAAAGGCTTTCTACCGGCTGGTGGAAAGCCCTTTGCATCGCTTTAGTTCCCGAAGTCAGGCAAAGTTGCCTGCAGTATGACTTCTATTGTTGCCGGTGGAAAGCCTTTTCTGAGCATTTACTCTTCCACAATAGCAGAGATCTGTCGCTGGCGAGTAACTCACTCCGTGGGCTCTTACCATTAGGGTGAAGACACACAGAGCTACTAGTAGCAGCTACTTGTCACAGCTACTAAAATAAACAATGCTGATCATTTACTGATAATCGTCTCTACGTGTGTTTTATCAGAGGCAATTCTTAGTAATGTCTGTGGCAGTGTATTTTCTGACATTTGGATGGGGTGGAGAAAATGTACCTTGTCTGTGTAGGGTGTGAAGTAAAGAGGAAGCTGGCTAGTCTGGAACATACCATCTGAGTGGGTTATCAAATCTAGAAGGCAAGGCCCACCTGCACAGGCAAGTTACACATTCCTCCCACTACTACCACTATTTCACTGCTGCTGCTGCTGCTGCTGCACTAGCTGCTACCTCCAACCATGCCTCCATCAACTCCCAGGCAAGTTTGTTCCCTGTTCTTGCACCCAATCCCTATCTCCCTTGCCTCCCCAAGTTCCTTTCTCAGCTTGACAGATTAGAATCAAATCTTTAGCTGAGAAGGTTGTGGGGTTTATTATAGCCAGAAGCAGTATACAATTTTTTTTTAGATAAACCAGGCTGTCCAGTGATCTGATGACCACTCCTTCCCTCACACACTTCTGTCACTCTCTCTGAGTCTCTGACTCCTAGTAATGTCATCGTGGAGGCTTCTTCCACGTAATGCAACAGATCTCCTCATAAAGGAAAGTTATACCCTAAAACAATGTAAGTCTCTATAAAAATGTATTGTATAAAGAAGCTCATATGTAAAACCCTGCTTCATATAAATAAACCATTTTTTTAGTAGTATGTGCTATTGGGTGCTCCTAAATAGAAAAGTGCCATTTTAAGAAATAAGGGCCGCCTGCTGGGATCATAGCATTCGCAGTGCACACAAACAAACCAAGGCACACACACATGCTAAGCCAATAAATGGGCAGAGTTCTGTCTTTTGCTTTTACACGTTTTCCTGTTAGAGTTAAAGCTGCATTATTTCTGGCCATGTGATCTCTGAGGTTGCCCACACCCATCACTAAATTGTGGTTGAAGGGAAAGTATGTAAAAGGGCAATATTTACTGATCTATATTCCAGTCTGGTGAGATTTATTAATAGGTCACTTAACATAATATAAACTATTTGTTGGTAAAGTATTCATTCTGGGGGTATAGTTTTCCTTTAAAGAAGAAGTATAAATTGTTGGTAACTTTGTTGAGAGCGGGCAGGGGCACAGAAGGGCTGGTAATTTTATCAGGTAGTGGTTGGGCTAGCAGCAGAAGGTCTGGGGCCCAAAGAGTAACTTGGAGGGGGTTTTACTTTAATTATAACAGCAGATCACATTGTTAGCTGATATTGCTGAACAAAAGTGTTATGCACATAATTCAAATTGTAAGCTGTTGTGAGCAGGGCCCTCTGATCCTTTTTTTTTTACTCTTTAACCCTTGTTTATTAAATTATTGTAAGACCCCTGTATATTATAAATTAATGTTTTGTACTGTGTAACTTGTAACTTTTATTGTAACCAGTTCTGCTGACTTTCGAGTTATGGGTGCTGCTGTTTTGCAATGGAAAATAAATATTGCTGACAAATTCCTGTAGTAATCTAGTGAGGTACTGTATTTTTTCTTGAGTTGTAAATGTCCTAGCTGAATGCAGGCAGGTTTACTGGAACTGAGACGTGAGTAATAGCACAGTTAGAAAAGGTTCTGGAATGTTTTACTCTTATAGCAGCAGTGGATATTCTTTCTATAAACAATTCTGCTCTCCCTCCCCCTACTGAGAAGTGGGGCAGGGGATAACACATCAAGATGCATATTGTTTTCAGTAGTTCGCTTTGCTAGGGCCAAGGATTTTAATCTGTTTACGCCTTTGCTTTTCTTGGCTCTAAGGCTATGGATTCCTCTTCAGTCAGTAACTTTGTTTTTAATGCAGAATTATTAAAATTAAAGTCTAGAAATCTTGTTGATGCTGGTATTCATTTATTATACATAGGTTAGACTGGTAGTAATGGATACGAGTATGCTAATGTCCACATCTTCAGGTGTCCTTCCTGTAACTTGTGGTAGCACACATTTTTTCCTGTCAGCTAGTATTTATTTATTTTTAAGAACCAGCTTCAAAGTTAAGTCCAGATAAATCACTGGAGATTTTGAGTGTTAAAGAGCTCTACATTACTGTGCAATGGGATTATAAACTATGTTACCTTTATTAGTTTTAAAATGTGTAAGATCAAGAACTTGGGTACAAACTGAGTCTAAATGCCTTGCTTACAATTGCAGGGCACAGTGCTTGACTCAAGGACACCAGTTAGATACCTTTTAATAACGTACTTTCTGCCCACTTGCATTTCTATATACTTCAACTTCTACATCCTTCAACATGCCAATTGTGCCTGCTTTGCACAAAAAAGCACAAGGCACAGCGCCCTTTAGCATACTGGAACCAAGTACAGGTATGGGTTCAGTTATCCAGAAAGCTCCAAATTAAAGGAATGCCCTCTTCCAGAGATTCCATTTTAATTAAATCATTTTTAAAAAATATTTCCTTTTTCTCTGTAATAATAAAACAGTACTTTGTACTTGACCCCAACTAACATATAATTATTTTTTTATTTCAGGCAAAATGTATTTAATGTTTAAATAATTTTTTTTGTAGACTTAAGGTATAGAGATCCAAATAGCAAACAGACCCTTTATTTGCAAAACCCCAGGTCCTGAGCATTCTGGATAACATGCCTCATACCTGTAAACCAACCTGCCTGGAGCAGATTGTAATTCCTGTCTTTCCCTTGTGTGTGGCCATAGGCACCAGCTGAACCATTGTCAGATGCCATATTTCATACAGCATTCTTTGGCATGCCTACAGTGCAGATAACATGAATCTCCAGATTTAATAGGTTGGACATGTAATGACAAACCCAACACAATTGCCAGCTCAGTTACCCTAGAATGCAAGTTAAATGCTGAATTATGCTTACAAAACATATTAATCAATGCTGGACTTTTGTACTTTACATGCTGTGCTATGTGTAAACCACATATAAATAGGAGGAATAACACTAACACAATTTAATTAATTAGTTGCTTTTATTAATTTAGAAGTGTCAATATCAGTTGATTGCAGAAGTAGTACCATGTTAGTCATAATAATTAATAGAAAAGTATTATATAGAATGGATGCTTGCAAGAATATTTCAGCATATTTTATGATTTTACAATGTGCTTTATACATATTATACTGATTTGCATTCAAAATAAGTTAAATATATCATTGCTTTTCCCAGGTGAGCCAAGACAAAGGAAATTGCTCTTTCCAGAAAAACCCTGCACCTTGTGTAATTCCACAAGATAAGGAAAATATATTTCATACAATATTTGCTTTCTTTACTAAATCTGGCAGAAAAATGTTGGTAAGTGTCTTGATTACAGTTAAACATCTTTTACACATCATATTGTTTTTGGCATTTATAAAACAGTTCCTTAATTTCTCCAGTTAGAGGGGATACAAACTATAAGCAGTAACAAGATGAAGGACCTGCTTTAAATGACATGTAAACTCCACACACAACAATGTAATCGGTGAACAGCCTCTTTGAAATCTTTCAATACCGGCTACTGTGATTGTCCAGTGGATAATAGTAAGGCTGCATCATCCCCTTAATCACTTAGATTTCCTTCTTCTCCTGTAACCCACTCGAGCCCCCCCCCTTGGGAATTTGCTTTGACTTCTGGCGTGTGGGCATGCTCAGTTGTTCTAAGCTCAGATTACTAAACACGCCCTCCAGTCTAGCAGCCAGTGAAGAAATGGCATTGCTGGTTCCCATAGAAACTCAGCTCTAGCTTTCTGCTTCAGTTTTTTCTCCTAACTTTCTCTCCTGAGCTCAGCTCAAACAAAGCAGAACTTTTATCAAAGACAGTTCTGCCTGTGTGAGCCTGTATTCTTGATGAAATGTATGCTGAATATGGGTCTGTGTGTGTGTATGCTGTTTGTAGATTTAAATGTATCTGATTATGTATCAGAGGAAAAATGGCCACCGGGTGAAAGTTGCTATTTGCTTTAGGGAAATGTGATGGCGCTGGCAAGCGGAGGGGATATATGCAGTACAAATGATGCCATTTGGGTGGGGGAGACTTGCCTAACTCATATACACTGTAGGCAAATGTAGGATTTACATGTCCTTTACGGTGTACTGAATGTAAGGAAGCAGTAAGTTCAAATAAAATAAAATAGCCTAAACACGAAATTATGAAATACTAGCAATTTATAGCAGATAACCAAGGTATAAATTCAAATGCTGTCTAAATTAAGCAGAAAACTACAATCTAATGTACCACAATAATAGAATACTAGACAATTTGAACTCAATTATCAACACTGGCAAATTTGCTCATGGGTAGTAACCAATAGCAGCCAGCTGCAGGTAAAATAATAAAAACAACAATGTGATTAGTTGCCATGGTTTGCTGTCCTGGTACAAATATGCCCTGTGTTTTTAAATAAGCCCCCAATTATTTCTGAGGAGCAGAATCCCTGTGGGCAGAAAGAGGACAAGCAGCAAATCCATTATCCTAGTGAAATATGTGTCAGCATTTTAGTAGTTACTATTGTTGTTTTTCCTTTTACTAAATGGACACTGTACAGTTAAATTCCCCACTAAACTTTGAGTTACTGCTGCAACTATTCTTATTTAGTTTTTTTAAGTGGCCAGGACATTTGTAATTTTGTGATGATCTTTGTAGCCATGGTCTGCTTTAACAGGTTATATACACCACAGACGTTGTTTAATTTTTGTAGAATACCAAGTATGCGCATTGCTTTTGTCACTTTAGTCACATTAAAGTACATGCCAGTGACTGCAATGTTTCCAGAGCTCTGTGCCAACAATAGATTTGTTTCTGGCACTCCTATTACTTTTATAACCACTTTCCCTCTGGCAATGGAACAGGGAAGGGGAGGTTGTTTAAAAATTTAGATTGTTTTGTTTTTAGTATTTTTTTTACATACATAGCTTTTCACATTTTATTCATTAACTGTCTGAAAACCAATCCATACCCCCCCCAAAAAAAAAAATACTTCACATAAATCTTAGGGAATGTTTTTATGTTTTTTTTTTTATATTTTAATAAATGTACAGTCAGCATTCTAAATGATATTTAAAGGATAATTTTAAAAGTTATATTTGTTTCTTAGATATGTACATTGCCTGTTGAGATTTAAATTATCTTTGTATTCTTCACCTTCACCTCCACAGAACTTTGTCTGTTTCCATGCAGTGGCATGAGGAAGATAAGATATTTTTTGCAGTTATATAGAATGTATAGGTTGTATGATGTAACAATATAAAGGGCAGCTGTTGTAGTGTTATACACCCCCCCCCCCCCCACAGAATAATCACTGTCACTTTAGCAGAGTTTGAAATTTACTCCACAGATTTACAGCAAAGTGCAACCTGTTGTTAATCTGCTAGAATACATTAGTTCCAGTACCCCATGGCCTCTGAGTATACTGACAATGTAGCCGTCACCCTCAGATGAGGGGCGTATATTGTGTATGTGCTGTTAAGCACTTCAAAGAGGACAGTAGGTTACATTTATTATGACACAAGCATTACTGCACATTACATAATTTTAATGGCTCTGATTATAAATTCAATTCATTAATCTGTGTGCTCCCTTCTGTCCTAACATGCATTAAAGAAGTCAGGCAGTCTGAATATTTATGTCTTAAGTTTTAGATACAGAATAAAATGTATTTCCTATGTTGGCTAAAACAAGACTTGAAATAAATTTCAATTATCCAAATATCTGTTTACATTGTACTATTATTTCTGTGAAATTTACACATGCATGTGTATGTTTTAATGTGTATGCTGTGACTAATATTTATCTCAAGAGCTCAAGCTAGGAAATATCCAAGTAAGCCCAGTTAATTCCCATTGCAAATATATTTCCTTTCCCAAAACCTGAGAGAAGATTGGGGGTACAGATCATGCTCACTATGTTATTAATACAGTTAAACAGAGAATTGGGATGATACTGTAATGAAGACAGTTTATCCATACATTCCTATTGTAAACATTAATCTATATCTGTTTACATTCCAGATACTATAACAAGGATCATGTGCTGATTAACTGTAACTAGTTTTACAAATGTTTTTCTCTAATGAAATATATTTTACAGTGGTTCAGACACAGAGCCAACTCATACTGCTTGCCAGGGTTGGAACTGTGCCCTCAGGTACTTAATGATGCTGTGTACTTCTGTTCAGGAAGCCCACATATACTGCAAAAAGCACCCATACAAGCACCCATAAACGCATACAAACACAATAAATGTTATTAAAATACATTTACTGGCAAAATATTTACACACAATTAGCACTAATCAGCCTGTGTTAATGCTACACAAAATCATGATGATGAAGGCAGTTTACTCAGATATTTCAATTGCAAACAGAAATCTATATGAATCCCTTTCATTTTTAAAAGGAATAAGTTTTGTCCCCCCCCCCCACACACATACTTTTATGTGCTCTGGAAGCCAGGTGCTTTACTTGACTGTTAAAATCTGATACATTAGATGATACATTTCTCAGCAGAAGAGAAATATCAGCAACTAATGTATCACATTGTAACAGTTGCTTTTTAACAGTATCTAGGAAAGCTTAGGCGGCACGTTAGTAGTAAGTAACATTGGTCTGGGCTTGACCTTTATTAAAAAAAATTAAATTTAAAAGAATAATGTGGACCTCTTTTAATAGTTATACTGGCCCATTCCTACAAATTATAGTAACATGCCAGTATTACTCTCTGTTAGAGAAGAATGCTTGTGAGGAAAGGGATGCACAGTCAGCATCAATCCTTTGGGTTCCTCTGTATATACAGTTTTTTTAAACTCAGTAATTAGTACAGTAGATCGTACCTCATGACTGTTTAGAACATTTTTCCTGCTGTAGTGTAGCTTATTCAGGTTGCCAGGCTTGCACCCTGATATTCTCTAAGGTTGTCTGTGCATCTACAGGTCATACACACCATTGTTCTCTGTATGTGCAGGTGTGTGTGTGTGTGTGTCAAGATAAATAGATAGATATTATACAGTATTATATACTGTATCATATACTCTGCAAGTCATATTTTCCTATGGACACATCTGTAAATTACAGCCTTGTAAATGTGTAACCCTTTAATCATAGCTGCAGTGATAGGTGCTGCTATGGCTCTGTTATGACAGCAGCAGCTCAAATACCAGCTCTGACAAAGCACCCATCGGTAACAGCTTGCTCTTGCTTCGCAAGCTTGTGTTGCTATTAATGCACCACTGTCCCTTCAAAGGCCAGATATAGACACTTTCCCTTCTGTGCATCCATAGCTCAGCCCTGTTATGCAAGCGGCTGTAACCATGACCTTTTATTTGTGCACCTCCATCCAGCTTGCTGGTGCTGTCCTCCCATGATGTACAATCTTTACCATCTGCTTGTTTGGCAGTTAGGCACTGCTCTTCTTTGGCAGCATTATAAGCTCAGTACATTAAACATGCTGCGAGTTACGCGTGACAGTGACTACTGAAACATGTCCAAGGGGGTACCACGGACAAGGATGTATGTGGAGATGTAGGAGAGAGGTGGCCTGGAGTTGTAAATGAAAGTGGAAGTTAGTCAGACTCAAGGTGTGACAGCTTGAAAATAGTGTTAGTGAAGCAGAAGAGGGTTAGCTGGTGCAAACATTTGTGACAGGGAAGGTTCTGACAATGGAGAACAAAGGGGGCAGAAGGAATTAAAAAAAAACTTCTGTGGATTTAGTATTTAAACCAAAAGTTCTACAATAAATCATTTTTACTTTTATAATATTCAGGGAAAATAACATTCTTTTAAATTAATTTCTCTCAAGCTGTTAAAAGTTGTTTGAGAGTAATGAGATGTTTCACCTAAGAAAGCACTTATTACTCCTCTGTAACTCTTCCTCTGCAGCTCCAACCTGGCCTAAGGAAAGTCACGATACCAAAGCTTGAATGAATTCCAAAACTTTCATACTCCTTGCGACAAATACAATTTTGTCACACAAATTGACACAAAAATATATACAAAAATATTGTAGAAAATACGTACAGTTCTGAACTTATAAAAAATACAAATTTTTAGCATTCGGACTCAATCATACTTATGCTAATGAATAGGCCCCTAGGTGTTGACAAGCAACATGTAACATGACAAGAACAAGATCAAACTGCTCTGGCATGTAAACATTTAATAGTAGGGTTGAGTTATGATTGGGGTCTCTGTTTCTAAAGTTATTTCAACACCCTGCCTCTCAGTACAGGACACCAGCAAATGGAATAAATGAATATTCATAATTTAATTTATCATAAAGACTACTCAGTTGTCTAAACTTGACACAAATGTTGACAAGGGTTCTGATGTAATCTGCTTGTTGCTGCTTATGTAAGAGCCTAGCAAAATGATTTCTACATTTATACTGCAACTTGTCTCATGTTTTTGTTTGTTTTGTAGGAGTGTGAACGAACAAGCAAGTCCTGTTTAGTCTTAAACTGCTATATAAGCTCACTGGCAAAAGAAGAGACTCGAAACATAGATGTGCTTATGTTGCTTAACACAGAGATACTCAAAAAAGTAAGAAGCAACAGTGTATTGTGGTATAATGTGATATTACTCTATGTTTTCTTAGAAGGTCAGAACCATTGCTTGACAGTACAGCAGCAAAAAGATTACAGATTCTTTTTTGTATCCTAGATAACCCTGTAAAGGTTATTGAAGGCTTTTCTAGTAAATAATGGATCCTTGAGCTTCAGGTCACCTTTCTTCTATGTGCTGGACTAGGCCTTTTTCTTAGGTCTGTTTCCCACTTACAATTATTTAACCTTTAGAGAACTGCCTGGACCTAAGGAATCTGTAACAGGCAGAAAAGAGAGCACATGAAAAAATGTTAAAAACATTTGTAAGTAAGCCTTACAGTGTAATATCCTCCCTGAACTTCCTTGGAAAGGGCTGAATTATCAAACAGTTAATACTTTTTTTTTCGTTTAAATAATTGGCTTTTACCATGTCACATTATCTAGGTAGCGGAAATTGCTGAAAAGGAAAGGGCTGTGAATTATTTTAATGGTTTTATAAAAATCCATGTGCCAAAAAATTAATGTGATTTATCTTTTCCTACTAGTGAGAAAAAAGTAATTTTCCTTTTCCACCCTTTATGTCTATATAGAAAAAGCATTTGGAAAGATATACTTAATGAAAAGCAAATTATTGTTTTATTGCTTCCTTCCTCCGTGCAATGATGACAGATCATACGCGCTTTAGTTTGACTGCCTTGTTGTATTACGCAGACCATAGCAAAGATAAATACAAAACTCTTTTTTGTAATGCATTTCTCTCAAAAACGCAAAATGACGATGGTTCCAGAAGGTCCCAGTAGGGAACTGAAACGTAGGACTAATAAATCTCACCTCATATCTTCATTTTTGTCCCTTTGTTTTGTTGAAATCGCTTATGAAATCCTGTGAGTGCTGACATTTTTCATAGCTATATAAATATATATATATATACACAGACAGAGAGCCGCACACACCAGGACTTAGCAATAAGTGAAAAAATTATTTATTTATTTTTTTCAATAAAACATTTTTCACTTATTGCTAAGTCCTGGTGTGTGCGGCTCTCTGTCCGTATATTTCCTCATTTTTGCCAGCACCCAAGGCATTTGAACCTAAATAGGGTGTGCTCCACTCTTCCTTGTATATATATGTATATATATATATATATATATATATACTGTATGTATATATATTAATTTACATTATGTTCTATGTCTTTATTTGCACAGGACAGTTCATCGGTTATTCAGTTTGTCTCAAAAGCAGTGGTGAAAGTGGACTCAACTCTTAGAGCAATTGAGGTGCAACAAGGAAATTCTAACCAGGCAACAGTGAGTAAATGTCCAAATTATGTTTCCTTTGTACACCAACTTTAAAGTAATGTATTCAGCTTAAATCAAATATTCCAAATAAGCATTTAACAAAACTTTCATTAAAATGAAAAGTGGGGACATTAGAAATGCAAATTAATAATCTAAATATCAGATTGATATACACTAACATTATCCTGCTGAACACTGCTTAATATAGGAGAATACCTATGCTGGTATAGTTTTATTTATTTATAGCTGTGTTTAGTTAGCAAGACCCCCCACAACAATTTTCCTTTTACAATGGTCAGTCCACAATTTTCCTCTTTGACCAAATGCAACATGTATATGCATTATCAAATAGAATGATATTTTATCAATATTATCATGTGCAAATCGCTTCCAAATAATTTCTGTAATAATTGCAGCAATGCATATGTCCATAGTAATAGTCATATCAAAGTTACAATTTATTGACATTTATTTGAGGGCTGCTTAGACAGGGTGCCAAGATGTTTGTATTGGTATCCTCACAGGTCATTCATTTGGTCTACCCACTACAATTATAGAAATATATAGCCTGACGACGTGATTTGTTTGCAAATATACACCTACTATATGTAAGTGCCACTCGTGAAAATCATTTAACAAAATTCATAATGATTGTTTTCTGTTATTCAGTTGAAAACAATGGGCCCACCTGACATATAGACCTTAGGCCACATGTTGCTTAATGTCTGCTTCTTTATGCCTGTTTTTTGTAGGCAGGTGGAGAAAAGCAGAGCTATTCTCATCCATAGCTCCACTTAGCTGTACTGACTGGTACAGCGACGGCCTTGTTCCAGCTACACGGAGTGCAGATCAGCCAGAAAAACACAAAAGCATTTTCAGGCCGATTTCCTCTCCTTCTAGCTGCACTCAGGCCAACGCTGTGCATGTCAGTGGAGCTGCTGATGAGAGAGGATCTGCTTCTCTACATCTGCCCAGGGCCGGACTGGGCCCCGGCTCTACTGGGCCCCTTGCAGTGCTCCCCTTGCCTGACTGCTCCTGCCCTGACGTGTTAAATTTACGCACTCGGGGGAGGACGTCGAGTGGGGGGCCCTGCAAGGGGGGTTGGGGGGGGCTATGGGCGCGGGCACCTGCAGGGCCCCTGGGGGGGAGCCCCGGGGGGCCCTTCACCCCCCATCCGACCTCTACAAAACATAGGCAGAAATGGACATGTCTTGATTTCTGCTTGTTCCATCAATCACATTTGCTTTATTTTTTTTATCCTTATTATTTGTACACTACATTTCTTTGTACACCTCTGCCAGATTAATAATAATAATAATAACAATAATATGTAGAAAGGTAAGCTATGTGACAGTACACTATTGTGATCATTTCTAGAGTAGTGAATGTTATTGTGACTCACTTTTCTGGATTGCTGTTCAGTTGGCTTTGTATGTAACACTTGGATTCCTAACAAATCTTTTAATGTTCCCACTTAGTCTGGCCCCCTGAAACAAAAACCTGACATTTTTTGTAGTAAAAAATGGAAAAATATTCAATGTTCTCCCTTGACATTGGTGTTTGGCAAACTTATGAAAACATTTGGCATAGCTACATTAAACCAGTATACGAGTTAGGTATTTTAGTCAGTAAAACCTCTTTCCATATTCATTTTAAACAGATTTATAGGACACTGAATTCCAAAATGCATGTAGATTAAACTTGCAAAACTCTACAGATCATAGAATGCAAATATGATTTCCATTAGCAGCTACCTAATTCTGTTCACATTACTGTAAAAAATGTAATTTAACCTTTTGCCATTTAATCTTATAAACTAAAGTTAAAACTGTTAATTATACATTATATCAAACTCATCTTTATTGCAAAATATTTACGATGTCTTTAGTGCTCATCTACTTATCCCTTGTGCCCCCCTTAACACTGATCTCCGCACTGATCACCATATCAGGGTGGGCAGCTAAGCCCAAAGGCAGGCTGTGTGTGTCCTGCCACTCCTGCCTTGCGCCTCAGAATAACATGCAAGGTAAGGGCGGGAGGTGAGGGCAACTATGTGCCTCCACTGCCTGCCTTTTTTAATCTAGTGCAGAATATCACATAGTGAATAGCCCTTAAGCCAAGAGTGATGATTTGTGACAACCCCTAAGCTTAACTTGACTTCAGTATATAAAATACAGCATTCCTATTTATATTTGTTTCCCCTGTAATATATTGAACTGTGTCTCTGTAATGCAACCCCATCATATCTTTTTGAGCCTGGAGTGCATTTTATAAGGCAAACTTTACTCCAGTGTAATGTGGTTTGCTCTGGCTTTTATGATGGTTTCATTACAGTTTGTGAAGCATAAATATTTTCTCTGGCATTGTACAAACACTGAGGGAGGGGGATGACCGTAAAAAAAAAGTAGTAGCAAACTGAGACAGGTTTTAAGGTGGGTTTTAGAGCTGACAATCAAGGGTTTCCTATTTGCTGATGCCTAAAGTGATCCAATTTCTTTATTGCTTTTTTTCAAGTGGTCATAGAGAGAGGAAAATTTAAGGCATGTGGTTTGGGTTAGTGTTTTCCTTTTAACTTTTATTCACCCTTTTTGTTTACCTTCTTATGGAATGCAGTTTAGGAACACTCCTTACAAACCACAGTTATGCATATGTAACCGTAAAGAGGTGACAATTGCTGCCTTCCTTTTTATTAAATAGTCTTTTTTTGACAACCAACTTAATTTCCAGGAAACTGTTATGCAGTTTTCTAAGAAGTTCTTAGCTTGTACGTTGCTATGGTGTGTTGTTGGAAAAAGATTTTAAGACAGAGTAATTTGACTCCATAGTGGACCGTTGAATGCATTATTCAGTCAGAAAAGTAATCCAAAGAAAGCAGCGAGAATAGAAAACAGTGGGTGCTGTCAGGAGGTGTATAGGAGGCCTGTACCTTAGGGCAGACAATAAGGATGTGGCCTTGCTGCAGGCTGTGCCTCCTTAAGCTCCATAACTCACATGTAAAGTATGCCTTCCCCTTTCCGCCTCCATTAGATTAAGTGCTGACTAGCACAGTCAGCGCACTATCCACAGGGCATGCTGCAGGTTTCAGTGTTCCATAGCTTTCTGGATAATGGGTTTCCACATAACATTTCCCACATATGTGACTGAAAGGAAAAGTATACAAACAATGTAGGTCTCTATAAAAATATACCACATAAACAGCTTATATATGAAACCTTGCTTCATCTAAATAGTTAATATTCATAAAAATATACGTGTTAGTAATTTGTTGGGTAATCCTAAATAGAATATTTCCATTTTAAAAACTAAGGACTACCTCCTGGGATCATATGATTTACAGTGCACACAAACCGATTAAGGGCACACATACATGTTAGGTCACACAAGCCAATTAATAGACAGAGCTCTGTCTTTTGCTCTCACACTTCTTTGTGTTACAAGAGCATGCTCCCAACTGTGTAAATGTGCTAATCATTGTCCAATAATAATCATTGTCCAATACTGGACAATACTTTTTAAGCCGTACTTTGTGTATATAACGTGACTGTCTCTCCCAGGAATACTTCCAATTTTAAGTAATGTGACTAATTTTTACCTTACTATTTCTTTTTAGGTGATTTTTGAGGCCTTGCACAATCTGGAACCACGTGGATATGTTGTCGGATGGATTATTGCCATCAGTTTGTTAGTTGGGATTCTCATATTTTTGTTGTTGGCTGTTCTTCTATGGAAGGTAAATTGCATTGATTTTCTATTAATGCAATCTGTTTGTCTTGTTTTGAAAAAGTGGTATTTGCATCCAAAGTAATACAATGAATACTTTGTTGTGGGTACAGGTGAGTATTTTGCTTTATGGACAAAAGAAATTATCTCTTTTTTTCTTTTAGAGTTGGTGAGTGGGTGCTTATCTACCTGAATTTACATTTTCAGAGGCAAAACTGGCTAGGATTACAACCTCTGTATAGAATAATATTTATGTTGTGCTGTATATAGAAAAAGCATTTTTCAACATGGCAGTAAGGTTAGGTATACATTTGTTTTGCCTACTGCTATATTTTCAAAAAAGCAAAGGATTGAAAATTTTTTCAAAAAAGCAAGAATTGAATCATACAATGTCCTTTGATTGTTGTGCAACAACAATCAAATTACAAAAAGGCTTGATAAAAATCATATTGCAGTATTGCATAATGAAAAAAAAAATCTAATCTTCTGCTATTGATCTTTATGCTTGTGCAAAACACTTGCTTAATCCCTTTGCAAAACAAACCACATGCTAAATGAGTTTATTATATGAAAATGCAAAGAACAAAGCCATATTCTTAGCAGGACACATTGATATTACACTGTGGGAAACATAATGTAAGTTGTACATTTCAGATACATGAAAAATTACAATGTGTTTTTTAAGAAACCTTTCCAGGTTGATCAAAAAAACCAATAATATAGTTGCTTCCGTTGTGTCTTCTGGCATCTGTCTGAATCCTGCTGGCTGCGTGAAATGTACATTCCAGAATGCATTCCTTGATTCAGCATTTGTGGATATCCACATGCATGTGTTATTGTGACACTTCCCATTGTTTTCCTGGCAAAAGTTATAGGCCATAATGAATAACATTCTACATAAAAAATCCTTTATTATTACATTGCATGTAGAGTTGAACATGCCTGTTTTTCCTCTGTGAATGTTATTTTTAGTTAAAAAAAACCTCTTTTGGCCATATGCAAATAACGTATTGATTTGTAGATGGTTGTGTTTCTGACTTTCAGAAGGGTCTCGGCAATATTGTACCACAGTATACATATTCCTGTGCTTATAATTTTGAAGTTTAAGTTGCTTTACCATATTTCCCTGATTTTACATTTTCCCAGATTTGACACTGGTTAAACAAAATAAAGAGGAATATTAAAGGTTGAACAGACAATTTTTTTCCAAGAGAAGAGAACCCCAAAGTCCTCTAAAAATGAATAGAGGTATAAAGTTCTTTTGTGAATTGTCTGTTCACCCTTTGATAAATATGTACCCTGTATATCAGTAGAAAAGAGTATCATAATATTGTGTATGCATGTTTATATGTTTCTAGTATTTCAAAAAAACCCAAGGAATAGGAATGCAAAAAGAAAGAAATTAGACCAGTTTTATGCAGTGTCTGTGATGCATGCACCCTGACAATAAAGGCAGTGCATAAATCCCACCAGCTATTAGAAAAGTTGAAAAATGTTTGTACAGATAACGGATCCATTTTCCTCAAACCCGTTATCCAGAATGCTCTAAATTACAGGTAGGCTATCTCTTATAGAGTCCATTATAAGCAAAAAATTCTAATTTTTAAAAATAATTTCCCTGTTCTCTATAATAATAAAACAGTATCTGTAGCTTAATTGCATGAATCCTTATTGGAGGGAAAACAATTGTATTGGGTTTAATTAATGTTTGAATCATTTTTAGTAGACATACTGTAAGGGAAGGTGATCAAGATTCCTTATCTGGAAAGCCCCAGGTCCCTCTATATCCATACATTTTCAATGCTTAAAACAGTAACTGATGTTTAGAAGATTCAGAAACTTAATTCTTAGTCATGCTAATATCAATACATCTAAAGTGCTTGAAATATTCACCAAGGTGTTTCCAGATTGAGAAATGTCATTTTTAACTCATTCTTGTGTGCAGGTAAATAAGGGGACATGACTCATCAAAGCATTTTTAAAGTATAAACATATACAGTAAGATAAAAGCCTTTAAATACATTTAACCCTTTCCCTGCCAAGACCGTAGGTACTACGTCGTTTTAAATAAAGCAGTTTCCTGCCAACGCCGTAGTACCTACGTTCTTTCAGGCTGAACGCTTCTCTCTGCATCGGCGGCAAAAGCCGCCGGTGCAGAGAGACAGATGTGCCCCCAACCCCTTCGGCAAGGAGCCAAGGGGGTTGGGGGGGATGGTCCTGCGATGCGATTGTCGCAGGACCATCCTAGAAGCAGCAGATGCGATCGCATCGCATCTGCTGCTTGTACTGCTTCCCCCCTGAGCTGCCTCCTACCTACTTCCTCCCGACGGCTGCAAGATTGTTGGAGCAGGGAATCGATCTGACCTTCAGGACAGGTAAGTGTGAATTTATTTTTATTTATACACACTTTTACACACACTTACATACATTTATATACATGTATACACACATACAACACAATTTAGCACAGGTTTTTTTTGTTTCTTTTTTTTCCACTTTTTTTTGCACTTATTTACACTTATATACACTCATATACACTCATATACACACTGTCACACAACTTTTACATGTGCACATGTATACACAAACTCACAAAAACTTTTTAAATTTTTTTTTTTTCATTTAATTTTTTTTTTTTATTTCCCCCAAAAACTGTTTATTTTGACAGCGTGACTATTGGATAAGATATTCTAACCACTAATTACACTGTCATGTGACTTATTTTGTTGTTTCATTGATTTGCACAATTTTTTGGTTTTATTGCATTTTTATCCCTATATTAGTATTCCTGATCTGTTTTTAGCGTAGCTTTGCCATGTGTAACTTTGGTGTACAACAATAACTTTACTTATTTTGAATTAATCAGAATGTGTACTTTCCAAAAATATATGGTTTTCTGGGGGTCACTGTATAGTTAGGGGGGGTTACTGCACATAATACACTGACAGGGGGCTCTGTGTGCAAAAGCTGAGTTGGCAGGCGAGAAATCCTTATGCGCTATTTTCATTTTAGGGTCAGTACACACCGCAGACTTTGGTATATCTATGCATATTGGGCATCAAACTGTTCAGTAGACCTCTGGTGTTCCTATTTGGGGTGACTTGCCTTTGTACGCAAGAAATTGTGTGAGATAAATGCGGCAAACTGCAACATTTTTATGTGATTTTCTGAAAAGTCATAAAAACCACTAAATTTAGGAAAGCTTTGCGGCTTGATACTTTGGTGTAGAAAAGATTCTTTACCCTTGTTGGATTTTTCAGAATGTGTACTTTCCAAAAATATATGGTTTTCTGGGGGTCTCTGTATAGTTAGGGGGTCTTATTGCACATAATACGCTGTCAGGGGGCTCTGTATGCAAAAGCTGAGTTGGCAGACGAGAAATCCATATGCGCTATTTTCATTTTGGGTTCAGTACACACCACAGACTTTGGTATATCTATGCATATTGGGCATCAAACTGTTCAGTAGGCCTCTGGTGTGTTCCTATTTGGGGTGACTTGCCTTTGTACGCAAGAAATTGTGTGAGATAAATGCGGCAAACTGAAACATTTTTATGTGATTTTCTGAAAAGTCATAAAAACCACTAACTTTAGGAAAGCTTTGCGGCTTGGTACTTTGGTGTAGAAAAGACTCTTTACCCTTGTTGGATTTGTCAGAATGTGTACTTTCCAAAAATATATGGTTTTCTGGGGGTCTCTGTATAATTAGGGGGTCTTATTGCACATAATAAGCTGTCAGGGGGCTCTGTGTGCAAAAGCTGAGTTGGCAGGCGAGAAATCCATATGCCCTATTTTCATTTTGGGGTCAGTACATACCGCAGACTTTGGTATATCTATGCATATTGGGCATCAAGCTGTTCAGTAGACCTCTGGTGTTCCTATTTGGGGTGACTTGCCTTTATATGCAAGAAATTGTGTGAGATAAATGCGGCAAATTGCAACATTTTTATGCGATTTTCTGAAAAGTCATAAAAACCACTAATTTTAGGAAAGCTTTGCAGATTGGTACTTTGGTATAGAAAGGACTCTTTACCCTTGTTGGATTTGTCAGAATGTGTACTTTCCAAAAATATATGGTTTTTAGGGGTCACCCTACATTTCTGCAGCTTCTTCCCCTCATAAAACTGCCGTGTGTTTATGAATTAGGTAAAGATAAGCCATGAAATTAGTGTGCACAAGGTATATTTGGGGGTCTCTAAGTGCCATGTGCTTTGATAAACCTATGTACAGTGGGCATCAAACTGTTCAGTAGACCTCTGGGGTTCATATTTAGGGAGGTTTGTCTTGGTACCTAATTACCTGTATGCTGCATAGTTGAAGTTCTGAGGTGATTTTTGGAAATGCCATAAAAATCGTCAAACTTATGAAAGCTGTATGGCTTGGTACTTTGGAGTAGAAAGACATGGGTACCCATTTTAGATTCGGGGGAATGTGTACTTTCCAAAAATATATGACTTTATGGGGTGAGCGTACTTTTTACTAGCATTATCCCACATATAATAATGTAAATGTGTTGATTTTGCAGAAGCTGAAATTACAGAAATGATAGATCATATGGGGGTATGTTCACATTGGGGCCCCTACATGCCACATTCTTAGGTAAACCTATACATATTGGACATCAAAATGTTCAGTGGGCCCCTGGCGTTCATATTCAGGGTGTTTTATCTTGGTACCTAATGCTATGAGGGAGATAAGATGCTGGAAACTGGAAGCTTTGATTGGATTTTTGGAAATGTTATCAAAATTGCCAACTTTAGGAAAGCTTTGCAGCTTGGTACCTTGGAGTAGAAAGACATGGGTACCCATTTTAGATTTGGGGGAATGTGTACTTTCCAAAAACATATGACTTTCTGGGGTGAATGTACTTTTTACTAGCTTTATCCCACATATAATAATGTAAATGTGTTGATTTTGCAGAAGCTGAAATGATAGATCATATGGGGGTATGTTCACATTGGGGCCCCTACATGCCACATTCTTAGGTAAACCTATACATATTGGGCATCAAAATGTTCAGTGGGCCCCTGGCGTTCATATTCAGGGTGTTTTATCTTGGTACCTAAAGCTATGTGGGAGATAAGATGCTGGAAACTGGAAGCTTTGATTGGATTTTTGGAAATGTTATCAAAATTGCCAACTTTAGGAAAGCTTTGCGGCTTGGTACCTTGGAGTAGAAAGAGCGTACTTTTTACTAGCGTTATCCCACATATAATGATGTAAATGTTGATTTTGCAGAAGCTGAAATGACAGAAATGACAGTACATATGGGGGTATGTTCCCATTGGGGCCCCTACATGCCACATACTTAGCTAAACCTATACATATTGGGCATCAAACGGTTCAGTGGACCCCTGACGTTCATATTTAGGGTGTTTTATTTGGTTACTTTATGACCTTTAGGAGTTAAGATACTATAGACTGGAAGCTTTGAAGCGATTTTTAAAAATTTTTACAAATTTTGATAAAAACCAATAACTTTAGGAAAGTATTGTGACTTGATAGTTTGGAGTAGACAGACAGTTGTGCCTATTCTGGATTCCCCAGAATCTGTTCTTTCTAAAAATGTAAAATTTTCTGGGATAAACTTTCTGTTAGAGGAATTTTGGGCCTTAAAATCTAAAGTATGCAGCTTTCTGGAGCCGTGCTTTGGAAATTTGGTAGTTTACTGCTGGAGGGTTTTGACCTATACAAGTGAGAAATCTCCATAAAACTATATATATTTGGTATTGGCACGTTCAGGAGACATGGGACTTTCCAAATCAGGTGTATTTTCATGCATAAAATATTTTTTGTTTCTGGTATATGTGTTTATATTATGGAAAATATTATTTTTTTTCATTTTTTAGACATTTAGAAGCCTATATCTTGTTACAAAATTGGAATTACACAAAAATTCTACTATATTTTAAAAGCTTGAGTTGTCCTGAAAAAAACAATATATTGTTTTCCTGGGTAAACTAAAAGTACCCCCGAGGAAAGGCCCCTAAAGTCAAACAGTGCGAAATGTTCAAAAACTGTCTGGCAGTAGAAGTTCCACTTTGTCCAAAACGGCTGGCAGTGAAAGGGTTAATATAGTCATTTGTAATAAGGTAAATCACCTCGGTATTTATTCCTGTATGTCTTACCGAGCAATGTACAGCCTCTTCCAATTGAACACAATAAGAATTATTTTTCTGTTTCAAGTTATGAATGTGCATGGAGAGGCATTAAGGTCTCAGGAGCTCCAGCAATAACTATCAACGCTTAAGCAAGTGTGCAAGGAGTGTAATGATGTTAAGTATTCGTAAAACAATTGCCACTTAATTACCTTAGTAACTAGTTCCGAATGAAGAATAGGCTGAAGTAGGGTAATGTTAAAATAACAGAAAAGTCATGTTTTCAAAGAGAATAATATTATTACAAATTATTTTCTTTTGAAAATAGTAATTAATCCAAAATTGCTGGCATCCTGCCTGTGTAAAGATGTTTTCCAGAGGCCAGTTTATCAGACTGAGATACTGTTACTGCCCCAGACTATAAATATTTTTTTCTATTGACATCCACAGTGTTGTCTGAAGTCACGTAAAGTAAGGGAAATTTTGTGTAACCAAATGTCCCTATAATATCAGCTGACTAGCATTTTCATTACATTTTGACAATAATTAGGTAACAATTATTATACATTAAAATTATTATAATCTTTAAATAGTTAATCTAGGTGGGAATAAAAAGGGCAAAGTGCCTTTAAAAGTGTTAGTAAAGAAAATGTATGCTTTATCAAAGTAATCTTAAAAGGGTTGTAAACCCTCTATAACCCTAGGTTCCCCTAGTAACATGATGGCCACAAACTTACCAATGCAAAACAGTTTAACAGTGAGAATGCAGCTTACCAGGACTGTGTCAGTCTTGTTATTGTTATCTTAGATAACACAGATGATTATGTTATTTTGACTTGGATGCGAGTTTGGAAGCCCAGAGACACCTGCAGGCTAGCAGTTCAGATGGGGTTAGCCAATCACATCCGTTATTTGGCATCTCCATAGAACTATTTTTATGCTTGTGTGGCTTACCAACACTTTTTAACATCTGCGTGTGGCTGACGAGTAAAAGAGGTTGGGGATCACTGGCCTGTGATATAAGCTGTTGCTACAGGGCTGATTATTACATTTTTATGCTAAATGTACTGGTTTCAGAGGTGGATTAATCTGTATTAATTTGTTTCATTGAACAGTGTTTCCATCATCTTTAACTTGTTTTCTAATGTGGCTGTAACCTTGCACAATTAGTGACAGTAACTGGCTTTGTCTCACAGGTTGCTGATAGATATATATATTTGAATGTTAAAAAATATATCATTATATTTAAAAATTGTTTATATAATATTTGAATTTGCAAACTATTATTTTCAGTAACATAGTAGCATGTATGAGTTATTTGCATCATTTTTATTGTGCTCTAGTAACAGCTAATGTGGAGGTAAAGTTAGGTCAATAAAGGAAAGTAATTTTTCCCTGTCTATCTCCACAGATGGGTTTCTTTCGCAGAAGATACAAAGAGATCATTGAAGCAGAGAAGAATCGAAAAGAAAATGAGGAAAGTTGGAACTGGGTACAGAAAAACCAGTGATCTGCAAAAATTACAGCCCAGTCACATGACACACACTTGTTAGCTGATTGGCTCTGCTCATGTATCTTCCATATGTGGAAGAAAAGAATCTTCTCCAGATTTTCTGGAGGCTCGTTGATGCTCTTTATCCTCTATAATAGGCTAGCTAACAAAGAAGAGTGTGTCCTAAGGTAGCCACTCAGTCTGTGTGAAGTGACTGGAGGAAACTAATTGTTTCCTGAAGATATAAACTTTGGAGACTGAGCTGCAGTGAATTAGAATATTTATGAATCCAACATAAAGTATGTGGTATATTTTCAGGGGAAAACTTGTTACCTAAAGAAAAGTATTTTTATAAATATACATCTTTTATACTGATTTTGTCTTTATATTTGATGAATTATTGCTATGAATAGCTGTACAGTTCTCTAAAGCACTGATACCTTGCTCCAGTTTTATGTGTGTACAAACAGATATATTTTAGTGGTCTTGAACTGAAACATATGTGTGTTACTTTTTATGGGAATCTATATAAAATGCACACATAAATGTGTATCTCATAATGTGTAGCTGTATATATGTGTGTGTGTGTAAGGCCATGTAATATTAATCATGTGAAGAGGGGAAGTAATGTTGTTTCATTGTTTATAAAAGAGTAAATTTTATTGGTCAATGCTTGTAAACAGTCCAGGCAATCATATTCACTGCAACTGGGTTGAAGTTTTTGCACCAGGTCTAGAAGCTAATAGCAGCCAATTAGCAGGTAGCATTTACTAGTTGTCTGTTTCAAGCCAAACAGTGCATTAGTTGCTACGGATTATTAACCTGTTGCAGACTTTGTGACTTTTATTAACACAGAGCTGCATAAAGGGTCTGTCGGCTAATTGTTGTTAAGGCACACTGTAATTTAACGAACCCACTTCTCATTTTTTTCTTATATTTTTTGAATCGCTACTGCTTTCTTGATAGAAGTGAAGAAGTGATAAAATGGAGACCACAGAGATGGCAGCACAGCAGTGCTTTAGAATGTTCGCAGGGCTGGTGTATTTTGTTCTAAAAAGGAAAAACATAGTAATTTAATTCCCTGGTGGGGTGGCTAACATTTTGAAACCTCCCCAGTGAATTTGGGTTCCCTTAACTAATAAATTATTAGTTCAGTCATAAGTTTCAGGCATAAAAAGCATGAGTTATTTCTTACCAACATTCAGTGAATAGACCCGAAGGTATTTCTAGCAAGTCCCCAGCACTATCGCTTCCTCACTGCTTTGTCTAGAACCCATTTTGTTAGGAAACATTTGTAAGACGTTATCATTACAAAGAGAATATTCCCAGTACAAAGGGTAACACACATTTTTTCAGACCTTTTCCGTGAATTTTTGTTTTAATGAAAAAATATTATTTCTGTAAAACCATTACTGCTCTTTTAATCTATAGCAATGTTGTGTAAGAATATTAGAGTTGTGATACTTGTTGTTCAAAGAAACGTTAATAGTTAAGCACCCCCCGATCCATAGTTTTTCAGTATAAAACGTGATGTCTGTATTTACTTTGCATGTTGGTGTGTATGTGTAAGTGCAGCCTTTCATATTGTGTTTACGATTATGCCTTGAATTGGGAAGAATGGCCACAAATGTGCAATTCTAGCATTTAATAGATATGTGTTAGTCTTTTCAAAGTATTGTGTCGAGGCATTTGATTGTATAGCTCTACTTCCACACACAGCCTTCTGGCTTAAATAAGGGACGTCTTATGACACATTTTCTGTTCTATAGATTTGTACATGGAGGTGTAAGCAGCAAATGTTGCTGTTATGTTATTCAGTGTTACTGACGTTCATATTTCCCACAGTGTCAAATTAGTCTGTAATCTGCAAACTAGGCTTATTTACATAAATTATAAATACATGTTACACTTGGCTTAAATGAAGATATATTACTGCAGATATATGCTTGAAGATTTTGTGTGATTTTTGTATATTCTTTATTTAAAGGGGAAGTATACCCCTTTTTCATTAGTGCAATGACTAGGGCTGGTGCAAACATACTATTATGTATTAGTTAAGAAATATGTATCGTTTTTTCTTTTTGTTGCACTAAACAGTGGGAAAAAACTGAATGTAAAGTCAGAGCAGAGCAGAATCAAAACAAAACAGCAGTCTACTGAAAAGCCTTTTAATGGGCTGGTAAAAGCTTAATGAAGGCTTCATCTAGGGAAAGGGAGGGGTTTGTGGTTAGGTTCAGATTTTGCCTTGTTTAGTGCAAGAAATAACAAAAATGCTATTTGCTTATTTTTTAATTAAGAAATATGTATGATTAGCACAAGCGCTTTTTACTGACACAATGTTAAAAAAAGAGATATACTGCCATATAAAAATGTATTAAAAGCACACAAACACACACAAATTACTTAGAAGGAATAATAATGCAAAAAATTTAAATGCTACACAAATATATAGTGATGCTACAAGCTGTAGAACAGAACAGAGCAGGCACGTTCTAAAAAAACGGACACATTGTAAATGCTTTGAAAGCGCACTTCGGGCTTTTCTGACAATTGGGAATGTGTTAAAACACTTAGGGGCAGATTTACTAATCCACAAATCTGAATCCCGAAAGGGAAAAAATCGTATTGGAAACGAAAATTTTGCGACTTTTTCGTCACCGTCGCAATTTTTCATATTTGTCATGACTTTTTTGGCGCCGTCGCGACTTTATCATATTTTGCGCAATTATTTTGTCACCGTTGCGATTTTTTCGTATTGCGCAATAGTAAACGGCGGAAAAACCAATCCGAAAAGTCGCAGAAAATATACGAAAAAGTCGTGACGGCAACGAAAACATCGCGGGACATACGAAAAAGTTGCAATGGCGACGAAAAAGTCGCAAAAATACCGATCATTACGAAAAAACGCATTCGGACACCTTTGGACCTTTCGTGGATTAGTAAATCTGCCCCTTAGATTTCCTTGTGTTTTTGCTTATGCTTTAATGCATAATTTAGTATTAGAAGGTTTTAGTGCACTTTTGGTATAATTACACCTAACCATTTAGTAATGAGCCCAACACTTTTACTTGTAGATCAACTTGAAGGCTCAATATGGTTAATAGAGGACATTAAATAAATAATACATTCTACTGATGTATTGAAATGTTGAAAAATATCAGACCCTTGTCTCGCAGAGCAAACAATCATTTGTAGTACTGGAGACAGGGGTGTAGTATTGCAGATGCTGGCTTGGGGACAGACACAAGATAATCACAGATGATGACATTATGCTGTAACAATAAAACAATATTTAAAAGGCAGTTCACCTTACAATAAACTTTTAATATAATGTAGACTGTAGCATTCTAAGACAATATGCAGCTCTGGCTTTTCAAATATATACATTTTTGGTTCTGCAGCTCTGAAGCTTGAAATGCCAAATGTTATCTGGTTGCTAGGGCTTTATTACCCTACCAACTGTGGAAGCCAGAACAAAGATAAACAGTAAGCAATACATCCAAGTATAACAATAACACTGCACAATCCATGCGATTCTTAGTGACCCTGACAACCAGATAGCTTTTTCAGTTGTAGAATGGAAAAAGGCAGTATAGGAACTCTTACTGTATTTAAATAAAGAAAAAGTTGCGTAAAATAGATCACACTATAATACTCTAGCATTTTCATATAAAAGTGAGTTTAGTATTTTAATTTAAAAGTGAACTTTCCCTTTAACTGCTACATGTCTTAAATATGAAATGGGCATGATGATGTGCATGTGTGTTTGTGTGTATCTATATATATATCTATCTACATGTGTCAAACACAAGGCCCGCGGGCCAAATACGGCCCTTCTGGCTGTTTTATGTGGCCCCTGGTGACTGTGCCTGACTGTGTCTGACCGTGCAGCACCAATTACCTGACTGCACTGTGACTGTGCCTGACCGTACAGTACATCTTAATAAAAAATTTGGCCGGCGACTTAGCTTGTGTTTTAGATTTCGGCCCCCTTATGTGATTGAGTTTGACACTGATAATTCGCCCTGCTTGTAACTCTACACATTGTCACACAATGTAAAGTTTTCAATACAGTTTATAATGTACAGCAGTAGTTAGTATCATATTTTCCTAACTGTCATAGGATGATGATTTACATGTGAGTAATATTTAGCAGCTGCACATTGGGTTAGGAATGTTAATGATTTTTTAGAGGGCAGTCCTTTTGCATGAGAACGACGATTCACCTGAAGGGGACTCCATCGGGAAATCTGAAGGACCACATCACCATCCTGAAACTGCGACTGCTGGACCGCAGGTGTATTTGTAGACAGAATAAGGCAAAGGGGGAGGTTTATGTGCAATAAAATAAACATGTCTGATCAATTCAAATACCCTTTTAGATGAGAAGAGTATGCACTGCCACTTCTATATACTGTAAATATAAAAACACAATGTACTTATTAATGCCCCAAATGCAAGTGTAGGAGCACTAAGGGGTGAAAAATCATGAATTTTTCTCATTTTTTTTTAATTTGAATAAACTTTAATTCAAATAAACTCATTTCCACGAATGTCTGACATTTATCAAAAATTCTGAACTGAAAAAGCATGTGCAGGAAAAAGTCACCGAAAAGTTGCGAAACCTGCAACTTTTTCTACTTGTCGCACGTTACCGTATTGTCGCTCAGAAGCCAGTGTTAAAAATCCGAAAACCTCTAAAGATTTGTAGAAAAGAAAGATCTTCCAATTTTATGGGGGGGGCATTTGCCATTGACTTCTATATGATCTCAATAAGTTTTAGATGGAGTATTTTCAGATTTGGAATTATTGCAGTATTGTTGCATAGTTAATTTTGGAAAACTTTTTGTGGTCATACAACAAGCACTTGCATCTGGGGCATATCTGCTCTCTGCCCTCACACTGATTAATAATACAGCAGAACCCAGCTCTGTACTTACTGCTGGCCATAGGGAAGTCAACAAGTACAGGGCTCCTTTGCACCCTACCCCTGCTGGCACTACCTAAACATGCAAGTTATGAGATAGGGAATGTGCTTTCCTTCATCTGCCCCTCATGAATGCAGTGCTGCTGAGCACTGTATTCATTTAAGAGCACACATGTCTGTATATATAGTGCAGTGTGGGGCAGGGTGCAAATGTGCATAAATGTGGTGGCTTGTACCACTTTATCTTAATTTGTACCCTGCCCTGCACTTTGTAAATGAGGCCCACTTCTTTATAAATTGTTTGAGCTGCAGCCAAGACTTTTGTATGCTAAGCCTTGTTCTCATTTTAATGTTCGACAAATCACCATGGTCTTGCATATGTTTGTAATCTTCCCAATGTATGAGGCAAGGTTATGGGATGATTTCAAGATGGCAAGTTTGCACACGGTTGAAAAGAGGAATTGTGTTTTTTTAATTCTTTTCTGTTAAACTTGAAACAGTTCTGCAGTTTGAGTAGTGTTTTTCTGCTGCCTATGATGCTCATTCGAGTGATAAACTATTCCAATCTTTCATTCTATCAAGTGTTTTCACAGTACAGGTATGGGACCCTGCTAAATAAATTATTTAGACAGTAATTAAACCCAATAGGATTGTTTTGGCTCCAATTAGGAAAAAGGAAACAATTTTTAAAAATGTGAATTATTTGATTAAAACAGAGTCTATGGGAGATTACCTTTCCGTAATTCGGAACGTTCTGGATAATATGTTTCTGTATAGGGGGTCTGATACCTGTACTGCTGCCATTTGTATGAAAGTATAGAGAAGAGACATTACCTTATATGCATTTATACACACTCCTGCACCAGTGACACCTATTTCATTATAACAAATGCTAATTGATAATGTTCCGGGAGGAATAATCATTAAATAAACCCAATCCTATTGTGTTGCTGCCTATATGGATTTGTGAAGCTTAGTTACTATTAAGTACAAGAAACTGTGTGTAACAGTAACTTCCCTTCATTTGGAGCTTTCCGGAAGTAAGAAATTCCATACCTGTAATAGAGATGATGTATGGTAGGCCTCTGTGTTAGTTCTTCATATAACCCTGGAGCTGACAGTGTCACGTGAAGGCAAAATCCCATTCATCAGGTGATCATTGAATGGAGGAATTTTCTGAATCAAATAAATTTGTACATACCCACCCTCTGTATTTTTTATTTACAGTATCAGTATTATACTGTATTATATTCCTTTTCCTTCCATTATCTTTGACATATGGGAGTAGCCGATGAGGGAGTATAAATATATTTCCTATGTCTGGTATCAAAGGGGTCTGTTGAATACAGTTTGACCGTCTTGGATGTCCTGATAGCTGTTAATTGTGTTATTATTGTCAATATAGTTAATATAACAACAGGTACAAAGGTTTACTCCAGTTATTCCCAAGGACAGGCGCAGTGCATGGATGCAGTTCAGCATGGGAATATCCCCTTTGTGGTTTTCTTCAGGACCTCTCCTGCCATGAACCTTGCCTCAGGCTGCATTGAATGACCAATTACCAGGGGCAGCAAAAATCCACCTCGTAACCATAAGAGCTCGACTTCTGTAAAAAATGTGGCTTTTTGAGTGCAGAGAGTGATATAGGCCCCACACATGGCCCATTATGATACCGAAACAAAGAAAAACATTTTGGAATAGGTTATTACTGCATGGGACTTGCTTATCTGCAAATGTGTTAGTTTGAATGTGAGCCATGATTACTCTCACAATGAAACTTTAGAAACTCTAATGGTGTATGCCTTACTTTTATACTAAGGAATAACTTTCAAACAAAACATTTCATACATAGTAGCACTATTGTTTTATTCAAGAAAGACCTTGAAAAATATCTGTTGTTTTCTAAATCTATAGGTGTGTTAGGTGTATTAAAATGTTCTAGCTGCTAGCTACCTTTCCATAAAAAAATAATTGAAACCAAATCTGCTTGTCGTTAGCCTAAACAAAATCAAAACAAACAAAGGCACAGTGACATCTTGTGGAATGATGGGAACCATGCATATAAGTCTGTATAAATATATTAAAATGTGTGTGTATGTGCGTGTATATATTGAATAATTTACCCAGTTTTGTAAAACATAAGGATATTTTAATTCTCCAAGGAGTTCCATGACCCTATTAAGTTTGCAGAGTGCTATAAAGGGTGCTTTTATGCAAGTCATGAAACTCTGAGGTGACCTCTAATAACCTCATATATTACAACAGGGGGTACATTATTATAATACACAAATTTCAATGAGCTGTGATACAAATTACAAAACTACACACCCAATAAAACTGATGACATCACTAAGCACTGTTTATAGGGATATAATTTACAGGATATTCACTGCTCTTGTGTATTATATATACACCCATACAGGTATGGGATCTCTTGTCCAGAAATTAAAGAATGGTCATCTCCTACAGAATTCATTGTAAGTTTAAGTAAATGATTTCCTTTTCTCTGTATAAATAAAACAGTATCTTGTACTTGATGGTAACTAAGCTGTATACATCTATATTGGTGGCAACACTATCCTGTTGGGTTTATTAATTGTTTAATGTTTTTAGTGGCCGTAAGGTACGGTGATCCAAATGATGGTAAAAGAAAGACGTATGTCTCAAGTATTCTGGATAATGAACCTGTATGTATATGTGAGTGTGTGTTTGTGTGTGTACATATATGTAACATCGTGATGAAGAGTGCACAACTCCAAATTAAAGAAAAACCTGGGTGCTAAGCTGTAAGAAATCAGCACTCACTGGATTTGAAAAAAAAAAAAAACGTTTTTATTGTGAAATCGACCTTTCTGTCTAAATCAAGACCTTTATTATCTTGATGAAGCATGAGAAGACCAAATGAACTTGAGGTGTAGCTGTATATAAGATATATGTATATAATACACACAAATGGTCATGGAATGCCTCAGTGACTTATAGTATCCTTATCTTACAACAGGGGGATACATTATACCAGATAAGGATACTATAAGTCAAAGAGAAGTGACCATTCTTGAGTATAATATACATATATCTAATATATAGCTACGCCTGGAGCAATAGTTTATTTGGCCTTCTCATGTTTCATCTGTATGACACATAAAGAAAGATAAAACAAGTCCGTGTCATTTTTGTTGATTCCGTTCACTTTGTGTTTTGTAATGGATAATTTGTTCACATTTCAAGTCTCTGTTGTAGTTAATTTACCACAAGATATATCTGTAGAGAAGGGAAATCTGCAGATAATTTGAAAGTTATAAAGCAATACGCCAGAATAGTGTTTTTTAATTATAGTTAAGACCAGTTATTTCACTTCTGTTACTCTTGTGTCCCTCAAATATATTTTGTGATTTGGGGGTACAAAGATATATTGCACAGAGCTTGGGAATTCTGATTATGTATAATTATCACTCTTTTACACAGATATGTGCAATGTTGTTTTCACTTATAATACATGTAACTAGTAATAAAAATCACAAAAATTTTTGTCTTCCATAGTTGCACACTAAAGCAGGACACCCAAACTATTCTCATATATAATTATGTAATTTCAGTGTTTCCCTATTATGTGATTTAATTTTTATTAATATATTTATTGTCTCAGGAGTGTGAAGTCCAGTGCCCTTAGGCTTGCTTGCTTACATTATTTGGGGGACTGGATCACAGTAAACACTTTTATCTGTATTAGAAGCTTTTTGGTCACATGTTACCTGATTCACGTGCACTGTCTTGGGGTATGTCAAGCTTACAATGATGCTTTTTTGGTGGTGGGATAATAAAGTATTAAATGAAAATAATTCATGTTCCTGCTTGTTTTTAATCATTTGCATGCAGAGAGGTTTGCCTCATTAAATAGTCATGGATTCTAAATGAGAACAGGAATAAGAAAGGGATAGTGATGTCTCCTTGTGTGGCGCTGCAGTTGCTGGTGTAAGAAGCCATATTGTAGGCGGATCAAAGCTTTTATCTTGCTTTGGCACTCAAGTGAAAAATCTTTTTGTGTTTAGTTGATATCTAGCCTATTGCCTAATGGTATGGGGAGACCTGGTGAGACTTGGTGAGACAGATATCATTGCTGTACCCTTGTCCAGATTAGAGTTCTCAGTTGCAGAGGCTGCTAATATTTCATTTACTGAGACTGCTGATGAGATTACACTAGAGTCATATGTTAACGAGTTGTATCATAACATATTATGTTTGAGAGAAAGAGAAGTGCATCTTAAACTTCATGGCATATACCCATCTGATTTTTATACTTACTATTAGAAGAAATAGTGTTGATTTTTGCAAAAGGTGGTGTCAAATCTTAAACAAACGTTTTTTTGACATAATGTTCTTGATAATTGACGAGGTATCCTATAATCTGAATGTTGTACAGTGTACACACTGAGACTGCAACATTTACAGACACTTAAAACAAAGAAAATAAGTGGATCAATAAATTAGAACTGTTGGTTCACTATACAGCAGAATTATATACATTTTGGAAACAAAAATTACAGACGGTGACAGCAGATTATCGGCATAGGAAAGTTTATTTTTGGCTGACTGGGGGGGAACCTGTACAGAGACTTAACACTTATAAACAACATGGACCTTTTAGACATACTTCTATAGACTCTTCACCATACACCCACTCTCCTTCTGATGGTGACATACCGTCTAGGGGCAGGGCAAGAGGGCAACCACCTAGGTCCTTCACTAGTTCTTTTGATTCCACCCCAGATATACCCTGCTGATAAGGAAGGAGCTGTAGTAGTACAGGTATGGGTTCCGTTATCGAAGAAAAGTTCAGAATAATCCAGAAAGTTCCGAATTACAGAAAGCCTGTCTCCCATAGACTCGATTTGAATAAAATAATTCAGATTTTTAAAATTGATTTCCTTTTTCTCTGTAATAATAAAACAGTTTGCTGTACTTGATCCCAACTAAGATATAATTACTCCTTATTGGAGGCAAAACAATCCTATTTGGTTTATTTAATGTTTAAATGATTTTTTTGCAGACTCAAGCTATGGAGATCCAAATTACAGAAAAAACCCTTATCCGGAACACCCTTGGTCCCGAGCATTCTGGATAACGGGTCCTATACCTGTACAGAATTGCTCAGATTACAGGGTGGAGATCCTCAAAGGGGTTGTTCACCTTTGAGTTAACTTTCAGTATAATGTAGACAGCAATATTCTAAGAAAGTTTGCAATTGGTCTTCATTTTTTATATTTTGTGGATTTTTAATTATTTCAACTTTTGCTCAGCAACTCTCCAGTTTGGAATTTTAGCAGTTACCTGGTTGCAAGGGTTCAATTTACCTTAGCAACCAGGGAGTGGTTTAAATAAGAGCCTGGTATATGAATAGGAGAGAACTTGAATAGAAAAAAAGGTAAGAAAAAGTAACAGTGACAATAGAATTGTAGCCTCTGTAGCATCTTACTCGAGTTTTTCAAGTTTTAACAACACTTTCTGCACAAACAATTGGGGATTTTCAAATGTTAACTCAAAATTTGTTGTACAAATGATTCAAGCATTATCGTGCCATTTTCTAAATACAATGATTGAGTTTAATTTGAGTCTATACCATGTGGAGTTTATACGACTTTTAAGGCCAGAAAAGAACAAATTTTAGTAAATTAGCCCCATAAAGTCCTGCCTATAAAGCCTTTACACAATCTTCAGAGAAACACTGGACTATATTACAATCTGATCAATATTTAATATTATGCTTAGATTCCAAACCATGAGTAAGCTGTGAGTTTAAAGAATATATTGGCCCAAAATATACTACATTGATACACTCAGGATGTTATAGGTCAGATTCAGTTTAATGTGGTAAAGTTCTGATAATGCAAAAATTATCTCTGAAAAGTTATGCAAAGTCTTTCCAGATTCAATTCATTTTGCATAACTACGTTATCACCATATCTGCTTTCGCATAGCAGTTTTGCAGAAAATGTTTATATCAATCTGTATTTTCCTAAATGACAGCACAAGTTAACATGCCACATCCTACCTCAGTCTAGAATTCGTCAAACATACATGAATTTAATAACTTTTTGCAAATAACTTCCGGGTACCTCCAAAGAACTACAGTAAATAACATATCTCCTAACAAGAGGGCAACCACCTAGGTCCTTCACTAGTTCTTTTGATTCCACCCCACCTATTGGGTGAACTAAACCAATCAACACACATTATTAAATGCCACACCCAGACATGTAAAGAGCAAAGAAAAGGCTTTCCTCTTCTAGAAAATTCTTGGCACTGTGTTTGCTCTCTATGCTGCAGATACTTGTGCAGCATATTCACTATTCCAGGTATATTTGTCCTTGCAAAACATGTACATTTAATCAACCAAGATTCAAACCAACTTAGCTTAACTGTGTTAATAAAGAGAAACACCTTCCCTACATTTTTTCCAAATACTTTTGATTGTTTAATCTCTTTCTAAATGATATTATGCATATTATATTATAGTGCTCCCCAAGCCAGCCAAAAGGGACCATTCCAAGCCTTCCTCAGATGTATAAACAGATGAAAAATAAGAGTTCAAAATCTCTGTTTTTTCCCTGTTTCATCAACCAACTTACCCCCCCCATGATGATAAAGTTCCCACCCCTTCTTGCTTCATTTTTTTACTATTCACTTTTTACTCCTAGCTGCAATATCCCTTTCTATCTCTATTTTAGCTTGCCTGATAGATTTTTTGCATGCTTTATTTGCTTCCTTGTACCTGATGAAAGTTTCTGCTGTCCCAGCTAACTTGAATGCTTTAAAATTACATTTTTTCTTACCAACTTCGACATTAACACTTTTATTCAGCCATAAAGGTTTTGTTTTTTGATGCCTCTCCTTGCTTACAAGGGGAATATACTGACCTGTATAATTACTAAGCAATGTTTTGAAGATGTTCCATTTCCTTCTGTGTCTAACCCTGTAAAAAGCCTTTCCCAGTTGACACATTGTAGAGATGCCCTTATACTGGCAAAGTCTGTAATTTGTACATACCGTGTGATCATTTCCTTCTTTTGGGATTAGGGAAAGATATGATGTTAGTTCAGTAGTTGAGATTGCTGTACCATGGAGGAACTGATTAAATAGCTGCAGTAAATAAGGTGCGAGGATATGTTGAAATAGCTTATAATATTTATATGGAAAACCATCTGGGCCCAGTGTCTTACCGTTGGACATGCTTTTCACAGCAGCCAGTAGTTCCTCCAGGTCAGTATCATTATTTAGTGTTCTTAAATTGTCTTCTGAAAATTAAGGGAGATTGAGGTCTTTAAGAAAGTTGTCTATGAGGTCTAAGTAGTAGGCTATGTATATGGGTTGTGAGGTTGTATAGTTTCTGGCAATAATTGTAAAATATAGGTGTGTTGGCCAGATGGGAGTTGTATGAAGGTAATTCTAGATTGGGCATTTTAATCTCGTAGTTTCTTCTGCTTTCTCATAGTAGGTCTGTCTAGTCCAGAAAATGGCCTTTTTCGGTTTCCATGGCCATTTCCTTCCTTAAATTGTATAATCTGGGAAAGACGGGTTTCTGATCTGTTTGAATTATAGTTCTTTTCTAGGTCTCTAAGATCTCTCATATAAGATGCATTGTAGGCTTTTTTCTTATGGGCTGCTAGGGCAATAAAATGCCCTCTTATTGTGGCTTTGTGTGCTTTCCAAAAAATGGGCAAGGAGTCAACAGAGCCCTCATTTAGCAGAAAAAAAATCTTTTAGTTTGTTTTCTATGGTCTCACAGGTATCAGAATCATGTAGTAAAGGCTTGTTTAGCCTCCACTGTGGTTCTCTAGGGAAAGGCTTAGTTAGATCTATGGAAAGTAGTTGAGGGGCATGATCAGACCATGTTAATGGTAAACTATCAGCTGTGAAGCGTACGTGGAGCAGGGGTGTGATATAAAAAAATGTAGTCTATGAGTGGGCCTTATATACGGGGGAATAGTATGTAAATTGTCCTTTGGGATGTGGGATAGGGTAGATAATTTATGTGCTTTGTGATCTGGGGAGTGGGTGGATCTATCCTTGATCTGTGAGTAATTTAAGTTGAAGTTGCCTCCCAAAATTAAATATGTGCAGGAAAATTGGTGAATTTTACATAAAACCTTATGGAGGAAATGGATTTGTCTCTTGTTAGGGGAATAGATGTTGAGTAGTAATACAGACACGTCAGCATATTTACCAGATAATATCAAGTAATGACCCTTTGGATCATTAAGAACCTGGTTGACTGAGAAAGGACAGTTTCTATGGACAAGTGTAGCTACTCCTGCTTTTTTATGTGGTCCAGAGGCATAGTATACAGTGGGGCAGATTTTTGAGCTAAGTTTATTAGAGCTGTCTTATTAAATATCTCTTATTTATGCTATTTAGGCCTTTGACATTCAATGCTATAAATTAAGCCATAGTGCATATAGGAGGTAGCTAATGAAACCGCTTGATTGAACAGTTGACCAGATATCTTGGGGTTTGGAAGATGAAGCTTGTGGAGCATGTCTGCTTTTCACCTAATGGATTGCAATTTAGTGGTTGAGCACAATTTCCCCCTTTTTCCCCCCTTTGTCATTGACGCTTTTGCTTTCCACCATGACGAGGCACCACCCCTCTCAGCTTTTATACATTTCTAAGATTATTTATCATTGTTCTGTCACTCACAATCTGCAATACTGGCAATTAGTCCCTCGTATTAATGTGTCAAGAAGAAACAACATTTCAGGGGCACATTATTCTTGACACATTAAATACGAGGGACTATTTTTCCATTATAAATTGCCTCTGAGTGCCAGTACCTTTTTTTGTTCCTTAGTACTGTTTGGGGGAGTGGTGTCTCTCCAAAGGACTGTGCACCACACTGGTTTGCCTGTATTCATGTTTGTACATATGTTTCTAATACTTCAAGCCCGCACTGTACCACTACTGAGTACAATATGCAGAGCAGTGGATGTGTGCACTGCACATGGCACTGGTTGCTCAAACTGCAGACCCACCCTGGACACCATGTGTAGTGCAGTGCAGTGCAGTGGAGGTGTGCACTTCCCGTAAAGTGTGACTACTGATACAGAATTCAAAGACAAGGATCACAAATATCTCAGAGGAGAATTAAAACTTGTGGCTACTCAGACTGGACTTTTCTCAAAATAGCAACCCAACAGGAACACCAAAAAATAACCACTCTAAGACACAAAGTAGGTGCAATATAGTCTTTCCATATGTAGACTGAGAATCAGAGAAACTCAGAAGTTACACTATATACAGTCACAGAAAATCCAGCACCTCTGGTCTGTAGTCCTTACATGCTGTTTTGCCACAGGCTGCCCCCCAACTAACATCCCAACTGATCAAATGGAGAAAGATAATACCCCCCAACTTGATCATTGTCAACACCCTGTTGAGTGAGTTTCTTGCATACAGAAGTTAGTTTTATGGCTCCTGTAGCAAACATACAGCCCTCCTACCATTCATGGGAAATCCTTTGATATGTATAATGTGAGTCTGGGTGTGACATAGAATGTAAGCTTCCTGTATAACTGTCTGTTTAGTAAGCATAAGTTACCCATATACTCTGTGGCTAAGCACTCAAGCAGTCACTCCACCAGACAGGTCTAGTCCATCTGCATATTCCCCCACAAGCAGACAGAATATTAAACAGACTAACTTTTTCTTCTAATTAGCGAAAAAGGGATAATACATATTTAACTCAAAGCAGCAAAGACAAACATTACATTTTAGATTTAATAATCCTAAGTGCATAAACTAAACAAAAAGCCCAAATAATATTACAAATTAACATACAGGGTAGAAAACAGTTACAAAATACAAAGGAATAAAAATACAGAAACCTACATACAGTGGTGTGAAAAACTATTTGCCCCCTTCCTGATTTCTTATTCTTTTGCATGTTTGTCACACAAAATGTTTCTGATCATCAAACACATTTAACTATTAGTCAAAGATAACACAAGTAAACACAAAATGCAGTTTTTAAATGAGGGTTTTTATTATTTAGGGAGAAAAAAAATCCAAACCTACATGGCCATGTGTGAAAAAGTAATTGCCCCCTGAACCTAATAACTGGTTGGGCCACCCTTAGCAGCAATAAAAGCAATCAAGCGTTTGCGATAACTTGCAACGAGTCTTTTACAGCGCTCTGGAGGAATTTTGGCCCACTCATCTTTGCAGAATTGTTGTAATTCAGCTTTATTTGAGGGTTTTCTAGCATGAACCGCCTTTTTAAGGTCATGCCACAACATCTCAATAGGATTCAGGTCAGGACTTTGACTAGGCCACTCCAAAGTCTTCATTTTGTTTTTCTTCAGCCATTCAGAGGTGGATTTGCTGGTGTGTTTTGGGTCATTGTCCTGCTGCAGCACCCAAGATCGCTTCAGCTTGAGTTGACGAACAGATGGCCGGACATTCTCCTTCAGAATTTTTTGGTAGACAGTGGAATTCATGGTTCCATCTATCACAGCAAGCCTTCCAGGTCCTGAAGCAGCAAAACAACCCCAGACCATCACACTACCACCACCATATTTTACTGTTGGTATGATGTTCTTTTTCTGAAATGCTGTGTTACTTTTACGCCAGATGTAACGGGACACGCACCTTCCAAAAAGTTCAACTTTTGTCTCGTCGGTCCACAAGGTATTTTCCCATAAGTCTTGGCAATCATTGAGATGTTTTTTAGCTAAATTGAGACGAGCCATAATGTCCTTTTTGCTTAAAAGTGGTTTGCGCCTTGGAAATCTGCCATGCAGGCCGTTTTTGCCCAGTCTCTTTCTTATGGTGGAGTCGTGAACACTGACCTTAATTGAGGCAAGTGAGGCCTGCAGTTCTTTAGATGTTGTCCTGGGGTCTTTTGTGGCCTCTCGGATGAGTTGTCTCTGCGCTCTTGGGGTAATTTTGGTCGGCCGGCCACTCCTGGGAAGGTTCACCACTGTTCCATGTTTTTGCCATTTGTGGATAATGGCTCTCACTGTGGTTCGCTGGAGTCCCAAAGCTTTAGAAATGGCTTTATAACCTTTACCAGACTGATAGATCTCAATTACTTTTGTTCTCATTTGTTCCTCAATTTCTTTGGATCTTGGCATGATGTGTAGCTTTTGAGGTGCTTTTGGGCTACTTCTCTGTGTCAGGTAGCTCCTATTTAAGTGATTTCTTGATTGAAACAGGTGTGGCAGTAATCAGGCCTGGGGGTGACTACAGAAATTGATATTGAAATTGAAAATTGAAATTGATAAACCACAGTTAAGTTATTTTTTAACAAGGGGGGCAATCACTTTTTCACACAGGGCCATGTAGATTTGGAGTTTTTTTTCTCCCTTAATAACGTAAACCTTCATTTAAAAACTGCATTTTGTGTTCAGTTATGTTATCTTTGACTAATAGTTAACGGTTTTTGATGAGCAGAAACATTTAAGTGTGACAAACATGCAAAAGAATAAGAAATCAGGAAGGGGGCAAATAGTTTTTCACACCACTGTACATCACCTACAGAATGGTCTTATGTGATTCCTGCTCTGGAGGGACAGAAGAAATAATGGTATGCCTCCCTAAGCAGCTCAGTCCCCAAAGGCATATATTTTTTCAGTTGTCTGGGCCATTAATATCCAGGTTGGGAAGAGGTAGGTCACACCCTGATCCAATGGGAAAGCTGAGGGAGGGTCACCTATTTGTAATAGGCTGTTATAGTGAATTGATATTTCAACTGGTCTAAACTGCTTGTGTGTTTACAACAAATTTATGAAACCAAGATTTCCAGGTGGAAAATAAAACTGTTTTCAGTCTTTTGGGGAGTATTTGTGAATTTCCCGCTTAAAATCAATGCAGTAAATGTTTTGCCTGTTGGTGGCTCCACCTTTTTTCAAGCCTTGAATAATTATCAACCAGTGACTAACTCCACAAAGTTTGGGTATCCAGGCATAAATAGTATAAGAATGGCAGCATTTTAAATTTAAACCAATACAATTAAATAGGTGGAATCTGATCTGGTTGCTGGTGGCTCTGCCCACTTTTTCAAACCTAAAACTGCAGTCCCCTAGTGACCAGCTGTGAAGAGTTTGGGGACCCCGGTGTTATTACTGTGAGAATGGCAGCAGGTTGAATTTCCTTAATGAAATTTAGTGGGTGAAATCCCACTTTTGGGCATCCAACAAACATCATATTTTCATTCAGGCTGACCCCATGAATATGTGATTTAAGTTTGGTAGAGTACAGCCCCAAAGCTGTTATAGTCTCCACAATTTAAATTTCCCCATTGAAAGTGAATAGGTAAAATTTGATTGGCTGTTGTTGGTTCCTTCCACTTTTGGGCATCAAACAAATATCACCTTTTTTATTTGGCCTGACACCATGACTATGTGATTCAAGCTTGGCGAGTGTGGCTTCCCAAAGTCAATGGGTGAATTTTGATTGGCTGTTATTGACTCATGCCACTGGGTTGTCCAACAAACATTGCTGTATTATTTGGGGTGACCCATGATTACATTATTCAAGTTTGGCGAGTGTAGCTTCAAAGCTGTAATAATGGTAGCAGTTTGAAAACCTTCCGTCAAAATCAATGGAAAAATTGGGGTGTTCAGACACCAAACAAAAAACGGGGATCAATTAGAAACGCACAAGCAACCTGCTCCGCTTTAGGACGAAGAAATGTGGAGAGTTTGGGTGTACCCCTAAAACTGTAAGAGCAGAAGAGTTTAGAAAATGAGGGATACTAAGAGAAAGAATAAGATTAAGAAGTGGAAGAATAAGCTGAAGTTAAAGTACAATATGTTGGCTTTTTAAACCAACATAATATTTCTTAGAATTGCCTTTTTCATTGTACTGTTTTGGTTTCAGAACTCACAGGTAGGCCCATGGAGGGCAGCAACTTAGAACAAGTTTCCAAGGAAAAACAATATTATTTATACACAATTATACATATATAGCCCCATGAAGGGCAGCACCAGGCTTTGTGTACTTTAGTGGTTGACCATAACGAAATTATGAACAATGTTTTGGACTGTTTATAGACACTAGTAGAATAAGTTTATGTATATGTATGTGCATAAGTGATAGGCTCTAAAATATGCCAGAGCAGTCATACATTGCTAAAAGTGTTTCATTCACTAAGGGGCAGGGTAAAGGTACTTTCTATTTTACACCTCAAATGTCTGTCAATTGTTTTTATTTCACACTTGATAATGGGCCTTTTGGCTCTAAACCTATAGTTTGACCAATATAGATTGAACTGCAGCTACCTGTAGTTCTGGCTTAAAATCGTTACACAGCTTGTAGCATTCTACATATATACAACAGGGGAAATACGTATTGAATAGGTCAACGTTTTTCTCTGTAAATATATTTCTAATAGGGCTATTGACATGAAATTTACACCAGATATCGGTAACAACCCAAGTAATCCATACATACAAAGAATTCAAAACACATAAGTCCATAAATGAAGTTATTTGTAGTAAAGTGGAATGACAGGTAATAGGTATTGAATACGCTTATTGAAATGTATTTAATACTTAGTAGAAAAGCCTTTGTTGGTAATGACAGCTTCAAGGTGCCTCCTGTATGGAGAGACTAGTCACATGCATTACTTAAGTCTGATTTAGGCCCATTCTTCCACACAAACTGTCTTCAAATCTTGAAGGTTCCGGGGGCCTCTTCTATGAACTCTAATCTTCAGTTCTTTCCATAGATTTTCAATTAGATTCAAGTCGGGTGATTGACTGGGCCACTCTAGCAGTTTCATTTTCTTTCTTTCTCTGAAACCAACTGAGAGTTTCCTTGGCTGTATGTTTGGGATCATAGTCTTGCTGAAATGTCCACCCTTGTTTTATCTTCAGCATCCTGGTAAATGGCAGCAGAATGTCTTATCAAGAATGTCCCGGTACATTTCTCCATTCATTCTTCAATTATATAAAGTCTACCATAAGTTTGAAACTTGATGTTTCCTACCTCCAAACTTCACTGTTTGTATAATGTTTTTGGAGTAATGTGCAGCGTCATTTCTCCTCCAAACATGAAATGATATCCAAAGAGTTTAATTATGTTCTTTAAACGAGTTTCAGCATGCTTTTTCTTCAGCAGTGGATTCTTGCACGGTGAGCATGCACAGAGGCCATTTCGGTTAAAGAATAAGTAAAGCTCCCAGAATTACCTACCTTTGTCCCTCTATTCTGTCTGACCTGGCTTCTGAGTTAGAAGTTGCTCGATTCCTTCGCTTCCTTGTGCAGAATGAGGCTCCGCCCCCACTTCCTGTTCAAGTCTCTCATTACTTCGACTAAAGTAGTCGAAGTGGAGAGCCTTCTGCTCATGCCTAGACAGGCAGGTAGGAATCGCTAATCACAAGCTGCAGGCATGCCTTCAGTTGTCTCAATAGTGCCCTTAAGTCTCCCCATATTTCACCTATTCAGAAGATCAGAAGCCAAACAGGAAGGAAAACACTGAGCTGTGTAAAGAAAGTTCCCATAATGCCTCACTCCTGCACAGACATGCAGACCAAGTGAACATGCTCAGTTAGACTATGAGTCAGCTTCCTGCTGATTGGCTCAGATCCACATTCCTAAGGGGGGGGGGAGTGAGTTCTTAGCATTCTTGAGAGAGGGGGGAGCAGGAAAGAGCAGAGAACAGAAAGCTGCGTGTCTGTGGCACAGGAATTACAGACACAACTAATATTTTTTCAGAGAAGTCAGTGCAGCATTTCTGTGAGTGCTTATGGCTGTATTTACATACACCTTTCTGATAAAGCTTACTTAGTTTTACCTTTCTTTCTCCTTTAAGAGAAGTCTTTGCTTTTCCCCCATCATGAGACGATTCTTGTGTGATACCTACTGTAGGTAATGAGAAACCTTTTTATAGGCCATCAGTTGGGACTAAACCAGCTGATATTAATTTGCACTCATGGGGGGCAGAATTGCTTTCTAAATACTGACAGATTTCAGCAGGCTTCTTGGCTTTCCATGACTTTTTGCAGTTCCTTTTCTTCATGTGTTCAATATATATATCCTGTGTCATTCCATTTTATTACACATAACAATATAAAGACTTGTTTTTTATTTCTTTGGATGTGTGGATTACTAGAGTTGTTACTGACATCTGGTTTAAGTTTCATGTCCATAAACCCATTAGAAATATATTTACTGTGCTGTACATGCATACATATGTACATGTAGCTTTTTTCTCCTTTCACTTTCTCATCTCTGCTTGGTTATTTATGGATTACCTATTTGATTTTGGAATGGATCCTTTGCTTTGATGTATGGAATACCCCCCTTGTGAAACTGCACCAATATCACTTTGTGGAAACATTGTTAATAAAAGCAAATGTCAACTCTGTAATAAAGTGTGGACTTTGCTTGATGCCCTTACCATACATGGGTACCATAAAAACTTGTTGAAAGGTTAGTATCGGCTAACAAAGAGGACCCTATACAACCAGAGCAAAACACACATATACTGTCCATCAGGAACCCCTTTGTCTACCAAGCCAGAGAATGGATGGAGGAATGCAGGGAGGCTATAAATGGTACCAGCCAGTTGCATACGGATCAAATGGCGCTGAAGGCTAGATCCAGTAGAGCCAACTTAATGTATGTAATGTTTAATACATTTTTCAAAACTAGCATTAGACATACTGAGCGATTTGTTTCCATCAATAAGTTTGTTGATTCATTCAGATTGCCACACATGTACACAGAGTAAACCGTCATTTTTATTAAATAAAATTTTATTTCCTGTGCTCTTCCCAGAATTAACATTGTAACCGTCACAAAACCATATTATGGTACACTGAAGTATTAACTATTTACAATACACCGTAGTTTATTTAATCTCTGAAAAATATTAATACAAAAGCTAAATGCAGGTAAAGAGATAAAAATGTAGCCTTCCATCATAGATGAAAGCATAATAAACGCTTCCCCACGGCAAACAGAATTAAACATTACAAAGTAAGCAGAGGGGCTTAAGCTATGCCATAAAACCGTCATTAACTGAAAATGCCAATATTGCACAATTTTAAAAAAATACGCAACCACTGAATTTAAAAAAGAAATGTAATAAAATAATATTTAAAATTATAGAATAGAGTAGCGTAAAACACTTCAGCCATTAAAACTCACTTTCTTAGATGAATCATTATAAAACATTTAAGGATGATAACTAAATTGTACTTTTGCTACTTTCTTCTTTGCAGTAAGTGGTGTTTTAACTTTTACATTATTTAAAAAAAAAAAAAAAGGGAAAATTAAAATAAATAGTTTGTTAACTGCAAACAAAGAGAATTAAAGACTGTTGGTGCAGTCTGTTCGCTAAAATGCTCAATCAAAATGTAGTGTTTCAAAGCTGGCCAAACATTTACGAAAATATAGTCTGCCAGTGTACCTTCTTAGTATGACGGCACTAACAGGAATTGGGTGGATAACCCAATGATTAGCCGGCCTCTGGCCACCATATATAATGTGGTGTCTGCTTTATCATTTAAATCACTTTGAAGGATCACCCTGCATTAGTGAAGAAGTAAAACACTCACACTGGAGCAAAATCTTAATAAATTGAATATTTCTGTAGCATAAGTGTACAGGATGAAACTTGGCAATCTTGATAGTAATTATCTATTTGGAGATGCACTGCATTTAAAATGGGAAAATGTCATAAAAAGCACGGATTTAGTAAAAAGATTTTACAAGGCACACTGAAGTGATTATACAGTATTACTGATTAGTGTTACCATAAAGTACCTGTCTGCTGCATTTTCTATTGTGGGGCCTGCCCACATACTGCCATGCAGCTCTTTATACATAATGTTATGAAGAAACGAGCTGTAGCATGCAGGTTCAATTAGTGGGATGACTACTGTCACCAAGAAAGTTTTCATGTGTGGACACCAGGGCACACATGCTTGCACTTATCAATCCTGAGCAAGGAGTTCAGGCAAAAAAATCTGTGCCAAGACACTCACCGGTCACTGCAGCAGCAATGAAAGAAAGTAGGTCTAAGGGTAATGGCTGGGATGGTATATCCTCCAACATCAGAGTTACATTTGCCTGTCATTAATCACACAGGGTGGATCTGGCATAGATTAGGTTAATCCACCCCGTGTGTGTGGTGACAGGAAGCAGTATCTGGCTGCCATCAGTATTCAGCCACGTCTGCCATTAGCCGAAGACAATAAAGGTGAAAGGTGAAATAGGAGAAAACAAACATAATATTCTCATATAGTTAACATTGACATTTGCTACAAGCCAAGTAGCAGTTTGGTATTTGTGGATCCAAGCTAAGCCTTCTTTGATATTACGTATCACTTAGTAATATTATGTTAGTTTTCTGCTTACCTATCTTCAGTTTCATGTTGTGCTTCCTGGTTCCAGCCACTCTTATTCCAGAAAATACCTTCTGCGTGTTAGTTTACATAATATTTCTGCCATCACCTCTCCCTAGTGCATGCTAGGATATTAGTAAAGACTTCAAAACTTTTGGGCAGATTTATTGTGGATGAAACTGTGGAACACAGTTTAGTCATTCTTTTTCCATGTTATTCCAAAGTTCTGTCAGTTTTTACCCAATCAGAGCATGTAATAAACTGAATATACTAATTAAGCTTAAATTTAGTCATTATGAACCTTTACGTTTTTACACTATCATAAGCAAGAGACACATGAAGTGACCCTATTGCACACTGGGTGTGGTATTCTTATGCCAAATGCTGACAATTATTACAGTATACAGTTTAACAGAGCTTGATAATCCTTTGGCTTCCACTTTATTACTCAAATGGTTATTTATGAATTTAATGTAAATATAATACAATAGGAAAAATTCAGACAACCGTTTAGTGGCAAGGTGAATAAATTGTCAGTTCTTGGTTAGAATTTGATTTTCAATAAGTCGTCCATTTCTGAAGTGGTCTTCAGGAGGAAGATAGAAGCCAAGACTGTTGAAGAAAAAAAAAACCAATAAGTGGTTAATACAGAACAAGCACTTTACAAACAGGAGAATTTCGCTGAATGAGAACTCTTTTATAATGCCAATATGGATCAGTCAGAATTAAACAACATTAAGCTGCAATGTAAAAGCACTGATCCAATTCCACTTGGGATGATAACAGTAATTCTGATCTGAAAAGTCACACTTTACAGAGGTCTATAATAAATACAGAACTGAAAAATAACAGATACTGGCATGACAATAAATGTGTTTTCTTTGCCACAAACACGAATAGAATCAAAATGAAATAGCATGAATCATTTATATACATTATATAAAAACACACAAATCAAATGTATTTTTATCAGTGGTGAAAAGGCAGAAATTAGGAAGCAAATTATAACATAGAACAGCTGGCCAAGGGAGAGTTGCACTGAAGTTAGTATTTATAGACCTGTGCCTGACCCACCTATCTTTGACGATACAGAATGGGACAGGGTGGGACGGGACAGGTTTTAGGCTAGCCTGCACATCACTACTATATACACACAAAAAGAGGGAAATGTTTAGCAAGGCAACTAGCCTGTGATGGCACACAGTATTAAAATTGCCATTGTCTGCAGTACTTCTGTCTGCAGTACTTCCACTATGACCGCAAAGCACTGCTCTTTACTGAATATCTGCAAGGAACAGACACCATTAAAAATATGGCATATTTAATCTAGGGCAGGCCTCTGCCCACAAGGCGCAAGCCCCCATATGTAATAAAAGGCAATCTGCTGATTGGTTGCTATAGGTTACAGCACCTGGGCAAACTTAGTGCCTTTTATTAAATCACCCCCTAACTTTGCCGCAGGCGAATTTCTGGTACAGTTTTAATCATCACAATCCCAAACCAGAATATGCCTCAACACATGTATGCACACAGCAGGTCAGGTTAAAAACAAAATGAAAGATTTTTTTTTTTTATATATTATATTACTGAATACAGGATAAAATGAGACACCATACTTGGGTATTTCAAAGGAAACACTGATTTTCAGATGTAAATTGTCCAAATGTTTTGAAAGCTCATAACCCTCATAGCCCTTATTGTACAGGCTTTCAGATTTTTGAACAACAGTTACACCTCTGCTTCCTAGTTTTGTAAATAACACTCCTTCAAAGTACAGGTTTGGGATCCCTTATCCGGGAAACCCATTATCCAGAAAGTTCCAAATTACTGAAGGGCCATCTCCAATAGACTCCATTATAACCAAATAATTCTAATGATGTCCTTTTTCTCTGAAGTAATAAAACAGCACATTGTACTTTATCCTTGAATATATAATTAATCCTAATTGGAGGCAAACCAAGTCTATTGGGTTTATTCAATATTTGAATGATTTTTTGCAGACTTAAGTTAGGGAGATCCAAATTACGGAAAGATCCCTTATCCAGAAAACCCCAGGTCCCGAGCATTCTGGATAACAGGTCCCATGCCTGTACCATTAACTCTTTTACTGCCAAGCACGTATGGCATATCGATGACAGCCCCCCTGGGCAACGTGCGTCTGCTGCTTCCTGCTTCCAATCTCGCGAGGAGCGCCAGCACCAATGAAGAGGATGCGATCGGATCTTCAGGACAGGTAAGGAGTTTTTTTTTGTTTTTTTTGCATTTATACACTTACACACACACTTACATACATTTATACACACTTACATACATTTACACACACTTACAGCACACATTTTAGCATTTTTTTTTGTTTGTTTGGTTTTTTTCATTTTTCACACTTTTATACACTTATTTACACTTATTTACACTCATATACACACTTACACACTGTCACACAACTTTTACACATGTATACACAAACACTTTTTTTTTTTTTTTTCATTTTACCACTTTGTTTTTAGTTTCTTTTACCTAAAAACTGTTTATTTTGACAGCGTGACTATTGGATCAGATATTCTGACCACTAATTACACTGTCATGTGACTTATTTTGTTGTTTCACTGATTTGCACAATTTTTGTGGTTTTATTGCATTTTTATCCCTGTATATGTGTTCCTAATCTGTTTTTAGCGTAGCTTTGCCAGGTGTAACTTTGGTGTACAAAAATAACTTTACCTATTTTGAATTCATCAGAATGTGTACTTTCCAAAAATATATGGTTTTCTGGGGGTCACTGTATACTTAGGGGAAGTTTTGGCACATAATACGCTGACAGGGGGCTCTGTGTGCAAATGCTGAGCTGGCAGGCGAGAAATCCTTATGCGCTATTTTCGTTTTGGGGTCAGTACATACCGCAGACTTTGGTATATCTATGCATATTGGGCATCAAACTGTTCAGTAGGCCTCTGGTGTTCCTATTTGGGGTGATTTGCCTTTATCTGATCTTTATCAAGAAATTGTGAGAGATAAATGTGGCAAATTGCAACATTTTTATGCGATTTTCTAAATGTCATATAAATCTGCAAACTTAGGAAAGCTTTACAGCTTGGTACTTTGGAGCAAAAAGAAATGTTTACCCATTATAGATTCGGGGGATGTGTACTTTCCAAAAATATATGGCTTTCTGGGGTGAGCGTACTTTTTTGTAGCATTATCCCACATAAAGGATGTAAATGTGTTGATTTTGCAGGAGCTGAAATAATAGATCATATGGGGGTATGTTCCCATTGGGGCCCCTACATGCCACATACTTAGGTAAACCTATACATATTGGGCATCAAACTGTTCAGTGGACCCCTGGCGTTCAAATTCAGGGTGTTTTATCTTGGTACCTAATGCTATGTGGGAGATAAGATTCTGCAAAGTGGAAGCTTTGAGGGGATTTTTGGAAATGTCATCAAAATTGCTAACTTTAGAAAAGCTGTGCGGCTTGGTACTTTGGAGTAGAAAGACATGGGTACCCATTTTAGATTCGGGGAGAATGTGTAATTTCCAAAAATATATGACTTTTTGGGGTGAGCCTACTTTTTACTAGCTTTATCCCACATATAATTATGTAAATGTGTTGATTTTGCAGGAGCTGAAATGACAGAAATGACAGTACATATGGGGGTATGTTCACATTGGGGCCCCTACATGCCACATACTTAGGTAAACCTATATATATTGGGCAAAATTGTCATAAGACAATTTGCTATTAGTCTTCATTTTTTGTTTTTGGTGGGTTTTTTATACAGATGTATGTAAAAGTTCTTATTACCATGACTCTCATCAGAAAAGATTTCTCAAAAAAAAATGATCCAATACAGTTCCAATAAAAACTTTGTGAACCTACTGCTCTCACCTAATCAAAACATTTCCAACACATTGTTTACACATTTAAAGCCCAGGCAGAAAAATGTATGTATAACCCTATATTTAGTAACTTTAGAAACTCAGCAGCAATAACCTCCACCAAAAGAATTTGCTGCAGTTGATGTTAAGACTGGTAGCACAATGAACAAAAATGCAATTTTCAGCAACCTTACAGTATAAATTATTTAAAAAATGTTTAACTGAAAGCTGTGACTGACTAAAGGACCTACTTCTATTACATTGTTTCAGGAACCAGAAGGGAGTGCAGAGAAAGAGGTGGAGGTTGCCTACTTGTGGATCAGTGAACACCTAGTCCTTTAGAAATGGAATCAGCGTTATTTTCTAGCCCAAAATCACTGGCCAAAGGTCAAATCTTTCCTCCAGTCAGGGCATGGTTCATTTGAACAGCATATAGCAGGCTTTGCCAGTAAACTATTGCCATTTTTAGAACACAGTACGTGCCTTTTAGAGCAGGGCAAGTTAAGCTACAAATTAAGCTTAAAATCAACAGCAGAAAGGTAACAATTTTTAAGAGATTTTAGATCAGAATTTACTGTATGTGAAACGAATAAAAGCAAATTAAAAGTCAATGCAGAAAGATATTACTATTCATTGTTAAATTAAGTAACAAAGAACGGGGGTCTTCACTCACCCACATGCTAACTACGCCCATACTGATTCAGAACATACCACTGCGAGGCTGGGTAAACAACAAAGCAAGAAAGACATGAGCTTAGTGTGTTAATACATGGAGAAAATTATTAGTTTAGGAAAAATATTATTTAATGGGGGAGAGTTCATGTTTCTAAAGTCAGTAGGGCAGAAATGGTCAAGTTTTTAACTCCCTGAAATAGGATAATGCAAATATAAAAGGGATCAGGAACCGTCGGCACAGGCTGTATATAGTATATATATGTACACACACGCACACACCTCTCTACATCGTCTTGTAATACACTCTTGTTGCCCTTAGTGTTCTTGCACTTGCACCCAGGGGTTGGGGAAATTACCCCTTTTGTCTTACCCAGTATAATCCTGGTGGAAATCCTAATGCATTTTGCTGCATTCATTCTACCATGACAGGCCTACTGCAGAAAAGCAGTGCCACAGCACAAAGCTGCTAGCACTATGTTTCACTGTAAAGATGGTAGGTTTATGAGGATGTACAGTGGCTTACATCAAACACAGGCTTTAGTCTAATGGCCAAACAAGCTCATATCTGGTCTGGACCATATATCCTTCATTCAGTCCATTTCAGAGTCTACCTTGTGCTTCTTGCTAGATGTACAGCTATGCCTACTCTTTTAGTATTGCTTACTGGTTCAACTGTAATATTCAGTGACCATCTATAGACTTTTCCATTACCTTTCTATAGAGTTGGTTGTAGTCTTTTTTTGGTGTGGGTTATTCCATGACACTGCCCTCAACCACACACAACTACACATGAGTGATTTTATGCAACAGTTTTAGTAAATATTTACTGCCACAAATTTTAACAGAAACTAAAATGCCCCAGGTAAGCATCCACCTTCATATATATCAATGAAGACATATTAATTTCCATCCAGGAATACATTAAAATGCCAGCGTGTCAGTGAGGTTACAATTTCTCCGCTTGTATTGGAGCTGAAGGAGTGAATTCCTCAGTTCACTTTGATTCATTCTTTTGGTGCTCATTAACTTGTAAGTAGCATTAGATGGTAGTTAAGTAACAGGGCAAATAATGTTCCCTTTAGATATTGTTTGTATTTCTAACAGTCACTCTTCTCTGCCTATATGGAAAAGTTTGCACAGAAACATTTTTTCTTCCCCCAATTAAGCAACAGGGCAGGGATCCCGAACCTTTTATACCTGTGAGCCACATTCAAATGGAAAAATTGTTGGAGAGCAATACAAGCATGGACAAGTTCCTGGGGGTGCAAATAAGAGATGTAATTGGCTACTTAATAGCCCCTGTGTGGACTGGCAGCCTATAGAAGGCTCTGTTTGGCTTTACAATGAGTTTTATGCAATCAAAACTTGCCTCCAAGCCAGAAATTCCAAAAATTCAAAAATGAGCACCTACTATGAGGCCACTGGGAGCAACATCCAAGGGGTTGGTGAGCAACATGTTACTCACAAACCACTGGTTGGGGAGCACTGATTTAAGGCAATGGGCTTTTGATTAAACCCTTGTTAACTCTTACTCTCTTTACTTTATTGTAATACTTACTTCTATTTTTGCTTTCTCTTTTGTCCTTGTTATCACCATTTCCTGAGGTCGCCATTAATTTGCCATTTCTCTTTCTTTCTCAATTTCAATCTCCTTGTCTCTCCCTCCTTTATTGTTCCTAATATCCCTGTAGCAATACCCTCTCAAGCTTAATAACCATGCTTCAAAAACGAATATTTTATACATTACACACCACTTCAGGCCCTTTCTTAACAGCTTTTTCAAGACACTTTCTGAACTAAGGCTGGCTCACCTGCACTGGGTACTGGTCGATATGAGTGAAATGGCAGTTGTATTCTATTTTATCTATGAACAAAAGACATGGCCATAGCTGGCCTGCAAGTACACGTTACCTGCTAAAGAGATTTTCCTTTATGTTATGTATGATACTTAATAATACAATTAACCTCTCTCTTTTAAGCATGGGGCTATATCGCTTCACTAGTAACTACTACAAATAATAAAAATTAGTGATATACAGACAATGTTTCAAACACAACACTGTCCTGCACAGTTTTACTTATAATTGCTTATAATACTTGTTTTAAAGAGGTGCAATAGTCTGCTAAACCTATAAAGAAAACAAAAAAACAAAAAAAAAACTAAGGGGTTTTTGTTTTAAATGTGAATCTTACCAGTGGTCGGGTTTCTTCTCGTTGCAAAATTTGTTGAGCTTGATCTGTTGGGAACCTCAGCACAGTTGTTATTACCTTTGCCATTGTCTGTGAGGAAATAACATTATAACTGAACATCAACCTGAAGGGCTTGCTGAAACAGACGTGATAGCAGGGCACTGCAGGTAAATTGGCAGATAGATAGGTCTTCCAAACAGAAATGGCAGTAATAGCAGGGAATTAAGGGAAATATGGGGCTTTGAGGTGCAAGGGGCAAGGAGAGCATGAATGTGGGAGACAGCACAACACAGATTGAGTATATATGAGAAAAGAGTGTATGGGGAGAAAGTGCAAGGCAGAAAAAGTAGAAATATGTGAAAAAGTGTAGGGAAGGGAGAATGTGTATGGGGCAGAATAATCAAAGCAGGGAGACTGTACAGAGAAAAGAATGTAGGGTAGAAAAACAGTGTAGGGAGACAAAGCAGTGAAAAAACAGTTTATGGGTGGGGACAGTGTAGGGGCAGAACATGTGGGAGAAAGTGCAGGGCACAATATACAGAAAAGGAAAGTGGGTAGGAAATGTCAGGAAGAGAGTATATGGGGAGGAGAGTACAGGACAGTGAAATAGTGTATGGGGGAGACAATGAAGGGCAGAGGAAACATTTCAGAGAATACAAGGATTAGGATAATTGCACATCTTGCCCCCGCCTTAATGAGAAAACCCACAAACATCATCTATTTTAAACAGGACAAAAATATTCCTACCTTTGTTTCACGCCCCATCATGTACTCAAACATCACCTTTCTTAAGTACTCAAATTCAGTGGGTTCGCCAAAAACAGAAACCCCTGCATGTTGATTATTAACTTCTGAGGGAAGGGAAGAAACAAGAGTATTTAGAAGCACTATTTTACACTACTTTAATGACATTTAGTACATTTCTGTTATCAGTAACCACAGAATAAACTGAATAAGCATTATTAGATCATACGAATGATGTGTTGGAGCCTGCAAAGTGAACTTTATGCACTTGAAATTACAGGCATATCACCAGAAAATATGTGACTATCCTGCATTCATTTCCTCAGCATTACATCAAATTTTAACAGGTTCCAAAAACGCCTTGAAGCTTCTAGTATCTTAGAAATATTATAACTTAGAAAGTTATAATACATTCCCATATACAGTATGTGCCTTAAACCTAGTTATAAGAAAAGAAAAATAAGAAATTTTAAAGGATTTTAAAGAAAATTCCTACCTTTATACGGTGTGCCAATAGGAGTATAAAATACACCACGAGTAAAGTTTTTCACCTGGTCTTCTAGGATGTGAACCTATAGGAATAAGAATGTTTTTGATTTTTCTATTTTTCCTTTTAGGTTTTTTTTTTTTTATTATTATTTTCTGCCAGTCATAACATTTTCATATTCTGGACATTTTCTATTATTTGTGACCATTTTTCTTGTGTGAATACAAAAATGTTTTTTTTTTTTCCAACCACAAATTTCCTATTGGCATCTGTTCTAAAAATATGTGATGCAAAACACAGTATTTTTTTTTTTGCATACTTGCCTTCTCCTTAAGTTCCTGCTCCTTCAGTTTGTATTCATTGACCTGCGATGTTTTCTGTGCCAGCTGCGCCTAAAAATACAGTTGCTTTCAATGCTTTATAATTATAAACAAGAATTCTAAATAAAACCTCTGCCTGATATTGTTCCTCAATTTGATTATAAAGGTTGATGCTGCATGGGTTTGTCATATTTTAATATATGGTTGAAAAATAACAGTACAGTTTTTTACTGGTATACCTACATTGCTCTTACTATTAGTCTGAGTCTCAAGTAACTGTCAGTTACCAAAAGTAGAAAACAAACAAAATGTTTTTTTATTATTCAAAGATTTTTAATGAAAGAAATCAATGTTCTTTTGGAAAAAGTTTATGTTTTAAAGAGAAAGAAATCATAATGCATAATGGATGCCAAATTGTTAGGCTCTTCTCAGTGTTTATAACCTAAGACCCAGGACAGGTGCTGTCCTTGGCTTAAAATGCACTGCTCAAGGTACTCTCTGCTCTAGGTGATCACACTGTCATCTTTCTTCCTCTCAGTGGCTACGCAGGGCAGTAGAGCAAAACTCCAGCTTTTCATTTGTAAGCCTAGTTTTCACTCTACTGCGCATAGCACACCCGGTATTCCCGGGACAAAGACGAATATGGAGTGACTAGTATAAACAGAACAGTTTTTCCAGCAAAAGACAATTGTGTTCACTCATATTTCTTGATACAAATACAGATACAAATTCTGTACCCTTGGGAGAGCTAAACTGACTAACTTCTTATGAGTTCATGGGGTGGGATCTCTATTATATGTTAAGTTATATAGAATACTACAGTTCCCAAGCTTTCCTGTGCTACATGTTAAGGTGCCCATACACCTTCAGATCCGCTTGCTTGGCGATGTCGCCAGGCGAGCGGATCTTCTCCCGATATCCCCTACCTACCTATGGGTGGGCGATATCGGGAGAATCCAGGCTAATTCAATCGTTTGGCCCTGGGGCCAAATGATTGAATTATAATGACGGGTATAGGCAAAGTCGGTCCGGGGGCCGCATCAACAAGCTGATGCGGTCCCCGATCCGACTAGATTTTTTAACCTGCCTGATCGATATCTGTCCGATTTCAGGCCAGATATCGCTCAGGCAGGCCCATCAGTAGTGCCCATACATGGGCCGATTAGCTGCCGAATCGGTCTAAGGGACCGATATCGGCAGCTGGAATCGGCCCGTGTATGGGGACCTTTAGATTGCCATTTCCTGTGTGTGATGTAAGTAGTTGGTTATTGGTTCTGGGTTGCTGAGGTCCTACAGTAGTTGTACACTAGTGCAGCATTCAGTGAAGCAACAGCCAAGAGTGTCAAGTTAGTGATGATAATTACTGGGAGTGCCTAACAAATTGGTGCCCAGCAGTAGTTGTGTAATTCTTACCTGAAAAACCTCAGGAGATGTTGCCTCCTAGTAAAAAAAAGGGGAGAAAAAAAATTTACAGTAAGACACTTTGTCGGTGGTTAAATCAGATAAAAGAAAATTGTATTTCATGTTCCCTTATTTTAGGTATTTTGTGTAGCTGTCATTATTAAACAGCCTTACTCTGCATAGGCACATGCAGGAGTCTGAGCTTTCAGAAAGAGCCAGCGCTACACATTAGAACTGCTTTCAGGTAACCTATTGTTTCTCCTACTGCCATGTAACTGGAGGAGTCCCAAGCCAGACTTGGATTTCTTACTAATGAGTGCTATTCTGAAATCTACTGGGAGCTGCTATCTTGCTACCTTCCCATTGTTCTGCTGATCAGGTGCTGGGAGGGGAGGGGGGATATCACTCCAACTTGCAGCTCAGCAGTAAAGTGTAACTGAAATTTTTCAGAGCACAGGCCACACGGTTGTGGCAGCTTGGGAAATGAAGAATATGGCTAGCCGGATGTGAAATTTTAAAATTAAATATAAAAAAAATCTTTTTGTGTTTTTGAAAAACGGATTTCATAGGCATAGGGGCAGGGCAGGCAATATATGACTGACAGCTCGGCTTTTTAAATCCCTTTATAATGGGTATGGATGTGTAAGTTTGGGTTTCATGTTTGATTTGAAAAGTAACTGTAATTTGAAAATGTATCTGCACACCCGTTTATATGCTGCATCTGCCTGCTATGTGGGGGGGGGCAGTCGCCGAATGGGGACGGCCTTGGGGCGCCCCCAGTAGAAATCCGATGCTAGGTATCCTCCAATATCAGTCAAAAAATGCTAAAAAGGGCGACCACACCACTGGCAACATTTTTTTTGTTTTGATCAAACCTGTACATTTATTTTAAAAAGTATGCGTTCTGTCCATTAGGTGTACATTTTAACAAGTTGCTTTAAAAGGCACAACTAGTTTTACATAATTGGCTTAGTTTTCTATTTTTCTAAAATCTAAAATCTTTGCGCCTTTATTTTGATATTTTTGGCTGTGGCCACAATTCAAAAAAATTAATGTTTCACATATTTTATCTTTTGTCTTGAGGATATTTCCATATCCTGAAGTTCTCACCTCCACATTTTCTTCTTCTTCATTTTGCATTTCCTTCTGAGTTAATTGTTCCTGTAATCTTTCAAGTTGCTCTTGTAACTCTGTCACTTTTGCTGTCATTTCCTCTTCTCGGGCCTACAACATGATTAATTAATTTACAACGCTAAATAAAGAAAAAATAAATGTATACCTAAAATTAATATTATGTAGGTCTCAACAATAACAGATACACATCATGTCTGCCTGCACTCATGACTTTGCTCCTTACAGCAACACAAGACTCAGTGTCCTTTGCCATGATTTTTAATAGTGTTTGAATATTATTTCTGAAGAGAAAGTGAAGAAAAATACACTCAGTTACATCTGCCTGAAGTTATTTTAGACGTTAATCACCAGATTTTGCCCACATTCATGATGGAATTTTGGAAAAAAGAGGCTGAATTGTGGGTAAAAACCATGTCTACTTGTGCCTAAAACTGCACTTGGCACGTGTAAATAAGCCATATCGTCTGTTATTGATACATTCAGATGTGCACTTCAATGCACTTTGCACCACAACAAAAAATCGAGCTGCTAAAGTCTGATTCATTTGACATAATGGTACAAGCATTCAAAGAAGAGAATAAAAACAAACAGGGAAAAAGTTAAAAGCAGCTTTGGTTTATTTACAAAAGGAATGTGTTTTATTATGGACAGGTTGGATCACTTTAAATAAGAGACCATACAAATAACATTTTCCAAAAACGAATTTGGTACAAGACCTTCTAACCGGAAAAAAAGGTATATTTCTTAATTAGAAGTGCTAATCTTCAACATTAAGATACATTCAAGGACTGGCCTAATCACTGTACAAAGTCTGCTTAAATTGCATTTATTCCTGTGGATTAGTTAGAAACCTCATATACAATTCAGATGCAGTTGAAGTGCAGACTTTCAGCTTTAATTCAGTGGGGTGAACAAAACGATTGCATAAAAATGTGAGGTAACTTAAGCATTTTTTTAACACAATTCTTTCATTTCAGAGGCTCAAAAGTAATTGGACAAATAAAATAACTGGATATAAAATGTTCATTTCTAATACTTGGTTGAAAACCCTTTGCTGGCAATGACAGTCTAAAGTCTTGAACTCATGGACATGAACATCACCAGATGCTGGGTTCCTCCTTTTTAATGCTCTGCCAGGCCTTTACTGCAGCAGCTTTCAGTTGCTGTTTGTGGGCCTTTCTGTCCAAAGTTTAGTCTTCAACAAGTGAAATGCATGCTCAGTTGGGTTAAGGTCAGGTGACTGACTTGGACATTCAAGAATTTTTCACTTCTTTGCTTTAATAAACTCCTGGGTAGCTTTGGCTGTGTGTTTTGGGTCATTGTCCATCTGTATCATGCAACGCCGCCCAATCAATTTGACTGCATTTAGCTGGATTTGAGCAGATAGTATGTTTCTGAAAACCTCAGAATTCATTCGGCTGCTCCTGTGTCACATCATCATTAAACACTTTTGTCCCAGTGCCACTGGCAGCCATGCACGCCCAAGCCATCACACTGCCTCCACTGTGTTTTACAGATAATGTGGTATGCTTTGGATAATGAGCTGTTCCACACCTTCTCCATACTTTTTTCTTGCCATCATTCTGGTATAGGTTGATTTTGGTTTCATCTGTCCAAAGAATGTTTCTCCACAACTGTACTGGCTTTTTTTAGACGTTCTTTAGCAAAGTCCAGACCAAGATCTAGCCTTTCTATTCTTGAGGCTTGCACCTTGCAGTGAACCCTCTGTATTTACATTTATGCAGTCTTCTTTCACCCGCACGGAGAGATCCTTTGAATGCATGTTGTCTGTTCACAGCAAATTCTTCCACATGAAAGCACCACACCTCAAATCAACTCCAGGCCTTTTATCTGCTTAATTGATAATGACATAATGGAATTTCCAACACCTGCCCATGAAATAGCCTTTGCGTCAATTTTCCAATTACTTTTGAGCCCTTGAAATGAAGGGATTGTGTTAAAAAAATGCTTTAGTGGCCTCACATTTTTATGCAATCGTTTTGTTCACCCCACTGAATTAAAGCTGAAAGTCTGCACTTCAACTGCATCTGAGTTCTTTCGTTTAAAAATAATTGTGGTAATGTACAGAACCAAAATTAGAAAAAAGTTGTCTTTGTCCAAATATTTATGGACCTAACTGTAGATTAGGTAAGTGAAGAGTTAAGATCAATGTTTGTGTCTTTTAGATAAATATAAAAAACATGTTCTAGAAAAACATAAATAGTATACTTTGCTAGCATAAGGGCTTCACCTGTGCAAAGCATTACATTCATTAGATCAGAGCTATCTAAGCTGGAGGCCCAACAAGCTGAATGTGGCCCACCAAAACACTTTAAGGGCTTATGGCTTACCTCTAAAAGTTCTTCATATCTTTTTACAGTTCTCTTTAGGTCATCTTCTTTCTCAGCAATCTTTTTATGAAGATGGACTGCTTCTATCTGTTGTGATCGCATTAATTCAGCCTCAACCTCCTGAGCTTTAGCTAAAAAAAAAAAAAAAAAAAAAGATGTGAAACAGGTAATGTACACTTAAATATTGCTGGGTCTTGTGCTTGTGTATGTACAGTAATAGTATAAACCAACATTATATATTTTACAGTACTTTTTAAATAATATATTACAAAGTCATTTTGATGACCATGAATTTTGTAAAAATTAAAAGTACCACCGCAAAATATTTTTCAGAGTCCTTCGCAGAGTAAAGGAGCAGAGAAGGGTTAATAAGACAAATGAGTATAAGTATAGACAAATACAAAGGTAATTGCTCTCATTTACCTGATCAGAGGTGTTAACTTTAAAGCCTTTATGTTCTTTTATATGCACCTATAGTTGCAATACTTTGGGCAAATAAAAGTTTTGTACAAACATCAGTGAAAGAGCGGGGAACAAAGTGATACTGTGTAATTTAACTTTTGCGGCCTGGAACAGTGCGGAGGTCCTGAGCTACTACCCATTTTACTTAAAATTGTCATCTTTAAAGGGGATGTAAACCCATCCAAAATTTTAAAATAAACTATTTATTTATAATTGTTCCAAACATGCAGTTTTTAAACCAATGCACCTGCAGCTAAGGTACCAACAAAGTGGTGTTTTTAGATCTTTTCTAGTTGCACTGAAATATTACAAATGTTTATCAGGCTCAGAGGTGAAATCTGATAAGGCTTACCAATGAAGCTGCCTTTGTAACTGTGATTTTCATTATTTTGTCAACAGTGGTATTTGGGATACAAAAATAATTGGATGTATTACTCAACAGACCATAATAGTGGTTCTGAGACAGGAAATCTTCAGGACCTGAGAAAGAGTGTACTTCCCCAGTCTGACCAGCACCCTACTCGAACCTGCAATGGTCTCCTAAATTTTAACCTAATCCTGCCCAACCTGCAGGTCAACCCACGGGTCCTGCGGGTTTCTAGTCAAGCTGAATATCACTAGGCCATGAGGCTTTAGCCTATACATATAACATGATAAATGACATGGCTGAGAGCATGAAGAAATTTCCTTTTTATATTATTTACATAAATACAAAAATAATTATATATTTTTTACCAATAGTCTCCTGAACAGCTGTTTCAACCTCACGCTCCTTTTGAGCCATCTGGGTATTGAATTCTCTCATGAGTTGCTTTAATTTAGAATTATGCTTAAGTTCCGAGTCTTCCTGTTCGTATCTGGATAAGAAAAAAAAAATAAAATAAATAAACTTCTTAATGAACAAAAAAACACCAGAAGAAGCTTAAGTTCAGAGAATTATATTTACAGTATGGAGAAAAGCAGGTTTCATTACAGGAGAAACTCCAGAGTTTGATATAATCATATAATACAGAGTTAGCTCTACAAACTGGAGACAACCTATTCGCATGACTGAGAAATATTGCTAAAATGGAGTAATTCCAAAAGACAACAGCACAGAAAGATGCTACATTCAATAAGGAGAGTGTCAAAACTTACTTGATTCTTTGTTCGGCTTCCTCGGTTATCTCCTTTTTAAGCAAATCTAGTTCTTGGCTGTGTTCCTTACGTAAAGAGCGCATATCTTTCTGTAGCTTAGTTATTTCATTCTTGAATTTTAGCTTCTCACTCTCCATTTCCTCAAGTTTTATTCTCATTGCGCTCTCTTGAGACTGAGTCTCCTCAAAAAGCACTTGGAGTTCATTTAAGGATTTGGATTTCTCATCTATTTCCTCTTTAAAGGTCTTTATCTCTGCATCCTTGACATTGAGGTCATCTTGCAGGGCTCTTAAAGCTTTTTCATGAGTAGAAACCAGCTGATTATTTGTCAGCATCTGTGACTCTAGTTCTTTTAAAAGTGCTTGTTCTTTCTCACTGTCGGTCAGCTCTCTTTCAGAATGTTTTTGCTGGACATCTTTAAGAATATCTTCCATTTCTTTAACTCTTAGTTCCTTTAATTTTAGTTCACTTCTAATATTAGCTAAATCTGCTTCTGTATTTTTCTTCTGCTCCAGTAGCAATGCATATTTTTTGTCTTGATTTTCAACTTTTTGTTGCAATCCTTCCTGCACTTCCTGGCTCTCTTTCTGCATATTATCTTTTAAGACATTTAGCTGGCTTTCCAGCGCTTTCCTGGACTGCTCCTTCTCATCTATCTGAGACATAAGTTGTTTCTTAAGAGAAGCGATTTTCTGTTCAGCTTTTTTCTTGAGCTCTGAAAGTTTATTTGTGCTTTCTGCAGTTAGTTTCTCTTCCAATATTTTTAATTCCTTATCTTTCAGCTGAAAGCACTCTGCTTTCTCCAGCTGCCATTTTGTTTGCTCTGCATCAAGTTTCTCCTTTAAAGCATCAATTTCTTTTTCAAGTGTTATAACTTTATTTTGCACTTCCTTGGAGTTATTGTCAGAAGCATACTGAATATGCTGGAGTTGCTCAACCAGTGCTTTCTTATCTTCACTCTGCTGAATAGTTTGAATTTCGATTTGATCCATCAAACTTTTCTTTTCAGACATCAGCTTCGAACACTGGTCCTCCAATTCCGAAATTTTAGATTTCTGGCCTTCCAACTGGGTAGTTAATTCAAATTCTTTGCTTTCACTCATGAGTTGTGTTTCTTGGATATTGCTACGATGACATTCAAATTCTTCTGTCACTGTCCTAAGTTTTTCATCTTTTTCAACAATTTGCTTATTGACTGATTCAACTTTCTCTTTTAGCTCTTTAATAGTGTTGTGGTTCTGCACAAATTTAAGTTCTGCCTTTTTCTTCCATTCATCCAACTTATTTTTAAGTTTAGCAGCCTCATCTATTTGTGCAGATTTTTCTTTATTCAGAACCTCAATCTTTGCCATTAGATCCTGAATTTGATTCTGTAGCTCTTGCTGACTCTGTTTCTGCTGTGCAGTGAGAAAAGCAATTGCATTTTCTTTTTCTGTTAAATCTACACAATTCTCATGTTTCAGTTTAAGTTCATTAATTAAGGCAGAAAGAGAAGATACCTCAGATTCTTTCTGTTTTACCACTTCTGTCAAGGAAGTCACAATATTTATATTCTCTGAAAGTTCTTTTTTCAGCTGAGTAATGCAAGATTCTTTCTCATCTGCAACCTGCTGTTGACTTCCTCCTTCTTTTTTTAACATCTCATTTTGAAAATTAAGAGCTTCAATCTCATTCTTTAGCGACAAAGTAGCAAATTCTTTCTCCTGAGTTGCTTGATTAAGAGATTGGTTTACTGAAAGAAGTTCGTTTGAAAACTGCTCAAGTTGTTTTTCTTGTTCATATATTCTACTACGCTGTTTTAAAGTGACCTCTTTTAGTTTATGCATGCAGCTTTCAAGATTTGCTATTTTAACAATCAATCCATTCAACTTATATTTGTGGTTTTCAGTGAGTCCATTTGCAAGTGTTTCAAATAAATCTTCAGCATTTTTGCAGCACAAGATCAACTGGTTTTCTTGTTTAACCAAAAGGTGTTTAAACTCATTTTCCTTTTCAACAAGTTTATCCTGCAGTTCCTTAGCAAAGTCTGCTCTCACTTTATTGTGCAGGGTCTCCAAGTCTTGATACTTTTCTTCAGCAAGTCTCACCTTGTTAACTATTTCATCATTCTTGCTTTTATCTTCCTCTGCTAATATTTTCAGTTCATCAAGCTGTTGTTGAAGAATTTGCTTCTCCGTTGTTAGCCGAGTACAATTTGTCTTGAATTCATTTTCACTCTGTGTCAAATGTAAAACTTGAGCTGCTGACTGACACAGCTGTTCTTGCAAATCATTAAACGTGGCATCCATTTGGGTCTTCAGTTCCCTGAGGTCTGATATCTCTTTGTCTGCATCTTCTTTTTCTTTATTCTTGATATTAAACTGTTTTCTTGATTCTGCTATGACCTGATCTTTCTCCTGAAGTTCTTCTTCGTGCTTCTCTCTAAGGTCTTCAGCAAGTTGGCTTAATTTCTTTTCACAAGCTTCTGTTGTTTCCTGTAATTCTCTCTGATGATTGTCTGTCATATTCTGAATCTGCTCTTTATGATTCAGTTCAAGCTGAGCCATTGCATGATTAATTCCAGTTGAACTTGCTTGGGCCATCTCATGTATTTTTTCATTAAACTCCCTTTCTTTGTTAATCAACTCGTTCTGCTTCTTCTCGATCTCTTTCTTAAGTTTGCTTTCCAACTCTGAATATTTCTTTTTAGATGATTCTTGCAGCTCTTTAAACTTCTGCTTTAATTTTTCCATTTTAGCATCCAGATTTTTGTGTTTTACTTTGTAATCTTCTTGCAAAGAAAGTATATTCTTCTCTTTTTCAGATATAGTATTGTTTAGGTCTAAAATAATTTGAATATGATCTTCTTTTACTTTTTTAAGTTCATGTTCACGCTCTGAAGCTATTCTGCTTATCTCTTCTATTTGTTCCTTCAACCCTTTTACCTGAGTTTCAGACTCTAGTACCAAAGTGTTAAGTTTATCTGCCATATTCATACTTTCCTCATGAATTTGCTTTGTAAGGCTTTGTACTTGGGCCTTGTTAGAATCCAGCTCGATCTGCATATTCTTTAACTGTGTTTCTGCTTTTTCTGTCACCTCTTTAAGATCGTTTCGCTCCTGCGTCATACCTTTTAGCATCTCCTGAAGCTCCTTCAATTTTAGCTCATAAGCCTGTTCTTTCTCATGTGTATTTATCTCATGAGAATGCCTGGCTGCTTCCAATAGAGCAAATGCTTCTTTATGGTCTGCTTCTGCCTTTTCAGCAGCTTCTTTTAGCTTTTGATTTTCCTTTCTGAATTCTTCCAACTCACATTCTTTACTATCTTGAAGTAGTTTTAGGTTGTTAATATTTTCCTTCAAGTCTTTCTCAACACCCTGAGTATGCATTTCCTTCTCTCTTTCAATGGAACCAATTTCTTCACTGTGTTTTTCTCTTTCTTCTTTTATCTGGGCTTCATACTCTAGTTTTATTTTGCTAATCTCATTTTCTGTGTCTGTAAGTTTCTGCTCAATCTCTTGCCGTGCCTTTATAGCCTCAGACAGTTCAGCTGAGAGGGTTTCCAATTCAGTTTGTTTTACATCTAGTTTTTCTAATGTTTTTTCATTCATATGCTCAATATGCTCCTGGAAATTATGCTCTTTCTCTTTCAAGTGAGAATCATAATCTCGCTGATACTTCTCTTTAAGTTCAATAATCTTAGTATGATTCTCTTTCTTAAGCAGCTCAAGCTTTTCTGACCATATCCTTTCTTGATCCTGTACAAGGACATCAAGATCTTGCTTATGCATTTCTTTGATGGTAGCTACTTCTGCATTGTGATTATTTCTCTCTGTTTCAATCAGGCTTACAAAATCTTGGGACTTACTTTCTTCAGCAACAGAACTCTCAAGGTCAAGAATCCTCTGTCAACAATGAAAACATCCAAATTAGTATCAAACGAAAACCATTTAAAACTTTGACAACAACTGCTGTTAGGAATGTAATAAATTGAAATTTTATTTATTAATTTAAAAAGACCACTTGGTTTTACATTTCCAAATGATCCAATAATCCACACTTCACACAGGGCTTAATATTGTGCTGAAGTGTTAAACTAAAGTGTCTGGAATCTAACCAATCAACCCTAGAGTGACAGCAGAGGGAAGCAACCTGCTACTTAAAATGTAGACTGACAACATCTCACATTACAGTGATGGAGGTGCAAGCCTTCCAGGGCACATAGAAAGAAAGTTTTTTGGTCACATCCTTATCGCCCCCAGGCTAATGATTTAAAACTTAATGGTGAGCACAACGTTCCCTTTTTTCTTCTACAGTTTACACAGGAGCAGTTGTCAGCTTTATGTTGTAGCTCCCATCATTCCTAACTACAGTCAGGTGATTCTAGTGGTGTGCAATAAAAAGGGCAGCCATTTTGGAGTTTTAACCTTGACTTAGTTCCTGTGAAAAATGCATAATGAAGCAGTAGAATTCTTACTGATTCAGATAAAAGTGAGTGTAGGACTGGCCAGACCAGGGATGACTTTGATGTAGTTGGCCCGCTTGAATATATTACAATATATGGACAAACAGTTCCTGTTTTGTTCAGAGGGGATGCCATATCTTAGTAGCTTAATGCATATAGACCAATATATAATGGATAATGGGTGTGTGCAGAGGATGTCTAGTCTTTGACAAACACAGAGCAAGGGTTTTTTGGTTACAAGAGTCAACGATTTCCAACATATAGTAATCAGTGAAGTCTATTATAGTAGTAAATGGAATCCAGGTGTTAAACTACACACCAAGCCCCTTACACAAAAAGAGACTGAATATTGTATTACAAAACAGTAACTGCATAGTTTTGTAATCAAAAAGCTACAGTGGTATTATTTAAGTTGGTTTTACTAGTTCACTTCTAAAAGATTAACAAAAAGCACACTGATGTGCAATCATCTATTAGAAAACATTTTTAGTCAGTAAACAGCAATCTATACATGTAGCAAATGAGAAAAATCAGATATACATGGTCAAATGTAAATTACCATTGCAAGCCTTTACCAAGTGGAATTCTAGAAGGTTTAATACACTATTAGGTTATTTATATACCTTAAAGGATAAGAAAGCCTTTTATCACAAAAAACCCTAAAAAGTCTCTATACAGCCCCCAGAAAAACATACCTTTTCCCCCTGGAATCAGCCTTAAGCAGATTCTGTATCACAAGCAACTTAACTTCAGTTCTCTTAGCGACTTCCTAGTCTAGTGTGAAGCTCCGCACCCTTTTAATTTCTGAGCTCTCCTACTCGCTTTAACTGTAACGATGGTGAAAGAGGTGCCTACTGTACATACCTGACTGATTTCCATTGGAGAAGAGGAAGCAAGAATGCACAGCAAATACCTCTTTCACCATCATCACAGTCAGAGAGAGAAGGAGAACTCGGCAAAGAAAAGAATTCAGAGATTCAAGCCAGACTAGGAAGTAGCAGAGAGACCTGAAGATGAGCTGCTTCTCATACAGAATATTCATGAGACTGGGTGCAGGGAGAAAAGTATGTTATTCTGGACACTATCTAGAGTAATTAGAGATGGAAAAAAGGTTTACTTATTCTTTAATTTAGCAAGAGAAATCCCTGCACATCAGAATGAGTGATTTGTGAATACAATTTATTGTGCATGTGGACATTGCTTGAACACATAAAGATGCCTGCTATTTTCTATACATGTGTTTTTTCGCTAAGGCACTTACTGCTTACTACTGTACTATAGTGCTCTGACACACCTTTTTTTTTTTCTTTTTTTTAATTGTAAAAGTGCAATGCCTATGCAGATAGATCAACATATCCCCTTTTGGTAGCATTTTTCTCACTAATTGGGTGTAATATATTGATTGCTGTTTACTGGCTGAACCTATCCCTACTGTATAGGTATGGGACCAATTATCCGGAAACCAGTTATCCAGAAAGTTCCAAATTACAGAAAGGCCATCTTCCATAGACTCCATTATAAGCAAGTAATCCACATTTGTAAAAAAGTATTTCCTTTTTCTCTGTAATAACAAAACAGTACCTTGTCCTTAATACCAACAAACATATAATTAATCCTTATTGGAGGAAAAACAATCCTATGGGGTTTAATTAACGTTTAAATGATTTTTTGGCAGACTTAAGGTATGCTGTTCCAAATTATGGAAAACCCCAGGTACAAATCATTCTGGATAACAGGTCCCATACCTGTACAACAAATGAAATTTTCGTGAACCTTACATAGTAACATAGTAAGTTAGGTTGAGAAAAAAAGACATACGTCCATCAAGTTCAACCTTAAAGGAGAATGAAAATTAAAATCACTTGGGGGTGCCAAAATGTTAGGTTTTCTCCAAACAGGGGCACCAGCCCAGGGTAAAAGGTAAGCGATTAAAGTCACTTGGGGTGCCTAACATTTTGGCACCCCCAAGTGACTTAGCCTTTCCTTCTCCTTTAATACCCAATATATAACCTGCCTAACTGCTAGTTGATCCAGAAGGCAAAAAAACCCATTTGATGCCTCTCTAATTTGCCGCAGAGAGGAAAAAATTGTAAAATATAATTTTAGATAATATTTTATAACAATTGGAAGGAAAATAATCCAGAAACCATAACAAATCTTGTCTATTTAAAAAAAACTTTTTTAAAAAGAATCTGTAAATGTATAACTTCTCAGAAGTAAATAAAAAGCAAACTTCCTCTTTAAAAATGTTAGTACTACACATATTAGGGGGATTTTTACTTGCAACTTTCTTTTCAAAAGTCAGAACTCCCAAATAGATGCTCTTTTAAATGCAAACTTTAGTCCCTATTAAAATGTTTGGTAAGGTTATCACACCTCTCCTTTAAAGCACAAACTAACTCAGAAAGACAATGTCAAGTATTGTTGTGGCGGGGACACACACCACACAATCATAAAATCAAAGACTAAGAGGGTGATTTATCAACGTTCCAACTCAATTTTTTTCCAAAATGAAATTGTTTCTGTTTTTTTGAGCTAAAACTCCCCAAATTCGAATTTTGATTGAAAAACTTGAATGTTCGATATTTATTTAGTGCAAAAACTCAAACAACTTGAATGGAAATTACGACATAAAAAAGCTTACAAGTTCACGTATAAGTCACTGGGAGTTATTCTAGGCAAAAATCAAACAATTTTTTCAATTCAAAATTCAAAAAAGTTTTCAATTTTTTTCAAGTTTGTGAACTTGAAAATTCAAGGTATTAGAGTTTCTTATTTGAAAGTTTTTTATATTCAGATTTTTAAATAAGCAAACATTCGAGTTTATTTAAAATGCAAGTTTATTCAAAGTAGAAAAAAACCTCTAAATTTTAAACTCAAAAATTGATAAACAGTGTGTGGCAAAACAATATGAGCCAAAACTTAATGTTAAACATACAATGCACGATCAAAACAATAAAGATAAATAACTCTTTAGAACAAAACGTGGTAGTAACAGCAACAGGTAACAAAATGCAGAGGTATTTCTGGCAAAGAGAGCATGAACCAAAAACATGTACAGACATAAAACAGCAGCCTCTGATATGAAAGTGCTAATGTGTGTCTGAAATAGGGAGCAAAACAGAAGACTAATAAAAGATCTAACTTCTGCCCATCATCTCAACTTCCTATTGCTCACTAGCAGTTAAAGAGAAGCATGACAAACAGAATAGGCAAGTAAAGGCCATGTCAGAAAATACCTTCTCCCAGATACAGGTGCTGCCAAACTGTGCAGCCATTTTTATTATAAAATCTCTACGGACAGGATATCAGCATGAAGAATGTGACTCGCATCTGAACATGAAAGTAGAAATTGATCTGCGCACATAGTTCCATGTGGTATCTTACGCCTTGTGCTGCAATATCTGTGTTGAGTGGGTTGTTAAACAGCTTGAAGTTTGCCCCCATGCCCTCTAAGTCCTGAAATCAGTTGTTAAATTAATCAATAGGAATATGTCTAATTTTGGGAACAAACTGACTGAAGTTTAAAATGTCTCTATTTCCCATAATATCCTGGAAAAGTTAATCGCAACAAAATGTCAGGTCATTTCTCACTAAGAAAGATTTCAGCAGGTGCAACTCCTTCCTGAATGCGGCTGTGGCTATAAAGCTGGCGCAAATTTTGTCTGCTTTTTGTAAACTCACACGCAAAGAATTTAGGAAGCATGTGATATCATTCAAGAAGGCAAGAGCTGTGAGAAAGCGAATATCTGTCATGCTTTTTAACAGTGTAGATTCACATTTTGTGTCCATTAAATACATTTCTTTCCAAAGTGCAAAAAATCTTTCCAGACATCTTCTTTCCATCCTCATTAAGTTGCATATGCACCCAATATGCAGTTTCTACCTCCTATCATACAGGTCACTTTAGTCGCCACATCCAAAATCTCTGTCATTTTTAGAGATGTGCCACATACAGCCCCCTTATGCACAATGAAACATGCAGCAGTCGATACCTTCCTTTTGTAGGCAACCTCCAAGTCTTGCCAACCATGGCTTTGGCTCCATCAGTGACAATGCATGTGTACCTATCAAAACCTCCATATTTATTTACCATTGTTTTTTTTACATCATTATATATCTCTACCCCTTTTGCGGATCCATGCAGAGGTATTAACTCCAATAGCCCTTCAGAAATAAGGAACACTTCATCCACAAAATGAACAAGTTGGCTGGTATCAGGGACATCTGTGCTTTCATCCAGTGCTAAATAATAGTAACAAACTTCTACAATGTCCTGTAGCCTGCCTGTGAGTTGCCAATTAATCTTGCAGATGCTATGAAATAGCTTTAGCCATAGTTACATTTCCAACGGCCTTGGGCATCTTAATTGCACACATTTTAACTAGACTCCCACTGCTAAATTGATCTTTTCTTTTAGCAATTTTTTCAGGAACAAGAAAAGATGCTTTTGCAGTCACTTTCTGTGATGTTGTAACTGCTGTGAATATGCTTTTCTATTTACTCAGTTTGCCCTTTAGGTTCTTAATGATGGTCAGTCTTGCTTCATCTGCGTATTTGGCATATTTTGTTTCATGGAGGGTTATAAAATGCCTTTCAACACTGAATCTGTATGCAAGTAATAAGGTTTGAGGACACACCAAACATTGTGGTTTGTCTTTGCTTGGTCCAAATGATTCAAATTTAAAATTTTTCCTGAAATTCATAATTTTCTAAATCAATTTTCCTTTTCTTTGCCGAGCTTTTTGCAGCACACATTTGACTTGTGTAATGCACAGCACTCTTTATGTTAGCAAAGTTGCAAAGCTTCATTATAATAAGCCTAGTGCCACAAAACATCGGTAGAAATCCACATTGAATTGTAAAGAATGTCCAACAGCAAAAGACATTAACCACAAAACATCAAATGGAAAAATAACATCAAACATCAAATAGTACTGAACGCCCAACCTTGAATGAAAAACGAATGTCCAACATTTAATGTCAACATCCCACAGAATGACACTGACCACCCAACATTATATTGACCATTAAAGCCCACCATCAAATGGTACTGACAACCAGAAGTAAATGACACAGGTACATCCATCCATTTTAAAATTACATTAACCAGCCCCTCATTATATATCAAAGAAATTCTCAGCATCACTAACCCCACAAAAATAGCAAAAGAAACCCCAGCACATGGATAATCATATGGACTACCAAAAACAACTTACAAATGCCTACCATGGCCCCTAAGTCAGGCTCACCTATTTTTCCCACACAGGCAGAGTAGAGTAGGCAGCCTAAGACAGAGTGTAGGTCAGGCACAGGCAGCACAGAACAGGCACTGCTAGTGACCACTCCCGAACAATCGGAAACAATGCAGGTGCCTTTCTACAGTCTGTGGTGTGAAGAGTGGATTAATTAGGGCACTTTACAACAGCTTAAATCTAAGGCATAAAGACGGCATTAATGAGGCCACCTTCCAGCAGTCTGAATCTGAGGTGTGAATGGAGATGCCATAACACATGTTACCAGCCATAGGTGTGGTCCATACAAGATTGACGCACAGGCCGCCAAAGCCCGACCACTGATCTACATTATTGCTTTTTTGAACCACCCATTTTTTTTTTTTTTACAATTCATGTAATATAACAAAACACAATATTTACCATTCTGCAATTTTCAACTTCTTGTTGCATTTCTTTAAGTTGTTCTGCTGCTCTGGACTCAATAGTCTTTTTCTGTCGCTCGAGCTCTTCCAGTGCCATTAAACTCTTTTCTTTATCTTGTAGCAAATTTAATGTCTCATCCTCATTCTTTTTCTGATATATTTTTTTTTTTAATTTAGAAAAAAAAAGTTATATATATATTTTATATACGCATACATACATACAGGATATCTACAATGAAGTGTATAACAGCCCTCCAAAATAAGTTAATATCCCCTGTGTGCCTGCTTTGATAAAATTTGAATAAAGAACACATGGGTGTAAAAAAGAAAAAAAAAAAAACACTATGTTGCAAATGTACATCACCGTTGGGACAGTATTTTACAACTATCTGTTATTCTACCAAAAATAAGGACCTGAAACGTTAACTTTCTATCCCAGGCTGGTGTACCTCCTCTACAAATAACACGCCAACCCAGGGCACTTGGCTGGGACACATTGCCATTTTTGCACCCACTTCCATGTAATTCTTCCATTACTTTGATGTGGCTGCATGCCTTGAAAACTAAAATGGGGCATTTCTGTAGAAGTACACTGGCATGGCCCAAAGCAGAAAGTCAGAAGTTAACATTTCCATCACAGTGAGGTGTCAACAAATTGACACATTTGTTAACTCAGCTAAGTTAGTTACTGTAATCATTTATTGTTCATTAAAGGGGAGCTGTGACCTTAAGGACTAATTCTGAATCATTTTCTATCATGGTAGGACATCTAGGAAGTGGTGAATTGAAAGAGGAATAGGCCTGTATGTATGTATATATATATATTGTGGGGATTTAGCTGGTAGCAGCCGGTAGCGGATGGTAATCTGGGCTTCACAGACGAGACAGACAACTCTGGTTTGCAACCAAAATGCTCAGGCTCCTGCCTGTGCTTTATTTTCCACAGTAAAGCAGTACATCACAACTGGGTATTTGCAAGTAAACAGTTCAAGAAAACATAAGTCTCACCAGACTGTAGTTTCAACACACGGGATACCCAAATCCTCACTGCCAATGCCCGGCAGTCCTTTTCTGGAGTCCCAGAATCAGGGGACTTTGTCGTCAGTCCAGCCTGCCCCTCTCAGTCTCTCTCAGAAACTGAACTATCTGGTCGCGACTCCCACTGCTCCCTCGCAGTGGCAGGTGGCACCCCCAGCTCCTCTAGGGGTTCCCAACACAGGCAGCGCTCCTGCACTGTGCCCTGCTCTGAGAGTGACCTTCAATTAGACCAGGCTCAACCTCCAAGTCTCTCAGAAAAACTGACGCCTTGCTGCACACCCAGGCTCACCTTAAATGCTTCAGCTGTTGCCTAATTGGCTCCAGCATTCCCTAATTGGCTCCAGCATTCTCTAACCATACTGCAGGGCACTAGCCTCTCCTGCCCTGGAGATTTAAAGGAGCCAGTACCTCAGCCTGGGTGCTATATACCTGCCATCCAACAGACAAGTCTCACTGAGACAAGCCTTTTTGTCACAATATATATATATATATATATATATATATATATATATATATATATATATATATATATACACATACATACATACATACAAACACAGTATATATATATTTTTGTGTGTGGCCAACAGGTTCCCTTTGAGTTCAACAAAACAGGCAACAAAAATCGCCACCACAGTAGTTTTTGTGCATTAATGTTTAAAAAATATAGCATACAATTAGTGGAATAAGGTGTTAAACTTACGACAGCATTCATTTGATCCTGGAATTCTTGTTCCTTCAGGCGAATCTGTTCATTATACTCCTGTTCCTTATTCAGCAAGGCTTCTGCATGAACTTTCTCAATCTCACTAATACGACTATCACAGGATTTCTAGATTTAAACAGATAAAATAAAATCTAGTAAAGAAAGTATAAGGTTGTATGTGAAGCAAACCATCAATGCAATAATTGCATCTTTAAAGGAGAACGAAAGTAACAATCACTGGAGGGTGCCAAAATGTTAGGCACCCCACAGTGATTGTAATCACTTGCCTCAACCCCTGGCCGGCGCAGGAAACTGCACCGGCCAGTGTGTATGTGACGAAGTGATCCTCTTCCTTCTTCGCACATGCGCAGTGGAGTGAAAAGCCTAACTTTAACAAAAAAATGGCTGCTTTTCGCTCAGCTGCACATACACGGCCCCGGAATCTCGTCAAAAGGAGAAGGAAGGAATATGATTGCCTGGCCGGTGCACTTTACTCCAGCATCAGCCAGGGGTTTCATGTAAGTTATTACATTTGGCACCCCCCAGTGATTTAGCCTTTTCTTCTCCTTTAAAGCAAAGGCAAGTGGTCACTCAAAATTTTCAAGGGTGCACTTACACCTTTTCTTTATAGTACAGTATAGTGTACTTTATTCAGCAGCTTGAAGAGATAGTGCCACATTAAATTTCTAAGCAAGAATTTGTACAATGAACTACCCCTAAAAACAGCATGTTAAAGAAGTGAAACAAAAAAAAAAATACACAGAACGTGTATACTGAAGGAAAGGAAGTGAAGTCATTAAACATGAATGTTCTGTACTCAGTGTATTACCATATCTTAGATGATGCACTGAGTACAGAACATACTGCTGCAGTTGACAAACGGTAGCTAAACCATAGCTATACACAGGCTCATAGGGCATTTTCTTTGGTAACACATAAATCCACTAGAGAAGTGCCTGAATGTGCTTCTGCTCCCAACTATTCACTTATAGCTGAGATACTTGTCATGTGTAATCCTGGCTCATGCCACCCAAGGTGGCCTTTCTGATGCTACTTACTCCGAATCCTGTGCTTACATTTTCTGCATCAGAGGGTGGTGAGAAGGGGCTGCATAATAATTCCACTCCCTGCACTAGAGGAGCTGAAATTTCTAATTTAAAAATCTAATTTTTGGCTCTTATAGTTACTAGAAGTGGCCTTTAGCCACCTCTGGTAACCCACTGGGCGCTGCTGCCTAAGGCAAGAATCTAAACTTGAGGAGAAGGAAAGGCTAATAAAGAGTTAATCTCAAGCTGCCATACTTTCAGTTTTCTCAATAATGCCCTTAAGTCTCCCCATATTTCTCCCATTCAGATGATCAGAAGCCAAACAGGAAGAAAAAACACTGAGCTGTGTAAAGAAAGTTCCCATAATGCCTCACTCCTGCACCGAGACCAAGTGTACAGGCTCAATTTGTAAGACTATGGGGCCCATTTACTTACTCACGAACCGGCCGAATGCGTCTGATTGCGTTTTTTTCGTAATGATCGGTATTTGGTGATTTTTTCGGAAAATTGTCGCGACTTTTTCATTACCAATACGAGTTTTTCGTAGCCGTTACGATGCGCTCGTATTTTGTCGCGACTTTTGCGTAGCCTTCGTGCCGAGTACGAAAGATTCAGATTCATTCAAGCTTCAGTATGGTGACTTTACTTGGGCCAGGTTGGAGCTGCAGGGTGCCATTGAGTCCTATGGGAGGCTTCCAAAATCATGCTAAGTCTGAAAGTTTCGCCCGCCGCTTACGAGCGCTCAATAAGAAAAAGTCGCGACAAGATACGAGCGCATCGTAATGGCTACGGAAAACTCGCGTTTTTTCGCGCAAATCGTATTAGTAACGAAAAAGTCGCGACAATTTCCGAAAAAGTCGTAAAGGCGCCGAAAAAATGGCAAAAAATACGAAAAAGTCGCAAAATGTTCGTTTTCCAATCGGATTTTTCCAATTCGAATTCGTGTCTTAGTAAATGTGCCCCTAAGGGGCTGATTTACTAACCCACGAATCCGACCCGAATTGCAAAAGTTCCGACTTGAAAACGAACATTTTGCGACTTTTTCGTATGTTTTGCGATTTTTTCGGATTCTGTACGAATTTTTCGTTACCAATACGATTTTTGCGTAAAAACGCGAGTTTTTCGTATCCATTACGAAAGTTGCGTAAAAAGTTGCGCATTTTTCGTAGCGTTAAAACTTAACGCTACGAAAAATGCGCAACTTTTCGCGTAAGTTTTAACGCTACGAAAAATGCGCAACTTTTTACGCAACTTTCGTAATGGATATGAAAAACTCGCGTTTTTACGCAAAAATCGTATTGGTAACGAAAAATTCGTAAAGAATCCGAAAAAAATCGCAAAACATACGAAAAAATCGCAAAATACCGATCATTACGAAAAAAACGCAATCGGACTCCATTCGACCCGTTCGTGGGTAAGTAAATCAGCCCCTAAGAGTCAGCTTCCTGCTGATTGGCTCAGATCCACATTCCTCAAGGGGGTGGAATGAGTTCTTAGCATTCTTGTGGGAGGGGGGAGCAGGAGAGGGAAAAGAGCAGAGAGCTGTGTGTCTCTGGCACATGAATTGCAGACACAACAAATCTTTTGACAGAGAAGTCAGTGCAGCATTTCTGTGAGTGCTTATGGCTGTATTTACATAGACCTTTATATTAAAGCTTACTTAGTTTTTACCTTTCTTTCTCCTTTAATACTAACACGAAATCATTTGGACAATTAAAGAGAAAAGAGCTACAACTCTTCTGATTTATAATGGAAAACTGAATTGTTTTGTATTAATGTATATTATTTTATTTCATTCTTGGTGTGGTGTAAATAACCAGTCACCTTCATAATGTCCACCACCTCTTGCTTCACACGACTTAATTCCTTCTGAAGATTGACACGCTCCTCCTCACTGGCCTTTTCTATAGCTTTAATTTGCTCTTCCATCTGCAGCTTTTCAAAAGCATCCTCAGCTTTCTGTGAAGATATTTTTTCTACATCTTCAAATGCTAAAGAAAAAAAAAAAAAAAAGAAATCTGTTAGACTAGTAGAAATCACACAAATTTATGTTCTTTTAAAGGAAACCATGTAAACCAGTAATATCATAATAAATATTTTGAGTGTTGATAATAACTATCTGGATTTAAGTATTGTCATGTCAACTTTTGTAATTCTTAGGTTCTCAAACACCATCAATTTAGTTCTACTCAATTATCATCATTAAAAATTCTACCAAGTTTGTAAGACTCCTTGTAATGCCTGTAGCAGCCTATCCTTCTCTCAGGTCTGAACTAGGATTCAAACTAGGCCCTGCTTTTCAAATACACAGAGAAACAATAGGTTATCTGAAAGCAGCTCTAATGTGCAGCTCTGTAATTTAGGTAGGTAAGATACAGAGGGCTTCAAAAATTCTGTTTAAATAAAATCTGTTTATTGAACTTACCCCAGTTAATAATTCTAAAGGACTTTTAAGTATTGGATTAGGTGCACATTAGATTTTAAATAGCTTGTACAGTAATTGACCATCTTGCAAATCAGAATTAACTGCCAAGGAATTTTAGAGATCTTTCTGGAACACATCCCATTCACAGACAAGGAGGTGCTAAAACTGTAGGCCATGCCAGCATGACCAGACCATCTCTATGCCCCCACTTGGTAACTATATAGATAAAATTAGAATTGTTCCCTCATTTAGTATATACTTGCTTAAATAAAATGAAAATCAAATCTATATTTAGCAGTCAGCTACTGCAAGTCTGTGCAATAAAAATCCCTTTTCACATTGTCTGTACATTTTAATCTTATAGAAGTTTGAAAGTGGCAGGTTTTCTTGGCAATATATAAAATTTACATTATTGCCCCAAATAAGACCAGAATTTATAAAAAGGGGTTTACATTTTTTACATTTGACGTTTACTCAAAATGGCTTAATAAATGTGCCCTATAGCTTTCTTCCTATTAAAGCAGCTTTGTGGATACAAGGTTGCACTGGATGGTGTTAATCTATGAAATGTTGAATGGCACCAGGTGTACCAGTGGTTTGCAGAGTTGTAATATACTAAACAAAGAAGAAAAATTAATTATCATATATAGCACCTACCACTACTAGGCAAAGTGTATGGATAATTAAATAAAAAAAATATTACTTGCTAAAAAACACCGCCATGGAAACATAAGGAAGCAAGATGCATTGAAGGAGAAGGAAAGGCTAAGTCACTTGGGGGTGCCAAAATGTTAGGCACCCCCAAGTGACTTTAATCACTTACCTTGTACCCCGGGCTGGTGCCCCTGTTAGGAGAAAAACGAATCAGCCCAACATGGAAGAAGGAAGCGCTCACAGCTACCCCGGGCTGGTGCGGTTCTCTCTTAACAGGAGCACCAGCCAAGGTACAAGGTAAGCGATTTAAGTCACTTGGGGGTGCCTAACATTTTGGCACCCCCAAGTGACGTGGCCTTTCCTTCTCCTTTAAAACATTAAATAAAAAAATTTAAAAAAACGTGTGCTTTTCCCACTATCTGAGATAAACTTTTATTTGGTTAGCCTCACCTATCTAGTGAAGTAGGCCAACAACAACATATATTTCTAGAAGGAAATGGAAGTCCTCCTACTTATGTAATAGAACAAATGACTCAAGAAGTGTTAGAATACAAACTTTACTTTGAAGGATGAGTTCATAAATACAAAAATTGTTTTTGAGCTAGTAAATCTTCATACATTTCAAACTGATCCCAGGTATGTTAGATTTAATACTTTCTTACCAGCTTTCTCTAACTTTTCTTTCTGTTGCTGCAGTTCCTCACAATGTGAACTTAATTTCTTGACCCTTGACCGAAGCTGAGAAACCTCTTCTTCCTTCAGTTCTAATGTCTCATGCATCTGCCGTTTTGTTTCTGCAATCATCATACCCTTAAAAGACAAATTTGGCATGGGTTCTTTTCAAACAATATCCAGAAAGTTCAGAGTTATTAGAGTTATTATACCAGAGTACATTTTAAGCAAATAATTCTATTTTAAAATTGATTACCTTTTTCTCTGTAATAAAAAACAGTGCCTTGTACTTGATGGTAGGTGGGCAATCCTATTGTTTATTTAATGTTTAAATGATTTTTAGAAAATTTAAGGTATGGTGATCTCAATTACAAAAAGACCCTTTATCTGGAAAACCCCAGGTCTCTAGCAATCCAGATAATTGACCCTATACCTGTTTCTATAAATACAGGCAAAATAGTTTACTCCATTGACTTATCAATTTTATTTAACATTTAAATGTTTTTCAGCTGATTTAAGGTATGGTAATCCAAATTATAGAAAAGAAAATCCCAGGACCCAAACATTCTGCATATTGTTATTACACATTTCTGTTGTCGAGGCTGCAAGCTTGCATGTGTCAAATTTATGCCTTATTAGAGTCACCTGAATTGTAAATTAAAAAAAACTGTCCCATCGCAAACCCCAACCTAAAAATGCAGAGCAGCGCTGATTGCTCCAACTGCGCCTGCTCAAGCAGCGTCAGTGTCAGCGGTGGCACACAGGTACGTAGCCGCGCTGCTCTGCATTTTTAGGTTGGGCTTTGCAACAGAGGTGAGTGGAGTCGAGGCCGGCCAGTTAAGGGGGCTTTATAGCTGGGGGGGTGTAGTTTTCCTTTAAGGACTGGAGCACATAACTGCACTGCATACTCAAAGTGAGAGACCAGAGACCGACAAAGAGGCAAAATTATGTTTTCATCCCTTGAGTCAATGACCTTTTTTTATACAGCACTTTATTTGCTTTAGAAGCCACAGAATGACACTGCCTGGAATTAGACAACTTGTTATCTACAAAAATCCCCAGATCCTTCTCCATTAAGGAAACCTCCAACACACATTTAGGAGGAGATTCACTAAGACCCAAACGCTCAGAGAGTATTGTTACCGTTTTTTTGCGGCTGCGCGACTTTTTCGCACGCCCCCGGGAAAAATTCGAAAAGGCTCTGCCGCTGTTTACAATGGTCAGTACGAAAATTTTGTGACTTTCGGATCACCAATATGATATTATCGTGAGTAATACGATTTTTCCGTAAGCATTTTCGGGATATTTGCGATCTTCGTTTCCAATCCGAGTTTTTCCCATTCGGGATTCGTATTCGTGGATTAGTAAATCTGCCCCATAGTGTATAACTTTATTTTATTTATATTATGTCTACCAAAGTGAATAATTTTGCACATGTCAACACTGAACCTCATTTTCCATTTTGCTGCCCAGTTTTCGAATTTTATCAAATTGCTCTGCAAAGTGGCAGCATCCTGCATGGAACTTGCACAATTTAGTGTCGTCAGCAAAAATAGAAACATTACTGTCTATGCCCACCTTCAGGTCAATAATAAACAAGTTATGACCCCTGCGGTACTCCACTAATACTGGCCAAATTAGCAAATGTTCCATTTACAACCACTCTTTGTAGTCTATCCTTCAGCCAGTGTTCTATCCAAGTACAAATATTATGTTCTAGCCCAATATTCCTGAATTTTATCATTAACTTTCTGTGGGGTTTACATTCAAGTTTCTTTTGAATTTCCTCCTTAGTAAAATCAGTAGTTATATTATTTCTCGATAACCCTGGTAATACATGGAGACCCCAAAGAAAAATGCAGGTGTAAATTTTCACAGGGTACTATAGCTTCTTAAAGCATTAAAACAAGGTGACAAAACATTTACTAAAGATCAAGGCCATAAAAGCTGAGGTTTGCAATAATGTATATTGGGGGGAGGCCCCTGTGCTGCATGTGTCTGAGGGATTTTTATGGTTCCAATCTATTAAAGGCTCCATAAAATTCTGCCCCCGACATAAGATTTCAGAGATAATCAGTACAAGAGATGAACAGCACTAATTTACATACAGATCATCTCAAAACATCAAGTGTCTCTAGATATACTGTAAATAAGAAGCAAATATTTACCTTATCTTGTTCCAGCTGTTCAATTGAATTCTTGGCATCTCTAAGCTGGGTAATCAGCTTGCTCTTCTCACTAGTGTGAAGTTCCTAAAATACCAAAACAGATATCCAATTAAGCTTTAGATTATGAGAGGTAATAAAACATATGGTTTTATTAAATTTGATAATCTCTTAAAATTTTATTTATTACAGGTATGTGATCTCTTATCCAGAAACCAGTTCTAGAAAATTCCAAATTACAAGAAATTAATCTCCCTTAGAGCCCATTATGAGCAGAACATTTTAATTTTTAAAAATTATTTTCTTTTTCTCTGTAATAATAAAATGGTACCTCACACTTAATGGTAACTAAGCTGTATGAATCCAAGTTGTTTTTTTTTTTTAATGTCTAGATGATTTTTAGCAGAATTAAGGTATTTTGGTTCAAATTACAAAAAAAGATACTTTATCCAGAAAACCGCAGGTCCCAAGCATTCTGGATAATAGAGCCTCTATCTGTATATATAAATACAGAAAAAAAAATGTGCACTCCATGGACACACACATAATAAAGGTGGTCCGAACTCAAATGTCTGTGTTTCTTATAGTGCTTCAATTGCAACCCTGAAAAAGGCCTTTAAACAGGAGCCAAAATGTTGGTGAAATTTATGGAATAAATATTGGATACTGAAGTAAGGACCACCTTTATTGTATTATACCTTTTGGTTCTTTTAAGAGAGTGCAGCTTTCAGATTTTATATATATATATATATATATATATATATATATATATATATATATATATATATATATATATATATATATATATTTAATATACACACACACAAACTTAGAAAACTTTGATTTTTACACTTCCAAGCAAAAATATGCAACATAATTATATAGCGGGAATTTACAAAAATGTCGGTAAGGAACAATGTCGTATTTGCTCTGACTTATTCACAGACCAATTTTCTGTCATTTTTCCACTTCTATGGACATTTTTTTCAAAAATGTTGTTAAAAAGTGGCTGTGGTCACTTTTTTTTACCTTTTTGAGAGTTGGTTGTAACCACAACATTTTTCCAAACATTTAACGCCAATATTTCTCTACCATAACTAAAATGTTGGGGGAAAATGTTGACAGGTTAATTTGGCTTAAGTCTGTATAGAGAAACACAAACATTTTCACAGTGCAATAACAGCAACTGTTTACCATGTACATGACACTTTTGGCAACATTACGTCAAATAAATAAAACTATAAGATACCTTTGTGAATTTGGTGTGGATACAAACATTTTTACAATTTGGGGACCGGCACTTGTAAACTCCCCTATGTCTCTAGTGAATACCTAGGTACACGGCATGTATCAGAAATAAGTGTGTGGTAACCCTGTAGTTTATTCTGGAAAAGCTTTTGTTTGATTTTGAGTGGAGTGCTTTTGTCCCATAAGTTCCATAAGAATTTATTGCACAATAGTGTGCTTCTGTACATGCTTCCCCCTAGCTTTGACATCTGTCTGCATGTGTGCCTTCTTTGAGGAAGCTGAGCTGGAGATTTAATAGAAGCATCCTGCACTGAATATAATTCTGCTCGTTTTCATTCAAACATTTCAGTATGAAAAGGACAGTTCAAATCTTCCTAATTAAAACAGATAAAACAGCATCAAGGTACACTCTATTGAAGGAGGAATAAACAAAAAATAATACACAATAACTGGTCCACAAAGCACAATGTTTCTGTAGAATTCTAAGGGGGTTATGTATTAAAAGGCACTAAGTTTGCCCAGTAGCAGCAACCCATAGCAACCAATCAGCAGGTGGAATTTACTGGTCATCTGTTTACAAGCAAAAATCTTATTGGTTGCTATGGGTTACAGCTACTGGGCAAACTTGGTGCCTTTTAGTACATATAAGGGTTTAACTTCTATACATACTTTAATTTTCTCAAGTTCCTGGAGTCTTTCATCTAGTTGGTTTTGAAGAGCTTCATTTTCACTACTGAGGTGAGCACACTGTTCCTTGTGCGACTTGATTGATTTCTTACACCTTTGCAAAAGGTTCTCTTGACGTTTTACTCTAACCTGGAGAGCATTTAAAGTGTTTGCAGCATTCCCATCATCTAGAGCAAAAATATTAAACATTTGTGACATTCATAGAGTGATAAGAGTGTTAGAAAGGGAAGCTAATATTATAGGTATAAAAAAACCTCAAACAAATGTATATGAATTACATTTTTGTCAGGTATATTATTAGCAGGATAAAGGTAAATTAGAGCAAGTAAAGGATAATCTGGCCCAACACAAGGATGAGTAGCAACTTTAATACCTGTACTGACTTGCCCCTTATGGTGACCTAAGACATGAGAGTGGGGCAAGACAGCACATGACCAGAATGAGCAGACAAATCAGGAGAGCAGCACACTGTAAAATATATTGCACACTTGGCCCTCTTTAACTCGACACAATGCCCTATCAGAGTGATGTCCAACTTATTACAAACAGGGGGTCAGTTATAACTCATACAGCAAGTTGGAGATCCAGATTAATTAAAGATAATTATGTCATACAGATAAGTCTATAAATCCTCTGAGCAGACTGGGAGGGGGGGTTATAAAAATCCTTGGGAGGGCCACATTTGGCCCACAGGCCTCCAGTTAGGACTGGTTTGAACAGACAACTACTACATAGTTTCAAAAGTCAAAAGCAGAGAATAGTCTTAACTTGTACAAATAACTTTAAAAGCAATGTAACAGTTTTTGGGTAGAAGACCCATTTAGAAGGCCCAACTCACTACAGTTCATATGGACAGTTACTGTTTCTGTTGGATTGTTTTCCTGATGTTCTAATTTAATGTTTAAATAATTATATATAATTTTTTTTTTCATATCCGCTCATTTGTAAGGCACACAGCATATTCATTTAAACAGCAGTCAAGTCTCATCGAACACAGTGATTCCACTGTTCTCCAATTACTATGATATTTTTAGCGCCTGTCACAGAAGATGATGCTACAGGGCTGATCATACCATTTTAATACTAACTGCACTGGTTTCAGAGCATCTGATTTAATTACTATTCAGCCTTGTATTAGGAGTATAGGTAGGGGACCTGTTATCCAAGAATGCTCGGGACCTGGCGTTTTCCAGATAAGGGATCTTTCCATAGTTTGGATCTCCAAAACTTAATTCTGCTAAAAATTATTTAAATACTGAATAAACCCAATAGGCTTGTTTTGACTCCAGTAAGGATTCATTATACCTTAGTTGTGATCAAATACAATGTTCTGTTTTATTATTACAGAAATAAAGGAAATAATTTTTAAAAACTTGAATTATTTGCTTATAATGGAGTCTATGGGAGATGGCCTTTCGGTAATTCTGAACTTTCTGGATAAGGGGTTTTCGGATAAGGGATCCCCCATACATACATACATACATACTATTTATACAATACATTGAGTTGTCCCTAAGCTCAGGTAATTTAAAACATAATGTGTAGCTTTTCTATCCTACTTCTTTGTTAAGCTTTAGTTGTCCATACAGAGCAGTTACATGTCAAATGCTTACAATTTCTAATCAGACAAAATCCATGCATTTCTGTAGCCTCTAAAACAGGTAAAAATTACTTTATCCACTACACAAAGACTTTAGAGGCAATATAGAATGTTAAAAGGGATTGTCGTGATTTTATGGTGTTCTTTTTATTTCTAAATTACACTATTTACATAGCAAATAATTCACTTTATCATCATTTAAAATGTTATTCTTGAACCAACAAATGTATTTTTTTAGTTGTAATATTGGTGTGTAGGTGCCATGTCAGTCCATTATGCCTGATTCTGAACTGCTTTCAGGTAACCATTGTATCACCTACTCCCATGTAACTGGAGAAGTCCCAAGCCGGACTTGGATTCCTTACTATTGAGTGCTATTCTGATATCTACCGGGAGCTACTATCTTGCTACCTTCACATTGTTCTGCTGATCGGCTGCTAGGGGGAAAGGGAGGGGGTGATATCACTTGCAACTCAGCAATAAAGTGTGACTGAAGTTTATCAGAGCAGAGGTCACTCTGGTATATAAAAAATATGGCTAGCCCATTGTGAAAAATCTGTTGGCATTTTTGAAAAACAGATTTCAAAGCAGGTTTCTTCTAGAGAAGCTCTATTAACTGAACTGGCGGCCCACGACCCCCCTCTGTGTGGCCCCCCCACCTGTCTGGCTGCTTTGATGGCTTACCTTTGTGTAAGCTTTAAATAATATCAGTACTGGCCCCCTGCATGGTTAACACCTCAGATTTAGGATGTAAACCCCCTGTATTGTTTAAAATTGTAATCCCCTGTGTTGTTCACACCTTTTAATCCCTGCATTATTCACCCCCAGCAGTGTTCACACCTCAGGCTCAGGCTGTAATCACCCACATTGTTCCCCTGTTCACACCTCAAACCCACAGAACCCTGCACACTATAAAAAGAACATATATTGAGGTGGTACTGCAATTAAAAAGTTTTTTAATATATAGGGCTGAAGGATATATAGACTGAAGGAGCAGTGCCAGCATTGCGTCACTGTAGGATGCCTGTGTGTGCCATACACACAGGCAGGGCAGGCAGAGTATGGCACACACAGGCAGGGTAGGGAAGGCAGAGTATGGCACACACAGGCAGGGTAGGGCAGGCAGAGTATGGCACACACAGGCAGGGTAGGGCAGGCAGAGTATGGCACACACAGGCAGGGTAGGGAAGGAGAGTATGGCACACGCAGGCAGGGTAGGGAAGGCAGAGTATGGCACACACAGGCAGGGTAGGCAGAGTATGGCACACACAGGCAGGGTAGGGAAGGCATAGTATGGCACACGCAGGCAGGGTATGGCACACAGGCAGGGTAGGGCACACACAGGCAGGGTAGGGCAGGCAGAGTATGGCAGGTTTATGCTGTACTACCACCATTAATATGGCTATGGTCATGCAATAACATGGGTGTGGTTTCAAGTGGGTGTGGTTTTAAAAAGGGGAGTGGTCAAAACTAGCTTCCATTATCGGCCCTCCACCACGGAGGCCGGAAAAATTTCGTCCCTTGGTACCACAGAAGTTGGACAGCACTGCTATAAGTGGTTAAACTCTATTAACAAATTCTTCCTTAACAGAGGTAAACTCTAGTTTACCTAGAAAACTGCACTGGTCAGGGTGTGTGTGGGCAAGCATTCCTCCTTTGATCTTCACACATGGGCAGTAGAGTGAAAATGAACAAAAAAATCTGGCGTTTTCGCTCAACTGCGCATGCCTTGGCCCCGGGATCCTGAGGAAAGAAGACAGAAAAAAAGAGGAACGCTTGCTTGTATATTCTCCAGGCCGGTGCATTTTTCCCTACCAGGAGCAACGGCCAGGGCTATCAGGTAAGAGCTTACAATCACTGGGGGTGCCTAACATTGGCTTCTCCTTTAATAGCAACCCCTATGGTTTGAACCTAAAGAGGATATGTCACTATGCACTCAAAACTGGTGGCATGGTGACACCAATAGTTAACACTGCCTTGCATCACTGGGGTCCTAGGTTTGATTTTAGTCAGGGCACTATGGTATTAAAGGACTTCTTTTGAAAAGAACTAATGATAATTGAAAGATTGATTTGCAAACTAGCTTTAAATAATTTATGTTTCTTCTAAATTGTTTGGAATTTTTTAATGAATTTCCATTAGGAAAAATGTATTAGTTTATTCCATTCTATGTCTAGATACAGGCAAATTAATTTGACACTAATAAAACTTACCATAGTGTATATGAATGTGAGTGATATAATCTCTGTAAAGTGCTGCAGAATGTTGGTGCTATCTAAATTTATAATAATAATGTCAATGCAGCAATGCCTAAATTACTAACTTCAATAGCAACATTTTTTTTTTTACTTACCAGGGGTGGAACGGTTATCTGTATCCACCTCTTGCAAGGAACTCTCAGAGTCAAGTTCTGGCGAGGCTGTGCTTTCTGGTAATTCAGTACTGCTTTGTCCATTCTGAAGTCTGTTTTTAAGTAAACTAACCTAATCAAAACAAAAGAATGATGTCACAACATTAACAAATGCTTACTAATCCTTGGAAAACAAAGTGGCCAATCAATAGTTCTGCAATTTATAACTGATCTGGGTTTTTTTTGTTTTGTTTTACACTTTTTTAAAAATGTGTGCAGTCAGAAACTACTTACACTAATACTCCCAAACATTTGAAAAAGGGCCAAAAAGAAATGGCGAGCATAGAGTGGCTAAAATATTTGACCATGCCCACTTATGACCACACCCCCTAAATACCACTCCCATTGTATACAAATTGGCAGGTTATGTAAAGTTTGAACACATTTCTGGGGATTTTGGGGGTCTTGTTTTATGTGTTATTACAGTCTTGCTAATGAAGGTGAAATTGCCCTTAAAGGAGAAGGAAATATTAGGCACCCCCAAGTGACTTTAATTGCTTACCTTGTACCCCGGGCTGGTGCCCCTGTTTAACTGCGAACGCTTCCTTCTTCCGCGTTGGCGCATTGCGCATTAGAGTGAAAAGCCAAACTTTAACAACAAAGTCGGCTTTTTACTCTAATGCGCATGCACCGTCCCAGGGAATTCGCCGCTGAAGGAACGCGGAAGAAGGAAGCTTACACTGTAAATTTAACACAAGACAAAAGGCCCCTGCTACACGAGGCATATTCTCAGCCTGCAGAGAACCTGGCTCCAGCTTCAAAAATCGTGTTGTTGTGTCTGCACCCGGAGCCATTCCATGCAGGCACACAAAACAGATTTCAGCCCCTAATTCGTAACTCGTTCAGTTATGGGCTGAAATTTGCTTTGTTTGCCTGCACCAGGAACAAAGCATTCCAACCATTGTTAGCCAAACTACCAAAACTCTTGTAACTTCGATAGAGGGCTTTGCTCAGCTGTTGGGCAGTAGAAAAGGGCAGATATATATATATATATATATAAAGAGCCATTTAAGGGCATTATGGGCTTTGCCAATTAACCACTGAGGTAATTTTTAAAATATATATATACTTTTCCAACTTTATCTGTTATTAATAGGAAGCTAAAAGTGTATTTTTGCTTACCTGTGTTTGCAGAACACTGATAAGTTGATCTTTCTCTTCCAGAGATGCATCAAACTCTTCCTGTAGATGCTTTTTAGCCTGTTGATCCATTTGAAGCTCCTGGCCCAGAAATAAACAAATGAAAGGGATAGTTCACTTTTAGTATGTTGTAGAAAGGCCAATTCTAAACAACTTTCAACAAATCTTCATTATTCGTTTTTAATAGTTTTTGAATTACCGTGTTTCCCGAAAATAAGACACTGTCTTATATTTTTTTAAGCTCCAAAATATGCACTAGGTCTTATTTTCAGGGGATGTCTTATTTTTCCATGAAGAAGAATACAGTACACATTTATTCCATCGTTTGGGTGAGATTTATTGCCCAGCCCTAGGTGGGTGTCTTATTTTCGGGGGGTGCCTTATTTTCCGAGGGGGGTGAAAAATCGGGGGGGGTGCCTTAATTTCGGAGGATGTCCTATTTTCGGGGAAAGAGGGTATTTGCCTTCTTATTCTAACTCTATGTAGCTTTCAAATTGGGGTCACTGACACCTGAGCCAAAAAACTATGGCTCTTTGGAGCTACAGTTTAATTGTCATTGTTACTTTATATTATTTATTATTCTATTCTGGTCCTCTACTATCCATATATAAGTCTTTCATTCAAACCACATCCTGGTTGCTAAGGTAATTTGGATCCTAGCAACCAAACAGCTATTGAAATTTGAATTGAGCCTATGACTAAGTACCCTCTAGGTACAAAACGCGTAAGGCTATTGCTGTTGTTGTTCTATACAGATTGAAATAAAAACATAAACTTTTATTAAGACTACAAGCTGCTGCTTTAGACTTTATTCACATTTTTTGGATACCAGATGTGCCTGCCTGCTGTTTTTGTTCCTGTATGTTCCCACATGGCTCCCTAAGCTGAAGGTCTGGGGCATGAGCACCTGGACCTATTACCATCAGGGGTAAGATTTTACATATAAATACATAACCACAATCAAGCTATTGTCCTGTGAAGAACCTATGTATTTTCTCAATTGAAATTCCAAGCTGGAGAGCTGCCAAACAAAACCTGAAATAATTGATAAACTTAAAAAATGAAGATCAATTGCAAACTGTCTTAGAATATTATGCTCTACATCATACTAAGTTAACTCAAAGGTAGACAACCCCTTTAAAAGTATACGTTTAGGGACTTATTTATAAGACAATTGTTATATACTCTCTCATAACTCATTGAAGTCAATGTGAGTTCAGGTGGAGCAGAATTTGTTGTGGTGTTTAAAGCTTTCCCCAAAAATATTTAAGGCTGCTTTTGCCTAAAAAGCAGCTCTAAAAATAAAACAACAAAGGTTGTAGGAAGGGGGCCTTACATTAGTAATCTAATTATCTAACTTGTAAGTGCCAAACAGAGTAGCTTCAATCTCCTAATTAAGCTCAAGAAATAACAAAAACAGATTTTTTTTTTTTTAATTAAAACAAGGCGTATATAACAAGGAGTATGTTTAGAAAGAACCTTATTCATGTTAAAAAAGAGAGTATAAAGCTATATTTACGTAATGTGGAAAGCTGGGTGATTTAAGCATAAAGAAGTGACCATATTCGGTTTAGAAATTTAGCTATGCCCCCAGGTTCATTTTGTGAGCTGAACTAATGAAGGAATGATCACAAAACTTTAAATGTAAGCAGAAATACACATTCAAACTAAGAAATGTGGCAAAAATATTATGTTTAGGTATTAATACTGATAACATAACTTACTCAATTTGAGTGCACAAAGTAAATATCTCCTTTGAGGTTTCCTGCCATAATACCTTATACAATACTTTTTATCTGACATTTAAAAATAAAGGTAATATAAACCATGCTTATAAATATAATACATTTGCCCCTTTAAAGTAATAATGCCATCACAATTTATCCCCCTTTTATAATAGCAGGGATATTTTTACATAAGCTTTAAGCATTTTTTTATATGAAAGATAGTTTAGTAGCAAGCATGCCACAACTAAGCATTCTTGTCTGAATTACTCTCAACGTTAACGAACAACAGGAATCCCAAGGTTTTATTAATGTTTTTAAACCAGTAAGATAATTAACCTTGCTTAGTGTTTATGGACGGTGGCTCTGATAAAGCAAGAAAGACGTTTTGTATGCTAGAAAAAAAATATACATTTAGGTGAAGATTTCCCTCCTTCATTTCTATATATAAAGGTTTTTCATACAGAGTAAAGGCACCATCCAGCTTTCCAAACTTTATAAATCAACAACTAATTTCACTCTGTAGAACCATAGAAGTCATGCAGTAATTTGTTTACTGTGTAATGCTCAACATGTTTTAAATTCAGCGATCCTTCATCAGGTACTTATTCCTGATGAAGTATCTCAGGATCCGATGCACAGTCTATCTACAATTTAGTTTACCAACTTGAACGAACAATGTTTAATGTGCTTGTCATGCTTTGCACAATAAAAGGGTCAATGTAACATTACACAGAATATCCGCACTAAGTACAACACAAACTATAAAACAGCTTATAAGATTTATGTGACAAACATACACTGTGCAGCTCTCATCTAACAGACTGATGCTATGAAATTAACAAGCAGCAGTTGCTGACTCAGAAAAGAATCTGCAATTTGACTACCCTGGATATATTTATAGAGCATTCTTGTGGGGGATGCTATAATCTTACCTCTCGCAGCTCTCCAATTCTCCTTAGTGCTTTGTCCTGGCTCTGACTCAAGATGGACTGCAATAATACAAACAAATCTGCTTAGTGAGTAAAATTAACTTTTATGGAGAATTTTAGACAAAAAGCACTGTATTTATTATCTTAAATCTTAGGAGTAGGCATAAATTTTAAGAGTAGGCATAACCTAGAAACAAACCATAAGCATCTCTGAATATCTCAAATTGTTTTAATATAGGAAAAGTGTGTGTAGTACTGCATGTAAAAGGTACCTTCTAGGGCCCACTTTATAAAAAGACAATGACGATGAGCAATTTCCCAAGCATTCCCTTATAGGCCTATATCCCCAATCTAGAGATAGTGAAATATACTGCATACACTGAATCAGTTTGGACTGAATTTAGGTCTAGTGATATTATAAATAAAGCAACTAAACAATAAGACATTATATTTAATTACATGATGACAACTGACTAAACAAGTGTTTTACTAACCTGTAGTTTCTCTTTGTCTCTCTGCATTGTTCTGTAGGCTGTTACAAGCTGCAAGAAATGTAATTAAAACTGTTCAGTATCAGAACAGAAACATTAAAACAAATGCATGTGCTTTGATCTGACACTATGTAATAGATACATGATTACAACATTAACAAATTTTAATATCTGTTAAAAACAACTATATTTCATATTAAAGGATTTGGTAAAACACAATAATATTTAGACATACTACCAGAACTTTAGACTGATGTGTCAATAAATGTATACCTTGCAAAAACAAACATATATATATACAGGTCCTTTTAAAAAAATTAGCATATTGAGATAAAGTTCATTATTTTCTGTAATGTACTGATAAACATTAGACTTTCATATATTTTAGATTCATTACACACAACTGAAGTAGTTCAAGCCTTTTCTTGTTTTAATATTGATGATTGTGGCATACAGCTCATGAAAACCCAAAATTCCTATCTCAAAAAATTAGCATATTTCATCCGCCCAATAAAAAAAAGTGTTTTTAATACAAAAAAAGTCAACCTTCAAATAATTATGTTCAGTTATGCACTCAATACTTGGTCGGGAATCCTTTTGCAGAAATGACTGCTTCAATGTGGCGTGGCATGGAGGCAATCAGCCTGTGGCACTGCTCAGGTGTTATGGAGGCCCAGGATGCTTCAATAGCGGCCTTAAGCTCATCCAGAGTGTTGGGTCTTGTGTCTCTCAACTTTCTCTTCACAATATCCCACAGATTCTCTATGGGGTCCAGGTCAGGAGAGTTGGCAGGCCAATTGAGCACAGTAATACCATGGTCAGTAAACCATTTACCAGTGGTTTTGGCACTGTGAGCAGGTGCCAGGTCGTGCTGAAAAATGAAATCTTCATCTCCATAAAGCTTTTCAGCAGATGGAAGCATGAAGTGCTCCAAAATCTCCTGATAGCTAGCTGCATTGACCCTGCCCTTGATAAAACACAGTGGACCAACACCAGCAGCTGACATGGCACCCCAGACCATCACTGACTGTGGGTACTTGACACTGGACTTCAGGCATTTTGGCATTTCCCTCTCCCCAGTCTTCCTCCAGACTCTGGCACCTTGATTTCCGAATGACATACTTTGGACCACTGAGCAACAGTCCAGTGCTGCTTCTCTGTAGCCCAGGTCAGGCGCTTCTGCCGCTGTTTCTGGTTCAAAAGTGGCTTGACCTGGGGAATGCAGCACCTGTAGCCCATTTCCTGCACACGCCTGTACACGGTGGCTCTGGATGTTTCTACTCCAGACTCAGTCCACTGCTTCCGCAGGTCCCCCAAGGTCAGGAATCGGTCCTTCTCCACAATCTTCCTCAGGGCCCAGTCACCTCTTCTCGTTGTGCAGCATTTTCTGCCACACTTTTTCCTTCCCACAGACTTCCCACTGAGGTGCCTTGATACAGCACTCTGGGAACAGCCTATTTGTTCAGAAATTTCTTTCTGTGTCTTACCCTCTTGCTTGAGGGTGTCAATGATGGCCTTCTGGACAGCAGTCAGGTCGGCAGTCTTACCCATGATTGCGGTTTTGAGTAATGAACCAGGCTGGGAGTTTTTAAAAGCCTCAGGAATCTTTTGCAGGTTTTTAGAGTTAATTTGTTGATTCAGATGATTAGGTTAATAGCTCATTTAGAGAACCTTTTCATGATATGCTAATTTTTTGAGATAGGAATTTTGGGTTTTCATGAGCTGTATGCCACAATCATCAATATTAAAACAAGAAAAGGCTTGAACTACTTCAGTTGTGTGTAATGAATCTAAAATATATGAAAGTCTAATGTTTATCAGTACATTACAGAAAATAATGAACTTTATCACAATATGCTAATTTTTTGAAAAGGACCTGTATATATATATATGAATGCTTCTGACCTGGGGTTTTTGGATAAGGGATCTTTCCGTAATTTAGACCTCCATCCTTTAAGTCTGCTAAAATTTAATTTCAACATCATTTAAACAAAACCAAGAGAGTTATTTTTCCTTCAATAAGGATTAATTATATCTTAGTGTGGATAAAGTACAAGATACTGTTTTATTATTACAGAAAAAAGGAACCTGTACAGGTATAGGATCCATTACCCTGAAACCCATTATCCAGAAAGCCCCAAATTACGGGATGGCCATTTCCTACAGACTCCATTTTAATTGAATAATTCTAATTTTTTTTAATAATTTCCTTTTTCTTTGTAATAATAAAACAATACTTTGTATTTGTTCCCAAATTAGATATATTTAAACCTTATTAGATATATTTAATCTTGCATTCTGAATAAAAGGTCCTATATCTGTATTTTAAATAGAACTAAGCAATAACCTAGGCAACATTTTGGACTATATTTAAACTAAATCTATTTCTGTTACAAGGTCTTAGATGCGGGTGGGTCACCACACAGAACTGAAAAATTGGACTTTAATAAAAAATACACTACAATGTCTTCCAAGTCCTGCTGAGTACAGTACTATGTTTGCCTTGGGTCACTTGACTCACTAGCACCAGAGTACAAGTTAATTATAGAAGTGCTTTTCTAAGCTATACATATACATAAAATACAATAATGTTTTACTCTAAACTGCAGCATCTTGCTAAATGTGGCACCTATTTCTTCTGAAAAGGGTTTCAACTGTTATTTCTGCTCAAGGTATGACAGTAAATATTCAGTCCTGGCCTGTTTTCAACAAGAGGAGACACGCAACAGTAAAGAATTTAATTATCCTAGGGCACTCAAATACATTGCCAAATACAGCAAGGCTGCTTTTATTTTAACAATATACTTTAAAGATAATATAGACCTACCTCAGAATATTTTCCTCTGTAGTTTCCTAAACTTTTATCCATTCTATGTAGTCGATTAAACAGCTGTTCTTTGTTAAGTCCTTCTATACTTCCCACAGAATCCTCAGCTTCACTTTCAATATCGGATGGGGGATCAAATACAGTACTTGGATTCTCCATATCAATTTTATTCAGGGAATCCCGTGAACTACTCCGCAAAAGATTTTCTTTAGTTGAAGAAGGAAAAAGTGATTCTTTAATGGGGCTTCGAAACAGTGATTCCATTGAAGGAACCCGCATTTGTAGCTTATGTGCAAAAGACTGAGGTTCATTCCTCTGAAAGCAAAAGACAGTGCAGTGTGTAAATACAACAAAGGTTTTAAAAAATGTTAAGTTACAATTCAACAGACCACCATAAAACTGCATATCCGGTGTCTAGAATAGTGGCTGTTAAACTATGAGTGGCCCAGTAAAGTACACGGAGCAGTGGCAGACCAATGAAGGTTTAACAGTGGGAACAAAAATAATTCCCTTCCTTATGCCATTTGGAGTGCATATAGGGCCAAAAAAATGTTCACAAGCAGATGCCACTGAAGTCAGTGGCATGAGGCACAGATGATATTACTAGTACGTCCCCCAGCAGAGAAAACACAATCTGTGATAGTTACCTAAAGCTTTATGTCATATGCATGCCTGGGTGAGCACAGGGAACAAGCTCCAATAAATAATGGTATGTTGGAAAGGAAGTGGGTTGGCTAGTTTGATGTAAAAATAACTTTTCTTGCATATGAGTAGATTTAAATTTAGGAAATTTAGCAGCCTTATGAACTGTGACACAAAATGAGTCTTCAATTCACTTGAAGTAATAAGGAACACAGGTTATCTGGTATTTTCCGTCACAATTCAAAATACGCCTAGCAATTTCACTCAATCGCCTAAGCTAGGCAACTAGTAGCACTTTAAGTAATGAAAAAGAAATCCAAGTGGGTAGCCTCTATACATCATTGCTTGTGCAACACACCTTTTGCACAATTTTCACTAACCTTTATCCCACAATTATGCCTAAAAGGTGTAGTTCACTAGCACGTAACAGCTTTTTAATTGGTCTTCTTTTTTAATTTGTTCTTGTTTTTAAATTATTTGCTTTCTTTTTCTGATGCTTTCTAGCGTTCAAAAAGAAGTCACTGACCCCAGCAGACAAAAAACTATTGCTCTTTGAGACTAGAATTGGATTGTTACTTTTTATTACTTCTCTTTCTATTCAGACCCACTACAATTTATATTCTGGCTTTTTATTCGAACCACTGCCTGGTTTCTAGGGCAATTTGAACCCAAGCAACCATATAGCTAAGTACAGGAACACCAAAAAATGAAAATGCTTTAAAGTGATTGATAATGTCCTGCTGCACAGCACTTTTAAAAGTTGTGTGTATGTTTAAGAAACACTACTACAGTGAGCTACGGTCATGGGGACAGTTATTTAAAATTGAAAAAATGCACAGGTTACATAGCAGATAAGCTCTATAGAATATATAATGGCATTTTACAAAACTTATCTGTTATCTGCTATGTAACTATACCATTTGACCATATTTCAATCTGAATAGCTACCCCTGTGGTTGCACAGCAGTTTTGTTTATATAAACTATATCAGTGTTTTTGAGGCAAACAAACAACTTTTACCAATGCAGGGCAACAGTACATAATAACATCTTAATTACTTTGATACACTTTTTTTTCCTTTATTGGCCTTTAAAGTACTAATGTTGCTCACACCTATAAAATGCTGTGCAAGATATAAAACATTAGCAGTGTGCTTGTTTTGCATTAGCCAAGATGTCATACTTGAATGCATACACGGTTTTAGTTTGTAGGTTTTTACATTTCACACACTTTAGTGACTTTATGCACATTGGTCATCAAGTTGTTTAGGAGACTCCTGGCATTCATATTTATTATGTTTTTAGCACTAAAAGTTTTGCATTTTGATAAATATGTACCCATTTTACATCTTAAAGAATGTGTACTTTCCAAAAATATTTATGTTTCTGAGGTCAGCTTATGGGCATTTTTGGCCCCATGATCTAAAGTATGCCAATTTCTGGCAGTGTGCCTTTAAAATGTAGTATTTTACTGCTGGGGGTTTTTGATACTGTCAGAAAATATTTGTAATTGTAATTCTCCATTAAGAATATTTTAAAATACAGTATTTGCCTTTTGCTGTTTAGACTGTAGTTCTCTAGGGTTATCCATGTATATAGATAACAGTCATGATTTGGCTTTGCTCCCTCAAGCAAAAAGGGCAGGACCAGATGTGTAAGGTGATCTAAATAAAGTAAATCTTCCAAGACCGCACCTAACCCAGCTCCACCCAGTAGAACAGAGGTCAATCCACAGCATACCATGCTTGTAAGCTCAAGCACATCCTTGCATTGGGCATTTCAGTAAGATAGTTACAACACAGGGAAATTACACGTTATTAAATACAATGCAGACAAAAAAAAATAAAAAATAAAAATCAGAACACTGACTGTTGAAATAATGAATAATGTATGCCCAATAAGAATATTAAACTCTACAAAAGAAAAAAAAAAAAAACCCTAAAATAAAAAAAAAAAAGTCATGATAAATTCAGTAGTAAATGCATTGCTGCTTTCAGTATAGAAAACTCACCTGAGAAGAAGTGGGATCATTTCCATTAATATTGTCCGACAATGATCCGTTCTAGTTAAAAAGTAAAAAAAAAAAAAATTATTCTAATATATTATTTTACCATAGCAAAAATAATTCTGTAAAGATGCTATATTGTCATTATCACGTTTTATTGCATGTGAACAGTTGCCGACAACTATTATTAAATTATTACTAGCAACAGCACCTAAAATCTGGCTTAAATGGTTTAAAATAAATTATAAATAAAACAATCATGAAAAGTTGTTAAAAAAAAGTCACAACATAATATATAAACTTTTCGAGCCAAATTTCATGTACAGTCACTTGCACTTAAAGATTTGTTAAAATGTATAACAATATTCTATTATTGCTTGGTACTAGGGGTTCTCTAGATAATGGATATATCATTACCCGGGAGTACAAAACCAATGTAGCTGTTTTACCATCAACATGACTTTTTAATTTACTGGCACATCTGAAGACTGAGAATAAAGTGCTGTTTTTGATACATAAAAAAAAAAACCTGCAAGTCAGTGTAGTTACTTATAAATGGAGAAATTTTATGTAAAGTTAAAGTGCAAAAACATTGCCAATTGACTTTTCTTGCACGCTGTATTCTGTTTTGCAAATGACCCCTGACATAAATTAGGAAACATCCACTATCCAGAAAATTCCAGATCCCAAGTATTCAAGATAGATTCCATACCTATATTGCAATTCACAAAGACAAGATTAGTATAGACATATATAAAAATATATACATCTTAATATATATATTTTTCAACAAAACCTCAAACTCTACCACTCTGAGAAGCTTTATTAGTGAAAGCACGATACAATGTTAATATAAATGCATTTAGTTTAATTAAATATTAAATTCCAAAACATCATGCAATAAATTGCTGTATTCCTGTTAAAAAAAAAAATGCCCCAAAACCAAATATTGAGAACATGGCAGATTACCGATTTAGGGAGGCTTGTAAACTTAAGCTTGACAATGTGTTTGACTTCTCTGTATCAAGTCTAGGTACATTATTCTATTCTGAGAACTAACACAGTTATTTTTTATTTTTGTTCATCACCACAGCTAAAAGGGCAAAATGTTGTAAGAGTAATAACAATTAAAAAAAAAAAAACATGCTGCAGTTTTCAAAGTAGAATCTGACTGGATTATACAAACATTTGGCAAGACATGGAGGTGACAAAACCAAACAGTTCTACACATAATGATTACTGTATACGTAAAGAAAATCCTGAATAATCAGAACACTAATATTCAAGTAGTTCTTTTTATGCAAAGAAAAAAGGTTTTAATTAATACACAGTGTGGGAGTCAAAAATAAATACAATATTTAATATGAGCATAAAGACACACATTAAAGTTTAATTTAAAACACTCTGTTTAGCATGATTACATTTCGTATAAGCTAATGCAAAGTTTCAAGGAAAATTCAAGCAGCTTTTTAAAGAATAAAAATATATTCGCATGATTGTAGACATGCATGGGTCTAACCAAGTCTAACCAAGCTGACCAGCACTCAACCTGCACACAGTCTTTCAACCAGGAGACATTACCTTAGGGCGTATGGAAAGTGTGAAGAGAGGCAGAGTTGCTTATTTTGTGATGACTAATATCAGTATATACCTCCTTACCTTCTGCCTTAACAATTCCCACATTTTTGCCATTTTTGCCATTTAGATTGAAAAATGATGATGTGGCATCTCTATGGACTGTAGAAGGAGGGCAGGAACTGAACTAATGGCAATGCAAATTTTGTCTTTGTGCTTATACAAAATGAATGAAAATACTTCAACAGGCTGCACAAAATGACCTTGCAACACTTCTGTCTGGTCTTTGTTTGTGTTAGAAATATAAACCAACGCCCAACATTAGCTCTTCAGTCACAGATAGCCAGAAAATTATATGGACAGGGTCTCCCCAAATGTGCATCACAGAAAAAACCGTGGGATAGCTTAGGAGTTCACAGAGGTTTTTAAAATCTGGAGAGCCTAGTGGGAGGCAGGACTACCCCACTTTTCCCCATTATGTTTGTCTTGGCCTTTCTATCAGGTGTCACACATGCCTCAGATTACCTTAAATTCCCATGCGGGAATTGTAATATTTTGCCTCTGTCTGCCCTGACTATTTTAATTTAAAAGTTACAAAAAATTACCTTTAACATAATAATAACACAAAGAATATTTGGGGCCCGTGCTTACATTATCTGACAGCCACTTTTTAATTACATGAAAGCAGTTGTTTCATCATAGCCAACAAAAAATAAGTTAATAGACACCTCTTGCTATATTATATTACAATATAAAGGATAAAAGAATAAGACCAAAAAACATATTGCTCAAAACCATACTTACTGATGTCACCTAGATCACTTGGGTCAGTAAAACTTGAGTATTAATAAAAATAATGTACTTCTGTTTTTAAGTCACACTGACTTGGAACTGCAACGCAATGCCTTTATATGGTCAAAGTGACAATAGAGAGTTATAACAAGAATGTGGTGGAACAATTTAAAGGGAAACCTGCAATGTACAGGATTAATATTTATACAGATCCCTGCACTACAAGGCTTACATATTAGGTTACCAAAAACCAATACTTAAATGAATCAACCTGTATGGTATAAAAGAAGCCTTACTTTATATCTCTAGGTCCTCAAAGCTCTCTGCCAAAGTTAATTGAATTACTTTAATTAAATCTAGGAGGCAGGAATATAAATATCAGAACTGGCTGTTAATAAGGAAGCTGTCAAAGCTAACTGGATTAAGCCATCAAAAATATCATGCAAGGCTTTAGCAAAAAGCATAACAGAATTGCTTCTGGGTTTAAACATTAGTGTAGAAAAATATTAATACTTTAGATTAAAGGACAAGGAAACCATAGGCAACAATTGTGACCATATGTTAGGTCATGTCAAAATACTACATGATTTTTTTATTGCAGCTCAAAAGCAATCCAGTTATTATTAAAGATTAGGTTGATGTCACTTCCAGCTAAGGCAATTGCATCTGGAATTAGATTAAAACCCAGTACATGCTCAGAACATCCATCACAAATTCTGTGCATTTGCATAAAACATCCTAATGTAAGCATGATGTTTCCCCCCCCCCCTGCTTTTTTTTTGTAGGGCAATGAGAAGCCTTTTTAGTTTATGCATACTGCCTTTTGGTTCCATAGTAGTCATCTTTCTCTTTTCATCACTATATCGTATTTGGCCAATACACAGTTTAGAGTTCATGTACTGCTCCACAGCGCCTGCCTATGGCCACTGCATTTGCATATGAGCCCCTGTGCCTCTTGAAAACTCTTTTAGGAAAAGGGTTGTCGCTGGGGGTCAAGTGGCTGAAAATCCCTTAAAAACTAGAATTTTTTACCAGGGGATACAATGTCATGGAAATCCAAAATGGCACCAGATAACTATTCAGTGTGCTGGCACAGAGGTCCAGCATTTACGTATAAACACTTCTGTGCTAATATGCTGCAACCTGAGGCATATCAATAGTGAAAAACACCAAAATAACACCTTTCGATCTCCTTTAATCATTAAACGAACTTGGTTAGGCAATTTATAATTGACAGTCACAGGGAGTGATTTATTATTTCTGATTAATATTTGCCCGTAGGTTGATTTATACTGGTAAAACAATTTTAAAACCTTTTTACAGTTATCACTAGTGTTAAAAAGAGGATCTGTGCAGTGCAACAGAAGCAGGATTTTCTTTTATTAAATTTTTTATTAATATTTGTTTTTAACCAAACGTTAGATTATACTTTATCAGTGCTATAACTGAGATATAAATGATAGATTATTTTTCATTTATGTGTATCGAGCCCTGTTTTTTACACATCTTTACACCTTTTATGGTGGTATTTCATTACCCTTTCCAAATGCAGACAAAAGTAGGAATAATTTTAAGGTTTTTCTACAATGCTTTATTCTACAATGACGCAAGCAACATGCGAAGCCATGGTCAGTGGACAGTTATATGCACGCATGCACAGTACATTGGATGACATTAGCAGAACCAATATGGTGACACATATTTCAAAGAGAGAAAGATTTTCTTCAGGCCCATTTACTGCAAAATATGTGTTTACACAAAAAAATAAATAAATAAAAATAAAACAATAGGTATTGGTGGATTGCTGTTTGGAAAGTTAGGCTTTTGGGGTTTCCTTGTCCTTTAAGCAAAAATTCCCACATCCATAAGCACACTACAGCAACCTCAACATTTAATTGCAGTGTTACTATACAGATGCGCACAATAGCTAGTAACAATTGCTAGTTAAAATACATATAGCTAGTCTAGAGTTATTTTATTTTACAGCCAGTGCTAAACACTCACCACACCGTCACTCTGTTGTTTGGACCTTTTGCTATGGTCCAGAGCAAAGACTGTGTACTCAGAAAGAAAAGCGGGCTCTGCTATCATCCCGGCCAGCAGCTGTGCCATTCAATGCAATGAAGTAGGGAGATAAAACATCATCAGACAATACAGATGATGATATTATTTACGAAAATATTAATCAAAACCCGAAAACATTACATCATGATGGTCAAAATGTAAGTAAAATATAAGAAATAGTATAATTAAAGATTTCTTAATGAGAAATTTGGTAGCACACAACCGCTAATAAATTCATAAAAAGAGTATACAAAGGAAAATATTGAGTACAAATACCCTATATCCACAAGAAACAGGGTATACATTTTATGTAATCGCACAACTGAGGAAAACAGTTGTTTACTACATCTTTACTACTATTAGAGAAGTCATAATTCTGAATACCACAAATTCTCACTTCAACAATAAAATGAATATAGGTCCTGCCAGTGTTTCCCGGAATGTAGCATTAGTGCAGTTTGTAATGACAAAGCTAAGTGTACAGCAATAATTTGGCATCCGATTGGCTGTATGTTTGTCTTTGAACCTCTTAGAAGGAGAATGAAAGCCATCAGTAAAAGAAGCGCAGTTTATAAGTCAGAGGCAAGCACTGAGACAAGACTGACTAAAGAAAAGACACAAGTAGTCTCATAACAAAAGATATTAAATTGATAATATTACAGTAATAGAATGCAGCAATACAAAGAACAAAGAAAATCCATGACCAAGATAACATAGGGCAAATATATTTTAGTGACTTGACAATGTTTTTTTTTTCAGAATTTTTTTTTTAGGACTGGGAATCATAACATTAAGCTCCTGTGTGTACAAAGTTCTAGTTCTAAGGATACAGGCACAACAACACTGGAAACAGTGAACAGTGGGTAGAATTTATGTAAAATGTATGTGGAAGATTTATATATAAAAGTAAATGGGATTCCGATTCCAGCTTTTATAAGTACATACCAAACAATCAACACTGTTTTATATTTAACTTTCACCTTTATTAATCAATTGTTTCCATTGCCTCTATCACCCTTATACTGAACAACTGACAAATCATAACCTGCTCTTTATGTTAAACAGCAATCATTCTACTTGTATTTATACGCTCTTTGAGATGATTTGTGTAAATACACTTTTCCAAGTCATAAATGTCACTACAGGTCTTGTTTTTGGGAATATATAAAATTAAGGAGTAGATCAAAATGTCAAGTTATCAAAATGTGCATTTAGAGATTAAAAAAAAACCCATAAAAACTTACCCACATTCTGATCGTTTCTATGACCAAAAAACCAAAATACAAATCGGTTTAGGGTCTTCTCATATGGTTATACATGTCTGACGAAGGGGACAACCCTGAAATGTTACACTCTGCAAATAAACAAGCAAGGGCCACTGCCCTGCCTTCAATCACTATGTTGTGCTGGTTTTTCTCCTTCTTGCAAAGCTATTGGTAGAGGTGCTGAACCTCGTAATTACTGAGCACCAGGCGGTAATAAGAAGATAGGCCTGGGTGTGCAGGGGAAAAAAAACTTTCCAATCATCGGGGCTTCTCCCATATGTGAGGTGACATCACTGGGAACCAGTATTTGGCCATGTCTACAAATTTTGGCAAAGAGTTATTTGCATGTCTGTGTCCTCCGGACCATGCCAGTTATAAGTTGACAGCTCTGTGTTGAACAGTAGAGAAGGACATCAAGCACCTTTCGGACACCGGGGATCCGTTTAAAATCCAAACTTTATTTCAGCATGTTTAAAAACAAAGAGTGCCTGACGCGTTTCGTGCGTTAGGAGCACTTATTCATCTTTGCCTATGAATAAGTGCTCCTAACGCACGAAACGCGTCAGGCACTCTTTGTTTTTAAACATGCTGAAATAAAGTTTGGATTTTAAACGGATCCCCGGTGTCCGAAAGGTGCTTGATGTCCTTCTCTACTGTGAAACTACTCCCATTCAGCTGCGGGTTCGGGGCTGAGAGCACCCGGACCACTGCCGGGCACTGGTGAGCATATTGTTTTCTCGGATATTGGTCCATACAAGGGATTGACTTTTGATTCTCAAGCGGTAGGTTCGGGGTTTGAACACCCGAACCTCACTTAAATATGTGGTACTTATAATTCATTATTTGCTTTATTTATTCCTTTTACCTAAATCGTTCATTTAATATTTCTTTATAGACTCGCTTTTCTGAGAAATTTTGTTTTAAGGTTTGCATTGAGAGCAATCCTTTTTCAGCTCTGTGTTGAAGGCTATTGCCACATGTGGCTTCAACCTGCAAATAAATGCAGGCTAAGAATCTGCCCCATGCTGGCATCAGCCTTTTTCCTTGCCTGCACCAGGAGCCATCTAGTCAGCCTGGGATTTTCAAATATGAAGTTCAACGCTGAAATCTGGCATGTGTGACTGTACCCGAGCTGATGCAATGGTTCCAAATGCAAGCAACAAGGCTGATGCTAGAGTAGGAGCAGATTCTCAGCCTGCGTTTATTCACAGGCAGACTGCAGAGAAAAGCACAGACAGAGAAACAGTGTTCAGGTGAAACATCTCTGTCCCTATGCTGTTCACAGCTCAGAATACATGATTGTTTGAGGCCCGTCTCCCATTCACATTGAGCAAATTGTTTATGAGAAACTCCTCCTGAACAGTCTCCCTGGATTCTCCTTGCCTCGGTCATTTACCTGTTAAAATGTTAAATGCTCTGTAGGGTTTACTAAGGTCACGACCCATCAGAAATACCTCCCAACTGTCACGATTTTTGTGGGACAGTCCCGATTTGAACAGCTCAGGCCGCAGTCCTATATTCTTATTAAAAAGTCCCTCATTTCCCTTTGATCTCCTGCACAGAACGCCAAAAAAAAGATACAACATTTCTCAAACTTAATTAGATAAGAAGCTTTTTGCAGAGAGCCCAGAATACTCAATCCCTGCACTTAGATACAATTGTAACTAATAAGATAAACAAGTCTCTTCAGGGATCTTAAAGGGCAATTTCACCTTCATTAGCAAAACTGTAATAACACATAAAACAAGACCCCAAAACCCCCAGAAATGTGTTCAGACTTTACATAACCTGCCAAATGTTGTTATATGGAGTGGCATTTAAGGGGTGTGGCCACAAAAAATGGGCATGGTAAAAAAAAAATTGTCACAACGCTATAAGTGCAATTTCTTTTTGTCCCTCTTTGCATTTCAAATGTTGGGAGGTATGCACATGGCTTAGAAAGAAAATAATATGGCTTTATTGCCCCAACCATTTGCAGACAATACAACTAAATAATGAACAGATATGATGACATAAGGCAAACTAAAAACAGAAACTTCACAGACCTCTCTATCTGCTGTTGCCAGGCTGTCATCCTGCTGTTCTGTTACTGACGAAGTCCGACTTCTGTTGCCTGTTGATGTGCTTCTTGGACGACCCTGTTACCAACAGCAAACAGACGTTATTTATCTTAATAAACAGGCATAATTTGACAGACTCAATTCTACTCAATGCAGATCTACTACCTCTGACAATGGACTTCTGGCTATATTGAAAATGCTTTTGCTAAGTGTTAACATTAAGCAATGATAAATAGAACAGTATATACTTATATTACCCCTATTTCCCAAAAATGTAAAAAGGCAAAAGAAGCAAAGATCCACTTGGAAACCCCAGCAGAGTCAAACTAACTTTTTATGTTTTTTTAGTGTAATCCCCTTCCTGTCCATATATATATATATATATATATATATATATATATATATATATATATATATATATATATACATACACACACACACATATATAGACAGTATATCTTCCCCTACACCACACGTATATTTCTATAGGTTACTCCTCCTGGGCAAACAGTGTCATTTATTACATAACACAATTATCTTTTGCAATTTATCTTTTTTTTTTTTTAAATTCCAAATTAAGACATTTGACATGTCATTTAATGTAAATTGCAAATGTGCTTAGAATAGTACTCTGAGCAATTTTACATTAATTTATTTTAAGTGTATGTCATTATTTGTGGGTGGGGTTAACGGCTGAAGTAAAAGAACAAACATCTGAAACCATAATGAAATGAAATCACTGCAACCACTGTCAGTAAATGATATAAGAAACAGCACTTGTGTTTAAATTGATGCAACCTGCTTTGGAGAACAAGAACAATGCTACGTTACAACAAAAAATGCTCTACCACAGTGCTGTCCAACCCCTCTGTGTGGCCCCCCACCTGTCTGGCTGCTGTTATTGCTTACTTTTGTGTAAGATTTAAATGGCATCAGTACTGAGATTAACGGGCCCCCTGCATTGTTCACAACTCAGATTCAGGCTGTAAACCAGTGTATTGTTTAAACATGCAATCCCCTGTACAGTTCACCATTTAATCCTTGCATTTTTCACACCTCAGGCTCAAACTGTAAGACATCACAATGTTCACACCTCAGACAGACTATAGGAGCAGTGCTGGCATTGTGTCACAGGCAGCATAGGGAAGGCAGAATATGGCACACTGGCAGCGATGATGGCACACACAGGGAGTACTCTGCCTGCTCTATGCTTCCTGTGGGAGGCGAGCCTGGCAGGGGTTTGTTCTGAGAGTTTGTGAGCATTTGAAAATAGTCATTATATGGTCCCTAAGGCTTGTAATTATATGCTGAGGGTTGCTGTGCTATCCACAGGGGAGTCATATAGATTTAAGGGTATGTCTTAATATGACAAAATATAATTCTTTCACATATGAATAAAGGGCGATATTCCTACAGTGAGCACAAACTATTTGGGTTTTTGCTGTGATAGCACCATTCGTGTGGGTGTAGTCTTAAAGCTCTTGTGATAACATGGGTGTGGTTTAAAATTGGGAGTGGTCAAAACTGGCTTCCATTATTGGCCCTCCACCGTGTAAGCCAGAAAAATTCCAGCCCTCTGTACCACAGAAGTTGGACAGCACTGCTCTACCAGATGCATGCTGACCTATTACAGTCCTAGCAAGTTGAGAAACTGTCAACAGCTTTTGACATCAAACGTAAACTTCAGTTTTGGATTTCATGCCCGCATATTTTGTGACAGATTTTTGCAATACAGATCACTGCTGTAGGCTTGTGTTTAAAATGTAAATATGTCAGGTCTATATTACAATGCATTATATTTAAATTAATACAAACTACGTTTAACTTTTTGGTGGTGCTGGTCCTTTTAAACGGCACTTGACATGGGTGCTTGGATCCTAACTAGCCTGCATGAATCCAAATTGGGGCAGGTCAACCCTGTTGGGGTTATTTAATGTTTAAATGATTTTCAGCGATCCAAATATGAAAGATCCCTTATCCAGAAAAACACAGGTCCTAAGCTATCTGGATAACAGGTGCCATACCTGTACATAAGTTTCTACAGTTAGGAATGCCCTTTAACCACCGCTTCTTCTGTGTTAGGCAGTCATGGCACTTTCCCAAGTGATGGGAGAGACACAGAGATCACTAACAAACCAACATACAGCCAGTATAAGTAAGGGTATAGAAATGTGGCAGGATGCAGGACATTTATATATCTCTAAGATGTATCTGTGCACCGTTTGGCATCTTCATTTGTCAGAAAATCAGAAGGGGACCCAAGAGGGTTAAAGAGCAGCAATTCTACTTGTTTATTTTATTTAATCAATTTCCTGGTATTCATATAGCTCCAGTACAATTATGCAGTGCTTTACAGGGTTTATACATCATTCACAGCTGTACTTGCTCCAGGGGACCTTACATATTCATCATTGTCACACCCTATACGGTAAATTTTACCAGAAGCCAATTAACCTACCTCTACCGGAGTACCCAGAGGAAACCTACAGAGAGAGATATGTCTATGAAGATTTTCATTCATCCAGGTCATGGTATATCTAGTATAAATAAATTTGAAGCAACTGGACTTGTTTAGTAATCATTGAAGACGTTTCACTACTCATCCGAGCAGCTTCTTCAGTTCAACTGACTGGTATGGGAAGTCCTCAGCATATATACTCTTCCACTAATCCAATCACAATGGCACTATGTAACATAGTGCCATTGTGATTGGATTAGTGGAAGAGTATATATGCTGAGGACTTCCCATACCAGTCAGTTGAACTGAAGAAGCTGCTCGGATGAGTAGTGAAACGTCTTCAATGATTACTAAACAAGTCCAGTTGCTTCAAATTTATTTATACTAGATATACCATGACCTGGATGAATGAAAATCTTCATAGACATATTGCCATTCATTTTGGAGAGAATACTCTAAAACTGGTTCGGGAATATGAAAGAACAGCAAGAAAACTCGCAGACTATCGGAACCATCTACGCTTCAATCTCAGATGCAGACATCAGGGACTCACTCCTTGTAGCCTACGCCTGGGTTCCACCGTAAAAGGTCACAGAGCCAGCAATATCTTACAGAAGGCCCAAAAACATCTACTAAATGAACGGGTTAGACAGATCAACTTCACCATTGAGGCCCTTAAACAGAAAATTGAACAACTGAAACAGACTCTGACAAAACAGCTACCTGATGTAACTCTGGAAAGGGTGGTTCAGTTCATTGAACATGCACAGATGGCCCAACACATTAAGAGTAAGGAGAGGCAAATAAGCAAGTTCACCAGCTTACTGTCACGTAGCAGCGGTTTGAGGACAGAAGAACTAACCTGGAGGCAGAAAGATGAGACATCCAAGAACACCAAAGATACATGGGTTAAGAACCTATCAGACAGGGTACTTACTCAGCCAGAAAAGGACGTGCTAGCCAAGGGGTTAAACTATGCAGTGACACCACAACACATCTCAGTGGTTGAGCTCATCACAGCCACGGAATCTGCCATCAATAACAACCATATAAAGGTGGAGGAAGCAGAACAACTCAGACTAAAAGTGTCAGCTGCATTGTCAAGTGCCAGAGCACCCCCCTCTAACCTTACTACACAAGAGAGGAGAGCTCTCACATCTCTCAGTAAGGACCCGAACATCACCATCCTGCCAGCAGATAAAGGGCGATGCACAGTTGTGCTAAACACAACTGACTATCACTGCAAAATGACCTCGCTACTCAGTGATAGCAATACATATGAACCTTTAAGGAGAGACCCAAGCAGCAGTTACAAGAAAAAGGTGATAGATTGCCTACAACAACTTGAAAAGGAGGAAGCCATTGATCGAGCTTTATACCACCGCCTGTACCCCAGAGAAGCTACACCATGCTTATATGGACTCCCCAAGATACATAAAGATGGAGCACCACTCAGGCCTATTGTCAGCAGCATCAATTCAGTGACTTACAGCATTGCAAAATACTTGGCCAACATCTTAGCCCCATTGGTAGGTAAAACAGTGCATCATATCCAAAATGCCAAAGAGTTTGTCACCAAGATTCAAGGAGTCAAACTAGAGGCAGAAGAAACTATGGTATCATATGATGTCACTTCACTGTTCACATGTATACCTACCACAGAGGCTACTGAGACTGTAAGAAATCGACTGCAGAAAGATGACACCCTCAGCAGCAGAACGAAACTCAGTCCCAACCAAGTATGTTTATTGTTAGATTTGTGCCTGAACACCACATACTTCAAATACAAGGACCAATTTTACAGGCAAAAACATGGCTGTGCAATGGGTTCACCAGTTTCTCCCAGTGTAGCAAACTTGTATATGGAAGAAGTGGAAAGGAAGGCCCTACTCACATTCAATGGAACTACACCAAGTCACTGGTTCAGGTATGTAGATGACACGTGGGTTAAAATCAGATCCAACGAAGTGGCGGCCTTTTCAGAACACATTAACTCAGTGGACAACAACATCAAGTTCACAAGGGAGGATGTCCATGAGAACAAACTTGCTTTTTTGGACTGTTTGATATCCATTCAAGAGGGGGGTATCTTGAAAACAGAAGTATACAGGAAACCCACTCACACGGATCAATATCTGTTGTTCGATTCCCACCATCCGCTGGAACACAAACTGGGTGTCATTAGAACTCTACACCACAGGGCGGAAAGTGTAACAACTGATACAGAGTCCAAGGACAAGGAATGTAAACATCTCAGAGGAGCACTGAAAGCTTGTGGCTACCCAGACTGGGCCTTTGTCAAAACAAGAGCAACTAAGCCCAACAGGAACACCAAAAGGAATAACCGTCCTGAGGCAGAGAGAAGGCGCAATATAGTCATCCCCTATGTAGCAGGAGTGTCGGAGAAACTCAGGAGAATTTTCAACAAACACCACATCCCTGTGTTTTTCAAACCTAGCAACACACTGAGACAAAAACTTGTACACCCAAAGGATCCAACACCAAAGGAAAAACAAAGCAATGTTGTATAGGCAGTCCCGTGTAGCGAGGAGTGCACAGACCTTTACATTGGTGAGACAAAGCAACTGCTCTCTAAGCGAATGGCTCAGCATAGGAGGGCGAACACTACAGGCCAGGACTCTGCTGTCTTTCTACACCTAAAAGACAAGGGACACTCCTTTGAAAACAGCAACGTCCAAATTTTGGACAAAGAAGACCGCTGGTTTGAAAGAGGTGTAAAAGAGGCCATTCATGTCAAGGTGGAGAAACCATCCCTTAACAGAGGCGGGGGACTTCGACACCATCTGTCTGCTACATACAATGCTGTTCTAACATCTGTACCCCGGCAGTTTCAGAACTCTTCACACATCCATTCATGCAACTCTAACAAGTAACACCTGTTTGAAGAGTTGCATGATACTTGGGTAATCCTTTCAAAGTAACTCCACAGCATTCACACCTCTGTGAGTTTCAGATGTCACCTTTCTGAAGAGTTACATAGTGCCATTGTGATTGGATTAGTGGAAGAGTATATATGCTGAGGACTTCCCATACCAGTCAGTTGAACTGAAGAAGCTGCTCGGATGAGTAGTGAAACGTCTTCAATGATTACTAAACAAGTCCAGTTGCTTCAAATTTATTTATACTAGATATCTACAGAGAGAGAACATACAAGCTCCTTGGAAACAGTTTCTGTGCCAGGAAACTCAGGACCCCAACATTGCAATGCTGAATTGCTATCCACTGAGCTGTCCCTGTTCTAGCCAAAAGCATTCTTAAAGCATTTCAAATTATCCACCATCCTACTGGATATATTAGGATGCACAGGGGGAACCCATGTTAGACACTGAAAATGACACAATTAACAGCTACAACTGGTAATGTCAAACTGTAATGTGCATAAATACAAGCTTAAAGGAAACATTCAAGTTTAAGAATTCCTTAGTACCAAAAACTGTACATTCCCTGCATACATGAACTAAACGTGTTGTCAGACAGTAAATGGAAGTTACAGGTTGGTAACCTACTACAGACAGTAGAATGAGACCCCAAGAATCCAGAACTGACTCACACCAATCTAGCACTGCCCAATAGGAATGCTGCTTCAGCATTTCTAACCAAATACATTAAATGACTGGGATCATGAAGATGATTTCATGCAGCTTTATGCTTTCATAGGCATGGAGGAAATTATCATTGTTTATGGTTTTACATTGTTTCCTTTGTCTGAAGAAAGGTGACATGGTTATTCCTATACAATGTATATTACGATCTACAACCGAAGGAACCTTATTCTCTATTGATAAATCATTTCACTGTTTGCAGGGCTTTCTTACCTGCTGCTGTGGAGCAAGGGGGCTTTTGGAAGGGGACTGCTCTTCGCTGATCTTCTGTTTCAGTTTCTTAAACATTGTCCAGTGAGAATAAGTAAAAGCAGCTCAATCTGTGGTGAAAACCAGGTAACAAAATTAAATATGGGATGCAAAGGAATATGGACACTACTAGGAAGTCTGCCAAAACAGGTGACAGCCGAAGTCACCTGTCCTCCGCGGGTACACGTATTACTGTATAAGTACTATCAAGTTACGGGTAGTCAATAGTACACACATACCGCCAAACAGTGACGCTTTTTTGCAGAACAGTTCAGCTTTTCGTGACTTAACCAGCAGTTCCTGATAGGTGTTTAAATCCCCTACAACGACGATAAGGACCAGTTCCTTGACTTCTTCCGGACAGCTCATCTACACCTTCCAAATCTCATCTCGCGAGACTGTGACGTCACGAAGCAGGAATAGAAGCGCAGTGACGTGCTCAGGGAGAGTACTGTGCCTTTACTCTAGCGTAGGATTCGGGTAACTCTCGCTTGGGAACTGCAGACAGCGGATACTGCCCATTGGTTTTTTTCCTTTCTGTAGCTCCTATTTTGTCGGGTAACAGTAAAAAAAGATTTAGATTTTTTTCGGGTGGGTTTCCAGTCGTGTCTGCTGCTGCCAGAGCATTAGTTTTAGCTCTGACTGTTTTATTGATGGATTTTAGCATTAGCCGAATAGCTACCACTGGAGTCTCTGCTAACACTATTTCATCAGAAGTCACCTGTTTTATCTGGTCATAGCTTCCCAAGACAGTAAACATTTTATTTGGAAGTTACCAGCAACACATGTGAACACCAGAGCCTCTGCTCCTAATAAAAGTCATTCCTTTTTTTTGTCTCTGCTCAGATCTATGACTGGTGCCAGAAACAAAATATGGACTAATTTAGGGAAAAATGGGGTGAACTATAACAATAGTAATCTTTTGGTTTTTTTCTTCTGTTCCTGGTGCATCAGAGGATCCCAGTGTATGAATGCATGAAAATTCCATGCTTCTTGTCAGTGCTAATTTTCTTGGTAGAAACAAAATGCTAACATGTGACATTAGCCAGAGGACAAACTTGAATTTCTTGCCTTAATATGGCTCAACAGGGAAAACAAGATAAACACCTCAATGACTAAAGAACTGTAACAATGATTGATGCTACAAATGAATGAAACACATGGTTAGGGCAATGGACAGGACGCTTTGTTGCCTGCTTTCTTTAGCATTTTCTTGCTATTATGCTAGATTGCCACATGTAAAATTATCAAGATTTTACCATGTACATCATGTAAGTTTTTTTGTTTTTATTAAAGCACTGAAATACATCTGTAAATCAGACTTTAGTATCAAAATAACAGCATAGTTCAGAAAAGACATTGAAATGGTGGCATTCATATTTTAGTATTGGGAAGGGAATGTTCATATAGAGGTCACAGCTTTGTAATATATGTTCCATTTCTGTACGATTATCCACCTGCTCTGTTAATGAACCCAGTGTAGGTGGAAAAAAAATTCTATGTATACCACCAAATAAAAAAACAAAAAAATCTAACATGGAGGTAGGTTTACTAAAACTCTAACATTTCTCATTTTTTTTAAACTTCGAATAAACTCACTTCCACAAATGTCTCACATTTACCTAAAAGTCTGGTCGGGGAATAGTCATTTAATCCAACATGTAAATCAAGGGTTCCACAGTATCATTGGAAAAGCTGGTAAGTTTCTAATTTATCCATATCCAGTTCATCTTTGTTTTCTATTTCAGGATAGATAGTTGATTTTAGATATAAGCTGGTAATTGATTGTAATAAATATGAACTAAATTAGATTCTTGGTATATTTTTGTATTTATTTATTCATTCCATTGATGTTTTTATTAAGCAGAGTTTGTTTTGGGTCTTTTCTTAGATGAATTATTGTCTAGTAACCCTTTAAAGAGCAAGGAAATGCTACTACTGTAGCCCTTAACATAGTGTAGAGCCCCCTTGCCCATAGCAAATCATCAAATTTATTTTTTAAAATAATGGTAACTTCTCCCAAAAATTGGGATTAACTTTGCTGTATTTGCAGCCTCTCACAGCCGCCATCTTGGATTCCCCAGCTCACATCCCCCGTGGCGATCAAACAGACTCCCCGTGGCTTGCTCGAGTGCTTGCCTGTGCTTCTCATTGTGTCTGATGAGCCAGGGGAGGGGGGAGTGCGCCTGCTTGTCACACTAAAAACCGGCAATTCGCATGCGCCACCTACAGTGTCCCAGTCCCATGGTCAAGTCAGGAGCGAGGCATTATGGGAAGTTTCTTTACACAGCTCAGCGTTTTTTTTCTTGTTTGGCTTCTGAACAGGTGAAATATGGGGAGACTTAAGGGCACTATTGAGACAACCTGCAGCTTGAGATTAACTCTTTACTAGCCTTTCCTTCTCCTTTAAGTGCCAGCAGAATTTCACATTTCGGTTCCCCTCATGCCAGACGTTTGGTAACATTCTGTGCTCTTAGGAAAACTGTATATCGTTTTTTTCAGGAGTTTTTGTTTATTTCCACTTCTGGAATAAAATTTAGAGCGCTAAATACAGAAAGATAAAATTATATTTTTCATGATAAAAAATAAAGAAAAAAATGTATCCACTTGCCTAAAGTTCACCATCCAATAGCACACGTTACTATTATCTCAACAACTTAGTAACAATTGTATCCACCTAATCACATCTTAGTATCAAGGCAGGTCAGTGCTACTAATTCGTTTTGCAGTGCAAAAAAGACTGAGATCAAACTATTCTACCTGTCTTAATCGCGTAACGGCACAAGCACCCATATAGGTATCACCGAATATATGTAAATTAAAGGTCACTCCCCTAAACTGCATCAATCACCCACGTTAATTAATAGATAAATCCATGCCCGCCTCTCATTGGCGTGTCCTCTTACTGATCTGTCCATGCCCACATTGCGTCATGTTGCGGGACCCGGACTTCTCCCTCACGGTATTAAGCGCCCCCAGTGGATGTATGAGACATTTAGGGGCAGATATACTAAGAAACGAACGCTCTGCGCGTATTTTCGGCAAATTTTTCGGCGATTGCGCAACTTTTTCGTATGCTTGTGCAAAAAAATCGGAAATGTTTTCCCGCTGTTTACAATCGTTCAGTACGAAAATTTTGTGACTTGCGGATTGCCAATACGATATTATCCTGACTAATACGATTTTTTATTTGCGATCTTCAGAAATTTTCGTATCCAATCTGAATTTATCTCATTCGGGATTTGAACTTGTGATTTCATGAATCTGCCCCTTAGTATAGAAGATAGGGGGCACTATCTCAAACATTACTTATAAATAAATAAATGAAGCTTAAGACCACATTTAAATTGATATGGTTATGAAAGAAAACCGCATCAAAAATAGCTAGACTATGAGGGTTAACTGTGAAAATGGCACATCACAATAATTAATCCAGAAAAGTATTTAGAGTGATACTCATATTTAAACCCCTTGGGGACAGTGAGATACGTAGAAAAATCCACTCTTTTTCTGTATAAGGGCTTTATCTAGGTTGCCCCCTCACAGTTCCCAAATTAACCCTAGATAGTCCTGAAATACTGCACTATTCCCATCATGTAATTCTCGCTATAGAGGTCAATTTATTGTTGGTAATAGCATCTTGCTTGGATTGTTCAATACTCCTTACATGTTCCAGAAGCCTATTTTTAAGCATGCGTACCGTTTTGCCCACATCTAGTTTACCACACGGGCATGTGATCAGATATATAACACCTTCCATTCGGCAATTAAAAATAACCATTGATCACGTCTTTGATTGAATCTGTCCCTTATGAATTTTAGATTGTGAATGTATCCACATGCTTTGCATCCACTGCATATATATGTTCCATTTACCCGTCCAGGCACTAGATTGAAAATGACTTGAAACTAATTTATCTCATAAATTCGGGGATCTTCTGCAACATGTTCTTGGGAATTCTCCCACATATTTTTTATAGTTGCATCAGTCCCCAAAACATGCCAGTGTTTTTCAGAATTTAAGTTATAGAAGGCCATTGATTGTTGTAAGTGCTAATAAAATGTATACTATCATCTGTTGATTGCGACTTATGTCCTGTCATTAACAAATTCTCACGTGTGAGTCCTCGAGCTTGATAAGCCAATTTGACCACTCTTTTGCTATATCCTAACAAGTCTCGCCATCAGTTCTTTGGCCGTTGTAGAAATATCTCAATATCTCTGAGCAATTGCGTTTCAAACACACAAATTCACCAAAAGGAATTGCCCTCTTGGTGGAATTTGGATGGTGACTACTATAGTGTAGAATTGAATTAGTGGCCGTGGATTTTCTATATAAATCAGTCAATAGCTGACCGTCAGAAACAGATTCACATAAGTGGGAGCAAATGCAGCCCCCATTGCTACTCCTCTCTGTTGAAGATAGAATTTATCATTAAATACAAAAAAGTTGTGTGTGAGACAGACCTGAGTCAGTGATATAATGAAATCGATATATTGGTGGTCCCAGTCACTTTCTGTTTCAAGGAAATATTTAATTGCCATTAAACCATATCGATGTTGAATGCAAGTGTAAAGTGATTCCACATCACAGCAAACCAAAATTGTCCCAGGTGGTGGCTTGACACCAAGAATTTTAGACAAAAGATAATTCGTATCTCATATATATGATGGTAAGACAAAAGGACGTAATTTTTTATCACTGTAAATGCTCGCTTGTTGCCATTACCTGAGACAATTGGTCTCCCTGGTTTGATAATGTTTTGGTGTACCTTAGGGAGCATGTAGAATGTAGGAATTCTAGAATACGTGTTGATTAGCGCTCTACGTTCTAATTTAGTCAATAGACCAGTTTGATACCCATCCTCAATAACCATATTGTATGATTCCCAAAAAGTGTCACTAGGATCATGGTGTAGCCTACTATAACATTTTAAATCTGTAAGTTGCTTGAGTGTCTCAGTTATATATAGAATTTTAGGCCATATGACAACATTTCCTCCTGTATCGGAGGGTTTAACCACTACATCCTCCCAGTTTTGGATTTGTTGAATGGCCAATCTTTCCTTGGGACTTAGATTAGAAGGTCCACTTTCAGGCAATTTAAAAAAATCACGCATCACTAGCTCTCCAAAAGTCGTAACTGCAGAACCTATACTGTATTCTTAGGAGGCATAAAATTGTACTCTTAGGTTAAATCACAGAAGTTGTATCCTGATTATCAAGCAACAGTTCATTGAGATCATTTAAAGCCTGTTTTAAAGTAGCATCAATATCAGTATATGTCATATCATGAAGATTTGACCTAGCAGGAATTGCTAACGGGATTACTTATTTTACTCAACGGTAAATCAAGATCCTTTTCTAAATGTTTTTTCAGTAGCAATTTACAACAAAAAAAGAACAAATCTTTATATAATTGAAACTTAGACACATTGCAACTTGGGGAGAAGGAAAGACCCTTTGATCCTCAGTTAAATCATGACTGCCTAGATTAATAATAGTTAGTATCAATGTCCCCTGTGTCTCATCCTCCCCTTCTGTGACTCCTATTGATTTTGACAGGGATAAGCCCATCAGTCTCTGTTTCTTAACCTTCTGTCCCCCCCCTTCTTATTCTCTTCTTTCTAAAAAAAAAGATACGTGACGGGAATAATGTTAAATTGTATTTCTGCAGTGACAAGTGGTGTATCTGTGTCTGATAACGTTGAAGCAGAAGTAGTGACCCTGGGAGATTTATCACCCGTTAATCTTCGATTAGGCTTTGACCACTTATATACCATACCCAATTAATAATCATTAACATCTTTCAAATACTTTTGGTGTTACCTATCAATAACCTCATGTTCTAAACGGTCAATTTCAGCATTAATACGAGCCAATTGTTTTACTACCATCTCCTGAGGGGCGATTTACTAATCCACGAACAGATCGGAAGCGTCTGAATGCGTTTTTTTCGTAATGATCGGTATTTTGCGTTTTTTTTAGTCGCCGTCGCGACTTTTCGTTAATTGTGGCGACTTTTTCGTAGCCGTTATGACTTGTGCGAATTGTCACAACTTTTTCGTAGCTGTCGCAAAAAATTGGAAAGGTTTGCCCCCCGTTTACTAGCGCTCAATATGAAAAAGTCGTGACAATTCGCGCAAGTCGTAACGGCTACTAAAAAGTCGCGACAATTCCCGCAAGTCGTAACGATTACGAAAAAGTCGTAGCGGCTACGAAAAAGTTGCGACAATTCACGAAAAAGTCGCTCTGGCGACCAAAAAATCTCAAAAAATACGAAAAAGACGCGAAATGTTCGTTACCAATCCGATTTTTTCCCATTCGGGATTCGGATTCGTGGATTAGTAAATCAGCCCCCTGGTCTTTAATAGCCTGTAATTTATCCTCAATCTCTTTAATTTGAGCTGTTAATTCTGAAACCACATTCTTTTCATGTTCAGATACCAAATGAGTTCAAATCAGTTGAATGGAACATTGATGTAATACATGTTCCCACTTAGCCTTAAAATCTGAATCCACCATTTTAAAGGCCGGGAAGACTCTAACGCAGTCCTCTGGGAAGGATGTTATTATCGATGTGTTTTAAGTATGAGCAAGAGGCCCACCATGACTTGGTCAGTTTTAGTTGTTTAGATTGATAGTCTTGGAGTAAAGTTCTCCAGTCATGGTTCGTAGTGTTTTCAGATGGAATGTTAGCTAAAAATACATCTAAGACTTGAGTATTCCATTTCACAAATCGTGATTGGACATTAACACAATGTGCCATCTTTTATGTCTAAATCTGTGTGCTAGCCAAAAGATCCAAGATAAACATAGTATAGTAATCACAAAAAATAAAGTAAAGAGAATAAAAGGTTGCACCTTGCACATAGGGATATCAAGTCTGATTTGTCTGATTATATCCTCCACATAGGAGAGTGTCTAATCAAATGAGGATAGGAGGGTAATGTGCATAGGGAGTATCAGGTCAGTATATGCAAAAGAAAAAAAGACCACCACTGAAGTGATCTTAGTTAGACTCCAATTAACATAAACCAGGTAATTCTGTGCCCAAGTATGAAATAAATAAAATGTAACTTTTATTTACAGATTAAAATCCACGTATCGACTCCATTAAAATTAAAAAAGGGTGAGACAAATTCTTTTAATCATTTAGGGGTAATCAGGGGTATTCTCGGAACACTAACCAGCCTTGATACTAAGGTGGATACAATTGTTACTAAATTGTTGTTGAGATAATAGTAACGTGTTCTATTAGATGGTGAGCTTTAGGCGAGTGGATACGTTAGTTGCTAAGTAAGGTGGAAACAATAGTAACACTAATTCACTACACAGATGATAAACTCAAGATTTATTGCTCTCTTTTCCTTGTATGGGATTGGGATACACGGAGTGTTAAACAGGGGGGGATATAATTGATGATTTTTTAACTTTCCGAGAATACCCCTGATTACCCCTAAATGATTCAAATAATTTTTCTCACCCTACACATGTTTTCATTTTAATGTCGATACGTGGATTTTAATCTGTAAATAAAAATTACTTTTATTTATTTCATCCTTGGCCACTGACTTACCTAATTTATGTTGGAGGGAATGGTGCAGTTAACTGGAGTCTAACTAAGATCACTTGAGTGGTGTTCTTTTTTTCTTTCGCATATTTTTTATGATATAGGGATTTATACCGCAAACATATTTTATTTTATGTACAAAAATTCAACTGATTTGGAAAGCCTCATGTCTCCCGAACGTGCCAATACCTGATATGTATAGTTTCATGGAGTTTTTTCACTTCTACAGATCAGTAGTAAATGACCAAACAACACGAAATGCAATAAAATAGTTAACAATGCCAATAAAACAGTTTATTCAGGCAAAAATAAAAAACAAAATTGTGTAAGCGTGTGTGTACACTTTGCAAAATGCATGTTGTGTGCATGTGCAAGTAAGTGTGAGTGCTGTACTGAATGTGTGAAAGCATAAGTGTGTATTAGTGTAATAAGTGTATGTTTGTGTATGTGACACTAACCTGGGGTTGGCAGGAGGCAGTGCAGCTTCTTCTTCCTGTGATTGCTGAGTGAGCGGTGCTGGGGGATGTAAGATACTTGAGGTCCGTCACAAGCGTGCGTGTGAATTAAGAGAACTGAAGCTTGAGATTAACTCTTATTAGGCTTTCCTTCTCCTTTAAACTGACTATATTATTTAAAGCATTTCTTGCTTGTATTAATAGTGGCATCGTACAGATTTCACAATTCACCATCTCTAAATGAGAAAATAGACCATGCATTCTAATACTTCCAACCTAGAATATGCAAGTTATTGTAGCTTTTCCTTTTTTATTTATTTATGCAACAAAGGAAGGCTCTGTAATTATTGCTGCACAACCAACACAGTAAGAAAGGGTGTCACTGAGGGCATTGAATCTGTAAAGATTCCCTTTCTCGATCTGGATAGGGGCCAGTGGACAAAAGCATCCTTGCAGCTGTCCAAAAGCATCCTTGCAGCTGTCCAAAAGCATATTTAGCATAGGGCTTATAAATAATGCCAGCCTACATAGTAGCAACATTGATCAAAGTCTGCCAATTTAGCATTTTGATTTTAACTGTTATTTAATTCCAGTGCAACGGTTTTATTTCCTTCCAGCCATTTATAAAAAAAAAAAAAAAAACTTTGAAAGTAATTTACCAGTTCAGGCCGGGGTAGATTATCAATGCTACATCGTACAAATTCTGAAATCGCACATTTGTCAGAATACCAGCTGGCTTTTAATTTGTTTAATTTTGCCCATTTTGACTTCATTTAGTATTGCCCTAAGGTAGGCCACACAAAGCACACTGTTAGGTAGCAAATACTAGAGGATACATTCACTTACCTAGAAGTAGTGTGCAATTACAGTAAACAGGCAGTTCTCTTGACACAATTGCACTGCGCATGCTAAAGTTGCATCTGATTTGCCAAAATGGAAGCAATTGTGCATGTACTTGAAAAGAGGGTGAATGTTTTCTTTGCATGGCGTCATTAATGGTTCTTGGCGAGTGACTGCATGTGTGCCCTATTCTTTCGGCATGAAAATGGTTTCAATCACACTCCAGAACAGATGTCAATTAAAACTTGACTTTATCCATTAAAATCCTTATGCCTGAGACGTTTTGTGCACATGCGCACTTAATCATTGGCATAGACTGAAAGAGAAATGCATCATTTAAAAAGCAGTACAATTAATGACATCGCAATCAACCGTGACCTCTAAAAGAAACCAAAACTAAACAAATCAAAAAGATAAATAAAGGAGCATAATGACAAGGCTCACTTGGAGGAAATATCAGTTGCTACATCTAATTCATATCAAAAATAGAATTCTGAGGAAGTGTACGTAGTATGAAAATCCATTTAACCTCCGTACGCAATAACCTAACAGACATATTCTTTTAGCGCCAGTGTGCTAAGCATATTGGTGCAGGGTGCTGAGAGAATCCTGGAGCTCCTGCCTGGTCAGAAGGTGGCGGTAACTCAGGGGATCACCTGTGTCAATAGGTGTGGCAGTGCCTGATTCGAAATGGGAGACAAGAAGGACTGAGCGCAGCTATACGGAACTGTTAAGAGCACATTTTGATGCAAGTAAAGAAAGTGGTTTCGGTACAACTTACTGCAGGAAAAAAACGCAAGTTGGTCATTGTTCTGGTGGACAAAGCCTTTATGTGTGTGCTTTTGGTCCCATAGCTGCAGGCATGAAACCTTGTTTTCTGCCTTAATATTTCTTTGAAAAGAGCAGTTGGAATTTTGCAAATATTGATTTGATTGGATGAGTGAGCAGGGGTTCAAAGATAACCATGTTTGCCTACCTTGTGTGATCACTGCATGCAGATTCTTGTTGATATATTCTTTTACAAAGAAATATTAAAAGGGATCAAACAAGGTTTAGTGCAAGCAGTCTTAGTAACAAAAGCAGTCAAGTGTGACATGATGACTGCCTGTACACATCATTTTTGGGGGAATTAGCAATGGTAGGCAGGCATGCAGAGAATCTGGAACATAAGACAGGGACACAACTTCTTCAGGCAAAAACACAGGTTTACAGGCAAACAGTTCAGAATTTTTGTTTGTCACTTCACACTAAGGCTTCACCTTCGCCTTGCAGACTCCTCTTAGCTCTCATCCACCTGATCACGACTCCCTCTGCTCCTCACAGTGGCAGGTGGCTCCCCCAGCATCTTTGGGAGTTCCTGACACAGGCAGGCAACCTTCCTGCCCTGTGCCCTGCTCTGAGAGTGACCTTCAAGGATCAACCTCCTGCTCCTCGCCACTGTGTAATCATACAGCCCTTTTATTTGCTGCTCACCTTCAGCCTAATCAGGCAGCTACCTACAGCTGGTCAAATGAAAACATTAACTGGAGTTTGGAATGGAGGGTCTTTCCTGCTCTCCCTCCATTCACTCCAGGGACCTTTTAATTTGGCTTTTCCTAAGCCAGTAACTTACACACAGCATTACCTGCTGCAAAACTAGGCATTTTACCTGGCGCTACTTGTATCCCACCTTCAACACTGGTGGAAATAAACCAAATGATCATCTCAAATGAGCATCTCTCACACAAGGTACACACAGATGGTTATTTGGTAGCCAATTGTTTGGGTTTTTAAAGTGACTAGGTGGGTATGCTTCTTCCCACCTGCCAGGTCCACTATGTCTAAAAAGAAAAGTAGGTAAAAGACAAGGGCTAAAAACAAAAATACTGAAAAGGTAAAATAAAAGGGTAAGTGGTTAAAATATGAATAAGTAGAGAAGTAGGGAAGAGCAAAAGAAAAAAAAAGAAACATGGAGACGTAAGGTGGAGAGGAAAAAAATAAGGTAAAATGTAAAAGGAAGGGAAGGAAAATATGTGAGAGAGCAAAAGATAAGGAGTATAGAACATTATTGTTAATAAACTTTGTTTCTATAACTGCTATAAATCTGCAGTGCTTTACTGAGATTGTAAGTCATTTACATTAGTCATCATCTCTAAGGCTAAAAAGCGCTTGCTGAAAATTCCGCCCTACGCCACTTACATGTGCCTGCACCCGAATGAATGAGATACGGTCGGGTGCAGGCACATGTGGCCGATATACGCATGAAAACGCGAGATAATGCAAAGTCTCACATTTTTATGCGTATATCGGCTACATGTGCCTGCACCCGAGCATATCTCATTCATTTGGGTGCAGGCACATGTAGGTAGCGCTTTTCCGCTTGCCGAAAATATCCGCCCTACGCCTCGTCTGGCATTAGCCTTACAGATAAGATCACATATATGGAAACATATACATATGGGAAATTTGTTTGGAAATTTTGGAGCTATACAGGTATAGAATTTTCAAAATTAGGCTATATAACACTTATGTAATAAAAGGCACATCAAAAAACCTGTAGGGAAGTACAGAAACCAACCGCTGGTGCAGTTTCTTCAATTAAATAAAGTGCTGTTATGCAAAGATTATTGTCACATGTTTTAGAAAGTACAATGCTCCACTCCAATTCATGCAAACTTGGGTCTGCATAGGTGACACTTTAGCTGAATGACTGACTCACCAGATGCATATAAGACCAAGCCAATTATCAATCTTGCAAAAGATAGGTGTATCCTATTAGGGTACCAACTGAACCAAGATGTGCCAAAATAGTATAGTAATGTTTTCTTATGGAATCAATAAAACCCCAAATGGCATACTCACAAAGATTCAAGCGAGCATAGAATAAAAATCTTAAAATCCTCTAGGTTCCTAGTCTGCCAGGCTTCCTCGTGAGGTATAAAATGTGCTAAAACCATAGCCATTAAAAATGCTGTCCATATGTCCACTATTGATATTCATACAGTTATTCATACAGTCAATTCCGCACTAGATCCCCCTGGTGATACATCATTCTGCACCATTCCCATTAGGCGTTGTTTGTTCATGTGTGCCAAGCCATATTTTCATGCCAGATATCCATTGTGCATGTGCAAGACTGTTCAGCTATGTCAAAGGCACAGTTAAAGGTGAAGTAACTCATAGCAACCAATAAGATGTTTGTTTTTAAGCATGTGACCTGTAAATGCTACCTGCTGATTGGTTGGCATAAGTGACTAGACCTGTAGCAAACTTTGCGCCTTTTATTATAGAACCCTAGTCTCATATAATCTCTTTGTGAACACTGCATTATATTCGAAGATTTGCAAAAACATTCAAATCCAGTTATTAAATTTATGTGAAGAAATGTAAGAATTGCTGAAAAAATGACTGTACAGGTATCGGACCCCTTATCTGGAAACCCATTATCCAGAAAGTTCGAATTACGGAAAGACCATCGCCCATAGACTCCAATTTAATCAAATAATTCACATTTTTAAAAATGGTTTCCTTTTTCTCTGTAATAATAAAACAGTACCTTGTACTTGATCCCAACTAAGATATAATTCTTATTGGAGCAAAACAGTCCTATTAGGTTTAATTACTGTTTAAATAAATTTATTAGCAGACTTAAGGTAGTAGATCCGAATTACAGAAAGACCCCTTATCCGGAAAACTCCAGGTCCTGAGCATTCTGGATAACGGGTCCCATACCTGTATTTAGAAAAAAAGGATTCAGTTACGTAGGAACAGGATTTGTCGCTGCATTTCAGAATGACTTACAAGCTAGGTGGTGCCCAAAGGCATCCCTAATGGTTACAGTGTGTAGCTCTTTATTTACAAGGAGGAGATTACAAAGGCCTACTGAATCTGGAACACTGCATATTTCCAGAAACGGCGATGCCCTGAAACCCTCAATTAAAATGCTATCTGGTTGTCAGGGTTCACTGATCCAAGCAACCAAAACACTCTTGCTTTGTGACTGAATAGGTTTTTTATTGTAATTTTTTATTTCATATTTTTGAATCAAGGCCACTCCTATTGCTTTTTTATTAAAACTAATGCATGGTTGCTAGGACCCTCTATAGGTAATACTACTGAATTTAAACACAGGAAATAGGTTTTATTCATACCAAAGATTTGTTAGCCCTCTTTATCTCCAGGGGTAGGGACACATCTACTACAGCTAGCGTTGCCATTTGGCTAGTATTTTACCAGCATGGTTGGTAAAGATGCTTAATGCCAATGTTATTATCTGTAATGGGGGAAAAAACTAAAATTTTAGGAAAACCAGTACTTTTTTCCAGAAGAGGAAGCAACCCTAACTACAACATATGTCTAAAAAGTAACTACTGTCTGTATAATACATTTGCATATAATTTAAACAGTATACAAATGCTGGAAACTCTAGTGTAGAAGATTTTTGTTTACAATGTTTACCAATATATTCTGCAGTGCTGCACAACTAAATGGTGTCTGCACCAATCATAGTGACCACATACAAATACTGACTTGAAACTGGAGGCTAATGAGCCTCTATTCATTACAACTTACAGTCAGAGGGTGATAGCATATAGGATGTTTGTAGCCTGCTGTAAACCTGTGCTACTATAGGAGACAAAACATCCTTAGTTTCCTTCCCACTGGCAGTAATTTTAATTTGCTGTGGGGAAAACCTATGCGCCACTTCCTATTTCCAAAGCTGATTCGCAAGGAAACTTTGGGCTACTTCATGCTGCGTATATGTCTTCCCACCCACAATTTACATTACAGTTACATTGCACGTGGGAAGGAAACTAGAGACAGTTTAATGCCGATTTATCGAAGGCAAGAAAACATACCATCCCCTTTGGCACAAATAAGTGAATGAGTAAGACTGACTACTTTCCATGTAAAAAAAACAGGCAAAAAAAACCAAAACCAAAACAGGCACTGTCCTGAAATGTATGTCCTGAAATGCGATTTCCCGCAAATCGCCGAAATAGACTAGCGAGTCTTTTTCGGCGATTTCCGGAAATCGCCCCGCCGCATCTGCCATCCCGCCGGCGACTTACATGTTCGCCGGTGGGATGGCAGGGGTAGGCAAATCGGGGAGATTAGTCGCCCGCGAACAGGGAGTTTTATCGCGGGCGACTAATCTCCCCCGTGTGCCAGAGCCCTAAGGAATAGCTCTGGGCCCACTTTAGGTAATTACAGCATTGGCCTTTGGAGAGAGGAGGAGGGAGGAGCAGATGCTCTTTAACAGCTGAAAATATTTAGTACAGAACCTAATGAAAGAGACATAAACAGGTGCAGCAAAGATAAGAGCCATAAAGATATACATAGCAGTGAAACTCTCAGGAACACTTATTTGCAGGAAAATTAAAATTAACCATTTCACCAAGATTCATAATATTTAACTTACAGTATATTACTTTGAGCTGTAAATAAACATGCCATGTGCATACTTAAGTAATTAGGAGCATATAATTATGTTGGGTTGAAAAACTCAACATACTGTTTGACTTCAGCTTATTCTTCCGCTTTTTCTTCTTCTTAGTGCTCCCCCCCCCATCTTTTTGTGGCGCCGCTCTTAACACCCCAATTTTCCCATTAACTTTGACAGGGAAGATTTTCAAACTGCTGCCACTGTTACAGCTTTGCAGCTACACTCCCCAAACTTGAATAATGGGGGTCACCCCGAATGAAACAGCGACATTTGTTGGATGACCCAAAGTGGGAGGGGCCAACAACAGCCAATCAAATTTCACATATTGGGGCCGATCCACTAGGTCGATAACGCTTATCGTATGCTTTTTTTGTTTTAAAAAGCATGTGATAATTAAGTCCAGATTCATCAAAGTCATTTCGCATGCATTAAGACGCATATTGCCTGCGTTAATTAGCGCGCAACCGCATGCGTTCATTTTACCTGATTGTGTTAATTAGCGTGCAGAAATAATACTAACGCATGATTCACAAACACTTAGACGCGCTAAATATCGCATTAGTCTGTGCAAAAATTAACACCTACTTGGAGCAGGCGGTAATTATAGAAAAGTACAGTTAATGAGCTTTTGGCAACACAATATGGACTTTGCAGTGGGATTTATTCAAGTATGTGTTGGCCCTAGAGTGACGCAGCCTCCAGTTTGCAGGGAAATGGTTGTTTAAAAAAAAAGTTTTACGAACGTAATGGTGCGTATGGCTAATATGGCGTGCGCACGAAAAGTATCGCATGTGCGTTAATTCGCACGCGCAACAAGTAGCGCACTGCGTTAATTAGTGCGCATTGCGTCAAATAACGCACAAACATAGTCTTCACGACTTAACGCAAACAGCATCGCATCTAAATTAGCGCAAATATCCTTTTAGTGAATCGTGAGTTAAGACGTGAAAAATTAGACGCGATAAAATTTTTAACGCATGCTATAAATAGCGCTCGTTTTAACGCACTTTAGTGAATCAGCCCTATGAAGCGTTAAATGCAGTAAATATCGCATTAGTCTGTGCAAAGATTAACACCTACTTGGGGCAGGCGGTACTTAAAGAAAATTGTGGTTCGTGAGCTTTTGGCAGCACAATATGGACTTTGCAGTGGGATTTTTTCAAGTCTGTGTTGGCCCTAGAGTGATGCAGCCTCCAGTTTGCAGGGAAATGGTCATTTTCAGAACAGTAGTTTTCCGAAAGTAATGGTTATGTGCGTAATATCGTGCGCTAATATAGCAAGCGGTGAAATATATTGCGCGCAGCGGGAAATAACGCATGCGGTGGGAAATAACGCAAGAAAAACGCTAATCGAGTGTTAAGTCACAGAAAATAAGAAGTGATAACATTTTTCATGCATGCTATAAATATCACATGTTTTATTGACATATAGTGAACCAGCCCCATTGCCTTTTATGAGGAAATTGAAACTGCTGCCAATCTTACAGCTTTGAGGCTACACTCCCCAAACTTGAATCACATAGTCATGGGGTCAGCCTGAATGAAAATATGATGATTGTTGGCAGCGCCGGATTTGTGATGCGGGCGCCCTGAGGCCTCCCCCCCCTGTGCGCATGCGTAAATCGACAACCCCGCCCCCCCCACACAGCGAGCGCATGCGCAAACCCTCCCTCCGCGTCAGCTGCACATGCGCATACATTTCATCTCCCATACGGAGAAGTGGGGAGAAGTCCCCATTGCTCCGTATAGGAGCAAAATTTAAAAATTTCATTGCGGCGGGCGGCATGCCGCCCCTAAACTTCTGCCACCCTAGGCCCGGGCCTTTGTGGCCTCTCCACAAATCCGGGCCTGATTGTTGGGTGCCCAAAAGTGAGTGGAGCTGTGAACAGCCAAGCAGATTTTACCTGTTGACTTTCAATAGGGAAATTCAACCTGATGAAATTCTCACAGTAATAACGCCGGGGTCCCCAAACTTTGCAGAGTTAGGCACCAGGTAACTGCAGTTCAAGGCTAAGTGATCGCTCAGGAGGAAGCCGGAAGTGGCGAAACGCGTCAGCGGTGAGAGAGGACGCAGAGGAGAAGCACTATACAGGGCAGGACTGCTGAACCCAGAAACGACACTGCAGTAAGTGCACAGAAGGGGAAGGGAAGCGGAAAGGTCATGGAATTAACCTAAAGTTGCTAAAGTTGGAAATTTACCTATGTGAAGTGGTTCCTAATACTGCCTGAAATTAAGAGGTGGGAAAGCAGAGAGTCGTGAGCTACAAGTGAACCAATTGGATGCCATATAAACCCAAGGGGGTCTGTAAGTAGATTGGCAATCGGAAAGGGATATCACAACTGGGCACAAAAGGGTGATATAAGTAAAAGTCATCACTGGTGTTAAAAAGCACATGAGAGTGCACTTTGTGACGTAATAACAGTATTACACTATATATTTTTTTTTTTTTTTTTTTTTCTTCTTTTCCTCATAAGACCTCATCGCTAAGTCTAAAGCAGAAGAGGGCACTTTGGAGTTATTTATTGAATTTTATTTGACCTGGGACACGAGGTATCTGAAGTGAGGAGCATACACTGAGAATTGCACTTATTTATATTTGTAAAAGGTGTAGAGAATACAACGGGACAGGTGAGATTGAGGTGAGAATTCGGGAGTTGTATCAGGAGTCATAACCAGCAGTGCAGAGAACAGTACGGGACATGTGAGAATGAGGAATGAATGGATATTGGGGAGCTATATCAGGAGTTGGAACAAACAGTGCAGAGAAGGGAAAGGGACAGACAAAAACACTGACAGTTACACATAACTATAAACCCAGTGAGAATGAGGACTGAATCGATATTGGGGAGTTGTATCAGGAGTAAAAACCAGCAGTGCAGAGAAGGGAAAGGGACAGACAGACACAGTGAAAGTTACACAGAACTATAAACCCAGTGAGAATAAGGAATTAATGGGTATTGGGAAATTTTGTCAGGAGTCACAACCAGCAGTGCAGAGAAGTTAAAGGGACAGAAAGAGTGAGAGTTACACATAACTATAAACCCAGTGAAAATGAGGAATTAATGGATATTGGGGAGTTGTATCAGGAGTCAGAACCAGCAGTGCAGAGAAGAGAAAGGGACAGACAAAAACAGGGAGAGTTACACATAACTATAAACCTAGTGAGAATAAGGACTGAATGGATATCGGGGCGTTGTATCAGGAGTCAGAACCAGCAGTGCAGAGAAGTGAAATGGACAGACACAGTGACAGTTACACATAACTATAAACCCAGTGAGAATGAGGAATGATTAGATATTCGGGAGTTTTATCAGGAGTCATAACCAGCAGTGCAGATAACAAAACGGGACAGGTGAGAATGAGGTTAGAATTCGGGAGTTGTATCAGGAGTCAGAACCAGCAGTGCAGAGAAGAGAAAGGGACAGACAAAAACAGTGACAGTTACACATAATTTTAAACCCAGTGAGAATGAGGACTGAATCGATATTGTGGAGTTGTATCAGGAGTCGGAACCAGCAGTACAGAGAAGAGAAAGGGACAGACAAACACAGTGAGAGTTACACATAACTATAAACCCAGTGAGAATGAGGAATGAGTAGATATTCGGGAGTTTTATCAGGAGTCAGAACCAGCAGTGTAGAGAACAGAACGGGACAGGTGAGATTGAGGTGAGAATTCGGGAGTTGTATCAGGAGTCAGAACCAGCAGTGCAGAGAACAGTACGGGACAGGTGAGAATGAGGAATGAATGGATATTGGGGAGTTGTATCAGGAGTCAGAACCAGCAGTGCAGAGAAGGGAAAGAGACAGACATGGTGACAGTTACACATTACTATAAACTCAGTGAGAATTAGGAATGAATGGATATTGGGAAGTTGTATCAGGAGTCAGAACCAGCAGTGCAGAGAAGGGAAAGAGACAGACACGGTGACAGTTACACATAACTATAAACTCAGTGAGAATGAGGAATGAATGGGTATTGGGGAGTTGTGTCAGGAGTCAGAACCAGCAGTGCAGAGAAGGGAAAGGGACAGACACAGTGACAGTTACACATAACTATAAACCCAGTGAGAATGAGGAATGAATGGATATTGGGGAGTTGTATCAGGAGTCAGAACCAGCAGTGCAGAGAAGGGAAAGAGACAGACACGGTGACAGTTACACATAACTATAAACTCAGTGAGAATGAGGAATGAATGGATATTGGGGAGTTGTATCAGGAGTCAGAACCAGCAGTGCAGAGAAGAGAAAGGGACAGACAAGCACAGTGAGAGTTACACATCACTATAAACCCAGTGAGAATGAGAACTGAATGGATATTGGGGACTTGTATCAGGAGTCAGAACGAGCAGTCACTGAGGCGTTCTGTGCCCATATAAAGGCACAAGGCTGCAGGCTGAGTTATACAGGGAACTCTGAGTATTACTCATATATTATAGGGGATAATGTACCCCCTACTGTGATTGGTTAATCCTGGGCACTTAATAGGGGAGCAGTCACCAGTAAGAGAGGGAATACACCTTCTAAACATGTTATTATTCCCCTTCTGGAACCAGGGTGTCGGGGGGGGGGTCAGTGTTATGTCTCCCCTCTAACGTGTCGGCAGTTAGCGAGCTTCGTAGGAAGTCATTAGCAGCGACGGAGGGAAGAAGGGCCTTCAGTTCACTTGCCCCAGGCATGGACAAGGAATTCCGTGCCCCCACTGCCTGAGCCTGGGATTTACCTCTCTACCTCTGTACCAAATCCTCCCTTTTTCCCCACCAGGTACAATGTCTGGACAAAAGGGCACGGCCCCACAAACATATATATAACATATGACAATATAATTCTTTCACATATGAATGAAGGGGGATATCCCTACAGTGAGCACCAACCATTTGGGGTTTTGCTGCGCTACCTCCATTAATGTGGGGGATGGTCTTGTGATAACATGGGTGTGGTTTGAAGTGGGTGTGGTTTTAAAAGGGGGAATGGTCAAAACTGGCTTCCATTATCGGCCCTCCACCATGTAGGCCAGAAAAATTCCAGTCCTCGGTACCACAGAAGTTGGACAGCACTGAGTTACTGAGAGCTATTAACAGCAGTGGGGATTGGATACACTGGGAGCTGAAGTCTGAACTTCCTCCCGGTCCATCCAATCCCCACACGGCTTGTCCGGGACTTAAACTTTGATGAAAAACCCAGCAGGACAGAGAGCTGTGCAGGGGAAAGAAGATGCAGGGATTCCTGTCAGAGGGAACATGTATGTAAGGGGGGAAGGGAGGGGGGAGTGAGGGGCACAGAGAAGGGAAAACAGGAGAGACTGGCACCTTTAGTGGGTACATGGAGGGGCATATGCCATATGTGTGCCCCCCCCCCCCCTCCCCAAGTAAAAACACCTGCTCCTGCCTTTGTGGCTCATTGGCTTTAAATTTGGAATGAGATTAAAAAAATAGCAAATAATTCCCTCTACCATTTAACATTTTATTCTTGAACCAACAAATGTATTTTTGTAGTTGTTTTATCAGTGTGTAGGCGCCAGTAGGGCTAATAGGAGCTAAGGAGGGTTTCTCCTATTTGGGTGCTATTCTCCTGCCTACCACAAGGTGGGGCTATTGAGAACATTGGGCAGCAGGAAAGATTTCTGAACCCTTTCTGAACTCTATCATGCTGAGATCTTCAGGCAAACCTTAAGGCAGCCTTCTGGAGACCTGATTTTTGGAAGGGTAATAGGATCTGGGGTTTCAAAGATCATTTGCTTTCATTGTATTTAATTAATTTGGTGATTAGGTTCTCGCTGCTTCTCACCGTGTGTATTTAATGTATTTTGTGTGAAGTTAATGAAGTGCTTATTTCCCATTTTCCAGGGATCGTACCAGCATTTGTGGAGTTAATGGAGCAGTACATCAGGGTAGGGGCCCATTTCTGGCCAGACTATGCAGGTGGGGGCACATACCATGAGCAGGAGAGAAGGAGGATCAGAGAGGAGCGTCAGCAGGTGAGTATGGAGAGGCTTTCATCTATATTAACCCTTAGCAGTGTGTTTGCTCCCTGCTGTGTCTCATAAGCCCCCCCTCTGCCTCTGTCCCCTACCAACTCCCAGGTTAGGATAATGGCACACTAGGCATTATACATGGTGTTGGCACTGTGTATATACTTGCTGTGTGCCCTGTGGGCATTATACATGGTGTTGGCACTGCGTATATACTGGCTGTGTGCCCTGTGGGCATTATACATGGTGTTGGCACTGCGTATATACTTGCTGTTAGCCCTGTGGGCATTATACATGGTGTTGGCACTGCGTATATACTGGCTGTGTGCCCTGTGGGCATTATACATGGTGTTGGCACTGCGTATATACTGGCTATGTGCCCTGTGGGCATTATACATGGTGTTGGCACTGCGTATATACTTGCTGTTAGCCCTGTGGGCATTATACATGGTGTTGGCACTGCGTATATACTGGCTGTGTGCCCTGTGGGCATTATACATGGTGTTGGCACTGCGTATATACTTCCTATGTGCCCTGTGGGCATTATATATGGTTTTGGCACTGCGTATATACTGGCTGTGTTCCCTGTGGGCATTATACATGGTGTTGGCACTGCGTATATACTTGCTGTGTGCCCTGTGGGCATTATACATGGTGTTGGCACTGCGTATATACTGGCTGTGTGCCCTGTGGGCATTATACATGGTGTTGGCACTGCATATATACTGGCTGTGTGCCCTGTGGGCATTATACATGGTGTTGGCACTGCGTATATACTGGCTGTGTGCCCTGTGGGCATTATACATGGTGTTGGCATTAGAGTTCAGTAGGAATACTTATATAGCAGGTAGGGTGCCCTCATATCTGTATCTATGGCTCCCTGTATCTTTCAGCCCCATCAGGTACATATTAACCAATTATGTCCCTCAGCAGAACCCACTCAACTCCCTGCAGAGATCTTAACCCATTTAATTTTTCAACTAAAGCTCTCTGTCAGCAACACCGCCCAGTTTTACCCCAACCTGCCATTTTTATCAGCCCCCCCAGCAGTATTAATTACCCCGTTACACAATTGGTCACCTTAAGCAGAATGAGGCATGGGAGACCCCCAATATTCACCATAGGGATTCAAGAAAAACACAGAGACATATTTATGGGGAAACCTGTTGGTGGGCACAGGATTTATTTAGATGTAGATAAGTGGGGGTTGGGCATTCCTAAAAGCCAGTGATCCAGAGGAAGGCAAAAAATCCCTGGCACTGGGCCAATTTGTACCGAGGGTAAAAATTCCTTCCTGACCCCTAGAAACGGCAGTCGGGTTTACTCCCTGGATCAGGGCTTTATATGTTATGGCGGGGGCTTTGGTGGAAGGGGCGGACGGGGGCATTGGTGGAAGGGACGGGCGGGGGCTTTGGTGGAAGGGGTTTTTGGTGGTAGGGGTTTTTGGTGGAAGGGGCGGGCAGGGGGGGGATTTAATGGAAGAGCGGGCGTGGATGGGGCGGGCGATGTAGTGGATGGGGCGGGCGATGTAGTGGATGGGGCGGGCGATGTAGTGGATGGGGCGGGAGGGCGGGCGATGTAGTGGATGGGGCGGGAGGGCGGGCGATGTAGTGGACGGGGCGGGAGGGCGGGCGATGTAGTGGACGGGGCGGGAGGGCGGGCGATGTAGTGGACGGGGCGGGAGGGCGGGCGATGTAGTGGACGGGGCGGGAGGGCGGGCGATGTAGTGGACGGGGCGGGAGGGCGGGCGATGTAGTGGACGGGGCGGGAGGGCGGGCGATGTAGTGGACGGGGCGGGAGGGCGGGCGATGTAGTGGACGGGGCGGGAGGGCGGGCGATGTAGTGGACGGGGCGGGAGGGCGGGCGATGTAGTGGACGGGCGGGAGGGCGGGCGATGTAGTGGACGGGGCGGGAGGGCGGGCGATGTAGTGGACGGGGCGGGAGGGCGGGCGATGTAGTGGACGGGGCGGGAGGGCGGGCGATGTAGTGGACGGGGCGGGAGGGCGGGCGATGTAGTGGACGGGGCGGGAGGGCGGGCGATGTAGTGGACGGGGCGGGAGGGCGGCGATGTAGTGGAACGGGGCGGGAGGGCGGGCGATGTAGTGGACGGGGCGGGAGGGCGGGCGATGTAGTGGACGGGGCGGGAGGGCGGGCGATGTAGTGGACGGGGCGGGAGGGCGGGCGATGTAGTGGACGGGGCGGGAGGGCGGGCGATGTAGTGGACGGGGGCGGGAGGGCGGGCGATGTAGTGGACGGGGGCGGGAGGGCGGGCGATGTAGTGGACGGGGCGGGAAGGGCGGGCGATGTAGTGGACGGGGCGGGAGGGCGGGCGATGTAGTGGACGGGGCGGGAGGGCGGGCGATGTAGTGGACGGGGCGGGAGGGCGGGCGATGTAGTGGACGGGGCGGGAGGGCGGGCGATGTAGTGGACGGGGCGGGAGGGCGGGCGAAGTAGTGGACGGGGCGGGAGGGCGGGCGATGTAGTGGACGGGGCGGGAGGGCGGGCGATGTAGTGGACGGGGCGGGAGGGCGGGCGATGTAGTGGACGGGGCGGGAGGGCGGGCGATGTAGTGGACGGGGCGGGAGGGCGGGCGATGTAGTGGACGGGGCGGGAGGGCGGGCGATGTAGTGGACGGGGCGGGAGGGCGGGCGATGTAGTGGACGGGGCGGGAGGGCGGGCGATGTAGTGGACGGGGCGGGAGGGCGGGCGATGTAGTGGACGGGGCGGGAGGGCGGGCGATGTAGTGGACGGGGCGGGAGGGCGGGCGATGTAGTGGACGGGGCGGGAGGGCGGGCGATGTAGTGGACGGGGCGGGAGGGCGGGCGATGTAGTGGACGGGGCGGGAGGGCGGGCGATGTAGTGGACGGGGCGGGAGGGCGGGCGATGTAAGTGGACGGGGCGGGAGGGCGGGCGATGTAGTGGACGGGGCGGGAGGGCGGGCGATGTAGTGGACGGGGCGGGAGGGCGGGCGATGTAGTGGACGGGGCGGGAGGGCGGGCGATGTAGTGGACGGGGCGGGAGGGCGGGCGATGTAGTGGACGGGGCGGGAGGGCGGGCGATGTAGTGGACGGGGCGGGAGGCGGGCGATGGCGAAGTAGTGGACGGGGCGGGAGGGCGGGCGATGTAGTGGACGGGGCGGGAGGGCGGGCGATGTAGTGGACGGGGCGGGAGGGCGGGCGATGTAGTGGACGGGGCGGGAGGGCGGGCGATGTAGTGGACGGGGCGGGAGGGCGGGCGATGTAGTGGACGGGGCGGGAGGGCGGGCGATGTAGTGGACGGGGCGGGGAGGGCGGGCGATGTAGTGGACGGGGCGGGAGGGCGGGCGATGTAGTGGACGGGGCGGGAGGGCGGCGATGTAGTGGACGGGGCGGGAGGGCGGGCGATGTAGTGGACGGGGCGGGAGGGCGGGCGATGTAGTGGACGGGGCGGGAGGGCGGGCGATGTAGTGGACGGGGCGGGAGGGCCGGGGCGATGTATGGACGGGGCGGGAGGGCGGCGATGTAGTGGACGGGGCGGGAGGGCGGGCGATGTAGTGGACGGGGCGGGAGGGCGGGCGATGTAGTGGACGGGGCGGGAGGGCGGGGCGATGTAGTGGACGGGGCGGGAGGGCGGGCGATGTAGTGGACGGGGCGGGAGGGCGGGCGATGTAGGGACGGGGCGGGAGGCGGGCGATGTAGTGGATGCCCCATCCACTACATCGCCCGCCCGCCCCATCCACTACATCGCCCGCCCGCCCCATCCACTACATCGCCCGCCGCCCGCCCGCCCCATCCACTACATCGCCCGCCCGCCCGCCCCATCCACTACATCGCCCGCCCGCCCGCCCCATCCACTACATCGCCCGCCCGCCCGCCCCATCCACTACATCGGCCCGCCCGCCCCATCCACTACATCGGCCCGCCCGCCCCATCCACTACATCGCCCACCCGCCCGCCCCATCCACTACATCGCCCACCCGCCCGCCCCATCCACTACATCGCCCGCCCGCCCGCCCCATCCACTACATCGCCCGCCCGCCCGCCCCATCCACTACATCGCCCGCCCGGCCCGCCCCATGCCACTACATCGCCCGCCCGCCCCATCCACTACATCGCCCGCCCGCCCGCCCCATCCACTACATCGCCGCCCGCCCGCCCATCCACTACATCGCCCGCCCGCCGCCCCATCCACTACATCGCCCGCCGCCCCATCCACTACATCGCCGCCCGCTCGCCCCATCCACTACATCGCCCGCCCGCCCGCCCCATCCACTACATCGCCCGCCCGCCCCCCATCCACTACATCGCCCGCCCCCCCATCCACTATCATCGCCCGCCGCCCGCCCCATCCACTACATCGCCCGCTCGCCCCCATCCACTACATCGCCCGCCCGCCCCATCCACTACATCGCCGCCCGCCCGCCCCATCCACTACATCGCCCGCCCGCCCCGCCCCATCCACTACATCGCCCGCCCGCCCGCCCCATCCACTACATCGCCCGCCCGCCCGCCCCATCCACTACATCGCCCGCCCGCCCGCCCCATCCACTACATCGCCCGCCCGCCCGCCCCATCCACTACATCGCGCCCGCCCCATCCACTACATCGCCCGCCCCGCCCCATCCACTACATCGCCCGCCCTCCCGCCCCATACACTACATCGCCCGCCCTCCCGCCCCATACACTACATCGCCCGCCCTCCCGCCCCATACACTACATCGCCCGCCCTCCCGCCCCATACACTACATCGCCCGCCCTCCCGCCCCATACACTACATCGCCCGCCCTCCCGCCCCATACACTACATCGCCCGCCCTCCCGCCCCATACACTACATCGCCCGCCCTCCCGCCCCATACACTACATCGCCCGCCCTCCCGCCCCATACACTACATCGCCCGCCCTCCCGCCCCATACACTACATCGCCCGCCCTCCCGCCCCATACACTACATCGCCCGCCCTCCCGCCCCATACACTACATCGCCCGCCCTCCCGCCCCATACACTACATCGCCCGCCCTCCCGCCGCCCCATAAACTACATCGCCCGCCCTCCCGCCCCATAAACTACATCGCCCGCCCTCCCGCCCCATAAACTACATCGCCCGCCCTCCCGCCCCATCCACTACATCGCCCGCCCTCCCGCCCCATCCACTACATCGCCCGCCCTCCCGCCCCATCCACTACATCGCCCGCCCTCCCGCCCCATCCACTACATCGCCCGCCCTCCCGCCCCATCCACTACATCGCCCGCCCTCCCGCCCCATCCACTACATCGCCCGCCCTCCCGCCCCATCCACTACATCGCCCGCCCTCCCGCCCCATCCACTACATCGCCCGCCCTCCCGCCCCATCCACTACATCGCCCGCCCTCCCGCCCCATCCACTACATCGCCCGCCCTCCCGCCCCATCCACTACATCGCCCGCCCTCCCGCCCCATCCACTACATCGCCCGCCCTCCCGCCCCATCCACTACATCGCCCGCCCTCCCGCCCCATCCACTACATCGCCCGCCCTCCCGCCCCATCCACTACATCGGCGGCGGGCGATGTAGTGGATGGGGCGGGCGGCGGGCGGATGTAGTGGATGGGGCGGGCGGGCGGGCGATGTAGTGGATGGGGCGGGCGGGCGGGAGGGGGATTTAGTGGAAGGGGCGGGCGGGAGGGGGATTTAGTGGAAGGGGCGGGAGGGGGATCTAGTGGAAGGGGCGGGCAGGAGGGGGATTTAGTGGAAGGGGCAGGCGGGCGGGAGGGGGATTTAGTGGATGGGGCGGGCGGGAGGAGGATTTAGTGGAAGGGGCGGGCGGGAGGGGGATTTAGAGGAAGGGGCGGGCGGGAGGGGGATTTAGTGGAAGGGGCGGGCGGGAGGGGTATTTAGTGGAAGGGCGGGCGGGAGGGGGATTTAGTGGAAGGGGCGGGCGGGAGGGGGATTTAGTGGAAGGGGTGGGCGGGAGGGGGATTTAGTGGAAGGGGCGGGTGGGCGGGCGGGAGGGGGATTTAGTGGAAGCGGCGGGCGGGCGGGAGGGGGATTTAGTGGAAGGGGCGGGCGGGCGGGAGGGGGATTTAGTGGAAGGAGCGGGCGGGCGGGAGGGGATTTAGTGGAAGGGGCGGGCGGGCGGGCGGGCGGGCGGGAGGGGGATTTAGGGGAAGGGGCGGGTTGGCGGGAGGGGGATTTAGTGGAAGGGGTGGGCGGGCGGGAGGGGGATTTAGTGGAAGGGGCGGGCGGGCGGGAGGGGGATTTAGTGGAAGGGGCGGGCGAGCGGGAGGGGGATTTAGTGGAAGGGGCGGGGGCTTTGGTTGAAGAGCGGAGGGCTTTGGTGTGGGCGGTGGCTTTGTTAGAAAGGAAGGGAGGGCGGGGTCTTAAAAGGAAGGGGCGGGAGGGCTGCGGCCCGGAACGATGCGGGGGCGGAAGGGGGCTTGTATGGAACGAAGGGGTGGTAGAGCGGGGGCCTGGAAGTAAGGGGTGGGAAAGTGGGTGGTAGGGCAGGGGCTTTGAAGGAAGGGGTGGGAGGGCATGGGCTTGGAACTAAGGGGTTGGAGGGCGGGGCTTGTGTGGAAGGAAGGGGTGGGAGGGAGGGGTCTGGTGTCGAGGAGGGCAATGGAAGCTAGATGTTGGCAGGATACTGCCCTGAACAGTCTTCCGGTCGAGCGCTGAAAAAAATAGAGAAACATTTTAGAAATTGTTGAAATAAGGTAAAAACTACAGACAAATACTTGTTCTTTAGATATAAAATGCTGGGGCTACAGAATATCCGCTACCTGTAATGGTACCTTTCATTCTTGTATTGGTTACCTGGCGCCTGTGGGAAAACCCATTTGGTAAGGTGGATATGTAAGCTAGCGCTACAGCAGCCGTTTGTGCCTCACCCCCCATTGGCCACCAGGGAATCAGCAGTGATATCTGTAGGGCAGATCGTTACTCAGTCACAAGAATGTTAAATGGCCACAAAGGCCAGCACATGATACAGTTGGGCTCATTCATCAACACTGGGCAAAACTGCACCTGGGCAGTAACCCATAGCAACCATATAGCTATTACCTTTGTTCAGTCAGTTACACGTAGAACTATGAAAACAAACATCTTATTGGCCACTGTTTATTACCTCCCCAGTGCAGAGTGTTGGTAGTTACAACCAAATCTCCTCCTCCTCCACCTCCTGGAAGATGGGGCTTGATTGGAAGGAAGGGGTGGGAGGGAGGGGGCATGGAACAAAGCGGGGGGCGGGTGGGGGCTTCTCTGGATCGAAGGGGTGGGAGAGTGGGGGCCTGGAACTAAGGGGTTGGAGGTTGGGGCTTGATTGGAAGGAAGGGGTGGGAGGGAGGGGGCATGGAACAAAGCGGGGGGCGGGTGGGGGCTTCTGTGGATCGAAGGAGTGGGAGAGTGGGGGCCTGGAACTAAGGGGTTGGAGGTTGGGGCTTGATTGGAAGGAAGGGGTGGGAGGGAGGGGGCTTGGAACAAAGCGGGGGGCGGGAGGGGGCTTGTATGGAACGAAGGGGTGGGAGAGTGGGGTCCTGGAACTAAGGGATTGGAGGATGGGGCTTGATTGGAAGGAAGGGGTGGGAGGGAGGGGGCTTGGAACAAAGCGGGGGGCGGGTGGGGGCTTGTGTGGAACAAAGGGGTGGGAGAGTGGGGGCCTGGAACTAAGGGGTTGGAGGGTGGGGCTTGATTGGAAGGAAGGGGTGGGAGGGAGGGGGCTTGGAACAAAGCGGGGGGTGGGTGGGGGCTTGTGTGGAACAAAGGGGTGGGAGAGTGGGGGCCTGGAACTAAGGGGTTGGAGGGTGGGGCTTGATTGGAAGGAAGGGGTGGGAGGGAGGGGGCTTGGAACAAAGCGGGGGGCGGGTGGGGGCTTGTGTGGAACGAAGGGGTATGAGAGTGGGGTCCTGGAACTAAGGGGTTCTTCCTCCTGTTGAAGACATAAAAAAAAGATTTTTTTTAAAAATGCCATGGCTGAAAGTAAAGCAAAGTTTTGAAAAGTCTTATTTGATATAAATATATGAGAAATAGAAGGTGTATGTTGCTGTGTAACACAAGGCATAATAATAACATGTTTGTGTTAGGCTGATGCCACACGTGGCAGATTGTGGGACTTGCAGGCTAAGAGTCGGGCCCTATGCTGGCATCATGTCCCCAGAACCATTGCGTTGGCCTGGGTGCAGGCACACATGGCGGATTTCGGCCCAGAAATGCGTGAGTATTTAATTCTTCTTCAAAGCCCCACTGTGTGTGCCTGTGCCCGGGCTGACGCAATGGTTCTGGGTGCAGACCAGGAAGAAGCTCATGCCGGTGTAGGGGCTGATTCTTGGCTACTAAAGAAACAAATTGCCACCCCAAAGTGAATCTGCATTTGATATTCTCTTAAAATGTTTTTCTCTATTGTGACCCTATTATTTTTTCTTACCTGACAGATGTCCGTGTCAGGGATCTCTGGAGTCTCCTGATTAAAGAAAAGGTAAGAGAAAGATGTTGCACGTTGTAATAAAGCAGCTAATATACAGCCTTACGTAAAATATAGAGTGATTTTTATTTGCCCCCTACTCTCCCCTCTCTTATGCTTACCCGGCAGTTGTCTATAGCCGGCTCCATTTTGTGCTCTGGTTTCTCCTCCTAAGAGAAATAAAGTTACCTGATCAGTTTACTATAACTCTGTAGTTTAGTATGTAAAAAGGACCTTGTACAATACAAATTCAAATTCACAAGTTCCAAAACCCAAACCATGTTATGTATGTTTATTTTTTACTACTTAGCTGGCAGTTTTTGCCAGGGATTTCTGGTGGTTCCTGGTTAAGAGATGAAAGTCAAGTTATCAAATCAACTCAGCTTTTTAGAAAGAAGTGAATATAAGTTATATGTAATATTCAGGGACTGGTGTTTTATTATTGAATTATTTGCTACTCACTTGGCAAACGGCGTTGCCAGATCCAACCGATGGTACCTGGTTAAGAGAGGAAAATTGATCAGAGCCATGGATGTCTTCTAAATTGGGGGGGACAGTGCTAGAACTATTGTATGTACTGATTCATATGTGGATGGAATTAACATTTATATCACAAGTTATATGGGTACGGGGTTCATTGGCTATAGGTGTCTGTTTGCAAACAGTCATATTAAATGGTAAATTCTGTTAAAGTCAACACAACATTTAGGAAGAAGCTAATGATATAAGGAATCTATGATACCGACTCCTTTACTACTTACCAGGCAGATAAATTCCTGGGGCTCCTCAGTGGGCTCCTCCTGGGTGAGTGAAACAAAAGTTGACATTACTTTATGGAAAGAGAAGGCCTAAGCACACATCTGGGTTTAGGCTTCCAGGTAACAGGATTTTCTCGGTAAGATATTTTACCACCTCAGACCAGTACAAATATATAGAAGGGCAAGCCCAGCATCTGCATATTGACATACGGGGCAGGGGGCATTGGGTTTTTGCCTATGGTATTTAGCTTCAGGGGGTAATATATGTCCTATGAATTATTCCAAATCTTATCTTTTGTGGAAATCAGATAACTATACATTTCACATGGGGCTTCTTCCCACAAATCTTCCTCTAGGTTAGGAAGATCTCTGACCCATTAAAAAATATGTTAATATTAAAAAATATGTTAATATGTTTGGTGTTCGCTTTCATGGGCCCCAAACAGAACAATGTTTAGAGATCATCAGTAACTGAGTTGGAGGACAAATTTGTCCCTCCATGAAGTTTCCCACAGAATGAAATATGTGAAATAAAATCCTTACCTTGCCGAAGCAAGGGAAAAAACGCCTCAAACGCTTGAACACTTTGTTCATCGCTCGCTGAAAAAAAGAAAAAACATCACGTTAGCACTTCCCAATACTGTGTTCTATGTACAATTTATTTAATTTTTGGCGAGCAGCGAATTTTCCCGCCCAGCACTACTATAGAGCTGAAAGCGGATACCCAGGCAGGAGAATTACCCCTTAAAATACCCCCTGAGAAAGGAGTTCCTGCCCAATACCGCTGTCAGATCTAAAGGCTTTTCTTGCTGGGCCCGTGCCCTTTTTGATAATGAGAAGCACAGTCCCAGGAAAGAGATGAGCCGCCTAACAAGTTGCCCCCCCCCCCCCCACCCCAGTAAATTGAGACTTGCTGTAGAAGAAATCATAAACTGTTTCACTGGTTCCCATTTGCTACATTACCTCTTAAATGAAGCTCTCCAGGTGATGTTAAAAAAAAAAAAGATGGAATGGAGGGGCCGGCCCAGGGCCGGAGTCCCTAAGGGACCCCCTCAGTAGGTGCTGGCTCTCCTCTAGGCTCGTTCAACTAAAGATGGAAAAGGTGAACTGAGGAGAAGCCAGAAAAATCACAGTCTAAAAAAACTGGTTAAGCGCCGAAGCAGCAAAACGCCAACTAGTCGCACACCGCAGCAATCTGTATAGAGACGGGAATAAAAAGGGCAAGTCAGCTTCATGGATAATGCATTTACCATTTTAACGTGCAACATTGCATGAGGGGCCCCATTCAAAGTGTTCCCCCGAAATCTCACGCTTACTAACACTCAGGCTGGGATTCCATTTGGTACCTAGGGGGTTAAATTGGTACTAGGGCTCATTTACTAACATAGGTGCCTAAATGCAAGTTGCAGTTGCCAATAGCAACCAATCAGTAATTGGCTGTTACCATTCCCCTAAGGGGCATCACCATAATTTCAGAAGCACTGATTTAGATTTACCCCCTGCAATAGTAAGAAATAGTAAATCAGGCCCTGTGTCCATGGTAAGTGCAAGTACATTCAGTTACACATTAAGGTTGGTACATAAGGGCAGGCAGATACCCGGGGGCAGAGGGGCAAAACTCTTAGCAGCCTGTCAGTACTGCCCAACCCTGGGTCTGTGTCTCCCAACCAGCGCTAGGAGGAAAGGCGCCTGCAATTCTCCAAATTCACTAAAGTCGTTGACAGGAGCAACATCCCCTAGTCTGGGGGGGGGTAGTCACCCAACTATTGCCCCTCTTTTTTAGCTAAAATAAGGGTTTTTAGGCAAAACATCTACTACAGGAGAGATGCTTGCTTACCTCTCACCACAATGGCAACCAACGGACTCTACCAACTGTCACTATCCTAGAGTGAAGGCAGCTCTCATCATATGACAAATTTTTATGGGCTTTATTTGCCCTTAGATGTGCAGTACATACATTGTATGTACTTATTGTGTACCCAGGTTGGTACATAAGGGCAGGGCAGATACCCGGGGGCAGAGGGGCAAAACTCTTAGGAGCCTGTCAGTACTGGGAACAACAAGCCCATTTTAGTGGAAAATTCTCCAAATTCACTAAAACCAGTGACAGGAGCAGCATCCCCTAGTCTGGGGGGGGGGAGTCAACCAACTATTGCCCCTCTTTTTTAGCTAAAATAAGGGTTTTTAGACAAAACATCTATCAGAGGAGATGCACGCTTACCTCTCACCACAATGGCAACCAACGGACTGTACCAACTGTCACTTTCCTAGGGTGAAGGCAGCTCTCATCACATTGACATCACATGGACATCACAATGCAGGCGCTGCTGTTAAAGGTTAAGGGGTATAGTTATCATGCTGTGTAAAAAGTGGAGTAAAGCATTACCGGTGATGTTACCCAGGGCAACGAATAAGCAATTAGATTTCAACAGCTAGAAAACCAAATCAAAGCATCTGATTGGCTGCTATATATCACCGGTGATGTTTTACTCCACTTTTTACACAGCATGATAAATATACCCCTAAGTGTACCCTTTTGATGAGTGAGGTTTATATGGGCTTTGTTTGCTCTTAGATGGGCAGTACATACTGTAACTATAAACCCAGTGAGAATGAGGAATGAATGGATATTGGGGAGTTGTATCAGGAGTCAGAACCAGCAGTGCAGAGAAGGGAAAGGGACAGACAGACACAGTGACAGTTACGCATAACTATAAACCCAGTGAGAATGAGGAATGAATGGATATTGGGGAGTTGTATCAGGAGTCAGATCCAGCAGTGCAGAGAACGGAAAGGGACAGACAGACACAGGGACAGTTACACATAACTATAAAACTTGTGAGAAAGAGGACTGAATGGATATTGGGGCGTTGTATCAGGAGTCCGAACCAGCAGTGCAGAGAAGGGAAATGGACGGACATAGTGACAGTTACACATAACTATAAACCCAGTGAGAATGAGGAATGAATAGATATTCGGGAGTTTTATCAGGAGTCAAAACCAGCAGTGCAGAGAACAAAACGGGACAGGTGAGAATTCGGGAGTTGTATCAGGAGTCAGAACCAGCAGTGCAGAGAACAGAACGGGACAGGTGAGAATGAGGAATGAATGGATATTGGGGAGTTTCATCAGGAGTCAGAACCAGCACTGCAGAGAACAGAAAGGGACAGACAGACAGACATAGTTACAATTACACATAACTATAAACCAGGTGAGAATAAGAAATGAACGGATATTGGGGAGTTGTATCAGGAGTCAGAACCAGCAGTGCAGAGAAGGGAAAGGGACACAGTGACAGTTACACATAACTATAAACCCAGTGAGAATGAGGAATGAATGGATATTGGGTAGTTGTATCAGGAGTCAGAACCAGCAGTTCCGGAAAGGGACAGACAGACACAGTGAGAGTTACACATAACTATAAACCTAGTGAGAATGAGGAATAAATGGATATTGGGAAGTTGTATCAGGTGTCAGAACCAGCAGTGTAGAGAAGAGAAAGGGACAGACAAACATAGTGACTGTTACACATAACTATAAACCCAGTGAGAATTAGGACTGAATCGATATTGGGGAGTTTTATCAGGAGTCAGAACCAGCAGTGCAGAGAAGGGAAAGGGACACAGTGACAGTTACACATAACTATAAACCCAGTGAGAATGAGGAATGAATGGATATTGGGGAGTTGTATCAGGAGTCAGAACCAGCAGTGCAGAGAAGGGAAATGGACAGACACAGTGACAGTTACACATAACAATAAACCCAGTGAGAATGAGGAATGAATGGATATTGGGAAGTTGTATCAGGAGTCAGAACCAGCAGTGCAGAGAAGGGAAAGGGACAGACAGACACAGTGACAGTTACACATAACTATAAACCCAGTGAGAATGAGTACTGAATTGATATTGGGGAGTTGTATCAGAAGTCAGAACCTGCCGTTCCGGAAAGGGAAAGGGACAGATAGACACAGTGAGAGTTACACATAACTATAAACCCAGTGAGAATGAGTACTGAATTGATATTGGGGAGATATTTCAGGAGTCGGAACCAGCAGTGCAATGAAGAGAAAGGGACAGACAAGCACAGTGTAAGTTACACATAACTGTAAACCCAGTGAGAATGAGGAATTAATCGGTATTGGGAAGTTGTATCAGGAGTCAGAATCTGCAGTTCCGGAAAGGGAAAGGGACAGACAGACACAGTGAGAGTTACACATAACTATAAATCCAGTGAGAATGAGGACTGAATCGATATTGGGAAGTTGTATCAGAAGTCAGAACCTGCAGTTCTGGAAAGGGACAGACAGACACAGTGACAGTTACACATAACTATAAACCCAGTGAGAATGAAGAATGAATGGATATTGGGAAGTTGTATCAGGTGTCAGAACCAGCAGTGTAGAGAAGAGAAAGGGACAGACAGACACAGTGAGAGTTGCACATAACTATAAACCCTGTGAGAATGAGGAATTAATGGATATTGGGAAGTTGTATCAGGTGTCAGAACCAGCAGTGTAGAGAAGAGAAAGGGACAGACAGACACAGTGAGAGTTACACATAACTATAAACCCAGTGAGAATGAGGAATGAATAGATATTGGGGAGTTGTATCAGTAGTCAGAACCAGCAGTGCAGAGAAGGGAAAGGGACAGACAGACACAGTGACAGTTACGCATAACTATAAACCCAGTGAGAATGAGGAATGAATGGATATTGGGGAGTTGTATCAGGTGTCAGATCCAGCAGTGCAGAGAACGGAAAGGGACAGACAGACACAGGGACAGTTACACATAACTATAAAACTTGTGAGAAAGAGGACTGAATGGATATTGGGGCGTTGTATCAGGAGTCAGAACCAGCAGTGCAGAGAAGGGAAATGGACGGACATAGTGACAGTTACACATAACTATAAACCCAGTGAGAATGAGGAATGAATAGATATTCGGGAGTTTTATCAGGAGTCAAAACCAGCAGTGCAGAGAACAAAACGGTACAGGTGAGAATTCGGGAGTTTTATCAGGAGTCAGAACCAGCAGTGCAGAGAACAGAACGGGACAGGTGAGAATGAGGAATGAATGGATATTGGGGAGTTTCATCAGGAGTCAGAACCAGCACTGCAGAGAACAGAAAGGGACAGACAGACAGACATAGTTACAATTACACATAACTATAAACCAGGTGAGAATAAGAAATGAACGGATATTGGGGAGTTGTATCAGGAGTCAGAACCAGCAGTGCAGAGAAGGGAAAGGGACACAGTGACAGTTACACATAACTGTAAACCCATTGTGAATGAGGAATGAATGGATACTGGGAGGTTGTATCAGGAGTCAGAACCAGCAGTGCAGAGAAGGGAAAGGGACAGACAGACACAGTGACAGTTACACATAACTATAAACCCAGTGAGAATGAGTACTGAATTGATATTGGGGAGTTGTATCAGAAGTCAGAACCTGCAGTTCCGGAAAGGGAAAGGGACAGACAGACACAGTGAGAGTTACACATAACTATAAACCCAGTGAGAATGAGTACTGAATTGATATTGGGGAGATGTTTCAGGAGTCGGAACCAGCAGTGCAGAGAAGAGAAAGGGACAGACAAACACAGTGTAAGTTACACATAATTGTAAACCCAGTGAGAATGAGGAATGAATCGGTATTGGGAAGTTGTATCAGGAGTCAGAACCTGCAGTTCCGGAAAGGGAAAGGGACAGACAGACACAGTGAGAGTTACACATAACTATAAACCCAGTGAGAGTGAGGAATGAATGGATATTGGGAAGTTAAATCAGGAGTCAGAACCAGCAGTTCCGGAAAGTGAAAGGGACAGACAGACACAGTAACAGTTACACATAACTATAAACCCAGTGAGAATGAGGAATGAATGGATATTGGGAAGTTGTATCAGGAGTCAGAACCAGCAGTGCAGAGAAGGGAAAGGGACAGACAGACACAGTGACAGTTACACATAACTATAAACCCAGTGAGAATGAGGACTGAATCGATATTGGGGAGTTGTATCAGGAGTCAGAACCCGCAGTGCAGAGAAGGGAAAGGGACAGACAGACACAGTGACAGTTACACATAACTATAAACCCAGTTATAATGAGTACTGAATCGATATTGGGGCGTTGTATCAGGAGTCAGAACCGACAGTGCAGAGAAGGGAAAGGGACAGACAGACACAGTGACAGTTACACATAACTATAAACCCAGTGAGAATGAGGACTGAATCGATATTGGGGAGTTGTATCAGGAGTCAAAACCAGCAGTGCAGAGAACATAACGGGACAGGTGAGAATGAGGTTAGAATTCGGGAGTTGTATCAGGAGTCAGAACCAGCAGTGCAGAGAACAGAACGGGACAGGTGAGAATGAGGAATGAATGGATGTTGGGGAGTTGCATCAGGAGTCAGAACCAGCAGTGCAGAGAACAGAAAGGGACAGACAGACAGACATAGTGACAATTACACATAACTATAAACCAGGTGAGAATAAGAAATGAACGGATATTGGGGAGTTTTATCAGGAGTCAGAACCAGCAGTGCAGAGAAGGGAAAGGGACACAGTGACAGTTACACATAACTATAAACCCAGTGAGAATGAGTACTGGTTTGATATTGGGGAGTTGTATCAGAAGTCAGAACCTGCAGTTCCGGAAAGGGAAAGGGACAGACAGACACAGTGACAGTTACACATAACTATAAACCCAGTGAGAATGAGTACTGAATTGATATTGGGGAGATGTTTCAGGAGTCGGAACCAGCAGTGCAGAGAAGAGAAAGGGACAGACAAACACAGTGTAAGTTACACATAACTGTAAACCCAGTGAGAATGAGTAATGAATCGGTATTGGGAAGTTGTATCAGGAGTCAGAACCTGCAGTTCCGGAAAGGGAAAGGGACAGACAGACACAGTGAGAGTTACACATAACTATAAACCCAGTGAGAATGAGGAATGAATGGATATTGGGAAGTTGTATCAGGTGTCAGAACCAGCAGTATAGAGAAGAGAACGGGACAGATAGACACAGTGACAGTTACAAATAACTATAAACCCAGTGAGAATAAGGACTGAATCGATATTGGGAAGTTGTATCAGGAGTCAGAACCTGCAGTTCCGGAAAGTGAAAGGGACAGACAGACACAGTGAAAGTTACACATAACTATAAACCCAGTGAGAATGAGGACTGAATCGATATTGGGGAGTTGTATCAGGAGTCAGAACCCGCAGTGCAGAGAAGGGAAAGGGACAGACAGACACAGTGACAGTTACACATAACTATAAACCCAGTTATAAGGAGTACTGAATCGATATTGGGGCGTTGTATCAGGAGTCAGAACCGACAGTGCAGAGAAGGGAAAGGGACAGACAGACACAGTGACAGTTACACATAACTATAAACCCAGTGAGAATGAGGACTGAATCGATATTGGGGAGTTGTATCAGGAGTCAAAACTAGCAGTGCAGAGAACATAACGGGACAGGTGAGAATGAGGTTAGAATTCGGGAGTTGTATCAGGAGTCAGAACCAGCAGTGCAGAGAACAGAACGGGACAGGTGAGAATGAGGAATGAATGGATATTGGAGAGTTTCATCAGGAGTCAGAACCAGCACTGCAGAGAACAGAAAGGGACAGACAGACAGACATAGTTACAATTACACATAACTATAAACCAGGTGAGAATAAGAAATGAACGGATATTGGGGAGTTGTATCAGGAGTCAGAACCAGCAGTTCCGGAAAGGGACAGACAGACACAGTGAGAGTTACACATAACTATAAACCCAGTGGGAATGAGGAATGAATGGATATTGGGAAGTTGTATCAGGTGTCGATATTGGGGAATCGATATTGGGGAGTTTTATCAGGAGTCAGAACCAGCAGTGCAGAGAAGGGAAAGGGACACAGTGACAGTTACACATAACTATAAACCCAGTGAGAATGAGGAATGAATGGATATTGGGGAGTTGTATCAGGAGTCAGAACCAGCAGTGCAGAGAAGGGAAATGGACAGACACAGTGACAGTTACACATAACAATAAACCCAGTGAGAATGAGGAATGAATGGATATTGGGAAGTTGTATCAGGAGTCAGAACCAGCAGTGCAGAGAAGGGAAAGGGACAGACAGACACAGTGACAGTTACACATAACTATAAACCCAGTGAGAATGAGTACTGAATTGATATTGGGGAGTTGTATCAGAAGTCAGAACCTGCAGTTCCGGAAAGGGAAAGGGACAGACAGACACAGTGAGAGTTACACATAACTATAAACCCAGTGAGAATGAGTACTGAATTGATATTGGGGAGATATTTCAGGAGTCGGAACTAGCAGTGCAGAGAAGATAAAGGGACAGACAAACACAGTGTAAGTTACACATAACTGTAAACCCAGTGAGAATGAGGAATTAATCGGTATTGGGAAGTTGTATCAGGAGTCAGAATCTGCAGTTCCGGAAAGGGAAAGGGACAGACAGACACAGTGAGAGTTACACATAACTATAAACCCACTGAGAATGAGGAATGAATGGATATTGGGAAGTTGTATCAGGTGTCAGAACCAGCAGTACAGAGAAGAGAACGGGACAGACAGACACGGTGACAGTTACAAATAACTATAAACCCAGTGAGAATGAGGACTGAATTGATATTGGGAAGTTGTATCAGAAGTCAGAACCTGCAGTTCTGGAAAGGGACAGACAGACACAGTGACAGTTACACATAACTATAAACCCAGTGAGAATGAAGAATGAATGGATATTGGGAAGTTGTATCAGGAGTCAGAACCAGCAGTGCAGAGAAGGGAAAGGGACAGACAGACACAGTGACAGTTACACATAACTATAAACCGAGTGAGAATGAGGAATGAATAGATATTCGGGATTTTTATCAGGAGTCAGAACCAGCAGTGTAGAGAATAGAACGGGACAGGTGAGATTGAGGTGAGAATTCGGGAGTTGTATCAGGAGTCATAACCAGCAGTGCAGAGAACAGTACGGGACATGTGAGAATGAGGAATGAATGGATATTGGGGAGTTATATCAGGAGTTGGAACAAGCAGTGCAGAGAAGGGAAAGGGACAGACAAAAACACTGACAGTTACACATAACTATAAACCCAGTGAGAATGAGGACTGAATCGATATTGGGGAGTTATATCAGGAGTTGGAACAAGCAGTGCAGAGAAGGGAAAGGGACAGACAAAAACACTGACAGTTACACATAACTATAAACCCAGTGGGAATGAGGACTGAATCGATATTGGGGAGTTGTATCAGGAGTAAAAACCAGCAGTGCAGAGAAGGGAAAGGGACAGACAGACACAGTGAAAGTTACACAGAACTATAAACCCAGTGAGAATAAGGAATTAATGGGTATTGGGAAATTTTGTCAGGAGTCACAACCAGCAGTGCAGAGAAGTTAAAGGGACAGAAAGAGTGAGAGTTACACATAACTATAAACCCAGTGAAAATGAGGAATTAATGGATATTGGGGAGTTGTATCAGGAGTCAGAACCAGCAGTGCAGAGAAGAGAAAGGGACAGACAAAAACAGTGAGAGTTACACATAACTATAAACCTAGTGAGAATAAGGACTGAATGGATATCGGGGCGTTGTATCAGGAGTCAGAACCAGCAGTGCAGAGAAGTGAAATGGACAGACACAGGGAGAGTTACACATAACTATAAACCGAGTGAGAATGAGGAATGAATAGATATTCGGGAGTTGTATCAAGAGTCGGAACCAGCAGTACAGAGAAGAGAAAGGGACAGACAGACACAGTGAGAGTTACACATAACTATAAACCGAGTGAGAATGAGGAATGAATAGATATTCGGGAGTTGTATCAGAAGTCAGAACCAGCAGTGCAGAGAACATAAAGGGACAGAGAGACACAGTGACAGTTACACATAACTATAAACCCAGTGAGAATGAGGAATGAATAGATATTCGGGATTTTTATCAGGAGTCAGAACCAGCAGTGTAGAGAATAGAACGGGACAGGTGAGATTGAGGTGAGAATTCGGGAGTTGTATCAGGAGTCATAACCAGCAGTGCAGAGAACAGTACGGGACATGTGAGAATGAGGAATGAATGGATATTGGGGAGTTATATCAGGAGTTGGAACAAGCAGTGCAGAGAAGGGAAAGGGACAGACAAAAACACTGACAGTTACACATAACTATAAACCCAGTGAGAATGAGGACTGAATCGATATTGGGGAGTTGTATCAGAAGTAAAAACCAGCAGTGCAGAGAAGGGAAAGGGACAGACAGACACAGTGAAAGTTACACAGAACTATAAACCCAGTGAGAATAAGGAATTAATGGGTATTGGGGATTTTTGTCATGAGTCACAACCAGCAGTGCAGAGAAGTTAAAGGGACAGAAAGAGTGAGAGTTACACATAACTATAAACCCAGTGAAAATGAGGAATTAATGGATATTGGGGAGTTGTATCAGGAGTCAGAACCAGCAGTGCAGAGAAGAGAAAGGGACAGACAAAAACAGTGAGAGTTACACATAACTATAAACCTAGTGAGAATAAGGACTGAATGGATATCGGGGCGTTGTATCAGGAGTCAGAACCAGCAGTGCAGAGAAGTGAAATGGACAGACACATTGACAGTTACACATAACTATAAACCCAGTGAGAATGAGGAATGATTAGATATTCGGGAGTTTTATCAGGAGTCATAACCAGCAGTGCAGATAACAAAACGGGACAGGTGAGAATGAGGTTAGAATTCGGGAGTTGTATCAGGAGTCAGAACCAGCAGTGCAGAGAAGAGAAAGGGACAGACAAAAACAGTGACAGTTACACATAATTATAAACCCAGTGAGAATGAGGACTGAATCGATATTGTGGAGTTGTATCAGGAGTCGGAACCAGCAGTACAGAGAAGAGAAAGGGACAGACAAACACAGTGAGAGTTACACATAACTATAAACCCAGTGAGAATGAGGAATAAGTAGATATTCGGGAGTTTTATCAGGAGTCAGAACCAGCAGTGTAGAGAACAGAACGGGACAGGTGAGAATGAGGAATGAATGGATATTGGGGAGTTAAATCAGGAGACGGAACAAGCAGTGCAGAGAAGAGAAAGGGACAGACAAACACAGTGAGAGTTACACATAACTATAAACCCAGTGAGAATGAGGAATGAGTAGATATTCGGGAGTTGTATCAGGAGTCATAACCAACAGTGCAGAGAACAGTACGGGACAGGTGAGAATGAGGAATGAATGGATATTGGGGAGTTAAATCAGGAGACGGAACAAGCAGTGCAGAGAAGAGAAAGGGACAGACAAACACAGTGAGAGTTACACATAACTATAAACCCAGTGAGAATGAGGACTGAATCGATATTGAGGAGTTGTATCAGGAGTCGGAACAAGCAGTGCAGTGAGGAGAAAGGGACAGACAAACTCAGTGACAGTTACACATAACTATAAACCCAGTGAGAATGAGGAGTGAATAAATATTGGGGAGTTTTATCAGGAGTCAGAACCAGCAGTGCAGAGAACAGAACAGGACAAGTGAGATTGATATTGGGGAGTTGTATTAGGAGTCAGAACCAGCAGTGCAGTGAAGAGGAAGGGACAGACAGACACAGTGACAGTTACACATAACTAGAAACCCAGAATGAATAGATATTGGGGCGTTTTATCAGGAGTCAAAACCAGCAGTGCAGAGAAGGGAAATGGACAGACACAGTGACAGTTACACATAACTATAAAGCCAGTGAGAATGATGAATGAATAGATATTCGGGAGTTTTACCAGGAGTCAGAACCAGCAGTGCAGAGAACAGAACGGGACAGGTGAAAATGCGGTGAGAATTCGGGAGCTGGATCAAGAGTCAGAACCAGCAGTGCAGAGAACAGAACAGGACAGGGGAGAATGATATTGGGAAGTTGTATCAGGAGTCAGAACCAGCAGTGCAGAGAACGGAAAGGGACAGACAGACACAGGGACAGTTACACATAACTATAAACCCAGTGAGAATAAGGACTGAATGGATATTTTGGCGTTTTATCAGGAGTCAAAACCAGCAGTGCAGAGAAGGGTAATGGACAGACACAGTGACAGTTACACATAACTATAAACCCAGTGAGAATGAGAAATAAATAGATATTTGGGAGTTTTATCAGGAGTCAGAACCAGCAGTGCAGATAACAGAACGGGACAGGTGAGAATGAGGTGAGAATTCAGGAGTTGTATCAGGAGTCAGAACCAGCAGTGCAGAGAAGAGAAAGGGACAGACAAAAACAGTGACAGTTACACATAATTATAAACCCAGTGAGAATGAGGACTGAATCGATATTGTGGAGTTTTATCAGGAGTCGGAACCAGCAGTACAGAGAAGAGAAAGGGACAGACAAACACAGTGAGAGTTACACATAACTATAAACTCAGTGAGAATGAGGAATGAATAGATATTCGGGAGTTTTATCAGGAGTCAGAACCAGCAATGTAGAGAACAGAACGGGACAGGTGAGATTGAGGTGAGAATTCGGGAGTTGTATCAGAAGTCGGAACCAGCAGTGCAGAGAACAGTACGGGACAGGTGAGAATGAGGAATGAATGGATATTGGGGAGTTATATCAGGAGTCGGAACAAGCAGTGCAGAGAAGGGAAAGGGACAGACAAACACAGTGACAGTTACACATAACTATAAACCCAGTGAGAATGAGGACTGAATCGATATTGGGGAGTTATATCAGGAGTCGGAACCAGCAGTGCAGAGGAGAGAAAGGGACAGACAAACACAGCGAAAGTTACACATAACTATAAACCCAGTGAGAATGAGGAATAAATAGATATTCGGGATTTTTATCAGGAGTCAGAACCAGCAGTGCAGAGAACAGTACGGGACAGGTGAGAATGAGGAATGAATGGATATTGGGGAGTTGTATCAGGAGTCAGAACCAGCAGTGCAGAGAAGGGAAAGAGACAGACATGGTGACAGTTACACATTACTATAAACTCAGTGAGAATTAGGAATGAATGGATATTGGGAAGTTGTATCAGGAGTCAGAACCAGCAGTGCAGAGAAGGGAAAGAGACAGACACGGTGACAGTTACACATAACTATAAACTCAGTGAGAATGAGGAATGAATGGGTATTGGGGAGTTGTGTCAGGAGTCAGAACCAGCAGTGCAGAGAAGGGAAAGGGACAGACACAGTGACAGTTACACATAACTATAAACCCAGTGAGAATGAGGAATGAATGGATATTGGGGAGTTGTATCAGGAGTCAGAACCAGCAGTGCAGAGAAGGGAAAGAGACAGACACGGTGACAGTTACACATAACTATAAACTCAGTGAGAATGAGGAATGAATGGATATTGGGGAGTTGTATCAGGAGTCAGAACCAGCAGTGCAGAGAAGAGAAAGGGACAGACAAGCACAGTGAGAGTTACACATCACTATAAACCCAGTGAGAATGAGAACTGAATGGATATTGGGGAGTTGTATCAGGAGTCAGAACGAGCAGTCACTGAGGCGTTCTGTGCCCATATAAAGGCACAAGGCTGCAGGCTGAGTTATACAGGGAACTCTGAGTATCACTCATGTATTATAAGGGATAATGTACCCCCTACTGTAAATGATAAGGATATTAGCAGTCACTGAGGGGTTCTGTGCCCATATAAAGGCACAAGGCTGCAGGCTGAGTTATACAGGGAACTCTGAGTATTACTCATATATTATAGGGGATAATGTACCCCCTACTGTGATTGGTTAATCCTGGGCACTTAATAGGGGAGCAGTCACCAGTAAGAGAGGGAATACACCTTCTAAACATGTTATTATTCCCCTTCTGGAACCAGGGTGTCGGGGGGGGTCAGTGTTATGTCTCCCCTCTAACGTGTCGGCAGTTAGCGAGCTTCATAGGAAGTCATTAGCAGCGACGGAGGGAAGAAGGGCCTTCAGTTCACTTGCCCCAGGCATGGACAAGGAATTCCGTGCCCCCACTGCCTGAGCCTGGGATTTACCTCTCTACCTCTGTACCAAATCCTCCCTTTTTCCCCACCAGGTACAATGTCTGGACAAAAGGGCACGGCCCCACAAACATATATATAACATATGACAATATAATTCTTTCACATATGAATGAAGGGAGATATCCCTACAGTGAGCACCAACCATTTGGGGTTTTGCTGCGCTACCTCCATTAATGTGGGGGATGGTCTTGTGATAACATGGGTGTGGTTTGAAGTGGGTGTGGTTTTAAAAGGGGGAATGGTCAAAACTGGCTTCCATTATCGGCCCTCCACCATGTAGGCCAGAAAAATTCCAGTCCTCGGTACCACAGAAGTTGGACAGCACTGAGTTACTGAGAGCTATTAACAGCAGTGGGGATTGGATACACTGGGAGCTGAAGTCTGAACTTCCTCCCGGTCCATCCAATCCCCACACGGCTTGTCCGGGACTTAAACTTTGATGAAAAACCCAGCAGGACAGAGAGCTGTGCAGGGGAAAGAAGATGCAGGGATTCCTGTCAGAGGGAACATGTATGTAAGGGGGGAAGGGAGGGGGGAGTGAGGGGCACAGAGAAGGGAAAACAGGAGAGACTGGCACCTTTAGTGGGTACATGGAGGGGCATATGCCATATGTGTGCCCCCCCCCCCCCTCCCCAAGTAAAAACACCTGCTCCTGCCTTTGTGGCTCATTGGCTTTAAATTTGGAATGAGATTAAAAAAATAGCAAATAATTCCCTCTACCATTTAACATTTTATTCTTGAACCAACAAATGTATTTTTGTAGTTGTTTTATCAGTGTGTAGGCGCCAGTAGGGCTAATAGGAGCTAAGGAGGGTTTCTCCTATTTGGGTGCTATTCTCCTGCCTACCACAAGGTGGGGCTATTGAGAACATTGGGCAGCAGGAAAGATTTCTGAACCCTTTCTGAACTCTATCATGCTGAGATCTTCAGGCAAACCTTAAGGCAGCCTTCTGGAGACCTGATTTTTGGAAGGGTAATAGGATCTGGGGTTTCAAAGATCATTTGCTTTCATTGTATTTAATTAATTTGGTGATTAGGTTCTCGCTGCTTCTCACCGTGTGTATTTAATGTATTTTGTGTGAAGTTAATGAAGTGCTTATTTCCCATTTTCCAGGGATCGTACCAGCATTTGTGGAGTTAATGGAGCAGTACATCAGGGTAGGGGCCCATTTCTGGCCAGACTATGCAGGTGGGGGCACATACCATGAGCAGGAGAGAAGGAGGATCAGAGAGGAGCGTCAGCAGGTGAGTATGGAGAGGAATTCATCTATATTAACCCTTAGCAGTGTGTTTGCTCCCTGCTGTGTCTCATAAGCCCCCCCTCTGCCTCTGTCCCCTACCAACTCCCAGGTTAGGATAATGGCACACTAGGCATTATACATGGTGTTGGCACTGTGTATATACTTGCTGTGTGCCCTGTGGGCATTATACATGGTGTTGGCACTGCGTATATACTGGCTGTGTGCCCTGTGGGCATTATACATGGTGTTGGCACTGCGTATATACTTGCTGTTAGCCCTGTGGGCATTATACATGGTGTTGGCACTGCGTATATACTGGCTGTGTGCCCTGTGGGCATTATACATGGTGTTGGCACTGCGTATATACTGGCTATGTGCCCTGTGGGCATTATACATGGTGTTGGCACTGCGTATATACTTGCTGTTAGCCCTGTGGGCATTATACATGGTGTTGGCACTGCGTATATACTGGCTGTGTGCCCTGTGGGCATTATACATGGTGTTGGCACTGCGTATATACTTCCTATGTGCCCTGTGGGCATTATATATGGTTTTGGCACTGCGTATATACTGGCTGTGTTCCCTGTGGGCATTATACATGGTGTTGGCACTGCGTATATACTGGCTGTGTGCCCTGTGGGCATTATACATGGTGTTGGCACTGCGTATATACTGGCTGTGTGCCCTGTGGGCATTATACATGGTGTTGGCACTGCATATATACTGGCTGTGTGCCCTGTGGGCATTATACATGGTGTTGGCACTGCGTATATACTGGCTGTGTGCCCTGTGGGCATTATACATGGTGTTGGCATTAGAGTTCAGTAGGAATACTTATATAGCAGGTAGGGTGCCCTCATATCTGTATCTATGGCTCCCTGTATCTTTCAGCCCCATCAGGTACATATTAACCAATTATGTCCCTCAGCAGAACCCACTCAACTCCCTGCAGAGATCTTAACCCATTTAATTTTTCAACTAAAGCTCTCTGTCAGCAACACCGCCCAGTTTTACCCCAACCTGCCATTTTTATCAGCCCCCCCAGCAGTATTAATTACCCCGTTACACAATTGGTCACCTTAAGCAGAATGAGGCATGGGTGTCCCCCAATTTTCACCATAGGGATTCAAGAAAAACACAGAGACATATTTATGTAGATAAGTGGGGGTTGGGCATTCCTAAAAGCCAGTGATCCAGAGGAAGGCAAAAAATCCCTGGCACTGGGCCAATTTGTACCGAGGGTAAAAATTCCTTCCTGACCCCTAGAAACGGCAGTCGGGTTTACTCCCTGGATCAGGGCTTTATATGTTATGGCGGGGGCTTTGGTGGAAGGGGCGGACGGGGGCATTGGTGGAAGGGACGGGCGGGGGCTTTGGTGGAAGGGGTTTTTGGTGTAGGGGTTTTTGGTGGAAGGGGCGGGCAGGGGGGGATTTAATGGAAGAGCGGGCGTGGATGGGGCGGGCGATGTAGTGGATGGGGCGGGGGGGCGGGCGATGTAGTGGATGGGGCGGGGGGGCGGGCGATGTAGTGGATGGGGCGGGGGGGCGGGCGATGTAGTGGATGGGGCGGGGGGCGGGCGATGTAGTGGATGGGGCGGGCGGGCGGGCGATGTAGTGGATGGGGCGGGCGGCGATGTAGTGGATGGGGCGGGCGGGCGATGTAGTGGATGGGGCGGGCGGGCGATGTAGTGGGATTGGGGCGGGCGGGGGCGGGAGATGTAGTGGATGGGGCGGGCGGCGATGTAGTGGATGGGGCGGGCGGGCGATGTAGTGGATGGGCGGGCGGGCGATGTAGTGGATGGGGCGGGCGGGCGGGCGATGTAGTGGATGGGGCGGGCGGGCGGCGATGTAGTGGATGGGGCGGCGGGCGGGCGATGTAGTGGATGGGGCGGGCGGGCAGGCGATGTAGTGGATGGGGCGGGCGGGCGGGCGATGTAGTGGATGGGGCGGGCGGGCGATGTAGTGGATGGGGCGGGCGGGCGGGCGATGTAGTGGATTGGGCGGGGCGATGTAGTGGATGGGCGGGCCGGGCGATGTAGTGGATGGGGCGGGCGGGCGATGTAGAGGATGGGGCGGGCGGGCGATGTAGTGGATGGGGCGGGCGGGCGATGTAGTGAATGGGGCTGGCGGGCGGGCGATGTAGTGGATGGGGCGGGCGGGCGGGCCATGTAGTGGATGGGGCGGGCGATGTAGTGGATGGGGCGGGCGATGTAGTGGATGGGGCGGGCGGGCGATGTTAGTGGATGGGGCGGGCGGGCGATGTAGTGGATGGGGCAGGCGGGCGATGTAGTGGATGGGGCGGGCGGGCGATGTAGTGGATGGGGCGGGCGGGCGATGTAGTGGATGGGGCGGGCGGGCGATGTAGTGGATGGGGCGGGCGGGCGATGTAGTGGATGGGGCGGGCGGGCGGGCGATGTAGTGGATGGGGCGGGCGGGGCGGGCGATGTAGTGGATGGGCGGGCGGGCGGGCGATGTAGTGGATGGGGCGGGCGGGCGGGCGATGTAGTGGATGGGGCGGGCGGGCGGGCGATGTAGTGGATAGGGCGGGCGGGCGGGCGATGTAGTGGATAGGGGCGGGCGGGCGGGCGATGTAGTGGATGGGGCGGGCGGGCGATGTAGTGGATGGGGCGGGCGGGCGATGTAGTGGATGGGGGGCGGGCGGGCGATGTAGTGGATGGGCGGGCGGGCGATGTAGTGGATGGGGCGGGCGGGCGGGCGATGTAGTGGATGGGGCGGGCGGGCGATGTAGTGGATGGGGCGGGCGGGCGATGTAGTGGATGGGGCGGGCGATGTAGTGGATGGGGCATCCACTACTTCGCCCGCCCTCCCGCCCCATCCACTACATCGCCCGCCCTCCCGCCCCATCCGCTACATCGCCCGCCCTCCCGCCCCATCCGCTACATCGCCCGCCCTCCCGCCCCATCCGCTACATCGCCCGCCCTCCCGCCCCATCCGCTACATCTCCCGCCCCCCCGCCCCATCCGCTACATCTCCCGCCCCATCCGCTACATCTCCCGCCCCATCCGCTACATCGCCCGCCCTCCCGCCCCATCCGCTACATCGCCCGCCCTCCCGCCCCATCCGCTACATCGCCCGCCCTCCCGCCCCATCCGCTACATCGCCCGCCCTCCCGCCCCATCCGCTACATCGCCCGCCCTCCCGCCCCCATCCGCTACATCGCCCGCCCTCCCGCCCCATCCGCTACATCGCCCGCCCTCCCGCCCCCATCCACTACATCTCCCGCCCCATCCACTACATCTCCCGCCCCATCCGCTACATCGCCCGCCCTCCCGCCCCATCCGCTACATCGCCCGCCCTCCCGCCCCATCCGCTACATCGCCCGCCCTCCCGCCCCATCCGCTACATCGCCCGCCCTCCCCGCCCCATCCGCTACATCTCCCGCCCTCCCGCCCCATCCGCTACATCTCCCGCCCCATCCGCTACATCGCCCGCCCTCCCGCCCCATCCGCTACATCGCCCGCCCTCCCCGCCCTCCCGCCCCCATCAGCTACATCGCCCGCCCTCCCCGCCCTCCCGCCCCATCCGCTACATCGCCCGCCCTCCCGCCCCATCCGATACAGCGCCCATCCACTACATCGCCCGCCCGCCCCATCCACTACATCGCCCGCCCCATCCACTACATCGCCCGCCCGCCCCATCCACTACATCGCCCGCCCGCCCGCCCCATCCACTACATCGCCGCCCGCCCATCCACTACATCGCCCGCCGCCCGCCCCATCCACTACATCGCCCGCCCGCCCGCCCCATCCACTACATCGCCCGCCCGCCCGCCCCATCCACTACATCGCCCGCCCGCCCGCCCCATCCACTACATCGCCCGCCCCATCCACTACATCGCCCGCCCGCCCGCCCCATCCGCTACATCGCCCGCCCTCCCGCCCCATCCGCTACATCGCCCGCCCTCCCGCCCCATCCGCTACATCTCCCGCCCCATCCGCTACATCGCCCGCCCTCCCGCCCCATCCGCTACATCGCCCGCCCTCCCGCCCCATCCGCTACATCGCCCGCCCTCCCGCCCCATCCGCTACATCGCCCGCCCCTCCCGCCCCATCCGCTACATCGCCCGCCCTCCCGCCCCATCCGCTACATCGCCCGCCCTCCCGCCCATCCGCTACATCGCCCGCCCTCCCGCCCCATCCACTACATCTCCCGCCCCATCCACTACATCTCCCGCCCCATCCGCTACAATCGCCCGCCCTCCCGCCCCATCCGCTACATCGCCCGCCCTCCCGCCCCATCCGCTACATCGCCCGCCCTCCCCGCCCCATCCGCTACATCGCCCGCCCTCCCGCCCCATCCGCTACATCTCCCGCCCCATCCGCTACATCGCCCGCCCTCCCGCCCCATCCGCTACATCGCCCGCCCCTCCCCGCCCTCCCGCCCCCATCAGCTACATCGCCCGCCCTCCCCGCCCTCCCGCCCCATCCGCTACATCGCCCGCCCTCCCGCCCCAATCCGATACAGCGCCCCATCCACTACATCGCCCGCCCGCCCCATCCACTACATCGCCCGCCCCATCCACTACATCGCCCGCCCGCCCCATCCACTACATCGCCCGCCCGGCCCGCCCCATCCACTACATCGCCCGCCCGCCCGCCCATCCACTACATCGCCCGCCCGCCCGCCCATCCACTACATCGCCCGCCCGCCCGCCCCATCCACTACATCGCCCGCCGCCCGCCCCATCCACTACATCGCCCGCCCGCCGCCCCATCCACTACATCGCCCGCCCCATCCACTACATCGCCCGCCCGCCCCCCATCCACTACATCGCCCGCCCGCCCGCCCCATCCACTACATCGCCCGCCCGCCCCATCCACTACATCGCCCGCCCGCCCCATCCACTACATCGCCCGCCCTCCCGCCCCATCCACTACATCGCCCGCCCTCCCGCCCCATCCACTACATCGCCCGCCCTCCCGCCCCATCCACTACATCGCCCGCCCTCCCGCCCCATCCACTACATCGATCGCGGGCGGGCGATGTAGTGGATGGGGCGGGCGGGCGATGTAGTGGATGGGGCGGGCGGGCGATGTAGTGGAGGGGGATTTAGTGGAAGGGGCAGGCGGGCGGGAGGGGGATTTAGTGGAAGGGGCGGGCGGGAGGAGGATTTAGTGGAAGGGGCGGGCGGGAGGGGGATTTAGTGGAAGGGGCGGGCGGGAGGGGGATTTAGTGGAAGGGGCGGGCGGGAGGGGGATTTAGAGGAAGGGGCGGGCGGGAGGGTGATTTAGTGGAAGGGGCGGGCGGGAGGGGGATTTAGTGGAAGGGGCGGGCGGGAGGGGGATTAAGTGGAAGGGGCGGGCGGGAGGGGGATTTAGTGGAAGGGGCGGGCGGGAGGGGGATTTAGTGGAAGGGGCGGGTGGGCGGGCGGGAGGGGGATTTAGTGGAAGGGGCGGGTGGGCGGGCGGGAGGGGGATTTAGTGGAAGGGGCGGGTGGGCGGGCGGGAGGGGGATTTAGTGGAAGGGGCGGGCGGGAGGGGGATTTAGTGGAAGGGGCGGGCGGGAGGGGCATTTAGTGGAAGGGGCGGGTGGGCGGGCGGGAGGGGATTTAGTGGAAGGGGCGGGCGGGCGGAGGGGGATTTAGTGGAAGGGGCGGGCGGGCGGGAGGGGGATTTAGTGGAAGGGGCGGGCGGGCGGGAGGGGGATTTAGTGGAAGGGCGGGCGGGCGGGAGGGGGATTTAGTGGAAGGGGCGGGCGGGAGGGGGATTTAGTGGAAGGGGCGGGTTGGCGGGAGGGGGATTTAGGGGAAGGGGCGGGCGGGCGGGAGGGGGATTTAGTGGAAGGGGCGGGCGGGCGGGAGGGAGGGGGATTTAGTGGAAGGGGCGGGCAGGGAGGGGGATTTAGTGGAAGGGGCGGGAGGGGGATTTAGTGGAAGGGGCGGGCGGGCGGGAGGGGGATTTAGTGGAAGGGGCGGGGGCTTTGGTTGAAGAGCGGAGGGCTTTGGTGTGGGCGGTGGCTTTGTTAGAAAGGAAGGGAGGGCGGGGTCTTAAAAGGAAGGGGCGGGAGGGCTGCGGCCCGGAACGATGCGGGGGCGGAAGGGGGTTTGTATGGAACGAAGGGGTGGTAGAGCGGGGGCCTGGAAGTAAGGGGTGGGAAAGTGGGTGGTAGGGCAGGGGCTTTGAAGGAAGGGGTGGGAGGGCATGGGCTTGGAACTAAGGGGTTGGAGGGCAGGGCTTGTGTGGAAGGAAGGGGTGGGAGGGAGGGGTCTGGTGTCGAGGAGGGCAATGGAAGCTAGATGTTGGCAGGATACTGCCCTGAACAGTCTTCCGGTCGAGCGCTGAAAAAAATAGAGAAACATTTTAGAAATTGTTGAAATAAGGTAAAAACTACAGACAAATACTTGTTCTTTAGATATAAAATGCTGGGGCTACAGAATATCCGCTACCTGTAATGGTACCTTTCATTCTTGTATTGGTTACCTGGCGCCTGTGGGAAAACCCATTTGGTAAGGTGGATATGTAAGCTAGCGCTACAGCAGCCGTTTGTGCCTCACCCCCCATTGGCCACCAGGGAATCAGCAGTGATATCTGTAGGGCAGATCGTTACTCAGTCACAAGAATGTTAAATGGCCACAAAGGCCAGCACATGATACAGTTGGGCTCATTCATCAACACTGGGCAAAACTGCACCTGGGCAGTAACCCATAGCAACCATATAGCTATTACCTTTGTTCAGTCAGTTACACGTAGAACTATGAAAACAAACATCTTATTGGCCACTGTTTATTACCTCCCCAGTGCAGAGTGTTGGTAGTTACAACCAAATCTCCTCCTCCTCCACCTCCTGGAAGATGGGGCTTGATTGGAAGGAAGGGGTGGGAGGGAGGGAGGGGGCATGGAACAAAGCGGGGGGCGGGTGGGGGCTTCTCTGGATCGAAGGGGTGGGAGAGTGGGGGCCTGGAACTAAGGGGTTGGAGGTTGGGGCTTGATTGGAAGGAAGGGGTGGGAGGGAGGGGGCATGACATGACCTATCCTTCATAAAGCCATGCTGATTACTACTTATAAAGCTGTTCTAAAGAATATAATTTTGATTTTAATCCCTTAATAAGCCTTCAAATAACTTGCCCACCACAGATGTCAAACTTACTGGTCTATAATAGCCAGGCTGAGATCATAATGCTTTTTAAATATAGAAATTACCCATTCTATAGGTATCATCGCAGATGAAATTAAGTCTGAGAAAACTGGCTAAAACTCAACCAAGCTATCTTAGTACTCAAGGGTGTATATCATCTGGCCTTGGTGCCTTGTTTACATTCATTTTGAGTAACCCTTTATATAACATATCCTGTATCGACCACTAACTAGTTTGTGCTAAGCCAACAGTGACCTTATCAGGCAACTCTTGAAACTCTGACTCCTGTACTGTATACACTGAAGAAACAAACTGATTTAGCACATTTGCCAATGGAGCCACACTCTCAACCTCAAACTTCTCAAACTTTTTACTTCTGATTGAAGCCACATAAGGTGGTCTTTAATGCACATACATTTACTTTTTAATGGAATATATTGGGAACAGTAATGATTTAATATAATTTTAAATGACAACCAGTTCTGTTCTGTGTTTTTAGCTAACAATATAAGCCCTTAATCTGTGCTGGGAAGTACTGCCCTGAAGAAGCTAAAAAATGCTTTTCAGAAAGTCAGAGTCTTTGTTGCCCCAGCGTATATTTGTTTTTTTTTGTTTTTTAACTAAACAGTAATTGAGATAACATAGCAACGATTACCCAGGGGTTCAACTTGCATATTTGCTATTTGTTCTGCGTTGTTAAAGGTCACTAGATCCAGTATAGCATGATTTCTAGTTGACTCCTCAACAACCTGTGACAATAAATTACCATACAACAAGTTTAAAAACTTGCTCGCATTAACTTTCTTGGCAGTACTGTTGCTCCAGTTAATATCTGGGTATTTAAAATCCACCGTTACTATCACTTGCCCAAACATGCAGCCTTTTCTATTTGCAACAGGAGCTGAGCCTCTTCACTTACATTAGGGGGGGTCTACATACACCCTACAAATATAGTATATATATTTAGTATATATAAAGGCTGCATATTTTCTATAGAAGTTAATAGAAATGGTCTTTGAGGTTTGTAATCAGCTTGTATGTATTTATTTTTTTTTCATTTTATTAAAACCGGTGACAATGTTAGCCTCATTGAAAATGAACAAACAATGTGATTTTCATTTGTGTTTGACTCTTTGCAACAAAAAGCTATGACTATGACTATTCTGTCCAAATTCTTAAATATACTAGTGCTTAATATTAAAAAAAAAACTATTTTCTTTGAATTTTTATTTTAACTTAAAAACTGATAGATCAGTCTCTGTGTTCAGACAAATTGAATCTGAACCCTTATAAAGAACCCAGCATATAAGCGCCTACCTAAGTATACCCAGCCAGTTCCAGATGACATGTAGACAGCCAGCAAAAGTCAAGCCCTGTTATCTGAAAGAAAGAAAAAGGTACACAGTTATTCTAAATAGATGGTATAAACAGCTGACTACAGTCCAGACAGTACAATACTGTGTATTGTGTAATACAATACAATACAATACAGTGCAATGCTGTGTGGCAGGGTACAGTATAATCCTGTAATACACCTGGTGAGTGACGATAATTAAAGGAACCGAACAATGTGCATCGATCATCAATTAAACTTCAGAAATTATATAAAAAAATATTAAGAATATTAGCCTGTAGATTAAACAGTATGATTCAATTCTGTACACCCTACCTCCTGATAAAATAGGATCCATGCTTAGACAATCTAATGCATAAATATCCACAGAATATTTCCTAACCTTGTTGTAAACCAACATAACCTGGGGCTGTGCATGCTGATATCACCTGTTAACAAAATAGCGTTTTACTGTATAGCAGATGTTATATGGAACACAGTGCAAGTACAGCTGGGGGTGTTGATTAACAGTTCATGGTTGAGCTGACTCTGAGACTGACAGTGCAGATATGGAATGTGTTGTCTGTACTGAGCTGTATGACATAGCCAGCTCAGAGCACTCTATACATATTCCAATTATTCCACTTTGGAGCACCTGCGACTATACACTGAGCATCTCAGCGGGGCTTAAGCAAAAACAGTTTGCCACTTGGCCATACCTTCCAACTGTCCCGATTTTCATAGGACGGTCCCTCTTTTAACAGCTCAGCCTGCAGTCCCAGATTCTTACTGAAAAGTCCCTTATTTCCCTTTGATCTCCTGCACTGATCACTAAAAAAGATACAAACTTAATTAAAAAATAGTTTTTGGCAGAGAGCCAAGCTATACCTGCACTTAGATACATTGTATCTCACACTTAATTAAATAAGTGGGCTTTTGGCAGAGAGCCCAGAAAGTTAAGCCACACCTGCACTGACATACAATTGTACCTAATAAGCTAAACAGGTCTCTTGGGGGAACTGAGACTTGCATCCCAAAGGTATGTGTAATAACACATAAAACAAGACCCCAAAAGACCCCTAACAAGACCCCAAGAAATGTTTTCAAACTTTAAATAACCTGCCAAATTTTGTAAAATGGAAGTGGTATTTAGGGGGTGTGGTCGCAAAAACAGGCGTGGTGATTTCTTTTCGTCCCATTTTCAAAATGTTGGGATGTATGACTTAACTCATCAGCTACTGGATTATGCTTTGGAGACCCTATAGCAGTGGTATCACTATTTTCTGGTGACAGAGTGGGGGCAATTTATCAACACTGGGCAAATTTGCACCGGGGCGGAACCTAACCTCAGTCAGTGATTAGCTTTTTTTTAGCGTGACATTAGCCTTAATCAGGCTAGAAGGAGCTTCTTCAGAGCAGTGCAAATAGTGTAAGGGATCTGCTGTTATGTTTGAGAATAACCAGCTTACTGTCTAGGCACATGCTCAAGTACAACCATTACAGTCCTCACATGCAATTCCAATTGCTGGAATCATAGAGCTACAGTATGTACAGACACCACAAATTTTGCCCTCAGCCTGGAACAACAAACAATTCTAGTGTATTGCTGGTATGAATAAAGAAAGCAAATGCTTTTATAAAGTACAGATAGTGAGGTCATCAATTAAGAAATTAATAATTAAAATTATTTTTATGATACAACAAGTTATTTGTTATTAGCAAAAGGCATTCCTTTGTTCTTTATAAGTACAATAAACAGTTTGAAACGTGTTATGCAAAACTGCCTTGAGGTAAAAGGGATCAATTATGCTTGAGTTTTTATTATTTAATAACTTGAAGTTAACAAATGTGTCATTTAGATGAATAATTATTTTATGGCGCAAGCATAAATGACAGGTCTAGGTTCCTACACATTTGATTTTTATGGTGTACTTTATATTTCTAAATTACACAGTTTACATAGCAAATAATTTACTCTACCATCTAAAATGTTATTTTTGAACCAACAAATGTAGTTTTTTTTATCTGTAATATTGGTGTGTAGGCAGCCATCTCAGTGTATTGTGCCTGATTTTGAGCTTTCTCCTACTCTATGTAACTGGAGGAGTGATGAGCTGGACTTCGATTTTTTACTACTGATTGCTATCCTTCTATCTACCATTTTTAGCAATGCAGGTTTGGGGGCCCATTTACTAACCGTTGGATTTTTTCCCAATTTGGATTTTTTTAGCATTAAAAGTCAGCTAAAAAAAATTGCAACTTTTTTGAGATTTACTTTGTGTAAAACGGCTAAAAATTGAAATCCCACAATTCACCAGCTACAACTTGCCAAGATCATGTAGAAGTCAATGGCAATGGTTCCTTCGCTGGAAGATCCCTCTTTTGCTTCAAAACTTTAGAGATTTTTGACACAGGTTTTCTTTTTTTTTGTCACATTTGTCACAGAAAAGAGAAGAGGGTAGGTTAGGGCAAGGGTAGTCCATGAATAACATCTTTTGATTTTGATTTGAAGTATCAAACAGCAAGATCCGACAATAAGTCATTGCTATCAAACATAACAAAATTACATTTGTCAATATTCAGTAGTGTATTTATGGCAGTATAACTGTATAACTGGTCGCTTTTGTAAAGTTTTGTTTTGTTGTGTTACCATAAGCAAAAATAAATTCTCTTTCCAACAATATCAGATAGATTTAACAAAATTAACCCAAGGGGACCATATATTCCAATATTTTGAGCTCTTATTTTGTAACATGAATGATAGTTCTTCAATTTTTTGTATCTCCTCAACATGCTAGCCATTCGGAGTAAGAAGTGGGGGAAGTAGTTTTCCATTTCTTGGCTATTAAGGCTTTTTCCGTTTGCAGAAGGTGTAAGGTTAACCCTTTAAGTGCCAGCCGAATTCGTCATTTCGGTTCCCCCCAGTGCCAGACGTTTTTTAAGCATTTTGTACTCATTCACTTTAACAATGTTTTTTGGTAGGAAAACCTCCACGAAACTAGGGAAATTATATATCGTTTTTTTCGTCACTAATTGGGCTTCGACATACATACCAAATTTTATAACTTTTCTGGAGATATGATGTGTATTTTGGGTGAAATATGTAAAAAAAAAATAAAATTATGAAAAATTTCTGTATATTTTGAGGTTTTTTTCCATAGAAAAGTTAATTTTACTCACTTTTTTTTATTGTTTGTAAAAGCCCTGATACTCCCAATTCCAACGATACCAAATATGTGGTGGTACCCCACAGTTCCTGTCCAGAAGTAACCCCCAAACTAAGGCAATACTTAGTACAATATCACACCAGAACAAAGCAGAAAAGCGCTTGTAACAGTTAATGCAGCATAACTTATATGTAAATCTAAAATATCCCCTCATGTTTGGTATCTTTAGAAACTACAGACCTTCAGGTTTCTAGGTGCAATGTAGTTTTCACTCAAAAGCCAAATACCTTTTGTCAGTGCATTGTGAAATTTGGAACTTTTTATGACATTTTTTTTTTTTTCTAAAACGTAAACTTGGACGCATGATCAAATGTGGATTTGACAAAAAAAATCTCATAAAAATTTTCTAACAAAGGCATATTTGAAAGACAAACTTCTCCTGAATAAAATGATGCCCCATATGTATGGGTGCACATAAAGACATGGGCACCAAACACTCCAAAGCAGGGGCAATGCACAAGGGCAATTACAGCTAAAAATGTGGGGGCTGCGCTCTATGTGCACTTCCTGCAGTTTTTCAGTGTTAACCCCCCTACCTGTGAAATAACCCCCACAAACTATATATTTCTGAAAAGTGCACACCTTCAGCTATTCAGAGACACCACTCTTCTCTTTCTACATGGAAAATTGTGGCCGCAGTGCCTTGCAGAAGTAAGCGCTTTGGTCAGAAATCAAGGAAAAACCAGATAAAAAACCTAGATTTCTCCCCAAAATCTCCATGGCAACTACCAAAAACTTACTAACCATCAATCTGCAAGTTCCCCTGAATAAAACGATACCCCATATGTATGGGTGCACATAAAGACGTGGCCACCAAATGCCCCAAAACAGGGGCAATGCATAAGGGCAATTTCAGTTGAAATTTTGGGGGCTGCGCTCTATGTGCACTACCTGCAGTTTTTCAGTGTTAACCTCCCCTACCTGTGAGATAACCCCCACAATCTATATATTTACGAAAAGTGCACACCTTCAGCTATTCAGAGACACCACTCTTCTCTTTCTACATGGAAAATTGTGGCCGCAGTCCCTTGCAGAAGTTAGCGCTTTGGTCAGAAATCAAGGAAAAACTAGATACAAACCTAGATTTCTCCCCAAAATCTCCATGGCAACTACCAAAAACTTACTAACCATCAATCTGCAAGTTCCCCTGAATAAAACGATACCCCATATGTATGGGTGCACATAAAGACGTGGCCACCAAATGCCCCAAAACAGGGGCAATGCATAAGGGCAATTTCAGTTGAAATTTTGGGGGCTGCGCTCTATGTGCACTACCTGCAGTTTTTCAGTGTTAACCCCCCCTACCTGTGAGATAACCCCCACAATCTATATATTTACGAAAAGTGCACACCTTCAGCTATTCAGAGACACCACTCTTCTCTTTCTACATGGAAAATTGTGGCCGCAGTCCCTTGCAGAAGTTAGCGCTTTGGTCAGAAATCAAGGAAAAACTAGATACAAACCTAGATTTCTCCCCAAAATCTCCATGGCAACTACCAAAAACTTACTAACCATCAATCTGCAAGTTCCCCTGAATAAAATGATACCCCATATGTATGGGTGCACATAAAGACGTGGCCACCAAATGCCCCAAAACAGGGGCAATGCATAAGGGGAATTTCAGTTGAAATTTTGGGGGCTGCGCTCTATGTGCACTACCTGCAGTTGTTCAGTGATAACCCCCCCTACCTGTGAGATACCCCCACAATCTATATATTTACGAAAAGTGCACACCTTCAGCTATTCAGAGACACCACTCTCCTCTTTCTACATGGAAAATTGTGGCCGCAGTCCCTTGCAGAAGTCAGCGCTTTGGTCAGAAATCAAGGAAAAACCAGATACAACCCTAGATTTTGGTCAGAAATCAAGGAAAGACCAGATAAAACCTAGATTTCTCCCCAAAATCTCCATGGCAACTACCAAAAACTTACTAAACCTCAATTTGCAAGTTCCCCTGAATAAAACGATACCCCATAAGTATGGGTGCACATAAAGACGTGGCCACCAAATGCCCCCAAACAGGGGCAATGCATAAGGCGGGGCTGTGCTCTATCTGCAGTTATTTAGTCTAAACACACCCATAACCTGTGAAATAACCCCCACAAACTATATATTTCTGAAAAGTGCACACCTTCAGCTATTCAGAGACGCCACTCTCCTCTTTCTACATGGAAAATTGTGGCCGCAGTCCCTTGCAGAAGTTAGCGCTTTGGTGAGAAATCAAGGAAAAACCAGATACAAACCTAGATTTCTCCCCAAAATCTCCATGGCAACTACCAAAAACTTACTAACCATCAATCTGCAAGTTCCCCTGAATAAAACGATACCCCATATGTATGGGTGCACATAAAGACGTGGCCACCAAATGCCCCAAAACAGGGGCAATGCATAAGGGCAATTTCAGTTGAAATTTTGTGCACTACCTGCAGTTTTTCAGTGTTAACCCCCCTACCTGTGGAATAACCCCCACAATCTATATATTTACGAAAAGTGCACACCTTCAGCTATTCAGAGACACCACTCTTCTCTTTCTACATGGAAAATTGTGGCTGCAGTCCCTTGCAGAAGTCAGCGCTTTGGTCAGAAATCAAGGAAAAACCAGATACAACCCTAGATTTTGGTCAGAAATCAAGGAAAAACCAGATAAAAAACCTAGATTTCTCCCCAAAATCTCCATGGCAACTACCAAAAACTTACTAAACCTCAATTTGCAAGTTCCCCTGAATAAAACGATACCCCATATGTATGGGTGCACATAAAGACGTGGCCACCAAATGCCCCCAAACAGGGGCAATGCATAAGGGGGGGCTGTGCTCTATGTGCTCTACCTGCAGTTATTTAGTCTAAACACCCCCATACCTGTGAAATAACCCCGCAAACTATATATTTCCAAAAAGTGCACACCTTCAGCTATTCAGAGACACCACTCTTCTCTTTCTACATGAAAAATTGTGGCCCCAGTCCCTTGCAGAAGTTAGCGCTTTGGTCAGAAATCAAGGAAAAACCAGATAAAAACCTAGATTTCTCCCCAAAATCTCCATGGCAACTACCAAAAGCTTACTAAACCTCAATTTGCAAGTTCCCCTGAATAAAACGATACCCCATATGTATGGGTGCACATAAAGACGTGGCCACCAAATGCCCCAAAACAGGGGCAATGCATAAGGGCAATTTCAGTTGAAATTTTGGGGGCTGCGCTCTATGTGCACTACCTGCAGTTTTTCAGTGTTAACCCCCCCTACCTGTGAGATAACCCCCACAATCTATATATTTACGAAAAGTGCACACCTTCAGCTATTCAGAGACGCCACTCTTCTCTTTCTACATGGAAAATTGCGGCTGTAGTCCCTTGCAGAAGTCAGCGCTTTGGTCAGAAATCAAGGAAAAACCAGATACAAACCTAGATTTTGGTCAGAAATCAAGGAAAAACCAGATAAAAAACCTAGATTTCTCCCCAAAATCTCCATGGCAACTACCAAAAACTTACTAACCATCAATCTGCAAGTTCCCCTGAATAAAACGATACCTATGTCTGGTTGCACATAAGTACATGGCCGCCAAACCTGAAAATGCATAATATTGGGGCTGCACTCTATGCACCCCTTTTTTTTTGCCTGCACCCGAATGAATGGGATACGCTCGGGTGCAGGCACATGTAGCCGATATACGCATGAAAACGCGTGAGAATGCAAAGTCTCGCGTTTTCATGTGTATATCGGCTACACGTGCCTGCACCCGAGCGTATCCCATTCATTCGGGTGCAGGAACAAGTAGCAGGCGTAGGGCTGAATTTTCGGCAAGCGTTTTTCCACTTGCTGAAAAAATCAGCCCTACGCCTCGTGTGGCATCAGCCTAACCCTTGGCAATAGAAACTACCAGAACAATCTTAGCACCTCTGGACCTTTCTAGAACAACTGAAATCAAATGGAATAAAACCACTAAAAGCAATCAAAGAACAATAGTTGCAATGAAATCGGTAAGAGCCCTGGATCCACCAATGTCACTGCAAAAGCAACCTTTTTGGGGGCACTAAACACACAATAAAGAACAATGCAAAGATAAAACACCATAAAATCTGTAAAATCCAATAAAACCACCTAAACCAACAGAAGAACAATAATTGCAATGAAATCGGTGGTCAGAGCCCTGGATCCACCAACGTCACTGCAAATTCAGCACCAAATAGCAATAAAAAAAGTTACAGTGCAATAGAATAATTCAAAAACAGAAATCAATTATGAAAATGCCAAAAAAACACTAAAATGCAACCAAATAAATCAGATAATTATAGAGCAAGATCAGAAATAAAGTTTTAGTAAAAAAAAAAGACTGCCAAAGAAAGCAAAGAAAGAAAGAAAAGGAAAGAAAGAAAGAAAGAGAAAAAAAAAAAAAAAAAAAAGTGTAAGTGTAAGTGTGTGTGTAAGTGTCTGTGTGTGCTTGGGAAAGTTGTAAATAAGTGTGTATGTGTACAAAAGTGTAATAATGACAAAGATAGAAGAAAAAATGCAAAAAAAAAAAAAAAATTTTTTTTAGACAGTTGAGATAGAAATAAGCAAAATAAACAGTGGTAGAGAGTTGTAGTTCAGCTTACCCAAGGCAGGCAGACGATCAGGGGCGATCAGGGGCGATCAATCCAGCAGGAAGGCAGCAGGGGAGCTCCATCTTGTCCAACGTGCGCAGCAGGAGTGAGGGAGCCGACAGTAGGCGGCGCTATTTAAAGGGACAGCAGTGGACACGTCATCAACGCGTGTCCACTGCTGTCATTGGCTGGCGACGCGATCGGTGCGGCTCGGGGACCCGGATCGGTGAGTATGTCTATGTTTGCTCGTTGCCTAGGGGGATCTGAGGGGTTTACAAGCGCTGCGCTGCTTTAAAAGCGAGCGCAGCGCTTGTAAACCCGACAGTGCCATTGGACGTAGATTCTACGTCCCATGGCACTTTGGTCCTTTAGTGCCTTGGACGTAGAATCTACGTCCCATGGCACTTAAAGGGTTAAAGGATCAGAGAGTGTAATGATTTTTTCAGGTATTGTATATAACATGATAAGTGGGGGATTTTCTCATAAAGGTAATAGAATTAATGGTATTAATTACCGCTTGCCAGAAGGATTGGAGTACTGGACAAGTAAGCCATATATGCAAGTAAGTACCTTCTGCAGTGTTGCACCTCCAGCAGACCTCAGGACTGTTTGGGTACATTTTATGAAGTTTAGCTGGGGTGTAATGCCATCTTGTAAACAATTTGTAAATAGCTTCGCGGGTTCTGGATGCCCTAGAGCAGCACTGTCCAACTTCTGTGGTACCGAGGGCCGGAATTTTTTTGGCCAATGCAGTAGAGGGCAGTAGTTTGACCACTCCCCCTTTTTAAACCACACCCACTTAAACCACACCCATGTTATCACAAGAGCTTTTAAGACTATACCCACATTAATGGTGGTAGCGCAGCAAAACCCCAAATGCTTGGTGCTCACTGTAGGGATATGACCCTTCATTCATATGTGAAAGAATTATATTATGTCATATTAAGACACACCCTTAAATCCCTATGCCTCCTCGTCCCATGTGGATTGCACAGCAACCCCTAGCACATAATTACACATCTTAGGGACCATATAATGACTATTTTCAAATGCTAACAAATTCCCAGAACAAACCCCTGCCAGGTTCACCTCCCACAGGCAGCATAGGGCAGGTAGAATATGACACACACAGGCAGGGTAGAGCAGGCAGAGTATGGAACACACAGGCAGCATAGGGCAGGTAGAGTATGGCACACAGGCAGGGTAGGGCATGCAGAGTATGGCACACAGGCAACATAGGGCAGGCAGAGTATGGCACATACCCTAGGCTGTGTGTATGGCACACACAGACAGCATACACTGACAAAATGCTGGCACTGCTCCTCTGAGGTGTGAACAGGGGAACAATGTGGGTGATTACAGTCTGAGCCTGAGGTGTGAGCATTGCAGGGGGTGAACAATGCAGGGATTAAAAGGTGTGAACAGTACGGGGGATTACATATTTAAACAATACAGGGGGATTACAGACTGAATATGAGGTATGAACCATGCAGGGGGCCATTTAATCTCAGTACTGATACCATTTAAAGTTTCCACAAAGGTAAACCATCAAAGCAGCCAGACAGGTGGGGGGGCCACACAGAGGGGGGGTCGTGGGCCACCGGTTGGACAGCCCTGCCCTAGAGGCTTTATGCACCAGGTTAAATATTCTATTCCAAAGGGCCTCTGGTATGGTTGTGTTTATCTCTTTCTCCCATGCTTTGCAAAAGGATTTGGGGGATGATGTCAAAGTATTAATCAATAATTTGTATAGTTTTGAAAGAGGCTTTTTTATCTTAATATTTTTGTCTAGTAAATCCTTTCCAATCTGTAAATGTCCTGTTCCATTGTTTCTGTTTAGAGGAGTGGATAAAATAATTCAGTTGATTATATTTCCACCTGTCCCTCAGGTGGGAGCCCCAGCATTTCTGGATATCCGCTAAGGACACCATTTTGTTGTCTTTTATAAAATCACTTATTCTAGTTACTTTATCATCAAAATATTCCCAACTAGAGAAGGAGCCAGGTTCCATACTGGGAGTAAAGTTTGGATTGTATATCAGAGGTTGGAGTACACAAATTGTATTTTTCTTTATTTTTATGCCAGGTCTTCAAGGTTGCTTGAATAAGAGGATGCACTTTTACTTCTGGTTCCCGAGGGGGCAAGGTACAGAAGGTTGTTCAAGATCTATCCAATCTTTCCCTTCTTTACTGGTTACCCAGTTTAAAATGTGCACCAGGCGTGTAGAAATGTGATATAGATAAATGTCTGGGAGTGCTAGACCACCTTTATCTTTGGGAAGGATAAGGAAGTTATATTTCAATCTGGGGTTTTTTTCCCGCCCAAATAAACCTTGTGATCGTAGATTTTATTGACATAAAGTATGACTGAGGCAGAAATATTGGGAGTGCTTGTAAGAGGTAGAGAATTTTAGGGATAAAAATCATTTTGATCGCCTGAATTCTTCCGAACCAGGATAGTTGGAGTTTACCCCATTTTTCTAATAATTTCTGAAGGGCAGTCAAAAGGGGGATATAGTTATCTTGATTGCATTTTCCTAGGTCAGATTGTAGCTTTATTCCTAAATATCTTATGGAGGATTTAGTCCATTTAAAAGGAAAGTTATCTTCTAGTGCTAGTTTAGTTTTGTCTGGGATGTGTATATTTAATATCTCTGAATTAGTATAATTAACCTTGAAATTAGAGATTTCCCCGAATGTTTTCAATAGATGGACTGTTTAGGGAGGGAGACTACCGGATTTGTAATACACATAAGTAAATCATCTGCAAAAGCTGCATATTTATATTCCTTCCCATTTATTATTATTCCTGAAATGTTTATATTATTTCTTATGTGGCATAACAGTGTTTCCATGACCATTATAAAAAGTATAGGAGTATCAGGACCGTAAAGAGTCGTTAGAGAAATTCGTAGGGGAAGGACCTCTCCTACACCTCCCACTGAAGCGACAGCCGCTGATGGTGGAGACAGGACTGGGCCTAGTGGAGGAGTGGCAGGAGTGCCGAACCGGAGCGTCAGAACCAAATCAGAAGGCAGGAGCGAAGTCAGGTGGGCAGAGGGTCAGTACAGGCAGCGAGGGTTCAAAGTCACGTCAGGCCGGGTCAAAATCCGAATCTTGTAGCAGAAAATAAGGCTTGGTGTTTTCCAACAGAAATGATCACTTAGCAGTGATCCTAGGCCTCTAGCGTGTTTTATACCTTGTGCGCATGCGCAGAGCGCCGGAAGCGCGTTCCCGAGCGCGTGCGCAGAAGGGCGCGCCGCGCGCCTGCATCATTCGGCGGCGCCGCCGCTTCGGGACCCGGCGGCTGGAGACAACGAGCAGCCCCAGGTACCCTACATTGCCCCCCCCCAAGGCGCGGCCTCCGGACTTGCATAGGTGCAGGTTTACCTGGAAATTTCCTATGGAAGGCTCGAATTAACCGAGGAGCGTGGACATTGGTTATAGACTCCCAGGAATTTTCTTCAGGAGAAAAACCCTTACACTGGACCAGATATTGTAAGCGCCCCCTTCGGAGTCTGGAATCAAGGATGGTTTGTACCTCAAATTCTTCTGACCCTTGTATCACCACAGGCTTAGGAGGAGGCTGAGTACGATCAGGAAATGGATCTTTGACAGAGTTCTTTAATAGGGAAACGTGAAATACCGGGTGTACCCGGAGACTGGTAGGCAACTTCAGTTTGTAAGCAACAGAATTTATCTAATAATCGGAAAAGGCCCCATAAATCTTTGGCCCAATTTCCTGGAGGGACAAGAGAGTTTGAGGTTACGGGTCGATAACCAAACAAGATCACCAACCTTAAATTCGGGACTCTTTCTCCTTCTCTTGTCAGCGTGTCTCTTATAGGTCACTTGAGCCTCCTTAATAGTTTGTTGAAGAACCTTGAAGTTACTGCTCAAAAAGGAAAGCCGATCTTGTGCCGCAGGAACAGCTACTTCAGAAAGTCCCGTAGAGCAGTAGGATGGAACCCATAATTGGAAAAGAAAGGAGACTGTTTGGACGAGGAATGTACTGCATTGTTATATGAAAATTCTGCCAAAGGTAAGAGGACCGACCAATCGTCTTGGGAAAAGGAAAAAAAACACCTAATATACTGTTCAAGTGTTTGGTTGGTACGTTCCGTCTGACCATTAGTTTGAGGGTGAAAAGCAGTAGACAAAGCAAGTTGAATGTGAAGTCCCTGGCACAAAGATTTCCAAAAACGAGAGGTGAACTGTGAACCTCGGTCAGATACTATCTGTTTAGGTAGTCCATGGAGTCGAAAAATCTCCCGGATAAAAGTTTCAGCGGTTGCATCAGCAGACGGTAAACCTACCATGGGAGTGAAATGAGCTATCTTTGTAAGTCTGTCAACCACAACTAAAATAGTATTATAACCAGCAGACTCAGGAAGATCCACAATAAAATCCATGGAGATCCTTTCCCATGGTTTCTCAGGAACAGGAAGAGGCTGAAGCAGACCCATAGGATGTGAACGAGGATCCTTAAATCGGGCACAAGTCTGACAAGTGGTGACGTATTTAAGACAGTCTTTGGATAAGCCGGGCCAAAAAAAATGTCTTTTAGCAAGTTCCCGCGTCTTACGAACCCCAAAATGACCTGACACTGGATGGTTGTGGACAAACTTGAGAACTTCAAGGCGCAGCCTTTCGGGGACAAAAATCTTCCCACCAGTCATAAAATAGTCGTTATGGAGGGTAGAACCCTCAGGTCCTTTGTTTAAAATTCTAGAGGCATCTTGAATCTTACTCAATACTTCGGCCTGGAAGAGAAGGAAGTTAGAGGTCCTAAGTACAGTACTGGTGGCCGGAACATCCTCAGGTGCCGGAAACATACGAGACAAGGCATCCGCCTTCCCATTCTTAGAACCCGGTCTGAAGGTCACATGGAAATTAAATCTGGAAAAGAAAAGCGCCCACCGGGCTTGGCGAGGACGGAGTCTCTTCGCTGAACATAAATATTCCAAATTCTTGTGATCGGAAAAAACTAAAATAGGATGGTTTGCCCCCTCCAGAAGATGTCGCCATTCTTGAAACGCAGATTTAATAGCAAGCAACTCTCTATCTCCCACATCATAATTCCGTTCCGATTGTGATAACTTCCTTGAAAAAAAAAGCAACAGGATGAAGTTGATTCTTAAAATCGGCTCTCTGTGAAAGTACTGCCCCTACGGCATGTTCGGAGGCGTCAACCTCCAAAATAAATGGGCAAACTGGGTCAGGGTGACGTAGAATTGGGGCAGTCGTGAAAGATCTCTTGAGTTCCGTAAATGCTTGTTGGGCCTCCGAAGACCAAAAATTTTTTTTAACAGAGCTTGTGAGAGCAGTGATTGGGGCGATAACCCTTGAAAAGTCCTTGATGAATTTTCGATAGAAGTTGGCAAAGCCCACAAACCTTTGAACTGCCTTACGATCGTTAGGAATAGGCCAGTCCAGCACGGCAGAGACCTTGTGCGAATCCATGGATATACCATCAGGAGAAATGACGAGACCAAGGAATTCTATGGAAGACTTTTCGAATTCGCATTTTTCGAGCTTTGCAAAAAGTTTATGGGCTCGTAACCCGGAAAATACTTTCGTAACATGGACCCGATGTTCTTCCAGCGAGGAAGAGAAAATCAGGATATCATCGAGATAGACAATGACAAAAAGATCTAAAAAGTCTCTGAAAATGTCGTTGACAAAGTGCTGGAACGTAGCTGGAGCGTTGCAGAGCCCAAACGGCATTACTAAGTACTCAAAGTGACCGTACCGGGTGCGGAAAGCTGTCTTCCATTCGTCCCCTTGGCGAATACGGACTAAGTTATAGGCTCCCCGAAGATCAAGTTTCGTAAATACTTGTGCCGATCGCAGTCTCACAAAGAGCTCAGATATAAGAGGCAGGGGGTACCGATTTTTAACCGTGATTTTATTCAGGTCACGATAGTCAATGCAAGGACGTAAGGAATGATTCTTCTTCTCAACGAAGAATATGCCCGCCCCGGCAGGAGAAGTGGAGGGACGAATAAAACCTTTATCCAGATTTTCTTCAATATACCCCTTAAGGACAGTGAGTTCTGGTTCAGAAAGGGGATAAATCCGTCCAAAAGGAATAGTAGCTCCGGAAAGAAGATCGATAGGACAGTCATAAATTCGATGAGGGGGAAGTTCATCAGCGCCTTTCTCATCAAACACGTCCAAAAATTGGTGATACGGCTCAGGAATAAGTTTGAGACGGGGGTCAGGAGTTAATAACTGCAACCTTCCAGGAGACCAGGTGTGACGGAAACATGAGTTGGAAGGAAATGAGATCTGGTTAGAGTCCCAATGAATACGGGGGTTGTGCGTCTTGAGCCAAGAAAACCCCAGGATGAGCGGGTACAAAGGAGAGGACACCACATCAAAAAACAAAGACTCACTATGCTGCTGAATCTTTATTAACAAAGGAATGGTCTCAAAAAGTACGGGACCAGAAGAGATATTGGATCCATCCGCCAATTTAACCGTCATTGGACAGGACCTCGATTTCAAAGGAATATCATGACATTGGGCAAAGTCCCGGTCAATGAAACATCCCCAAGCTCCAGAATCAATCAGTGCCGGTATCTGAAGTGTTCCTCTTGACCACTGTAAGACAGCATCAACAGACATGAGAGACATACCATCAACAGCCTCAGCACTAAGGAGGACGGGAACGGGTCTCTTACTTGTGGGCCTAGCAGGACAAGTACGGAGTAGGTGCCCGGAGCCCCCGCAGTACAGGCATAAATTCAGACGACGTCTGCGCAGCCTCTCTTCTGCTGTCAGTGGAGAGCGAATGAATCCGATTTGCATAGGTTCAGAATCCGCGGAGGAGGAGACTGGAACGGGTGTAGAAGAAGAGGGCTTGGGAAACAGAGGAGCCTTGGGAACCAACCAGCTGGGCTGAAACATTCCTGACTTTTCTTGCCTTCTCTCCCTCAGGCGTCGATCAATCTGGATCGCAGAGTCAATTAGGGAATCTAGGTCTTCGGGTATCCCAACACGGGCTAACTCATCTTTTAAGCCCTCCGATAAGCCAATCCTAAATTGATGTTTTAAGGCAGCTTGATTCCACTGTGTGTCAGCTGCAAAGTTGCGAAAGTCCGTAACACATTCTTCCACTGCCGTCTCCCCTGGGACAGTGATCTGAGCGCTGCCTCTGCCGTAGCCTCCCTTTGGGGGTCATCATAAAGCTGTGCCATAGCCTGGAAGAATGCTGTGGAGTTACTGAACAACGGACTTTGTTGCTCCAAAAGCCGGTGAGCCCATGTCTGTGGTTCGCCAGACAACAGGGAAATTGCAAACCCCACTTTATACTGTTCCGTAACATAGATGTGAGGGTTCAGGGTAAACTCCAGCTTGCAACTGTTCATGAAGGCCCGAAACTTCTTTCGATCCCCAGAGAAGCACTCAAGCAGAGAAAGTTTAAGTTTGGTAGCCGGTGCCGGAACAACGACAGGAATTTGGGCGACTTCGGGATCCTCGGGCAAGGCATGTAGCTGAGCCTGCATTTGCTGAAACCCCGTCTGAAGGTCTTGTACCGCCTGGGTAAGAGTCGCCAGCTGCTGGGTGACATGACGTAAGGCCGAGGCTTCCCCAGATTCCTCCATCTGGCTAAGTGATACTATCAGGACCGTAGAGAGTCGTTAGAGAAATTCGTAGGGGAAGGACCTCTCCTACACCTCCCACTGAAGCGACAGCCGCTGATGGTGGAGACAGAACTGGGCCTAGTGGAGGAGTGGCAGGAGTGCCGAACCGGAGCGTCAGAACCAAATCAGAAGGCAGGAGCGAAGTCAGGCGGGCAGAGGGTCAGTACAGGCAGCGAGGGTTCAAAGTCAAGTCAGGCCGGGTCAAAATCAGAATCTTGGTAGCAGAAAATAAGGCTTGGTGTTTTCCAACAGAAATGATCACTTAGCAGTGATCCTAGGCCTCTAGCGTGTTTTATACCTTGTGCGCATGCGCAGAGCGCCAGAAGCGCGTTCCCGAGCGCGTGCGAACATGCGCGCGCCATGCGCGTCATTACGGCGCGTGAGCATATTCGCCGACGCCGTGACAGGCGCGCGCATGCGCAGAAGGGCGCGCCGCGCGCCTGCATCATTCGGCGGCGGCGGCGCTTCAGGACCCGGCGGCTGGAGACAACGAGCAGCCCCAGGTACCCTACAAGGAGAGAGGGGGCAATCTTGTCTAGTTCCGTTGAATATCTCAACTTTGGAGGATAATATGCCGTTAACTCTTATTCTAGCATTAGGGGACCGATATAAAGCCAGAATCCTTTGCCTGGATACAGGGCCTAGACCGAATCCTGCTAAGGTCTTGTCCAGAAAGTCCCAGGATACCGTGTTGAACGTTTTTTTGGCGTCCGTCGTGAGTATAGAAAAAGTCACAGTTTTCATGCAAAAAGTAAAAAAATGTGGAATTTTCGCTACTTTTCGCCAACTTTTCCCACGCATGCTTTTTCATTTCAGATTTCATTTCATTTTCAGAAGTGCCAGCCATTTGTGCAAAAGGGTTTATTTGAACTTTAAAATAATGAAAAAAAAAATAAAAAAATGAGAGATGTTAAATCTGTCCCTTAGGGGCACATTTACTAACCCACGAACGGGCCGAATGCGTCCGATTGCGTTTTTTTCGTAATGATCGGTATTTTGCGATTTTTTCAGAAAATTGTCGCAACTTTTTCGTTACTAATACGATTTGTGCAAAAAACGCGAGTTTTTCGTAGCCATTCCGAAAGTTGCGCAAAATCTGGCGATTTTTCGTAGCGTTAAAACTTGCGCAAAAAGTTGCGATTTTTTCGTAGCGTTAAAACTTGCACGAAACGTCGCACCTTTTAAGTTTTAACGCTACGAAAAAGGCGCAACTTTTTGCGTAAGTTTTAACGCTACAAAAAAATTGCCAGATTTTGCAAAAAACTCGCGTTTTTTCGCGCAAATCGTATTGGTAATGAAAAAGTCGCGACAATTTCCGAAAAGTTGTAAAGACGCCGAAAAAATCGCAAAAAAACCGAAAAAGTCGCAAAATGTTCGTTTTCAAATCGGAATTTTTCCAATTCGGTTCAGATTCGTGTCTTAGTAAATGTGCCCCTTACTGTAATAATAATTGTTTTTTTTTTTGGTTTATTCTGAATGGTTCTTGTATTTACTGGCATTTCCATTCTGTATCCAAGCAACTAAAAAAAAGAGTTCGCTTTTATTGTTATTTTTAATTGCATTTTTTTTTTCATTTCAGGCCCTTCCCTATAGGACAATTAAGCCTTACAACAGCAGCTGAAATGTCATGTTTGAGAATGCAAAACATCATATGTAATATTAAAAAAAATATTGCTATCTACATCATCCTCATAAGGTCTCTAAAAATATATCACAGAACAAATCAAACAGATTTAAAACTTCACACAAATAAAACTTTTTTATAAAAATATATATATTGTTTTAGTATTATGTGGCATTGGACTATCCCAAACTAAAACAGTACCCTTCTTTTGATTTTTAAAAGACACCGAGTTTACACACTTACAGTACATCTAAAGGCCAAACACGGCCCAATAAAAGCTGCAGAGGGTCTAATTTGTCATTTATTGGCACAACTTTGCCAAACGAACCAATCTTTACTAATAAGGTTCATTCTTGTTAGGTTTTATCTGAGTAAGCATACAGAATATCATCAAATGTTTTCTTTCAGAACCTATAGTTCCATTTTAAAATTATGTTTATTATTTTAATTACAGTTGCCTATTTGGAGGGAAAAAACAATCACTATATTAAAGGGTATAATGAATTCCCTTCTTAAATGGCATGGTATGGTTTTTGAATTATTTAGCTTTTTGTTTAACAGCTCCCCAGTTTGGAATTTAGCAGTTATCTGGTTTCTAGACTCTTATGTAGGCTGTACTTGTACTTGTATCAGCTGTAATGCACAAAAAATACACAATGCACAAAATATCTGTTCCTGAATCTTTAACCTTTTTAGTGCCATAGGACGTAGATTCTACGTCCTAGGTACCAAGGGACCAAAGTGCCATAGAACGTAGAATCTACGTCCTACAGCACTAACGGGTTTACAAGCGCTGCGCTCGCTTTTAAAGCAGCGCAGCGCTTGTAAAGCCTGCACAACCCCCTAGGCAACAAGCAAGAGAGGACATACTCACCGATCCGGGTCCCCCAGCGCCGCCGATCCGGGTCCTCAGCCAATGACAGCAGTGGACACGCATTGATGACGTGTCCACTGCTGTCCCTTTAATTGTCGCCGCCCCCGCCGTCGCCTCTTCACTCTGCTGCCACGTGAGACTGCTGGAGCCCCCCTGCTGCCTTCCTGCTGCCTTCCTGCCAGATTGGACGCCCTGATCGCCTGCCTGCATTGTGTAAGCTGAACTACAACTCTCTAACCACTGTTTATTTTGCTTATTTCAATCTCAACTGTCTAAAATTTTTTTTTTTTTTTTCCATTTCTTCTTCTATCTTTGTCATTGTTACACTTTTGTACACATACACACTTATTTACAACTTTCCCAAGCACACACAGACACTTACACACACACTTACACTTACACTTTTTTTTTTTTTTTTTTTTTTTTTTCTTTCTTTCTTTTCTTTTCTTTCTTTCTTTGCTTTCTCTGGCAGTCTTTTTTTTTTACTAAAACTTTATTTCTGATCTTGCTCTATAATTATCTGATTTATTTGGTTGCATTTTAGTGTTTTTTTTGCATTTTCATAATTGATTTCTGTTTTTGAATTATTCTATTGCACTATAACTTTTGTATTGCTATTGGGTGCTGAATTTGCAGTGACATTGGTGGATCCAGGGCTCTGACCACCGATTTCATTGCAATAATTGTTCTTCTGTTGGTTTGAGCGGTTTTTATTTGAATTTACTGATTTTATGGTGTTTTATCTTTGCATTGTTCTTTATTGTGTATTTAGTGCCCCCAAAAGGTTGCTTTTGCAGTGACATTGGTGGATCCAGGGCTCTGACCACCGATTTCATTGCAATTATTGTTCTTTGATTGCTTTTAGTGGTTTTATTCCATTTTAACTTCATTTGATTTCAGTTGTTCTAGAAAGGTCCAGAGGTGCTAAGATTGTTCTGGTAGTTTCTATTGCCAAGGGTTAGGCTGATGCCACACATGGCGTAGGGCTGATTTTTTCAGCAAGTGGAAAAACGCTTGCCGAAAATTCAGCCCTACGCCTGCTACTTGTGCCTGCACCCGAATGAATGGAATACGCTCGGGTGCAGGCACATGTAGCCGATATACACATGAAAACGCGAGACTTTGCATTCTCACGCGTTTTCATGCGTATATCGGCTACATGTGCCTGCACCCGAGCGTATTCCATTCATTCGGGTGCAGGCAAAAAAAAAAGGGGTGCATAGAGTGCAGCCCCAATATTATGCATTTTCAGGTTTGGCGGCCATGTACTTATGTGCACCCATACATATGGGGTATCGTTTTATTCAGGGGAACTTGCAGATTTATGGTTAGTAAGTTTTTGGTAGTTGCCATGGAGATTTTGGGGAGAAATCTAGGTTTGTATCTGGTTTTTCCTTGATTTCTGACCAAAGCGTGACTTCTGCAAGGGACTGCGGCCACAATTTTCCATGTAGAAAGAGAAGAGTGGTGTCTTTGAATAGCTGAAGCTGTGCACTTTTCATAAATATATAGTTATTTCACAGGTAGGGGGGTGTTTAGACTAAATAACTGCAGGTAGAGCACATAGAGCACAGACCCCCCTTATGCATTGCCCCTGTTTGGGGGCATTTGGTGGCCACGTTTTTATGTGCACCCATACATATGGGGTATCGTTTTATTCAGGGGAACTTGCAAATTGAGGTTTAGTAAGTTTTTGGTAGTTGCCATGGAGATTTTGGGGAGAAATCTAGGTTTGTATCTGGTTTTTCCTTGATTTCTGACCAAAATCTAGGTTTGTATCTGGTTTTTCCTTGATTTCTGACCAATGCGCTGACTTCTGCAAGGGACTGCGGCCACAATTTTCCATGTAGAAAGAGAAGAGTGGTGTCTCTGAATAGCTGAAGGTGTGCACTTTTCGTAAATATATAGATTGTGGGGGTTATTTCACAGGTAGGGGGGGTTAACACTGAAAAACTGCAGGTAGTGCACATAGAGCGCAGCCCCCAAAATTTCAACTGAAATTGCCCTTATGCATTGCCCCTGTTTTGGGGCATTTGGTGGCCACGTCTTTATGTGCACCCATACATATGGGGTATCGTTTTATTCAGGGGAACTTGCAAATTGAGGTTTAGTAAGTTTTTGGTAGTTGCCATGGAGATTTTGGGGAGAAATCTAGGTTTTTTATCTGGTTTTTCCTTGATTTCTGACCAATGCGCTGACTTCTGCAAGGGACTGCGGCCACAATTTTCCATGTAGAAAGAGAAGAGTGGTGTCTCTGAATAGCTGAAGGTGTGCACTTTTCGTAAATATATGATTGTGGGGGTTATTTCATAGGTAGGGGGGGTTAACACTGAAAAACTGCAGGTAGAGCAAAGCCCCCCCTTATGCATTGCCCCTGTTTGGGGGCATTTGGTGGCCACGTCTTTATGTGCACCCATACATATGGGGTATCGTTTTATTCAGGGGAACTTGCAAATTGATGTTTAGTAAGTTTTTGGTAGTTGCCATGGAGATTTTGGGGAGAAATCTAGGTTTTTTTTATCTGGTTTTTCCTTGATTTCTGACCAAAATCTAGGTTTGTATCTGGTTTTTCCTTGATTTCTGACCAAAGCGCTGACTTCTGCAAGGGACTGCGGCCACAATTTTCCATGTAGAAAGAGAAGAGTGGTGTCTCTGAATAGCTGAAGGTGTGCACTTTTTGGAAATATATAGTTTGCGGGGGTTATTTCACAGGTATGGGGGTGTTTAGACTAAATAACTGCAGGTAGAGCAAAGCCCCCCGTTATGCATTGCCCCTGTTAGGGGGCATTTGGTGGCCACGTCTTTATGTGCACCCATACATATGGGGTATCGTTTTATTCAGGGGAACTTGCAAATTGAGGTTTAGTAAGTTTTTGGTAGTTGCCATGGAGATTTTGGGGAGAAATCTAGGTTTTTTATCTGGTTTTTCCTTGATTTCTGACCAAAATCTAGGTTTGTATCTGGTTTTTCCTTGATTTCTGACCAAAGCGCTGACTTCTGCAAGGGACTGCGGCCACAATTTTCCATGTAGAAAGAGAAGAGTGGTGTCTCTGAATAGCTGAAGGTGTGCACTTTTCGTAAATATATACATTGTGGGGGTTATTTCACAGGTAGGGGGGGTTAACACTGAAAAACTGCAGGAAGTGCACATAGAGCGCAGCCCCCAAAATTTCAACTGAAATTGCCCTTATGCATTGCCCCTGTTTTGGGGCATTTGGTGGCCACATCTTTATGTGCACCCATACATATGGGGTATCGTTTTATTCAGGGGAACTTGCAGATTAATGGTTAGTAAGTTTTTGGTAGTTGCCATGGAGATTTTGGGGAGAAATCTAGGTTTGTATCTGGTTTTTCCTTGATTTCTGACCAAAGCGCTGACTTCTGCAAGGGACTGTGGCCACAATTTTCCATGTAGAAAGAGAAGAGTGGTGTCTCTGAATAGCTGAAGGTGTGCACTTTTTGGAAATATATAGTTTGTGGGGGTTATTTCACAGGTATGGGGGTGTTTAGACTAAATAACTGCAGGTAGAGCACAGCCCCCCCCTTATGCATTGCCCCTGTTTGGGGGCATTTGGTGGACACGTCTTTATGTGCACCCATACATATGGGGTATCGTTTTATTCAGGGGAACTTGCAAATTGAGGTTTAGTAAGTTTTTGGTAGTTGCCATGGAGATTTTGGGGAGAAATCTAGGTTTTTTATCTGGTTTTTCCTTGATTTCTGACCAAAATCTAGGTTTGTATCTGGTTTTTCCTTAATTTCTGACCAAAGCACTGACTTCTGCAAGGGACTGCGGCCACAATTTTCCATGTAGAAAGAGAAGAGTGGTGTCTCTGAATAGCTGAAGTTGTCTTTTTTTAATCAATATACAGTTTATATGTTTTTTTTCACAGGTAAGGGGCAATTTTGTCTGAAAAGCTTTGAGATGTGCACATAAATTGCAGCCCCATTATTATGGATTGCCCCTGTTTTGGGGCATTTGGTGGCCACGTCTTTATGTGTACCCATACATATGGGGTATCGTTTTATTCAGGGGAACTTGCAGATTGATGTTTAGTAAGTTTTTGGTAGTTGCCATGGAGATTTTGGGGAGAAATCTAGGTTTGTATCTGGTTTTTCCTTGATTTCTGACTAATGCGCTTACTTCTGCAAGGGACTGTGGCCACAATTGTCCATGTAGAAAGAGGAGAGTGGTGTCTCTGAATAGCTGAAGGTGTGCACTTTTCAGAAATATATAGTTTGTGGGGGTTATTTTACAGGTAGGGGGGTTAACACTGAAAAACTGCAGGAAGTGCACATAGAGCGCAGCCCCCAAAATTTCAACTGAAATTGCCCTTATGCATTGCCCCTGTTTTGGGGCATTTGGTGGCCACGTCTTTATGTGTACCCATACATATGGGGTATCGTTTTATTCAGGGGAACTTGCAGATTGATGTTTAGTAAGTTTTTGGTAGTTGCCATGGAGATTTTGGGGAGAAATCTAGGTTTGTATCTGGTTTTTCCTTGATTTCTGACCAATGCGCTGACTTCTGCAAGGGACTGTGGCCACAATTTTCCATGTAGAAAGAGAAGAGTGGTGTCTCTGAATAGCTGAAGGTGTGCACTTTTCAGAAATATATAGTTTGCGGGGGTTATTTTACAGGTAGGGGGGGTTAACACTGAAAAACTGCAGGAAGTGCACATAGAGCGCAGCCCCCAAAATTTCACCTGAAATTGCCCTTATGCATTGCCCCTGTTTTGGGGCATTTGGTGGCCACGTCTTTATGTGTACCCATACATATGGGGTATCATTTTATTCAGGGGAACTTGCAGATTGATGTTTAGTAAGTTTTTGGTAGTTGCCATGGAGATTTTGGGGAGAAATCTAGGTTTGTGTCTGTTTTTTCCTTGATTTCTGACCAATGCGCTGACTTCTGCAAGGGACTGCGGCCACAATTTTCCATGTAGAAAGAGGAGAGTGGTGTCTCTGAATAGCTGAAGGTGTGCACTTTTCAGAAATATATAGTTTGTGGGGGTTATTTTACAGGTAGGGGGGGTTAACACTGAAAAACTGCAGGAAGTGCACATAGAGCGCAGCCCCCAAAATTTCAACTGAAATTGCCCTTATGCATTGCCCCTGTTTTGGGGCATTTGGTGGCCACGTCTTTATGTGTACCCATACATATGGGGTATCGTTTTATTCAGGGGAACTTGCAGATTGATGTTTAGTAAGTTTTTGGTAGTTGCCATGGAGATTTTGGGGAGAAATCTAGGTTTGTATCTGGTTTTTCCTTGATTTCTGACCAATGCGCTGACTTCTGCAAGGGACTGCGGCCACAATTTTCCATGTAGAAAGAGGAGAGTGGTGTCTCTGAATAGCTGAAGGTGTACACTTTTCAGAAATATATAGTTTGTGGGGGTTATTTTACAGGTAGGGGGGGTTAACACTGAAAAACTGCAGGAAGTGCACATAGAGCGCAGCCCCCAAAATTTCAACTGAAATTGCCCTTATGCATTGCCCCTGTTTTGGGGCATTTGGTGGCCACGTCTTTATGTGCACCCATACATATGGGGTATTGTTTTATTCAGGGGAACTTGCAGATTGATGTTTAGTAAGTTTTTGGTAGTTGCCATGGAGATTTTGGGGAGAAATCTAGGTTTGTGTCTGTTTTTTCCTTGATTTCTGACCAATGCGCTGACTTCTGCAAGGGACTGCGGCCACAATTTTCCATGTAGAAAGAGGAGAGTGGTGTCTCTGAATAGCTGAAGGTTTGCACTTTTCAGAAATATATAGTTTGTGGGGGTTATTTTACAGGTAGGGGGGGTTAACACTGAAAACCTGCAGGAAGTGCACATAGAGCGCAGCCCCCAAAATATCAACTGAAATTGCCCTTATGCATTGCCCCTGTTTTGGGGCATTTGGTGGCCACGTCTTTATGTGCACCCATACATATGGGGTATTGTTTTATTCAGGGGAACTTGCAGATTGATGTTTAGTAAGTTTTTGGTAGTTGCCATGGAGATTTTGGGGAGAAATCTAGGTTTTTTATCAGTTTTTTCCTCGATTTCTGACCAAAGCGCTGACTTCTGCAAGGGACTGCGGCCACAATTTTCTATGTAGAAAGAGAAGAGTGGTGTCTCTGAATAGCTGAAGGTGTGCACTTTTCAGAAATATATAGTTTGTGGGGGTTATTTCACAAGTAGGGGGGGTTAACACTGAAAAACTGCAGGTAGTGCACATAGAGCACAGCACCCACATTTTTAGCTGTAATTGCCCTTGTGCATTGCCCCTGCTTTGGAGTGTTTGGTGCCCATGTCTTTATGTGCACCCATACATATGGGGCATCATTTTATTCAGTAGAAATTTGTCTTTCAAATTTGCCTTTGTTAGAAAATTTTTATGAGATTTTTTTTTGTCAAATCCACATTTGATCATGCGTCCAAGTTTACGTTTTAGAAAAAAAAAAAAAAGTCAAAAAAACTTCCAAATTTCACAATGCACTGACAAAAGGTATTTGGCTTTTGAGTGAAAACTACATTGCACCTAGAAACCTGAAGGTCTGTAGTTTCTAAAGATACCGAACATGAGGGGATATTTTAGATTTACATATAAGTTATGCTGCATCAACTGTTACAAGCGCTTTTCCGCTTTGTTCTGGTGTGATATTGTACTAAGTATTGCTTTAGTTTGGGGGTTACTTCTGGACAGGAACTGTGGGGTACCACCACATATTTGGTATCGTTGGACTTGGGAGTATCAGGGCTTTTACAAACAACAAAAAAAAGTGTGTAAAATTAACTTTTCTATGGAAAAAAAACTCAAAATATACAGAAATTTTTCATAATTTTTTTTTTTTTTTACATAATTCACCCAAAATACACATCATATCTCCAGAAAAGTTATAAAATTTGGTATGTATGTCGAAGCCCAATTAGTGACGAAAAAAACGATATATAATTTCCCTAGTTTCATGGAGGTTTTCCTACCAAAAAACATTGTTAAAGCGAATGAGTACAAAATGCTTAAAAAACGTCTGGCACTGGGGGGAACCGAAATGACGAATTCGGCTGGCACTTAAAGGGTTAAATAAGTGCAGCCTTGATAAAAATGTTATGGTCTGAATGGCATTTTAAATCCAAAAGCAGCAACTTAGCCAACTTTACAGCAATCACACAGTCAATGTTTATGTGAACTAATTTAATTAAATGTAGGGCATTAAATAACCATCTCAGTTGTATGGTAATGCTAATAATTAACTGAGTTGTATATTAAAATATAAATGCCTTCATTTAAGGAGTTCTTCACCCAAAACAATTTTATAAATATAATGAAAGAAAATAAACCTATATAAACAAACAAATAGGGACAGATCGAGAAATTTCATAAGTGCTATGTAATAAAGACATTACCAATGAAAACGTTGAATCTCTTTGGGTAGAAATTTCAGTAGGGCTGAAGGTCACAAAGAAAATGATCATTGGCGTATGCTATAAACCACCCCGTATAGATGAGAGGGATGAGGCCTAGCTATTGTTGCAAATGGAGGAGGCTTCAAAACTGGGTCAAGTTGTTATTATGGGGGACTTTAATTATCCGGACATTGACTGGAGTAATGGGGTGGCTAAGTCAGAAAAAGCTAGTAGGTTTGTAAATATGCTAAATGACAACTTTTTATTTCAGGCGGTTCAAGAACCCACTAAGAATGATTCTATTTTGGACCTGGTGATTTCTAATAATAATGAACTCATCTCTAACATTTGTGTGGGTGAGCATTTGGGTAACAGTGATCACAACATGGTCTCCTTTGAGATAATGCTGCAGAGACAGCTCTATAAGGGAGTAACTAAAACGCTCAATTTTAGATGTGCAGACTTTGCCAGTATAAGGGCATCTCTGCAATGTGTCAACTGGGAAAGGCTTTTCATGGGGTTAGACACAGAAGGAAAATGGAACATCTTTAAAACATTGCTTTGCAGGTATACACAACAGTATATCCCCCTTGTAAGCAAGGAGAGGCATCGCAAAGCAAAACCTTTATGGCTGAATAAAGGTGTTAGTGTCGAGGTTGGTAAGAAAAGACGTGCTTTTAAAGCATTCAAGTTAGCTGGGACAGCAGAAACTTTCATCAGGTACAAGGAAGCAAATAAAGCATGCAAAAAAGCTATCAAGCAAGCTAAAATAGAAATGGAAAGGGATATTGCAGCTAGGAGTAAAAATAATCCAAAATTATTTTTTAATTATGTGAATAGTAAAAAAATGAAGCAAGAAGGGGTGGGAACCTTATTATCACGGGGGGGTAAGTTGGTTGATGAGAACGGGGAAAAAGCTGAAATTTTGAACTCTTATTTTTCATCTGTCTATACATCTGAGGAGCCAGATAATGAAGGCTTCCTTTTTAATATGCCCAGTTCTAGTAATTTAGCTACTGACGCATGGGTCACTCGGGAGGAAATTCAAAAGAGACCAGGGCCGGATGGGATTCATCCCAGGGTATTAAATGAGTTGAGCGCTGTGATTGCCAGATAGATAGATAGAGAACTGGCTGAAGGATAGAGTACAAAGAGTGGTGGTAAATGGAACATTTTCTAATTGGACCAGTGTGGTTAGTGGAGTACCGCAGGGGTCAGTCCTTGGTCCTTTGCTTTTTAACTTGTTTATTAATGACCTGGAGGAGGGCATAGAGAGTACTGTTTCTATTTTTGCTGATGACACAAAATTGTGCAAAACTATAAGTTCCAAAACTGGGCAGCAAACTAGAAAATGAGGTTCAATGTTGATAAGTGCAAAGTTATGCACTTTGGTAGAAATAATATAAACGCGAACTATCTACTGAATGGTAGTGTGTTGGGGGTATCCTTAATGGAGAAGGGTCTAGGGGTTTTTGTTGATAACAAGTTGTTTAATTCCAGGCAGTGTCATTCTGTGGCTATTAAAGCAAATAAAGTGCTGTCTTGTATAAAAAAGGGCATTGACTCAAGGGATGAGAACATAATTTTGCCCCTTTATAGGTCCCTGGTAAGGCCTCACCTTGAGTATGCGGTGTAGTTTTGGGCTCCAGTCCTTAAGAGGGATACGTCGAGGTGCGACTGTCGAGGTTGAGGTTGTTTTCTCTGGAAAAGAGGCGCTTGCGAGGGGACATGATTACTCTGTACAAGTACATTAGAGGGGATTATAAGCAGATGGGGGATGTTCTTTTTTCCTATAAAAACAATCAACGCACCAGAGGTCACCCCTTTAGATTAGAGGAACGGAGCTTCCATTTGAAGCAGCGTAGGTGGTTTTTCACGGTGAGGGCAGTGAGGTTGTGGAATGCCCTTCCTAGAGATGTGGTAATAGCAGATTCTGTTAATGCCTTTAAGAGGGGCCTGGATGAGTTCTTGAACAATCAGAATATCCAAGGCTATTGTGATACTAATATCTACAGTTAGTACTAGTGGTTGTATTTATAGTTTATGTATGTGAGTGTATAGATTGGTAGATGTGGGTTAGGTGTGCTGGGTTTGCTTGGATGGGTTGAACTTGATGGACACTGGTCTTTTTTCAACCCTATGTAACTACAGTGGCTTGCAAAAGTATTCGGCCCCCTTGAACTTTTCCGCATTTTGTCACATTACAGCCACAAACATGAATCAATTTTATTGGAATTCCACGTGAAAGACCAATACAAAGTGGTGTACACGTGAGAAGTGGAACGAAAATCAAACATTTTTTACAAGTAAATAACTGCAAAGTGGCGTGTGCATAATTATTCAGCCCCCTGAGTCAATACTTTGTAGAACCACCTTTTGCTGCAATTCCAGCTGCCAGACTTTTAGGGTATGTCTCTACCAGTTTTGCACATCTAGAGACTGAAATCCTTGCCCATTCTTCTTTGCAAAACAGCTCCAGCTCAGTCAGATTAGATGGACAGCGTTTGTGAACGGCAGTTTTCAGATCTTGCCACAGATTCTCGATTAGATTTAGATCTGGACTTTGACTGGGCCATTCTAACACATGGATATGTTTTGTTTTAAACCATTCCATTGTTGCCCTGGCTTTATGTTTAGGGTCGTTGTCCTGCTGGAAGGTGAACCTCTGCCCCAGTCTCAAGTCTTTTGCAGACTCCAAGAGGTTTCCTTCCAAGATTGCCCTGTATTTGGCTCCATCCATCTTCCCATCAACTCTGAGCAGCTTCCCTGTCCCTGCTGAAGAGAAGCACCCCCAGAGCATGATGCTGCCACCACCATATTTGACAGTGGGGATGGTGTGTTCAGAGTGATGTGCAGTGTTAGTTTTCCGCCACACATAGCGTTTTGCATTTTGGCCAAAAAGTTCCATTTTGGCCTCATCTGACCAGAGCACCTTCTTCCACATGTTTGCTGTGTCCCCCACATGGCTTGTGGCAAACTGCAAATGGGACTTCTTATGGTTTTCTGTTAACAATGGCTTTCTTCTTGCCACTCTTCCATAAAGGCCAACTTTGTGCAGTGCACGACTAATAGTTGTCCTATGGACAGATTCCCCCACCTGAGCTGTAGATCTCTGCAGCTTGTCCAGAGTCACCATGGGCCTCTTGGCTGCATTTCTGATCAGCGCTCTCCTTGTTCGGCCTGTGAGTTTAGGTGGACAGCCTTGTCTTGGTAGGTTTACAGTTGTGCCATACTCCTTCCATTTCTGAATGATCGCTTGAACAGTGCTCCGTGGGATGTTCAAGGCTTTAGAAATCTTTTTGTAGCATAAGCCTGCTTTAAATTTCTCAATAACTTTATCCCTGACCTGTCTGGTGTGTTCTTTGGACTTCATGGTGTTGTTGCTCCCAATATTCTCTTAGACAACCTCTGAGGCCGTCACAGAGCAGCTGTATTTGTACTGACATTAGATTACACACAGGTGCACTCTATTTAGTCATTAGCACTCATCAGGCAATGTCTATGGGCAACTGACTGCACTCAGACCAAAGGGGGCTGAATAATTACGCACACCCCACTTTGCAGTTATTTATTTGTAAAAAATGTTTGGAATCATGTATGAGTTTTGTTCCACTTCTCACGTGTACACCACTTTGTATTGGTCTTTCACTTGGAATTCCAATAAAATTGATTCATGTTTGTGGCTGTAATGTGACAAAATGTGGAAAAGTTCAAGGGGGCCGAATACTTTTGCAAGCCACTGTATGAGGCAGTGGCCTGCCACAGGTTATAAAGTTTTCAAAGCAAGTGCTACTTTTCTTACCCATTCCCTCACCCTCTTAAGCAACAACATGAGTAGGTAAAGAAGATGAAATAATCCCAGAGCCTACTGGCAACAGCTGACATATGGTGACCATGTGTCTGATAATGTCCTGTAGCCACCCACAACTTTGACTAGGGTACTTATACAAACACTTTATTTTTAACCGCAATGAGTGTAGTTTAGTCCCAGAAAGTGTTCTGTTGCCCAGTGAGACTAGTATGAGAACTGTTTACACTGTGTACATCTTTTTTTAAATACAGGATTGATTTTTTGCATTTTTATTGATTTTATGCATTTTCACTTCTGCAGTGTTACTAATTGTTTTTGCTATATATTATTCTATTTCTTCAAGTGTCTTTTATTGAATATTTATTAGTGCATATGAAGCATTAAAACTATTCAAAAGACCCATAGCATTCATTTTTAAGAAGATTTTGCTTTGTACCCAACAACTCTTTGATCCCGCAACTTGACAATTTTGAGTTGATTTTACTGTACGGGGCACATTTACTTATCCATGAACGTTCTGAGCGTTCATTCGATTGGTCCAATCGTATTTTCCGCAGCTTTTTCATACCTTGCGCGACTTTTTCGATGCTTGCATCACTTTTTCGGGGCTTTCGTGACTTTCTTGACGCTTGCGCAACTTTTTCGTATTTTTTGCGCAAAAAAAAATCTGTTTTTTTCGCTGTTTACAATCATTCAGTACGAAAATTCCGTGACTTTCGGATTGCCAATATGATATTATTGTGACTTATACGATTTTTTCGTAAACATTTTCGTGATATTTGCTCTCTTAAAAATTTTCGTTTCCAATCCGAGTTTTTCCCATTCGGGATTCGAACTCGTGTTTTGATAAATCTGCCCCTAACTGTAGAAATCAGTAATTTACGGTTTGGTAATTTTTGAATACAAAGAAATATGTACTCATATTGACGTTTTTAGAAAGTGCAGCTTTTTTTTTGGAGGGTTCTATATGCCACATCTTAGTGTAATCCAATGCATAATGGCTATGAACCTACTTGGAAGACTAATAGATTTCACAAAGAAATTATGTCATTAATCATGTTTACATAACAAACTTCAGGAATTTACATATGCTATAATCTTTAGGGTAATGGCAAATGCAGTGTGCAGGATTTCTTGATTGTGAGGAAGTGACAAAATGCTTGAAAATACTGTGCACAGACTACAAAAGCAATCACAATGACGTTGCCAGAGAGACAGACCACTCTGTCAGTACCCTACAAGGGCGTATGTCACAGATAGTAAGCAAGCAAAACAAACACTTTGTATTTATTAGATAATTAAACCCTAAAAACAAATACATATGCTGCATTTATAAACTCAATGTACTGCACTAGCCTAAAGTTTCAGAATCTCTATAACAGTAATGAATCAGACCTGGGGACTGAGGGTTACCAACACTCACATTCTCAGTGTGCTTCTGAAAATAAGGTTTAAATGTAATAGAAGCTAATACAGACTTCATTGGGTGTGAATCAGAATGAATTACTAATCAGCATTTTATTGTGACATTTATAATCCTTATTTACAGTACATTCCTAGATAACTGGTAGCAAAACACAGCATCAGAAAAAAAGATGGGGAGCTACTGTGGTAAATCTGAATTCACAGATCTTGAGTGCTGTAGTCACCTGTGCAGCATTTCTAGACTACTTCATTCTTAAGTTTTTTGTTCTTGTTTAACCAAAATAGAAAGTAAAACATGGCTGGCATTTAAAGTGTTAACCTGTTGGGAATGTCAATTTCCACTTGAGCATCATAGGCAGTAGCATGGCATGCTGCCATGGTTTATGGGTCTCAAGGAGGACTGCTTTAAATGTATGGTTAACCTATACTTTTGTGATAGTATACCAGAAACAGTTAATTTTAAAGTGGACCTGTCACCCAGACATGAAAATCTGTATAATAAAAGTCATGTTCAAATTAAACATGAAACCCAAATTCATTTTTATATTAACACATCCAAACCCATTATAAAGGCATTTAAAAATCACAGATGTCAATTATAGATTGCTTGCCCCGCCTCTATGCCTTAGGCATAGAGGCGGGGCAGACAATAACTTTAGCTTTCCATTCAGCACTTCCTAGATGTCACTGCACATCTCACTTTTCCCCTCCCTCCCCCTCATATAATTGTGTAGCCAGTGCATGGGCATCTGGTCCCCCATTCTGGCACATAAACAAGATTTTGGCATGATACAAAGCTTGTCTTAAAGGAACAGTAACACCAAAAAATGAAAGTGTATAAAAGTAACTAAAATGTAATGTGCTGCTGCCCTGCACTGGTAAAAGTTGTGTGTTTACTTCAAAAAGTCTACTATAATTTATATAAATAAGCTGCTGTGTAGCCATGGGGGCAGCCATTCAAGCTGGAGAAAAGGCACAGGCACATAGCAGATAACAGATAAGCTCTGTAGAATACAATAGTGTTTTATCTGTTATCTGCTATGTAACCTGTGCCTTTTCTCCAGCTTGAATGGCTGCCCCCATGGCTACATAGCAGCTTATTATATAAATTATAGTAGTGTTACTGTAGCAAACACACCAGTTTTACCAGTGCATTATATTTTTATTACTTTAAAGCGCTTTTATTTTTTGGTGTTACTGTTCCTTTAATAACAGTGCCCACAAAATGGTGCCTGCCTGCTTGCTTTGATTGAGTAATTCCAAGACGGAAGGAAACAAGATTTATATTATTTATATAGAGTAAGTAAAGTTTATTTTGCTCAACTAACAATATAGAAAATAATTTGGACTTATTTCTTAGGGTGACAGGTCCGCTTTAAGTTTCATTTTATTTTTTTATATTTTTTCTAAAAGTAAGATTTTTAAAATTAGCTGGTCTTATTTATTGCCTTCATGTACATTAGCACTTTAATTTAGGTGACTGACCGTATACACTTAAAATGTAATACATTTTTAGAGGTAGTGGGGAGGTTAAGGAGTATAGCGCATAGGGATGAAGGTACAGGTGTTACTGAGAAATGTATCAAACTATAGCTATTTAGAAAGTCAGTAATCTGGTTTACTGAGCTGCTACAGGAAAACTTTTAAGGCCCCTATGACCAGAAAAATGATTCCCCACAGGAGGTGTAATCTAATAGAGCCTGCACTCCGGTTGGGGGAGCAATAGTTTTCTTTTAAAAAAACAGCCCCTGCTGGCGCTAGGCCACCCGCACTGGAGGAGACTAGATTAGACAAAACTCCATATGGAATGGAGGGGAATTCATATAATAAAACTCTACTGTTTTAAGCCTTAACTATTTAACATCATTTTTCTTCACAAGTAAGCTTCAGTCAACATCTGTATATGAACTGCAGATAGCATTCTGGCTGCAATAAACAAACTAGGATTGTTTACCTATGTGCCATTTACTGGATGTATGCTGACTACATCCAAGTCCACTGAATTACAGTAAATATTTGCAGCTGTTCTTTATTTTTTGACTCAATCTACCCATACATGGACATCTGACTGAGTGTTCAGTTTATAGTCATGTCTGTTGTTCCAAAAAGACTCACTGGATACCCTTGTTTTATTTTTAAATTGAATGCCCTCAGTTTCAACACTCACTGGTCAGTTTCAAAGTCTTTGGAAGAAACATCAGCAAAAGAACAGTGGAGGGACAAGGGCCCGGACCAGGGGTAGGCGAAAAAAAAAGTGCCTCCCCACCCCCACAGAGTTGCGCTCTAGGCACATGCTTCTTCTGCATACCCCTAGTGTGAAAATAATTAAGAAATATAAATGCCTATAGACTTTAAAGGGGTGGTTCACCTTCAACATAATTTTAGTATGTTAGAGAATGTACAATTCCTTGCAACTTGCCATTGGGCTTTATTATTTATTTGTTATAGTTTTTTTAATTATTTGCTGCCTTCTTCGTTTACATGTATGCAGCTATCACATTGGGGTCACTGTCCCCACTAGCCAAAAACTATTGCTCTTTGAGGCTAAATTTTTGTTTTTACTGTTACTTTTTATTCCTTTTTTTCTGTTTAGTCCCTTTTCAATTAATATTCCAATCTCGCACTCATGTCACTGGCTGGTTGCTAAGGTAAATAAGACCCTAGCAAGCAGATAGCTGCTAAAAATCAAAATGGGGGAGCTGTTAGACAAAAAGCTAAATAACTGAAAAATTACAAAGAATAATAAACAAAACAAATAAGAAAACCAATTGCAAATTGTCTCAGAATATCAATGCCCACATCATACTAAGCGTACATTTTAAGATGAACAACCCCTTTAATGTATTTGGCAGTTTTGCAACATAAAAGCAACAAATACACCAGGGTCACATTTTAACATTAGCATAATTGTACTTAGTTAGAAGTTTAATAAAACTGAAAATAGACATAACATATGCAGGGACACAAGGCCAAAATCAGGAACCTGCCCTGAAAATTAAGGACTGTGAACAGCTACGCATGGGTGCCAGAAACTGTATATTTTTTTTGTCACACTTAAAGCATTCCTTTTCTAGTTTATTTAAATTTTTACTTTAAGATCCGTAACAACCAAAGTTGACACCTAACAAGTGCTGGAGTCAGGAACGCAGGTTGTCCATCATTGATGCTACAAGCGGCAACAGCAGGAAAGCCACTCAAGGTGCCCAAACACTCTGTGCTATAATTAAACACAAACCCAGTTTCAGTGACGTGGCACTGATTTTTATGATCCCCAGCAAAAGAAAGCATACTCTATGAAACATTTATCTTTTCTATGATTAGTGTTCAATTTTTATCCGTCTGCTTTCCTCCTGTGTTGTTTATTCCCACCCATGTGCATGTGAAACAATCTATGTGTTTCCCAGTATCTGAATTACAACACAGATTTGCACCTGGGCAGTAACCCATAGCAACCAGTGAGCTAGCTACTTTCAGTCAACTGCAGGTAACAGTGAAAAGCAGACATTTTATTGGTTCTCATGAGATACTAACCAAGTGCAAATTTGCCCAATAAACCTTACTGTGGCCCCCAAAAATTTAATGACACTGCTTAGGTGTTGCAGTGTTATGAAACTTTTGTGGGCCACAGTAAGGTTTATTGGGCAAATTTGCACTTGGTTAGTATCTCATGGGAACCAATTAAATGTTTGCTTTTCACTGTACTACATACCAAAACAATCTATGTATCTCCCAGTATCTGAATTACAACACTGGACAGATTTGCACCTGGGCAGTAACCCATAGCAACCAGTGGCCCCCCAAAATTTAATGACACTGCAACACCTAAGCATTTTATGACAGACACAGTGGTGGCCTCTTAAAGGAGAAGGAAAGGCTAGTAAAGAGTTAATCTCAAGCTGCAGGCATACCTTCAGTTCTCTCAATAGTGCCCTTAAGTCTCCCCATATTTCACCTGTTCAGAAGATCTGAAGCCAAACACGGAGAAAAAACGCTGAGCTGGGAAGAGAAGATTCCCATAATGCAACACTCCTTTCCAGACTCTACGACTTGGGACTGTAGGCGGCGCATGTGCATTGCTCATTTTCAGAGACAGAAGAGAAGCAGGCGCGCTCCCCTCTTCTCCCCTCCCCTTCACTGGCCCCTGTTACACGGAGGAAGCAGCAGCCGAAGAACTACAGACGAGCGCTGCAAGTAGCGGCGGGGGAAGGGGGGGTGACAGAGCAGAGCAGAGTGACAGAACAGTACGAGGCTGGCACAGGGTGGGAAGGCGACTGACTGGACAGTAGAACCGAGCGGGGGAAATCCAAGATGGCCGCTGTGTCAGACTGCAAATACTGTAAAGTTCAAAGGCAATTTTGGGGAGAAGTTTGCATTATTTTAAAAAATAAAGGTGGCGATTTGCTATGGGAAAACATGTTTTATTTTCAAAATGCATCAGTAAATAGAGCTTTTCAAGCAAAGTCCTGCATTCAAATCTGTTTTTCAAAAACACAAACAGATTTTGTTATATTTAAATTTGAAATTTTATATGGGGCTAGCCATATTCTTCCTTTCCCAGGGTGCTACAGTCATATGACCTGTCCTTTGATCAACTCCAGTCACACTTGACTGCTGTGCTGCAAGTGAGAGTGATATTGCCCCCCTCCTTTTTCCCCCACCTAGCAGCAGAGCAGCAAAACAATAGAAAGGTAGCAAGATGCAGCTCCCAGTAGATATCAGAATAACACTCAGTAGAAAAAATCCAAGTCTGGTTTGGGACTCCTCCAGTTACATGGGAGTAGGACAAACAGTAGGTTATCTGAAAGCAGTTCTAATGTGTAGCGCTGGCTCCTTCTGAAAGCTCAGAATCAGGCACAATATTACAAGTAAAAGACAAATATATTTCTTGGTTCAAGAATAAAAGTTTAAATGATAGAATAAATTACTTGCTATGTAAACAGTGTCATTTAGAAACAAAAAGTACACCATAAGAATCACGACATAATCCATTTAAAGGAAAACTATACCCCCACAATGAATACTTAACCAACAGATAAGTCACTTAACATAATATAAACTAATAAAGAATCTCGCCAAACTGGAATATATAAATCCTTTCCCTTGAGCCACCATTTAGTGATGGGCTGTGTGCCCCCTCAGGGATCACATGAAATAATGTAACTGTAACAGGAAGTGTGGAAGCAAAAGACAGAGCTCTGTCTATTCATTGGCTGATGTGGCCTAGCATGTGTGTGTGTCTTGGCTTGTTTGTGCGCACTGTGAATCCTATGATCCCAGGAGGCGCCCTTAATTTTTAAAATGGCAATTATCTATTTAGGATTACCCAATGGCACTTACTACTAAAAAAGTATATTTTTAGGAAAACAGTTTATTTAAATGAAGCAGGGTTTTACACATGAGCTTGTTTATGCAATATATTCAGGGCTGGATTTCCAAACTGGCCGCATGCACGGTAAGCCAAACTTGCATACGGAGCAGTGGGGAGAAGTCCCCATTGCTCCGTATGGGAACAAAAATTTTAAGATTTTGGTGCGGCGGGGCAGCATGTCGCCCCCAGGTTTCTGCTGCCCTAGGCCCAGGCCTTTGTGGCCTCTCCACAAATCCGGGCCTGAATATATTTTATAGAGACCTACATTGTTTGGGGGTATAGTTTTCCTTTAAGTATTCCATACTGCAAGCTTAGCTTTCCCTCCTCTTCAGGTTGCCATAACTTATATCCTATAGGGAGTGATGTCACAGACTCAACTCGCAAGACTATGACAGGCTAGCAAAAAAATATATAAAAAAATAGGGATATTAAGAGGCTTTCTGGGACTGGGGACAAAAATCAGGACTGTTGGAAAGTATACAATTATAGCATTTGTTTGAAGGATGTGGAGACTATAAAGTTGTTGCTGTTGGGTCATTGGTTTGCAACTTTAGTTCCCATAATTTTCCAGAGGAAGGTGCAGGGTCGGACTGGGCCCAGACCCGACCCTTGCCGGCACTCCCTCTGCACCCCCCCGGTCCAACCCTGGGAAAAACCAAACTGTAAGAATCTGTATTAATCAGTCATTGCATTAAAGGAGACATATCCTATAAAAATTATGAATGTACCAGTGAATTATACTCCTCTAGATATAGAAGGATTGTGCTTTAAAAAGTTGTGTTTCTGACTGATTTATTGAGAAATTCCACAAAAACCCCACTAGTCCCGCCCATCTGTTCCACTTCCTGCTGGCTGAATTCTCTGGATGAGCTGGGGAGCCGGCGGCCCTCCGTACACTGCACTGTAGGATAGGAACCAATCAGCAGCTAGGCTGACCTGATAGGGAACTGAAGCCTGTCTTTGCTTGTGTGAGTGCAGGGCTGTGATTGGCTCTCCCCCTCCTACTGTGCTTCTGGCAGGGACCGTTAGGACACGCCCACTCTTCATTTCACACTGGATACGATCTATAGGGAGCTCCAATAAAGGGGCCATTTTTACAGAAAGGATTAATTTTTAGCCCAAAGGGAAACCAGCACCGTATATTATTCATAATTGCCTACAAAATTAGCATTTTTCCCATTTATCCAATATGTCTCCTTTAACCTTTAAATGGCCAGAGGGAAAGGCAGTCCTTCTAGCCATGACTCCCCAGTGATTTCCTCCAATGGGGGGTTGGGGGCTTCCTTTTCTGTTTTAAAGGATGACTCAAGTCGGAAGGTTGCCCTTATTAACCCACACTATAACAAATATTTAAATAGCACTGATTATATTTACTATTACGATTTATATAGTTTGTTATGGCCATTTGTCGCAAATGTCTAATTTCTGGAAAAATGTGTAGTAGTTTAATTATCAGATTTATAAATGTACATCCCATGCTCCAATAATAGAAATGTGACAGTAATGCTGGCAATTAGTATAGCATTTCCATAATTCTCCAGACAAATGACACTTATTAAAATATCGAATAGGAACATGTAAGTAAAATTGGATTGACTCACAAAATTAATTTTCCCCAATTGTTGGGCCTGTGGGTCAAAACTGGGTAACTCCTGACAAAATCTGAGGGGGGGGGGGGGCACGGAAACGCCGCTAAATTGGCTTCTGGTACCCCGGTATAAATATCAGCTATAGGGAACAGAAAACAGGATTTATTAATATTGCGAGCTGAGGGTGTAACGGCAGTTGACATAGCTGGAAACCACCACAAAAAAAACATTTTTTTATGTCCCCTGACAAGAGTTAAAATTGCAAGCGAAGGAAAAATTGCTATGCCCAGGCGCCCGCGGCCTGCATTTTTTACCACAGACTAACGCCCGCTTCCAGAGTCTAAGTACTCCGCCTTTGCTTGTCTCTGCGCTTATATACATGTGGTCGTGACGTCACAATCTCGCGAGATGAGATTTGGAACGTCTGGATTAGCTGTCCGGAAGGAGCCAAGGAGTTGGACCTTAACGGCGTTGCGGGTTGATTAAACGGTGATCCGGTGCTGCGGGCAGTGTTAGGATAATCGGGACTGTCCCACGAAAAGCGGGACAATTGGGCGGTAAGTAATTTAACTCTGTAGTAAAATGTAGCGGGGAAATAGGTGTGACTGCTGTAACTTAGGGCGTATGGCTGTACCTTGTGAGAACGCAAATCGCTTGGTGACATGCAGTGCAGAAAAAAAAGTGCAGACACTGTATTGGCAAGATTCAAACTGAAATAGAACTGGTGGGTTGTACTGGCACAAGTGCTGCCCCTTCAAGATAATATAGAGATTTATTTTTACACAAAGAACAGTCAGGGCAAAGCAGATAGACATGTGCACTGTGTCCCGATTCAACTTAGGGCTGTCACTTGTCAGTATAAAATAGGCATGACACATTGAGCTGCTGCATAACATACTGAAGAATACAGCTGTCATCGTGAGTTGTCACAGCCAAACAGGAATACAAAGCTGGACTGTGAGACAAAATGTTATACTAATGTCATGCTGACAGACTTCACTTTAGAATGCTGCTAATAATTTAAAATGTCTTTACTGTTTCATTTAAAAGTGATAAATCTATTTTTTTGTACACATTTAAATGTGACTTATTCTGCACTTTACCTAAAATGGGTCCCTGCTTTGTATTTGGGTGGGTCTTGTGATCACCCCCTGAAAACAGTAACATTTTCTCCTACCATATGAAATGTCCTTTAAATGGGGTATGCGATAGTTTGGGGCTTAAAATTTGGGACTTTTAAAAAGAAGGGTTGAGAAACACTTGGACTACACTGACCCACAATGCACAGACATTACAGTAAAATTAACTACTCAATCACAATACAGTCCTGATGCTATGCTAAATACTACTGACAAAGCACTGCCTCAGAATTGTAGGTGGTAAAGGCATTATACACTGTTTTGTAATACACTGCATCATGGTCAAATCTTAAATCATCAGCTTGTATTATGTTGTAAAACCGCTGTTCCATTGTATGCAAAAATGTTTGTTGGTGACACTTTGTAAAAAAGAAAGTACAAATATTTCTGGGTGGTGATGTTGTGCTGTGCTGGAAGTAATAAAGTAATTTTTTAGTGGTTCCATAGATACTACAGATAAATGCCTACTATCACTTTCATTTGTTCCCTTACTAGCCATTAAGGAAAGTAATAGAGTAACCTAAAGAGAGGTATATAATGAGTGCATGTAAGTAACACCCTTACGTTTTGAAAGGTGTGTTTAAGCTTTTTAAACACATAATGCAACAGTTGCTTTTTTGTTTACTGTTTGTTGTAATTGGAAGATATTTTTGGCTTAAAAAAAAACAACCCAAAAACAAACAAACAAAGGGTACTCCACCCCACAATTGGAAAGTCATGTGTCTGCTACGATAATGCTGCCAAGTGTTGTATGTGACTTTGTTGTATGTATTTTATTAATTCAGCTTCTTATACTTGCTTTCCAAATAAACCTTAATTGCTGCTGCAGAATATGATGCTTTATAACCTCAATATCGGAAGCATTCCAAATTTTAGATATCATTTTTATGTGTTTGCCTATAGGTCACCGTGAATTAATGCAGCTTCACAAAAGAAGGTTCATTCACATGCAATGTTACAACCTACTGAATTTTAACAAACTCAGTAGGTTATATATCCTATTATTTGCTACTTTATAAACAGTTGATTAGTGTGTTTGGTGTATGCATCTTGATAGTCTATATGATATATGGTAATACCCTGCCAAGGTCCCAGGGGGCAGTAAATCATCCTTTTGTACTGGTTTTATGTATGCTTGCCAATGCGTCATTGTGGTTTAGTGCATTTTGGCAAAGAAAGGCCCATAATCATCCCTCAGCACATGCTGTGGTTTTAGATTGTAGCATGGTTTTCATAGACTTAACTCCAATGTATTTTCTCCTAAAAGACTTCTACATAGAATAATCTCAATATTCCTAAATATTGTTTAAGGACCTGAATTCGTGGAGTACGCAGCAGTAATAACTACAAAAAAAAAGTCGCCATCAAGGTTTATACCCATGTTTCTAACATACTTTACATTTTGGTGATTGTCTTGCAGAAACTATTCCAATTCTTAACCACTACTATCATTTTACAGAGTAACACTGATATTTTGATTGCTGTAGTAGTTTAGTTTTAAACATTGCTATGTATTTTAAACATCAAAATTTGATGTTTACATAAGTATTCAATCCTTGGGTTGCTGAATCCATGTCAAATTCATTGAGCTAATGAGGACACAGTTGCCTTTAAGTTCATTAAAATAACTGCTGCAGATTCTGGATATAACCCAGAATTTAGGCTGATGCCACAAGAGGCATAGGGCTGATATTTTCGCCAAGCGTTTTTCCGCTTGCCGAAAATATCAGCCCTACAGGAATTGCCAGCTTTTGTATGTTACATTTTTAAGTAGCCCAAACATGGGGCACAAGAAGCCCTCAAACAACCTGTTTTTACATCATTGTGTATCACCTGCAAGTGCTTGTTCCAATAAATGTAAATTTGGTTTGTTTCATATGCTTGCTGCTGTGAGTTTGGGTTATTTAAAAACACTCCAGATGCAATCGTCCTATAGAACATGCCAAGCTAGATATAACAACATGCAAGTGTTTGTTCGGCTATTCTTGTTGGCATTACTAATTACATTATTAGGAAGTAAATGCTACATCAAACCACTGGCACTGCCTTGAAAAGGTTATCCCTCTAAACTGTACAAACAAGAATAGGGCTTTGGAGACAAGGCACAGTAAATAGTTCAGATCAGTAGCTGATCAGTAGCCTTACACAGGCCAACCAAGGTAAACTCCCTGGCCTAGCGGACAATGACTGTACAAGGGGTCACAGTATGGCCACCTTTTTGTTGTTTGTTAGCTTGTTAAAAAAGCTAAAAATAAATAAATTGCATATTACTTCCTACTGCATCTGCCAATGAACCATGAACTGTGCATCATGGGGTATCGGTAGATGAAAATTTCAAACCTGCAAGATTCCTGAACCAGCAGGTATTCATAGTTAACAGATAAAAGCCGCCCACCATACATGTAATTATAATTGTAAAAAGTAATATTATTGGTACATGTATGGCTAGCCTTAAAAATTGCCTTTATGGAATGGGTAGCTGAAAAGAAGTAATTACTCAAAATTAAACTATGTGACATCAGGCAGAAAGAATAAGACCAAGACAAATCTTTTGCCAATATTGAGATAATATCAGTGCTACCCCAAACCCTTAAAAAGATAAGTAAAAAAAACACATACACTGTCAGCTAAGTATAGTGGAATCATCATGCTGTAAGGCTGCTTTTTCATAAGCAGGTACTTGCAATCGTGTTAAAGGTGAAGAAAGGTAAAAACTAAGTAAGCTTTATCAGAAAGGTCTATGTAAATACAGCCATAAGCACTCACAGAAACGCTGTACTGACTTCTCTGTCAAAAGATTTGCTGTGTCTGTAATTCATGTGCCAGAGACACGCAGCTCTCTCCTCTCTCCCTTCTCCTGCTCCCCCCTTCCTCAAGAATGCGAACAACTCACTCCCCCCCCCTTAGGAATGTGGATCTGAGCCAATCAGCAGAAAGCTGACTCATAGTCTTGCAAACTGAGCATGTACACTTGGTCTCAGTGCAGGAGTGAGGCATTATGGGAACTTTCTTTACCCAGCTCAGCGTTTTTTCTTCCTGTTTGGCTTCTGATTATCTGAACAGGTGAAATTTTGTAGAGACTTAAGGGCACTATTGAGAGAAATGAAGGTATGCCTGCAGCTTGAGATTAACTCTTAGCCTTTCCTTCTCCTTTAAACGTGAATAAAGCACGAATTGTGCTTAACCTGTTTCTGTCTGGTAAAATCTGAATTTTGGGTAAAAGGTCATCTTTACCAACCAAAATGTAACACTGAAGAAGCTCAAGAACAAAAAAGGCAAAGACACGTGGCATTTAATAGCTGCAACTTTTTAAAAAGTCACATTGACTAATCGGTGTGCAACTTGTATATTTTCCTATCACAGACAAGTCGCTGCAATTAATCACCACAACCGACACAAGATTACACAAGTCATTCATATCTGCCATGAATGTTTGGCCAAAATAATTTCTGCTTAATGTGCAGAGGTGGTATGGGATCCCTTATCCGGAAACCCGTTATCCAGAAAGCTCTGAATTACAGGAAGGCCATCTCCCATAGACTTCATTATAAGCAAATGATTCTAATTTTTAAAAGTTATTTCTTTTTCTCTATAATTATAAAACAGAACCTTGTACTCGATCCCAACTAAGATATAATTAATCCATATTGGAGGCAAAACAAGCCTGTTGGATTTATTCAATATTTGAATGATTTTTAGCTGACTTAAGTTATGGAGATCCAAATTACGGAAAGATCCCTTATCCGGAAAACCCCAGGTCCCGAGCATTCTGGATAACAATTCCCATACCTGTACTTTGAAAAGTGAAGGCTTGGTAAAAAAAACTTTTTAAAAAAACACTGCAATTCAGTTCAAAAGTCACCTGTGTTTACCAGTCAGACCTATTTACATTTTCTTTGATTTCTGCTTACCTATAATTTAATTTTTCTAGACATGCTTTCCGAGCAACCCTTGGTTTTTGGCAGAAGTGTGCACAGCGATAGCATAGTTTCCATTCAGATAAATGGAAAGTGGCTGTCTGTGGACACAGCGCAGTGAATATGTTAGCTCTAGTATTTAATGTATTAATAGCATTCATTTATATAATGCTGACACACGGAACTTTATAGCGATTGTTCATTATTTACTTAAGTAGTGGTCCCTGCACATATTCGAGAATAGCAAACGAAAATAATTTGATGCAAAGTTTCTTTGGCCACTCGCGTGTTTTTGTGCCAAAATCCGCTGCCCTGCCAGATGCAGGCACAGGGCAAGGCTGATGCCAGCTTAATGGATGATTTTCAGCCTGCTTTTGTCTGCAGGTCAAGGCCTCATCTGGCATTAGTCTAAAATAAAATGTTATGTTCTCTCTCAGGTTTAAGTTGTGTATTAAATACTTTATACTGACGATTTCCAAAGTTTTGGGGCTGGCTTTATGGGGTGGTAATGATATTACTTCCTCTACTGCAGCATTAACACTGTATGAACTTACATTTGTACCCCCACCTTGCTAGGCTGTCTGTTTAAGACGTGTGGCCCAAATAATCTATGATGGAAACTACTAGAACAATATATGCTCTTTTTTTTTTTTTTGCAGGGCCTTCACTACTTTTTGTATCAGTTGTTTTTGCAAGTAACTCTGCTCAATGTATACACCTGTTATTGTACAGTGCTGTGGAATATGTTTGCACATTTTAAACATGTTATAATATACAAATGTAGATGGTGTAGAGATGTGTAGAATTATTAATTTGTAGCCCGGCAGTGCTCCTGTTTTTTCATTTCACATTGTCAAGCATCAATATTTTGTTTGTATCAAGTAATTAGAATGCACAATATTGTGAAAAATGGTGGTGGTAAGGTTTGCTTGTTACTGGAACCAGAAACTCTAGCTCTGGTTTGTTTCACTACCTTAGAAACCATGCAATGCACCCAAAGTGTTGCGTTCTGTAGCTTGCATGGAATAGCCCAGCTGTGTTCCGAATGCAAATACTTTGTAAGCGCTAAGTGGTGTGATTTTGCACTAGCACTTGTGTCTAGGTCTTTGATAACTTTAACCCTAAAGGTTTGTTCCATTGTTCCCATTTGGATTTTGGATGGCATAGGCAGTGGGGCCATCCTGGGACAGGTTCTTTTTTTATGGTGGTAGAGGAGGACTGGTGGGAAGGCATATGTATCACTTAGTCACCTGAGGTTCCTTTCCAATGCATATGTCTTCAACGGTTCACGTTGTTGCTGGTGGGGAGGTATTTTGGAGAGATTAGTAACCTGGTAGTAGAGATTTATTGTGGGCAACATATCTCCCTTTGGGACATTAGCCTTACGACTATGGGTTGTACAGCTCTTAGAGCCCAGTGCTGTCCAACTTCTTCAGTACTGAGGGCTGGAATTTTTCTGGCCTGCATGGAGGAGGGCCGATAATGGAAGCCAATTTTTACTACTCCCCTTTTTTAAACTGCACCCACTTCAAACCACACCCATTATATTATGACACACCTTTAAATCCCTATTCCTCCTTCTCCCCTGTGGATAGGACAGAAACCCCCAGCATATAATTAAACACCTTGGGGCCATATAATGGCTATTTTCAAATGCTAACAAACTTCCAGAACAAACCCCTGCCAGGTTCACCTACCATGGGCAGCATAGGGCAGAGTATGGCACACACAGGCAGCACAGAGCAGGCAGAGTATGGCACACACAGGCAGCTCAGGGCAGGCAGAGTATGGCGCGCACACAGGCAGCACAGGGCAGGCAGAGTATGGCACACACAGGCAGCACAGGACAGGCAGAGTATGGCACACACATGCAGCATAGGGCAGGCAGAGTATGGCACACACAGGCAGCATAGGGCAGGCAGAGTATGGCACACACAGGCAGCATAGGGCAGGCAGAGCATGGCACACACAGGGTGGTTACAGACCTTTCTTACTCGTGAGCCACAGTCAAATGTAAAAAGAGCAACACTAGCATCATAAAAGTTTATGGAGCTGCCAAATAAGGGCTAAGATTGGGTTATTAAGTTGCCTCACTGCACACTATCACCTCACAGGAAGCTTTAATTGGTAGTAAATCTTGTTTTTATTTAACCCAAACTTGCCAGGAATTCAAAAATAACTACCTGCTGAGAGCAACATCCAAGGGGTTGGTGCGCAACATGTTGCTCACAAGCCACTGGTTGGGGATCACGGCACTGTGGGGAGTTCTTTCTCGTCCCATGTCATTTGCAAGAGATGTTTATCCTATTACCAAGCTTAAAGCAATTTATTAGCTCCACCTAGGTCATGTCCAGCACCAGTTGCATTGTATACCAAAGTATTTCCACTGGTGGGTGGCATGACCTGGCCTCAAAGTGTCTCTGTGAAAAACTGCAACTACTATGCAACATATCCTCTTCTCCTGCCACTCACTTCTTCCACTGTTGGTGTTCACCCCTGCCCCCTTCATGATGCTCTTTATTTTTATGTTATCCTATTTTATTGAATTTTCTACTGCCATTACTCCTTACCCCCTATTCATAGCACCTCTCTAGTAAAGTTTAATTTAGGTTTAGGATAATGTGAATCCTGCTGTATAAGTTGATCTTTATTTTTTAACAGCGACTAAAGGATATTGGAAGTCTCCTTGTGGTTCCTTAAACAGTTGGAAAAGCGCTTAGTGTGTGGCATTGTGCAATAATATACTGTAGTCTGTAAAAATTATAAATAAATAAATAAGTATTAATGGTGAATATGTTATAGCAAAAACTAACCTTCTTAAACTGTATCTTTTTTATAGGTTTCTTGCTGAATTTTGATTTAATCAATACAGAAACTTGAATTGGAGTCAGAAATGGGGACTCCTGGATCTGGAAGAAAACGCACCCAAATTAAGGACAGGTTTTCTGCTGAAGATGAAGCTTTAAGTCATATTGCTAGAGAGGTTAGAATGCATTTTTTATTTTTAACAACAACAATTCTGTTATTGATTTTATGTTTACTTCTACCATATACTATAAATATACAAACTTTCACTCTTTTTAATTAGATTGTATATTTATTTTCATTCAACATTACTTGTTTAACTTTAATGTAACTGGAAGAAATCATTCCAAATAAGATATATTAGTCTGTAAGGCAAAGTACATGCCAGAGTGCCATATACTTTTTAGTGGATTACACACATTTTCTCCAGCATCCTTTTGGTAATAGTCTTTCCCTTTTTATCCAATGAAACCAATACAGAAACTGAGTGCAGTTCTATGCACTGGACATGTGCGTTTCTTTATAATCATCAGGTTGTTGTACTTCCTGACTTGTAGAATCTGCATCATAACATAACCATAAATATTTTATTTATTAATAAGTGACTTATCAAAGAATATAACATTTGTATATGCATATCAAGATGTATTGATTGGACACCATTTTGTGATTCTCATCTAATCCACTGATATCCTGACAGGAAAAAAAATATAGAAACCATATGCAAAGAGTAATACTCCTCTGTCCAATCATTGACTAATGGTATTTAGCATATATGCATGTCTTTGGCTTATGTTAGGCACTGGGCTCACACACAAACCAAAGGGGCGGACATAATGTTAAAAATGCCTTTTTTTTTTTTTTGTAGAAAACAGTGTTTTACATATGGGCTACTTTATGTTATATATTTTTATAGAGATTTGCAATGTTTAAAGGTAAAGTTTTCCTTTAGCCGTTCCAACGTGCAATCCAATATCAAATAGGGTAAGAAAAAAATCAAAAATCGCGACAGCAGCAGAATGAAATCAAAAAGTAATACATTTTTTAGGACATATATCCTGACACGTTTTGTGCCTGATAGGCTGAAGGTCCTCTACAAAGTTTTTATAGGGTGTGTGACCAATCACAAGATAAAATACAACAACCAATACAAATAGATCTAAAAAGTTTAGCAAGTGAAAAAGCACAGTGAACAAGTGTTTTTTTTGTATTGGTTGTTGTTTTTTATCTTGTGAGTGGTCACACACCCTATAAAAACTTTCTAGAGGGGATGTGACCATCAGCCCATGAGTAAGTGCTCTTTTTTAATCTTATTCTGCTGCTGTTGTCCTTTTCTTGAAGGCAGCTTACACACTTACTGCCCCTTTTTTTTGTTTGCAAGGTTATTTATTGATGGCTGCTTCCAGTCACAATTGCCTTTAGGAACTATATGACTATGAAATCCAACCCAAAAAATATAGCTCTTACTTATGTTCTATAGGCAGAGGCAAGACTCGCCGCCAAAAGAGCAGCTCGAGCAGAAGCTAGAGATATTCGCATGCGAGAGCTGGAACGGCAACAGAAAGAGGTAATCTCCATTTTTTTTTTTTATCAAGCACATGTATAGTGTACTCTGAAGTGATTTATTTCATATTGAAGATTTTGTTGTGCCTTACAGAAATTCAAAACTGTTCAAACTAAAAACTAAAAGTGATTTACTTTCATTATGACATGCCCTTTTACTTTCTTCATGAAATGTTTGCCAGTCTTGCGACATTTACCTAGCGTTAGACTTTGGAATGCACCAGCCACTCTTAATATGGCAGAGGTGGACAGACTTAACTTTACTTTTCAAATGTGTGGTCTGCTTTTTGCTTTTAGTGAAGTTGTTGTTACATGATCCATAAAAAATAGTACTTTATTGCCTTACACCTAAAGAGTGCATTGTATCGTAAATATGAACAATTCCAGTCTTCCAAGCTATTTTATTTAAAATTTAAATAAGGACAAGTAGTGTACCCAGAAAGTTGATTTTTAAAAAAGATGTAAATCCTACATTTTCCTACAATGTATATAAGTTGGGCACATCTCTGGGCACACCATTTGTACTGCGCATACACCCTTCACCAGCACCACCATATTCTCCTAAAATAGCAACTTTAACCCATTCACACATCTTCAGGGACATTGAAATCTGCAAACAGCATACGTGCACTGTAAAGTCCTTGCAATGAATAATGCAGGCTTACACAGACAAAACTTTCTTTGATGAAAAGTCCTGCTTGGATTGTGCCCTGTAATTGTTAAGCTGAGCTCAGGACAGTAGTTTAGGAGAAAAAACATGTTTCTTCAGCAGTGTGCACAGATAGAGCAGAGTTCCTATGGTAACTAGTAGTGCCATCTCTTATTCTCTATTGGCTGCCAGAGTGGAGGGTGTCCTTGGTAACCTGAGCTGAGAGGAACTGAGCGTGCTCACAAACCAAGAGCCAAAGTCATTTCCTGAGAGAGGGGGCCGAGTAGGTTACAGGAAGAAAATGAATCCCAAGTGATTAAGGGGATGCTGCAGCCTTACTATTAACCTTTGAAAAACAGATGTGGCAATTCACTGATTACATTTTTGTGTAGGGGGTTTACATGTCCTTTAAAGGAGAGGGGAAGGTATAGTCACTGCCAAATGTTAAGCTGGTGCTCCTGTAAGCAGAAAACTTCACCGAGTCAGGGCACTTGCAAGCGAGCGATCATAAACAGTTGTGGTTTGTAGAGCCATGTTATTCCTAGAGGAAGTAGATTTGGGTACCTCCCCCACCCAAATGGCATTATTTATGCTGAATATATCCCCCCTGTTTGTTAGCACCATCACATTTTCCTAAAGGAAATAGCAGATTTCACCCGGTGGCCATTTTTTCTCTGATGCATAATCAGATGCATTTAAATCTGCAAACAGCATACATGCATGAATACCCTTCAGCATACATTTCATCAAGAATGCAGGCTCTCACTTTCTTTGATAAAAGTTCTACTTTGAGCTGAGCTCAGGAGAGGAGGTTTGGAGAAAAAAACTGAAACTGACAGCTAGAGCTAAGTTTCTATGGGAACCAGCAATGCCATCTCTTCCCTGACTGCTAGACTGGAGGGCGTGTTTAGTAATCTAAACACAAATCTAAGTACAAATGAGCATGCCCACAAGCCAGAAGTCAAAGCAAATTCCTGAGGGAGGGGGAAGATGTTGCAGCCTTACTATTAACCTCTGGACAACCAGAGTGGCAGGTATTAAAAGATTTCAAAGAAGCTGTTCACTGATTAAATTTTTGTGTGTGGGGTTTACATGTTCTTTAAGTTAGGTTGTTTGGCACCTGTTTTGCACCTGTTTTGTACCCTCAAGAAGGAGCTACATCTGTTTTGTCACATGTCTGGAGTAAGTCTGGCAAAAGGTAATAAGAATTTCTAGTCTTGAAAGCCAATGTAAACAAAAACTTTTCACGGCAAAAAATAATTCTGTGGTTGTAGAGGAATTGTGGCGCAAAGTTAATGGTTTTACTTGCTATGTTTAATGTAGTTGTAAATTTCCTTGGTAATAATAATATTGTACTAATGCAGCAGATAACTTCCTGAGCTTTCCTATTTTTTATCCTATTTATTCAGTACTCAATGTATGATGGGCACAGACATTTTTTTTAACATATGAATGTTATTCACTTCCATTATATATCTACTTTTTAAGGTGTTGATTTTTATAAAACTACATATAATATATAATGTTCATGTCCATTCGATTGACAGAATAAACTATTCTCCCCTCCAGGAGGAGCGAATAGTTTATTCTGTCAATAGGATGGACAGGGGTTTTGATAAACAATGTACAGTGGGGCTGAATAATACTGAATATTTTTTGATGGTTTTAAAAACGCTTATTGCTCCTTCAATTGACTTTTAAATCTAATAGTAATGTGTATGGTTGTATATTTATCCATGTAGAATTTTCTGTATGTACTCTATTATACCATGTACTTCTGGTCTTCCAGTCTGGTCCAGTCTTAATAATACAATATGTATTACACTACATGTCAAATAATTTAGTTTCATGAAAAGAGGTGCAATAATAACCATAGAGTGACTTCATAGAACGTAGTGATCTGAGGCAGTTGTCTAGATTGTTTGCATTTTCTGTACACTTCTCAAAAATTGCGTGCACACAAGAGAGTTGGTTGAGTTTGTTAACTTTAAAAGATTAAAGGAGAGTATAGCTATACAATTCCTTGCCAGTGATATGATATTCCTAAATGTTGGTGGCAACAAATCAGTAGATCAAAATCAAAGTGTTTATCATGATTCAGCTTGAGATCGAGTTGTTCAGTGACTTAATAGCACTGAACATTTGCAAGCCACACATTTTTTGGGTGATGCCTCTTTTGTTCTTAGATTTGGAAATACAAAGTAAGGTTTTATTATTTGGTTCAGTATTCAGTACACTTCAGTGGAGATTTTAGTATTTGGCTTTATCCAACAATGATGAATTCTTGGAATCTCTAATGTATTTATCGATATTATTATGGTATAGATAGGGTATAGATATTGAAAATGGGATCAGATGAACTGACAGTTCTTTTTCATGATAAAGTCTGTTTATTACATACAGTTCCAGACTCCGTTGCCAAATCGTAAACAAAAAAAAGCAAGTTTCAGAATAATATATCCTGTACCCCTTCTATATGTATTTAAAAATATACTCTATTGAGGAATTCTTTATTAACTGCTATTCAAAGAGAACATCTATTGGTGTATACTGCATAAATTGTGCTGAGCTTTTGCTGTTTATAGAGCATGCCACAGATAAGAAAAGCAGTATGGCTGCTGTTTCTAATATAGTCAAACTAGAATACACAGAATAATTGTTAAATTGGTACTGATAGGTATAGCAATGTTATTTACAATCTGATGTATAGTAGAAAAAACAGAACAAAACATTTTTATTAATAAATGAGGTATTTGTTTTTATTACAATATGTCCTTGTTAGCATCTGTGTTATTCATTCCTTTACTAGCTTTCATGTTTGCTATAAAACACACTGCGGCTGGAATTGGGTCTGCAATCATTTTACTTCTTGCACGCAATTTATCTAAATGCACACTAGTTAAAATACAGTAAACATGATTAGTCATCATGAGTATCATCCTGTATATAAATGCATATTGGCTTGTTTTATTTTAATTTACATTTTCTTGTTCTTTTACTGTGTCCTTTATTATGCATTGTAAAAATTAAGATTTTACTTATAACATACAGTTCACATAAAGTGTATTACACTTCTTTCCTCTTTTGATACCTGTAGTTCCTAGGTATCTCTTAAGGGGTGTGACAGACTGGGAGATTAGTCGCTGGGCGACTATTCTCCCCGCAATGCCATCCCACCAGCTAGAATGTAATCGCCGGTGGGATGGCATATGCAGCGCTGAAATCTCAGAAGTGTCCTGTCAAGGCAACTTCGACGATTTCAGCAAATCGCTGCGCCACGTGTGCCACCTCACTGCCGATTTACATTCTAGCTGGTGGGATGGCATTTCGGAGAGATAAGTATTTGTTATACTGCCTTGAAACTACAGGTAAGATGGCAGCGCAAATATATACAGCTTTTCTGGTCCTTTTAAGGAATAGTTCAGTGTAAAAATGAAACTGGGTAAAATAAAAATGTTGTCAATATAGTTAAGCAAAAATGTAATCTATAAAGGCTTGAGTGAGCAGATACTTTTTATTACTTATCTTACTATACATTCCCTCTCCTATTAATATTACAGTCTTTAATTTACCCCACTGCCTGGTTGTTAAGATAAACAAGACCCTAGCAACCAGCTTTCAGCTACTGAAATTCCAAACTGGAGAACTGCTGAACAAAAGGTTAAATAACTGAATCACAATAAATGAAAACTAGTTACAAGTTGCCTTAAAATATGTGTATACTTCATAAACAAAGTTAATTTAAAGGTGAACAAACCCTTTAATTACATTGAGCCATGGTTGTCAAATGGTTAGAACTTTTAATATGGATGAACTGTACCTTAGATAAAAATATTTGAATGCTTTGCTAGCATTCCTTCTTACCCCTGATGCTTTTCTATCTTTTTTTTTTTTTTTAAGATTTATTGCATTATGCTACATTATAAAGTAGAGACTGCTGGGATTATTTGCTCAGAAGAGCAAGTATATGTGTAATAGTAATAATTGTTATTTATTATAGCTTTTTTTAGAATATTTATTGATTTCTGCCCTCTTGTATGTGTATATACATTTGTATACAATATACAATAAGTTAATGAAATGGGCTTATGTAAACTGAACAGAACTTAAAGGGATACAATATTATTTTTATGGTATACTTTATTTCTAAATTATACTTTACATAGCAAGTAATTCACTCTACACACAATTTTATTCTTGAACCAACAAATGTTTTTTGGGTTTTTTTTTGTAATATTGGTGTGTAGGCAGCCATGTTAGTGCATTGTGCCTGAGTCTGAGCTTTCAGAAGGAGCCAGCACTACACATTAGAACTGCTTTCAGACAACCTATTGTTTCTCCTACTCCCATTAGGGGTCGCAAGCCGGACTTGGATTTCTTACTATTGAGTGCTATTTTGAGGGTTCCGACTCGGCATTTCGAGATTTTTTTTTTCAGCAGAACAATGGGAAGGGAGCAAGATAGCAATCTTGCTCCCTTCCCATTGTTCTGCTGAAAAAAAAATCTGTGTTTTTGAAAACAGATTTCAATGCAGGATTCTGCTGCAGAAGCATTATTAGCTGATTTGTTTTGAAAAAAAAACATGTTTTCCCATGACACTATTCCTTTTGCTTAGTAGCAGAATTTTGTTTGGTTTGACAGGTAGTACTTTTCTTCTTATGCTATACATATACCTTAAAACATGGCAATCTAATCCTCTTGCATTTTTCTAGCTTACACATCGCTATCATGATAAAAAATGGGGACAGATCCAAAAGTGGATGGTATGACCTAAGTCATGCATGATATTTTGCACTGTGAAATCTAACAGTCTGATTTGGTGTGAAGTACTAATAGTCTGGGAGTCTTGTGTAGCACAGAAGCTTCATAAATAGTATGGCACCTAGTATTTTATCTTGCTATTGCAACAGATTGAGACTTATTCTTTTACTTAGTAATTCCTGTAAGGCTAACCTTTTTTTTGAGTGGTTTAATCACTTTGTGTGTATGTGTTTAAGTCAGTTGGCATTTCACTTTACACTGATTTACACTATTTGTACAAAATGCATGTGTGGGCTCTGTGCTGGCTGCAATTGTAAAAGCAAGTAAAGACAGCAGTCTGCAAACCAGACAGGAACATTTTTACCACATCAGCCTTTTTTGCCACTACTTCTTTACCATTATTGCTAGATTGTACACAGTCTACCAGGACTCACTTAATAACATTGCACCAGTGCAGTCCATAGCAACCAATAAGCAATTAGCTGAAGCTAACTGCCAGTTAGTATTAGCTTTGTATATGATTCCCGTTGTCTTTTGTTTAAGGGAGCTGGGGAATATCCCTACAGATAGAAGGGTGGTGAGTACTTCAGGCAAGGAGCATTTAATGTGACCAGTCAGAAACAGGACAGGCAGAAGGGGGTGTAGAGACAGGAACAGGACTAGAGCAGGACAAGGCTAGAGGGGCAAAAGCTAGAGACTGGCCATACAACAGTTCTCAAGCTACCAGAACCTAATGCTTAGGCAAGGAATTGATGTGGGAGGTAAGTTTCAGTAGGGCACAGCTGGATTTATTGGCTGACCAATAAGGCTGCTAGGTTGTTATGGGAAACCCAGGTGCAAATATGAGAATAAGAAACAAGCGCTTGCCAGCTGCTCTCCTGACCCATGAGTTAAGGGGAGCAGCCGGCAGCCAGGAGGTTCCCAGCAGAGCCTTACAAAGACCTTCTTCAAGCCTTTCTTGGATCATTTATAGATGAAATGCATGAAACAGATCTGTGAAACATGTTTTTTGTTAGGATTATTTAAAGTAATTTGCTAATTAATCCTAACCTGCATTCCACCATACAGTTTGTAAAGAGATGAATATGTCAAATTACAAATTTTTCCTCTCAGGAAGATTCTGACCGTGCTAGGCATTCACAGAGGCCCAGTCATCGTCATTCTATGGTTTGTACCAAGCCAGAAATTGTGTGTGTGCGTGTGTGTATTTTCCATTCCTTATTAAGAACTTCTGCTTTATTTTTTATTTAATTTTCTTAGGCTTCTTCAAGTATGACACCCAATCACAGGGTTTGTATCTGTTTAACTTATCTAATTAGGTTAATGTTTTTTTTTGTTTTGTTTTGATAAGTTAAACCACGTGTATTGTACTATAAATCACACTCTGTACATGGCTGTATTTGCTATATAGAAAAAATGTAGCCGACCACTGGATACTTAATGCAAAATGTGTGGCAGGAATTTAATGTGAATGCTTGTGTTGGTGTTCCTCAGGGGTCCTGGCTATTTGGTAGCCCCTGTATGGACTGGCAGCCTATAGGAGGCTCTGTTTGGCAGTACACCTGGGATTTATGCAACTAAAACTTGGCTCAAAGCCAAGACTTCAATAATAAGCACCTTCTTTGAGGCTACTGGGGGGCAACATCCAAAGGGATGGGAGCAACATGTTGCTCGCAAGCCAGTGGTTGGGGATCGCTGCTTTTTAGAATCAAGATGTGTTTTCTTATTATTTATTACTTTTTAGTCCTTTTATATTTTTGTGTGTATATTATTAGTCTTTCAGTTTAAAAGAGGATGAATCACTAAAGCAAACATAATATATTCTAAATTGCAATTTACAGCCTGTATGGGGGGGGGGGGGAAGCACTTTTTCATCGCTTTGAAGATATTTTAAGCATTTTATATAGTTCCTGACTTTAAATCTTTTTTACTCTAAAGAGCTCTTCTGTTGATGTCAGTGGCTTACACAGAGGGAGAGAAAGCACTTCCCGGAAAAGAGATATTGTGGTGTGTAGTCTTCATTTAAGCTTTACATGGATGCATGTTTATTAGCACTTAATATACCTGTGCTAATAAAATAATTTTTACTTAAGTACAATTGGCACTTTTTGCTGATAAATATATTTACCTTTCTTCTTTTAACTATCTTTGGAAAGCAAAGGTAATGCTCCAGATCAGTACAAGTTAGTTTTTAGCAGGGCTGGCAGCTGCCATGTTCCCATTCCTACCCAGACACCACAGCCACTTTTTACTTGGTGTTTTCACAGTACAAAAGTGATTAGAAAGGTTTTGTACTACATATGCTCTAAGGTGTAGACTTCTGGGTAAAAAAGGCAGAATTGCATCTAGCAGTGACATTTCTAGATGATCCAGTTGCATTTGTAGACAGTAGTTTATACAGAGTTATTACATAATAGATATATGAGATCAGTAGTCTGACCATAAATTAAAAAGATTTTTGTTTCTTTTCCACATTCCACTTTCCTTTTAAACCAAAAATGGGGTAGACACTTAACAGAATGATCCATACAGCCAGCCGCGTAAAAAAGGCAGTAAATGCTAGTAAAGTGACACTGTAATCCTTTATTTTACAAAAATGTACCCTCTCAAATGGATCAGAGAGTGCTCCATTTAAAGTATAAAAGGGTCCTTTTTACTGACTCATGATGTTAATCATGCATGGCTTTTAGCCAGTGCTTACTCATAACCATTTATTTCTGGGGGATGATGGATCACAGGGTGTGTCCTGCTTTCAGTTTCCTGCTTTTTAGCTTTTATTTCTGGCTGTTTGGCAGCTGTTAATGAATATACGAATATCCATTCGTATATATACATACATTTTCAGAACAGAGAATAACAGTAGTTGCTTGTCACTTTTTTGTGATTGCCTATACTACCTGTTCAGTTTTACATCAATACAAGACTGGGAAACTTTGCTATACAATTCTTATTACCTAAAAGTTTGGATGTAGTGTTTCCATCTGGCTGATCCTTAAACACAATAATAACAAAAGTAAATAACCACAAAAAAAAGAGATAATAATCTCTTAAAGAGTTACCCTCTATTAAAAGCCACACCTATAGTGATGGTATATGTCTATTCCTTTCCCCTCTATATTAAGCTGTTTTTCTTTGCAATCCCCACATTGTAGGCAAAACTGCTTACTTCATTTAGAAAAGGATAAATGTATGAAATCCAAATCAGTGTATGTTTTTTTCCATATTCATATTAAATCCTTGTTCATGCTTTTGCAAAATCTAACTTTTTTCTTATCTTACTCTCAGTACAATACTTTGAAAGATAGCTCCAGAAGAAATGTGGGTTCCATGTGTAAAGTATTGCATGTGTGTGTGATGTTTTCACAAGGTTATATCTGCACCTGTGTGTTTCTTAAGCCTCTAGATACTTTGTAGCTCTGAAGTTTGTTGGGTTTTTTTTTGTTGTTCCTACCTTGTATAAGCCATTTTTTGTATGAGGCCTAACATTATGGACAATTTATTTTGTCATGGCAGTAAATGATGCTAGTCAGTATGCTTTCAAATGCAATACAAATATTTAAAATCATGCATGCCTGTTTTTTCAGTAATTCATTCTCTGCCAACTATCCATTGTTCTGCTTTGAGAGGAAGAATTCAGTAAAATCCTACAGGACCACTAGTAATACCCCACTGGCATCTTAGCATGGTTAAGGGTTGTTTATTTGCTATATATGTCTAAAATAAAGTGCCAAAAGTAATGTTTTCCACCGGTGCTTGTCAGTTTTTATATGTAGATGGCCAGTATGGCTGTATTCTAACTGTTTTAGGGACAGATTCATATAATATCGGTGGAGCTCATGGATAGGTTGATGCCATGAATATGTAAAGTTTTGTGTTTATCCATAAAGTTGGTTGACCCTTTGCCCTTCATATAATATACCTATTTGCATCTGATGATCCAGGGTACATTCTTTCTAATAAACAACATATGCTTTCTGATACTAATTAAAAAATAAAACTTACATTCTGGGTTTTACTTGCCTTGGTTTACTTAACTTTTGTATATAATAATAATTTGGTATTCTAATATTTAATCTTCAATTTTCAGTCCCACACCTACAGCAATTCATATGATGTCAAGAATACTTCATCCAGTTCTCATAGAGATCTGCTGGTCAGTACTGGTATTGGACTATTTTAAATGCATCCTTAGAGAGAGAAAGTGTATCCCTAAATTGTATATACTTGGTGCAAAAATGATTTTTGGTGTCTTGCAAGTAAACGAGCAGAAGAACATAGATGAAAAAACCCAGCAACAATGAATCCACTGTGTCTGCACAGTGGTACTTTTCTACCAATGCCGTAGCAGCTTGCATGTTAAAGGTGATAAAAATGCTTTTTTTTTTTTTTATCTTGGCTTTGCCCATTGGCAGCAGCTGACATTTAAGGACAAGCAGAATTAGGTTCCCAAAGTTAAAATTACTAATTATTGCTTTTCCTTTCCCATAGTAGCCTTGAACACTTCATTTTTATACCTACTACTCTCTTGCTGTAAGGGTAAACATCACCCTGAGCTTTTACACCCATATTACCCCAAAAAGTTGTGTTATAGTCTGTACCCATTCTTTGGAACCTGTGCAGCAATGCACATTTCAGCCTTCTTTTACAAAAGTGTGTTGTGTGCACAGAAAGAATGCTTGAGGTAATAGGCAACTGTTCTAAAATATTACTGAAACTGTTTTCCTGTATGTGTTAGGAATGATGGGCTAACTTTTTTCTACTGCTTTAGTTTAGTACAGCGCTGCGGAATATGTTGGCGCTTTATAAATAAATGTTAATGTAATAATGTAATGTTACACACTTTTGGTTTTTGCAGAGTGGACTCTACCACGATCAAAGGAAATATACCAGCCTTAAGTATAGCAAACCAATCTCCACCCACCACACGAGGGTCTGTTTTCCTTCAAATCTGTTTTATAAAAAGTGTTTATTGCTTATGTACTTTAGCCACTAAGGTCCTTCTGAGCTCTAGGGTCATTACAAGGGAAATTTGTATTGTAAGCCATAAAAATTTTAGCATACAGGCATATTTTTTTTTTGGATTGCCATAGAAGGCCTGCAGATGTTGCAAAAGAAGTGATCATAAAAAGACCGCTGATTCTAAGCAGGAAACAGTGAATGCTTTTCCTTGATCTTGTTCTTGTTCTGTTCCATGAAATGACCTTGCACATATGTTTTTTTTTTTAAGACTGTTAATGACCACAAATGTGAAAATGTGCTCATTCCAGCACACAATTCACAGTTTGGAATTCTATATTTTAGGCATTTTTTAAATGGAATATTTCTGTCACTCCACTTACCAGAGAATTCTTGAGTTGTTTTACCATTAAACCCTGTAGGAACCTTGTGCAATGCAAGAAGCATTATTCTCTCTTGAGAAAGTTCAAGTGACAAATGATTAATACCTTAGAACAGAAAACCACAATGCCAAAAAAGCACTGAGACACTGAGAAGAAATTTCTAATATTAATACATTTGGCGTTATTCTAAACCCAAATTTACATTTTTTCATGTGGCAATATCTGGTATACATATGTTTCAAACTAAGGTGTTTTTTTACACTGCATTACACTGCATAATTTTCCGGGCACCTCATTATTTTCTTTTTAAACCCACTGCATAATACAAGCATTTTATTCAAGGTAATGTTAATGCATCTATATAATAGAAAAATGTAACATGTTGGAACACCATGGGGAGGATATTTGTAAGGGTGTCACAAAGGCACCCCTGTAACTGCTTTACTTGCCTCCCATTGCCACCTGACTATACAGTGCTACAGCACAAGAATATATTTATTTAAGGACTAGCAAGGTGATTAACATTTAGTAATACATGTTGCATTAGTAAATAAAGTTGTGACTTTCCTGTTGTGCAAGTTCACTCTGAACCTTGTTATTAGTTATTCACTGTCCTGTAATGTGTAAAGAGGATTGTAAAACAATCTTTAACTCAGCAATGCTTTATGAATTGTATTTGAAACCTACCATAATAGCTGCTTTATCTTAATTAGTTCATCTTATGGCACACTGACTTGTTTTTTTTCCTCTGTAGTCATCTTCTCTTTACAGTGAACCTTTGGCCACCAAAAGGACTTATGGGGTTAGTAGAGATCGGGCTTTTCATTAACTAGTAGAGAAATTACTTATGACTTTTTAATACATTTATGTTTATTGTAGTTGAAGTTAGTAAATATACAAATCAGTACATTTATTAGTAAATGGGTGATTACTGATTGATGAACCCAGCATTAGGAAGTTACCTGGAGGTAGTACTGGCATTTTGACTGCAAAAAACAGATAACATTGTAAGGTGCTGTGTGGAAATAGGTACAGTAGGAATGCCGATAACCCATGTAATGAAAAAGCAGCAGTGCAGAAATGCTATACATTATGTTTTAGGCTTCTGTACCAGCCCAAGGCAACTACAACCCTTTAGCAATGAAGATCTGCACCTCCACAGATGCCCCAGTAGCTCCCCATCTTCTTTTCTGCTGATTCGCTGCTCTTGCTCTATGCTACTTACTTGAGCTTTGGGGCCTGCTCACAACATATGGTGTATATATAGAATATAAAATTAACATACAATGCTGATTAGTAAATAATTCAGATTCTAATTACACAGCAGTTTAGAAACTAGTTAGTTAGCATCAGAGTTTAATAATCTGCTTATATGACTCATTTCTGCTTGATATTTTGCGATAACTACTAAATTTAGCTTCTCAACAGAAGCCCAGAGCACACTGAGTATGTGAGTGTCACTGATAATTCTAACAAGATGGGAGTGCTCCAGTGACTGTTTTGAAGGTCTGGATCATTACTACTATACAGATACAAGAACATTTAGGCTGGTGCAATAAGCTCAGTTTATAAAATATGGCATTTTTAGCCATATTCATTTTTAGAATTTAGTTCTCGTTTAAAAGATAGTTTCTCCCCTTTGTTTCAGACCTGATTATACTCACAAGTCTTTGTCTAAACAGTAAGACTTTTGTTCACACATGGCTTTGTTTTTGTTTTCCACTAAACACTTTCTTGGTTTCCAGAGGACCTAAGTTAGGTCTGGTTTTTAATCATTTACATTTGTCTTTTAGCTTTGATGTTTTAGGTATTGCACTCAAATGTATAGAATTTTTTTAGGTTCATTTTTATTGTGGTAATTTATGTTTAAAATATACACCGTAATTAAAAAAGGAAAAATTACAGAAGCTAGTTTTGTAGTAATAATAATAACGTATTAAAGAACAATTATTTGTTCATTTTCACAGGATTCTCCTAACTTTAGTTCTAAATTGATCCGAAGTTCCAGCTCGGTTAGTAAAGGTTATTTGCCTGGGTTGTTTATAATCACTGAGCTTAAATCCTAGCTTGCAGGACTGAATGCATTAGTTAGCCACCCAACACCCTGCTGCATATGCAAGTGTTCTATTATTACGCTTTATTAAACCACTAGTAATTACATTAAACAATGCTTTTAATTACCATTAGGCACTTGTTTTGCTTGTATTGCTGTCCGTTTTAATAAAGGCTACTAAATGCATGAGTAGACAGCAATTAGTTAGCATGAGAACACTTACGCCTACATAGTTTCTTAAACTCCTCCCCATATTAACTGATAATTCTTACAGTGATTTTATTACAATACATTCATAAACCAAACATTTTGTTTTTGTATGTGCATTTAATGGTAATTTCATGGGCTGTAGGGGTAAAATTCATAATGTTTTACATTCTTTTTATGTGATACCACCCTGTAATTTGTTTATAGATCCAGAGAGAAGTTTTGATGAGTTCTACAGAAGAATTAATTTACTAAAATAGCTGCTAAATTACAAAAGTGCAGTTGCTGGTAGCAGCCAATTAGTAGTTTGTTTCATTTATTCATAGTCTGCTAGTAGGAGCCAAGCAACTGCACTGGTGCAATTTAACACCTATCTGTTTATGAACGCTTACCTGCTATTTTGAATAGATTGTCAGCATTTTTGCCAAATCTTATTTCTTCTCTTCCTGATTTATGTCAGTATGTATTTGAATACTGTATATACTCGAGTATAAGCCGATCCGAATATAAGCCGAGGTACCTAATTTTACCTAAGAAAACTGGAAAACCGTATTGACTCGAATATAAGCCTAGGGTGGGAAATGCAGCAGCTACTGCTAAGTTTCAATAATCAAATAAATAACAGATAAATAAATAATAGATAACTTTAGGGAAAGAAAAATGCTACAGCAGCAGACAAAAGCAAGTTTGGGAAGGCTAAGGAAGCTGCCATACTAATTATCAAGTACTTGCCATTCTGCTGTGTGCGCTCCCGTCCTGCTGTGTGCGCTTCCCTGTGTACATTCCCTAAGCTGACTAGCAACCACTATGAGTGCTGTGCCCATAAATGCCCACAAAATGCCCCAAGATAGCCATAGCTTCATACAGGAACATAACAGAGCTTAACAGTGGCCCCCAGTGTACAAGTCCCACCACAGTAGTACAATACTAGTTACTAGGGCAAAATAATTCTTGATGCTGGACTTAGTACAAATTTAGATAATAGTTCATAAATGGCTTATCTCCTAAAGCAATTGTGCAATGCAAATGTATTATAATGTATTTCCTGCACGGCTGACTACAGATTCCAGTCCACGGCTGACTCTGGCAAGCCAGATCATATTTTAGAGTTCAGTTTATTATTATTATCCTTTATGTAACATAAACATATTCCACAGCACTTTACAGGGATTTAACATCATTTATATCCCATATAGGTGGTACAGTCACTTTTATCAGGAGCTGGTTACTATTATGTAATAGTATGGCACCCCCTTGTGAGCATCATTCACATTACATATACACTCATTATAGTCAGTTTTATTAGGAAACCCAAAACCTGCTTGTCTGACTACAGAGTCCAGTCCACGGCTGACTCCGGCTCGTTGTGCAGGTGGGGGGGGGGGGGGTGTGCTCGTTGTGCTTTGGCTCATTGTGCAGATGGATGTGCTATGTGCGCGCACCAACCCCCCCCACCCAACCTCGTTGTGCAGATGGATGTGCACGCACCAACGCCCCCCCACCAATCCCCCACCCTACCTCGTTGTGCACTGGCTCGTTGTGCAGATGGATTTGTGCGCACCAACCCTCCCCCCCCCCCCGCATTCGCGTCCATTCACTCGCAGCCGTGGCCATCCATATACTCGAGTATAAGCCGAGGGTTACTTTTTCAGCACATTTTTAGTGCTGAAAAACTCTGCTTATACTCGAGTATATACGGTACCTTACTAGCCCCTAGCAACCATTTTCCTTACAATGGTTGTTCAGGAGAGGCAATGGCTTTCTGCACTTTGCTTTTTAGCATACCAGCTGATCCATAGCTTATGGGCAGGCTCTGCAGAATACTCTACTGTATGTGGCGCTACATTATTCCACAGTTGTCTTTTGAGGAAACTTTAAGCAACTTAAGAAGAATGAAGAGCCATGTTTATTTTCTTACAGACAATATACTTTTTTTGCTGGTGGGAAAGCATTTGCAGGAGACCCGTGGTATTCGGATCCTAATTAGCAAATGCTAATTCAGATTCGGTTCAGTATTCATACCAAATCCCTTGGGATGGATTCGGGAGTTCAGCTGAACCATATATATAGGTTGCTGGTGCTCTAACTTTTTCTGTATATGTCCTGCGAGTGCATATAGGAAAGGATATATATCATCATTAGCTTCTGGTAGCAATCCCCCCCTCCCACCATGGTTATACTGGTTTTTGGAATTTCTCACCTTTTACTGTCACTTTTAGAATTTGGAATGTCTGGTTTTTCAAGGGGCAAACAATCTTATTACTTTAAACATTTTTTCTCATCACTATATATATGTTCATAAAACTCACCAGTTTTCTTATACAATTCTTATATTTTAAATGGTGTAAGTTATACTTGTACAGCCTGACAGCCTGTTCATTTGTATAAAATGAGCAACACCAACTACAAAAAAGGCTGGCACTGCATTAAAAAAATCGCCACCCCCATGGCTTGTAAAAATTAACTGCTAAGGGCTCTGGCACACGGGGGAGATTAGTCCCCCGCGACAAAACTCCCTGTTCGCGGGCGACTAATCTCCCCGAGTTGCCTTCCCCCTGCCATCCCACCGGCGAACATTTAAGTCGCCGGTGGGATGGCAGATGCAGCGGGGCGATTTCGGGAAATCACCGAAAAAGACTCGCGAGTCTTTTCCGGCGATTTCGGGAAATCGCGCCGCCGCGACCTGTTCGCCGGCGGGATGGCGGGTCATGACAACTCGGGGAGATTAGTCGCCCGCGAACAGGGAGTTTTGTCGCGGGCAACTAATCTCCCCCGTGTGCCAGAGCCCTAAATGTTTTATGTCTGAAAAAAGATGGTTATCTTGAAGTACTTTGTGCTCTGTATTTGGAAATCTTCTTTGCGATGTATACCGTAACCAATATCTATTTTTTTACTTGAATATTTAATTTTTCATAGACCTCTCTGTACAAAGATGGGTTTTATAATGCTTCTTCTTCTCGCACTGTAAGTCTTATTTCATTTCTTCCTAAAGCTGTTTCCTTTTCTGAGTTTTTAAATGTTTCTATTTTCTCACTGCTCCTGTGATTTTCTTTTCTGTGGTAATGTTCTTACCAGCCTTCTGAGTACAGCTGTTATTCCTCAAGAGCCAGCTCTGCGCGAAGCAGCCCTGTGGTGAGATCTTCTGCATGTTTTGTGCTTCACTCCAATACTGTTTTCAAGTTTGTCTGGCTTATTTTCAGTATTTTTTCATTTATGTTTGTATCAAAATAACTAATTTCATCTTGTGTCAAAAACTTTTTAAGGAAGAGACAATGTGAGCTCTATGTTTTTATTTATACCTGGGGCAGCACTTATATTGCTTGGGCTATGCATGTTTTTTGTACTCTTAAGCCAGTGCAAGTACAGCTTAGGGTGAAGACACATGGGAGCTACAGCAGCTATTTTTTAACCGCTATTGAACGCCAAAAAATACCCTGCCATAGACAATACTGAGAATTGCCTCTGCCAGAACACATGTAGAGACTGTTATCAGTAAATAGCATTATCTATTTTAGTAGCTGCTACTAGTAGCTCAGTGTGTCTTCACCCTTAGGCTTGACACCTTCCAGATTTAGCAGTTCTGGATAGGGGTGCGATGATGTCACAGGGTTAGGTGATGGCAGGGCTGGTGATATTTGGGACAGGGTTATGGCATGGCCGATCATCTGTGCCAATCTAATAGAGTGCTCCCTGGTTTTCCTAATCTTTCTAATCCTAAAAAAAGGCTAATGCAAGTCGGTCCCAAAGTTTGCACATAGGCTCTCTGATTTCTAACTTTGCCTGTGTCTAATTTATTATGTGTGGCAGAATAAACAAATAAACATGATAAGGATACCATGAGATAATAGCATGCTTTTTTATTTAAAAATGAATTATTTGCAGCAGGAAAATTAAGGTAATTATAAAGAACACATTTCTCAGTGAGCTCTTTTTATGACAGATTTTGTCTTGGGAAATCACTGTTACAATCTGAAAAAATGTTGGTGATATACATATTTATAAGTCTTACTTTCTGTGCTACTTGTGATGCTAGCCATTGCCATCAGCGGGATATGAACCAGTGCAATAGAAGGCACATACATTTACTGAATATGGGGATCCATTCTGTGCGGCACTACATGATAAAAAAAACCCTGAATACTTGTAATTGTACTTGTAAATGTAATTATGTTTGTATGCATTTATGCTTTATAGTGCTCTGATGATGAAGGTTCTGTGTCATATAGTTCTTGTCGAGGGAGAAGAGATAGTGTGGTGAGCTAAAGTAGCATGCATTTCAACAGTCAATTAATGTATCTGCATATAAACTAATAGAATAGTGTGTTTTTGTTTTGTTTTTTTAAACGATAATATGATTTTATTGCTACACCATACAGTACTAAAAACCAAATCAATCCCCATAAAAAACAGTCAATTAAATTAAGGACATTGTTCATTGGTTGATGGTTTATCATGTAAGCCAGTGATTCTCAACCAGTGGCTCAGGGGCAACATGTTGCTCCCCAACCCCTTGCATGTTGCTCTCAGTGCCCCCAAGCCAGGTAGTTATTTTTGAATTCCTGACTTGGGGGCAAGTTTTGATTGAATAAAAACAAGATTTCCTACCAAATAAAGCCCCCTGTAAGCTGATAGTGTGCATAGAGCCTGCCTAATAGCCAATCACAGCCCTTATATGGCACCTCCATGAACTTTTATGGTGCTTGTGTTGCTCTCCAAGTCTTTTTAAATTTGACTGTGGCTCACGAGTAAGAAAGGTTGGGGACCCCTGATGTAAGCTAACCATGTGCACTGCAAGAATATTGCTTTGTATGCTGTTTTGGCCTGTTTCATCTACTTCCACGATTTCTTATATCCTTTAAATATTCTGGATCTGTCTCCCATTGGGGCATGGGGTGTGTGTGGATATACTGTTTTTCTGGTGCACTCGTGTTTTTATGTATTTTTTAAATTGACATTCAGTATTGTATCCGAGATTACTCATCCTTCTTTCTCTACCCATTAAGTCATCTGACTTTTCTGACCAAAGTGAATCTGCCGCTGATTATTTTAGCCGATCCAACCGTAGGGGAAGCATAGTGTCTGATGTCGATGATGTCAGCATTCCAGATCTAAATAGTGTGAGTGCAATGCATGGTGTGGTGCTTGGCAGTAATAAATATCTTCTGTTCCCCTTCCCATAAGGATCTAAAACATCTAAATGCAATAATTATAAATAAACCCTTTGAATAATCTGCAGTTTAGAGTCTTTGATGTATGTCATGCATACCCCTATTTATATAATACTGGATCCTGTATTTTCTCCATTTAAAATTTAAGAAAAGTGATTAAATTAAAAAATTATAAATGTGTTTGTTTGGATTTAGTAAGCAAGAATTAACCTCTAACATCAAATGTCACATCTATGGGACAATGGTTAGGCTAGGCTGTTATATGCCTTGATGTTCGTATTGTGCTGATTACACAGTAAGACACCTGAGGATATGTAATAAAAGGCACTAAGGTTGAATAAAGGGGAAAAAAATATATAAGCAATATATATGTGGTCGTATATTTGCAGATTTGTTATTGGCAGTTTGGGAAGTGACAGTTCCATGAAGATCCCTTTTAGTGATGTGTGGGTCAACCCAAAACCTATGGGTCACCTGTGAACTTCCTCCAGCACACAGTATTTATTTGAGCCTGGTTCGCCCCACCCATTTGGTGACATCAGAGATGGACAGGGTGGTCGTGGGTTTATACATACTGACAACTCACCAGGCTGGGCGTATGTAGGGCAAGGTTGGGTTTGGGTGGATCTTTTTGTCAACCTGCACATCACTAATGCCTTTGTTGGACCAAAAAAAACCAAAGATCTTTGTATTTATATTTTTGACAAACAAATATACATTTATATTTGGTCATCAGTATAGATGACATTTTAGGCAATATCCAGTCATGTCATACAATTCAACAGTCATCCTGGGCCATGATTGTTTAAACAGTCAAAGCATGAAATATTAACACTTGGTTAGAAGTGAAAGTATGGAGAATAATTGTGCCATTTCAATGGTACCATGATTTATAAACGTGTGTTTGTATAGGTGTTATTTATTAAAAACACTTACTGCTGTTGTCCTTTAGAATATGAAATATGTTTTAAAAGCCTTTTAAGTAAATCTGTTTCTGTGACTTTTCTAAATATAAATAGAAAGGTAATTATTTTCCTACAAGTAGTAAGTTGATTTATTCCAGCCAGAGTGCACAGCCAATCACTAAGAAAACAATTCACAAAAAAAAGAGGTCAATTCATTCTCATATACACTGGATGGATATTGTGCATTCATATTTGATTAAAGGGTGACCAGTTCATATTTGATTAAAAAATAAAGCACAACCATACCTTGCAGCTATATATTTTACATACACCCTGCTCTTCTTAACTGAATTAAGTTGCTTCTGAAATATGATGGGGCGGAGCACAAGTCTTGGTTTTAGAGGTTACCTGTACTCTAAAATGTTATTTTTCTGCATAGTTTTCTAATCTTTCAGTCCTCTACTCAACATCCTAGATTGCCTCCTGTGTTGTACAACAGAGAATTGCATAAGGGGTCATCTTGATCATTATTGCCTGTGTGGCAGTGTGTGTTAAGTTGATAAACACAGGCCCAAGTTGTCCTGCAGTTCTTCTCACTGATGTAGTTTGATAACTGACACAAGTAAGGGCTTGGTTAAATTGGCAAATCAAAGTGCAGAGTGCAAAATATTATTCCATATTATGGTTCATAGAAGTATTATACATGATTCTTGTAATTTGCATCTACTGGCTATCTGCCAGTTCATCCTGCCTAATGAACTTTACATATGGTGCAAGTTACAAGGGTTCAACATCAGGCAATAAATAAAGGTTGTGCTCAGCACACTTTTTGTTTTAATCATGAAAAATCTATTATTGTTTCTTGAGTTAAACAGGGAAACTGAAGCTTGATGTCACTTAAGGTCACTGCCTACCCCTAGCAGCATCAGTCTGCCCCATCAAGCCATGTTCAGTATTTCACAACTGAAAAGGTGAAAGCCCTACCAGGGAAATATGTTAAACAGCTGAGGGCGTTCTTCAACTACTCTAGGTTTGTTCCCCTTCCCTTAAACTACTGACTTCTTGGCACTTATGGCCATAGCACAAAATAGAGATATCACAAGGTCCTATACCCTAATTGGAGAGCACTGCAGAACTCCACAAGTTGTTATTGCATGTTCCCTGTGACACCTTGCACTTTATGTAGATTGGAAATGATTCATGTTGTATAGGGAAGCAGACGTTTAAATACTTCATGTTGCATCAGTCAGATTGCTGTAGCCTCATATTGCTATGCTCTTCACTGGATACTGCCATTGCTTTGCAGCAGCAACCACAAAAAATATTTCACTCATTAATTGCATTGTGGTTTTCATTTTTTGTAAATTTCTTTAATTTTTTGTTAGTAAATAACTATTATTATAGCTCTTCAAATGCAAAAAAATTTGCCTGGAAATTTCAAAACCCATATATCCATTCAAGAAAATCATCTTTAATTCATTTCAAGAATTGCAGGCCTGACAAGCTGGGATCAAGTTAATCTGAACGGTTCAAGACAGGAGGATGCCGTGTTTTGGAAAAAATTGGACACTTTTCCTTCTATAAAAAACAGTTGTAGCGTAATTAAAATGAACTTCTCTAACAATGTAGGGCAATGTATATGTTACTGTAGAGTGAAAAATGCCTTAAACTCAATGTAATTTTGCCTTTTCTTTTACTCCAGTGCATATTGATGAAAAAATGTTTACGCAAAAGGAGATTACTCACCATATATAATGAATTGTTTCTCATATTTAAGAAACTTATTAATATACTATAACTTTTAATGTAAAATGAAACTTTTTTTTTTTAGCCCATCATCTACATTTGTATCTAATTTATTTGCAAAATGTCAAAAAGCCACACTACCATATTAAAAGATTTTGTTTTGTTTTTGTATTTCAGCTGGATGAGAAGATTGACAAGCAGTTCACTGAAAACTATTCTAGGGTGAGTGCTTCATGTTGTCAAGAAAAGGTTACATAGTAATGTAGATAAAACAAAAGGAGTTAAAAACAATGTATAAAGTTATTTATTTAAACTTTAAGTATTTGTTTCTTCTTTTTAGTATTAAAAAGTACAAAGTTATCCTTAATCAAAAAAGGATCTGGGGATTTTTGTAGATAACAAGTTGTCTAATTCCAGGCAGTGTCATTCTGTGGCTACTGAAGCAAATCAAGTACTGTCTTGTATAAAAAGGGGATGAAAACATAATTTTACCGCTTTATAGGTCTCTGGTAAGGCCTCACCTTGAGTATGCAGTGCAGTTTTGGGCTCCAGTTCTTAAAGGAAGGACTAGAAGGAAAGGCATGTGCTGCCAATAGATTAGCCACATCAATCAATATTTATACTACAGAAAACTTTACCATTCCTGAGTAATCAGCCCTAGAAACTCCCTCTGTTTGCTTAAAGGAGAAGGAAAGGCTAATAAAGAGTTAATCTCAAGCTGCAGGCATACCTTCAGTTGTCTCAATAGTGCCCTTAAGTCTCCCCATACTTCACCCGTTCAGAAGATCAGAAGCCAAACAGGAAAAAAAAACGCTGAGCAGTGTAGAGAAGATTCCAATAATGCACCGCTCCTTCAAGACTTGGCGACTTCTACTACTGCAGGCGGCGTATGCGCACACAGCAGGAGCATCCGGTTGCCATGGCGACGCAGTGTCGGAGAGCTCTGTGACAAGCAGGGGGGGTGGGGGGAGGCAGGTGCGGCGGAGGGTTTGTGGCAGGAGCGGGGAGCTTGGGGGGGGTTGTGGCAGGAGCGGGGAGCGTCGGAGGCTTTGTGGCAGGAGCGGAGGGGGAGCTGGCTTGTGCTTTTCAGCCCATACAGACATGCTGGACAAGATGGCGGTGCCGTTCACTGAAACAAGTATGTAGGTTCTAGTATGTGTATCTCTGTAAATCTTTCATTAGGCAAGCCAGGAATATAGCATTTTTACACAGCAATAGTAGTACTATTTAATAGTGTGCTTAATAGATTTTGACTTTCCTTCTCCTTTAAGATAGCTGCCATTTTAGCTTGGTCTCCATAGCATCAGTGCCGTAGCTCTAGCCATTGGTAGCTCAGATCACACATTCTGATGGGAGGGGGAACAAAAAAAGAGAGGGGGAGAGGAGAGAGCTGAGCAGACTTAAGCCCCAAACCTGAAGGAGTCTTAAATGAGAGGAAGTCTGATACGGAAGAAGATGTTTAAACAAAAGAAAACAAGAAATACGGTATCTTTTGAAAGAGAACTAAGTGCAGTTTTTTTGTGAGCGCTTATGGCTTTATTTAAATAGACCTTTCTGATAAAGCTTACTTAGTTTCTACCTTTACTTCTCCTTTTAGAAGAAAATTATAGAGCTGGAGAGAGGGCAGAGATGTGCAACTAAACTGGTAAAGGGGATGGAAGATTTAAACCATGAGGTTTAAACTGGAAGATTTAAACTGTGACTGTCATGGTTGGGGTTGTTTTCTCAAGAGAAAAGGCGAGGGGACTGGATTACTCTGCACAAGTACATTAGAGGGGAATATAGGCATTGATCTTTTTTCCCATAAAAACAATCAATGCACCAGAGACCACCCCTTTAGATTAGAGGAACAGAGCTTCCATTTGAAGCAGTGTAGGTGGTTTTTACGGTGAGGGCAGTGAGGTTGTGGAATGCCCTTCCTAGAGATGTTGTAATGGCAGATTCTGTTAATGGCTATAAGAGGGGCTTGGATGAGTTCTTGAACAAGTATAGTATCCAAAGCTATTGTGATACTAATATTTACGGTTAGTATTGATGTTTGTATATATGGTTTATGTATGTGAGTGGATCGATAGGTCAGTATGGGTCTGTATGTGAGTGTATAGATAGGTCAGTATGGGTTTATGTATGTGAGTGTATAGATAGGGCAGTATGGGTTTATGTATGTGAGTGTATAGATAGGGCAGTATGGGTCTGTATGTGAGTGTATAGATAGGTCAGTATGGGTTTATGTATGTGAGTGTATAGATAGGGCAGTATGGGTTTATGTATGTGAGTGTATACATAGGTCAGTGTGGGTCTGTATGTGAGTGTATAGATAGGTCAGTATGGGTTTATGTATGTGAGTGTATAGATAGGGCAGTATGGGTTTGTGTGTGGTCTGGGGTTTGCTTTGAAGGGTTGAACTTGATGGGTTTTTTTTTTTTTTGGTTTTCAACCCAACTTTACTATGTAACTTTGTAACCGACATAGACTTTAAATTGTAGCCTCCTAGAAGCATACATTTTATTAAACTAGACATGAAACTAAATTAAAAGCAGAGCATGTGCTCTTTATTTTTAAAATAGCCATGCAGGGAATTTTTATGGGATCCTGTGGTTTCCAGAAACTAAAATAAATTATTAAGTCCCATTTTACAGCATGGTGTCTCACATGAGTATCAGTGTCAAATAATGAAGCTGCATGTAACCTGAAAACAGGAATAACAGATACTGAGTGTTTGGGTGTATATACACATGTGGGAAAACCATTCGAAAATGTCTATCCCTTATTTAAGCAGAGCGAGTTTTTATGTGGGGGCTAAGGGTGGATATGTAGCTGCTGTATGATCTCTGTCAAAATTTGTAAGTTCTGCATTTTATTACAACAGTAGCAGTCATGGCAATTCACTGTCTCCAATATTTGGCTTTTCCCTGCAGTTTTCCCTCAAGTCCAGTGTCTGTGTTGCTGGCTTGGCTTATTCTGCTGTTGCTATGTCTTTTGCTGCTGCTTTTTTAGATCATCTGTCTAGATGTTCACTATTTATAGCAAGGTTGAGGCCAGCAGGCAGTGCTGGGGTAATTGTTTCCGTGTCTGTTGAAAATCAGGGCCTTCAAATGAGCAGAGTCAGAACAGATCACTGTTTGTTGTTGGCTCATGGTAGCTAGTGGCACAGCACGAATCGATGGTTGCCTTGTGGCCACTGCAGTTGTTAATATAATTTATTACACAAACAGAAGTAAACAATCAATTACTGATCCAAGACAAATTACGGATCCAAATTACGTTAAGGCCCGTTATCCGGAATACCCTTGGTCCCGAGCATTCTGGATAACGGGTCCTATACCTCTAAATATATATATACACACACACACACACACACACACACACACACACACACACACACACACACACACACACACACATATACACACATATATACACATATATACACAAGTAGGAACAAGTGTCAGCACTCTTAGGATTTTTACAAACGATCAAGAAGTCATCAAGTATTTGCAAGCGGTGAAGTTTTATTACCAACGTTTCATTCCTCACTTGGGACTTTTGTCAGGGAATACACACATATATAGACACAGGTATGGGATCCCTTATCCAGAAACCCGTTATCCAGAAAGCTCCGAATTACGGAAAGCCCGTCTCTGTTGTACTTGATCCCAACTAAGATATAATTAATCCTTATTGGATGCAAAAGAATCTTATTGGGTTTAATTACTGTTTTATTAATCTAATGTAGACTTAAGGAATGGAGATTGAAATTATGGAAAGACCCCTTATCTGGAATACCCTTGGTTCCGAGCATTCTGGATATCGGGTCCTATACCTTTATGTAATACAAAAAATATTTTTGTGAGTTATGGTACCTTAGAATATTTATTGTTAGGCAAATATTTTTAATACGTATCTGGGGTATATCAGATAGACTATTTGCACAGGTTATCAGCCTTATAGTTTGCCCCCCCTTTTTAATGAAAATACATTGGGTATTCTTACTAATATATGTGAAAATGTTAATTTTATTTTTTGAGTTAAGTTTAGAAAATATTAATATATCATGGAATGCTGAAATCAAACACCCTGAGGCTTGTTAATAAACTAAAAATTATCCTTTTGTTTTAATTAAAAATTGAACATGACCAGTAAACAAAAGTATTTTATCGCAGTAAACGTTTGACATTTTCTCTTTTTGTAGCCTTCATCTCGTAATGCAACATCAGGGATACCAGGGACTTTTACTCCTTTAAGTGGATCGTCTTCTAGGAGAGGAAGTGGTGATGCAAATAGTTCGCTGGATCCAGATGCTTCATTAAGTGAACTTAGGGTAAGAATGTACCTTTTATAGTTTTTCTAATATGAAAGGAATAGTACGGATATTGCTGATTTGTAGAGACCTGTAGAGAATTTATATGTTTAGTCTCCAGGCTTTATTTTAATGTATTTTCTGTAAACATTTCATAGACGTCAATGTGGTATGTACCAGTATGGGATCTGTTATCTGGAAACCCATTATCTAGAAAGCTCTAAATTACAGGAAGGCCATCTCTCATAGGCTCCAATGTAATAAAATTGCAATTTGGAAAAATTATTTCCTTTTTCTCTGTAGTAATAAACAGTACTTGATCCCAACTAAGATATAATTAATCCTTATTGGAAGCAATGGGTTTAATTTGTGTTTAGATTATTTTTTTAGTAAACAGGATAAGGCAAACCAAATTACTGAAGGACCCCTTATCCCCAGGTCCCAAGCATTTTGGATGGGAATATTTTGGGGAACATGTCCCCGTACCTTTACTTTCCACGTGCAATTATAGGGAATAAATGTGTTGCAACAACAGCACACCTCACAAGATAAGAGCATATTGTTGTGTGAAGGGGCCAACATACACTCCAATATCCAGGGGTATTTTAAAATTGGATAAAGGAAATTGATTTAAAGGGGTAGTTCATTTTTAGGTTAACCCTGTGACTAGTATGTCACAGAATGACCTACTCTGAACATCTTTTTAGTGGTTCTTCACTCTTTATTTCACTAACCCCTATTGGTATTGTTACATTTTATTTATTACTTTTCTGTCAGACCCCCTCTTATTTATCTCCCAGTCTCCTTTTCACAGCACTGCCAGGTTTCTCAAGTAAGATGGAACTTGGCAACCATCTAGCAGTTAAAATTCCAAATGGAGGGCTATGAGAGATGTACACTCTGTACATCATAGCAAGATGCTATGCTACAACAGTTTAGCTGCATAATTTTTAATTGTTATGGTCTTGTATATGATAAACTGTTTTAATTCTGAATACTTTTCATGTCGTTGGGATGTAGTTTTTTGGACCAGAAGGTTGGGCAATAATATAGGCTTCAGGAAGCCCCTTGTGATAAACCTGTGTAGAACACTATACATTTCTGAAGCTGTTTGTTTTTCATGATTTGGGACTGGAACCCCTTTCCAATTTCAGCACAATTACCCCTCTAGTGCACAAAGCTGGGAGTGAAAGAACCCAACTCACAGAGCCATGACCTTACCACATCTCTGGGATGTATTGGCACACAGTCTGTAAGCCAGTTCTGATAGCCCAACATTAGAACCCAGCCTGACTCATATTTTTGTGGCTGGATTCTTCCAGTGGAAATCTTTTCTAGAAGAGTAGGGGTGATGTAGAAGCTAGGAGGACACAAACGTTTTATTAATACCCGTGCTTTTTGAATATGATGTTGCACAGGTAGGTGTCTGGTTACTAATGGCTATAGAGTGTATTTCATTCCTGCTCAAACAATGTTCATTGCAAGCACTATTCATTGAAGATTGGCTACTATTCATGTTGTGTAAGAGTGTATATTGCTCTTGGAAGGGGCACATTTGGGACAAAGGTTCTTATATAACAAGTAATTTGTGAATAGTTCCCTGAGCTGCAACTTTTACCCCTTTCTCCAACTTTTGAGAAGTACCACGGATGGGACCAATTAATGGAGCCACAAACAGAGCAGGCTTGTCTAAGGGAGCCTTTGCAGCTTGGTGGGTAGTGTTTCCTGCAATGATTTGCCAATGGTAACCTTACAGAATCCAAACTGTCTAATGCTTGAATGAATATGATAGTATTAAAAAGTGATATAATACATGATAATATTAGCTCAAATAATTGCATTCTTCTGCAGGATATCTATGATCTTAAGGACCAGATTCAAGATGTAGAAGGGAGATACATGCAGGGGCTTAAAGAACTGAAGGTATCAGGGCCCCAGTCCCTTGTATTCTCAAGCATGTCTTATGGACTAATAAAACTGAGCATGCTGTTTCCCCAGCTCCCTAACACTGCCCAGAGCTTGTCTAACTCTGTATTTAATGTATTTGAAGCATGTGCAAAACTAGTAACACAAATTTTTTTTTTTAACTAAGTTTGTTTAGCAGAAAAGGGCAATCCCTTAAAATGAACCGTAGTTGAAAACTGCATGCTGAACAAGAACAGATTCTTTATAAATATATAGGGAATGTGGTATATTAGACAATCATGCTTTTATTGTGGAACTCCAATGCTGCTTTTGAGCCAGTTTTAATATTATTCTCATAATGATGCATTAACCAAAATAATATGTATTATGATTTTTTCTAATATACACTGGTTTTATATTCATGTTTGAGGATCTTGTGCAAATTTCTGTTGATTGAGTGCAAATATAAAATCTTTACACACATTACATTGCTCTCTTTATGCTAGCTATTACGGCAGGCTCAATCTTAGCCTTTTATTCAAATCCTTTATACTGATGCACACAACAGTACTTGTAAAGATTCCCATTTCTAAAAATATGATTCCCTCAAGATCATTCTGTATGTTTGCTTAATAAATTTGGTTGTTTCTTCTCTCTCACACACACATACATTATGACAACATATTCTAAACACAGAAACAGTGGTTGTGAGCCAAATCTAACAGACCAAGATAGATGTTTACTTAATCAGATAGTTACACCATGACACTACAGCCTAGAAAATGACTACAGAATTAAATGAAACATCTACAGAAAAAACTGTAGTTCTGTAGTTGGAAAGCCCTTTGCATCGCTTCGTTTTCCTAAGTTGCGCAAAGTTGCCTGCAGGAGGAAACTCTGCTCTAATTTTGATTACAGAAGCGTTGTGAATGGCTTTTCATAGATGACTCCTATTGTGGCCAGTGGGAAGCCTTTTTGGAGCGGTTTGTTGCCTGTTATGGCCCGCTCTGTGGGTTCTTTCCATAAATTGATGTAATCTAAATCTTTGAGCAATGGTACAAGTAATGTGGTTTCATGAGTTGTCTTTCACTCTTAAACAGGTTGTTCACCTTTAAATAAGCTTTAAGTATGATGTAGAGTGCACTATTCTGAGACAACTTGCAATTGGTTTTCTTTTTTTCTTTTTTTGCAGTTTTTGAATGATTTAGCTCTTCAGGTTGTAATTTCAGCAGCTATGTGGTTGCTAGGGCTCAGTTTAATCTAGTAACCAGGCAGTGGCTAGTAAAAGGAACAGGAATAAGAATAGAGAAGGGCCTACATAGAAATATAAGTAATATAAAGTAACAATGATATTGTAGCCTTACAGAGCAGTAGTTGTATGGCTGCTGTGGTCGGTGACCGCCATCTGAAAGCTGGAAAGAGTCTGAGGAAGGCAATAATTCAAAAACTATGAAAAATAAAAAATGAAGACCAACTGAAAAGTTACTTAGAATAGACCATTCTATAACATACTAAAAGTTAACCTAAAGGTTAACCACCTCTTTAATTCTAAATCTGAATGTGTTACAATTAGAAAAAAGCCAATGATTGCTTAAACCTCTATGGTAGTAGAGTCATACTCTTATCGTCGGCCATTTCATTCAGTAGCCCAGTAATTTTCTCTGTAGTCATACAATATTCAAGGAATATGAGGGGATTTTACAAAACTAGGTGATCTTTATGGTGCAAATGCAGTTCTGCTGTTCTCAGTTCAAAGTAGATTTCCCTTATTAGTCCATCAAAGAAGTCTAAGCTTCTTGATAAATAGTCTAGAATCACAGTACATACAGTTCTTTGCCTGTATGGCAATATTCCTGATGTACTGATGCGTTTCTGATGGCCTAGTCCTATTGTGAAAGTTAGTGATCTTTGGAAGATACCGGTATCAGACCTTTTATCTGGAAACCCATTATCCAGAAAGTTCATAATTATGGAAAGGCCATCTCCCATAGACTCCATTTTAATCAAAGAGTTCACATTTTTTTAAAATGATTTAATTTTTTTCTCTAATAATAAAACAGTACCTCGTACTTGATCTCAAAGAACATATAATTAATCCTTATTGCAGCCAAAACAATCCTCTTGGGTTTAATTACAGTTTAAATAATCTTATTAGCAGATCCGCGGTAGGAGATCTGAATTACGGAAAGACCCATTATCCGGAAAACCAGAACATTCTGGATAACGCAAAAAATAAAGCATATATATATATATATATATATATATATATATATATATATATATATATATATATATATATATATATATATATATATATATATATATGTATATATATGAGCTAAATGTGTTTGTAACAATTTAGCAGTACAGGTATGGGATCTATTATCCAGAATGCTCGGGACCTGGGGTTTTCCAGATAAGGGATCGTTCGGATTTTCATAACTTAAGACTGCTAAAAATCATTTAAATATTGAATAAACCCAATAGGATTGTTTTGCCCCCAATAAGGATTAATTATATTTAGTTGGGATCAACTAAAAGGTACTGTTTTTTTATTACAGGGAAAAAGGAAATTATTTTTAAAAATTTGAATTATTTGCTTATAATGGAGTCTATGGGAGATGGGCTTTCCGTAATTGAGAACTTTCTGGATAACAGGGTTTCCGGATAAGGATCCCATACCTGTATAAGGCAATTATAAATAACACCAATTTGGGAGGGCTAGGGGGGGGCTAAAAGACAAAAAAGTGTCCTTTTTCTGCAAACAATGTATTTAAATACTTCCATTAAACAATATGTTTCTGCATTCAAAACCAGTGAAGGTTGTTTTCATATACATAATTCAGAAATAGTGGGTTTTGGAATAGTGTGTTTTGGAAAGAAAACATATCTTGCCTCTCACAAAAATAAAAAATGATTGGTGAACTTTGTGTAAAATACTTGCGAAAAAAAGCTTTAGCTCCTAGTTGTTGCTCTGTGCTGCAACCAAATACAATTGTAGAAATCCAAAAAATAGGAAAAAAGCTTCAGCAGGTTTGCTGCAAAACATTTATTATGGGTAATGGTAACCAGTTACCACTACCCATAATAAAGGTTTTGCAGCAAACCTGCTGAAGCTTTTTTCCTATTTGTTGGATTTCTACAATATCTTGCCTCTCGTATCTATAAATGTATCCCAATTATTAAAGGAAAAAAGAGTGCTGCATGCTGGGGATTTTGGGGATTTACATGGCAGTGCCTTTGAGTTGATTATTTTGTGCCACATATAACCATAGATGATGCTTTCTTGTGAAAGAACTCCAACTGGTCTGTCTTTACCTTATGCTGTAAGAATAAGACCAGTTTTTAGAGAAACCACAGTAAGCAGCTGATCTGAAGTTATATCAGCTGCAAAATTTTGGGCTAAATCAGTCAAACTTTGGCCCCCCTGGTCTAATAGCCATATCATATATGGGCACAAGCATATCTTTTGGATTTAGATCAGTGTCACCAGGCCCGGATTTATGGCGAGACCACAGAGGCCTGGGCCTAGGGTGGCACAAATTTAGGGGCCGCACTGTAATTGTACACATACAGAGCAATGGGGACCTCTCCCGACTACTCTTTATATAAGTTTCATGAATGCGCAAATGCGCGCGGGGTGTTCGCAAATGCACATGCCTGGGGGGGACGGGAATGGGGCGCCCCGGTGCTGACTGTCAAATTATGGTAGGTTATTTTGACGGGCTTAGATTGGATATACTTGTAAATGAGTTTTATAGAGGGCCATTTTCATGTGTTCTTTAACATTCAAATGTAATTTTGTGCCTTGATGAAGCCTCAAAGTGATATCCTCCATATTTCAAACATATTAACACCTTGATGACATGATTTAATTTGCTGCCATTAACCTTATAAATAAAGACTTTAATTTGGGTAAGTATTTTACGGTTGGTAGGTAGTGGTATTAATTATTTTTCTTTTTAAAAGCTGTTTACTAAACCAGTAACACTAGTATCTTATGACTTCTGTATATTGTATGTGATTTTAACTTGTAGCATCATTTGCATGCCTGTCAGTTAGCACTGCGTAAACCAGAGATAATTACTATCCAGTGCTTTCAGAAACACCCTACAATATCACCAGTTCCTCGTGTAACATTTTCATTGCCACTTGCACAGGAGTCTCTTGCAGAAGTGGAAGAAAAATACAAGAAAGCCATGGTTTCCAATGCCCAGCTTGACAATGAAAAGAGCAATTTGGTGTATCAGGTGGATACCCTAAAAGATGTTGTTGAGGAAATGGAGGAGCAAATGGCAGAATACCATAGAGAAAATGAAGAGAAATCAAAGGTAATGATTTTAAAATAACAAAAGCCTTCTATATGCACTTTAAAACTGTTTGTTATAAAGTTAATATATTGAGTTTATTAATTGTTCATAAAAGAAAACCTTTACTTATTGACAGAACAGACCTTACTATTATCCTTAAAGGACAAGTCAACCCAAAATATATTTTTTTTTTTTACCTAATTAAAGAAAACCTAATTGTAAGCAACTTTGCAATATACATTCTTTACAAATTTGCAATGGTTTTAGACATAGCAGTTTTCACCTGTGCTATGCACAAAAAGAATACTGTTTAGCCTTAATCATATATGGAATGCTTTATTTTATAATACTTTGTATTATATTGTCTAATATAACTTATCTATTAGTTAGATGCCAGTCAGTCTTAAGATACTGAGTCTTATGGCATAAAAGTACTATGGCATATCTAGCCTTTACTCACCATTCCTATTCATTTGCTTAGTAAGTATTTCAGGCTTGTGCATGGAAAATCCTTTGCTGATTGTGGAATAATAAATTTTGAATAAACAAGTGTGTAGCCTTTAAGGGCACAGCACGTATTGGACTAAATTTCATCAACTTGTAATTATAATGCTTAACGTTATTGGCATATGCTAATAAACAATAAATACAATAAACAATAAAACTACCGTGTCTCTTTTTTCCAATCACCTGTAGGAATTAGAAAGGCAGAAGCATAACTGTAGCATTCTTCAGCACAAGTTAGATGAACTTAAAGAAGGCATTCAACAGCGGGATGAGTTTATAGAGGTATGGGTCCTGTTTTTAGTAGGTATTTTGTTTCATAGACACTAAATGAAAATTGCTTTTGCATGTTTTTTTTTTTTTTTTTTTACAAAACCCATCAGTTAATAGCACTTCTCCAACAGAATCCTGCATTGAAATCTGTGTTTTAAAATTCAAAATGGGGCTAGATATATTCTTAGCTTCCCAGGTGCCCTCAGTCATGTGCTCTGATTAACTTCAGTCACAGTTTACTGCTGCACTGCAAGTTGGAGTGATATCACCCCCATCTGTTCAATGTAACGGAAAGCTAACAAGATTACAGCTCCCGGACACCTGCATTGCTAAAAATGCCCCCACCCACCTAGTGGTAGATATGAGAATAGCAGTCACTAGTAAAAATCCAAGTCCGGCTGAGCCAATTCATGACTCCTCCAGTTAAACTGAGCAGGACAAACAATAGCTTATCTGAAAGCAGTTCTGTTGTGTAGTGCTGACTCCTTCTGAAAGCTGAAAATCCGGCACAGTGACCTGAGATTGCTGCCAACATTGCAGTTAAAAAAAAAAAAAATATATATATATATATATATAAAGTCCAAAATGGGGAGCACACAATACACAATAGTCCTAAACCTTGGTGCCAGAGCTAGAAATTCTACAAGCAGGTAAAGAATGTCGGCACTCTTAGGATTTCTACTTTAAGATGCAAGCGGTGAGATTTATTATTACCAACGTTTCAGTCCTTTCTTAGGACGTTGGTTTACTCTGAACTCTGTTTATAAAACTTCTTCATTTTTTGTTTTGTTTTTTTTCTCTTTTCCTAAAAAATGCAACAAATTTATGCCACACTAGATTAAATCCATTATCTGAAGTGGGAGATACGTGTGCTACATTGTCCCAAGTACTAATAACTTTGCTGTATTCTCTCTTCACTAATTTCTGTAATTCAGCATCACATGGGGCATTTTGTTTATACTTGAGACCTGTGCTAGATTAAAGTCACTGTTCTATTTCTCTGAAAAGAGTGTAGGCTTGCCCAAGGGGGAAAATATGCTGGCATGAAATGCTAGGACATATAACTATTTTTTATTATTATGCATGAGAAAAGATTTGACTTTTCCCAGGGAAAAAAGCAAAATACTGTACTAGCGAATATAAACGTATAGAAATCTCTCACATCAAGTGCATAGGAATCTGCATGTCCACAAGGTTATTGCCAGCGCATATGTCTGCAGTAATAATGGTCTGCATATGCCATAAATTTATTTCCTGAGGCTTAACTCTGGGAAATGATACCAGAATACATACATTTGCATGAAATAAATATTTCCAGTGACAGTAGCCTGTTACAAAGCTTATGGATCTTTATAAATGGTAAAAAATGTACACTTCCTTATACGGTGAAAATGTTGGGTCTCATTAGTCAGTTCTCTGCAGAGTCGGCAAGTATATGGCATTGAATACAACGAACTTGGTAGTGGTTGTTTAAGACAACACATAATATGGCTGAATGCAACAGAGATGACAAAAGACACAGCAATGATAACAACATTCTTCTTCAATACAAATTCTTTGGAGAACATGATGTTGTAAAGTAACATGTGACATACTTCATGTTTTATGACCTTGTCATAGCATATCATATTATGAATGTGTAAGAGGTATATAACCCAAACAACTGTTGATTGATGAGGAAGTAAAAAGCTTTAGTGTTAACAATACTTAAAGGATTTAACTGTTTTCTCTCCTTGTCTTTACTATGCAGCAAAGTTTCCTCTAATTTGTGTTTGGCCATGTACGTACATATTATGTTATGTGCAAATTAAAAAAAAAAAAATTTGCTGACAGTTGGGTCCTAATTAGAACAAATAGAAAGGCTGTCACCCATATCATTTTTACATATACACTGGTCTCAGTATTTGTTTGCACGGCTTAGAGGGAAAATTGCTCCTAAATGATTAATCCTTATCTTGTGTTTCTCTGTACTCTGCCGTTTGTACTTTCCTTTTCACCTTCTGTTTTTTTCTTGCCTTTCGCTGTTCCAGGAGAACCAACGTATGCAGCAGAGAGTAGACTCTCTTGTCAAAGAGGTGTATGATCTGCAAGAGACAATTAACTGGAAAGATAAAAAAATTGGGGTATGAAGGAATAGACCGTGGGGTTGTAGTTAGTATTACAATATGTCGGGAGCAAACCAAAACATACGTTTGCACAGATGACTAGTAACCATGAAATATACTTTAAAAAAAAAAAAAAGCATCTTACTATGCATTACATATATGCACTGACAAAATGTACATCACATTTCTTATTATTGAACTAAAATACATGAAATTTCACACAGACAATGTAAATACATATAAATAGAGGAAGGACAGATAAATATCCATAATTTTTTTTTTAAAAAAAGTGAAAATCAATCAATGGTCTCACTGGCCTTAGCAAATGTTCCTCTGGTAGAAATATTTCCATTGAAGAAGTGAACAACATGGATAAGCCTTACCTATATGTTGCTTGTAGTCTGATATCTTTTATCCCCAAGGATTATCACTTGCTGCATCAACCTACATCTGTGATTTGTTCCCTTACGACGAGTTATACTGTACATAGACTGTACTGCAACCATATATTGGCAATTTAAAGGAGAACTAAACCCTAAAATGAATATTGTTATAAATGACATATTTTATCATCTGAACTTATTGCACCAGCCTAAAGGTTCAGCATCTCTATAGTAGTATTGATCCAAGCCTTTAAAGTTGTAACGGGAAGGGGGAGGGGGGTGGCATCATACTGTCTGCAACAGTGTCCTCTGGTTAGCTGAGCTAAGCTAAGGGAGTTGTTTAATAATAATCAGTAGAAAATTAGATTTGCCTGTCATATATGCTGAAGCAGCAGGGCTGGTTATTCATTTCCGTGCAGTGAATCAGCAGAAAAGAAGATGGGGAGCTACTGGAGCACATTTGGAGGCGCAGATCTACCCTGCTAAATGGCTGTGGTTGGACTGGGCTGGTACAGAAGCCCGAAACATAATGATCTAATGCCCTATTTCTTTAGTTAAGCTTCTCCTTTAACCATCCTGCAATGGCAGAAAGAATGTCATTAATAAGATAAAATATGTGGCACACAAGGCATATTTTGGTCACATTAGTATTGACATAAGCAGGCAAAAGGCACCACTACTCACAGCTCATTAGATTTTTAATATGTGCAAGGGTCACTGAGAATATAACATTAGAAAAACAAAACTGCACACACATCTCCTTCCCATTGATTCTATTTGCAAATATTGGGAATAGTACAATACTTAGTCATACATTTTTCATTTTAGTTGACTTAATATATCTCAATAGAGTAACTTATTCCTTTGTTTGGTTTGGTCTGCTCCTAACAAGTTATAATACAAATGCATGCCAAAATATTGGGTTGGAGTAAAGATCTATTGCTAGAGTAATATTTCAGTAGTAAGTGCATGTGCTTGGTAAAATAGAGTGCTGTTATTTGATAAGGTAGCTGTCATTTCCATTATTAAATAAAGATCACAAACACTGGTTCTTTTTATGGCAGTATTTATTTTAACTAATGTAATAAAATATTTGAATTAGTGTCATATAGCTCATAGCAAATGCCCCCCCCCCCTATATTAATTCACGACTAAATACTGCAATCTTTAGTATAACAACATGACCATCCCCTCTCTATAAGAACTTGATCTTCTTCCGTCTGCTTCCCCAATCACAAATCTGTTTCCTCTGGATTAAAGTAGAAAAAAAATTATATATTATATTATGGTGTCCATTCTTTTTAAAAAAAAAAAAAAAAAAGAAAAAAAAAGCAAACAAAAGGAATTATGAATTCCTAACTCTTCAAAAAATCCCATTTACATGGGTTTATCCTATAGGCTACAGCTCACCCACTGGGTTTGAAGCTGAAGCCAGGACAATAGCTGATCAGATTCCCAACTACAGACCAGTTTCGCCCTTTCTGGGGCTCATCAGTGTAGTGCAGGGTTTTCTGATCAGCTTAGGTAGAGTCACCATGTGGTTCTACAAACAAATAAATTAGGTTGAGGAGACTGCCTCATACAGACAAAAGCAACTTTCATTTATTGTTGCTGTTTTCTGTTATACAAAGCACAGTTATGTATCTTAAAGAGGCGGTATATGCCTGTATACCTTTTTTTCATTAACTGCAAAATAAATAGATTTGCTGAAAATACACTCTTTTAAGTAAAAAAGGCATATTTCTACTTTTTTATTATAAAACACTAACGGAGCATTATTTCGCTTTCATACTTACTATATCACCATCTGTTACCTGAGTTTATTTAACCAGAGTTGGCGAGCTATGTATAAACAACCCCTCCTTTCACCTTTTTTTTGTTGCAGTTTTGAATTTTATATAGTCCCTTATGTCGGGGGATTATCTATGCACTTGTGATCTAATTATCAGCTGTGCAAAAACCAAACAAGTTTGTTGAACATAAGCTCTTTCAAACTTATGTTATACAAGGCTGCCAGTTCCTAACTGAGCTTGTCACATATCCCTTGTGTGATTATGGCAACAGAAGGCTTTATATTCTATAAGGCTTACATTTGTGATCATTGTCCTTTTAGTTTAAGAGATGAAATTCATTGTTCTCTTTGGGCAATGTTAATGATTTAAAATAAAAAATATCCCCAGCAATTTGAGATGTTTGCGTTGGCTGCAAGGATTTAGTAAATATATAGAAGGCAAGCAATTTAGCAATATCAATTAATGCACAGGGCCCTTCTGTAGTTTAGCCCTTATATTTAATTAAGTAGCTTTTTAAATGCTTTAAATAACTTGAGTGTCTTTTGTCGTGGACTGCTGTGCTGGCATGCTTCCCTCCTCTTTCATTCTGTCCACATATATTTCATGTCCCCTCTTTTCTCTTTTCTTGCTACTGCACTTCTTCTCTTTGATGTTCTGCCGATTACTGGCCTGTGTGCAGGCACTAGAGAGACAGAAAGAATACTTTGACTGCATTAGAAATGAGCGAGATGAGCTTAGAGATGAGCTGACTGCTGTGAAGGAAAAAATGAAGATAGGAGAGGTACAGTATGTCAGTCACGCTGCAACTGGAACCGGGTTGTCTCTCTTACTCTGTAGATTTTGCATTAACTTTATGTAGGCAATGGCACCACTGGTATTTTAATGGATGCCCTTGTAGAGGCAATCAATATGTCTCCCACTTTTTATGAGTCATTTCTTGTTGACATGAATGGTCATTTTAGAACCATGATTATCATCCAGGAATGAATGCTATTGTGTTTCTGGTGATAATCAATGGCCCAGGGTTCATTTAATCACCCATGCAGGGTAGCTTATTTGCTTTTCATTGATGTCAATAGGAAGTAAACTTTAGAATAAACCTCCTCCCCCATCGCACCCTCAAATTTTGGTAAACTATTGTGTAGTGTTGATATAATATAGCTGTTGTATGCTATGACAACAGAGATACATATTTGTTGTGCTCAGTAATGATGGCTATGTCAATGCCCTGCTTTTGGTTTGGAAGGGGTCGTCCCCAACATTGTCTATACATATGTATATATTCATATTTATAGATTTAATTTTCATTTTGGCCTTTTGTAAATAAATGTTTACAAAGATATTAATTATTTATTTTAGAAACACGGGTTAGTTATCATCCCGGATGGAACTCCTAATGGCGATATCAACCATGAGCCAGTGGTTGGTGCGATAACTGTAGTATCCCAAGAAGCAGCACATGTGTTGGAATCTGCAGGAGAAGGCCCCCTTGGTAATATGAAATTCATTTAGTGGTTTCATGTATGTGTTAAAGCGTTATAAGTGTTATAAATTATGCATTTAAATAGAAAATTAATGTTTATATTAAGGTGACCTGCATTTTCTCATGATTATTTTATTATTTGTGTTATATACAAAGAAGTTTAAGCCGGTCTTGGGGCATGAATCAAAAGGCAACTTAAGACCCTATTATGACTTAGTATAATGTGTCATTATGTTATTTTTTTATTTTAATTTTGTTTATTATGGCCCTGTCATATTTTAAGATATAAACTGCATTATTTATTCCATATCATGAATAGTCAATCAAGATAAAAAAGCCTGACTTTCAGAATGGTGGTAGGGGAAGAGTTAGAAAATCAAAAATGAAAAGAGATTCAGTGATTCTTGAGAATAAATAATATAGATAGATAATATGTAGTTATAGAGGGATGGTTCTGTAGTGTGCTCTTTAGCCATCAGAACTATACACCAAACTTCAATAGAATTCATCAAACGGAATATTATAAATGGCAACCAATTCAAATGAAGCTATAACAAATGCACCTTTCACTTTACATAACAGTAAAACATTTGTTTTACCAGAACTCTTATTTGGCTTTGCTATGGATTCCACAAGAATGATAAATAGAATATATGTTTGTCCAGCTGAATAATTCATCAGCACAGAATGAAAATTGTATGTCTTTTCATTTATTCTTAGATTCACTTCTAACCACCATGATATATTTTAAGCAATGGTTTTATGAATCTTATACTGTATTTTCTACATGTTTAGTTTGGTAACTGACCTTCCCTGTAATTTCTTGGAAGATGAGATTTCTGAGCAATTTTGAAAAACGTGTAAGCACAGAAGGTTGAATGGGTCCATGCAGTAGCAAATGGTGTGTTGTTTGCTGTGTGCGCTGGCGTCTTAATTTGGTGCGCACATAAAGGTGGCCATACACCATTCAATAACGATCTTTCCTGCGACTGATCAAAATTTTCCACCCTGCCCAATGGACGAGACAACCAATATCCAAGGCTTTTGCCGATATCTGTTGCCTCGTTAATCCAACATACACGCACCAAATACCATATGAAACCTAGTTTTGTACGATAATGTCAATGCCTGTGTGCGCAGTGCACATAAAAGCTTTCACAATAAGCAGAGTTTTTCTTATCTTTGATGTTAAGTTGGACAGTGAAGTTATTTTGTTGCAGGATAAGGTTCCACCTGAAGAGATAACCTAGTTGCATAGTTTATTCAAGTCAGTGAAACCAGTAAAGAGTATAAAGGCTGCTAACTCAGTGGCTCCAGACCAAGTCTTATTTGAATGGGTATGGGGCCACTATATAGCTGAAAATCAGGCAGGTCTGTAGGTCTGCAGTATGCTCGGCCAAACTGGACAGGTATACCCCCGTTTGGCAACCTTGTCAATCAAATCAATGCCAGTTTAAGCATATGCTGTTGGCAATTATATTTTACTTTTACTTTCCAGATGTGAGGCTACGAAAATTAGCTGAAGAGAAAGAAGAGTTAGTGGCCCAGGTAAATATCCAGCAGGTCTTTTGCACTTTTTACATCAGATATACTCAACTCAATGAAAAGGCTTGTGTTGAACAAATCTCTGCCTAGTGCTCTAATTAGAAATTAGAAAGTTGTATGTATGGTTTTTTTTCTTAATCCTTCCACTAAGAAATGCAGGTTGTAAATTTGATTTATATAATACACAGAATACCTTTTCAACACCATTGCTGCTTTTTTGTTATGCTTATTATTATGAACACAGGTGTATGCTGACCATTTAAATCTCATTTTAATGATCGTATTATCTAAATAATTTCTTACTATCTTTAATGTTTTGGTTTAGATCAGAAAACTTAAATTACAGCTTGATGATGAGCGCCAAAGAAGCGCAAAGAATAATTCCACAACAACTGATTCAACTGGCCTAGAGAACGGCTCGGACCTGCAGTTAATTGAGATGCAGAGTTTGTATCCCATTTTTTTTTCGTTTGTTTTTTTGGGGATCTCTGTGGCACTGAAACCAAACCTGTTTAATATCTGTAACTATCATGCATGTTTCAGTAGCTACTTTCCATAGATTTGAAATGTAAGCAGGGTACATCTTGTTAGCTTTATAGTTACTTCCAAAAGCGGCTGCCGGGAATACTGTTTTACTTAGTGTTAACAGTTTTAAAATGATTGGGTATATTTACTAAATGTTCCAGAAACTCTGAACAGAAAACTCTGATCAGTTGTAAGAGTAAAATTTATTGATTTGGAGCTGTTCTGAAACGTAATATTATCCCTTTTGACACATTGTTTTATTGCTGTGTTTATCTGCATTGGCCATTAAAAACAGTGAACATCTAGTCATTTGTTGTTGGAAACATGGCACCAACAACTAGGCCTTTACTATCAGGGAGAACTGTTGTGGGGAAAATGAATGTCAAGTGCAAGTAGAAGTGTCCATCACTGTAGGATTTTGTATCCACAGACTAGGGCCACATGTGTGTTGCCTTTTTTTCCCAGTTAAGGACTTGCTGATGGGGGAAGATGAATCCTTACACAGAGGGAATCACTGTACTGCCAAGAATAGCAGTCCTGTATTTTCTGCTTGGTGTGCAATTCTGACTACTGCATACTATTCAGAAAACACTACAGTTGCCCTATGTGGGAATCCTATCAGTCTGGCCAAGGCTAATGCTATATTGGGTGATATGAATTTGTAGCTGTGTGGATGAATATAACCCTTCATGCATTTCTTGTGTTTACCCTTATATATGTAAATGGTGTTGTAGAACAAATGTCACAGTGGCATCATGATGCTTCTCTAGAATAACCTACTAATGATTTCCTGTGTTTTTTCCCATAGGAGATGCTAATAGGCAAATTAGTGAATATAAGTTCAAAATTTCAAAAGCAGAGCAAGATATGACAACGCTGGAACAAAATGTATGTTTTCTGTGGTAATATATTACCATTTTCCATAGTTATAACTTACCCGCTCCCACTAGCTAGTACAGATATTTATTCACATGCCTTTTATTTTGCTGTTCAGTTTTATCTAGCTCATTCTAAAGAGTGACCCTGGGGTACCTTATTCAAAATTAATTGACTGTCTGGTTTTCTGTTAAAAAAAAAACTTGTTGTTTACTGCTGTAAACAGTAGGTTTATATATATATATATATATATATATATAATATATATATTTGTTTTTTCACCCAAACTCCTGTTAGGGTAGCACTGGCTGTGTGTCTTGTCTCTGTGGACACTGGCACTTATTTACGCAGGTTAAGTGCAAAAATTCATGTAAGTTTTAATATTTTCTACCATATTTGTGCCTCCCACATGTTGTGAGTTGCATCAGTATAGACACCACCCAGTAAGGGTGCGATTTAGCAAGCACAATTCTGCATGATTCTGTGTGATTATTTTCATAAGGGGCAATTATAAGTTGTTATTTAATATGGGGGGGGGGGGGGGGGGGGGGGAAGTGTGGGGAGCCAAGGAACTGAAATAAATGCCATTACCAAGACCTACAGACAGTTGTAAAATGCAGCCATTACAGTTCTTTGATTTATATTGCAGGTCATGAGGCTTGAAGGACAAGTAGTAAGGTATAAATCAGCAGCGGAAAACGCCGAAAAGGTAGAAGATGAGCTAAAAGCAGAAAAAAGAAGACTTCAGAGAGAGGTATTCTGCTTCAGCATAAATTTAGTGTTTCACTGCATCTGTTTTATTGGTCACAAAGTAAAAAAAAAACCTTATTACATATAGTTATGTTATTATATATTATATTCTCGTGGCCTTTGTATAAGGCCTGAGCAGTTTTTTTTAAATAATAATAATAATAATAATAATAATAAATAAGCTATGTTTGCTTTCACCCTCTATATTAAAGGAGAAGGAAAGGCTAAGTCACTTGGGGGTGCCAAAATGTTAGGCACCCCCAAGTGACTTTAATCGCTTACCTTGTACCCTGGGCTGGTGCCCCTGTTCGGAGAGAACAGTACCAGCCCGGGGTAGCTGCAGTGAACACTTCCTCTTCCTTGTTTGTGCATGCGCAGTAGAGTGAAAGACCGAACTTAAACAAAAAAAAAAGAAGAAGAAAGCGCTTCCTACAGCTACCCCGGGCTGGTGCGTTTTTCTCCTAACAGGGGGGCACCAGCCCGGGGTACAAGGTAAGCGATTTAAGTCACTTGGGGGTGCCCAAGTGACTTAGGCTTTCCTTCTCCTTTAACTACGTAAAGTTATTCAAAAAATGATGGCTAGATGAAATACAGGGTAGTTCATCTTTAGGTTAACTAAAGTCCAAAGAGGCATAAAAAAGGAAAAAAAATGAAACTATAAAAAAATGAAGACCAGTTAAAAAGTTGCTAATAATAGTGTCCCATTAGCTCTGTATACACATGCACATCACATGACCCCACAATTATATGTATGGCAAATTTTAAGAGCCAGAAGACTCTCTTAACATGCACATATGTGTCCCAGCATGGCTGATATGAAGGGTACAGAACTTGGTGGGGGCTTTTCTTGCAAAAACCTTGTTTCACCCAACTGCAGCGGGGCCTCTTTTAACCAACACTCTGCATAGGGAAAACAAATTTCTATTAATAGGTGCCCTTTAAGTATGTCTATAAATTTTTCATTGATCCAGGGCATGATATACAGTATATGGTGAAATTAAGTCTAAAGTGCAGGACGTTTCTTAAAAATGTATCACCACTCATCCGAGTGGCTTCTTCAGTTTAATTGAGTGGTAGGGAATTCCCAGCATTTAAACCCTTGAGGGTAGTACTGTCACAGACATCCAATCACAATGATTCCATTGAACCTATTCAGTTGGTGTTGGCTGAAACAGGTGTAAGATGGTATAATCTAGTCCAGTGCTGTCTAACTGGCGGCCCGCGGGCCCCCCTCTGTGTGGCCCCCCACCTGTCTGGCTGCTTTGATGGCTTACTCTTGTGTAAGCTTTAAATTGTATCAGTACTGTGATTAACTGCCCCCCCTGCATGGTTCTCACCTCAGATTCAGGCTGTAATCCCTCTGTATTGTTTAAATATGTAATTCCCTGTGTTGTTCACACCTTTTAATCTCTGCATTGTTCACCCCCTGCAGTGTTCACACCTCAGGCTCAGGCTGTAATCACCCCCATTGTTCCCCTGTTCACACCTCAGGAGCAGTAGAAACCCATAAATAATCCCTTCACCCTACAAAAAGAACATATACTGAGGTGGTACTGCAATTAAAAAGTTTTTTAATATACAGTTATTGTGCAGACTGTAGGAGCAGTGACAGCATTGTGTCACTGTAGGCTGCCTGTGTGTGCCATACACACAGGCATCATAGGGCAAGCAGAGTATGGCACACACAGGCAGGGTAGGGAAGGCAGAGTATGGCACACACAGGCAGAGTATGGCACAAACCAACCAAGAATGGCAAACACAGTGAAAGTATGGCACACGCAGGCAGGGTAGGGAAGGCAGAGTATGGCACACACAGGCAGGGTAGGGCAGGCAGAGTATAGCACACACAGGCCAAGTATGGCACAAACCAGCCAAGTATGGCACACAGGCAGGGTAGGGAAGGCAGAGTATGGCACACACAGGCAGGGTAGGGAAGGCAGAGTATGGCACACACAGGCAGGGTAAGGAAGGCAGAGTATGGCACACACAGGCAGGGTAGGGAAGGCAGAGTATGGCACACACAGGCAGGGTAGGGAAGGCAAAGTATGGCACACACAGTCAGGGTAGGGCAGGCAGAGTATGGCACACACAGGCAGGGTAGGGCAGGCAGAGTATGGCACACACAGGCGGGGTAGGGAAGGCAGAGTATGGCACACACAGGCAGGGTAGGGCAGGCAGAGTATGGCAGGTTTTTGCTGTACTACAACCATTAATATGGGTATGGTCATGTGATAACATGGGTGTGGTTTCAAGTGGGTGCGGTTTAAAAAAGGGGAGTGGTCAAAACTGTCTTCCATTATCGGCCCTCCACCACGTAGGTCGGAAAAATTCCGGCCCTCGGTACAACAGAAGTTGGACAGCACTGATCTAGTCACAATGGTACCGTGATTCTCATTGAGGCATGTGTTAATCTTTCAGTGTACATGACTGGAAGTGTGAATTGTTGTGAAACTGCCGGGGTAAGGATGTCAAAGTGGCATTGTAAGCTGCTGACAAGCTATATTGCAGGCCCCCTCCTCTGTTCAGGGATGGTTTTTCCAGTTTGTTATAAATGGCCTCCTTCACACCTGTTTCAAACCATCTGTCTTCTTGGTGTAAAATATGCACCTTGCTTTCCCAAAGGAGTGTCAGTTTTCCTTGTGCTGTAGATAGACTGCTGAGTCTTGTCCTGGGGAGTTAGCCCTCCTATGTCAGCCCATTCTTTTAACTAAGCTATTGCTTTTAATGTTTAATACATATTGTACAGTTGTTTTGAATAACATTTTCTTTCATTTTTGGGTTCAAATTCCCTTAATACTTCTGACTATAATGTATCAGTCATCTCTAGCATGTCTAAAATAAACTGAAAATTAATAGAAATCCATAACCAGTTATCTGTTTATAGCATCATCTATGGTGCTCATTGTAAAGTATTTGACTGCCAAGTACCGTAGATTGTGCTTTTCTAGGTTTTTTTTTCTTTTCTATTCCTGGTGTCCGTAGCAGCAGGTGGGATAAAGGGTGAAAGTGTAATGATAAAAACATAAAATCCCTCTGTTTCCTTTTCACAACAGCTTCGAACTGCTTTGGACAAGATGGAAGAGATGGAAATGACAAATAATCACTTAGTGAAACGATTAGAGAAGATGAAAGCCAACAGGACTGCACTTCTGTCTCAGCAGTAATGAGAATCAAATCAAAGAACCTAATGCACTGCTCCTATAAACCAACACCCTCACCTTGTCTTACTATGGGACATCTTCACTAGCACGACTGGTGCAATTGCTGCCTTGTCTCAAGGTCTAAGCTCTAATACTACAAGTTGATCTTTAATTTATGAGTGGATGAGACAAACTGACAATGAATACTGTGGTGATTTCCCTCTTCAGTATATTGATTCGGGTAAATTCAAAGCTGAAGCTCAACGCGCTGGATTCCCGGCTTTGAACACAGCATTTTATATCTCCACATTATTTAATCAAGTTTACTCACTCCCTGTTTAGATTTTTCCTACTGCTGATCAACACCCTTCTGAAAAAGACCTGATGCTGTGCTAAGACGTAAGACTTGACCCAACCCCCTTTCCTGCAACTGTTTAAAGAGAAAACACTTATCTTTGCCAAATAAGGAGTCCGACTCAACAATTCACTTCCCTGCTTAATGTGTCCTTTACTCTTCTAAAGCACTCTCTCTGCTTTCTCTGCAGTTATCAAAGGGGAAACAAGTGACCAATTTCTACAGTATTGTGCCAGGCAACTGCATTGCAGCGGGGAAGGGGTTTAAAGCAAAGTGCCTTCCTCATTTCCGATTCACCTTTAATGCTGTTAAACTGCGCAAAGCTATTACATCTTATTGCTCTAACATTTATACTTAGAAACGTTACATTTTGGGAGGGGGGTGAATAATGCATTAAACTTTATACCTTTTGAACAAAAAAAAAAACACTTTTGTAAAATATTTTAATTTGTATAAGAAATGTTTAACAAGAAAAAAAAACAGGGATTGTAAATACATTGTGCTTTTATTGCATGAGGGATGGCACAGTTGGATAATAGAGTTTTAATGAGATTAATTGGCAGATATGATAGATATGACTAAGACACTTAGTATATTGTACAACTGTATAATCTGCTTGCGTGTGAGTGCAGTCCCCAGGCAAAAGCTGAAGGACCTATTAAATGGACTCTTTAATGAACACATCATTGTAGTTTTCCTGGAGTTTGTGCATTTATTACAGACTAACAAGTTTGATGTATGATATGAAGTAATAGAAGCTGGGCCAGTACAGATCTGCAGATAACGCAACTGGTCAAAGGGCTCTTAGGGCAGTGGTATGAGGAGATTTGTTATTCATGGGGAATCTGCACTACCCACACGAGATAAATCTCCCAAAATGCCTTTCCCTTTACTTATACTTGAATTGCCACATGTAAAACATGCAGCGACCCGGCTTTAAATATGAAAAATAACTAAGGCGGCACACCTCAGGGATAATGCTGGATTGCCACGTGTAGAGTGTCTTACATAAAGCAATTCAAATGTAAGTAAAGTGAAAGATGTTTTCTGGAGATGTCACCCACAGTAGCAGATTTACCATGGGCAACAAATGTCCTCTATACCAGGGCCCTTAAATGCAAGTATTTTTTCATGCAGTGGGTTTTATAGGTGTTTCACCGCAAGGGAATGTATGGGTGAACAGAGCTCATTCCTTGTGTAAGAGCCCTAAAACACTTATGGTGATAAATAGTGTTGTGTGTGAAATACTGGCAAAATTAAGTAAAAGCATACAATCAGAAAACCAAAATAAAAATACTGTGAGCAAATGTAAGGGAAACATATGTGTGGGGTAAAGAATACAACCGGTATCAAGCAAAGCAGAATTAAGTGAATAAATAAATAATCCTCATAGTTATATATATATAGTGCCAGCAAGTTACCCAGCACTACACTACTTCAGTGTTATCTGTTAAATGTATGAATAGGGTTGCCTGCTGGTAAGTATTACTTCTGGCCTGTTTAAATAATGCTTAGTGTCAATGTTATTAATATGGAAGAAAGGAGTATAGGAGGCTGGTCTATTTTCCCAGAAAACCTGGTCCTGAATGTGGGAGATGTTCAGATATCTTGCATGGACATCCCTCGTATTCAGTAAATTGTATTTGAATTATGTAATTTATACTTGAAGCCTTATAAAAACATTCCACAAAACTTGGTGTCTTTTCTTAGACTTCATGTATCTTCCAGCCTAACTACACATACCGCAGGGGTCAGTCCTTGGTCCTTTGCTTTTTAACTTGTTTATTAATGACCTGGAGGAGGGCATAGACATTACTGTTTCTATTTTTGCTGATGACACAAAATTGTGCAAAACTATAAATTCCATGCAGGATGCTGCCGCTTTGCAGAGCGATTTGACAAAATTGGAAAACTGGGCAGCAAACTGGAAAATGAGGTTCAATGTTGACAAGTGCAAAGTTATGCATTTTGGTAGGAATAATATAAACGCGAACTATCTACTGAATGGTAGTGTGTTGGGGGTATCCTTAATGGAGAAGGATCTAGGGGTTTTTGTTGATAACAAGTTGTCTAATTCCAGGCAGTGTCATTCTGTGGCTACTAAAGCAAATAAAGTGCTGTCTTGTATAAAAAAGGGTATTGACTCAAGGGATGAGAACATAATTTTGCCCCTTTATAGGTCCCTGGTAAGGCCTCACCTTGAGTATGCGGTGCAGTTTTGGGCTCCAGTCCTTAAGAAGGATATTAATGAGCTGGAGAGAGTGCAGAGACGTGCAACTAAACTGGTTAAGGGGATGGAAGATTTAAGCTATGAGGTTAGACTGTCGAGGTTGAGGTTGTTTTCTCTGGAAAAGAGGCGCTTGCGAGGGGACATGATTACTCTGTACAAGTACATTAGAGGGGATTATAGGCAGTTGGGGGATGTTCTTTTTTTCCCATAAAAACGATCAGCGCACCAGAGCCCACCCCTTTAGATTAGAGGAAAGGAGCTTCCATTTGAAGCAGCGTAGGTGGTTTTTCACGGTGAGGGCAGTGAGGTTGGGGAATGCCCTTCCTAGAGATGTGGTAATGGCAGATTCTGTTAATGCCTTTAAGAGGGGCCTAGATGAGTTCTTGAACAATCAGAATATCCAAGGCTATTGTGATACTAATATCTACAGTTAGTACTAGTGGTTGTATTTATAGTTTATGTATGTGAGTGTATAGATTGGTAGGTGTGCTGGGTTTACTTGGATGGGTTGAACTTGATGGACACTGGTCTTTTTTCAACCCTATGTAACATTTTCCAAAACCATGAAGTCCTTGGCATGGGTGGCTTAGCAATAAAAGTCCATATGGAATATCTGGTCCCTTATTAACTTAACACAAATAACAAGGCTTGGATAATTGGTACCAACAAGTTTTTGACAAAGGTTCTCAATAGGCATGGTTGCCTCTATACACACTATCAGCTTACAGGAGGCTTTATTTGGTAGTAAATCTTGTTTTTACCCAACCAAAACTTGCCCCCAAATCAGGAATTCAAAAATAACTACCTGGTTTGGGGGCACTGAGAGCAACATCCAAGGGGTTGGTGAGAAACATGTTGCCCCCGAGCCACTTGGGGATCACTGATATAGAAGAATGAGCTAAAATAACTCCTGAGCAGTATTCAGAGTTGGATCATACCTTAAATAACTTTAAGCTGTTATACTGCAATAGGTGGGCTCTTTAAAATAGTAAGCAAAAGGGTTGAATATTAATTTTGAATATCAAACATCACTGCTCACACAAATGACTTCTACACAAACTCCAATTTCATGCATTTTGGAAGGGTTTTATTTAAAGCGCAGTAAACATAAAACTAACTGAAATGGTAAGAACATTGAGCCATGAGTTCTAAATATTGGCATCCCCAGTGAATTTTAAACCAAAATCTTTCCAAGTCCAGTATTCCAGTTCAGCTACCTCATTCAAGCAGGCTATCACTCCTGTGCTCCTGTTGTAGCACTAATTGCATGTAGACATCATATAGGGTAATGGAGGACACCTGACACTGCAGGGCTTTGCTGCAAATTAGTGTTTAATAGTGTGTTACACATTAAACATGTAGTGTAACACACTATTAAACACTAATTTGCAGCAAAGCCCTGCAGTGTCAGGTGTCCTCCATTACCCTATATGATCCCCAGTGAATTGTCTCCTCACAAGTGCCTTTTCTCCAGAGAACATGACCCTTGATAGCCTACTCTCACAGTTTACAGAAAACTATACACCTCAACGTTGCAGGTTTCTATAAAAATAAAGCACATAAAACAAACCATATTTAACACACTGTTTAAATCAATAAAGCCTTTTCATTAAAAATGGACTTTTCACCATTTTAATGACTAAACGCAACTCCGCTCATATAGTTCACTGTACTCACGCAAACCAAGGACACACATACGTGCTAAGCTACATCAGTCAGTGAATGAACAGAACTCTGCCTTTTAATCCCAGACTTCTTCCTGTTACAGCTGCATTATTTCCAGGTGATCTTGCACAATGATAGTTATAAAATAGTGGCTCAAAGGAAAAGCTGTAAAAGAAAAAAATGACTGATTTTATATATATATATATATATATATATATATATATATATATATATATATATATATATATATATATATACATATATATATATATATATATATATATATATATACATATATAATGTATGTGATTTGGTATGATACTTTAAAAGATAAGGAAAGGTATATAAACACTCAATCAATACAGCCATAAACACTCCTAGTAATAGGGCGCTCAGTGATTCCTCTGAAAAGAAACCACGTTTCTTTCCTCCTATTCTGTACACATGGGTCATGGTATCAGACTTCCTTGTCTCAGCTCAAACCTTTCAGGGCACAGCACGAGTCTGCACAGCATGCTCCTTTCTCCCTCCTCCCCTCAGCAGGGAGAGACAAGGCAGCAGGAAAGATGCAGGCTGGGAGGTGATGTCAGACAAGCTAAAATGGCAGCTGCTATCTTAAACAGAGATTCTAGGGCTGTTTACTCAGGTATGGTAATGCTTTCTGCAAAATAAATATATTGTTCTAGGTGGCACTAATGTGGCAAATCTATTGGCAGTAAAATGCCAAAATGACTTTCCTTCTCCTTTATTAAGGCACTTTGTATAACTTATATGTTGGTTAAGTTTTTGTTCTGAAAGTATAGTTTTTTCCTTATACACATCTCTCGGCAAGATATGTATGTGAGCATCAAGCTTTATCCTGCAGAAAACTGAATCTTCAAATATTTTAGGCAGATTCCTTGTTTAGACCCAAAGTATCCAGCTTCCATAGAAACTTTGAAGTCATATTACCAGTTTTCTTCCATATTTAGAACGATGAGGGGGAAAGAGAGATGCAACTGTTACATGTAAGATGTGGTCTCTTAATTTCCTTAGTGAGAAGTAAAAAAAGAAACACTACATCAAAAATGACCATTGCCAGGTGGATAAAACTTGCTATCTTCATTGGATACACATCCTTGAGATCAGGGCCTACTGGGTTGAAGGCTTAATTAGTAAGGGCAGGGTCAGTCTTCATGTATAACAGCTTCGTGGGCAGCTTCAACTTTTGCAGAGCACGGTCTCATGAATTCTGGTACACCCAGGGAAGTTGCTTGTGCTATTGCAGTGCTTAAATTGGTATTGAAATGATCCCTGCCTTCATATTACTGCTACCTAATCTAAGTGATAATTGATGTGAAGGAAATAATGAATTTGTATATACCTGAAATTCCTTTTCCTTCATCCCGAAGGCAAGTGTCAAATTAAGGGGTGAGGTTTATTCTACACAGGTCTACATCTCTCTATACTGCCTTCGGGTCGGAGGGAAAACTTTACAGTATATAAAAAAAAATTTTTATGCAAGAGAGGTATGGGATCTATTTTCCAGAATGATTGGGGTGTGTGGCATTTCAGATAGTTTTTTCTTTCATTCTGATCACCATACCTTATGGATACTAAAACATACAAACTACTGTTTTGTATTACAGAGAAAAGAAAATTTTAAAAGAGAATCATTTGGAAGATGGACTTCTTGTAATTCAGAGCTTTTGGATAGTGTGTTTCCAGAGATCCTACACCTGTACTTTGTTTTAGTAGACCCCGACAGACACAGCCTAGTTGCACAGTCTGTTATCCACAAAAATCCCCAACACACTTCCATTGTCATCATCATGAAAGTGTTTTACATTAATTTATAATGAATATAAAGGGTCTTATAATAATTTAACAAATAAGAGTTACAGAGTAAAGTATAGAATCAGAGGGACCAGCATTTATCAATATTAATGGAACAAGAACTTGATTTTTCAATATAGGTCAAAACTGCTCTAGGGGACCTACCATCATAGGGAGATGAGGCACTGTATATTTTTAAAAGCTTTCAGACCAGTCATCTGTAATACTGTAAGCATACAAAAGAGAGGGGATTGATCCATGCATATTTCGTGGTCCTGTTTGACTAGTAATTTAGTATCTGTGCAAGTGCATACACAGTACCTTGAAATTATATGGTGGCTTGTCAATTTAATTATGATAACTTTGTAACTAGACATAAAGGCTGGTTTTGTAGGTTATATGCAATTGAAAAGATACTGCATTACTTGTCAACCAGGGAACTAAGGAATATGTGTTGATCAATCCCCCCTTTTTTTTTTTATGCTTGTAGCCAATTTGGCCAGGTCATTTGCACTTCAAATGTACGATTTTTACTTAGCTTTGGAGTGTTCCCATAACCCCCCTTATGTGTATTTTAGCAAAATGGGTGTTGGTCTTGTGCAGTCTCTCTCCTTTAAAAGACGCAAGCGGAGGAGGATTAAGTCTGTGGAAACCATCCTGTGGGGGTCTATCTCCTATAAAAGTCATGCCCCATAACTAGAAGCAATGCCCTGGTCATGAGACACTTTTCCCAAGAAATCCTAACATAGAGGGTGGTGTCAGCTTGTGAAAAGTGTGATCAGAGCTAAACAGAACCACTGTTTGGCTTTACCTTGACATGGTATGGTGGCTTGTCAATATTAAGATCACAGCTTTGCAACTGAAAACCCCTATTATCTCTCCAAGAACAAAAAAAATATGTTTTTGTCGACAAGCACATCACTAACTCACAGCCCTGCTGCACGATTCATCCCACTTTCAATATGAATAATCATCACCAAAGGGTATGAAAGAAAACAAAATCAGCGACCTAGAGCACTATGTTAGACTTTTGGTGATAGTACACAGAGATCGTTCTGTGTTTCATCCCACCAGGTCTAAGTAATACCGATTTTATCATATTTTTCAGAACATGCAATAAACCCCAGCTCTCCTACGTTCCCCGACAAGCTAAATCCTATCCATTATTTATAGCTACTGTAAGACCAATCTCTCTGTAACAGCTTGTGTATTTAACTGCAGAAGCTACTTCTGCTGACATGAATCACTGAATGTTAGGATGCGATTCCAAAATAAAAAGCCACCCTGCCCTGTCAAAGGATTTGCATCTGTTAGAAGTACCAGCACTGCTGGGCAGCACTTACTGCAAAAGGAAACTGCCAGGACCCTGACTAAAGAACCCATTTCACATTTAAAAAAAAGTCTTCTATAACAGAAAGGAAAGCAGAGGGGAAGATCTAATCGACTTATTTGTATACAAACCCTAAAATTAATTTACAAAATGATTATCATCTTGTTAAAACATTACATCAAGGTTGTTGTTGTTAACCAGCTTTTATAAAGGCTAGTGCCAACCGGAGAACAAGATATAAAAAAAAAAAAGAAAAAAAAATATTACTTAAATATATAACAATACATAAACATTAAGTGCTACAAGCAGTGGTCATTTAGGATAAGAAAAACAAATAGTGGGTGCATATTTACACATTCACAGGATAAGTGCAGTTTCCTCTCAACCCTTTTACTAATCATGCAATGTGACAAGTTAGTTAAAACTCACTGCACTGTTACAAACACAAATGGGTGTATTTATTAACACAGAAGACAAACATCACGGTGATGTTGCCCATAGCAACCAATCTTAACCTCACTGGTGATGTCTGTCTCCAATGTTAATAAATATGCCTCATACTGTACAACTGATGGCGTTTCCTTATCAATTAAGCAACAATTATATGTAGGATCATAACAGACTGTTATACTTAAAGTTTGGAACTTTATATGCTATAACAATAAGGATATTTTTAACTATGGGGGGATTTGCCTCAAAGAGGTCAATACATAAATATGACAGAGGGAGGGAAGAACTTCAATTAGTTTTTTTTGTAGTTGTTTAAGAGAAGTAATTAGTCCACAGGAGTCATCTGCAGAATGCTAGCATCTTTCAAACACTTTATATAAGTCAGGGAGATTTGCAAGCTGAAGGATGCTTCCATCTTCTGAAAAGGGCTTTGGAGGTAGCAGGTGAGTTCTGAAGGCTTTGTATAGAATGTGTTCTGTAGTCCAGCGCCAAGAGGAAGACCCTGTTAAGGATTCATTGTCCTAAAAAGATAGAAATATGAAATATTTTTTTACATTTTGCTACACATAAACACAAAACTAGTGTACATTCTTTTATCTCCCCTCTTTTAAAAAAATAATGTGAATGCAAACTGTAAAGCTGCTTAGACCCAACGTAATATTGTTTCTGGAACAGGGTGATGTACAACACACCAGCAGGGTTGTAAAAAAGTATTTCCCTCAAACCAAAAATAATTCTTGGCGAGTATAAATTCTATACTTTTTAATATAAACTCTTTTTGGTTGCACCTAATTGAACTGTCCCGATCCAAACAATATTTAATTGCTTGTAATCCTAGGTTGTGATCTATAATTGTATAGAGGGAGGTAACATCGCAGGTTCTTCCCAGGTAATAACATTAAGAAATTGAATTGTGGCTTTGTATCTTTTAAATAGGAAGGGAGTTGTTTAACATATATTGAGGTGAGTTACAACCCAAAATGATTGGTCGACCTGGTGGGTTTATTAAATCTTTATTGATTTTGGGTAAAATATATAAAACCAAAGTTCTAGGGAAATTTATCTTCAAATAATGAAATTCGTTTTTTGTAAGGATTCCTTCCACCTTTGCTTTCTTTAGAAGAGAAGTTAATTCAATTTAAAAATTCTTTTATAGGATTATTTTCTAAATTTTCATAAGTACTAGTGTCACTTAACGGTCTACTAAATTCTGCTATATATTTCTTCTTAATCATGATTACAATTTTTAAATTTTCTGTTTTTGTTGAAGTGGACCTGTCACCCAGGCAATAAAAGCTGTAAAATAAAAGTCCTTTTCAAATTAAACATGAAACCCAAACTAATTTTTTTATTACCACATCCATACCCATTATAAAAGCATTTAAAAATCCCAGCTGTCAATCATATATTGCCTGCCCTGCCTCTATGCCTTAGGCATAGGGGTGGGGCAGACAGTTACTTTCACTTTCAATTCAGAACTTCTTAGATGTTGCTGCTCTCCTCACATTCAATCTCCCTCCCCACCTTCTAATTTTGTAACCAGTGCATAGGCATGAGCATCAGGACCCCCCATACTGGCACAGAAACAAGATTTTGGCAAGATACAAAGCTTGCCTTAATAACAGTGTCCACAAAATGGGGACTGTCTTCAATGGCTGCAATTGTGAATACAAAGGCTAAAGAAAATAAGATTAAAACCATTTTATAGTGTAAGTGAAGTTTATTTTACTTGACAAACACAGTAGAAAACCATTTGGAATTATGTCATAGGGTGACAGGTCCCCTTTAAGTTATATCTTACTTTCTCATTATTCTCGTTTTGTCATCTAATACTAGATCCTCTAAACGTACTGATGTAATGGTTATTGGCGAAAGAGGGGTTGAAGGTAGATTTGGGTTTCAGGTTAGTATGTTTATACATATATATATATATATATATATATATATATATATATATATATATATATATATATATATAAACTTAATTTACCAATAACCTTATGCATATCTATATATTTGACATTTGTGTCAATTCGCCAATATGAGAAGGATTTAGTGGTTTCTTTGTAAATATAAGAATGCAGAATACGAAACGCTTTGGACTTTTTAATATACAATAAAAGGTTTAATTTTTGTAATCAAGACACAGAGTTTATGATATAATTGTTAGCATGCAGAAAATCCCCTCCCGACCCCTATAGATTTCTGCAGCCTTCTTGCAAAAGTTGTCCTAGAACTTATCTGCAGTATTACTAGTTATGGGTTTAGAAGCAAGTAACTAGATTTGCTCAGTTTCTATGCTTTCTTTTACTACCTAATTGAAAACTACGGCTACTCCATGTATGGTTCTTGCAAGGTAGATAACTCGATTCCCAGTGAACAGATAAACAGAAGTCAGTTATGCAGGTAGGTTATTTTTATTGCTGCTCCCTCCACATATACTAGGATGCATTATACTGCAATTTGGTTTATTTCAGTTCTGTCCCTTCATCTATGGGCAAGTGTTCAACGTGCTGATGCACTTTGCATGCCATTTGATGGCAGGCAGAGTTTTGTTCTGGAATACTTTCCGTTAGTTTTTGTGATTAACTACCAAGTACAAGTAAAGTGGGCCATCTGTTTTTTCTCTTAATTTTACTGTTAGGCAAAACTAAAATGATTAAGGACTTATAATGCACTGTTTTTCTTAAAGGATCACTAAATCCAATGTTTCTTTCAATCCCAGAATAAATGAAATGCAAAACAGACTTATTTTTATTGATGTGCAAATTACCGCATTACTGGAAGATTCTTCTAATATATACTGCTTCCGAATAGAGTAAAACATGGAACATTCCTTGCTAAAACTTTCAAAGCACTCCTTCTCATCATCCCAATTGACCTATTAAAAAAAAAACAAAAAAAATGAAAATCAGTTAAGTTGCTGAGAAATTACACTCCCAGAATAAGAGAGAGTGGAGATTGATCAACGTGTGTATCCTGGTCCCGTTTCACTAGAATCTGACCAAGTGCATGTATGTTTTTACCATCATCTATTCTAGACCATGGTGAGGCAGTTCTTCTCCCATACCCATAGAACTGGAAGCAGAACAGATTCTATTTTTACTTCAGTAGATTTGTGCAATAAGGTTTTAGGCTCACTAACAGACCATGTCACTTCTTCTTGGCTTTAACAAATAGATATATGCTATGTATGCTGAAATACAGTATTTACCTCAGAGAGAAACCAAACCACTAACAACATACGTATAATAGGTAACCCAGACTTCCTCAGCTAAGAAATCAGAAACCAGGTATTAACCGTTTAGGTTACTATTCTTCATATTCATTTGACCAGTTAACATATATGCCTGAGGCGGAACAATTTTTTATGTAACTTTATCAACCATGTAGAATGCAGTCAAATTGTCAGAGAACTATTCACAAAATATTAAACTGTATTCAACAGGAATTTGTTCAACAATTTTTTTCAATACGTCAGTCTCAGAAATATATAATTTAAAAAAATAAATAAACAAGAGCCTTATGTTATTGTGAGAGTCTTGAAATTTTATCTCTTTTTCTATCTCGCACGTGTCTCCTTCTCCTTCTACTAACGCTCAGCCTAAAACCCTGATTCGCAAAACACTCGAAGGGTGGATATAACTTCTCTCTCTAACTCTCTCAGTTCTAGCCTCTCCTCCTTCTGTGCTTCCTCTGATCCTGAGTTACTGGTAAATAGCTACAACTCTGTTTTATCATCCACAATTAACACCCATGCCCCCCTGCAGCCACAACACAGTCATGCCCGCAATCCCCGTCCCTGGCTTAACCCTCAGACGCGATTTCTGCGCTCCTGTGCACGATCTGCTGAGCGCATTTGGAGGAAATCACGCGTGAAAGCTGACTTCCTCCATTATAAATTCCTTATGGTGTGTCTCAATACCGCCCTATCCCAGGCCAAGCAAGTATACTATAACACACTTATAAATAATAATAAATCAAACCCGCGGCGCTTATTCTCCATATTTAACTCGCTACTTCATCCTTCACCTAATGAATCAATCATATCTGAACACACCCCCCAGGACTTTGCTGACTTCTTCAAAAGCAAAGTCGATTCTATCCGCAATCAATTTTCCCAACCTTCAGATACCAGTAATCTCAACCTTCCTAAATCTCCTCTCTCCGTATTCAGCTCCTTTAATCTCGTAACAGAGTCTGAAGTTTCTCAGCTTCTCCGATCCTCTCCGCCTACTACCTGCTCACTGGATCCTATGCCCTCATCCCTACTAAAACAGTGTGCCCCTGCCCTTACTCCAGATCTTACCCACATATTCAATTCCTCTCTGGCTTCTGGTACTTTTCCCTCTCTATACAAACAAGCATGTGTCAAACCCATTCTTAAAAAGGCTACACTGGACCCATCCTGCCTTTCTAACTACTGTCCTGTCTCTCTCCTGCCCCTAGCCTCTAAACTCCTGGAACGTCTTGTCTTTTCTCGTGTAACTAACTTCCTCTGCACCCATAATCTGCTGGACCCTACGCAGTCTGGTTTTCGGCCTGCGCACTCCACTGAGACGGCCTTATGTAGAGTGGCAAATGATCTCCAGACTGCCAAGGCCAAAGGACGCTACTCGGTTCTCATTCTCCTAGACCTTTCCTCTGCTTTTGATACTGTTGACCATTCTATTCTTATGCAAATTCTCTATTCTCTGGGTATCCGGGATCAAGCAGCATCCTGGTTCTCTTCCTATCTCTCTAACCGCTCCTTCTCTGTCGCTCTTACTAACAAATCCTCTACCCCGGTTCCGCTTAGTGTGGGGGTGCCTCAGGGCTCTGTGCTTGGTCCCCTGCTGTTCTCCCTGTATACTCTCTCTTTGGGAGACCTTATCTCTTCCTTTGGTCTTAAATATCACCTATATGCAGATGACATCCAGATATATTTAGACACCCCTGCACTAACCGCTGATGTTCAAACACAGATTGGTAACTGCCTCCTGGCTATCTCCTCCTGGATGAACAGGCGCTACCTCAAACTTAACCTAGCTAAAACCGAACTCATGGTCTTCCCACCCAAACCTGGCCCTCCTCCTCCTTTCACCATCACTATTGATGGCATGACCATCAACCCTGTAAATTCTGCACGCTGCCTTGGGGTTATCTTTGACCAGTCACTCTCCTTCGCTAACCATATTAATCACACTGCCAAAACCTGCCGTTTTTACCTCCGCAATATTGCCAAGATACGCCCCTTTCTTTCACAAGTAACAGCTAAAACACTAATCCATGCCCTTATCTTTCCCGCTTAGATTACTGCAATCTCTTACTAACCAGCCTTCCAGACTCCCACCTCTCTCCCCTGCAATCAATTTTAAACTCTGCTGCCAGGATCCTCCTGCTCTCTCCTAAGAGGGAACCTGTTCAGCCTCAATTAAACTCTCTTGCATGGTTGTCTGTTAAGCAAAGGATAGCTTACAAAATCCTTCTGCTAACATTCAAAGCCCTTCACTCCTCTGCTCCTCACTACATTTCTTCACTGGTCTCCTTGCACGTTCCTGGTCGTCTCCTCCGCTCCTCTCAGAGCCTCCGTCTTTTTACACCATCCACACCCACTGCGCTCTCTCGTCTTAAACCTTTCTATCTCGCTGCTCCTTACCTCTGGAACTCTATCCCTGAATCCCTCCGTAGGGAAAACTCACCCACTCTCTTTAAGAAAAAGCTCAGCTGTTACCTTCTGGAGCACTAAGACATTATCTCGCCTAGTCCTGCGCTTAAGGGCAAATGCCCATACCTGATGCACTCTTACCTTCCGCTTTGTGCCTGTATGTTACCCAACCACTTAGATTGTAAGCTCTACGGGGCAGGGACCTCCTTCCTACTGTGTCTCATACCACATGGCACTTATATATATATATATTTATTGTATTTATTTATTATATCACTTGTCCTCCCTGTGTGTAATTTTGTATTCTGTAAGATTGTACAGTGCTGCGTACCCTTGTGGCGCTTTATAAATAAAGTTATACATACATACATACAATTACACCCACCCGCATCAACTCTCAATCCCAATACCCTGATCATGTTCTGTCAACGCTGTCATGGAAGCACATGCACTGTGTACAGATCAGCTCTGTGTATCTTCCTATAATGTAGTGTGCATGCTAAAGGCACTCAGTTCTCAAATGCACAAACTCAGGGGTGTCTGTGCTCACAACATGTATGTATGTATGTATATCTTTATTTATAAAGCGCTGCTTATGTACGCAGCGCTGTACAGTAGAATGGGGAGCAATAAAATGGGGATGCTGGACTTGTGTATGGATGTTATCACAAGAAACAGAAACTAGGCAGCAACAAACTGTCTAATTGTTCTAATTGGATCTAATTAAGTATAAATCACAGAGGTTCAACTTCTCCAGAGAGTTGCCTAGGGAAAGCAAAAGAGAAGGCGTAGAGAATAGGAGTCTAACACCAACATAATTGTAATCTGTATTAGGGCTGGGCGTCAGGGTACTCACTCGTGCGGCCCGGTCTTGCGCGCCTCCTTGCGTGTGCACGTGTCAAAGCGCACGTACATGTCAAAGCGTGCGCGTCCGCGCCGCTTCTGCGCATGCGTGGGGGGTATTTAAAGCTATCAAACGCCTCCTCCTGTGCTATGTTGTCTGCGGCCTTGCCTGGGAATCTAAGCCTGCCTGATTTACCTTATGACTTTCTGTTGCCGATCCTTCGCTTGCCTGACTCTGATTTTCAATACTGCAGTAATTATTCTCTAATTTATTAGGAAATGGGGTTAACACCTAATCATGCATGGAAAAAAAAAATACCGTCAAATACCGTGACACCGATATAATTTTGAAAAATACCGTGATATAAATTTTTGGTCATACCGCCCAGCTCTAATCTGTATGCAAAAGCAGCATAGTTCTCCTTTATCGTTTTATGTAGCGTTTTCACCAAAAGATTAACGTACCTCTGTGGCTAGGCGCAAAATAAACAATGGCAATCCTTCCATAGGAGGGATGTAGTTGTCTAGCAGTATAGGTAATCCTATAAGGTTACCTTCCTGTAAAGAGGAAAAGATTGATAGTTACACTTTTCAAGTTATTACTGCATAGAAAGGCATGCAAAATGGAAAGTATTAACGAATGTCAAACTCCCAAGTGATTTCTGCCAGTGAGTGGTTAGTTGCTAACAAGTTCTTAACATAACTCTTATCTCAACAGGGTTCCAATGTACTTATCCCAAGTGAAATTTAGGCTATTGTCCCACAGCTTTCTGACGTCGCTTGCTGGAGGCTATTTTGTGCAAGTTTAAAAAGCTGAAGCGATGTGTAGGCCTTTCCACTGCCAACTCATTGCTGCCGGTGGAAAGGCATTTTGGAGCGCTTAGTCACCTGCAGTAGCAGCGATCTATCGCTGTTGACTAACTCTCTCCATGGGACATTAGCCTAAATCTGGCCATACATGTGGCGATCTGACGATGTTTCGCACGAAACATCGTCAGATGTGCCACACACCATTCAGGGCTGAATCGGCAGGTAAGGAGGTAGAAACAATAAGATTTCTACCTCCTTCTGCCGATTCAGCTCTGAAGGGAGATTTTGATCAGGCGCCTTCTATGGCGCCCGATCAAAATTTTCCAACTGGTCCGATCGGCGAGTCGGGCGATATCAGCAGCTTCCTGCGATATCGGTCGACTCGCCGACATACCATACACGCACCGAATATCGTACGAAACGAGGTTTCGTACGATATTATCGTGCGTGTATGGCCACCTTATGCTTGGTGTCAGAGCAGTAGTGCAGCTAAGTGGTTAATAAAAGAGAAGGCTGTTCTAAGTACAAGCCTTTAATCATTATACAGGTATGGAATCTATTTTCTGGAATGGCAGACTATGTCTAAAAATCTCCTAAAACAATCAAATACTAAAAGAACAATGTAACACTTTTATCAAAAGATCTGTCATTAGTTTGTTTATATCACTACTGTAGAGGAACTATTAATCAGGGACAATAAAGAACTGATTATTTGAATAACAAACTGTGGGGAATGGCACTGCTGCTTATTTGAAAAGATCCCATACTTGAGAAAGTTATTTCTCCGTTATCAGAACAATAAAAAAAGCCACCTGGTCAATTTCAAGTGAGAAGTAGTCTGCCATCATCTCTGCTTTCTTCTTTAAAAACTGTACAATATATTCAGCAAGTCCTTCTTTAGGGCCATCTTCTTCTGTCCACCCACTCTCTGTACTATCCAAGGCTAACATTGCCAAGTCATACAGTGGAGCTGGCTCCTGTTGTCACCAAAGGCAAAAAACACAAAACAAAAAACCCATCACTAACTAGCAAAAATCAATTTTTTAGTCTGTGTGTGTATATACCCTGTACAAAAAAAAAAACAGCACTCTATTTGATCAAAGTTTTGTTCTCATTACTACTTTTTGTAGAGTGCCTTCTTGAATATGGTATATGACCATTATCAGTACATTAAAGGGGACCTAAAGGCAAAAAAATAAAATCCCTTTGACAGGTTTGTTACTTTTATTGAAACTGATCTCCAATACACTTTCATTACTACTACTATTAGCAGCTACAGAGATAGACAATAATGATAATTTGCTGATCTGTCTCTACCTGTGTTTTAGCAGAGGCAATTCTCAGTACTGTCTATAGCAGGGTATTTTCTGGAGGGAAGCATTGTGCTGGGATATTTTATCATACTTCCCAGCTGTAAAAAAAACTCCCGATAGCACTGTAGAGCAGCCATCTAGAGATTTGTGTCCACAGCAGTCAGAGCAGGAAAAGCGAAGGAAGAATTGAATTACATTTAGGTTTTTTACAAAAACAGCAAAGATTTTTTAATGAAAGTATTTTGAGGATAAGTTTATTTTTGAGTAGAAAAAGTGAAAATGGGAAAAAGGAAGTGGTATTAATAATTTGAACCCTAGTAACCAGATAGCTGATGAAATGCCAAATTGGAGAGTTTATAAACCAAAGGAATATAATTCAAAAGCCACTCAAACAAAAAATGAAAATCAAGTCTTAGAATATCACAGTTTCCATTTTTCAAATTAAATGTTAATATAAAGCTAAGCTTCCCCTTCAAAGCAACCATCTGTAAAGGCTGTACGGTTTATCTTCTAATCCAGTAAAAAAGGTTGCTACTTTAAGAATGTATACATGCAAAATGAGCTCTTCAGCCAAAACTTGTGTTAAAAATAACAGCTCCCTCCATACACGTGTGAGTACTTACAGATAATTTCATTATGCCGAAGTTTCCAAAGTCATAAATGAGTATTTGGTAAAATAATTCTTGGCTAGAAGAAACAGAATACATGAAACAAAAGCCAGTAATATGGGCAGATGTAGTTTCAGACCAAATACAAAAATACATAAACACTGCAAAAAAAATAATGCTGAGTGTTTCTCATACTTAATCCTGGGGGCAAAATAAGCATCCAATAACAACATGACTTGTTTATGTTTGTGATTGAGCACAATTCTGCCCCACAATATCTTGTAATTACTGGAAAGTTATGCACATGAATATTCTATTTGTAATACTAATGTAGGATCACTTTATACAATATCTTGTGCTTAACTTAAAGGACATGTAAACCCCACACACAAAAATGAAATCAGTGAACAGCCTCTTTTAAATCTTTCAATACCTGCCACTCTGGTTGTCCAGATGTTAATAGTAAGGCTGCAGTATCCCCTTAAAGCGGACCTGTCACCTTAAGAAATAATTTTTAAATTGTTTTCTATTGTGTTTGGCAAGCAAAATAAACTTTACTTACACTATATAAATTATTTTTATCTTATTTTCTTCAGCCTTGGAATTCACAATTGCAGCAAGCAGGCAGGGGCCATTTTGTGGACACTGTTATCAAAGCAGGCATTGTATCCTGCCAAAATCTTGTTTCTGTGCCAGTATGGGGGGACCTGAGGCCCATGTCCATGCACTGGTTACACAGTTACATGGTGAGGAGGGAGGGGAAATGTGAGGAGAGCAGCAACATCTAAAAAGTTCTGAACTGAAAGTGAAAGTAACTGTCTGCCCCACCTCTATGCCTAAGGCATAATTGCCTGGCATAAGGATAATTGGGGCAGGCATTATATGATTGACAGCTGGGATTTTAAAATGCTTTTATAATGGGTATGGATGTGGTATTAAAAAAATTAATTTGGTTTTATGTTTAATTTGAAAAGGGCTTTTATTATACAGCTTTTTATGTCTGGGTGACAGGTCCACTTTAATCACTTAGGTTTCCTTTTCCCCCTGTAACCCACTCACCTCTCCCCCCTCGGGAATTTGCTTTGACTTCTGGCTTGTGGGCATGCTCAGTTGTTCTAAGCTCAAATTACTAAACACACCCTCCAGTCTAGCAGCCAGTGAAGAGATGGCATTGCTGGTTCCCATAGAAACTCAGCTCTAGCTGACTGCTTCAATTTTTTTCTACTAACCTCCTCTCCTGAGCTCAGCTCAAACAAAGCAGAACTTTTATCAGAGACAGTTCTGCCTGTGTGAGCCTGTATTGTCGATGAAATGTATGCTGAATAAGGGTCTGTGTGTGTGTATGCTGTTTGCAGATTTAAATGTAACTGATTATGTATCTGAGGAAAAATGGCCACTGGGTGAAAGCTGCTATTTGCTTTAGAAAAATGTGATGGTGCTGGCAAGCGGAGGGGATATATGCAGTACAAATGAAGCCATTTGGGTGGGGGAGATGTGCCCAACTGATATACATTGTAGGCAAATGTAGGCTTTACATGTCCTTTAATAGAAAATATATTTGTCACTTAATGCAATGATATGGGAACTATTCTCTGCTGCGTGTTTTTTTCAGGTAAATTATGTGTATATAGGTCACATATGGATTACAGGTCTTCAAAAATAGACAAGAATAAACACCAATATTTTGAGCTCATTTATAAATACTGGGCAAATATGCACCTGGCCAGCAACCCATAATAACCAATCAGTGGTTCACTTTTCTCAGCCAAAGGCAGGCAGAACAATGAAAGTTTATATCTGACTGGTTGCCATGGGTTATTGCTTAGCTGAAAATTTGCCCAATGTTTATAAAAGACCCCAAGTATTGATTTACAGAAAACTTTCTTTGCTGCATTTACACGAGCTACACAATACACAGAGAAAGTTTCAGACACCACCAAGTTTTTTTTTACCTAAATTGAAGGATTTTCCCAGAATCAGAATAAATGTGGGTGCATATTAAGTTGTGTCCACTATGATTTGTGTGAACACTTTTGCAAAGACATTTTTGTAATGGAGTTACTTCCATTGTGCAGCACTAATAACTGCATTAGTCAATGTGATGGGGAGTTCTCTGGTGCCACTGTGTGCTCTTGTATGTATTTTATCAGTGAAGGCTGAAGGGGCGCATAGGTACTCATTTGAAGTTGAAAAGGAGCATAGTCAGACACGCATTTTTCTCCAAATACTTTTGATGGACAAAAATACTGACAAGAGCACAAGCAGATACAGTCAAAAGAAAAAGTAGAAAGGGAGACATTCTGGGTTTGGACTAAAAAACCTGAGATCCCCAACACATAAATCCGATGTGAATTGATTTTGCTTGCTGTTTATTAACAAGCTTGTACTGTATGCATACAAATTTTATTTTATAGTAAAATGTATACTGGGCTGATTATTTTTATCAAGTCACTATTCATCATATGGATAATAAGGGGCAGATTTATCAAAATTCATTTTCTTTATACAAGAATACAGATCAGATTCATTTGCTCAAAGCCAACAAACAGAGGGTCTACCAAACACTTTTTTTTTTTTTTTTTTTACTTAGCAAAAAATCAAAGGGTGATATGTAATACCTGAGTTTAGTGGTGTTTAGAAGATATAACTTTGTCTGAAACTGAGCTAAAGCCCACTGGGGAGTGACACAGCCAACAAAGGAATGATTGCGCAGCATGTCCTGAAGACCTGCAAATAAAATACAAATCTGCTGTACAGAATAAACATCAGCCATTTTATTATTATTATTTATTTTATATTATTATTATTTATTACTATTATCTTCTACCTCTCTCATCAGAGCCCCTTAGGCTAATGCTAATAGGACTGGCAACCAATTTGAGCCTAGATGTGCATGTAATGGAGTCTCTGAACATCATCTATAATTGTATGTGCAGGTCACCTCTAATCCCTTGATCGAATTGACCAAATCAAATTAACTGCTGCCCCAAATGGCTTTACTATAATTATTTCATGGTTATATGGGGGAAGTGATTTAAGGTGAAGTAGGGCTGGAGGACACATTACACAACAGAAAAGCTGTGTAAAAAACATTGTTAGTTGTTGCTCATTACAATAAACTGGTTCAAATTCCATTGAATTATCCAACTATAGAATAAAAAACATCTCTTATAAATAAAATTTATGTATTTGTAGGTGCTGGAGCACCAGATGATACATAAATTAAATGTATAATATACAGTGGTATGAAAAACTATTTGTCCCCTTCCTGATTTCTTATTCTTTTGCATGTTTGTCACATTTAAATGTTTCTGCTCATCAAAAACTGTTAACTATTAGTCAAAGATAACATAATTGAACACAAAATGCAGTTTTTAAATGAAGGTTTATGTTATTAAGGGAGAAAAAAAACTCCAAATCTACATGGCCCTGTGTGAAAAAGTGATTGCCCCCCTTGTTAAAAAATAACTTAACTGTGGTTTATCACACCTGAGTTCAATTTCTGTAGTCACCCCCAGGCCTGATTACTGCCACACCTGTTTCAATCAAGAAATCACTTAAATAGGAGCTACCTGACACAGAGAAGTAGACCAAAAGCACCTCAAAAGCTACACATCATGCCAAGATCCAAAGAAATTCAGGAACAAATGAGAACAAAAGTAATTGAGATCTATCAGTCTGGTAAAGGTTATAAAGCCATTTCTAAAGCTTTGGGACTCCAGCGAACCACAGTGAGAGCCATTATCCACAAATGGCAAAAACATGGAACAGTGGTGAACCTTCCCAGGAGTGGCCGGCCGACCAAAATTACCCCAAGAGCGCAGAGACAACTCATCCGAGAGGCCACAAAAGACCCCAGGACAACATCTAAAGAACTGCAGGCCTCACTTGCCTCAATTAAGGTCAGTGTTCACGACTCCACCATAAGAAAGAGACTGGGCAAAAACGGCCTGCATGGCAGATTTTCAAGGCGCAAACCACTTTTAAGCAAAAAGAACATTATGGCTCGTCTCAATTTTGCTAAAAAACATCTCAATGATTGCCAAGACTTTTGGGAAAATACCTTGTGGACCGACGAGACAAAAGTTGAACTTTTTGGAAGGTGCGTGTCCCGTTACATCTGGCGTAAAAGTAACAGCATTTCAGAAAAAGAACATCATACCAACAGTAAAATATGGTGGTGGTAGTGTGATGGTCTGGGGTTGTTTTACTGCTTCAGGACCTGGAAGGCTTGCTGTGATAGATGGAACCATGAATTCTACTGTCTACCAAAAAATCCTGAAGGAGAATGTCCGGCCATCTGTTCGTCAACTCAAGCTGAAGCGATCTTGGGTGCTGCAGCAGGACAATGACCCAAAACACACCAGCAAATCCACCTCTGAATGGCTGAAGAAAAACAAAATGAAGACTTTGGAGTGGCCTAGTCAAAGTCCTGACCTGAATCCTATTGAGATGTTCTGGCATGACCTTAAAAAGGCGGTTCATGCTAGAAAACCCTCAAATAAAGCTGAATTACAACAATTCTGCAAAGATGAGTGGGCCAAAATTCCTCCAGAGCGCTGTAAAAGACTCGTTGCAAGTTATCGCAAACGCTTGATTGCAGTTATTGCTGCTAAGGGTGGCCCAACCAGTTATTAGGTTCAGGGGGCAATTACTTTTTCACACAGGGCCATGTAGGTTTGGATTTTTTTTCTCCCTAAATAATAAAAACCCTCATTTAAAAACTGCATTTTGTGTTTACTTGTGTTATCTTTGACTAATAGTTACATGTGTTTGATGATCAGAAACATTTTGTGTGACAAACATGCAAAAGAATAAGAAATCAGGAAGGGGGCAAATAGTTTTTCACACCACTGTAGATATTTTCTTTTCAAGACATTACTTGTGCGTTAGTTACGTACTTGAGTGACCACACTCTTCAATCTTCTTCTGCAGACTCAGTATACTTGTCAAATTTATAATTCTTCTTCTTGGCATGGAGGCAGCTGTCAAAGACTTAACCGACTCATCTTCCTCAACCATTTCCACATCAGATTCTTTTCGTGGTCGTTTCCTATCAAGGACAGAAACAAAATGAATAACTATTTCTTGATACAAGCTCAGACTAGTCCCACCAAACCATGACTTATTGCAACTTTCACTGAATTTACAATTTAAAGTAATTTATATCACAATTATTCTGTCTGGGACCATAATGTTTGATTTATCACATATGTAAAACAAACAATTCATATTAAAAAAAAGTTTTTGCATTAATATTAAATCTCCAAAAGGAGATGCTACAAACGTTGGGTTTTGTTAAAATGCATCGTTTTGTAGAACCAAAACCATAAAAAACTGGAAAGCATCATGTGTAGCTTATTTTAATTAACCATATATAAACTGGAGCATTGAAATAGGCTTTATAATAGGCTCTAATGTGTAAGGTGGCAGCTGGAAAATAAGCTGGATTTGACTACTGTGCATTTATGAATAGTGTACTGAATATGTAAGTACTGCTGCATTTATAATAACACGGTCACACATATAGGGGCTGATTTACTAAGACACAATTTCGAATTCGAATTGGAAAAATTCCGATTGGAAACGGACATTTTGCGACTTTTTCGTATTTTTTGCGATTTTTTCGGCGTCTTTACGATTTTTGCGTAAAAACGCAAGTTTTCCGGCGTCTTTACGATTTTTGCGTAAAAATGCGAGTTTTTCGTAACCATTACGAAAGCTGCAGAAAGTCGCGATTTTTTCGTAGCGTTAACACTTGCGCGCAAAGTCGCGCCTTTTTCGTAGCGTTAAAACTTAAAAGGCGCGACGTTTCGCGCAAGTTTTAACGCTACGAAAAAATCGCGACTTTGCGCAACTTTCGTAATGGCTACGAAAAACTCGCGTTTTTATGCAAAAATCGTAAAGACGCCGAAAAAATTGCAAAATTACCGATCATTACCAAAAAAAACGCAATCGGACGCATTCGGCCCGTTCGTGGGTTAGTAAATGTGCCCCATATAGTTACAACTGAAAGACCAACAGTTCAATTAAAACTAGAGCATTACATTGAAAGACAAGAAAAACAAAATAAGATAAAATAACATAACCGGAAAGACAGTTAAAGTGACAGTATACCCCCATGTTCAGCATGAGTATAATGAATAGGGCTTGTGCTGGACATATTCGTTGCTTATTTATTTATTCAAATAAAACTGGTTTGGTTCTATGCATTAAATTACCAGAGGACAGTTAATTTCCCTACATAAAAGAGTGATGGGAGAGGGTTGTATGCTGGCAATCTAATTATCTACTGTGCAATGACCAAACATGGAGCAGTCTCAATTTCCTAGTTTGCCATGTTTAGCTCAAGAAATAACAAAAACCATAGATTTATTTGAAATTAATACAATAAGTAAAGTATGTTTGACACAAGCCTTCTTTAACCTTACAGTTGATGGAGACATAAAAGTGGCATAGAGCGTTTTCCTACATGGATCAATGACTAACAAATAATCCAGCAATCAAGAAACATAAAAAATGATGTGCAAAAAAAAAAAAAAGTAATGTTTTACACCAGCATAAGTGACTTGAAAATTCAGAATGCCCATACTTAACTCTCTTCCACAAAATATGAACCTCCTCAGATAAGAAGGCAGGCAAACTCATATTTATCCCATGTGATACTTCAGATTCTTTGGTACAGGTTTTATTACCCCTTTTTTGGTTTTCTTTGTGTTGCTTATTCCTTCTACCAACCAGTTACCTCATTAGGGAAAATTGCTATAATTTAACCACTGTCTTGCTTTTTTGAAATACAATAAAAACAAATAAAAACGTGAGGCTTACAATCAGACTTGTACCTTCTAGCAAGTATATTGCATATTATATTACTTTTACTAATGTCAGCTGTAAAGTTGCTTCAGGTCACATGATGTAAATTCTAAGCTCACTTTCCTACTTTATAATTTGTCTGCTTTGCTCTCCACAAGTATGTAGCGTACCTGCTACCAACTCCCACAGTATATCATTAAAGGAACTGTAACACCAAAAAATGAAAGAGCTTTAAAGTAATAAAAATATAATGCACTGTTGCCCTGCACTGGTAACAGCAGCTTATTTATATAAATTATAGTAGACTTGCTGAAGTAAACACAACTTTTACATTATATTTTAGTTACTTTTATACACTTTCATTTTTTGGTGTTACTGTTCCTTTAACATGTAGCAAAGAGTTTTCTCATTCAAAAACGTGGAATCTATGGAGCTGGCATGCTGATGTTTTCTGTGTAAAGCAGCAATAGATTTTTTGCATACAAATGGGATAAACAGTCTGGACATTTAGGCACAGAATGCTTAAAACATAAATGATAACTGTTTAGTGTTTATTTTGATATTACCTGGGCTGTACAATGTTTGTGGAGTCATCAGTTTCTTTTTGTTTCAGCACAGAATTGTCTGGGTTGGCGGTAGCCTCAAGAACATCAAGCATTTCCAGATCACTTGTTTCTGCCATCTCTGTATCCTCTGAGGGAAGTCTGCTATCTTTCTGACCTTCAGCATTGTCAGGAGCTTGGCAGTCTGAGAGAATAAGCGGAGGTCTGTTCACAGGCTGAAGAAAAGCATCCAACTTCTGCTCCCTGGAGTCTGTACGTACCATCTGGTGAGCATAAACCTTTTCACTGGACTTCTGAGATGTAGAGGAAGCTGGCGGTGGTTTAGTAACATTACTTGCACAGACAGAATTTCCAGGTAATAATGTCTGGTTGAATAAAATGTAGAATAAATGGGGGGGAACATAAAACACTGAATATACATATGATACATATACATACTGTGGTAGAGGTACCAAAGGAATGTGTAAAAAGCGAGTTTTACATAGTGGGAGTAGTAAGCTTTAAGGCAGATGTTACTAAAACGAGAATGCTTTCTCTGATTAAAGGGTTTTGCTATCTGGTCCAGGAAGCTATAGTGTTCTAGAAGGAACCAGCAGACCAGACAATCCATTCCACTAATCCAGCTCATATATTGGAGTTCCCTTTCCACAGGAAAGTTGCCCTGTCTAGAGAAGGTAGTGCTCAGAGGGCAAGATTAATTTTTAAGATTTATATTTTATATGCTGTATTGGTTACCCCAGTTTTAAATAAACTGCCTTAAAGTAAAGAAAGTGTCTGTTGTGGATCCCCCAAGATTACAATACATTTGATATAAGCAAAGAAAATCATTTACATTACTGTTTTAACATATTCACAGACGAATGATGTGACCATATAAAAGGGCAGGTGCATTCTGATGCCTTTTATAAAGATACCATTTATAGCTTATCTTACCGATGTATATGTCAGAGAGCTGAAACCAAGCAACCTGAGTTCAGATCACATCAAAATGACATACATGCAACATGAAGTACGTTCCGCACACTCACAACACAGTTTACTGTTTTTAACCTAAGGTTTTGGCTATATTGACAGGCAAACTTTCAGGTCTCTGGTTATTGGTTAAGCACATAAGTGTATATCACTGCACGAATGCCTGGCCCCAGGGTCGGACTGGGGGGGGGGTGCAGGGCCCACTGGGGCTCCCGCCCCAGGGGCCCTGCAGGTGCCCCCACTGGCTGCGTCCCCTAACCCCCCCCCTGACGTCCTCCCCTGAGCGCGCGTAAATTTAACGTATCAGGGGAGGAACAGTCGGGCAGAGGGAGCGCTGGCAAGGGTCGGGTCGGGTCTAGGTCGCGGCCCAATGGGAATTTTCCCGGTGTCCAAGTCCGACCCTGCCTGGCCCTATGTCTAAGTGCACCATTATAAGAGGTACCAGCCATGCATTAGGAGAATACTTGTTGCTCCACAATCTAGCATTTACATACGTGTCATAATTATTTGCAACATAAATTGAGTGCTGTACACAATTTTAAAAGGATACAAGCATGACACGGTTTCTTAAATTTATGATACATTTTGGATATTGTTTCCAAGTATTTATGAAGCTCTACCCCTACACAGCTAAAGGCTTATTTTGTGTAATCCCTGTGTTTGTTTACATTTTTACTTTTGTGCTCACTTCTGGGATGTTACTGTGTTGGTTTCATTCTTGTTTCCTGCCTTAATTTTCTTATGGATGTATGGAGTGTGTTTATTCACTTTGACAAAGGCGAGATTGCTAGTAAAAACATTAGTCTCCACAATAAAGTTTGCCCTATTTCCTATGAGTGCAGAGCCCTACTTTATGTGTGTATATATATTTATTATAAATATTTATATAAAAACTACATTTCATGTGCATGTCAGCTTGCTATGGGCACTAACATGGAAACACTGACAGAGCAGAAAGTATATAGTTAGTATGAGACACTGACACTTAGTGCCTCTTGCCACTGCTTTTCCCATTTGCTGAGTCTGTCAGAGTTGCCATGTAATCTGCTCAGGCGGCACTCCCATGATCATTCCAATAGAAGTGTTGACAAGCAAATGTATGTATATGTATTTAAAGGACAAATATCTTTTCATCTTTTTTATGAAAATAAATGTTTTTGGACCTTTCCTGAAAATTACACAAATGGTGTCTTTTTTAAATTCATATACTGAACTTATTGTTGTGTCCCAATAGCTACGGTATGTAGGCCAAAATTCAAGGAATACATTTCTAGCTTAATTTTTATTTTTTTCCTAATAAAGAATTAATCTCAAGCTGCAGGCATACCTTCAGTTCTCTCAATAGTGCCCTTAAATCTCCCCATATTTCTCCAGTTCAGATGATCAGAAGCCTCATAGGAAAAAAAACGCTGAGCTCTGTAAAGAAGATTGCCATAATGCCTAACTCCTGCACCAATACCCCTGTACATGCTCAGTTTGTAAGACTATGAGGAAGCTTCCTGCTGATTGGCTCAGATCACACATTCCAAAGGGGGGTTCTAAGCATTCTCGAGGGAGGGGGGAGCAGGAGTAGGGAGAGAGGAGAGAGCTGTGCGTCTCTGGTACAGGAAAACAAAGAGACAACAAATCCTGTTTCTTTTGACACAGATCTCAGTGCAGCATTTCTGTGAGTGCTTATGGCTGTATTTACATAGACCTTTCTGATAAAGCTTACTTAGTTCCTTTCCTTCTCCTTTAAGCTTCATTTTTAAATATTTGATGTGACAAGCCTCAGTAACCACTCAAGTCCCTGCCAGTGTATCCCTTTTGTACAAAATGCCAAAAGAAAGGTGTTTCTCTGACAGGTATAAAAAATAACTTATAAGGAAAGGGAGGCTCACATGTTAAAACATAACTGCAGACTATTTATGCAATATCTCACCTGTGTGAAGTACATTCTGGAAGAGTTTGATCCCAGCAGTTTACTTTCAATGTGCTGCTGCACCCTCTCTATGATGCTATCTTCATGGAGAAAATGTACCTCATGCTTTGTAGGGTGCACATTCACATCAACATTTTGAGGAGCTATTTCTAGGCTATAAATAATAATCACATTTAAAATGCTATTCACCGTAAAACCTTTGAATCAGTAAATAAAGGTAATTTAACTTTATCTGAGACCTTCAAGGAACCCAGCCATGACTTCTGAGGTAATTGTAGTAAAAACCTTAATGTAAAAGGTGTTGATTTGGCAAACTCTCTAGAGTTTCCACCAGGCCAGGATTTTCTCTTTCAGTAAATACCCAAACATGAGCAATAAGGAAAACCTAAATCACAAGTAAAAACATGAAAAAAAAACTCCCTCCCTTTCCCTGTGAGTCTTGGGGAAATAATTTCAGGGTTATTAAAAAAATGGCAATCCCACTGCCAAGAAGGGGGCCTTCAACACTAAGGGGCAGATTTATCAAAATGTGAGTTTAGAGCTTAATACATAAAACTCACCCACATTCTATTCATTCCTATGGGGTTTATAGAAGTGTATTTATCAATAAGTGAAAGTTAGAGCTCACTATTTGATTAATACGCTTTTAAAAAATCCCAAAGGAGTTAATAGAATGTGGGTGAGTTTTTATGTATTAAGCTCTAAACTCACATTATGATAAATCTGCCCCTAAGTGTCCAAAGACACAAAGCTGTTAAATCTGCAAAATCTGGCTGAGGTTTGGACAGATGACCATGTAAGTTTCCATACACAACTATTCCAAGGAGGCCTGTTGCAAACCATCTGGGCATGTGTTGGGCATGAGTGTTACTCTGACAAACTGGAAATGTACTGAAATGAAGCAGGCTGACATCTACATAAGAATGATAAACAGAGCATCAATTTTCTTTTTTTGTCCCTAAACCTGTCAGTAGACAGTAGATACATTGAACGCTGACCACATGCAAGAAATACAATACCCTCACCTTGGGTGACTAAGGACCTGTTCACAAATATCTGTTGGTATAGTGGAATAAGAATACTTTGGGTTGAATTATTACATTGAAAAACTGAGAAAGCAAAGAGTAACAAGTTGTGCAAGACAACTTTTCATATAATGATCTAACATCCACTACCATGAGAGACCCAAAACTAAACACTGTGGACAATGTAAAGGTCCCAAAGAGGCAGAGAATGTCTGCCAGTTTTGAATGACGTGCCAGCTACTGCACTGGCCAATGTAGTTGTGGAGAACTTATGCATCAGGTGAGGATTCCTGGGTAAGACATGTGTCCAGAAACGGAGATAACGGTTTGGGCCAGTTCTAAAATTCAGGGGAAGAAAAACACCTGTTCACCGTCTCGTCAGATTGGAAACTAGAAAAAACTGAAATAGGATGTGGTGTTGCAAAGGGGTAAAACAAGACAGGCAGGGGTCTCTGAAAAGAGTTCTCTGCCAGACCCTTTGGTTTTCCTTTCTTTCAAGCACAGGGCTTAAAGAAATACTGCCATGGGAAAACATGTTTTTTAAAAAACACTTCAGTTAATAAAGCTTCTCCAGTAGAATCCTGCATTAAAATCTGTTTTTTTTTAAAAACAAAGATTTTTTAAATTAATTTCATATGGGACTAGCCCTATTCTTCATTTCCCATGGTGCAACAGCCATGTGACCTGTGCTCTCAGGAAGTTCAGTCACACTTTACTGGTGAGTTGCAAGTTGGAGCGATATCACCCCCCTTCCAGCAGCCGATCAGCAGAACAATGGGAAGGTAGCAAGACAGCAACTCCCAGTAGATATCAGAATAGCACTCAATAATAAGAAATCCAAGTCCGGCTTGGGACTCCTCCAGTTACATGGGAGTAGGAGAAACAATAGGTTATCTGAAGACAGTACTAATGTGTACTAATGCTCCTACTAAAGCACAATGGCACAATGTACTAAGATGGAACCTACACACCAATATTACAACTAAAAAAAATACATTTGATGGTTTAAAGAATAACATTTTAAATGGTAGAGTGAATTATTTGCTATGTAAACACTGTAATTTAGAAATTAAAAGTATACCATAAAAAATCATTACAGTATCGCTTTAAGACAGATGTCAAAAGGGTTCTTTTATCAATGTGAAGAGCAGGGGCTATGGGCACTAACATGCAATCAGCTTGTTTCAGGTCACATGACCTTAAACACGTAGGGAGCTGCTACACAGGTTTTCCTAAGGAGCAGGAACAAGCTGACCCACCTTCCTTCACTGTTTGCTGAGGATACAAAAGAAAATTGAAATTCCTTCAGCCAAAAAGGAAAAAAAAAAAAAAAAAAAAAAAAAAGGATTGCAAAAGTTCAGAAATACTGGTGCTCAGTGGAGGAAAAGGGCTCACACATTGGCTACAATAGCAGGACTCAAGATGAACACTAATAAGAATACTAATTAATGTCCACATGCTATGTAGCTGGATTGAACAGATGGTTACCTGCACACTGGGAAAAGGCTATTTGCCTGATATGTTTTTATAGTATTACAATGTAGAACAGTGTTTTATTGAATAAAAAAAAAACTTTTTAAATGTTTTGCTAAACCATATTATAGCCACTCGCCACTTGTTTTCTTTTTCTTTTGCTGTTTGGGTATCTGGGGGTCTTGTGCCTCAGAAAGGCTGAGCTGTCTGTGAAAAAATCAGTTTTTTTTGTTTTTTTTAAATAAGGCATCAAGGGTGGAATTTGACTATATAGACAGCGCTGGAAACAATACAGACTTGAAATACTAAATGCAGTGGGGAAAAAAGAAAAATAATTTCAAAAACACAGAAATAACTAGCACTTACCTTAAGTACAGGAAAGGATGTGTATTTTTTGGTAAGTAAGCAGCATACACAGTTTCTATTGCTTTCTTTAATGCTGTGGATTCAACTAGTCTTGCTGTGTTGCGTTGGGAGCATTGGGATAGAAACAAAAGCCAAGCATTAGGATTTTTTGGGTGAATAACATTTGTGTCTTTGGATATAGAAAAAAATTTGTGGTAGCAAAACAGAATTTAGCCTCCAGCTTATGAGCTCAATTCATCCTAAGACTATATGGGAATATAGAGTCTATAGAAATATAAAGGAAAAAGATGACTATGGACTATATTTCATTCTTTTTACACAAAACACTTTGTCTAAATCACCATAAATTGTACTTGTCTGTGCAGCTAAGGGCCCTGACAGATTTATTGCCCTTGCAGTAAATAAAGTGATCCCAGATAATCATACAAAAATGCTGATGGAGGCATTTTGTGTGACTGCCACATGTAATGTTTTACAAGGTGACTCAAACGAATGTGAATGGGCAAAGCCCTTAGTGAAAAAAATATTGACACCCCCATTCAAAATTCTGACTGGTGCACAACCCTAGGTCATTGTCTGTGGGAGAAACTTGAATTTCAGTGCTCAAATACAGTTCACACAGTATTTTAAGTCTGCTGTACCTCAGAAAATACCACAATTTAAAATCCCCAAAACCTTGGGGTCTAGAGATGGCTCATTTGTATCAGTTAGAATTTTAAATGGGGAGTGTCATTATAGTTTTAAACTAAATATTGCCTAATTCAAGAATTCAGTCATAACCCAGTATACTACTTGGCCAAAAGTATCTATGTATATAATACTGTATATACTGGATTCACAGTGAACTAATTATTTGGTGCCAAACTTTGTGTATTAGGTGCTTAGTTGAATTAGAATGTGGCTATTTTAAAACTAATTTAATTTTAGACATGGTATTACATATTAAGATTTGATTCTGTCTTGATATGCAGCTCCCTTAATATGCAGTTTGGCAAATTACACCCCAATTAATTCCTTAAAAACACCATGTTGATAATTTGGTTTTAATTAAACAAAAAACCACTTTGGTCAGAATGTTAGTTTAGTATATGGGGGGGGGGGGTGACTGTGGTCTCTGTATTCTGGTTTGCATTACAATGTAGTTTGAGTTATGTTTTTCAGATTACATGTACATCACCTTATATCTTAAAATATTTGAGGCATATTTATTGCCTAATAAATAAACCCCCTTGTGTATTAGATATACAATACAGATAAACAGTGCACTCTCAATAATATTTTCTCTAGTGGTAGTGAATGTAAACTTTCACCGCAATCCAACCCCAACAGGTTTTTATGTTTGTTTTATGTAATTAATTGTGGGTGTATGCAGGATACAAAAACAAGGTATTTTTGTCTAGAAGATTAATTAATACACTTAGATCGAATGTCTCAAAAGTAGGACAAATAAAGATGTTAGGTAGCAGCTTGCAAGTTCATATTTTAACATTTTGGTACAAATCTGACTGCGTTTTTAATGCAATCTACTTCATGTCACTACTGGAACAGATCTCAACATTTAGTTACATCTTCTGAACTGTAACAGAGAATTTACCTTTTAAATAACAGGCTTTGTTGTACCCTTTCATTTCCAAACCCATATTTGATTTTTTTCAAATTTATTAAATTCAGGGTGATTCAGTATACTTTTCTGCCAGGTGAAGAATGCATAAAAACAACCCTGCTGCCTCCCACTGAAATAGTGGGAAAAGCCCTGAAAGTCAAGTCTTTTTGATAAAACATTAAGAACAAATGGCTTACCATTAATGAAGAGTAAGAAAATGCACTTTTTCATAGAATAGTTGGCATTAGTCACGTAACCTTTCATTTTAAATGCCAGTTTCTCCTCTTCACATCCTACTTCTATGAGTTCCCTGTGACAAAAACCATGATTGTGCAATTTAATTTACAAACTGAATATAGTATTTTAAGATACAACAAATATGCTTTAATTTTTTTTTTTTTTAGTTGCAAAGACATAAAAAGACTGTAGAGAGTACTGTAGAGAGTATTTTGTGTAAATTCTAATACTAAAAGAAATTCTATTAATAATATTTTTGTGACTTGTAAATATATACCAGAAGAGATCAGCCCAACACAGATTGCAGCTTTAAAAAGAATTTCAAATGTTTTGGGGGAAGACATGGGTAACTCAATCAATGGATATTGGATACATTTTTTTCTTCTATCCATGTCATGTTGGTTGCAAATATTGCATGTTATAATAGAGTTGGACACCAACCACCCTACACCACATTTCTCTAAGGAACATTTAGGGCACATACAAGGTTTATTTCTCCTGTGAACTCACAGAAGTACACTTGCATTAGACAGTGGTGTAGAAGAAAATATTGCAAAGCCGAACATTTTTTTTTTCATGTTGTGTTTGTATAGCAAGTACTATACAATATCAATCACTGAGGGTTAGTGTTTGAACTACTTGTCAGAGCTATGCAACAAGATGGTGCTTTATAAATACGTGATAATAATTATTACCCACATCACCTGGGACAAGGCAATAGATTGGTAGCAGTGCCTCATCTGTAGTACTCCTGAAGAATGTATGCCCCACGAAATGTTGTTTGCTTTTTCTTGCAGTGAGCTAATAAATGGAGCAGAGCTTTGTTTGTTTGTGCGTCTGTCTTATTTATACTGAAAAATCTAGACCCCAACCAGTGGGATAGGGCTACAAATATAATTACTTTGCGGGAGGAGTTGCCTTGCGAGGAAACTTCGGACTATCGTAGCGACGTATATGCCATCCCACCGAAGATTTACATTCTAGGCGGTGGGATGGCATTGCAGGGAGATTAGTTGCCTGCGGCAACGAAGATTTGTTGCGGGGCGACTGACCTGCCCATCTGCCATTGCCCTTAAAGAACAGTTCATTAAACAGTTACAGAACTGGTATAAAGCCCAAAACATTGTCCCCATTTTAACCAAACAATTATTTTCCGTTTTGAAGCAGCTTACCATTTATCAGTCATTGGCTTGGGGATCTTATCTAGTCACTATCTCCAACTATCACTATTTCCAACTTTCAGTACTGTGATTTAGATTTCTTTGCCAAGTATTGCTTTACCATAACATCCAGGCTTTCCATCAGTTTACTACCCAGTTATACATTTGACTTTGTTTTATAACTCAAAGGTAAATTAAAAAGAAAATCTTGGAGTCAGGAAGGAATTTTTTCCCCTCTGCGGCAAATTAGAGAGGCTTCAGATGGGGTTTTTTGCCTTCCTCTGGATCAACTAGTAGTTAGGCAGGTTATATATAGGCATTATGGTTGAACTTGATGGACGTATGTCTTTTTTCAACCCAACTTACTATGTTACTATGTAATGTACCTGCTCACTGCATTTCCAAAAACAGTTCTGATATTGTCTACTGTAGTTGCATTAGATAATGTTCTCACATCTGCCATAGTTTCACCTTGCTGTGGACAAAAGAAAACAGTGTAAAACAGACAATTTGAATAAGTTTCTTTTCACACCCACCCTCTAATAAAAAGTTATGTAAAAATCTCCATGCAGAGAGGAACTGTCCTATACATACAAATCACACCATGTTCAAGTGGGTAAATAATGTGTATACTGCTTACCTTTTTGACTGAAAAACTAATTCCAGAGTTATGGATAGCATACCTTTGAAGACAAATATTGTAAAACAAATAAAGAGCATATAATAGATTTTTCATCACACATTCTACATATAATACAGTAACTAGTTTGAAATATATTTTTTAGATATATTAAAATAAAGTTTTAATTGTAAATGATTTAAATAACTTTGCAGAGATATGTTTTCAATTTAGCATAAAATATTCTATTTATGTTAATTGGCATTAAAAATAATAACAGAATACCAGTATGATTCTATGTCCTATTACAATAAAAAAAGAGAGTGCATCATTTTTAAGCCATCTTTGTAACCATCCTGGTCAGATGCTGGATGATCATCTTACAAAATGACATCTCTATAAGAGAGAACTTACATTTTTTTTTGTTCTGCAACTCTCAGGCCTGAAATATTGCTATCTAGTTGCTAGGGCTTACTTACCCTAGTTACCAGGTAGAAATTAGGAAATAAGAGGGAAGATCAACAGGAAAGGAACAGAAAAGAAAGAGAGGAGATAAAATAACATCCTTTCAATCAGATATCATTTCAGTTGCAGTGTAGAAATAGGCAGAATTGGAAAAAGGTGTTCATTGTAAAATAAAACTGAATAAATAAATAGGATGTGCAAAATAACATTTTCAATATAGTGAGTTAGCCATAAATGTAATCTATAAAGCAGTGGTTTTCAACCTTCCTAATGCCGCAACCCTTTAATACAGTTCCTCATGTTGTGGTGACCCACAACCATAAAATTATTACTAAGACCATCAGAAATATGTGTTTTCCAATGGTCTTAGGCGACCCCTCTGAAAGAGTCGTTCGACCCCCAAAGGGGTCCCGACCCACAGGTTGAGAACCGCTGCTATAAAGGCTGGAGTGAAGAGATGCCTAACATAATATTCAGAACACAATTTCCTCCTTTGCAGCTCTCTAACTTGTTAGTCAGCATCCTGAAAACATTTTATTTTGCACAGCCTATCTATTTATGCAGTTTCATTTTTACACTGAACTCCTCCTTTAATTTACAATCTTCTTTGACTTTGAGGCCACTACACATCTATCTATATTGTTCAGCATGTGAAATGTGGCCAGCAGCTCTCTCTCAGTAAAAGCTGCAGGCTCAGATTCTTCGCCATTGCTTAATGTGTAATAAGCCCTAACAGCTTGGTGCATATTTCTTGTACAGAGTGTTATTGCTGAAATTCTGCTTTAATTTCCTGGGTGCTGCCACCTGAGGAGAGTTTCTCAAATCGCTTCATGACAGCAGCGCCACTGAGCCCTAAGGGAAAATATTTTTCTCATCTAGCAAATGTGTCCACATAGATTACAAAATACAATTACAAAATACAATTCATCCTTATCAGTATGGTTACAGTATCAGGTATTTAATATTTAACACCAAAAATACACTACTCTGCTGGTGTTACCTGCTGACAACTTCTACTATTCTTGCATGCTCTTCACTTGGACTCTTTAGAGCTTTTCGCCTTGTTGAAATATTATAAAAAAGATCTTCAACCTACAAAACAACCAAAGCAAAATCTTACATTTTCTTGCACAAGCTGCCTTTACATAAATTAAAATGTGTTCTACTCCAGTGCCTACAGTTAACAGAGAAACGTTTGATAACAAGCTATACTTGCTAAACACAACAGAATATTAAAATATTTCAAATAAAGCTAGCCTTTATCTGTTGCAGCTTTTTCTAAAGAAAACATTGTAGCCATATCAAAATAAAAAAAGATACTTCAAGGACAAAGAAATTCCAAAAGCAACCTGTTTCCTAGACATTCCCCACCACCATGTCTCCTGAAAAGCCATTTTTCTTCCCCAAAAAACTTCCCCTGGAGCTAAGGAAATGCAGAAAAATATAAGCATGCACGGGGACTAAGCATGGAGCACATGTTCATGTTAGAAAGGAGCTGATATCACCCATGCTAAAAAAGGATCAAAGCAATATAAATAATATAAATAATATAAATTAGGTATGTAATCAATAATAATGAGCAAAATTGCTCGCCAGGTTTTGCTGCAAAAAACAGTCAGACTCCAATGGGTAAAAAAAATTTGTGCGGTAAAAAATTGTTGCACAAAAAAAATGCCCATTGACTTTTTGCGTTTTCTTAAATTTTTTAGCTAAGTGAAACAGGACAGATTTGCTCATCACTATTCAAAGGTCAAGATTACCATTATTTTTAATCAACAAGAAAGAAATCTTTTCAAATTAGAGGGCACATCAGCATGTGTATGAATGGAATTGTTCTATTACTCCACTCACTCAACAATTCTCAATACTAAGCCTATGGGGACCTCATGCCACATGGGTTGCTGTTAAATATTGAGTATTGCCAAATAAGTTGTATCCCAGGCCTGAATGGGTTAACATGGTTCAAATGTGCACACTGACTCGCTAATTCACACTATCCCTCACATATACCATTGTTCCCTAAGTCTGGAATGTGATTGATTGGAAACATATGGTCTTAGGGGTAATACAGTGGGGGAGGGTTTTCCAACAGGATATATATCAGCAACAAAAGGCTGGTCTCACAGATATACAGACACACACACCCTTACACACTCACACATGCTCTCACTTACACACATTCACTCTAACACACATGCATACATTTTGACTACTTTATATGAATACATACATACTTTGTATTGTATCGGAAAGCTGTCAATATTGTTTTGACTGGCTTAATTATTGGTAATTTGTATGTAACTTCTGTAACTTTTTTCCACACATTAAATATACTTAAAATATCACCTTGGTGAGTGGCGTTTGTTGACCATAGTACTTACACAAATGTATTAGAGAAAGGATAATAATAACAGTTGCAGCATGGGTTCATGGTTGAGAAATTATAAGCAAGAAAAGAACATACAAATTAAGCAGAAGATTTTCATTAATCAGATTAAACAGAACAGACTTCCCTTACCCTCCCTTTTTTATAACATGCTACTTTTTATAGTAGAAGCAACAATGAAATGAAAGGAAATGGTTAAATCACTTGGGGTGCCAAATGTTAGACACCACCAGTGATTATAATCACTGACCAGGGCCAGTGTTCCTGTTAGCAAAAGACTACACTGGCCTGGATTACTTCTGAGAGATCACCACAAAGCGATCATCTTCTTCTGCTTCTTCATTTTTCAACAAGCCCGGGCCAACACATGCAAAGTGGAGTGAAAAAGCCAGCTTTTTGCTTAAAGTTCAGCTTTTCACTATCATGCAAGTGATTCAAATCAATGGGGGTATCTAGTATTTGCCAACCCCCCGTTATGTAACCCTCCCTTCTCCTTTAAGAATGTAAATCTCCATATGTGTTGTGGTGTCATGGTACACCAATATGTAACAACTTTAAATTATATGCAATGTGTATGTCCAAATATATAATAAGGTTATCTACTGTGTGGCACTTGCTCTTTTCAGCCTCATTCAAAATAAATATAACAGTGTGTTTTGTTGTTTGCACACTTTTCACCAGAAAAAAAATCCCAACCATGCTGAGTTTTTTCTTAAATAAGCTATCACTTAAAGAAAACAAAAACGCTATTTATGGAAAAAGTCACGTGTTTTGCCAAGGTTTTTTTTTCTTGATTTTGCCCTAGATAAAAGCTAGGTGACTTAATCCACTGTGGGTGCCTGAAATATTGGCAGCCCCCAGGTAAGTCCTCGTTTACTTGTTCTTTAATCTCCCCAGGCTATAACATTAAAAAAATCTGTATTTTACTCATTACACTACAATTTATTGAGTTTTTTCCTTTCTGAAGAATTAACAATAAATTCTGAAATACCGAAATCTGGGTTCCTTGGTTTCCAGCACAAGGTTTTGGAGGTGTTTTTAGCTTGCCATCTGCATAGCTTGCTCTAGAAAGGGAAGCACAGTAATAAAATGTAATTGATTCTTTAATAGCATTCATCTATATATTGCTAACATTTATAAAACGGACTAAGCAGGCAAGGTTAAACCTCGTTTTGTACGATATTCGGTGCATTTATGGTGGCTCGAAGAGGCAACAGATATCGCAAAGGCTGCGGATATCGGTCGTCTTGTTGATCGGCTGGGTTAAAAGATTTTGATGGCGCCCAAGCAAAATCTACATTTAGGGCTGAATCGGCAGGTTGAGGTAGAATTTCTATTGTTTCTACCTCTATCTGACGATTCAGCCCTGAATGTCAGTGGAGGGTGGGAACGATCTTTCGTGTGACCAGTGGTCGATATTGCTATGTGTATGGCCACCTTAACATACTGAAAGAATTCCAGGTACCAATATACTTTAATCAATGGAGTGCAGAGACTCATCACTGACCTGCCTAACCTAATACTGTGTGGTACTAACGTCACCAGCCTCTCCTTTAAGGCACAATTCACATTAATGATTTATAAACAAGGACTATTATTACAAAGTAAAGAAAAAAATGTAATGACAGAGAGCAAGAAGGGCCAAAATGTTACCTGTATGCACATTTTCCATCTGCTGTTTTTGTGGTTATTGTAACATGAGCCACGTGACTTATGCTGGCCAATGCCTGTTTAGAAAACAATAAGTTAAGTATTTCTGTAGATTTCAAATTATTAAAAAAAAACAACACATTTTCCTAATTAGAGCATCTTGCAGTGACAAAGAGAGTGTCAGTGTGTGTGCTCAAGTTGAGTTAAATTATCTACTGGTTGCAAACTAAGAAAACGCAAAAGTTTATGAACTGTGTGCTATATTGCTAAAAGAAAAACTTTACAAAACACCAACTAAACCCAAAACATTTGACTTTAAAACCATCAAAACAATTCCTTACTTCTCCTCGAAATCCGTAAGTGGAAATATTGGACAAATCTTCAAATGACTGTAGCTTGCTTGTAGTAAATCTCTCACACACTATGTCTAAGTCTTCCTTCTATAAAAGTGAGATTAAATTTTATTTACAATATTTTAAAATTATATTTACATTTATCTACATAACTACTTTAGTCATAAATAGAAATGCTTATGAAAGATTATTGTACAGTCATCACACTGGAGAAAATGGTCCTTTACTCAAATTAGCTTTCCTAATTAGCTTTTCATTGTATAGTACTTAGGGGGGCATTTAATAACATTCAGATCCGGCAGTCCGTCAGCTAAAACCTGTCGAGATCAAGTAAAAGTCAATAGCAGATGTCCCTTTCCTTCTCTGGAAGGGACATCCTCGAGCTTTTAGAGGTTTTCGGATTTTTGACACTGGTTTTTGCGAGACAATTCAAGAAGGTTGCGGTTATCGTGCAACTATACAGAAAGGTCATGGTTATTGCGTGATAAGTTAAAAAAAAGTCACAACTTTTTTCCCCACACGTGCTTTTTCACTTCGGATCTGTTTGATAAATGTCTTACATTCTTGGAAATGAAACTGTCCCTATTTTTCTAATTGCTCAATTAGTTTAGAAAGAAACAGGTTTAAAGATATGAGATTTACCAAAAATGCAAACAGCAATTGTATACACTTATGTTCCACATGAGTAAACTAAATAGGGTTAGTTTTAAATATATGTACTGAACTGAATATGCGTACAAAATATTTTATGGTGTCCTTTTTGTAGCCCCCAGAAGTACTGTGTTGAGAGCTGGAAAGAATTTAAATCATTCACTCTCTAAGCTCCTTTGTCAACTCCACATCTGTGTGTGGAGCGGGGGGCTTAAAGCTGGGGGGACAGTACTGCTTTCCTCCACCCAGATGTCTGAGCTTTATATTAAACTATACTGGTGAGCCAACTCTAACCCTTTTGGGTTCTGTTGTAATGGCAGGTTCTATTAAAGGTAATAGGTAAATCATTTTTTAATCCCCTGAAATTACTCTGTACAGCCCCCAGAATAACACACCTTTCTCCCTCCATCCAGATTTATTTTGTATCTCTATTACAGCCATTTCAAATACAGCTCCTTCACTGACTTCCTTGTCTAGCGTGAAGCTCCACTTTTGCTTTCTTAGCCCTCCCTCTCTTTCTGGCTAGGATGACCCTAAAGAGGTGCGTACTCTGCATGCCTGAATGATTTCAATTGGAGCAGAGGCAGTAAGCATGCTCATTAGGCACCTCTTTAAGAGAAGGAGTACTAAGAAAAAGGGGGTGGAGCTTAACACTAGACAAGAAATTCTGCAAATCATTAGGCAAGGGGTACAACTTAAGGCACTTGTGATAGATAAATCACATTAAGGGGTTTACTAAAGGGTGTATTCTTCCCCAGAAACTTTAATTCACAAGAAGCGACCCCTGACTACAGTAAAGCACAAAACATTCCTCATCATATAGATTGTATGCTCTACAGGACAGGGACCTCCAACCTCATGTTTCTTTAATCTCTAACTTACTGCAACCGTACATGGTATTTTTTTTATCATTTATTATTGTAATAACCCCTGTTTTATTGTTCTACTGTACAGCGCTGCATACATAAGTAGCACTATATAAAGATATACATACATTGAACGGACCATAAAAAAAGGTTAATGAGGCATGCCTTAAAGTGTGAGAGATATGGCTGACTCCAACCCTAATAAGAGATCACCATACATTAAAGGGGTGTTTTTTTTTGTTTTAGAATTGCTTATTCTAAACAACTTTTCAACTGGTCTTCATTATTTATTTTTTATAGATTTTGATCTATTTGCCTTTCTCTTATATCTCTTTGCAGCATTTAAAAGAGGATAATTGACCCCAGCAGCCAAAACAATATTGTTCTTTGAGGCTACAGTTCTATTTTTATTGTTATTTTATAACTTGGTTTTTCTATTCAGGTCCTCTCCAATTCATTAACCATCCACTTCTTCAAACTGCTCCCTGGGAGCTAAGGTAATTTGAACCCTAGCAACCAGATAGCTGCTGAAACTCCAAACTGCAAAGCTGCTGAACAAAAAGTGAAAACTAAAAAACTACAAATAATAAAAAATGAAAACCAATTCCAAATTGTCTTAGAATATTACTCTCTATATCATACTTAAAGTTAACTTAGAGGTGAACAACCCCTTTAAATCTGTTAAATATTAATTAAACTACCCAGCATACAGCTTAGAGAAAGAGGAAATCATTTTTAAAAATGTGAATGATTTGTTTAAAATGCACTCTATGAGAGATGGTTTTTCACTAAATCAGAGTTTTCTGGATAACAGGTTTCTGGAAAAGGCATTCTACACCTGCACTGGCTACGAATAGTGCAAGAATTGCTACAATATTATTATAAATATTTTTCTCTGGTGTTCAAGAAAAAAATAACATTTCAGTTGCATATAATCTTATTGTTTTTAATATTAGCATTAGATTGCACCAAAAATATCCTTACAAACAATAACTGTAAAAGAGTGCTCTTGTGTTTCAAAACAGTGTGTGTGTGTATATATATATATATATATATATATATACCTACGTTTAATCAGCAAGTTTCTTTTTACTTATTAAGATGCGGTAAGTCCTTAAAGGGGTGGTTCACCTTAAAGTTAACTTTTAGTATGTTATAGCATATCCTATTTCTAACAACCTTGCAATTTGTCTTCATTTTTTTTTATAGTTTTCAAATTAATTTGCCTTCAACTTCTACATTATTCCAGCTGTCAAATGGGGTCACTGACCACAACAGCCAAAAACTATTGCTCTGTGAGCTTACAGTGTTATTATTATTTTGTATTACTTTTTTTCTATGCAGTTCCTTTCCAATTGATATTTTAATCGCTCATGTAAACCACTGCCTAAGATTAAGAAGACCCTAGCAACCAGATAGCCACTGAAATTCCAAGCTGGAGAGCTGCTGAACAAACACCTAAATAACTAAAAAAACACAAAAATTTAAAATTTAAACCAATTGCAAATTATCTCATTATATCAACATACTAAAAGTTAATTTGAAGGTGAACTACCATTTTAATTCTACAACAATACTTTAGATAACAGATCAGCAAGATCAAATTTAACAAACCCTAATCCCAGTTCCGTTGTCCTGAATCTGGATAAGTTTCATGCCTCCATCCTTCACTGTCACCTGGATGGAGGTCGATTTGGCATCTAAACTGTGCAAAACAAAAGAACAATACTTTTCACAAACTGTAGAATTGCTTTAACATCACTTTCTGCCCTTATGGGCAATTAACAAGTATTCCAATATAAATATTCTCTTTTATCAGGGGTTGTTGCAAAGCAGCCCCACCATCCTAGTAGAAAAGAAAAAATACATTAACAGATCCTAGACTAATACTTTAAATGTCTGACATTATCATATCTGGTCAATTTATTATTTCACTGCCAGAAAGGATCCTTGCTTCCAGATAAGGGGGATTTGGAAATACCAAATCAAAAAATATTTTGAAAATAACAGCATGGATTAATGCTGCAGTAGTTCACATCACACACAAAGCATTCTTCTTTGTATTATTACCTGTTCTACTGGGAACATTTTTTAACCAGTAGGTGATACAATTTTTCACCTCTCCATAGAACCCTGGTAAAGCCTCACCTTGAATATGCGTCAATCTTTGGCCCAGAACCCCAAAAAATAAAAATTACTGAGGGGTGCCAAATGCGATATTGGAGGCCCTATATCTAATTCAATGACATGCAGGGCATTATGCTTTTAAAAAGGGGATTATTCCCATAGTTTAGGGGGCCCTAAAATAATTCAGTCTTGTAGATTGTAAGCTCTTTTGGGCAGGGCTCTCTTTACCTCTTGTATCGGTTATTGAATGCAATGTATGAAACCCACTTATTGTACAGCGCTGCGGAATATGTTGCCGCTTTATAAATAAATGTTAATAATAATAATTCAGTAGTTTGTAGTTGATCAGTGCTGCTGACTGCTCCCTAAGATTCTCAGCTCACAGTACAAAGTTCAACAAGATACAACTTTCATAAACAACATTCATTATTTTGGAGATTCATCCTGGTGAAAATAAAGAACGATAGAAATTGTCAGGGGCGGCGGGATGTTCGGTAACACAGTACCCTAGAAGGCTGATTTTAAGGAAAGAGCAGTCTTCAGCTTTCAAGCTTTTATAGAGCTACAACACAGGTCTAGAATTGTAATTCTGCACTCCTGGACCGTTCAAACGTACTTTCCCAACACTCACAGCATAGTTTACCTCCCTGCCCGTGAACCTGACACACATATTAGCATCGCGATACCGGGTACTCTCATTACCAGTTTTCAATCATTTCCTTGATTGCATTGGCCGGCCTCTGGATAACCTCCCCAGCAGCTATACGATTAACCACTGTCTCTTCCAGACGCCTAATAACCCCCGCCATTATGAACAGTGGGGCACAGAGGGGGCAGCTGTCCCGGGGCCAGGCGATCGTGGCTTTAAAGGGAGCCCGCCCGTCATACAGTTTTTAAGTTCAGACCCCCATTAAAGAGTTCCAGGCACTTAGTTCATTGGTGGGCAGCGGGTAATTTTATTGGTTGCGCCCCGTGCGTATGCGTGACGTCAGCACGCACGGGGCGCAACCTAATAAAAGCGAAGCTGCCGCGAAAAGACGGGGGAACCAAGAAGAGACAAGGGAACGCAGTCGGACGAAGTAGGCAGGCGAGCGGATGGGGTGGGGAGGACGCTGGGGGGAGTTGAAGCATGTTGGGGAGGACGATGAGGGGAGCTAGATGATGTTGGGGAGGACACTGGGGGAGCTGGAAGATGTTGGTGAGGGCGCTGAGGATGCTAGGGGGAGCTGAAGTATGCTATGGGGAGCTGGAGGATGTTTTGGAGGACAATGAGGGGACCTAGATGATGGTGGGGAGGACGCTGAGGGGAGCTGAAGGATGCTAGGGGGAGCTGGAGGATGTTGGGGAGGATGCTGGGGGGAGCTGAAGGATGTTGGGGAGGATGCTGCTGGGGAGCTTGAGGATGCTGCAGTGGTGAGTGGCCCATAATATGGGGACACTGGGAGTCTGTGCCCTGGCACCAATGCAAAATGTAACCCTTGGCTACCAATGTCTGTGTGTCCTTTGTACTGATGGGAGAGGTCACTGGGGGAGGGGCCATTGGGGGATGGGATAGGAAAATTTTGTTGACGGGCCCCAGAAAATTTTGTTGTGAGAGGCCTCGTGATTTGTGATGGCGGCCCTGATTATGAATCTGAAAATGTTATATGGCGGGATATTCCATTATTATGTTTCTACAGTGTCTTTGTTACCTTTGCTATGTTAAGGGGCAGACCCAGGTGTAGGCAGGAGGCATCCAGTTACCTATCAATACCATTTTTGGCGTCACCCTCTGATAAAATGTTTGATACTGCTTCTGTAATCTAGATCTCACCCATAGTGTCAAATTTGCACTGCAACCTAGGGAATTACTTTTTTAGGAAGCAATATTCTGAATAGCTGATGGGTCACTGTGCTGTAACAAAGAGCAGCTATTTGAAACAAAAGGGAAGGTGATACACAGCACAGTCTTGCTGGTTACCACAATTGAGTATTTGAGTAGCTCACCATTGGCCCCCTCTACTCCTTGTTACCTGTCACCAATCCTGTGTCAGCTGAACTGCAATTTAAGCTGGTCAGGCTGAAGTTCAGCCCCTTTAAACTGTGGCTCACCGACAAGCCTGCCTGATAGCTAAAAATTATCCAGATATGAATCTGGCCGGTTTGATAAACCCATCTGACAAGGAGCACATCTGCATGTTAATATGGTCCTTGTCCGATGGGTTTATGTAGGCCCAATGGAGGATCTGATAGTTGGCCTTGATCCCCACATCGACCTGATTTGGCTCATGTTGGAGGCCAAATCTGACTCAGATCCACTCGGTGTGCAACCCTGCCAGATGATTAGATTTGGCCAAGACCACCTTTACTTAGTCAATTTAGTTTGTATACTCCTCTTAATGGCCCTGATTTTAGGGGACTGTCTCAAATCAGGGACCCCCCCCCCCCAAAAAAAAAGTAAACAGGCAGAGTTGTGAGGAATTAAGTGGAGTAACTGGCTGTGCCAGTATGTCATTCAAAATCCATGTTGATGCTCCTGAACTGTGGATGGAACATTTTAGATTGCTTCCTGTGGTGTGGATTTCCTTGCCAACAAGCCTTCATGTTTAATGCACGTGTAAACTTGAAATATTGAAAAATTAAGTCCACAACAAAATAAAAAATACAAGTCTTTATTATAAACCATTAAAAAGTCATACCCCATGTATGCAGCCTAAGGGCTCTGGGACACGGGGAGATTAGTCGCCCGCAACAAATCTCCCTGTTTGCAGGTGACTAATCTCCCCGAGTTGCCATCTGTTGCCAACCCACCGGCGAAAATGTAAGTCGCCGGTGGGATGGCACACGTGGCGGTGCGATTTCGGCAAATCGCAGAAAATGCCTCGCGAGGCAACTTCGGCGATTTGCCGAAATCGCCTGCGCAGTGCGTGCCACCCCACCGGCGACTTACATTTTCGCCGGTGGGATGGCAACTCGAGGAGATTAGTCGCCCGCGAACAGGGAGATTTGTCGCGGGCGACTAATCTCCCCGTCTGCCAGAGCCCTAACGCGTTTCATGCTAATCTAGCACTTAATCATAGGCACATTAAAGTTTGTTTACACATCTATATATACATGGTAAGGCATACACCCACCTAAATTTAAAACCAATCAGTGTAGAGTAGCCTTCACCCCCCACTACTACAAACACCCCATTCAATTAAAGGTGGCCATACACGTGGCGATCTGACGATGTTTCGTACGACCATCGGTCGCACGAAACATCGTAAGATCCGCCACACACCATTCAGGGCTGAATCGGCAGGTAAGGAGGTAGAAACAATAGGATTTCTACCTCCTTCTGCCGATTCAGCTCTGAAGGGAGAATTTTGGTCAGGCGCCTTCTATGGCGCCCGATCAAAAATTTCAAACTTGTCCGATCGGCGAGTCGTCCGATATCGGCAGCTTCCTGCGATATCGGTCGACTCGCCGACATGCCATACACGCACCGATTATCGTACGAAACGAGGTTTCGTACGATAATATCGGTGCGTGTATGGCCACCTTAACTCCATCAAGAACATAGTCAGTTGGATAAAATTAAAAAAAATACATAGCACAGGGTTACATTGTAAAAGTATTCATACTGCCAAATAAATAATATTTTTTCACACAAAGCAAGTAACATCAAAGGTAAAATTCAAACCTAAAGGAATACGTGTGTGTAAATAAAAAATCCAATATACTTCTCGCTTACGGAGAAGGGTAGGGGTATCCCCTCCTCTCCTACCAGTTTTCACCTGTTCCATCGCTGGAACTGAAAAGAACTTTTTATCACTATTATTGCACTCTGCAAAATGTCTAGTGAAATTGCTCTTAAATGCATACTTAGGGGCACATTTACTAACCCACGAATGGGTCGAAATGAGTCCGATTGCGTTTTTTTCGTAATGATCGGTATTTTGTGATTTTTTCGTATTTTTTGCGATTTTTTCGGCTTCTTTACGAATTTTTCGTTACCAATACGATTTTTGCGTAAAAACGCGAGTTTTTCGTAGCCATTACGAAAGTTGCGTAAAATCTGGCGATTTTTCGTAGCGTTAAAACTTGCGCAAAAAGTTGCGCTTTTTTCGTAGCGTTAAAACTTACGCGAAACTTTGCACCATTTAAGTTTTAACGCTACGAAAAAGGCACAACTTTTCGCGTAAGTTTTAACGCTACGCAAAAAGCGCAACTTTTTACGCAACTTTCGTAATGGCTACGAAAAACTCGCGTTTTTACGCAAAAATCGTATTGGTAACGAAAAATTCGTAAAAAACCCGAAAAAATCGCAACAAATACGAAAAAGTCGCAAAATGTTCGTTTTCAAGTCGGAACTTTTCCAATTCGGGTCGGATTCGTGGGTTAGTAAATCAGCCCCTTAGTATCGCAAATTTGGTTTATATGTTCTCTTACTCTATCTTTCAGGGAGCGCATTGTGCATTCCACATATTGTTTTTTGCATTTTTGGCAAGTCACCAGGTATATTATTGCTGTACTATTACAATTAATAAAGCTACTTATTTTATAACTTTTATTAGTGATTGAGGATTGAAACTCTTTTGAAACTTCAAGATGTTCACATGTCATATAATGTTTTTTACCACACTTAAAGCAACCTTTGGCTAAAATTTTAGCTCCACTTTTATTAAAGAAACTAGGAGATAATCTATCGCCCTTCTTGCTATATTATTAATGCCTTGTCCCAAAGTTTCAAAAAAAATCACGGTCAGCATATAATATTGGCAAAAATCTTAACTATCTGTACTATTTTATTGTATTGCCTACTGTATCTTGTAATAAAAAATATTTTGTTTTCCCAAACCTTGTCCTGTCTTATAGGGATAGGATTCAATAGTGATTATGGGTTTTACTTGTTCTCCTATGTGCATGTTCTACATCCATTTCACTATACCCCCTTTCTCTAAAGTGATCTTTCAAATCCTCTGCAAATGTATCATATTCCATATCAGTGGAGCAGTTCCTTCTCAGTCTTAGGAACTGTCCCACTGGTATGCCTCTGATCAGGTTTTTTGGATGGCATGTAAAAGTGTATTGCCACTGCATGGTAAACAGTAGTCTGAATACCATAAACAGTAGTCTGAATACAATTATTGGTAGCAATCAACTTCAAATCCAAATATTCAATTTCTTAAAATGAGAACTTATGCGTAAATTGTAAATTCAAAATATTAACATTAATCAATTTAACAAAATCACGAAATTTCTCAATTCCGCCCGGCCAAATACAGAGCAGATCGTCAGTATAACATATAGAAGATTAAATGTTTATTCAAATCTGCAGAGAGGTGGGACTCCTCCTACCAACCCACATAGGTTGGCGAAGGAGTGAGCGAATTTCGCACCCAAAGCGGTCCCACATCTCTGCAGATAAAACTGTGAATCAAATATAAAATAATTATGTTCCAATAGATATTCTATAGCTTGTAAAATAAATAGTTTCAAATCTTTGGAATATTGACTATATTTTTTAAGTGATAGTCGACTGCCACCATTCCTTCCTTATGTGGAGTAGAAGAACATAATGAGAACATCCAATGTGACCCATCCATACCCATTTTTCCAGGTCACCTGACTCAATTTATTCCAGACGTTTGGTATCTCGCACATAACTGTTAAGTCGCAAACCCAAAGGTTGAAGATGTGCATCAACCCATCAGAGAGATGCTCATTAAGTGAGCCGATACCCGAAATAATGGGTCTGCCAATAGGGGGCCTCTGTTCTTTATGTACCTTTGAAAGGTGATAAAAGGTTGCAATTGCAGGATATTTAGGAACAAGGAAATCTTTCTCCAAACTAGTAATCAGGCCCCTCCCATATGCCTCTTCAATTAAGATGGTCAATTTGCTCATAAATATCTTAGTGGGGTCAGATTTTAACACTAAGTTGTTCTATCTTTTAATTGTCTCAAAGCTTCTAATCTATATACTTCCACATCTAATATCACTACCATCCCACCTTTATCCGCATGTTTAATAACAATTGAATCATCCTCTTGCAATTCTTTAAGGGCTCTGGCACACGGGGAGATTAGTCGCCCGCGACAAAACTCCCTGTTCGCGGGCGACTAATCTCCCGGAGTTGCCATCACCTGCCATCCCACCGGCGACAATGTAAGTTGCCGGTGGGATGGCACACGCGGCGGCACGATTTTGGGAAATCGCCGAAGTTGCCTCGCAAGGCCTCTATTAGTGGCCCTCTAAAATGAATAGGATAGAAAGTACTTCTGTTTTTAAACCTAGTAGGATCTATGCAATCAGATTGTTTAATATTACTCACTGTTCGAGGCAGAGAGCAATTATTATTCCTCTCTTACAAAAATTGTGCTTAAAAAGTATTTTTTGCAATAAACATTTAATACTGTCTCAAATATATCAAAATTCCTGCTAGGAGAGAAGGAGAGACCATTACTTAACACCTGTAAATGTGATAACGTAAATGTTTTAGAAGATAAATTCAAAACTTTTTCTGTGGCCTTCTACGCAGTATGTATCGCTCCCGTTCTCTTTCTCTTTGTTCCATTGGAGTTTCTTGAGCCTGTCTTGCTTTCCATAAATTTCTGTTGGTCTTTTTGCGAGTCCATTGTCCGGTTGTTGATTTGCTGCCATCTTGTTCTCCTAAAAAAACTTCTTGGGCCTTTTCCATTCTGTTGACCTGTGAAGAAACAGGAGAAGAGCCAGCAAAGGAGCCTTCCGAGAGTTCATCACAATCCATACTAGAAAAGCTCACTTTCTTAGGAGTACTGGTATTTTTTTAAAATAGATCTATGGGTATATCTCTGATTCTTTTTACTTTCTCTTCTCTCTTGTGCCCAATTATATACAAATTTTCGCTTTTCATTTTCCATAACCTCTATTTCTACCTTTTTAACTCTTTTCTTAACAGTGTCAAAAACCTCTTCAAAATGTGCAGATTCTCTAAATGTGTCAATTTCTCTTTCCACTCTTTTTAATTCAACTTTCAATTGTTCATGTGTTTTACTTTTAAATTCTATCATCAATTCCATTAGCTTAAAGGAGCAGTCAGAAAGTATTCTGTTCCAACTTGTAATAAACACCTCATCACTATCAGTAAATGATGGAAATTTCTTTATTCTTAACCCCTGGGGGATCATTTGAGTCTCTACATACTTCTCCGTTGAAGCTATGTCCCACCAAGTATATAATTCTTTAGTCAACATACGTTCATAGTTTTTTATGAATATCTTGTGATATACCCAAGTTGGTACCAAATACCTGACTGGCCTTACTTAGTTATATTATTATCATAGAATTCTTCCATTTTAAACAAAAATTATAAAAAGAATATCAAAGAAAATAATAAAGTGAAATAAAGTAAAAGTTTGCTATTTTTTTTTTTTTTTAATATATAAATAGAATAAGGATATGAAGGTAGAGAGATATTTAAGTCCACAGATGTCTTATATGCATTTCATCAGTAATTTAGCAAAGGACAGAAACAACATCATATCTCCAAAAGCTGAGACTGAGCTAAACAATTCGTAAACACACAGCTCCAGTTTTAAACAAGGAGAAGTATATCTAGTTTATATTAATGGGCAAACTGGTATTTAACAAATAGAAATTTTAAAGCACATAGATACATTCTCAAAGAGTTAATAGAACCCTCAACAAATAGATATGGCGTCTGGGTGCTATCAAGCCCCTGACCTTTTGCACATGGAGGGGGAAAATCCTTCAATTCCAAAATGCAATAGTATGTATTCATACAGAGGAGCTGATATACTGCGCACTCACCAATCAATTCCTATGCCTGGGTACTCAAAAAGTCCCAGGCAGTACGTTTTAGGGAGGCAACTGGCACCATATATATCAACTAGACAGTTGCTTAGTGAAAAATCACATAATAGGAAAACGCTCACCGTATAAATCAAATGCTGGGTGCATCAATGGCCCCAGGCAAAACACATAGGGAGGATAATACAAAAAGCCAGCTCAAAAGACTTGCATTTCTTAAACATCAAATGTAGAGGGGTCGTGGAGTTTTTAAAAGGAGACTCACCACATAGGTTTAGTGCCTGGGTGCACTAATGGCCCCAGGCAATGCGTTTGGGGAGGCAGAGCTAGAGTTCAGAAGATTCTTATAATAAAAAAAATCAACATGCTCACCATAGAACATCGGTGCCAAGGTGCAGCCAGCCCCAGGCGTGTCGCGTAAGAATATCCTTCTCCCACATCGGCGCCAAGGTGCAGCCAGCCCCAGGCGTGTCGCGTAAGAATATCCTTCTCCCACAGCAATCTCAGTACGAACGACCACGTCCTTCTCCAACATCGTGTCCTCCCCTGTGGCACCATTTCAAGCGGCTAGGACCACCTACGTAAGCGCTACTTTTGGCGCGAAATTGCTATGTGTTCTACTGAGTCACTTTCAATGCGTTTCATCTGTCCTGCACTTCCTATTTAATCGGCTCACAGGCCCTCCCCAAATTTAGGGCGCAAGTTTCAAATTACTATTATAAGATATCCCAGTCAATCTTATTTAGAAAATGTTTTTGCTGATCAGCAGTGAAATTCTGCATAGTGCATAAAGTAACCACATTTATTGCTACATGTATGAAAAAATATACAAAAACATATCTGAAAAAATGTATATAACATAAATTAGATATATTGAAACGAATAAGTAGTATAATAAGCCAAAAAATTAGAAAATCCAAGAGTGACAATTGGTCAATAATTAAACATCAAAAGAGGCCAAACTAGGGAAAAAAATTAAAAGTAAATTTAAATAAAACATACTAAATCCTGCAGACTCAGCCCTCTAGTGGCCAAAAGAGGGAAAAATGCAATATTGAAAAATTAAGTCTGCAACAAAATCAAAAATTAAAAATACAAGTCTTTATTATAAACCATTAAAAAGTCATACCACATGTATACAGCGTTTCATGCTAATCTAGCGCTTAATCATAGGCACATCAAAGTTTGTTTACACATCTATATATACATGGTAAGGCATACACCCACCTAAATTTAAAACCAGTCAATGTAGAGTAGCCTTCAACCTCCACTACTACAAACACCCCATTCAATTAACTCCATCAGGTACATAGTCAGTTGGATAAAAGTTAAAAAATACATAGCACAGGGTTACATAGTAAAAGTATTCATACTGCCAAATAAATAATATTTTTTCACACAAAACAAGTAACATCAAAGGTAAAATTCAAACCTAAAGGAATATGTGTGTGTAAATAAAAAATCCAATATACTTCTCACTTATGGAGAAGGGTAGGGGTATCCCCTCCTCTCCTACCAGTTTTCACCTGTTCTATCGCTTGTACTGAAAATAACTTTTTATCACTATTATTGCACTCTTCAAAATGTCTAGTGACATTGCTGTTAAATGCATACTTAGGGGCTGATTTACTAATCCACGAATCCGAATCCTGAATGGGAAAAAATCGGATTGGAAACGAACATTTTGCTACTTTTTCGTAGCCGTTATGACTTGCGCGAATTGTCGCGACTTTTTCATGGCCATTATGACTTTCGTGAATTGTCGCGACTTTTTCATGGCCATTATGACTTTCGTGAATTGTCGCGACTTTTGCATAACCATTATGACTTTAGTGAATTGTCGCGACTTTTGCAAAGCCATTATGACTTTCGTGAATTATCGCGACTTTTTCATAGCCATTATGACTTTCGTGAATTGTCGCGACTTTTGCATAGCCATTACGACTTTCGCGAATTGTCGCGACTTTTTCGTATTGAGCGCTCGAAAAATTTGCGACAATTCGCGAAAAAGTCACAAAATACCGATCATTACGAAAAAAACGCATTCGGGCGCTTTTCAGACGTTCGTGGATTAGAAAATGTGCCCCTTAGTATTGCAAATTTGGTTTATATGTTCTCTCACTCTATCTTTCAGGGAGCGCATTGTGCATCCCACATATTGTTTTTTGCAAAAAAGTATATTAGATTTTTTATTTACACACACGTATTCCTTTAGGTTTGAATTTTACCTTCGATGTTACTTGCTTTGTGTGAAAAAATATTATTTATTTGGCAGTATGAATACTTTTACTATGTAACCCTGTGCTATGTATTTTTTAACTTTTATCTAACTGACTATGTACCTGATGGAGTTAATTGAATGGGGTGTTTGTAGTAGTGGGTTAAAGGCTACTCTTCACTGATTGGTTTTAAATTTTCAATATTGCATTTTTCCCTCTTTTGGCCACTAGAGGGCTGAGTTTACAGGATTTAGTATACTTTATTTAAATTTAAATTTACTTGATTTTTTTCCTAGTTTTGGCCTCTTTTGATAATGTGTAAACTTGACCCACATTCCCCTTTACCACACATGTATACATAAAGCAGTACAGGCAAAAAGAAAGATGTTGTGACAACATTGGGCCTCCTTTCCCCCATGATAACCCCTATTGTGGCTACAGCTGCTACTATTGTGACTGCGGCTGCTACCTCACTGCTGATTTTAATAAAGCACCTGCCAGTCACATCCTGTGTTTGACTAAACTCCAAGTTTCCAAATTGTTTTACCCATCTCTACTTAAGTGTGCTTTGCCTAGTCAAGTGTGTTAGTGATCACTTCCCCCATCTTTGTTACAAAGTGGACTGTTCATGAGAGCAACACAAAATGTGGGAATATAGAGTTGCAGGGGAGCAGATAGGAGGGTTTGGCTACCAATCAAGAGGGGCTGTGCCTAAAGTTTGGAAAGCTACTGCCCTAACCCATATCTGGTTGTTAGTTTCCATTGACATACTTATGAATTACTTTTCTGACAGAGAGGTTCTGCAGCCCTTTAGCAGTAATGATCCAAACTTTCAAAGTTGCCTTCTGGAATTTATCAATTTGAAACTAATTAGGCTATCTTTTGAGTGTCAGTATCTTTGCATGTGCTCTTTGTACTCTGGGGTACTGATGAGGGGATGCTGGGGCACTGGAAGAGCAGTACCATGGAAGGGTGCATTTTTGGAAGAGGTGCATCAGTATGTAGAGACATTTTTGGAAGAAAAAGAGTGCTGACCCAGGGTCTAAAGTAAGTCCCTAGAATCACTGATGGTGCATAAAAACTTGATACTCCATGTATTCTACCTTTCTTTCTCATTTCATCATGGGTAAGATTGTGAGTGCCTTTCAGCCTCAGGCTTATAAGTAACCATTGTTGTGGGGTTTTCACTGAACTGAAGCACTCATTTGTTCTATGGAAAATTGCAACCTAGCAATAGCTAATGGGTTTGGTGGTAGCCTCCCAAATGTACGCTGGAAAAAAATATTTTACCACTGCCACGTTCCTGGGTTCCCCTTCTGACATTCTTCTGCCTTTACTACACAGGTCTGCTCAGTGCTGATTGGACAGTATAGAGCAGGAGGGGTAGTAGGTGAACCGGGAAGTTAGATTATTTTTAACCTCAGCGTTCAGGAATGATGCAGTTTCTTTATCTGTTACAGACTCCATGACTTTCCACATCAGTTTCCCTCCCAAATTTCATAAAAAACAGAGAGTGTAATGTGCACACTCATTCATACACATTTTATCTCAAGAGCACTTGTAAATTACACTTGCATACTTGTATTACTGATACGCAGAAATGAATTGTTCCTTACTTTTACTCACCTCTCAGGGGCATAAATACAGGGGAAGCAGGCCCTGTGGTTGCAAGGGAGTCCATGAGTGTACAGGGCCCAGTACAATGATCAATTTTAAAATATGTTAACTTACCAATGTCTGTGGCCCTAATATGCATTTGCCAGTAACATCTACTTACTCCACTGCCACCTCCATTCACCATTTTGGGTAATCAGGCCTTATAACAAATATGTTGGCTTAATTCCTTTCAACCAACCAGTTCAAAGCTGTCAATGCTATTGGTCTGCCGCTGCTGTTAGTTAATGTGGACCAAGAAAATTTTTTTTTGCCTTGAACATCTCCTATAGCTTTCTCTAGAGAGCAGCTCTTTTTATTGGCCAAACCTTCAACCATGTGACCAGCCTAAGAAGGTATCGCCACAGCTCCACTGGCTGACTTAAAGGAAAAGTAACACTAAAAAATTTTAAGTAAAAAATCTATTCTACCCTGCCCCAATAATTGCCCTATCCTGCACACCATTTATTATTTTGAATGCTTTATTAGAAAATACCTGCTAAAACTTGGACCTGTTATGTGACGATGTATACTTGCACTTAGAATAAAAGGATAAATAGATAACTATTCTTCATGCTGGCCAATAGGCAATATAGATAAACATAGAGGACACTTTCTATTAGTTTCACAACACTGGAACAGTAAAAGGATTCTGGTTTCCAATGCAGAACAATACCACATACATTTAATAGAGCTCATGGCTGCCAGATTTTCTGTTCAACTGTACTTGCCCCAATATCTAGCCCCAGTACTGCACATGGGCAGGAGGAAAGCCGTATCATTTTCCTTAGATTTATAAATGAATGCCTTCAGGCCCTAGTAGTAATTTCTACTGAAATTATCCTATCCTTAAAAGAGTTAGATATTTCTGCTTTTCTCTTTTCCTTTCTCTAGCTAAGGATATAAGTGTGCCAAATATATCCAGTTGCTCTTACCTTAATATTTAACTTAGTTCTTGCATTTCCTCTTTGCAAACTTATCATTCTGTAATGGTTTTATTATATCAGTAAGTTATATAGAACTCTCTCTTATACACGTTTCAGACCCTTGGCTATGTATGGCGTTATTCTTGAAAGGGTCACAAAAAACATATTTCTGCAGTGTGGTTGAAATACATCTGTGCTCCAATACATCTCTACTTTCCTAGCATAATGAACATAGTCTCATGGTTTTTTTCCAAAACCTTTTTAAACACCATAACATAAAGAGACATTCATAAAAGCAACTACTAGGTGTGGGCTACTCTCCCATAGAACAAAGAGGTGTTTGCAGGAATAAATGACCTGCAAACATCATTTGTTCTAGGGATAGGATTGCCACCTAGCAACAGTGTCTACCCTTGCCCCATCCTTAAATTACATATGCAGTTCCTGCTAGAATTCCTAGTAGTTGTGGTTACCTAGTGAAATCTTTTTCTTGTCCCTCTTGGCTTAAACCCAAAATTCTAGGAAAGATTTGGATTATCAATCCAAACCCAAGGAGAACTAGAAAGGATGCAACGTTCATCATTCTCAGTACCTAATTTGTCTTCCTTCAATCTGCTTTTCTTAATTTTATAGTGAATGTTATGATTTGAGTAGTTAAATGCTATATTTATCTATTTCTAGAGACTATATCCTCATCTGTTATTTGTATCTTGAGAAGATATATCAAGTTTCCATCAACTTTTATTTTTTATAACTTGGTCCATCTATAAAACAATTCCAACTTGAACTTTAAATTTCTTTTAAATCTCTCTTCTTTTCAAGAACATTCCCTTATTATTAGGTTTGTCAGTCAACAGACTCATGGTAAAACATCTAACTTCCCCATTCAGCTCCGCTTCCTGCTCTACACTGTCCAATTAGCACTGAGCAGACCTGTGCTTACTCCCACATATTAAAGGCACAAGCACCTCAGAAGGTGAATGCAGAAACGTGGCTGTAGTGGTAAATACATTTTTCCAGCTGCTGCCAAACCCATTTGCTGTTGCTAGGTAGCAATCCTATCCCTGGAACAAATGTTGTTTGCAGGTCATAGATTCCCACAAACACTTGTCACCTCACATTCTGTACATTATGCTTATTTATTGTGAACTGTGGATGAGCGAACTGATTCAGTATTTTATAATTTTTTGTTGCTTATCTCTCACGCCTCCTGAAAATTAAACCTGAAGCTCCAGTACCCCAATTTTTCATCACACAATACAGAACTAATAAGGGAGGTTTTAAAGGAAGCACAAGTGGGTGGGGATAGAGCGGAATTCCCGGTTTTCGGGAGATGATGTTGAGGTAAGTGTCTCGCCTCCTGTGCAAAGAACAAAGAGGTAATACTTGAGTGGCACACCGTGTGTTTACAGTGTTGTAATCGCATATCAGGATTTGTTGCCGTTTCATTTCCTAAGAAATGAAACTGATTGTTAGTGCGTAGCTACGCACGTCCCAGTCTGAGGGATTACTGCTAAGATTAATTTCCATTCAATGTAAAATTCAGAGGAATGATAGGTTTGGCACTGAAACTGTGCAATTATGTTGAGAAGCAAACATTCCTATCCAGTTCGTGGAGACGCTTGAATCCCTCCCCCTGATACTGAACTACACGGGCGGGGCGGCAGCAGGTTAGACGCGTTCATGTTTCCAGTCAGACAGGCAGACCCAGCGCTAAGGTGTAAGAGCGCTTCACTGCTGAACCGGTACATGCATTCTCTCTTACTGGCTACCATTCTGTTATCGTTCGTCCTTGGTTTGTTAGGTTCCATATAAAAAGATTAGGTTGTTTGACAACCTCTGTGTGCAAAATCGCTTTCACTTGCACGCCTGCATTTACATAAAGAAAAGCGTTTATGTTAGTTGTAAGTGTTACACATTCAGTAGTTTCAACTTAAAGTTATTGCAGTGTTATATCAGATTAGATATAGTGCTTGAAAAATCTGATAGTTGCGACTGCACCAGAGCCACTGGGTTGGCATGGGTGCAGCCATACTAAGAATTCTATGCAACACTGCATACATGATCAGTTTCGTGCTCAATTTGGCATAGTGTAGCTGCACCCAAGCTGAGGCAATGTCTCCGGGGGCAGCCATAACTATCAGATTTTTTAAGCGTTTATCCGCAGACAGAGAAACTGCCAATAAAAGCAGCCATAAACAATATAGGCCACTTTCTATTCTGTCTTCTCAGGTTGACAGTCCGGACAATGTAAACAGCAGAAGGTAAATAAACGTTGATCTTCACTTCCTCATCTGCTGGTGCTTCATGCATAACATAACATTTTCAAACCTGTCTGATCTGTGTAGTACATAGATTTCAGTTGGGATTGTGATGGCTGTAAATAGTGACATTTTACAGCAGCCACCCTGGCTTTGCCAAAATCCACAGATTGCTAGTTTGGGCCCAGCAGTCACAGGGTCTACTTCCTATAGTTATGTCTCTGAACACACTCTTTATTTGGTGGAGCTGTACTGCATTCCTACAATAGCTGCACATAGTGTCATATTGCTCATTCTACAAATGTGTGGATTTGTGGGAGTATCATCCAGTATTATCAACTTATTTTACAGATCAATTTGTGTCATAAAATAAAACAGAAACCTTTGTTCTCCAGTTTTACAAAAAGTTGTTTTTTTTTAACAGTCTTACACTATTTGTGTTCTGACTGAGCAGGTACCTTGTTGCATTTTTATCTACTTATAAATGCAGCTGTATTGGACCTTTTGCTGACATATATGTTTTGATGTATATTTCCACTGATTTTTTTGTCATATCTCTTGATGGCTTATTTAAAAGATTATTAAAAACAAATTGAAATGAAGCCTGCAAATGAAAATGTTGTCTAGTTTCTGGATCACTGGCCTTGGCAAACAAAACACTGATCAACTGTGAGGGTTTAGTTTTATGTTATTTTGACTTATCTTTCACTTGAAATATAAATCAACTAGGTTACTTGGGCGATTTAATAATACATTTTCTTGTAGCTCTCTTAATTGCTATCAACATGTTATACTATTCTTTGCTTAAAGGGACGGTTAGTTGTTATGACATACTGAATGCCACATTTACAGGTGACCAAATTTATGACTCCCTTAGTATCACATGTAATGTGATAATGACTCTTGTATACCTTTCTTGTTTGGGATAATTTATAATCATCCACTTGTAATCCAGTAATTTTGTGATGAAGTATATCAATGTCCGTAAACCAACCGACAAGTTACACAAAGGAACCACACCACTTCACACCCTTTCTTCTAGGGCAGTGCTGTCCAACTGGTGACCCACGACCCCCCTCTGTGTGGCCCCCCACCTGTCTGGCTGCTTTAATGGTTTACCTTTGTGTAAGGTTTAAATGAAATCAGTACTGAGATTAACTGGCCCCCTGCATGGTTTTCACCTCAGATTCAGGCTGTAACCCCCCTGTATTGTTTAAACATATAATCCCCTGTACTGTTCACATTTTTTAATGTCTGCATTGTTTACCCCCTGCATTGTTCACACCTCAGACTCTAATCCCACATTGTTCACCTGTTTATACCTCAGACAGACTGTAGGAGTAGTGCCTGCATTGTGTCACTGTATGTATTACCTGCCCTATGCTGCCTGTGTGTATGGCACACACAGGCAGCATAGGGCAGACAGAGCATTGCACACACAGGCAGCTAAGAGCAGGCAGAGTATGGCACACACAGGCAGCATAGGGCAGGCAGAGTATGGCACACACACAGGCAGCTTAGGGCAGATAGTGTATGGCACACACAGGTAGGGTAGGGCAGGCAGCGTATGGCACACAAAGGCACTTTGCCTGCCCTATGCTGTCTGTGTGCTATACGCTGCCTGTGGGAGGTGAACCTAGCAGGGGTTTGTTAGCAGCTGGAAATGGCCATTAAATGGTCCCTAAGGTGTGTAATTATGTGCTGGGGGTTGCTGTGCTATCCACAGGGGGGGAGGAGGCATATAGATTTAAGTGTGTGTCTTAATATGACATAATATAATTCTTTCACATATGAATGATGGTTGATATCCCAGCAGTGAGGACCAAGCATTTGGGTTTTTGCTGCGCTACGACCATTTTGATAACATGGGTGTGGTTTGAAGTGGGTGCGGTTTAAAAAAAGGGGAGTGGTCAAAACTGGCTTCCATTAACGGCTCTCCACTATGTATGCTGAAGAAATTCTGGCTCTCGGCACCACAGAAGTTGGACAGCACTGTTCTAGGGAATCGAAGTGGACAGGGACTGAAAATCTAAAGACACCAACAGCATATCACTTTCCCACAAAAAAGGTACAGGTCATTTATCACCACTGTAGTATCTATAAGAAAGGCTAATTTGCAATAGACAAATGGCTGCAATAAATGGTCTATGTAACAAGAAGGTTGATGTAAAAAAAAAGTTGATTTCATATGATACTAAAGGGGTCATATACCTGTAAATGTGGTTTTTAGTATGTCGGGAAAAACGAACTGTCCCTTCAAGCGTAAGATATTATTTTAAAGTTCAAAGCTAATGGAAGGCAAGAAAAAATTAACAATGTTGCAACATTTTTAAAGGGGACCTTTCACCCCTAATCCAAATCCTTTTCTATCATGTAATTTGAGCAAAATAAACTTTACTTACGCTATATAAGTTATAGTTATTTAAAGTTTGCATTTTGTTCCCTTCAGTATTGGAATTCTTAATCACAGCAAAAGGGCACCATTTTGTGAACACTTGCTATTAAAGGAGAAGGAAAGTTAATCTCAAGCTGCAGGCATACCTTCAGTTGTCTCAATAGTGCCCTTAAAGGAACAGTAACGCCAAAAATGAAAGTGTATTAAAGTATTTAAAATATAATGTACTCTTACCCTGCACAGGTAAAGTTGTGTATTTGCTAAAGTAACAGTACTATAGCTTATATAAATAAGCTGCTCTGTAGCCCGGGGGCAGCCATTCAACCTGGAAAAAGGAGAAAAGGCACAGGTTACATAGCAGATAACAGATAAGCTGTGTAGAATATAATGGGGCTGCCCCCATGGCTACTCAGCAGCTTTGTTTATATAAACTATAGTCTTTCTGAGGAAAACACACCAGTTGTACCAGCACAGGGCAACAGTACATTATATTGTAATTATTTTTATACACTTTCATTTTTTGGTGTTACTATTCCTTTAAGTCTCCCCATATTTCACCTGTTCAGAAGCCAAACAGGAAGAAAGAATGCTGAGCTGTGTAAAGAAAGTTCCCATAATGCCTCACTCCTACACAGACACCCAGACCAAGTGAACATGCTCACTTAGTAAGACTATGCTGATTGGCTCAGATCCACATTCCTAAGGGGGGGGAGGGAGTTCTTAGCATTCTTGAGAGAGGGGGGAGCAGGAGAGAGCAGAAAGTTGCGTGTCTCTGGCACAGGAATTACAGACTCAAGAAATCTTTTTTCAGAAAAGTCAGTGCAGCGTTTCTGTGAGTGCTTATGGCTGTATTTACATAGACCTCTCTGATAAAGCTTACTCTCTATGCCCCAGCTTGGGCAGGTAATTTATGATTGACAGCTCAGATTTTTATATACATTATAACAGATAAGGATGATTTAATTAAAAAAAAAAAAAAAAAGATATTTGGTTTCATGTTTAATTTGTAAAGGACTTTAATTATTTAGCTTTTATGGCTTGGTGACAGGTGGTGTCCTTTAAGGACATTCTATTAATTTCTATGGAATTTTTAGAAGCATATTAATCAGTGGGTGAAAGTTAGAACTCGCTAATTGATAAATATGCTTCCAGAAAACCTATAAGAATGAATAGAATGTAGGTGCGTTTTTAAGGAATTCAACTCTAGACTAAAATTTTGATAAATCTGCCCCTTAAAGTGTAATAGTGCTCATCTTCTTGAGAAAGTGCCTGAATTGTGTGAAAGGATTTGGGACTATAAGGGCTCTGGTACACGGGGAGATTAGTCGCCCGCGAACAGGGAGTTTTGCCGCGGGCGACTAATCTCCCTGTGTACCAGAGCCCTAAGAGCTTTGATATTTAGTCTTATTAACACACAATCCATTAAGTGTGATTGATTATAAATAAAGTGTGTTAAACGTTTTTGGCGCAATTGGAGCATGCCCTTTTTATTTCATTTTAGTATTTTTGCAAGAAGCAAAAAGAGTTTGTTTTGACAGGTCATGCAAAGGAGTTGTTAATTATTGGAAACCAAGGATTACATTTGCTCTTCCTGTTAAAACAGAGTTTTAGTGAATATTCTTTTAAGTAGCGGTAAACATTAAAATACTAAAAAATAAGGTCATAATAAAAAGGGAATAAGTATGCATATCAGGTTTTTTATGGCAAGGTATGTGTCATAATATAAAACCAAAACCTTTGTTCCCTAGTTTTACTTCACAGAAAACAAGGCAATGTGGCATGCACCCCTAAAAACAGTACTCATCAGTTGTTGTTAGTATTGTTAATGTATTTTTAATTTATGTTATATAGTTTCACATTGTATCACAATCTAGCTTTTAAGTAAAGTTGAAATTATGTTGTCTCATTGTCAAACTTATTGTTTTGTTTCAAAAGCAGTACAACTATTAGTTGCCTCCTGGTGCACTTTGGATAGATGCTGTTTGCTGTTTCTTTTCCAAATCAGAATATACACTTCTTTACTTTTATTTTCTACTGTGCAAGGGTTATGGCACACACACACAGCTTTAGACTTCTGGTGCCATCATATGTAAAACAACATTGGTCAAAACACTTCTCTTGGGAAGTGGGAAGTTAAATCACACTGTGAATTGCTCACTTTGTCTAGCTAGTTTTCCATGAAGCTCTATGGTAAGCCTGTTGCATGCCAGTGTTTTGACCTAAAGCAGTGGTCAGAATGCCCTGTGTACTGTACCAACAGAACTTACAAAGCTGAATAATTCGTCTTATGATTTAGAATTTATTTGCTTAAAATTAGCAAATCTTTATTCCATGGCCTTACTATTATCACATTTGTGTTGAGTTGCAATGTATTTCTCTGCATTCTGCAATTCTATTTATTTATGCAGTCTTAAAATGAAAAATGCTTCCGTGCCTTCTGTTATGCTAAGCCAGCACAATACCCTTAATGTGTACTAACAAACACTCATATGGTAGGTTCAGAAAGCTCTGCGTATGAGAGTTAACACTCTAGAAACCTTGTAATCCCAGAAATTTTCAACACAATCTTTATACTGAATATGCTTGTGGTTATCATGAAAATGCAACGAAGAATGTCACTGTAAAGAGAAAATAAGGATGAATATCAGTTTCTAATATGGCTAGGTTTGTGTGAGAAAACGAAACTGAAACTTCAGTTCCCCAGTTTTACGTTACAGAGGGAAGGCTTAAAAGAAAACACGGATGTGTTAGGAGGGGGATGGTTTAAGTGAATTCACTACAGCTGGAGAGGGTGCTAGCTATTGCTGCTGGATCGGTGTCTGTCTTCACTTTATGAAAGAGGTGCTGTTTTATTATTCATGATTTTATTTAAAAGCCTGGGGAAGGGAATTTAGTGAATTAATTTTGAACACTGACCAGTTTTGCGCTAAAATAATCTGCTACTAAGTCAGTCGTAGCTTCTGTATCAGGCTCATTAGTTGTTTAGCTTTGTGACAATTTAGATTTTTACATACTTTGTGCCTCTTGTGTTAATATGCAGATCATGTTATGCTGCTTGATTTTTTTTCTATGTGGTATTTGCTTTAACATTTGTACAGGTATGGGATCCGTTATCCAGAAACCCGTTATCCAGAAAAATCCGAATTATGGGAAGGCCATCTGCCATAGACATAAGCGAATAATAATTTTTAAAAATGAATCTCTTTATCTCTGTAATAATAAAACAGACATACAATATAATTAAACCTTATAGGAGGCAAAACAATCCTGTTGGGTTTAAATAATGTTGAAATGATTTTTTAAGTATACTTAAGGTATGAAGACCCAAATTAAGGGAGACCCCTTATCCAGAAAATCACGAGCATTCTGGATAATAGGTTCCATACCTGTACTTTGCCCTAAAGAAAGATACTTTCACAGCTTTAGTAGTGCAGCTTACCTTTAAAACAAGATTGTTATTAGCATTGCTAATATGTTTACAGTGTTGCCCAGTGACATATGGCTCACAAATTATTATCCCATTCTTAATCTGCTTTAGAAGCAGTGCAACTATTAGTTTGAGGATCTTCTATACTTTCTGCAATTACATTATAAGAAATTAATTTATAACTTGAATATATAGTAAAAGCTTTCTTAAAACAAAAGATACTCCAATGGCTTCTAGTAATTTAGCTCAGCACACTATACTGTTTCCTAACAAAATACTCTCATGGGATAGGTGCAGAATCCTTTGTGTGAGAACTTATAGTCTAGAACACTACATTTTTTAACACCATCTGTGTTCTACTGAATATGCTTTTACGTAGTGGTAAGCATTAAAATACTAAATAATTGTCATAATAAAAAGAGAATAATTATGCATATCAGGTATTTTTATGGCAAGGTATGTGTCATAATATAAAACCGAAACCTTTGTTCCCTAGTTTTGCTTTACAGAAAACAGAGACAAGGCACCATGGCATGGCTTAGGGCATTGGTGGCCAAAACGTTGATAGAACGTCAGCCTGCGGATAAGCATAATTTTGCCTCTTTATATAGGGCAAAATAGGTAAAATAGGTAAGGCCTCATATTGAGTATGCAGTGCAGTTTTGGGCTTCAGCCCTTAAGAAGGATTTTAATGAGCTGGAGAGAGTGCAGAGATGTGCAGCTAAACTGGTAAAGGAATGGAAGATCTAAACTAAGATGTTAGACTGTCATGTTTGAGATTGTTTTCTCTGGCGAAAAAAGGGGCTTGTGAGGGGACATGAATACTCTACAAGTACATTGTGGACAGATAGGTGATCTTATAAAAACGATCAGGAACTTTCATTTGAAGCAGTGTACTGTAGTTGGTTTTTCAAGGTGTGGGCAGTGAGGTTGTGGAATGGCCTTCCTAGTGATGTTGTGATGGCAGATTCTGTTAATGGCTATAAGAGTGGTTTGAATGATTTCTTGAACAAGCATAATATTCAAGGCTACTGGGATACTAAAATCTACAATATGTCGATTTTGATATATATAGTTTATGCACAGTATGTGAGTGTATAGATAGGCCAGGATAGGCTTATGGGTGTGTGGGGGTTCACTTGATGGACTTTGGTCTTTTGTCAACCCAACTTAAGTTACTAATGTAACTATGACAAGCAATGGAACTCCGTATACACATAAAATCATATCACAAAACTACTATTTAGAGCTCTCTAGTAAAAAAAAAACTATAGCAGTGTAGCTATTGCAGAATAGTAACAAATGCACCAGAGGATGGACCCAAAAGGTCCGAAACATGTTGTTCTATGCATCTCTAAATAATAAACACCCAGAACTTGCTTGGTTCTCCAGTGGAATTTTTATTTTTCATAGTAACAAATGCATCATTAAAACAAATTAAGTTAAGCATAAAAAAAATATATAAAGTACCCACCGAGGAGGGAAATAATACAAGAGCAGGTTGAGTACAGAACAACAATTAACTAGCATATATTTGTAGGATTGGAAGGAGAATTACTGTGTGTACTGCCAAGTCCCACTTGTTAGTGTATGTTGTTATTACAGAGATGCACTTATATTCTACAGTGCACCATCAAAGTCACCGGGATATTATGCGTGTCTCCTGTATTAATGATGTAGGGTATGTCTCAGATCTGCACATGTCACCCCCCCCCCACCTAAGTTAGTAAGAACTACCACTCCCGCCAGCCTCTGCTGTACAGTGTAACCCATACTGGGCGAGTGTGCAACCGCTCGCTTCACACACTATACGGGAATGAAGATGGCACAACAAAGTCCCACTTTGAGTAGTGATTCGAACCAATTTACACAGGCATGTAGGGACACAATGTATCAGCAATTAAAAATATAATATTTATATAGATTTTCAGATTTACCAGATATGTATTATTCAGGTTTGCAAATCCCTTTGTGTAAGAAATGCACTACTCTTCCTGTGAGGGCAGCATGTAGCATAAATGGGGAAAAGGATATTGGTATGGCTTGGTTACAAATCATCTGTTTAGGCATGCATTTATACAAATGACAGAAAGTCATTTCCTTAAAGCGGACCTGTCACCCTAAGAAATAATTTCAGATTGTTTTCTATTGTGTTTGTCAAGCAAAATAAACTTCAATTACACTATATAAATTTTTTGAAACTTATTTCCTTCACCACTGGAATTCACCATTGCAGAAAACAGGCAGGCTCCATTTTGTGGCACTGTTATTAAGGCAAGCTGTGCCTCTTGCTAAAATCTTGTTTCTGTGCCAGTATGGGGGGACCGGATACCCATGTCCATGCTCTGGTTACAAAATTAGATGGTAAGAAGGGAGGGGGAATGTGAGGAGTGCAGTGACATCTAAGAAGTTCTGAATTTAAAGTGAAAGTAACTGTCTGCCCCACCCCTATGCCTAAGGCATAGAGGCGGGTCAGGCAATATATGATTGACAGCTGGGACTTTTAAATGCTTTTATAATGGGTATATAGATGTGTTAATAAAAAAATGACTTTGGGTTACATGTTTAATTTGAAAAGGGCCTTGATTATACAGCTTTTTATGTCTGGGTGACAGGTCCACTTTAAAGGAGACATATTGGATAAATAGAAAAACCCTAATTCTGTAGGCAATTAAAAATAATATATGGTGCTTGTTTCACTTTGGGCTAAAATTAAATACTGTCTGCAAAAATGGCGCTCCATTTAGATCCTCTCAGGTTTCTGTCTGTGTTTCAAATGAAGGGAGGGCGTGTCCTAATGGTCTCTGCCAGAAGCACAGCAGGAGGGGGATAGCCAATCACAGCCTTGCACTCACACAAGCAAAGATAGGTTCAGTTTTCTACCAGGTCAGCCTAGCTGCTAATTGGTTCCTATCTTACAGTGCAGTGTACTGTGTGCTGCCAGCTCCCCTGCACATCCAGGGAATTCAGTCAGCAGGAAGTGGAACAGATGGGGGGGACTAGTGGGGTTTGGGTTGAATTTCTCAATAAATCAGTCTGAAACGCAACTTTTTTTAAGTACAATCCTTCTATATTTATAGGAGTATAATTCAAAGGTACATTCTTAATTTTTATATGATATGTCTCCTTTAAGCATTTATATAGCCCTTTACCTTTACATAGTCATGGAACTCCTTGGTGGCATTCCTTATATAAACCACACAGAAGGATATACAGTGGATATAAAAAATCTACACACCCCTGATAAAATGTCAGGTTCCTGTTCTGTACAAAAATGAGACAAAGATAAATCATTTCAGAACTTTTTCCACCTTTAATGTGACCTATAAACTGTACCACTCAATTGAAAAACAAACTGAAATCTTTTAGGAGGAGGGAAGAAAACCAAAAAAACGAATCTGTCAGATTGTGAGGGCATCTCCTGTGCACTGCCCTCTTCAGATCACCCCACAGATTTTCAATCGGTTTCAGGTCTGGGCTCTGGCTGGGCCATTCCAAAACTTTAATCTTCTTCCGGTGAAGCCATTCCTTTGTTGATTTGGATGTATGCTTTGGGTCGTTGTCATGCTGAAAGATGAAGTTCATCCTCATGTTCATCTTTCTAGCAGAAGCCTGAAGGTTTTGTGCCAATATTGACTGGTATTTGGAACTGTTCATAATTCCCTTTATCTTAACTAAGGCCCCAGTTCCAGCTGAAGAAAAACAGCCCCAAAGCATGATGCTGCCACCACCATGCTTCACTGTGGGTATGGTGTTCTTTTGGTGATGTGCAGTATAGTTTTTGTGCCAAACATATTTTTTGGAATTATGGCCAAAAAGTTCAACCTTGGTTTCATCACACCATAACACCTTTTCCCACATGCTTTTGGCAAACTTCAAATGTGTTTTTGCAAAGTGTAGCCTGGCTTGGATGTTTTTCTTCATAAGAAAAGGCTTTCGTCTTGCCACTCTACCCCCATAGCCCAGAGGGGCAACACCGTAAAATATAAACTCAAGCAAGCCAAATTTAAATGCATTCAAAGGCAACATATCAGATGTTGAAACTGATTCATCAAAATGAGCTTGGGCCCAGAAAAGGCGTTCTTTTGGATAATATTCATATATGGTTCTTTCTTTGAATGGTAGAGTTTTAACTTGCATTTGTGGATACAAGACATATTAGCCTGTGTAGCTTCAGCCAGAGAGCTACTGTAGTGGCCATGCTCATAACCTTTACCTCTCCTGACCCTGGCATTTAAAGCAGTAGATAAGTACATTTTACAGAGGTGTGAAACCTCACCTAGCCTGTTAAATATAATTTACCCAGTTCGATGTTAGATCAGTTGTACCCACTGAATTACTATATTTATTTTTCTTTTATTCCAGGTATTCCTTAAAATCTATCAACAAGAGCCTAGAAAAATAATTGCCCTTTTCTTGATCAAGAAAAGAAAAGTATGGACTTCAGAGGTGGCCAGTTCATGTAAGGAGCATTGTTATAATTTTAAAGCCTAATTAAAGTTTCAGCCTGTCAGATGTAATTGTAATAGATATGGATACATGTGAGACTTAAATACAAACAGGATTCTAAAAAAAGTGTTAACTTCATACTGTTTCCCTATAATTATTACAAACCTACAAAGTTCATACCTGTAATACTCTACACTATTGTGTGTCTGTTTATTTCAGGTTAAAAAAAGGTTTCTACTTTAGTATTTACATCTTTCCCTGTGGGCAGTCTACTGTTAAGGTCCCCATACACTATAAGATCCGCTTGCTTGGCGATGTTGCCAAGCGAGCGGATCTTCACCCGATATCCCCACCTATGGGTGGGCGATATCGGGTAGCAAGTAGCTAAAAAAAAAAATTAACCCAATCGTTTGGCCCTGGGGCCAAACGATCGAATTACATTTGCGGCCATGGGGCAGTTGGCCAGGTTAGAAAATCCAGTCGGATCGGGGACCGCATTGGCTCGTTGATGCGGTCCCCGATCCGACTGGATTTTCTAACCTGGCCGATCGAGATCTGGCCAATTTCAGGCCAGATATCGGTCGGCCAGGCCGCTCGGTTCTGCCCATACACGGGCCGATTACCGGTAGCTGCCGATGTATGGGGACCTTTACTCCTTGTTAACAGACATTTTCAATTTTCTACTTCCTGTAAGAACACTCATCTACCACATTGATCTGGTGTTTTTTTCCTACCTGCAGGTTAGGATGCATTGCAGGTTGCTTAATGAAGTGTGTTCAGTACACTGTTATATTGCATATTGCACAGGGTGCCATTCTGTGAATTGTGCCCTTGTTGCTCGCTATAGTGCCACCATGTGAATAGCCGTTTTACTCTTAAAGTCCCGATACACGGGCAGATCCACTCACTTGCCAATGTCGCCAAGTGAGCGGATCTTCTCCCGATATCCCCCACCTACGGGCCCTGGGGCCAAACTATCGAATTATAATGACGGGCATAGGCAAAGTCGGTCATGGGGACCGCATCAACAAGCCAATGCGGTCCCCGATCCGACTAGATTTTCTAACCTGCCCGATCGAGATCTGGCCAATTTCAGGCCAGATATCGGTCGGGCAGGCCCGTCGGGATTGCCAACACACGGGCCGATTAGCTGCCGAATCGGTCCAAGGGACCAATATCGGCTGCTACTATTGGCCCGTGTATGGGGACCTTTAAGCAGGTTATATGAGGCACCTCTACTTACACAGAGCTGGTAGTACTCCCTGAAGATGTTTCATAGCAAAAGGTGTTTCCTAGCAAAGATGTGTAGTGGAACTTCTTGGTTTTTGTATTATTACGTGGACAGAATGAAGTCCCATGGCCGCTTTAGGGTGCACACCACTCAAGGTCCCATTCACATTGGTCTCTGCAGATTACATTAAGGGGCCCATTGGCTAAAGTCCGAATTTTTGGGGCTTAAAATCAAGATATGGAAAAAATTCAGAGTAACCACAATAATTTCTGGTGTTCTAAAATGTCACGAAAATGTTTTTATCGGTCGTACGAAAATATCATAATTGCCTTCCGAAAGTCACAACATTTTCGGATCCGAACATTCGTAAACTGCACGAAAGCCTTTCTGCCTTTGAAACCTTCAATATTTAATTTTGGAAGCCTTCCATAGGACACAATGGCACTCAACAGATCCAACCTGGCAAAAAGATAGTCACGATACCAAAGCTTGAATGAATTCCGAAATGTTCGTAGTTTTTGCGAAAAGTACGACTGTTTCATGGAACTTAAAGAAAACCACAAAAAAGTAGTGGAATTTTAATGAAATTATCGTGGACATTCCGAATGTTCGATAAGTTAGAAAAAATACAATCTCATATCTCAAGGTTTTGCAAATGGGCCCCTAAGTGTCTGTTGAGCAGCCTTATATGAGCCCCTTTGCTGTGTTGCCCTCTTTGGTTACTCAGGTTAGAAAAAAAAAAAATAAAGAAGAAGACACAAATAAAAAAAAAAAAAAAACAACAGTCAAGAATAATAACCACAAATTTATTGTTCTGTGTTAACTTGTTGGGAGACTGACAAATTATTGTTACTGATGTATGCAGGTTTGTGTGGACCTTGCATAAGTAGAAACAGTAAATTTATACTATATGTAAAACCTAAATATTTTTGTATGTTGAAAATTCATAAGGCAGAAGTCTTTTTTTCTCTCAACAGTATAGCTCAACTTCAAACTGCAGAGAAATTAAAAGTACTGGGGAACACCTTCTATAAAAATGGTCACTATATAAAAGCCTGCCAGACGTATGATGATGCAATTGGTTTTCTTTCACAGATTGTACATTTAGGGTAAGGATCTAAACATGTCAAAACTCTTAACAGTTTACTCTGATTTCTCTGAAGAGCATTATACTTTATCCAGTAACATGAAAAAAGACAATAATTAGTCATTTTAAATTAATGGTTATTCTTTACCAGTACTTCTTTAATATTGAATCCTGTCTAGTTATTGATTTCAGCCAGAAAATACACATTGAATATGGCTGAAATTCTCCTTTTGTGTGCCAGCATTAGGCACTCTATCCATATTTAATTAAAGGCACTTATGTTTGCTTTTAAACAGGTGACCAGTAAATGCTTTCTGCTGGTCCTGGGCAAAACTTGAGTCATTTATTACATAACCCCATTTATGCCAGAGACAAGTACTTGTACTAGACCCTGAACAGCTTTAGCTGAGTTGCATTGAACACAATGAGAAAAAAGTATGGTGTGCAAAACAAGTCTATAATACACATTATTTACATTTTGTTGTCTATAACCATGCTTCCATTCTTAAAATTGATGTAAATACCCATCAGATTTAAGCATTAACTCACCTACTGCATCACTCACTGCTTTGCCGTATTAGCTGCATCCACATATCGCCAAAAGAAGTGTTGTTAGACCCAATCTTTGACCTTTCTTCCCAGTATCAAAGAATGGCGAGCAGACACATTGTGCACACTTAAAGCTGTCCGGCGTTCATAGACTACTGGCTCTGGATCACCAACATTGATGTGCAGATCTCTTGGTACTCTTGGTGCTAATTTGGGAAGGTAGTGCATAATTGTTAGGGTGCTTTGCAGCTCTTACAGTCTTTATGACAGTAGGTAAGGCAATAAAGCAGGACTCCAGTCATGCCCATTTACCTTCTGATAAATATATGAATCTTTGCAGAAACTTTCAGAAAGAATTGGCAATTCTGTGGTGCAACCGGGCCAATGCCTTATTCAAACTAGAAAAATGGGACGAAGCATTGATATCAGCCACTCGCAGCATTAGATTGAATCATCGGAATATCAAGGTATGTAAGTCTTAGTTTATAAGGCAAGGAAAGCTAAAGTCACTTTGTTAGGTGTGCTCAAGTGACTTTAATCGCTTATCTCAGACTCCAGCATAATGTGATGCCATCTGCCATGTTCACATGCTCAACGGCAGATCAAGCATGCTGCAATTACAGTCCCAAACTTTTCCTAAGAGTTCGGAACTGCTTATACACCAAACCTGACCTGACCTGGTGAGTTGGATGCCTGAGAAGATGGCAGCGACCTGCCCTGTGGAAAACTACACTGGGCTAGTTCAGTTTTAAAGAAGAAGACTTGGCTCGGAGTAGGTAAGTGATTGATGACATAAAATTTACACCCCCCCCCATGACTTTAGCTTTGCTTGCCCTTATGTTTATGCTTGTTATACAATGGTAACACAATATAATAATAAAAATGAAATATATAATCTTAAACAAAATAACAGTATTTAGGTGGAATAAATGTAAATCAAATATTTGTTGTAATGAAACATTTTTATTATTATTATTTTTTACCTTGATGTTTATTTTATAGGAATACTAAAAGGATTTTGTTAATCCCATTTTGCAAGCCTTCTGAAACTAGAAAAGGTTGTCTTAAGTTATTGAGAGATAAAAAAAAAATACATATATGGCACTTAATCTCTGTATATACTTATTTATTATAATGATTGTACTCCCTGTGTGTACTTTCTACATTCTAGAGTGCTGCATATCCTAGTAGCGCTATATAAATAATGTTTTAGGAACATAATTACATATAAAATAACCAGATTTTATTATGTTAACTGTCCAAAGAGCTCATGTCAAATAAACTTTATCTCTAAAAATTCTATCTTTCACCTCAAGTGGTCTCCTATAACTGCATTTCCCTGATAGCATCAATGGGAGTTTTATATGTGTTATTCTAAAAATATAAATGGAATCCAGAAAGTATGGGCTTACTCTTAACAGAATAACATACTTTTCTCCCTGCGTGCCGATTTATTTTGTTTCTCTATTACAAGTGGCTGAACTGTATCTCTTTTACTGACTTCCTTGTCTAGAGTGAAGCCCCGCCCCCTTTTTCTTTCTGAGCTTTCCTTCTGTCTCCAACTATGAAGGCCTCAATAAGATGCCTACTGGGCATACTCACTGCCTCTGCTCAAATTAAAATCAATAAGGCATGCGCAATGGGCACCTTATTGAGGTCATCACAGTCGGAGAGAGAAACAAAATAAATCTGGATGCAGGGAGAAAGGTATGTTATTCTGGGGGATCATGATTTTAGAGATTAAAAAAAGGTTTACTTATTCTTAAACTTGTATCTTTATCCACTTAGTAGCTCAGTAAGGGTTCTTTTTCCGTAGTGCCTGTTTTGTGGTTTTTTTGCACCTATCAAAGTCTGGCCAGTGCCTAGGGCAGTGACATATGGGGAGATTTGTTGCCCGCTTTAAAAAATCGATAATGCGGGCAACTAATCTCCCGAAAATGCCTTGTTCTATGCTATATTACTTGTGGTGATTCACTTAATAGCAGGAGAACGTGAAGCCTTCCTGTTTTATTCTGTTCCCTTTTGTTGTCCAACACAATCTATTTTCCTAGCCTATCTTCTTGAAATCACAGTGGCCTGTTAATGCTAAGTCAGTTCTAGAACTCAATGTCAGCTGCTGATTTATATGTAATTTGTTTTTCAGGCTTATTATCGATCTGGCATTTCCTTTATAAAGTTGCATGATACTCACAGTGCTTTAATGATGTTCTCCAGTGGACTTAGTATGCTGTCTGGTAGCTCAGAAATAGAAGATATAGCAGAATTCTTAAACGGCATATTCATGGCATTTGAAGGTATGAATTTTTTAATCTTTTACAGTACAGGTATGGGACCCATTATCCAGAATGCTCGGGACCTGGGGTTTTCTGGATAAGGGGTCTTTCCGTAATTCTCTTACCTTAAGTCTGCTAATAAAATTATTTAAACAGTAATTAAACCAAATAGGATTGTTTTGGCACCAATAAGGTTTAAAGGAGAAGGAAAGGGTAGTCTAGAGTTAATCTCAAGCTGCAGGCATACCTTCAGTTGTCTCAATAGTGCCCTTAAGTCTCCCCATATTTCACCTGTTCAGAAGATCAGAAGCCACACAGGAAGAAAAAACACTGAGCTGTGTAAAGAAAGTTCCCATAATGCCTCACTCCTGCACAGACCAAGTGAACATGCTCAGTTAGTTAGACTATGAGTCAGCTTCCTGCAGATTTGCTCAGACACATTCCTAAGGGGGGAGGGAGTCTTTAGCATTCTTGAGGGAGGGGGGAGCAGGAGAGAGCAGAGAACAGAAAGCTGTGTGTTTGTGGCACAGGAATTAAAGACACAAGAAATCTTTTTTTTCAGAGAAGTCAGTGCAGTGTTTCTGTGAATGCTAATTGCTGTATTTACATAGACCTTTCTGATAAAGCTTACTTAGTTTTTACCTTTCTTTCTCCTTTAATTATATCTTAGTTGGAATCAAGTACAAGGTACTGCTTTATTATTACAGAGAAAAAGGAAACCATTTTTAAAAATGTGAATTATTTGATTAAAATGGAGTCTATGGGAGATTGCCTTTCCGCAATTTGGAACTTTCTGGATAATGGGTTTCCGGATAAGGGGTCCGATACCTGTACATATATTAAAATCTTAAGGAGAAACAGTCTTTGGTGTACTTTTAATTACTAAGAACTAGTGCAGGTATATTAATATTAATTATATATTATATATAATATATATTACTGAGATTAGCAAGGCACTTTTGCTCTTAACCCGAGTACTTGTCTGTCACAATAGAAGGCTGTATAAGTAGAGCTACATCAAATAGTCATTCATTGCACCCCTCATTATATACAGTCACTAAACAGGGTCATTTAGCGTGTCTGCCAAAAGTATACATAAACTCAGTACCTCAGTGTACATACCAAAAAATGTCCTTAGTGCACAAAGAGTAAATGGAAAAAAGACACATCTGATAATGAGAAAACTCCAGTGTTCCGGATCTAAGTTTGTGGGCCATAGGCCCATAGGTTAAGGATGTATTCTTTGCAGCCATAAAAATAATTTCTTATTGCAATTTGTATTAGATTCATTAAGGGGGGCCCTCCTTATGTGCTCTTTATTATTTAGCTACATGTAGCCTATAAAAAAAAAAAAATGCCTTGTGCTCTAAAGACACATACTAGCTAGAAAAGCATTAATAGTAGTTTATATTCTGTTAATCTGAGTTACTTTCACTCTTAATGATTTCTAGAAAGCTTTTGGTTATTTAATTCATAGTTACCAAGCACTACAATTATAAAGGCATCTGGTATGATTAAAGGTTCTTAAGCTAATTGTACACATCTTCCAGTAGAACAAATCCAGATGTATTGGTGCTGAATGGTGCCCATACAGGTCAGTCATGTCTCCCATTCTCTTGTGATTTGGGAAGAACTCTCCTGCCTTAGAGAGGATTTGCTCATATGGATTTTACTATCATTGTATTACGGTACTAAAATGTCAAAGTCTTTTTATTATGCTAGCAATCTTTAGCAACAAAATAAAATATTTACATATGTTACTATTTTAGATTTAGGACTACAATAACCTAAGACATTTTGGGTGTCTGTGAAAGTTTTGTCATGTCACAAAAACAGGCCAGTAAAAATGCCAAAATAATAAGGTGTATGTTGGCGCTGCATTTAAAAATGTGTGTGGGTGAGTTGTGGTAGTAGAATTTTACACTTGGTATAAAACAAGTGTTTTACTATTGTGTTTCCTTTCTATTCCACAGAGTTAGAATTTGACCCCATGTTCTTGAGAATATTTGAAAGAATTCTAAAAGAGAGCTACAGCAAGCAAATCTGGAAGGTGCTAATTGAAAGACTGGTTAATAAAAAGATGTTTAAGGTAAGATGTTCTTTGAATCAAAGACTGGTAAATATTTCTTTTTACTCCAAACTACCAAGTTGCATTGTTTTCCTAAAGTTATTGGGTTTTATAAAAATTCATGACATTTTTAAAGTTTTACCTCAAACTTCCACTGTGCAGCATTCAAATTTCTGAAAATCACCTAAAAATGTTGCAATTTGCTGCATTTATCTCGCACAATGTATTCCATACAAAGGCAAATCACCAAAATATAAACACCAGAGGTCTGCTGAACAGTTTGATGCCTTGATACTCCAAAATATGTATGTGATATGTATGGGCCCCAAATTAAAAAAGTGCATATAAATTTTTATATCTGCCAGCTCCGCTTCTGACTGCGTATTATTTGCTGTTAAACCCTCTAGCTGTACAAAGACCCACAGAAAACCATATATTTTTGGAAAGTACATATTCTGATGAATTTAAAATGAGTAAGAATGTCTTTATACACCAAACTACCAATCTGCAAAGACTTTAGCGTCAAGTTTTTGTGTTTTGTTTTTTACCAAACTGCAAAGCTTTCCTAAACTTAGTGGTTTTTATGACATTTCTGAAAATCAGAAAAAAATCTTGCAATATGCCGTATTTATTTTGCACAATGTTTTACATAAAAAGGCAAATCATTCTAAATATGAACTTCAGAGGTCTACTGAACAGTTTGATGTCCAATATGCATAGATTTACCGAAGTTGCGGTATGTATGGGCCCAAAACAAAAACATATGCATATGAATTTTTCTCGCCTACTAATTCAACTTCTGCATACAAAGCCCCACCAGCGTAATATGCTGTACAAAGACAGCAAGAAAACCAGATATTTTTTAGGAATTCCACAATATAAGGAATCTAACATGGTTAAAGACACCTTTCTACACCAAAGTACCAAACTGCAAAGCTATGGTAAAATGAATAAGTTAAAAAAAACAAAAAAAACCCTGTTTGGTTTTTTTTTCTGCACACTTTATATACACAATCATTTAGAGTTAACAAAGAAGCATTCTTTACTAAAAAGTGTATATTAGTGTATATATAAGCAGGAGAGAAGCTCTCACAGCAGTGGGAGTCTTGGAGGTCCATTTCTATACGCAGCAGGAAATTTGTGGGCATCGCTGGGGGGGGGGGAGGCTGACAAAGCAGCAGATACAGACAGTCACATCGCAGGACCAACATGATAGCCTCCAAGCCTTGTTGCCCAGGGAGCTGTCACCACATCTGACGGGGAGGAGGCTGACAAAGCAGCAGATACAGACAGTCACATCGCAGGACCAACATGATAGCCTCCAAGCCTTGTTGCCCAGGGAGCTGTCACCACATCTGACTCTGCAAAGGCAGGAGAAGCCGCTCCTCCTAAAAGCCTGCTATCCTTGAACATGGACACCCTGACCAGACTAGGTTGGATGATCAACACATTGAAATCTCATCTTACTCCCATGGGTTGAATTCCATTCCATGGAATGACTTTCAAAATCAATGCACAGCGGGGGTATCTTCCTTCAAACAAAATTACCCAACTTCAATAACTGATTTGTCAGCTTCTTCAAAATTGGCCAGAATCATCACGCAGGATTGGGATCCATGGTCCATGATGAGGCAGTACCATTTGCTAATTCCATCTCAAGAGGCTCGAGTAGAACATCCTGGACCAATGGAAGTGTAGCACTCTATCCCAGAAAATCCTGCTCCTCTCCCAGATCAGGTTAAACCTGTTGTGGTCTCTCAATTCCAACCTCATAGACAGTCATCTTCACCATGAAGCAACCTGAAAGCCGGTATCTTCCAAAACCTTCCATTGCATCTAGTAAACTTACCTAGCCTGGTATTGCCTTTGACATTTTCTTTGTTGCCCATATTTTTTCCTTCCTTTAGGCAAGCATAGATAAGGGTCTCTTGGTTCTTGCAAGTCAACTGGCTATCCTTCACAGTATCCACGCATTTCTTCTGGGTGACTCCCACCTGCATCTGCCTTACTGGGGATCCCCTTCCACCAGTGGATCTTAATCTGATGCTGTCAGCACTTCACGCTCCTCTCACTGAGCCATCGGCAGACTTTGGCACTTAAAAAAACAGTGTAAAATCTGCATCATTTTTTTACACGTTTTCCTTTCACTGGAACTTGCATAAAGTAACAGTGTAAAATCTGGCGTTCGGACTGCGAACTTCCCCATTTATTTTACACAGCTTTTACACTATTTTTTTCTTGGCAAATTTTATTTTACACCGCATAATAAAAAGGCCCCTTAGTGTGGCTTACCTGGAAAACAGTGTTTCCTATTGCCTTTGTTATTTATATATAATGTGAGGTAGAATAAAAAAAAGTAGAAGAAAGATTGAGAATTGTATAGTTTGCGCCAATGCGCAGTGTATGTAATAAAACTTCTTAATGAAAAAGTTATGTTTGTTCCAAATGATGATGCTGCCTTCAAGCATTCCTTAAAAGTTTGCAATGTGCAAATAACATTTTCAATGCAATAACAGTCTAATAAAGAATATTACAATACAATACAATTACAAATGTTAATTTTTATTCTTATTTGTGCAAATTTTTTTTCCCGTTTACCAGGGTAATGTAATGTCGTAAATGGGAAAACAAATTGCACAAATAAGAATAAAAATAAAATTTTGCATTGTAATATTCTTTATTAGACTGTTTTTGCAAGTCCCCTTTAAGAAGTTTTATTACATACACTATGTATATACACCCTGTTCCAAATTGTTATGCAAATGATATTTTTCTCATTTACCAAAATAATTGTTGTAAATAACAGTCAGCATAATTCTCATGTTATCAACTATTAAGAGTACAATTCAAATTTTATTGAACAAACCTCCTAATGATATTATTTTTTTTAAGAATTAAATACTTACAGTGCACTGTTCCAAATTATTATGCAAATTCTATTTATTCTAGAAGTGTCACAAAGATTAGATTAGATTTTTTGGTTTTCAATTAAAATCATGGATGGCTCAATGCCTTGGACGAGGCATGAAAACAGATATTTCACAAAAACTTAAGCGTGATCATCGCACTATTAAGAGATTTGGGACTCTGATTCAGAGCACAGACGTGTTTGTGCAGATAAAGGCACATTGAGGAAGATTTCTCCCAGATCCATGCATCGGATCAAGAGAGCAGCTGCTAAAATGCTATTACATACAGTGGAGGAAATAATTATTTGACCCCTCACTGATTTTGTAAGTTTGTCCAATGACAAAGAAATGAAAAGTCTCAGAACAGTATCATTTCAATGGTAGGTTTATTTTAACAGTGGCAGATAGCACATCAAAAGGAAAATCGAAAAAATAACTTTAAATAAAAGATAGCAACTGATTTGCATTTCATTGAGTGAAATAAGTTTTTGAACCCCTACCAACCATTAAGAGTTCTGGCTCCCACAGAGTGGTTAGACACTTCTACTCAATTAGTCAACCTCATTAAGGACACCTGTCTTAACTAGTCACCTGTATAAAAGACACCTGTCCACAGAATCAATCAATCAAGCAGACTCCAAACTCTCCAACATGGGAAAGACCAAAGAGCTGTCCAAGGATGTCAGAGACAAAATTGTAGACCTGCACAAGGCTGGAATGGGCTACAAAACCATTAGCAAGAAGCTGGGAGAGAAGGTGACAACTGTTGGTGCGATTGTTCGAAAATGGAAGGAGCAAAAAATGACCATCAATCGACCTCGCTCTGGGGCTCCACGCAAGATCGTGGGGTGTCAATGATTCTGAGAAAGGTGAAAAAGCATCCTAGAACTACACGGGAGGAGTTAGTTAATGACCTCAAATTAGCAGGGACCACAGTCACCAAGAAAACCATTGGAAACACATTACACCGCAATGGATTAAAATCCTGCAGGGCTCGCAAGGTCCCCCTGCTCAAGAAGGCACATGTGCAGGCCCGTCTGAAGTTTGCCAATGAACACCTGAATGATTCTGTGAGTGGCTGGGAGAAGGTGCTGTGGTCTGATGAGACCAAAATAGAGCTCTTTGGCATTAACTCAACTCGCTGTGTTTGGAGGAAGACAAAATGCTGCCTATGACCCCCAAAACACCGTTCCCCACCGTCAAGCATGGGGGTGGAAACATTTTGCTTTGGGGGTGTTTTTCTGCTAAGGGCACAGGACAACTTATTCACATTAACGGGAAAATGGACGGAGCCATGTATCGTGAAATCCTGAACGACAACCTCCTTCCCTCTGCCAGGAAACTGAAAATGGGTCGTGGATGGGTGTTCCAGCACGACAATGACCCAAAACATACAGCAAAGGCAACAAAGGAGTGGCTCAAGAAGAAGCACATTAAGGTCATGGAGTGGCCTAGTCAGTCTCCGGACCTTAATCCAATAGAAAACCTATGGAGGGAGCTCAAGCTCAGAGTTGCACAGAGACAGCCTCGAAACCTTAGGGATTTAGAGATGATCTGCAAAGAGGAGTGGACCAACATTCCTCCTAAAATGTGCGCAAACTTGGTCATCAATTACAAGAAACGTTTGACCTCTGTGCTTGCTAACTAGGGTTTTTCCACTAAGTATTAAGTCTTTTTTTGTTAGAGGGTTCAAAAACTTATTTCACTCAATGAAATGCAAATCAGTTGCTATCTTTTATTTAAAGTTATTTTTTCGATTTTCCTTTTGATGTGCTATCTGCCACTGTTAAAATAAACCTACCATTGAAAGGATACTGTTCTGAGACTTTTCATTTCTTTGTCATTGGACAAACTTACAAAATCAGTGAGGGGTCAAATAATTATTTCCTCCACTGTAGCAGCAAACAGATATTTGAAGCTGCTGGTGCCTCTGGAGTCCCACGGACATCAAGGTGTAGATTCCTCCAGAGTCTTGCAACTGTGCATAAACCTTTAATTCGGCCACCACTGACCAATGCTCACAAGCAGAAACAGCTGCATTTGGCAGAGAAATACATGGAGACTAATTTTGAAACAGTCCTGTTCACTGATGAGTGCCGTGTAACCCTGGATGGTCCAGATGGATGGAGTAGTGGATGGTTGGTGGAAGGCCACCATCTTCCAACAAGGCTGCAGTGTCAGCAAGGTGGTAGTGGAGTCATGTTTTGGACAAGAATCATGGGAAGAGAGCTGGTCGGCCCCTTTAGGGTCCCCGAAGGTGTAAAGATGACTTCTGCAAAGTATGTGGAGTTTCTGACTGACCACTTTCTTCCCTGGTACAGAAGGAAGAACTATGCATTCCGTAATAAAATCATCTTCATGCTGCAAAGAATACCTCTGCATCAATGGCTGCTATGGGGATAAAAGGAGAGAAAGTCATGGTGTGGCCTCCATCCTCCCCTCACCTCAATCCTATTGAGAACCTTTGGAGCATCCTCAAGCAAAAGATCTATGAGAGTGGGAGACAGTTTACATCAAAACAGCAGCTCTGGGAGGCTATTCTGACATCTTGCAAACAAATTGAAGCAGAAACTGTCCAAAAACTCACAAGTTCAATGGATGCAAGACGTTTGAAGCTGCTATCAAATAAGGTTCCTATGTTAAAATGTAACGTGACCTGTTAAAATGTTGTTAAAAGTTTGATTGAAATAGCTTTTGATTTCAGTAAATATGCTGCAAACACAACAAATTACAATTTTCAGTTTTTTACAACCTAAAAAGTGTTTTGAAACTTACTGTGGGTAATGATTTGGAACAGTGCATTGTTAGTTTTTTATTCTTAAAAAAATACTGTTATCATTAGGAGGTTTGTTCAATAAAATAAATAAAATAGAATTGTACTCTTAATAGTTAATAACAGGAGAATTATGCTGACTGTTATTTACATCAATTATTTTGGTAAATGAGAAAAATATCATTTGCATAATAATTTGGAACAGTTTTTTCTTCCGCTTTACTTTTACTTTTTGTGTTACTGACTTTTATGATACATAGTATAATATGTCTATTATCTACTGGATTGCTGTTTTTGAATGTACACTGTAATACGTGTTGTATGTTGTTGCTTTCCTGGTAGGGCCTTCAAATTTTACCATGGCCACACCAAAGAATTTAGATCTTCTACCTTATTGTTCATCTTACCTTCTATGGAAAAGAGAGGCTATCTGCAGAGCCTCTGTCACCCGAGGGAAGTCCCCAGTTATGTGCATCACTGTACATTTATCTAGGGGTGTTGGTACTTTCTGGGTTTTTCAGAGCCAAGCCTCAGCAAAAAGTCTCTGCAGGGTTACTACTTGGTCTTCCATTTGTTTCCTAAATTCTACAGATTTTAGGTATTTGTAGCCAGGGCTGTGGAGTTGGTAGATAAATTCTCCGACTCCTCAGTTTCTGATCCTTCCGACTCCGACTCCACGACTCCTGTTTTTAATATGCTAATGTATTTTATACATCCAGGAAGGGGAAGGGGCACTTAAAACACAACTGAACTGATAATAAACTGATAGACAATGTTATCTATACTCCTACTCCTAATGATTTCCCTAGAATCCCAAAATCATGTTTAAAGTTTAAGCTAACATTACAGCTGAACTACAGCAGTTTTTCAAATGTTTTAAAGCTTCAGTCTTAAAGGAACAGTACCAGTACCAGTGCAGGAATGGCTGCCCCCGGGGCTACACAGCGGGGTATTTATATAAACTATAGTAGGGTTTCTGTAGCAAACACCCCAGCTGTACCGGTGCAGGAATGGCTGCCCCCGGGGCTACACAGCAGGGTATTTATATAAGCTATAGTAGGGTTTCTGTAGCAAACACCCCAGCTGTACCGGTGCAGGAATGGCTGCCCCCGGGGCTACACAGCAGGGTATTTATATAAACTATAGTAGGGTTTCTGTAGCAAACACCCCAGCTGTACCAGTGCAGGAATGGCTGCCCCCGGGGCTACACAGCAGGGTATTTATATAAAATATAGTAGGGTTTCTGTAGCAAACACCCCAGCTGTACCAGTGCAGGAATGGCTGCCCCCGGGGCTACACAGCGGGGTATTTATATAAACTATAGTAGGGTTTCTGTAGCAAACACCCCAGCTGTACCAGTGCAGGAATGGCTGCCCCCATACTACACAGCAGCTTCTTTATATAAATTTCTGAAGTAAACACACAGTGCAGGGCAGCAGCACATTATATTTTAGTTACTTTTATACACTTTCATTTTTTGGTGTTACTGTTCCTTTAAACTATTGACTATCCATTCCCTTCACGTATACAAGTATTTCTAGTCCTGCAATTTTTTTTTTTACTTAATTAGTTATCAGTGAGAGTTAAGGTGGCCATACACGAGGCGATTTCGCTCGTTGTTCGATGAACGATTATATCGACAAACGATCGTATGGCGATCGAGTTCCCATACGATATGCCATCCACGGGCAACGATAATTCGGGAAAGATTTTGTCGCATCATTATCGTAAAATACGTACGATCGTACATCTACGTATGATCGAATGTCGTTGACTTCCGCTGCTGGCAATCGTGACATGCGCAGAGAACAATCGTTGAAAGACAAATGTCTGACACTCACACCAACTGGCAGATTTTATCGTTAAACGACCAAAATTTTTAAACCTGGCCGATCGATTTTGGGGACGATAATGTCGGCTCGTTTAGTGGGCCGACGATCGTTCGTACACCACCAACTATACAATAACTTAACGATAGCATCGGATCGTTCGGGAATCGGTCGTTTGTAAGTAAAAAATCGGTCCGTGTATGGCCACCTTTAGGCTAGGTTTCCAGTGGGCATTGGGTTCCCTGTAACAGAGGAACACGACGCAGTGGAGCTGCTGCACCTTAACTGTGCGTTACGTCCCATTTAGTGAAGCATACAGGCAATGAAAAGCATGCTTCATGCTCACTCAACGTGTTCGTTTATGCACTGCGTGCATTGGGCTTTATTCTTATAGCAGAGAAGTAATTAATTATAACTGTTTGTGAATTGGGACATTTAAACTTGCTTTATTTTTATTTTTATTCCCATTTAAATTTAGTAGGTGTCGGAGTCGGTTCATTTTTTGCCGACTCCGACTCCAGGTACCCAAAATTGCCTCCGACTCCTCGACTCCAACTCCGACTCCACAGCCCTGTTTGTAGCATTGGATGCTTATTTTTGCAGGAAGTTATTGCAGGCCACAGTGATGTAATCATTTAGCCTCACTGCTGCCTTCTCATTGGATTTTGGGGACAGCTTTAGTATGTCTCCATAGTCTCTATCTCTAAAAGACACTTATAAGAGAAAAGGGGATTTTGTGATACTCACCTTTCTCTGGGAACGTCTGTTCTCTTCGGACATCTGCTTAATTTGCTCTTATTACTGCCTATTTTAAGTACAGCGCTTTTGGCATTTTTCATGTTTTGTTGCCTTACAACCTGGAATTAAAATGGATTGTTTTGAGAGTTTTCATTTACAGAACATGCCTAAAATTTTGAAGATTGTTAAGCAAACAACAAATAGGACAAAATAACAGAAAACTTCAGCGTGCATAACTGTTCACCCCCCCCCAAAGTCAGTACTTTGTAGAGCCAACTTTTATGGCAATCACAGTTGAAAAGTCGCTTTGGATAAGTCTCTACGAGCTTGCCACTGGGATTTTTGCCCATTCCTCAAGGCAAAACTGCTCCTCCATGTTGGATGGTTTTCGCTTGTGAACAGCAATCTTCAGGTCTGAAGACGGTTTGGACTTTGGCTAGGCCATTCCAAAACATTTAAATGTTAAACCACTCAAGTGTTGCTTTAGCAGTTATGCTTCGGGTCATTGTCCTGCTAGAAGGTGAACCTCCATCCCAGTCTCAAATCACAGGCAGACTGACACAGGTTTTGATCAAGAATATCCCTGTATTTAGCACCATCTAGAGACTTACCACAGGTTCATGTTTTAAGTTCTGATTGGACCAGTTTCCCAGTCCCTGCCGCTGAAAAACACCCCCACAGGATGATGCTGCCACCACCACGTTTCACTGTGGCGATGGTGTTCTCGGGGTGATGGAATGTGTTGGGTTTGCTGCAGACAAAGTATCTTTCTTGATGGCCGAAAAGCTCAATTTTAGTGTAATCTGACCAGAGCACCTTCCTCCATACATTTGGGTTGTCGCCCACATGCCTTTTGGTAAACTCAAAATGTGCCTTCTTATTTTTAAAGTTAAGTAATGGCTTTTTTCTGGCCACTCTTTCATAAAGCCCAGCTCTATGGCTTATTGTGGTCCTATGGACAGATACTCCAGTCTCTGCTGTGGAACTCTGCAACTTTTTCAGGGTTACCTGATTAATGCCCTCCTTGCTTGGTCCGTGAGTTTTGGTTGGCAGCCCTCTCTTGGCAGGTTTGTTGTGGTACCATGTTCTTTCCATTTGAAGATGATGGATGATGGTGCTTAGGGGGATCCTCAAAGATTTCGAAATTTTTGTATAACCCAGCCCTGACAGGTAAATTCTTGAGCAAAGCACTGTATATAGTTTTACTAGTTGCTGTTTAGTTACATCTCATCAGGCAAAACTAGTTATAGGAAGTGGTGAAGAGTATAGCAATAGGGAGGAGGAGCTGCATTCGCTAGTGTACTGCCTCCTGCTTGTGCATGCTATACCCCATGGTCCATGTGTCCCACAGACATCTGAAGAGAAAGGGCTTTAAAGGTGAGTATAACAAAATCCCCTTTTTATGTTCTTCTTATTGAGCTCTAATTTATTTATCAACTTGTCCCTTAACCTCTCAACATCTACGGATCAGGATCTGTGGCCAGTAGCACAGCTGTAGGAATTGGATGTCAGGCATATAGAATAGGTGTCTCTTGATAAAATGCAGTCAATAATTTCAATTTGGTATTTTCTTCTGTTATCTTTGAAATATTATTAAAGCACTATCCTGATAACTATCCTGTTACTACCTGTTGGCCAGCAACCTATGTATGATACAGTTTATTATATAATTATGCTTGTTTTACATCATTGTTACCTCAGGGAGGCTTGTTTGTGTCATATCTTTAAAATATGCAATATATGTATGTTTTATATATACATTGTGATTTGTGTATTTGAGGATGTTCTGTAATTTACTTATTAGATAATATCAGGATACAACAGATGCAAGCTTCAAACACATCCTATTTAGCACACAGTCCCCTCCCTTTTGACCATGGGTAGTTGGAAATTCGATCCTTTCTTCCCCCAAACTGCATTTTCCCAAATTCCATTGTCCAACTTGACTCAGGAATCCATGCTCATTACCCTAAAATTACTTAATGGCCACTGACCAATCAGAACTTAAAACATGAACCTGTGGTAAGTCTCTAGGTCAGGGATCCCCAACCTTTTATACCCGTAAGCCACATTTAAAAGGAAAAAGTGTTGGGGAGCAATACAAGCATGAACAATGTTCCTGGGGGTATAAATAAGAGCTTCAGTTGGCTATTTAATAGCCCCTATGTGGACTGGCAGCCTATATGAGGCTCTGTTTGGCATTATACTTGGTTTTTATGCAACCAAAACTTGCCTCCTTTCCTGAAATTCAATAATAAGCACCTTCTTTGAGGCCACGGGAGCAACATCCAAGGGGTTGGTGAGCAACATGTTGCTCACGAGCCACTGGTTGGGGAACACTTCTCTAGGTTAATAACATGGGTTACATTTTTGTTAGTGTGTTTCTCAAGTTCCTGCAATGAGTATACAGATGCCTGACCCACTGGAAGGATAAGTATAAGGGAAGGCATTAAATGTAAGATATCCACATTAGTTATTACCTTTGTAAATATCTGTATATATTTTAGTTTTAGTGTTGTTTTGCATTTTGCATGTTTGTTATTTCTGTAGATATGTGTCAATAGCTTTGTTTAATAAATGTATATTTTGATCAAGCTATCTCTTTTATTGAAGAACCCTTATAACCACAAATATTTATGCACATGTGTGTATGAGAATAAATATACATATTTACATGAATATATCTTTGACCAATATAATCCGTTATATAAATATGATAAGTATCACATTCATGATTATATTTTTTATGTTCCTGAATTTAAATATACTATATCTATATTTTGTTTTTTATAGTCATGTCTGTTTCTCATGGAAAGGCAGGAAAAGTTGCCAAAGGATATCTGTGATTTGCACGTGTCACTGAAGGCTATATTTGAGGTAAGGAATTTTGATATTGTCTTGCAAAATTTTCCATGGCCATGCCCTAACCCACATTCTCTTTTTGTATATAGAGTTTAAAAAGATTCTGTTTATGCTGTACTTTTTATTTCTAAATTACACTGTTTACATGACTAATAATTCACTCTACCATTTAAGAAATTTTTCTTGAACCAACAAATGTATTTTTTTTAGTTGTAATATTGGTGTGTAGGCAGCCGTCTCAGTGCATTGTGCCTGAGTCTAAAGGTGGCGATGTCGCCAAGCGAGCAGATCTTCACCCGATATCCCCACCTACGGGTGGACGATATCGGGGAGGCATGTAGAGGAATTCGATTCTTTGGCCCGATATCGGAAGCTATAATCGGCCCGTGTATGGGGACCTTAAGCTTTCAGAAGGAGCCAGCGCTACACATTACACATTGGGAGCTGCTATCTTGCTACCTTCCCATTGTTCTACTGATCGGCCGCTGGGAGTGGGGTGATTTCACTCCACGCAGCAGTAAAGTGTGACATGAGTTTATCAGAGCAAAAAGTCACATGGCCACGGCACCCTGAGATATGATGAACATGGCTAGCCCCATGTGAAATTTCAAAGTCAAATTTAAAAATCTATTTGCGTCTTTGAAAAATGGATTTCAGTGCTTGGGAAGCTCTGTTAACTGGTGCATTTTGAAAAAAAACATGTTTTCTTATGACAGTATTCCTTTAAAAAACAATTCTATGTTCCTTTTTTTCCTACTAGACATATGCGAATTCTACTTGGTGCAGGAATACAAAACCAATAACAGACCTTGTGTGGTGGCTGATAACGATGGGAGCTAATGTTGAATGCACTGATTATCCTTTACATGTCATCATTAATCTGTGCATAAAATCAGGTAGTACATATTTAACTGGTTTATAGCAACTAGATATTCAAAAATAAATATTTCAGTATGCATATACATGTTTTGAGTATCTAAGATTGGCATAAAAAGGAATCTGATGGTATAGCTTTTAATGCTAGAAGGCAGGATATTTGACCATTCTTGCATCCATGCCTTTTGTAATTCATTCATGAGTGTTACTTGTAAACGCACATTGCAAGTAATACGTCACTTGACAGGACCAGTGTTCCCTCTAAGAGCCACAATTTACGAGTTCAGCGCACACAGCACATAGTCAAGAAGGAATTAGAGGGAACATTGGACAGGACTCGGCGCATACTTGCAATTCCCATTTATGCCACTTAATGTGCATGCTTCTAATGCTGCTATAAAAGTGTAATGGTCCTCACAATTTGAAGTCCAATCCTTTTGCCTTAGTGCATACACTATGGAAAGAAAGTTAAAAGGTTTACTCTATCCTTGCTATCACATTGTTGTTAGAAGAGAAGTTTATATAATAATTATTTTAGCCTTTGATCTCCTTTTCCATAGCTATCCTTTGGTTTGCCTATATAGGTGGGTTCTAGGCTGTCAAGTCATGCTGACAGATGCAGTTGCATATCCAAAATTCTATTCCAGGGAGCTGCAGTGGATATCTGGCATTTAACCAAGGGATTAGTGAAATGCTGATGTGGTGCAATATCTAGAATGGGAAAATTTGTTATATAGGCTGGAATACATTTTAATGGATTTTGTTTCAAATCACAAAATTTTAAGTATGACCATCTGGTGTTATGTAATAAGAGATCCAGAAATGCAAGTCTAACAACTTAAGGAGATTTACTTAGTATGATGAACCTTTTGTACCAGTACTGCACAGATTGTTATTTAGCAAATAAATCAATATCTCCCTGTAACATACCACCACTCATTTATAACCACTGCTGCAGTTGTGGTTGCACAGGCATTCATTAAAGGTACTTTTGTCCTTACACTTATGCATAGTTGTGCTCAGTCCATCCCACCCCTTTTTGTACCTTATTCATGTATTCATATATGGCATCATAATTACTGTCTGCTTTAGCTGATTATATTTGCGCAAAACATTACGTGCCATGATATACTGGGTTAAAAACCAACATGTATGCTTTGTATATACAGGTATAGGACCTGTTATCAAGAATGGGGTTTTCCGGAAAAGGGATCTTTCCGTAATTTGGATCTCCATAGCTTAAGTCTACTAAAAAATCATTTAAATATTGAACAAACCCAATAGGCTTGTTTTGCCTCCAGTAAGGATTAATTAGATCTTAGCTGGGATCAAGTACAAGGTACAGAGAAAAAGGAAATATTTTTTAAAAATTAGAATTATTTGCTTATAATGGAGTCTATGGGAGATGGCCTTTCCATAATTCGATACTTTCTAGATAACGGGTTTCCGGATAAGGGATCGCATACCTGTACTTGGAATATAGAATTGTGCTGGTTGTTTTGGGAGTTTACCCTAATTATTACTTTTAAGAAGCGCTTGAATTGACACAAAATCCATGGCTACAATAGTAGATATAGTAATTAATAAATATATCTAGCTGATCCAGTAAATTATTCTGCCTAAGCAATTAGTACACAACACATTTTCTCCACTGATGTATTTGCTATGCCATGCACCATCAACACAACCAGGGGCGGACAGGAGCAGATTGGCTGGCATAGAATGCAACTAGCTATATGCGTCACTTGCCTAAGGAATTAAGTATATTTTCCAAGCAGGAGATTTTGTTTTACTTTGCTTTGCTTACTTTGAATAAACTTTAATATTCTTTTAATTCAAATTAGCACCCCTTTCCTCACATAAGGATGGCTGTAATTTAGGGCATTTTAGCTCAGTGAAACTGAAGGTCATCCATGTTTAATATTCTGCAATGTTGGCCCAATAATCCAATTAAGCTATACTGACTATAGCATTTGGATCAGGTAGAATAAGCACTTAAAGAAGGATTAATAAACCACTTAGCACAGTACAGCATTTATCATAATGTCTTTGCACAGTTGGTAAGAAGCTACCAACTGTATGTATAGATAAAATAGTAATCACTACTGGGGTTTGGTGAACTTTATCTTGATTTTCTTATCCTAAGTCTACAACTTTCAGCTTTTTGGTTATTTGTGACAGTGTAAATTGTCTTGGTAGCTCCTCACAACTTTATTTTCTTGATCATTTTGCTTTTGTACTACACAGGATACATTTGCCATCTGAAAAAGCTGTACATAAATGCAGCCCAGCTTTAGAATAGCTTTAATTAATGATTCATGGATGTATGAAAAGTATTTACATGCTGTGCTGCAGTTCCCCATAGAATCCAATTTTCTCAATATTCTACTTGCAGATTAAATATAATTGCTAATTGGTTGATATGTGTTACTGCACAGGGGCACATTTGCCTAGTGTAAATAAATTAGCCCTATTATCTCTTATGCCAAATTTAAAAAGTGCCTCTTTCCAGCTTCAAAATTACATAAATGATAGTTGCTGACTGGCGGATTGCAATTTGTGGGGAGCTCCCATGTTTACTAAGGTGCCAAAGACATACATACAGAATACAGTATGTCAGAACAAACACAGCAATTTGTCAAGTGATCACTTGATTTGTGCAGCTTTGTTTGCAAACATAAATATCTGAATTAAGCACCATCTATTTATATGGTCTGTGCATTGTAATATTAAGTTTACATGCGATCTTTTCTTTACAGTTTTTATTATTACTGGACAACTTTAAACACTCCTACTTATATATATTCATAATTTTTCTTTAGATGACAGCAGCCTCTTCAAGCAGGTTTTGAAGAATAAACCATCTTTAAGAGAAAAAATCAATCAGAAAGATAAGGACGGAAAAACGTTGCTGCATATAGTAGCTTCTTCTTATACATCTCACTCAGGGTATACAGTGAAGCGTAAGTTTTTGTAACAATCATATAATCTTAGTGTAAAAATAGGTATGCTTATTCTTTTCAGCAGGTAAGTAATCCCTAAAATAAAGTGGCTATGAAAATGTTTGTTTGATTCAAGTGCATCATTCCACAATTCTTGCACCATGTATTTGTAGGGTCAGCCAGGACCAGAACTAGAGGTAGACAGAAAAGTCATGTACCTAGGGAGACACAAACTTTGGCACATACCGCTTCACTAACCTCGAGTTTGGATTTCTGAATTTACCTCACTGCCTGTTAATGTGCGATGGCTGTGATGTGCTCCTCACCATAGCGAATTTGAAATAAAGGTTGTGGGGATAATGAACTAACATTGCAAAATTTATTACATTTTAAGAAGACAGGCATTTGTTTTGCAGACCTTCATTTGGTCTATTGCACATTTGTATTTGTGTCCATGGTATGGACGGTTCATTTACCAGCTGCAGGTAAATTCTCTAATCTAATCTCCTTTCAGCAATTTGTCTCTACATGCAAGATTCAAGTCATTCTCTTTTTTCATTGGGTGGAGTTAAGTTGCTGAAAGACTTTTAAGATCTCTTCAACCAGAGACTGATATAGACCCTTGAAAGTAGAGACTTGCTTCATTCAACCAGTTAGAAACAATATTATTAATATCTTCATAGTGTAAGAAATCTAAAGAAATGTATATATATATTTTATTTCATTTGCTTTAGGGTAAAGTTTTTTTTGCTTTGTCTTCAGTCTTTTAATTCTCTGTCTGTTGATATGTAAAAATCCCAATGAAAATATACAATATATAGTAGTGTAGTGTAGTAAATGTTGGGTGTATAGTGATATCATTTGAAGGGTGGCATGTTAACCATAAGTTCTGGAAAAAGCCCTTGAGGTCAAGTGGGAAGTGGGGGAGGTTGGGCAAGAACAGTCACCTAAAGATTTTGGTTGTTAACTCTTCTTGTCCAAGTTGGCAATCTGTTGACCTGTGTATGAGGCTAATACAGTGCCCAATTATTATTTGATTTGTTTTAAAACTTGATTAGAAAGGCTAGAATATGCTTTCTGCCAATGATTACAATTTACAATGGAGGCAATACTTAGTAGATGGGAATTCAGTGGCACCTGTGTAGTCCAATCATTTGTCTGGGGGCCCAAAAATTAGACCAGCCCCATTTGGCCTATCACTTATACGATTACCAAGGTGGTGGCAGTAATTATACAGTGGTAAACTGAACCCCAAATTTTAAAATTTATATTTGCCAAACATTTTGACACCAACATGCTAATTTATTTGTGCACTTGTTCTATACCGGTGCATTAACAGTCAACTGCACAATAAAGTACAGTATAACATGGCAATGTAGCTAACTAAATGTATTTTACTAGGTCAGACACAAGACATAAAGATGCTATTGGATTATGGAAGTGACCCATCTATTCCAGATGAACAGAAAAATTATGTTTCTGACATATTGAAGAGAAGTAAAAACTTTAAAGCTGAGTCCATAATAAAAAAGGAAATGGAAAACCTGGCCTGTCATTCATTTAAGACCAAAGAACTAGAAGGTACCATATTAAAAACAAAAGGAAACCATGTCTTATTAATAGAAAATGTACTTTTGCTTGTGGCTAGGCCCATTTGGTTGAAACCCATTTGCTCTTACATTTTTTTTTACTGGATTTAGACTCAAGCTAACACTAACTTATTTAACATTAGTTTTTATTGTAGAAGGAATGTTTAACACGAACACCGACTTTTAAATCCTATATATATATATATATATATATATATATATATATATATAGATATAGATATATATATATATATATAGATATAGATATATATATATAGTTGAGTGAAGAATGTTGCAACTTGTTGTTTGTGCTACGATGTTCCATTCTTTCACTAGCGAGCGATTCCTTCTTCAGCGTTTCTTCTGGGCCGGCTCATGCGCATTAGAGTGAAAAGCCGACTTTGTTGTTAAAGTTCAGCCTTTCACTCTTATGTGCCAACATGGAAGAAGGAAGCGCTCGCTTCTACCCCGGGCTGGTGCGGTTTTCTCCTTGCAGGGGCACCAGCCCGGGGTACAAGATAAGCGATTAAAGTCACTTGAGGGGGGGGGCTAACATTTTGGCACCCCCAAGTGACTTAGCCTTTCCTTCTCCTTTAAGGTAAATACTTTTTTACCCTAACTAAAGCTTTAGAATTTTTCGTTTTAATAAAAATGTGCTGACATTTTATGTTTATCTGTATGACTGAAAATTGTCACCAAGGACTGACCCCCATGATATAATAGGCGTGAGGAGTACACTGTAGATTACATCACTGTGTGTAATCTACAGTGTATACCTCATACCTATGATGTCATGGGGGGGTCGGTCTTGGTGTAAATCTTCAGTGACTACTGATTCTTTCTGTTTGGTTTAGGGAACTGTTTTTGATGTCTTGATAAAGGTCCTCTGTGTAGGACCGAAACATCGACTTACACCTTTAAATTTTTGCACTTATTTTAAGTCCCATGAGTGCTCTGTGTTCTATATGCTGATTTTGCAGCAGCAGCTGGGCTTTTTTTTGCCCCTTTTTGGGTGAGTGCGCTGCCTTTCAAAATAACTCTCTCTATCTCTCTATTTTAAATATAAAATATCACTGCACACATTAGGTCTGCATTAGTGACTTTCCTTTTCTTTGGACATGGTGTGTATGGTGGTGTTTAATATTTGTATCACATCTCAGGCCCAGGCAAGTTTTTTTGAATATTGCTGTGGGCCTATATGTCACATGCTTACACACAATTTTTTTTATATGGGTTTATTCAACATGCATTTGATTAATATATACAGCTGTGCTTGATTTTTTTTTCATCTCCCCCCCTCCTTAGCAACACTTTCAGAGAAGCATGAACTACCAACTCAGGAAGAAAAATCCCTTTCATTTGTCAGTGCCTTGGAACAATTTATATCTTTTTGCAAGCAGGAGAGTGTACCAACACTTAACTTCTTAAAGCACAAAAAAGTTAGGGGTTTTTTGCATATTCTCTCCACCATAAAAGGTAATATATATTATTTTACTATACTTGTATGTTTCTTAGCTTTAATATTTATATATTTGGTCATTTGTATTTATCCGATTTGTAAATTCCGCAGAAGACATATGTTATACATGTGCTTGTTTACTAATAGATGTGCCATTATTATTTTAAAGAGGATAATTGTATAAGATAATAATATAGATAATTTAAATTTTGTCCCACTGACAAAATCGGAACTGAGTTAAAGGATCAGCAGGAAACAGTTTCAGGAGAAGTTTCAGGATACAGGGACCTATGGAATGTAGCTAGAAAAAAGACAGAGCAAGGATGTTAAGGAACAGCCTTTAAGCTTGGGTATATACAGGACTCCCATGTTTTGGACATTGCATTTGTATTTGTAGATAATGGTTTGGGCTTGTGTTGTAGTGGGTCTATGCTGGGCATTAATTGTTTAGCTGCTGTGAGGGCAAACTTTTATCTAAGCTGTGCACAAATATGGTACACAGAAATTTGGGTCCAGCGCATACAAAAATCGTGTGCATGGAGAAAACAACATTTATAAAAGTGTGGACATAGCACCTCCAAAAGAAAGGGAACATTGGGTGAGAGGCATACAGTATAAGGTGGTGGAACAGGGAGTACTTGTATTTTGTTAGCCAAAACTTGCTATTTAAACAAAGCTTGCTGATGTTATCATGGACTTGCTGGGGATTATAGCTGGGTGCATTATGAACAAATATATGGATATTTATAATACAATTTATTTGTTAACTGCTGCTTAGTAATCAACTGAATGATGTGCAAATTAGGGGATGGGTAGGGGCTGGAGGGGGAACGCCCCAGTACCTTCATGTCGACCCTTCATGAATAGAGTGCTGTCAATAGCATGCTGGCTCCGAAACAAAGCCAGTAGACCTGCAGTAATTAATTTTGCATGGAAGGCAGGGTGAAAAGTGAAAAAACCTGGGAGACTGCTCCTCCTGTTTTTTTGCACCTGTCCTTCCACATCAAAAATGGCTAATGGAAATTTTGGTTTCTAGTTTCAGAAAATGTATAGCCTAATTTATTTTAGTTTGAAGCTCTCAATTTGGTAAGCAAATAGGTGTATTTATGGTTACTGTCAAGTTGTTAATATTTTATTTGTACTTAATAACGACACCTCAATTTTTTACTGTAAAAGATTGGGGATTTGGTTTTAAGTCCACATGTGCACTTAAGATTTCTTTTGTTTCTATGTTCCTTTTGTCTTTCTTTAAAGATATCCCACCTGGCCTGGATTGTGATATCCCAGAGTATGTTGTGCAAGAACTAATCACACAGCTGATAATGCAACAGAGGTGGCAAGAAGTACTGTTACTATTAACTGGAACTGTCAGTGGAACATCAGCAGGGGACAACAGAGGACTTTTGAAAATGTGCCCACTCCCTGACATCAACATTGGCCACGTGGTACATCATCTCAGTCCCAAATCAGAAGCTCGTCTGCCTCTAGTCAAATTGTTATTAGACCAAGGAGGTAAGAGAAGCCATGCCACTGTACAGTTTAAGGTCCCTTCACACTAATCTTCCTTTGACTTATTTCTCGCATTTCTAGGTGTACAGAGAAGTGAGAATGCAGTTTGCTTCTGTGTCTGGGGCCCAACAGGCTGCCACCTGAGGGGCCCCACCGCAGTTGCAATTTTTTCCAGTTGCTGCCATCCTCTACCCCCCTCCGCACGTGCCACGTACATTATACTTCCTCTTTGTGGCTGTAGTTGGGGGTGGTGGGGCTAAGGTTCTAGTGTGGAGCCAAAGGAAGTCTGGGCCCACTGGGTTTTTTCGGGTGTCCCTCAGGCCCAGTCTGACCCTGGCAGCTTATATATATATATATAATCCTGCACTTTATGCTATATTAATGTATACTGCGTTATAGTTTACTTTTGCTGTTGAGCTATTTAACCTTTTATATCCAAAACACATTTTTGATGTGAGATTCCAGTTAAAATTTCAAAATACCCTTTTTATTAACATTAGTGCCAGACCACTAATGCAGAGCTTACAGCTAGGATATATCAGCCTAACAGCACATTTCTTTTATCTTGGTATGGTCTGCCTTAACCCTTTCACTGTAGGAAATTGCAGCAACAGACTTGCCACTTGATGTGGTCTTAAACAAAAGCACATTTCCAGTGTAAAATCTGCTGAAATTAGTTATTGGAATATTGGTGTTATATTATTCCATAGAGATGATGGTTATTCTTGTTCATACTATGTGGCTGTGTTTACCTGGTATGCTCAGGGACTATGCCACAGAAGCATTGCTACTTTTTGATACACATATGGTATAAAAGCTAAATGAAGAAAAGTTTGAAAAATGTAAATCGAGTTAAAGTTTTATTTTGAAGTATTGTAGTACGTACTATGTTTTTGTGAGAATGTGAATTGCCATTTCAGCTTCTTGAGATGTCACTAAATGCAAATGAATGGTTCCATGATGCCTTTCAATGTTTAAGATTCTGTATGGATTGTTGGTTAAAATTAAATCAATTTCCCACATTCCAGAACTTCTACATAATATATATATATATATATATCCAAAAAAGACCAGCAACACCGAGTTATATTCCAAAAACAATCAATTGTGTATTAAAAACGCATGAACAGCCAACGTTACGTTTCGGTCCCCATCGGGAAAGGTCCCGATGGGGACCGAAACGTAACGTTGGCTGTTCATGCGTTTTTAATACACAATTGATTGTTTTTGGAATATAACTCGGTGTTGCTGGTCTTTTTTGGATATTTAAATCATTTACCTTGCACCCGAGCTAAGAGCTGAAGCAGAGTGCCACCCTGGGTTCGCTATATATATATATATATATATATATATATATATATAAGAGGTTGCTACATTTATCTTAAGTTCTCACAGGGTATATCCCTGAAATTCAAGTTATTTTTTCATCTCATTCTCTACAAATTTACAAGTAGGTTTGAGATTTCTATAGGTTGAGATAGTTTTTTTTTTTTTAGATATTTTTTTATATTAAAATACTCCAGTGTCATGAGTTAGTTTTTAAGTAAACTATGCAATAAAGTAAACATACTATAAACCAATACAATACAGTAAACATACAATACCCATTTCCACCCTCAATGAATGTGAGAAGAAGGTTTAAACATCTACAACTCTCAATTTAGTATAGAGATACTGGTCCCAAAAAAAGCAAATCTGCGGCTATCATGCTGCTCTTCCCCTTTAGAAGGCACAGACCAACAGCAAATTGGTTGCCTTTCAGTTGTAGTGAACTGCTTTTCCACAGGACCATCAGTTATACACCTAGGGCTTTACCGGTTTTAAAAATCAATACGACACCGATATGGCCAAATGTTGCTTTTTCCTGCACTGAGTGTAAATCCCAACAAGACCCCTGTAAAAATCTGTAGCGCCTCTAGTTTGTATTGAGTACTGATTTGGAATACCTTGCAACATGCTGGGGTAATGTTATGTAAAAGTTTGCCTAAATAGAAATGTGCATATTGGAATTTTGTAATCATCATTTATTTAGATTTGGTTGCTTCACCAGTGATGTTTGTCTCTCTAATGTTAATAAATACACCCCTTAATGTGTCAGTGACTGCAGAGAGATTCCCAGTGTACTGCTTTTAACCAGGTGTTGAATGTGAGAGATGCTTGTGGAACTTCACCTGTGGTCCATTATCCTATTTGAGGTGCTGCAAGCCTATCAAACAAAATACATTTTCTACCATGTGTCAGTTTCCTGTAATGAGAAATATGGAACATCCTTCACACTTGGGTGTTTTATGACTACATAGTATAATACCCATTCTAGCCTGGAGCTTTCTCACGTTTTTCTGGAAGCTTGTATATCCAATCATCCTGTGTTTCAAAAATATTAATAGACTGACTATTTTGTCTGTAGATTTTTGGAAGTTTTTTTGATTGGTTGAGAAATGTAACTTTGCTTTTAACAGTCCCTCCAGATGGAGTTGGAGCACTCTGTGAACCACCAATATGTACTTGTCTAAAGAAAAATGACTTTACACTGGCTTACCTATTGTTAAAGGCAGGTGTAAATCCACAGAGTATCACCCTGAAACAAGGGGATACCCCACTGCATGCTGCAGCTTACATAGCCTTGTGCTTAAAAGGTAAGTTTTTTATTTGTTGTTTTTCTTGATTAGTACTTAACATCATATAAGCTAATTGGAGAATTTAGCAGTCAAAAAAACCTTACAGTGTAAATTATAACCCAAAGGGGGAGATTTATTAAGACACGAACGAAATCAAGCGTATTTTCACAGTTTTTTTCGACTTTTTCGTACGCCCACACGAAATTTGGAAAGGTTCTGCCGCTGTTTACAATCGTTCGGTGCGAAAATTTTGTGACTTTCGGATCACCAGTACGATATTATTGTGACAAATATGATTTTTTCGTAAGCATTTTCGTTAAATCATAATTCAAGTAATATGCTTCTGCCCTACATTTTGTTGCTCTGCTGGTCAGACCTTGGGGGCTTGAAAATATATTTTTTACTTTTTAAAACAGGATTTATAAAGAATATATAGGCAACCTTATTTCTCTCACAGTTCATAGTGTGGGTAAATAATTGCCATGTCTAGTTCCTCTGACATTGTTTTCCAGACATGACAACAACTTCTTTCCAAATCAGGTATTGTTTTTTTTATTTCATTATATAATTCATTATTTTTTTATTTTTTTTAAACCTGTTATTTTGCTGCTGCATTTTTTCATGCTTTACCAATTCTGCTGTTCTGAGGTTACTGTCCCTTTTAACTGAGTAAATTAAAGGTCTGTAACTTTAGCAGTGAATAATAACTGGCAAATTATTCTCTCATGGAACAGGGGAACTGTGCATCTAGTCCTTGGCATATTGTACAAATGACACCTAGCATCCTAAGTAGAGAAAGGTTTAGAACCTTTCTGTAGTGATATATTTCCCTTACTGTCTCTACTGCTTCTGCTGATATAGAACTAAATGCAACAACAACAACAACAAACATTTGTAAATCGCTTTCTCCCGTGGGACCCAAAGCACATCTTCCTGTTCTATAAATACAGTAAAGTATCATGTTTTACTAACATTTCTGTGTAACATTCTCATGACTGACTTGGTTAGCCAAAGTTATTCACCAAAATTTCAGAAGGACCAACAAGAAAAATACATTAGAAGTTAAAGCACTTTCTACAGTGCATGTAATCATATAGGCAATTTAGAAATAGGAGCTTAGGAGAAGGGTATTCCATACATTATAGAGCGAGAAACTGAACCCTCTGCCTCAAATTAGCAGAATGAATTGCATACACTTAGGGGCATATTTATTATGCTGTTTAAAAAACAGCGGGAAAATTCGCCATGCATTGGCAGGCTTCGCCATGTAAAAACGGCGTAAAATTGGCATAATTTTTTTACGCGTTTTTTCTTCCACCGGAACTTATGGAAAATAATGGCGTAATATCCGGCATTCAGTCAGCGATCGTTTCCATTTATTTTACACAGCTTTTAACTCCATTTTTTCGGCTAATTAGTTTTACACAGCATAATAAATACGCCCCTTACTGTTTATTTTCTTATTTAAAGGGAATGAAATGCAGTGGGATTTAGTCTAAAGCATGGTATTAAAAGAAATGTCTGCCAGGTTAGCCTTAAGTCACTTTTTCAAATGTTCTTTTCACTGCAGTTGTCTGCAGTTCATTGCAAACAAATTTTTCCTTGCCAGCAAGAAATTCTATCTATTTTGAGTGGGAAATTATGCTTGTTGGCACCCTATAATTCCATGGTAGCAAATAGGAAGACAGCAGTTTGAACAGTACTTACTTCATGGCACTGTTGTGTTCCACAGGGCAGGTCCTCTCCCATTTAATAGATTGTCAAGTGGGAAGAGGGTTTTGACTACTCCAGTTCTCTCTAATGGTGCTATGACATTTCAAATACCCTTGTGTTGTTAGTCTTATTGTTATCATTTGGATTAATTAAATATATTCTATTTTTTATTGCTTTCAGTTGACTGTGGTATCATGATAATGAAGCATCTGCTTGAATTATACTCCTCTAAACCCTCAGAGTATCCTTATTTAAACCCCAACATCCAAGATTGCAATGGGGACACAGTAATGCACATGGTTTTCCAGAGTCCATATCAAAAACAGTATCGGGCAGTAATGGAGCTGCTTTCAAAGTTTGATATAAAACTTACACTAAAAAATAAATTGGGCAAGGATGCCAAACACAGGATAAAGAATACAGATGCCCATTACATTGCATGGAATGAAGCTAATAAGAAAAAAAAGCATGATCCACCTTCCACTTCTTCAAAACCTAAAAAGACTATTTCAAATGGGAATAAGACACACACAAATTTGCAAACAAAGACATCTTTACCTTCTGTGGAAGATTCTGATTATTCAAATGTAGAGGCAGATATAAATATTAACAAGCATGTTTTATTAAATCCCCCAGAATTAAATATGGTAAACACAACCAAACCAACAACTGCCAAAGACATTCTTGTTCAAGTCATCCAAGATTTAATAAAAGCTATGGATTTTACAAGGGCTCCCACAGAGTCTAGAATTCACATGCCCTCTGTTACATCAGCAACAAAGGACAATCATTTGATTTCTGTGTGTTCAAGTGATACCCAGTCACAAAGTGAAGATTTTTCTGAAGTAGGGCAGACAGTAGATGATGTGACTGAGTTTGATGATAATGAACATTCTGCTGTTGGTTGTAATGAATGTGAAACTGATTTGCTAGAGGAAGACTTAGATATTTCAAAGACTGACTTTGGTAATATGACATGGGAAATTGAATGTGCGCCAGAAGCACTGAAAAAATTAGGGAGCAAAGCTGTACCACAGTATATGAAGAATAAAATAATATTCTCTATCCAGAAGCTTGGAAATGGGGAATGGACGCGTAGCCTTCACAAACAGCTGAAGTACTTAAAGTGTGACATTAAGCTCTTTGAAGTAAAACTGGACAAAGGCGCAAGGATGCTCTGGGAACTTGCAATTGATTTTTCACCACGTTGCAGTGAAAAGCCTGAAACACTTATAGAGGATGAATCATCTTCTCATGCCTCCAATAAAACAGGAAGAGTTTACACAGAAATGATAAGGATATGGGACATTGTTCTTGATCATTGCAAGCTCAGTAGTGCTATTGATGTCATATGTCATGCTTACAATCGAGGATTAACTTGCATATTAAGAAAGAAACTTAAAGGCATCACTAAACCTCAGTTTTTCTCAAATGTAGAAAAGCGTGTTCCGCTTTGCTTTGTTGAAGACATTGAACTGGAAAGTAATATGGTTCATGTCTTACCAAATTATTTTCCTCCAGCAAGTGCTTCAGAAACAGAATACAGCATAATGAAATTTCATAGTTTCAGTACAGACATGGCACTCAATATTTTAAACAATATTAGTACTAGAGTTGAATATCCCTTTCGTGTTGGTGAATTAGAATATGCAGTTATTGACCTTAATCCAAAGCCTATGGAAGCAATAATATTAATTGGGCGAAGTGGAACAGGCAAAACAACTTGCTGTTTGTATCGCCTTTGGAAGAAGTTCCATTCTTATTGGGAAAAAGCAGAATTAATTGGTGGCCCCTGGCTTGTGAAACAAACATGGCAGAGGAGACATTTTGAAGAAAATGTGGAAAAAAGTGACACAGAAGATGAAGACACTACTGATGAAACAGATAGCACAGAGGAAGAACAGATCTCATTGGAGCTAGATTTGCTCAATGCTGAAGAACAATTATCTGAATCTGAAGATAGAGAAGAAGATCCTTGCAAATTAGAACACTACCATCCAGTTTTTATTACCAAAAACCATGTGCTTTGTCAGGAAGTTCAAAGAAATTTTTGTGAGCTAAGTAAGTCTACACAAGCAACAAATCATTACAAACCAGCTGAATCAAATGTTTACAGGCTGCAAGACCTAAAGGATGACTGCTTCCCCATGTTTGTCACCTCTCAACAATTTTTGTTATTATTAGATGCTTCAATGCCTGATCCATTTTTCCCCAGAAACGAAGATGGAAGTATAAAAAGGAGCATCATTGGCTGGTCTTCTTCAGATGAAATTGATATTCCAGATTTGATGAGAGACTATGATGGAGATGATGGTGAACTAGATAATGACAAAGAGGAAACCGTTTGTGAACTGAAAGAGAGTGACCCTCGTGTGTTTGTGACCTTTGAATTATTTGCCAGTGAACTGTGGCCACAAATGGTAAAGGGAAAATCATGTTATAATGCAGCCTTAGTATGGAAAGAAATAAAGTCATTTTTAAAAGGGTCTTTTGAAGCGCTTAACTGTCATCAGGGGAAACTCACAGAGGATGAGTACTATAAACTAGGCAAGAAAAGAGCCCCCAACTTTCAAGAAGATCGCAAAGAAATATATCGCCTTTTTTCCATATATGAGCAAATAAAGTCAAAAAAAGGGTACTTTGATGAAGAGGATGTTTTATACCATTTATCTTGCCAGTTATCAAAACTTGAAGAGCTACCATGGTCCATTCATGAGCTCTATGGAGATGAGATTCAAGACTTTACACAAGCAGAGCTCTCCTTGCTGATGAGATGCATTAATGACCCCAATTCAATGTTTCTTACTGGAGATACAGCACAGAGCATAATGAAGGGGGTGTCATTCCGTTTCAGTGACCTAAGGTCCTTGTTCTATTATGCAAACAAGAATGCAAAAAATGACGGAAAAAAATGTGTTGTTAGAAAACCAAAACGGATCTATCAGCTATATCAAAATTATAGATCCCATTCTGGTAAGCAAAGCTCTATTTGCAGTATACTATTTGTAATCTAACTATTTGTTAATCCCTATTTCCCTCTGCTCTGTTTATGCTTGCTTTTTTATTCTTTGCTGTGACTGCATTATACTGATCTGAACATTTACTCAAACTAAGTAAGAATTATGGTAATACTGCTAATATTGTTCTCGTGCTGGAACTAATTAACACTAGAAAAATTTACATTTGGGTAGTAGCCAATAGCAACCAATCAGATTGGGTTTTTTGAGGTAGAATAATGATAGCAAGCATTTGATTTGATTGGGGTTAGGATATTGAACTAGAAAAGTTATGTTGAACGTTACTAGTATAACTTTATACAGTATATGGGAAAATAGCCAATCCAACAATTCTCCGTTATATAATTTCATATTATATAATATAAGAAAGGATACTGAAACTGGAAAAATGTTAGGTCCAGGTCTTTTAATTTATCATAGTAAACAGTTTGATGATTGCTTTCCTTGCATAAAGGGGTGGTATTACAACCTTCGGGACTTCAGTCAATAGGCCTTGTCCTGAAAATATTTTCTTACATTTTGCTTCATAAAAGAAATGTTTAGTATTTCTTGCCCTTAACAGGACAGATATTAAAAATAAAAGTTTTCATTTAACAGATATCTAATTTTTCAGAGAAATTGTGAAAGGTAGAAGGCAGTTAGTGAAATTTCCCTTATACCCCCTATTTAACAATAAGCTCATCTGTATCTGTAAAGCCTGTATGATTTCTGTTATTTCTAAACAAGAATATGAAGCCAGTTTCACTTTAGTACTTCCTGTCCCACAGAACATCAAAGCAGCCAATATAGCTAATTATCAGTCCACTAAGAATCACCTGATAATGAGCTGTTCAAAGGCTGCTGCTTAGAGAAGGGAGGGGTTTGTTTGTTCAGAGGTAGGTACAACAGATTGCCTTGTTTATAAATGAAAGGGAGGGTAAGTTCAGTGATAATATCCCAACTTTCAAATTAGTGTTTTTAATGGCACGTTAAAACAATAGGCGGAATTTAATTCAACACTCCTATTTATTGTGTTCATTTTTAGCAAAAGTGTTTTTAGGTGTATACGGTCCCTTTAAGTGAGGAGGTATAAGGTCTAATATTGTTATGCATTTTAAAAACAATAACATAAGTATAATAGTTAATTCTACATACACCAAATAGGGGGTAAAGGGTTTTGAATATACTTAGAGCCATTGAAAATATGTTTGCAATACAAATACATTCTTGTAGTTTGAGGAAAAATGTAGTAGGACGGAGCACGCTAGGACTACTGAGTTTTTAAAAAATATATCAATCTTTATTAGTAGCTTCCATTGCAGAGTTAACAAAACTAGAACTCCCTAGCTTGACGCGTTTCGTGGCTCAAGGCCACTTCATCAGAAGCTTTTGTAGTTTCTTGTAGTTTGACATTTGTTTTGCATTAAAGGGCCTGTGTTCTGTGCTGCAAATATCAGCAGCATAGTGTACCTTTTTACCCTCTTCCTCTGTTTTGATTAAAAGGTTTTAGGATTGTAGCCTACATAATTCAAGGGGGATGCTTAGACAATACACATTTTATTTTGCTGTGAGAGCATTTTTACAATGCTATCCAACCTGTGTTTTGTGACTGCCTTATGCTATATAGAAGCAGTCTTAGTGGGCTCTGGATAGGCATTTCCTGTTCTGTGAAAAAATCCAAGTTCTATGGCAGCCATCAATACTACAAAACTTTGTCAAGTCTAAAAACTAGCAGGAAAATGCCCATAGAGTCCACGGGAACATTTTTGTATTTTAAATTGGGGGAGGGAATTAGCACTTTGCATATTTTAACACATTTGTTTCTATTTGTTAGGGATTCTCCACCTTGCTTCTGGTGTTGTTGATTTGCTGCAGTATTTCTTCCCTGAATCATTTGATCGACTTCCACGTGATTGTGGCTTGTTTGATGGCCCAAAACCAACTGTTCTGGAGTCCTGCAGTGTCAGTGACCTGGCTATATTATTGCGTGGCAACAAGAGAAAAGCACAGCCAATAGAATTTGGAGCTCATCAGGTGGAATTATGCTATAAACATTAAACTTGCAGCTCAACCTTGAACTGATAAATCTGTACATTTATTTCATCTCTTCTTGATTCTTACTGAGATTCATAGTACAAACACCATCATTTTACATCATCATCATCAAAGCAACATAATTTAGAACAAGACCATTTGGGGGCAGCATGTTGGCATAGTGGCTCAGTGCTGCCTTGTAACTCCTCAGTTCTAGGTTCATTTCCAGCTAGGGTATTTGTGAAGCTGAGCTGTAAAGCTTTGTGGAATATGTTGGCACTATATAAATTAATCATTTGCAACTAATAAATGGCAATCCTTAATAATGTTATTCAATTCATATATGAAAGTAGGTGTATTAATTATCTTAAAATAGAAAGCTACATATTAGGTTTATAAATGTGCTCAATATTAAGGGGGGCAGTATTGTAGAGCATGTAAACTCAAAAATAAAATGTATCCTATGAAGGAAAATATCATTCTGAATCTTCAACTTATGAATTAAACATTGAATGGTATTGCAGTTGAAAGCAACACTTGCCTATCCCTTTTTGACTGGTTAAAATACATCACAAATTGGATATTACAATGCAGAAGATGAAACTATGCATAAAACTGCTTTCATATAGCGTAAAGTGCCATAAAAAGTGATAATCTTTATATGCTATGTAAACTATACAGTCATACCTTCCCTCTCGTTTTAAAAATGTATATGTATTTCAATAAAGGGAGCACAAAATTATAGTGATAGTATCTGCTAAGCATAATAAAGCAAGGGGTGCCTCCCATCCACTAGATAAAATTAGTATATGCATGTCGAACAGAGAAAGTGTACACCCATAAGTGAAAATGTTATTGAGTTAATAACGCTAGTAATATAGTGCCTATGAAATAAATACATTTGATAAAAATATAAAAGTAACTAGGTTATTATTACTTGAAATGCAATTAATTTGCATATATGTTAAATGTTTGTTGATGCTTTTCCATAAAAATATGTGTGTCTGTATCACTAGCAATAAACCACAATCTTTTTAAAATAGTGCTAGCCCAGCATTACCTCAGCACTCAGATCTATTACACCGCACTGGGCAGCGGATCATTTGTACTCCGGCTGATAGTATGATCATACCACTTAAAGCCCAGCATGGCATGACTCATTCAGCCTATAACATACCTTAAAATACCTAAAACTATTGTCTTGATAGATCCTATAAAACTATTTTATTACAACCTAACTTGTGTTATAATTTAGCAACTACCATTTAATACCTCTTCTTCTTGTAGTGTGGTTATGTAATGCCACTTTCATTAGTATACCAGCTGTCAGTTGTTTAAGGAGGAATAGTTCCATCTATAATGTTCAGTGGAGCCATAGAGCTTTTATATTCATGACCTGACCCCAAAAGCCCCATAAAAAACTAAACTAAAAACTAAACTAAAATTTTTTCAAATACAAATATTATTAGACTATGTGAATATACGAGTTTGAATCCCGAAATGGGAAAAATTCGGATTAAATATGATAATTTCTGATGATCGCAAATATCACGAAAGTGCTTACAAAAAAAATCGTATTAGTCACGATAATATTGTGTTGGCGATCCGAAAGTCACAAAATTTTCGTATCGAACAATCGTAAACAGTGGGAAAACCTTTCTGACTTTGATCCTTCTGTGCATGATTTTGGAAGCCTCCCATAGGACTCAATGGCACTCTTCAGCTCCAGCCTGGCCCAAAGAAATTTTATAGCAAAGTCACAGAAAATAACAAATACAAATTTTTTGTATTTCGTACCTGTCATACTTTAATAAATCAGCCCCTAAATGTAATATTAGGTACAATACTATATTACATTTTCTAATAGACATGTAGAGAATATCTTAGTAAATATTACCAAATATAATGATATTTTCTTGGAGTTGGAGTTCTCATTAAGACATGTTGTATATCCAAATAATGTCCAGTGAATAACACAGTTCTAGCAGTAATAAAATTGTGGTGGAATGTCAGCACACATTATCATACCCATAACTATTCTACCTTAATTTTGCATGCACACCAATGTCAATACAAGCATTAAAGATAATTTAATAGTAATACTACAGTTTGGAGAGGTTACCAGGTTATCTGTATTTCCTTGTGCGCTGTGGGTGGTCTCAGTATTATTATCTATACTTTTTGGGTAGAATATCATGAACCTTAGTGTATTATGTGTAACCTTTGTCACTGTTTTTAGGTGATTTTGGTTAAAAATGAAAGTGCCAAAGAGAGGATCCCAGAAGAACTGAGTTTGGCTTTGGTTCTAACAATTTATGAAGCTAAAGGTTTGGAATTTGATGATGTTCTCCTGTATAACTTCTTCACTGATTCAGAGGTACTTGTACAATGTGTTCGTCAATCATCATTTTCAAAGGGATGTTCCTAACAATTGAATGTATTGTGAGTCTCTTAAATTATAAAGGGATATGATATTCTGTAAGAATTATATTAGCTGTTTAGAATGATAGGTATATACCATTTTTATGAGAGAATAAGTATTTGTCAGGAAAAAATAATACCTTAACCATTATTGCCTGCTCTAGATTATACAGTATATGTCACCTCTGTCAGGTCTGAATTGTGAAATTTACATTTTCGGGTTACTTTTTAATCTGCTGAGTATTGTCTGGCAGCAAATAGTGGGCCAAAATCATCCACAGACAGTGGGTGAAATTGGAGATTTACCTGTTTAATGTGTTCTAGAAGTGTCTATTCAAATTAACATCATACTTTTTAATTTTTCATGGTTTACTATTTGAGTATGAAAACAAACATGCTGGTTATCAGGGGCAATAACTGCATCACAATATGCATAAAAGCACACACATATAAATACTAAGGCTAATTGCACATTGTCACAAAATAATATTGACTACAACATACTGAATTGTAACTTTAATATTGAAGCTATCACACTAGGGCTGCACCAGTGTCCAAACTGGGGAGCATGATGGGCGAAGGGGAGATCAGATGGCATGGTAGGGTGGGGGAAAAGGAGAAGTGTATGAAAGAAAAAAAAATGTTGTGGTGAATTACTGAGATCAGAATATGTGTTTTTGATGCTTTTTATTTAATATGATGAAGCTTATATTACATTTTTATTTTCCTTTAAGGTAGAATTACCCTTGTAAGTGTAATTTAGGTGTGTTCAATGTTAAAATGATAAAGTCGTTGCCCTAATTTTCTTGTATACACAATATTAAGTGAAATATATGTGTGTGTTTCAAATTTTGTAATTTTGCGATTTTACCTCTTTTTAAGGCTTTCAAGGAATGGAGAATCATTTCAACCTTTAGTCCAGAATCTCATTCAAATGTTGAAAGCCAGCCGCTAATTGAAATTTCTATGGATAAAGTATGTATGCCTGTTAATAGGCAGTTAACAATGAATCCAGAACTACATAAGGTACTTATTTATTTTCTCTTTTATATTAAAATGCTGATTTTTCTTAGAAGATGTGATTTTAGATGTTCTTGCTCATTTTTAGGGGCACAATGTATATATATATTGCATCCCAAAGTGTTACAGGGAATTCTCAGTTTAATATGGTATGGTTTCTAGATGCTGAATGTTGAACTGAAGCAGTTGTATACAGCTGTCACCAGAGCTCGGGTTAACCTATGGATATTTGATGAGAGTCAGGAAAAACGTGCTCCAGCATTTGGATATTTTATCAAGGGGGACTTTGTCAAAGTAGTACGAACAGATGAAAACAAAGGTACAGTTCCAACATTGAGAAAATGGTAACTCTTTTAATATCCATTGGCTGTGAATTGGAAAAAAGACAGACTAAAGCTTCTATTCAAAAGAACATGGCACTGGAATAAAATTTAAGGTCACAACAGTTCATCCTAGATTTGTTTACCCCTTTGTTGCTTTGGACATATGGGGTACACATTTAGCAGAAAAAACATTGCCAGATACATTTTCAAAGTGAGACTTCCTTTAAAATGGAATATTATGAGTTTTTCATATATGTTTTGTTATAATTATTCAGTTTACCTATTAAAGGACAACCACCACTCCATTAGACATTATTTCACATGGCAAGCAACCATATTCTACTTAAGTTAGAGCCCTAGAAAACTTGTATTTCTTTCTCCTTCATTTAACCCTTTGTGCTCCAAGCCTCTAGATTGGGTTACCAGAACACTTGAAAATTCAGGCACATGTCTAATAAAAGTATGTAGTGATTGTATTTAAAAGAAATTGCAATCAGTGCAGCCCCTCTAGCTGGATTTTGTAGGCACGCCCCTAATATATTTTCGTGATCTGGTAGCCCTACTGAAGAGCATTAATATAAGATTGAATACGTTTTTTAGATGTACAAATTTAGTTATTCATACTGAAAAAAATATTTTTTTATGTAGATCTTGATGACAACATGTTTGTGAGAACATCTACTAAAGAGGAATGGATTTCCAGAGGAGACTATTATGCCAGCCACAAATGCTGGAAAGTAAGTGTACACTACTGCAGTTTATACAAATTCTGAAACTTGCTGTCTTCATTGTGAACATCAGACAAAAGCATAAGGTGTTTTTTTGCCTACAACAGACTCTTATGGTAATTGTGCTGAACCTGCGAGTTCAATTGCAAGTCAGCAGTTCAACTAGATTACCATAGTAATCTCTGCAGGGGTAGTTTGGGTGGCCTCCTCCCTAAAGATAATGGGGAAGAGACTAAAGTATTTGTCACAGATTCAGTTCATTTGTCTATTGCAGCTTTCAATTTTTCTGTTCATCCCTACTCTCTATTTTCTGTCAAAATTCATATATTATCTTTAGAAAGTCAGTGTGTTTGTTGATTTTGGCTCTGTTATTGGCTGTATATCTAGAATCCCTGCCATAAGCTAGTGCAGGTCTTAGTATCCCTTTAAGATAATACGAACTAGTGGGTGGGAATGTTGTACAAAGCACCAACAGCAAGAGTCAATGTAAATGGCCATCTCTCTCCAGAGTTTTCTTTATCCATGGGTACCTGACAAGACTGCCCATTATCACCCCTTTTATTTGCCTTGGCCATAGAGCCCCTCGCTAATCCGACACTCCTCAGCTGTAACAGGTTTTAAATTGGGGACTGTAAAAGAACCTATATCCTTATACGCAGTGATGTCCTGTTGTACTTGGACTCTCCCGGTACTTCACTCCAGGCAGTCTTGCGAATAGTCAAACACTTTGGACACTCTGGTTTAAGGATCAGTTGGGACAAATCTAGTATCTTACCTATAGACCCAAATATTGATCCAAATATGTTTTCCCCCACCCCTTTGCAATGGATTGATACATTTAAATACTACAATCCATAAGGAGCTAAATGCTTTTATCCCAAACAACCTAGACCCCACTCTTAAAGCCATGAGGGAGAAATTGATGGTGTGGGCTAAACTTCCCCCATCCATTTGGGGAAGAATTAATTTACTAAAGATGATATTTCTCCCCAAATTTCTTTATATCTTTCACAACTCACCAACCCTTATTCCACCAAAGTTTGTCTCTAGATAAAGCACAGACTGCCTTCTGGTGGGCCAAAAAATATTCTAGATTTCCTCAAGCTGAGCTTAGAGTATTGGTTACAGGGGGGCGGGCCTAGGTCTCCAACACTGGCAATTTTATTTTTAGCTGCACATGACTATTATGTCCAATGGTGGTTCTGCCCTGATCCCACCAACCCCAATGTTCACCTACAGGCAACCGTAGCCAGTTCAATGAAGTCACTGATAAATATCCCATTTCGTAAGCTATTGGACATTCTAACTTACTACCCAATCATTGTGACACCCTACATAACATGGCAGATGATGCTACATATTTACAAACTGAAGCCCCTAATCCTATCTACAAGTTTGTCGCTATGGGATAATACTCACCTCCCCAACTTTCATCAAATTGCACCATATCTAGTATGGCCCCACTGGGGCATATGCACGTTGGGGCCGACGCCAGGGGCCCTATTACCTAGAGACCAGATCAGGCACACAGAAACTGGAGAGTTGCTCCCTTGGGTCTCATACCTACAACTCCAACAGGCCTTCCAACAGTAATTCCAAAGAACCATAGTGTCATTTGTCCTTACTGACATTGAAACTACTCTCCGAAATTCCTCCTCTAAAAAGATGATCACCAGACTATACTCCCTACTTCTCATTACCATCCAGTCTCCTATACAGGAATACAGCATGGCGCCAGGACTTAATGGAGCTACACTGCATGGCTATGCCCCCAAGTATACAATTTCTGGGAACAGGTCCTAAACTATATTCAGAATACAACATCCCTCCCTAAAATACTTACGCCTAAGGTACAGGGGAAGGGGATGCCCCCAAAATATGACAAGGTATGGGGAGAATGCGTCGGAGCTATAGACTAATATTATTTTGGCACCCCTCTGAGAATATAACAACTCCTTCCACTGGGAACCCCAAAATCCCCTCTCTTCTCTTGCAGTTTGGAGCCTCCGACTGATTAATATTGGTGTACTTGATGTATCTTAGACACATAAATGAAACACGTTTGTAGAACCAATGCTGTACTGTTTATTGTTGCTTTTTATGTTATAAATGCAAAATAAAAACCTTTGAAAAAAAAAAAAAAAATATGCCTTTATAATGTGCACATCAGTATGTTTAACTGTCCTTAAAATGCATACAGGTTGCTGCTAAGTGTTACCAGAAGGGAGAGGCAACTGAGAAGGAGAAATTGGCTTTTGCCCATAATGCTGTTTTACATTTGCCAGAAAAAAAAGCTAGTTCCAGGTGAGGATACCTTTAACTGCCTGGGAAGGTCTACCTGTAGAATATACATGTGATCAAAAACATGATTATTTTGTTTCCTTTTTTCCCTAACAGGGAAAAGCAAATGGAGTATTTACGGCTTGCAAAAACATACATGGAATGCAGAGAACCAAAACTAGCTGTCAAATGTCTAGCATTTGCTAAAGAATTTCACCTTTGTGGAGAACTCTGTAGAAAGCTTGAAAAGGTACAACGTGCATATATTCTAACCATTTATATTTCTATAATATTGTATTACAAGAGATATTAAATGCTTAGTATAATGCTTATATAGTAGTACTCAGGAAGATGTCTTTTAAAACACTTTTATAAGGGAAACTATACCCTTGAACATTGCAGGTTTCTAAAACATGTAACACATAAAACAGCACTTATGTAAAACCCTGTTTCATACAAATAAAGCCTTTTTGTGAAAAATAGATTTAGCTAATAGCATGTTCCACTGGCTCATATGATTCAATGTGTTCATGCACAAACCAAGAGCACATACATGCTAAATTACATAAGCCAGTGGACAGAGCTCTGTCTTTTACTCCCACACTTCTTCCTGTTACAGTTAAGTATTACTGTTTCTGTTTAAGTATTCATTCTGAAGGTATAGATTTCCTTTAATTGAAACATTTGGTACAAGGGATTTGCAAAAGTACTGCAAATTTTTAACGGACATTAGATTTTTGGCAACATGTCAGGAATATGTGGTTAGCCAGTGCCCAATGCCTTTCACTGTATATAATCCCTTAGGGTGGCAGTACACACTGTCTCTCACTGTATATAATGAGATTGGGGGACAGTCCCCTATGTTTTTCTTATGTATTATGTGCTATGTCTCTTTATGTATATATAGTACTTGTGTCCACTTTTCTCAGTGTATTTTATGTATTTGGGGTGAGAGTACCCATTGCTATTGCTATTGCCAATTCTCACAGTGCAATGGGCTAGGGATAAAATTTACAGGGTCTGCCAGCTGCCCTTTTGTCAGGGATGGCCCCATAACATGCTGCATTTTCACAGTTGCCCCAAACACCCATGAATATGCCATTATGAAATAAATTCTATAGTAGACTATCTGGAAAAACAAAGAAGTATGCAAACTAAAAGTCTGAGGATAAAGTACTTAGGACTCTGAAGAAGCCTCATTGAACCATCGTTAAAAACTTACAGCGTACGGGGTGCTAACCGCCTAGGGAAAATATTACAGCAACAACCATATCGTTAGTTAATTTCAAGTGTAAGTAGTAAACTAAAAGACAATCTTTTGCTATGTAAAAGACATGATGCTACCTTCCCTAAGGAGCATATTTATTAACGATTAGAATTATCAGAAAAATATGGAATAATTGTGACTAAACACAATCAAATTGTTTTTCATCATCAAAATTTGGTAAACTGCAGAAAAAAATGTTATCTTGAAAATTAAATGAAAATATTAACAGTATTTAATGACAAAATAATGATAAAATCAATCGACAAAATCACAACAAAATCTATAGAGGTTTTGTAGTAAATAGTCTTAAATGTGCAATTGTTTGGTAAGTGAAAAATAAAGCAATCAGTCAGTAGGTAACAAAAACATCTGATTGATTGCTGTGGTTTTCTAAGTTAAAGAAGATGGTAATCTTGAACACTGAGGGCTGCCAAATGTTAGGCACCCCCTACTGATTGAAATTGATTACCTGAAACCACAGGCCAGTGCTCATATTAGCAGATTGTATTGTATTTAGTAAAACCGCTGTTTTGAAAGACTTTCTTGATATAGAACACTCCTGGCTGAGAATGAAGCCTTTTGGGACCCCACGGACAGGCACATTGCGGCAACCCTAAGAAAAGGGTTTGTACATGCAGCATCCGTATTGTGACCAGTAGCAGCCACTGTTGACCCAATCTCAAGCAAATTATATCCAAGGTTACGGGGCCAGAGCACATTTGTACCTTCAGGGAAGAGACCTAGAAGCACACTGTATTACTGCTGCCAATACTAGTGGTTTGCTTTCCAGCAAAACCATTCCTTTCACTTATACAGACCCTCTAACTACACGAACATCATCCAATTGAAACCAGAGAAAGGAGAAACCAACAGACACAAACGTCCAAAGAACCACCAATAACAAACACATCTGCATGATGCTATAGTTTTAGGCTTAATTCTACTAGATACTAATATGACCCCTTTAAATCCCATAGCAATGTTATTTCATATTACTGAGTAGTTCTATTTTTTCACCAAATGTACATAAATGTACTTTCTAATTCTGAGATATATTTAGTCAACAGAGCTTTTATTTTTTGATCAAATGAATGGGAGCCACATCTTTTGACAACATTTTTTGTTTTGCACAGAATAAAGATGCTGCATACTTCTTTAAAATGATTCAGAACAATGCAGTTGCTGCTCAGTGCTTTGAAGAGGCTGGGGAATTGGAGATGGCATTAAACCTATACAGCCAAGAGAAGATGTATGAAGAAGCAGCTCTTGTGATTGAAAGGTAGGTAAAATCAACCTTTTCAACTTATCTCTTCTCTTCAATTTTGAATACAGGTTTTCCTTTACAAATTAGACAGATTAAGGGGAATAATGATAAAAATCTGCAATATTTTTTAACCTTTCACTGGTGGGTATTTTTAGTACTGTTCTCCAGTACTTTTTCTTTCTTAAATACTATTTGCAACATGAAATTAGTAAACGAAAACCCTTACTGATAGATGACCATCTTTAGAAATGATCATGTGCAGTTTGAAATTTTTTTCTTCTTTTTCCAGCAGACTCCACTTTTTTTGCTCATATGCTATATAACTGTTTTTTCCACTGTCACACCTGGCAAAAAATGTGATAAATCTGCCCCATAGTGTATCTCAAATTTATTAATTGAGATAGAATTATAGATTCAGCATTAAAAAAAGACGGTTTTTAGCAAAATATATTCTTTATTGTACACATTCCAGTGTAGGCACTGGTGCAATATCATCAATCTGTAACCATGTACACTATTGCCATTAAGTCCCATTCATTTTCTACCCTTTCTTTTCCTCTTTTTAATCTTCTCTGCTTCCCTCTAATTTCTTCTTCTTTCTGCTACTCCCATTTTCAAGCTACTTTGTTTGTAGCTTAAACATTTATTATAGACAGAAATATATTGTAATTATATTGTAATTGATCAAGTTAAAATCCTTGTATCTTTTAGTTATCATAGTTATCAGTCTTTTTACACTTTTTACTATAGGCACAAGAAAAGAAACCCAAATGTACATCTACCATTTACAGCAAAACGTTACTATTTGGAAGCTGCTGCTAATTTATTAAGCAATAACAAACTCAAGAAGATGAATGAAATTTTGGCAAATCTTGATGTTGAAGATCAGTTGATCTTCCTGAAGAAGCACAAGAGATGGAGTGAAGCTGCCAGTTTGCTTAAAAACCATGGACGCTGTGAAGAAGCAGCACTTCTTATGAGAGATCATGGAAAACTGTTAGAAGCAGCAGACCTAACAATGAATAAAGAATTTCGGGCATTATGTCTGCTTGCTGCAGCAAAATGTCATATAAAGGATTGTGATGGAAGTAACAATATAGGCACCAGGATTGCTGAAGCTGTGCAGATATTTAAGGACATACAAAACAAAATAGGCGTTGCTGAGGCTACTCTTGTAGAGGGAATTATGACAAATGATTTTGGGAAGCTTCACTTTTCTTTTGAAAACTTTGTGACGCAGTCTCATTGTGCAGGGGCTGTAGAAGCTCTTTTTGAATGTATGAAATGTGATGAGTTCAATCAAAAGCTGCTCTCCATGGCTGCTTCAGGATTACAACGTCTGATAACTCTTCTTAAAGCTCTAAAAGCAACAAAGACCAATGCGGACAGGGAAAATGTTAAATCATGCTTTGAATTTTTTGGAGTTGTACACAAGGAGGGAGATACCTGCAAAGTTCTGCAGCATGAAGGAGCAAGAATTCTCAAAGTTTTCACTGAAGAGAGCTTTCATGTAAAAGACAGGAACCTCGAACTTGCTTATGTGAAGTCTTTGTTAGAAAGGCATTTTCTTAAAAGGCTGTGTGATATCTCAACAAAAGTACTTGAAAATGTGTATCCAGAATCAGATATTTGTCCCAAATTCATTGTAGGCCTAGATTGTACTGATGAAAATTGCCAAGACTTCCACAGGCCTGTTTTACAACACGAATTTAAAAGAATGTTATTTTCTAAAATAAATTTAACAACTATAAGTGGATTGTTGTTTGATGCAAGAAATCTCTCAAAAGAATATTCCAATGAGCTCCAAGAAATTCTGGGTGCGGATGTATTTCGATTCCCTCGTTCTCTTCTAAATTTGTTTTTCCCTAAACATTTTCATCTCCGAATCCTTTCAGAAAACAAAGGGGTGTGCAAAATGTTTGAAGATATTTGGCGCAACTTTCCAAAACCTTGTATTAACATGCTCACTGAATATGGCAAGTCCCTTTTTTACCAAAAAGTTGATAAAGAGAAGAGAGAGTCAACAGATTTATGGTTAGAAGCAATGTGCATTTTCTCTCTGTCTTCATGTTACCCAGATGAATTAAAACGTTTACTTGATGAGGAAGAGGTTAAATTTAACAGGGATTACATGCGTCAAAGCAAATATAGACATGAAACAAAAGAAGATGGTAGGCGATTAAAAAATTTAGGGATGCTGAAACCTGATGTCTCTAGTGGCTCCTTAAAAGATAGTCACATTCACTTTTTTCGCCTTTTTCAAAGTTCATTGGATAACCTATACGTCTTAAAAAATCCAGAAACTTGCAAAACTTATTTTTTCAGATTTCTAAATTATATAGTCAAAAAGTCAATTTGCCCGTTAATTCCAAATATTGGAAACTCAGTTATGCTGTTGGAATTCCAGTTTACATTCTGCTGTGTAGTTCTTATGCGCCTTTCTCCTAGCACAAGGGTCCTGCTCCCAAAAAGTTACATCTCTGTACTCCATCATTGGGAGTCCATGTTTGGAAAGAAAGGAAAGTCTGTGGTGAAAGATACATATTCTATCTTGATGGAATACAAGCCGAGGAATGAAGATCAAGCTATGAAAATCTTCAAATATCACCTTGCTTACCTAGCTAAAGTTCTTTGTGGAGAGGAGGAGCATAATTTCAATGTCCTTCTTGATGCATTTCGTGACATTGACTGTATTCGTTCCGGGGAAGCTGAGAGAACGTTAGTTCTCTGCTTAGTGATGATGGTGAATGTTAAAGGAGTCATGAAGCCAGAAACTGACATTATACTTAAAAAGAATATCCCTTTAATTCAGCAAGAGCTGAAAAACCAAAAAGAAAATTTTCCATTAAATGTACCAGAGAGGTTAATTAATTCAGTAAACAATTTACCTCATAATGCAGCAGAGATAGTTGATTTCCTCCAGAATCTGCTAAGTCAGAGGGATGAGGAGCACTTAGTTGAATGCTCCTGGAGGTGGGATGCCAGCTATTTTAAAGGATCAGTACGTGGGATTTTCTATAATGATAAGTTCAAGTTTAAGGAATTTGCTGATGTCCAACATATAACACACAGCTTTCAGTCTCCATATTTTGAAGAACAAGAATATTTTCCAGAAGAAAGAGTTGATATTGTGGCAACCCTGGCATCCCAGGTGCAACAGAAACATTCTGCTAAGCAACAATTTCACGAACTTATGCTTTTTGTCTGCTTTTGTATTAAGTGGAAAAGGGCTTCCCTTCATGCAAAAAAAAGGAGAATGGAAGAATCCACTCCAGACCACTTCAAAGTAGCAGGCATTGACTCAACCCAATGTGATATATGTGGAGTCAAATTTTCTCTGTGTCCAATATCATTTTCTGCTTCTACAGAAGAATATGAAGAAGAAGCAATGTCAACAATAACAAATAAGGTAGAAAAAAATGATTACTTTGAATCCCAGGTTGTACTTAATATGAGCGTGACGTATGAAAGTCACATTAAGCTAGAGAGTCACCGTCACCAAATGGAAGCCTACAACAGCTACCTTCAGTTTTACAAATTACAAGTGAACACAGTACTTTCTGAGGCAAAATCCCTGGTGCAAAGCCTGAAGCAAATGACTGATGATCAGTTGTTATCGACAGAGTTAAATCTAGAGCAAACAAAGATTAAAAACAAAATGAAAGACGTTGTAGATCAAATGGAAGACATATATGAGAGGAAAAAATGGTCAGAAGGTATGTAATGCAGTGTTGCTAATCAGTGGGATAAAAACCATGGCGTTAATTCATCAGCACTCTATTTTTATTGGGCAATAAGATTAATACCGTATATACTCGAGTATAAGCCGATCCGAATATAAGCCGAGGTACCTAATTTTACCTAAGAAAGCTGGAAAAACTTATTGACTCGAGTATAAGCCTAGGGTGGGAAAAAATAAATACCAATAAAATTACATTAAATGAGGCATCAGTGGGGTATATGTTTTTAAATATTTATTTCAAATAAAAACTGTAAACTAGCTCTGTAAGTGGAGGGTCAACAAAAACAAATGTTTTATCAACAATGATACCTTAAGAGTACTCAATCAGCAACCAAGCTAAAACACAAAGAGTTAAAATCCTTTAAAACTATATATAGTTTATATAGAATATAAAGTGCAGTGTCTAGTGCAGAATGAGACAGGTGAGGATGGTAGATGAAGATGAATTTGGGAGCGGGCCTGGGCACTGGAGGGTCTGGTTGCGGGTGGCCTAATTTGCACACAAAGGACAGAGGGTGCTAGTCTGGAGGGACCCATGGCACCTGACTCGAGTATAAGCCAAGGGTGACTTTTTCAGCACATTTTGGAGGCTGAAAAACTAGGCTTATACTTGAGTATATACAGTAAATGCGGAAAATATAAAATACTTCTCAATCTCTATCTCTGAGTTCCCCACTTCCCCACGTCCTTTGATAAAGCATGCTTTATTGGCATTGGCTTAGTAAAGCTGTTGCTTTTCAGTAATAATAAAATATTAACCGTTTTTGTGTTAATTGTTTAGTGATATGTATTTTCTGTAAATATTAAATGAAAGTCAGTGAAAGCTGCAATTAGGGATACAGTGAAGTATAATAAATATTAACAGACACAGTTGCTATTAATTCTACACTATGAACATGCTAATTGGAGTTTATTATTTATTACAGCTGAAATGTTAATAGAGAGACCACTGCAAGCTTTAGCAACGACTCTTTCTGAAGCTCAGAGTGTCTTGAATAAAGTAGAACAGCATATGGCAAATCAAGAAGGTAATTTTAAATTGAGTATTTCGTTTTTATTTCCTGTTGCTTTAATCTTGTTTTGGTAGGTTAAGAAAAACCTGCATTGATTCACAGAAAGCTAAAATAAAATATATTTTAGATAATAAAAGTGATATCACAACAAATCTTGGTTTAAGATGCATATAGCCAGACACTGACTGCCAGAAGGGTGCAAAAAATATATATAAAGTAAGCAGACATGGAAATGTGTTAAAAAAATAACAAAAAACCTTAAATTGTGTATTTTACATCACTTAAATGGCATGAATAGCTTCCCAAAAAATTGAATACTTCGAAGTAAAAGGACCACAAAAATATTGCCCAGGACAGCTCCCACTGACTTCTGCATAACCTCTATGGCATTTAGATGGAATATTTTTACAATCATGTTTTTTTTCCATTTTGACACATAATAAATGCCAAAAAAATTGCGGGTTATTTTTTTTTAGCACAAAAATAGACATTTTCCTTAGCATAAACAAAATGGTATAGCATACAGACTGTTTTGTTCCCCACTATAAGGGTAAGTAATTATTCCCTGGGAGGTAAGTGCTAAAGCGCTTAGGGGAGCAAAAGCATGCCCCTTAGTGCTCACTTACGAAGCACTTGCACTCTCAGTGGGGGGAGGCCAAGAGTAATGTCACGAAACTCAGCAGAGATGCTGTAGCACATTGAAAGATGCACACCATCTCCCTTCGAACACCTCTTGAATAAATCACTGCCCAATACAGGTAGCACTCTAGCATTCAAGGAGCAAGCGGCAGTTGTGCAAAAAAATTAACACAGTTTGCAAAGAGCAAAAAAAGTGATTGCATTTTTTTTTTTGCACACTGTTCTCTTTGTTGCAAATGACCTCAATTGTGTGGTATTGATCAAAAATCCTGGCATCATTCACAATACTTTCCATTAACCTAAAAAGGAAGTGTTATCATTGCAGTTCCAAGATGACCAACAAGACTTAAAGCATAAAGCAAATTCAGTGCCAGTACAGGTATGGGATCCGTTATCCAGAAGGCTCCAAATTACGGAAAGTCTGTCTCCCATAGACTCCATTTTAATTAAATCAGATTTTTAAAACATATTTCCTTTTTCTCTGTAATAATAAAACGGAACCTTCTATTTGATCCCAACTAAGATATAAGTAATCTTTATTAGATGTAAAACAGTCTTATTGGGTTTAATTAATGTTTTATAGTTTTTATAGTAGAATATAAGGTATGGAGATCCAAGTTACAAAAAGACCTCTTATCCGGAATACCCTTGGTCCCGAGCATTCTGTATAATGGGTCCTATACCTGTACTTATTTAGCCTTAGACATGGCTACAGTTCACCCATTTTATTTTTGTAACTTACTGCCCAAGCTGTATTCTGTGGTGAGTGAGCTTCACCAGTATGTAACTCCATAAGTGGCTTTGTCAAAGTCCGTCAATTTCTGACTCAGAAGCATAGGCAACTGACTTGCATTTCCAGCAATGAAAGTAGGACTGGACCATAGTGAATTTAATGTCTTAATTCAGCCTGAGATCTCTTGTGATGGGGAAATGAAGTTGGTGTCTGGAGGACAGGTCTGGTAGTGAAAATCTTTGTCTAGGATATGTTTGTCATGCTGTGTGACCCAGGATAGCTAGAATGTTAACAACTTTGGGTCAGTTGGTGCAGAGAAGGGCTCAGGGATGCTGCAGAGAGTAACTGAACCTGAGGGAGACTGTAGTGTAAGGAAGTAGAAGTTTAACCAATTAGTTAGGTGGACAATGGCCGATTAAATGAAGCTTCACTCTTTTAGCCATGATCTATGAGAAAGGTGTTCCTTGCAAATTCATTCAGTTTAGGGTTCATACTCACAAAAACACACCTTCCAGTGTAGTAGCCAGTGAAGGGATGGCACTGCTGGTTTTCGTGGAAACTCTGTTCTAGCTGTGCACTCTGCAGGAGAAACATGTTTTTTTATCCTAACCTCCTGTCCTGAACTCCTCTTAACCATTACAGTGCTCAATCTAAGCAGAACTTTTTATCAAAGTAAATTATGCCCGTGTAAACCTGAATTCTTGATTGCATGAACTTTACAGTTCACTGGTGCTGTTTGTAGATGTAAATGTCACTAAGGATGTGTGAAAAGGAAAATGGGCTCTAGGTGAAAGCTGTTATTTGTTTCAGGAAAATATGATGGTGCTGGCAAAGGGAAGGGGATATATGCAATACAAATGGTGTGGTTTGGGGTGATGTGCCCAATTTATATAGATGGTAGGAAAATGTAGTGTTTACATGTCCTTTAAGGTTCCAGCAGGCCAGGGCAGAGATTTTATTGGTGGTTCCCCCACTATCTAGTGTTGTCCCCAGGCCCTTTTTGACAGACATATCGTACCAGAGGTGCATGGTTCTAGGGGCTTTAGTAAAAACTATTCTTTATTTTTGTGAACTCATTTTTTCTCTTTCTGGCAACATTTTTTATATGAAGAACCCCAGTTGTGCCCAGCTGGCCCAATATCCATGTGATAAAATAATAAAATAGGGACTCTACAAGAACAGATTAGTAGAGCTTTCCAGTTTGATTAAAATAAGGGGCCTATCATCTCTTTATCAAAAGTTATACCAGATGAAAAGTCTGCTTGTGGGCCCTGGACAAATGTCCATTTTGCTCATTTATTAAAGTGGCCTTGTTTTCTTTAGACAGTATTATGCATACATGATATTCCCATAACTTGCAAACAGGGACATTGTCGCTGTTAATGTAACTGAAGTATTTGACTTTTTTGACATAGATAACTGTATAAACAAACAAGCAGTAATGTGTAGATTTACTAGATAAATGCTAAAGTTTGAGAATCAAATCAATTGATTGGCAGTTTATTGGAGACTTTATTGACAATTTTAGGCCCAAAATCTTACACCAGCACAGTATAAAGGGCTTACTATCTCTTAATGTTAACATCCGTTTTTTTCTCTTTTGAATAAGGTTTACAAAAGAAGGATCTGTTTGATCATGAAATAGACTATGATTTTGAAGAACTTTGGTCCAAAAAAACAAAGAGGTCCAAGAAGAAAGCAAAACGCCACTGAAGTAAAAAGCAATTGTTTTGGTGTTGGGTTTAATTTTTGTGTGTATGATTTAAAATGTAATGAATATATAAGGAAATGCTGTTAAGTTTAAGCAAATAATTTTTCACAAATTGCCAAGCAGACTAACTGTTCTGTACTAAATATTACTTTATGTTGCTACTATACTTTTTTTTATGGAGTAACTTAAAATGCATATAGTTTTTTTTCTACACTTTGGCAGTTATGGCACCACTTTTTATATATACATATTTCCATGATATATCACACTTGTATTTACACAATTGACCAAAGTCTTTTCTATGTTTATCTTTCATTAAACCCACAAAAACTGAATTTTTGTAAAATGAATATATTTTTTGAGGAAATATTTCACTGTACATTTTTTAATCTTTTTTTTATTGTATTATGTATGTATTCCTGGAACAATACATCCAATGTATTGTAAGTGAGATAAGCCTTTAATGTGGTACTTTTCAGGTGATGGCACGCAGAATGCCTTTCACCTGTGCTAAATCTGTTCCAGTGCTTGCGATAAAATGTAACAATAGAAGTCAGTGTTACATGAGAGTTGCCTTACAGTACCATAATGCCTTCTCCTGCATTTTCCCATGATTCAAATTTTTATTGGCACTGACTTCTAAATAGTGGTATTTCTGATGATTTGTTAACTGTGCTGGAAAAGATTGATGGTAGAATTTATATTTATGGGTTAACCTTTGATCACCTGTCAAGAGAAGAAAAGAGAGCCCCTGCAGTCAATTGGTATTGTTGGCCACAGCAAATCATTCACTCTACCATTTAAAATTTTGTTCTTGAAACAACAAATGTATTTTTTTAGCTGTAATGTTGGTTTGTAGGCAGCCATCTCAGTGAATTGTGCCTGCCAGGCAACCTATTGTTTCTCCTACTCCCATGTAAAGCTGCCCATACACGTGCAGATCCGCTCGCTTGGCAATGTCGCCAAGCGAGTGGATCTTCACCCGATATCCCCACCTACCGGTGGGCGATATCGGGTAACATGTAGGCGAATTTGATCGTTTGGCCCTAATGGCGGCAATGGGCCAATTTCAGGCCAGATATTGGTTGGCCAGGCCCCTCGTTTCTGCCCCTACATGGGCGATAAGCTGCCGAATCGGCCTGTGTATGGGGACCTTAACTGTGGAGGAGTGCTTTCCTGATATCTACTGGGAGCTGATATCTTGCTCCCTTCCAATTGTGCTGCTGGGAGGGGGGTGATATCACTCTTGCAACCCAGCACTAAAATGTGACTGAACTTTATCAGAGCACAGGTCACATGGCTGTGGCCCCCTGGGAAATCAAGAATGTGGCTAGCCCTATGTGATATTTAAATATTAAATATAAAAAAGTATTTTTGAAAAATGGATTTCAGTGCAGGATTCTGCTGGAGAAGCTTTATTAACTTATGTGTTTTGAAAAAAACATGTTTTCCCATGCCAGTATTCCTTTAAGCTGTAATGTCATAGCTTGTCTGCAGTCCTTGGTCAATGAAAGATGTATATTTTTAATATAAAACAACACTGTATTATAAAAGGTCTGCTCCATAATATTTCCCCCCATCTTTCACCTAGGTGCTGCTCTGTGAGTGTTGACATCTTTGGTGCTTTTTGGGTTGCAGGATAACATACAGAGAACCTGGATGATGAGCGTAGGGTCGCACATATTTTTTTCCACTGTCCCCTGTAGGTGAGAAATTTCACAGAAGCTCTGTACACTCTCAACAAATAGACTCCTTCATTTCTGGTTTCTGCATTCAGATTGTTTTGTTTGAATTTTAAATATTACAGAGAGAATAATAGAAAACAATCCATGCTTATGCTTAATTACTTGATAACAAATGTGCATTATTGCTAGATAGACATGTTAGGTGATTGATCTTTTTCAAAATCTGTAGGCTTTTGTGCTGGTTTATTGTAATAATTTACTTTATGCAAACAACAAATGCAACATACTTATATACTGTTAGAATTAGAAAAATTTGAATTTGGGGAGGCCTGACTAAAAAATTGATACTGATAAGCACCCATTAGTATTTTCAAAGGCTATACATTTTCTTTATCTTTTTCATGTTTTAAGAATCTAAGACTAATTTTGTCAAGTTTATATTTTTACATTCTAGTTTTTTGGGTTTTTTTTTAAATAAGATGAGTAAAATTCGTTTTTTTTTGTTTTTTTTTGGTTTTTTTTTACTAACTGAGCATAAAAATGTTTCAAAACTTTTAATATACATCTTGTTTGGCTTGTCTGTTTTCTTTAAAAGAGTGTGTTTATTTTATTGCCAGAACCCCTGGCAGCCGAAAAACAGTTGCTCAGTAAGGCTTTAATTTTGTTGTAATTACTACTTTTCACACTTAACTTCATTTCCTCTCCATTTCATCTTCCAGTCTGCCATTGGACCATAGAAACCAGTTAGCTGCTGAAATTCCAAACCAAAAAACTGCTAAAGAAAATACTATCTAGTCAAGCTAGAAAGCCCTGATTCTGCTGAATCCAAAGATACCCCAATAATAAAACAGCATTTTGTACAATTTCACATTAAAAAACCAAACAGATAAGGGTATCTTTGTTAGTTTGTAGGGATATTTCATAGGAAGACTGCAAGACGTGCACTTAGAGAGCAGCTAAAAACACACCCACCAAACACCCACCAAACCGAGGCAATAGCTAAATTTGGGGCTGCGCTCTAAGTGCACACTTTTCAGATTTTTAGTCTAAACAATCCTTACCTGTAAATACCCCCACAAACTATATATTCTTTGAAAGTGCACACCTACAACTATTCAGCGACACCATCCTTGCTTTCCTACATGCAGAACTGGGGATGCAGTTGTCCTTAGAATTTTGTGCTTTGGCCTGAAATGAGAAAAATTAAAAAGAACCAGAGTTATTCTACTTAGTTTTATAACACCAAATAGAAAATCTGTACATTTGTAAAATAATATATTTGCCACCAAATATTCATACTGTCAAAAAAAAAAAAAGATTTGTAGCCCGCAAACACAGGTAGCTTCCAATTGCACTGGTGAGCATTTCATATGCCAACAATAAGGCTTGTGTCATTAGCTAATAATAAATTCCCCACAAGAGTGTAATCATGCTCCATGTTACTCACCTAGCACCTCAGTAGGCTATACCATCACAACATAAATATTCCATTTGTGGCATGAGCACAAAAACCATAGGTATATTCCAACCACAATTGAGTAAAAAGTTGAATGCCTACACTAAAATTAAAATATATATATATATATATATATATATATATATATATATATATATATATATATATATATATATATATATATAAATATAAATATATTGCCCATGAATAAATATAGCCTCAGTATCTGCACTTAAAACCCGAGCTATTGACTCAAGTCCCCTGTTTCTCTCCAACCATCACAGCTACGCCTGCAGCGCGATACTAACTACAATCCATAATAAAGAGACTACAATAAGCATATTGGAATGCAAACTGTCCCCATCTGCCAGCATATCATAACTTTCTTTCACAACTGCAAAGAAAAACCCTGAATGTGCAAAATCACTTTACAAACAAGCTGAAGCCCATACTAAAAACTATTCCAGGGAGACCTAAAATACTAGTAAAATCTAAAATGTTTCCTAGAAATACAGATAACAACAGCACTCAAAAGGGAGCTTATGAGGTGTCAGTAAAAAAAAAAAAAAAAAAAAAAAATTTGTGGCATCAGCAGAAAAGATGAATCACCATGATAATCATACACCACCAAGTATCCTAAATGTTTTGGGTAAAGAAAAACCAACTACAACATGAAATTCTAATTTCAGAGGGCAATTTGAATTATGTATATGTCAAATTTCTTGTACCAGGCCTTAGTTTTTCAGGTGGCTTTGTAATAATGTTTGAGTTGATCAGTTCTCTCAATGCACCCATGTACCTGCTGTATTCCTTGCTACAGAGAGGTGTCGTTTCGGGGGCCTATCAACTCTTTGTTCTGCTACATTTTTTGTGTCAAAGTAATTGATGGCAAGGAGCTCATTATTTCTTTGGGCCTATATTTCTCCACAATTTAATTTTTTGTTGACAAGATCCCTGGGCAGTCCCGTTCGATTTATGGTGCCACAGGCTGGGGTATTCAAAGAATATTGTGCTCTTAACAGGGGGGATACTTGAGTAAAAGTTATTTACATTTATTTACATAACTTCAGCCCAGAAGTGGAGAGATGAGCTCCCATTAATTTTTGCCACTGACAGTCAAATCAAGGGGACAACCATAAATCATGAAAGCTGGTGTAGGGGATCGGAGAACCCTGTCCCCTGTTTCTCAGTCTGTGATCTCATCCAGCCTAGCTACAGACTGGGGAGGGATCCGGTTGGCTGGCTGCCCCAGTGCACGTCTGGGAGAGGTGTGCCTAAGCTTTGGAGCCAAAAATCTAGGGGCGGGCCCAGCAGTTTATAAACGGAGCCCCTGCTGTTGTTTGCCAGTGCAGAGATAGAGACCCAGAGTGAGCAGTTGGCACAAACTGTGTGAGTTCAGACTTGAAAGCATAAAAGTCTGCTGGACTGCTAGGGAGTATAAAGTCCTCTGTGGAACTCTCAGATTGTGTCCCCTGAGTGAACAGGTATTGCCTGGTTACCTGCTACGTGGGAGCAGCCACCCTTTTCAACGGGGAAAGTACTCTGGGGCAGTTAGCGCTACCTGGGGGGAATTAAGAGCTCTTTGGGAAGGGACTGAACTGATTAAAGGGTTGGAGGGTCTATCCGGATTAAAGTTGGTGCTGGGCAAAGTACAGAGACTGTGCCAGCCGTGGATAGCCCACACAAGTTCCTCAGGACAGGATTGTGAGTCCTCCCTAAAGCTATCCTACTTTCTGTTTCAAAAGTTATATAAAGTTTAATATTGCTGCAAACCGTGTGTGATTATTTCCTAGTGGAAATCCCCTAGAGGTGTGTTCCTCAGTGTCCACTAGGTGGAGGCACTGCACTGTTCCCAGTATCAATATTACTCTGAGAACACATATCTCCTGAAAAATACAGCCCATGTTAAGTGAATGTGCCAAGAAAGGGTTACACTGGTGTACAGCATTGCTGTTAAAATGCAGAAACCTGAGCAGTAGCTGATACCGGTTTCTAGGCATCAACAGACAGACAGACAACACTGTTGTGGTATCCTGGCTCTTTAAAGAATAGGCTTTTATGACACCCATAGCTAAAGTAAGTCCCACAAACCTCTTCATTTTGTTAATATTGGTGGAATGCCACATATGAACTTGAGCATATCTAAGAAGAGGATTTTGGGTAAGATACTGCTCGGCATACAAATTGGTATAGAGGATCATATCAACAACTTTTGTCTAAAACCAACTGATCAGTGATTATTTAGTGTGATTTGTGTTTAGAATCATACTGTACAACATCAATTTTATGGTCACAAACTAGTAAGCTTTAGAAAACTGAAAATGCAATAAAAGCACAGAAACCACAAAAATACTTTCAAATATCAAGTGATCAGGCACAGTGATTAGTAGTGCAAATCCCTGATCACTAGTCACACTATGAAATGACCGTTTCACAAACAAGCAAAAGCCAGTACATTACCAAAACATTAATGAAAAAATGCAATAAAAATTACTGAAAAGGCAATAAATAACAGTAACACAAGCGATAAAAGAGTACTAGAGCTACACAGAACTGAAAATTCAGTAAATACAATCAAGAATAAGCAAGAACAGTCAAATGACAGTAAACTAACAGCAACAAAACACAAAAAAAAACCCCACTGAAAATGCAATTACGCCATGTGAGATGCGTTCAGGCTACCTGATCACTTGTCACACTGCAAAATCAAGGTGACATGAATACAGTCAAGTAATAAAGAACAACACAGAACTGAAAACTAACAAAATTTGTTTGTGTGTGTATATGTGTAATTCTATGTGTGCACAAAACTAAGTGAAAAAGGTGTAAAACTGCAAGGAAGATCTCACTGGCACAGAAGTCTCCACAAACACCCATGACGCACAAGGAAGTAAGATAAATACCCCAGCAGCTGACACGTGATCGTTATGTCACAGGTGTTTGGGGTCATGGTGGGGACTATCAAGGTGGAGAGGGGACATTGGAGGCCAATATGCTCGTTGCCTAGGGGGTTGTGATGTGGACAGAGCCCCTACATGATTGGCTTTAGCTATGTTGTATGGGCAAAGTTAAGGACAAGCAGAACTGGAAAGGAGTGGTCTGATGGAAAGATTCCCAGGTGGATCTCATGGAATCCTGATTTAATCACCATCTGCCTAAGTATTGCACCAGATACAGGGACACTCAGGCCCTTGCAATCAATGTGATCATTACTCCATAGGAGTTCACCCGGTATACATTTTTCTAATGATAAACCCATTTTTGGGCAGACTTAACCAGTTTTTAACAATGCCAATAATGACTGTACCATAGTGGCCTAGAAAGGCTTTTTAGATGTGTGCAACGTGTACACTGTTTCCTGTGGGCACCTACCTCTTTCTTTAGATATACTACTGCTGGGCCTAGTAATGTCATAACATTAGAGAAAATCTGTATATTTAGATTACTAGGCCCAGCATCTGGACTTGCAAGGAATTATCAGATTGGGTAACCAGGACAGTCAGTGTTACCACTTCAGTAGCCGTGTTTGACCTACATAGTGTGGTGTAGAGGACTGTGACGTAGCCATGTACCAAATACCCTCTACACTGGAACGTTTACAAGATGGGCTATAAAAATCCTGAGGGTTACATACATTGAAGATTCATTTTCTGCCCTACCTGTGTTCCATATAGTACCATATAAGCTTCCGCTTCCTCTGGGAGACTTAAGTTTAAAGGAAAGAAAAAAAAGGCAATCCTCTATCCTACCGATTAAAAATGAGTACAGGCTATATTCAAGGTGCTGTATTTCAATTTGTAACTGAATTAGTTATTTAATGAAACTCCCTAAAGTGACCTGTGCTTAAGCAATTTGTACTTGGTTAAAAATTATTTATAAATCCCTTTCAAAATAAGGTGAGCTCTAAGGTTGTAAATCTAAAAATTTTCAAATCAGTCATGAGTTTATCAAGGATTTAAATTAATTAGGATTAGTGCGTATTAAAATGCACTATGTAATATGTTATTTTATCCAGACACCTTAAATCTTTATTTGAAAATAAAATAATGTAAAAGGAAATTAGACATATCCTAGATAAAGAATTTATCTGAATTAATTTCTATCTAGGCCCTTAAGATACTTAAAAGTGGGAGACGACAGGGAGTTTCCACCACTAAACAATTTGTCAATCAGAGGCATCTTACAAGGCATTTATCATAATAACTGTCTATAACTTTGCCACATGGTACACCACCTTGCCCCTTATTTACATATAGCTATTAGGTTGTATTGTAGTCCCTTATCTGTGTTAAATCCCAAACTGTAACAAATTGTTCTGTTTTTATGCAGAAAAGAATCTTTTATGAACTGTGCTCTCTTCTTCTTTTCAATGTACAGGTGAATTTAGTCTGCAAGGGGAAATCAGATTTGCAGCTATTTCCTCCATACTCCTCGGGACTACAGTGATAGGGATGGGTTTTCATACTATCTAGAGAGATGTTCACACACCACTTTATATCCACACACTATAATATCTAATGCGTGGTACTCAAATACATCAAAAATGCATTGCAATCATTATATTTTATTGAATGCTCCTTTGAGGTGCATGAAGTCTTAGGGCTCTGGCACACGGGGAGATTAGTCGCCCGCGACAAATCTCCCTGTTCGCGGGCGACTAATGATGAAAATGCCATCCCACCGCCAAAAATGTAAATCGCCGGTGGGATGGCATAAGTGGCAGTGCGATTTCAGTGGCAACTTCCGTGATTTAGAGGCAACTTCTGTGATTTCACTGAAATTGCATTTTACATTTTTACATTTTCGCCGGTGGGATGGCATTTCGGGGAGATTAGTCGCCCACAAACAGGGAGATTTGTCGCGGGCGCCTAATCTCCCCATGTGCCAGAGCCCTTAGGCTTTGTGAAGCTATAGTAAATTAGATGCTGGTTTAATGGAAATATTTATATAGCCCCAAGAGATGAGAACTCCTTTACAACTGAAATGCCTAGGTTGGCAGTAAGGTATAATCAAAAGAGCCATGGAGTACCGCACTCAACAGATCTCTTAAACACAACAAAAACATTTTTATTAGCTTAGAAATCAATGTTTTGTAACCTTTCCCTTGAGAAATAAATTAATTTAAATTAGTCATAAGCAAATTACAGAGACTGGAGCGCAAACAACATGACTGTATCTGACAGGACACCATATTATCAGAGAAAGTCTGGTCACAGTATAAATGCTCTTAGAAAACTATTGAGTTATCCGTTTTTATATATAATTCAAAAGTAATGCTGTGCACAAGAAAATAAATCTTTGAGCTTTTATTGTTTGTTCTGTTCTGATTCTGTGAGATATTAAAGGTTACTCTCATAAAATTATTCCAATTAATAAAGTTTTGGAATAGATCTCTCTGACACAAGTTTACGTAAATTATACACTTGTGAGTATAAGGGACTTTGTTGCCTAGTTGCAAAGCCTTACTCCCCTGGCATTTAGAATACAAGCACATGCTTAAGAGAATTGGATTAGTAAAAATGTTTGTGGAGAAACAACACACATTTCTATTTACACAGGCTACAATACAACTCTTATTAGTGGTTGTGAGACTTTGGCAACAGGTAATCATAGAATGCCAAACTGACTGACTACTATGGCAAATGATGGCTTCAGCCTTAGTAGTCTGATTGACATTTTGCCTTCTTATTTAATAGTTCCCTTTAATATCCTCCCTTTATAGTATGATACAGTGTTATTAATTCACAATAGTTAATATGAAAGAAAGAATAAGCTGTTACACTGCACATTTTATGAGCCAAGAGGGATGTTTTTAGCATGTTGGGGGAAGGTTATAAAAGTCGTAAATGGAGAAAAAAAAAGGTTTCCCCAATGTAATATTCTTCACCAGACAGTTATTGCATTGTGAATTTGAATTGCTCTTAAGGCTTGCTTACAGGTTTGCACTGGTGCAAAGATCACAATCTTTCTTCCACTGGTAGATGTGGTTGGTAAAAAGTTTCTGGGTTTTGCAAAATAATGCTATATTAAATTTGTACAAAGGAATACATGTTTGCATTGTGTATTTTTCTGCTAACAATGCTTAGTGGGTCTCAGGGCTATTACATACATTTTTTGCTCCAGCTGGTAAACAGATTTTTTCAAGTAAATTACCTGAAGTACACTTCAAAAAGAACACATATAGCTGTACATTATTCTACAATCTTCCAACCCTAAGACATTGCTTATGAAAGTTATTATTTTGTATGGAGACCCTGATTTTCGTACTTTATACAGGATACCCAAAATATAGTATAATGGCCAATAGATGTTATACCTTTTCCTACACACTTGAGATCTCTGTAGTGGTTAATCTGCCACTGGGTTAGTATAACCATTGGCAATCCTCCTGGTACAAGCCCAAGACTGTTTGGTTACCTAGCCCTAACTACCTAATGCTTCCAAAAAAACTTGTCATGTGGATCTAGTACTACGCTGATTAACCAGATAGTTCCTCAGCCATTTCTTCTACCCCAGGGAAGCAGAAAGATTTCTTCTCACATCTATAGGCATCACTATAATACCCCTATATTCTCCACTCACTGAAAAGGCAACACCTTAGTTTAGCTTTGCCATACTAAGACTAACAATAACCCTCACCTATCTACACCTACATTGTGATGGACTAACATATCATATACAACTGACTGTAACACATTTGTGATAAACATTGCTTATCTGCTATCTTGTACAAGCAACACAGCAATATTAAAGGGGTGGTTCACCTTAAAAACAAAATTGTTTATATGGTTTTCTTTTCGCTAAACTAGTATTTTTCACTATATTTGCATGACCAAAGGTTTAGAACAGGGATCCCCAACCTTTTATTACCCATGAGCCACACTCAAATGTAAAAAAGAGTTGAGGAGCAACACAAGCATAAAAAATGTTCATGAGGGTGCCAAATAAGGGCTGATTGGCTATTTGGTAGCCCCTATGTGGACTGGCAGGCTACAGGAGGCTCTGTTTGACAGTACAACTGTTTTTTATGCAACCAAAACTTACCTCTAAGTCAGGAATTCAAAAATAAGCACCTGCTTTGAGGCCACTGGGTGCAACATCCAGGTGGGTGGTGAGCAACATGTTGCTCACGAACCACTGGTTGGGGATCACTGGTTTAGGATATATTGTATCAGCTCACAAATTTTAAATGCACTGCAATAAGCTTTCTAAAAGATCTGCCCGGAGCAGGGGTTTGCTGACTCCTCCTAAGTGCGTCTTATATCACACACAATTTCACTTAGGATTGAGAAAGAGAGTCGCTGATCCTCTGCTCCAGGCAGATCTTTCAGAAGGCTTATTGCGGTGTATTAGAAATTTGAGAGTTGATATCTCCTAAACCAAATATAGTGGAAAAAATGCTAGTTTAGTGAAGAAAAGGCCATATAAGAACCACCCATTCAATGAAATCACATATCCTTTTACAATTTGTGTGTACAACAGGCAGCAGAATGACTCAGGGGATAGCACTGCCAACTTGTAATAATTTGTGTGATAAGGACCATAGATTATATGCCTCTTCAGATCCTCTAGGGCAGGAAATTATGTATTATCTTTGTGAAGTGTCATTAAATATGTCAGTGCTATATAAAAAAAAACTAATAATGATTTTAATATGCTCTATTGCTGGGTATGTGGCTGCATTCCCCCAATACGCTTTCCTTATTAAATCTACCATCTGACATAGCTCACATTTTGGATAAAATTATACTGGTACTGGAGGCATTGCAGCTAGGTATGCTTTTTAAAGCTTCTTACCTGGAGCAGCTACCAGCCATTGTGTCCACCATACATTTATTTCATTGGAAGCGCATAAAAATAAAGAAACAAGACAAAAAACAAAAATATAGTGCAGATCAATGGGATAATAAATGATCTTAACACCACACATGCTTAATAATATACTGGTTAAAACGTGTTGACCCAACTCCGTAGTGAATGAGATATAATGAATGCTCACCAGAACACCATGAACTAGAACATGTAGGTCCAACCCAACAGGGCAATTGATTGAAGGGGTTGAGCTACGAGCTACTTGAGACTTTTTTATTCATTGCCATTTTATCACAGCTACACTGTAAGTAGCCTGTATTGAGCAGGGTTTTATATTCTTATTAAACATTTTTACACTATCTTTGCCTCCTCTTCTACTCTACATATATTGAGGTATCTGACCCCCCTTCAATCAATTGCCCTGTTGGGTTGGACCTACATGTTCTAGTTCATGGTGTTCTGGTGAGCATTCATTATATCTCATTCACTACGGAGTTGGGTCAACACGTTTTAACCAGTATATTATTAAGCACGTGTGGTGTTAAGATCATTCATTATCCCATTGATCTGCACTATATTTTTGTTTTTTGTTTTGTTTCTTTATTTTTATGCGCTTCCAATGAAATAAATGTATGCACCTTCTGAGGCTCATCTAAAGGGGAGCTGACACCAACAGGAAGCAGCACGAGACTACGGTCTTCAGCACACTGAACATTCAATTCATACACGGATTCTACACCAAGAAGCGCTGGGTTTTGAGTGTGTTTTTTCACTCTTAAATAACGTTGTGTCCACCATATCTTGTTATACATGTGCACATTTAGGTCCAGCACATACCTTTATTTTCTCAAGATGATCCCATTATACCACAGAGAGATTGGTAATGCCCACATTTAATTTTACTATCTCTACCCTACTGGCAATGGGTAGAAGTGTGGGCAAAGTAATGAATCCATGGAAGCTGCTAAGCCCTGTGCAGAACAGAGGAAGGGAATGCTTTTTTTCCCTCTTCAAACTCCTATGAAGTGTTCCATTCTATCACTGCTTCCACAAACACTAAATTCTATTAGAGATTAGAGATTTTTTTGTCCTTAACAACATAAATCCACCGTTGCTATGATTTGTTTCCCTTCAAATCAGGCCATTGAGCAAAATGTCCTTTGCGAGGCTGGTATCCCCTTGGTATTTTCCCCTGACTATTAATAAATTAGAGAATCTGTGGGATTTTGAACATACTATCTGGAGAACGTACAAGCATTTGTGAAAGCTATTAACTTGCTATTTGGTAAACCGGCAAAGACCTTAAGGGATTAATATACAATTTATACATTTAACTATATATCCAGTAAATATTTATATGTGTTTGTGCTTGAGCTTTTAGTGCTGAATCTAGCAAGGTTGCTATGTTACTTAATAAATATACTGCGTAACGTCCTGATCTCTTACACAAACCCCAACAGAGCAACATAATTTGGCACCCTCTGTGCTGTTGCCGAGCGAGGATAGGGACAGACTGAAACATCCTATAGAAGATAACACTGTGCTGTTTGCAGTCAACAAAACCTTTGGCTAGAGGGAGAAAATAACATGCACAGATACATTACCACCCAGACACTGGCTGTCTCCGTTAGATGCATTAGTAATCCCTCCTCTTATACTTTCTGAAGTTTCCTTCTTTCTTCCAAGTGTGAAATGGAAGATTGGCTTTTTTCCTGTATATTAGATACATGAGGCTTCAGCTCTGAGCTGTTAGTAAGCCTAAGGAAATGCAGGGCAAAGCAAAGAAGATTTAAATATATTGAGCATCCCCCACAGCTAATGAAAGAAGTAGAGCAGCAGAGAGTATTTTCTAGGGCCTGCTACAGTTTTTAAACTAGTTTCTGTCAAATTATTATGGCAGGAGGGGCTCTAGCATCTTCTGAATATGCAGCATGCAGCTGCAAACAAAATGGTAAGTTTTTGACTTCTCTATCATTTTATTGTTGCTTCTATTTAAATATATGTATACTATATTGTAAAGTGATCATTTATAACTATGTTATTGTATAGACACATAGATACATACAATCTGCGCCATTGTTATCACAATTTTAAGTATAATCTCAGCATTCACTTGCCTTACTCTTGTTCCCTCTAGTCTTTTATATCTTATCTTTCTCTTTTAATACCTGCTTTTCTTTCACCATTCCTGGCATTCCATTTCAAAGTAATAACAATTATTGCACCCCAACACTTTTTGCAAGAAAAATTCTGAAAAAGATCGACTTTCCATTCTAGTTTAGCAATATATCACCAGCCATTTTTTGCTGCATGCAAAATGTTTTGATTTCCTGCATCTGTATTCTGAATTTTGTATTGCTATTCCTTGTACCACCCTCAAAAACCTGGTTGCGCTGCACAGTTTATAAAATTCCTACCTCCCACATGTACTCTGTCTTCTCCCACTACTGTTAAGGGAATACATATTCTCAATTATAAGTATTGTTTTCATAGATTTTTTTTAATCATTCTGTCATATGAAATTCTGTTCAGTGAGCATCATATTAGATTTCTGAATGGGTTGCTGTCATGTTTTGTGCCAGTGAAACAAGCTAGTTTGATCTACAGGATAATAAATCAATTCACCTGAGGTTCTTTAAGTTCAAAATCCTTTAAACAGTCCTGCAGCTCCAGTCACTGGAAATTAATTGTATTGGCGAAAAAAATTAAAAAGGAAGGAGCACATAAGCACAGCAGGTTCCTGCTACTTACTTATTAGTGTTGCTTCTATAGATCCATAAAATACATGAGGCTACCAGTGGTTTAATTCTCACGAATAAACAGCAAAATACTTGCTTATCTTTAACTTTAACTGCCCCTATATGTAGCAAAGCTGTGGAATGTGTTATTCTTTCATGACTTTTTATGATGTCATATTAGGGGCACTGCCAACAGTGACTTGCCTGTGAAATGACAGGAGTAATCAGTGCTTTATTAAAATCTGTAGATTATATTTAATATCCCAGACTTTCTGAGGCTGCGTATGCAGTGATATACCTGCAGTGTATAGTGCCTTAACAGGGTGCTGGTTAAGAATCTTAAGGGTACTGGTTAAGAAGTGTTATATGTGGATATGCAGAACAAAAGAGAATATATGTCCAGTGAGATACAGAACTGAATTAAAAAAATGACACTTACTACTAAAACATGTTGGGAGGGACCTTAAGGGAAGAGCTTTAAAATAGCTTATTGCTATAATTTCTATACTACTGCTCTATAGACCCCACCCCACCCCAACTACACAAGTACAGTTTGTGGATGCAGGTTGGAGGAATTCAACAACCACTATCTTGCTATGGATTGGGTCTGTAAATGTGGCTACCCAAAATACAAATGGCACATTCTTTTTTATTGAGCCAAAGTTTAAGACAATATAGGAATAATTACTTACTTTGTAGTCAAGACTTTTTCATTAATGAGAGGAAATTATTAAATGTTTAGTTTACTGTTTTCTTAATTTGTAAAACTTTCTCCATGAAAGTTTTACAGACTGAAAGTTAATGCTTTTGATAAGATTTATTTCCATCAGTGAGTGCTAATGTAGAGAGGAGAGTTTAGTTACAGTACAGATCATTCACCTGTCACTGCATAGACTCTACACATGATCTCTGAATTATTTATATTAGGCTGCCAGTTTCATTACCTATCTTATATTACCTCCTGTAGGTTACACCTCCTACACAATAGGGAAATGTGCACTTAAGTAAGATAACAGGTGTATTTAAAAGTCCTTCATTAGGAGCAAGATTCTCAGGTATGCTTGTTTCTGGCAGTGAATATATCTTTTTGGCATGCAGTTATAGTGAAAGGGCATAATCTTTATGAACATGAATTAACATGTATTTCTATCATTGCTGTGCATTCATTGAAAGGCTTCATCCAGAATAAAAGTAACTTTGATTGTATTTCTCTTTTCTTTGTTCTGTGTCTGTGACATTCATGTTTTACTGATCTATATTCCTAGGTTATAGGTAGAACACAGTGTGTATTTAACTGCTGGTTTTCTGTTCATCCTTCTAGTAATATCAGCATACATTGTTAATATGCAATACATGTATGGGATCTGTTATCTAGAATGCTTGGGACCTGCGGTTTTCCTGATAAGGGGTCTTTTTGTTATTTGGATCTCCATATCTTAAGTCTACTAAAAAATGATTTAAACATTAAATAAACACAATAGCATTATTTTGACTCCAATAAGAATGAATTATATCTTTGTTAGAATCAAATACAAGGTACTGTTTTATTATTAAAAAGAAAATTTCAGTTATGTGATTAAAATGGATTCTATGGAAGAGGGCCTTTCCATAATTTGGAGCTTTCTGGATAACAGGTTTCTGGATAACAGATCCCATACCTGTAATAAGAATTTATACACAACCTATCAATCATTGTTTTGCTCAAAATGTTTGTTCTATCTATAAAATATAAAAAAAAATAATAAAGTAAAACTGACCATAGTTATATTTATGTTCCCATATTCTCATTTTTCAGTTTCAGGGGAACATCCACTCTTTGGTGATTCACACATCAATACCATCTCTAAGACCACCGACAGAAGACATCAAGTTACATGTCCGCCCATGGGCCCGAGACCATTTGCCAAGCCATTCTTGGGAATAAACAATTACACGTCTCCCTATCTTCACTCACAAAATGGTTTTCACACAATTCATTCTGAAAACAGCCCTGTAAAACCAAGAATTGTTACCGTAGTAAAGCCAGGAAGCCATCCTTTGAAAAAGATCACATTACTTCTAAACAAGAGGTCTGTCCAGACTTTTGAACAACTGGTTGCTGATATATCAGAAGCACTTGGTTTTCCGAGGTGGAAAAATGACAGAGTGAGGAAACTTTATAACCTCAGAGGCAAGGAGATACGAAGTATATCTGATTTCTTTCGTGGGGATGACATTTTTATAGCATTAGGAAGAGAAAAGCTGACAACAAAGTGTACTGAATCTGTTTTTAATGAACTTTACCCTGAGAGGTCAGCAAAGAAAAGCAAGGACCAGGATGGAAAGCTGAGGTGTGGTCTGGAAAATAAAGGGTTACATATTGGTAATGGCAACAATGATATTGATGTTGCACACAACTATGAGGATTCAATGTCTCCCAGAGGAGCCACCAAATTTGACAGAAGAACAAACAACAAATGCAGGGCTGAGGAGACAAAGAGAATAAAACAGTGTGATATTGAAAAATGCGACAGGGAAAAATTTAAATGTTTTGGGCCTATTAAAAGAGCTGAGCTTTGTTGTAATAAACAAAACCTTATGAAGTGCACAAGTTTGAGTTGCATTATCAGATGTGATCATTGCAGAGTGCACAAATATAGGAACATTTACAACAGAGACTATGAAAAAGACATATCGTTTGAAGGTAGTGGTACCATTTCACTTCATGGGCTCCATTTTAACAAAGAAGAATCAAAAAATTGTAAGAAGTGTCCACTGGAAAATATCCAAGAGGAGGAGCTGAGACTTAAATGTAAAGCTTGTAACTGCAAATGGAAAGACACTAAGAGAGAGACCATCATAGGAGATGACTTGATAAATAATAATATTGAAATGTATGAAAAAACAGACTGGCAAGAATCTAGACTACCAAAGGAGAACCTTTATAGAAAGGAGCTGAAAAAAAATCAATGTAGGGATGTGTTAGATGGGTTTTCAGTGAGGAAACACCTCAATGGCCTTTTACAGAATGATTCTGAGGAACCAAAGCAAAGCATGTCTCGCTTGCATGGAGACAACATCACAATTAACAATGACTATGGTAATAAAAAAGAAAAGACAAAGGACCCACAAATATTAAAAACTGAAGCTGGACCTGGAGGATTTCCACCCAAACTTAGAAGTGATGCAAAGGGGAATTGCCTTTTCACTCTAAAAAGACCATGTTGCATCAAAACCAGCAGGGATATAGAAAGTTACTATGAAATTGGTAGGACTATTGGGGATGGTAACTTTGCAGTTGTAAAGGTGTGTAGACCTTGGAATGAAAATCAGGAATATGCTATGAAGATTATTGATAAATCCAAACTCAGAGGAAAAGAGGACATTATTGAAAATGAAGTCAGGATCATTAAACATCTTTCACATCCCAACATAGTTAAACTCTTTAGTGATTATGAAACAGAGAAAGAGATTTACTTGATTCTGGAGTATATCAGGGGTGGGGACCTGTTTGATGTGATTACAGAGAGCATTAAATTCACTGAACACGATGCTGCCCTTATGTTGATTGACTTATGTGAGGCACTTAAGTACATTCACAGCAAACACATTGTACATAGAGACCTCAAACCTGAAAATCTTTTGGTAAGTAATCATTCTATGTTACAAACAAGATAAAACGTAAACACATTTGGACATATTTAATGGGTCCCATTGTATATTTCTCTGTCCCATTGTACTCTCTGCACTGCTTAACTGGACTACATGTACTGTACCTTTGAAATAATGTAGCAGTAGGCAGCCAAGACTCCATATCCCACCATGACTTGTAGGCTTCTGGGATTCCCTTTTACAGGTCTGTTAAGCACAGAATATGGAAATCCTTGTGTTAATGGGCTTGGCTGAAGGGGAGCAGGCTACAGCTGCATTCTTTTAGTGGTTCATCAGATAATTTCCTGGAAATGTTCAGAAATTTTGAATAATTCTAAAATGAGAGGCCGTGTTAAGTTTGCAGCAGTCGTTATACAAATATAAGCCATTTGGTACTTGCTTCTAAAGACTCCTTGCACCTCTACTTAGTTGTGCTTGGTTCCACTGGGTCCATCTATGAATGGCTATAAATACATTTTTAAATTAATTAAGGTCAGTAGCAACATTAGTAGGAACAGAGAAAATATTTCTTCCTTTAGACTTTATTCACCATTATAAGCTAGTGTATGAGGAGAGACTGCACTACTGCTTCTATGGCAATTTTTTTTTTTTAAAGCAGTCACCAGATTTCCATGCATATTTATAGCTATGACAGCCCCCCAGTAAGGCTAACATAAAGCTTTAATAGGGTCTGCTTAAGGGTATTTAGGGCAATGCACATCCTAGGTGTGAGGAGTGAGTGATGTAAAATGAAAGAAAATTGTATTTTAATTTAGACATAAAATAAAATGATGATGTCTCTATAGAATCCTATTTTACTTTAGTTTATGAATTCTCTTTTTTTCAATGTCCTGCAACTGAGAAATACTGTATTTTAAATATTTCAGGTACAGCATAATCCTGATGGCTCAAAAAGTTTAAAGCTTGCAGATTTTGGCCTTGCTATCTATGCTACAGGGCCAATATTTACAGTTTGTGGAACACCTACATATGTGGCTCCAGAAATCTTATCAGAAAAAGGTAATGCTTTTTTCAGCTAATAAATTCAACAGCTTAATGGCAATGGCACATACTGTATAGGGCCAAATCCAGGATTGGAATAGCAATGGCACATACTGTATAGGGCCAAATCCAGGATTGGAATAGCAATGGCACATACTGTATAGGGCCAAATCCAGGATTGGAATGGCAATGGCACATACTGTATAGGGCCAAATCCAGGATTGGAATGGCAATGGCACATACTGTATAGGGCCAAATCCAGGATTAGGAGTGGCATTCGGCCAAGATTCTGCCTTTTTCAGCAGGATTCGGATTCAACCGAAGCAAATCTGAAATTTTAAAATCACTTGACTTTTTAAATATTTTTCACCATGTGTGAAACTTGTCGTTTTCTTTAACCCAACCTTACTCTAATTTGCAAATTAAAAATTAGGATTCGGATTCGGTTCGGTATTTGGCCAAATCTTTTGCAAGGGATTCAGGGTTTGGCTGGAACCTAAAATAGTGAATTCAGTGCATCCCTAGTTGAATAATATTGTAATAACTGTCATATCAGCACAGTTACAGTGAGTAATAACCTAACGGGCAGCTAAACCCTAACAGAGAAGTAGGTCCAAATTTAGAGCTACCATGGGTTTTACAAGGTTGTGTTGATTTACAATCCTTTAGCTCTTGTGTTTCCTTCTCGATTTCTTGTCCCCTTTGTAAAATTCTTAATGTATTGAGCAGTTTTGGCCTGGTGTTGAATAAACTGTTACTGTTGGTAGGAGAGATGGTGCCCTAGTTTAGTCTGCTTCTCTGATCCCTTACCCTTAACTAACTAACTCGCTAAATTCTAGAATATGGTTTTCTCATAATAATTTACTAACTGTTTGCTTTATAGACCTTGTTGTAGCTAACTTTAGAGGTGCAGGTTACATTTTTTGCTAATGTCTTTATTTTATTCAAGACTGTTATATTGGGCCAGTGCAGCTTAAAATATACCTGGGTTTACAATTGCTGCTGCAGTTTGGTAAACAATAAAGGTGATCATTAAGTACCTAAATAGCTCAAGTTAGAAACTACTGGATGAGTGGTGCCTATCATGCTAACAGCTATTTTGGTAATTATGTTCTGTAATACCAAAGGAGAGTTGCATAGCTGCTTACCTCACTGCCTGGGGAAATATGTAATTCAAAAGAAATACTGCTGCAGTATTCTAAATTGCTGTACAAAAGTTTAATCAGTAGAAATCAGTAGTGCAAACTTTCTGTAAAGGTCCTCGTATGTAAAAGTAAGTGTTCATTATAATTGTGTTGGGTTGAAAACCCCAACATACTGTTCTTCGACTATGGCTTATTCTTCCGCTTCTTCTTCTTCTTCTTAGCGCCCCTCATTTTCTAAACGCTACTCCTCCTACAGTTTTATGGGTACAACACCCAAACTCACCACACATCTTCGCCCTATAGCGGAACAGATTGCTTGTGCTTTCCTAAGCGATCCCGCCCTCCGTCTTTTTCTGGCGCCACTCCGAACCCCCCAATTTTCCCATTGACTTTGACAGGGAAGATTTTCAAACTGTTGCCACACTTACAGCTTTGAAGCTACACCCCCAAACTTGAATAACATAATAATGGGGTCCCCCCCGAATGAACCAGCGACATTTGTTGGATGACCCTAAAGTGGGAGGGGCCAACAACAGCCAATCAAATTTCACCCATTGACTTTCATGGGGAAATTGAAACTGCTGCCAATCTTACAGCTTTGAGGCTACACTCCCCAAACTTGAATCACATAGTCATGGGGTCAGCCCGAATGAAACATGATTGTTTGATGCCCAAAAGTGGGCAGAGCTGTGAACAGCCAATCAGATTTTACCTATTGACTTGGCAAAAATCCAACCTGCTGCCATTCTCACAGTAATAACGCCGGGGTCCCCAAACTTTGCAGGGTTAGACACAAGGTAACTACGTTTCAAGGTTAGAAAAAGTGGGTGGAGCCAACAACAGCCAATTAGATTTTACCTATTGACTTTCAATAGGGAAATTTAACCTGCTGCCATTCTCACAGTATTAACCCCAGGGCCCCCAAACTTTTCACAGCTGGGCACTAGGGGACTGCAGTTTTAGTTTTGAAAAGTGGGCAGAGCCACCAACAGCCAATCATATTTCACCTATAGAATTTTATTGGTTTGATGGCAGGGTGAGTCTGGAGTGGAAAGTGAATAACAGTGAACTGCTAATGTTCCAATCTTTAGTTACAGAGGGTCAGGAAACTGTATCATTATCATCCCCCCCATCCCCCTAAAGTGGTACTGTCCAACCCCCCCAAACAAAATTGTACAGTCAAACCCCCCCTCCCCACCAACAAAATGGTACGCTCTGACCCCCTCTCCATCCAAAAAAATGGTACGACCCAACCCCCCTTCAACAAAATGGTACGGTCTGACCCCACCTCCAACAAAATGGTACGGCCCAGTCCCCACTCTCCGACAAGATAGTACGTTCCAAACAACCCCCTCCAACAAAATGGTATGGTCCGAACCCCCCCACCAACACAATGGTACAGTCCAACACCCCCTCCAACAAAAGGGTATGGCCTAACCCCCCCTCCAACAAAATGGCACAGCCCAACCCCCCCTCCAATAAAATGGTACAGTCCAACCCCCCATCCAACAAAATAGTACGGTGCAACCCCCCTTCCAACAAAATGGTACAGTCTGAAACCCCCCTCCAACAAAATGGTACGGCTTAACCCCCCTCCAATAAAATGGTATGGCCCAATCCCCCTTCAACTAAATTGTACGGTCTGACCCCACCTCCAAAAAGATGGTATCGCCCAGTCCCTGCTCTCCAACAAGATGGTACGGTCCAAGCAACCCCCTCCAACAAAATGGTATTGTCCGAACCCCCCACCAACACAATGGTACAGTCCAACACCCCCTCCAACAAAATGGTATGGCCTAACCCCCCCTCCAACAAAATGGCACAGCCCAACCCCCTCTCCAATAAAATGGTACAATCCAACCCCCCCTCCAACAAAATGGTATGGCTTAACCCCCCTCCAACAAAATGGTACGGCCCAACCCTTCCCTCCAATAAAATGGTACGGCCCGACCCCCCCTCCAACAAAATGGCATGGTCCGACCCCCCTTCAATAAAATGGTATGGCTCGACTCCCCCTCCAACAAAATGGTACGGCCTAACCCCCCTCCAACAAAATGGTACGGCTCAACCCCCCCTCCAACAAAATGGTACGGCCCAACCCCCCTCCAACAAAATGGTACGGCCCAACCCCCCTCCAACAAAATGGTATGGCCTAACCCCCCCTCCAACAAAATGGCACAGCCCAACCCCCTCTCCAATAAAATGGTACAATCCAACCCCCCCTCCAACAAAATGGTATGGCTTAACCCCCCTCCAACAAAATGGTACGGCCCAACCCTTCCCTCCAATAAAATGGTACGGCCCGACCCCCCCTCCAACAAAATGGTATGGTCCGACCCCCCTTCAATAAAATGGTATGGCTCGACTCCCCCTCCAACAAAATGGTACGGCCTAACCCCCCTCCAACAAAATGGTACGGCTCAACCCCCCCTCCAACAAAATGGTACGGCCCAACCCCCCTCCAACAAAATGGTACGGCACAACCCCCGTCCAACAAAATGGTATGGCCCAACCCCCCTCCAACAAAATGGTATGGTCCAAACCCCCCTCCAACAAAATGGTACAGTCCGACACCACCCCCTTCCAACAAAATGGTACCGTCCGACACTCCCCTCCAACAAAATGGTACCGTCCGACACTCCCCTCCAACAAAATGGTACGGCCCAACCCCCCCTTCCAACAAGATGGTACGGTCCAAACAACCCCCTCCAACAAAATAGTATGGTCCGAAACCCCCACCAACACAATGGTACAGTCCGACACCCCCCTCCAACAAAATGGTACAGGCCTAACCCCCCCTCCAATAAAATGGTACAGTCCGACCCCCCTCCAACAAAATGGTACGGCCCAACCCCCCTCCAACAAAATGGTACGGCCCAACCCCCCTCCAACAAAATGGTACGGCCCAACCCCCCTCCAACAAAATGGTATGGCCCAACCCCCCCTCCAATAAAATGGTATGATCCGACCCCCCCTCCAACAAAATGGCATAGCCCAACCCCCCTCCAATAAAATGGTACAGTCCAACCCCCCATCCAACAAAATGGTATTGCCCAACCCCCCCCTCCAAAAAAATAGTACGGTCCAAACCCCCCCTCCAACAAAATGGTACAGTCCGACACCACCCCCTTCCAACAAAATGGTACCGTCCGACACTCCCCTCCAACAAAATGGTACGGTCCGACACTCCCCTCCAACAAAATGGTACGGCCCAACCCCCCTTCCAATAAAATGGTACAGTCCAACCCCCCATCCAACAAAATGGTACGGCCCAACCTCCCCCCCTCCAACAAAATGGTATGGCCCAACCCCCCCTCCAACAAAATGGTACGGTCAGACACCCCCCTCCAATAAAATGGTACAGTCCAACCCTCGCAACAAAATGGTACGGTCCGACCCCCCCCTCCAATAAAATGGTACAGTCCGACCCCCCCCCCTAACAAAATGGTTTGGTCCAACCCCCCCTCCAACAGAATGGTACGGTCAGACACCCCCCCCTCCAATAAAATGGTACAGTCCGACCCCCCCCCCCAATAAAATGGTACGGTCCCATCTTTAGTTACAGGGGCTGTCATGAAACCATATTATGTTGGGTTGAAAAACCCACAGACTGTTCTTCGACTTCGACAGCTTTTTCTTCTTCTTAGCACCCCCCAATTTTCCCATTGACTTTGACAGGGAAGGTTTTTAAACTGCTGCCACACTTACAGCTTTAAAGCTACACCCCCCAAACTTGAAGAACTTATTCATGGGGTCACCCCAAATGAAACATTAACATTTGTTGGATGACCCCCAAAGTGGAAGGGGCCAACAGCAGCCAATCAAATTTCACCCATGACTTTTATGGGGAAATTGAAACTGCTGCCGATCTTACAGCTTTGAGGCTACACCCCCCAAACTTCAATCACATAGTCATGGGGTCAGCCTGAATGAAAATATGATGATTGTTGGATGCCCAAATGTGGGCGGAGCTGTGAACAGCCAATCAGATTTTACCTATTGACTTCAACCTGCTGCCATTCTCACAGTAATAATACCAGGGTCCCCAAACTTTGCAGAGTTAGGAACCAGGTAACTGCGGTTCAAGGTTAGAAAAAGTGGGTAGAGCCAACACCAGCCAATCAGATTTTACCTATTGACTTTCAATGGGGAAATTCAACCTGCTGCCATTCTCACAGTATTAACCCCAGGGTCCCCAAAGTTTTCACAGTTGGTCAATAGGGGACTGCAGTTTTAGTTTTGAAAAAGCGGGCGGAGCCACCAACAGTCAATCATATTTCACCTATTGAATTTTATTGGTTTGATGCCAGGGTGAGTCTGGAGGGGAAAGTGAATAACAGTGATATCAGGGTTCCCAAACTTTGCACAGTTTGTCACTGAGTGACTAGAAAGTTTAGAAAAGTGGGTGTGGCCAACAACAGCCAATCCTATACCTTTACCTATAGACTTAATATGTTTAAATATAAACTGCTGCCATTCTTTAAATATTAATACTAAGGTCCCCAAACTTTGCAAAGCAGAGACAATCCATTTCCACCCATTAAATTTAATTAGTTAATATTGAAACTGATGCCATTATTTAAGTATTAATTCCAGCGTTGTTAAACTTTACAAAGTCACTGGGTATTTAAAGAATGGCAGCAGTTTAAATTTAAACATATGAAGTCTATACAATGAAAGAAATGGGATTGAGTATGTAGTCACCCAGTGACTCGCAAAGTTTGGGAACACTGGCAACAAACTGGAGTTGGACGTACCATTTTATTGGAGGGGGGGTCAGGCCGTACCATTTTGTTGGAGGGGGGGTTCGGACAATACCATTTTGCTGGAGGGGGGGTTGGACCATACCATTTTGTTGTAATGGGGGTTGGACCGTACCATTTTGTTAGAAAGGGGGTTGGACTGTACCATTTTGTTGGAGGGGGAAATCGGACCATACCATTTTGTTGGAGGGGTTCGGACCGTACCATTTTATTTAGAGGGGGGGTTAGGCCATACCATTTTATTGGAGGGGGGGTCGGACCATACCATTTTGTTGGAAGGGGGGTTGGATTATACCATTTTGTTGGGGGGGTTGGACTGTACCATTTTTTTGGAGGGGGGAGTCAGGCCATTTTGTTAAATTTCATGGTTTATTTTTAAACTGATGCCATTATTTAAATATTAAGTCCAGGGTTGTGTATACTTTCCAGAGTTAGTCACTGGGTATTTGCCGTTCAAAGTTAGAAAAAAGTGGGCGGAGCCACCAATAGCCAATCAAGTTTCACCTATTTACTTTCAATGGTGAAGTGTAAAACGCTGTCAGTCTCACAATTTTTATGCCTGAGTCACCAAACTTTGCAAAGTTGGTCACTTGGAGACTCCAGTTCAAAAACTAGGAAAAGTGGGTTGGGCCACTAACAGCCAATCAGATTTCATTGGTTTAAATTTAAATTTAAAATGCTGCCATTCTCATACTATTTATGCCAGGGTGCCCACTGTTTGTCACTGGGTGACTTCAACTCGAGGTTAGAAAAAGTGGGCACCACCGCCAACCCCCAGTCACAATTTACCTATTGACTTTTATTGGTTTAAGTTTAAACTGCTGCCGTTCTTTAACTATTAATCCTAGGGCCCCTAAACTTTGCAGAGTTAGTCACTGGGTAACTGCAATTACGGATTAGAAAAAGTGGGCGGAGCCACGCACCACCAATCAGATGTCACTTGTTGACTTTCAGTGGGGAAATCTAAATTGCTGCCATTCAGACACTATTAAAACCAGGGTCCCCAAACGTTGCACAGTGGTTTTTACTATATAACTGTGGTCCAAGTTTAGAAAAGGTGGCAGAGCCATCAACAGATCAGATTTCATTCAGTGACTTGACTTGATGTTTTTCAACCCAACATGAAGTTTGTTCTCAAACTTCCCTTTCTAGTTACAGCCTGCAAATTGTATGCAATCATTTTGGTTTAGCACCATTATTTAGTGCAGACTCTGAGACACAGTCTATATGTATTTTTACATTGCAAATGCTTTCAGTTATTCAATACTGATATAACAGGTGTATACAATTAAGGAAACACCTAACATGTCAATATATGAGGGAGCTAGGCTATATCTAAATATAAGGGAAGCAAGTCTTTAAGTGACCAGGCTAATGTACATGTGACTACATGCCATTTGAGGGGTTATGGTTTTTAAAGTAGTGGCAACCAATACACCAGGAGTATGAAAACTGTAATCAGCAACTGTTTGTTAGGAATACCTCCATCTTAGGTATATAAAACATATTAGAAGGCTGAATAGTAGAGGCTGAAACAGCAGATCTAGCTGGATAAGTGTATTTATTGTCTCGCTACATGTTTCTAGCTTTACATGGCCCTTTGTCAAGTGTACAACAGTTCACCATTTAAACAGGTATGTAGCTCAAATAGGAAGTATGCCCCATCCCCCACTGAATACAAATCAACATTAGTTTTATTGAGATCCAGAACAGGGCTGAAGATTAACCACAAAGCCCATCCTTTATCCACAAACACGAAAGAGGTATATCTTAGTATACCTTGTATATCTAAAGTTCAGTTTCATATTAAGAGATTAAAAATAGAGTCCATGTGTCTTATACTAGAGGAATTAATTGGTTAGAAAAAGTCAGTATAGTCCAGTTTCATATTAAGTGATGGGAATAAAATCCATGTGACCATGTATCTTATTCTATAGGAATCAATTGGTTCAATTGGTGTGCCTACCAGAAATTCTCAAGCAATGGTAAGTTTATTAGTGGCAGTACTTTATATAAAAAAAATCTAAAACATTTTTCAACCAATTGATTCCTATAAGATAAGAATTGGTGTACACTTGATAAAGTGCCATGTAGGACTTGAAACATACCCCTTTAGGTAATAAAAGGCACTAGTTTGCCCAGTAGCAGTAACCCATAGCAACCAATAAGACGTTTGCTTTTAAACAGTTGATGAGTAAATTTTACCTGCTGAGTACCTTTTATTACTTAACCCCTGTAGTGTTTTAGCCAGGCTTCTTTTTTTCTATTTTCTTAGACTCGCTTTCATCTATTGTACTCCCTATGGATTGGAGGATAGCTGATGTTACTCCAATTTTAAGAAACTACAATCTCAGCCTGAAAATTATAGGCCAGTAAATTTGACATTTGTGTTGGGAAAGTTATTTCAGTTTTCTGCTAACTGGCCCAGGGTATCAGGTAAGCTATTACAATGACTGGGAGGTGCCCCCCAGTGATTTAGACTTTCCTTCTCCTTTAATATTCCAAATAGGTTCTTTTACAGTGAGACCTATGAAGAAAACCCCAGCGAAAGTCCCCAGAAATAATTTCACAAAGTGCATTATACTGCTTCATGTTTCTCCAGGGTATGGTTTGAAGGTTGACATGTGGGCTACTGGAGTGATTTTATACATACTCCTTTGTGGATTTCCACCTTTTCGGAGTCCAGATCGCAATCAGGAAGAACTATTCCAGATCATACAAAGTGGTGAATATGAATTTCTCCCACCTTACTGGGATCATATTTCAGAAGGTAACAGTTATTATAGTAATCGCTTCATTTCATAGATTTTTCTTAAATAAAGCTACATAGTTAATTTAAAGAAGGGCATACCAGTCAGTCTTTAGAGATTCTGTAGTCATGAAGGTTGTCCCGATCCTCATAAAATGGGGACATTCTTTTCCTATCACTAACTTCTGCTTTTATTTTCTGTATTAAAGAGATTAGTTTCTTACTGTAAACGCTTTAACTAATGGAGCTTTATAGACTAGAGAATCAGTCCAACTCAAGACCCATCTTTGCAGACTTTATACAATACCCCTTTACCTCATAAGACCTCATTCTTCTATATATTTTACATAGCCAGCTAAGAAATTAACCTTTGGGGTGCTTATGGACTGTATTTTAAACATATTCTGTACATGGCATATGTATTTATTCTCTATTGTCTTGTACTACATCTTCTTATGGGGGGATAGTAGTCCTAGGCTATCAGGGTACCCCAGTGGTTTACTCATTATGGGAGATTACCTGTTCCATTTTATTAACTTCTTAGCCACTGTAAAACCTGTGAAGGCTAATTAATATTTTTATCTCACAGTGTACAATCAATGTATGTGGGTATTTTATGCACCATGCTGCTGCACTTTTTTTCAACTCAAGGTGATAATCTGGAGTATAAATGTGTGTGTGAACATCGCAAATCGAGCACAATTGCACCAAATATTTTTAGTCTGTCTGGCTTCATTTCCAGTGTTTGGCATGTGAGTGACATGGGCAACTGTGCTGGTTAGGAGATAGTAGTAGCTCTAGAGTTTCCCTGAATCAATAGACGCAGCAGTACACAATTCAGAATGGAAGGCAGGAAGGAGGAGAGGTGCTAGTTGCTATTATAGGTAAAAGCAAAGAGTCCATACCTTTACTGAAAGGACTTTTTAATAGGGCACTAATGAACTAAACTGGACCTGGTGGAAGCTATTTGTTAAGCAGCCCTTTTTTTCTTCTCTGTCCTCAAAAACAGAAGTTAAAGATTTAATCAGCAAACTGCTAGTGCTTAATCCTGAGATCCGGTACTCTGCTAAGTGTGTCCTTCAGCACAGCTGGGTCACTTCAAGGGGACAAACGAACAGTCGGAATCTACAAAGAGAAGTAACCGTGAATATTGAGCGTCACTTCAGAAACAGACAGAAGAAAGAAGCGACAGATGCTGACTAGTGACAAGCTTTGGCAAAACAAGGCATTAAAGATTTTTTATTTTTAATTTAAATGTTAGTTTTCAGTTAGTCAGACCAAGACCTAGTAATAACGTTGATAATATTGCTTATAGTTTAGGTCTGGTATATGTAATTTCTAGTATAAAAATAGCAGTTATTGTCCTTTTATTGTATTATTATTAATTTTTGTCTGTTGTACAGGTATGGAATCTGTTATCTGAAAACCTGTTATCCAGAAAGCTCAAAATTACAGGATGGCCATTACCCATAAACTCTATTTTAAACAAATAATTCAATTTCTTTTAAATAATTCCCTTTTTCTCTGTAGTAATAAAACAGTACTTTGTGCTTGATCCCAACTAAGATATAATTAATCATTATTGGACTAAAAAATTCCAGTTGGGTTTATTTCATATTTAAATTATATTTTAGTAGATTTATTATGGTGATCCAAATTACAGAAAAGAGACCCCTTTATCTGGAAAACTCCAGGTTCCAAGTATTCTGGATAACAGGTCCCATACCCATACAATACATTATATATAACCACAGGACTGGAAAACATTAATGTTTATCTTTCATTATTGCTTTTATGTTTTCCATTAAAGTACATAATCTCTTGATGCTTGATGGGTTTGGCACCTTTACAGCAGTGATATGGATAAGGCAGCCCCTTGAAGAGTAATTATTTCATTTAAATTACTGACATCCTTGATACCCTATATAATGTAAGTAGCTATATTATTGGCTTAAAGAGTAGAATAATACAAGTATGGGATCTTTTATTTAGAAACCATGTAATGTGAGGTACTGACCTTTATAAATACACCATTTGTTTTAAACCAACCTTTACCTTTTTAGTAAAATACTTAACACAGTTTTCTAAATATGCCCCAGTGTCTTTATAGTTTATATATGCTTATGGCCTTGCACTGTGAAAGTGGATATAGGTAGATTTCAGTATGTAAAGTTTTGAAACCTGTATTATTTTGACAGGCTTCGCACTAAGTTACCCAGGATATTACATTTAGACCTATATCTTTGTTTTGTATTAATATAGATGTACATGGCATGATGGTTGTAAGACATGTTTCTTATCTACACAATTAGTTCTCCAATATTAAAAACACAATATTGATTATATAGGAAGGTTTTAGAACCCAATTCAAAAAAGTCTTTGCTTGTACTTTTGCTTAGCCTTGCCAAAGTATTTATATCCTGAAAGCTTTAAAGTGATACTGACATTAAAAAAATACTCTTCAAAATATGAATGTATTTTCAAAGTTACTTATAGATCATGCAGATTTTCACTGATAGGGCTGCTTTTGTAAGTAATTGTTACTTAAAGTTCCTAAACCCGACTGTTTTGCCAGCCTGACTGTCCCTTCTCAGCCTGTCAGTTATAGCTTCTAATGCTAACAGACTCCTGCTGCACAAATATGGCAGCCCCCTCAATGAGGAACATGGGGATCAGAGAGGTAATGTAGAAGCATTGAGTAAATACTTTAATGGCAAACTTATAAAGAGCATGCAAAGAGAGGGGTTTAATTTATGACGTCAGTATCTCTTAAAGTTTTTTGGGGTAAGCATGTACCAGCTTTGCACACAATTCTTCCAGGCAGATTTGCTTCAGTTAGATGGTAATGAAGCTTGTGCACATCAGTTTCCAGATATTTTCACAGATTCTCATGTATATTGAGGTAGTAGCTTGAACTGTGTAGAATTATTCTGTGGGGCTACTTTTCATCAGCAAACACTGAGCATCTCATAAAATTGGAAAATGAATGGGGTAGAATGTAAAATTGGAGTGGGTCAAATCAAAAAGGTTCTATAATGCTACAATGGGCCAAATGCCCACATCTCAAAAAAAAAAAAGGGTGCCATGTAGCTAACCTGAAAACCTGTAGCAAATCAGCTTGAAGGAACTGAATAATATCCAAATAGTTTGCAAAGTGAATACATACTGTATCTAAGCTGATCTTTTCAAGAAATTGAATATTTAAGCAAACAGCATAACTTTCTTAAATTGTTCTTCAGATAATTTAGAGAATTGGTCAAGGTTCTGAATCCTTTTGCAAGACAATGTAGAAAAAAAACATGAAATGAGATACTATTCTTTACACAGTATAAATAATGTTCTCAAAGAAAGTAAATAGGTGGAAACCCTACTAGAATTGGGTATATTCTCCTATTAACATGAAAAGCAGTGTATCATTTCCAGTATAATTTATATTTGGCTCATACCAGAGCACAGCTTTTCACTGACCTGACAAATGCTTCCAGGTTGTCCTTACAACTGTAATAGTGGAAGAGACATTTGTAGACTTTCAAATGATGCATAAAATGTAACACTACTGTACTAAATGTTTGCAAGATTTCCATTTAAATTGGATAAATAAATGTATTTTCCAATGAGTTCCAATGGATTTCTGTCTTGCTTGGAATGTTGCACATTTTTAAAGGGATATTTTCTTCACACAATTTCCCACTTTTATTATAATACAATGCATATTTTATACAAACTAGTGTTTTGTTATTTTCATTTGGACCCACTATGCTGATGGTTGACTGATTTTGCAGACTGTGTCCCCAGTAGATACCATACTGCAGAGTGCTCTCTATGTCTGCTTTGGATTGTAATGCTCTCTGACAGCAGGAGTCCAAATGCTTCTTTTCTCAAGTTCAGCATTGCTTTTAAAGTCCCCCAGTTGTAATCTGCTGGATCTTGTTAGTTGACATGGACTAGATGGACTTACTTACTTCCATTGCTGACAAGACCTGATATTTTGCAACTAAAGGCTCCAGGGTGGGTCTGGGGGGTGCATGGCCCACGAGGTCTGCCACCCCAGGGGCCCCCACACCCAACAAGGGTCCCCCCATTTCCCCCACTCCCCCGGGGCCCCCCTCCTCCTAGCATGTACAGTATCTTCAGTTGTATTGGGGGAGGGAGATCAGCGGCCTGGTGGAGCTTTAGCATGGATTGGGTCTGGGCGGCCTGGGTCCATAGGGTTTTTTCCTGGTGCCTCATCTGACCCTGAAAGGCTCTAAAGTAGAGCTTGTAGAAAGCATGCAATAAACACACTTTCTTCTTAACATTGGAGTTCCATTTAATACCCAAGGTTAAAAATGGAGATGTTACAAACAGTAACCAGAGCTATCCATTATTTGCTATGAGTATTACATTTGAATCAAACTGTGAGCTTATTTACCAAATCTTCTATTTTTCCAGCAACCAGCACAGCTTTTTTGTGTCTTTTCTCCTTTTGTGATCACTATTTTGTTGAAAAATGAAAAAACTTTCTCATTGAATTAACTTTTAGAGAAATTGCTTTAAAAGGTCAGATGCAAGATCAAAACTGAATCTTGTACCTTGTAGCTCTTAGAATAATATGAAAAATGTGCCAAGACCCCAGAGGTCACAGCTACACAAAGCCCACTGTACACTAGAAATGACAGAGATTTCTCTTGGGAAAAGTACAATGCCATGCAGCATTAGTAACAGTGCCTGTAACAATGTGTAAAAATGAATTTTACAATAGGGCTTAATTTTCCTTTTGTTTTCCAATATTTTTTTTTCTTTTTGCAGCTGTTCAAAGGAAAATAATAAATGTAATGAGTTTGGCACCCAAAAACATACTTGATGTGAGGTTTAATGTTATTTCTTATTGCTGTGTTGGCCCCCTCCGACACACGGTCAACGTTAGCCAAATTTAAGGTTGACTAAGCAATTGGCTACAACTGTAAAAGAGTCACCTCTACCTCTTATGTTTTACCTGAATTTAGTGACAGGAAGTAGTCCTTTTTAATCTTCATTGATAAACAATTCAAGCTTTTTTTTTTAAAGTGAAGAAGTTTACTTCTAATGTAAAGATATTAAAGGTATAGGATCTGAAATATTTGGGACCTGGGGTTTACCGGATAAAGGATATTTCCGTAATTTGGCTCTCCATAAGTTAACACTGCTAAAATTAAATAAAAAATTAAATAACAGATTACTTTGCCACCAACATGGATCTTGCAGTTTACTTACCATTAAGAACAGGGCGCTTTTCCTCTGTAATAATAAAATAGTACCTTGTACTTCATCCTAACTATGATATAATTAATCCCTATTGGAGCCAAAACACTTCTATTGTGTTTATTTAATGTTTAAATAATTTTTAGCAGACTTAAGGCATAGTGATCTAAATTACAAAAAGATCCCTTACCCTGAAACCCCAGGTCCTGAGCATTCTGGATAACGGGTCCCATACATGTATTTGCTTATAATGGACTCAATTGTAGATGGCCTTCCTGTAATTTAGTGCTTTCTAGATAACGGGTGTCCTGATAACAGATACCATACCTACCATACCATAATGTATTGCTGAATACATTCTGGGATATTATGGGCTACATTTATTTTTATCAGGTGTTTTAGCTCCATGTTTCTACTAAAACTACAATGGATTTTTTAACTGCATTGAACAGTAGAGAAGTTGTAAAAAGTTATACGCAAACTTCTTACATAACTTATCAATAAAGAAATAAAGTATTTTTTTTTTTGGCAAAATCAATGTATTAATCTTGGCAGATATCTTTAAATATTTATGTTAGTTATAATTTAGTAATACTTTAGGAGGCTTTTTTTTTCGTATACTGTATATGTGTGTGTATGTGTATATATATAAATATGTGTGTGTGCACAGTTCTGTATAATAGTATGTACTGAAAGTTAAAATGAGCCGGAGAGTATTTGAATTAATGTAACAGGTTAGAACAATGATTTTTTAAAGAACTTATTACCTCAGTACATTAATCGCTGGTATTTCTGAGAATCCACCACAGGGTGATGCTGTAGCCTCAGAAGAAACATTAAATATTTTACTGGAATTCATCTACATTTCTATGTTTCCATGTACTTTTAGCACACAATGTATGGTGATCCAAACTACGGAAAGACCCCTAATCTGGAACACCCCAGGTCCCGAACTTCCTGGATAACAGGATAACAATTTCCATACCTGTGTATGTAGATATATTTATATATAAAACAAATTGTTGAACCAGCACTCCTTTATGTATGGAACTTGTGTACTTGTGAATAAACTCCTATAGCTTTTTCATACATAAAGTAATGCTGGTCCAATTTTTTTTTATATTAATTATTTTCGACATTTGCACCCCACAAAGCAATGCAGGCATCAGAAAGAATTTGAGCCAAATCTTTCTTTTTCTTATACAGGTATTGGGATACCTTATTCAGAAACTTGTTCCAAATTACAGGAAGGCCATCTCCTTTAAACACCATGTTGAAGGGGTTATAAACCCAATAATAACACCATCCCACTGCACCCCTTAGTTTTGCTATAGAAGTTGTTGAAAAGTGCAAGAAAGATGCAAGAAAATTTACCAAGGACCATTCTACTGACCAAAAACCTCATTATAAAGGCAAGAGAAGAGCCCAATTAGAACACTGATTCCCAGCACTATGTTACCCGTCTTGCTGGTATCTTACATATAAAGATAATTATGTAGTTTGTTTTCTTCAATATATGACACTGAAATCAGACAGTATGGGGAGAAAGGACAGAATTGTTCAGTGCTGGAAAACTGTGCATAATGTTTCCAACTCCAATTGCAGGAACAAAGAACAGGGAGCCAGGTTTATACAGATCAGCTGGGATTCTTATTGGAGAATTTCTTGCATTTTAATGCAACCGCTGGCCCTGGAGATTTGGGAAAAAAAGTTTTGGAAAAGTTGCTTTAAGTTGCTTTAAGAATACAACCCTGATGTTGCTGGACTATAGCTCCCAGCATGCCTCAACCTTATTTTATGTTACATTATTCTGGGGTTTTGTAGTCCAGCAACAGTTGTGTACAGTTTGGCTAAGCAGTGCAGTGCATCTATACTATATTTATAGTATATGTATACTTTATTTATATACTGTAACTATATATGTTCAGTATATATGTGCGTGTATGTACAGCAATGTATATCACAAAATCTTTGAATTATTGCTATCGACCTGTGGCTTCATTAAAGGAAAACTGTCATTGGAAAACATATCCTACATTGAAATCATTTTTCAAAAACACAGATTTTTTTAATATTTAATTTTGAAATTTCACATGGGGCTAGCCATATTCTTTATTTCCCAGGGTGCCACAGCCATGTGACCTGTGCTCTGATAAACTTCAGTCACACTTTACTGCTGAGCTGCAAGTTGGAGCGATATCACCCCCCTCCCAGCAGCCGATCAGCAGACCAAAGGGAAGGGAGCAAGATGGCAGCTCCCAGTGGATATCAGAATAGCACTAAATCGTAAGAAATCCAAGTCCGGCTTGGGACTCCTCCAGTTACATGGGAGTAGGAGAAACAATTGGTTACCTGAAGCAGTTCTAATGTGAAGAGCTGGCTCTTTCTGAAAGCTCAGACTCGGGCACAATGCACTGAGATGGCTGCCTACACACCAATATTACAGCTAAAAAAATACATTGTTGGTTCAAGAATAACATTTCAAAGGGTAGAGTGAATTATTTGCTATGTAAACAGTGTAATTTAGAAATAAAAAGTACACCATCAAAATCATGACAGTATCCCTTTATCTGTCCCTGTATCCCTTTAGTATCCCTGTATCCGCTTTTGGTTCAAGATGAAATGGCTCTCTGAAAAAATCATTACTACAATTTTAAATACTCTTCCTTGCTAGAAAATCAAATAATGGAGAATTCTTCCACAACTTTTTTTGTCAGTGATGAAGGTTAAATGTCCTTTTCCAGTCTCTGTAGATTTGTTTTCCCTGCACTGCTCATAGGAGGAAAACTGTATGTGCTTTTCTTATGAAAGCTAAATTGATTGTTTGACAAGATAATTCCTTACTAAAACAGACTTACTGTTTGTAACTAAATTATTGCGTTCAATGTGTTCATAAATAACATTTTTAAAAGTTCCTTCAAAATATTTCTCTAGTAGCCGCTCACCAACTGATCTGCTTTTTCTCACCTCTCCATGTGCTATTACAGCCTTAATTAATCTGTGGTGAAACAGTAACTTGACATAAGTATGAATACACAAATAATAAAAACTTTATGTAATAAAGCAGTAGGTTCTCCCTACCAGGAAAGCTGCTGTTTGCATACAATCATATGCAGCTAATGTTCTTGAGACCTTACTAGTCATAAGAAAGAACACAATAAGCACAAAGTGGTTTAATTACAGCCGCACTGGCAAGTTCTTTTAAACCTACTTTCATTGCTGTCAGCAAATTGTAAGATAAGTGTTAGATAATTACTAAGGTTATGAACTTCCATGACATCAACAACATTTTAAGACAAAAGATATGCTGTCCTGTGCAGAGACTAAAATTAATATATCATTTTAAAAGACATGGATCCCTTCAATTTGCCTGCATAACCATAGTTGTTTCACAATGGTAACTGCTGTTTTCATTTTGTATGCAGTATTAGAAGCCTTCTAGACTTCCTTAGATCTAATTGTAGAACTAAGGTTTGCATCCTGGAGTAGATTGTTTTAAATACAGTAGAACCCCCATTTTACATTTTTCAGGGGTGCAGGAAAAAAATGTGTAAAATCTGGTGAAAATCACTAAAATGTGTTAAAGCAACTTACTTTTCAAGAACTCAAAGGGTTATAAGCACAGGAGTCAGTAGTTTTACTTTGAGATTTGACTGTGTTAATGACAAGGGTTAAGCAATGCAGCATTAATGTTACACAATGGGGGAGAGGGGGTGCAAGACATCGGTGACAGTCAGATGCACAACCTAAAGCAATAAGAGATTGTTCATGACTATGAGGTGGAGACTTATTGGAAATTACTGTTTGCAGACAGAACCATGCTCAAATAAGCATCTATTTAGTATATAAACCTTTTTGGAACCATTTTTGGAAACATTAGAACAAACTTTTGTGAATATCATGTAAAAATCAGCACCCACTGAAAATTATTATAAATTGGCGGAAGCAGAAAAAAACAATGTAAAATGCAGGAAAAGTTAAAATCTGGGTTTGTAAAATTGAGGTTTAACTGTATTACTGTTATAGTTTTAAATTCAATTTACCCCTGTTTTTTTTTTTTTACTTATTAATGTTATTGAAATAAATAAAATAGTGATAAATTTACCAACTACCAAAATATAACTGACCCATTGGTTCTATACTGTACTGTATATCTCTGCTATAATTATGAATAAGCTTAAACTTGCAGGAGTCCATCTAGATACACTGAGATGTTGCAAAACTCAGTCATGCAGAACAACCTATATATAATTATAGTATTGGCTGGGACAGACAGAGGAATCCAATGTTGGTAATCACAAAATGCTAAATCAATTTTCAATATACTTTATGAATGTTGGCTCGTTGTTTGGGGAATAAAGCAAGTTACAATATTTTAAATGCTGCCCACACAGGACCATTTCATTTTATATAAAATCCAATCCTTAAATCACGTTTCCAATCTATTTGTAGACTGTAGTCTCAGGAAGAGTTCAGTAATTTACCATTGAAGGCAAAAGTATTTCAGTAGATTCCTAAATGTCATATTAGATGCAATCTTGTAAAGCAGCTAAAGTTCAGAGAAAGAACATATCTGTCTGGAAGGAATAGTAGCCAAGTATTATATTAAATTCCTTTCTCTTCAAAGACTTACAAATGCCTTGTTTTCCTCAGAAATGTTACATAATATACTGTATGTACCAACATAAAAGTCTATTGTAACATTGTTCAAAGTCAATGTTTACATTAAGAGCCATCAGTGAGTAGGTTACAGTGGTCAACCGTGGGCATGTTCATAGAGTTTGGTCCAGATACAACTGGACTAAGCCAAAGGTATTACCCAGTAGAAATGTTGAAGAGTAAATGTCTTTGTATCAGACCAAAGTTCTAAATGGGAATATTAGAAATGACTCCTTCACCGAAAGTCACAGTGGTTCACATTTTTCTCTACTAGTTCTAAGTCCTGCTTAGTGCCAACCAAAGCGATCCAGTCACTATAGGCAACCCAGCTGACTACCCCCCCTGCAAGCAAGAAGAGGTATGTGCCTATCCCCCCTCTCACTGTTAAGGCTTTGGTATGTGCCTCTTCTGCCTATCCTTAGTTTTGACGCTGGTCCTGCTAAACAAATCTGCAGATGACAAATGCGGGTTATAATAAGATTTAACCATTGCATTATCACCTGGAACAGAGATTTTTAGTTCATGAAATTTGCCTAGGTTTCACAGTAATAATAATACCTGTAACCCAATTTTGCGGCCCATTGCAACTTTTTTAGCATCTTATAATGTATATTCCCAAAAGCTGAAGGATTGCAAGCAGCACAGTCTTGGGGCAAGCTACAAATAGCAACATGTTGGGACACACAAACAGATCTCTTAGTAATTTGGATGCCATTGGTTCTTCAACAATAATTAACTGTTTATTTCCTAGATCATAAACAGTTTTCTTGATGTTACTTCAAATGGTACAAAATACAATCACTTCACAGTAGCTCAACAATAGTATTTACTTACAGGTGCCTTAGTGCCCAGCTTTGAAGGTTAAAGTGGTGCTCTTCAGATTGCTTGAGGCCCTTCACTGGCAGGTATACCCTGGGTTACTCTCCCTTTTTGCTCTCTTTGTTTGAGCCTCTGGTTGCTCTTCTAACTACCCTGTAAGGAGTACCGGGAGACCGGCGCGCGTTCCTACCTTCAGGCTCAGTCTCCTCCTGTGCAGCACGCTCCCGCGCACACCCCTCTGCATGTGTAAGAAGTGCACGCACGCATGCGCAATAGCTTTATATTCCCCTGGTACTGCATGATGACGTCAGAGGACGCGCTGACATCACTTTGGCGCCAAATTCAAACCTTTAAAAGCACTTTCCTTGCTTGTTTTCATTGCCCAAGCTGGTTCTGAATTTCTGGTACCTTGCTAAGCTATTTTTGTGTTTGATTATCTGGTTTTGACTTCTCGCTTGTCTTTTGGTTTACGATCCCTGCTGCCTGCCATTGACCCTTGCCTGACCTTGACTCTGATTTTGTCTAATCCTTGTGTACTACGTTTTGGAGAATAACCTTGGCCGTAAGTAGGATCCCTGTCTATCCCGCTGCAGAAAGTCCGCGGCCCCAAAAGGGCGTCGGCAGGGCTCTCCTGCTCTACCTAAGGGGTTATTCCAGGCAATTTTCGGGCTCCTAAGTATACAGACTGTAACATACCCTCAGCCTAACTGTCTCTCACTCTCCTAGAGTAAGCTATTACAGAATCTCCCCTGACACAAGTTACCCCTTCTGAGGACCTCCACATGTGGTTCCCCAGAGACCCAAACACATGTTGATTGTCTTTCTTAAAGGCCAGGGTCATATAACATCCCTGTAGGGTTGCCACTTTCCCTATGATTGAAGTCTGGGCAGGCATAGGCGGAGGGTGACTTTTTTGTTTGGGGAGGCTAAAGATGGACCTTACATAGACTAACTTAAAGCTAATGTGATACTTAGTGGATTTGCTGCTGGCGTAAAAAATGAACCTCCAAACTATCTCTTGCTGTTCCCACTGACTCCCAGGGATACTGTGCAAAATTGCGGGTGGGAAGGCTTCTTTCACCCTAAAATGCTTAGGATGTAAAAGTATTCATATATGCACTTCTGTGACGGGTTCTTCCTCTAGAACCCCTCTGAAATGTAGTCTGTATTTACAAAACCAGCACATTATATATAGTGAAAAGCAGTGGGTACTGGGTTCAGAAATGAAGTGTGGGGTAAGAGATCCTGAACTAGGGGTGGCAACAGAGGTACCTGCCAAGCGCCCCTTCGCTGTTGCGCCCTAGGCAGGTACCCCTAGTTTCGGCCCTGATTGGTGGTGCCCATCTCGAAAACCAAATATTTGTTGAACTCAGTCCTTTACATTGGACTTTGTAGTCTACATGAAGAATTATCGCCTAACCAGGACAAAAATTAGGTTTCTTTTCGTTTACAGCAATAAAATTGCTGTTGAGATCTGGGATTTGTCTTACGTCAAATTAAGTTTTGAACTTTTAGTGTAAATTTCATTAGGCTATAATTAGTTCATGAGTCAGATTAAAAACCATGTTAGCAAAGCAAATTGTCATGACTTAATAATATCTTGTCCTCATTATATCTCCTTATAATAATTTTATTATCGGGGAGAATAGATTGGAATCATTAGAAATTGCAATGTTTATTGAATATAAATTACATTTGCATCTGCTTTTTTATGTGACCATATTTTGTTGTATAAATCCAGATGCCTTGAATAAAATATTTATTTATTATAATTAATTTCTAATTCAGTCATCTGTTCAACACAACCAAACTACCAAAATCGATGCTTTCAGGGTATATTTTGATCAAGAAAGAAACATCTTGAATAGATGTCATAATTATTGAATCATGGGATTATTGACCAGCTTTCGCATTTGTAATTTTTGAGTTTTTATCTACTTCGATAAACCCACATTTTAGAAAAATGGAAATGTTGGATTATTTATTAAAAAATCCGAATATGAAAAACATGATTTAAAAATAAAGTTAAATAGGTTGAAACTCAAAATAAAAAAAAGTTTGAATTTGCCTGGGAATCTCCCATTGACTTCTACAATAACGTGCAAGCTTTTAGATGCCAAGGGTTTACATTTGAGTTTTTTTTTCGATTTTTTGCACTTATAAAACACAATTAACCGTAGAGGAGACTTGGAACGCTTTGATAGAAAACAGATCAGTTGCACATAAAAGGTAATTTTTATTTCCAAAAAAATCCCCAAGAACATCTGGTTTATGTAATAATTAGATGCAATGCCCAAATTTGCAGGCCAACTTAAAAACTCCATAATGAGTTAACATAATGAGATAAAAAGCCACTGGACCAAAGCTTGCTGGTAGGCAACAGTAAAACTATGATCTGGGTTTATGCTTTAAATACAACTTAAATCAAATTAACATACCCATGTCAATACTGGGAGTCCCTAACACAATATACTGTCTTAAAACCTCACTCTGTTTTCTCTCTATTATACAGCTGTTGTCTTGCTACTTACAATTAAAAATGAAAATTGAATTTGATAATTATAGTATATATATAGATTGTATTGTTTTAAATGTAAGTACAGGTCCCTTTGTTTTAGTTTTTCTGGTCAGAAAAATGTCTGGACATAATATTTAGTTCATTTAATTTAAATAATAATAATACATTAATATAATAAGAAATTAAATAAGTATAGAAGAGTGTAGCCATCTCCTCTACTATTGTAATGAGTAAAAATACATGTTACACAAAGGGGTGCTGCAATATTTTTGCTACTCTGCATCAAGATAAAACAGAGGACATTTTGGGGCAAACTATTTATACATGGACATATTCTTATATGTTACATTTTTATTCTGCAGAATAAATAAAGGATAAATATGCAGGTATAGCCTAGTCTCAACACTTAAGGGGGCATTTACTAAGCCGCTACTTTTTCGGGTCAGGCCTTTCGTTGCTGAAAACCCAAAAAAGTTGCTGCAGCAAAACTGCAACAATTTCAAATGCAAAAATACTCCACCCAAAACCTCTCGAGATCATGTTGTATGGCAAATGTCCCTTTTACAATTGCAAGATTTTTCTGTGCTATGTGGCTTTAGAGGTTTTTGGATTTTTTAACAGTGACTTATGTGTGACAATACGAAAAAGTTGCGTCTTTTTGCTACCATTTCTGCAACTTTTTTCCTGTTCCTGCTTTTTCAGTTCATATCTTTTTGTGGTTTCAAACAAATATAAATCCGAAAAAAGAGTTTTACTAAACACCCCCCATGTGTGTTTTATCCTCTATTGGACTAATGTAATACAAGGCACAAGTTATGCCCAGGTCTAGTAACCTGTATAAAATAAAGACTTGCTAATTCCTCTCAAGACTACCTCTAATTACAGGCTTCTTTGATTACCATTAGTCTGATTTAAATAAAGTGAATCACTGGTGGAAAGGCACATGCAATGCTTTGTTTTGCTGAGGTTGACCAAAGTTTCTTGCAAATTTCCCTGTGGGCCACTACTGTTGGTTACTTTGTAACCCAAAATATCTTGTTATAGAACAAGACTCCAAGACAAGATTCTTAAAAATAATTCAGTTATTTATCTAGTATAAATAAATCTAAAGCAACTTTACTTGTTAGGTAATCATTGAAGACGTTTCAATACTCATCCGAGCAGCTTCTTCAGTTCAACTGACTGGTATGGGAAGTCCTCAGCATATGTACTCTTCCACTAATCCAATCACAATGGCACTTTGTAACTCTTCAGAGAGGTGACATCTGAAACTCACAGAGGTGCGAATGCTGTGGAGTTACTTTGAAAGGATTACCAAAGTATCATGCAACTCTTCAAACAGGTGTTACTTGTTAGAGTTACATGAATGGATGTGTGAAGAGTTCTGAAACTGCCGGGGTACAGATGTTAGGACAGCATTGTATGTAGCAGACAGATGGTGTCGAAGTCCCCCGCCTCTGTTTAGGGATGGTTTCTCCACCTTAACATGAATAGCCTCTTTTACACCTCTTTCAAACCAGCGGTCTTCTTTTCCAAAATTTGGACGTTGCTATTTTCAAAGGAGTGTCCCTTGTCTTTTAGGTGTAGAAATACAGCAGAGTCCTGGCCTGTAGAGTTCGCCCTCCTATGCTAAGACATTTGCTTGGAGAGCAGTTGCTTTGTCTCACCAATGTAAAGGTCTGTGCACTCCTCACTACACTGCGTATACAACATTGCTTTGTTTTTCCTTTGGTATTGGATCCTTTGAGTGTACAATTTTTTGTCTCAGTGTGTTGCTAGGTTTGAAAAACACAGGGATGTGGTGTTTGTTGAAAATTCTCCTGAGTTTCTCCGACACTCCTGCTACATATGGGATGACTATGTTGCGCCTTCTGTCTGTCTGGGTGTTCCTGTTGGGCTTAGTTGCTCTTGTTTTGACAAAGGCCCAGTCTGGGTAGCCACAAGCTTTTAGTGCTCCTCTGAGATGCTTGCATTCCTTGTTCTTGGACTCTGTATCGGTTGTCACACTTTCCGCCCTCTTCACACATCCATTCATGCAACTCTAACAAGTAACCTCTCTGAAGAGTTACACAATGCCATTGTGATTGGATTAGTGGAAGAGTTCATATGCTGAGGACTTCCCATACCAGTCAGTTGAACTGAAGAAGCTGCTCGGATGAGTAGTAAAATCTCTTCAATGATTACTTAACATGTCCAGTTGCTTTAGATTTATTTTTACTAGATATACCATGACCTGGATGAATGAAAATCTTCATAGACAATGGAGTTATTTATTTTGAGAATCTTGTGGAAGCTGTCTCAGTGACACAGTGACATAGTCACATATATCTTAGCTACCTAAATGTATAGCTTCCCGTGTAATGTAGGGCTAGCATTGTGGTTTATTGTTGCTAAATGCTAAACGCTTCCCAGTCCTGTCTCGTTATGTTTGGTTGAAAAACCCAACATACAGTTCTTTGACTTCAGCTTATTCTTCCGCTTTTTCTTCTTCTTCTTCTTCTTACCGCCCTCCATTTTCTAAACGCTACTCCTCCTACAGTTTAATGGGTACAACACCCAAACTCTCCACACTTTTTCGCCCTATAGCGGCGCAGGTTGCTTGTGCTTTTCTAAGGGATCCCGCCCCCCTCTTTTTGTGGTGCCACTTTGAACACCCCAATTTGAAACTTTTGAATCTACACCCCCCCAAACTTGAATAACATAATCATGGAGTCACCCTGAATGGAACAGCACCATTTGTGGGAGGAACCAACAACAGCTAATCAAATTTCACCAATTTACTTAATTGTGAAAATTGAAACTGCTGCCACACTTACAGCTTTGAGGCTACACCCCCCAAACTTGAATCACATAGTCATGGGGTCAACCTGAATGAAAGTATGTTATTTGTTGGAAAAAAGTGGGCGGACATACAAACAGCCAATCAGATTTTACCTATTGACTTTCAATGGGGAAATTCAACCTGCTACCATTCTCACACTAGGGCCCCAAACTCTTCACAGTTGGTCACTAGGGAACTGCAGTTTTAGGTTTGAAAAAGTGGGCGGAGCCACCAACAGCCAATCAGATTTCATCTATTGAATTTTATTAGTTTGATGCCAGGGTTCCCAAACTGTGCACAGTCAGTCACTGGGTGACTATGTACACAAGGTTAGAAAAAGTGGGGGGGCTGCCAAAAGCCAATCACATTTCTTTTATTGTTTTCAGTGGGGTAATTTTAACTGCTGCCATTCTCACATGTTTAATGTCAGGGTCCCCAAACTTTGCTCAGTTTGTCACTGGGTGACTACAGTACATTCCAAGTTCGGAAAAGTGGGTGGAGTCCACAACAGCCAATCAGATTTCACCTATAGAGTTTCATTAGTTTATCCACAGTGCTCAGGACCTGGGGTTTTTCGAATAAGGGAATTTTTTTTGTTTCAATTTAAAATGCTGCCATTCTTTAACTATTAATCCCAGGTTTCCAAAACTTTGCAGAGTTAGTCACTGGGTAACTGCAGTTTCAGGTTTGGAAAGTTGGGCGGAGCTGCCATTCAGCCACTATTAAAACCAGGGTCCCCAAACTGGGGTTTTTACTATATAACTGGGCTAGAAAATCTGGGTGGAACCAACAACAGACAATCAGATTTCATTAAGTGACTTCATTTTTTTCAAAACAACATGATGTTTGTTCGCATACTTCCCTTTCTAATTAAAGTTTGAAATCCATCCCCTAGTCCTTCATCTACAACAGTTCTGTTATTGTATTCTTATGGTTAGCATCATGGTCAGAACTATAGGTAGGCAAGCATGACATGTGCCTTGGGTCCAGTTGGTATTTGGCACAAATATATATGGTGGCAGGTCTTTGGAATTTGGCTAGGGTTGCCACCTCAACCTTTCAGTAGTGGCCATATATTTAATCCACATCCTGCATGGCTAGTCAACAATTAATTTAGATCCATGTGATTGCTAATTAGCCATACAGGATCTGAATTAATATGAAAAAAAAACAAATAGGATTGTTCTGATGCTGATAAGGATTAATAATATTTTAGTTAGGATCAAGTACAAGTTACTGTCTTATTACAGAGAAAAAGGAAATTGTCAAATTGCAATTATTTAATTAAAATGTCTGTGGAAGATGCCCTTCCCATAATTTGCCCTTCCCGTAATTTAGCTTTCCAGATAATGGATCCCATACCTGTATAAAGCTTCATATGTCTTTCATAGTGAGACTGAAATCAATCAATGAGTCACTGTTAATTAAAGAAGGCAAACTGTGCTTAGGGGTTGTTATGGTGACGAATGGTTCTGACATGCTGAATGTGATGAATCACAGAATGATGTGGGCATATTCTGAGTGTAAAAAAAACATGAGTCTTGTATTTAAAAATAAACACATTGTTTTTGACGAGGAAAAACTAATGGATAAAATTATTCACGTTAGACAACACCTCACGCTCTGTGACCGTTTATGGTTAATCAACAGGTTTTTACTTAGGATGCCTCACTCTGTGTTATGTGCTTCCTATTCACTGTTATAAATCCATGTCACAAAAATGCACTTAGCAGACAATTATGGGTCATAAAACAATGAATAAATCACTGCATGCATTATGCATCAAATATAGGCAAAATACGACATATAACACTGTTTTTTTCCGCTACTCAAAAGCAATTTAACCTTTTAAGTTCTACTTATGCTTTGCTGCTATTGTGCATATGAAAATCTATTGCTGTACCTTTGCAAGTGATATCAATATTTAAGTTATGTGAAAATGTTTTGTGCCCTTGTAACTACTGGTCTGCTAATATGCATTAGAAGTGAAGAAGAAACTATTTTTTAATAGTTAAATGCTTCTTTATTTATTTCTACAGCACAAAGTTCAGTTTTATAATTTAAATATCAGTTGCAACCCACCTTGTGGTGTGTCCCCTTTGGTTATATCACCGAACTGTCTATGGGCCAGTTCCTGTAGAAATGCATATACTGAGTGCACTTTATGTAGACTTGTCAGACTTGCCTATAATGAAATAATTTTACTTGTGCTTTTTAATCATAATGCAATATAATAAACATTGTAATAATTCCTTTGTTTACCTCAGGCCTACTTCAAAAATAATTGTATTGTGGATAACTTAAAATGGACGTACCTGTATCTTCAAAAATTTACATTCTTTTCCCAGAATCTCTGTAAATTTCAAAAGTGATAAGTGAAATTGCTGAAATTTCTCCAAATGCACTGTAGTCAATGGGCTTTTCTGATGCCTTTTTTCTTGTGCCAAATGGTCAGAGAAAAAAGGTGGCAAAAAATGCCGATTGCATTTCATCAGATTTCATCAGTGGGAATTTTCCTCTAGTTTTTGTGTGGTTTGTTTTACTCACTGAATTCAGTGGGTGTTTTTTTTTTTTACAATTTCTCTCAAGTTAAGTGCATTGACGTCAAAGACTCTTTCCCTTCAATCCTATCGGAAACATACAAAGAGATTATACCTGTAGCACTTTTCTGCTACTGTAGGAAATCATGCACCAATTTTCTTCTTTTGGCACTACAGAAACCCTGTTTCTCCGCTATATGAATGAGCAAGTACGCTAAAAAATGACTTCATTCCACCCTGAGCTAGGATAGACTGGAAGGTAATACTCACCCTGGGCACTTCTGTGATACACAATCACACACAGAGATAGGGTTGATAAGTTTATTTCCAGGACATTTTACCTTTTTTTTTTTTTGATATATACAGCCTATCAGCCAGGAACAACTTTATATAATATTGCAGATTGCTTGGTCTCTGAGCTGCTGGGTTTTCTTAAGAGTCCTCAGGACTTCCCTTTGGCTTTCCTTGCCCCTGAAAAGAGCATGCTTTGTTCTTCAGGTCCCTGATAAGAACTGCCTTTCCTTCATCACCCTTAACAGGATGTGCTTTTCTGCCACTGGGGTTCTATAATGATATTTTGACACACAGTAATATCTGGGATATCACAGCACCTTTCTCTCAATCTCCTGCACTTCCCCTGCGCCTTCCTTCATGTCAGCTCACAGAGGTGGGGACTACCTTTCCCTGTGCAGAATCAACACAGAGGCAGAGACAGGTATTCACAGCTTCTTTACATACCCATACCTGCTCAGGGTAGGTCAGTGGAGAGTTAACAGTTAATTACTTAATTTACTTTAAATGGAAATGAACCCTTTAAGTAGTGAGGGAGGTTTTTGGAGAGTTTAACCTTTTTTCTCTTATCTGGAGAACAAGTTATCCAAATCTACCATTTCACCCTGGATTAAGGATCAAGCAACATGGTTTAGGGGCAGATTTATCAAATTTCGAGTTTGTGAAAAAAAAGGACATGAAAAAAATTACTATGCAATTTTTTTTCTCGAATGATAGCTCATTTAATAAACAAGGCAGAAAATTCCTGCATGCATTTTGTTTAAGAAAAATAAAAGCATCCTGGCAGAATGACATTGCTCCATTCATTTTCAATGATGCTAATAAACTTGAATGTTTTAATAACTGGCATGGTTTTCTTTCATGATTTGGTGTCCATCATCCTCTTGTGTCAAACTGAAATGCAATCCTGGGAAATGCTTGGGGGTATATTACAACAGAAGCGGAACCTGGAAAAGGTAGTAAGAAGTTTATCCTCTGTGCCCTGAAAAAGGCTACCTGGTATTTTCTCAGTATTTATGCAGGTTAGTCTGACTCTGAGCAACACAATGATCACTAAATTACTAAAGTCTAAGACGTGCAGCCCCACACACTGATCAACTTGAAAATAAACAATATTTTTCAAGCATTTTTCACCCACAATCCAACTCATAGAGAGACAAATGTAGATACTTCCATAGTATATAGTGTTCATTAAAAAATAAAACAGTAAAGTAACCGTTCACAGTTTTAGTAATATGCCAAGTTTATGATGATATTAAAACACGACTGTTTACCTTGACTTACTGAATGTATTATTTAATTTATATTTATTTTTAGATTAAATGGTTTACTTAGTCTTGTAAGCACACTAGATTACTTTACAATAGCAATGGTCGCTGTATGAACTGGTCTGCTTTAACAAATAAGGGGGACAAAGATTCTTTCCCTTTGATCACATCCTGTGTTTCTGAAGTGTTTTATTCTACTAATACAAGTAATGTTTCAGACCTGCATAGGGTTAACTGATGGGGTAAAACTGTTGGTATCTGTAATTGTGTAACAGTTTAATGTAAGACAAACAGAATTCAAAGCAACAGATAACAGGTTTAATTGTCATAGAGTATAAAAAATAAATGGTGAACCGTATACATAACCAAAGCTGACAGCAGGAAACCTTTTTTTGATTCACTTTCAGGTATATTCAGTAGTGAAAGAATGAAATGTGTTCTATGCTTAAAGTGATACTGACACGAAAAAACTACTTTTAAAAATATGAATCTACATAAAAAGTTACCTATAGGTCATGTTGATCATTTTTCACTGTTAGGGCTGCTTTTGTAAGTAATTGTTACTTGAAGTTCCTAAACCTGACTGTTTTGCCAACCTGACTGTCCCTTCTCAGCCTGTCAGTTATAGCTTCTAATGCTAACAGACTCCTGCTGGACAAATATGGCCGCCCCCTCATAGAGAAAGATGGGGGATCAGATTGGAAATATAAAAGCCTCAGGAAATAAATTTATGGCAAAATTATAAAGCTCATGCAAAAACAATGTTATGAAAGATGTAAAAAAGGTTTAATTTCTGGTGTCAGTATCACTTTAATGATAGTACAGTACAAAAAACTGAATAAACACATATTACAAAGCATTTCTGTTGCCAACAAAATTAAAATCTAATTTTACAATGGAACTGAAATTAAGCCGCTTTAACTAATAAAATTCAGATGATATCATACGAAATCCAGTTGCAATGTTTAGTACAGCTAAATTGTTCACTGAAAAATATAAAAGGGAAATATACCTTTTCTATTTAGATGGATCTAGAAAAGCTGCACAAACACTGTCTGAACTTACAAAAATCAACTTATCTGAGGAATTAGGGAGTGTATGTCTTTAGAAAATTGGCAGTGCAGATATTGTTTATGCACCTTTTCAACAAGCTCAAAATGAGGGGAGTATATATTCCCTTTAAGGACACTACTTAAAAAATAGAATGCCTTGGTAGACTGCAATTCAGATTTTAAAATAGTGGTACACACGTTACTGATTGTATTACTGATTTCTATTACTTTAAGGCTGATGCCACACGAGGCATAGGGCTGATATTTTCGGCAAGCGGAAAACCGCTTGGCGAAAATTCAGCCCTACGCCTGCTACTTGTGCCTGCACCCAGAATGAATGAGAAACGCTCGAGTGCAGGCACATGTAGCCGATATACGCATGAAAACGCGAGACTTTGCATTCTCACACGTTTTCATGCGTATATCGGCTACATGTGCCTGCACCCGAGCGTATTCCATTCATTCGGGTGCAGGCACAAGTAGCAGGCGTAGGGCTGAATTTTCGCCAAGTGGTTTTCTGCTTGCCGAAAATATCAGCCCTACGCCTCATGTGGCATCAGCCTTACTCATGCTGTCTCCTCCCTTTCCTCCATCCACCTCATTAGCCTCATGTGTTTTCTATCTGGTAATCATGACCCTTTATAAGCCTGTCCCTGACCGTTGCACCTTGCTTGGTAATTGAGTTTATTTTTGATCTTGCCTGTATCCTGTTCTGCTCCTTGTCCCTGCCTTCCGAGGTTTTGTTCTGTGACCATATCCTTGTTCCTTTGCTCCTGGTCCCTCCTTGTCCTGTTCTTTGAATTCCCCGATACTGACCCTTGCCCTGTCCACGACTTGGTCTATTGCTGCCAGCCCCAACTTTTGGCCTGATTCTGGATTGTGTCTCTGCCTGTCGATTTTTACTATTGAAGTCTGTATATCAGTTATTTGCACTGTTACTTATCACTTTGTTAATTAAGGTTCTCTTTCATTGATTATCATGGCCTCTGACATCAGTTCCATGGTATATGGTTACACTTCGGGTTACACAGTCTTTAGGCTCCCAACTTCCTGGTACTCCACAGCGTCTCCACGGGGAAATTGCGACACAAAGCATGTACTGTATGTCATCTGATAGATTTCTTATAAATCCCCTATAAAACAAAATTAATTATATTTGCAACAATACCTACCCATGTACATCAGATTTCACAAAAACTTATTTAATTTAAATAATTCAAACTCTTACACTCAGATTCAAGGCCCTCAACCATGAAGTCCCTCCCTGTATCATAACTCTGATTGTAAAATACATTCCTTCACACAACCTATGTTCTGCTTCTGTATTTCACTTCCCTTCTCCATTTATCACTTTATCCCATTCCCAGACTTGACTTAAGCTTCTGTCTGCCTCTTACCTGTAATTCCCTCCTACAGATGATTAGGCTCTTCCTTTCAAACCTTGAATTGATCCCTAAAGACCCTTCTGTTTAGAGAAGCACATTCAATGCATATTGATTGATCAGAAATCAATTTATCATAAAATCACCACTTGTTACTTATGTTTCAAGTGTTCCATAACCCCTTTGGATTGTAAGCTTTTGTGAACAGGGCTCTCTGTTCCTATTTTTATTCTGTAACCCTTGCTTGTTAAATTATGGTAAGACTTCTGTCTGTTTAATAAATTAATAAAGTGCTATGTAGCTTTCTGGCACTAAATAAATGACAATGATGGTTAATAAACAAACCTTTGTTTTCCTGGCATATGATTATTTTATTTTCTAGTTCAAATATAAAACCACTTAATTTTTCTGAGTTTAGAGCTATAATATAAATCTTCTCCCCATTAATTCTGTGCTCCTAAAAAATTGAAAGTTCCCTACAGTAACTTTTATTCATTATCTCACAATATATTGCCTGCTGCAGTCCCAAGGAATGGATAAACTGGTTTTCTGATAAATGATTAATAAAATGTTATTCCTTTGCCAGCATAATGTTTAGCGAAACACACAATACAATCTGAACAACAGTCATAAATATTTTTATTGCTGTTATTTAACAATGTGAATCACTGTCTTAGCTAAGCTAATACTCATTGTAGTGTGTTGCAGATGGAAGTAATCTAATAATCTAAGCATATTTGCAAATGGTTTAATACATTTTTTGGTTTATTGTGTGAAAATAAAATTCTCTGTCTGTCTTCTTTTTGTCATTCATCCTGACATTATAAACAATGTTAGCCCCTGTGAACGTAGCATCCAGATATTATTTTAAGCAGGCTCTATAGCTGATTGTTTTATTTCCATCTGAATTCCCAATCTGATTCTGGTCAGATTTAATCTGATCCTTCATGCAACAGCATGAGACTTTATAGGATCCCACCAAATCTGATCTCCATAGGCTGTAATGTAAAGTTGGGTCAGATAAAGTTGGATGGTATATTCTGTCCCTCAAAAGTCAGGCACCACCAGATTTTATATTGTCTGATGTAGATGCTGCATGCTGTGTTCATTTCTGACAGGTGTGTCGTGCCAGATGGCTAATATTTCATGTAGTTTACACATCAGATTTTTTTATCAGTTCCATTATATTTTTGCCCATGCAACTACATCTGACTTGTAGGATATGTTTTGTCTGTCCGACACCATCCTACAAAATCTCCTGTAGAGTTAGCCTTTAGTTACCCTGATAAAGTACCTTTAGAAATAAAGTACTTTCAGGATACATGAGTGCAGTAGCTCCAATGCATACATAGAAACTGCATTGAACTCTATCTTAAATTCCAGTGATTTCCAAATACACAGGCTTGCTGACCTTGCTTGTTGGTTCTCCAAGAAGCCTATTTTTTTTTTTTACTTTGGACCACATGGGACTATGTTTTTTGTGTTCACACATGACCGTGCACAAATACAAAATCACACTGATGCATATATGCACACCCCTCCCCCCCAGTGAAGGTGTTTACTTTCCATATCAGGGTCCAGGGGACCTTCTTTTAATAAATAGCCCTTCTAGTAGAGCTTCAGGCATTATATAAAAGCATCCATAATATAAGGTTTTCAAAATGCTCTGTGGCTATCTGTAGTCAGAGCTCCTGGACAATGTCTCTGCATTCTCTTAACTTAAAGTAGAACTAAACCCTTAAAATGAATATGGCTTCCAATGCCATATTTTATATACTGTACTTACTGTACCAGCCTAAAGTTTCAGCATCTCAACAGCAGCAATGATCCAGGTCTTCAAACTTGTCACAGGAGCTCCCCATCTTGGAAAGTGTCAGTGACACTCACATGCTCAGTGTGCTCTGGGCAGCTGCAAAGCTAAACTTAGGGGTCATCACAAAATATCAAGCAGTAAATAAGCTACAGGGCTGGTTTCTGAGCTGCCATGTAGTAATTATCTGCATATACAGTGTTTTGTGCATTGGTCCCTAAGCTCAGTAACTGACAGCAGCACAGAGCATGTGCAGTGAATCAGCAGAAAAGAAGATGGGGAGTTACTGGGGCATCTTTGGGGGCACAGATCTTCCCTGCTAAGGGGCTGTGGTTGCCTTGTACGTAATGTACAACAATTCTGTCCTACTTCTTTAGTTAGGCTTTAGTTCTTCTTTAAGGATTGAATTTAGGCACTGTAAAGTTAGTGACCCTCATAAAGCCCTTTGAGAAATAAAAGAAAGGTTAAAACTTTATTTTAGGAAACACTCTGGCTTTAAGTGCAGCAGTATATAACTACCCTCCCTTCTCCCCTGCTATACACTAAACCACATTATAACTTAAATATGGAGCTTCCCAAACACTCTCAAGGCTTGCCTGATGACCTTGCTTGTTGGTTTTCCAACAAAGGTTTTTTATTTTCTTTTAAGATCACATAGGTTTCTATGCTTTTGTGTCCACACATGAGCATACAAAACAAAAATATATGCTAGCTCCCGCTGGTGTCTAAAATGAATGTCCAAGTAAAGTTCTATTCAAATCACTGTCCAGGGGACCTTCTTTAATACACAATCTCTGTTATTAGAGCTGCAGGCTTTGTATACAAGAATCTATCATTAAAACTTGAAATAATAATAATGTATTATCTAGACAAAATTGTCAATATATAACTTTAATTCAGAATAAAAAGAAAACTTTACAAGTTTGCAAGGCACTTTACACACTTTTAGAGACACACAAATATATAGATATAGTATGTTCTGGAAAATATCATGTTACAGATTTTGGTAACAATACAGTATGTGGCATAGGCTTTAAAAATTCCTCCTGTTTTTCATAGGACCTCATTTAATTGAATTAATTTGTGTTCTATTTGGTGGAAAACTGTATTATGGGGACATCATTTTTTTAGATCTAGCAAGTTTTCAGATATTTTAGGATTTTGTATAGGTGTAACCATTAAACAGAAGTGACTGGAATTTAGTCTTTTCATTCAAAGGGGGCACTTGTATAGTCACATGGCTAATTCAAACTGCCATTCTGTCTGGCTAGGCCTGCACAAGTGTATTGTGATCACCTTGGTTCTCTTTAACAAGACCATAATAATAAAAAAACGCTTGTGTCATTGAACTAACAGACAAGTTACAGCATGCAAACAAAACAGAGGGGTGAACAAATTAATGGAACACTGTAGAAATATTGTCAGGAGAATTCTGTAACCATTTAGGAAAGCTCCTGGTTTATTTGTTGATGATGGAAGAGTGATCTTCTCATTCTAATTTAGCAGTTGTGCTGAGTTATATATTTGTGACTGTATGGAAAGTTTCCATTTAATAGATTTATTATTTTTTGCTTCTACTTTTTGCTTAGCATTCTTGTCCGTAATAAAGGGTTTAGCAAAAGCAGCTCTACCATGAATTGTGGTTCTTTATAGGTTTAATGGAACTATAAATAGTATATTTCATGTAGATTTTGAGTTCTATTATTACTTTATAAAAGTAGTTTTATGGTTTTTGTAAACATTTGGTTCCTCTAATTACAGCTAAGGTTTGTGCTATTGTAGTTCCTTTGACAGATGCTCGGGCTATAGAGGTGCCAAGATCTGTCTTGTGCCATTTTGTCTGTCTACAGATTGTATATAATTACTTGAATTTCACCTCAGTTACCATGCTTATGACTGATATTAAAAGACAACAGACCCCTGGTAATATAATTTAAAATCATAATAACATCTAAATTAGGTTTGTCATTATTGCAGTAATTTGCAATGTATATTTTTACATCATGTAGCCAATACAGGCAAGAAATACTAGGGCAAAATAAATCATTTGAGAATTAAATGCAATGCGAGATGCTATGCCCATTTGTTGGAACATCATCACTGAAATCAGTGGAGGTTCTGCCTTAAAGGACATGTAAAGCCTACAATTTACTACAATGTATATCAGTTGGGCAAATCGCATAATGTGGAATGCATATATCCCCTCTGTTTGCTAGCACCATATTATTGTCTTCTAACAAATTGCAGCTTTCACCCAGTGGCCATATTTCCTCTGAAACATTACCAGTTACATTTAAATCTGCAAACAGCATATGTGCACAAACACCCCTATTTTACGTACATTTTATCAAGAATACAGGCTCAAACCAGGCAGAACTTACTCTAATAAAAAGTTTTGCTTTGATTGAGCACTGTAACTGTTAAGCTGAGCTCAGGAGAGAAGGTTAGGAGAAAAAAATAGAAGGTGATAGCTAAAGCTAAGTTTCTATGGGAACCAGCAATGTCATCTCTTCACTGGCTGCTAGACTGGAGGGTGTGTTTAACAATCTGAGCTGGGAAGAACTGAGCATACCCAGGAGCCAAAAGTCAAAGCAAATTCCTGAGGGAGGGGTCCGAAGTGATTAAGGGGATGCTGCAGCCTTACTATTAACCTTTGAACAACCGCACTGCCAGGTTTTTAAAGATTTCAAAAAGGCTGTTCACTGATTAAATTTTTGTGTGTGGGGTTTACATGTTCTTTAAAACTTTAATTTTGCAGTATAATGGCTTCCATCTGAATGTACAATAAACCTGTATGATTATATGTTAGAATACTTTTGTGCTGATTAAAATAAGTAAATAAAATAAGAGCAAGCCTGCATGCACAGGTTCTGATAAAAAATTTCCAGCACAAGCAGAACCTTTGAGCACCTTCCTCGGGTTCTGGTGAAGTTTTCATTAGTATTACAAATACTTGCTGATTCCTGTGTATACAATAGCATTATATATTTATACATCTTCCTGATGTATAATAAGTATCTTTGCTGAAAATACAAATAGTTGTATTCAGCAGACAGAATCAATTTTTTAAGGAGATTTCCAACCAAAATTGTTTGGAACCGTAAAAGAAAATGTAGTTCTAAGCAACTTGCCAATATACAATTTTTAGTTTTTTTGTAAATGTACTTGCTATTAAAAGCAGTATTTGTCTGCCAATTTATTCCTTTCTGAACTGTTTCTACTACATTGTTTCAAGTATAAGAACCAGAGAAATCAAAGAACAAAAATAAAATAACTAATTACATTTTGTAATTAATGCATGTTATAAAATAATTGCCCAAAATAACATTTTCTTTCAATAGGCAAACTGAAGACTTTCTGATACTAATCTACAAATATGTAAACACCAGAAACAGACAATTCATAGAATTATTTGGTCATGAACATTATGTTACAGAAAGAAAAAATAGAAAGAGAGAACAAGGAAAGTCATTGGGAGTAAATCAGATGCTTCCATAAATAAAAGTTTGACATCACAAAATTATATATGTATAGAGAAGGTGTGATATATGTATGCATTTAATAATTATCTTCTAAAAAACATGTACGTGTGCAAAAAGATAGTCCTTTAAAAGGTCAGACAAGGTCTGATGAAACTATATAAACAAACACAAAATGGTTTTCCTAAAAAGAAGACAATTCATGAGCAGGTCAGTATTAAATTGTAGGAAACTCGTATGGAATATTTTGGTCTTCATATGCAGAAAGGAGGGCAGTTCTACCTCGCCTCTACCTTGTTTCTACCTTGCTAGTTTTGTCATAATGTAAGTTACTTCCAAATCCAGCGTCTTATTTAATTTTGCCACCTAGAGAGAGACCCTAAACCACTGATTTACTATAAAATATCACTTCAAATCGTCTATATCATACTTGTCTAATCCATAAAAACACAAAAACCCATCTAAGTAGTTTCATTTAAGCCTTAAAGAGGGATTTATTGCATTTCTTTTATTTCCTGTCACTGAGCACCTCTTTCATTGCAGTTGATTCCAACGTTCCTTTACCTATTTATATTATAATAGGTAAACCAGTCCTCTGCTTTCTTCTCCAATAAGGTCAGTAGGTCCAACAGAATCCAACCAAGAGCTTGTCCAATGTATTACACTTCAAAGTCAGTCAGATATTTTCCAGCACATCTGTAGGCACAAAGCCATTTTTCTTCCCACAGCTCACTCTCAGATAGCCATTATGTTCCACTTCTGAACTTGTACAAATCTAGTTTTAAAAGAAAAAACAAAATCACTTGTAGTGATGCAGGAGGCATGTTTATGTTAGTGAGTAATGAATATATACAAAAAATGTGTAATATTTGGTGTAACATTAAATATCTATATATAAAGCTGCTGGTAGTGAAGGCACTGGGTGCACTATTTACATTCATTAGTGATTGGGGTGGGGTGGGCAAGCAGAGGAGCTCGACCCGAACCCTTAGACTGCCGACTTCATGGGTTCCAGCTCTCTAATTTATAGGCTTGTGCCCGCCCATGCCCTGCCCCTTTTATGATGTAAACGGTGGGCGGGTTGGGTATGGGTTTATAAATAGAGGGGACTAGCCGGATTGGGTAGGGTTTGGGCTGGGAGTAGGCTTGTTAGGGTTGGGTGCGGGTCGAGGAAAACTCAACCTGCACGTAACTAATGTGCATGCTAGAGTTACACCAGAACTTTAGTCGTACACTTTACTTGGCATAATCAGTTAAAGAAATTATGAGAAGAAACCAGAAAAAGTCTAGTGAATTTGCATAACAACCAACACAATTTTACTAACTGATTTCTACTGTGATGCTGGATATAACAACAAACAAAACAACTAAGATTACATTATGTTATAGGACAGTGCTGTCCAACTTCTGTGGTACCGAGGGCCGAAATTTTTCTGGCCTACATGATGGAGGGCCAATAATGGATGTTTTGACCACTCCCCTTTTTTAAACTGCACCCACTTCAAACAACACCCATCTTATTACAAGAGCTTTTAAAACCATACCCACATTAATGGTGGTAGCACAGCAAAACCCCAAATGATTGGTGCTCATTGTAGGGATATCACCCTTTATTGATATGTGAAATAATTTTATTATGTCATATTAAGACACACCCTTATATCCATATAGCTCCTTCTTCCCTGAGGATAGCACAGCAACCCCCAGCACATAAATACACACTTTAGGGAACATATAATAACTATTTCCAAATGCAGCGTAAGACAGGCAGTACACAATGCCAGCACTGCTCCTACAGTCTGAGGTGTGAACAGATGCATAATGTTGGAGCATACAGTCTAAACTTGAGAAGTGAACAATGCAGGGGGTGAACAATGCAGGGACTAAAAGGTGTAAACAGTACAGGGGATTACATGTTTAAACAATACAGCGGTTTACACCCTGAATCTGAGGTGGGAACAATGCAGGGGGCAGTTAATCACAGTACTGATACCAGTTGGACAGCCCTGTTATAGGATATTTATGGACTTTCAAATGGTCTCTGTTTTTGTTTGAAAAATAATTGGTTTAACCCTTTGCATGCTGTTATTTCTTTGAGTGTGATTGAAAGATAATCTACACGGGAGATTTTGTAGGAAGGTGCCAGATTGACAGAACACATCCTACAAGTCAGGTGTAGTTGCAGGAGTTAAAATATAATGGGACTGATAAAAATCGAACGTGTAAAATACATGAAAGACTTGCCATCTGACATGATACACTGTTAAAGAGAAAAACACTGCATGCTGCGTCTGCATGAAACAAGACAAAATCTGATGGTGTTGGAAAGACTTTTTTCTCATTAAAATACGCTGAATGCTAGATGTAGATGCATGAACAAAACCAAGTTGGATCAGATGACTTTTATCTGATCCAACTTGTATTAGATGTGGGGATCGGATTTTGTAGAATGCTACAAAATCTTGTGCTGTTGTATGTGGTTGCATGCTGAGATTTTGTGGGTTCTATAAAATGTGGACCACATAATCTGACCAAAATCTTTTGCCCTGACATGCAACTCATGATCTTGCATTGTCGAAAGTGTAGTGACAAACTTGAATTCATCTAAATTATTTATCTCCTGGACTGCTACATAGAGATGTGTGGACTTGTGCATTCCTAAGAGTTTGAATAAAAGTTTCTAAAGGCAACATCAGGCTATCAGTTGTCCTGGATTTCCAAATATGGTGTTTTTGCACCACAGTTTGAATCATTTGACATTCACATGCACCAGTTAGTTATTGGCAGTAAAAGTGAACATTTAAAAAATTTGTTTTTTCCCCAGGTACTTCAATTTATCATAATTTTAATAAATGTACAGTCATGCTTGGTAAAGGTGTACAAGCCCAGTCTGAGAATGTACAGTAGTAGGTAGAAATAGCAGTTGTTTAGTCAACATTCTTAACCCTTAAAATGCATTTTCTATTGTGTTTTACTGGCAAGTCTTTACACTCTAGCACCATCTAGAGGCAAGATTTAACATTCAAAAAATGCTGTCTGGACATGGTGAGACAAATATGAAAAAACTTGCTCACTGCATCTTTATATGATTCATTGCACACTGAGACCTTTCTGAGGCAAATTTGTCTAGGTCAGTAGTACGTCTTTTATACTTTAGATAATTTACTATAATTAGCCTTGAAGTACTCCCAAATCCCCTTTTGTACTTAAACGATACCACCATACTATAATGTTTTTACCATAAATTTGATACTATTTGCTCTGCATTTGATTAGGTTTTAATTAGGTTTGTTTCTTTTGATTAATGACACCTGCCATCCCTATGGTATTCATATTGTTGTCCATATTTATGTTAATACATGGTTTTCTTCAAACCCTACTGTAGAGTTCATATTTCATTCTCATAAAATCTCACAAAATCTGTCACAATGAATGAGCAGCTTAAAATGTCAGTGACCCAACTGCAGAATTTGGAATACTAATATATTAGATGGCAGGTAATAATTTGGCCCCATAAAATATCATGTGCAGACTTTGAGTAATTAAAAGTGACACATCTGCTTTTTATCAGTTTGGAATTGCCAAATGCTTAGTCTCCAGATCACTTGGGTAGATGTTCAAAGACAGCGATGAACCATTTTTCGCATGAACAATCACAAAAGATTGGTGCAGCTGCTCCCACTGCAGTTTTGAAAGGGAAATCTGGGTGTTAGTTTTAAAATGTAAAATAAAAATTAGATTCTATTCATTATGTGTAGAAGCAGCTTCTATTACTTTATTAAAAAGCAAAAATACTGGGGCAAAATTTGTAATTTGCACATCTCTTTCTTGTTAACCTCCTATTCATTGTCTGATAGTTTACTTGATCAGCATCTCTGTAACCAAAAATAAACACAAATTTACCTCTACTGATGTACCAACTAAGTACTGTTATCTGCTAGAGACCAGAAACTGGTTTGTATGGATCCTAAAATTATTGCGTTATTATAATATAAGGATCCATGGGTTAATATGCTCCTATGGCTTTAAACCCCATACTTTCTTATTTCACTGTAGCTGGGCAGACGTCTTTTTCTATATTTACATATTATGTATATAATATATTATAAATGTATTGTACATGATTGGCCCATAGATCATGAACACTTCATTCCACACTTTAATATAATGTTTGGTTAGGGGTGGATTTCCATTTTGGCCTTCAACAGTTGACCTGTGTAGTGTGCTCCAGGAAGCCTGGGATCTACATGGCCCAGAAGTGTTCAGCCCTAGAGGGACCTGTACCTCTAGAAAAGTTGGGGAGCAGGGACCCAGTGAATGAGGCTTTAATAAGTGCAGGATATCTTTTGTAATTGCACATTTTAGGAACATCAAACAGTTAGTTATAGCTAGCAAGAGCAACTGCTTTGCTCCAACCAGAAGAGATAGCAGGGAGTATTCTCCTAACAAGATCTGCTGCCTTAGTGAAGAGGCCACAGTAGTGACAAGGCTTAGACTGATTCTCCTGGTAGGTAGAAAACCCTAAGGACATTTGTTACTACCCATGCTTCTCTCCATAGTGGTTCATCCTTATACTGTTTGCTCTGCATCTACATTTGTAAGTATTGCTGCATATCCCTGCAGATCAATCGTTCTGTTTAAGTTTGCTGCAAGAACCTAAGCACTAAGTGACATGCCAGAATGCACCCAGTGTTGAGACCATACCTGATTTTCTTTAATTGTTATCTGCCCTTGTTCTTTGCATCCAATAAATGTTCTGTTGCATTGGAAAATCCTTTCATTTTGTTGTACTTTTTGGACAAAGTTTGCAGGAAAAAATCCCACTCTGTCTTCTATTTTACCCTGAAAAAAATGGACACATATTAAATTATAATTTTTTTCAGTATCTGCTTTGAGATGTTCAGATATCAGGGAGACAGTTGAAAATTATAGTTGGCTGAGGACTTCATTAGCTTGTTGGACAACTTTGCCATTAAACAGAAAACAAAGATGAACTTGAGGTTAATGAAGGTAATGTAAGCTACAGTAAGTCGCAACTTTAGCTGCAGGTCTGGTAACCCATGGCAGGCTGCATTTATTGTTTATCTGCTTGCAAGCACTTGCCTGGTTTTTATGATCTAGTAAACATGGTGCAAATTTAGGGACTTTACTGTAAGTACAAAGTGCCTTTAAGTCCAAACTTAGACAAGTCCACTACTCTATGATGTTCATAGCCCTGCATTCTGTTATATTGTGTGTATCAATTGTCATACTGTAATATACAGTACTTACAAACCACATTTGAATGGCAATGAAGAAATGATTGCAAATATAAGAAAATATTTATAAAAGAATCCAGGCTTTACAAAAGGAACACATACCTTCCACCAATCTTCATTGGAATCATCCAGAACAATTATTTTATCACCTGGTCTGAAATAAATAGACAGTTTGAGAGACAGAAAAACATTTTCACACTTAAAGTACAAAAACAGGTGCAAATTCATTATTTTTTGCACTTTATACTTTGCCCACAAGTTGCTTAATGCTCTGCACTCACAGAATGGAGCACAAAGAGAGCATCTTACCCTGTATTCAGCAGTAAGTGGCCAGCATGCCCTGGAATGCATTATCAGACAATGTCAGGGTTCCCAGGGTCCTGGGATGCCTTTGTTAGAGTTGTAAGGTATTATGCACCTCTTCAACACTTCCTGTACTGCTGCTATAGTTTCCATGTGTATGATTAATTGCATATTCCCGTTGCCTTTCAGGTAGAAATCTCTATGTTGATATAATCCCTATGTTAATATTTTAAATGTATCAAAAACAGGTTATATGTCACTATATACTTTAATGCTGCTTGTAGCACATAAACCATGTGTTTTCCCATAATTCACCATTTTTCCTAGAATTCCAGCATCACTGCAGACGCACACAGTGATTCTCTTGACCCAGTTAATGAGGGAGCTGGGAGCTACAGCCTGGTCTTGGGACTGTGGGGAAAATCTCAAACTGCCCACTGTGCTTGCTTTTGTCACCACCTGTGATATCCAAGGTCATGAATATATATAATAATGTTTTGTAAACCTTGCCTGACACTTCTTATATTACCTAGCCATAAACTTTATTGCTGATCTGCCAGTTTCCCAGTGTAATGCAGTTATATTGGTGGTAATACTGTAGATTGCTTTAGCAACATGGAACATTTTCCTTTACACAATCTCCCCTGTGCTGGTATTCTTTCTTAGCTATTTATCTAGCATCTAACATATTTCAATTTTATCTCTATTCATTTGTAATTGAGTTCAAAAGTGGAACAGCACATGTGCACTGTAAAGTTCATGCAGTGAAGAATGCAGGCTTACACAGGCAGAACTTACTTGCATAAGTCCTGCTTGGATTAAACTCTGTAACAGTAAAGATGAGTTTAGGACAGGAGGCTTCTTTTCAGTTTGCTTTTCAATTTGCTTTGGGACAAAGCCTGCTCATCCAAGCATCTTTACCTTAAAGTTCCTTAACCTAAACTGGGTCTCAAATTCACTGGCCCTTTACCTGTCTTTGAAATTATAAACCCTGTTGCCAGTGTTTCCATGTTCTTGTTATTAAGCCATTAATTTCTAGCTAGTTCTATTCTTACAAACAACCACTGGTCATCATGGATGGTCAACAAGAATATATGGTAGAAAGGGTCCCTGATTCATGACTCTCCAGGGGTTCACTGGGTCCACAGGGACTTAAACCTGTGAGAATTCCACAAAATATTCCCTAAAAGATCTGATACTGGAAGTTCCTTTTGGGGAGGGTGTGCTATCATTAGCATTGGCCAGCACCTCTGCAGCCTCTGGCACTGCATCAATGGCAGCGATGGCAGCAACAACATTATGTGAAAAAAGTGCACTGTCACAAATAAATACAGTACATGTTAATACTTTATTTTATTACACAGATTTAAAGGATTAAAAGAAAGCCATTCTCAACCCTATCCATAATTTATTCCATTGTAAAGTGATGGATTGTAGGACTTGAAGTCCATCTTTAAATTCCACAACACTTCAGTTCCTAATGGAACAAAAATGGGGAGAGGCTGCATTACACTGTGGACCTATGGATGTGGGGGAGTGGGGATAGGGCCCCTGAAGCACAGAAAGACTTTCATGGTTTCCTTTAAGTCTGTGGAATAAAGTATATCTGAGTAAATGAATAAGATAAATAGGTGGTATATTTTCCATCATCACCATGTAAAGAATTTATTTTAGTGTAAATAGTTGGGCTATGCTTAGTATGGCCAGTAGATGGCACCAACCAATAAGCTGGCCTGTAGGGGGAAGGTCCCTTACAGGAGCCTATATAAGGCAGTGCATTAACTGTACTTTGTTTTTCGGCTTGATAAGACCTGCAGAGACACAGATGTTACTGAGTAAGAACCAAGTGGCAACCCCTGCCTTACTAGGGTAGATAGAGAGGTAGAGGGTGACAACTAGCTTGTTCCAGGAACGAGTGTTAGCTAGTAAGAACAGCTCAGGTCCGCAGGAGAAGTCAATATTTGGGGTAGACCCCAGTGGTGATAAGGATTGTACGTAGGATGATATAACACCAAAGGGGGTTTCTCTACTTCTTTTTGTAGCTGTTAATATAATGCAAGTGTAGGGACCCATAGGGTTAAGCTCCCTATGGCTTTACTTCCCTACTTTTCCTTATCTGTACTGTTATAGGGTAGACCCCTCTATACTCAGGTTACAGTTTCTTAAGCTATCCCTTACAGGTTTAGCTCATTTAACCACTCCCCTTGGCAGACTATATAGTGTCTTGCACAAGGAAGTGTTTTCCTCTTTGGCTGCTCATCTGCTACCTGAAGCAGGGCTCCATTGAGCCTGGGTTCAGATCCGGCCCAGTAAGCCACTATCCATCCAAATTAAGTCGGGGACAGGGCCCCGTGAACGAGGAAAAGACAGTATAGCAGCATATTTCATAGCACCCTCTAGAAGTGGTGAGTTCAGACAGAATTATACAGAAAGAGCAGCCATTTGCTCCATCAAGGATAATAGCAAAGGAGTAGTCTTCCTAACAGGCATTACTTGCCTTAGATTAGGGACACAGAAGTGCTAGGGAAATAGGTTAGCAAATATGCCTTGCCCTAACCTCCAAAAGAGCATGGGACTATGCCGGTGAGCTTTCCTACCTATCACGCTGTTGTTGTTCTACCTGCCCAATCCTCTTGATGAGAAGGGATATCCAGGGGAGCATCATACTTCTGCTATTTATCCATCTTTACATCAATTGTATAACTGCATACTGTTCTGCATTTATTAAGTATTGAAATACCCTGATTACCATTGTCTTGGACAAATAAAGTATTATCCAGTTCATTCATAAGAATCCTCTGGCGTCCATTTATCTCTATTGCACCACACTACTTCAGCTAGTTGTAGTTCAACAACCCCTCAGCTCCATAGTCTACCTCCCACGTAGCGGAGGCCCACTCCTGTGCATTAAGGTCGCATGTAACATATGCTCTACAGCATGCTACTAGCCTGGGTTGGCCATTTTATAGCCAAATAGGTGTTACACAAGTTTTTCTTCTTCTTTGCTGTCACTAGTTGGTGCATAACACTGGATTAGGGATATGTTAACATGTCTTCTTTTCACCCGGCTGTTAGTTGACTTCCATTCTATCTATGAATGATTCTTACACCTCTCTTATGCTAATTATTCTGATGTAGCCCTCATATTTTCTGATACAGTCCATCTGCTCTCAATGACTCCTATGCTGTATAACCACATTGTTTATGCAATTGTATCAAGTCTGCCAGTCTCATGCATAGTATGCATGCTCCAGGGTCCAATTCTGGTCTTAGTTTTAGCAATGTTTAGATCATTCTAGTTATAACAGTAGTTTCCTTTTGGATCATGCAAATCTCCAAAGGGGAATCAGAAAGATGCTCTCTCTGTGACATTGCTTGTCTTATAAGTCAGGATTGTTAGCTCTAAACGTAACCCCAAATCCTTGAAGACTGGTGGATCACTTTAAGCCTGATCGCTACCCTTTCACCTGGCAAAGGGTGACCCTACCAGATGCATAAGCTCCAAACAGTATAGCTCTCTGAGTCACAGAGATATGCAAGCCCTAAACCATGACAAGGTAGAGATCCATCTAAAGGGGTTTTTTCATGTCATTGGGGGTGGGCATAGACTAGGAGATATTTGTAAGGGGGATTATAATGGGTGGACAACAGTATTTAGGTGCTTTACTGCCCAAAGCATTATTTTCCAGACTTTGGGGCTGTCGTCTTAGAGGGGCAAAAAGTAATAAATGAAAATGCACATGTAAAGTCAAGTAAGGGCAAAATTTAAATGTTATGTTTATTGGCTATTTTGGAAACATCTTGAATATTAGTTGGTTTACTGTTTCAACAATGTTAAGCACCTCTAAGACTGTAAATATGTGCTTGACTCCTCTGAAAAAAGCTGAAAGCATCTGTGCTGTGGACAATGTGACCTACATTAGATCACAAAAACAAATACTATAAATACATCAGTGAGTTGGAAAAAACATTTTAGCAGGATATACCTGTTGCAAATGCCATTGCATTAGAGTCTATGGAATAGACAGTATAACATTCTTTCGTTTTATATTTTTGTTTTCTTCTTTTCCGTAGACAGATACCTTGTATTTTTGATTCTCTTTGCCCCATGAAGGCAACCATCATCTGAGACATTTGTAAGTCAGTTTAGCTGTCATAGATGTAGTATTGAGGCTATGAAGAATCTTTGAAAAATATCTTGGGTGATATAATTCTTTAGATAATCTGCAATAGTTCAGTTGTCTGCACATGGGAAGGCTTTGTAAAGTTAAATTTAGAGGCAGAAGAAGCATACTGTGATTCTGGATGGGCTACATAAAATTATTACAGAAAGTGGTTTAAGGCACAATAAAAAGTGTTTTGCATCCTTAATGATTGTGCTAATTTGCAGTGAGGGTAGGAAAGTTCTGATGTACTCCTTGAATACATCATACTGGTACATGACATTGCCGTTTTAAATACGTGCATATACTACACTGTATAGATTACAAGATGGTTCCAAATGTTATTTTTGAGTCAGAAAGAAAGTGATTTGCATATTTTAAGATTAAATAAATTAGCAATGGGCAGAATGTAAATAATATTTGATCAATAACTATGTACAACATGTAATGAAGGTTAAAGGCATGATGGGTAGTCCAACAACAATTGGGTTCCCAAGTTTAAGAAATAGAACACTTGGGAAACAATGGAAGAAACTCTTTTCTTGGTCAGTGTTAATTCCAGGGCTCGCTTGCATTTGAGAGCTCCGTACTTTGTGGGCAAATATGCATGTATGAGCTTTATATTATTAAGACATCTGTGAAGGGTTAGTAAAGTCATGCTCTCTTATTAAAAACAGCTCACGTGGATTCAAATGATCATTGTGTAGTTACCTCATTGCTAAGTCTTGCGTCTCTTGTGGAACAAATTTGTACAATGCCACAAAACTATCTTCCAAATCCTTATTTACAGGTAACTGCAAAAACAAAAATATGGGTTAAATGCTGTATAATTAGTCAGAACACATAAAGTACAGTATTCTTGCACAGTAACACTTGCACACAAGATTGATTTTTTCCCCTTAATAAATATAAGGCTAAAGTATTCATCCTGTACCCTAAATGGGATCTTTACAAAACATCTGAAAGAGAACTATAGGGTATTTACAGTATGAGGTGATGATGTGTTTGAAACTAAAGAATATTTGTCAATAGTTTTTCCTTTAAAGGACACATATATATATATATATATATATATATACAGATTGCCAATAAGCTGCACACCATAAAGATAGACAATACCTGGGTGCCTGTGCAGAGAGTCAGATATCCAGGGATGGGGTGACGGCACTCTCAGGGATTTACACAACGAAGTCTTTGAATTTTGCAAAAAATGTGAGGCTTTATTCAATCCAACGTTTCAGTTCCAAAATGGAACTTTCATCATGGATAGCCCTGATGAAAGTTCCATTTTGGAACTGAAACGTTGGATTGAATAAAGCCTCACATTTTTTGCAAAATTCAAAGACTTCGTTGTGTAAATCCCTGAGAGTGCCGTCACCCCATCCCTGGATATATATATATATATATAATATTGTTTCCGGCCAGTGGAAGTTTAGGCTAGCAGAGCCCCTGACCCCCCAGTGGGATGGAGCTCCATAATTATGTGCATACGTGTGACATAGTGGCCACCTTTAGTTTGTACATTTGACTTTCAAAACGGTCCTGCAAATTCTGTCTCATAGTGTGACTTTTATCCTCCAGTGACTACATCCTTTTCCCTGATTTTACACAATTCAGATCTTACACCCTTATTTCCTGAAAAAAGATGTTGGTTTGAAAAAACATGAAGAGAGTATACAATAGAAACTGGTTGTCTCATGCATTCATACCCCCTGCCAATATAGTATAATTATATGTATGAGCTACAAATAAGCAAATTCAGGCCCCATTTTGGCAACTCTAGGTTTTCTAATCTCTGTTTTGCAGGACTAGTGTTAGAGCAAAAGGGAACTGGCATTACAAAATAGGGTTTCAGAATTTGTAAATCCAGACAGGGCTCTAAAAGAAAAATGACACGAGGGCTGATTCACTAAGGTGCGTTAAAACGAGCGCTATTTATAGCATGTGTTAAAAATGTATTTGTCTTATTTTTCGTGTCAACACACAATTCACTAAAAGGATATTTGCATTAATTTAGACGCAATGCTGTTTGCGTTATTTAAGTAGCGAAGACTAGTTTTGTGTGGTATTTGACGCAACGCGCGCTTATTAACGCAGCACGCTACTTGTCACGTGCGCTACTTTTCTCGTGCACGCCATATTAGCCATACACACCATTACGTTCGTAAAACTACTTTTTTTTAAAATGACCATTTCCCTGCAAACTGGAGGCTGCATCACTCTAGGGCCAACACATACTTGAATAAATCCCACTGCAAAGTCCATATTGTGTTGCCAAAAGCTCATTAACTGTACTTTTCTATAATTACCGCCTGCCCCAAGTAGGTGTTAATTTTCGCACAGACAAATGTGATATTTAGTGCATCTAAGTGTTTGTGAATCATGCGTTAGTATTATTTCTGCGCGCTAATTAACGCAATGCAGTAAAATTAACGCATGCGGTTGCATGTAAATTAATGCACGCGATATGTGACAACGCATGCGATAATACTTTAGGGAATCACGTGGTTTTTTGCGTCAATTTTAACTCAAAAAAACGTGCAATAAAACTTATCGACCTTTAGTGAATCAACCCTACATTGTGTTATGTAATTACGTTAAAAATATTACCAGAGCTTCAACAGTCTTCTGCTCTGATTCTTCCTTGAAGCTGAAGCAGTCTGTTCCATTTTCTAAGTAACTAAATACTGTAAATAAAATAATTGCAAGGCAGAGTAAGGCTTTGGCATTTATATGCACATTTAAAACTTAAATAAACAATATTACAACTCAGTGGTGGTCATTTACAAAACACTGAGGGCAGAAGTGCAACTAAGGAACAACGCTTAGTGCCCATTCAAGCAGCATTTCTTCCCCCAGCCTGGCTGTGCTCTGCACCTAGCACCTATATCAAAAATCTAGTGTGTGAAATTCAGACCCCAGCTCCAAAGGGGTCAGGACAGCCCTATCCTTACAACTTGCCATAGGCAGTATGCAAAAAAAAACGGCCAATTGCAGCTGTTTTGCACTTTTGCACAAAGCCTTCACATAAGTGCAAATTAAAAATGACCCCTAATGTTACAGTTGAATTACTGTAAAAAAGGATACACTATAAAAGGATAATATAGTTAAGCATGTTGTAAGGCAATGTTCAGTATACAGATTTTAATTAATTTAATTTCAATATAAGGAATAAGCATTTGAATCTACTGTACCTAAACAGACATTGTACCTTTTTTTATCAGTTTATTTTGGCAGGCTAACTATGAGGGTGGGAAAATGTAACGCAATGGAAATATGAAAATGTTCTTGGCAAACAAAAACTAAATTGTCATAGCGTCAGACAAATACTTTCTACTTCCAAAGTGCATCTTGTGAATGGAAAAAAAACATCAATTCAAAAAACACAGTGTATGCCACATTCTACTAACTGAAAGAGAAAGAGGAAAAGTATGTCATGGAATATACAGGGCCCTTTGCAAAGAATTGAACAGGTAGGTCAGCAATTTCTTTACTTCAGATACCAAACTGTATTCTTGTAAGGAATGATACTATTTAGAGAACAGTGTTAGTGTAGCAGTGAAAAGAAATTTAGGGATTAAAGGGAAACTACCCCAAGACTGAATACTAAACATATATACTAACATATACTAATTATTAACAATCTTACCAAACTAGAATCAGTGGCGTAGCGAGGGGGGTGCCGAGGGGGCCATGGCCCCGGGCGGCGTATCAAAAGGGGCGGCGGCAATATAATAATAATCAGATGATCTGATTATTATTACAATAGAGGGGCGTCAAATTTCCGGTCGGCCCCAGGCGACAAAAACCCACGCCACGCCACTGACTAGAATATATATATATCAGTAAATATTACCCTTTTACATCCTTTCCCTTGAGCCACCATTTAGTGATGGGCTGTGTCCTCCCCCAGTGATCACATGACAGGAAATAATGCAGCTCTAACTGTAACAGGAGGAAGCGTGGAAGCAAAAGGCAGAACTCTGTCCATTAATTGGCTGATGTGACCTAGCATGTATGTGTGCACTGTGAAGGAGGCGGCCCTTAATTCTTAATATGGCAGTTTTCTATTTAGGAGTACCCAATAGCACATACTACTAATGATGTATATTTTTATGAAAATGGTTAATTTAAATGAAGCAGGATTTTACATTGGTCGATTTTTTTTGCAACATAAGAGTAATTTTGCCCCTAACTGAAGGAGTTTGCCTAAAATACAGTGAAGACACAACAATCCCATTGGGTTATTACAAAAATGTTTTGATTTTCATAATGTAGGCACCCTTCAGTAACTGCAATCTCTTACCTGATACCCCAGCATGGTGCTTCTGTTAGCAGAAAACTGCAATGGCATGGGTTTCTTCTGCGAGAACCACTTAGAAATCCTTTTCTTCCTGCTTCTTCTTTCTTTGCTACCTGGGGGCTGATACATGTGCAGTAGAGTGAAACAGCCATCTTATTTTAAAGTTCACTTTTCACTTTACTGTGAATGTGCAGAATTACAAAGAAAGAAGATGCAGGAAGAGAATCACTCCATGGTGCTCGCTGTAAGAACCCTAGGCCAATGCAGTTTTCTGTTGACAGGTTGGGTAAGTGAATACAATCACTGGGGGTGCCTAACATTTTAGGTTTGGCTCTTGTTATTATTTCTTATGGATTATGATATAATTTCCTCCCTCTGTAATGGTTTTATAATAATTGTCAGCAGTCGGTAACCAAACTGGCAGATATTAGAAAATGTATTTCATTACTCAATAAGTCATATGGGACATGGAAGATCAAGCATAGTACACCAGTTGTTAAAGAATTCTAAGTTCTAATTATCCAGATATTAAGGAATACGGGGTTCAAAAACCTATTACCAGACATGCTAATATAAGCTAACCATAACCAGAGATGTAAACATAAGCTCATTTTTAATTGATGCTACTAGATTCTGAAATTATAGCAGGTCTAGAACTAAAGGGAGAGAGAAGAGCAATGTGTCTATGGCTCAATGGTGGTGGGAGAACTAGGCACGTACCTCTTCTGTTTGCCTGCACCTACTTTGGACTCTATGTGGGTTAGCTCTGGCACTTTTGGATTGTACCCTTCTGTGTGTAGAGAGGAGAATGCGGGAAGTGGGGGGGGGGGGTGAGGAAAGTAAGGGGTGGGGTGCTATTGGCTTGTCTTGGACATCATATCAGGTTGGCCTGCCACTGAATTATAGCAATATTACATAAAACAAAAAAGGCAAAGTTAACTCACCGCTGTTGCTTCGCTGCCTACTTGTGTTTGGTAGGAATGCGCTATCACTTTCTTCTGGTACTTCAAGCAGATCTGTAGTCTGGAAACGAATAAATGAATAAAAGAAAGAAAAGAAAAGGAACAATGTGAGGGAGATATTAATAGGAAGTAAAATAGAAAGTATGTTAGACAAAAGGGCGAAAGCAAGAAAAATGTGAGAAATTTAAAATAAGTTTATATGAAAAATTATTAGCAATTAAATAATAAAATGTATTAATTGTAGTATTAATAGGTAAAAAGGATGAATTAGAAATGTGGAGTGGAAAAGAAAAAATATAGGAAGAGCATAAATAAAGATATAAAACATATTTTAGCATTTATTTTTCATGTCCCCATACGAAAAAATGTTTGAGGTATGCCCTAAACCAGATACATAGAAAGACTGATGGGAAAAATGGCAGATGCAACTAAGAATGCCGGAAAAGAAAGAATTATGAATGTTTATAGACAGTAAAACAGAGACATGATGGAGAGTCATTTTAACCAAAGTTATCATGGAAATAAATAGAACTCACTGCTCCATGGGTAACCTTTCCAAAGCTGGCAACCCAGGGATGTTATAATTAAGTTAATTATTTTAATTTGAAAAAAGGGTTTTATATAGGCCACGGGCCATAGGGGAAATGTTGTTATCCAATGCTATGTTCTTAACTTGTATACATTACAGCTATTATACTTCAGATGATGAGCAGTAGTCTAATTTTTATTACTACATTTGCCTATATGATATAAAAATTCATTTACAATGGATAAAAGATAAATTAGTTGTTGGGCCTCAAAGGCTTATTTAACATATTTGTTATATTATTAGCAAGTAGTACAATATTAGCAACCCTCAGGTCTGGGACTTTTGAGCAATTAGCAAGGAATTTAGTCCTACGTTATTACTGGCACAACTCATTAGATACTTTATGATAGAAATATTTAATACACATACATAGTGAGTACTCAGAACTACTTTTCTAAAGTCTATTAAAACTATTTATAGTTAACCAAGTAGGGACCTTCCCATCTGACTCTATTCCAACAGAATCATGTACAGGTATCGGACCCCTTATCTGTAAACCCATTATCCAGAAAGTTCCGAATTATGGAAAGCCCATCTCCCATAGACCCCAATTTAATCAAATAATTAGCATTTTTAAAAATGGTTTCCTTTTTCTCTGTAATAATAAAACAGTACAAAACAATACTATTGGGTTTAAATACTGTTTAAATAATTTTCTTAGTAGACTAATTACGGAAAGACCTCTTATCCGGAAAACCACAGGTCCCGAGAAATCTGGATAATGGGTCCCATACCTGTGCCACACATGCCCTCTGCCTCCCCCGTAATATTTATATTTGCTCTCCATTACTGATGCACTGAGCTCTAACACTGCATCTTGAATTGGGACTAAACACATCAAAAAGTGTTCATTTATGGATTATCTGTATGTTGAAGTTATGAAACCCCTTGTTTCCCTACCCAAACAGAATTTCCCGGATCAGTATAAATGAACTAAAAACTGATGCCATAAAAATAATACTGCCCACATTAGAAATTAAAATACACACAATTTTGATCAATATATGGAACAGCCTTCTCCTCTAAAAACTTACTTCTTATGTAATGGTCATAACAAATGCTTTCCTTCTGCATACTCATTGTATGGAAAGGGAATTACAAGCTACAAAGTGCTTATTCTTATTCAAGTGGCAGCTCTCAGTGATATAAGATTCATACCAGGAAACCATTAGAACAACTAATTGTTTAGAGGTGCAAAGCAAAATCTTTTTAGAAGATATTAGGATCAATACAATTTTATATGCTTTTGCATGTGTATCACCCAGTCTATTAATTTCTCTCTTTGGTAATTTCAGGCTACTAAAACATAAACACATGACTGAGTCAGTTTCCTATTCATTGCGATATACAGGCTCGGTTTGACATTTTTAACTTCAATATGGGCATTTAAGAAATTCACTTTATACATATTTTAAAAAGACTTTAAAAAAACTTTAAAAAGACTTTTAGTCCAAGGCTCTGTAGTAAAATATAATGCAGTTACTGCTGTGATGGGGGGATCAGAATGTAGTCAACTGAAACTGTAAGATTTTTGGCCAACAATCACCAACTGAGAATACTGAAAATTACATATATGTATTAAAAAGTGTAAGGCACGCAATACATAGGTCAACAAAAAAGTATATTAAAAATGGAAAATACAACATCCCAACTGCCTTACACATTTCACGTTCCAAAAGCACTTCGAGTCATAGGAATGGCATGAGCCAATGACTAAGTGCTGTTGGAGCACAAAATGCATAAGGCTGTTGGGATGTATTATAAATAAAGATTTTTATAGGGATTGCTGAGGGTCCGGGGCTGGTGCACCTGGACCACACTCTACATTTGGCTTGAACTTTGCTCTGCTATTATACATGTATTATTGTATAAGGACTTGCTACTTTCAATTCCAATCAGTGTGGAAAGACTCACCTTTGCTTTTTGATTGTTGCCATTGCATTGTAGTGATCAAAACTTTTATTATTTGTTCATTTCCGTGATCGTGACACATGAGGTTATTACCTTACAAGAGAACTTATATATATATGCAATTTATTTAACACTGTGGGGCCCATTCATTAAACCACACATTTTTTTTGAGAAAAAATCATATTTTTTCTAATTTATGGAACTTTTTGGAATGTCCACGATAATTTCGCTAAAATTCCACAACTTTTTTGTGGTTTTTGTTAAGGTCCACAAAAAAGTTGTATTTTTTGCAATGACTACGACCATTTCGGAATTCATTCAGGCTTTGGTATTGTGAATATCTTTTGGCCAGGTTGGAGCTGTCACTGTGCCACTGAGTCCTATGGAAGGCTTCCAAAATCATGCATTGAAGGTTTCAAAGCCAGAACGTTCGGATCTGAAAATTGTGACTTTCGGAACGCAACCACGATATTTTCATATGACCAAGAAAATAATTTTTGTGACATTTTCGCACATCAGAAATTATCGTGGTTACTCCGAATTTTTCTCCGAATCGTGATTTTAACCACCCAAAATTTGTGGTTTAATGAATGGGTCCCTAACTGTTACACAGTGAATGTTGTTGTAAAATTGTATACACCTTTATAAATATCCCCCCCAGTGGGCCTTAGCCCCCTAAAGGGGATATAAACCCAAAAATATAATTAATATAAACTTACTCAGGTTGCTTTTCTGAGGAAGTTATAATAATTTTCTTTAATTAGCGGTTTGAGATATTTGCATTTTTAGAGTGCTAATAGAGGGCTTTTAGCTTAACTGACCACCAGCTGAATACAGGAAGTGCATAGTAAATGCAAAGACACTCATGGTTGCTGACACTCTAGACCTTCAAAAATATATCAGAAAAAATGAATGTAAATTGCAAAAGTCCTTAAAGTACCACTCTGAATAAGTTCACACCAGTTCATTTCAATGAATTCATTTTCATTCACAGCAGGGTTCTGGGCATCACAGGCCCTTTTCAAGCGTGATACAAGAAAAAAGAAAAACTGTCTGCAATTACTAAAACATGTTGTGTGGGTTGCAATAAAATTGCATTTTAGCAGTATTTCTGCATTTTTCCACCAGTTATCAGTGCTTAGTGATGTAATTTGTGTCATGTGACTTACTTTGTGTCATATGACCCTCTGAAACTTGTGTAATATACAAAAATAATGTACCCCTTGTTATAAAATATAAGACTATTAGAAGTCATCTTAGCTTTGTGTCTTTATATGGTCATGGAACTCCTCAGTAACTTCCTTATAATATCCTTATATTTTACAATAGGTGGTGCACAAATGCATTTCTTGCATTTGCTTATCCATTAGTGGTTGCACAAGTACGAGAATTACTTTAATGGCCATAATTATTTCAGTTAAGAAAAATTATATTTCACAGAACTTTTCTTACAATAATATAACGGCTTTTTTCATCCCTTTTTCAGATAACAGATCAAAGCCCTATGTTTAAGTTCCTAATACACTTTTAAATCAATGAACTGACTGATCAGTGTTTGCTCATCCCTTTTAGATTTTGTGATAAATGTCATATTTATAAAGCAATTATTAACCTAACTAGATTTTATTTTTGATGATTAAAGTAATAGGCAAAATGTATGCTCATCACAAGTCCTATTCACTGAACTGAAAACTAACAAAAATGAAGCAGTGTTGGACCTAAAATTATGATTCTACATATTAAGTGGCAAGCGTCCATGATCACCATATATATACTTTCTTTCTTTATTATGTGAAGCATAGAAATCAGCTGTAAAGGTAAAGGTGGAGGGTATGCACATTTCACAAGACAAATATTTCCCCTTTCCCCCCCATTTCCTGGCAGACTTTACTTGACAAATCCAGCCTCAAATTACTAACAAGCACAGCTCATGTTCCTAAATCTTGGAGGTTTATAAAATTAAAATTCTCTCCTCCCCCACCCGTTAAACTCGTCTCCTTTACTTTATGCATGAGTGCAACTGAAAACTACATACAGTACTATGAAAAATTTAACTTCAGGTAAAGAATGTGGTTTATAACATGTCAGCATTGCTCTAAATTTTCTTACACAGCACCGAATGATTATGTCAGTAGATTCTGCATACTGCAGTCACATCAATTTTCAGCAAAAACACTAAGGTTTGATTTTTAAGAAATGTTTTTATTCGTTTGCATAAGGTAAAGTACAGTCTTTGAAACTACAAACAGAACGTGCCTGTGTCTTTGGCAAGAGTAAAAAAAAAAAAAAAGTCACAAACTCAAAGGGCTATAGTAAATAAAACTACAAAAATAAAATGTCTACATTTCGACATATGATAGCTTGTGAACTACTGCATTTGTTATGAGAAAAACATTTCTTCTTTTGTTAAAGTACCAAAATATTAACTACTATATAGCCAGTATTGTAAATCATGGCTTCTGAATTATTGGGTTCAAATAATTAAAGCTTGTAGAAGAATGCAACATTTGCATGTGTAGCAAGAACAAACTTATTTACAAATTTAAATATTCATAAATAAAAGAAAAAAAGCATTTACCAATCATGACAATGTACTAAAAGCCACATGAAAATCCATGTGTTTTTCTACACTGCAATGTATTAAACTAAATAGCAAAAGCCTGACCAACTAAAATAATTGCAAGTCTATTAGAAAAGATATATTTACCTGAACCAAGATGTTAGAATAAACATAAATTGAAGATTTACTTTGTAGGGTAGTGATACATACATATATACGTACATTAGTAACATTCCAGTTCATTATGACCAACAGCTTAATTGGTAGTTTGTGTGTGTGCTGGTGGTATACCAATGCTGGCAGATGATACTATACATAACAATTTTATGTATAAGAAGTTGATCTTTGGTGTGTGTGCATGTGTGTGTTTTATATTTTTACAAAATTAACTCTACTTTACACATTGGGTCTAGGTGAGCAAAGTCAATTTAGCTAGATGAAAAAAAGCAGCATAAACTGCAAATTATTTAAGGATTTGGGTTTTAGTTATTTCACCAAATATATGGTACATTCCAAAGCAAGGTGACCACCACTTGCATTTTGATATTTTTGTCTTTAAAAGGAAACCAGCTACAATAAAGACAATATAGGCATTGGGTCTTAAGGTGGCAATACACGTTGAGATCTGCTCATTTGGCAACCTCGATATCGTTCCAAACTATAACATTGAAGCAAAGTGCATATGTGCTGTTGGAAAAAGGACCTCATCAACGAGCCGATACGGTACCTGATCTGACAGAAAATCAAACTTTCCCAATCAAGATCTGGCTAATTTTAGGTCAGATATTGGTCGGGTAGGCCTGTCGAGGATGCCCATACGCAGGTAGATAAGCTTCCAAAAAAACTCGAAGCGGCATCTGAAATCTGCCCATGTATTGCCACCTTTAGCCATGAGGCAATGAAATCATCCAACTTAAGGTTTAGATTTTGTACAATATCTTCAAGAATTCTACACAGCCTGCATTTTATCTCAAATATCTCAAAATGCCAACATTTTCATCCATCCTTGGTTTGGAGAACATAACTCCATTTCCTTGATTGTCAGAATGCAAACAATTGTCAGATAGGACTGGAATCCTAATCCTTAAATAAATTAACAATGAGAAAACTATAAAGCCATTCTACCAGACTGCTTAGTTTTCCAGTGAAGTTAATTTATTAAGGAAAAATATGCAGGAGGCACTTTAAGGGTTATATTCTATAAACTGAGAAGTTTTAGTTAAGGTTTCCTGAGCAGAATAAGTTCACACTGCCTACCAGTCTAATTAACAAATTATCTTTTTGATGGTATTTGAAAAGCATTTGTAAGTAGAAGATGTCTTCTAAGGTCTTATTTTAGCACTCATAACAAGATATTAGACATTAACAACAGCATTAATTAAAGCAAATTATTACAGAGTTCCTATTGGGAGAGTCGGACCCACTTCCAGAGCTGCTCTTCTTGTTTCTCTGTGCCAAAGATGTCCCAAACCGTAGGGTTTCATACACAGGGTCCACTTTATTACCACATGCTGAAAAACATAATAGATTTCCAGGCTTAATATGTAATTGGCAATGCATGATTTGAAAGGCGTTACACCCCCTTTCTGGTCTAGAGTCCATACGGTACACATTGTTGGGTTCAATTAATTTTTGTAAGCTACCATGGGGCATATTTAAACATTGCTTTGTGTGTGAACAATGTCAACTATAACAACTACAGTCATCATTTTCCTTGGTTATAATAATTGCATATTTGAATAGAAAAATAAAGTTATAAGCAAAGCATTCCAACAATAACGGCAGGAATTATTTCTTTGAATCCCTTTATAACTGGTGGTACAACTGCAGTGATAAATTATTATGCAGAACAGGGCCAGCATAAAAAAAGACGATTAGCAAGATAACCCTCAGGCTACTGCCACATAGTTCTGATTTTTGGCCTGTGGAGAAAAACAAAAACATACAAGTATGCATTTTGTGCCAAAATCCATTCCATGTACCTTGCACGAGTGCATAGAGTGCAAAAGGGGTTTTGATTTGATCAATATACATTTCTGATAGAATAAGGGCATGAAAATATTTTGTGGGCAAAATGAGATATATTACCTGTATTGGGAATTATTTAGTGTGAATTTTTTAACAGTTGAAAAAAATATATGAAAATATTCTTGCCTATTTGGTACAGGACAATCTCTACACAATAGTATATTTCTAACAGAAAATATAGTTGATTTTTTTAGTTGCTACCATACCTGGTCTTTACTATAGCTAGCTGCTTTTGAAGTTTGAAGATATTACAGATATTTTTAGCTTTTTTTTTGTAACTTCTACTTATAAAGATCCTTGCCATCCTCTTCAGTCAAAATATAATTCAAATTTGTCTTCCATCTAAGTTGTGCCAAAATCGTATTAGTTCCAGACAAAAGATGAAAAATTCCTTTTGGGTAACTTGAAAAAAAAAGTCATGAATATATAACTAACTAGTGATAACTTTAACATTTCAGTGGTTTTGAAATAAATGGATTTCAGCAGCATGTTAGTGCTTGGACTAAAATGACGTTTATTCCAAGTATTTGATGTAAATGGCTGTTTATAAGGCTTTAAAATTGCAAAGCCTTGTAAACACCCATTTACATAGACTGAAAAGCTGTGTAGAGTTAATAGCCCATTACTACTTTGAACCTTTATAACTATGGCACTTTAAAATAAATTATGCAAAATAGATGCAAAATTGTTACTGGAAAACCAATTTAGGTTTTATTTTATGTTTATTATGTTGCCTTTGTTAATGTCAAGGTGTCAGAGGTTTGCCAAGGCACTAGAAGTGCATATTTTGTTTTTCAATAGTACTCATGACCTGTCCAGGCAGAATAAGTGTTTCAAGCAGAACACCAATGTTTGCAAAATTGTGTGACTTTGTGCATAAAAGTTTATAGTCTGTCATGTAAGATGCATGTACAAAAACCTAATGCTGCTCGATAGACTCAAAACGTTGCTGCAATGCCCTAAAATCTGCAATAAAGGCATTTTAAATATATAAGACATGTGATGCTGTTCAATATCAATTTTCTTCCAAAAACCTAATGCAGAAATAGATACACATGAGGGGCATTTCTTAATTACTTATTGGGGTTGGGCTTTTTGTCGCTGAAAACCTGAAACAGTCACGGAAAAACAAAACATGACTTTTCCTGGATTTATTATGTGACAAAACTGTGACTATTACGAATCTGAAAATACTTCATCAAAAACCTGCCGCGATCATGTAGAAGTCAGTGGCAGATGTCCCTTTTACAACTGGAAGATTTTTCCTTGTATCATAGTTTTAAAGGGTTTTCAGTTTTTTTTACTTTTGGCTTTTGTGTGACAATACAAAAAAGTTGCAGTTTTCACTACTTTTCCGCAACTTTTTTCGTTGGTGCTTCAGTTCAGAACCCCCCTTAATATTACAAACAAGAATGTGAAAAAGTATGTAAAAAATACACTTACCTATTGGCATTACTTCTTTAATGCATCCAAACTGTTCCTGAATGAGAAGTGGGGAGCTGTAATAGCGACGAAAACCCTTTGGCTAAAACAAAACAAAACAAAAATATATCTCAATATCACATCAAAGGTAAGTGCCAATTTTATTTTTAATAAGCATCGTATTCTGGCAAATGTGGTCTCACTTCCTTTTGCCGATACATACCTACTGCTAAAGCTTTGAACAAAATAAAAAAGTTGTGTGAACATCAGGCATTGCTGTGTTAATTCCACAAAATTTCTACCCTGTGTATGATTTTATGTGAATGCAAAACCCAGTGTAGAATTTTGGCATTAAAAGAAGCAATGATCTCAAAAATATAGTGAGAAAATATTGTTGCTCTCAATGGAATTTTCTTCCATCTATATTTTACTTATTGAATTTAATGGGTTATGCCAGCACTAAAGTAGTCTAAATAACAGTGTAAATGTGGGTTGCATTGGCATTTGGGCAGCATAAAGAAAATGCACACCTTTATACCAGTCCATCCATGAATATGTGGTGAATAAGAAGAAATATACAATTGTATAAATACACCATTTGCTATACAATATGCTTTTCCACTCTATTTTGCACAGCTTTGTAAAGAGATAGCCTAGTGGCCTTACAAAAACTTCAGAAATGATCAGACAATATTAAACACCATTTAACAAGGCTAACATGACTAGTCCTTGCAAAGGTACACCAGCAACTTCTGGACATTTTGCATTGCAATTTAAAATAGCCCATAAACCCATAGACCAAAGAGCCCCAAACCTCCATTGACTTGCAGTAAAATCATCTACAGTGTAATCACTTGCCAGGCGATGGTTGCTTGCAAATAAGTCAATGGGGCACATTTACTAATCCACGAACGTCCGAAAAGCGTCCAAATGCGTTTTTTTCATCGGTATTTTGCGATTTTTCGTAAATTGTTGCGACTTTTTCGTAGCCGTTACAACTTTTATGTAAATTTTCGTGACTTTTTCGTAGCGTTACGACTTGCGCAAATTGTCACAACTTTTTCGTAGCCGTCGCACTGAGTACAAAAGTTTCGGATTCATTCAAGCTTCAGTATTGTGACTTTCCTTGGGCCAGGTTGGAGCTGCAGAGTGCCATTGAGTCCTATGGGAGGCTTCCAAAATCATGCAAAGTCTGAAAGGTTTGCCCGCCATTTACGAGCGCTCAATACAAAAAAGTCGCGACAATATACGAGCAAATCGTAACGGCAACGAAAAAGTTGCGACAATTCGTGCAAGTCGTAACGGCTATGAAAAAGTCGTGACAATTTACGAAAAGGTCGTAACGGCGACGAAAAAATCGCAAAAAATACAAAAAAGTCGCAAAATGTTCGTTTCCAATCCGAATTTTTCCCATTCGGATTCGTGGATTAGTAAATGTGCCCCAATGTGTCAGTGACCCTAATGAAGAAATTGAAATCCAAACCTCTGCAAAAGATGGAGTCCCTTCCCAATACTTTATTGTTAGAAGTTATAACACAAGTGCTGTCTGTATTTCCACTCACCAGCTTTCCCATACATCGCTGAGAACTGGTGCTCTCTGTACACTTGTGATGGATGCTCATCTTGCAAGCTTTGCATCGCAGCCCATGTTTTGTGTTTGTTCCTGTCAATGAACACAGATTTTTAATTAACACAGATCAATAGTTTCCATGGATCCACCAAGGCATCTGTTTAGAAAAAAAGTTTATTCATTCCAGTTACAAAGCCTTTAGACCGTTTGTAAAAACAACTACATTTCGCCCAAGAAATAGCTTATTATGGTTGCAGCACTGTGTATTGCCACTTAAAAAGGTGAATACAATGGATTAAGCAATCTTGGTTAGACAAGTGATTTAACTAAAGAAACTATGAAAAGATACAGGCATCTGTTAGGAAGCCTACCCTTGGACTACATTTCTCAGTTCCTTTGCTGTGTTTCATATTACTGAGGCAATCTCTGCAATACATCATTGATTATAGAACCAAATTACATCACCAGTTAATTTGCATGCATGCATCCATATTAGACTGTTATATTAGACTGGATGCAGACATTTCATTATGGATGTCAAGCAGAGAAAAATACATCTTGGACACAATCTAATTAAAGTGTTTCACAGCTTGTACAGTACAGGTATAGGACCCATTATCCAGAATGCTCGGAACCAAGTGTATTCCGGATAAGGGGTCTTTCCGTAATTTGGATCTCCACACCTTAAGTCTACTAAAAAATCACTAAAACATTAATTAAACCCAATAGGATTGTTTTGCATCCAATAAGGATTATTTATATTTTAGTTGGGATCAATGACAAGGTACTGTTTTATTATTACAGAGAAAAAGTTTTAAAATTCTGGATTATTTGATTAAAATGGAGTCTATGGGAGACAGGCTTTCCATAATTCGGTGCTTTCTGGATAACGGGTTTCCGGATAAGGGATCCCATACCTGTATTTCTGGAATATACATTTTTGAGGCAACATATCTGGAGTGACTATGTAATCACTTAAAAATCCACACACCTTTAAATGCTATATATTGTGCATTGGATTGTAGTCTTTTATGGGAGGAAAATCCCAAAAAAGGGTTTGGGCTGCTTTGCAAAATTTAAATAGATTGTATTATTTACACTCACTTTGCAATAAATTTCAGTGTACTCCATTATAAAGAGATACAGAACCATTGGCTTCACAAGTGCAGTTTATAACTGACACCATTATCTTTAAACTTTATAAAAATGTGGCTGGACTGCTTATTGCTGTACTGTTTTACCTGAAGTATTTAAACCTATATATCATTTACTGACCAGTTTGAATGAAATATGAAAGTTTTTTCTGGCCAAGGTCCTTTATTCATTGCATACTTACTTTAATTTATGATCTTTATTCCTTCTCTATTATTTATAACTTAATGGGTTTTCTATGTGGTACAAGACAATATATTAATCAAGTTAAATAACTTCTCAAGCGCTGCAGTGACAGCATGGTACTAAATAGTAGTATACAACTTAGTATCTATTACTACTATATGAAAATGGTACAATAAATGGTACCACTCAATAACCATCAAGTATATTTGTGAGCCTCAAAAATAGAGATTACTATATAAATATTTTCAAAATCAGTCCCAACAGTACTTGCATGTCAGGGGAGAGGAGGGGAAGCATAAATAATCAGCCCCAGAGATGGCAGCAATGGATAGATGTCTGAGCCCTGCTTTGGCTTTAAAGCAGAATGATTCAGCACCATCCTATCTCCCACCTCCAAAAAAAAGCATTGGGAATGGGAAACAGTCTATTCATCCTCACCAACTCTTAATTCTAGCAATGTATTTTCTGTATAAAAGTTGACTTTGCCAATGCAATATGTATTATGGAATTCTTAAAGCTACTTAAGAAACAGGGTCTGCTATTTCTAATGTGGATTACAACAATCACAACTTCTTGTGGCAACTACTCACCTCTAGCATTTTCAAGCTCTAGTAGCAGATGCTAAGTTACCCGAAGAACTGCTCATTTTACTAACTGGGATGTGAACTTGGAGAAATAGCATAATTCAAAATAGCTCCTGCCTATCTGTGTTTATGCCATGTCCCTTAGCTAAAGAGTATGCTACCACAATGTACTGTTTAATGTTTGCTATTTCTCATTGCCCTTGGCATGGTTCCATCCCTACAGTCCATCAGTGGTAGGATAAGCTATTCGCTACAATTAGAACTGCTTGGATGGGCTAAATATGGCAAATGAAATTGCTGGTAATATTTAAAGTATCATAATCTTCTTTCCATTATTCTTGGATATGGACTTAGAATTTAACTATTAAGTGCACTATTAAGTACAAATTATAGCTATTTTCTTGCCAAATGACGCTTCAGCAGTTTTTAACATGGCAAACAAAGAAAATACCTTAATGCAACACAAAACACGAACACTAGAAAAAAACTAGTATGTAACAGCGTGACAGTTTATTTGCCAGTCAAGCAAACAATAATTTTAGCACTTGTCAAGCAATATATTGCTTTTATAAACATTAATGCTAATATATTCCCCTGTAGCTGGAAAAGAGTTTTTACATTTCCACAATCACAGTGTCTCTGTGAACTGTAACTTTTATTCTTTTTACAATAGACACTTAATTGGTTTAGTAGGAAACTATAAATTCAGAATAAATTTGTTTCAGAAAGGTGAATGATATTAAGGCCTGAAAATTGATTCACTTCAAAGTAAATTCATATTTAAAAATGAAATATTAGAGTAAAAGAGCCTTTCTGCCAAAGCATTACTAACAGCATGCTCAACTATCAACCTAGCAACAAAGGAGACTTGTTCTTTTAGCAGTTAAATCATGGAGAGAGACCCCTGTATAAGTGGAAGAGATGTGTTGATGACTGTTGTTTGTGCAGTGCATACATTGCATTGTATGAGTGCTCTGGTGCAGCTAATTCTAGTCTGGGTGGTAATTCATTGCATTTGCTAAATAGATGCCATACTTATTATCATGTTCCAAAAGTACCCATATGTGCACACCTCCTTTATCAATATACAGGTATGAGGCCTACTATCCAGCATGCTGGTTACATGCCATGTTTTCTGGATGAAGGATCTTTCAGTTATTTGGATGTCTATACCTTAAGTCTGGCAAAAATCATTAAAACATGAAATAAACCCATTAGGATTGTTTTGCGTCCAGTAAGCAATAATTATATCTTGGGATCAAGTTGGGATCAAGTACAGGGCACTTACAGAGAAAAAGAAATCATTTTTAAAAAATCTGAATTATTTGAAATATTTGGGGCTTTCTGGATAACAGGTTTCCTGATAATGGATCCCATACCTTTATCAATATGTTACTGCTGTATCATACTAACAAATGTTTTTGAGGGACTGCTAATTGACTCATACCTATAAGGTTGCATTTTTACAATGAAATGGCACAAGTATGAGCTTCCTTTGAAGACAATTTACACACAAGGAATGCTGTGCTTGACCACTTGACATAACAAGACCTCTGATAATGTATATATATATATATTTATATTATTGCATTATATGTATTTTTTTTTTGCACTAAAAACTTAAAAAAACTTTTTACACATTTTTCATTATTTATTAAGGAGCAGATTTATCAAAATATGAGTTTAGAGCCAACCCAAAATATAATTTGTTGCCTATTAAAAGAATACATAATTCTAAGCAACTTTGCAATTTACATTAATTACAAATTTACAATGGTTCTTGACTTGTTTGTATATACATAATTGCTATTAGAAGTAGTGTTTGCCTGTTCTTTTCTATTCTCTGCCCTGGTGGCTCTGGCATTTCAGTGTAACACAAGGCAGCAGAATGACAGACCTGCCTTGCTGGAGAAGACTGACATTTGCAACATTGTTTAAAAAATAACAACCAGGAGTTCAGCAAATGCTGCTTTCAATAGCAATTACATTTACAAATAACTTTAAGCACAAAAAAATAACTCAATATATTGGAAACTGGAATTCACATTGGAAAGTTGCTTGCAGTTATGTTTTCTTTTATTAGGCAAAAAATTATTTTTTATACAGCATCTTGTATCTCCAGGTGTTCCTTAAATGCTTGCCATGAATGACCTGCAAGAGCTGCACATAAAGGGAAGCATCGTGTCTGTAAGCAGCAGGCACTAATTGAGGGGGTGGGGGCAAAGTGCATTATGGGAACAAAAACACACAGTTTGCTGTGCCTCTGCAAAAATGCTTATCTCTTCAATTATATTTGTTTAAGAATACAGAGACCTTGCCAGGCAGTCTAATGAGGACAGAATTGTCAGTAATAAGGAAAAAGTAGGAAAAGTAGGACTAACTGTGACTGTGCACCGTCTACCCAGGGAAAGCATTTTGTTTCTAGACCTGCCTTGGGGCACACTATATGAATGTGTAACCCAAGGTGGTTATTTGTCACCCACTTAGGAGTCCTTACCTCACTTGCTAGTGGGTAAAATGGATCCTTAAAGGACAAGGAAAATTAAATAGTACTACTATTGCTATGTAAAAACGCTATATTTCTAGCTTGCCTAATGAAAGATACACCTGCTACATTCTACATACTTGTTTCAGTGAACGGTGCCGCCATCTTTAACAAGGGATGCCCACTCCGGTTTCCTCACTGTCTCTACTGCGCATGCGTCCCCAACATCCTCCATATGCCCCCCCCCACTCCCCCCTGCGTCCTTCTGTGTCACCCCCCCCAGCAGTTGCATCCTGTATCCATAGTATGTGTACACTAGCAGATTAGTTTTTTTTTAGATTAACTCTTTACTAGCCTTTCCTTCTCCTTTAACATCAGGATATGTATATAAGGAGGTATGTAATAGTGTAACCTATAGAAGAGGGAGCGTTTAATAATCTTTTAAGGGGGATTGTATTAGGGTTAGGGCATTTATTTTCAACACAAAAGGGAAAAAAAAATCTGATTATTTTAATTATCGTTCCAAATCTTATAAGAAAACAACAACAGCAACAAAAAAAACGTAGGCAACCATTTCTTTTTAAACAGTCATCTAACTCTCAGGTTTTCAGCATTCTCTTTATTAAGCATGCTAGTCTGGCCTGCAAGTGCATATGCTCCTAGCCTACAAAAGGCTTAGGAATAGATATACATTTGTGCATATAAAAAAAAAAAAAAAAATTACAGTGAAATAAAACCTTTATATAATAATTCCAATAAACAGGGAATATTTACCCAATATAGTTAAAGATCACTGTAAGCAAATATATCTATTTCTTTCAAAATGACTTGCATTTTCTCTGTAATATTCAAATAGTACTTTGTAGTTTATGGGAATTAACAATTTACAAATTTATGTAGTTAGCAAAATAATCTTCTGGATTTATTTAATGTTTAAACAATTTTTAGCAGACCAAAGGCATGCTGATCCAAATTATGTAAAGACCCCCTATCCACAAAACCTCAGGTCCCAAGCATTCCAGATTCCAAAGCAGTACTAGGTTTTTACTCATTGTATTGTAAGTCTGTGAATAAAACAACATTGTATGTAATAGTTAACAGAGAAAGAATCACTGGTATGGTCTTAACCTGCATTCATCCATGAATAATCTTCCTGGGTTTTATGTCGTTATTGGTTGCATTTATTATTTGACTGAACAATAATGGATATTCAATAAACATGTACATGTGTTAAAATTTAAAGAATGAAAAAGAATGTTGATGGTTTCCATCAATAATTCACTAAGAGCTGGCAGCTTTTGAAGGTCATTCATAAAGATCTTGTTTAAAAGAAACAATCAATCACTGCTCATACATATTACGAAGTCATAATTATAACAAGTGCCTTTACAAACCTATAGAAAACCTCCAATACTTGAATGCCCAATAGTGGCAAATATATTTTTAAGGCTCACATTTTTTTCAAATAAAATGTGGAACAGCCAAGGTTAATTCAAACTTACTCCAAGTATTTCTTGACCCGGGTGTTTATACCACGGGTCCAGTGCTCAGGGGGTAATGCAATTCAATAGGGATCCAAAAAAACTAAAACTCAGCCCCAAGTCCCACACCAATGGAGGAGCACAGTTTAGAGCCTCCAAACTTTAAAACATAAGAACCACTTGGCAGTAACTTAAGAAGTCAAGAACAAACTAGTGCACACCCAGGACATTATAAAATAAGCATTGAACCTTAGTCATTGTTACACTCTTATTTTTAATTCTGAATAGTGCCATGGCTTTACATCATGAAATCGAGGCTTTGCAAGAGTGTGATGATTATGGTGGTCATGCTAATGTGATTAGGTGACTGGGCTGTACCATTTTATGGATCAGCATGATCCGATAGGTATCAAATATGTAAAAAAAATCATGTAAACTTACTTCTGATGTTCTACAGTTTGTGCAAACATACTACAATAGTAATCCCTGATAAAGAAATACTTCCATGTGCTGTATATTGTGCATCAAAATATAGTTTAAAAGAAATATTGCCATTCCTTATATTTTCTTTTCATTTTTATATACCTTGAAGTATTTGGTGTTGAGTCTTCTTTGTATTAAAGATTTCCATTATTAATAAAATCACATGGGATTGACCAGTGTTTATTGCTTTTACTTCCACAATCCCACTGCTGATTAGCCTTTCTATTGACACTAAGGGGCAATACTGTCAGACTATTTTAGTAAATGATTAGGATTTTTAGCACTTAAAATTGCAGAAAAAAATTAGCGATTTTACCTATATTTAATATGTGTCAAAACGGCTAAAAATACAATTTGCGACCTAAAACTTGCACAGATCATGCAGAAGTCAATGGCAGCTGTTCCTTCCCTGTAGGATCCTTCTTTTGCTTTGAAACTTTTGGATTTTTGACACCGTCACTGTGTGACAATTCCAAAAAGTTGCAGTTTTTATAAATTTTGGTGACTTTTCTGCAACTTTTCCCAAGATGACTTTTTCATTTCAGACTTTTTAGTCAATGCCAGACATTCGTTAAAACAAATCTATTTGAATTTTAAAATGTTCAGAGTTTTAGCAAATCTGTCCCCTCGGCTAATGTCAGTTGTGACTGATTGTGACTGCACCAGAGGAAGGACCCCAGAGGTCCGAAACATGTAGTGCTATGCATCTCTAAACTAATAAACAACACAGAACGCATTTGACTCTAAAGTGGATTTTTTTTTATTTTTACATGGTACCTATTAGACCTGGAAAAACCTACACCATTGTGATTGAGCTTCTTCACTGAATTTCACATTTTGTGGCACACCAGTTGTATTTTTCTTTTTGTGGCTGATTCTCTACTGACATTTTGTACCCGTGAAAATGGGAACCACATGGCATTGCAATGGGAGCTGTAAGAGGTGGTCACAGGTGTTTCTCTGCCAGCAGAAAACACATAGAACAAAGTCTGCCGGTAGAGAATCCGCTACATCTGAAATTAACTTTTATCTAGCAGCACTGTGAATAATGTTTGCTTTGTTGGAAAAATACAGTAAATAGATTTTAAACCAAAAAGTATTACAGGACTGTTGCATTCAGATTTATGAAAAAATTTAAGCTTATAACTTAATGCATTAAAACTCCCCTACGTTCTATTCATTCCTAGAAGCATATTTAACTGTATTCTGTCACCCATTGATAAATACGCCTTTAAAAATGTAAAGTATGTATGTATTAGCTCTACTAATATTTTGATACATCTTTGTCAATGCTGTCTTGCCTAATTAACTATTATTGTAAGGTATGGTTATTGGTTGCTAAAGATTACATATAATGATTGTTAGAACAAAATCTTTTTTTTTTATCCTGGTGGCCATAAATACCAGTCCCTAGTAGGATTGTGGGATTATATGCTAGATTATGATTGGCATCATGCACCAAATATTTCTACATAGAACTATAAAATGCTTTTCCTAGTATAAATTATCCCTTATGTCCTCTTTCACAAAGATAGTATATCTTAATGAAATCTAAAATACCATAATAAAGAAATACAGGATTTGTTGTTCCAGACATGCAGTGGACATTGATGGATTCTCTTAAACTAAAGCCAGCTCATGTGAAGTATGTCAAATGTAATCATCTGATGTGAAATGACATTTTACTCATGTTCCGCTCTTAGAACTAGCATCAAATTGTTCAGACTTTTTTTTTTTTTTTAGATTTACGTACTTAGGCAACAACAAACATCACTGTAAAAAACATCTGCCATATCAATGATGTATCATGCACTCAAAGCATCAAAAAGATAATATAGCTCGACACTTGGCTTCAATGATTCAATCTACCTTTTTGTCCCTCTGTATATTATAACAGTGAATGACAACAAAGGAAAAGGTGTTCAAAGCAATATTTCTCCTTGGACTTAGTGTAAAAGGTTTTATAAATCAAGTACACTGCAAATTAATTGCTATTGCCTTCTGTTTATTGTTTCATATACAAAGAAGTTAAGATAAAAAATAGATTCAAAAAGTGAGAGAACATGTTTTGTTTTCTAATGAAAATTTTCAATTCATGTTTACAGTGTTAGACATTTAATAGAAAACAATAGTTGTTTAGGATGCTTTTACTGCTACTGCACCTTAAAGCAGTCTGTGGCATATTTGCAATATGGAGGTGCAGGGGCCCATATAAGTGCATCATCTGTATTGCTTGTACATCTTCTGTTACAACAAAAGCCAGTGAGCTATGTAAGGGTATTCAAAGTAGTCATAACTTTGTTATACATTCTGACCAAGGGCCTCTGTAATTCTGCTTAAAATTGGTTTACCATCTTAAATATTGTCCAACACCATATCTGAGATTTCTCCAATACCAAAGTCACACAAGTGACGTACCTTGTGGGACCTTTACTGTGAAAATGAGTGAAGGTACATGGTTTTCCAGTATGTGTAATGCAGGTGGCATATGAATATGAACATTGCCTCCTCATCCAAGTAATGGAATTCAGTGCAATGTGCTGAATCAAACATATCTTGGGTTAGCCTGTTATTCATTCTAGGGAATCTTCATTTTTCTTATGGTAACAAGCAAATGCAGTTGGAAGGTGGGAAGTGTAAACAATATAATGTGATAATAAAATAAAAAAGTTCAGTTAGGTACATTTTTTTTGTAGGGAAAAAAAGTACGCGAGGAATAATATAAATTGTACAAAAAAAAAAACCAGCATCATGGAACAAATCACAGAATTTTGCACATTCACATTTTTATAGTAATGTGTTCACCTATGACTTTGTCATACCTTAATTATTGATATCTAAAGCACTATGTAAGCCTATGGGCTATTTTAATAATTGTGTGGTTACAGAGTGTTATATAGTTCTTCTAACTCTCTTTGAACATTTAGGGGTTAGATGTTAATACGTTACTTTGATGGCACTCTATATATGAAATATTGTACCTATATATGATAATAGTTTTTATTTTCTATTTTTATATGAGTAGATGGATTTCCCTTAGGCTTAGCGAGTGAAATTTTGAGGTTTTTAGACATAACTGTGGTCTTATTGTGATTATATTTTGTACATATTGGGTTACAACTTTGCTAATTGCTAATTGATTCAATATATATATATATATATATATATATATATATATTATAAATAGTATTGTTTGAAGGGGTTAGACTTTTTTTTGGTCTTTTTTCAATCCAAATTAACTATGTAACTATTGCTATATAGGAATATGGATACAGTTTGGATGGAATGTTATTTTCTCACACTGTAGGTACTAGTTAAAGCACTTTTGAAGTATGCAAAATCATATAATTTAGGATTCGCTACTGATGATTCCTGTCTCATTGCTTTTTGTCTCTGTGCCTTACCCTGCAGGAGCTAATCTACAGCAGAAGCGTTTTACAAACGTACCATTTTCTCTATGTGTAGGTGTTATTAACACATTGAGAAAAGTAAATAGTCATATGCAACATAGAAAAAAGCTTTCTTCCTTTCTGTCTGTAAATACAGGAAATAATTTCTGCAGTGGCAAACAGGGAAGCAATGAAAAGTAAGCCAAGAGTTTATCATAATCAATTGTGTATTAGTAAGTACATATAACCTTGTCTTTATATCTAAAATTAATATGACATTGTATTCTACAAACTACCTATTTTATCATTACCTGTGCTTGGTAACAACAACAAAAAAAAATCACTACATTTTTCAATAAGAAATACCTCCTAACATACTTATGGGGGAATGTAATAAAAACTGGTAATGAAAAAATTATTTGCAATGTGAAAATGTGTGCCTCTTTGCGAACAAATTTGCCTTTTGCAAATTTTATATGGGTTTTGCGAGTGCAGAAACTGTTTAGCAACCACTTCCGGAAGTGGAAGAACGTTTCTGAATTTTATTGTTTGCAACAGGGCGCAGTGTATGTAATACAATTTCTTAATGAAAAAGTTGATAAGTTCCAAAAGATCACGCCACCTTCAAGCATGCCTTAAAAGTCTGCATCGAGGGCATCCTGGGCACAGTGCTCATAAAACACTCTCAACTTCAACAGACACTTTAATTTTTGTGGTTTTACATTTTACAGTACATTTATTTAATAAGCAAGCACTATCCCCACACTATCCCCACCCTGCCAAGGACCTTGGCATGATAAATGTCTAGGTCCAAATTAGGGCAGATTAATTATAGCATAATCAACAAAACAATTTAAAATCTATAAAATGTAAAATGCTTAAGGATAATGTTAATGGCTATGTAGGTAAACAAAGTCATTATACATTGTTCAATATAAAGATCTGTTTATTCTTATTTTTGGTATGCAAGGTGTTACAATGGAGTTTTAATAATATGTCATTTAAATTAAAGCACTATGGGTAGTTAAGGAAAATGGTTTAATTGCTTCACTCTTCCATACAGGGAAGAAGCACACAAGCTTACAATTCTTCAGGTGAAATACAGGTATTGCTTCTTCCCTGTAAGGAGGTCTATGGATTTGGCTTGGAAGCAGCTGTGGAATTTAATGCACCCTATGGAATTATGTAAGTGATGTGCTGAACAATTAATTAATGTTAATTTCTTCACTCACAACTTTATATCCCTGCACATAGAAAAAAGTGCCTAAAAGAGGAAACTAGCCTTTTTTATTTAGGGCAACTTTATATAATTTCTGCAGCTTTGCTACATTGTAATTACTTTGAATTGTATACAATGCATACCATATGTGCAGGATTTACAAGTCCCAGACACAGGTTCACAGGCTTATGTACCACTGTATGCTTCTGCAGACTATATGGTCACAATGTGTAGGTACTATAACGCTGAACAATGAATATGGAACCCTAACGTTTCATAACTATATGTACTTCTTTAAGGTCATGCATAGTATAGCTGCTGTTTATTACCACATTGTTTGCTTAATTCGCCTATCAGTTTCCTCAAACCCTCATTCCCTGCCAGATAAAAGTATCTGCTGAATTATACATTACTAATTGAATGCTTTGAAAAGTCTTAATCACACTCTCAATCCTATGCAGTTGGCCAAGTACTGCTTCTGAAAGGATGCATTGCAGCAGAGAATAGATTGTTAAGAAATACCAAACACAGTTTAAACTGGGTCAGCATTAAACATCAGTACAATTTGTTAAAAACTGAGGAATAAAAAAAGCAAGACAATTAAACATATCCTGCAACTGTCTGCAACCCAAACCGACACAGGCAGGAGGACAACAAATGCATAAACAAATTATGATTTAAATGATAGTATCTAACAAATGTCTACAATATTGAGCAACATAAACATAATATGCAACATCAGAAAAGACAGCAGAAAGGAATAACAATAGCATAATAAAATGATAAAAACAAGGATCTTACATTACCTAACTACCTTAAAGGGGACCCGTTACCTTAAAGGGATAATGTCATGATTTTATGGTATACTTTTATGATATACTTAATTGAGCTATCAGAAAGAGCCGCTGCTACACGTTAGAGTTGCTTTTAGAAAAACCTATTGTTTCTCCTACTCCCATGTAACTGGAGGAGTCCCAAGCTGGACTTGATTTCTTACTATTGAGTGTTATTCTGATATCTACTGGGAGCTGCTACCTTGCTCCCTTCCCATTGTTCTGCTGATCGGCTGCTGGGGGGGGGAGGGAGGGGGGTGATATCGCTTCAACTTGCAGCTTAGCAGTAAAGTGTCACTGAAGTTTATCAGAGCACAGGTCACATGGCTGCAGCACCCTGGGAAATAAGGAATATGGCTAACCCCATGTGAAATTTCAAAATTAATTATAAAAAAATGTGTGTTTTTTGAAAAATGTATTTCAATGCAGGATTTTGCTGGAAAAGCTCTATTAACTGATGCATTTTGATGCAGTATTCCAAAATAATTCCAAATCCCTTTTTATCATGTTATTTGAGCTATCAAAAACTTTACTTACACTACATAAATTATATACAGTAAATCTTGTTTCCTTTAGTTTTGCAAGTACACAATCACAGCAAGCAGGAAGCTGGCATTTTGTAAACACTGTTATTAAAACAAGCTTTGCATCATCCCAAAATCTTGTTTCTGCTCCATATATGTATAGGATACAGCAATGCAATGACATCTAGAAGTGCTGAATGGAAAGTAAAATAGATTGCCTGCCCTGCCTCTATTTCTGAGGCAGGTAATATATGATTGACATCTCAGATTTTTAAATATATTTATAACAGGTATGTATGTTTTAATAAAAAAAAGAATTTGGGTTTCATGTTTAATTTGCAAAGGACTTTTTTTTTAGACAGGTTTTTATGTGTGGGTGACATGCAGTAACTTTTTTTTTGAAAATTGGTGTATAACAATAGCGTTAACAGTAGCATATTTAGATTTCCATGAGTATAAGTAGTCATTTGGGAATTTAATGTAAAAGCAGTTAATGTAAAATAGTTGGTCAGCTCTGGGTACCTAGAAATGCTATATTTACAAGGAGAGGAGGATCAGGGTGTCTGTATTGCATCCAAGGGTCCCAAATTTTCACATTTTGGGGAGGAATTTGATGGAGGAGTTTCTCATTCATCAAGATCCAGTTTACTTTCTTTTTAAATGCCTGGAATGGTATATGTTCAGATATCCAAGCTTTAGCAATTATTTGTTGTGCAGTTAAGAAGATATTAAGCCATTTGTGTCTCATTTGTGAGTCATTTGTGTATATAATATATTTGGGGAGTCAGTACCCTTTGCCTCTCACAGCATAATGTCTTGACGATGTGGGGATATTGTTACTGGAAGTCACTGTAGTATTATTAACAAGTATATCTATATAACCTTAACCTATAAAGTTTTATTCATAGTGTCTAATGGTAGTGGAGAGAGGTTTTCAACAGCATATTTTAGCTGGCAGATGCCAGAAACAATTCAATTTCCTATTGTAGTAAAACTTACTGGAAAAGCAAGTAGAGACAGTTCTCTGCCTAAACATGCTCGTTATAAGCCACCTATAATAGCATTGTTAAGAAGTATTAATTAGGGCTATGACAAACAGGTTGCTTTTTCTACCTGTGGTCAGTGGCAGCTAAAATGCACAAGTTTAATTTATGTTCTTATTGCTTTTTGTGGTGTACCCTGTCTACCATGTTCTGTCTTGAAAATGAATGGGAGTCAATGAGAGAAGTTTCTCCAATTGCTAAAATGCAGAACAGTGGTAGCAGTATAGAAATATGAATCTATATAATCTTCGTTATCACGGGCTACTAATCTCCTTGACATGCCATCCCACCAGCAAGAATGTAAATCGCCGGTGGGATGGCATACGCGTCACTTCACTTTCCTGTCAAGGCAGTGCAACAAGCGGAGATTAGTCGCCCCGACAATGAATCTTTGCTACCGCGGGCGACTAATCTCCCCAGAATGCCATCCCACCGGCAAGAATGCAAATCACCAGTGGGATGGTATTTCTGCATTTCTGTTTCAGGCAAATAAATTCTTCACCCCCCCCCGGCAATTTACATTCTTGCCGGTGGGATGACATTTCGGTGAGATTAGATGCCTGCAGCAGTGAAGATTTATCTTGGGCGACTAATCTCCCCGTGCCACAGTCCTTAGTGCTCTAGTGCCTACATTTGGGGCATACGCAAATGATCCCTTATGCAGTATGCTTTTTTATTGTCTATATGCATTTCCTTTTGGTACTGTGTTTCTTTTTGGAACTTTTTTTCCACACTCCAAAATCAGGTTAATAGGCTTCTGCTTTAATTAACCCTAATGTGTTATGTTTTGATTGTAAGCTTGCCTGATGAGAGTGTAAAACAATCTCTGCATAAATTGCATCCACTTTATAAAAATTGGTCATGCATAAACGCAATATTGAAACAGAGTGATGTATAACCAGAAGGAGCTTGATTTTATTAGGTTTTTTTATTCTTAAGTAAGACATGAATAGCAAAATGTTAAAGCCATAATGAATTGATCATCAAATGGGGTAAACCACTTCCCATCTGTCCCATATACAGAAGGCAGGCAATAATTTCAACTCAGATAAATCCTGTTTTAATTTGACAAGTTGATGGCCCATGCAATTGTTGCACATATTGTCCTGATCTTATAAAAAAAATCTGAAATGCCAGTTACACTAAAATATAGTTTCTGAGAAGAAAACTACATCTTCCTCAGTTATTTCTTTAGTTGTTTGAAATGCCAGATGGCACGTGATGGTTATGTTCTGCACTGTATCATTTGTCTGCGCATCTAGGCTAAACATCATTTAACACCTGTTGTAATAAACAAAAGGATAGTCTGACGTAGATTCCACACTCTTGTTGCATAAAGGAAATGTTCTGTTGTAATTTATCAAGGAAAGGACAGTACAGTAGCCACATAATAAAAAATTGTAATGGAAAGATAAGAAAAAACAGCAAACCAATAAATAAGTAAGAATTTAGAGCAGTAAAAATGACTTTGGCTGTAGAGGTAACACTGAGTAGATAAAGTACCTGAACACTGAGTAAAGAATTTTACATATTATATTGTGGAATCTACTACTCTACCTCTAACAGCAAAGTGTAAAGCTGGCAGATGTTTTATGATGGTAATACAGTATTAGACCTTTTATCCAGAAAGCTCGGACCTGGGGTTTTCTGAATAAGGGATCCTTCTGTAATTCGTATCCTCATACCTTAAATATACAAAAAAATAATTTGAACATTAAAGGACAAGGAAAGGTTAATATAAATTAAAAGTAAGTCTAAAGGCATTCTTTTTAAGTACTTACTGCATATCTAAATTCCCAGATCACTGCTTGCTTCTCTGAGATATGGTGCTGGCAGCCTACAGCAGTGTGAAGACTACAGTGACATCACTGAAATCTCTCTCCCCTTCCTGTAGGTGCCAGCGGCAGCCTTCCTATTCTCTGAGCATGTGTGTAACTTGATCCTGTCTCCTGTTCTGAGCTACACATACCCACCAGCCAATCAGAAGCGGATCTGGCAGAGGGGAGGGGGGGGAGGGAATGAAACACATGTGCAGTATGAAGTAAGGAGGGAAAGGAAGGGAGAATACCTTTTTAGAGATGGCTGCCTGTTCTAGAAAATGTGAAGTAAGTGTGACTGAGTAAATATTTGATTAGGTGAGCCAAAAGTGTGGCGTTTTTACTAAACAATAGGAGGACTATTGGGCAGTATGCTTTTTAAATTTTGACTTGCATTCTCCTTTAAATAAACCCAATAGGATTATTTATATCTTGAATATAAGTACAAGGTACTGGTTTATTATTACAGAGAAAAGGGAAATGTGTATAAAAACTGAATTATTTTATAAAAATGAAGTCTATGGGAGATGGTCTTCCCATAATTCGAAGCTTTCTGGATAACGGGTTTCCTGATAACTGATCCTATGCCTGTAGGAGAATCATCTATCTATTTTCTCTAATGCTCTAGGGAAGCCTAATACTTTAATTAACAGGATTTGTTACCACTCGTCATAAAAAGAAAGTAGAAAAGTCTAGAATTGGGTTGCATTGCATTCTGGGTGCTTTAACAGTCCTGGTCACATTGCTGCCAATCAATATTCATATAAGTACAATATCAACAGATGTAAAAGCAGATATGTTTATACATCCAAATATCTCACAATGTACTACCTAAAGATAGCAAGTCACTTTGATTACAATGTAAACCAGTGAGAGGCTCACAAACTTAAAAGGAAATCTGTACGTTTTATCACAATATTCATACGGTATTGTAATTTATCCTAGTACCAATAAATATATTAGGGCGGGTTATTTACTGAGACCATAGATGAGTACTAAGGGAACAGAAACGCACCTCCCCCTGCTCTCCCTTTATGAATACATTGCTACCAAGAGATTGTCATTGCTACCAAGAGATTGACCTGAGGCAATTCTGCCACCTGGAGATATAAGGGGCCATGGGCAAATCTGCCATGTTTTTTTTACTTTGCTCCCTACCCTTCAAGTAGTAAATGACCCCTTATATTTGTCTACTGGAACGCAAATCAATTATTTTGTTTAGACTGCTATCTGCCCCAGATCACAGTAGGCATACACTGGTTAAAAGAAGAAAAGAAAACAGAAGACAGGACATACTGCAAAGAAATGATGATTTTCTACTATATTGTACACATAATTAGCACGATCTGAATGCAATATAATCCTCTGGCACTGTGAGAAATCCAAATGAGAGCCAGTCATGTGTGTCTTACGTTCTCTTGAGGTTTAAGAAACCTTAGGGCTAGTATTAAGACATACAGCATCAAAATCAACACATCTAGTAGCTTAGATCCAATTATCCAGTCCAGAAATACTGTTGCTAAATCTTCATACAAAAACATGAATAAAAACTATGATAGGTCTATTCTCAGTGAAATTTAGAATGATGTAGTTACAAAAGACAAACCTTAATCTGAAGTACATGAACATACAAGGAACAAGCAAATGACCAGGGTCCCATGATTAATAAAAATCCTCAGACAATAAGCACTGGATTCTTGATATAGAAATGTATGACATTTCCTAAATACAGACCTAATAAACACATGAACCAAACCCAGTGTTCCTTCAACATTTAAGATTCTTTCATGACAAAATAATTAAATCCAACACTTGGTAATTACCTGTATCACTGTGATAACAATGCTCTTAATCTAGAAATGTCCCCCTAGTATATAAACCTTACCTACAATCATGTGGTTGCATACATCACAGAATGTGGGCTTTTTGAATATATGTTCTTGAAAAGCATGGGACTTGCTATTGGATGCTGGCTGCACAGTAGCTTTGGTTGGAGTAGAGGATGGGCTCTCAGATGGTAGAATCTGGTTGCTACCAATTGGGTTTATTTCTGGCTCCAGGTCAACTTGGAGTTTCATGTCACTGTTAGTCCTTTGAAAAAAGTTTTCTGCGCTTTTACTTCGGATACTCTTGGTCTTGAATGAAAGGGATTTCTTAAGCTTCTGCAGCTGTAAGGAAACACAAGTACTGTCTGAAACTGTGTTTATGTTTATGCACAATACATTTGATTCATTTGTGATTAAATTTCAATATCTGTTAACTATCTATCTATCTATCAATAATTTATCTATCTTCTATCTATCAATCTATCTAATATCCAGTTTGGGTCACAAAGCAAAAACACAGTGTCACTTGGGTGCCTGTTTAGAACTGACCAAATTGACGGCACTCAGGAATTATGACTAATGCCTAAAAGTGAGGATTCTTTGCTCCAGCGTTACTGTTTCCCACAGGAACCTTCGTCAGGTTTGTAACTGAAACCATTGGAACAAAAATAACTTCACTTATGCATTAATTATGGCTGTGTAAGGGCCAAATAGAATGGAAAATTAACCTTAATTTACTGAAACAGGAAATGTCTTTATATGCTTCCCTGCTTACTTCTATTGCTTCTATCATTTTGAGCGATAGACCAGCTTCACAAGAACATGTTTGTGACATAAATATATAAACATCATAAATTATAATCAATGACAGTTTCTATTCATCCACAATGAACAATTAAGGCGATTAACTTAACAGTTGTACTTAAAGGTAATTTTACTATATATATATATATATATATACAGATGCTTGGAAAAAGGTACTGCTCACACAGGTCTTAGGATCAGGTTTAAAGTTTTTATTGTAGAGGCAAGGGAACTGATGTTTCGGCTGCAACACCAGCCTTTGTCAAAGTTACAAAGTTGCTCTTTGCTCTTTGCTTGTTTATATGTACTTGGGCAAATAAAATACAATTTTTTCACGGCTTGCATCTTCAGTGTGCTACTGGATTTTTTTGCTGTAACTTTGACAAAGGCTGGTGTTGCAGCCGAAACGTCAGTTCCCTTGCCTCTACAATAAAAACTTTAAACCTGATCCTAAGACCTGTGTGAGCGGTACCTTTTTCCAAGCATCTGCAAACATTTTGTTGGGACTGCACCCAGGCACATTTATCAGCTTTACACATGAGTGCCGGCTTCTGCTGCATATTATATATATATATACCGTATATACTCGAGTATAAGCCGAGTTTTTCATCCCTAAAAATGTGCTTAAAAAGTAAATATCGGCTTATACTCGGGTATATACGGTAATTGCACTCAAACTACATGCAATACGGCCGGCCTTCAGCAGCATGTAGCGGCGTGCGCGTGACATTATGCGCAGGGACATAGGGGCACAGTGGAGCACAGGAGGAGCAACCCTGAGCCCCCCCTCCCTGGACTTCCCCCGTGGCCGGCCTTAAGCAGAATGTGGACGCGGCGTGCTCGCTACATTATGTGCATCGCGCGGCTGCACATTGAGCGGCGCGGCCATGAGGAGCACATCCTGAGCCCCCCCTCCCTGGACCTCCCCAAGGACACCTGTAGCACCGTTCGCAGGACAACGGCAGCAGAACAGCCTAGCAGAGCACAGTAAGTGACACAAGAGCAGCACCGTGGCACCTCCCTCTAACCGGAGCCTTTTTCCATTACTCCACACTGGATAGTTAGGATAACATTTGTGTGCTGCTTATTGAAATTGCTGTGTGGAAATACTGTATGTAAAACGTGTTTTTGTTGGATTTGCAAGTATTTATTTTACATGTACACAAAGCTAATAAGGCTTTAAATAGACTTTCAATTATTATTGTAATTAATATACTATAGTATATGACACAGTATGTGGATATCTGCCTGTCCAAAATGTTTTTTAAAGAATCAGGGTTATTAATGTGAAGTTGTCTCTTTCTCTGTTGCTAAAACAGCCTTTTACCCTCTGCTGCTTTTCACTAGATGTTGGAAATTTTTTGATTAATTTGCTTCCATTCATTCATAAGAGGCACTGCTATTGGGTGATCAGGCCTTACTCGCATTGGTGTACCAATTCATCAAGTTTAGCTTGAAGTCAGCGCTCTGTGCAGGCCAATTAAATCCTTCTACTCCTTCTATTCATTGAAGTGACATCCAGAACAGTAATTTACTGTATTTAAAGAATACAGAAATGCCATATTTAGTTATGGGATTAAAGATTTTGTATACCGGTATATGGATGCTTTTCATGCTGCACCATTGAGGGGCTTATACTCGAGTCAATACATTTTTCCAGTTTTCTTAGGTAAAATTAGGTACCTCAGCTTATATTCAGATCGGCTTATACTCGAGTATATACGGTATATATATATACACCTTCAGAAAACGGCACTCACGGCATAAAGTCCAACCATAGATACTGGGGATCCCCAGCGGATCGAAACGCGTAGATATGAAGGTCTAATAAAGTATCTATGGTTGGACTTTATGCCGTGAGTGCCGCTTTCTGAAGGTGAATATGAGAATTGATGTGCACCCGGCGCTTCACTTATGTTCTGGTGAGTGCCGATGACTGAACTCTATATATATATATATATATATACATACACATCCTGGAAGGAGCACTTTACACCTAAAAAACATATGCCTGGGTGTTAATAACAGACAAAATATACACTAGGTAAGTAACGAACAGTAACTGTGCTCACAGTATAGACCCTCCCCCCATTTCAAACAAAAAAGGGTAGCAGTGCATTACCATAGAACAAAGACCTCTTAGTATGCAGATATTAATGCATACAGAAAAAAATATTTCTACAGCGCAAACATTAAAAGTTAGTTTTAGGTTTTTTTTTTCAAAAAAAGGAAAGAATGCATCATACTAACAATCACTTTGTAGCAACTTTGGAACAAATAAATGAAGAGCTTACAGAACTGTAGATATATCTGTATGAAGCAAGGAAAACATGCACAACAATTGGTCTGCATGGCTGTAAAAGAAGAGTTAAAATGTGCATAGTCACGGCACAGTGTAACAAGAGCACATATCTTTTATTGAATCGCAACAAGTGATAGTTACCCATTTTTACACATTGGAATTGTACGGACCTGAGAGTATCCTATTCAGTATAACAGAGTAGGCAGTGCCAGTCACATGCAAAGCATTACGGAACCATACCTAAATTCTTAGGGACCTAAATTTCCCCTTTTCAATTTTTAATTTTTTTGTTTTTTCACTTTTTCATTTTTGACAAAAATACTTTTGATTGCTACCTATTCTAATATTAGGTATATGTTCTGAGCAAATGTGTGTACAACTCCCACTTTGTCGGTAACATATATATCTGGCCATTGGAAAGTAAATTGTGATCTTTGAGTTGATGGGTACGAATTTGACCAGATTAAGGATATGGAAATGCTAATACCCATGATGCTTGTGAACACACTTTGTTTTCATCGAAAAAGGTCACAAATAGCGACTGAAACGTTGGGCTCTAAATAAAATATTTTCGTCACATTATAAAAACCTGTTGAGTGCTATACTTACCGAAGCACTCAAGAATGCTGCCTGCATTACAGCACTGTTTTTAGGAGGGCTAGGGTACATGGTAGATTGGGGTCCTAAATCCAGGGTCTTCTTAAATGCCCCCTTACATCTTATACTAGAATACTAGAAAAAAAACAAGCATTTACCAAAGGGTGATTACATTAACGCCATTATTAAAATATATTCCATAAGCTGAAGCAATGAGTCACCTTTTTGCAACTGGAATGTTTTTCTGTGAACTAAGCAGGGGATACAGCAATCACACCTCATTAAAACGAGTTAAGAGGAGAAAATGATAGATTCAAAGGCCGACTATAATGGCATTCATTATTGATTAGCCTGCAATTTAGATCAGTTGAGCCATGCCAATTAACATGTGTAACTAATTTACTTTATGCACCCTTAATAGGATGCTTGTTATTAATTAGTGCATCTTTTCTTGAATTCTTTGAATGTTTTATTTTGATCAACATATATCCTTGTTCTATTCCAAAATATGATTAAGACCTTCTGCTGCTAACTGTTATTACTTGAGATATGTTCCATCCTTGTGTGGCACTGGTATAAAGCATTAAAGAAAAAAGGACATATAAAGCAATTCTTTTTCTAGATTAAATACACAGGTATTCTGTCCATAACATGCCAAGTTTTTTGGAACTTGAAAGAAAAAAAAAATAATGGATGAGAAAAGCCAGAGAGCGGACAGCATAGAAGGAAAAGAAAGTACAAACTATTTGCAAGTCTTGTTGGAAACCTAAAATAATCACTCAAGATAACATCTATAGGCATCTATACTTTAATAATGGAAATACCCTTCAGTAAAGGTGAAGTTCTCTTTCATGTTAACTTGCCTTGTTCATTGAACACAGCAATAAATAGTCTTATATTTTTGTAACCCTGTCGCAGAATATCTAGAACCCATTCGTCGGTGCTTCATAATGCCCAAGTTTCAAAGTAGGTTGTTAATCTTCCTCTGATGACCGAAACCTGGGGAAACCTCATTTCAGAATCTTCTATAGCAACGAAAAGTTGTGGAAGTTGAAGCAGCAGCCCGTCCTCTCTGTCCTCTAGAAAGTGCGCTTTGACCTCCATGCCATGACTGAGATCTATAATAAGACCTTCCCAGTCTATAAGCTCTAAAATCTCTGAAATTCTGCCTGAAAAATTGTTTGAAATAGGTAGGACGCCTTCTATTCCTATCCTGAGGAAGGAAAAAACTCTTGCCCCCTGAAGCCCTCTTGATGATATCATCCAACATCTGTCCAAACCGACACCCAGGTGAGTAAAAAAGAAAGTTTTAGTGCCGAAAAAACGCCTGTGTTACCAACCAGGACAGGAAAAAAGACAGTAAGTTTTTGGGGGGATAGCTTATATACATTTTTTATTGGGAAATTGGAGGTGGGGGCTTGTCCTATCAACTGGAGGGGCGGGGATTAACCCATGTGTATGGAGTTCATGAAATAGGGATATTATAGATGTCAGGTGACAAAAAACTATTTAATTTCAACTAGTGATTCAGCCTTTAGAACTGTATAATACATGTGTATAGTAACTGTGGGAGTGGGATGAAATCTACAGCAAAAGTTCATAGTTGGTTCTTAGGTAAAAGTTACAGTCTGCAGATTATTCTTTTCAGTCTTTTCTGCACTGCCTTCTGTTTTTAATATCTCCCGAACCCTGTCTGCATCTGTGCCTTGATTGGTCAATTTTACTGTCTGTCAAGAAAGCTGTGCTCTGATCAGAGAATCCACAAGAAGAGCACAGCTGATTACAGCAGAACCAAGCAGGTTTGGGGAGGCTTAGCCTTCCCTAGCCTTATTGAAATTATCAAACCCCTAGACACATAAGTGACTTTGTACTTGTATTAGGAGTTGTATTATACTGCTAAATCTTGAAGCCGTAACCTTTTTCCGACATGTTATTCTTAGGGCAAGGTTACCTGTAGCGTAGATCCGCTTCTCTCAGCCCTGCGTTTTTCTGTCAGGCAGAAAGAAACGGAACCGCTTCCCTATGCTGCCTGTGTGACTGCACTGAAAACAACAGTAGCCAACTCAGTGCAGGCACACGCAGCAAACCAGAGTGTTGGTCTGTCCATAAATGCCTGCTTTCGAATTTTACACTATCTATGGCCTTGCCCTAAAAATTATTTTTCGAACAGCTTCTTCTGTTAGGATAGGATATCTTGCAGCAGGTAAAACACCTAAGGCTATTATAGTCAGCCACAACCACAATGTTTGATACAGTCCCCAAGAATGAGACAACCGATGCTGACAAGAAATATAAGTATCTCAAAGGATCTTTGAAAGCATTTGGATGCCCAGACTAGGCTTTTGTGAAAACAGCATCAAGGCACATAGCGAACACTATTAAGGCATATAACAGGCTAACCAGCATAGTCATCCCATATGTGGTTGGAATATCTATTTCAACAAACATGTGCTTTAAACCAAACATCTCTTTGAAACAGAAGCTGGTACATTGAAAGACCCAACAAGTTCAGGCAAAGTAATGTGGTATATCCTATCCAGGATATGCTGAGGAGACTAAAGCATGTTTTATAATCAAATGGGCCAACATAGGAGCTAACTCCTCATGATAAGATTTTCTTAGTCAATGTGCATTTGAAGGAAAAAGAACATTCCGTTGAGGACAGCAATGTGCATATATTTAACCAAGAAAACAGATCGTTTGAAAGACATGTGAAGAGGCCATTTATACTAAACTGGTGTAACGTTTATAAACACAGGAGGTGGCCTGTGACACCTCTAACATACAATGCCATGTCAACAGTTTTGCAATTCACATTGCTAGTAATACAACTTGAAAAACTGATACCTGCCTCAATAAATGTATGGTACCATTGTAAACGGCAGACCTTTACTGACAATCTGTAGATTCTGTAACATGCCAGATGGGCTTCTGTAAGATGCAATGTTTTGCCATGTTCACTTAATATCTTTATTAATGGGTACTTGCTCATTATGCTCCTGTGTGTGTCCCAACGTGGGGACCCACAATGGAAGCTCACTCTTGATGTGGACAGCATAGCATTTAGCAGCAGAATAATACTGTTTCCCCCCCAACTGTAGTGTGGCTCTATTAACCTGCACCTCCAGTTAGGAAAACAATTTTTGTATGATGGGTGGTTTTTAAGACAACATTTTCTATTGTAAATCTTGCTAATAATGATATATTACAATCTGACTCCGTGTGCCCCTTTTCTAAAGATAATTTTCTGATATCTTTGATCTGCAATTTATATTTGGTGGCCATATGATTCTTTTCATTGGGCACTGTTTTTTCACTTTAAATAATTCTTACTTTTTCCCTTTTCCTTAGATGTCCTGCATTTCCTGAGAATATTGGCACTGCTACAAAGGTTTGCTTTGAAGTTCCCTTAACTCTTTTTATTCTGTTGTCCTCCACATCATTGGCATTAATGTGAAACCAAGTCATTAGGTTATACCAAGACCTCTCTAAGTCTAACAAAAAATTTAAGAAACAGTCTGGACATACATAAGGAATAATCAGTCATTCATAATATAAAGTATATAATTTTTTTTATATGTCTGTAATAAATACAAATACAGATTAATAGCATACACATGACAAGGGGACTCCTCAATTGACCCTTCGCCTTGAGGCACCCCACTGAACCCCCTTGTTACATACCTTAATGAAACACCAGGAGACAGAGATGGAGAAAATGGCCACAGCATTTATTCACATTTTATCAAATAAATAGGACCTTGCCAGCCTAACCCAAGGCAATATTCTAAAGCCATAATTCCATAAGAGGTTGCTACTATGTTCTGCCGTTCCTCGCTGAAGAGTTGAATGAGTATTAGACTGCCTCTACCTACAGAGAGGATGGCCCCAAACTCTGCTACCAGCAGGAGCTGCATTACCAACCATGAGAGAAGTTCAGCAGCCCTGCTGCCGGTCCTGGATCTGCAGTGTCTCGATGATAGGAAATCCAAGCAGGCTGTCACCTAGCACAAGCAGTAGTAGCGCCTGTATGTATCAATCCACCGTGCAGTCACAGGAGAGAACCTCCTTTCTTCCTCTGCTAAAATGACCTGTGCTGTACTCTGGCAAGTGTCCTACCGCTGCTGTGACAAGTAAAACTTAAAATATATTATCATATATCCACTGTTTTAATCTAGAGGAAGGCAAAAAACCCAAGCTGAAGCTAATGTCAATTATGCTTCAAGAGGAAAAAAATTCCTTCCTGACCCCCTTGGCGATCGGAAACATTCCCTGGATCAAGCAATCGTAGTTAACATGAATTAAATACAATGCTGACTTTCAAGTTTATCCCGTATAAAGATACAGCAAGCACAATATAACAATGCATTCAGGAAAACATCCACATTCAGTTATTAATATATGAAAACAAAAAGAAGAGAAACTCCTGACATTTTGCAAAATATGCAAAAAGGGGAAGGGTGGGTGGGATGTTTCTACCTGGTAAGAAAATACGGAAGTGAGTGCTTCTTTTTTCTGACATCACATCCCTCTCATTTTCTCCGCCCCCCAGGCCGGCTTTCTCCTGCCTTAACTCTTTCCTTCTCACCTAATCAAAGTTGAACCTAGTTCTGCCAATCTCTAAACATAAACCAGTGTAATCTGGCTGCTGGTTATTCAGATCCCTTGTCATGCAGCCCCTGTGCTTATAGCTCCAGGGCTTTCCTTTCCTCAAATACTACTACTAGAGCCAACAGGTTAAATTAAATTATACTGAGTAAACAATTACTCTGGTAATATTTAACCGATTGCAGATTAATTGCCCATAGGAGAGTTAATGTTCGACATATACTGATAATGGGTGAGTGCAGAGGTTCTCTTGTTTCTGTCTATATGAATTTTTTTGCAACCTCATTGCACACTGCCCGTGGTTTAAAATTAAGTGGTGAGCACAACTTGTCGTTTTTTGCTATCTGGGAGTTATAACCTTGAAAGTAAGTAAGTTGCAGGTAAAACTCAGTCCCTGTGTATATGTATAATGAAACTGTAGAATTTTTAATGAATCAGAAAATGAATGGAAAAACAATCCCTGTTGGTAAGGCATTTCTTGGTAACGTAATGCACAGAATGTCTTTAAGTGATACTGACACTTAAAAACTATTCTTCAAAATATAAATGTAAATTAAAAGTTACCAATAGGCCATGTTGATCGCTTTTCAGTGATAGGACTACTTTTGTAAGTATTTGTTACATGATGTTCCTAAACCTGACTGTTTGCCAACCTGACTGTCCCTTCCCAACCAGCCATTTATAGCTTCTAATGCTGACTTCTGCTGCACAAATATGGCAGACCCCTTATAGAGCAATATGGGGGAATAAATAGGTCATGTAAATGCATCAGGCAAATATGTTTAAGACAAAATTGTATATAGCATGCAAAGACAATGTTATAAGGATGTGAAAAAATGTTTAATTTCTGGTGTCAGTATCTCTTTAAGGTCTAACACTTTATATATTACCATACAAATTGATAATGGGTGACTGCAATGGACCTCTTTTTTCTGTCTATATACATTTTATGGTCATAGCCTTATCGCACCCCCACCTAATGGTTTAAAATGTAGCGGCATTCTCTTTTTTAAAATAGTTTGTATAGGGGCAGTGGCTAGCTCCATGTTGTAGCTCCACCCATCCCAGCTACAGTCAGGTGATCCCAGTGGTGGCCAATAAAAAGGGCACCCATTTGAGAGTTTTAACCTTGTGATAAAACCCTGGTCCCTGTGTACAATGCATAATGAAGCCCAAACAGAGCAAGATTTCTTATCCAGGCACCTCGAGGTGGCCCCCATTCATCGAACGAGGTCCCCATTGCTCCGTATAGGAGCAAAATTTCAACATTTTGGTGCAGCATGCCGCCCCCAAATTTGTGCCACCCTTGGCCCAGGCCTTTGTGGCCTCTCCACAAATCCGGGCCTGAGCCCAAACCATGGTGAGTCCTGAGTGGGAGGGCACATTTGCGTCCTGGCCCATGGTCATGTAGTTAAGCCACTGTCAACAACTATAACATCCCTCCAATTATAAACTTTTGAAAGTGTTCTAACTTATCACTGATGTTGTAAAGTCAATGTAGTAAATGTTATTTGTTTGACCCTGTATATTTAGTGGATGTATTGTTAAACCCTTCAATTAAAGATACATTTACAGATGTATACAAAAAATAAATATGTGCAGCTGCTTAGCTGAAAAATCCCAGGCATATTGTGTGTCTTTCAGTGCTATATAATTTGCATGCTTAATGTCAGACAGTGCATAAAATATTAAAAGGAAAAATGTAATAGGAATTAAAGCTGTTCCTTGAAAATTGCCAGGCTTTGCTTTAAAGAGCAACTAAAACTATAAATAAAGAAAAGAGATCGATGTGCCTAAGATATATTGTTGGTTGTGAGTTCTGTAAAGCATTTGATATTGAATGGTATATTTCACGTTCTTCTATAAAACCTAGATATGCTTCCCCAAGTTTGTCTTTGCCATTGGAATCTTGCTGTGTCTTGTGCTTCAGGCATTTGGTTGCTAGGCAACCAGTCAGCCTCCTTTTGCTTCTTCCAAACAATTTGTATGGACAGGAGTAAAGCTTCAGTCAGTTATGGTGTTTTTTTGTTTTGGAATCTAGAACTGACCTTAATGTAAAACTGTTGTCTGTTTTATTTTTCCGGTTATGACCAGAAAGTACTACAAGATTGTAAAAACAAACTGTCAGGTACAGCAGTTGTTCATTCAAAATAGTTTTCATGTGTGAATATTGCTCTTATATAGAATTTATACTTAGGACCTCTATGGGTTTCTGGCTGTACTGTGCTCAATAAAGGAGTACCTATGCTTTTATACAAGCTTTATACAAATGTATCAGTTGTTGCTGATAATAACAATACTGCATTACTTCTGAATTAAAATCTATTTAGGAATACTTGGCTCTTTATAATATCTTATAATATATAATATCTTTACCTATTCAAAACAACATTAATTAAACATACAAACAAAGAAGAGTCATTATATGCAATCTAGCAGCCACCATTAAAGACACATCAGTGTTCTAAAAATTTAATTTCCAATCCAGAATTCTTCCGTTTGGCCTTGAAGTGTAAAAAAAGGAAATTATAAAGTTCAGAGGCTTTCTATGTGTGCTTAGAAAGGTGCCCAAATTATAGTCTGTGATATAAAAAAGGGGTGCACCAAAGCTTTATATAAATTGTTATACACCTGTCTTACTGTATACTAGGGTGTTTGAGATCAATATTAGACAATCCTGTGTTATTTGTATAATGTATACTATATCAAGAAATGTTTCTTCCATTCCTAGTTATTATCCTTAGTGCCACTAGGATGAAGGTTGAACTGATTAGCTGTAATCAGTTGTAATATATGTCTGTGGTATACTTCCAGCACTGTTCAATTGTTTATTTTAAATTAATACATAGCTTATTTTTTATTCAATATATTTATTGAGAAATGTCTTTTCTACACTAGCTTACCTTATGTCACCATGTGTATCTTCAGGAAATGCTTACTATAATTGCTGTCTTTTTTAGTGTTCACAGATGGATAACATTATCTGCAGCAATCCTACCCCATCTAGGCCCTTGCCACTTTTGTATGTTATATTAAAAGTGAAGAAATTTATTATAGTGTGCATAGATTGAACTTATTACATTGTCCTAAGCCACCATGTTTTTATATTGTGAAATCCTTACTACACCCAAGAATTTAGCAATCCTTCTCCCTCTATAATCTTCAGTGCACCTGACATCTGCTTGCAGAGTTGTCATGAATATGAAGGATGGATGGATTAAAGCGATTGCAGAGAATGAAGACAAAATCCAGAAGTGCAGTAAAAGTGATACCTTTCCTTGTCCTTTAATCCCCAGTACTGGTTTACTAATACAAATGATGATTTCCCTGTATCTTAACTTTCTAAACATGTTGTTAACTTTATTATATACAGTACAGTCACCTCATGCAGGTGTTATTTCAGTTAGTATACAATATATCATAGTATTTCAACACAGTTAGTATATAGCAGTGATCCCCAACCAGTGCTTTGTGAGCAACATGTTGCTCACCACCCCCTTTGTTGTTGCTCCCATTGGCCTCAAAGTAGGTGCCCATTTTTAAATTTCTGGCTTGGAGGCAAGATTTGGAAGCACAAAGACACAGTTTTACTCCAAGCAGAGCCTCCTGCAGGCCAGCAGGCCCCATGGGGTGACCCAACAGCCAATCACAGCCCTTATTTTGCATCCCCAAAGAATGTTTTTCAAGCTTGTGTGGCTCACCTACATTTTTTACATCTGACTGTGGCTCACCACTAGGGATCCCTGGTATATAGCATACAATAGTATTTCAATAAAAATACCACTCATATTATAAGCATTTGTACATGCTATTCTATGGGGCTGATTTACCAAAGCAGAATTCAAATCCCGAATGGCAAAAATTCGGATTGGAAACGAAAATTTCACGACTTTTTCGTCACCATCACGACTTTATCGTATTTTGCGGGTCTATTTCGTCGCCATCGCGACTTTATCGTATTGAATGACCGTAAACGGCGGAGAAACCTTTTCCGACTTTGCATGATTTTGGAAGCCTCACAGAGGAATAAATGGCACTCTGCAGCTCCAACCTGGCCCAAGGAAAGTCACAATACTGAAGCTTGAATGAACCCGAAACTTTCGTACTCGACGAAAAAGTAGCGAAAAATATACGAAAAAATCTCGCCGGTGACGAAAAGTGGTGGAAAATACGAAAAAGTTGCAATGACGACAAAAAAGTCGCAAAAATATCAATCATTATGAAAAAAACGCATTCGGGCGCATTTGGATCGTTCCGTGGATTAGTAAATGTGCTGCTATGAGTATACTTTACACAATATTGTCATGTATTCCACTGAATTACAATGCTAGCTGTATAATATCAATCATTAAGGACTGCCATTTTCTCTTTTTCTAGTTTCAAGCCCCCCCTTTTTTTTTTATAAAACTGAAGTGGCTCATAATAATTCTCAATATGTTGACGAAGAAAGGAGTTCAGCTTCCTGTTAGTCTATGATGCAAATCTCTTTAAAAGTGATTAAACACAGATAAATTAACTGCTTGCACAGATTGAGCATATTTATTCAAATGTGTCTTCCCTGATCTAAGGGAGGTGGCACACAGGGAAATTAGTCACCCGTGATAAATCTTTGCTATTGCGGGCGACTAATCTCCCCAAAATGCTATCCCACCGGCAAGCATGTAAATCGCTGGTGGGATTGCATACGCGTCTCTGCAGGAAACCTAAAGCCACCTGGTAATGTGTTCTCCTTGGTTTGCTTAGTATGATCCTCCAATTTGTGCCCCACCCACTGAAAGCTCTATGGGGCAGGGACTTTCTTCCTAATGTGTTTTTGTGGATTTAGAGTTTTCTGAAATCACGATTAAACTCATTTTCACAAATGTCAGTCATTTATCAAAAGATCCAAACTGAAAAACCATAAACAAAAAAGACATGGAAAAACCACGAAAACCACATTTGTCACACAAACATTGCGTTGTCATACAAAACCTAGAAACCTGTAAAACCACAAAGCAAAGAAAGATCTTCAATTTGTAAAAGGGACATCTGCCATTGACTTCTACATGATGGCAACAAAATTGTATTCGGGCACCAAAAACCCAAATTGAGCATTAGTAAATGCTCCCTTTAATCACTGTATTTATTTTATATATTATAATGCTAGTCTTTCCTGTGGGGTCCATCTGTACAACACTACCAGAAATAGCAAAAAATCATCACGAAAAAGGAAAGAGATGGACAATATACAGTATGTTATATGATCAAGTTAAGTCTTTTTATATCTTAATAGCTCACTGCAGCTGGGTTTTAAAATGTCATATTGCACGTCACCTTCATAGGTAACATGCATTTTGGTAATTTGTCTCCCACACATAATAATACTTAAGCTATTCTATATTTAATCATCCATAACGTAATCCTTAAATGTTTATTCCTGAATAGCTTTTCTGGTGTATAAAAATAGAATTTGTGCAATTCTTTATATAGCACTGAATAACAGCTGAACAGATATAATTTCAGATTGATACCTTTAGATGGATTTCACTCATTCAGATGATGGATAGAATGGTGCAGGGCATATGTTAATGAAACAACTGATAGAGTAGACTTGTGATGCAGTAAAGTAATAGACTAAAAGAATAAGAAAATTGTTCATTTTCATTACATCTGAGGATCAAGGTCTGCCTGTTGATTCATCTGCATTTTTGCATGCTCAGGCTCACAGAGGCAAATTTAGTGGTTGATTAAGGACCATGAAAAAGTTACCATTATAGTCTTAAAATTCAAATATATAGCAACCTCATCTGAGACAAGACAAGACACATTGTAAAGTAGACATTCATAGAAACAGACACCACCAGTGTTTTTAAGGCAAATGTCCCACGGAGAAAATCAATTGCCTGAGACAGATTTCCATTACTGCGGACGACTAATCGCTCTGAAATGCCTTTCTGGCAGCAACAAAGGGAATTGCTGGCAACTTTGGGTGACTTCAGAAATCCAAAGCGATGCATGCGCCTCTTCTGCAGAGATCTACTGCAGGCGACTGAATCTCTCCATGGGACATAAGCCTTTATCATGGCTAGTTTCCTTATTATATCCTTAGAGCCCCTATGGGAAAATTCCTTTAGAAACAAATATGTTTAATAATATAGCGTAATTGTAGGGGTCATTTATTTTGACCTTACACACAAGTGCAAGAGAGCAAAAGTACACCCTATAGTGCTTAATTAAAAACCACATAGATCAGGGGTCTGACTGTCCTCTGTGCCTAGTGCTGGAATGGAAATCTGGCATCTTTGCCTGCCCTGTGGTTTGCTGTCAGTATAGGGCTCTATGTGAGCTCTGTGCCCCAAGCTGCTCCCTACCTTGTCTATGTGCCTTTCCCAACCACTCATGAATACAGTTCATAGGGGAAATGAATATTCCAACACTTTGTTTAGGTTCTTAGAAAATCTGGCAGTTCTTCAAAGTGCAGGGTGCAAAGTGCAAAAAAACAGACTTTACCTTCATTTGCGGTTTGCAGCCTGTGAGGCAATAAGTATATCCCCCCCACTCTGCCTTCCCCTGACCAAAGGCTTTAATAGTAGCACTGCTAGCCAAAATAATTTGCCTTCTCATACAAAGCGAAATTTTGTCTTCTTCTTTTAATAGAAACATACTCAATTATTAATATTTTTAAGTGCATTTCTGAAGAATATATCATGTTCTATATAAGAGGGTAAAAAAAACCAGATAAGTATTGTGTATAAGTATTAAGTATTTTCAGTTTACTGCTAAACGTGTATATAAATAGAAATGTCACACTGCACACCAGTCACCTTCAAAGAGTAGGTACAGAGCTTTTTAGCAATTTTTCTCCCACACATTAAAAATCCTCTGCTATTCTTCTTGGCGGACGCATGCTAGCAGGCTGTGAAAGAGAGAAAGACAGAAAAGCCTGCATACTAGAAAAAGTCAAAAGAGGAATTGTAATGTGAAACAATTAAGTGATGATGTAATAGAGATGTTCTAAGGAAGAGAAGATGGGACAGTATTACATAGATAAAGGGACCAACTAACCCTTGTCCAAAAATGTCACTATATATAAATTTAATGGGATATTTCACCATTAAGTTACCTTTTCATATGTAAAAGAATGTCCTATTCTTAGTAGCTCTTCCACTGGTTCTCAATTTTTTTTATAAAATAAAAAAGAGTGTTATTGTAACATTAGATGACTTATCTTTCTGTTCAGGCCATCTTATTCAAAAAGTTAAATGATTTCAAAACATGCATTTGTACAGGTACTAAAATCTAATGTAAAGGTGAAGTAAATATGGAAATGAATTAAGAGCATTAACCACACATGTTTTGCCTTGTAATGCATGAAACTATTTTGTTCTTTGTGCATTTCCCTTTTCACCGCTAAAAGCCAACTTGGCCATGCAAGAGTGCATCCAATGTCTAACCTCATTCATTTTCATGAGATGCGAATCTCACCATGTTAAACAACCAAGGAACAGTCTCACTCACAAATTTACCATAAGTACTGATGTATCTAGATTCTCAGGGAATGTATGAACTCACCATAATGATTGGTTTTAAAGAGATACCAGAAATGAAACTTCTTTTTACATCTTCATCATAACATTGTCTTTGCATGCTATTTATAATTTATCTTAAAAGTATTTGCCTAGTGATTTTACATTCCCTATCTGATCTATATTCCTCTATGAGGGGGCTGCCATATTTGTGCAGCACTAGTCTGTTAGCATTAGAAGCTATAACTGACAGGCTGAGAATGGACAGTCAGATTGGCAAAACAGTCAGGTTTAGGAACTGTAAGTAACAAATACTTACAAAAGTTGATTTGAAAAACAATCAACATGACCTATAGGTAACTTTTTATCTATATTAATATTTTGAAGAGTAGTTTTTTAGTTTTTAGTGCCAGCATCGCTATGTGATGTTTAGAGTGAAGAAACTCAACTTGTAGCAAAGGGAGTAAGGATTCAATTTAGTAGAAAGAGGAGTCAACTGTGCACACTGATACTGAATAGACAGCAAGTGAGTTGATCCACATCACAAGATAAGCAAACAGGTGAGGTTTAATAACCATGTTAAATGCTAAAGTTGTCAGCCTTATTTAACATGATAGCCAGCAATAATATTCCTTGTCCTTCCATTAGTCCTGATGCCACCAATAAAATGTTAATTAAAAAGTATGTATTACTAACTACGTATACAGAACATTTTCTAAATTTCCATTAGTACATTTTGGTTTCTTTTATTTTGCATTCTCTCTTTATAACATTTGCTCACCTTTATACCAAGTTTTTGGGGACAACAAAAAAATGTAAACGCAATTTTACAACTTTACAACAGAGGAGGGGTTCTAGAGCGAAGGGGGTCTAGACATAGTTAGAGATATATTGATAGTGTAGGGAGCACTAATGTTTACATTTTTTTTCTATTCAGATTTTTTAGCACTAAAAGTCGCAGAAAAAGTCAGATTTTAAACCACACAGTATTTCTGCTAGTAATTTAACTGCCTATTATCATGGAACTTTATGATACCTTAAAGAGAGTCTAATTTCCTTTGCTATGTTATAGAGAGATTTGGCCTTGGTAACATGTATGGTCCAGTGCAAAAATCCCCAAAAAATCCAAAAATACAAGAGGGCATTCAGAATTGTACATCAACAACAACTTATATCATTTGTTTTACTTAGCAAAAGCAGCACCTACAAGGGCTCACACTAACCCAGAATCATAGCACAACAAAGTTGTAGCAACACAGCAAATGGTAATGCAATGCACTCTTACCATTCTTTAAAATTCTCTGTTAAGAAGAAAACAAATAAAATGTCTTAGTATTATTATCGGTATAAATGTAATTACCCGTTAGTTTGGGTCTTCAAAGTCTGTTCTTACATTAGAGCCACATGAAGAAAAGTATAACTTTAATCAATAAAGTTATCCTTATCCTTTATAATATAAATACAAGCTCTGGTTGAATGCAATCCCATTTATTGTAGGAGTTCAAAGAGTGTCAGTGTTCTGGAGTACCTTGGCTAGGACAAAAAAAGCCCTGAAATTTTTTTTTGTACATGAGAAGGGGGGTGTCCTCCCAAAAAAGTTGCAGGTTAGCTTATGGTGAAATAAAAAACATTTTGTGAATTTCTTCTGGACTGCTAGCCTCAGATTTATTACTATTAATTATTGAACAGCACCTGCAGAACTAAGGGGGGATAGAGCATTCAGATTACATAGATGAAAATGTTTTTAGTTGTGACTCGTACAAAAATCTTTAAAATCATGTTTACATTTATCTGTTTAAACTTGCTCGTTTAGAGTGACGACTTTTAGCCCTTGGCATTTATATCTCTGAATACCTTCATAATAACAAAACGACAAAGTCATTAAATCAAAGGTTAAATGGATATACCTTATTTGCATCTTAATTGCTTTCTCGTACAAAAGATGCAGTAGTATTTGATTTTCAATACAAGATAGGCATGCTGTTTAAAATATAATTAGAACTCACTAGCTGTTGTTAAAGACTTTATACACAAGGTAAAAAAACAAAAAAACCTTCATTAGTTGGTCACTTTGCATTTCCAAAATGCATTCCAAATGTAATGTGGTGCAGTGTGCAGCAGTTTACCAGGGGTGATATAGGAAATTCTAGTTTGCCACTTGATATGCTCCTATGAAAAGGAGGTAATCATGGGGGGCCTGGAGTGTCACTGAGCTCTCTACCAATCTATTTGTTGTTCATTTATATGGGAATTCATGTTATACATTTGACAAAAGCATGTTGCCTTCCATACTAGAAGTCTTAAATATTGCAACTTAAACAGGATGCAATTAGTGTGTTCTGGCAAGAGCAGGCTCTCAGTTCCATAGTATTTCCTGGGTTCATAAATTTAAAAATTGTGTGCATGCACTTTTTGTGCATCTGTTATCTGAACTTGCTCCAGTTCTTTTTGTAACATCACTGGTCATAGGCAAACAAATATATAATATGAATAGCCTTCTTGCCTCTTTTATAAATGAATGTGTTCTGCTAGCAGAACAATAACAAAATCCTCTATTAAATGTTCCAGAACAATGAATAATTTTCCCTAGAGTATAGAAGTCCTCAGCAAGACAGAACAAACGTATGGGATCCATTATCCGAATTTTTAGGAAACAATTTAAAACAAAAAAAATATCAGAATTTTAAAAACACAAATTTAAAAACACATTCCCATTGTTTCTGTAATTATAAGACAGTACCATGTACTTCATCCTAACTAAGATATAATTAATTCTTACTGGTTCATAACAAATCTATTGAGTTTATTTAATGTTAATTTTAAGCAGACTTAGGGGCATTTTTACTAACACTGAAGACAAACATCATAGGTCATGTTGCCCATACCAACCAATAAGATCTTTGCTTTTTTTCTAATGTGTAGGTGTTACATTTAATTGCTGCTTGATTGCTATGGGTAATGTTTGTCTTGAATGTTAATAAATACACCCCATAAAGTATGGAGATTAAGAACAATGAACAGACCCCCTTATCCAAAAAACCCCAGGTTATAAGCATTGTGGATAACAGGTCCAATAATACCTGTAGCATTATTATTTTTTTTTTTTTATGAAACGTTATTTACATAGTGATGACACATTTAAACTTGACTACAGGGATTATTTATCGTCGGTAGTGCCCATACACGGGCCAATTAGCTGCCGAATCGGTCTAAGGAACCAATATCGGCAGCTAGAATCGGCCTGTGTATGGGGACGTTAAGTTTGTAGCAGAGGCAGTAATTAGTACCAGGCCCCCCAAACAGCTTCTCTTGAGTGCACAGCATGAGATTTCAGTCAGTGAAGGTGCACTCAGCCAGTGAATAAAAAATTATTTTACACATGTACCTCTATCTGAATAAAGATACATACATAGATTCAAATCCAGATCTTGAAAAAAACTCCTGAATAAGAAATGGTTGGAGTAGAAACTGTTGACTTGCTAGGAAAAGAGTTATATATGGCAAAAATGATTAAGAAGAGTAGACATTTGACGCTAGTCTGTGACCAAATTGTGAAGGACATTTCTTATTTCTTGGTCTTTATTAATCTTTTTTTTCTACGTGTAACATCATGTAATGCACTATTTAATGCTGACTTTTTTTGGTGTTACTTGTAATGTAGAAAGAAAATGCGCTCTTCTCCAAGACAGTAAGTAAAATCCAAATATTTTATTTAAGGTCCTTTTAAAAAGTACGTATCAGACACCATGATGGATCCTACTACCTTGACATACATGTTCACCTAACCATACTCTCATACTTTCTTTGTGTTAACCCAGACTTTAATTGACTAATTTTTCAGCCCTGCACCTCACTGGGTGGCCTTTGTACCAACACTGACTACAGCATTTGCTATGTGTAATTAAGATGCCTAATAATAGTGTTCTAATAGACTTTAAATAGATCACTTACTGTATATTTATATGTATTGTTTATAAACAAAAGATACAGATTCAGATATGTCAAAAATATACAAATGGCAGTAGTGTAAATGAGTGCAGAAAAAATAAATACATAAAACAGCAGTTAGAATTTTAAGTACAAGCCCTTATGATGGCAGTCTTGTCATGTGATATCCAGGTTAAGAATTTTAGTATGTTGTTTATTGTTTTTAAACTTGGCCAATCGCTATACCATTTCTGCTTCTAGTAAATTTTGTCTATATGAGGAGCACAGTGGTTATAATTGGACCTACAGTGTCCTAGATGGTGTCAGAACTGGCTTTACTTCACAATAGTGTAAAAATAAAGGACTGCACAAAGACTATCCACAGGCTTTCCACTGCTGCTGTCCTGTAGGTGAGCAGAATTCTCGTTATTTATAAGTGTGTAATTTGTTGAGTCAACAGCACTTCTTAAAAAGGCATGTGGAGAGGTTGGGCATCCATCTTAGCATTTGGGTGTGTAGGGTAATGTGAAAAACTGTGCTGTACCATTTCCATTTTAGGTTCCATACACTGTAATTTATACAGTAGCTTCCTAAATAACAAGTAATAAATTTATTTAAATAGTTACCTTGATAAAATTACCATATGCAAACAAATGTATACTTCACTTTGTTTTTTGCTGTTAGCTCTGCCCTTTCAGAAAAGAGATGAGGGTATCTGAGCAGTTAGCATTATGGAAACATTAACATTTATATTAGCACTTCCCATTAAGGCTCCAAGCATTGTTTGCAATTTAGAATGTCTGAATTTAGCTAAAGCCTGTATATATTTGCTCAAACCTTGCCAACTCTCCAGCTACTGAACAGTCTCTATCACCCACAAAATAGCATCAGTTAGAAAGCCACAGGTTCATACAGAAACAAAATACCAAATATGAAGTAATTAGTTAGTACAGTAACAGTTAGCTACAAATGTAAATATTAAATGTAGTCCAATCTTGTGCCCCTTAAAGGCCATTAGTTATACCACAGTGATCCCTAAATACTTCTGATCATATATTTTAAGAGCCACCATAAAGAGCTATAGAGGGTGCCAAAAAGGAATATCCCATATGTAATTTTAACACAGTCTACAGTATGAGAATGCAGTATATAATCCATAATGCTATGGACCTGGACTTTTTCAGTAATTTAGAGCGCAATACATAAAATGCACTTGAATGAACATAAAAATGCCATTGTTTTTATTAATATGGATTTATATTGGGTTAGCTCAAATTATTTGCAATGCATTTTCTACTTACAAAGAACTGAAAATGGCTAGTTTCTCATTAATATATCCTGTATAATTATAGATTATGACCCAGTGGGCCTGTATTCAAGATGGCGTAGGAACAACATACATCTGGGATTGGGCTAAGGTATAGAACCTCACAGATACAGTAAATAGAGCGAATACATTTAAAGGTTTCTTAATATCTTTTTTATGGTATACTTTATGCTGGCTGGAATCTATTAGGAAGGCCAATGCTGCATTTTTACATGCTAAACAGCAAAAAAATGTCATTGTAAATTCTGTTTCGAAATATACAAAACATTTTCATAACAAGCTTTTATAAGAGAGGCAGACATTAGTACAACTAATTGAAATACAAGGAAATTGTAAATGGTAAATACCATAAAACACATAAATATCCAAAAGTTTAACAAAAGCAATACAGATTTATAGATTAGTTTTATGTGTTTGAGCAAAGCATAGTTCAACACTGTGAGATAAAATGTGAGATGAAATGTAGTTAGTAGTTCTTCTAACCACAGGGTATCACTTGTATATTATCCCTTGTAAATCTACCTTTACCAACAGAAAACATATACAGATGCTGCTCCTGTCTATTTATAGCATAGTCAAGAATTTGTTTTCTTCTTCAGAGATTCTCCTGTGGAGTTATCCTGTCTATTGTGCATTTTAATTGGTGTGCAGAGGATATGTGCTGTACTTACTGCCCCATATTGGTGCCAAGTATAAGGGGTTTGTAAAATGATTTAGAATTTTAGACATTGTTCATCTAGGGGACATTCATGCATTTGTTTAGAGTCATGCTGTTATACACATTTTACTCATTACAGGGACTTTTTTAAAGTCATTGGGATTAATTTTTTATGGCAATGTATTATTCTATTTTCATACAGAACACATAGTCAATGTTATAATTCCCTTGCAAACTTTACATAGAGCTATTGTGTATGGCAATTATTTATAAAACATTAGCATAGCTCATTATAACTAAATAATGAACATTATGACACATTATTAGTAAACACTTACCAGGGAGTGTCTAAAAACCCTTTAGAGAGAAAAGTTCATTTGCTGTCTCAGTTACATAGTGCAACAAAGTAAGTATGCTGCTTTGTAACCAAAACAAAAATATTGCACTTTTATCCACTTGAATGTGACAAGGCAACAATTTTGAGTGCCCGTGTGACAAGATGGCAATAGTAAGCTGGAAATATCCTCCCATATTTTTGCCACTGTTTTTGTATCCCTTTTGGCCCTTCTGTGCTCTAGGTATACACAAATTCTTAAATTTAAAAGCTTTAATCAGGTGGATAACACAAAGATCTAGAGTTTAACTTCAAACTAGAAATGGTACACTTTGCTATCCAAGAACATTATCCACATGTTTTAACATTACTAACACTTTGTATTGGCATAACATTAAATGCAGTTCTCTTTTTTTTATTACATAAAGACATGTGCTTGAAAATGTCTAAGCTGAGGAAACTAATGAGTTAATGGGTATACTTTTTAAAATATAATATAATTCTGGTTTTAAGATATAATACACAGATCCATCAGAACTTCTTTTTAAATAATGAAAAATGAACTCTTGTGAACTGGCAGAATTATAGTCCATATAGATATAGACATAGATAGACATAGATGTTATGCCCTGATTTAAAGCAAGTTGGCACACAAACTTACGTTGCACAAAGTAAGTCAAAGTGGCATACCTTAGATTCTTGGCTACTTGTAGAGGCTGGAGAGTGAGGTTGTTCAATACCCCCAAGTTCATCCTCTTTCTCCACCGTATCCTCCATAGTGCTGTTTGGTGGAATCATTTCTCTTTGCTTTCCAATCAGCATACACAGTGTTTTTCTTTGTAAGGTTTTTAATTCAAGAGGAGAAAATGCTGCATCTCATTGGTCCTTTATTGCAAAGCAGCATGCTTCTTTTGTTTAGCTTGAAAACTCTTCATGCTTTCCTTTAAATGCTTATCCTTTCGTTCTCCACACTGTCTGCTTGCTTTAAAACATCCTCTCTGTGTACCAGAATTGTTTGTGTAGGTCTATGCTGCGTATGGGTGAAGTGTGTTCTCCCTTTATAGTAAAAAGCCTGGAGGTATGGGACATAGAGCTGTGGCTGTCAGCCCCAGTGACCAGAATAGAAGTGAGCTGAAGCAGAAAGCCTGAGCTGCTTACACATGAGGCATATGAGGGAGGAGCAGCCTAACTAATGCCTAGGATGGCTTGCACAGGCATGTGCGGCTGTCAGCTACTACTAATAAAGAGTGTAAGCATACATTAACAGACACTCACAAAAGAATTTTGAAAACTTGCAAATAGTTCAAATGTTGTCGGATGCAGCTGAGAACTAAAACATTTATAGAGAAAGAGAAAAAAACAATGATAGCAGATAAGCCTGTTATAAAGAAAAATGACTGATACAAGATACACAAGAGTTGGAAAGAGACAGGTAGATGATAAAGCCAGACAACAGACAGATGATAGCTAAACTGACAGAAAGACACATGATATGCTGATCAGATACCAAATACCAGACAGAAAGACTGATAGACAGAGACAGACAGAAAGAAATTGATAGAAAGACATACAGATATTGTCAGAAATACACCCAACAGACATATAGGCATACAGACATATAGATAGATAACAGACAGATATGCTGATACAGGTACTAATATGCTGATAGAAAGTGATGACACATAGCTACAGACAGACAGATCATAGCTAAGTTAACAAATAGATATACAATACAGTGGTAGAAAACCACTAAGATAGAAAGACACAGATAGATAGTAGCTAGCTGCATTGACTGTATCTATATAAATGATATTTAAACATACTAAATTCTGAAGGAATGTAGGTTTCCTGCTGTCTCCCTTAAAGTATTATGCTGCTTTTATTTGATACACCAAATGTTTATTGAGTTATATAATAATTATGTCTTAAATAAAATCAGACCAGAGCTTATATTCAGGCGTTGTATTTAATGGATGATCAGTGATTGACACAGGATGCCAAGGAAGTATTTAAAAAGACAAGGGGTCATTTACGTTTCCTCAGTGTTAGTATGCTAAGAGTGCACCCCTTAGTGTTCATCTAACAAACACTTGTGCTCTGCGAAAAGCTGCACTCTGTACTGGATTGAAAATAGAGCACATGAAGCAAAGCACAGCATCAGTCCTTGTCCCTTTGCCATAAGGGTAGGCCGTAAAAGGGTCCTGTTGTGGCCTGCACCTGCTGCCACTCCCTAACATGCATGTCTGAATGCATGCCCATGTTCCATCCCCACCTGCCCCTCTTGTTAATGATCTGCCTAAGGCAGGCAGCTCTCTGTTCCAGGAACTTGTCTCAGGTCTCTGCACTCTAAAGTGAATGGCAAGAGCAGAATGGCAATGCAAAGTGCAATGCAAAATACTCTTTTTACACTTAGCACACTTTGGTCTGCAACGTAAATAACTCCTACCTTCCCTCAAATGTGTCAGAACAGCCAATGTGTTTGTATAGTTCAAGTGTATGGGTAAGGATGTGCAGGTCAGATACTGATTGTCACTCCATTATATTGGGTATGCAACGCACACATACAAATAGCTTGTTTGTTCAAACATTTTAGGTTATCAGGAGGGTGCTATTTCAATCAGCCCTTACTATTACTGTATTAGGACTTTGGCCAGACTTGCCATATATAATGATATTAAAATACTGTACCCCTTGTAATCAAAAACCTGGCAATAGGAAGGAATCTTCCTTGAACGTATTTTTGTAGAGAAAATATTTCACTCACACAGCTGTCACTTATCTTAGGGCAGATGGTAAATGCAAATCTACAATTATTAGCATTGCCATATTACAAAGCTTCTAATTATTATTTCATCAGAAAAGTCTTTTTACCCTTTCACGCAGCACATCAACGCATACAAATTGTGTTATGCAAGGGTTCCTCCTACTCTTCTGTTCTGTTAAATATATCATCTCACTCTTTGAGAGATGTATTAATCTTGTAGTTTTTTGGCTTGTTTGATTGTAGTAGGTGTATGTGCTAGCTTATCTGTATAGATTGATTCTTAAATATATTGAAACATCAGATATTCACAGCAGGAAATTTGTCCTTGTAATACATTTTATTACACTTCTCCACAAAAGATGTTTTGGGGTCAGCCACCATTATTACACATGATTGCATCTGTAACATGTTGTGCGGAATGGTTTAATAGAATAAAGTGCAAGGACAAAGTTCCAGCTGTGAGAGTCTGATGTTTCAATCTACTTAAGAAACTGCATATAACCCAGACAGGGGTTTTTTTCTGAAAACTTATGTACTGTGTAATTAACTGGGTTCAGTTGGTTGTGTGACACATATTGAATTATCTGTATAGATTGGCCTCACAGGTGGCAAGCACAACAGAAGATCTGATTTTGCTGGATAGTTTTGGTAAGATGTTGTCTTGATGTTATAGCTGAGGTATATTGTGAAAATATTTACCAGTTTTTGGTCAATTCCTTGATGCAAATCTTACAAAAATGTGTGTGAAGGGGGTGGGGGGTTGGAGATAGGTTGTGTGGTTGAAGATTTGCAGCAGTATAATTAGAAGACTTACTTTGGAGCTCTATTATATGTTGGTCAGAAGGTGGGTCGCCAATAGTATAGAACCATCTTAAATTGTAGTTGCTGGGCTCCAGATGTGAAAAGGAAAAAGCAATCATTAGATTTACATTTTAAGGACAGTTAATATCTGGAGGGGCTAGCTAATGGGTTTAGCTGTTTTTCTACTGCTCTGTGTTTTTTTTAGCTACAGAACTATCATTTCTTTGGTATACATTAACAACTATTTTGTGTTCAAAATGGGCACTATGCAATCACTGATACGTGTGAATGCATGGCGTAATACTTTTTATTTATAAATTTGAAAACTAGCTAAAATGGTATTCTCATGTACTGTTCTAATTACGCTCAACTTCTTTAAAAAATGGCCATCACTTGTCATCTGTTATGCTAGGTGGTATCTTTGATACAAGAATGAAGTTTACAAATTAAATGCAGGGAAGTATACAGGATAAATAGACTTAAGACCCAACAACCTGCTGGTGTAAATAGGGACTATGATTTATTTGTTTAACTTTAATATGATGGGAGTCTGTAATTATCTTTATGAACTATTTTTATGAATTTGAATAATGACTGATTTTGTGGACTAAGTGGCACTGTCAGGACATTACTTCATATTAACTGATATCTATGTTGTGTATTAGGAAGATGGTTTTGTGTTGTTACATTAGAAATGTCTGCCATGTGAACTGGCCCACTGAGAATAATGGAGCAAAATTTGTCTTGTCAGTTGTTGCTAAAAATAGAGCCAATTACACAGACACCTGGGTTTTGAAGATGTGATTGATCATGTAATTTTCTTGTTGCATTGATGAAATCTGTGTAATTCAGTGGTTATTGCTGGCTCAATAAACGGAGTGGATGCTCTCAAAACATTGCCATGCTATAATAAAGGATTTATACAAACACACATATATAAAGTTTATAAAATATAGAACATAGAAGTGTTAATTTGTTACACTTTACAGTTGTTTGTGAGGAGTGGGTTCTCACTTTAATGTACAAAATATCTGATTAAAGTGACGATTAACTTGACATATGACAAAATGGAAATAAGGCCTGAGAAAATAAAACGAGTTGGATTAAAAAAAAAGGGTTAATTGCATTATTAAAATTTTTCCCCTAGATACAGATGAGATCATATTATTTTGCAAATTATTATTAAGCAAATATTATCTGGATGTTCTTCGGTTATTGATAGTACAATTAAGGCTTCTTGCTCACTATTGACTGTGATACAACAAAATGTTAAAGTTGGTGAAAAATAAATGGCGTCTGTACAAAGCTTAATTGAATGAATTTATGTTTTGCAATCACATTAATAACCCATTATTAATACCTAATCTGACTAATTACAAAGTACATAGCTGTATATATATATATATATATATATATATATATATATATATATATATGTATTTTTTTTTACTTGCTCAATTATTTAACACCATGACAATGGGACAAATTCTGCTGGCATAGAATCTCCTGCTTGAAAAGTGGTTTAAAATGCTATGTAACCTGCAGCTGCACTTAGTACTAGTTTTGACATATTTTTTTCAAGCGAACACTTCTTTTTAAGTAGAACTTGACAGTAGGTGACATTTACCATAAGGTGATTAAACAGCTTTACATACAGTAGAGGTGTGATTTTATAGAGGACTTGTTACCCTAAGAAATAATTCCAAATTCTTTTCTACTGTGTTTGTCAAGTAAAATAAACTTCACTTACACTATATAAATTATTTAAATCTTGTTTCCATTAGTCTTGGAATTCACAATCAAAACAAGCAGGCAGGCACCATATTGTGGGCAAGCTTTGTATCATGCCAAAATTGTGTGTATGCGCCAGAATGAGAGACCTGATGCACCATGCACTGGCTACACAATTAGATGGTGAGGAGAAAGGGAGTAAGTGAGTGCTGAATGGAAAGTAAAATGAATTATCTGCCCCCCTCTAAGGCATAGAGGCAGGGAAGGCAACAGTTGAGTTTGGCAGAGCTGGATTCATGATAAGTAGGGCAGAGGGATACATGCACATAAGCATCTGTCTGAGATGCAGGGTGCAGGGCTGTCTCTGCTGCAAGTTGTATCTGAATAAGTACTAAGAGGTACTTGTGTAGCCCTAAGGTAGTCCTAAATGAGTCTTGTGGTGTTTTTGTATATGCTGAAACAATATAGATGATGTGATGATATTGGTAGAATGTGGGGTTTTCACAACAACATGCTTATAATAGAAATATGGAATTAACACTTTATAAAAACTTTTTGTGTATTAGAATGAATATTGTAAGGCTTATATTATGCATTATGCTCAGGAACTGGGGTTTTCTGTATAAGGAGTTTTTCTTTTATTTGAATGATCATACTTTAAGCCTACTAAAAAATATTTTGAAATTAAATAAAAAAAATAAACACAAAAGGATTGTTTTGCCACCTGTACGGATTTAAACTATCTTAGTTATGATCAAATGCAAAGTACTGTTTTATTATTACAGAGAAAAAAAAATAAACAAAAACATAATTATTTGATTACAGTGGGCTCTTTGGGAGTTTATAGAACAAATCAACAAGAAACAAGAGGTTCAAGGAGACAAACTTCTTTTCATTCCTCTGTGTCCTCTGTGTCAAAACATCATAGTCTGTACTAATAGATGGGTTAAGCAACTTTTACATGTTGAAGGTGTTCTATGGTCTACTTGATGCTTAGCCAGGCATCTTGGGAGCTTGGTAGCACCACTGGGCAACTAACTACTCAATGCGTGGGGAGAAAGGTTGATGGCCATGCTGTAATTCAAAACTTTCTGGATATTGGGTTTCTGAAAAAGAGAACCATGCCTTTATCCCTATTTAATTGTATACGGTTTTAGATGTACTTTTACTGATCTAAGGACAGGGAACTCCTTAGTGGCTTTGAATCTCCTTTTTACAATACAGTATACGGAATTAAAATCAATCCTTTTTGTCCATCATCACTTACTTGTTTGGTACTTACACCACCCTACTCCCTACCCAGGTAATACCTGGTAATGTCTAGAAAACATATAGTGGGTTATTTATAAACTACAGAGCAGGATGCAAAAGGCATAAAAACAAGTGCAAGGCACCATTTCATTTTCACTGCTCTTCCCTGCTCTTAGCACCCATGGACACAGGTCCATGTACTCCAGAAGTAAAGGCTTATGCTTGCCCTATGAATACCAAACTCAGGCAACACTGGTGTACCCTTTAATGGCAAATGTAAAAGGAACAGTAACACCAAAAAATGAAAGTGTTCTAAAGTAATTGAAATATAATGTACTGTTGCCCTGCAATGGTAAAACTGGGGTGTTTGCTTCAGAAACACTACTATAGTTTATATAAATATGCTGCTGTGTAGCCATGGGGGCAGCCATTCAAGAAAAAAGGAGAAAAGGCACAGGTTACGTAGCAGATAACAGATAAGACACCATTGTATTCTACAGGGTTAATCTGTTAGCTGCTATATAACCTGTGCCTTTTCTTCTTTTAAATGGCTGCCCCCATGGCTACACAGCAGGGTTTATATAAACTATAGTAATGTTTCTGAAGCAAACACACAACTTTTACCAGTGTAGGGCAGCAGTACATTATAGTTTAATTTCTTTAAAATATATACATTTGTTGGTGTTACTATTCCTTTAAGGACCCAGCTACCTTGCACTCAATGGATTTTTAACTGGCGCAAGGCACAGAGAGTTGCTATGCCCCAGATGCAAGTTTTTGGTAAATGAACACTTGAGGGTATGATAATGATTTTCAGGGCCTAAGTAAATAAACCCTGATGTCTCCAGTTTTAGCCTTACTTTGGATTATTACCCTTGCAAGTCCGAATGGGTTACAAAAATTTGTATTTTTTCCACAACTTTTCCGGACTTTGCGTCAATTTGTGCGACAAAATTGTATTTGTCGCAACGAGTATGAAAGTTTCGTTATTCATTCAAGTATCGTGACTTTCCTTGGGTCAGGTTGTAGCTGCAGTGTGCCCTTGAGTCCTAAGGGAGGCTTTCAAAATCAGGGGGTTGAAAAGGGTAATTGTATATAATGTGTTATTATTACATGTGTGTTTGTTTTGCAACTTTTTTGTACTTCGCGACAATTTGTGCGAAAAAAATTGTATTTGTCACGCCGAGTATGAAAGTTTCGGATTCATTACAGCTTCGTTATTGTGACTTTCCTTGGGCCAGGTTAGAGCTGCAGAGTGCCATTGAGTCCTATGGTAGGCTTCCAAAATCATGCATAGAAGGTTCAAAGTTGGAAAGGTTTTCCCGCCATTTAAGATTGTTCGGATCCAAAAATTTTGTGACTTTCGGATCGCCAATACGATATTATCACTACTATTACGGTTTTTTTTTGTAAGCATTTTCGTGACATTTTCGATCATCAGAAATTATCGGATCTAATCCGAATTTTACCCATTTCGGGATTCGAACTCGTACTTTGATGAATCTGCCCCATGGTGTCCTAAAATGTTGGCTCAAAAATGACCTGCTTCCCAGCAGCATAATAAATTATAGTTGATTTAGTTCAACATGCCTGAAGTCCACTTGTTACCTACTTGTCTGTCTTTGATACTCGGTGGAGGCCTATGTGAGCATCTAGACCTAACGTAACCACATTGTGTAGGGAATGGTTCTATCAAGACAGAGAACTTCATTTGTAAAAAAAAAGTTACTTGAACAGAAAAAAGTGGCAAGCAGATAATTAGAAAGGTTAAGGCATAAAGGGATTATTTCATCCTGTAGTAATTGCACTTGCACCTATGGCATTAATAAATGACCTCTATATTCTGAAAGCCACTCCTGAATCTTTAAAGGGCATGTAAACCCCACACACAAAAATCAGTGAACAGCCTATTTGAAATCTTTCAATACCTGCCACACTGGCTGTTCAGAGGTTAATAGTAAGGCTGCAGCATCTCCTTAATCGCTTAGATTGCCTTCTCCTCCTGTAAGCCACTTGCTCCCCCACCCTAGGGAATTTACTTTGAGTTCTGGCTAGCCAGACATGCTCAGTTGTTGCTCAGATTACTAAACGCCCTCCAGTCTAGCAGCCAGTGAAGAGATGGCATTGCTGGTTCCCATAGAAACTCAGCTCTAGCTGTCTGCTTCAGTTTTTTTCTCCTAACCTCCTCTCCTGAGCTCAGCTCAAACAAAGCAGAACTTTCCTGTGTGAGCCTGTATTCTTGATGAAATGTATTCTGAATAAAGGTGGCCACACACGTGGCGATCTGACGATGTTTCGTGTGACCATCGGTCGCACAAAACATCGTCAGATCCGCCACACACCGTTCAGGGCTGAAACAGCAGATAAGGAGGTAGAAACAATAGGATTTCTACCTCCTTCTGCCGATTCAGCCCTGACGGCAGATTTTGGTCAGGCGCCTTCTATGGCCGATCGGCGAGTCGACCGATTTCAGCAGCTTCCTGCGATATCGATGGACTCGCCAACATGCCATACACGCACCGAATATCGTACGAAACGAGGTTTCGTACGATATTATCGGTGCGTGTATGGCCAGCTTAAGTGTCTTTGTGTGTTTGCTGTTTGCAGATTTAAATGTAACTGATTATATATCAGAGGTAAAATGGCCACCGGGTGAAAACTGCTATTTGCTTTTGGCAAATGTGATGGTGCTGGCAAGCGGAGGGGATATATGCAATACAAATGATTGCATTTGGGTGGGGGAGACATGCCCAACTGATATACATTGTAGGCAAATCTAGGCTTTACATGTCCTTTAAAATACAAAAACCAACTATTCTATTCTTCAACATTTCCTTCAGGCCAACAAAGATGTATTTCAGGCCAAACTAGGCACAGTCTGCCAATAAAAGATAGTTTATCATATATTAAATCTTTCAAAATTTCTAGATGTTTGTCAATTCTGCCTAACAATTTAATGCATCTTAATAGAGTAAATTCTGCATTATACTGTCACTATGATTTGAATCTTGCAGACTGTAGCTTTCAACTTAATGATTTGTTTGCCTACTTTCTGTTTCTCTAATACCTCCTCAGCCCACATAAGAACCATCTGCTTCCTCTGTCTCTGTGCCTCTGTCACAACCAAAAGTTTAGAATGTGGGAGTAGCCCACATGCTCCAAGTAAATATTCATGTGTAAACCAAACCAGTGCTGCTTCCATACAGAAATTAATTACTGTGCTCTCTGATTAAAGCTTAATATGGTCTATGGGTATATTAAAAAACACAGACCAATGTTAAACTGAAACATTTATATAAAAGTTAGACAAATTTGGATTGCATTCTGACAAAAAATGTAAAAGCTATTTGTATGTATATTTCTTCTCATTTCATTTAGTTGTTATAATTTAGGTTTTTCAAATTGTTTAGTCACTGTGTATTCACCTTAACGTTTTCAAATGATTCAGTAATCAGGGCCAGGGGTCTGTATTTTGTTCTACAAAAGTATAATGGGGGTGCCGAGGGTGCAGAAATGTTCAAAGTTAACCCTTCTTGTGCTTTATAGCAATTTAGTCAAACATTGTACACAGATAAATGTTTGCTAGAACAATGCAATCCTTTTGTTTGACTAATGCTTGTATTAATCAGCTGCTTAACAACACACCTACTTTTTTTACCCACCACCTTTTTGTGATCTCTCCCAGTACATGTCAGAGTGCCCTATGGCACTCCTTAGCTCTTCAGATGGCAGAGCCCATGACCAGAACATGGGACGTGGCACCAACGTGTGAAAATTCTAAATAAATATACACCATAGAACTGGGTTCAGTGCCTGGATATAGATCTTTCCCTGAAAACTTCCTTGTGCATCTAAATTACTATTTTGGCTTATTCCTGACTTGCTGCTTTGTTTCTGACTATGCTGATTGCCTCCTGCCACAATTCTTTGCCTGAATTTGACTTTGCCGTAAGAAACTTGCTTAACCCTGAGGATACTGCAAGCTGGGCTCTCTGAATACAGCTTCCTTCCTGATCCAGACTTCAACCCCATTTTAGGCCATTGGGCCTTGGCAGTACATTCTTTTCAACAACCTTAGTTTCAGTTTATTTCCAGGTATGTTGATACAATGTCATTTACAACTAAATGAATATTGAATAAATTGAATTTCATAAAGTTTCAACTTTGCATCTATGCCTTGGTTTCCAGAATTTATATCTAAATCATTGTCCTAAATATAAGTACCTAATAGCCTGTTTTTATACATCTTTACATTTCAAACACATTACAGGTATCAGGTTATGTATGATTGCTAAAAATCTCTTTAAAAGGTACAGTTTAAAAACAAAACACTGAAAGGTATGTTAAAATATTTGCAGCCCCACATCATTAGGCTTTGGGGATGATTTATTACTACCTGTATTATCATTATTATTCTCTGGCAGCATCTTTCAGCTCACTTGAGCATTTCTGATCTGAAAAGTGTTACATTTGCTGCCTTCAAAGTGATTTATACAGGCACGTCTTCTGCAGCTGAAAAACACCAGTGGAGTATGCGCCCTCGTGCCATCTGCCTTTGGAACATGCAAAGGCAGAAGGCACTTTAAAAGGAAGGATAAAAAATGTGCTGTTCTGGTGAAATATCCTTTCTTTTTAAAGCATCTGTAATACATCTGGCAAACGTGGTATCTGAAAAGGCATATGCTGGTATACAGGCAGTTCTAGGCTTTCTTAAAATATATCTTTTTGATACTGACTATATTACTGCAATATTATGTGACAATCAAGTCTTCTTACTATTTCAGTTACTTTCAAACCATCCCTACATACAATAGTAGTGGTTGAGCAAGCATGTGATTCACAATATAAATTAGTTTAATTTGAGTTTATTTTCAGATTCATTCCATCTGGTGTAAACTGAATATCAATAGTATAATGGCTTGGTTTGGGCTACAGGCCAAAAAGAAAGCATGTTTCTGGTTCTTATTATGAATAGTGTGATATCTGGGAAGAATACAGATGCAATAAATCTTTTAAACAAAGGAGGGACATAAAGTTATTGTATTTATTCTGTAAAAAAATACATTTTATCTGTAAGCCTAAAGTTCAATCATTTTATAAACTAAGTGGTATGTAATGTGATCATGGGACCTAATGACCCATAGGAACTTAGGGAAACAGTGATTGACAAGGCTAGGAGGGCCCCCTCCCCCCTTCTGTTGTGGGAGGCTATTGGAGGTGGATTTCCCTGGCTTAGGAAAAAGGGGAGGCCCCAGGAATAACTTACCAGTTCCGGTGCAGCAGACGGAAGGATCAGCGGTGGGACCAGTATTCCCCACCCCCCTAACGGAATTAGCCACAGTTGTGAGTGGTTTGACCCTGAGCCAAAAAGGGACTGAAATGGGTAGTTGAAAAGGTAAATGGGTAACTGGGTAGGCCTGGGGTCCTGAGAAAGTTGGCAGCCTAAGATGGGGGGCTTGATAAAGAAGGCAAGAACCAGGCTTTAGGCTCCAAGTCAGAGCAGAGAGGATATGTTGGCATTGTTTTGCTAAGGTTAATGCATGTGGCACAAACAGTTTACAATTTGTTTTGGACGGTTGTACTTGTTAACTATGTTAAGCAATATAAATACTGCAGCCTTCTCTTTCTAAAAGCTGTTGTCAAGTAATTTATTGTGGGTAAAGGGGAACAATATGTTTATTGTAAAGTAAAATATCAGTAGAAAATAATGTATCTGTACGTAATCAAATTGTTAGCTTTATGATATTGGGTACAATATGTGCAGTGCCAAGCCTTCTAAAAACAGAAGGTATTAATATGCCTCATACTACACGTAGCACTGCATTAAAACCAAAAATGAGAGATTTTACTTTCACATAATGCATTATGGGCAGGGACATGCAAAGCACTCTTTTACTCCTGTGGCCAACTGCATCCATAACCACTGGTTAAATAGAACAGTACAGCATTTGTCCATAGTCTGTATATGGGTGTCACTGGTTATATTTAAATGTAAGTATATTTAATTTTTGCATTAAAGCTTAGGGTCCTCAAGCCTAATATGTGCATAATGAAAGCAAATGCTATGTTAAGCATCTGTCCTTTATACATTAATTATATATTATAAGGTACATAGAGCAGCCAGACTTCTTGTGCTCCTCTTGTGTTCTTAAACTTCTGCCTTGTGTCATAGTAAGTAATCTGTACCAAACAGGGCAGTTTAGACTCCTGGTATCTTAGTTAGTTGAAATATGTCATCAAGATTTATCAGGGAATCTGTCAGAGCATATTTTTCAAATTCACCATTGGCATATATAGGTATGGGATCTATTATCCTGAAAGCTCTGAATTACAAGAAGGCCATCTCCGATAGACTCCATTTTAATCAAATTATACAAATGTTTAAAAAATAGTTCCCTTTTCTCTGTAATAATAAAGCAGTGCCTTGTACTTGACCCCAATTAAGATATAATTAATCCTCATTTGAGGAAAAAAAATCATATTGGGTTTATTTAATGTTTAAATTATTTTTTTAGCAGACTTAAGGTATGGAGATTTAGATTACAGAAAAACTCCAGGGCCCAAGCATTCTGGAATACAGGTCTCATACCGTGTTTGCCAGCAATGTTTAGAATGTTGCAACAAACTACCATAAAACCTTCTTATCTCGATGTATTCTTTGTCCTGCCAACCAACTGTGTCAAGGTTAGAGGCTCTTTCTGGTAATGTCAAAATGTGGGCATGCGTTCATGCATATTTTAGAACTCAGTCTCATTTTTCGTCTTTATTTTTCTAGAGACTAAATGAATGATGAAAATAGTTTTCCCCCAGAGGATAAAGTGGCCTATTTGTAAAGACTGTCTATAAAAAGATATCTATCCTGTTTAAAATAATTCTTTGTATCTCATTAAATTGCTCAAGGACAAAGGTAGTTAGCAGGAAAGATGATCTGGGCTCTGAAGAATGAGAAGCATTCAGTGGAACCTACTAAATATGATGTGACCTTTGTGTAACCCCTGGGGGGTATTGTGGTAATTTCAGTGGCTGCCATTGTTTATCTGACAGATTCAGACTGGTTTACATTTCTAGAGTAATAAGTAGGAAAACACAACACAAACACCTTTTGTTCTGACACAATATATGATCTGACTCATAGGGGCTGATTTACTAACCCACGAATCCGACCCGAATTGGAAAAGTTCCGACTTGAAAACGAACATTTTGTGACTTTTTCGTATGTTTTGTGATTTTTTCGGATTCTTTACGAATTTTTCGTTACCAATACGATTTTTGCGTAAAAACGCGAGTTTTTCGTATCCATTACGAAAGTTGCGTAAAAAGTTGCGCATTTTTCGTAGCGTTAAAACTTACGCGAAAAATGCGCAACTTTTCGCGTAAGTTTTAACGCTACGAAAAATGCGCAACTTTTTACGCAACTTTCGTAATGGATACGAAAACTCGCGTTTTTACGCAAAAATCGTATTGGTAACGAAAAATTCGTAAAGAATCCGAAAAAATCGCAAAACATACGAAAAAATCGCTAAATACCGATCATTACGAAAAAAACGCAATCGGACTCCATTCGACCCGTTCGTGGGTAAGTAAATCAGCCCCATAATGTTGCCTTTGGGTTATTTCCCCCCCCCCCTGTTTCAGTAATTGTAACTTCATAATTGGGAGTGCAGGCAGGTCACCTGACCTTTGTACATCTGAAGCAACAATGAATAATTTATAAGCCCTCCATTGCAGTGGGCGTTATTATTATGGAAGTTAACTGTGCTGGATTTGCTGTTGTGAATAACTAAAAAAGCACATTTATAACAAAACATGTATATTCATCTGATGCTAACAGAATAAAAATAGCAAGTGGTTCAGATGATCACCTGCATAGTAAGAGCCTATAGAAGTGATGGGTTGAATGCAAGATGTCAGGGATTTATACAGGTCACCTGTAACTGTCAAAAAGGGTCATAGATTATAATTCTAATCTAATTAAAATAAATATACCAGCTGGCACATTCCATTATTTCTGACACATTTCATTATCTTCATTTAGGTCCTTATATTAACGTATACCTGCTTCGGTGATACAGAGACATGTAACATGTTACATACAACATGTTAAGCTTACTCAAGCGTCTGTTGAATGAAGCAGTTTCTTCTATGAAAAAACAGGAGCTCACTGTATGTATGTGCTCTTAAAACAGATCTACACATACTAGACAGATAAATAAATACACTATGGTCTAACAATACAGATTTATAGCGATGGCCCTGGCTGAGGGAATAGCCCCCCATCTATTATTTACATGTTATAGTTCATTCTTGCCATTATTAAGTTCACCCTTATTTGGCGTATATTTAAAACCTTTAAATATAAAAGCTTGCCTTTTTAGTTGCAAGCCACACCATACACTGTGGCATTTGGATAAACAACTCATTTTATAACAAGGTTTTACATACATGAAAATGTTTTCAGAATTGCATCCCTACTGTAGTCCATGGAATATTGAGAACCAATCTCATCCTCAAACTTCCACCACTCTTTTGAGGCAGGCAAAGTTTTAGATTACTTTATACAGATGATGACACTTTGAACAGATGATGATACTTAAGTGCATTGCCTGTAGCACATTCTATTTCAATGCAGTAATATTATTTGATCCTGCAATATTTCCATGCTGAATAAGATCAGTCCCTTAATTACCCTGAGCCTCGTTCACAAATCTTAGATTTTCAGTTCCTAAAGACTTAAAGCATCTTAATATTTGATGTACAGTACAGTGCTTAATTCAAATACTAACCCCTATATAAACTTACAGGAATAATATGTAAAAATGCAAGCACCAGAGCTTCATACAATCAACATAACCTACACTATAAGAATATTCCATATTATAACTGAATGCAACAGTTAGAGCAGTGAGAAAATGGTTGTGCTATATAATGCTACTTTAAACTATAAAAAAAAACAGGCAAGACATAGCTGAATACACAAACTAGCCCCTTCTAAAAAAAAAGGGAAATTTTACATACCAAAAAAATGTGTAACTGCCATTATATGGTATAAAAAAAAAATCTAAAGGAAATACTCAACGATTGCTGAAGTAAAACTATAAGTATTAAATAATAAAATGAATACTAGCACATTCCCAATGAAATAACCTTATGCCCCACTGCAGTCCACTAAAAACCGCCTCCACACATGAGTGGAAATGATAGCTCCCCTGGAGACAGAAGATGAATCAGAAAGCAAATCATTGGAAATGGCTCATTCACTTATTTCCCTAAACCCTGCAGCGAGATTCACAGTTCATCTCCACAATGATTACTGTGAATTTTATTGCCATCTCTGTAAGGACTAATTAGCACAATGGGAGATTAAAGGCGCACATTTTATATTTCTGCAAGTTATTTTTGTACCAATAAATTCTCTGTTGGACATCTGTGCCCTCTTACTACTTAACAGAAACTTGTGTTTAAAAGTTGTGTCTATTCAAGCTTCAGGAATCTAAAAGGTATTATAAATATTTTTGGACAAAACCTCATCTATAGTAAACAACTTACCTACATTTTAACTGATACCGTCATCATGGTGGGCACATTTATTTGTTTTCAGTGAGGCACATCTTGAATCTCTGCAACATATTCAGATATCATTTCATGAAAGTAGAAATAACGTGTAGCAAAGAAATGCTAAAAATGCTGTATCTTATGTCTATGAAGATTTTCATTCATCCAGGTCATGGTATATCTAGTATAAATAAATTTGAAGCAACTGGACTTGTTTAGTAATCATTGAAGACGTTTCACTACTCATCCGAGCAGCTTCTTCAGTTCAACTGACTGGTATGGGAAGTCCTCAGCATATAAACTCTTCCACTAATCCAATCACAATGGCACTATGTAACTCTTCAGAAAGGTGACATCTGAAACTCACAGAGGTGTGAATGCTGTGGAGTTACTTTGAAAGGATTACCAAAGTATCATGCAACTCTTCAAACAGGTGTTACTTGTTAGAGTTGCATGAATGGATGTGTGAAGAGTTCTGAAACTGCCGGGGTACAGATGTTAGAACAGCATTGTATGTAGCAGACAGATGGTGATTGGATTAGTGGAAGAGTATATATGCTGAGGACTTCCCATACCAGTCAGTTGAACTGAAGAAGCTGCTCGGATGAGTAGTGAAACGTCTTCAATGATTACTAAACAAGTCCAGTTGCTTCAAATTTATTTATACTAGATATGCTGTATCTTATATTTTAGGCTTTAGAGACAGCTCAAGCCACAACAGCACTGTAGCAGTTAAACTCGTGCCCATAAGTGGACATGCTTGTTTAACATTAATGAAGAAATGTCTTTTGTACTGACCAGCTTGGCATATAGAGTAAGCAAGATGCAAAGTGCAAAAAACAGGCTCAAATCACCGTAGGAGTCATTCATGACCCCTATGGCATACAAGATGGGTAGGAGGGGGGATGCCTATTTGCTTCCCTCTGCCCTTCAGTGCACATTTGTTTGCCCCCACAAGGCTTGAGGTAGTAGTTGTAAGGTCACAATCAGTTCCTAGAGTTTTCTTACACCACTTTCTTTCAGTTTGGAGGATACTCACACAATAACCTTGGCTGGCTAATTAATTAACCAACTCAATCAACTTTCCCACCCCCGCAGGGCAGACACCAGAGAGAATATATATAATATAGAGAATATGAAAGGGCTTAGACATGTTTCCCTGAGGTTTTCTCTCTCTTCCTTGAGACAACCTTGTACATACAGTGTTGCTATGGATGTCCATGTGTAAAGTTGCAGCCATCTCATCTCTCATCTCATCAGCAGATGCAAGGCCTTTGCTGAATAAAGTAGACGTCTTCACACAGTTGCAGTGAACTCAAACACACTTTGACAGACACTTTTCGCAGGGAGGCAGACTTAAGAGCAAGGCTCTGGTTGCCGACAAAGGATAACAGTATACAGTGCATAATACTTCTGCATATTCTCTCTCTATTGTATTTGCTTCTCACGCACATATCCAGTGTTTCTCCCTGAAGCCTACAGAACCCCTGTTCCATGTTGATGAACCAACAGAATGCCGTTGGCCATTCCAGGGCCTTCCTGCTCACAACCTACACCTAAACACTCTATTCCCTATCTGGTGCACACTTCACCTCAGGGGCTCTACCCCTCCCTAAGCACTGCTCATCAGGATAACAGGCTGTCCTTGCTAACTAGCCCTTACTGCCTTTCACTGCTAGAGTCAACTTATGTATCTCTGCTACCATTAGCTAGCCTAAAGTATTAACCACCCAGTAGGTCTGGGCCTGCTGTCTTGCTGATGCTTCCTGATGTTTACAGATCAAAAGAGGAATTGCCTCAGCAAGGCACTGTCTTATATAGGACAGTTATATATATATATTTATATATTTGAATCAGCAAATTGCTAAATACCTGCCACTCCAGTTGTTCTAAGTTTGCAGCATCCCCTTAATCACTTGGGATTCCTTCTCCTCCTTTAACCCATTCCATAAGCAATTGACTTTGGCTCTTGGTTTACTGAGCATGCTCAGTTCTTCTCAGGTTACTAAACACACCCTCCAGTCTAGAAGCCAGTGAAGAGATGGCACTGCTGGTTTCCAAGAAACTCTTTTAGCTGTGCAGTCTGCTGGAGAAAACATGTTTTTTTACTCCTAACCTTCTCTCCTGAGCTCAGTTAAACTGTTACAGTGCTTAATTCAAGCAGGACTTTTTATCAAAGTAAATTCTGCCTGTGTAAGCCTGTATTCTTCATTGCATGATTTAACAGGGTACATATGATGTTTGCAGATGTAAATGTCACTGAAGATGTGCAAGAGGGAAAATGGCCACTGGCTGAAAGCTTCTATTTGTTTTAGGAAAATGTGATGGTTCTGGCAACCAGAGGGGGTATATGCAGTACAAATAATGTGGTGTGGGTAGGGGAGATGTGCCCAACTAATATACATGTTCTTCATATGTCTCAAAAAACAATAATAAGAAACAACTGGTTAAATGAATAGTATATATTTAAAATCAGTGTAGCAGTAAAATAGAATTGTATGTATACATTCCACTGCAAAGAGAATAGTGAAAGCAAATCTCTTATTGGCTGGTATGGGTTACTGCATCGTCTCAGATTTGCAGATTGCTAGTAAAGAATCTCATTTATGTTAATCAAGACAGTTATAGGTGTATTGAAAATTGGTGGCTTACACATGTTGAATATTTAGCTAATCATAGCCTGTTAGTTGCAGACATATTGTTTTTATTATCATATATATATATTACTTTGTTTATCTTACATAGTTACATAGGGTTGAAAAAAGAGTCCATCAAGTTCAACCCATCCAATAAACCCAGCACACACAACCCACACCTACCAATCTATACACTCACATACATAAACTATATATACAACCACTAATACTAACTGTAGATATTAGTATCACAATAGCCTTGGCACTTATATTGTAGTGTCACCCACTGTGACCTACAGCACTTATATTTGCCTATTTGTGTCTGTTAGTTACTCTCCCATATAGATTGTAAGCTCCACGGGGCAGGGACCTCCTTCCTCTTGTGTCCTCGACTCTTAACTTATTGCTGCTGTATTTATCTGTATTTATTATTATACTTTGTATTTATCTATTATCTTAACACCCTGTTTGTATTAATGTATTCTACTGTACAGCGCTGCGTATATAAGTAGCGCTTTATAAATAAAGATATACATACATACATACATACATTGTTCAAGAACTCATCCAGGCCCCTCTTAAAGACATTAACAGAATCTGCCATTACCACATCTCTAGGAAGGGCATTCCACAGCCTCACTGCCCTCACCGTGAAAAACCACCTACGCTGCTTCAAATGGAAGCTCCGTTCCACTACTCTAAAGGGGTGGCCTCTGGTGCGTTGATTGTTTTTATGGGAAAAAAGAACACCCCCTATCTGCCTATAATCCCCTCTAATGTACTTGTACAGAGTAATCATGTCCCCTCACAAGCGCCTCTTTTCCAGAGAAAACAACCCCAAGCTCGACAGTCTAACCTCATAGCTTAAATCTTCCATCCCCTTTACCAGTTTAGTTGCACGTCTCTGCACTCTCTCCAGCTCATTAATATCCTTCCTAAGGACTGGAGCCCAAAACTGCACTGCATACTCAAGGTGAGGCCTTACCAAGGACCTATAAAGGGGCAAAAATATGTTCTCATCCCTTGAGTCAATAATTTTCAATACATGCAATAGCTTGCAGCTCCCCTAATTTACCCGACAAGCTTTGCGCATTAGCCAGCATGCAGCGGAGATTACTATTTCTCCCTCTGATGTTTACATTAGCTAACGGAGAGTTAGAGCTAAGGCAAATATTAGACTGTTTTCCTTGTAATGGAAGCTCTTTATCTGATAAACTATATGCCCCCCTCACTCCTCCCCCACAACCCTTTGCTAGTCCCACTGCCCCGTCTACACTAGCTTTCCTATAGAACTCTAGCTCTCTAGATCACCCACCCCCCCTTGTCTAGTTTAAACACTCCTCCAGTCTCTTAACCATTCTCTCCCCTAGCACAGAGGATCCCCTTCCATTGAGGTGCAATCCGTCATGGCTGTATAGATTGTACCCCAAAGAAAAGTCAGCCCAGTGCTCTAAGAACCCAAACCCTTCCTTCCTACACCAAGACTTTAGCCACGCATTTAGCTCCCTAAGCTCCTGCTGTCTCCCTAAACTTGCACGTGGCACCGGCAAAATTTCCAAAAAAATGACACTGGAGGATCTTTCCTTAATCTTAGAGCCTAGATCCCTGAACTCACTCTTTAAGGTCCTCCACCTACCGTTCATTTTGTCGTTAGTACCGATATGTACCAAGACAGCCGGGTCATGCCCAGCCCCTCCCAATAATTTGTCAACCCGATCAACCACATACTGAACCCTGGCACCAGGAAGACAGCAAACTGTTCGGTTGAAGCGATCCGCTCGACAGATTACCCTGTCCACTTTCCTAATGATTGAATCCCCTATAACCACCATCTGTTTGGGCCTAGCTCTGCTCTCCTCCCCACCACTACTAGAGAAACTGGTCTCCCGGCTGTTAGAGAGATCAGCCTCATCTAGAACCGCCAATCCAGAGTTCACGCTCCCATCTTCTTCACACAATCTGGCAAATCTGTTGGGATGCGCAAACCCTGGAGCAGCCTCCCTTTTCCTTTTCCCCACACTAGATTGTTCCAGTTTGTAGAGCATGAGAAGTAACACAGCCATAACCACAGTAAATTGTGTTCTGGAGATACCATCAGTCTGCAACTTTCTAAATGGGTAATGTAACTAAGTATGAAAAGTAAAAAAAATTATGGTATCTCCTTTTTAAAAAAATAGACATGCCACCATACAGATAACAGATGCAATCATAAGACCAGAAGTTGTGATTTAATCAGTGAAGCGAGTAAGTGGGAAATGTTGCTGGTAAAAGGGTGTCTGGATACTGCTGTGAGACTGTATTAGACTGGCATGAATGCTACTGTGGTAGAAGCAACAAATAGCCCATTAGGGCTCTGGTACACAGGGAGATTAGTCGCCTGCGACAAATCTCCCTTGTTGCAGGCGACTAATCTCCCCGATATGACATCCCACTGGCGAAAATGTAAATCGCCGGTGGGTTGGCATACGCGATCGCCGAAGTTGCCGATTTCCGCAAATTGCGCCGCCGCGTATGCCATCCCACCGGTGATTAACATTTTCGCCGGTGGGATGTCATATCAGGGAGATTACCGTATATACTCGAGTATAAGCCGATCCGAATATAAGCCGAGGTAACTAATTTTACCTAAGAAAACTGGAAAAACCTATTGACTCGAGTATAAGCCTAGGGTGTCACCAGTAGGGCTGGTGCGAGCAAGCCAGCACACGAAGTGTGCTCACACTTTGGTTTAACTGAGTATCCCAAAAATTGCCCCCTATCTTGCCTAAGAAATATATAAAGGGTATAGAGTGTTTTAGACAGTGGTGGCCCAAGAAAGGGACTAGACAAGGGGGAGTGGGCAAAGATCAGGAGAGACTGGAAAAGGCAAAGAACAGGACCAACTGGCCTGGCAAGTGCGGGACAGGTAGGAGCAAGTTGGAACAGGCATAAAACAGGACAGACAAAAGCAGGACGGAACATTTAGATAATCCCCTACTCAGCATTATAGCATTTACATTGCTAATACCAGGAATATATTGAATTCTTATCACTACTTTATATATATATATAACTTTATATAAATGCCCATTCCTCAGCTTGTAACAACCATAATGACTTGTATGGACCTTAAGTAACACAGGCAGGGCAAACATTGGGCCTGTACTCCAGCTTTTGTTGTGACTTGTAGCAGGTGCAGAAAAGGAGCAGTTGTGAGTAAAAAAGGTTGCATTGTGGGAAAAAAATGGCAACTTACCAATTTTGCACATAGTTACATAGTTACATAGTTACATAGGGTTGAAAAAAGACCAGTGTCCATCAAGTTCAACCCATCCAAGTAAACCCAGCACACCTAACCCACACCTACCAATCTATACACTCACATACATAAACTATAAATACAACCACTAGTACTAACTGTAGATATTAGTATCACAATAGCCTTTGATATTCTGATTGATCAAGAACTCATCCAGGCCCCTCTTAAAGGTATTAACAGAATCTGCCATTACCACATCACTAGGAAGGGCATTCCACAACCTCACTGCCCTCACCGTGAAAAACCACCTACGCTGCTTCAAATGGAAGCTCCTTTCCTCTAATCTAAAGGGGTGACCTCTGGTGCGTTGATTGTTTTTATGGGAAAAAAGAACATCCCCCAACTGCCTATAATCCCCTCTAATGTACTTGTACAGAGTAATCATGTCCCCTCTCAAGCGCCTCTTTTCCAGAGAAAACAACCCCAACCTCGACAGTCTCACCTCATAGTTTAAATCTTCCATCCCCTTTACCAGTTTAGTTGCACGTCTCTGCACTCTCTCCAGCTCATTAATATCCTTCTTAAGGACTGGAGCCCAAAACTGCACTGCATACTCAAGGTGAGGCCTTACCAGGGACCTATAAAGGGGCAAAATTATGTTCTCATCCCTTGAGTCAATGCCCTTTTTTATACAAGACAGCACTTTATTTGCTTTAGTAGCCACAGAATGACACTGCCTGGAATTAGACAACTTGTTATCAACAAAAACCCCCAGATCCTTCTCCATTAAGGAAACCCCCAACACACTACCATTCAGTAGATAGTTTGCGTTTATATTATTTCTACCAAAGTGCATAACTTTGCACTTATCAACATTGAACCTCATTTTCCAGTTTGCTGCCCAGTTATCTAATTTTGTCAAATCGCTCTGCAAAGCGGCAGCATCCTGCATGGAACTTATAGTTTTGCACAATTTAGTGTCATCAGCAAAAATAGACACAGTACTGTCTATGCCCACCTCCAGGTCATTAATAAACAAGTTAAACAGCAAAGGCCCAAGGACTGACCCCTGCGGTACTCCACTAACCACACTGGTCCAATTAGAAAATGTTCCATTTACAACCACTCTTTGTACTCTATCCTTCAGCCAGTTCTCTATCCAATTACAAATATTATGTTCTAGGCCAATATTCCTTAATTTGATCATTAACCTTCTGTGAGGTACTGTATCAAACGCTTTAGCAAAGTCCAAGTAGATGACATCAACTGCCATTCCAGCATCAAGGTTCCTGCTCACCTCCTCATAAAAGGCGACTAAATTAGTCTGGCAAGATCTGTTGCACATAAAACCATGCTGGCACAAACTAATAGTATTGTGAACTGCAATGTATTCAAGTACCCTATCCCTTATTACCCCTTCCAAAAGTTTTCCTACTACTGATGTCAGAATAACGCTTTTATATCTGTTTCCCCAATTGGTTGCCCTTCAGCTACTGCCAAGCGACTTAAAGTTCCCTCAGTCCCGCTCTCTGCCTATGCCAGCTTCCCAGAAATGTATGTATGTATGTATGTATGTATGTATGTATATCTTTATTTATAAAGCGCTACTTATGTACGCAGCGCTGTACAGTAGAATTCATTAATACAGACAGGGGGTTAAAGATAATGGATAAATACAAAAGATAATGGATAAATACAAAGTACAACAATAAATACAAATAAATACAAGGTGCAGTTGCAATAAGAGTTAGAAACACAAGATGAAGGAGGTCCCTGCCCCGTAGAGCTTACAATATATATAAAATATGCAAATAAGATATATAAATAGAGAAACTAATGAGATGCAATGATTGTGGGAGCTAAGGGGGCAATGTACCAATCTGCAGATCAATATTTTTAGCTATTTAAGGCTAATCTGCTCATTTGCAACACAGACCAGGACCAGAAAGGAAAGGATAGGAGGGGAATGAGTTATATAGCTTTATGGTAAAACCTCAATTAGTGAAGTGAGTATAGATCACATGCAGACCATTAATATTTTTATATAAAGGGCTAACCACTATTACAGTATGTCATTACTTGATAAAAGTAAATTCTTAATTGAATCCTCTGATAAAATACTACAGAGATTATCTGCAAAAGTTGAATTGTATAGATATGGCCAGATTCAACAATTATATCAGTGATAAATATGTGTTTTTCATATTTATGTAGGAATAATCAGCAAACAGTAAAACAGTTTCCCCGTGCAACTTTGAAGAATGTAAGAAGCTGCTTCTTCTGCATTTCGGTAGATAAGCTCATACAGACCTCCTACCTGTGCGCTCGTCTCCTGTGCGCTCTTCTCCTGTGCATGCTTCTGCTCTGCTTGGCGCCGCAGTCGCGCCAGTGACGTCGCGCGCCCCCTTCAATTACTCATGGCCTCATCTTAGACCTTGTAAGATCAGGCCATGAGTAACTGAAGGGGGCGCCAAGCAGAGCAGAAGTGCGCACAGGAGAAGAGCGTACAGGTAGCAGGATGGCGGCTCTGGGAAGCTGGCATAGGGAGAGCTCGGGCGCACAAGCGCGCAGGTACGCACGGACGCAAGTCCGTCGGGGGGGGGGGGGGCACATCGGCACATCAAGCACAGTCAGCACATCCATACCATATACTCAACTATAAGCCGAGGGTTACTTTTTGAGCACATTTTTAGTGCTGAAAAACTCAGCTTATATTCAAGTATATACGGTAGTCGCCTAATCTCCCCGTGTACCAGAGCCCTTACATGTAGGAATGGCTGATTGCTGTTTGCTGACCAATCAGTTCTCATTTGAGGATTTTAGGATACCTGTTGGCCCTTTCATTTGAACCTTAGCAAACAGTTTGCGTGTAATTAGCTAGTACGAGTACGTGAACTACTGGCTAAGTTTGGAGATATTTTAGCAAAAAGGGGGAAGTTGTGCTCACCACTAAATTTTAAACCGTTAGGCAGGGTGCAGTGAGGCTGTCACTACAAAATTCATATAGACACCCACAAGAGGTTCTCTGCACTCACCCATCATCAATATATATAGGCTATTAAGATACCAAGCAATGCCCTTCTCTTTAAGCAAAACAGGGATTGTTTGTCAATTGTCTTTGTTTATTTTTGTTAGTTATAAGAGGTCAGTACCATGGGGTTTTCAGAGATCAGATGGTTCTGTGTTTCAGCTTGTCATACGCTGATCCATTGTCACTCTCTGTGTTTCTTGCTCTCCTTTACTCAGTATTACTGGAAACTCACAGAGGCAAAGGAAATTTGTCTGCCTGCTATCTCGTCTACCTTTGTAGTCCTAATATAAGTCTCCAGAAAGAATCATTGTGAGATGAAAAGGAGAGTTGCCAAGAGAATTTTAACAGATGGTTATCGTGTAAGAACAGGACAAACTGAACTGTTCCAAGCACAAACTCCAGGGGAAAATCAATAGATTACTGGCTTTGTAGCAAATGGGAATAGGGACAAGTCCCAGTTACACCTGCAAAAAGAGACTGTTGAGGCCATGCAGATTTCTTTACATTACAACTTTAAAAAGTTGTGAATAGATCATGCCCATGCCACACCACGCCTATGGCGTATATTTTCGGCAAGCTGAAAAACGATTGCCGAAAATATGCGCCATGCGCTCCTACCTGTGCCTGCACCCGAATGAATGGAATACGCTCGGGTGCAGGCACATGTATCCGAAATACACATAAAAACACAAGACTTTGCATTCTCTCGCGTTTTTATGTGGATATCGGCTACATGTGCCTGACCCCAATGTATTCCATTCATTCAGGTGCAGGCACAGGTAGGCGCATATATACGGCAAGCTGAAAAACCATACGCCTGGTGTGGCATCAGAATGCCAGGTCCACAGGTCCACCTCTCTAGACATGAACAGATTCTAGGGACATGGTGCTTCCTAAAACAGCTTGCTGGTATGTGCTGGCAAACTTTTCTTGAAGAACAACTATACCTCCAGAATAATAAGCCAACAGATAATTGATATCATAATAAGTATCTTACCAAACTGACATTTGTATATCACTAAACATTGCCAGTTGACTGGCTGCAGTTCTTTGTGTTCACTTTTAAATGTGAGTTTGAACATTAAAACAGTTTGTGCATTAAGCTACTAAAAATGCCCTATTTCTTTCAGGCAATGTCTTTGTTAGTCATGTGGAAAGTGTAAAGGAAAGGCATATTGGCTTGTTTATTATATGCTTCTCTAATATCTGCAAAGGAACTATAATGGTACTGAAAGCTGCCCTGTTAAATGTCAGTAACTTTTGGTGGAATTGGTGGAAAATTAGCATAGATGTAACATTCCCTTCACTGGTCTTTTGCCTGATATATGTGCACCAAACAATGCACATTTACTATAGCAGTACATTTTCTCAGGGACTAAGTTTTACCTGCAACTTACTTTCCAAGGTAAAAACTGCCAAATTGTCAACACTGGAATCACCTGACCAAATCAGATGGCTGTAGGACTGGCCAGACCAGTCGTGACTTTGACGTAGTTGGCCAGCTTAAATATATTTCAATATATGGGCAAACAATCCCTGTTTTGCTTAAAGGGGAGGGCATTTCTTAGTATCTTAATGCACAAAATGTCTTTATGGCCTGTATATATTGATAATTGAGGAGGACCTCTTGTCTTTGTAGAGAACAGTTTGAAAAGTCTGATATGTTCGAAGGGCATTTAGTAATTTGCCCAACCATAGTTAAACACAATTAAAACATAGGAAAAGACATATAAAAAACATCAACACATAGCCAAATATATTGATTTGCTTTCCAAGCAATATATCATGCATTGGTTTAAGTGAAGCATCTGCTCATTTGGTACAGTGCGTATGTGTATCACAGTTTTGCCCTTAAGTCATTATTTAGACATTAACATAAGGCACTAGCAGATGCCATTGCCTTTGACAAGGTTAATGAAAGAATAACATTTGTTTTTAAAGGATTACTGTGAGTGTCACTGATTAAATATAGGGGCAAAGGTCTGCTATTAAAACTTTTTAAACAACTTAAACATTTAAAGTATGTAAATGTGAAATGATAAATAGTATGCAAGGTGCAAAGTGCATGCCCAAGTATGCAAGGGAGATTAATACCTCCCTAGAGGATGTGATTATTCCAGCATTTCCTGAGTATGTGGTACCAACACATGCAACTGCCTAGGAGATCAGTGCTAATTCCATTATTGATGGTCACACACGGTCATTTACAACTACAAATGCAGTTGTGCTCCTGCACTTTTCTGCATTTTGAGTTGTTAAACCCTCTTCTGTAAAGGTGCTTAATTTTAATGTGTATAGTTGCACTCAGCCCCACTCAGTACTTCCTACTTTCTGAATTGAACTCTGCTGTGCCTATTAATGCAAGGGAGAAACTAGAGCCTGATGTTAGCTCCAGGGTTCTTTTCCACTTCAGGGTCACTAGGCACAGTGCACTTGCAGAATTTGGCACAGATTTTACTTGCATGCTGAACACAAGAAATTACACCAGACAGACTTTCGCACAATTATCTTGAATTTGAGATAAAATAAGCATACAGTTGCATTAATTTTGGAGAATTGGATGCAATAGCAGCAGGTGCACTGGGCACAACACCCTCTGCAACCACAACACTGGAATTCTGGGAAAAAATGGTGCATTGTGAGAAAAAACTGTCACTGTCATCTGCTTCAACAAATTCTAACGTTTGGTACATGGCCCCCTAATTTTTAACAGCAATGATAATTTGCACCATGCACACTAGTTTGCAGAACCAGCAATTACAATGACTTTGGAGTTCCAGGGAAAGTTGTTGCTTTTTAGGTAAAACACACAGTGATTATATTTAAATACAGAGCACAAAAGAAATATTAATCTGTTTTGCAATATCAGGCACAAATTCTGCATAATCTTTATTGATTTATCACATTTGTAGCAGTGCATTTTTACCTTTGGCTGCTGCTGGGTTTTTTTGTGCAGACTCTGTAAAGTTTTGTCAGAGAGAAGGCTAACATTTATCATTTGCATGGATTCATGACTAAGTCTTCCTTTCCTTAAAGATTTTTTTCATCATACTGTTCTATCCATTTTGCAGCTATTTATCTGGCTGCCATTCAGCATTGCCAGAGATGTGGTTGGAATGCCAAATTTGACAATATAAGTGCAAAAGGGTAAAGCTTATGAGGAAATAATCATAGCTATATGCCAACAGCAAAATAGATACATGGGCATCTGCCCAGTAGCAGTGAAATAAGAATGTGTAGGGTTTAAAGCAATTGCAAAACATTAACCCTATGGGCAGGGTCGCACTAGGGAGTGGAGGGCCCACCGGGGGCTAGTGCCCCAGGCGCCTCACACTCCCCAAGGTGCCCCTGCCGCGTCTTCTTACCCCCCACAGGGGCCCCCACCATGCCACCTTAACCCCCTGCAGGGGCCCCTGCAACCCGCCTGACGTCCTTCCCTGAGGGCAAAACTTAATTTCAATGCGTCACAGGGGAGGCACACCAGCGGCCAGGGGAGTGGCGAAAGGATCAGGTCTGGGCCACCGAGATTTTGCTCATTACCTTCCAGTCCATAATTGTTTCTTAGTCTCGTTTAATAATATGAAGCATGGTGCAAAGAGCAATTTGTGGGTGCAAATGAACCTTGTGTTTTTATTTTATGTCCATACTTTCCAGATTTTTTCCTATTGTGTCATTTGGAAAAATTTTAGGGTAATGGTACATAACACAATTCTGGGTGTTTCATCTGCTAAACGATTTTCAGCTTGGCAGGCTGGTGACTATACGCATTGTCATTTCAACGTCAGTTGCCTAGATTTGAGGGAGCATTGGAGGGTCAGGAGGTAGACACTGACTGAATTTCATTGTTTTAGAAATAATTAAATGTACCACTGCAATTAAAAGAGGTCATAGACTTGCGTTTGCATTTCACTGTGTCCTAGATTTCAGCCATAAATTGAATAAAGTATATAAAACATTGCTTCTTTGTTCCCTTGAGAATAGACTTTCTCCATAAACTGGCTTTTTATTGAGGTATATATTCTTTTTCGCCCTATGGGCAAGGATAAACACACATTGGTGCATATAACTGCACACAAAAAAGTAATTGCATTTCCTCAGGTAACATTCATTTTGAAAGTAGAACACATTAATAGTGTGTCACAGTAAGAAAAGAGGGCAGCTCTGTAGTGCATTTTATTTTGGTACTTAATCCAGCCATCAGGGAATGGCTGAAAATTAAAAGTACCATTACTAAGTATGTTATTCTGGTGATCCTTTTTCATGCTCTATTTTAAGCCAAGCATTTGCTTTGGTGCTAAATGAAACTTTTACTGCTTCACCGCTTACACTTAAAAAAATATATTTTTATATAAACTAGATAGAGTTCTGAGACAGTAGACTGACTACAAAAAATAATTCCTGACATAATGCATTGCCCTAATCAGCTTTAATGGGGTGCCAGACAAAGATTTCTGAACAACCCAAAGTTAGAATAGCATAAGGGCAAAGGGCAGGAGCAAACTGTACATTCTTTTAGTCCTAACCTATCATGCCTTATTACAGTTTTATCTCATTATACTAGAAAAATCATAACTGTATCAGATACATGACCATTATAACCTTTTTTTCTGAAATCTTTAATAGAACAGCATCCAGAATATAAAGGTAATGGTAAATGTAACAGTTAAACAGTTGTAGACATGAGTCGCATACTGATTTTCCCATAATTTTTTACGTTTTTAAGTATCAATTAGGACAGATAAAGCAAATAATCACACAGACTCTTGTGATCTAGCTGTAGCTAAATTTAAAGGGGATATCCACAATGCTTTTACTTCCACAATCAAAGGTAATGTAGTTCTAAGACATTTTGCAGTGTATTTTCGTTAAACTGTTTAATGATATTAGTTATTTGCAGTTCAGTTTCTTTGCTATTGCCTTCTGAGTTTGCCTGACTGCACTCTTATATCCAAGACTCCTGATCCCACACTGCTTTGCATGTTTCTGTTATTCTCTGTTAGGGGTTGTTCACCTTTAATATACCTTTTAGTATAATATAGGGAGTGCTATTCTGAGATAATTTGCAATTAGTCTTCATTTTTTACTATTTACCATTTTTTAAAGGAGAAGAAAAACAGGATTTTTTTCTCCTTCAGTTAGTGTACACGTGTGCTTCCATATCAGACTTCCTCTCTCAGAAAAATCTTCATTTCCCAACTGAGTCTGTGATCTGAGCTACCAGCAGCCAGAGCTGCAACACTGAAGCTAATGAGACCAAGCTATCTTAAGCAAACAGATGGAGCTCCTAGGTCTGTTTACTCAGGTATGGTAAAGCTTTCTGCAGAATAAATAGCGTTCTAACTTGCACTGATGTGGCTAATCTATTAATAATTTAGCTTTTTGTTCAGCAGCTCTCAAGTTTGGAAATTCAGCAGCATTATGGTCGCTATGGTCCAATATACATGGCAACCAGGCATTGGTTTGAAAGAGAGACAGGGATATGAGTAGGGGAGGCCAAAATAGAAAGATAAGTAATAAAAAGTAACAATGATAATACAATTTTAGCCTCACAAACCACTTGAAAGCTGGAAAGAGTCAGAAGAAGAAGACAAATAATTCAAATGCTATAAAATAATAAAGACCATTTGAAAAGTTGCTAAGAACATTCTATAACATACCAAAACTTAACCTGAAGGTGAACCACCCCTTCTATCACAGAATAATTTGCAGGGTTTGATTGGTCAAGGGATTTTGCTGAGCTTTATGTCTATGTGCCAATGTTCCTAGCAAACCTTCTGTATTTATTCAATTATTTCACAAAACTGATGCATTTCACAGTATCGTATATTCATATAATGTATAGATTTTGCCTAGAAAAAGAAGTATATTACTTCCTTGCTGAATGTGTATTTGTGAGTAATGGAACATTCTTCTTCTAGTTTGATCATTCAAGACTATTTACATCAATCTACAAAGCATATTCCGAAGTGTGCAGAAAACTTTCCAACACATTAGGTTATTCATCAGCGCTATCATTACATCATAGTTTGTGCTACTTTAAGTAGTGAATATTAAACCACGTAATTCCTACAAACAAATGATGTTAGCAGAAACTAAGTTCAGTCTAAGAACATTACAGAGAGCCAGTGTAATAAATAAGACATTAAAGATACAATACACTGCTTTATTTGGACAGTGGATTATAAATAGTAGCACAATTTTCCACCATGTACGGTACAAGGAAATATATTCACTTTAGAGAATCCCATTCATTATATAATGTATAACTACCTAAAGGTCACGTTGTAACAAATAGGTTTGTGTACGTTAGTATGTACAGAAGATCATGTTGAGCTGAAATGATCTGTTCATCATCTAATTGTTGAAGGTCAGATGCTTTTATCACTGTTCAGACCTATATACAGCTTCTTACAGTTTAGAAACATAGTCTTAATCACAAATTCCTTATACTAGACTTCATAGGTAATGCAAACTTTTTTGATGAGTATTCCCTTTTCCCTTCATTGCTAAAGGATAATAGAATCTATAGCACTGACACTGAAATATCAGTAATTACAGTTTGAGGAGTTGTTTTTTTTTTAAATTTATTTTTAATTGATTTTTTCTATAATTTGTACAGGTAGTTCTTTATATCATCTTGGAAATGGCAAAAAAAAGTTGAAGATCAGAAAACAGAGGAGTCGTGATAGCTGAGCACTCTCTTTTTCTGAGATGGTGGATCCTGAAACTATACATTATTGTCCTTGTATTATACTGTATGGCACTTGTATTAGGCAGGTGATGGCTGCTCCATTAAATGTAAAGCCAACTTTGAGCATCTATGGAAACTCACCTTGTATGTGCCAGTACCCTAAGGGTCAGAGGTAAGATTTAAAGCTAGCTGCATGGGGAAACATGAGTTCTAGGTATCCCTTTCACAGTAGAAAAAATATTTCTTTTATATACCTATTGCATAACTTTATTAACCTCAGACATGTGGATCAAAATATAAATCAAGTAAAACTTTCCTTAATTTGTCCTCTCAGAAATATGTGAAATACTCAATGTTCTGCTATTCCATTGAAAGTAAATATTTTAAAACTTAAATAATCATGATTTTTTGATCAGAGAGTCCATTTTTTCTCAAGATATGCATTGGCAAGATGTTAGTGGGACCTGATAGGAAAGTGGCCTAGCTTCAGGCAGTAGTAAAGTGGAAAAGTCAAATATTAAAGGGCACAGGCTTAGGCAGAAAGGTTCCATGGAGCAGTAATAATTCTGAACGTATAACGTTCCTCCTATTACTTATAGGAAGCTGGCACCCCTTAGAAAGGAGTGAAACAGTGTGCCCATATTACTTTATTCACAGAAGTGAAAGGTGAGAATTGGTAGATGTATCATTTATTTATGTCTTAGTGCTAAAATAACCTGTGCCATCAGTGTTTTATATGTAGTCATTCTTACTAGTACTAGACTGCTAGAATAAATGCATAATACCAATATAGAGGTTACAGTAAATCAATCATAAGGTACAGATGTCACCTCAAACAACCTAAGTTACTGTAAACCATAAATATAAACCATATTGGTAGACATTTAGCATTTCACAAATTACAAAAACACATATTCATATTTAATGATACTTTCAGCAGCATCATTTCCTTGTGGTCTTCATGCTTGAAGAGTAAACAGGAAGGGACATTTTAGGTATTGCTAATTGTTGGTGGAATTAGTCTATTCCATTATGTACAATTCAGGTAAATACATGCCTTTTAATGTTATGCTATTAAATAGAGGTTGAAAAGAGTTTTCATGTTCAGAGCATAGGCTTAGCAGATTATATGTTTTCAGTATTTTATTGGAAATAAATTGTGTGCTTGTGAATGATTCCTTCACAGATAATATGGCAGGGCTTATTAACCATAAAGCATTTAATAACCGGCTACATAAATAAACTATATCAAATTAACATTGTTTTTGAGTTATTAAATTTAACCTTTTCCGCAAACAAACCAGAGTCAATTCAGATACAGATGAAGCGAAAAAATATTCATAGCTGCCTGCAATGAGCTGCAGAAGCAGTGTCCTGGTCCTTAATTCAACTAGATGTAAAACAACCTGATGAGAGTAATGGCATTTCATCAAAAGCACAAATGGCAGGGATCAAGCAGTTCTTATGTCATGGCCCCTGCAATACTTTTTCTTCATACTTAATGTATTGTCCCCTAGGTAGATTTATTAAAGAATATAATTTTAATGAATGGAGTCTTAAAATGTATCCTTAAAGGAACAGTTCAGTGTAACAATAAAAATGGGCAAAATAAATGTTTTCAATATAGTTAGCCAAAACTGTAATCTATAAAGGCTGGAGTGAACAGATAATAGCCAGAACACTACTTTACATCTCTCTACGCTGTTAGCAGTCAGTAACCAATCAGTGATATGAGGGGGGCATATGGGACATAACTGTTTAATTTGCTTCTGAATCTGACCTGCGTTCTCAAAAACTACCTGACCAGTTATGTCCCTTGTGGCCCCACCTAAAGTCACTGAATAACTAAGAAGTTAGAGAACTGAAAGCAGGAAGTAGTGTTCTGGCTATTATGTTAGGCCATTATAGATTACATTTTTGCCTAACTAACTATATTGAAAACATTTTTTTATCTTGCGCAGTCTGTCTATTTTACCAAGTTTCATTTGTACGAATGGAATGGTTCCTTTAAACCCTTTCCCCAAAGGCTCTATGTCTTTAAAATATAAACAAAACTATCTTGGCCACACAGACTTGCTAATGGTCACCTTACAGTACTTCTCTTTTATAACTCATTTGCTCTCTTCTGGAGTCTATCTGGTTCCATAATGTTCATGTTGTGACCGAGAGACCACTGATGAGTCTTACCAGCTTATGTAATGAAAGGCACTAAGTTTGCCCAGTATCAGTTGACCAGCAGGTGACCAGTAAATTCTATCTGCTGGGCTCCTAGGAAAACTAAGTGCCTTTTATTACATAACCCCTAAAGCTTCTTGTAAGTGTAGGCTGTGTCATTTTTAAAACTACTTTTGCATAAAGGAACTTCAATAAGAGACTGACATGCTTTTTACAGATGAAGGAAACTTTACAGATTTGGCTCAGGTGGACCTCCATGTAACACCATTATACTGATCCTTTTCAATTGAAATAATTGTTGTGACGTGACATGTCATGTTTGTGGCAAAGAGACAACAGATTAGACAAGGAGTATGCTGGGAGAGACGTGTGAATACTGGTATCCTAGTAATGGGTGCTGTTTTTCTGCATAGAAGATACTAAGGGAATGACCCCTCAAAATGTTTTGAGGTGAGTCACTTGTATATGGTGTCAAAATGTAACTTGATTTGCACTGCTGTTAAGTGACACCCCTTTATTTTTCTAATTTATAAAACAATCTCCATAAAGTTGAATGTGATATGTAAACTCTCTAAATGCATGGCATGCATGCAGGTTTTTTCGGGGGACAATCCTCCCTTTGTCGAAAAATGTGAGAAGACCAGCAGGAGTATAAAAATGTTAATTGTTCCTCAGTGTTATTAGTATGTTGTTCTTGTTCAATGCATTTCTAACACATTTCCATATATTGATCACCATCTATTTGTCTGTGTTACAGTTCTAATATATTCTCAATAAAGTTGCTAAAAATCTTTTTTTGGTAAAAAAATACTGATCCATCTATGGTTCTACCTTTGTTTCCCACTAATTAAATGTTCATTAAGTATCATTTTTACTAGCCACTTAATAACCCTAAATATAAGTTAACCACTAAAGACATAAGGTGTGATGCATCTGCCTGTTCAATATTAAATGAAGTAAAAATTAAAAAGCCTTCTGCAAATTCCTAATGACAGCTTCCTCCACATAAACTGGGACATACTTATAGATAACATTCCTACCAACAGAAGAACAGCCCTAGAACAGAGAGGACCTGAAAACAATCCTGACTGATGTACAGTCCCAATATATGTAGCAACAGTTACTCTTACCCAATGTTTTTGCATTAAAAGCATTTGCTAGGGCACACAGTATATCCTATGCATGCCACTCCACAAATGTAATTGCATTATTATACCTAGCTGTGTATCAGTTATTCTGTATAAGTGTTGAATGCTAAGGTTTAGAAATCATTAAATTACATATGATATGATTTGTCAGGATTATTATGAATAATATGTCAGTTCCCCATAGAACATAATTTAAAATCCCAATATAGATTTTTTCTTTTCAACAACGTTTAATAAGCATCAAATGTTTGTATTAGAAACATAACTCTAACAGAGTACAGTACTTTTAAAATTCTATTCCCTTTGGCAATCCTTTCCCTTTAACTAACTAGCTATGTTGAGCAGCTTAGCAGCAGTTGGGTACTACAGTCAAAGTTCAGTCCACAGGGAGAAACTGGTAGCATTCTACAGAACATTACAAGCTAATTGTCTGTGCAGGCAGACTCTCACAGGAATACACTTGCAGACTAGAAAGCTCATTTAGCTACAAAAGTATAATTGCCACAATAAAAATGTATTTTATTGTTTTCTGTGCACAAATTAAAAAACTGGGGTAAGAATAAAATCAATATATGTTTATTTTATGAAAATCATTCCATAAACAGACAATATGAAGATACTGTATCTAAAATACCATTTGTCATGATAATATTCATTTAATGGAAGGTGACGTGATAAGAGAAGAAAATGAAATAATGTTCAGCATATTTCATCTGCAACAGAGTTAGCATGTCAGAAATGTCGGAAATGCCTGGAGTGAAGGACTGGATATTACTAATAACTTTAACAACTTTTTTAATAAAAATGCATTTTGTCAGACTAATTTATTATCATTAGTAGCGATTGCAGGTATGGGATACTTTATTTGGAAATCTGTTATCCAGAAAGCTCCAAACTATGGGAAGGCTCTCTTTTATAGAGCACATTTCAATAAATTACTTTTTTAAAAAAAAAAAAATGATTTCCTATTTCTCTGTAATAATAAAACAATACCTTGTACTTGATGGTAACTAAGTTGCATTAATCCATATTGGTGGCAAGACAATTCTGTTGGGTTTATTTCATGTTTATATGATTTTTAGCAGACTTATGGTATAGCGATCCAAATAACAGAAAGACCTCTTATATGGATAACCCCAGGTCCCAAGCATTTTGGATAACAGGCCCCATAGCTGTAGTATTACTATTATTAACATGTATTAATAAATCTTCATCATATTCCTCAGTGCTGTTCAAGAAACAATAGGGCCTTTACCTTGCCTGTATCCAAGTTTTTCATCACTAGGGGCTCTAAATCATATCTGGTATTTGCTACTGTCTGAACTGCCAAGTGAACTGCTCCAATTCAACTGTAATAAAGTCCCCAATCTAACTGGCCATAACCCTCCTGGAGAAAATTAAAGGCTGGCAAAACCTTTACCTCATCCTACATCTATGTACATGTGATGTTTATCTGCAATAGAGTAGAGTATAAAAATTTAAATGAGCTGTTGAGTTTCTTGTATTTATTAACTGAATCGTGATCAAACTAATCAGTGGTAGCAACCACATATCTTCAGCAAGTTTTCCATCCTATCCTGGGCTTTAAATGATTCTAAGTTATAACCTTTAATATACCAAGAATAAATCAAAGTCAAGAAATTAGACATGCTTAAAAAAAATCTGAGAATCCTAGCAATTACCTTTATACATTGCATTATTAAACTATCTTAAAATGATTCCCATGGCAAAAACATAGCTATTAAAGATGTTTGAATTCAAAATTACATTGCAATTATAATTTAATGTATGAAGTTAAGATTTTGAATAATTCATTTCAAATGAAATTTTTCAGTTTGATAAAAAAGACTTTCACTTGACTAATTATTAGGAATAACACAATTCAGATTGTTGGATTATACTAAAATGATTAGGTAATTCCAACAGGTCTTAGGAGCCCTTGAGCAGGAGGGAGACCATAATAATTCTTTTGTACAGTCCCCAGTACAAAACAATGCATTTGGATGGCCACTATTTAGTAAAAGTGGTTTGAATTATCGACTGATTGTCCTTAAAAATGTGACTGCTACAATTAAATTATTAGCCCAGAAATATCCACAGAAAGCATGAGGAGCTTCTAGAGGGGAAGCCAGCACATTGGGAAGTTTTATCTTATATGCTGTTTTGTTCTTCACAAATTGTGAGTGCATTTTTAAATAATAGGTTTTTAGTAATATATATTTTCCATTATTATCACTGTATGACCTACAATGATCTACAGGCAGAAAATACAATTAGCTTGTTCGGAATGATTACAACACGAGAATACAAGAGGTTACCTCTTTAGACATGAGGAACTGAACTTTTATTTGAAGGAGAGAAAATAGATCTTTACGATGAGGGCAGTGTGCTTGTGTGTTTTGCTGGGTGATATTGTGATTCTGTAAATGATCCATGTAAATGACATGGATAACTTATTGGGCAAGCATAAAATTCAAAGAGCTACAGATCCTATTGGTTGATATGGAAGGCAAGGAGTGCATAATAATGACATCTATTTTTTTTCAGTGAGACAATGTCGAATCAATAATATGGATGAAAATTATATGTTACATATGCATCAAATAAAGCTGCCTGTGACATCCTTCTAGGATGTTGGATAAAAAAAAATATTCAACCTTTATACATATTTTCTTTAACTGGGGTTCAATCAAGTAGCCATTTACTTCCTAGAAAAAAAACAATAAAAAAACATATTCTATATTCTTACTAGTCCTACTTCATATTACATCTCGGTGAGGGATTATTTCCTAAGCATCCCCACTTGAAAATGATGAATGCACAAGGTTGTTTGAGAGCACTGTACCCAAAGGTATTATAAACCATATCTACAAAGCCTGTGTGAGTCATTATCTATAGCCTTGAAACGAACATTTTGTTAATTGAGTGTTCCCACTTCAGCATAAATGCGTCAGCTTGATTGCTTGTACTGTATCATGATGTTGGGCTTTCAGAATGATATGACTGTCTTAAGTTTCCATCCACCCACAGCAGTTCAAGTGGCTTCTAACTGTATTATTTCTTATATATTCTACACAGTAGTATCTACGAAATGAACTGAATATGTTGTTTACCCAATATAGTAAGAACTGTTACATCTGCTCTAAACTGCTCTAAATTATCAGCTGATTGTTTATTCAAAAACTATACATTTTGCAGTTTGAGCTTACTGCTGCTTTCTTTAAACCAACAGTATCACTAATATATTTTAGAACAGAATCCTAATCTAGACTGTTCTAATAATAGATAAGTCATACTTCCCCTTCACTATTTCCACTGATTAACTCATAAATACCTGCTAGAAAACATCTGCAGGAAATCTCTTACTAGGGTGATCGGACATTGTACAATCTGCATGGCTTTGCTTCCTGATTCTCAGTCCTGAACCGGAAGTTATCATATTGCAGATTTATAGGGGCTGCTTCAAAATCACCATTCAAAGCACTGTTTTTCTCTTTTGCTGGCATTAATTTGAGTTTTGGGGAGGTATTTGCAGATTTCTTCTTTAGACTGGCATTTTTAAAGCTGCTCAACTAGAAAGCTGCCATGTGATGACTTCTGGTCACAATGTCCAATGGCCCTATTCAAAGACTTCCAACAAGTATTTATGGGTGAATCAGTGTGGTAAGAATTAAAGTAAAATATAGTTAATTTATATATAGAACAGTTTAGTTTCAAAAAATGTTAATGTTATTGTCCCTGTTATGAATAAAACAAATTTAAAACTATCTGATAAGTTTAATGGTAGACAGCAGCTAGTGTAAAAGTATTTGTTGTACAGGATAAATTGTATGCTGTTTTAATCATGGGGCCCAATGACCTGAAGCACTGCATAGGGAAGCAGGGTATGACAGGGCAAGGAGGGCAGCCCACCCCCTTTCCCCCACCTTTTTTTTTTTACTGTTCCAGACGGCGAGCCAATATTTTATTCAATAAGCAGACAATGCAGCACAGACCCCACCTACTGACTGCTCCACATAAATAATAAATAAATAGAAAAGGAAAACACATGCATAGTACTTCAGAATAGCCAGTCCTGAAAGCCTCTAACTCCTGCCATCCTGAGATAAAAAAAACAATCTTTATGATCTACTAATGACTACTTATTGGGTCCCACAGCAAGATCACTGGGCCCCTAAACTTACGCAGTTTACATAACTTATACATAAACTTACGTAATTTCCTTATCAAGGAAAGACTCTGCAGAGCAGGGGCAGAAAGTGTAGGGTGTAAACTTAGGGCAAATTTACTGAGCACCAATGAACTGGCTAACTTAGCTTTAGCAGCATTAATTATTATGGCGTAACATCAGCTGTTTATATTGCACACACAAGGGGTGTGGCCAAGATTTGGGTACTGCATGCTTGTGTTCATGGGGGCCCCCATATAAATAACTTGTTCGGGGCTCCAAAGTTTTTGATGGTGTCAGGATCTGTGGGGAATTAAACTTTGGACTGTGTGCTGAACTGTGACTGCATTAACTTACTGAGCCATAAGAGGATCTTTGAGCAGTGTTTGTGCATCCAGCATCTCTGCCTGCTTCCCTCTTGTCTCCACCCATCTTGTTAATCGCATGTGTTGCTGGTCTAGTTATAAGAAGCCTTTATAAACCTGCTCCTTACAACTCCCAGTTGCTCGACCAGCATTGTTTCTTAGCATGATCTAACCTGTTATCCTGTAATTTTGTAGTTCCTGTGTCCCCTGCCTATGCCCTGTGTTCTTTGCCTGGTTTTGGTGTTCCTGCCTGGTTCCTTGCCCCTATTCTCCTGTCCCTACCTGCTACCTGTCTTGTGTGGATTCTCTGGTTTGACCTCCGGCCTGTTTCTTTGACCTTGTTTGTCTGCTGCCTGCCCCTAACCTAGACCACCCTTACGGACCTTGCCAGCCTTTTGTCAGCCCTGACCATTTTGGCTACCAGACTGTGCTTTATCTACTGTTTGCCTCACCACAGGCCTGTATTTGGACTCTGGTTTTTGTTCTGCATTTTTTATCTGTTCTGTTACTTGCCTTATTTTTTCCCCGGGTTACACAGCACATAGGCTTCTACCTGCTGGTCACTCACCCTTGGCCAGACCTGACAGGTGGCAACCCTGAATATAATATAAAAATATGAAAAAAATTTATATACAATATATATTATATAATTTACGAGACTTGCAAAGAGTTAATTATTCTTTGTTCCGAAAGATTTTTTTAAGACATACCTTCCCATCAGGTATATACGGAGTACCACAAACCAGCACCCAATGCAAAAAATGTTATAAAAGTCATAGATGGGGAAGAAATTGCCTTATTTCATTTTAAATGTAATATTTTTTCTTGGACACTATACTCTTTGTGATGCACACATAACATTTTTATATTGCCCCTCTTTTACTGGCACGGCTAATGATCCCTACCCCAGTTAAATATCTCATAGTGTGAACTTTTGTACTTTCTTTCTGTGTTCTTCTACAGCACAATCCTTCCATCATTGTCTGCTTTCTCTGTTGTTAGTAAATGGCATCATCTAATTCTGTTCTGTAGCTGATTTCTCAGTCCTTTGTCTTATTATGTTGATATTGGCATAAAAAGAAGAGTATGCTTTAAATGTGTCCTGATGGATTTACGCTTACAGCTTATGATGAACATGTGTTCTTTAGCCTATTGGCAAAGTAGTGATTTTTAACTAATGGATTTATTTGTGTATTGATGCATGCTTTAGTGGATATAATGTCACAACAAAACAGCAAATGGACACGTTGTGTTTTTCCATTGCTGAAATCAAGTGGCTTAGAGCATTTTTAAACTGACTATAGTGTGTTCAGTTCATAGGTGCTAATTAATGGTAATACCCCGCCAGGTATAACAGAGAACAATTGAGCCACTATCTTTAAAAGGGAGGGAGTATTGTACATAATCGGTACACAAATGTCTGTATATAATACAGCAGATTTATCTCCAACAAGAGTATACAGTGTATTATTCTGTAGCTTAAACAGCTCTAGTTTATTTCTCAATCTATTTAGAAGGTCATCTTTATAACCTGGGACATCTTTGCCCAAGTGTAAAATGTTAATTTATACAGTAGCTGAAGGAATTTTCCAACTATACTGTTGCATGATTTACAGATTAATTTGTTATGTGTCTTTGTTTGCATTTTTCCCATTGTAAGCCAGATTCAACTGCATGAGACGAGGTTATTTCAGCATTAACCTTAAGAAAACCCAATTGACGACAATGGGAAAAGTTTGAACCGAACAGGCTGGCATCAGTCTTCTTTGCTGCACCCGCAACAATTTTTGGCCTCCATTTTTCCCCATGCCGAGAATCATCCCCATGGGGCATCAGCGTATGAGTGCAAAGGATTTCTTGGCTTTATCTGTATGGATTTTGCAATCACACCCCCATTTTGCCCTTGCCTAATGATTTAAAAATTTTTAGCAGTAAGCCCAATTTTTTCTTTTTTTGCTTTAGTTTATATAGAAGTAGTGTACAACTCCATGGCAGCTGGGGAGCCATAGAATTGGCATCAACGGAACAATCGCAGGGGATGGCAAGTGCAGGTTTAAGTTGTGCTATGTTAATACCTAATGACTTGAAAGGTACATTCTAGCATCCTATTGGTGGAATTTTGGTGCAATATGATTCATGCATCAATAGGTTATAAATAGGGCTGCACAGGTGTGTTACTTACCTGGTCTGAGCTAGCTTTGTGGCAACAATGCCAGTTAAAGTTTACTCTCAATTTCACATGTTCACATCCAGCACTTTGAGATGTCAGTGGGAGTTATTTTTGTATTGTTTGTCCATCCTACTTGTCCCATGTTATAGCTCCCAACATTCCCATACAGTCAGGTGATCCTAGTGGTGGCCAATAAAAAACAACTTTGGAACGCAAGTTGCAGGTAAACTTAGTCCATGCAAAAAAACCCATAATGAAGTAATATAATTCCTAATGAATTCCCCTTCATATGCCCCAGAAAAAAATATTATATTGCGAAATACAGTTATGCAATTTTTTTCTTTGTTTATGAAATTGCATGACTTCATTTTCCCTACTGAGTGCTGGTTTGTGATTGTTCATATACCTGATGAAAAGGTAAATCATAATTCTGCTTTTTGTTAAAGTTTTCTATTTGATTTAGAAATATATATATATTTCTTTCATTTGTTGCATGTGTATGTGTTCTGTACAGCTGCCGGGTTTCTGGATTATGTGTATTAAAGCGGGTTTTAACACAAAATAATTGGTGTAAACATATTCTGAGTGGTCCTCTGAGCACTCTTGCAATTTATATTCATTCATATTCAACAGATCTTTGTGAAGGTCCTAACTGTGTACTGTCTATGAATTTCTTGTATTCATTTAAACACTGGTTTGCTGTCAGTTGAGCCTAAAGCTATTTACAGCTATTAACATTAAAAATGTTATCCCAGAAACCACTAAAAATAGAATTTTTATGTAAATAGGGAAAGTATTCAAAGAAACACTTCTATAAAATTTGGCTAGGTAGAGCAACTTAGAAAAATGCAAAATAAAATATATGAATACTCGAAGGATCAAGCAATCATAAATCAGGCCTTTAGTGATAGTGTGTTGGAGTATGCTTAACTGAAAAGGATCAGGGAATTTTTGAGGATAACAAGTTGTGTAACTAGGTAGTATCATTCAGTGGCTACTAAAGCTAATTAAGTACTTTCTTACGCAAAAAAGGGCTATACAGATAAAAGCATAATTCATAATTCAGAATGCAGTGCAGTTTTGGGCTTCAGTCCTAAAGAAGGATATTCATGATTTGGCCAGTGGCTAACAGTGCTTACAGGGCCACCACTACATTTCATTTACTGAAATATCCTTTTATTCATTATGTATTTTGTATGGTTTGTACCAATATATGTAATTATTTTACTTTTTTTATTTAAAACAATAACTCTTCATTTTAGGACTGTTTCTATTTTTGGTGCCTTTTACATAATAGTAACAATTTCCACATCTACACAGATTGGGTAATTGGCTGAGAGTGGATGTCAAAATGACAATTTTCCAAGAAGCTGAAATTTATTGGACCTATGAAAACCAAATAACAAACAGCCTATCAACATCTGAATTATATGTAACTGATGCACAGATTGCCTTATCCACAAGAAAAATATTTCATCATTAGAGGTTTTGTTCCCATAAGACATCGTCATATAAAAAGTAAGTCCAAAGGCCAACATATCACAATCTCGTATTAGTTTTAGATCTCCAGTGTAAATGCAGGTGCCTACAAAGTAGTGCATGCACTATTTCTGTGCATGTTATCAGCAAATTCACATCTTTGTTGGTAAATAGGGCACAAGTTTTTGTCTGTTTTGGCATCCGTGTGGAACTCAAATTGCATCATTTATAGCTCAGTAATTTTCTGAAATGGCATTAGTGTGTGATTAAATTGGCACATGCCCAACACTTTGGAATGTAGGCAATTAAAAACCTCTTGGGGAAGATGTATTATGCCTAGTTGTTGCAATAGAAAGCAAGGCCCATTCACTAATGGTTTTTCTGTGGTACTACTAATTCAAAGTAAGATTATACATTATTTGAATTGCTAAGTCCCCCATTAGGGGTAATTTTTCCTTCCCCAGGGCACAAAGGCTAGAAAGCTATCAACCCCCCCCCCCAACTTGCACATCCAAATGACACACAAGTTAGGGGACATACAGTGTATGGGAAGGGAAATGCCTACATTTCTCTTCCTGCCCACCCCTAACCAATGTAGCACTAACTAACACAGTCATTTGTGTCATTTGTCACTGTATTTGTAGGGGAAGCTGCGTTTTTTTTTTACTTTGTACACTGCCTTAAGATTCACAAATAACCCCTATTACCTTGCCCTGCATTAGTTGTAATATAAATATTACCCAACTTGCTTTAACAAATCAACACAAAGTAGTAAATGCTTTTCTACAAACTTCTGGGAATTTGTTTGAATATCTCAGTTTGATATTTAGTAAACCTGCCCCACAAGCCTAAAGATTAACAGTTCAAAAATGTAAGGCAAAATGTTGCAGTTGTACTCGCCAAAGTCATACAGTTGTCGTGTTTCGAAAATTTTTCGCCGTTTTGCAAATACGCCCATGACTAGAAATGAATCATGGCTAGGTTAATAGGTGCAGTGAGGAAAATAGGAGTAGCAAATGGCAACAGTACAGAGGAATGGGCAACAATGTGTAGCCCAGCCAAGAGCAATATGACTGTGGTGACACACCAAAGATTCCCAGTAAATACCCACACAAAGAGAAAGTATTCCCAGATTTATTACACAGGAATTGGGCTTAAAATGAATTATTAGTTATATACAGAGAATATCAACAGGCAGCAATGGCAAATGTAGTACAATGCAATATAAAATAAACTAGCATTTGTTTTATCACAAGTACATAAATACCTAATATTCAAAATGCATGTTTTTAGGAGCTCCCTTGAGGACTTAAAAAGCAGGCAACATTGGGACCCTTGGCCTTGAATGTTTGAACTTTGTATTATGGGTTATTATATAGTTATCTTTGGATCTAAGTACTTTTACTGTAATCCACCTTGTGTTGGTCAGCAATAATAATTCCACAATATAATATATATATATATATATATACTGTGTATATATTGGTTGCCTGTATCTCAGTACTGCTGCACACTTGCTACTGAGATGTGAGGCAGGACAGTCTGATAGTTGTTTGGGACCGCAGATCTCCCCTCCAAATTCTCAGCATTGAGCTGGTGGCTTGGAATGCCTCTGACTGGATATTACTCTGCTTCCCAAAGTGCACAGGGTGATCTCTGTCTGTCTCCCATGCAGCATCTACAGACATTGGCTTTTATCAGGGACCTTCAGTAGCTCTCAGCTTTTTTTTCAGGTGCCCTTCCCTTTTCTCTCCTCTTGCTTTAGGAGCACTTTCTCTCTAGAGCATGGCCTTCTGAGATTTGTAGTAAATACACAGTACTGTTTTATAATTACAAAGAAAAAGGAAATAAGTTTTAAAACTGCGAATTATTTAATTATTTTATTACATTCGGGTCTATGGAAGATGACCTTCCGGTAAATCGGATCTTAATAATGGGTTCCCAGATAACAAATCCAATACCTGTACATGCACTGATAGCCTTCTTAAAACAGAACATACCTCACATGCCTAATGCTACACACATAGCCCTAACTTAAAAGCAAAAATAACAGGCTTTAACCTTCACTTAATTATAGACAGAGACATGTAAATCATTCTTTAATGTGCTTATATGACTCTGAACTATTAGGCTGTATCTGTGCTATTAAACCAGCAGTTCTTTATATCTAGTTGGCCATAAGGTATGTGAATACCTTTGTGTTTTAAGAAAACTTTCAGTGAGAAGGGCTCTTTGGCTCTGTTTAGCCCTTCTCACCCTAGCTTCTGTATGGTACATGTTAGGAATGTGCTTGTAACAAAGAACTGAAGGTATCCCCATGAAAAAAGATGCGCTGTTGTATCCTCACAGTGTCCCACTGCTTGCTTTTTAAGAAGCACTTATTCATACTACTCCTCCAAGCTATTTCAGGACAAGCCATTTCAGGACAATGTCTCAGCTTATTGATCTAAAAATCTATATTTTGTAATCAGCCTAGTACCTTTGTCCATGAAAAAAATAATGGATGTTATACAGAAAAGTAAAAAAGGCAGAATGCAATATGTTATATACAAATGAATTCACTGTCAATAAAAATAACCCTCTGGGAATCTTATTACCAGGACTGGTGTAAGGCCATCTTAGCATGTCTTATTGATAAAGAAAGATGAGTTGACCTTCACAAATCAAAAGGGTGTTTTCTTGAAGGGAGTTAATATTATGGAAATCAAAAGCAGTGGCAGTTGTTTTAGGGAATATATTTAGCATTGCCATTAGAGCATGTTTATTTTATTAATCAAGGCATGTTAATGAATATTCAATCACAGGCAGAATGATAGGTCAGACAACAATGTTTTATTATTTAGTCCTTTTTATTTTACTGTTGTCTTAAACTACACTCAGTCTCATTTCCTAAGCAGTTGTAGACTTCATGGCGTGTATCACCAAAAACCCCACTCATTAACAAATACAACCTATTATTTGCCGTCTATTAATTTACAGTCTATGCTTGTTTCTAATTTTGATGACTGCTGACAACATTGATTAAACTATGCCAACATAGCAAAAAGGGAGGTTGTGCTCACCACTAAGCAATTTTAAATTATAATGCAATTGTTAGGGTGCAAAATCCTCTGCATTCACCCATATCTTTCTTTTTAATTGTTATAATTTGCCCAGTGTTTATAAATGAGCCCCCTTGAGTTTTTTTTTATCAAGAAAGCACATTTCCCTTATGCACATAATCTTTGTTTTTTTAATAAACGATTATGTTGGTTCTCTGTATTTACCTCTAATAAAATATTAAGGACATTAAAGGAGAATAACGTTATTGTGTTCAATATGTTCTGAAACTGACCTGATAGTGTTATTACAAAAGGGAGCCATACATTCTCATCAGACACCAACAAAACTGCATTTCAAAGTTTTTACTAGAGACTGAGGATCAGGGCAGGGGCCCTATTCTCAATGTCACATCAGGAAAAGGGTCCTCCTGGGTCAGGTTAGAAGTGTCTATTCATGTACACCTCTCCACATACATGTTATGAATAAACTTTTCTTTTAAAGCAACATCAGCCTCTCTGCTGCTGAGGCAGAGGCCCCAATGCCATTCCTCATCAGCCCCTTTGTGTTTACCTCGTTGGCATCACAGCAGGTTAAGAGGGGCCTCATCACTAGTGCAGAGAGCAGAGAGACTGAACATTTCTTCATTCTTTGTGCCACAGCACAGTAGAGTGAAAAGCTCAACTTTAACAAAAAAGTCGGCTTTTTCACAGTACAGGTATAGGATTCGTTATCCGGAAACCCGTTATCCAGAAAGTTCCAAATTACGGAAAAGCCATCTCCAATACAATCAATTTTAAACAAATGATTCTAATTTTTAGAAATTATTTCCTTTTTCTCTGTAATAATAAAACAGTACCTTGTACTTGATCCCAACTAAGATATAATTAATCCTTATTGGAGGCAAACAATTTAATTTTTAAATGATTTTTTTAGTAAACTTAAAGCATGGAGATTCAAAATACGGAAAGATCCCTTATCCAAAAGACCCCAGGTCCCGAGCATTCTGGATAACAGGTCCCATACCTGTACTGCACGTGTGCTGGCCCTGGGATTGCAAAGAAAGAAGACAGGTGAAAGATTGCTCGCATGCAGGTACCCCAAGCCGGTGCAGATTTCTAATGACAGGGGCACCAGTCTGGGGTATCAGGTAACTGATTCCAATCACTGCGTGGGTGCCTAACATTTTGGCACCCCCTAGTTATTATACCTTCCCTTCTCCCTTAAAGTTACCAAAGGCGGCTTTTTGCTGCCCCTGGTAACTGGCTGCTTAAGTCTACTAAATAATAATTTAAAATATGAAATAATAAAATAATTAAAATATTAAATAAGCCCAACAGGATAGTTTTGGGGTTTATTCTTTATCTACCCAATCCTTCAAATATCCAGACAAAAATCAGAGTAACAAATAAATGAAATAATTTTCATGTTTTTGTTGTTCTGATTTTTTTTTTGTCTGGTTTGTAAAGTCTAATTCTGTGTAGAATGTTGTGTGTTCTCTTTTATTTAGTGGACTATGGTAGTTAATATTTACAAAATGATTCACTAGTTTAGTGTTTTTAAGATAATATTTTCCTTCCATGTGCAGGTGTGAGAACTATTCATAGAGTTAAATGATTGTGGCATTTTCGCTGGTGCTTATGGTAATTAGCAGCATTTCAGACTATAAATAGCACCAATTGCAAATATGCTTTGAAAAGATTTTATACGGAAATCTGCTAATGAATATTGATCAAGTCAATTTTGTTGTTGCTTTTAACTTTGATTGAGTGGTGATGGTATGTTAAAGGCTCAGTGAATAAAATGGAACAAAAATAGCTTGTTCAGAAAATGAGTCACTGAATTTTCTCATTCATAACCATTCATTTTGATTTTGATTGGCACCTATTTACAACCATCTATGAAAAACAGCCACAAACCCTACCTTATGTGGTTTAGTAGTACTAATGCTCCAAGAAACAGGTTTTTATGGAGGAAACTAAATATCATATTCATATTCATTAGCCAATCTGTTGGGTTTTTATTCTATGACCAAAACAAGACTTTTCTGCTTGTAAAAATGATCCCACATTTAATCTCAGGGTTATAAGATGTTATCACTGTTGGCAGAAAAGAGCCAAAACTGGTATGAATTGCCTTTAATTATTGATATTAATGCTGTGCACAGATCTTATAATGTATGGTCACTTTAACACACAGGATGGGCCTTTGCTAAGTGGAAGGGAGACGTGAGGACATTATGGAACTACACCCTCCTTCTGTTGCGTAAAAATAAAATAAAACATGCCAAAGGTTCTTGCAAAACACATCAGAACAAAGGCTTTATTGTCCAAGACAATCCACAGTATTAATACTCACAAATCCAAATTAAGTATATGGTTATGCCCAGCAATTAGGTTACAGATACATTTAAGGAAGAGAACCCATCATGGGGGACATTTATCAACACTGGTGAAATGTTCTCGTTGGCAGTAATCTATGGCAACCAATCAAATTCTTGCATTCATTATTCAACCTGCAGCTTGCCTTAAACAGCCAATCACTGATTGCTATGGGTTACTGCCTATGGGAACATTTCCCCAGTTTTGATAAATGAGCCTACCTGTATTTAAAACATTCAGTTCCTTTTGCTTTAATTGAGTCAGACTGGATACATGCCCAGAACACTAGCTTTTGCTGTCATTCCAACTAAGGAACTGAAATGCCTTTCTTGTGTCACCGTCAGCTTCAAGTAGATGAGAGTTGAGATTAGTAACGGGAGGTATCTATAAAAATACAAATGTAACTTACATTTCTATTAAGGTAGATTATTTCTTCTGTAGAAGGACCAACAAAAAGCAAAAGCTGCAGCCCTTTGCAATTAACAAAGTCATTATCTATAAAATGTAGGTAACAATGTCAGTCTGTTCTTTCTTCTTTGGAAGGCAGTTGAAGTGTGAAGGTGTGTGCACATCTTTTGATTGAAAGAGACTGGCAAATCTTATGTGCAGAAGAACAGTCGCCTACCTCCTGCAGTGGCTTACAACCACAGTGATAAAGAAGTATGGTGGGATTGTCTTTACTTTAATACAACTTTTAAGTATATTGTCAGGTGGTTTAATTTTATATGTTTTGTGGGGATTTAGCTGGTAGCAGCCGGTAGCGGATGGAAAGCTGGGCTTCACAGACGAGACAGGCAACTCGGGTTGGCAACCAAAATGATCAGGCTCCTGCCTGTGCTTTATTTTCCACAGCAAACAATATATCACCATGTGGTATTTGAAAGTAAAACAGTTCAACAAAAGCCTCACCAGACTGTAGTTTCTACAACGGGTATAACCAAAACCTCACTGCCAATGCCCAGCAGTCCTTTTCTGGAGTCCCAGAATCAGGGGAGTGGTAGTCAGTCCAGCATACCCCTCACAGCCTCTCTCAGATACTCTCCCCTTGCTGCACACCCAGGCTCACCTTAAATGCTTCAGGTGTTGCCTAACTGGCTCCAGCATTCACTGGCCATACTACAGGGTCCTAGCCTCTCCTGCCCTAGAGATTTAAAGGAGCCAGTACCTCAGCCTGGGTACTATATATCTGCCATCCAACAGACAAACCTTTTTGTCACAGTTTATAATAATGTCCTTTCTTTTGTAATGTTGTCATTGTGTTTAGTTACTGGTCTGTTTTCTTATTTGTTTTTAATTTTGTTTAAAAATTGTTGTTAAACTGAAAACTAATGCTCAGGACCTGGGCATTAGGGATATTTCCGTAATTTGGATCACCAGACTTGGACCTCAAGTCTGCTAAAAATCAATTAAATATGAAATAAACCAAATAGAATTGTGTTGTCACCAATATGGATTTATACAGCTTAGTTTGGATCAAGTACAAGATACTGTTTTATTATTACAGAGAAAATGGAAATCACTTTTAAAATGTACAATTATTTGTTTAAAATGGAGTCTATGGGAGATGGCTTTCCCATAATTCTGAGCTTCCTCAGAATATAAAATTGAAGTCCTTTGCAAGTAAAATATGAAACCTCATATCTTTTTTTATTAAAACATCCATACCTGATATAATTGTACTTACAAAACTGAGTTGTCAATCATATATGTCACTGCATTCCCGCTCCCTCCTCACTATCTAAAACTGTGTAGCCAGTGCATGGGCCTGGGCATCATGGGGTGACAGAAAACTTTGAAGACTGAAGGAACCAAAATTATAATAACTTATATAGTGTACATAAAGTTTATTTTGCTCAATTAACATGATTGGAATGATTTGGAATTATTTCTTAAGGTGAGAAATTAAAGAGAAATTAAAAAAAAATATATATGGTGCTACTGACAAACACCTAGAATTGGCAACAAAAAGCACTTACATTACGCAGAACAACAGATGCAAGTGAGGAGAAAATGCCTGTGTTTACGCTGTCATATCAAAACTGAAATGCAATAAATGGTCTAAAGTTGTCCATATCTAGTAACCCATAGCAACCTTTTCTTATTGTTTTTGTTTTATTTGTGACAATGTAGGTTGGATACCTATTTTTTTTTTTAATTTTGACTTTTTTATTGAGAAAAACGAGTTATATAACATTTTCATGGTAGCTGAAGTGTGTATGGTTACATCAATAAATTGTACAGTTGTTGATCATGTATAAGTCTTACAAATCATTCTTTAGGGGAGGGAAAGAAGGGGGGGTGGGGGGAAGGAAAGAATGGGGGTGGGGGGAAGGAAAGAATGGGGGTGGGGGGAGGGTGTACAAGTCAGGGTCTTGTTTTCTCAGAGTCCTGACTTGCCGGGAGGCAGAAAAGAAAAATAAAAAAATGGATACATAGGAAAAAATAAGTGTTATGATTGGTTAAACTGAAACCAAACTAAACCAGGTGGGGTGCCTCTTTTTGCTCCACTCGATTCCTCTCCGGGGATCCGGGGTCAACCTGTGGGTTTTCATTTTGTTTCAATCCCGACTCGTCCCAGTGTCCCATGGGACTTTCAGTTGGGTTTTTCCCTCCCTTTCTCTTTCCTGCCTCCTGATTTCCTTTTGTTTTATATCTTATACCTATTTTTTATATTTAATGAGAAAAATGAGAATCAAGGGCTTCGGCTGAATAAAGCCCTAAGAAAGTACAAAATGTTTACATCTTGATTTGCAAGACTGGAATTCATGGGTATCCACACTGTATTCACTCCTCACACTAACTGAAAGTAAGGAGTCAGATAGTTGGAGACATAATAGCTTGGCTTTCAGATTGGGTTTATGTAGGTTTAACTAGTAAAACACTTTGCTGAGTATTAATATTTGTGTATAATGTATAAAAAGTTCATATTAAACTTCACGACTCCATATGCTGTTGCGCTGATTTGATTTCAATTCCATTTTTATGACTCATTTGCAGCATCACCTGAAAATAAATTGGGCAATGAATGCTAAAGCATAGAACTAGAGTATATGTATTACTGCGTGCAAACTCTTCTTTTAGAAAATGTGTCAGATTAAGCTGCTGTTTCCTACTGAGCTAATATATGAATCATGCCAAGGAACATGAAAATGAAGTTAAACACAGGAGCTGAAGTACTCTGGTCTGCGTAATTCATAACCTATGTGTGCAGCCAAGCTGTCCTCTTCAAACTCCTCTAATAAGCCAGCTAATTGAGATTCTGCTTTTGAAGATTGTGCTGCCAACACCCAGTCCTCTTCAGCACCAAGCACATGAATTTTCAGGAATGGCCCAGGTTTGATGTTTTATTTATATTTCATTTAACAGCTTGATTTCCATGAAGTGAAAAACAACAGTGAAAGCACTATAAATAGGTTGGGCATAGGCAAAACCCTACTGCCTCGTTTACCTCTCCTGGTAAGCTCTAAGCACTTTGGAGCCCAGGGGGGAAAGATTGCAAGGAAAGAATGAGTCACAGCATAGAAACACCAGAGCTTCATAAAAAATATAGTACAGCTATAGAACCTGTTATCCGGAAACCCGTTATCCGGAACGTTTCGAATTTTGGGAAGGCCATCTCCCATAGACTCTATTTAAAAAAATTATTCTTATTTTTAGAAATTATTTCCTTTTTTTCTTTATTAATAAAACAATACCTTGTACTTGATCCCAACTAACATATAATTAATCCTTATTAGATGCAAAACAATCCTATTGGGTTTAATTAATGTTAAAATGATTTTATAGTAGACTTAAGGCATGGAGATCCAAATTATAGGAAGACCCCAGGTCCTGAGCATTCTGGATAACAGATCCCATACCTGTACTGTAACAGTAGATAACACTGGCAATAGATATGCTGTTGTTTTATTTTAATTTGTAATAGTTTTGTTTTTTTTTGCCTTGCAACTTTGCAACTTCCATTTTAAATTCCCCTGCAAAATCTGCTAAAACTGGTTTTCAGGAGTCACAGACACAAGTGATCATGAAAATGTGGCCCTGTGAGGCTGAATTTTTAATTTTCTATTGCAGATACTACTTTTGTATTATGTACATGCTGCAGCCAGATCAGTGCTAAAAATGTCTAGTTTGGAAAGTTGCTGCACAGAAATCTACATAATGAAGACCATGTGCAAATGTTTTTAGAATATCACTTTATAAATGAACAACCCAGCTACCCCTTCAATGTATGAGTTACAAACATTATCTAGTAGAATTAAGTCTAAAACAACTGGACTTTTCTTGGCGTTTTTCTTGAAAACCTTTCACCACTTATCTGCGTGGGTTCTTTAGTTCAGTTTCTTTAGAATTACTACTTAATACTAATAGATACTGTATATCATGACCTGGATGAATGAGAATCTTCATAGACAGTTAGGAACATTGTTGTATATAAAACACTAGGATAAAAGCCAATTATATCCATAATAATTACATTCACAGAAAAAAAGCTGATTTTTTGGGTCAGCAGACAAAAAAAAATGCTCTTTGAGGCTACAATTGTATGTTATGTTATGTTATTTCGTATCTCCCTGTTCAGTCCTTTGCCTATTCATATTCCAGTCTCTCATTTAATTCACAACCTAGTTGCTGGGGTAAGTAAGACCCTACTACCCAACTAAAAAGCTGCTGAAAATCCAAACTGGAGATCTGCCAAACAAAAAGCTAAATAACTGACAAACCACGAAAAAATGAAAAATGTATCAGAATATCAATATCTACATCATAATAAAATTTAAAGTAATGATGACCCACCCCTTTAATAATTGCTACCTGCTAATTGGTTGCTATGGGTTACTGGCCCAGTAGCAAACTTTGCTCTTTTTAATACATTATCCCCACAGAGACATTCAGGAATCCAAGCACACTATGCAAGGCTAAAGAATGGCAATGGGATTAAGACAGCTTTCAGTGCTTAAATGTGATTTGTCCTTCCCTTTCATGATAAATGCCTATATCATTTGCAAATGCATTTTCAAGGAATTCAAGCTTTACATAATAGGGCACATTTACCTCCTCTGGGTTCTCACGCAAATCAAGCTGGGGCTAGTGTCTTTGTGTCCATTTTTTGTACTTTAAACATTTTTGGTAACTAGGGTCCCTTGTTACTAACAAAACAATGCACTTTCATTGTTAACTAAAAATGTGGCTGATAGGTTGTAAAATCGTCTCTAAAGGTGCCCATACACTATAAGATCCGCTCGCTTGGCGATGTCGCCAAGCGAGCGGATCTTCACCCGATATCCCCACCTACGGGTGGGTGATATCGGGTAGCAAGGGACTTAAAAAAAAAAATCCGATCGTTTGGCCTCGTTTGAGGTTATGGGGCAGTCGGTTCGGGGACTGCATCAACGAGCCGATGCGGTCCCCGATCCGACTGGATTTTCTAACCTGGCCGATCGAGATCTGGCCAATTTCAGGCCAGATATCGGTCGGCCAGGCCTCTCTGTTCTGCCCATACACGGGCCGATTAGCTGCCGAATCGGCAGCTATATTCGGCCCGTGTATGGGGGCCTTAAGTCATCCTTGGAAAACAGTGCCCCTAAAAGAGCACTCTTCTGAAGAAATGAATTTTTTTACTGAGTGGATAAACTACTTGAAATGATCTCTCAGCAGATTCCAGCAGTGAAGATTGTCTGGATATTGGCCATGTGTCTACTATATGTGTAGCTAGCAACCCAGCCATCACTGCCACTGAAATTTGCCAGATGGTAATTTCAAGCTGTTCTCCCCCCTAAGACATTGGGTCCTGGGAATGATGCCAGCTGATTTTTTTTTTTTAAATGAACTTTATGATACTTAGCACCTTCCCTGCAAATTAGCCTATGTGTAAACACTTATTCTTACAAGTTGGAAGGTGAGGAATATGGGAATACAATTAGGAATTTTCCATTTACATATTTTTTTTTAAACCTAATTTAGTTGCTGCAATTGTGCCAATTAAATCCTAGTGCTAAATTCTACAACGCTATTTCCTCAAAGCAACTAATTAAAGTACTGTATCTGTAATCTGTCACGTAGAGCTGCCTCTAGCCTTTGAGGCTTTTAAACATACATGTTGAAGTGCTTTCTAATTTACTACTACTACTGTTTTTAACACCATCAAGATAAAAAGTGTATGTATGCAATGCACCACAGTACAAGACATTTACAAGAGTCAGCTATTAGTCCAAAACAATTTTCTGGCAAAGGAAAAGAGGACCAAACACCTTGAGCCCCAGGTATGGGACCTGTTATCCAGAATGCTGGAGATCTAAGGTTTTTCAGATAAGGGTTTTTGACGTAATTTGGATCACCATATAACATTTAAACATTAAATAAACCCAATAGGATTGTTTTGACTCCAACAAGGATTCATTATATCTTAATTCTGGTCAAATACAAGTTACTGTTTTATTATTACAGAGAAAAAGGGAACAATTTTAAAAAAAAAATGTATTTTCTAAAAATGTAGTCTATGGGACATGGCCTTCGCTTAATTTGCAGCTTTCTGGATAAGGTGTTTCGAGAAAATGGATCCCATACCTGACCTGATTGACTGACACCCCTAAATATATAACTTCTTCTACATCTACATCACAGCACAGTCACCAAACTGACCTTATAGTATATTCCAATGCAGGGGCTTGAGGAATCAGAGTGTAAAGCGTCTTTAATTCTGTTATATAGCACAGTACTGTCCAAGATTTTCAATGCCAGCACCATTATTGCAGCACCAACCTCCAAACAGCAGACATTATCAGATTGTGGGTCTGCTGTTTGTCCTTCCTCCCCCACCCCAGTGCCGCCCACCTGCTGCAGAGACTCTGTAACACCAGAACCCTTCATTGATTTATTAACTAAAATTTGCTTTTAGGGGCTTTTTTAACCTTTTTGAAATGCGGCTACCACATGACTTTTATTCATGTGCACAACTTTTTTGATGCAACTGTGACCTTTAAAGTGTGACTACAAATCTTTTAACATATAAAAGAAAATGAGGAGCGCATCGCGGCCAAGGCCAAGACTAACCCCAACAAGTTTTTTAAGTATATTAATAGTAAAAAGATGCAGGTTGAGGGTGTGGCCCCATTGAGTTATAATAACAATATGGTTACAGCGGATACAGAAAAGGCAGATGTGCTTAACCAGTTCTTTTCTTCTGTGTATACAGTAGAGGAGCCAGAGTGCCACCCAATAGCTTCACTGTTGCCTCAGCTCCAACTACACAGTGGTTGGCACAGGATATGGTGCTTAAAGGGTTACACACGATAAATGTAAACAAGGCACCTGGGCCAGATGGAATACACCCTCGGGTACTGAGAGAGCTAGGGGCAGAATTACAGTGGCCCTTGTTTCTGATATTCTCAGACTCGCTTTCATCAGGTATGGTACCTAGGGATTGGAAGAAGGCGAATGTCATTCCTATATTTAAAAAGGGAGTAAGATCTCAGCCTGGCAATTATAGGCCTGTAAGTTTGACATCCGTGGTGGGCAAGTTATTTGAAGGCTTGTTAAGGGATCACATTCAAAATTATGTAGTGGAGAATGCCATTATGAGCAGTAATCAGCATGGCTTTATGAAGGACAGGTCATGTCAGACCAATTTAATTGCTTTTTATGATGAGGTAAGTAAGAAGCTGGACAGTGGGGATGCAGTAGATATCATCTATTTGGATTTTGCCAAAGCATTTGATACCGTTCCCCACAAACGACTGCTTTCTAAACTAACGTCTATTGGTCTTAGTGAAGTCGTTTGCACATGGATAGAAAACTGGCTACAGGATCGGGTACAGAGGGTGGTTGTTAATGGCACATTCTCTACTTGGAATAAGGTTCTCAGTGGGATCCCTCAGGGTTCTGTACTGGGTCCACTTTTGTTTAACTTGTTCATAAATGACTTGGGGGAGGGTATTATAAGCAATGTATCAGTGTTTGCAGATGACACAAAACTCTGCAGACCAGTCAATTCTATCCAGGATGTGACATCCCTGCAGCAGGATCTTGACCAACTGGCAATCTGGGCAGCTAAGTGGCAGATGAGATTTAATGTGGATAAATGTAAGATCATGCACCTGGGATGTAAAAATATGCAAGCCCCGTATACCCTTAATGGGAGTGCACTAGGCAAATCCATAATGGAGAAGGGCCTTGGAGTCCTTGTAGATAATAAACTTGGCTGTAGCAAGCAATGCCAGGCAGCAGCTGCAAGGGCAAACAAGGTTTTGAGCTGTATTAAAAGGGGTATAGATTCACGGGAGGAGGGGGTTATTCTTCCCCTTTACAGAGCGCTGGTAAGGCCCCATCTAGAATATGCTGTTCAGTTTTGGTCTCCAGTGCTCAAACGGGACATTATTGAGTTAGAGAGGGTCCAGAGAAGGGCAACTAAGCTGGTAAAGGGTATGGAAAGTCTCAGTTATGAAGAAAGACTGGCCAAGTTGGGTCTGTTTACACTGGAGAAGAGGTGCTTAAGAGGTGACATGATAACTATGTATAAATATATAAAGGGATCATATAATAACCTTTCTAATGTTTTATTTACCAGTAGTTCCTTCCAACGGACACGAGGGCACCCACTCCGTTTAGAAGAAGGGAGGTTCCATTTAAATATTCGGAAAGGATTTTTTACTGTGAGAGCTGTGAAGTTGTGGAATTCCCTCCCCGAATTAGTTGTACTGGCTGATACATTATATAACTTTAAGAAGGGGCTGGATGGATTCTTAGCAAGTGAGGGAATACAGGGTTATGGGAGATAGCTCTCAGTACAAGTGAGGGAATACAGGGTTATGGGAGATAGCTCTCAGTACAAGTGAGGGAATACAGGGTTATGGGAGATAGCTCTCAGTACAAGTGAGGGAATACAGGGGTAGGGGAGATAGCTCTCAGTACAAGTGAGGGAATACAGGGGTAGGGGAGATAGCTCTCAGTACAAGTGAGGTAATACAGGGGTAGGGGAGATAGCTCTCAGTACAAGTGAGGGAATACAGGGGTAGGGGAGATAGCTCTCAGTACAAGTGAGGGAATACAGGGGTAGGGGAGATAGCTCTCAGTACAAGTGAGGGAATACAGGGGTAGGGGAGATAGCTCTCAGTACAAGTGAGGGAATACAGGGGTATGGGAGATAGCTCTAAGTACAAGTGAGGGAATACAGGGTTATGGGAGATAGCTCTCAGTACAAGTGAGGGAATACAGGGTTATGGGAGATAGCTCTCAGTACAAGTGAGGGAATACAGGGTTATGGGAGATAGCTCTCAGTACAAGTGAGGGAATACAGGGTTATGGGAGATAGCTCTCAGTACAAGTTGATCCAGGGTCTGGTCCGATTGCCATCTTGGAGTCAGGAAGGAATTTTTTCCCCTCTGTGGCAAATTAGAGAGGCTTCAGATGGGGTTTTTTTGCCTTCCTCTGGATCAACTAGTAGTTAGGCAGGTTATATATAGGCATTATGGTTGAACGTGATGGACGTATGTCTTTTTTCAACCCAACTTACTATGTTACTATGTCACATGCACAACTTTTTTTCTCATTACAAATACATAAGTTAATGGGATATTTTCGTCACAGTGAATTTTCGCCACAGTTTTGCAAACATTTTTTGCCATGTTTCAAAAATAATTTAGACTGGGAAAGTTGTGTAATGCTTAGGTTCTCTAAGGCTGATGCCAGACATGGCGTAGGGCTGATATTTTCGGCAAGTGGAAAAACGCTTGGTGAAAATTCAGCCCTATGCCTGCTACTTGTGCCTGCACCCGAATGAATGGAATATGCTCGGGTGCAGGCACATGTAGCCGATATATGCATGAAAACACGTTTTTCCGCTTGCCGAATATATCAGCCCTACGCCACGTCTGGCATCAGCCTAAAGTACATACATAGCAAGAGACAAGACCAAAAAGCACATTTTCGATGGCCGTGATCTTTGGTCTCTTAGGCAGCACTGCATTAAAAACAAACAGGATTCTGTAGTGGAAATTACTGCAAAGCCTCAAAAATCCTTCTAAAAAAGCATTGTCTAAACACAGTTTGTTGCTACATCTACAAATGCAAGTTAAAACTCTACCCTGTGAGGAAGAAACCATATAGAGACATGGTTCAGAAACACTGTTGCCTTCTCTGGGCCCAAGTTCAGTTAAGATGGACTAAGGCGGATCCCTAATGGTATTGGGGGTGCATTAGTGGACATGGCATGGGGGTCTTGCACATCTGGGAAGGTGCCATTAATGGTAAATGATATACAGTATACAGGTTTTGGAACAATATATGCTGCCACCCAGACCATGTCTATTTAGTAGACAATGCCTACATTCTGCAATATTACAACAGCATGGTTCTGAAGTATCTGAGCCCGGATGCTAAACTGGCCTGCCTGCAGACATAGGAGACTCTGAACTGTTGAGCAGCTGAAATCCTATATCAGGTGAAAATAGGATAACATTGCACTTTTTTAAAACTACAGCCATTAATCTCAGTTCCCAAACAGTTACTGAGTGTTGTTAAAAGAAGAGGTGATGCAACACAATGGGAAACATGACCCTGTCTCAACTCTTTTTTAAACATGTTTCTGGCATGAAAAATGTACATATATTTTTCAGGAAACAATATTTTTTTCAGATTAAATATATGGTTTAAATGATTTGCAAATCATCTCATTCTCTTTTTATTTATACTTTATAGTGTCCCAACTGGCAGGGGTGTATTTAGATATAAAAAGAAAAATCAAGTCCCCCAGCAAACAATGTGACTGAGTAGTAAGAGAATGCTGCACCTACCCCTTAGCTCAGAGGCTCTAGGGAAAAAGCAGGGTACTTTTAAGCCCCAGCTCATTAACGTACACCTGAAAGTATTTTAAAGGCTACATAGCAGCTAGAAGCAGTATTTGGCTACAATTTGTACACAAAACACCGGAAAAGATCACCAGCGCATGGTCTAACCACACTGTAGTGTTGACCAGCTGCTAGAAACACCCTTGTGCCAGCGCTTGGTCTAACCCACATTCTGGAGCTGAACAGCTGTTACAAACAATAAAAAGTCATTATTTGTACACAAAAAGAAAAAGAGAAAGATTACCAGCACTCAGTTTGCCTTTAAAAATAATTTTGACAAAAAATTAGGTGTTAGTACCACACTTTGGCCAAAATATGTAAGCTCACGTACCATATCAAGGCCCCCTTTTGGGGTGTATTTTGGTCTGGTGCCACCCTAGATACCGGAGCTAAAAACGCCCATACGTCATGCTTCCCTATGTGTTTTTTCCTCACACCAAGTGCACTGAAGTCAATGGGCATTTTTTCCCCGCAAAAAAAAAAAAATTTATTTTCAGCAAAACAAAACATGGTGAAATTGTAGCGCAAATTTGCTAAAAATGTCATCACTCATGAAACCGCAAATTTTGCTCATTCCTAATCAGGATCGATAAATACATAATGTTATTTTGTCAATATGACCCTTACTATACCTTTTCCAGGTGAAAAGCCCTAGAATAAAGTTCATAACATTTACTATTACTGATTTGCTATATATTTCATGATTGCGTTGCATTAATATGTATTGAATTAGTGTATTACTTTACTTTACCTCCTAGTGCCATCTAGTGTGAATTTTCAATATTAGATTAGATGTAACAGCCCATTAGTATCTATTTTTCTATCTATCTATTGGCCTACAGTGTGTGTATATATATATATATATATATATATATATATATATACACATGACATGTCGATACTTGACACCGGGTACCAGTTTCACCCATCCGAGGACTGGACAGAGATATAAGATTAGGCATCATATCACATGTACACACGTGATATACTTGATTACCTACTTGTGCGGATTGTCATTTGTAGGCAAGACTGACTTGATGTTGAGGTTACGAATGGATGCGCACAGATCAGCCATCAATACTGCTTTCCAGGACAATAAGTCCTCTAAACCGGTGGCTAAGAACTTTTTAGAAGTGGGTCACCGGCTACCAACCTTTAAATACATTGCCATTGACCATATACCTATGCCTAAAAGGGGTGGTAATCGGTCACGGTTGTTATTGCAGTGGGAATCCTTTTGGATAAAGAAATTGGAGACCTTGTCCCCGAAAGGTCTTAATGAATATTGTTCCCTGAATTGCTACTTACCTGTAAGATAGAGTGGGATGCAATTTTGTACTGTGTAGTTTCAAGCTCTGACATATGGATATTGGTATATTTGTGAATACGTACTTTGATAAGTTTTTTAACAGTTTTGAACTTTTTCTGACATTTTGAGTTTTGTATTTGTGATATTTGGTCACGGGTCTATAGTGGGTGTATTTTTTGGTTTAGCCTGATGGGGCACGTTCACTGGTGCTCACCTGTGTGGGAGGGGCTTTTGTTACCTATAAATGGTGGAGTTCCTTATATATGTATTTTATTGTGTGTAACATCTTGATTAAGGTCCCAGACCAGGACCGAAACGTAGATGTGATGTATTTTTATAATGCAATAAATTGAAGTGGGCATTAATGGAGTGCGCAGTACTTTTGGTGAGAGATATATATAGATTTTTTATTTTATAATTTTTATATATATATATATATATATATCAGCATAACTGCAATAATACATTGTTCACAAAATATGCCACACCTTCTCAAGTACTCAATTATTTTATTATTACTAAAACAGATGTTTTATATAACTCTAGTTATTGTTTTTATTTGTTTGCTTACTAGCTGGGCACCCTCTCATTGGAAAGTGAAGATTTGCTATGTTATATGTAATACCCCTCAAAATGAGGTGAAAGGGATGTCAGTAAGGATGGCAATCAACAAGGACATATCAATAAAGAAAGCAAATACAATTGTTACTGGGGCCCAGGAGTACAGGGGGTCCAGTGAAAGTTCTGAATGTTATGCACTTTTAACATATGTGGACACACCAGCTCATCCACCCAGACATTTGCAGGACTTAGCTCTTGGGCACAGTATGATATATGACTATACTTGCACATAGTCAACATATCAGTACTAACAAATATTTTCTAGCTTTGAGAAACAATGAAATATTGTTACAAGGGATATTTATTCTCTTTATATAGACATCGGAAAGCATCCTGTCAATATTTTTAGTTTCTGCTCATAAATAACGCACAAAATAACGCACTATATTATTGTGTGTGTTTTTACAGTAAAACCTGGTAACAAATTCCACTTATCACTATTCTTTATTAAAAAGTTCTCACTTTTACCACAAGATGGCACTATAGACGTTACAGATCTTTGGATTATAAATTCTATTATTTTCTAAGATATATTAATGAGTTTACTAATGGCTCTTCAAGAAAAAGACTTAATTATTATTATTATCTTTTATACCATCTAAGCATATTTCACATTGATATTATTGTTCATTATTACCACCTTCCCTGCTTTAGTAGAGGTACAGAGAGGTACAGAGACCACATATTCATGAAATGATTTCAGGTTGTATAGTTTAAATCAAAATTTAATGGGTGAGTGAGAAATAAAAGTACCTGTATGTATCAAAATGTTGAAATATTTAGTTTTATGGGATTTTTATTGGAGCTGTAACCCTATCTTTGCTAGAATAGGCCTTATCCAGCTAGATAAATGAGTAGTTAAACTGCAACTCGCTTGTGCTCTATAGGAATCCAGAGGTTCTTTGCAAAAACACAAAATAGACCAGGCTTTATTGTTCAAGATAATTCACAGGGTTAATATACTCACAGATCCAATGAGGCAGTGCAGAAATAAATGTCAGATGGTCAATGTCAGTACAGAGAAAGAGGTCCTCCACTTAACAATAAATTTTAAGCCATTAAGCGAAGGTGTAATGAGACCAGTCCCCTTGTTTAAGACAGAATTTCTTAATGTTCTATATATATTGATAATGGAAGAGTGCAGAGGGGCTCTTGTTGTTGTCTATATGAATTTTGTGGTTACAGTTTCATTGCCCTCCTGCCTAATGGTTTCAAATTAAGTGGTGAGCACAACTTTCCCTTTGATGGAATGTCAGTAGAGTCAATGCGGAGATAGCACAATGTGACACCATCTGGAGATAGCTTGGGAAGTTTAAAGTTCACCTCTGGGATTTAAATGCCTCATGTGGTTCGGATCCTCTAAAGCAGACATAGATCAAGGAGAAGACTATGCCTGAATCCCTCTTCAGTACTGCAATCCCTTCATTTATGCTAGCAGGACCTACTGCCTTCCATCTGTAGTTTGAGCACAACCTGTTCTTTCTAGCAACTGTAGATCTATCTCACTGTCCTAGAAAGTGGTATAACATTAAGTGGTATATTTATTATGCTGTGTAAAACGATTCACCGAATAAACAGCACAAAAAGCTGTGTATAATAAATGGAAAATATTGCTGTCCGAATGCCAGATTTTACGCCGTTATTTTACATTAGCTCCACTGGAAAAAAAATGTTATGCCGATTTTATGTCGGTTTTTACATGGTGAAGCCTGGTGATATGTGGCGAATTTTCTCGCCGTTTTTTACACAGCATAATAAATATGCCCCTAAGTAACCTGTAGCTGACTAAAGCCTTGTTCACTGGGGTTCCTATTCCCTGACTTCACAAGAAAGGTAGTCCCTCTAGGGCAGAACACTTACTGGGCCTTGTTGATTCTAGGCTCCCTTGAGCACATCCAGCTGAGTCAGCCACTAAAGGCCAAAGTAGGGTTGCCACCTGTATGGTTTTAACCCAGACAGCCTGGTTTACAGAAGGGCTGTCCGAGTCAAATATGTAATAGGCAATATGATCCAGGACTTGAAACTTGTCACAGAAGCTCCCCTTCTTGGATTTCTGCCCTACTTTGTGAGTTAAACTTTAGGTCTGGGGCAACATACAAAAATTAGGGGAAAGCAGGTTGTAGGTAGCTCATACTGTCCATCATGACAGGGTCTGAATGATAAATCTCTAATTACAGTATCTCTATATATTATGCAATATATCAAGTGTGATATAAAGTGTAATAATTATTCATATGTATTAAAATAATAGATAAATACAAACTATGACAATACATACAAACTAGAAAGGAAAGTTTGAGAACAAACTTCATGTTGGTTTGAAAAACATGAAAGCACTGAATGAAATCTGATTGGATATTGTTGGCCCCACCCAGTGTTTCTAACCTTGGACCACAGTTGTATAGTAAAACTACTGTGCAAATTTTGGGGACCCTGGTTTTAAAAGTGTCTCAATGGTTATTATATGATCCCTTTATATATTTATACATAGTTATCATGTCACCTCTTAAGCGCCTCTTCTCCAGTGAAAACAGACCCAACTTGGCCAGTCTTTCTTCATAACTGAGACTTTCCATACCCTTTACCAGCTTAGTTGCCCTTCTCTGGACCCTCTCTAACTCAATAATGTCCCGTTTGAGCACTGGAGACCAAAACTGATCAGCATATCCTAGATGGGGCCTTACCAGTGCTCTGTAAAGGGGAAGAATAACCCCCTCCTCCCGTGAATCTATACCCCTTTTAATACAGCTCAAAACCTTGTTTGCCCTTGCAGCTGCTGCCTGGCATTGCTTGCTACAGCCAAGTTTATTATCTACAAGGACTCCAAGGTCCTTCTCCATTATGGATTTGCCTAGTGCAGTCCCATTAAGGGTATACGGGGCTTGCATATTTTTACATCCCAGGTGCATGACCTTACATTTATCCACATTAAATCTCATCTGCCACTTAGCTGCCCAGATTGCCAGTTGGTCAAGATCCTGCTGCAGGGATGTCACATCCTGGATAGAATTGACTGGTCTGCAGTGTTTTGTGTCATCTGCAAACACTGATACATTACTTATAACACCCTCCCCTAAGTCATTTATGAACAAATTAAACAAAAGTGGACCCAGTACAGAACCCTGAGGGACCCCACTGAGAACCTTATTCCAAGTAGAGAATGTGCCATTAACAACCACCCTCTGTACCCGATCCTGTAGCCAGTTTTCTATCCATGTGCAAACGACTTCACTAAGACCAATAGACCTTAGCTTAGAAAGCAGTCGTTTGTGGGGAACGGTATCAAATGCTTTGGCAAAATCCAAATAGATTATATCTACTGCATCCCCACTGTCCAGCTTCTTACTTACCTAATCATAAAAAGCATTTAATTTGTCTGACATGACCTGTCCTTCATAAAGCCATGGTGATTACTGCTCATAATGGCATTCTCCACTACATAATTTTGAATGTGATCCCTTAGCAAGCCTTCAAATAACTTGCCCACCACGGATGTCAAACTTACAGGCCTATAATTGCCAGGCTGAGATCTTACTCCCTTTTTAAATATAGGAATGACATTCGCCTTCTTCCAATCCCTAGGTACCATACCTGATGAAAGCGAGTCTGAGAATATCAGAAACAAGGGCCACTGCAATTCTGCCCCTAGCTCTCTCAGTACCCGAGGGTGTATTCCATCTGGCCCAGGTGCCTTGTTTACATTTATCGTGTGTAACCCTTTAAGCACCATATCCTGTGCCAACCACTGTGTAGTTGGAGCTGAGGCAACAGTGCAGCTATTGGGTGGCACTCTGGCTCCTCTACTGTATACACAGAAGAAAAGAACTGGTTAAGCACATCTACCTTTTCTGTATCCGCTGTAACCATATTGTTACTATAACTCAATGGGGCCACACCCTCAACCTGCATCTTTTTACTATTAATATACTTAAAAAACTTTTTGGGGTTAGTCTTGGCCTCGGCCGCGATGCGCTCCTCATTTTCTATCTTTGCCTTCCGGATTGCTGTTTTACAACACTTGTTATAGTGTTTATATTCATTAAACGCAGGTTTGTGATTGGCTGTCAGTGGCTCTGCCCACTATTTCTACCTTTCAACCGCAAATACCATTGAAAGTCAATAGGTAAAATCTGATTGGCTGTTGGTGGCTCCATCCACTTTTTTAAAACATGAATATGTAGTCACCCAGTGAGTGACTGTGCAAAGTTTGGGAACCCTGTCATCAAACCAATAAAATTCAATAGGTGAAATCTGATTGGCTGTTCACAGCTCCACTCACTTTTGGGCATCCAACAAACATCATATTTTCATTCAGGCTGACCCCATGACTATGTAATTCAAGTTTGGGGAGTGTAGCCTCAAAGCTGTATTGAGATTGGCAGCAGTTTCAATTTCCCCATTAAAGTAAATGGGTGAAATTTGATTGGCTCTTGTTGGCTCCTCCCACTTTGGGTCACCCAACAAATGTTGCTGTTTCCTTCAGGGTGACCCCATGAGTATGTTATTCAAGTTTGGGGAGTGTAGCTTCAAAGCTGTAAGAGTGGCAGCAGTTTAAAAAAGTCAATGGAACTGGGTGTTCTGAACGGCGCCACAAAAATACAGGGGGCGGGATCACTTAGAAAAGCACAAGCTTTTGGATGTTGTACCCCTAAAACTGTAGCAGAAGTAGCATTTAGAAAATGTTCTTTGAACTTTTCTTCTTTTAAATGTATTTTCAAAAGAAACAAATCGGGAATATTTATCTGACTGTGTAAGGGAGATTTATAAGGCTTTTCACTCTACTGCATTCCCATCCTGGAGCCACAGCAAAGATCCTAGAAATGGAAGAAGACCACAACCTGAGGCTCCTACAGAAGTACTGCAGACTGGACAGTTTTCATTGAACAGGAACACTGACCTGGGGTGTCAGGTAATACACTAAAATAAATAATTTGCCAGGCATGGATTTGTAGCGAGTTTCCACATTTCAGCATTGGCAGATTATTCCACGAAATAGGTGACAACGTTTTCAGTGAAAATTACTGCCCGTGTCAAAAAAATCTTTTGGTAAATGTTTTATTAAGTACCTTTTAAGTCAATTAAGGACTCTTTTATTTTACAGCACATTTATCTGGCCATAGCAGCACACTTTCCTATTTTAATTTGTGTATCCACTGTGTATCCGCTGTACTAAATCAGATGGGAACTGATTCTAGGAGGGTGTTGTCACTAAAAATAATAAAATACGTCATTACTATACCCTGTTTTATAGTATTGTATATGATTGTGAAATAATAAAGATGCTATAAAAAGACTAAGAATATTTCAGCATTGTTCTGCCAAAGAAGATGTAGTCAGAGTTGCACTGCACTACAGAATCTGGAAATGCTTTAATTCTAACAAAATGTATCAGATGCTATCAATGTAATTAGGCTACAAGCCAACATTGATCCATGGCATTTCATTCTTTGTCTCATTTTGACAAATATTTCAAGGGGAACACAATAATTGTAATTTAGATGTAATAAAGATGATATCAAAGTTTCTACACGTCAATGGTGATATAGATTAGAAAGACCAAAATGTTTTCAAACTCATGTTGATTGCAATGGGCCCTTTATACCAAAAGAACAGGAAATCAGCACATACAAACACAAAACGACCATTTAGAAGCAAACTTTTATTTGCTTTGTTATGGCACAGTACTGCGCATGGGCCGTCCAATTCTTTTGTCTCTCTTATGCCATTGTCAGAGGTTCCCATATTCGAAACACAAAGAAAACCTTAAGAAAAGACCATTTAGACCTTTATCTCAGGTAGGTAGTCAGATGTTGGCACACAAAAAGCAGTGTAACTGGGAATAAAGTAGGCACAACAGATAACAAATAGTGCTTTCATGAAAGGGTTGTCCTTTTCTGAAAAAAAAAAAAAATATATATATATACGTATAAATATAAGGTGCACACCAGGATCCTTTAAAAATAAAACATTACTTTTATTAAATCATGCTGATAAAACAGGCCAACGTTTCGGTCTCCACTTAAGACCTTTATCAAGACCATATATACTATTAAAATCAACGAATAAATAGATAAAACCTGTAGCACTCACTCAACCACACGCACCCACCCCAATCACATGACAGGAGAGGAAACCCTGCAACTAGAATAAATAATAGCATGGGTCAGATGTTATACTGTACATGGGTGCAGTATAGGAAATACAATAGATTAAAAACAAGTTCATGCTTTTCTACTAACATAGAAGCTGCATCGCACAGAACAGATACAGAAAAAGATACAGAAACTTTACACCTAAAATAGTAACATTTGTAACAAATGTATCAACTTCTCCAAAGCACCACCCAGACAGTATCTTGCAACAGGCACTTAAAACTGCACGGGAAAGGTGTACAGGCACTAAGAGCCCTAGGACTAGCGAGGCGCTGTTGGTTTTTAGTACCAAATATAATCAGAGCACTAGATCTCTGGGCAAAGTTGTTAGAGATCAGTGGAACATAATTGGCGCTGACAGTGATTTAAGGAGAATTGTCCCAGAACCACCTATGATCTGCTATAGAAGGGGTACCAACCTTAGGGATCTCCTAGTCAAAAGCGATCCGGTAAAATGTTATTCTCAAAAACGTGGCACTTGGCTCACAGGGGCGAAACAGGGATGTTTTCATTGTCCAAATTGCACTTCGTGCCGATATATGACACCGGGTGAGTCATTTTTGCACCCACACACAGGGAAACGGTATAGGATTAGACATCATATCACCTGTACAACTACCCGTGTAATTTATTTAATTACATGCCCCTGTGGGCTTTCTTATGTGGGTAAGACTGATCAAACCCTGCGGTTGCGGATGGATGGGCACCGCTCTGCTATAAGTATGGCCTTTAGAGATGACACAACCAATAAGCCTGTGGCCAAGCATTTTTTGGAGAAAGGGCATAGATTGCCTACTTTTCATTACATTGCCATTGATCATGTCCCGCCTCTCACTAGGGGTGGTGACCGGGCCAGGGTACTGCTCCAAAGAGTGGTGTTTTGGATTAAGAAGTTAGGCATTTTAGCACCAGTAGGGTTAAATGAATACTGTTCTTTCCTGTGCTTTTTAGATCATTGGTGAGGTGGTACTTTGGAGAAATTGATACATTTGTTACAAGTGTTACTATTTTAGGTGTAAAGTTTCTGTATCTTTTTCTGTATCTGTTCTGTGAGATGCAGCTTCTGTCAGTAGAAAAGCATGAATTTGTTTTTAATCTATTGTATTTCCTTTACTGCACTGTCTTAAGTGGAGACCGAAACGTTGGCCTGTTTTATCAGCATGATTTAATAAAAGTAATGTTTTATTTTTAAAGGATCCTGGTGTGCACCTTATATTTTTGGATTTTTGGATAACTGCATACATAGAGGTAGCACCCAGGCATGGTGATTTGTAAGTTTGGTGTGCTGAAAGAGTTTTGGACTGTATATATATATATATATATATATATATATACACAAGCCTTTAGAATGCAGAATAGAGTGGGAACAGTAGTGAAGCGAGGACAAGACAAGGACAGAGCAAGAATAGAATCAGGAGCCAGAGCAGAAAAACCGAGAGCTAGGGACAATGCCTCAGTGCCCTGCTGCATATGCCAATGCTTAGGTACGGGTAGTGAGGAGGGCTGTCCTTATATAGGACTGGGTCAGCCGTGGTTGGCAGCGGCCCTTAATTCTTAAAATGGCAATTTTCTAATTAGAGTTACCCAATAGCACATACTACTAAATAAGTATATTTTTATGAAAATGGTTTATTTATATGGAGTAGTTTTTATATGGAGCATTTTTCATATGAGCTTGTTTATGCAATATATTTTTATAGAGACCTACATTATTTGTGGGCATTCACATGGCTTGAAGTGTCTTTCATGCAAAGGAAATATTGTTCTTGCAGAGGAATCATTTTTTGCTTTGCAAATATTCTGTTTTGTAATTCTTGGTCATTCATTCACAGGGACTACATTTCTAATCAGACACAGAAGTGCCATGCAAAAGTAACTTATACAACTATAGGGACTTTCCATCAGTACATCTTATAAGGTAGCTTTAAACATCCTACTCCTCAGACACTCCCAGTTGTGATTTCTTTATAATGCAGTTGCTAGTAAGTAACTGCGACCAATGAGTGTTTCATTGTAAATCTTCATCCAGGAAGAACTGTGCAAACATTTATGAAATCTAGTATCTGAATGCTTGAGACCTGAGTTTTCTGGAAACAAGATTGTTCAGTTGTTAGTGCCTTAATAAAAACAAACCAATAGAATTGTTTTGCAATCAACATTGATTTATGATAGCTTAGTTAATATCAACTACAAGGTACTGTTTACAATTACAGAGAAAAATCAAACCAGTCAATGAACTATTTATTTAAATAGGCCTTAATGAGAAAGGGCATTCCACTATTTTGAACTTTCTGGATAATGGATTATATACCTGTAATAATTATAATGTAGGAACATTGTCTAGTTATATAATTATAAAGCTGATGTAATGCAAATATTTAAAAAATCTGAACCTGGCAATTATGAACCACAGACTGTGCCTAAAAATTGTGATTGCTTGTTATGATGAAGTATGTAGGACAGTGGTGTTGCAGTAAACAACACCAGGCTTGCACTTAATACTAGACTCAATAATAGACTATAATAGACTATGATTAAGTGCCCCTATTAGGCACAAATATGTAAGGCTTATTTTGATTTGTTTGGGATGCTTTTTCCTTGAATAAAAAACTATTTCTTTGAACTGCACTCTGTTGGAATGTAGATTTTAGTGCCTGCTGTGGCTCCTTGTTTTTTTTTACATTACAGCCTTAAGCTAAAGGTCTGGGGCATGTGCACCTGGACCCGCCATCTTCATTAGTCAGTGAATTCTACTGTACATTTATACTGGATGTGTCAAGGAAGATGCTGTAAAATTAGGGTTTCAGTAAGCATGCATATGTTTGCACATGGATAAAAGAATGGCTAAATTATTTTGTACAGAGGGTGCACTGTCTACTTGTAAAAGTCAAAAACAGAATATAGAAGGAGTAGTTCTTAAACAAGATATTGGTTTATTGTAAAATGTAGAAGCTCAGAACTTACAACTTGATTTTCACATACACTGTCCCCCATGTTGCTGCAATCCCTACCTCTTAACTGCTTAGAGGACCGGACGACTTCCTTTTCCTCCTCCAGATATATCCTCCTAAAGAAAAGCTTTATTAACCACAAAGTAACACAAACAGAGGACAAGAACAGGAACAATGTTGCCCATTTTGTCTGTAAACTAAAACAATATACAGGTATAGGATCCACTATCAAAATTACATGACTTCATTTTAATTACATAATTCAATTTTAATTCCTTCTTTCTGTAACAATACAATAATAAATCCTACTGGATTTATTAATTAATTAATTTTTACATTCATTTTTAGTTTGTTTAAAGTATGTGATCAAAATAAAAAAAAGACCCCTTATCCAAAAAACCCCAGGTCCCATGCATTCAGGATAATAGGTCCAGTACCTATATTTACATACATGTCCCCTAAAATACTTATAGTAGAATGTTTTTTTGATGGTGCCACAGGGTTCTGTATCGGGTCCACTTTAATTTGTTCATTATTGATTTGGGGCATGGTTATTAGTTCCAGGATATTTCATCTTTGCAGGGGCTCTGGACAGACTAATGGCAGATAAGAAGTTTGAAGGAAGAGAGAGCATTCTCCCCCAAAACACTGGTAAGGTACTATCTTCAACAGCTAGTGCAGTTTGGGTCTTCAGTGTTTAAAAGTGATGTTAATGAAATAGAAAAAGTCCAAAGAAGAATGACTAAAGGATATGGGAACTCTCTAGTGCTTTATTCACCAGTAGATCTTTCAAACAGATATGAATCCATGAAAAATCAGAAAAATTATGTTTCTTTCTAACACATGGACAGGGTTTTTTTACAGTAAGTTTTGACTTGGCCAAAAGGGTGAAATTTATGGATGAGCGTCTTTTACCAACATCAAATTACTATGTAATTCTAGTTCTTGCTGTCATGCCTGGATAACAGAAAAATACACATAATCTGTTGTCGTTACATAATCACTGATTATTGGCATACAAGGACTAAAGTGATATGACAATCATTATTTTTATTTTCTCATTGTTTTTGTTTTATTATCTTATCTTATTTATTATCAGGATGCAGTATAACAATATAACTGAAATAGATCTTTTTTTTATTATTATTAGGATTAATATTGCTGAAAGAAACCTAAAAGAGCCACTATAAACTAGTTTGCTGATACCTGTATTACTTTTAAAGGTTTAATAATATTTTAAAGGCTTTTATGGTATGTACAGTATTTGTTATGATTTCCTATTAGCAATTAGGAAGCAACTTTCAGTTTTAAAAATGCATGGAGACTGTGTAATAAATGTGAAGCTGAACATTTAATTATCTGTAATGATTGTTATTTTCTAGAGATGTTTTCATATCTAATGCCTGGGTGTTGGGGTGTTTGCCATGATAATTAAGTGATGCCTTGTTAAAAGGGATTTAATGTTTTACAAATAGAATTAAAGGACTTTTTGCTCACTAAACCTTGCTAAACATGTTAGGGCTCGTTTATTGACAGCAGGGTGCAAAGTGCTAAAATCAAACCTACTTTCTAGGCCATACAACCAGTAGGGCACACGTTATTTTCTGTAACGAAAATCTCAAAAAAGAAAGAAGCACATAAATAGGAAAGAGCTGTAATATTAAAAGGGTATCATGAAATTTAATAAAAGTGGAATGGTTAAAAGTACAGACATCATCCAAAATACATGGAAAGGAAAACACTTAACTTGTACCTTCTTTTTCCAGTTGAGGGTAAGCATTTTGGAATTTCAAAGGGATGCCAAACTAGCTTGTTCCCTGTTACTACAAATGTTTTGTTCTAACCACCTACATTTACTTGATCACACTCACTGTTTTCTTATGGCATTTACTTATTTGTGTCACAGGGAATGCTTCGATCCCTAAGCTTTTGTGCTCCTGTATCCCCTTCACCCTGTAGCTGTACCCCTGGGCATGGGATTATCTTGTCACTTTTGGGAAAAGCCCTCTTCACCTCTTGCATTGGTTATCGGTTGCTTTGTATATCTGTCTGTATGTTCAGTGTATACACCCATGTATTGTACAGCGCTACAGAATAGTTGGCACTTGATAAACATGTGGTGATAAAAATATTCCTTGAAATAGAAGTGAAAAAAAGGGGCATATACTAAAATAACACAATATAGTGTGCTTGCGCACTAGATACAAACCGGTAAATTGTCTTATTTTTAAAAACACAAGTTAACTTTTTCATTGAAACTTGGCTTGCAAGTGGAGATGTTTGAAATCATTGGAACAAGTTGTGTAGTCACTGAAAAACAGGCGACAGTCAGGAGCTTGCAAGCTTAATAGATTGTTAAAACTTTGTGGCTGTTAACTGAGCTAGTTTTTATGAATTAAAGGGGAACTCTGTTTTCTGAACCAAAATTTGTGAAAGAGCCTTACACAACACAGAAAACCCTAATTTAGCAATCACTGTAATCTGTTCCTTCAAAAAGTATGGATACATACAATTGTTACATGCTGAAATCCAGCTGCAAAACAATTCTTCTCTTTTTGCATTGATGTTACAAATTGAAACAAATTATCCACAACTTACAGACAGCATGCAGAAACTTCATAACCCACAATGCACTGCACTGTGATGTTCCTTTACTTTAGTAGTCAGCCAGATCAGCAGGAGAACATGGTGTTAGGCTTAGGTAACTGTTCTGAACCATATTATTAGGAGAAGGAAAGGTAAAAACTAAGCAAGTTTTATCATAAAGAGCTATGTAAATACATAGAGTCCTCTATCAAAAGAAACACAGGATTTCTTGTCTCCTTTTTTGTAAACATGTTCTTAGGGTATCTGATTTCCTCTCTCAGAATAATCCTGCATTCCTGGGGCCAAAGTCTGTGCAGCTCTCTCCCCTCTCCTGCTCCCCCCTCCCATAAGAATTCATAAAACTCCCTCCCCCCACCCTTAGGAATGTATAATCTGAGCTATAACTGCTAAGCTGCAAGTAGGAAGCTATGAAGACCAAGCTAAAATGGCAGCTGCAATCTAAACAGAGAAAACGTCTAATCTTTCTGCAGAATAAATATAGCATTATAGGTGGCACTAATGTGGCGAATCTAATGGTAGTAAAATGCCAAAATGACTTTCTTTCTCCTATAAAAATCATGAAATCATTACATTTCTACTGCTTTTTTTTGTTTAAGGAAAACGACTCCTTTTCTCTTACTTTCCACATTGCGAGAAGGTGCCCTGTGGATTTAAAATAGATTTTTGTAGGAATCAGTGTTTCCCCAAATGTAATACTGCAACTCCCACACTGATCTAAACTTTTTAGCTGTTGTTGGATGTGATTTTAGTTAATAAATAGCCTGAAGGCTGCAAACTGGGTGTACCTTGTTTACATTGTGACTGCAACTTCAGGACCTACAGTACAAAAATAGAAAAATAGAAAATTCTGTGCCCGTTCCAAGACTCAAATACACAAGAAAAATAACCCAAGATACCTGTATGTTATGCTAACAGAGCAGATAGCTTTTAAACCCAACTGCATATGTGACTGTTGCAGCCTTTCCAGCTTTCCCTTTCATTTCATTAGTGCATTGAACCCGCTACCACAGCTGGAAACTTTTTCCCTGTATCTGTTCCACTGTAAATCAGCATTAAGGAACGAGAGACACTGTCTCTGTTAGAAGGTCTGTCTCTTTTTTGTATTAGCTTTGCTGTATAGAACTGCATGAGTGCAAGAGTGCACCCCATAGTGTTCATTTAACAGAACTTGTGCCCTCCTGGCTTGTTGCTGTCTGCACAAAGCACCTGACTGATCAGAGAGTGGTGTCAAAAGAGGCAGTCCAGTCCTTAACACCTGCCTTTGTGCAGTAGGTAAGTACAGGGCCCTGATGCGGGCTGTGCCTTCTTCCTCTCCCTACCTTGCACATACAAATGATGCACAAGTTAGGGGTAGGAGAGGGGACACCTATGTGTAGTGTTGCCACCTGGCCGGTAAAATACCAGCCAAGGCCAGGGCCAATATTGCAAATGTATGGGCAGTGTAGCTTTTGGTAAATTTGTAATGCCTACTTATTCGGCTCCCTGCCCAATTACAAAGTGTGCCAATCCCCTTCCTTCACTCACCCTGTATGCCTCTAAACCCGGCCTACTCACAGAATTTAGACAGGCTCATACCCCTTGCATTATCGTTTGGTAACCCTACTTATGTGTCCCCTGCCCATTTTGAATCTAGCTCAGCCTAATGCGGGCTACACTAGATTCAAATGGCAGTCCGCAGGTCTCTGTGCTCTTAAATGGAGTGCCTAGGCCTGCATTTCTTTGCACACTGCCCATGCAGTGTGCAAAGTCCAAAAAAGGCTGCAATTAAAGGAGAAAGATATGTAAAAACTAAATAAGCTTTATCAGAAAGGTCTATGTAAATACAGCCATTAAGCACTCACAGAAATGCTGCACTGAGTCCTCTATCAAAAGAAACACAGGATGTCTTGTCTCCATTTTTGTAAACATGTTGTTTGAGTGTCTGACTTCCTCTATCAGAAACATTGTTAATTCCCGTGGCCAGAGTCTGCGCAAATCTCTCCTCTCTCCCCTCTCTTGCTCCCCCCTCCCTTAGGAATGTATGATCTCAACTCTAACAGCTGGAGCAGAAAGCTATTTAAAATGGCAGCTGCTGTCCTAAGCAAACGGAGAAAGCTTCTAGGACTCTTTACTCAGGTATGGCAATGCTTTCTGCAGAATAAATATAATGTTCTAGGTGGCACTAATGCGGCAAATCTATTGGCAGCTGCCAAAATGACTTTCCTTCTTCCTTAAGAAATGATTTTTCTTGAATTATAAATGACCCCTTATATATTGCAGTATGTCAGATTTCACACCTTACATTGAATGTGTGTTCATCTTGCAGAAGTGGTTCTAGATGTGCCATATGTCATAGTGGGCCTGTGGTGCAGAACCGGATATTTTGAGTGCAGAGCTGTCAGCCCTGGTAGACTGGAATCCAGGGTACCATGAAAGTCTGAAAATTTTTGCTGCTAACTGGAAATGATGTCACATACATGAAGTATATGAAAGTTAGCCACACTTGCGCATTATGCTTTCCGATGATGTCACTGAATGCTTAATGTGCATGTGTGCCCAGAATCTAAAAGAGAACCCTTTCAAAATTGGGAGAATGCAGTAAAGCGTAGGGAGACTAGGGTAAGGTGGGCAAAAAACAAAGAAATAGAGTGAGATAACAGCTCTACGGGTGCTACATATTCTACACTATTAGAGGAATTTAAAGGGGACATATTGTATGAAAAACAATATTGTGGCAATGAATTGTACTCATCTAAATATTGAAGGAATGTGCTTTAAAATGTAGTGTTTCAGACTGATTTATTGAAAATTTCTTCCTGCTGCCTCCTTTCACAGGCTGTGCAGGGGGCTGGTGGCTCTCAGCACACTTCACTGTAGGCAGGGCCGCCATCAGGGGGGCACAGGGGCCCGGAAGATTCTCGCTTTAAAGGGAGCCTGGCCGTTATACAGTTTTTTTTAGCTTTGGCCCCCTTTAAACAATTACAGGCCCTGTCATTGGTGGTCAGAAGGTAATTGGTTGTGCCCCGTGCGCACGTGTGACGTCAGTACAAGTGGAATGCAACCTTATAAAAGTGTGGATGCTGGGGTACATAGCAAGAGGGCGCAGCCGGAGGACAGAGCCAGACGACAGAGGGGGAGCCGGAGGAAGCAGGAGGACGCTGGGGGGGGGAGCCACAGGAGGACGCTGGGGGTGAGCCGCAGGGAGCAGGAGGACACTGGGGTGGGCGGTGGAGGAAGCTGGGGGAAGCTGGAGGACATAGGGGGGAGCGGAAGGAAGCAGTGAGAGAGCAGGAAGCAGTGGGGAGCAGGCCAGGCATTGGGGGGAGGGGCGTGGGAAGAGGGGGGTGCCCAGAGCATTTTGTTGTGATTTGTGATAGCGGCCCTGACTGTAGGATAGGAACCAATCAGCAGCTAGGCTGACCTGATAGGGAACTGAAGCCTGTATTTTCTTGTGTGAGGGCTGTGATTGGCTCTCTGCCTCCTGGCAGGGACCATTATGACACCCCCACCCCTCATTTAAGACACAGTCAGGGACCTGATCTATAGGGAGCTCCAATAAAGGGGTCATTTATACAGACTGTATTAATTTTTAGACCATAGTGCAGGGTCGGACTGGCTGGCCCAGCCCGATCCCCACCTGCAGCCCCCACCACATCGTTCCTCACCACCGCGCGCCTGCCTTCCTAGTCTGGAACTGTGTGTGTGTGGGGGGGGGGGAGCAGTATGTGGTGTGCGGGGGTAGTTTGCGACTGGGGTGGGGAGGCAGCAGCCTCGGTGGGCCCTCAGCACCCCTGTCTGACACTGCCAAAGTAAAACCATATATTATTCATAAATGCCCACAAGATTAGAGTTTTTCCTTTATCCCATGTGTCGCCTTTAAATGTCAATGGTAACAATTTGTGTAATGTATCATATTTATTATGTTTTTGCAGGGCACCCACCAATGGAAAGTGGATTATACATTAAATAGCCTCTATAACTTCTTACAGCATAAGTTAATTTACACCAAAAGAAAAAAAAACTTTAAGTGATGTGCAATGTAATAACTATTTAGTGAATAAAATTGAACTGGCAAATGCAAGTTTATTTTCCTAATGTTATTTCTTTACAACTTTTATTACATTGCTAGCATAGGCGGTGTCATTTACATGCTATGAAAAAAAGCTGGGGGCTAAATTTACACCTCCTTCCAAATATTTGAATATAAGGCAGGTAAGGCAGCTTTTACTGAGGCAAATGAGGTAAAGCTCCTAGCAGGAGTGTTGCCCAGTTTGTCAGGGCGATCTTGTTTTGATCATGAAGGAATATCACATTTACAATTCTTACTATATATATACTACTGTATACTATGATGCCCCTTGGACAGAAATACACTTGTTCCCTCCCTTCCACTGCCCACCCTTTTCTCATTGACAGCTCCGGCTAGTGGGTTGGCATGCAGATCAGGCTGTAGGGAAGGGCTTGGGAAAGTAAGCTGCTCTAATACTGGGCTTGCAGCTGCTGCCAAGGGGCGGGGGGATGGGACGCACAGTCCCCTGACATCACACGGATACAACACTGAGGGAGGGTAAGGGGGGGGGGAGTAGGGCTGACACCAATACCAGGCTGCATGTAGTCCCAACAGAATGACAGCTGAGGGGATTCCTACAAACCTGGCCTGAGGGATCACCAGCAGTATCTCTTTTGTTGCCGGATACCTCTCCCTGCTCAAACTCACGGTAAGTGCATTTACAGCACAAGAAGCAGTTGCACTTGCTTATTGGGAAGTTTGCGCAGAGCTAGTGTACCTGTTGCACATTCACCTCCTCCCCTACAGTGTGTTAGACCCTAGCGGCTGTGTGTGTTTGCTCTCTCGTTACCATGTGCTTGTGTTGACTCTGTAAGGTTGCTGGGGGCAGGTATGGAGAAGATTCTCTCTCTCTCTCCTCCTTCGGCTCATGTCCCAGGCCTGGGATGCAGCAAGTCGGCAGGCAGCCGGCTGTCACTAACAACTGTTGCAATGAAGCATGTAAAATATTTATAGGAAGAAACCAGCTTCAGTTAGATGGATTTTGTAAGCAGTATGTGGTGCTTACTACATGCCCATATTCTTGGTTTTATCTAGAAGGGATGTTCATTGTGTTGAAACAATTTAACATAAAGTAATTATAACATTTCCATGACTTCCCCTTGCAGTTACTAGATTCCCAAAAGACCCAGGATGCAGGCCCACTGTCATGTAAGATATGTCCACATACACGCATGCAAGGCGATAATAACACAGGCCCTGAAATTTAACTGCAAAAAAATAAACTGCAACATATGGAATTGTCATTTCATAAGAAGGGGGATATACAAATATAAAAATTAGAGCAGCAAAGGAATTAACTAGAAAAAGCTTGGAAACATAAGAAGAAGTGGATAAATGCACTAAACAGCCTTTCCAGTGTCATCAGTAAATTAATGGAACTGGTAGAGGGATGGCTGCCCTATCAATAACATTTTCAATAAACATTTTTACTGGGCAGGCCAGACATATACTGGGCAGGTATCAACCCTATATGATAGATGGGGCTAAAACACATAAAACAATGGATGGGGAACACTGAAAGATCACATAAGGAAAGGGGGATTCAGTAGTCATATAAGCATTTGGGTCTAGACAACCTGTACTAATGGGAGCCATGGGGCCTCTGTCCATGGATACTTTAGTCCTTTGGGTACAGCTTTTTAAAGCTGCAATGAAATATTTATATCATTTTGTCTAGGACATGAATGTGTTCTGTTCAATTTGTAGCCCTCTAACCACCAATGACCAACTCTTGGGTTCACAGATTTGCAGGTTTACATTTTTTTTTAAAGGTTTTGTGGACCATAAGTCTTTAAAGCACCAATTGCAGTTTCAATACCATTTCATAAAGTCCCTGCAATTTGAAGTTCTAAATTGAGTCATATAGCTATGCATTTTATATCTCACTACGACTAAGAAAATCGATTCTGGCACAAAGCATAAGACCCGCGAAAACCACAAGTAACACCACAGATTGAATATATTAAAAGAAACTGGCATTTCACAAAGCACTGACACACTGTATTCTAGGTCAGTACCAGAACTGCTGCACTAAATAACTTTGCACTGACTCCACTGTGCAATATGTGTGTGCTGATTGACTGGCAATGGAAATGGTTTTGATGTGCTTGTGGATATTTCCTTCATTTATGTGGACACTGTGATCCATTCATCCAGCCCCAGTTTTCCTTCTTGTTTTCCGGTTGTCATTGAAGCACCTAAAATATTCTGTTTATCAACAGATTTAAATACTTGAAACAAATTTAGAACCAAAAATGTTTATGTACTTTTACTAAAATAACTCGTCCTGACAAATAATTCTATTTTTTTTTTAAATGTACATTATTTTCACAGTAGACTACTGGATGCTATTTTATTTTGGTTGCAGGTTGCAGGTGTAACAAGGCTCAAATTTTCACACAGGAATATAAAATTAAGGAAGTTAGTAATATAGAATTAAGTAATAAGACAATATGTGTGCTTTTTCTTCCTGCAGCTGTATGGTGCTTTCTACACTTTCACTGCAAGAATCTCAAATAGTTATTCTTTTCTGTGTTAATACTTTTTATGTTGTGAAGCTTAATTTGTGACATGGTGGGAGCTCTCCTATATAGCCCCTGTGCCACTCGGTGCTCCCTTGACTCCTAGAGCAGCCTGCTGTGTGTATGTGTATGGGTTTTCTTTTAATTATTCATTATTATTATATATTAGTTATATCAGATATTATTGTACTGGGAAATCATATAGCTGTGGCCTATATCTAAGGCTGATATACATTTAGTAGAGCCTCTGGTTTGACCAAACGTTCAGCCACATTCAGGCCATGGTTAGTTTCTGTTTTGATTGCTGTGGCTGTTTTAGAATTCAGCCACCCAAACATCTAATGTACAGGTTTATTTTAACTCTAATAAATTGGAATATTATTTTTCATTTTCTCTCATTCTGATATGCATGCTCTGAGACCCCTAAATCAGCTTTAACTTTTTACCCACTGAGCCAGCCTAGTCTCTAAGGATTTAATAAAGAAATTGTTCTCTTTGCTAATTCTTCTGTCTTATGTCTTTTCAGCTATGGGATGTAAAAATTCTCATTAAGGAACTGAACAGACTGGTTGTGAAGAAAGGATTAACATGGTGATTGTTTACTTTGGATCTAAAACAAGGAATAATACTTGCTCTTTTTAACTGAAAGTAGCCATGGAGACTGCACTTAAACCACCTACTGGGTAAGTACCACAGCTGATTCCTTTTTTTTTTCTCATTCTCGCTGCTTCAACTTTAAAACTGCAAAACAATTATGCATATTTTTATCATCATTTGCTGTATTAAGGAAATGTAAGTTCTAAAATATCCCATCCTTACTCAGTAAAGTCTTGATCAATTGCTGGTGGGACCAAGGAATAATAGGGGGCCAGTGGAACATGGACTGATAAGCAGCTGCAATATATGTTTATGAAAAATGTCTTGTACCCAGAGTTTTCAGGCACGATGATATTGCTGTGGGGTTCAATAAAGTCATTTGTCTGCTAAAAAGTTCATATAGGTGATAAAGGTCATTAAAGGAGACATATCATATAAAAATTAAGAATGTACCAGTGAATTATACTTTTCTAAATATAGAAGGTTTTTGCTTAAAAAAGTTGTGTTTCAGACTGATTTATTGAGAAATTCTCAATATAAACAGTTGATGTTACTCTATAATAAGTGGTTCAGATAAATAGTTCAATTAATTAATATGCAAAAAAGTCAGCCAATCCATTGGGTGTCAGTGAAATGTATGTTAAAGTGATACTGACACAAAGAAACTACTCTTCAAAATATTAAAGTACATAAAAATTTACTTGTAGGTCATGTTGATCATGTTTCACCGATATGTCTGCTTTTGTAATAATTGTTACGTGAAGTTCCTAAACTTTACTGTTCTGCTGACCTGACTGTCCCTTTTCAACCTGTCAGTTATAGCTTCTACAGACTACTGCTGCACAAATATGGCAGCCCCCTCAAAGAGAAACATGGGGGTTTAGGTAATGTAAAAGCATTGAACAAATTCCTTTATGGCAAAATTGTAAATAGCGTGCAAAGGCAATGTAATGATAGATGTAAAAAAAGGTTTAATTTCTGCTGTCAGTATCTCTTTAAGTCTTTAAATTTGGTCAGTGGAGTTTGCCCTTAGTTTAAACCCTGCACATAGTGCTGTCGTTGCATGGTATGTATGTTATGTAAGTTTCTAAATAAACTATGTAAGTTTCTACATAAGTTATTTTAGTTTTTACATATGTTTATTTGTAAGTTATGCAACTCACAAAAGTTTGTGCTAGCTGGTTTTCCCAGGACCATTTGCTTTGGGCGTAGGATTTAAGAGTGGATTTGGCTTTTTTCACGTGCTAAAATCTGCAAGCCCTATGCTTGTATAGGTGAGAACAAGTCTATTCATAAACTTTATGTATGATGTTTAAATGAGCCCTAAAAATGTCAAATAAACTCTGTTTGACATACAAATTCGAACTTTATGGAAAGAAGCTGTGCTTGGGTTTTCTTTCATATGCAGCATGTAGATTGGGTGTCTTTGGCATACTTGTGTGCACATTTTGGATGTTGCCCAGGTAACAGTTGAGAATGAAAGCTGAAGCTCTTTATTTTGTTAAGAATGAGCTTTTCTTTGCCAAAGTGCCCTTAGTGGTGATCTGCACTGTAGCATTTACTTGTCACAAAAAGCATTTATTTGAAGTCTCATAGAGAACGGGTAGTTTTACTTTTACTTGGCGCTCTTAGTGTAAACCTTAATCACCTTGCATCTGATAAAGAAATGTAGCTTGCTTGAAAGGATGACGTAGAAGAACAATACAAGGTCACCCAGCTACTGCAAATGAAATAGTAAGATGAAATAAATATATTACCACAGGTTTTATTTTATGCAAAACATTAGACAACCTTTAGTGTAACAATCAGAATTGTATTGTGTCATTCAACTAAACTAAGTAACTGATATACTATGTTGAATATGACTGACGATTGAAGTTATGTGATATGATTTTACAAACCTTTAGTTAATTAAACAAACTGCACTATTGTAATTATGCGGTTCAACATATTCAGTCTACACAAGTAAAAAATGATTGTTTGTATAATTAAAATTTGATGAGCACGCTCAAATGTATATGGTTGTTTCTTTAATATAATCAAGAGTCAAATCACTGTTTAGACTACAGTTTAAAATAAAAGATTGCACTAATTTACAGTTTTTACATTTTAAATTTCCATTGCTGGGATTTGCAAGGAATTAGAGGTGTGATTAAAAAGACTTCAGATACAAGTGCTGGAGCAAGCAAAATAACAACATGGAATTATTATATTATAAGGGCAAAAAAAAAAATAGCACATGGAACACCCAGCTTTGTACATATTTCTAAAGACATAAATATTTTGGAGATAAAATACCCTGCTTTGTATTTTTCTAGACATGGGTCTCAGTATTATTTTTGTCTCTTTCTGGTTCAGTCATATACAAATGGATATGGTGGATTCTGCTCAGTATAGTACTATTATTATCATTATTACAGGTATATCTGTTATCCAGAATGCTTGGGACCTGGGGTTTTCTGGATAAGGGATCTTTCCGTAATTTGGATCTCCATAACTTAAGTCTACTAAAAATCATTTAAATATTGAATAAACACAATAGGCTTGTTTTGCCTCCAGTAAGGATTAGATGTGGGCATACTTGAACCTTTTTATATTTGTACCCTGCCCCTATCACATTCACACACAGCCTGGTTAGTTTTATTAGAAGCCAGTTAACCTGCATATTTGTTTATTGAGTGTGGGAAGAAAACAAAATAACCACTCTATTCACATCTAACTCCAGCAGTTGTAGTTTGCACTGGCGAGCATTATGTGTGACTTTAATGGAAAAGGCATCACAAAAATGCAACATGTGCATTTAAAGGAAAAGGAAACATTGAATCAAAAGGGACTGCCAAAAGTTACCCCACCCCCAATGATTGTAGTCACTAACCTGATACCCTGGGCAGGTGTTCCTGTCAGCAGAAAACTACCCTGGCTGGGGTATTTCTGCAGAAGTTCTTTGGAATGATCTTTCTTCCCCAGGGTGTGGGTATGCACAGGCACACTAGAGTAAAAAAGCTGGATTTTCATTTCTAACTTCTGCTTTTACTCTTCTGCGCATGTGCCTGCCCAGACTGGAATGAAAAAAAGACAGAGGAACAATTACACTGTAACATTTTATTTTTGTTGTTGGTGCTATTTGTTTATATTTATGACTTGTATTATATATTCTGCATTATAGTTATTTTATTTGACTAAAACTGTACATTGAATAAGTTGCACTGTGTAAGAGTTGCACTTTTACTGCAGTTTGTGAGTTCAGAGTTTGGCCAGATTTAGAACAACTGTTACTATGTGGGGCAGAGGGTTTAGTCTTTGTGCAAATTTCTCAGCACCCTTTGGTCTCAGCAGCTGCACTGTAAATTTTAGATGACTGTTTATAAATGCCAGTCATTTGTTGCATGTTCAGAAGAGCAGCTGTACATTATCTAAAACATTACCCCACAATATACAGGACTACAGATGCACTTACATATATTTTGTATTTAGCAGTTAGAAAGTGAATATAGATATTGGAAAGACTTAAAAAAAAGTTTAATGGATGACATTAAAATACTTTCATTTTAAATGCCGTGGATATTACCCTGAGTGGGGTCACCCACTCATGCCTCACCCCATTCTTTAGTATTGAATCATCTGTGATTTTAGTTTTAATCACATTTGCTCTGGTTGAGGGTATCAAGAATTTCAAATAGATGCAGGCTGTACTTCAGAGTTAACCGTCTATGCTTTAAGAAGGGTCAATTCAGGTTTTAAACGAGTGTGTCTTACTCCAGAATGTGGCACGGGAGATATTACAAAGTTCAGTGAACCTGTCATTGTGACAGAAGGGGTGGCTGGAAGGTAGCATCTTTTTTCCATGCTTTTCTTGACCTGGCTGTATTTAGGGCTTCTTACATAAGTTGGATTGTTATGGTTTATTATGTTCTATATTTTGTTTATGGCATGTTTAAGAAAGTGTGTACTATGTTGCAGTCATTTGTTTGCCTTGTTCAAAAGAAGCAAATATATAGTTTAATGGTATATTGGCCATATAAGGTATATAAGGACATGTATATACTTTTCACCATGTATATAAGTTGTGCACATCTCCCCCACCCAAATAACACCATTTGTATTGTATATATCCTCTCAGTTTGCCAGCATCATATTTTACTAAAACAAATAGCAGCTTTCACCAGGTGGCCATTTCCCCCCTTGACATTTACATCTGCAAACAGCACATGTGTGCTGTAAAGTTAATGCAGTGAAGAATGCAGGCTTACACAGGCAGAACATACTTTAGTAAAGAGTCCTGCTTAAATTGAACTCTGCAATGGTTAAAGTAAGCTCAGGACAGGAGAAGAAACATGTGCAGCATAGTGCACATCTAGAGCAGAGTTTCTATGGCAACCAGCATTGCCATCTCTTTATTGGCTGCTAGACTGGAAGGCGTGTTTGATAACTTCGGTTGAGAAGAACTGTGCATGCTCAGATAGCCAAGAACCAAAGTAATTTCCTGATGGAGGGGGGCCCAGTTAGTTACAGGAGGAGAACAACTAAAAAGTGCTTTTTTTTAAAGTTTTTATTTATTTTTAAGCATACATAACAATAGAAAGAGGAAACAGTGGAGACAGAAGCTGGTGTACCAACTTAATGATAGTAATCAAGTATAGCCATCACAGGACAATGCCAATACATTATGGTGTCTTAAATAGTCGACATTTACCAAAAATTAACAAGTCCCAATTTCGCACTATTAATAGTACGATTGGCAAAAATTCGTATTAAATATGAAAATTTCTGATGTGCGTTAATTGCGGGTTGTGGTCATACGAAAATATCTTGGTACAATCCGAAAGTTCTGAAATTTTCATATGCGATCGATCGAAAATGGCGCAGAAAAACTTTCTGACTTTGGTCCTTCTGTGCATGTTTTTGAAAGTCTCCCACAGGACTCAACGGCACTCTGCAGCTCCAACCTGGCCAAAGGAAAGTCACAACACCAATGCTTGAATGAATAACAAAACTTTTGTACTCGTTGAGACGAATATGATTTTGTTTCACAAATTGTCGCAAAGTACGAAAAGTTGCGGAAATTAATGAAAAAATGGCAGAAAATACGCACAGTTCTAAAAGTTAGAATTTTTTTTTTTTTCATTCGGACTTTAATGAATGGGCCCCTTAGTAATGGGTAAAACCTCTTCTTCTAAGCATCTACCATTACACTAGGATTCGGGTCCATATTTTGTAGGACAGCTTTGCATTAATTAGCGATGACTATTGTTTCAGTGTGAGGGAGCCAGTAACCATCCAATTTAAGACCACTGTCTTTTTAGTATAATATAGGATTGCCCTAGCTAAGAATCTTGTTCTTGTCAGCAGTATATGTTCATCTATTTGCCCAAGCAAACTGACCTTGGGAGTGCATACCACAGAGAGTTCTATAATATCTGTTATATATTGAACCACCTTAGTCCAGAACTGCTTAATAGGTGGGCATTCCCAGGCCAGGTGTAGTAAGGATGCGTTTGGACCTTGGCACCTAGGACATTGTGCTTCTGGGTTCCTAACCATTTTTTTTTTAAACTTAATAGAGTTATGTAAAGCTGGTGAGTAAATTTATATTGTATCAATTTATCTTGCCACTTGTGGTACGCTTTTGAGAACAGTGGTGGGATACTATCAAGTAAAGTGTGAAATAAATTTGAAATCATTTTTATGTCCTGGGAAGCTTTAAGTATGGGTTCTACAGGGGGTACATTATAGGTAGATTCTAAGTAGTGATGTGAGGGTCGGCCCGATACCCGTGGGTCGGGTGGATTGGGGCTGACCTCGGCACATCAAATGCAGGTCGCGGGCGGGTTTGGGTTGAGCTCACCCGCTCACCCTCCCCGCCTGCAACCTCACACTGCTGGCTTCCTCTTCTGGCTCTCTAATTTATAGGTACGCACCGGGCACACCCCACCCCTTTTGTGACATCATTGCAGGCTGGGCGTAGGTCTATAATTAGAGGGAGGCTGTGTCAGGTAGGGTTAGGGTTGAGAGTGGGCTGGTTAGGGTCGGGTCCAGAAATCCTCGACCCGCACATGACTAGTTCCAAGGACAGAAATTTGAGCTCAGAATGCATGGCGTAATTGAAAGTAATGAAATAACTGCAATTCTTGACCTCCTATCTTGGCTCTCATTTGTTCACAGCCTTACTATTAACCTTTAAATAACAGGAGTGCTAGGCATTTTAAGATTTCAAAGAGGTTGTTTACTAAATTTTTTTGTGGGGAGTTTACTAAATACAATTGTGTAGATAATTAAGGTGTAGTTGATTTATAGAAAGAAATACATTCTTCTAATAAATTGAGCTATAGCACATGCTCAGGGCTGAGCAAATGCTGTTTAAAATAACATGAAACTACAATTAGCTAATGCTTTCTGGGCCAATCAGAGCACCTGCATTTTTGGGCTCATTTATATGAATATTGACTGTCAGAATGGAAAGACGAGGTGTAAACATTTGAAAACAATCAATACATGATTTTTTACTTTGTATAGTGTTTTACTGAATAAATACCAGCCTATTCATGTTATCTATATTTGCTCCTGTTGTTTCTCATAGTTGCCCTAGACTAGCACTTTTGCTGCACATGCATGTACAGGTAGCAGGGCAATACTTGGAGAGGCTAACCCTTTAGACTAAAAAAACAGAACAGTGACGGCACAGAGGTTGTGGAATGTCTTGCCGGTGATGTTGTGATGGCAGATTCTATTAATGCCTTTTTAACTTCGTTATCCAAGTTATCCAAGCCAATCATATGCTGCTGGCAGATGCGGACATTAGTTTCCAGCAATAAATCTTCGCTACCATGGGTGCCTTATCTCCCCATGTGACAGTAGCCTAAGAGTGGCTTAAATAATTTTTTGGAGCAAGCATGATATCCAAGTTCTTGTGATCTTAAGGTCTACAGTTAGTTTTTTGAGTTTGAGTGTGAGTGTATAGATAGTTTTATAAGTAAGTGTGTGTGCTGGGGTTCATTTACATACATATTTAAACAATACTTTCAGTGGTATGTAGTGAGAAGCACTTAAAGGGGCCCTATGCCCAAAAACTTTTGTTGAGTGAAAAAAATTGTAGTTCTAAGCACATTCCAATATAGATTCATTAGAAATGTCTGAAACAATGTTGCAATGCAGCTGATAAAAGCTGATTGATAGGCTTTACAAGAAAACTGACTCCTGGGACATGTTTTAAGTATCAGACCCAAAGAACAGAAAGAGATAAAGAAACACTGCTTACATTATGCTTACATAACTTAAGAACCATTGAAAGTATTTAATGAATGTTGTTCCATCAAATACTTTACCATCTCCCAGGTGAAGCACAGGGCTGCCTACACACCTGTTACTTTCCAAACGCCATACTACACTATACAGTAGTCCCCATCTATGCAAATTTTAAACTTTGCCTGCTACAAGCCCCAATATTCACAGCCACGGAGACCCCAACCATTGTAGCCTCTTTCTCTGACATTCTACAAAACTTTAAGCCCCTTAAAAATATATCACTATAAAAAAATCATTTGTATGGGAGACAAAGAAATAATTTACCCTATAAACATAGCAGAGATTCCTAATGAAATGTGTTTAAATAAAAAGCATTTGAAATGAACAAAGGTCCAGTAAGTTTATTACTTTGTTGTGTTATAACAATGCTTACAGGAAAGAACATTTTATTCTAACAGAGACATACACTTACCCCATGCACCAATCATTTTTCTAGGACAAACACGTTCCCTACAAGACATGGCTACAAGATATTTCAAGGTACACATTCCTTTTGTTCAGTGAGCCTGCTGTACATTTTACAGTTTCTGTTTGTATGACACTTTCTGTAACACTACCTTAACACAGAGCTTACTGTTTGGAACAGGTCAAAAAGACTTTCTAAATAGTTTCTATTGTTACTCTATTAAATAGGGCATAATTAAATACATATGCAACAACCATGGCTCACCACTCACACATTCTGCAACAAAAGGAAAATAGTGTAAAGAGGAGTATGTATATTTTTTTGATGTATATTTTTAATCACTCGTCTACAGATTCTCATAAAATCATTACTTGGCTTTAAAAACAGCACATAATAGTGTTGAAGTGTCAGTATTTTCTCTACTGCATTGTAGTTTTTACACACTTGTATAAATATGTCCCTAATTCTGTAACAATACTTGGAAAGCACCAGTGCAAAATCTATTGCGGAAAGTTAGAAGAAGTTACAAAGTTTGTATACCTTTGGCAGCCTATTAGCAGGTAACATTTAATGGTCACAGGCTTAAAATAAATAGTTTTATTGTTTGCCATAGGTTTTGGTCATGGTTTAGACTTTAGTCATGGTTTAGAATTTACTGACTTTAATTACTCATTTAGAGATTCCATGGACACAAGTACTGGATCCCTATTTTGGTACAGACTGTGCTGTAAAGCTTGTGTAGCATCTGGTGAAACATGCACAGTGCAGTGATGTGGGTGCAAGGCTGCTGTACTTTACTGTAAGCTGTTTTGGGCCAGGCCTTTTTACCTGTTGTATTGGTTATTGGCTGGCTGCATTTAGATATATTCTTGTATGTTTAATGTATGCACATTTTTTTTTGTCCAATACTGCGGAATATGTTGATGTTTTATAAATATGTGTTAATAGTAATAATAATATGCTGCCATAAGCAGGTGGTAAGTATAGGTATATTCTGTTTCCCTTACCCACTGGCTCTCTCTAAATGATGATAAAGCTTAAGAATGCTCACATTCATTCTTCCTTGAATACTGTAATGTAATATATGAGTATATGAGTACTATATTCATTGTAAGGTGCAGCTTCTCTTTTTCTATTTTCAAAGAAAAGAGCTGTGTCTTCAGGTTTAAACCAACGAAATGTAAACTCCAAAAAACTTGGCACTTTCATTTCATAAATGAACCCCAGGATATTAAAATTCACAAATACTTTCTAAAGCCAAGATTATATAAACTTATTTTCTCTCCTGCTTATTCAGAAAGCTGACCGTTGTTACCAGATGTCAGTAGCAGGTGCCACCTACCCTGTAATGCTTTTAGTCACCTATCTATTTAGTCTTTCTCTTCTTCAGAGATGTCCCAAGATTGTGAGGCAGGTCACTGTTTTTTCAATTTTTCAGTGATCTGATGGGCAATGGTGAATTATTTCCTCTTCATTGAAACACAGTGTTTGTATAACCATAATTGTTTGGCATATTTAGCCCCAACAGAAGTTACAGTCTCATTTCTCTAACACAAGCATTGGGGTCAGTTTCATTGGGAGCCACCCATAAGCTTTTGATTTGTAAAAAAGGCCAACTATTTGCAACTGAACTCACGACAGCTATAAAGCATTTTGGCTTTACATAGCAAGGATTATGTAGGGTTACCACCTTTTATATAGACAAATACTGAAGCCAACAGGGAGGTACAGGGGGGTAATGAAAAGGGATTGGGGGTTTTAACCTGGAAAACTAAGGTAATTTTTTTTTTTTTTAAATGGACCTTTGCCCATGGTCCCTTATTCACAGTTTGGCCTCCTTACTAGCCACAAACACCCATGCCCATATTAATAAATAGTTTATTTATACTGCACTCTCTAGGCACCTATACGTGTATGTAACATTCGGTAATAGCCCCTTTGTCAGGGTTATGGTTACTATATACACACTATATACACACTATATACACAGAGAACAATTGCTTTCCAGACGATGCCTGCCATTCCTCCAACAGTCACTTTTGTTTATAACTGGTGGCAGAGCTGATGGGGGGAATCACTTTCTTGATGATTGATGTGAGATTCAGTGCCTAGGGCAGCACAGGATCTAAATACAGGACTGCCCTTCATACATTTTTTTTCTGTGTTGGCATCAGTTATGGTCACAACCCCTATAGCTATACTCCTAAAACCATAACCATTGTCTCCATCGATGCAATAGGATTTTAATGGAATGAAAAAAAAATGCGTGGGTATATTACCATACTTTACTGCAGTGGCATGCATGGCACTGCCTTTTTTGATTGCAATTTGTGTAAATGTCTATATAATTATGAGTGTTTAATTTAAAACTGGGAGGCAAGGTGATGAATTGCGCAAGATAACAATTTTATCTGTTGATGTTACCTAGACATGAGAATCTTTCACAGTAACTCAGTATAACTGTGCCCCTGGAGTGTGTATGCATGATATGTGATTGTATGTGCAAAAGAGAGAGAGCACAAAGCTTCAATGCTTGTATGTGCCACAAAAACTGCTGATATGAATAGAGATAGGGAACATATTATATGAAAGTTAGGTGATTCCTGTAGATCTGTATCCCTACAGTATATAATCAAGGCACTCTACTCAAGGGAAGCTTTGTCTGTTGCTGTTGGGCACAACAAAAGTGAATGGGAATGGTATGAGGGGGGTTTCTTTTCCTTGTTAAGGGAGCAGAAATCCTAAACCAGGTTCTGGATTTGCAGCTTACTTTCAGTACAGTGAAATGTATCTGAGAATGCTCTGGAAAAAACAGTATGAAAAGGTAAATCACTTTATAGCAACTTAAGGAAACAAGCACATAGATGCTGTTTATTTTGTGATCTTTGAATACTGCCAACTTATGCAAACACAACTCAGTATGCTCTCATCTAAATGGAAATGTACAGTAATACAAATATTCTTAAGTATGCATTTATTAAGTTGTAAATTTCAATTAAGGCATGTTTCGAGGTGGCATATTTTATTTTTTGGCGCAAAAATAAATTTTTCAGTAAGAGGTTTTACTGCATGTGCTGCCTGCTGTCCACTGGTGGATGGGTCCCTACATATTTTTGTCGGTTTGTAAAAGCTATATTAAGAGAATTTATACTTAAAGAAAAAAAATGTTTGCAGAATGCAAAAATATTTGTCTTGCACATATTGTTCTCTTTAATGGCTTATTACAATCCTATTGAGACTGTAAAGTTCTGTATAAACATGGTACCATGTGAAGATGCCATGTTTACCATTTAAACAGTGTAACTGAAATTAAAAGCCATAAAAATTATGACTGTATCCCTTTAAGGATATTGTTTCAAAATTAGAAATCCTAATCTTTTCTGCAATGGGAGCCAGATAGGAACCTTGTCTCTGGAGCATTTTACCTAAGATGGCAAAAAGCCATCTGCAGGTACCTTGTTAATTTACAGGTGAACTACCCCTTTAATAAGTAAAACTCGTTTGAATAAAGATTACAAGCTCTAAAAAGGTGTTTGAGAATTTGGCTATGACAACTTCAATTGATTGCTATAGAAATTTGCAAGCGTTTACATAGTGAATTTTTACATTCAAGTTCTTGGGTTTTTTTTGCACTTAATAAATATCAGACATTTGAGTTTTCAAACCATAACTTGAACTCGAGTTCTTTAAGGTAAAAAAAATATCAAATCGAGAAAAAAAAATCAAACTCGACCGTTGATAAATCACCCCCAACTGTACTTAAAAGATTTTTAGTGCAGTTGCATCTATTTCAAACCAAAATGCAAGCAGGATTGTACAATAATACTACTTATATAAATGCACTGTAGTATGGTATTTACTTGCAGGTGCTCTGAATGTAAACCAGAAGCCTGTTTCTCTCATCACTCTCATCACCCCAGTGCATGCACACACGCTATGGTGGGGTGAGGGTAGAGTGCTCCTTGGCCAGTGTGCAGTACGAGAATCCTCTCCAGGAGCTACAAACTAGGGATAGCCAGGCAGAAGAGGTACCTGGTTGCCTGCCAATCTCAGATATACAGCAGTGAACAATTCTCCCTGTGTGCCGTCAGAGAGGCACTTTTCCAGATGGAGCTGAGAGGGAGGGCATTGGAGGGAGCATAGGTAGGGAGGGAGGCATTTGTTCTGCACATGAGGAAATTTGTCACTACCCACTGACAACAAACTTCCTGAAAATACTTTGCCATTCCAATCCATTAGAATTACAAAATGTAGAACACTTCACATGCAATGATCCTGGTTAATCACAAGAAAACCCCTTGTTTCACATTTTGGTTTTAGATGGCCAGGTATGTACTGACTATATTCCCACATGACCAGCAATTTTCCCTGGGCAACAAATCACTGTATGCACCGTTAACCATAAAGTTGGCATAAAACTTTTATACCTAAAACAAGTGGGCAGGATTTTATTCAGACTGTGGGGTAACTGGGCAAGTGGAAGAAGATAGGGGGCATGGCCTAAACTGTACTTTTTATTTCAAATTTTTAGAGGCATGCTATCCATTGAATCAGCACCGTGATGCTGGTGGGCATTGTTTCATACAGCCCAACTGTACTTCTGCTGTCGCTTAGAATAAGTATTTACTGACAGCTGCATATCTGCTGCTTTCCATAAACCTGTTTGTAGCGCCTTGCCTGGATAGCATTATCAACAAATTACATATTTTTACCTATCCCCATCTGCCTCCCAAGGTTACAGCACTTTATTTGTACTTCTACCCTCCCTGTATTATCTTAGCTACCATAAAAACACAAGTGCAATACACAATTGGTTGCTCAGCTATTCAGAAAGTTCTTCTAGTGCTGCTTATGGGCTCTCTTAAGCTCAGGATTCTATGGGGAAAAGTGATTAAGGCAAGCAGCTAAGCAGCAGTAAAAGAAAACAGATTCAGTTCTGTGTTGGAGCACTTAATTTTACATGAATTAAAACAATTAAAAAAAAACTAGCATAGTAATGACTCTGGAACTTTTATTCTGTATTATTGCATATCATCAGGGCATTATGGTGTACTATTCTTATGTTTGACCAAGAGGGGGAAAGTGATTAAATTACAATTACTGGTCGATGGTACAGGTATCGGACCCCTTATCTGGAAACCCGTTATCCAGAAAGCTCCGAATTACGGAATGCCCGTCTCCCATAGACTCCATTTTAATCAAATAATTCAGAATTTTAAAACTGATTTCCTTTATCTATGTAGAAGTAAAACAGAACCTTGTAATTGATTCCAACTAAGATATAATTAATCCTTATTGGATGCAAAACAATCCTATTGGGTTTAATTAATGTTTTATTGATTTTTTTAGTAGACTTAAGGTATTGAGATCCAAATTACGAAAAGACCCCTTATCCGGAATACCCTTGGTCCCGAGCATTCTGGATAATGGGTCCTATACCTGTACTGGTCATGCATAAACTCCCTTAGAAATTTTAAAGAAGTGGGGGCCCAGAAAAGTATAAAAGGTGTGAGAAAACCACATGGGGAACAACTAAAGCCAAGCAGAGGAACCTGAGGTACTGAGTTCAGTGGGCAAGTACACAAGAGAAGCTGTTAGACTTAGCTAGAATAGGATAGCTGGTGTCATAGGCCACTGTGACAGGGTTTGGTACCTCAAGTTATGGTTACAATGGTTGGATCAGGGTAGTGTACATGTACCTGACTTTCCCGTGGCAAAATACCCATTGTAGGGGGTATCTGCAGATTAACCTGTGAAATTGAGACACTGTGCTGACTTCTAGTGAGCATTACAGAAGAGTTATTTTGCATCACTGTTGCTGAGCTTGTCATCTAATTACTTGAAAACAAGACATGCATTCTTGACAATCTTTCAAAATTAGAATCAAGTATATTTGTGGTAACGTTTCTAATCTGTGTAGTCCACACCACAGTCCAAACATAGCTTTACCCAATTTCCTATAAACATTGTTTTGTAGAGCTATATTGTATCCATTTGCAATAGGATAAACTTGCAATACTTGCAGCTGCTGTCTCGGCCACAGCAATTTAATGGCTTGGCTTCTGCAGTCTCAGGAAATTGCAGTTGTGTTAATCATGTTTAGTAACAGCTTTTATTTCTAATAGCTTAGAAAATATATTTAAAAAATGAAGAATTAAGAAAATTGGGACTTTAAACCCTATTGGATATGGCTACTCTGTGTTCACCACACAACTTCTCTATCCCTTTTGGGCTTCTATATCTTGGTTTGTATATATGAAGAAAAATTACAAAAACTTGATCTGACTGAAGGGAACTTAAAGAAACTTTTTGTTTTATGCGTATTTTTCCTTTAAAGTGGTAAAAGTGACCTTTAGATATGGTGAGGAAATTTTATATATAAACAAGGATAATACAATCCCAGGTATAGAGGAGAGCACCATAGAGAAATCTGAAAGCAGAAATCTGCTGAAAAACTTTTATTTCAGACCACAATACACAACATGTTTCGGGCAATGTGGCGCCCTTTATCAAGTGTAAAACATTACTTAATGATGGGAACATTTTAAACCTTAACTCCACCCCCTGTGTCCATTGATTTGTATTCAAAAGTGTCCATCAAAAAACTGAATTTTCTTTTATGTTGCTCCTTTATCCATGCTCCTTAGTCCCATATACTTAAAATTTATAAATACACAATTACACTGTGAATGGTCACCAACCTCCACACATCACATATATGAATATTAAAAACTAGCACAAAGCATACCAGCTATCTAGTACAACATTAGTACTACACACTGTTAAAACACATTAATCATAGATTAGCAATATTGATAATGGCAATAACGCCAGGAAAAATTACGCTTACCCTTATCTTTATGTAGCTACACACCCTGATGGAGGGGGTTCAAGGCCTGTAAGAAATTAACATATTTATAAATACATAGGGCTAACTTAATTATAAAAATATTATAAAAAAGGTTTCAGACACCAAGCATCGTTGAGGCAATCGGGCAATAGGATAATACAATGCTTTGTTTTATTATAGCAATCAGAGGAAGAAGCAGATTTTGTCATCTTTATTTTGCAATAGGAAACCCATTTTATGATTGTTTGTGTTCATAGTGTTGGAGCCAGATTCCTCCAATGGCTTCTCTCATGGAGTTATAAAAAGTCTTTAGAGGTCTGTGGCATTGGGACAGAAAAGAAGAGCTGACAAGATCAATAGGGAAAAAGTCCAGTTTAGTTTACAGATTGTTCATAATGCTGATGAAACAAACATTGTACAGGCTAGAATTGTATAAATAGCCATTTCTTTATTTCATTATGCTTTTTCTTTCAGTGTGTTTTATCTGTTAGCAGTCTTTGGTTCTCTTACACTACCCTCTTAGCAGCCGGCTTATGCTGTGCAGCAAATAAGCTGCGGAATGCAGCAGTATGGTGGGAATATACTATATGTCTGGTGAGCAGCACCAACCCTAGTTATTATACTTTAACAATGAAAACTGTTTGTACATGAAATACTTTCAGGTATATGTTTTATACTATTTGTTGTGTTGCGTCATTGAGATTGCTACCTCTCATGTAACTAGTGTGTGCTAGTTTAGTTCGGATCACTTACAAGCTACAGTTTTATTATTACAGAGAAGTTTTTTTAAAAATGGATTCTATGGGACATGGGCTTTCACTAATTGGGAGCTTTCTGGATATAGGGTTTCTGGATAAGACCTTAAATGCCTGTATACAAGCCTGTTTGTTTCCATTTATACAAAACAACACCATCTTCCATCAAAATAAACAATACCGGCTAAAAAGAATACTGTGGATTGTAGTTTACAAGCAGCAGTGTTCTCCTAAGGCTGGCGGGGAAAAATAAATAGGGATGCAAAGAATCCAGGATTCGGTTTGGGATTTGGCCTTTTTCTGCAGGATTCGGCCGAATCCACACTCCTAACCAAACTGAAACCTTAAAATCACTTGACTTTTTGTCATATAAACACAGAAGTTGAAAATTATTTGCCATACGCAAAAATAGTGAAGTCTGTGTATCTCTAAAAATAAATAACTAAAAATGCCTTAATGCCAATATGACTGTGCTTTTGAAAATAAATAAGAACCTTTTAAAGAACAATTGTAATGTGGTGAGTAAAGTAGGGGCTGGAGAGGAGCCTGGTGGTAGTGATGTGCCAGGCAAAAAGGTTCTGGGTAGAACAGCAACATAGCAAAAAATGCAATTTGTATAACTCTCAAGGGGATTCATTCTACTAGTAAGGAAGGCTAGCTATAGGTCTTAGGGTTCATGAGGTCTGGTCTGTAAGGCTAACAGTGGTACAGCTCTGGTACAGGGAAGGAGGCAGTATAAACTTGTTCGGGTCCAGCTGGGGTAACGTCATTTTGTAGATTAGACTGACAAACGGGCACAATCATAATTGTTGAATGGGTTAAAGTGTATAAAGCATTTTCTAAAAGATAGAAATAACTGGAGTTGGGCATCCATTTACTAAACCATGTTAAAATTGTTCACAGGTTATCACTGCATCAATATTCTTGCGCCAGAATATTCACCACCCCAAAGTTTACTAAACAGCGATGTATGTGGAAATCGCTGCGATCATTCACATTAACTACGCAAACGTACCAATTTATGTTGGCCTTAATTTTAGCGAGTTGCGAATTTTCTGGCGACAAAATAAGTTTACAAATATTTCTGCTATAAAATAGTTTTGTTTTATTGTGTTTATTATATGGGCAGATCAACTTTATAGAACTTTACACCATGCCAATAAAATAAAAAACAAAGATGAATGCTTCTTAAAAACAATATATATATATATATATATATATATATATATATATATATATATATATATATATATATATATATATATCAAACTCAACAGTAGAAAGCACTCACAGCTACAGCATCAATCAGGTCAGTGATTTATTTCAGCATACCATCTACGCGTTTCGATCACCACAGGATCGTCATCAGGATGACGATCCTGTGGTGATCGAAACGCGTAGATGGTATGCTGAAATAAATCACTGACATGATTGATGCTGTAGCTGTGAGTGCTTTCTACTGTTGAGTTTGATGTATTATTTTTGTCAGCACCCAGCCTGTGCCCGATACTGGTGAGTGCCGATTCTTTGCAAGACTATATATATATATATATATATATATATATATAATACACACATAAATATAAAATATTGTCTCTCTCTCTCTCTCCTGTCAGCAATGGCTACAGAAACAGGAAAGAATGATTGGTAAAAAATAGTGTGTTATGGGATATTTCCTCCCAGCTTTGTTATTTATTTCACAATACCCTTTGTCTTTACTCCAAACTAGTGTCCTTTCTCTTCATTATTAAAACAAATCCTCTAAAATGTAGTGAAGGCTTAAAAATTAATAATATTTATTTTTTCTTCTTCTATTTGTTTATGTATTTGTTAAAATTGAAATCACTGACAAATTTTACCTGGTCTAATATGTTTAGTATTAGTCAACCTTTTTTGAACTAATGAACCCTGTATACAAAGATAACCTAGAATCTTTGGCAAACTTACTTAATATTGCATTAGATACACTACAGGTATTCTAAAAATATACACTATTCATAATTAACAAAAGTATAGTATGCCTACCTGCCCAAAATGTACTCTGAAACCAAAGATATAACTGGTATGGGACCCCTTAAGCAGAAACCCATTATCAAGAAAGCTCCAACTTGTTGTGCTAATTTCATATTTAAATGATTTTCTAGTAGAGTTATAGTATGATGATCCAAATTCTGGTAAGATTCCTTATCGGGAAACCCCCAGATCCTGAGCAATCTAAATAACAGGTCCTATACAGTACCTTTAATATAAAGAAGGTAGCACTGTAACAAAACCTTAAAACACAGCACCAGACCATTATTCCTCATCCACCAATGGCATTGCTCATTCAGCCATCTATCGTTCATCTGGTTCCTGGTAAACCCTTCTTATTCCTCACACTTCCAGATAGTGACTCACTTAAGAGAACACATTTCCAAGGTATTATTAATAACATAATACCTTTGGTTTATACCAACCAGCAAACACTCTTTATTGCATATGGTAATATTTGCCTTGTGCTTGGCTGCTCACCCATAAAAACACCCAAGCTTACAAGGAATAGTTTCTGAGCTGTTGCTTCTAGAGACAGTTTGAAATCCAGCAAAATCCAGTGAAAGCGCATCTGAGGGCATGTGATTTTAGAAGAGTGGAATACCTTTGGATATATTTTTTATAATTGTATAATTTGTGAGGAGAAAATACTAGCTCTTTTATTTTGCCATAATAGAAAATAAGTGACATTGGGCCCGATTCACTAAAGTCCGAAATAAGGAGTGCTATTTATAGCATGTGTTAAAAATCTTATCACTTCTTATTTTTCGCTCGATTCACTAAAAGGACACTTGTCATAATTAAGAAGCGATGTTCTTGGCGTTATTTATCTTGCGACGACATATTTTCAAGCAATATATTACGCAGCGCACAACATATTACGCAGCGTGCGATATTTTACGCAGAGCGCAATATATTACCCACGTAACCATTACTTTCTGAAGACTACCGTTCTGAAAATTTTGCGCTATGCGTAAAATATCGCGTGCTGCGTAATATGTTGTGCACTGCGTAATATATTGCTCGAAAATATGTCGTCGCAAGATAAATAATGCCAAGAACATCGCTTCTTAATTATGACAAGTGTCCTTTTAGTGAATCGAGCAAAAAATAAGAAGTGATAAGATTTTTAACGCATGCTATAAATAGCACTCCTTATTTTGGACTTTAGTGAATCGGGCCCTATGTATCTTGTAATACTGAACTCATGTGGTGTCTGATCCACATATATTATGGGCAGTTGGCCCTTGGCCTGATGACTAGGATCCGTGTTTTGGCCGTCCAGAAGTGTGGCAAATGTAGTGCTGCAAAGTTACTTTTACTTTTAATTACTTTTAAGATACACAAGCTCTTTATCAAGTGTCACTTATTACATAACCCCATTGCACTAATGGGTTCAAAACTCCTTGAAACTGAGATTAATTGCAAAGGTAAAACTGTTCTGTTGATAACATTTTTTAGGGCAACGTATAGGGTATTTATTGTAAGGTGTATTGTAAGGTGTAAAGAATCCTGGGAAAGGGCAAGTATTTAATGTTTTACAGATGTCATTATAGCCCTTTTAATTTCCGGTACTTTGAAGTCTGTCTATGGTTTTAATACAATATTTATCTGATATATTTAGTCCCATTTTCTTACATGTCAGCAAAGCCTCTAATAGACATCTGATAAGGAGACATTCTGATTTTCTTAATGAATATGTTTAATTTATGACTTTTTAATAAAGAATTTCAGAGGGCAATATTAATACAAAGGCATTTGTTTCCTTTCAAAACCATGTAATGCAATTATTTCATTATGTCTGCACAGACAGGATCTCAGTGGTTTGTTGTCTGTAATCAAAAGCAGTTAAATGTCCAACTAATAATCTTTGCCTGATATTTTACTGATTCGGTTTCTAAAAATAAACAAAAGAATGGAGAACAGCTTCCAAGTGCCTGGCAGTAGAGCCAAAATGCAAGATATGTTTTATGCAGGCAGCTTCTGTCAGTTCATCCAGTTCCAAGAACTTAATTATGAAGAGTATTAAGTGCTTTTACCTCTTCATTGCTATTTCATTAAAGCAACAAACACTATTGTTGCTTATAGGCTTTGAATGTAGACTTTTTTTTTTTTGCTTTTGACTTTTCCCTGGAAAGCTCAAGAAAACATAAAGAATTGTAGTAAATGGGAACCAGCCAGGGTATACCGCTGAGATCTTTTGTAATTGTAATGTGATAATTGTAGCCATGCACCCATGGATGGAGCACAGAGACCTGCAGATTCCCCTACAAATACAACTCTACATGCACTCGGCAGTGTTATTTTCAAGAGGGTTAGGGGAGAGGAATGTAGACATCCCCCTTACCAATCCACTGACTTCCACTGGATTTTTAAATGGCCTTATTGTGCAGGCCACAGCTAGCCCACAGCTTTCTGAATAAGCACTAAGAAAAGCACTCTTGCACACAATAAGCACTAAGAAAAGCGCTTTTGGTTGCAATGAGGGCCACTGCCCTTTGTGCTAGTGCATGCTTGGTCCTTAGGATCCCTAGTAGTAGCTCCAGCATTTCCCACAGTGGCCTGTACCAATGTACACATTAAATTTGCAGTTACAAATCAGTGCTTACTTCATTTTAATACCACCACTGATGCCATACATTTTTTCAAATTCAGGTTCTCTGAAATTATAGGGGAACACCACCCAAATTTGTGTTGAAGCACACAACAGACAACAGACACACCTCCTCCCTATGGAGGCAATGATGCTGGAATTATAGGGAAAATGCTGCATTGTTATGGGAAAAATGCAGAAATAAAATTGCATTTTGCACTTGTGGTGTAATGCTATACCTAATCTAATCAGTTACAAATAAACTTCCTATGTATATTTTAAGGTATGCACATACAATAGGTAGCCCAGCATGCTTGGCTTTAATCTGATTTTGATTAGAATGTTGATTTATTCTGGGCCTACACAGATGTCAGTGAGTTTAGGTAAAGTAAACCAGCATGGCGTGTTCACCTTTAAGGGTGAAGACACACTGAGCTACGTGTGTCTTCACCCTAAAGCAACTTTTGGTATGATGTAGACAATGATATACCGAGACAAATTTCAGTTGGTTTTCACTTTTTATTTGTTGTGTTTTTTTTTGGTTATTACGTTTTTTGTTCATCAGCTCTCCAGTTTGCAATTTGAGCAGCTATCTGGTTGCAACATTTTTTGCCCATGCCCATGTTTGCAGCCGCACCCCCTAAATACCTCTCCCATTTTACAAAATTTGCCTGGTAATTTAAAGTTTGAACACATTTCTGGGGGTCTGGGGGTCTTGTTTTATATGCTATTACTGTTTTGTTAAAAAAGGTGAAATTGCCCTTTAAGCTGCAAGTCTCAGTTCCCCCAAAATACCTGTTTTGCTTATTAGTTACAATTGTATCTAAGTGCAGGTGTAGCTTGTTAACTTTTATGGGCTCTCTGCCAAAAGCTACTTATTTGATTAAGTTTGAGAACCATTGTATCTTTTTTAGCATTCAGTGCAGGAGATCAAAGAGAAATTAGGGACTTCTCAGTAAGAATCCGGGACTGGAGGCTGAGCTGTTAAAATCGGGACTGTCCTGCAAAAATCGTGACAGTTGGGAGGTATGCATTTAGTTTCTGAATGATTGCCAGACAACCTGTGAATTTTGGCAAATGCCAGAGAGGCTGCTGTAAGATTTCATAGACAGTCAGTGTTTAGTGGGCTGGTGGGGGGTTGTTTGGGCCTTTGTATACTTAGAATGCCAGGGCCTATTTTGAATTCCAGTCTGGGCATGTCTGTGTAGTTACCATATTTTCCTGAACGACAACTCTGAGGGCAGTGGCACATGGAATGCAGCAGCTGCAGCAGCAGTTATTAAAATACCATGTGAGTTATGTGTCTTATACTGTCTCTTATCATTTGTGGTTGGTTTTGAAAATCCTTAATATCTGTTCTCTATATTTATAAAAACTTGGGCCTGTGTCTGGGAACATCTTTTAACACAGAATGGAATGAGAAGTATGCCTGAGTATTTTTAAGCCAGATGTCTTATATAAAAACATCTTGGATTTCTTAAGGGAGTGAAATAACTTTGTTATTATTGGTTATGATTTTATTCAATAAAACTCTGACAGTTTAATGGGGAATGCATTGGTATTTTTTTTATAATATACAGATTGCTGGGTTACCCCTAATGAGATGATAAGATGTTCCTTAAAACTGAAGATAAGTTAATACTAAATGCCAAAGTGTTGCTATAAGTTACTAGACCTAAAGGCTAAGGTTTTGCTGCTCTCAGCCTGCTTTTTTTTCAGGCTAAGTAGATTTCCCCTGCTCTGTTGATCTGCACTTAAAGGTACAGCTTCTGTGTAGTGGAGGTTGTCCCGAAAAAGCAAAAGTAGACATTTTTGGTCTGACTTCCACTTCACTGCCTGTGCCTGCACACAGACAGAGCTGTACTTTTAAGTGCAGATCAATGGAGCTAGGGAAAGGAGCAGATCCTCTTCTCTCAGCCTGAAAAAAAACCCCAGGCTGAGAGCAGCAGAGCCAACGCTCCCTGTGCCCTGGCCCTAAGCAACTTTACACAGGTATTGCAGCCCTAAATTCTGGTGGTGAAGTCCCTGAATCTGTTTTACTACAACTTGCTTTTCAGCATTTAATCACTTGGTCTACAACAACCTTATTTTTTAGCTTATAATGCTTTGCCAAAAATTTCCAGTGCCCATGAATGCATTGACAGGTCAATAGGTCCCACAAAGATTTTATAGCCCTACACAATGGAACAGCACTTGGATAGACAGGTAGGTGTCAGCACCATACTTTCAAGATTAGTAATACAATAGTAATAGAGAAACACTGACATTTCCAGCATTGCCAAACAAATAAGCCAAATAAAGCAATGAGTACTATGCATTATTAAAAGAGAAAGATTAAAATGGAAATAAATAGATAGCAGGACTAAAAGAAAAAAAAAAAGCATTTCAGCCAATGTTGGAAATATATTTACTGCAAAATATGGACAGAAGTAAAAAGACTAAAAGACTCCATAAACTCTGTCCAAATTACCATTATATAACAAAAATTCTAGAAATGCAAAGGATTATGTAGCAAAATCTAAAAAGTATAGCAAATACTTTGCTACATCAATGAATGATCGCATCCGAGCAGGATATAAATGACTATTAAAACACCAATAAATTAAATAAAAGTTGAGTAGGACTGCTGTCCTTGGGAAGGGGCACAGTGCCTTAAGCAAAATGTGCTTAAAACCTGTGCTTTAAAGGACATGTAAAGCCTACATTTGCCTACAATGTATATCAGTTGGGCACATCTCCCCCACCCAAATGGCATCATTTGTACTGCATATATCCCCTACACTTGCCAGCGCCATCACATTTTCCTAAAGCAAATAGCAGCTTTCACCCGGTGGCCATTTTTCCTCTGATACATAATCAGATACATTTAAATCTGCAAACAGCATACACACACACAGACCCTTATTCAGCATACATTTCATCAAGAATACAGGCTCACACAGGCAGAACTGTCTTTGATAAAAATTCTGCTTTGTTTGAGCTGAGCTCAGGAGAGGAGGTTAGTAGAAAAAAATTGAAGCAGTCAGCTAGAGCTGAGTTTCTATGGAAACCCGCAATGCCATTTCTTCACTGGCTGCTAGACTGGAGGGCGTGTTTAGTAATCTGAGCTTGGAACAATTGAGCATGCCCACAAGCCAACAGCCAAAGCAAATTCCTGAGGGATGGGGCTGAGTAGTAGGTTTTAGGAGGAGAAGGAAATCTAAGTGATTAAGGAGATGTTGCAGCCTTACTATTATTAACCTCTGGACAACCAGAGTGGCAGGTATTGAAAGATTTCAAAGAGGCTGTTCACTGATTACATTTTTGTGTGTGGGGTTTACATGTCCTTTAAACCAAAGGAAATACAGTAGAACCCCGAATTTATGTCCCCGGATTTAACATTTTCCTGCCTTTTCCACCATTTTGTTGGGTTTCCACCAATTTGTATGCATTCCTATGGGCTCTGTTCCAGGGATTTACGTTTGTATTTCCCGCATTTTACATTGTTTTTAACATGCCTCTCCGTAGCAAATCGCTTCATTTTAAGCTGAAAAGGGTGCTTACTTTAGGAAGTAAAGTTTCCCAGTGTATTGTGATCGCAGCAGCATCACCAATATCGCCTCATAATACACACTGCGCATGCGCACCTATCCGGGAGCTCGAATTCAAGTTATGGTTTGCAGACTCAAATGTCTGGTATTTATTAAGTTCAAATAGGCCGAAAACTTGAATATAAAAATTCATCATGTAAAAGCTTGCGAGTTTTATAGACGTCAACGTGAGTTGTCTTAAGCAAAGTCAAGCCATATTTTTTTTTAAAGTTTTTAGAGTTTTTAAACTTAAAAAATTCAAGATTTCAAGATACAAATTTTGCTTATTAATATATAAGCGCTCATTTAATATGCAACTTTATTCAATTTAGAAAAACAAACTCGAATTAACAAACTCGAAAATTGATAAATAAGCCCATAAGCATCACATTTCTAACGTATGCTATTCAGGGGCCCGTGCATGTGCAGTAGAGTCAAAGAGACCACTTTTTTGTTAAAGTCTTTACTCTACTGCACATACACAGCCAGCACAAAGAAAGAAGGTAGAAGAGGATCACAGGCCTGCATTTTTTGCTAACAAGAGCACCAGCCTGGGGTATACAATCACTGGCAGGTGTCTAACATTTACCCCCCCCCCCCCCAGTGATTCTTCCTTTTTCTTCTCCTTTAAACACTTAGCATTTCCATTTATAAGGTGTGGCAGTAAAGGGATAATAAGAGCTGTCAGTTTGTATTTATGATTGGGCAGCTTAATCTGGAATTAAACTGCTGACCTCTTGTGCAAAACCTCTTAATATAAGTGTTAGTCTTCTCAAACAAAATGTCAATATCCTTTCAGGTTTATTTACTCTTAAGGAAAGTTAAATACCTATGATATGGTGCCTTTATATTGACTCAATCACAATTGCATTAGAAGTGAAAACAATATTTTGTGTGTGTTCTCTTTTCAGGCATGTATTTTTCTTTTTTGTTTCAAATTCCACATAATCCTTTTTAAATAAAGCTTTAAACCTTGCCTGTAGGCTCTACCTTGATATATTTTATTAAAAAGTTAAATAAAAATTTAGATTTATTTCCTCTAAATGGAAATACATACAAAATGTATGGTTAGAACTTTCATCAAGATCATTATGGTCTACTTTAAGGTCTCTGATGTTGAAGTCATCAACCTGGAATGTATATTGGACTTAAATACCCACCATAGAGTAAAGTGAGGTCATTCATTTGAATATGATAAGCATGACCCAGACTATCCAGAACAGTGCAATTAGTTGCTGTATAATCTGACAGTCATTGAGTATCATTAGCTGTATGGTCTGCTATCAGAAGTTGTGATTGATCTAGAAAAGTATTTTGTCTCTCCTTTTTTAGTACTAGTCTCTTTTACACTTTATTTTTACGCTGATAGATTTTTTAAAGCCCTTTACCAAGCAGCATGTATTCACACATCCCTGACCATCTTACTTAGGGCCTTATTTTCCACTGGGCATACATCAACACTCATAGAGATGGAAGTCATGTAGCCAATTCTTAAAAGGGTGGAATAAATAAACAAAAAAGACTTGTTCCATATGTATAACTCTTTTTGGCCCAAATTATGTTTCTCACTACTCCCTCTTAGAACACTGTTCATTAGGGACCTTCTTCCTATTCGGGCCCTCACAATAGTTATACAACTCAGTACAATGATCCATGTGAGGTAGTTGATAATGTACTGACATTCATACTTTTATTAAATACCTGCTAGTGCATTATCTGGGGTTTGTCTAAGCACATTGACTTCATGCTTTGCTATACGGTGTTACAAAGGGATCAGGGATGAAGCCAGAATTAGCAACAAGCAGCCAATGATCTCTGACAAATTAAGAAAATTTAATTATGGTTTTTCAGCACTAACATGAATATTTAGCAAATCTTACCCACTTATATTAAATGTATTGGTGACTGTTAGAAATAGAACGGGCCAGATGTACAAGTCGTGTGCATGCAAGTAAATCAGCACATATCATACATCAGTTCATAGCATCATGTTTTATTCACATCTGTGATGCTTCTTATTTTTAAGTACCAAACCCACAGTATCCATGTTTTAGATTCCATTAGGAGGTCATGAGGTTAATACAACTAGGCAGCTTAATTTCTTTTTTCATGTTGCTTACGGCTCTTAATAGCATATATAGGGCAAAAATGCATGCTTTGTTTTCATGTGTTGCAAAGACTATTCTAATGTTTCTGAATGTTACAGCTGCTGACTAAGGAAACAGTGAAAGCAAATAGTGGGCCTATTTTATTAGGCAAATGAGGCTCATTCCCATTTGGTTAATGTGTTGTATTTCCCCTTAGCTGCTGTTTTCATTACTGATTCCATTCATGATGTTGCTCACAAGAGACTCTTTGTCTTGGATCAGTCATGCTAAATAAATAGATATTCTATGTCCTAGTTATAGACAAATCATGCATTCACCCACAATCACTACCTGCCAGTTCCAACAAACTTACTTTATTTTTCTGAATGACACAGTAAAAAAAAAGCATGGAAACAAATATGCTGTCAAAATTTGCTCAATAAAATCACAAAAAAATATGAATAATTAAAATATGGTTTCTGCTGTGGGGACCAGTCTTAGGCAAGGAACATCCAACTTTCCCATCTAACATCCAACTTTATTTTAAAAAAAGAAAAAAAATATTCTTTTTGTGTTTTTCACCTGTATATAACATTGGCATCACGTAACATTTGTGCCACGTAGAGCAATGAGCAAGCAAATCATTACAGAATCACACTTTTAAAAGAAACAAAACCAATGCTATATTTTTTTTCCTGATCCCCAATTTGTTCATATTTTCATATTTGTTTACATATTTTCACTTCAAATTATGTTTAATAAACAGTTGTTTAACCGAATGCCTACTCTCAATCTGCAGTGCCATAAATTTTACATTTCTGTGTTTCACTTGGATCTAAGCCACGGCATATCTTGTCTGGCAGCACATGGCACAGAAAGTTTTTGCCGGATACATTTTATTATAGATCTCAAAGGCAAGTGGTTAAATGTTAGAACCAGTTAAATGTTACTACAGACAAAGGGCAGCACAGTGGTTTAGTGGTGAGCTCTGCAGCTCCAGCAAAGAAGTACCTTCAGTGCACATCTGTAATTTTAACCATTTACTGCACTCGTAGTGCAGGCTTTCCGTATGACTGGCAGGGTCCTTGTAGCAATGTAAAAGCAGAGCTGCACACCACACTTTTATGCAGTTGGGGAGCTTACCCCTTTTTTATTAATTATTATTTATTATTGTAACCACCTTGTATCGTATTCTTCCACACTCCAACAACAGAGGCAGGTTAACCAGGTCTTGACAAAACTGTTCATAGCATGTGTGAATGTGACAGGGACTTCAGGCTGTAAGCTCCATTGGTACACTGATACTGATATGAATGATGAACAAGCTCTGTAAAAGTTACAAAAGTTACATAAACATTGTTGTGTTATAAAATAATAATAATAAGGGAAACTATAATGTGCCTAGTTTCAATTAGTTACCATCTCAACAGCACTGCAATAAGCACTGCCCTAATTATCATGCATCCGTCTTCGATCTTAGAGGTAAATCTGAGTCTCTAAATCCATTACTGCTGTTTACTGTGTCATATTGTCACTTCAGATCCACTTCACTGCAAACACCGACACAGAGCATGTGCAGTTGAAACCAGGTCCAGACTGGCACTCTCTGGTCACTTCAATTATCTCAAGCTATTGCTAATAAAATGTATATAGGGTGTGGTATATACAATACCCAGTCCTCAGCGCTCTTGTTGTGATAGAGTTCCGTGAAGTGAAAAGTCAGTGAATTAGGACATATATTTGTAGTCTTGCAGCTCCTTCTCAGATCAGCCCCTTTGACTGGGTCCCAAATAGAGATGTAGCGAAATGTTCGCCGGAGAACTAATTCGCACGAAAATCGGGTGTTCGCAAGTTCGCAAGTTCGCGAACTTTTAGCAAAGTTCGCAATTTTGGGTTCGCCTTAGCTGGAGCCAAATTATGACCTCTCACCCCAGAGCCAGCAGATACATGGCAGCCAATCAGGCAGCTCTCCCTCCTGGACCACCCCCGGACCACTCCCTTCCATATATAAACCGAAGCCCAGCAGCCATTTTACATTCTGCCTGTGTGTGCTTGATGAGTTAGCATAGGGAGAGAGCTGTGCAGGGGTTTGAGGGACAGTTTAGGTAGCTTTGCTGACTAGTAATCTACTTTCTACTGCTCTGTATGTAGCTGCTGGGGGCAGCTGTCCTGCTGATCATCTGCTGTAACCCAATAGTCCTTGTAAGGACTGCTTTTATTTTCTGATTACTGTTACTCTTCTTTTCATTGTGTACTGCAGCTCCGTCTGTGTGTGTTGGAGACAGGTGTGCGGCTCATAGTAGTGCACTAAGCACCAACCACACATTCACATCATTTTTTTTTATTTGTGTTTTTTTACTTTGCTACTGTAATTTATAATGCCCAATCTATGCTCTGCAGCACTGCCCTTAAAGGACAAGGAAAGTCAAAATCTATTAAGCACACTATTAAATAGTACTACTATTGCTGTGTAAAAAACGCTATATTTCTGGCTTGCCTAATGAAAGATTTACAGAGATACACTTACTAGAAACTACATACTTGTTTCGGTGAACGGCGCCGCCATCTTGTCCAGCGGGTTTGTATGGGGTATTGCTGAAAAGCACAAGCCAGTCCCCCCCCCCCACCCGCTCTCCCCGCACCTACCGGCTCACAAACTCCCCCTCTCCGATCCCTGCACCTGCCGGCTCACAAACCCCCCCCTCCGAACCCTGCACCTGCCGGCTCACAAACCCCTCCCTTCATAGTTTTGCCTGACACTTGCGTCTGCCATGCTCCCCCTTCTGCCACAAACCACCACCCTCCCCGCACCTGCCGGGTGTGCATGTCACAGAATATAGCACTTATATAGCAAGAGGCTCGGATTAAAATCCTGCATCCTTTATTTGTTTTGTACACAAAGGGGGAGGGGGGGTTTGAAATCATTATTTCTTCTACCGCAGGCGTGTCAAGTACTTAGCAATACGCACAAGTGGCACAGGAAGGGGTTAAAGAGCACCCAATAGACAGGGATCCCAGCAGCATCCCCCCCCCCCCCGCTCACTGCTCCTCGCTCTCCTGCCGGCTGTGTCCTCTTCTGTGTCGCCATAGCAACCAGACGCTCCTGATGTGTGCGCATGTGCGAGCTAAGGATCTGCCCGTAGTGTCTGTGCAGGAGCGTTGCATTATGGGAATCTTCTCTACCCAGCTCAGCGTTTTTTCTTCCTGTTTGGCTTCAGATCTTCTGAACAGGAGAAATATGGGGAGACTTAAGGGCACTATTGAGAGAACTGAAGGTATGCCTGCAGTTTGAGATTAACTCTTTACTAGCCTTTCCTTCTCCTTTAAGCAGCTAAAATTTGCTTTTCTAAGATTCAGGGTCTTGTACCAAACATCAAATGAAATAACATTATGGTCAACATTAACCAGGGGTTCAATCACTTGCCCATTTGCTATAGGTTCTGGGTCATTAGAGATCACTAGATCCAATACAGCATTGTTTCTGGTTGGCTCCTCAACAACCTGTGACTTTAAGTTGTCATGCAGCAAGTTTATAAACTTGTTCCCATTTACTGTCCTGGCAGTACTAATGATCGAAAAAATATCAGGGTAATTAAAATCCCCCATTATTATCACTTGCCCCAAACTAGCAGCTGTTTCTATTTGCATGAAAAGGATGCTAGTTTGGGGCATAAAACTTAAGATGTTAATTAGCATATAGAATTGTTTGCATAATATCATGATCTGATTAGATTTCAATATCAACAAAATTATATTTTGTCTATTCTCTTAGGTGTAAGGCCAGATTATTTTGACCCTCCTGATCTTTCTTTGTGAAGAAAGAAATATACATAAAAATAATCTGTCTTTAGTCCATATGTTTGCTAAAGTTAGTTTAATGAACCTTTGAATAACCTTTGGACCCTTCAGTATGCTCACATTAAGGGCAATGGCCTACCTATACATGACTTGCAGATATGGTAAACGTAGATCTATAAAACATACATTATACATTGAATGTAGAATGTGTAGTAATTAACTGTGTAGAGAACAGGGGTTTAAATTAAAAAAGTGTTTGCGGCCAGGAATAAATGCATTTTTCTCTTTAGTATCTTGAGCTGCGATGAAGTCTAGGTATACTAACATTTATCTCTGTCAAGACGCATTTAATGGGTGCAATGGTATCATTTTAAAGGGAAACTGTGTATTTTATTTTTATCCCATTGCATTAAAAAAAGTTTTTTTTGTACCATAAAAATATGCCACCTTTGAGTTGCAATTTGCAATGTTATATCTGTATATTGAAGATTATCACATTTTGAAAATTTCCTTTTTTCGCAGTTCTTTTTATACATTTTATTTTATATTTACAGTTTTCATGATGTTTTCCCCATTAGGGTATAATTATTTTCCTTTTGTTTTATATTCTCTTTTATAAAGGTACCTTTACTATTGCGGTTTTAGTTTTGTCTAAACTGAAATTGTGTATGACTTGACTGGTCAGAACCTACAGTGTATTATTGTCTCTCACAGAGCATCTGCAGTGTTATAACCTCTTTGAAGAGATTTGCCTTTCTCTAGATCAATATATAAAGGGTTATTCAAAAGTTCAACTCAGTGAAGTAGTTTCTTTTTTATTTTAGACCTAGTTGCTTGCCTGTGATATATGTATATGTTATAAACTAAACTATGATTTAATACACCACACTGACAAGGTGACATAATAGAATGCAAATACCTGGAGGTTTGCAAACTCCTTTGGAAACCTCATAGTTTGCACTTTGAAGCACAATTTAAGCTTTAGTGCCTTTAAAGAGTGAATCTTGATTTTCTGTTTACCATAAAGAATATGGGAAGATTAGCAAGCCTAATGAGCAGCTTTAAATGAGATCCATGAAACTTATTATTATTATTATAATCTCCCAGTGAGGTATAAAGAAACCTGTGTAAGATATTGTATTGTATGCTGGAATTGGACCAAGTCTTAAACAAACACTTTCACCCATGATACAATTAGTAGATGTATATATCATCAAATAAATCGAGGGATCATATTAAAATTATACATTCCACATGGTGGACAGCCCTCTTGGAAGGATATTAAGTTACATACCCTCCAGTAAAATATACACATTTCAGGAAACCAGTATACCAGTAAATAAACTTTTGAGTTCTCACCAAAAATATTATTTTTATAGAACCATGTAGAAACTGACATCTATATCAAGTTTACTGATTAGCAAAAAAAAGATCTAAACAAGACTAAAGTGGTTACCAAGGACAGTATACATTTTCTAAATCAAGTTCGGTGGGATCACCCATATATAGGCTATCTGCACATGTGAAATCAAGACCTCTCCCTAAATTACAAAATTCTCAGGAGAAGATTATGATTTCTACTAGATAAGCATTTTCCTAGAGAATGCAGGAAGCCATGACACCTTAACATATTCAGAAAAGTCACAGGAACACTCTTTGTCCTTATTTAAAAAATCACCATAATCATCCTGTGTATGATCACTGCGGGGTCTGTATTGTGAGTTCCTGAAAATTTAGTGATGGAAATTTCTTGGCTTTGTATATACTGTATACTCTTCAGAAACCCACTGGGTAATACCAAATCCAAGGAATGAAATGCAATCCTCTAAGTGGTGGTCTCCAGCCAACTGCAGATCAATTGATGGTAATCAAAAGAGTAGGAGAAAGAAAAATAACTATTGCCCCCTCTTGTGTATCATTGTGCCTATTGGAAATTCCTGATGGCTGATGGCGGGCTCAACCCGCAGTCCTGGATTCTTACTGAAAAGTCCCTCATTTCCCTTTGATCTCCTGCGCTGAAGCTAAAAAAGATACAAATTTAATTAAAATGTAGCTTTTGTCAGAGCGCCCAGAAAGTTAACAAGCTTCATCTGCACTTAGAAACATAGTTTCTCATATTTAATTAAAAAGTAGCTTTTGACTGAGAGCCCAGAAAGTTAAAAAGCCACACCTGCACGGAGATACAATTATAACTAATAAGCTAAACAGGTCTCTTGGGAGAACTGTGACTTGCAGCTTAAATGGGAATTTCACTTTTTTTCAGCAAACCTGTAATAACACATAAAAGAGGACCCCAAAACCCCCAGAAATGTGTTCAAACTTTAAATAACCTGCCAAATTAACCAAAATGGGAGTGGTATTTAGGGGGTGTGGTTGCAAAAAATGGGCATGGTCAAAATTGTTTTTGTCCCTTTTTCCATTTTCAAAATGTTGGGAGTTATGATATACTGTACTCTTTGCCTTTCAGACTGCATCTACTCACACCAAGGAAGAAATACATCCTATTCCATCTGCATTTGGCGCTTAGATGTGTCTGTGGTAGTACAGCTCCACCAGGGAGAATGGGATGTGTTTCTTTCTGCGCTCCCCTGTGGTGGAGGTTGGTGGAGTAGACGCCCATAGTCAGCTTCCACAGCTAGTTGGAATTTTATGAATATTCACAAATGCACTAATGCCTGTAGTAAACTATGCATGTCACAAAAATAATATAAAGAGTAATTAAGCACCATAGTGATTCTACCAGTGTTAAGCAGCAGCATTGTCCACAATGCATAATAACTGATGTGCTGGGAAAATTCTTTCCTCTTTCCACACTTGTGTAATTATAATTATTAGTATGAAACTTCTTACTCATACAGTTATGTAATAGTCCTGCCTAAGGATTAGGAGGACTGCTGTTACATCACTTAATACCTACTGTATATTAATGAATAACCACTACAGCTAGTGCTTCTTGGGACTTTGACTTGCTAAAGAAACAGCATGCCACAATGTCCTGCATTGTAGAGTGGCAACAAGCAAACAACAAAAATGTTGCCTTTCAACCGTTATCTGGTTCTTCATCTCCGGAAGATTTGACTCACCACAAGCAAAAGAATTCTGGAGCCATAGGAGTCAGCCTTGGGGCATATATTGTGACTTCCAGGTAATTCAAAATGTTTTTTGGGTTTTTTTTTGTAAAAAATACACGGCAATGAGTGAACATGCATTCAGGCTTTGTTCTGTTAATCATCATTCTTTTTGGAATGTGAAACTTTATCTTCAAATATATAAGGGGATTCCAAACCTCAGTACAATTTGCTTTATGTCAAAAAACCACAATTAAAAGTCTCAGAGATAAGTGTAAATATTTCAGTAGCTTATCTGAACTAAATGAATTTGAGATAAAGCCTTGGTGCAGCCAAGGCCATATTCTTTATTGACATCAGACTTCCTGCCATCAAGCCTAATGAAGGACATTGCAACAGTTTATGTTAGAGTAGATGTGAAGGTGAAATACAATGGCAAGCAGTTTAACTTGTGTCAAGGTTTAAAAATTGTTATGTATTTGTGAATATTTTAAACTGGGTTTTCAGTTTAGGTTAAGCAGCCTGCATTCCAGCAGAGAAATCAGAAGAAATACTCTTTTGCATTGCCTTACTTTAATGTTACTACACAAATTATTTACATTATACACAAATTAATCACATTATACACAAATTAATCACATTATACACAAATTAATCATATTACCAACACCTGTAGTTCTGTATCTGCCATCCATCCATAAGTGAGAGGTACTTTAAGGGTTACCCTTACAGATCTGGCTTTGATGTGTCAGACATGAAATGTGATCTTCCAAGCAATATATACCAATACAAGTGCTTGTTGGTAAATCGCCAGAGTTGGAATCGTTCTTTTTTCTGCACACTTTACCACCTGTTACACAGATATGCAACCAAGCAGGGAGGTGTCAGCCTATAAAAGTATGACTAAAGGTAAATTGTTAGGTGCACCATATGGCATTAGCCGTGAACCGCGTATGGTGGCTTAGTAATCCTGAAGTTCTGTACACTTGTAAAGCATGAATTACTGATAAAACCAGGTGAGGCCAGGGAATGTGCATCAATCAACCCCATTTTTGTGTGTGTCACTAGACATTTTGACCTGATCACTAGCTTTTATAACACCAATGGCTCTGCTGAATAGTAACAGTACTTCTAGGTGGTATTAATCACTGCAACTAAAAGTGATAACTGTTAATAGTCACTGTGTATGGTATATGCAAGGTATATTTGCTATATTCACATGCCTCCCAAATGTCTAATTTTAGGTGGGACAGTCCCATATTGTGGCTCCCAAAAGGGGAAGGATAGGTGTGGTGCATTGGACATGTGACCTGAAATATCCATATTTTAAATAATGGGGACTACTGGGCACTAATGGGGAATACAAAATGGTGCTGGTTTTAAAACTGTGTTTCTAATATAAAGAGGATTGACTGCTCTTTTAATGTCATGAGTTCTAAAAGGGATAAACAAAAAGTTTACTAAGAACTGCATTTGTAATGTGCATTTTGATAATGTATACATGTTTTCATGTAAGATAAAATGCCAACTTGAGAAGTTTCCTGTATAAATGTTATCTTCTGGCTGACACATATAATGCTTCCCTTACCGCTGTTCTCACATGTTTCTGAAATCTTAGTGTTTTAAAGAGGCAATCAATGATGGGTAGCTGTGAGATGGAGAACCTTTAGATCAATGATGGGTAACCAACAAGATCTCATGGGCCTCTATGTGACTCTTGACTACCCATAATGGACTCAGAATATGTTCTAAGTTGGTGATAATTCATATAGTAAATACATATTTCACATAATACACATATTTACACATAATTCATAATGTAAATACACTCTTCTATCTACATATATTCTTGTTGTAAACTGAAAACACCTCTATTAATTTATCTCTACTTCCTTTTACCCTTTAATAAATATTTCCTTGAAAATCCCATACCCCTCCAGTGACCTGTAGCTCAATTTCACCTTCTAATAAATATACACTAAACTGTATGTCTATCAAAGTTAGTTCCGGTTTCAAAAAATCGTAGTAAGTGGTACAGAGCACAAGATACTAAAACAGAGCAAAGGGCAATGTATATTGCATTACCAATTTAAATGCAATCATGAGGTGGAGGTTTATAAGTACATGTTCATCAGTTGCCTCCCAAAGGTAAAAAGGCCATGCAATAAACTGCACACCCTTACATATTTTTAGAATTAATTGGTATTATACAGACAATATGCATCACAGTAGTAGGAAAACAAGTTAATAATGAAATCCAGTTATTGCAGTAATACAGTACATACTGGAACCTAATGTAGCATAATAATGACATAATAATAATGACTTTTAAGTCAAAGGCTACACAAAATGTTTTTGCTCCTGAAAGAGACCATACACTGTATTTATAGTATATTTGTAATATTAAATACAATTTGCAAGATAACAGTGATCCATTTTGCCTGAAGAAAAAGCTGATCTGTGGATGCTCTACTGCAGGTGTCCCCAACCTTTCTTACTCATCAGCCACAGTCAAATGTAAAGAGACTTGGAGAGCAACACAAGTATCATAAAAGTTCATGGATGTGCCAAATAAGGGCTAAGGTTGGCTATTAGGTAGCCTCTATGCACACTATCAGCTTACAGGAGGCTTTATTTGGTAATAAATCTTGTTTTTATTCAATCAATAGTTGCCCCCAAGTCAGAAATTCAAAAATAACTACCTGGTTTGAGGGCATGGAGAGCAACATCCAAGGGGTTGGTGAGCAACATGTTGCTCATGAGCCACTGGTTGGGGATCACTGCTCTGCTGGATACTCTATAGTTTTGGTTGTTGCACTACTTGTCGTGCTGGGGCCCGAGTTTCATTATGACCTGGGCACTGTCTGTGCTCCCCAAGGATCTACTGAATGACTTCTGCTCTAAATCTAACCAAAGGAGGGAACTCCATGGTGCTTCCTATCTTCCTAGGCTCCATTATAGCAGAAAGTGGATCTGCCATAGGTTCTAAGATGAAGGTAGATCTCAGTAAAGGAATCCAGTCAAGCCATCGAGTTTGGTGGTTTAGCAAATCAATTCAGTGTATCAGAATGATTCTGTTTTTAATGACATAAAATTCTAAGTTTTAACCTATGGTAGTAAGGTTAATAGCTTGCACCTGATGCTACAAGTGTGTTTTGTTGTGTAAGCACCTTAACAAGCCTTAAACAATCCTAAAGTAACCCAAAGCTTTAGATAAGTTGTGAACAGGGACCCAGTGAATGAGGCATAGTAGAATTCCATTTAATACACTATAGAAGTTGTGATATAGAAGATAGGTCAGCTAGCATGAGCAGCATTAGCTCCAACAAGGATTGTTGTGCTGGAGGTAACTCTCCCATTATACCATTTAAAAATCAAATTTTAAAAAAAAGACTATTGCAGTACTACTGGTGTGGGTATGCATAGATTTTAGCTCACCCTGCTCAGATGTTATATGTTAAATAGATGTTAGATAGTTTGTAAATATATAGCAGTGTATGAAAGAATCCATAACTTTTTGTAAAAAAAAAAGAGCTGGCAGGATTGGAGTATGAGGAAAAAGTATAGTTTTAGCAGAAATACAATCATGAACACTACATGGAACTGTTAAGGGATATATATATATATAGAAAGGTGTTAAATTGCAGCATCTACAATTCAACTCCATCTGATTGTTATGAACCTTAGAATTATCTTTGTTCCCAAATCTGCCAGGCCAGCAGTGCATGTTCTGGACTGAACTATAGAGAGGCACAGTTGGATCAATCAGTATTATATGTATCTGACAGATTTTCTCTATGTATTATTCTAGAATATGTCAGGTTCACCATTCACTTTCTAAATGTGTAACTCCAAAATATGCAGATTAAAGTGAGCGATTTGAGACCTATGTAATGGGGATAAAAATAGCCAACAACTTGAGATCCAGAAGGTACAGGAGTAAATTAAGCTGCATTGAAGACACTTATACGTGTAACTTTCCTCTTAACTATAGTAAAATACTTGAACTTTGGTTCATTTAACCTTATGTACAACACCTTTAACTTGACTTGACTTTGAGTGTTAGAAAAGTAGCACATAGAGCAACGTCAGAAATGATCTTTTGCCTCTTAGGGAAATGAATATATATAAACTTGTTGTTTTCACTAAATGTCATTACCATTTGCTTTACATAGAGTACTTACCCTTACCCTAAGGGTGCAAGATTAAAATCTTATACAGCTTCTTGCCATAGAATGAAACAGAGCTTCTCCAATCCCCTTTGGTAACAAAGATTGTGTTATTTATTTTAAAATTGCTGCTTACTAAATACAGTTCTAACTATTTTAAGGATAGCAGACTCATATTTCATAGTAATATAAAAAGAAAGTGTAAATCCTCAGCCAACTAAAATAGGAAGCCTGATGGGTGGGAGTTGATGGGATAGAACTAGCATACTTTTATGATTCCTCCTTTAGTTTAGTGGCTGCAGAAGACATATATTCAAAAGTAGTATGTGCTTTTCCTCAGAATGTAGAAGAAACCATTCCTTTCACCTACCGCACAGCTGTAATAATGGCACTCTCTTTGTAATAAAAATGTGTAATCAAGAGCGCTTAAGTGTTTCTTACATGCAGGTTAATATAAGGATTCCTAAATCACTGTTTTTAATCTTGTGCCTGAATCATCTTCTGTCCTTCGCTGGAGAACACATGTGAAGACTCATGTTTTTTTGGTAATGATGAGCTGTTTCTGGTACAACTTTTTCCCCTTAAAGTGGTGCGTTACCTTCAGGTTAACTTTTAGTATGTTATAGAATGGCCTATTATTTAATTAATAACTTTTTAATTGGTCTTTATTATTTATTTTTTTTGTAGTTTTTGAATTATTAGTCTTCAGCTTTTGACTCCTTCCAGGTTTCAAATGAGAGTCACTGACCCTGGCAGCCCAAAAACTATTGCTCTGTGCGGCTGCAATTTAATTATTATTATTACTTGTACTCTGTACAAATACATTAGAGGGGATTATAGGCAGATAGGGGATGTTCTTTTTTCCCAGAAAAACAATCAATGCACCAGAGGCCACCCCTTTAGATTAGAGGAATGGAGCTTTCATTGAAGCAGCATAGGTGGGTTTTCTCGGTGAGGACAGTGAGGTTGGGGAATGCCCTTCCTAGAGATGTTGTAATGGCAGATTCTGTTAATGCCTTTAAGAGGGGCCTGGATGAGTTTTTCTTCAAGCATAATATCCAAAGCTATTGGGATACTAATAATTACAGTTAGTATTAATGTTTGTATATATTGTTTATGTATGTGTTGGTATAGATTGGTAAGTATAGGTTGTGTGTGCTGGGTTTACTTGGAAGGGTTGAACTTGATAGATTCCGGTCTTTTTTCATCCCCATGTAAATTTGTAACTATTATTTTCTATTTAAGAAAGTAATTTGGGCTCCTCTATTCTTATTGCAGTCTCTCTTTCAAACCACTGCCAGGTTGCTAGGTTAAATTGGGCCCTAGCAACCATATAGCTTCTGAAAGTCCAAGCCGGATTGCTGCTGGACAGAAAGCTAAATAATTAAAAAACCACAAATAATAAAAAAAGAAGACCAATTGCAAATTGTCTCAGAATAGCACTCTCTACATCATACAAAAAGTTAAGAAAACGGGTGAAAACCCCCTTTAAGATTGTTTTTCTGAATTAAACAAATGTTCAGTAATAGGTGTGTTTATGGGTTACATTAGACCATGGGGCTGATTTACAGGACATATAATTTATACTGGTTTGGGAATTGTACTGGTTGAGACCCTTTATCCAGAATGTTTTGAATTACGGGAAGGCCATCTCCCATAGACTCCACTATAAGCAAATAATTAGCTTTTAAAAACAATGTCCTTTTTCTTTCTAATAATAAAACAGTACCTTGTACTTGATCCCAATTAAGATATAATTAATCCTTATTGGATGCAAAAAAAAATTTCATTAAGGTGTGAAGACAGAACCAAATTACAGAAAGATCCCTTATCCAGAAAACACCTAGTCCCAGGCATTCTGGATAATAGGTCCCATACTTGTATATCCAAACTGCATGAAGAGTCAGGTAAAACAATGCAGGCTGCTCAGTATATCTTAATAGTAATTTCAAAATCTATTGCTGGAAACTGCATATATTATAAAATTGTGCAAAAGTTAATTATTTAATTGCAATGTTTTTGTTAGAAAAAAGCTAAAGGCAAGAGCGCCTCCTCCTCCAAATCAAACTTCTCTGCCAACACCATCAATAGAACAGAGATCATCCTTAGATTTTGATGAGACAGACAGCCAGAGCCCTGAAGATTTAAAGGAGAACATGCTGCACAGGAAAATGGACCTCAGAATATATTTACCTGATGGTCGAGGAAAAACAGTCACTGTGGATGGAAGGTGAGAACTAATTACTATAATATAAATAGAAGACATGTAACATGTTTGTAGATGATAATTGTGTTTTTGCCTTGTTTACCTCTAAATAAACTTTTATAAATAAATTTTATAAATAAACTTAATCATTTTTTTTAGAATTATTAGCATTTTGTTCACCAGCACCTTAGTCTAAAATTTCCAAATTGCCCTAGCAAGTAGGCAGTAGTTTGAATGAAAGACTGAAAAATCAATAAGAGAAGATCTGAACAGAAAGATAAGTGATAAAATATAACAATAACAATAGCATTGTATACTCACAGAACTGTAGTTTTCGACCCCCCCATTTGCAAAAAAGGAAGAGGCAGAAGAAGAGGGCAAATAATTTAATATCTATAAAAATTAAAAAAAACAAACCCAGCTAAAAAGTTGCTTAAAGGAGAAGGAAAAGTAAAAACTATGGCAGCTTTGTCACACAACAGCTGCACTGAGTCCTCTATCAAAAGAAAAAATTTTGTGTACACATGTAGTTTGGTATCTGTCTCTTTTCTCAGAAAAATCCTTTATTCTTGGGGCCAGAGTCTGCACAGCTCTCTCCCCTCTCCTGCTCCCCCTCCCATCAAAATGTGTGATCTAAGCTACCAATTGCTAGATCTGCAGCATGAAGCTACTGACACCACACTAAAATGGAAGCTGCTATCTGAAATGAATGGAGGGAGCTTCTAGGGCTCTTTCCTCAGGTATGATAAAGCTTTTTGCAGAATAAATATAGTGTTCTAGGTGGCACTAATGTGGCCAATCTATTGGCAGTAAAATGCCAAAATGACTTTCCTTCTCCTTTAAAATAAGGTATTCGGACAGAGAAATTCACCATTTATTTTACACAACTTTTTACACAATTTTATTGGCAAATTTCTGTTTACACAGCATAAAATTAGACCCTCAGCTGTCTGTCTAACAGTGAGTTTTACCAAGACATACTACATGCCAATAGTTTGTCAATAGTTAGACCTGTTGTTCTGTACCCCACCAAGATAAAAGTCTCCACAGCTAAATACATGGTGAAAGGATAAAAGGTGCTTTCCCTTAAAGTGTAAAATAAAGAAGACACAGTACCCTTATAAATAATAACTTGCTGTATATATAGTACAGTACACTCAATGATGCCAATTAATTTGGATACCCGCCCCTTTATATTCTGCTTATATAATTAGGATGCTATTATAAAACAATGCCACACCTTGTTTCTTAGTATAGTTTATTTTGTCCCTTCCAAATATGAATAAAAGTTGTGTTCTATTTAAGCTTTGCAAGAAAAAACACATTTTGCTGTTTAATTAAATATTATACTAGGGGGCACATTTACTAATCCACGAATCCGAATCACGAATGGGAAAAAATCGTATTGGAAACTAAAATTTCGTAAGATCGCAAATATCACGAAAATGCTTACGAAAAAATCGTATTAGTCACGATAATATTGTATTGGCGATCCGAAAGTCACGAAATTTTCGTACCGAACAATTGTAAACAGCGGTAAAACCTTTCCGATTTTTTCGTGCAAACGTCCGAAAAAGTCGTGCGCCGTACGAAAAAGTCGCTCGAGCGTTCATGCTTTTGTAAATGTGCCCCTAAGTGTGCATACACACACACACATGCATGCATGCAACCTACCTTCACTTTCACATTGTAGGACTAATATGCCTATGTAATGTATAGGTACTCTCTACAGCTCCATTAAAAGTAATTCATCTAGACTAAATACATAAGTTTTTTTTGAGATGCATGTTTTCAACTATTTTATATTAAAAATTGCAATAAATTCACTAATTCAAAAAAACTCAGAAAGTATAAAATATATTTTCAGAACAATTCCAAAAACACTTACCTAACTGAGAATGTATTCATCACATCCTACTGTGGCACCAATGGAACAATAAGGATTGCTTGTTAGCAACCAGAAAGAAACCTTTTTGCTTTTTCTGGACTATACATAGTTATGTTGGGTTGAAAAAAGTCCATGGAACATCAAGTTTAACCCTTCCAAGTGAACCACTGCACAAACATAACCTATACTGACCTATCTATACACATACCATGCATAAATTATATATAATGTTTTTATTAGGAACAAATAAAGTACATTTTTGTGTTAACATTTTATTTGTCTTCACTTTGTGTGATGTTTAAACTGATTTAGTAGAAAAGGCCAACATTGATACAAACCACTATGGGGCTGCTCTTTAAGTGGTATCACTTCAAGTTTTTATTTCAGTTGACTACTCGAAGCCCTCAATTGAGTTCTGGAACTGACAAATATCCGCTTTGAGGAATGTACCAGTTAGTTGAATAGTGTATATATATATATATATATATACACACACACTATGGGGCTGATTTACTTACCCACGAACGGGTCGAATGGAGTCCGATTGCGTTTTTTTCGTAATGATCGGTATTTTGCGATTTTTTTCGTATGTTTTGCGATTTTTTCGGATTCTGTACGAATTTTTCGTTACCAATACGATTTTTGCGTAAAAACGCGAGTTTTCCTATCCATTACGAAAGTTGCGTAAAAAGTTGCGCATTTTTCGTAGCGTTAAAACTTACGCGAAAAATGCGCAACTTTTCGCGTAAGTTTTAACGCTACGAAAAATGCGCAACTTTTTACGCAACTTTCGTAATGGATACGAAAAACTCGCGTTTTTACGCAAAAATCGTATTGGTAACGAAAAATTCATACAGAATCCAAAAAAATCGCAAAACATACGAAAAAGTCGCAAAATGTTCGTTTTCAAGTCGGAACTTTTCCAATTCGGGTCGGATTCGTGGGTTAGTAAATCAGCCCCTATATATGTATATTTTATTACATATAAATGTAATAAAAACTAAATATCAAATATCAAACTGCTGGAAATACTTTTTGATTACCCAGTCTGATATTTTGTAAAGCTGTTCCTATGTTTTAATGCTGTAATATGTTGAGTCATATGGTATTGTAGATTCAACCATATGGAGAAATAGTGGAACCTGAGAAAATGAGCATTAAAATTAAAATAAGAAAAACATTTCCACAAGAGGGTGCTAAACCCAAGGATGTGGGCAAAGTACTGTAGCTGTTGAGGATTGCTGTACTAATTTAACAGGTTCTTAAATGGTTGCATTTACTTGATTTGCTGAATGTAGGGGTCAGCCTACTGCTAACATTACAGTGACCAATTTCATTTAGAAAATCAGTGTTTTTTTTCTTAAAGCTGAGCAAAATAAGGGTAGCCCTGTATTCAAGAACACTTGTTTAAATCATACAAGAATTACATTATAAGCACTTGCCTACAGCAATGTCATTAATGTTTTTGTAAGCATAAGATATGCTTGCCAACCAGTATGGCTTCTCCCACTGAGCAGTATAATTTATGTTGGTGCTTTTACATAAGCCTAGATGTGGTCAGTGAGTTGATGAAATTGTTTTGACATGATAAAAAGCATACAGTATAAAAGTATGCAGTCATCGTTTCACCATCAAAGCCCATTGTTACCAACTATTGCCAGGTTGCCATGACCCATATTCCTTTATTTTTCTTTTAGCAATTGGTTTGGTTTAGTTTCTCATTGTTGATTGGTTTAAAAAGAAAAAGACCCATTGACTGAAGACAATTCTTGTTGATAATTTATGCAGCTTTGTCTGTAACATGTTTTATTAAGAGCACATAACTACTGCAAAATAAATTCTCCTCTGACAGTTTACTGGACACACCTTCACTATTTCTTGCAATAACAATTAGAGACTAGCTGTAAGAGGTTGGGTATAAATACATATTATATTTGAATACAGGGATGAAGTGGTGTATTTAAAGGGAACCACACCCTTTGTTTTTTTTCCACAATGAAAAACCTTAATGCTATATTTAATTAATGTATACTGCAATTACATTTTCTTTCATTATGCAAATCATATTTATGTTCTAAAAATAAGCAGTCTGAAATTGGTCTTTAAAATATAGAAATCTTTAACTTACTCTCCATTAATGTTTGTGGACTTGTTTATGAATGAGGGACATATTTGCACCTGGCCAGTAACCCATAGCAACCAATCAGCTGTTTGTTTTTATGGTTTTATCTACTGCTGGCTGAAAAGTGCTAATCACTGATTGGTTATTATGGGTAAATGTGCACATGTGACTTTAACTTTTATGCAAGTTCTGGATTATCATTTAGATGACTAGAATGTAGGACTAGAACAATAAAGAATATTAATCCAATTTTATTCTCACACAGAACCCTCTTTAGGGGTGGCAAATAGTAGTAATTGCTTTGGGTCACATGTGTTGCAGCACACATGTTGCAGCAATACATTAATAAATCGAATCTGCAGAATGGCAATTTATAGAGATTCATGTAATAAACAGCATGGTGTTTTTTTGTCTTCCTAATACTCTCATTGTGATCCCCAACACCCTAAAAAATAATGCTTTAATTCAAGATTGCTGTAAGGGGCCCAGCAAATTTTAGGCCTGCGGGATGCCCCCTCTAGGCAGGCCCATGTGGCATTTGCAAAAAAGCTTGTGCTGGGCAGGGGGGCAGGCCATTTAAATGGTGGTTGTTAAGGTGGGTCCTGTTTTTGTAGTTCAAATGAAGTGGAGAGCAAGTGTAGGTCCTAATTATTATTATTATATCCTGGTAAGGGTGTTATGCATGTCTAAACAAACATGTATTGGGGATCAGTCTCTAGGGAGTGGGATGGACCCATTTGGTGCAGGATTTCTTGGTCCAATTGTATTCACAAAATTACCATGGAGTATGTCCCAATGTAGGAATATTAAGGATTTTATTCCAGTATGCCTCATTTCTTGGGATTATGTACTATAAGTTTATGTGCCATAAGTGTCCCCACAAGAATACTGAGATGTTGAGCTTTATGCTCGCAAGGATTTTGCTAGTATTAATGCAAGAATACTGAGGATTATATTACAGGGGAGGGTGTCAGATTATAATTTAGTGCACGTTTCCTGTATATTATGTCTGACTGGTGAGTATGGTATACATTTGAGACCCTGCACTTATCCCACTGCACTCATTCCACGCAGCACTAAGTACTGACCTGAATTCATAATATAACAACAGTTAAATTTCACGTTTAATTTACCCCTTATAGAGTAAAGCATAACAAACCCCTGTGGTTTAAATTTCTTCAAATGACCTTTCTTTATTATTTGTTACAGAATATTTAGATGCACTACTAGAGGATAACTGATTGGGTAGTTATATTTAGTACTGGAAAATATATTTGGTAGCAGATTGTTTCATGTTGTCCCATCCCATTCTCTCTTTAAAACTTCACCACTTCCACTAAAATGTGAAGCTAGTATTGGTATTTTTCAGGGAAGTAGCAGACTTGGTGCCAAGAAGTACACAGTGTTTGGGATAAGTTTACTATGTGATCTGCCAATTCCTGACTTTCAAGCTTTAGGTTTAGGTATCGTGCAATAAATAATGTAGGCGAGGCTTGGAGCCTGTTTACTGGGTATGCTAAGAATAGCTGGCACACAAAGCAAGATTTTATCTTTAAAGTCTTTTTTTCTGAGCCTTAGTATCCATTATATAGTATCTATTATATACACAATATATTGTGTTTATCTATGTATGTATCTATCTATGTAGGTATCTATCTATATCTTTCTCTATGTAAGGTAATTACACAGGGTCTCATTCAAATGTTATTACAGTTGCAATAAAATTAATTAATTTGCTCTACCAGTTTTCACCTGTTTTACCTTGCAAATCATTTCCATAGGCTTCCTAAACTGTAGGGCTCATTTAGGAACACAAGTGCTGTGTGCAAAGTACAAAGTTGGTCATGTTTTTTCCCAAAATGCAATTTTCCCAGAGCATATTCAGGCTTGCAAAGATTTACATTTAGTGCACCTGCGTCTGATACTGTATATAGAATTGCATGCAAATGCATTTGTACTTTTTGACATAGTAGCACTGAGGATTTTCAAAGTGGGGATTCATTTCCAGTGCTCGGCTTTAAAATCCAAGTCTGTGTAATTCTTTAGGTCCAAGTCTGCTGAACCCATTGATGCAGCCCGCAGTGGGAGCCCTGGTATTACCACTACCTTTGAATTGTAGGGTACAACAACTTTTCCCAGTTGATTACTATTGAAAGAGTTCATTTAGTTTGTAGATAATGCATAATTGTAAAAAGTTGACATATGTTTAGCCTGAAGGTGAAAATATTGTATACATTTCCTGACCCCCTGGGCAGGTATGACACCTTAATAATTATAGTAAACAGTTTTAATTCAGACTATCCAGGATTCAGACTATCCTGCAGCCCTCTCAAGGCACAATAGGCCAGTTTACTCTAAAAATGTAATTTGTCAACGCCCTTCCTCGGCATGTTGACTGGGTGGGAAGAGGTGGTGCGAGGAACCAATCATTTAGTAAAAATATAGATCTTTTCTATTTAGTTATATACTTTGATAACAACATGTCAGATCATCTGACCATTTCGCTTACTGTGGATTAGCCCTTCATGATATTATCAGTTTTCAGAGGCCATAAAATGTGGTTAAAAAAATGCTTCAAAAACAGTATTCACTCTTGCAATAAATCTTTTTGTATACAAGTACATGTAGATGACAGAGGTCTGTCCTGTGTTGCTTTCAAGTTTCTCTATACTATTTAGAATAATCATATCCAGTCCAGTCTTTAAAACAATCGATGGGGGGCCCCTTACACTATTAGGATGGATAATAAAATACCATATTTTTGATATTTTATGCTTTGGTAAAGTGCATCTAGCTGAGCATGTACTGCTCCCCAGAAAGACTTCCATCCAACTCACAGGGGACTAGGGTGTAAGGGGATAGTGGTGGGGCACTAAAGCTGTCCTTTTGGCACTGATTTTAAGTTTTTGTTTTTGAAAATGTGCTTAAGGAACTAGCCCTTTCAACTCTCTTTTCTAGTAAAGCAGTGATGGACCTGCTGGTGGATTTATGCAGTCAGTACCATTTGAATCCTGCTCAGCATATCATTGAGGCAAAATCTGGCGAGTCCCAGCAACCGTTCACTTTGAGGCCAAATACTCTCATTGGAACACTGGATGTTCAAACAGTATGTCTGAAGGAGAAAGTTGCAGAAATCAAAGTAAAAAAGCCTGCTCCAGTGATTCCAGAGGTAAGAATTTACTTACAGACATACTGTATGATAATAGGTGATGCTGCAGTGAAGGAGAAGGAAAGATAAAATTACTGGGAGGTACCAAAATGGTAGGCACCCCCCAGTGATTGTAATCGCTTACCTTATAGAGGTAGCGGTGAAGGAGCGGTCCTCTTCCTCCTGTCTTCTTCAAAATCCTGGGCCAATGCATGCACAGTAGAGTGAAAAGCCGGCTTTTTTTTATTAAAGTTGGTTTTTCACTCTACTGCGCATGCACAATTGGCGTAACTAAAGAAGGAAGAATATCGCTCTTTCACAGCTACCCCGGGGCGGGTGCAGTTTTCTCCTAACAGGAGCACTGGCCTGGGGTTTAAGGTAAGTAATTACAATCACTGGGGGGTTCATAGAACAGAATCTTTAGACACCAAAAAAATTATTTCAAATATCTTTTTCATGACCTTTGTACAAGTATATGGCCTGCCTTCTCCTGTCTTTATATTGTAACATACTGTTAATCCTAAGTAAATTCTAATACAGTACAGGTCTGGGATCCCTTTTTTTGTAAACCAGAAAGATCCCAATTATGGAAGGCCGTCTTTCACAGAGTCTGTTTTAAGTAATTAATTATGATTCTTTAATTGATTTCTTTATCATCTGTAATGATAATACAATACCTTGTACTTAACCCCTAGCCATGCTGCATGAGTCCATGTGTGATCACGCTGTGCTGGATCCTAGTTCTTTAAATAAAACAGGGTCTCTCACTCACACCTGATTGTCATCCCAATACATGACTAAATATAATTTTTGTTTTAATTGTTTAACTAGGTTTTCTTCTACTTGTAGGATTTGTTTGAAAATCAGGTGATGTTTTAGGTCATATATATATATATATATATAAAAATACAGAAAATGTTAAAGGGTTCACAAACTTTCAAGCACCATACTGTATATTGTGTGTGTATGAAGCATATATGTGTATATATACAGTACTTACAAACACAATGTATGTATACGCACCCCCACACTTAAAATTTAGAACTAACAATGTGAAGAAAGGCTGGAAGCACCATACTGTATTTTACTAGGTATGTCAATGCTAGCTAGTCTTATAATACAATTCTTTGAGAGTGAATAGCTAAAATGTCTTGCATGTTATGCTTTCTTTTTTGCACACGCTTTGTTTGTGTAATATCTACGTAATGGCTAATCCGTAATAGGTAGCGTCTGACTTGAGAGGCATTCATCTGAATCTTCTTGCTAAGCCTTTTGTCAGTGTGACAATGTGTGGAGGCTAAATACCTTCTCCAGGTGTGATTGTAGTTTCCTAGTAGATTCCTACTAAAGCACATGGTAGCTTTGTGAATAAAAGCTTCTAAGCTCCTTTTTCATCTGACCTGTTCCGCCCCTACAAGCCAAATGCTAATGAGTCATTACATATGTATGAGAACTATCAGGTGAAAGGAGGAAGACCAAACTGTGCTATCTAAATTCACTTTATACCATTTGACAGTTGCCAGTTCTCACTGTACAGAATCTAATGGGCCTTTTGTTCTTTTTTTTTGTCCCCTAGAAAACTGTACGGCTTGTTGTGAATTTCCTTGGGACCCAAAAAACTGTAGTGAGAGTCAGTCCTGAAGTGCCCTTGCAAAATATTGTAGCAGCCATATGTGAGAAGTGTGAATTTCAGCTTGAGGATGTTATTTTATTGAGAGACACTACCAGCAAGGAGGAACTGGATATGGCAAAGTCACTTAAGGTCTTGGGAATCAAGGAGCTTTATGCTTGGAATAGCAAGCAAGGTGAGTGTCATTAGTGTCAAAGTCATTCAAGCAGCTTATAGTTGGTATAATAAATGAACTAGTGCTTATCACCTTTAGAGAATGGGCAATAAACAACAAAAGCATCTGAATTACTAGCAACAAACTTACATGAATACATGTTCAAGCAATTACCTTTTATAGAAGTGTTAAATGTAGATATACTTCTCTTATCATTTAAAAGAATACACACTTTTACTGCTCTTTTAGCTCTACAAAACCATTAAACAACACACAACAGGTACGAATTTTCCACTAAACAGCAGTAACCCATTACAATGAATTAGCAATGTGGTGCAGTTAGAATAAAAATTATAAGCCTGATTGGTTACTAGGGTTGGTATATAATGATAACCATCATATTATGTTTTTAAATTCTATGCACAGTTGATAATATTTATTAATGTCTAGTTTGTGTGTACTAGCCTGATACAGGAAGTAGATGGTTCCCCTTCCCTGCTTCTATGTAATACCATCAGCATCAGCACAACTTGAAAACCCCAAAAGCTCACCTTGCAGGTGGTGCAGATTTTACCTGTGATAGAAAACTGGATGCAGAAATGACAAGTTCCCTTACTAAGAAATGGTTTAGGCATGGTCTGAGGTAAAATAATAGGTTTGGAGGCTATTGTAAAGATAAGTAACAACTACACTGCTTTATATATATAAAGGTATCAGTTATATAGAAAGTTCCAGATCTCTTATAGACTTCATTTTAATCAAATAATTCAAATTTGAAAATACAAAGAAAAAACAAAAATATTCCCTTTTTCTATGTAATTATAAAACAGTACTTTGTATTTAATCCTGACTATGCTGCATGAAACCATACTGGAGGCAAAACAGTCCTACAAGGTTTATTTAAAGCTGAAATTATTTTTAATAGACTTAAGGTATAGTGATACAGATTACAGAAAGACCCCTTACAAATACCTGAGCATTCTAAATAACAGGCCCCATACCTGTTTATAACCATTGTATTTGCTTTTATAACTGTACATAAAGTCATTATGCTAAAGTTGAAAAGCCAGTTTATAATTAGGCTTAGCTTCAAATGTCTTCATTTTAATGCCACGTAATATATGTTAACAAAACGGCTTAGATATATGTGTGTGGGTTTTGTATGTGTGTGTAATAATTAATACGTTTTCTCAAATGTCAAATGTCTCACCTGTAGATGGAAATTATGAATAGTTTGTCATGTACTAACTATCTAACAAATGTCACAAAATGTTTCACTAGTTATTTCCATTTAATTGTGTGCCCTTCAGCACTATATGCATGCATTTAAATAATGCACTTGTACACATTATGGAAATAATGAAAAATATATTCTTGATTTTCCTTGTTTAGGTATAACCTACACAATTCTTTCCAACCTACTTCAGCAATACAAATACCAACCCCCTATTCTGGTTGGTTAAACTTCTCTTATCCCAACCCATCAGTAGATTTAACAATGTAGTCACAAAGACAACAAATGACCTTTTCATGATGTAACTGGAATACTGCCATTTGAGTACAGCAAACAAATAACTATAAATGTACAAAAAATCTGATCATACACATACATTGTTCTAATTTTTGAACCTTCTCAGAAAAATGCAGAAAAATAATGTCGATAAATAAAGTCGATCTATAGTATGTAAATGTTACTACACATGCAGCCACTGCAAACAGCTGCAACCCAGCTGTCTTAGTACTGTACATATTGGTACACAATTAAGGGTAAATGGGGGATATGAGTTAAGGACAAGTCTTCAAATGTAATTTTTTTTTTTAATTTTGCCTGTACCAATTGCAATCAGTTCAATGTTGATAACTGAAAAGTTATGCATTTAATAGAAATAATATAAATACAAGTTATACACTAAATGGTAGTGTGTTGGGTTATCCTTAATTGAGAAGGATATGGGGATTTTTAAAGATAACAAGTTGTCTAATTCCAGGCAATGTCATTCTGTGGCTACAAAAGTATGGATGCATTCAATCCACTATTTTGGGATTTGCCTGAACCCCAAATTCTGCATGAAAGATTCAGGCAAATCCCAAACCACATGCTAAAAACTTTCAACTTCCGTGTTTGCATGACAAAAAGTTTTAAGGATTTGGATTTGGTTCGGGCAAGCACTTGGATTCGGCCAAAACCCAATCCCTCTTAAAAAGGCTGAATCCTGAACCGAATCCTGAATTTGGTGCATCTCTATACAAAAGTAAATAATGTACTGTCATGCATAAAAAGGCATTAGCTCAAGGGATGAAAACATACTTATCTCTTCTGTATAGGTCTCTAGTAAGGCCTCACCTTAAGTATGCATTACAGTTTTGGGCTCTATTAATGAGCTGGAGAGAGTACAGAGACCTGCAACTAAACTGGTAAAAGTGATGGAGAATTTAAGTTATGAGAGTTGACTGTCAAGGTTGGGGTTGTTTTCTCTGGAAATAAGATGCTTGCAAGGAAACATGATTACCCTTTTTTAGGTATATTAGAGGCAGGGTCGGACTGGGGAGTTCAGGGCCCACTGGGGCTGCTGCCTCAGGGGCTCCTGCACCCTCCAAGGGGCCTTCACCCACACACACCCCACAGGGGCCCCCACAACCCATCTGACCTCCTCCCCTGAGTGCACATACCTTTAGGGCACTCAGAGAGAGGAGATAGACCACTGGCTCAGGGCAGTGCCTGGTGGGGATCTGGTCTGGGCTGGACCCACTGGTGCCAACGATCAGTGCACCAAAGGCCACCCCTTTCATATAAAAGGATTAGAGCTTGAAGTATCTTGGGTGTTTTTTGACATTGAGGACAGTGAGGTTATGGAATGCCAAGGCTGAGACTGGGATGATCCCCGCCGGTGCTCCCCCTCTCCTGACACGCCTAAGGTAAGAATAAAGTATGTGCACCCGGTGGAGGGAGGTTGGGGGGGGCGGCAGTGTCCCTTGAGGGGGTGCAGGGCCCCTAGGGCAGTAGCCACGTTGGGTCCTGCACCCCTCAGTCCGATCCTGGGAATGCTCTGTCGAGTGATGTTGTGATGACAGATTCTATTAATGCCTTTAAGAGGGGCCTGGATATTTACTTGAACAAGCTGACTTCTTTAAAAGCAAAGTCGATTCTATCCGCAAAAATTTTCCCAACCTTCAGATACCAGTAATCTCAACCTTCCCGAATCTCCTCTTTCTGTATTTAGCTCCTTTGATCTCGTAACAGAGTTTGAAGTTTCTCAGCTTCTCCGATCCTCTCCACCTACTACCTGCTCGCTGGATCCTATGCCCTTGTCACTACTTAAACAGTGTGCCCCTGCCCTTACTCCAGCTCTTACCCACATATTCAATTCCTCTCTGGTTTCTGGAACTTTTCCCTCTCTATTCAAACAAGCATGTGTCAAACCCATTCTTAAAAAGGCTACACTGGACCCATCCTGCCTTTCTAACTACCGTCCTGTCTCTCTCCTGCCCCTTCTGGAACGTCTTGTCTTATCTCGTGTCACTAACTTCCTCTGCACTCATAATCTGACCCTATGCAGTCTGGTTTTCGGCCTGCGCACTCCACTGAGATGGCTGTATGTAGAGTGGCAAATGATCTCCAGACTGCCAAGGCCAAGGGACACTACTCAGTTCTAATTCTGCTGGACCTTTCCTCTGCTTTTGATACTGTCGACCATTCTGCCTTTATGCAAATTCTCTATTCTCTGGGTATCCGGGATCAAGCTGCATCCTGGTTCTCTTCCTATCTCTCTAACCACTCCTTCTCTGTTGCTCTTGCTAACAAATCCTCTACCCCGGTTCTTCTTAGTGCCTCAGGGCACTGTGCTTGGTGCTTTGCTGTTCTCCCTGTACACTTTCTCTTTAGGAGACCTTATTTTTTCTTTTGGTCTTAAATATCACTTATATGCAGATGACATCCAGATATATTTAGACACCCCTGCACTAACCGCTGATGTTCAAACCCAGATTGGTAACTGCCTCCTGGCTATCGCCTCCTGGATGAACAGGCACCACCTCAAACTTAACCTAGCTAAAACAGAGCTCATGGTCTTCCTGCCCAAACCTAGCCCTTCTCCTTTCACCATTACTATTGACGGCATGACCATTAACCCTGTTAATTCTGCACGCTGCCTTGGGGTTATCTTTGACCAGTCCCTCTCCTTCTCTAATCATATTAATAACACTGCCAAAACCTGCCATTTTTTCCTCCGCAATATTGCCAAGACGCACCCCTTTCTTTCTCAAGTAACAGCTAAAACACTAATCCTTTCCCGCTTAGATTACTGCAATCTCTTACTAACCAGCCTCCCAGACTCCCACCTCTCTCCCCTGAAATCAATCTTAAACTCTGCTGCCAGGATCCTCCTGCTCTCTCCTAAGAGGGAATCTGTTCAGCCCCACATAGCCTCTCTAGCATGGCTGGCTGTTAAGCAAAGGATAGCATACAAAACCTTCTGCAAACTTTCAAAGCCCTTCACTCCTCTGCTCCTCACTACATTTCTTCACTGGTCTCCCTGCACGTTCCTTGTCGTCTCCTCTGCTCCTCTCAGAGCCTCTGTCTTTTTACACCATCCAAACCCACTGCGCTCTCTCGTCTTAAACCTTTCTATCTTGCTGCTCCTTACCTCTGGAACTCTGAGTCCCTCTGTAGGGAACACTCACTAACTCTCTTCAAGAAAAAGCTCAACTGTTACCTTTTGGAGCACTAAAACATTATTTTGCCTAGTCCTGCACTTAAGAACAAATACCCATACCTGGTGCACTCTTACCTTCCAGTTTCTGCCTGTGTGTTACCCATCCACTTAGACTGTAAGCTCTACGGGGCAGGGACCTCCTTCCTACTGTGTCTCATACCACATGGCACTTATTCCCTGTGCATTTATATATATTTATTGTATTTATTATAACACTTGTCCTCCCTGTGTGTAATTTTGTATTTTGTAAGATTGTACAGTGCTACGTACCCTTGTGGTGCTTTATAAATAAAGTTATACATACATATGTACAATACCTAAATCATAACTAGATCAGTGGTTCCCAAACAGTGGAGCTGGTGACCTCTTTGTGAAGGGATGTTGGAGTAGTGGCAGGGGTGGGAGCACGATATGAATAATTGGGGTAAGAGTTTGCTCATCCAAGATACACTATGGGGCTGATTTACTAAGACAAGAAATCGAATCCGAATTGGAAAAATTCCGATTGGAAAATGAACATTTTGCGACTTTTTCGTATTTTTTGCGATTTTTTCATCCCCGTTACGACTTTTCGTAAATTGTCGAGACTTTTTCGTAACCATTACGACTTGCGCGAAAAGTCACGACTTTTTCGTAGCCGTTACGATATGCTCGTATCTTGTCGCGACTTTTTCGTAAACTTTCAGACTTAGCATGATTTTGGAAGCCTCCCATAGGACTCAATGGCACTCTGCAGCTCCAACCTGGCCCAAGAAAAGTCACCATACTGAAGCTTGAATGAATCCGAATCTTTCGTATTCGGCGCGAAAGCTGCGAAAAAGTCACGACTTTTCGCGCAAGTCGTAACGCTACGAAAAAGTCGTGACATTTTGCAAAACAGTCATAACGGCTACGAAAAAGTCGAGTCAATTTTCCGAAAAATCGCAAAATACCGATCATTACGAAAAAAACGCATTCGGACGCATTCGGCCAGTTCATGCATTAGTAAATGTGCCCCCAAGAGTCCAGGTTGGAGGTCAGTTAGAGTAATATTTGGAATAAATATCAATTTGTTTCTCTAGATATTCTTGAAAGAATGGTTATGGGCTAAGTTGACCCGGACCATGAAGGGTGAACAGTTTGACAAGAACTTACTTAAACCAGGAATATGACCTAAACTGACCTAAACCAGGAATAAAATAAAGGGATTTAGTGAGTAGCCAACTTAATCAATGAACTTAATTAAAATTATTCACCAGGGTGTGTTTAGTAATGGTACCATACCCTACTAGTACAGAAGTGTTATACACCTGATGTATAGAGGATAGGAGTAGCCATATTTTTTTTTTCTTGCTTTCCCTTTAGGGTAGATATGTTTCCAGGGCATAAGACAAGATCAGTTAGATCTGATGTGGTGTGTAATTGATTAGAGCCTTTGGTATGTGTACTACTAGAGATGAAACCCTAATAAATAGATCTAAGGATCAAAGCCATGCCAACGTGCACAAGAGCCCAAGGCAAAGCCCCTGGCATCTGCCTTCCCAACTACATCCCTTCACTCGGCAGCCTCTCCCCATCCAAATTATGGAAAGATCCCTTATCCAGTTCCAAGCATTAGGAATAATACTTGTGCTCTCACCTGTTTACCCACTCACTAAAATTCAGGACAGTACCGGCAGTGCTATTAGCCCATGGAGCTCCCAACAGTTCAGGCAGCAGCAAAAGTGTCAGGGAGCTGTTATCTTGTTACCTGCCCATTGTTTGCTGGCGGGGGGGGGGGGGGGGGGGGTAGGGAGGGGGCAGTTTAGTACAACAGTAAAGAGAGACTGAAGTTTAGCAGAGCACAGATCCCATGGATGGGGCACCTGAGAAACTAGCAACATGTCTAGCCCCATGTGAAATTCCAAAATTAATACTGCCTCATGCCATGTCCTCTACCTTTAGCTATTCTCATATTTGATAGTGAGAAATATGGCGGATCAAAATTATGTCCATGGGCCTTCTCCTTTTGTGTCAGTGTGTATCTAAATGTTTTGGGTAAACATTGTTGAGTATACCCTATTGCAGATTGCTATAACATTTTCTGATACTTCACAAAATGTAATATCTGTAATTATTGCTTGTGTCTTTGTGAGGTCTCAACAATATGACCACTGCTGGCTTTTGTACCCTTTTAACTTGTAAATGTAGGTGCTTTTCACAGCAAAGAACAGCTGGTTAAAGTCCCATGTTAGTGAGTATAAGGGCTGTGTGTGGCACGGGCCAGAGATCCTACCTGCTAGATGCTGCTATGGGATACTGCATTGTTATCCCTGCTAACTTTGAAAATTTAATTTTGTTGAATGGTTTCCAAACTTTGTAACAGAGATTGCATGCTTACGTTTATTTTGTTGTTGAGTGAAATCTTTGAAGACTTCTACATATGTTTCTCATACCCTATATATTACCAACATTATTGGAGACCCTATATTTTCTGTAATAGAATACCAACATTAATTGGAGACCATTTATTTTCTGTAATAGAATACCAACATTAATTGGAGACCATTTATTTTCTGTTATAGAATACCAACATTAATTGGAGACAATTTATTTTCTGTTATAGAATACCAACATTAATTGGAGACCATTTATTTTCTGTTATAGAATACCAACATTAATTGGAGACCATTTATTTTCTGTTATAGAATACCAACATTAATTGGAGAATGTGCATCTAATAGCAAATGTCCACTTTAAGGGATACATTCTTTAAACTCTCATACTTAGACCAATGTAAAAAACAAAATAGAAACTACTCCTTTGGAAAAAAACGATCTTTATTAAATCTTCATATTACAGGTATGGGACAGAATGTTCAGAATTACGGAAAGGCTATCTCCCATAAACTCCTTTATAAGCAAAAAATTCCAATTTTTAAAAATGTAATAGTTTTCTCTGTAATAATAATAATACAGTACCTTGAACTTGATGGCAACTAAACTATAATTAATCCTTATTGGTGGCAAAACAATCCTAATATATTTAATGTTTAAATGATTTTTTACTAGATTTATGTCATGGAGATCCAAATTACAGAAAGATCTTTTATCTAGTAAACCGTGATCCCAGGCATTCTGGATATCAGGTCCTTAACCCGTATTAAGCAGTACCCAAAGGAAGAATTATACATGGGGTGTTTCTATTTAGATACTTATGTATATTTTTATTTCTACAGCACTACTATATATGCAGTGCTGTACAGCAGATACAAAGAACAAGAACTTGCTTTGTTTTGTTCTTCTTTAGTTGTCATTTATTAGGTTTTTCACTAGTCTTTAAAGCACAACATTGCTGAATTTGTTCTAAATAAACTGTTCCTTGTGAATTTTGCATTTACAAACATAATCAGCATCTGTTTGGGTGAAAGTGCAACCTTTGTCTTAAACATTCTGTTAAACTTCAACTGTAGCTCTAATTTTTCACAAAAGCTCGTAAGTTGTAGTTAAAGAACAACTTTTGACTTGCCACATACAAATCACTACCTTTTGTGGAATATTTCATTCATCAAGCTTTGCTTGGCAGAATCTATAATCAATTAAGTCTGAGGGGTCTTTTTAAAGGACAGTAAATACAGCCATCTGGTGGCTAATAATGAAAATTACATGTGGAAATTATTTACTCACAGGGTAACAGTCCTTCGGGAAGTGGACATGTGCTTGTTAGCAACACACCATTCTCCATCTGTAGTTTTTTCCTTAACAGAAGATGCTGTTTGTGGTGTTGGTAGTAATTACATGACTGTCTCATTGTTAATACCGTTGTTGAAGATGAAGAGAGAATATAACTATTTACCCTGCCTATAAATGAACCCATATCTGCTCATGTTCATTTCCCCCTGAATTCACTGACTCTTGATATATCTTAGTATTCGTATGTAGAGCAAATATTTAATTCCTTGACTTTCTGTCTGACTTCAAAACTCATTTAGAGTCAGGGGTACAATTAGTTTCCATTTAAGGCTTATGAGCCATATAGAAATAGTATTAGAATATAGGTGAGGAGACATTGAGCTGGTTTGGAAAATAAAACCTTGGCTTGCCTAGGAAGTATTTTCATGGACTGAGAAGATTAGAAGTGTATTGCAGCATTTCATGTAGCATGTGCTAAATTTTTGTCCAGAATGACACTATAATAGGACATCCCGGATGATATTTCAAAGAATTAAAGAATTTGCTTTTTCCCCACACCCCCTTCAACATCTGTCACATTCAGATACATGGCATGCAATTTTTTGAAGCAAAATACAATTTAGCAATATTTTATAGATATTCTGTATATCACAGACAGACTGATCATTGCACAAAATATCTTTCTTTCTTGTCCTTGTATCAGTTTTGGTGTTACAACCTCTTTGCATCCTCTTTTAATGATTTTTGATATATACAGTGGCTTGCAAAAGTATTCGGCCCCCTTGAACTTTTCCACATTTTGTCACATTACAGCCACAAACATGAATCAATTTTATTGGAATTCCACCTGAAAGACCAATACAAAGTGGTGTACACGTGAGAAGTGGAACGAAAATCATACATGATTCCAAACATTTTTTACAAATAAATAACTGCAAAGTGGGGTGTGCGTAATTATTCAGCCCCCTTTGGTCTGAGTGCAGTCAGTTGCCCATAGACATTGCCTGATGAGTGCTAATGACTAAATAGAGTGCACCTGTGTGTAATCTAATGTCTGTACAAATACAGCTGCTCTGTGACGGCCTCAGAGGTTGTCTAAGAGAATATTGGGAGCAACAACACCATGAAGTCCAAAGAACACACCAGACAGGTCAGGGATAAAGTTATTGAGAAATTTAAAGCAGGCTTAGGCTACAAAAAGATTTCCAAAGCCTTGAACATCCCACGGAGCACTGTTCAAGCAATCATTCAGAAATGGAAGGAGTATGGCACAACTGTAAACCTACCAAGGCAAGGCCGTCCACCTAAACTCACAGGCCGAACAAGGAGAGCGCTGATCAGAAATGCAGCCAAGAGGCCCATGGTGACTCTCGACGAGCTGCAGAGAGGTGGGGGAATCTGTCCATAGGACAACTATTAGTCGTGCACTGCACAAAGTTGGCCTTTATGGAAGAGTGGCAAGAAGAAAGCCATTGTTAACAGAAAACCATAAGAAGTCCCGTTTGCAGTTTGCCACAAGCCATGTGGGGGACACAGCAAACATGTGGAAGAAGGTGCTCTGGTCAGATGAGACCAAAATGGAACTTTTTGGCCAAAATGCAAAACGCTATGTGTAGCGGAAAACTAACACTGCACATCACTCTGAACACACCATCCCCACTGTCAAATATGGTGGTGGCAGCATCATGCTCTGGGGGTGCTTCTCTTCAGCAGGGACAGGGAAGCTGGTCAGAGTTGATGGGAAGATGGATGGAGCCAAATACAGGCAATCTTGGAAGAAAACCTCTTGGAGTCTGCAAAAGACTTGAGACTGGGGCGGAGGTTCACCTTCCAGCAGGACAACGACCCTAAACATAAAGCCAGGGCAACAATGGAATGGTTTAAAACAAAACATATCCATGTGTTAGAATGGCCCAGTCAAAGTCCAGATCTAAATCCAATGGAGAATCTGTGGCAAGATCTGAAAACTGCTGTTCACAAACGCTGTCCATCTAATCTGACTGAGCTGGAGCTGTTTTGCAAAGAACAATGGGCAAGGATTTCAGTCTCTAGATGTGCAAAGCTGGTAGAGACATACCCTAAAAGACTGGCAGCTGGAATTGCAGCAAAAGGTGGTTCTACAAAGTATTGACTCAGGGGGCTGAATAATTACACACACCCCACTTTGCAGTTATTTATTTGTAAAAAATGTTTGGAATCAAGTATGATTTTCGTTCCACTTCTCACGTGTACACCACTTTGTATTGGTCTTTCACGTGGAATTCCAATAAAATTGATTCATGTTTGTGGCTGTAATGTGACAAAATGTGGAAAAGTTCAAGGGGGCCGAATACTTTTGCAAGCCACTGTATGTACATACAAACACACACACACACATATATACATACATCTAAATCTAGATTTAAATGATAGATTTTAAATTATTTGCCTTCTTCTCCCAACTCATTGCAGCTTTCAAATGGGGGTCACTGACCCCAGCAGGCAAAAAACTATTGCTTTCTGAGACTACAGTTATTGTTATTCTTAATTTTCATAATCTGTTTCTCTATCCAGGTCCTCTCCTATTCATATTCAAGCCTCTCATTTAAACCTTTCCCTAGTTACTAAGATCATTTGAGCCCTAGCAACCAGATAGCTGCTGAACAAAAAGTATTATACTGGCACGTTTGGGGTATGTTTGGTAAAATGGGTCCACGCCTATTTTAGGGGTGTGTTCACAAATGCATGTAGCAAAAACATTTTTTCAGTGCTGCAGAATTTCATGGTTTATACTCTTTTATTAAACAGCCCCCCCCCCCCCCTAGTTATACAATTATGTAAAATATGAGCGACTTTATGGGCTGTGCCAATAAATTGGTTGGGTTTTCTTCCCCCTTTAAATATTTTCTGCAGATGCCCATGGCTTTCAGGTTGCTGAACAGATTTTAATTATTGTTAACACCTAGTTATATTGCCTACAGCATGGATTAAGAATAGCTTAGTGAACATTATGTATATATGCATGTATGAATATATATCAGCCCTGTACATTTGTATAGTAATAGTAAAAAAAACCATGGGGACAGACATTGCTATAAAAATAATACACAGTAACAAACATTAAGCACCACATGTTGATAAATACAGGAAGAAGAAGGTTCCTGCCCTGTAGAGCTTACAGTCTAAGGGAGTTGGTTAAAAAGCAGTAAAAATAAGTGCTGCACTAGTTGTTGAAGAGGTAGGATCAGACTTTATTGAAGAGGCTGTGGGATAGTTTGTCATGGCATTCTGAAGGAGCAAGTAGCAGCAAGGTAGGTTTACAATGGGATATGAGAATGAACATAAAAGTATAAAATAGCTGTGACTCTGAGAGAAATGTAGGAGCTTGACAGGAACATAAAGGGCCTCATTTATTTCTGGTCCTGACACAAGTGCAGAAGCACTAAGGAGTGCATAATGTGTACATTTACTTTATGCTCCCAGTTACACTGACAGCCAGAAACACAAAAAGCCTTTCTAAACAAGTCAATTAAAATAAATTATAGCTGTGCACTTTTCAGTGCTTGAACTATAGTAGAAAAAACTTGACTGTGTGACAACAACTCCTATAGCAAGGCACTCATCCCAAAGTTTTCCATATTAAATTATTCTCAAAAATATATTTCTAAACTGCATTTGGCAGCCTGACTTTTCTAAAGTCAGGTGTTTGCTGCGATCTTTTCAAAACACATTAAAAAATAAAATTTGATTTGTAATACTTCAGCCCTCTGATGTGTACAGAACCTAGAGAAAACCTAGAGACAGCTACAGTTAAATGATCTGCATTGTCTATTTCTGTAACCATAACAAATAGCTCCTTGTGTCTTCACCCTTATTGTGCTCCACTGCCAGCACCTTAGTAGGCAGGGCCTGTGCTCATCTCTATTTTATAGTTTCCATGTAATGTGTTGACATCAGTCTTCAGAGAAAATCTCACCAATCTCAATTGTGCAGGCAATAAAAGGGGTAGCAACTTTATTTACACCCCTGTTTTAATGAAATCAATGTTGTAATGTTATGTAAAATTACACTGGCTTTGGCAGGCACAACGTTTATTTAAAGGACAAGGAAACCCTTCAGCTGAAATTACTAGTATTTAATTTGCCCCTATTGCTGTAGTTGATCACTACATTTTTTTTCCCTGAAATACCTAATATTTCTCTAGGGGTTCCTTTTTCTAAGTTGCTCTGTGGCTGCTTTGTCATAGGCACCATTTTACCTTTGCAGATGGACTGTGCTGTAACAGTTACGCACAAAATGTTTTGAAGGCTGTAGCCAAGCCAGCAAAGGAAATAAAAGGCACACACCAATCAGTGCATACCAGAAATAAATAGTAAGTGCTTGCCAATCTGTGTATATCATCCTGGGCATAGAAGGGGTCAGTGTTTGAGAGTGTTTTCCTACTCAGACAATAAAAAGGGATTCATGAAGTTCTTCTGGGTGCATGTGCCTATTACTATATTGTGTGCATTCTTCTGGTCTTGGTCTTGGTGTGGCATTTAAACAGATTAAGAGCTGTAAACACAGGAGATCTAATAGCACTACAGAAAAGACTAGCATGCCTGTCTGAGGAGTTAAACTTATGCTTTCCTTGACCATGACCATGAGCTATTATGACAGCTTGCAGTAACAAGGCAATAAGTAACTATATAAATGTGGATAAAACAGTAAAAACATGAAGTGTACGCTGTAAAATGAACATTATTGCGTAAGTGCCTTGTACGGGAGTTGTTATCATGCTGTCAAGTTTTCTCTACTAAAGTCCAACCAGTGTAATTGCATAGCAAGAATTTTTTTTTCCAACTGACTTGTTTGAATATGCTTTTTATGTTTCTGGCTGTCAGTGTAACAAGAAGCATACAGTAAAGGTACACATACATTACAGGTGAGTGATTTCTTAACGTCAGTATTGATATCAGTCATTTATGTTACCTTATATTTATACTTTGAAAGATAGAAATTAAATTTGCACCCATAATTGGAAATTTCTAACAAATTCTCATTTACAGAAAAGAAAAGAAATTCTTCGACTAACAGTGACAACGCAGAAAAGGAGAAAAGGGGTATTCTGGGCTTTTTTCGAAGCCACAAGAAAAACAAGGTAAATAATAACCTAAATTTGCAATGAATGCAGTATTTTACATCTAAATCCCTTTTCCTTTATCCAGCAATGTTTTAGGCTATTTGCTCTTGCAAGATAAATTGAGGTATGAGCAACAATTGTGCTTACAAAAGCCTGTTGTTTAAATGTTTTGTGACTTTGTCCATATGTGTCCAGACTTAGGGACCGCATCAACGAGCCGATGCGGTCCCCGATCCGACCGGATTTTCTAACCTCGCAGATCGAGATCTGGCCAATTTCAGGCCAGATATCGATCGGCCAGGCCGCTCTGCTCTCCCCATACACGGGCCGATTAGCTGCCGAATCGGCAGCTATAGTTGGCCCGTGTATGGGGACCTTTATTCTGGTTATATAGTAAAATATGCAAAGTTTGCCTTTGTAGTAAGACAAAGTAAATTTAAGAGCCATTTTTCTTGATTTTCATTAAGAAATCCATCTCTCTTTGCATTTAGCTGTTGCTAAATGTTGCTCAATATATTCCTTTTTGACATTGATACCGAATCAGCATAGCTATCTTTAAGTCAATACTGTTGATTTATAAAGGAATTAGAACATTGCCTAGGTGCTTTTTTTTCTAGTATGTTTGTGCAGTCTTCCCATTGAAGGGATGTGTGTTCTATTCTGTTTTGCATTTTGAGATATCCCACACTTTTTATCTAATCAATTGTTTGTCACTGATGGTTTGGAGAACATTAAGTATATAACCACCCAAGGTGTTAGATTTCAAATCTGGTATTTCCCAGTAAGGCATTTGTATGAAGCAATTAGCTCTGACAAATGATTACAAATCAACTTTGCCAACATTTTTCAGAAATAAGTTGTATCACGATGACTGTTAAACCAGTTAAGTATGTAACGTCTTTCCATTTGGTTAATCCTTTATGCCTTTATGAAATACAGTATACTGCCATCAGTTTTCTCCCTTACAGTTCATATAAATTATATATCAGCTTACGACTTTATCTGAATCTGAAAGAGCTTAAATGTCAGCCTTGAAAGAGAAAGCAAGTTGTTTTTCAGTAACACGCTTGGCAAAGTTAAACAATGAAATGTTATTTATGGTTTATGAGAGGAGCGCCAGCTCTATTTACTACTCTGAAAGCTGCACCTTCTCTTTCAAGCCACACCTGTTCATAGTACAAGTATTAGGATCTACAAAGAAAACCAACCAAATGTCAATTTTCCCCTGCCATTCCAGACAAAAATAGCTTCAGTGCTGATCTTATATACTGTATAAGAATTTCTCTACATAATATACATTTTTTAGTAGCTCAATGTACAAACTAAAAAACATTGTTATAAAAACATTATACTTTATGGTGTAGTCTGTCTGAGATCCCACTCTATTGTTCATTTCAAACTATGGCATATTTATAAAAATGTAAATTAAATCAGTGGTATATAATACAATGGAGATTTTAGAGTAATATTTAGCATTTTTGTGTGTGCTAATATTAAAAAATCTTAGGATTTAGTTAATACTGTGGAGTATACAAAGTATTGTAAAATGCGACAAACAATGCTCATTTTTAGCTACGCCATTATTTATTTCTTTAGATGGCATAATATTTGGTAGAAACCGGTAAAACTAGCAGATAACTGAAAACCAATACTAAAATTGGTGTTAGATAATTTAACTTATATAGCTAGCATAAACCTCAGCAATTTTCAAAAATGGTGAGCATGTGGCTTATGAGTCGAAGAATTAACAACTTTTGTGTGAATACATGCTAAGGTCTCATGAATCAATGGAAATGTTTGTGTTTGTAAAAATAAGCTCAGATTTGAATATAAATGCAGAAACGGTCAGTTTTAATATCACTATTCTAATTATAATCTTAATAATAGCATGGAAGCATTTTGTAGGGATGCACCGAATCCCCTTTTTTGGATTTGGGCAAACCCCTGAATCATTTGTAAAGTATTTGGCCAAATACTGAACCAAATTTTAATTAGTATATGCTAATTAGGTCTCAGAAAGATAAGGCGAAAAATTTTCAACTTCCGGGTTTACGTGACAAAACGTCACATGATTTTTAGGATTTGGTTCAGCTAGGAGCATTGATCCGGCCGAATCCTGACAAATCTTGGCCGAATCCCGAACTGAATCCTGGATTCGTGTACATCACTAGCATAAGTGCTGTATGGTGCATTATAGGACAAATGAAGAATAGAACAACAGAAATAAGTGGAGACAGGATTACAGGGTTTAAGAGCACTAACATTCCTTTATAAAGTAACATTACTGTTTATCAGTTTTCTTAAATGATAAATATTTATACTTGTTATAAGCTGTGTATTACATATGAATATGGTTACTTATAATATGTATGATTACAGATAACATATGTTATTTTTTACCACACTGATGTGGCCATGACCAGAACTGACCTTGCCATGCCTTGTATCAACTGTGATTTTCATATGCATTTCACAACTATTCAGTTTACTGCATTTATTAGTGTCTCTGAAAATCATAATAGCAGTATATGGTCTATACCTTTATAGCACGATATGGTTCCGTTGTTCCCATTTAAAGGGGAATTTATATGATCGGTGTTGCCTAGTAGATATTTATCGTAATTCTCAAAGACTTTTGTTTAGTGTCACACTCAAAACAGCAACAAACAAAAATAACATATGTCTAAAATCTTAAAAATTACACAGACGATATGACTTACTGTAGTATTTTTTATGTCAACTACTTATGAAAGGCTTGCAGGTCTTTGATTTATTGGCATCTTTTACCCTTGGGTGAAAGCTTGTTATACAGTGCTACATAAGCACGAAAACAGTTTTGTGTTTTGTGTTACCAATTATTATAATCACTTTAGTGCTTACATATTAGATGGATAGGAACGAGTCACTATTCCTACATAAACCCTAGTCCTGCTTCTTCTCATTCACCCCTTACTAATCTGTGTTGAACAGCTTCATGAGTTACGGCACTCTATGGGGCGTTTGTTGTGATAGTGGAGTACAAGTGTAAACAGAGCCCCAGCCAATGAGAACATTTCCCCGCAAGACATAAACCAGGAAGCTGGCCAATTTCAAGCTATGTTGGAGACCAGCACAACAATGACCCATGTTCTGTTATTCCAGCATTGGCAACAAGAGAATTGCCAATTGTCTACTTTCTACGCGTGCTTGTGTTTCTCACCTACTTGTTGCAAGTTGAAGCTTTCATGAGAATAGCTTTGTACCTGTTTGTAAAATGGAAACACATAGCCAAGTGGTATTGTTTGGGTTGGAAAAGCTGCAGCTGATGCTTAGAAAAAGTGTTTCGCAAATGATAAAAAACGGGTAATTCAATGAATTATCATTTGTGTTTTAGAACGAAGGAAACACAGGATCAATGGAAAACGAAGAATATGAAGAGATTTTTAAAGCAGCATCAACCAGTGGAAACACCCATGATGTGAGTACATATTTTATGTACCTATACTAATTTGTTTACACTAGAAAGATAAATATAGATCCTTAACTGTTTATTCCACAGGGACACTAGACCTTCACTTTTCTTTTTTCATGCTTTGTTGCTGGTTCCATTGAAATTCAAGCACAAAACATAAGCATGGTTATTTGTAAATGCTCTTAATTTGATAAAAGCTCAAAATGTTATTTAAAACTGGGAATACAGATGTCTCAAAATGGCATAGATTCTTTTCAACAAGAAAAAAAAAAAAAAGATGTAATGACATGAGAAATCAAATATGGTGCGTGAAAACTGGAATTGAATCTGATCCAGTGTGTGTTAATGCATTTTGAACACAAACAACGATTATCCAGCATACAGCTTGACTCCAAAACTGCCATGTGCTTTATCATACAGAAACCATCTTTTATTTTGGCAAAACATGGCAGAATTGTGTGTGATAAAGCTGCTTTCAGTCTCATTCTCTGTTAACTTTAGTTTTCCAGTAACAGTTTATGTATATGTATACACATATACAACATTCTCCAGGGGACTAGAGCTTTTTAAAACTGACATTTGAAATAGCCATGTTTCTTTTTATTAAAGAGAACCTTTTAGAAAGCTTAAGTCTCCTGGAGACTGTTGCCATTTAGTAGTATAGGCTTTATAACTACAAAAAAAATACTGGCACCTGTATAATGTTTATGTTATGCACTGTACTATTTCTTTATCAGTTTAAAGCATGTATGTGACTTCCCTGTGAAATTCCTTTGAGGTATAAAAACATGCATAATGATGCACATAGTTCAGTGTAATACAAAATAGATTCCGTCATAAGTAAATTTGAGTAAAATGAGTTAAGCCTAGTGTCCTCATATACAGTATAATAATCTTTAACTAGATGATAAACATTTGCAGGTTATTAGAACATGCATCTAAGAGATGGTATCTCTGTAAAAATATAACATTGTACTTTGTTTGTGTTTTTAATCGTCTAATACAAATATAACCAATTGCAGTAATAATACAATGCCAACCGAACCACCATTGTGTTTATACATTTCCAGTATTACACATGTACTGCCACTATTGTTTTCTGTAAAGTAAACTGTGCGTGTGAGGCAATGGCCCTATAGGCCCATGGTCGTTAGTGCCAACATAGATTTGCAACATGTCCTCTTTATTTATAGCCTTACATGCACCAGACAGAAACATTTACAGCAATGGCACATTGGTCTGTATCAGGGGCATTGTCTGTCCCAGGTTTTCCTTCCATAGAATAATGTTAAAAATATACAAAATGGCGACCAAAAGTTAAAAAAAAAAAATTAATATAAGTGAAGATAACAGAGGTCACAATTCAAGCACAAAACATAAGCATGGTTATTTGTACATGCTCTTAATTTGATAAAAGCTCAAAATGTTATTTAAAACTGGGAATACAAATGTAACCAATTGCAGTAATAATACAATGCCAACCGAACCACCATTGTGTTTATACATTTCCAGTATTACACATGTACTGCCACTATTGTTTTCTGTAAAGTAAACTGTGCGTGTGAGGCAATGGCCCTATAGGCCCATGGCCGTTAGTGCCAACATAGATTTGCAACATGTCCTCTTTATTTATAGCCTTACATGCACCAGACAGAAACATTTACAGAGGTCATTTACTATACCAAGTGGTGCAAGTGCTTGAGTGCTAAGAGGGGATTCAAGTGTGTTCCCGTTAGTCTCACTTAAGAAGCCCTAGTGCCCTGGGGTAACCTGTGCTCTGGGGCAGGCAGTAAGGATAGGGCCTTGATATAGGCTTTGCTTCCTGCTTCTCACTAACTTGTGCTTCTGAATGACATGCAAGTTAGGGGATGGGTCAAGGGATGCCTACGTGCCTCACTCTGCCTGCTCTTCTTGGATTGAGCATTGCCCAACACAGACAGTTCTTGACTCAAGAGGCATGCTGATGATATCTGCCCTCCAAAAAGAAACGCAGAGGCTTGCAACCATTTGGCAAATTCCCCACGTTGCGTGCAAAATGCAAAAATATATCAGGCTTTTTAGCACATTATAGATGTTTGGTGCATTGTAAATGATCCCTAAGATGTGTCTAAAGTTGGTTTAGAGATGAGATAATTAGCACAAAGATTTGGTTTGATACTCTACTGAATGCCAGCACTGTTTGCATGTTTAAAGGAGACCTTAACCCCCCACCCCTAAATAATTCCAAATCTTGTGCTACTATGTTTGTCAAGAAAAATAAACTTACATTTTCCTTCATTCTTCTGGATTCCACAGCAAGAGAATATAGGCAGGTGTCTTTTTGTGTTATCAAGGCAATATTTAGCATCAACCCAAAATCTATTGTATGCACCATAAAGTAGAACCTGATGCACATGCATAGGCTATGCAAGTATAGATAGTGAGGAGAGAGGCAATGAGAGGAGTGCAGTAACATCTAGGAAGTATTTGCTATGCCTTTAGGCAAAGAGGTGGGGAAGGAAAAATATGATTGACAGCTTAGAGTTTATAATAGGTATGCGTGTTTTAATAACAAAAATAATTATGGTTTTCTGTTATTATACAGGTTTTTATGTCATTATTTCGGGTCACTTTTAAATTGGCTGAATTCTTTTTGTTCAACAGAACTTAACTGAAAGCAGGATAAAGTGACTAAACTGATTTTTTCAGCAAGAAAACTGTAAATGTATAATATTTGCAATATTTAGGATGGCCATCTAGTTATTGACTTGACTCTGCAGATAGAGCTTTAGTATAAAATATGTTTTAAAAAAGAAGTGTATAAATACTTCTCATAGCATATAACTGTATGAACTACTGTATGAGCAGATAGATATATACACCATAACGATATAAATATAGAATGTGATATGGAATACCACAATAGGAGAAAAAATCCCACATGGTAGGCTGTGTTACACATACCTCAGCCACCCCTTATGGCATAGCTCCCAAATGTCCCGAATGCAAGGTAGCTCGCACAATCCAAGCCACATACTTTAAAGGCCAAACTTTGTACTACTAGTTATGACTAAAAAGCCTACATATGGATCTTTTTTAAATGCAAACTTATGTTCTATTTGCAAAATACAAATGATATATGATATCATCATCAGTTGAAATTTTTGCTTTATACAAAGATTTTTGTGCAGTTGAACTGTGGGGCTTATTGGGTGAAGCCAAAAATATTTTTTTTCTTAGCAATTTAGTAAAAATACATTCGCTAACCCATTTCATATAAAATGTGCTTGGTTCTTCCATTATTTTTTTGTTTTAGTAAAAATTAGACAAATTAAAAAGGCGATGGATAAGATGTATTGAACAAAGTGAGGGAAGTATCTTCACTACATTATTATTGCCTGTCTGAACAAACCTGGAGAGACCCATGTTTCTACCTAGGATGTGATGAACAATTTATTGACCCATATAGTATTCCTGATCTGTTGCAGTGTATTATCTTGCTTTTCATCATCCAGGGCTGCTCATACCTTGTTATTTTTGCATTCATTCATTCTTAGAATAAATCTAGCATCTATATCTTCATTTGGAGATATAAAATGTCACATTTAATGAATTTATCACCACTAGGTGGCAGAAGTACATTAGCAACAGAACAACATCCTCAAACGCATTTAACCTGCATGACAAGCCACAGCAGGTTCTAAAATTAGGTATGTTTATTTTAAGACCCATGCTGCTTTCATAAATCATAGCAATGAAATCATAAACCAAGTGCTGAACTGCACGTATCTCTCTCACAGAGCATGTTTATATCATAAATCAGTTTGTTCAACCAGGGCAATTCCATTCCACATTGTACTTTATTAGAAATCCATAATATGCTTTGCCAAAAAGGGTGAAGAGGGGTTCCAAATGTCATGTGTTTATGACAGTGCTACTGGGTATATTAACAAAAATATGTAGAACTGAATCTTTTTTCTGTGGATATTAATTTTCAGACAGTCTGTCCTTCCATGATCTCTCCCCATAAATAATACTAAATGAATATGACATCTCTAATGTTGTGCCAAATGAAAGTAGGTAAACATTCAGTCAGCTCCTAAGCAGGCTTTTTAACACATAAGGTCATATCTTAAGTAGATAATTAGATTGCCAGTGCACAAATTATTCCCCTGCACAACCTACTCCTGTTATCTGTAAGCCAAAACAGTCACAACAAGGGTTGAATACAGGGGAGGTTGTGTACTATAATCTAATTATCTACCTTACAAGAACCAAAGAGTGAGTAGCTTAAGCTTGGGTTACCCTATTTTACTCAAGAAATAATAAAATCCATAAATAAAACAATAGGCAAAAAGTATGTTCAGCACAAGGCCTATCCATTGCACTACAAAGGGATTTACTGTCCCTTTAATATGGATAAAACAGTCCACCTATTGACAGAGGCAGATAGAGAAATATTACCGAGGCATGACCACATTTAATAATAAGCATTGGTACTTTATCAGTGTGCCAGCTCCCAAACCTTGGGCACTTTTACTCTCCAATTTGTGCCTGTATGTTACGCATCCAGTTAGATTGTAAGCTCTACTGGGCAAGGACCACCTTCCTACTGTGTCACATAGCACATGGCACTTAATCTGTGTATTTATACTTATTTGTTGTACTGTTGTACATTGTGAGATTGTTCAGCGCTGCATATACTTGTAGGGCTTTTATACATACATGTACACATACATACATACAATCATATAGTAGGGACAAGCAGAACAGGCTAGGAGGAACTGCCTCTATAGCACTACATGTTAGCCATACAAACTTTAGGTAAGGGCCACCAGATCTCGTGAAAATTCAGGAACATGTCTCATAAATACACGTTACAGGGAAGCACCGATTGCATTTCTGCAATCAGTTCTGCCAAGTTAGCTGGATTTTTTTGATCTGGTTCCTCTGATCGGTTTTGTGCATAAACTAGCCAGAGAGAGCCAATAAGAGTTGCATGTGTTGTTTGGAGGTGTTGATGTTTCGAAAGCACTTGTTTCCCATGGAAAGTCTCTTTTTAGCAGAAAGGATGTGTGTATGGGCATGTTTGGTTTCTGATAATCACCTGTCAAAAATCTATTCCAGTGATATCTTTCTGCAGCTCTACAGCACACTTTTATGAGGATTCTCATATGTAATACAAGCTGTAGTACACATGTAACACAAGCTTTTCACAGGGTTTAAGAGAGTTAGAGATTAGTCGTGAGAGTCAGGAAAAGTCATTCTGGTTCTCTGCCTTTATCATATGTTTTATGTTTAATGATTATAAAATGTTTGTATTTTTGAATGTTTTGGAATTTTCTAGGGTATAGTTGGAGATGTTTGGGCACAAAATTGGCAAATGCCAGTTATGTGCAAACACCCACCGATAAAGAGAGAATTTAGAAATGCTGGGTTTAAAATGCTGTTTTATCCAGTTAACAGACATTAATTGTTAATTCTGAAAAATAAAAGAATAAAAACATAGATAAGTTAAAGAACATCACCCTATCCTTTCAGTGCAACTGAACTGCAATGATTGTTGCAGGGCGCTGAGTAAACCCTGGAGCTACCGCCTAGTCCAGACCCTGTCTTTGGAACAGAAGGCAGGATGGAATGAGTGAAGCTTAACTCAATTAAACAGAAGTGCAAGGAGCACATTTTGCTCAAGGAGCACAAGTACCGCTAATTAAAGTGGTGTTACAGTAATACAAACTAGAAAGGGAAGTTTGAGAACAAACTTCATGTTGGGTTGAAAAACGTTAAGTCATTGAATAAAATCTGATCTGTTGTTGGCTCCGCCCACTTTTTCTAACCTTGGAGCACAGTTATATAGTAAAACCACTGTGCAAAGTTTGGGGACCCTGGTTTTAATAGTGTCTTAATGGTAGCAATTTAAATTTCCCCACTGAAAGTCAACGAGTGAAATCTGATTGGTGTCCTAGAACTGCAGTCCCCCAGTGACCAACTGTGCAAAGTTTTTTGAGCATAAAAATTGTGAGACTGACAGCATATTACACTTCACCATTGAAAGTAAATAGGTGAAATATGATTGGCTGTTTGTGTCTCCGCCCACTTTTTTCTAACTTTGAAGGCAAATACCCAGTGAGTAACTCTGTAAAGTTTAACAACTCTGGAATTAATACTTAAAAAATGGCAACAGTTACATTTAAACCAATGAAATTTAATGGGTGGAAATGGGTTGGATGTTGGTGGCTTCGCCCACTTGTTCTAACCCTGAACATGTAGTCAGCCAGTGACTGACTGTGCAAAGTTTGGTAACCCTGACATAAATATTGTGAGAAAGGCAGCATTTTAAACAAAAAAAAAAATCAATAGGTGAAGGCTGTTGGTGGCTCCACCCACTTTTTAAAACCTAAAAATGCAGTCCCCTAGAGGCCCTGGTGTTAATACTGTGAGAATGGCATCAGGTATTGAATTTCCCCATTGAAAACCAATAGTTAAAATCTGATTGGCTGCTGGTGGCTCCACCCACTTTTTCCAACTCTGAACCGCAGTTACCTGGTGACTAGCTCTGCAGTGTTTGGGGACGTTAGTATTAATATTTAAAGAATGTCAGCAGCTTAAATTTAAACATATGAAGTCTATAGGTGAAATCTGATTGGCTGTTGTTGGCCTGGCCCACTTTTCTAAACTTGGAACATAGTCACCCAGTGACTGACTGTGCAAAGTTTGGGGACTCTGACATTAAACATGTAAGAATGGCAACAGTTAAAATTTCCCCACTGAAAACAATGAAAGATATGTCATTGGCTTTTGGCGGCCCCACCCACTTTTTCTAACCTTGAGTACAAAGTCACCCAGTGACTGAATGTGCAAAGTTTGGGAACCCTAGCAACAAACCAATAAAAATCAATAGGTGAAATCTGATTGTTTTTGGCTCCGCCCACTTTTCAAAAGTAAAACTACAGTCCCCTAGTGACCAACTGTGAAAAGTTTGGGGACCCTGGTGTTAATTCTGTGAGAATGGCAGCAGGTTGAATTCAGGGTCGGACTGGGCCGCCAGGACACCGGGAAAAATCCCGGTGGGCCCTGGCCCTAGTGGGCCCCGGCAGCCAAGTCCGACCTTTGCCGGCGCTCCCCCTTCTGACTGTTCCTCCCCTGACGCGTTCAATTTATACACGCTCGGGGAGGACGTCGGGTGGCTGGGGCCTCTGGGGCGGGAGCCCCGGTGGGCCCTGCACCCCCCAGTCCGACCCTGGTTGAATTTCCCTATTGAAAGTCAATAGGTAGACTCTGGTTGGCTTTTAACAGCTCTGCCTACTTTTTCTTACCTGGTGCCTGACTCTGTAAAGTTTGGAGACCCCGGTGTTATTACTGTGAGAATGGCAGCAGGTTGAATTTCTGCCAAATCAATAGGTAAAATCCGATTGGCTGTTCACAGCTCCGCCCACTTTTGGGCATCCAGCAATCATCATATTTTCATTCAGGCTGACCCCATGACTATGTGATTCAAATTTGGGGAGTGTAGCCTCAAAGCTGTAAGATTGGCAGTAGTTTCAATTTCCCCATTAAAGTCAATGGGTGAAATTTGATTGGCTGTTGTTGGCCCCTCCCACTTTGGGGGTCATCCAACAAATGTCGCTGTTTCATGAGGGGTGACCACATTATTATGTTATTCAAGTTTGGGGGGTGTAGCTTCAAAGCTGTAAGTGTTGGCAGCAGTTTGAAAATCTTCCCTGTCAAAGTGAATGGGAAAATTGGGGGGTTCGGAGCGGCGCCACAAAAAGACGGGGGGCGGGATCGCTTAGAAAAGCACAAGCAACCTGCTCTGCTATAGGGCGAAGAAGTGTCCTTGAGAGCCCCAAGTCACTGCTAATTTTATGAATCATTTTACAGCAAAATACTACTGTTCTGGCTTATATCTTATTGGTATTATTCTGTACAAACTTACTTCTATAGTTATGTTGAATACTCTTGAGACTGAGCCTCAACCACTGGGTTTTAAAGCACAGCCATGGCAATATGCTTATTGGATTTCCAAATGCAGATCTGTTTGCCCTTATTGGGGCTTATCACTGCTATGCAGAGTATTCTAACTAGCATATGTAAAGCCAGGAAAGTGGATCTACTAGAAGAGCATTTTGGTTAAGGAAAGCAGAAGGCAGGATTGCTCCTAAAATTTCCATTTACATGGAATACCCTTGAGACTGGACTTTGCCCACTGGGTTTTTAAGCACAACCAGAGCAGTATTCAATCGTAGAGCAGTTATACCATAATTGGGGCTTCTCAGTGCAATGCAAGGTTTTTCAGTCAGCATATAAGCCAGGGAAGTGAATTCACTAGAAAAGTATTACATATAAATGGAAATTTTAGGAGCAATCCTGGGCTTCCTTCCCAGAATTCCATATGGTTATGTTGTAAATAGGGATGAGCAAAATTTTTCAGCAGGAGTGGATTTGCAATTTTTTTTTGCAAAAAATCTTGCTGCAAAAAATGCTTCTCTTCAGTGCTTTTCTGCCACAAGAAAAACTCCCTTCTGACTAAAATGAATTTTTCCCCAAGGAATCGCTAATCAATTTCATAAATTTTCCAGCAAAGTGAAAGAGGACAGATTCACTCATCACTTTTTGTGAACAAGACTCAAAATGCAAAAATGATCAGTTTACCTTAAAAGCCAAATCTCTTCTCTGAATGTAGAAAAAAATCACCCACAAGAGGGAGCCAATGAATTACTGTATAGCATTCCCCTTGTTCTCCTTTCAATTGTGATCAGTTACTGTACAATCATTAAATATTTCGGAAAATATGTTAGCACAGTAATAGGCAGCAAGGATATATTACAAAAGGAACCTCGTGAACTATGGAAATGGCCTTAAAATGTTCCTCACACGTAAAATTCTGTCTTAAGATAAAATCATGACAATCAGACAAACAGGGCTTTTCTTCGTGTCATGTCCAGCTGCAATGTACTGAAAAAATATGTATTATACAGTATATGCTTTACAGACAGAGATAAACAAATGTATTATTTAGTGTGATAGTGCAACCTGTAGTTAATAATGTAGTTAGAAGCTGTTGTCAGGCCAAGGCCTGTGGTTCAATGGGCAGGGGCATACTTCCTCCGCATGTTTTGTGCAGAGCTACAAGAGTAAGCGCATGAAAAATTTCACATAATCATTGTTCAGTTGAACTAACCACACCATTTTCATCCAAATTTACACTTTTAATAGTCCAGAGTAAATTCATGCAAGTGTATGATTTTTTTGTACTCCCACCTTCCAGCTTTTAGTAGGTCCGGGCAAGGGGCAGGTGATGTGACAGGGGCAGGGCTGGTCATATAAGGGGCGAGGCCAGTGATATCAGGGGCGGTGATGTCAGAAGTTATACTGCGGCCATTGGCAATTGTCTTGCCCATTTTTTCCTTATTTGGAAAACCAGGCAGGCAGTTTTGACCTGGACAGCACAGGTTTTGGGAGGGCTGTTCTGATTCAAACCGGGCAGGTGGTAAATATAATTTTGACATAAATAGTACAAAATAGTATAGCCAGGGCCATTACTTTGGACTTTATACTAAAAGGTGCACCATTGCATTAGTATTAATGCAACAGCTTTAAAAACTGCACCATACATTCCTTTTCCTGATCTGGGTAAAAATACACTATGTACAGCATATTATATGATTCATGTGCGTGCAACTGCATTACAACCTAAATATGGACAAATAGAAAATATAAAAGGTAAAGGTTTAAAGAATTTTTTTGAGAATGTGGTGAAAAAAAATCTCTTAAAGCACTGGTTTACTGCACAGTGAAAAGGGCTAGTGGATATGTAACTATAGCATTCCAGAGAAAGTACGTGGCTGAAATAAACAGAGAAAGGAATTCAAGAATGCCTAGGATAGACATATAGCTGTCAGAAGCTTAAAAATGTCTCAGGCATTTTAGACAAAGAGTAAACAGAGTAGATTACACATGGCATTTTCTTTAGATCTGCTGGAGAAGAAATCTGCAGTAAGCGCTTAAGCTTCAGAGCAATATGCATGGCAATGGCAAATGCCTTGGCTGGTGGTTAATGGCTGCAGTCTGTGGCTTATGAATCTTGTCATGCATTATTGATCATTTTAATCTGCTGTTACAGTTTTCCAATATTTAATCTCTGAGCAATTTGTTCAGACTGCGCCTGCTTTTCATGTGGTCAGTACTTTATCGAGAAACCAAATAAGCTGCAACGTTTTTACACCGAGACTGGAATTAAAATTTACACTCAGGGTAATATAATAATACAATACTGTAAAGTTTTACAGCTTTGAAAATTGAGACGCTTGCAGTCAGGTCAAGAATGATGTCACTGTCAGCTGTTCAATAACCTGTCTCGCCTCAGTTTACTTTTGTCTCTTGGCACTGGGGATATAAGGTAAACAGAGATGGAAGTTTTACCCTTTTTATTATCATTTGCAACTTGTTCTTTCTGATCAGCAATGTGTTGCGCTTTGTAGTAATCTTTATTGTTATATGAAAGAGGGAAGAAGGTTAGGGGTTACTTACCCTTAATAAAGACTGATTAACTGATTTATAATAGGTAATTTGTCGACAAATAATAAGGCTGTTAGGGCTCTGGCATACGGGGAGATTAGTTGCCCGCAACTAATCTCCCCGAAATGCCATCCCACCGGCGAAAATGTAAATCGCCAGTGGGATGGCATACGCAGTGGCGCGATTTCAGTGAAATCACAGAAGTTTCCTCTCAAGGCAACTTTTATTATACAGCTGTAACACTTGTTTGGCTTAGATATGGCAAACCCGGGCTAGTAGTGTACTGTAGAGCATGTGTTACATGCGACCTTAATACTTAGGAGTGGGCCTCCGCTAAGTGGGAGATAGATAATGTAGCTGAGGGTGTTGTTGAACTACAACTAGCTGAAGTAGTGTGGTGCAATAGATATTAATGGATGCCAGAGGATTCTTATGGATGAACTAGGTAATACTTTATTGTCCAAGACAATGATACTTCAGGGTATTTCAATATACTCACTCAGATGTTACACAGACCAGCATGCAGAAGTACAATAGGTATTGCAGATGATCAACAGGTGGAATATGATGCTTCCCTAGTGATCCCTTCTCTTTTGGAGGTTAGGTAGGTACAACAACAACAGAAGGATAGGCATAGGCAGCTCACCGGCATAGTCCCTTTCTCTTGTAGAGGTTAGGGCAAGGCATATTTGCTAACCTGGATGGGGCTAAAGCAGGGGTAGGGAACCTATGGCTTGGGAGCCAGTTGTGGCTCTTTTGATGGCTGCATCTGGCTCACTGCCAAATGTTTAATAAAGAAAATAACAGGGGGCGTGGCCTGCGCTCGGCGGATAGAAGACGAGTTCTAAGCCTTAGAAAACGTCTATCCGCCGAGCGCAGGACACGCCCTCCTCTGCATCTCATCCGGCATCCTTGGGACCCACCCTACCTTGCCCCGCAGCATCCACGGCCAAACATATTGTATGGCTCTCACGGAATTACATTTTAAAATAGGTGGTGTTTATGGCTCTCTCAGCCAAAAAGGTTCCCGACACCTGGGCTAAAGCATACCTCCCAAAGCGGGACAGTCCCGATTTTGCCACCCTGTCCCGCTGTCCCGGATAGCCGCAGATCTGTCCCGCTTTTAAAGGTCTCCGCTCCCATGACGTCACATGCACGTCTCCCCTTAGCGCCGCAGCTTCTGCGCCGCTCACTTCAGTTTTAACATAAAGCCATTCATAGTGCAGAAGCTGCAGCGCTAACAAGAGACGTGCGTGTGACGTCACGAGGATGAGAAGAAGTGCCCTGGGGGGAGGAAGCTGGTGGTGGTAGGAGCAGGGGGACGCTGGGGAGGACACTGGAGGAAGGTAAGGGGCAGCTGGAGGATGTTGGGGAGGATGTTGGGGGAGCTGAAGGATGTTGGGGAGGATGTTGGGGGAGCTGAAGGATGTTGGGGAGGATGTTGGGGGAGCTGAAGGATGTTGGGGAGGATTTTGGGGGAGCTGAAGGATGTTGGGGGGAGCTGAAGGATGTTGGGAAGGATGTTGGGGGGAACTGAAGGATGTTGGGGGTGCTGAAGTATGTTGGGGGGAACTGAAGGATGTTGGGGAGGATGTTGGGGGGGCTGAAGGATGTTGGGGAGGATGTTTGGGGAGCTGAAGAATGTTGGGGAGGATGTTGGGGGAACTGAAGGATGTTGGGGGTGCTGAAGGATGTTGGGGGGAACTGAAGGATGTTGGGGAGGATGTTGGGGGGGGGCTGAATGATGTTGGGGAGGATGTTTGGGGAGCTGAAGAATGTTGGGGAGGATGTTTGGGGAGCTGAAGAATGTTGGAGAGGATGTTGGGGAGGATGTTTGGGGAGCTGAAGAATGTTGGGGAGGATGTTGGGGGCGCTGAAGGATGTTGGGGGAGCTGAAGGATGTTGGGGGAGCTGAAGGATGTTGGGGGGGAACTGAAGGATGTTGGGGGAGCTGAAGGATGTTGGGGGGAACTGAAGGATGTTGGGGGAGCTGAAGTATGTTGGGGAGGATGTTGGGGGAACTGAAGGATGTTGGGGAGGATGTTGGGGGGGGCTGAAGGATGTTGGGGAGGATGTTTGTGGAGCTGAAGAATGTTGGGGAGGATGTTTGGGGAGCTGAAGAATGTTGGGGAGGATGTTGGGGGAGCTGAAGGATGTTGGGGAGGACGCTGGGATGAGCTGAAGAATGATGGGGTGGATGTTGGGGGGAGCTGAAGGATGTTGGGTAGGACGCTGGGAGGAACTGAAGGAAGGTAAGGGGCAGCTGAAGGATGTTGGGAAGGACGCTGGGGGGAGCTGGAGGATGTTGGGTGGATGCTGGGGGAGCTGAAGGATGTTGGGGAGGACGCTGGGAGGAGCTGGAGGAAGGTAAGAGGCAGCTGAAGGATGTTGGGGAGGACGCTGGGGGAAGCTGGAGGATGTTGGGTGGATGCTGCAGTGGGGAGCAGCCCATAGTAGGGGGACACTGGGGGAGGACCAGCAATGTTTTAGGGGGTCCCTGCTCTAGCGCCAATGCAAAACATAACACCTGGCTACCAATGTCTGTCATGAGTCTGTCATTAACTACAGGTGCCACAGTGCATAATGAAATCCTTAGGGCCACAATATGTCATAAAATGATTGGGGCCACCGTGTCTGTCTTCTGGTGCACTTTGTGTATGTTATGCTTTTCAGGTGTGGCCTGTTTGGGGGGGGGGGTGGCCATAAAGTGGGCGTGACCTAAAAAAATTGCCGCGCTACGCGAGGCAGACATTTTTGTCCCTCCTTCTGCTTTTCAAATGTTGGGAGGTATGGGCTAAAGACTGCCCTTGCTAGATAAGTCTGACTGAACTCACACCTCCTAGAGGGTGCTATTACAAATGTTGCTATGCTGTCTTTTCCTCATTCACGGGGCCCTGTCCCCGACTTTAATTTGGATGGAAGTGGCTACTGGGCCGGATCTGTACCCAGGCTCAATGGAGTGGTTCTTCAGGTAGCAGACCGGCAGCCAAAGAGGAAGTCACACCCTCCTGCCAGACACTATATCAGTCTACAGGGGGCGTGTACAACCAGGCTAAACCTATAAGGGATAGCTTTACACTGTAAACTGAGTACAAGGGCTTCTGCCCAATAACAGTAAAGGTGTGAAGAGGTAGGGGATGAAGCCATAGGGAGCTTAACCCTATGGGTCCCTACACAGCTTTTAGTATGCGGGTGGCAGGTCCCCTGTAAAGGGTAATAGGTGTAAAGAAGGAAAAGGGCTAAACTGAGATTATAAAACCATCTATTCACAAATAATGCCTCCGTCTCTTGCATTTAATAAGGATAACTTAAAAAAGATTGTATAAAATTTGTTAATTTTGGATTTGTAAATCCAACTGATTTGTTTAATTAGGTTCTCATTACCTAGTTTTAGGACTTGCATGAAGAACAGGTCACATTTTAGGTCATTTTATGCAGTCATTGAATTCTCAATAGGGTTCACAAACGTTCAAGCAATGCTGTGTATGAAATATTTTATTCCCATTACTGTGGGCAAAATGTATTGACATTCATAATTATTATATTTATAATGTTCCACCAGTAAGGCTACAGTAGAACAGTGCCACTGATTTGTGCCTCAGATAAAGGAATACCATTCAAATGAAGCACATCCCATATATATATTTTGAAGAGACATATCTGAATGATAGAAAAGCCACCACCTGAACTCTATTGCAAACCGAAGACAGCTTAGTCAGTTCTCTCTCAATCATATACTGTAATTCTGAAGCACAAGTATGAAAAAAAAAATTATGCGATCATTATTGACTATTGGAAAGGGCATAAATTAAGTCATAACATATAAATTAAGTCAGTACTGTTGGTGATGAATTATTTATGGATCTCTGGTGACAAAACCTGGTTCAAGAAAAAAGAAAGCATAGTTTACATCATTGTTGACCCTTCACTCAGTGGTTTTAGATTATTTTAAGCCATTTCAGACATGCTCAGCACCATGTATCATATATAATATAACTTAGGTAGTCGATAAAGCATGTCGTTTCTGCCGGTCATATATTAAGATGACATCATGTGAAAAAATCTCAGTACAACTGCTTTTTTGTGATATCTGTGCACTTAGTTAAAGATTTTATACAGAGATGTAAAATAAAACATGGAAAGTGAGTGCAAGTGGAATGGACCCAGGTTGCAGCCCTAGCTGAGATATTTGGAACATTTTGCAGCAATGCCATTTCCCAAAGATATCCGCAAAAGAATTTCTGCTCCGCTTTTTCACTGGATGTGCAACCTGGTGTCAGAATGCAGAACCTATTAATAAATATTAATACGTTATTGCGTTGTTAAAAATCTATACATTCATTTGAGAAAATGTAAATAGTATGAAGAAAAATGTGATAGTGTCCACTTTGTTTTTAATTAGAATGAATGTCCAAAATATCAGAAAGTATTGTTGACATTTGTAATTATTTTTTTTAGGGTTGTTATTTATCAGATTTACAACCTAGCGATTTCTGTGCTAATGCTGAGGTTCTGGCTGAGGTGCACCTGTCTAAAGTTAGATTATGAGCTACTCACTATTTAAAACTGTTGATCTTTCTAGTCTCTTTATAAATGTGATGGATTAACGTGGTTGCTCCATGCTGTCATACGAATTAGCAAAGTCAAACTGAGATGAAAATATTGCTGAAAGTTCTAACCTGAAAAATGAATTTCAGGTATGGGATCTTTCTCCATAGAGACCATTTTATGCAGGTAATTTTTTTAAAGCATTCTATCCATGTTTATTTAATGTTTTCATCCATTTTTTTTAGTATACTTAAGGTATGGTAAAAAGAACAACTCTTATTTGGGAATCCTCCTGTCTCAGGTATTCTAGATAAAAGATCCTATACCTGTACCAACATAATATTTATGGTTAAAAACACAAAACGTTCAGTGAAATTTGGGCTTTGAAGTAAATCCTGAAAAATTTGGAATGTTAATCCCTGCCAAAGCCTATATCTTTCTGCATTGCACCAAGTGAAATAAATTGTACACAGGGCTATTCAAGGGTACTGAGCTTGGTTATATCAATCAATTTAAGTACTAGGGCAGGCTGACTCAGGAGGAAGTTAAAAAGAGACTAGAACATGTTAAAGTAAACAAGGGTCTAGGACCTGATGAAATTCACCCTGGGGTACAAGCACTGTGATTGCCAAACTAATTTACCTGATTTTCTAGGAAAGTTTAATTTCTGGTATGAGAGAGCAGAGGGATCAAACTGGAGAACTGGACAGCAAATGATGAATGACTGATGAGTTTTATTTACTGATGAGGGTGCAAGGTTATGCAGCATAATATAAATGCTAGATTTAGGGTACGGCCCAATGGAGCGTTGACCCCACTGCTCACTGCAAGTGAGCAGAGTCTGTGCAGATCAGTGGAGTAGTGTACACGATCACATCCACTTCACTCCCGACCCGCACCCGACTCTAACCTGCCCACTCCCAACCCTACCCTACCCGGCTTACTCCCTCTATTTATAGACCCACGCCTGCTCTGCCCCATAATGACATCACAAAAGGGGGCACAGTGTGCTGGGCACGCGCCTATAAATTAGAGAGGCGGAAGAGGAAGTCAGCAGTGTTAGGTCGTGGGTGGGGAGGGTGAGTGGAAGCGCTCAACCCCAACCCGCCCACGACCCGCAATTGATGTACCAAGGTCGGCCCGAACCCGCCTGACCCACGGGTCCCATGGGTATCGGGCTAACCCACACATCACTAGTGTGTGTGTGTGTGTGTGTGTATATGTGTGTGTTCATTTTCCAGGCTGCTTGCATTTATCTTAAAAACTCAATGACTGTCTTAAAGTTTCTAGCATTAACCTAGAGACTCCTTGATTTTTGCCCCAGCGAAAACTAAAAAAATGTTAATATTCTTTATAGTAACAAATTTACAGTATTACATGCAGATTGCTTTTTATTAATAACATTGTCTATTTTTTTAAACCTGTAATGTCAAATTTCTTGTGAAATGCCAGCTAGAAAACTCCAGCTTGTGCAAACCCCAGCTAGAATTATAATAACATAAAAATCTCATTATTCCCCATAAATACATTACTTGTCTATAATTTGATCATACTTCATAGTAGGCTTTTCTTCTAGTTAAGTGCGTTATAGAAACATTACACATAAATTCCAAAACTTGCTGCGTGCTATAGAGCTCATAGAAGTATGCATGCATTTTATCATGAAATTAAATATATTACTATGTAACAATAATAATATGTAATGATTTCCTGCAAATCCACTTTAATCAGCCCTCTATGATATCATGGTAATAGAATGCAGTTCTGTTCAAGCTTTGGAAAAGAACAGACTCATTAGTATAGCTCTTGTTAACAGATGAGCTAAGGCGCCAAGGGTGTTATCACTGTTAATTGCACTGTGCTTTTACTTCTGAAGGCCTGAGTTCAATTTTGTCATAGGTCAGGAGTCATATGAATTTTATTACTTGCATTTAATGCTCAGGGAAATCTGCTTCCATTACTAAAGAAGCATGCAATTAAACACAGTTTACTGCATTTGGAGATTTCAATTAACACCTGCAGTGCTGGTAAACTTTTCCTCTTCCTCCTGCAGTTTATCAAATAACTCAAATGAACATGTTGTTTTGCAGTAGTGATGGACATAGTTTCATCAATTCATGTATTTTTTATTCTTTTTGATTTATATTAAGTAGTCTAGTGTATGCAGAATATATATTGTTTGTATTGTAAAACTGATGTGAATATCAAATCAGTCATGTTTCCTTTTGGTTACCACTTTTCCATACCCATTTCTTTGAGACAGACCTAGTCTTGTGAGTCATGTCACAATAATAATAACTGTAGCAAAAATTGTATAGGGAAATAAGTCTCCAATATTTTTTTATGAACCATATTTTGTAAAACTGTCACTACAGAGTTAACTGAGTGAGGTTTATTTTGCTTTACAATAGTCTGACAAGTAGAATACAGGTAAACAGCAGCAATGACCTTAAAAGTATTTTGTTTTAGTTCTGAATGCTCATAACACTGCCAACAACCTTTCAGAATTACTATAGTGTAACTGCAAAATTGTTAGGCTTTCCATTAGATTCTTATAAAAGAAGATCAGAGGAAATAAAGCACATAAAGTACTGGTTGTAATTAGTACTGAAGATAAACACACCATGATAACCTTTGTATTGGGTCAAATAAGTTCTTTATTTCTCTCAGTCCTTATTTGATCACCCGAATATCTGTGAAATACAGTGGTGTGAAAAACTATTTGTCCCCTTCCTGATTTCTTATTCTTTTGCATGTTTGTCACACTTAAATGTTTCTGCTCATCAAAAACTGTTAACTATTAGTCAAAGATAACATAATTGAACACAAAATGCAGTTTTTAAATGAAGGTTTACGTTATTAAGGGAGAAAAAAAACTCCAAATCTACATGGCCCTGTGTGAAAAAGTGATTGCCCCCCTTGTTAAAAAATAACTTAACTGTGGTTTATCACACCTGAGTACAATTTCTGTAGTCACCCCCAGGCCTGATTACTGCCACACCTGTTTCAATCAAGAAATCACTTAAATAGGAGCTACCTGACACAGAGAAATAGACCAAAAGCACCTCAAAAGCTAGACATCATGCCAAGATCCAAAGAAATTGAGGAACAAATGAGAACAAAAGTAATTGAGATCTATCAGTCTGGTAAAGGTTATAAAGCCATTTCTAAAGCTTTGGGACTCCAGCGAACCACAGTGAGAGCCATTATCCACAAATGGCAAAAACATGGAACAGTGGTGAACCTTCCCAGGAGTGGCAGGCCGACCAAAATTACCCCAAGAGCGCAGAGACAACTCATCCGAGAGGCCACAAAAGACCCCAGGACAACATCTAAAGAACTGCAGGCCTCACTTGCCTCAAACGGGACATTATTGAGTTAGAGAGGGTCCAGAGAAGGGCAACTAAGCTGGTAAAGGGTATGGAAAGTCTCAGTTATGAAGAAAGACTGGCCAAGTTGGGTCTGTTTACACTGGAGAAGAGGCGCTTAAGAGGTGACATGATAACTATGTATAAATATATAAGGGGATCATATAATAACCTCTCTAATGTTTTATTTACCAGTAGGTCCTTCCAACGGACACGAGGGCACCCACTCCGTTTAGAAGAAGGGAGGTTCCATTTAAATATTCGGAAAGGATTTTTTACAGTGAGAGCTGTGAAGTTGTGGAATTCCCTCCCCGAATCAGTCGTACTGGCTGATACATTATATAGCTTTAAGAAGGGGCTGGATGGATTCTTAGCAAGTGAGGGAATACACGGTTATGGGAGATAGCTCTTAGTACAAGTTGATCCAGGGACTGGTCCGATTGCCATCTTGGAGTCAGGAAGGATTTTTTCCCCTCTGAGGCAAATTAGAGAGGTTTTAGATGGGGTTTTTTGCCTTCCTCTGGATCAACTTGTAGTTAGGCAGGTTAGGTATAGGCATTATGGTTGAACTTGATGGACGTATGTCTTTTTTCAACCCAACTTACTATGTTACTATGTAATTAAGGTCAGTGTTCACAACTCCACCATAAGAAAAAGACTGGGCCTGCATGGCAGATTTCCAAGGCGCAAACCACTTTTAAGCAAAAAGAAGATTAAGGCTGGTCTCAATTTTGCTAAAAAAACATCTCAATGATTGCCAAGACTTTTGGGAAAATACCTTGTGGACCGACGAGACAAAAGTTGAACTTTTTGGAAGGTGCGTGTCCCGTTACATTTGGCGTAAAAGTATTTCAGAAAAAGAACATCATACCAACAGTAAAATATGGTGGTGGTAGTGTGATGGTCTGGGGTTGTTTTGCTGCTTCAGGAAGGCTTCTGGAAGGCTTGCTGTGATAGATGGAACCATGAATTCTACTGTCTACCAAAAAATCCTGAAGGAGAATGTCCGGCCATCTGTTCGTCAACTCAAGCTGAAGCGATCTTGGGTGCTGCAGCAGGACAATGACCCAAAACACACCAGCAAATCCACCTCTGAATGGCTGAAGAAAAACAAAATGAAGACTTTGGAGTGGCCTAGTCAAAGTCCTGACCTGAATCCTATTGAGATGTTGTGGCATGACCTTAAAAAGGCGGTTCATGCTAGAAAACCCTCAAATAAAGCTGAATTACAACAATTCTGCAAAGATGAGTGGGCCAAAATTCCTCCAGAGCGCTGTAAAAGACTCGTTGCAAGTTATCGCAAACGCTTGATTGCAGTTATTGCTGCTAAGGGTGGCCCAACCAGTTATTAGGTTCAGGGGGCAATTACTTTTTCACACAGGGCCATGCAGGTTTGGATTTTTTTTCTCCCTAAATAATAAAAACCCTCATTTAAAAACTGCATTTTGTGTTTACTTGTGTTATCTTTGACTAATAGTTAAATGTGTTTGATGATCAGAAACATTTTTTGTGACAAACATGCAAAAGAATAAGAAATCAGGAAGGGGGCAAATAGTTTTTCACACCACTGTAGGTTGAAAAGTTACCTTGCAGTGGCAGGCAGCACCCCCAGCCCCTCTGGGAGATCCTCACACAGTCAGGCAACCTTCCCGCCCTGTGCCCTGCTCTTAGAGACCTTTCTCAGTGACTCCTGGAACTTCTCTGGGTGACTCCTCACTTGGTTACTGCTCCCTCTGCTCCTTGCAGTGGCAGGTGGCACCCCAGCTCATCTGGGAGTTCCTAACACAGGCAGGCAACCCAGTGCCCTGTGCGGAGACCCCTTTCACTTTGTTACAGCTCCCTCTTCTCCTTGCAGTGGCAGGCGACAAACCCAGCCCCTCTGGGAGTTCCTAACACAGACAGGCAGCCTTCCTGCTCTGTGCCCTGCTCTGAGAGTGCACCCCTCTCTCTCTGAGTCCCCAAATTTAATCACCAATCACCTCAACTCATTCCCCTACTACTGTGTAATTCCACGGCCTTTTTATTTGCTGCTCACCTGCAGCCTAATGAGGCAACTCCCTTAAGCTGGCCATGCACACACTGATAATATCGTACGAAACCTTGTTTCGTACGATATTCGGTGCGTGTATGGCAAGTTGGCGAGTCGACCGATATCGCAGGAGTCTGCTGATATCAGTTGACTTGCCGATCGGCCAAGTTAAAATATTTTGATTGGGCGCCATAGAAGGCGCCTGAGCAAAATCTGCCTTCAGGGCTGAATCGGCAGAAGGAGGTAGAAATCCTATTGTTTCTACCTCCTTATCTGCCGTTTCAGCCCCGAACGGTTAGTGGCTGACTGAACGATCTTTCGTGCGACCGATGGCAAATCACCACGTGTGTGGCCACCTTTAGGCTAATGCCAGATGAGGCGTAAGGCAGAATTTTCGGCTTGTCTGACATCAGCCTTACAGCTGGCCAACTGAAATCATTAACTGGAGTATAGAATGGAAGGTCTTTCCTACTCTCCCTCCATTCACTCCCAGAACTCATTTATCTGGCTTTTCCTAAGCTGCTAAACAGAAAACAGCACTACTTGCTGCAAAACCAGACATTTACCCTGGTGCTACGTTTAAATACACCAAACAGTAATCTTATTTACTGTATGGTGCTACGTGTATGCTACCTTTAATACTGTTAAAGTAAATCTTATTTACTGTATCTCTCACAATATATATATATATATATATAAAATCAGGTTTGTATGGCTGGATGAATACATAGATGAGTATCTGCTACTGTAGACAAAAAATGTTTCCTTTTCAAGTTGTACAAATTGTACTTTGCTATTTTGCTTTGCCATTACTCACTATGTCACATGGACAAAATAAAACTCTCATCTTTGGGCTTGACTAATAAATAGATCTTTTAGTTGGAAGCATTGCGTTATAAAGAAGTCAGTGTAATAATATCTTATTTGTGTTTTACAATATCACCTCAAGCAAAAGCATATTGAGTTTTAGGAACTGTATGTCATAGAATATTATCATGATTCCAAACACAAATTACGTCTGGGAGTAGCTAGAGAACATTTGTTTCGTACTGGATGACATACGAGAACTCCCATCAGCATTTTTTCTTTGGCTCTGTCACATATTGCTAGTGCCTAAGTAAACACATTGCTAAGAACAAAACTTACTTGTTACACAAATGAACATTGTCATTGCTGTCCACCCACTGTGATAAATGTAGGACAGTGAGTTTTGCACAACACACAAAGTTTGTACTTCTAAACTTGTATGATAATTTCTGTACAGCTAAAGATGTGGCAATAAGAAAGAAAGAAAGGAAGGGAAGGAGGGAGGATGACATTGTTAGATACTGTTTGCCACTTGCAATGCTACATTTAACCTGCTTTGCCTTTTATTAAGCTGTTATATAGTACTGTGTCAAACAAGGGAGCTCATGTTTGAAATAGATTTTTTTTTTACTAAAAGATCTAAAATGGCTAACCTCTTATTTAAATCATATGGAGGAGCCTCTATGATAAGGCTTTCCTTTAACCAAATGCAATTAAACATATCAGGACAAGTTCGGACTGGGGGGTGCAGGGCCCACGGGGGCTGCCGACCCAGGGGCCCTGCAGGTGCCCCCACCAGCCACGTGCCCCGCACCCCCTAGGGGCCCCGCTGCACCCCCTAACCCCCCCACTCAGTGGGGGCCACCAGGTTTTTTCCCTGTGTCCCGACAGCCCAGTCTGGCCCTGTATCTGGGACCATTATGAGGATTTTTAACATGTTTAAAAATAACAACATAGGGCCCACATGTGCAATCATCCTTTGTCTGTAAGCCATTTACACACCTGCCCCTCTAACCAATGAGACTGTATGTCTCCATAGCATTGCAGAACTACTTAGCAGCACAGTGTGGCAAAAGATAAAACTGCTGAGCTTTAATCTGTTATCTATTTTCCCCAAAATTACACACCTACTTATCTGATCAGACTTTACCATTGCATGTCATCAGATAACTTTAGTTAGCAGAGTATTGTGGCAAATGACAAACCATTGGTCTAGGGGTTTTCAAAGGAGCTTCAGTCTGCCATCTGGTTACTTCATAATCCTATGCCTGCCATCTGACTATTCTGTAATATTGAAAAACTGCTCAGTAGCATGTAGCATAGTTACTAAGGAGAAGACAGAAATGTAAAGGTTTTAAAGGATGCTGAGCTTTGTTAGTAGTGATGCGCAGGTTCACAAAAAGACATCTAATGCCAAACTCTAGTTGGCCCTTTCCCAGCCTGAATCCAAACCAACTCAGTGCTCACTTTTCATATACCTGCACCCTACCCACCCCTCTCTGATGTCAGGGTGGGGCAGACGTGAGTATATAAATAAGTGACAGCAGTCGAAGTAGGTATCAGAGCATGCTGATATCGTGAGCAGGTGCAGGCTCAAACCCACCCAGCCTGCAGATCCTGTGGGTTTTGGCCTGGTCCACACAACATTATTATGCTTTTCATTTGCCTGCAGACCTGTTTGATTTACCAGCCCATGTCACCTAGAAGCTTAACTTTCAGATCAATGACATTCCAGCATTCAAAAGCATGGGCATAAGAACTCCTCAACAGCTCAATGATGTGCAGAGTGTTTTTTTTTTTTTTTTTTTTAAATTCTATTTGAATATGTTATTTTAGATGTTATATGTATTTTAGTATTTTTTTACCAGGCAACACTAGGTACCACAGTTAATTACATATACATGACAATATCCATGCCCATGTTATTTTAATTTAGTTATATGAAGCTTTGCTTTTGAATACAATACATTCCTGAAATGTATGACAATATTTTTCAGCATATTATTATTTAAAGCTGTTTTGGAAACCTTTACCATTAGCAATCAGTAAAAGTTACAGTAATTCACAGTTAAAAGAGTACTTGATGCAGCCTGCTGTAGGAAACCTGGAACTACTTCAGATGGTGGTAGCTGCAGGGTTCCCTGTCAATATTATGCTAATTGCATTTGAGTTGCACCAGAAGGTGGAAGGACTCACCGTTGCTGAGTTTAGCTATGTCAGAGTGCCAGGAGTGGCTTTAGACATAAATACCTTTAATGAATACTTTTGGCTGAATGACTGTGTACATTTTGTATAATTAACTGTGGTTGTAAATGGCCCCTATATTGTTGCTGACTAAGCCATTTATTTGCTTCTGTTTCTAATAAAAAACACATTTCATGTCATTACAGGGATTTTCAACAGCACCAAGTTCACCTGCAGTAAACACACGTCCTGTAGCACTGGGTGCCTCAGTGTCCTTATGTAATATCTCATCAATTGGTGCTAAACCAGAGATGAAGAAGCGCAGAGCTCCACCCCCACCAAAGCCAACACCATTGGAAGTGGTGGCTGAGAAAACCATAGATCAAAAAACACAAGAGCAGGTGAGAGTTTAGAATGTATCATAAAAAAATGTATGATTAAAGCTTTTTAAGGCATGTATTCACTCAGTTAGTTTAAAAGTTGATTTATACATTCAAACTGCATATGTTCCACTAAATGCAATGTTAGTAAATAACATAGTAAATAACATTCATAACATATAGCTGGCAATAGACTAACCAGCATCTCCAGTTTCACCTGCTTAAGCTCTGGAACTACTGGCTTTTGGTCTATTTTTCTTCATGTTTGTGAAGCCAGCCCGGAGCCACATCAAGGCTAACGGAGTCAGTATAGAATTTTCACCAATGGCATAACTATAGAGAAAGTAGAACCCATGGGGGGCACTGGGCTGCCTCCTCTGTTGAGGGCCTAGAGGGGGGTTGAAGGTGAACTGACACACATGTTAAATTGTAGGCACCTGATTTTTTATGCATCACGGGTGTCCCACAATAATCGCTTTAAATAACCTGCAATTTTTAACTACCATGGGTTACTCACGATTATTAGTTGTGGTGGGGAGACTGAGTATATGAAAACGAAGGAAATAAAGGAGGAATGTAATTTAAACAAACCCCACGTGGATTCCAAAAATAAGTAAATTAAATAGTACAGTAAATAAATTGATCTAGCTAACTCAAAGGGTAATTAGGATATATTCAATATTTGAGTCAAAACTTATTCCCCAATATATATAGCACAATGAAAAAAGTTGTATATATATACCCGATATCAAACTTGGCCCGGGTGTTCAAACCCCGAGCCCAGCACAAGGTTCAAAACGATCACACAATCATATGGGGTTGAGGAAATCCAAATAGCTCACCAAAAGTCCGTGGTGGTCCGGGTGCTCGAGGCCCCGAACCCGCAGCTTAAAGGGAAAATTCTCCAAAGTGAAACATAGGACATCCAGCACTCCGGACTCGTGAAACTGCTAAAAACTAAAGTTTATTTCTCATGTTTAAAATGAACGCCTGACGCGTTTCGTGTCCTTTAGGACACTTAATCATAGGCAAACGTTAGTGGATAATAGTGAACTTAAATAGAACAAACAATGTGACATAAAAGGAGGTAAGGCTAAGATAAGCCACGCCCTCTCATAACATTTAAAAAGACAAGCATGAGAAATACATCAACAACAAACAAATATTCCTTTTAGCAGTTATTCAAACTAACACCCTCTCTAAGGTTAATACTTAATTGTATATGTAGATATTTAAATATAATACAAAATCAATATCAAAAATTGATAAATAGAGTTACATATATAGATAATAAATAGTACATGTGTAAATATACATATAAGTGAATAAATCGATCAATAGAATTCATTATAAAATTCATTTCATCTATATAGTAAATGAAGAGTGGCTACTAAAGTTGGAGCCAAAAGGGCTTTCTACAAAATCTCCCTCTTTAATGAAGGTGAGTTATAGTTAAACATAGCAACTGACGTCAAAGATTGAGTTTAAACCGGCAGGGTAGCGAGTATTAAGGATAAAAATCCACTTCATTTCTGAGCGTAACAATTTTGAAAGCCTGTCAGAGTCTCTTTCATCCACTAGTACTCTGTCAATCACTTGTATTTGTAACATAGAAATGTTTGATTCGCAACAAAGTTTAAAATGCCTTGCCACAGGGCTTCTTTCATTGTTAGCAGTAATGTGTCTGATATGTTCCCGCATCCTGTTCTTTAAAGGGCGGGTGGTGCAACCTACATACTGAATATTGCAATTAGCACACGTCAAAAGATAGACAACAAACTGCGTATTGCAGTTTGCATAAAAGGACATATCAAATGTCCTTCCGGTCACTGTACTGCAAAAGCTAGTTGATTGCTTAATATAAGTGCAGGTTATACATTTTCTTGCACCACAGTTATATGTTCCCTTTGTTTCTAACCAGGTCTTTTTTCTTTTTGTGGATTGTGAGCACCAAAGGGTAGGAGAAAGAGCATTACCTAAAGTAGGAGCCCTTCGTGCTACAACCCTACATCCATCTCCTAATAGTACGGCTAAATCAGGGTCATTATAAAGTATCGGGATGAGGCTATTTACTATATGTTTAATCTGATAAAACTGATTGCTAAAACTTGTGACAAAAATTGGTGTAGTTCCCCTGATATTCATCTTATTTCCATGTTTACTCTCATTTCTATTAAGGATAGGCCTTTTCTTTTGATCATTATCATAATTACTGTTATCTCCATTATTCTTGCCATATTTGTTATTTTTATTTATATTGTTATTATCATTATTGTTCATAAATTGAAATGAATATCTATTTTTAGGGCTGGTAACTCCCATTTTCCTTGTATTACTAAGAAGATCCGATCTGCTAAGATGTAATGCTTTCATAAATGCCACCACTAGGGATCGAAGAGTATAACCACGTTCAAGGAATCTATCCCGTAACTGTAAGGATTGTTCAACAAAAGCCTTATCTGTGCTGCAGTTCCTACGTAGGCGAATAAATTGCCCCAATGGAATGCCCTTAAATAAATGACCAGGGTGGCAGGAATCCGCCCTCAATAGGGAATTACCTGCACATGCTTTCCTATAAACTGAGGTTTCAATCTTGGAATTTTCAATAAATAGATGTAAGTCCAAAAATGAGATTGTGTGACTGTGAAATTCACTGGTGAACTTTAAATTTAAATCATTGGTGTTTAATTCTTTTACAAAACTAATAAAATCATTTTCTGATCCCTGCCAGATGAACAGGAGATCATCCACATATCTTTTATAAAAGATAATGTGATGTACGTAATCAAAGGTGCCTCCATAGATGTGGGACTCCTCCCACCAACCCATATATAGGTTGGCGTAAGTGGGCGCAAATTTGGCGCCCATGGACGTCCCACATCTCTGGAGGTAAAAAGTACCATCAAATTTGAAAAAGTTATGTGTAAGCAAAAATTCTATTGCACTTAGAATAAAATTCTTAGTGGCTAAATCATACGTGCTATATCTATCGAGATGATAGGAGACAGCATAAAGTCCTCTATCATGTGGAATACATGAATAAAGTGATGCTACATCTATAGTAGCCCAAGAAAAAGTGGTTTCCCATTTGACATTAGTTAGTACTTGCAACACATGTTTGGTATCTTGTACAAATGAGACCAAACGTTGGACTAGAGGTTGAAGATAAAGATCTACAAATTCAGATAACCTCTCATTAAGTGAACCAATCCCCGAAACAATGGGTCTACCAATAGGAGGACGTTCCTTCTTATGTACCTTCGGCAAATGATGGAAGAGGGGTATTTTGGTGTAAACTGGTATTAAATAATCTCTAATCTTAGCTGTAAAAATTCCATCCCGGTGACCCATGTTTACGAGATTAGTTAAGGTCTCCCTAAAGGCATGTGTAGGATTATTGGATAAGGGTAGGTAGATGGATTTATCCAGAAGCTGTCGCATTGCCTCATTTTTGTAGGTCACACTATCCAGAACCACCACCATACCACCTTTATCAGCATTTTTTATCACCAATGAGTGGTCATCTCTCAAGGATTTTAAAGCCTTTCGCTCTTGATTAGTCAAATTGGATTGGGGGAATCTACCCTTAGTTTCGGATTTTAAAGTCAGTAACTTCTGTTCAACAAGTTCCTGAAATCTGTCTATTACATTTCCCCTGCAATGTATCGGATAAAAGTCAGACCGGATATGCAATTTTTCATTAAGTATTTTGGAGTCAATTCCCACACGATATGAATCAATATCCGATTCTAATTGGAGAGAAAGTAGATCATGTAAACACCGTTCATCCTTGAATAGGAGAACAGTGTTTAGATCATCCGATGCCCTAATATCAGGCTGTTTAACAAGAGAGTTAACATTATCTTGTGAAGCAGATTTAATCGCAAACTCATCGTTGATGATTGTTTCATTATGAAAATATTTCTTTAAGGCTAATTTCCTTACAAATCGGTTTATGTCAATTATGGTCTCCAATACGTCAAAGTCTCTGGTCGGAGAGAAGGACAGGCCCTTTGCTAACAAAGTATGCTGCGCTTTAGTTAAGCATTTACTGGATAAATTTAGAACATACGTCTCTTGTGCATTTTGCGTTCCCGGAGACGATAGACCGGACGTTCGTCCCGCGGTAAAAAAGGCATCTGCTCAATGCTTTCGGAGTTGTCTCTTCTGCCGATGCGCTGATCTGTCCCAGCAAAGCGCTTCTGACGTGTGGATCTGCGATTATCATTATTAGGATCAGGAGGCGGGTTCCTTCTCATATTGCGCTCGTATGTTCTTAAAGAGAATTTTCGGCTACTAGGCTCCACATCATTAAACATGTCGATGGCTCTTTTCTCTCGATCGCGCTGTGAAGAGAAAGAAGACGAAGCAGAAAGTGGAGAGCACAAAGAAGTGCCATCACTCGTAGCATATGATTCATCTTCCGTACTGGAAAATCTGACTGATTTATTTGATTGTGGTTTTTTTAAAATGGTTTTCGTTCTATTAGGAATGTGTTTATGAAACTCATCAAGCCTCTGACCCTTCACATTACTCAGAACGGGTAAGTACACACGTCCCTCCTCAAAATCACGTTTATCTCTATTTAATTTATTAATTTTCCGTAACAGCACCAAGTCTTCTGCCCTTTTAATTTTTTGTTTGAGACTAGTGCATAAATCTATATATTCATCATCTGAATGGAACTTGGTTAAAGACCTCTGAAGCTCCGTTAATTGTTTTTGTACATGAAATAACTGGTCCGTTCTATATTCAATCAAGAGACCCATAAGTCTCATAGAACAATCAGTAAGCACCAAGTTCCATTTAGACATGAATTCATTCTCGTAAGTGGCAAAGGATGGTGTCTTACGAATCCGTAAACCCCGCGGTATAATGTTAAGCTCAGTATATTTCTCTAATAATGCTATGTCCCACCACAGATTCATCTCTTTCAGGGATAATTTTGCTAAGTCTCGAAACCTTAAATCTAAAGGTAAATCAATCTCGCTCTCATATAGATGCCCAGAGAAAGCATCCTCGAGGCGCTGCCGACGCTCATTAGCATGTTGAGTATAATCAAAAAAACCTGGTTCGGCAGCAGCCTGAGCCTCTCCCTGTGAGGCAGTGGACATAATGGTGCGATTGAACAGCTGCAATACGCGAGTATATGAAAACGAAGGAAATAAAGGAGGAATGTAATTTAAACAAACCCCACGTGGATTCCAAAAATAAGTAAATTAAATAGTACAGTAAATAAATTGATCTAGCTAACTCAAAGGGTAATTAGGATATATTCAATATTTGAGTCAAAACTTATTCCCCAATATATATAGCACAATGAAAAAAGTTGTATATATATACCCGATATCAAACTTGGCCCGGGTGTTCAAACCCCGAGCCCAGCACAAGGTTCAAAACGATCACACAATCATATGGGGTTGAGGAAATCCAAATAGCTCTCTTTAAGAACATACGAGCGCAATATGAGAAGGAACCCGCCTCCTGATCCTAATAATGATAATCGCAGATCCACACGTCAGAAGCGCTTTGCTGGGACAGATCAGCGCATCGGCAGAAGAGACAACTCCGAAAGCATTGAGCAGATGCCTTTTTTACCGCGGGACGAACGTCCGGTCTATCGTCTCCGGGAACGCAAAATGCACAAGAGACGTATGTTCTAAATTTATCCAGTAAATGCTTAACTAAAGCGCAGCATACTTTGTTAGCAAAGGGCCTGTCCTTCTCTCCGACCAGAGACTTTGACGTATTGGAGACCATAATTGACATAAACCGATTTGTAAGGAAATTAGCCTTAAAGAAATATTTTCATAATGAAACAATCATCAACGATGAGTTTGCGATTAAATCTGCTTCACAAGATAATGTTAACTCTCTTGTTAAACAGCCTGATATTAGGGCATCGGATGATCTAAACACTGTTCTCCTATTCAAGGATGAACGGTGTTTACATGATCTACTTTCTCTCCAATTAGAATCGGATATTGATTCATATCGTGTGGGAATTGACTCCAAAATACTTAATGAAAAATTGCATATCCGGTCTGACTTTTATCCGATACATTGCAGGGGAAATGTAATAGACAGATTTCAGGAACTTGTTGAACAGAAGTTACTGACTTTAAAATCCGAAACTAAGGGTAGATTCCCCCAATCCAATTTGACTAATCAAGAGCGAAAGGCTTTAAAATCCTTGAGAGATGACCACTCATTGGTGATAAAAAATGCTGATAAAGGTGGTATGGTGGTGGTTCTGGATAGTGTGACCTACAAAAATGAGGCAATGCGACAGCTTCTGGATAAATCCATCTACCTACCCTTATCCAATAATCCTACACATGCCTTTAGGGAGACCTTAACTAATCTCGTAAACATGGGTCACCGGGATGGAATTTTTACAGCTAAGATTAGAGATTATTTAATACCAGTTTACACCAAAATACCCCTCTTCCATCATTTGCCGAAGGTACATAAGAAGGAACGTCCTCCTATTGGTAGACCCATTGTTTCGGGGATTGGTTCACTTAATGAGAGGTTATCTGAATTTGTAGATCTTTATCTTCAACCTCTAGTCCAACGTTTGGTCTCATTTGTACAAGATACCAAACATGTGTTGCAAGTACTAACTAATGTCAAATGGGAAACCACTTTTTCTTGGGCTACTATAGATGTAGCATCACTTTATTCATGTATTCCACATGATAGAGGACTTTATGCTGTCTCCTATCATCTCGATAGATATAGCACGTATGATTTAGCCACTAAGAATTTTATTCTAAGTGCAATAGAATTTTTGCTTACACATAACTTTTTCAAATTTGATGGTACTTTTTACCTCCAGAGATGTGGGACGTCCATGGGCGCCAAATTTGCGCCCACTTACGCCAACCTATATATGGGTTGGTGGGAGGAGTCCCACATCTATGGAGGCACCTTTGATTACGTACATCACATTATCTTTTATAAAAGATATGTGGATGATCTCCTGTTCATCTGGCAGGGATCAGAAAATGATTTTATTAGTTTTGTAAAAGAATTAAACACCAATGATTTAAATTTAAAGTTCACCAGTGAATTTCACAGTCACACAATCTCATTTTTGGACTTACATCTATTTATTGAAAATTCCAAGATTGAAACCTCAGTTTATAGGAAAGCATGTGCAGGTAATTCCCTATTGAGGGCGGATTCCTGCCACCCTGGTCATTTATTTAAGGGCATTCCATTGGGGCAATTTATTCGCCTACGTAGGAACTGCAGCACAGATAAGGCTTTTGTTGAACAATCCTTACAGTTACGGGATAGATTCCTTGAACGTGGTTATACTCTTCGATCCCTAGTGGTGGCATTTATGAAAGCATTACATCTTAGCAGATCGGATCTTCTTAGTAATACAAGGAAAATGGGAGTTACCAGCCCTAAAAATAGATATTCATTTCAATTTATGAACAATAATGATAATAACAATATAAATAAAAATAACAAATATGGCAAGAATAATGGAGATAACAGTAATTATGATAATGATCAAAAGAAAAGGCCTATCCTTAATAGAAATGAGAGTAAACATGGAAATAAGATGAATATCAGGGGAACTACACCAATTTTTGTCACAAGTTTTAGCAATCAGTTTTATCAGATTAAACATATAGTAAATAGCCTCATCCCGATACTTTATAATGACCCTGATTTAGCCGTACTATTAGGAGATGGATGTAGGGTTGTAGCACGAAGGGCTCCTACTTTAGGTAATGCTCTTTCTCCTACCCTTTGGTGCTCACAATCCACAAAAAGAAAAAAGACCTGGTTAGAAACAAAGGGAACATATAACTGTGGTGCAAGAAAATGTATAACCTGCACTTATATTAAGCAATCAACTAGCTTTTGCAGTACAGTGACCGGAAGGACATTTGATATGTCCTTTTATGCAAACTGCAATACGCAGTTTGTTGTCTATCTTTTGACGTGTGCTAATTGCAATATTCAGTATGTAGGTTGCACCACCCGCCCTTTAAAGAACAGGATGCGGGAACATATCAGACACATTACTGCTAACAATGAAAGAAGCCCTGTGGCAAGGCATTTTAAACTTTGTTGCGAATCAAACATTTCTATGTTACAAATACAAGTGATTGACAGAGTACTAGTGGATGAAAGAGACTCTGACAGGCTTTCAAAATTGTTACGCTCAGAAATGAAGTGGATTTTTATCCTTAATACTCGCTACCCTGCCGGTTTAAACTCAATCTTTGACGTCAGTTGCTATGTTTAACTATAACTCACCTTCATTAAAGAGGGAGATTTTGTAGAAAGCCCTTTTGGCTCCAACTTTAGTAGCCACTCTTCATTTACTATATAGATGAAATGAATTTTATAATGAATTCTATTGATCGATTTATTCACTTATATGTATATTTACACATGTACTATTTATTATCTATATATGTAACTCTATTTATCAATTTTTGATATTGATTTTGTATTATATTTAAATATCTACATATACAATTAAGTATTAACCTTAGAGAGGGTGTTAGTTTGAATAACTGCTAAAAGGAATATTTGTTTGTTGTTGATGTATTTCTCATGCTTGTCTTTTTAAATGTTATGAGAGGGCGTGGCTTATCTTAGCCTTACCTCCTTTTATGTCACATTGTTTGTTCTATTTAAGTTCACTATTATCCACTAACGTTTGCCTATGATTAAGTGTCCTAAAGGACACGAAACGCGTCAGGCGTTCATTTTAAACATGAGAAATAAACTTTAGTTTTTAGCAGTTTCACGAGTCCGGAGTGCTGGATGTCCTATGTTTCACTGTGGGGAGACTGAGCCCTAAACGTCATGCCACTACCTTTCACTCTATTTTTCTGTCTGGTCTTTGCTACTGTAAACAAAGACAATAATTCATTATGTTCTGTTGTAAAATAAAAGTAAATGTTGTAAATAAAAGTAAATCTGTAGGCACAAGAGCCACGTGCCTAGGGCACAATGCTGGGGGTGGGGGGCACTAGGCTCTTCTACTACTCCACTCCATGCCCGGCACTGATAGACACATTGTAAATCTGCCTTCATTATCACACTATTTGCATAACTGAATGATTTGAGTACAATATAATTTGCAAATTGCCCAATTTATCTAATTCTCTTAGCTAGATTCAAAATTCTATACATCTGAAATGTTTCACATTATAATATTCAATTTAAAGTTTTCTAAGGGGTTTCTCGTATACAGTCATGTATATCTTTACTTTCCTAAGAAAATTTACTATCTGCTATTTTTCATCCTGTCCAGTTCAGGCACATCTAACTGTAGGCCTAAAGGCTTTATTTAGATGTCTAAGGGATTTTTATGATCCCAAGCACTTCACATTTCATTATAATCCGGCTGCTTAACACGGCTGCTCAACAATTGTTTGGTCCAATTCAGGGAAATATTAGACGGGTACAATTACTAGATCACTTGAAAAGTCCAGCACATGGCTAACAAATTCAGTTAAAAGAGTTACACTGGTTGCAGTTTAATTTAAATGCAATCACTGCAGCATGCATTTATTAGACATGTCCCTGAATTTTAATATGATCTGGTAACCTTAGAGGGAATGTACTTTGGTAGAAATAATATAAACGCAAACTATCTACTGAATGGTAGTGTGTTGGGGGTTTCCTTAATGGAGAAGGATCTAGGGGTTTTTGTTGATAACAAGTTGTCTAATTCCAGGCAGTGTCATTCTGTGGCTACTAAAGCAAATAAAGTGCTGTCTTGTATAAAAAAGGGCATTGACTCAAGGGATGAGAACATAATTTTGCCCCTTTATAGGTCCCTGGTAAGGCCTCACCTTGAGTATGCGGTGCAGTTTTGGGCTCCAGTCCTTAAGAGGGATATTAATGAGCTGGAGAAAGTGCAGTGACGTGCAACTAAACTGGTTAAGGGGATGGAAGATTTAAACTATGAGGTGAGACTGTCGAGGTTGAGGTTGTTTTCTCTGGAAAAGAGGCGCTTGCGAGGGGACATGATTACTCTGTACAAGTACATTAGAGGGGATTATAGGCAGTTGGGGGATGTTCTTTTTTCCCATAAAAACAATCAGCGCACCAGAGGTCACCCCTTTAGATTAGAGGAACGGAGCATCCATTTGAAGCAGCGTAGGTGGTTTTTCACGGTGAGGGCAGTGAGGTTGTGGAATGCCCTTCCTAGTGATGTGGTAATGGCAGATTCTGTTAATGCCTTTAAGAGGGGCCTGGATGAGTTCTTGATCAATCAGAATATCCAAGGCTATTGTGATACTAATATCTACAGTTAGTACTAGTGGTTGTATTTATAGTTTATGTATGTGAGTGTATAGATTGGTAGGTGTGGGTTAGGTGTGCTGGGTTTACTTGGATGGGTTGAACTTGATGGACACTGGTCTTTTTTCAACCCTATGTAACTATGTAACTATGTAAATGTATGTAAAATAAAAGTAGTTAAAGGAAAAAATATCCACAATAGGAAAAGTTATTCTTTTGAATAATTATATATGGCGAAGAAGGCAGACTACTGTAGTTTTTGGGGAAAAAAAGCAATAAAGCTTGACATGTACTGTTTCCTTATGTGTCACTTATGTATTTTCAAGAAAAAGTTGAAGCATATCCCAACAAAGAAGTCTTTGATGCTATCAGGAACAGTGAACAATTTATTTTTAAATAAACTATTACTGATAATATTAATAAATTTTAATATCTTTATTCGAACATGTGGTGACTCCCCATAGAACTAAAAGGAATCATTTTATAAGAGATGGGAAATGCATTCTTTTCTTGCACAGGGAAGAACGTCAATTCCTTATTGGCATCTTATAAGGCTTCCTTAAAAAGAGATAATGTTTGTTTGGGTCATTTTATTTGTGTGCTACTGTTGCTAACAGGAAAATCCTGAAAGGGTTAGACAAGTGAATATTCTTACTGACGCATGAGAAAAGCAAGTTTTTTCAAGGTCAGTAGATTCCTGATTATTTTTTCCTCTGTAATGTTTTCTTTAAACTACAGAACCGCAGTCTCAGGCTTCGCACATTCATTTCCGATTTCCTGTATATGTAAACCTTTGCAAGTAATTTAGTGCTTGTATAATGTCTGTGGTGTTTAGGGAGCTGCCAGTTTTAGTGATCAAATCAGTTCTTAAAGGCAACCTTCCATTAATCAGTGTAGCTTATTTAAGAAGTGTAGATGTTTTCTTTGTTCTATTATATTTTCTTGTGGCATGTTTGATCAAGTGTTCATAGGTTTTCGAGATCCACATTTTTTTTGAAACAGAAGCTGTTTGATCAATAAAATACAGTCATTAAAACTCTGAGATGGTCAGTACCATCGGCCAAAATTGATGTAATTTCTTTTTATACACTATGATATAATGTAAAGGCAGTACTGGGGCCGCTGCCAATTTTTAAAAGCCAGACTAAAAAAAAGCAAAAAGATTCTGTATGTTTAATTGTATTGATTAGTGGCTTCGGGCATAACCAAAGAGAAAAGGAATTACATTCATCATCTACCAAGAGAGCTATCCATTTTAAGAAATTAAAACAATTAAACTGTAAATAAAAGACAGTATATCATGCCTTACCTTGGATTCTTTAATAAGCTCTCATACATCTGAAAAAAAGGCATTTTTTTCATTTATCAAATTAAACAAAATATATATTTTTTTTTATAGAAAATGTGATTACCGAAAAAGGCAGCCAGAAAAGGGGGTTTATTTGTACAACACTTGATTCTTTGGGCCATGATAAGTAATATTTAATATACCTCTGGGGTTCCAAGTATCTTGTAGACTGTTACGCTGCAATTCAGATACTTATAGACTCTGTGGTTTTAGCAAAGGGGCCGCTGCAACCATGTTTTGTTATTTTTATATATTTCTGTAACTCAAACATTGGCTAAAGTGGGGCTGAACTAGTGGCATTGTGAGTGTAGCTTGGACTGGGTACACAGATATACTGTAGGTTAAAAGGATTATTTCAGCATGACACTGTCAACAGCACCTGTCTCTTTTGGGAGGACTTTAAAGGGAAGTGTTAGTAGGGGTAGCAGGCATAATGAACTCTACTAGAAGCACTAGTACAGTGCAGACTTGTAAAAAAGGCATAATTTGCATTAGTAATTCATGTGACCATTGTTCTGATTGTCCACTGACGCCCTCATAATATAACCCCCAGAAACTGAGGGCTATGGATTAGCATTGTATAATATTGTCCTTAGACAGCCAGTATAAAGGATATAAAATGGACTATATGCATTGAATTACAGGGGGGAACAAGCGTAAAAGTGAACATATTATATTTGCCACAGCTCAAGGAAATAAGACACTTTCTCAGTGTAATCAATTAAAAATTCTATACTGTCATTGAAATAATCTAGTTCCTCTTCATTATCCCCTCTCAGCAATCTGTTTTTCTAAATGCAAAATTTTTATTGAAAGCTCTAATATATTATTGATGTGTGCCCCTTTTGCCTAGACAATCTGACTCAAAAATCTGTTTCAAATACAGACTTTTTGTCTCATTTACAAGTAAGGCATTGGGTCCTTTGTGATTGGTAAGAGTTAGGGATGAGCAAAGGTTTTTATGTTTGGTACAGGAGTTTATGGTTTATGGCAAACTTTTTCCTAAATCTGTGCTAATCTTCCACATAGTCTGTTTTGCTGAAAAAGAAAAAAAAATGTTCCAGATGTCATTAATATGCCCCTGGCCTTCCACATGCTGCTTCTTGGAGTACTCTGGAAGGACAGCTGCATTTATTATAATGCACAGGGGCTTTTGGTCAACCTTATTTGGAGAATTTCTGGCCTGAGCAACTGGGTGAAAGGATATCTAGGGGATATCAATAAGGTACAATTTTATAGAACAAAGTTACAGTGTACTTTGCTTGGAGCGTTCTAAGCTAACATCAGACATTAACTGATTACAATATTGAGCTTTATATTTGAAACAGATCAACTAATGGGGAAATATTTACTATTTAATTTAATAAGTGGCCCTGGGTTTTTCCCTAAAATATTCTTTTTACTTCCATCTAATTACTACAGGAACCTAACTTTTGATCTTACAGTTCATTTAAACATGTTAAAAATGGTTAAAAACGCAACATTTATGGTGTCTGGAGTAGAAGAGGATGTAAGCTTAGTTGTCAAAATAAACATTTTTGGCTTTTGCAGATAGCACATTTTAAAGCATGTGAAAGGACTTTGCACAGACAGACTTCCTCTTGTGGATATAATCTTCAAGAAAATAGTGGGACTGTGTGGACATAGGAAATCTCAGCTATTTTGGTAGCTTAACTGCCTTGTCTTGTTTATGGGCAACTTCCTAAATGACACATCCAGTTAAACTTGTGAAGATGTAGATTAGACTTGTATTAATTTTTAACTGCCGTTGACCTTGACATTTGAGCAGTAGCATGCAGAATGAGAACAGTTGTGACGGCAAGGAAATGAACCTTCAACTTTATTTCTAGTTTTCTGCTGGAGGAAAACCTTTAGCCATGATTAATATTACATTTTTTTAATTTTAACTGCAATTAAAGGTAATTGCTGTTTGGTTGCTGGTGGGATTGCTACAGGGGCATTTTAGGCCCCTAGCTCCACCCTAAGGGAGCCTAGGGAATGCCACCCCTAATAACTTCAGGGTCGCTACCAGCTGAGGCAAGTTTATCAACTTGCCTCATGGCAGCGGCACCCCTGGGTTGCTACTACACTGGGGACATGAAATTCAACACACAGCTCTCTAGCCTCTTATTTTATTAAAGAATGCTTACATTGTAATACAGTAGACTGATTTATCACAAAGTACACTCATTTATATATATAGCAAGTGAAGATGTCCCGCACTCACAGGTCTTAGGTGAAATAAAAGGTGTTTATTCAATCCACATGAATAAACACCTTTTATTTCACCTAAGACCTGTGAGTGCGGGACATCTTCACTTGCTATTATTCCTAAATCTATTGGGACTGCACCCAGGCATTGCTACTCTTTCTGTGACGTGAGTGCCTGTCTACAAGCCATATATATATATATATATAGTAGAACAAATGGATCGCATCACACATATTCAGTGATTTATTAGGTGTAAAGCACAAGAACTGACGTTTCGGCCGCAACAGCAGCCTTTCTCAGAGTTACACGTAAGCAAACAAACAAAACTACCCAGTGTGGCGGCAAACTAGATAGTGACGTGCAAACATGACGTATACATTACAGTGCAGACAGTAAATTTGATAAAATCCCTTTCACATTGTAAGAAGCAATTAAATGTTATTTACGAACTGTATAATAAAGATTTTAAGAACCATGTTCTCACTGTGTCACAATTATTTCAACGCATGATTTATTATAACCCAATATCTCTCTTGGGACACGGGGAATTGTTAGTAGATTACATATTTTTTGCATTAATTTCAATAACCAGTTTGTATATAGTTAATCAGTTTGTATTGAGTTAATCAGTATATAGTCACGAAGGTAGTTATAAACCAAACTGAAATCGCAACCAATATGCGCTGTATCTCCCTGCGTTACATTTGCAAAGTGCTGTATGGTATCATAAATCATAAACTATATATAAATCATTAAGTTACGTCTGGCGTACCAGTTTTCATTTAGGTTATAGAGTAGTAGAAATGATAGGTAGAATAGAAGTGATAGAATTACAGACCACTCACCCTACAACCCCGACACCCTCCGGTGCTTCACACAAAAAAGGACATGTTACTTGTGAACAAAGGAGCTTCATCTTTTTATATAAATGTTAATCACATTACCGGGTGAGGTTACTCGCCTCCCGATGCCCCGATCTGAGGCAAATTCAGGTGTGTTCAGGTCTGGGCACCGGTTGCCATGGTGAAGGATGGGCTTAAAGACCCCACAAGCGCTCCTCGATTGTCAGGAACTGCCTGATTCAACAAAGGGATCTTACCAAATTTAGGGGTTTCATAGGATAAATCATCCTGCGTGTTGGCAGTAAGGAGGGAGATCTCCCTTACTTACAGCGCTGAAGCTGCTGGCAGGAATTTTGCGTGTAGAGGCTAACATATTTGGAGTAGGTCCCATTCATTCGCCAGCACTGCGGCTGGCCTGGTAGTAGGTCCCATTCATTCGCCAGCACTGCGGCTGGCCCGGTAGTAGGTCCCATTCATTCGCCAGCACCGCGGCTGGCCCGGTATATATATATATATATATATATATATATATATATATATATATATATAGGCTGGATCACAGGATCAAAAAAAATTGAATAAATCAGAGGTTTATTGTGACCAACGTTTCAGCTCCACACAGGAGCTTTCGTCAGGGATCCTGTGTGGAGCTGAAATGTTAGTCACAATAAACCTATGATTTATTACAATTTTTTTTGATCCTGTGACTCCTTTGTGAAAATCCTGTGTGTGCCATCACTCCAGCCTATATACTTATTTTTTGCACAGGCACCCAGGTATCAATTCTACCTCATGGTGTGCAGCTCTTCCAGCATTTTTGTATATATATATATACAGTATATATATATATATATATATATATATATATATATATATATATATATATATATTTATTACAAACATATACATTTTAGATCTTGAAATTAATATAGCCATGGATATTGTGCTTGCTCAAAAAGTCTTCTAAACCAATCTTAAAGGCATTAATACGGTCTGTAAACACGATATGACCCAGCAGAGCATTCCACAACCTCACTGCCCTCACTGTGAAGGACTGTTTCCATTGCTTCAAGTGGAAATTCTATTACTCAGTTCTAAAGGGTTGGCCCCTTGCCCAAGTGCATCGCCTTGCATTTATCAACACTGAACCTCATTTGCTGCCCAGGTCTCTAGTTTAGTCAAATCACTCTGCAAAGTTACAGCATACTGTGTAGAACTTAAAGCTTTGCACAAATTAGTATCATCAGAAAAAATAGAGATAGTAATTGTAAATGATTTATTAAGGTGTTTCATCAACCTACCAAGTTTTCTGGGTTTTTTTCAGTAGTGATGATGACTGATACTGGAATACCAGGTGAAATTTTTGAGACTTACAGCAGGAATGTCTTGTTTGCAGCTTGAAAAAATATGATTGGTTGTGTTAACAGTAAATAATGATATACTTTAAATACTTGGCATAGCACAGGTATACTATGCCATAGAACTTATTAGAGTGCTAGAATACATATAAACTGGAGGGAAATTTTTGAGAAGTGAAAGAGAGTTTAAAGGATAGAAAACTGCTTATTGTGAAAATGTTATAAAGGATAAAGAAAGTAACAGTTCCAAGCTTATTGAATTGTAATTATACTGTGTACATAGTCCCCATATCAAAACAAAATAAACCCTTCCTGGTATCCATGTAATAAGAGTCGTAATTTATATGCATTATCCTTAGTGCTGCATGACAGTGAATTCTCAAAATAGCAGTTGTCCAGTAAGTCATGGGACATATTTGTTGCAGCTATTTTAAGAGTCGATCTACATGTCCTGACATATAGCTATGTAACATACTGTTCAGAATTTCACACCTTCATCAAATATATTATTTTCCCAGTGAAAGTTAATAAGTAATTTCTGCCGAGCAAGAACATGTTTTATGATTTTTTTTTGTACCATATCTGCATTTTTAAAGCTGCAATATCACCAAAAAAGGTTGACCCATCCACTGCACAAAACTTACTCATTATGCTTTAAAAATAATTCTCAACATATACACTGTAAATCTTGTCCCTGTTACAAAGAAAGGGTACCATGGCTAATATCTATTCTTTGTGTCTTTGTGTCCTATGCATCCATTTGTGAAAAGTCACATGATTATTCAACATAGCCAGAGCCGAAATGTGGTCAGGGCCATTTATTGATTTTTTATTTTTTACAAAAACTATTAACCCTTGTAAACATTGAGCTGTGAAAGTACAACGTAGGAAAATAAAAATTCAGCAGAGGCATTGGTAAGCCCCTTGACATTCACAAAGTCACTTTGACTAATACCTTGGCATTATTGTAGTTAGTAATCCAAAAATACAATGTAAGCATTGATTTTGTAAATATCATAGTGGCTAAATAATAGTTGTTTTAATGTTAGAATTAATGCAGACTTTCAACCTTTTTTTCATAAAGACTTTATAAGCTTTTTACTATCATTACATTACATTAACATTTATTTATAAAGCGCCAACATATTCCGCAGCGCTGTACAATAAGTGGGTTACATACATTGGACATACAGAGTAACATATAAAGCAATCAATAACCGATACAAGAGGTGAAGAGGGCCCTGCCCAAAAGAGCTTACAATCTACAAACTATCAACTCTAAAGCTTCTCTCATCTGAAGCATCATACCCAAAAATACAAGGATACAGATCAGGGGCAGGCCAAGCCAACTGGGAGCGCTAGGCCACCCCGGTTGGCCACCTTGCCCCTCCCCCCCGCGGGTGTGCTTTGGCTTGGCGCGCATGCGCAGTTCCGTCATTTCCGTCATTTCCGTGATACGATGGGTCGTTGCCCCCACTGACAAGCAGCGGAGGCAATGACAAAGGAGTGCTGACTAGGGGGAGGTAGGGGAGGTTCCCCAATGGTTGCGCCCTAGGCAGCTGCCCACCGCATCAAACGAATGCAATTGTGCGTGTTCACAAATCAGGTGCAAGTTGCGGCAAACAGTTTCCGAATAGGCTTTGTGTCACTGCTAATGGCAGAAGTTGCTCTGGAGAAAAATGCATAGAAACCTGCAATGGCTGAACAATGTATTTTCCCATTGCATTTTCAAGCTGCTGCTTACTTGCATGCTGGATTTTTACACAAACGTATGCTTTTGCTGAAAAACAATACACAGCTTGATAAATATGTCAGTTTTTACATTTGTAACATTTATAAAAGAGTCTGAACAGAAAAAGTCTGCACAAGAAAAGTTGTGGAGATCCTAAATTTTTCGACTTGTTGCATGAATACCACAACTTTTTTGAATTGTTGCACAAAATACCAGTGTTAAAAATCCGAAACTGAAGTTTTAAGACAAAAGAAGGATCTTCAAGGAAAGGGACTCTGCCATTGACTTCTACATGATCTCTGCAAATTTTAGCTGGCGAATTGTCAGATTTGTTTTTTTAGCCGTTTCGATGTATAGTAAATCTAGATAAAGACATAATTTTTTTTTCGACATTTAGCACTAAAAATCTGAATTAAAAAGTTAGTAAATGGCCCCCTTAATCTAGACTTTACTCCACGACCTTACAGCTTGGTTGGCACATTTGTCAAGGCTGCCACTCTCATTTTGGGGATGCATAAACATTTTAAAAATGGCATACCTCTCCAAATTCTTACATACAGGTATAATTGTTTTATCTCCATCCATCAAAGACAGGATTACACTGGATGCCCTGCACCCGACAGACCCCTCCCCTCTGTCACAGCTTGGACAAATGTGATGAACTCATTGGTTTTGTTGTGTAAGCTTACATATAAGAATAAAAATGCATTTAATAAATGTGATAAAGTTTGGGGTCCCTGGTAAGACTTGGAAGGAAACTAAAGAGCTCCACACCAATATCCACTACTCAACACCAAAGTTGGAATTTACCCCTACTTGACATTTGTTATGTATCTATCCTAACTGGTAGTTCAACTTACTACGTCGGGTATGCTGCCAGATCTTAAATTTGTGATGTTGTATTTGTCACTTAATTGCCTGCAATACAACTCAGTGATACTGTCCGTCGCAGTTGCAGAATTTGACCTGGAATCAAACTACTTATGTTTTATATTATTATTTTATTTAATGTGTTGTTTTATGTTTAATGTTAATAATAATAATAAATGCACCAAAAACAGGTGCAAAGTGCGAGCGGATCTTTACCCGATATCCCCACCTACGGGTGGGCGATATCGGGTAGCAAGTTGCATTAACAAAAAATAATCCGATCGTTTGTCCCTGGGGCCAAACGATCGGATTACATTTGCGGCCATGGGCAGTCGGTTCGGGGACCGCATCAACGTGCCGATGCGGTCCCCGATCCGACTGGATTTTCTAACCTGGCCGATCAATATCTGCCCAATTTCAGGCCAGATATCGATTGGCCAGGCCGCTCGTTTCTACCCATACACGGGCCGATTAACTGCCGAATCAGTCCAAGGGACCGATATCGGCAGCTTCTATCGGCCCGTGTATGGGGGCCTTAAGGCAGAGGTTTGTTCATAAGATAGTTTTAAAGATTTACAACACTTTATATAGAGAGAATAGGTAAACAAATTATTTCTAGTTCAATCTGTTTTTAGATTCAGGTGTTTCGAAAGCTCTGAATAACAGGAAGACCGTCTCACACAGACCCTGTTTTATGCAAATAATTGTTATTTTTAAAAATGATTTCTATTTTTTCTGTAATAATAAAACAGTATCTTGTACATGATGGTAACTAAGCTGCACAATCCTATTTTTTAGGCAAATTCTCCTAACAGAATTTGAAGCTAGCTTGGGTACTTTCGTCCATGGACAAATATACCCACTGGTGTCCGGCACTGAATCATTTACAGGAACATATTTCCATATCATTATTGTTTTGATTGTTTTAAATGCCATGTGTTTTATTGTCAAGGAAGAGACAAAATAACCCTGAGAAAAAAAACCCTAAAAAAAAAATCAGTCAAGTTAAACAGGATTTCCATTCACATGAATGTTGTATTTTTGTCTTTCTACATAATTCTACTGGGATAACCAAGCTCTAAGAGTTCTGTGTGTTTTTCTAGTTGAAACAGAAGATCCTGTCTGTGCTTGGCACAGCATGAAGGATTGCCATGCCTTTTTAGACACAACTTTGAAAGCCAAGGATCCTGGCTGAATTTTTTGTGGGTCTAAAGGAAGCTGTGGTAAAAGGGAAAGGCATCCTTTTAAATATCTTTAAAAATAAGCTGTTGAGAAATGTCATAAAGAAATGTGATTGGTTGCCAGTAAAATTTTACAAATAAATTATTATATAAACAAAGTAAGGAAACTATATTGAGCCAAATATATAATTCAATTTAGATGAATGTTCAATTGTTCTAGGATATCAACAAAATAAGACTAGTGTGAAAGCTGATTCATTTTAGCCAGATAAAAGCGACTTTAACAAATATTTGCTGGGGGGCATAACAATGAATAGTTAGTTATGCTATTCAGTTCATTAAGTCCTCATTCTAATACAGAGGCTGAATGTGGGGAAATGCTTCGTTTAGCCTGCATTAACACAAGAGGAATGCTAAGTAAGGCTGCTACGCAGTAATTAATGCAAGAATGATTTATAGGGTTGGCATGAGCCTGCTCACAAATTTAAGTACCACGGACTGGGAAAAGCCAGTGTTACATGCAAACTAGTATAAATTTGATCCAGGGTTCCCAAGCCTGTTTATATCTGGTGGTAACTCCTTTTAGCTCACACTTTTCCCTCAACCCTAGTAATTAAGAACAAAAAGTGGGAGTCATTGAGTCTTGACCACTTCACTTCCTGGCTAATACATGATGGGTAAAGGGGTAATAATTTTTAAGCATTTTACATGTTGTAAGCTGTGGGTCACAGACCTCTTCCCTCCTGTGTCTCTTACCAAACATGGCTAAAATTCTTTTGTAGTCATTGCAATATTTGTTCTGTTAATGTTTTGTATAAAGCCCTGTATAAATACTGTAAATATCTTCCCCTGTCATGTGCCTTCTGTGTTAGGGGTTGGAATATTCTCAAAAGCCAGTGACCACCAGCAGCAAAATTAACTTTTGTATGCAACTTTCAGAACTGCGTTGGACAAAAAACTTTGCACAGAAAAGTGGGTGAGCCAATATAAGGACACCAGAATAAAATAATAATGCATATTGCTTTTAAAAAGTAAAAAATGTAAAAAAAAAAAAATATTGCAAATATATGCTATTTAGTCTCTAACCTGACCAAGATGAAGGGTCTTTTTATTTTACTATGTTACATCCTGGTTAATATGAATATGGGTATAGGTTCTGTTATTCAAAATGCTTGGGGCCTGGGGATTTCAGATAATAGGGTTGATACACTAAAGTGCGTTAAAAAGAGCACTATTTATAGCATGCGGTAAAAATTTTATCGCATCTTATTTTTCCCGTCTTAACGCATGATTCACTAAAAGGATATTTGCAATTATTTAGAGTCGATGCTGTTTGCGTTATTTAAGTCGCGAAGACTATTTTAGTGCGGTATTTGATGCAACTCGCGCTAATTAACGCAGCGCGCTACTTAAAGCGCGCACTAATTAACGCACATGCGCTACTTTTCGCGCGCACGACATATTAGCCATACACACCATTACGTTCGTAAAACTACTTTTTTTTAAAGTGACCATTTCCCTGCAAACTGGAGGCTGCATCACTGTAGGGCCAACACATACTTAAATCACAATAAATCACACTGTAAAGTGTGTTGCCAGAAGCTAATGAACTGTACTTTTTTTTTATAATTACCGCCTGCTCCAAGTAGGTGTTCATTTTCGCAAAGACTAATGCGATATTTAGCGTGTCTAAGTGTTTGTGAATCATGCGTTAGTATTATTTCTGCGTACTAATTAACGCAATGCGGTAAAATTAACGCATGCAGTTGGGCGCTAATTAATGCACGCGATAATACTTTAGCGAAACGTGCACCTTTTTTCCGCGTCTATTTAAAGCAAAAATGTTTGGGTACGCGCACTTTTTGTGGCCAAAGAGAATCCCCCTAAAGCCCACCCACGCTGTCCCTCTCCCGCCTGAATCGCCCGCCTCTCTTTCTCCATTTACTCACAACTTCCAAAACCGGGTGGGGGGGGGCTAAAGAAGGCTGGTTTGGGCCATCTTTGCTGCCTCTTGACTAGGATGGCTTGCTATCAATGATGGAACTTAAAATTCTGAATTATACCAGCAAATTTTGCAGGAAAATGCTCTCTTGGGCATGCAACAAGACAAGGACCATGAATAAACAAGTCAATCTATGGCTAAAGCAGATGAAAGATTATTTTTTGGACAGTCATTGTCAAAGTCCTTGCCTTAATCCTATAGATATGTTGTGGACCTGGACTTCAAGCAGGCAGTTAATGCGAGAAAGCCCATCTATACCCCTCAGTTGAAGCTGTTCTGAGAGGAGGAATGGGCTAAAGTTCCTCCTAGCCAATGTGGAAATGTTTAGTTTAGTTTGCTGCTCAAGGGGAGCAAACCACTTTCTGAAACAAAGGCTCACATACCTTTGCCACACACAAATGCTGGATCATTTTTCGCAATAAATAATTTTTTATACAATTACATTTTTTTTATACAAATATCTTTGGCTCTTCTGTTTATTTGGGTTTTCATAATCTAGTTTTAGGACTTACAGGAAAAACAGATTATGTTTTAGGTCATATATATGAAAAAATATTGAAAACTCTAAAGGGTTCACATGCACCACTGTAGCTCTATATGTTAATATTGTAGGGAATATAAATATTATTAAAACAAGTGCTTAAAATACCAGAGAACAGGTTCTTTACAAATAAATATATATATAACAGAGCTCATGGTCTTCCCGCCCAAACCTGGCCCTCCTCCTCCTTTTACCATTACTATTGATGGCATGACCATCAACCCTGTAAATTCTGCACGCTGCCTTGGGGATATCTTTGACCAGACCCTCTCCTTCTCTAACCATATTAATAACACTGCCAAAACCTGCCGCTTTTTCCTCCGCAATATTGCCAAGAAACGCCCCTTTCTTTCACAAGCAACAGCTAAAACACTAATCCATGCCCTTATCCTTTCCCGCTTAGATTACTGCAATCTCCTGTTAACCGGCCTCCCAGACTCCCACCTCTCTCCCCTGCAATCAATTTTAAACTCTGCTGCCAGGATCCTCCTGCTCTCTCCTAAGAGGGAACCTGCTCAGCCTCATTTAAGCTCACTAGCATGGCTGCCTGTTAAGCAAAGGATAGCTTACAAAATCCTTCTGCTGACATTCAAAGCCCTTCACTCCTCTGCTCCTCACTACATTTCTTCACTGGTCTCCCTACATGTTCCTGGTCGTCTCCTCCGCTCCTCTCAGAGCCTCCGTCTTTTTACACCATCCACACCCACTGTGCTCTCTCGTCTTAAACCTTTCTATCTCGCTGCTCCTTACCTCTGGAACTCTATCCCTGAATCCCTCCGTAGGGAAAACTCACCCACTCTCTTTAAGAAAAAACTCAGCTGTTACCTTCTGGAGCACTAAAACATTATTTTGCCCAGTCCTGCACTTAAGGGCAAATGCCCATACCTGGTGCACTCTTACCTTCCAGTTTGTGCCTGTGTGTTACCCAACCACTCAGATTGTAAGCTCTACGGGGCAGGGACCTCCTTCCTACTGTGTCTCATACCACATGGCACTTATATATATATATATACATACTGTATATGTATTTATTGTATTTATTTATTATATCACTTGTCCTCCCTGTGTGTAATTTTGTATTCTGTAAGACTGTACAGCGCTGCGTACCCTTGTGGCGCTTTATAAATAAAGTTATACATACATACATACATACATACATACATATATATTCTGCATTTATCTAAGTGCATTTAAGAAGGTCTTACTGACTAATGTCTTCTCAAATTCAGTCCTACAAATTCATCCTACCATGTAAGTAATTCAGCTCTGTCAGGATTTAAATCTGGGGTTTTTCAAGGCCAGGGTGAAAACATATTCATTTCAGTTTTTGTTTTGACTGCACATGTATACTGTTATCAGGTTGCAGCCAACTTCTGAGAGTGTCTCTGCCTGCCTTCCAGAAGCTGTGAATCATGAAGTTTTTGTGGATAGGCATAGGCATGTTGAGCCAATGAATTCCAGCAATACTGATATGTTGCTTATGCATAGCATTAGTAATGTCATCATAGGTCACACTTTCTACTGTGGAGCCAGAGAGTCGCAGCTTCAAAGCTAATTGACTAAGATCCAATGAGCTAATGTTGTATAAAAGGGAAATTATTACTACATTTTTTGAATTACAGCTTCCAGTAACTTTCAGCAAAGCTTGGTGTTTTGTAAAAGAACTGGTTTGCATTGATTTTTCCAGTATTTTTATGTCTGGTTAAGTAATAAAAATAATTAGCTTTCCCATGCAAGCATGAAAAGAAAACATGACATCTATTCACTAAAACTGGGAAGGCAAGAGAGACAGTGTACACTACTAATCAAATTCACGGCATGCATTTCTTGTTAGCAGATCTCATAGTCCCTAGACTAAATTATCACTGCCTTGTAATATACATTGTGAGGTTTGTTTACTAACACTGTACAGCAGCATTTCCAGTTAGCTTTGATGTGTTGACTGATGGTTGTATAATGAAAGTAAATCTCTTATTGGTTGATATTGCAGTGGTGCAATTCTCCATCAGTTAATAAATAAGCTCTAGTGGAATATTATATGAACATATATGAGTATATATATATATATATATATATATATATATACAGTGGATATAAAAAATCTACACACCCCTGATAAACTGGTCAGGGAGGCTACCAAGAGGCCTACAGCAACATTAAAGGAGCTGCAGGAATATCTGGCAAGCACTGGCTGTGTGGTACATGTGACAACAATCTCCCGTATTCTTCATATGTCTGGGTTATGGGGTAGAGTGGCAAGACGAAAGCCTTTTCTTACAAAGAAAAACATCCAAACCAGGCTACATTTTGCAGAAACACATCTGAAGTCTCCCAAAAGCATGTGGGAAAATGTGTTATGTCTGATGAAACCAAGGTTGAACTTTTTGGCCAAAACTACAAAAAATATGTTTGGTGCAAAAACAATACTGCACATCACCAAAAGAACACCATACCCACAGTGAAGCATGGTGGTGGCAGCATCATGCTTTGGGGCTGTTTTTCTTCAGCTGGAACTGTGGCCTTAGTTAAGATAGAGGGAATTATGAGCAGTTCCAAATACCAGTCAATATTGGCACAATATTTCTGCTAGAAAGCTGAACATGAGGAGAAACTTCATCTTTCAGCATGACAACGACCCAAAGCATACATCCAAATCAACAAAGGAATGGCTGCACCGGAAGAAGATTAAAGTTTTGGAATGGCCCCGCCAGAGCCCAGACCTGAAACCGATTGAAAACCTGTGGGGTGATCTGAAGAGGGCTGTGCACAGGAGATGCCCTCGCAATCTGACAGATTTGGAGTGTTTCTGCAAAGAAGAGTGGGCAAATCTTGCAAAGTCAAAATGTGCCATGCTGAAGGTGGAAAAAGTTCTGAAATTATTTATCTTTGTCTCATTTTATTATGCGATCAAGAGCAATGAATATCCTCTAAATGATATCCTTATAAATGTTGCTTGGTGATGCCATCATTTATAATCAGTGCTTAGTAATGTCATTTTTTCCACATGACTCAATAAAACCTATAATGCATTATGTATTATAACAAATAATTCACCCCCTGTTGTAAAATATGAGGAAATAAATCCAGGATTTGGTGCATCCCTAGTATAAAAGCACTCAGCCTTCAGCCTTTACAATAGGGGGTACATTATTCACTATATAATAGCACCAACAAGTTACACTGTGCATCAAATTAATTTACAATAAATAGAGGTCTTACAATCATTTAGGTCTTACAAAAATTTAACAAACAAGGATTACAGAATACATATGAGATCAGAGGCCCTTCTTTCAAGAACTTACAATCTAAAGTAGTTTGTATTGATTTAACATTGTATAGTAGAATTTACCTCTAAGCATGTTTTCTGTTTATAAGCTCTGCTTAGCTATCAAAGGGATTTGTAAGATTAGGAGATTTATTTCAATGAGAAAATGTTTTTTTATGGTTTATTACGTAAAATCGTATGGGCTATATTCAATTTAATGAGAAAAGCTTATCTCACTGTATGTTACATGAAAAACGTTTGCTAAATAAAAAGGAGATTGTACAATTAAAGTGCACACAGAGAAAGGCAAAATAGGCCATTTCAAGGCTGTGCTTATCTCAAATATCTACAAAAAGATTATTAGTGCCCCTTCTTAAATTGGCCACCTGCATGGCCAGACTACTTGGCGTTCACTGTGTACAAAAGTGGTGATTTCTGTTGCTTTCCTTCAGGCCTGGGCAGCTTTCTGTGCCCCCTGGATCCACAAGTGGTTTAAGTGGTTCATACACAGGAAGATTCACTCATTTGGCAAGGTTGCCAAACAAGCGTATCTTCTCCTTATATGACCACGTGGGCTTTATTGAATTACAGTGACCGATGTTAGACCGAGGACAACATCAATGAGCAGTTGTGGTCTCTGATCCAATGGTAACTCAAACATGCCCAATCAAGATTTGGTCAATCTCAGTCAGGTAGGCCTGTTGGTGGTGCCCATACATGGGCATATAAGCTGCCAAATCTGTCTGAAAGTACTTATGTATGCAGTATAGCAACTCACTGGAGACACATCCAAAGATAATAACAATGAAATTGCAAAAATTGCTCAGAGGAGCATCCTGCGCAAATGTACTTGCAATAAATACACATTGTTATAGTCATTCATCTTCACTCTCTTTTCTCTTTATTCTTCTGATTGTAGCTTCCTCCTGGCATCCAAAATGAACAGCAGAAAAAAAAGCGAAGAGCCCCGCCACCGCCAACTGCCCAGATGCCAAATGATAAGAATGAAGAACAGGAGGAGAACCAAAAAAGCTCCACAGGTGAGTATTAATGAACTTGCAACTGGAGGTTTGCTTGTCAACCAGCATTGAAAAGGCATGATAATTGATACGGTTGCTGCTTAAAGTTTTGCATAACTGCATGATTAATTGTTTTCTCTAGTGATGCTGGGTGGACATTTCTTGGAGTAACACAAACTCTAAATGCTTGGACTTATACTGATGTGTATGTTTACATGTATGTATGTAAAATTAAATTTGTGTGTGGATTATAGCCTAACAAAGTAACATATATTTAAGGTTATATAAAAATGTGGATAAGCACCTCATTGATTTTGTGATTGAGTATTGAGACATGTCTACCAGCATCTCAACCCCCCATGTCACTTGTTTGTTGTGGAACACTGGCCATGAATTTTGTGGCTTTTTCACAAATCTAGACCTTCTACCAAAGCTGCAATCAAGCTAATATCTGCCATGACGGAAGACAAACCTTGTCTCATGAGTTGTTTTCCCTGGAGGGTGTCATATATCAGCTTGCAGGTAGTTAACTGTGTTCCTGTGGCAAGCTTAAACAGATTATTGGTTGTGTATGCTCCCAACTGTCAGCTGCCTTATGGTGTTACTTCTTATGCATTAAGCCTCCAAATTTGCAGGTAAATGATGCAAAAGACACAGGCAGGAGTCTACTGAACAATACAAATACGTAATGTAATCATTTAGGCCAAGAGAAGAGGAGCCACTTGACTGCTTGTTTCCAGTAGTGATGTATTTTGGAAGCTATGTTATTGTTTGTACGCTATTTAACTGGCATTAGGTCCACTGTTTCTGTTCTCAAGCTAAAAGTTAGTACTTTGTCATTTGAATGAACTGGCAGACTGACCAATATATGATTGGGTTCATTTAGATATTTCTTGGGCAGAGCAGAAAGTCCTGTCAGCTAAGAACCACTTTGGTCAATGTGTTTTGTACAAAACTGCTGGCATTTTACTGGCCCTACCCGGTATAATCCCATCATTGGTTTGAGTGCTAAACAGGCCAGTGGCCAAAGTCATCAGGCACAGTATATTTATCTAGAATGTTTTGTCAGTATCAAAAATACACCTAAAGAATGTAAAAGAAATTATCATTTAGTATTTGCTCCTTCTGTGCTTGATATAAATGGACCAGTTAGCCTTGCCAGAGTTATAAACACTTTCGGAGACCAGTACATTTTTCAAGACTTCTCAAATCTTTGCCAAATATACAGCTGTTATGTACAATGCTTCCTCCCATCTTTTGAACACAAAAAAAGAGTCAGCAGGAAACAAATTAGTATATTCCTTGTTGTAACTAATAGAATGTGTGCAGCACGATGGCCCTAAACAACCTTGACCTACTTGGTTAAAAGAAACTTCTGCAAACAAAAACAAAAGTTTGCAGTGTAGATTCACATAATAATTATCTGGATATTAAATCACATTATCCAGCCTATCCTTAGCTGAACTATTATCTGTTCTGTTTGCGCTTCATAAGCAGATATAGTGTTTACATTCCAAGAAAACAGCAGTTCCTGTGCTTCATAAATCTGCCACCTAACAGTCAGTATTAAATAAAAATATTTTTTTTTCTCCTCTTGGGCTTATATTTGTATTTGCCTCTATTCTGTATAACAATTTAAGTGAAAATATTTTATTTTCCGGAGAACGTTAGCTGCAGGGTATTTACTGTATGCACACTGATGGAAGAAAATAATGATCTCAGTGTGTTGCAGGCCTAAAACCCAAGGATTAATCAGTTTGACCAGAAATATGAGAAATGATCTGAGTTGACATTTTTTCTATATAGACTCTGTAAAAACATTCTCTTTGAAGTAGAAGTTGTATGGCATTGTGTTTTCTTATCTGTTACTTCACATCTGACACCACTCAGCTTTGGGGTCACTGCTCTCAGTGGATCTTTAGCTTATCATAAGACTTGAGCTAGAAAGGCCTCCAAAGCAAAAGTAAAGGTATTTTCAAATAAGAATTGGTAGCATTTTTGAAATTATGCATAATATTTGAAAGTGCAAACTCATATAATGTCATAGTTGTAATAATTGTGTATGGGTAATAAAACCCAGCACCACTACCTTGCTTTGCAAAAGCAAAATTCTTGATAAATTACCCAACTGCAAATATAAGGAAAGTGTTATCACATACAGAAAATAACATACTAATTGAGATAATTAAGATGGATGCATCACTACATTTGCAAGTTAGTTGTGAGGAATCTAAAATTTCATGTTATTCTTTCTTCCAAAAATATAATGGGTCATGTATTTACTGCATCGCAGCTGCTGGGCTGCTTATTTCCTTGCAGTCAGTTGTGCTAAAAATCCAATTAATTAGAGGTACTTGCATCTGCATGTGTTCCTTGCACTTCTGTTTAGTTGGGCTTGGCACTACTGCCTTCCTTCTGTGTCCTGTTCTGCATCGAGCGCAGCTGCACTTTTTGAAACAGGCCTCTGTGGGAACCCTGGAACTCCTGTCACCTCCGAATCAGGCAAGGTTCCCACAGCGGTCTACATAAATCGATGCAGTGCACTTGTGCTAATAGAATTAGATGCACTTGTCACTCTCATGCAATGCTGAAAAATATGGCAGCAACTGCATTCGATTATTTCCAACCTGCAAATGTAGCCGCATCAGTTTTAGCACATCACATGCTATAGCGGCCGGCACATCTACGCTTGACAACTGCAGTATCACTGTATAGGGACATAAGTTTCAAAAACTGCACTACTTTTTCCAAAGGAGAATTCAATGTTCCTATACAAGTGAAAAGAACTGTAGAGTTCTGTGGGGAATTATGTAGTAAATTGCCTGTTCACCCTATGATGACTATATTCTATTGTGTAAAATATGCCTATAGAAGTTCTCAATACAGCTATCATATTTCCCTCTATTTTTACTTCATATAACAAAAAGCAAATTATCTGTGTTGCGCAAGCACTCCTATAAACTTATATCATCACTAAAACCTGTGGCACACAGAATTGTGCTTTGGGGTGATAATAAGCCATGATAGGCACCCGTTTTTCTTTCTTTTCAGATGGATAGAAATTTATGGCAGGTAGCCATACGAATCACATGTACTTGTTGTGCCATTGCCTTGAAAGTACACAGAGCTCTTTTTAACAGAAGTGACTGATTCAGACCTTCAAATGATAATATATACACAAAAATAGATTGACATTTTTTTACCAGTGGCTACCAAGGGATTGAACATCATCATGTGCAATGTCATATTCTGCAGTGGAAAAGTGGAAACACATCATTTATAAATGGCATTTCACCATTTACCAGTCTGATGGAAATGTGTTTACATTTCCCAGGAGAATATTACCTGCTTGAATGGATATTGGTGGAGGAGGGATAACTTTCCTGAGGGTTTCCATGGTTTTGACCCCTGGTTTCATTGAAAGAAATATTTAAAGCTACAACATGATAATACAATTCTTTTTAATTTGTGAAACAAGGCTCTTTTTTGTTTCAGCACAAAAATGTCCTTATACACAAAGTGAGGTTTAAGCAGGATGAGTGCGCTGATATGGGGGTGGTAGAACTTGACTTACTTAAACAGAACCGTGACCTTTACGTAGCTTAACACCCATGATAAACCAGGCCTAATCCCCAACCTTAGTGCCAAGCTACTGTAACGCTATTTTGGCTATGTTGGTGACCAAAACCAGGCTAGTAGTAGAGCAAGGGTTACATTGGACTCTCATGCATCAGGATGGGCCTCCGCTATATGGGAGAAACTACTGGAGGATGTTGCTGAACTATACCTCCCACTGCCACTGCGAAGTGTATTAGATGGTATGTTAGATAGATGAGGGACGCCAGGAGCTCTTGCAAACAAAGGAACTATTTATTTGTCCAGGACAAAGGTAGCAATGCAGGGTAAATCAATACTCACTCAGATGAGGTAGACAGGCATGCAGCAATACAATTGATGTTAAAGCAGATTAAGCATTAGAAGTATGGTACCTTCCGGTTTATCCCTTCTCATCAAGAGGTTGGGCTAGGTAAGACAGCCAACAGAGTGACAGGAGGCAAGCTCACCGGTTTATCCCTTCTCATAAAGAGGTTGGGCAGGGTTAATTGCTGGCCTATGTCCCTGGCACTTCTGTGTCCCTAATCTAAGGCAAGCAAGCCTGTTAGGAGACGACTCCTTTACTTTCTCTCCTGGATGGAGCAAATGAACTGCTCTTTCTATATAAGTTCTGACTGACTCACTTTCCTACAAAGTGCTATGATGTTATTTAACCTGTTCTTACTTTACCTCATTCACGGGGCCCTGTCTTCGACTTTATTTAGACGGTATGGCTTTACTGGGGCCTGTTTCTGCACCCAGGCTCAATGGAGTGGTTCTCAGGTAGCAGACCAGCAGCCAAAGAGGAAGTCACACCCTCCTGCCAGACACTATATCAGTCTGCAGGGGGTGTGTACTACCTTTATTGACCAATAAAGTGTAAGGCATAGTGCCAACTAAATACATGGGATTCTACCCAGTATCAATAATATAAAGAGACAGTAAGGGATTAAAGCCATAGGAGTGCTAAACCCTATGGGTCCCTACACTACTCTGCCATTTTTGATGAATGAAAGAAAACTCCATTGCAGTGTTCCAAAATGTACAGTAGTGTTAAAGGAAAAGTAACACAATTTTTTCATATACAATTTTTCATACAATTTCAAATATACATTTTATACACTTTAGCTAACATATATAACAGACCGAAATTTAAATATGATAAGTGGTTATTGAATAAAAATCATTACCTTGGATGTATAGGGCACAGCTGAAAAAGGCGATGTGGCGACTTCCTGTTAAAACCGGAAGTTAGTTTCCTGCATTTTCCAGCGTGAGGAGACTGCTTTAAAAGTTATTTATAGATTTTTTTTTGTACTGACTAGGGAGAGGGTTGGGAGACGGAGGCCCTCTTATCTCCTGCTTTGTTTGTTTTTCTGTGTGAGCGGAGCGCACTGCTGACATTGTACGGGGAGAGGGAGGGGGTAGAGGGGGAAGCTGCCCGGAAGTGTGTTAAATGAAGTGCTGCAGCCTGAGCCCTGAGAATACCTGGAAATGGTCCTTATTTAAAAATATATAATAATAAATATGCTAATAAAAGTGTGTAGAAGGCATAGGTTTCATGTAAAAAAAATGTGTTACTGGTCCTTTAAGCTTAACCAGAAGTGTAGATGTTGTTATGGCAGCAAAGTACCAATCATATTAATACCCATGGAATGTCATGCAGGCAGGTGTCTGGATACCTGTCTGTGTCAAAGGGTTTTTTTAGAGCAGTAGTTAATCACAGAATATACCAATATCCCCTTGCTTATGTGGTTCTAAGTATTACTAACACTTGTACCACCTACTTGATTTTTGCTACAAAATGGTCCTCAAAATGCAAATTGGACCATAGCCCTATACAATACACTATGAAGTTTTACTGCTGTTAACAGTGTTAGAAGAGCAAATAATATATTTTAATTTAGAAGGTTATAATAGTATAGTTACAAAGTATCTAATAAGCAAAACATATGATACCTTTATTGAGTTGTTTTACAAACTAAGGACAACAATTATCAGCTTTTAGGATGGGCAAAGTTGATCTGTAGGTTAAAAATCATTGTACTGTGCATTAGGGAATGTATGTGGTGAAACTGTATATAATTATGTCATTTTAATTGGCAAGCAAAAGGAATTTCAACATTCTACATGTGTGAACATGTTGGTCGAAGTTGTTTAGTCCTAAGCTAAGAAGTGTATATATCTATAATATCACATGGTTACAAAGTATTTTATTTAGCCTTAGAGTCTCCTAAATATAAAACCACTTGATTGATATGGAACTATTATATGATGCATAAGGAAGGCAGACCTAAGTATGAAACCAAGTTGGTCAAAATATGAGTTAAAGTTTTAATATATTTTGGCAATGCAGGGCTAAGCTTTAACCTTGCATTTAAAGCTTGTTTCTCAGTGTCTGATTGGCCTTCCAGCATACCAGCAGCGGCATTTCTGCATAGAAGTTTCTTTTATCATCTAATTTGTAACATTAAAACAACATATATTTGTTAAAAAAGGACTAATTTTAGTTGTTATATTGAGTGTTAATAAGGATATAAGGAATATCAGTAGCATATCATGGCCTTTGAAATACCAAGGCTTATTTTGAATCCCAGTCGGGAATGCAATTTTCTTCTGGAATTTCTTGGCTGGAATTTTTTTTAGAGAGTATTGACTTTTGGAAAATGTATGTTTTTTGGAATATAAAAAAAATTAAAAATGGAAATATTTGTAATGTTTACAGGCTGTATTATCAATTTTGTTAAATCCATCGTGAAACAAAATGCTACTCATGAGTTTTTTACATGATTGCTAGCATGTTTACAAATGAGCTCAAATCAGAAAAACTTGATCATGTTAGGTTGCAGGAAGCAAAACTCAATCATATCTTCAGTATGTAAAAAAAATGAAACTGTTTAAAAATCTTGAAATATGAGTTGGCTTAAATATTAAAATACACCTACAGCTTTATCAGGGTTAATTTGCTGAATTTTCAGGATTTTTTTTGATTGGTAAATCTCAAAAATTCAAGTGTGATTTTCCCAAACTGTGGAAAAAACACCATCTTGAATTTCAACAAATTTGCCACTTGAAGGGGTTGTTCACCTTTGCGTTAACTTTTAGTATGATGTAAAGAATGATATTTTGAGAAAATTTGCATTTATTTGTTGTTTTTTTTAATTATTTCAATTTATGTTCAGCAGCTCTAGTGTTTGGAGTTTCAGTAGCTATTTGGTTGCTAGGGTCCAAATTAGCTTAGCAACCAGGTCGTGGTTTGAATGAAAGACTGATGTATGGATAGGAGAGGATTTGAGTAGAAGTACTAAAAAGTAACAATAACAATTGAACTGTAGTTTCACAGGGCAATAGTTTTTTGACTGTGGGTAGCATTGACTCCCATTTGAAAGCTGCAAAGAGTTAGAAGAAGAGGGCAACTAATTCAAAAGCTATAAAAAATAAATAATGAAGACCAGTTGAAATATTGCTATTCTATTACTAACTATTCTATAACTAACTAAAAGTTAATGTAAAGGTGAACCACCCCTTTAATATAACTGCAGTTAATCCTAACCCAAGCAATAATTACTTTGCTGTCAGTTTGATAAGACTTTTCAGATCATAGGGCAGATTCAGTTTGCTGAGAAAAGCTTATCTTATAATTCAGTTTTCCAGTTAACATAGAGTCAGATTCAATTCAAACTGGAACTGAATTATGAGAAAAGTTTTCTCTTAAATGAAGGGATGATGTGAGACTCTCTCAAGGAAGGGTAGTTAAAGATAAAAATCAATTTATTAGAACATGAAAAAATGGCCTAACCCATTTAATGCTTATTGAGGCTCTTACAGAATGGCTTTGTGAACCCTTTAAAATGCTCTATGTTTTTACATGAATGTGGCCTAAAAGATAATTTAATTTTTAAACAAGTCCTAAAGGTAGATGAAGAAAACCTAGTAAAACAAATGAAACAATAATTATTATATTTAGTCTTGTATTTATTGAAGCAGCAATGACAGCAGCAATAACTGCAACTAAACGTTTGCATTAACGGCTGATCAGGACTGCACTTCGAAAAACTTTAACCCATACCACCATACATGTTGGTGGGTTTCCTCACATGAACTGCTCACTTAAAGTTTTTTCACAACATTTCAATTGGATTGAAGGACTTTGACTTGGCCATTCCAGAACATTCACTTTATTCTTCTTTAACCTTTCTGTGGTAGAAAAACTTGTGGGTTAAGCATAATTGTTAAGATTCAGCTCGTGGACAGATGTCTTGATATTTTCCTTTAGAATTGGTATAGTTCAGAATTAATTGTTTTATCAGTGATGGCAAGCCGTCCAGGCCCAGATGCAGCAAACAGGTCCAAACCAGAAAACTGCCAACACCATGTTTCACCGATGTCTTCAAATGTATCGCTCCTCATTTAAATTCTTTATAGATATTCTTGCAACCTTTTCCAACTTTATGGGGATCAACAACTCTTTTTCTGAGGTCCTCAGACACCTCCTTTGTTCGAGCCATGATACACAAGCACAAATATGATGTATATGTGATCAGGCTTTGCTTTATGTTTGCTGGATTCTTTAAATAAAACAGGGTCTTTCACCTACACCTAATCGTCATGCCATTTACTGAAAACACAAGACTCTGATTTCACCTTCAAATTTTATGATAATCCAAAGGATTATTTTTGCCACATGCACATATGTTATATATATATATGTTATTGGATATGTTCTTCATCTACTTTTAGGACTCGTTTGAAAATCAGATGATGTTTTACGTCACATTCATATAAAATTTTTTAAAGGGTTCGCAAACTTTTGAGAACCACTGTACATAGAGTCCGTGAGTAAGTGTCCCAATAGGCCTGAAACACGTTAGACCATTTTTTAATGTCCTTATAAATAGGTTTTTATCTTTGACTACCCTTCTTTGATTTTTTGGAGAGTCTCACATCATACCTTCATTTGGATCTTGTACTATACACCCATATACACTCATGTTGCACTGATGGTTGAAGCACATACATTGTGGTGTGGTGCCTTTATTATATATTTTTGCTCATATCGGCATTTAGCACCACTTATTTATTCTTGGTTTCAACAAAAGCTTTCTCTCCTCAAACTAAATTTTGCCCATAAGTTTTCATGTGATAAACCATAAATAACTTGTTCTCATGGCATTTAATCTAACCCAATGGGACAATTATAAGAGGAAAATATATTTCATGGTATGGGCCATATTCAGTTTGATGTGAAATTCTTATCTCCCAATTCAACTCCACATTGTCCCATATAGACAGATGCAATTCCATTACAAAAGTGTATCTCTCTGTTTATGCTCTATGAATAAAAGTAAACCTGAATTAGGAGAAAAGTTTTCTCTCCTCAGAATAAATCTTGGCTGTAAGTTAAGTGATAAAACAAAAAATATACTTTTATAATGGGATTGGTTTTGGCCACTCATGTGAAAACACATTTGAAGTGTATGGGAAAATCTGAAATTGAATTAGGAGATACATTTTTCTCATTGATTTAAATCAGGGCCTATGTGTGAAGGATTATTTTAGACAATTTGAGCCATAATGGCATCTTTTTAATAGTTTTAAAGGCTAAATTTCCATTTGTGTAAAGCAGTCAACTGCTTCGGATGTACAAATTTTACATAAAAAATAAATAACCCATGTATTGCTCTTTATATAGGTAATGGACGGCAGGTTCCACAAAAGCCCCCAAGAGGCACCACACGAAGTCCACCTCTTTTAGTGATCCCCCCACCCCCACCTTACCCTCCTCCTGATTTTGGTAATCTGGACCCGCCTGTCTTTGAAAATGGAGTAGTCGTAACGGAAGCGCCCAAGTTTGTACCTGTACCTGCGAAACGTAGGTTTATAAGTGAAACCATATCTACTCCTATCGGCTCCACTTTCACTTTTATATCAGCTACGTTTCCACTATGGTCTGTTTGACCATTTATCTATCCCTTACGCAGTTTCACACTGGGGTTATTAAGAGATCACTATAATGTATATTATAGTTAACCAGTGCCATATATGATTACTATTTTGAGGAGTATACTTCTCATAACACAAGAATATAAGTGATCTTTAAATGACCTCTTCAATTTCAAACCTTGATTTATTTTCTTTACAGTTTAATCCACTTGCTTTTTTAATTGTGGGTAATTTTTCTATAGTTAATTGTGCTTCCTTTCCTAATATATCAGAATTGTCTGTCTCTCTATATTTACTTTTTTATTTATCCATGTACTTGTTAACTAAAGGAATGTGTTATAATGGCATATGCAATGTACATATTTGTGTTAATTTTGATTTACATATAGGATTGATTATTTGGTATGCCTGGGATATGGAGTTTTCCCTAATTTTAAGCACCATGCCTTAAATCCACTGAAAAAACATTTAAATGACATTAGCATGGGCTTTTTAACATAAAGTCCAAGACATGGTCTACTTAAAGAGAATCAGTAAAAAAAAAAAGAACTATGAAAAAATGAATTATGTGAAATGGCTTTGACAGACTTTGGACCTTTCTAGATGATAGGCTCTGGATAATAGATCCCACACCTGTAACAGTAGTAGCAGCAAATGAAGCAGTTGCTTTCAAGTGAATGACAACTTGGACTTTTATGGAATGGAAGCATAGAAGGGCATAACTGTATGCAAGGGTCCTGTAGCAATAAGAAGATTATTCTTGTTGCATGTCTGGAGACTGGTGTAAGTATTTATCTGTGCTATGTTTAATTTATATATACTCTGGAGTCTTGGCTTCCAATGTTTCCTTAGATGGTGAGCTGGTTTTGGCTGTTTCATTTTCAGCTATAGAATTACACCAACAAAATTGCACTGCAGCATCTCATAGTGAAACAGACTGAATGAAAATACTTTTATAGTAATTGTGTACATTTTACATTTTTACAGTCAGCCAATACAGGTTATTTATGTTTTGCTGTTTTAATGTAGAATGTATTTTTTGTTGTTGATATTTTTTTACACTTATGCCAGGATTAGTAATTCTAAAATTCTTATCAGGAAAAACTTATTTTCTGCAACAGATTTAGGCCATGTACAGGGTGCTTAGCTTGTTTCAGCTGAATGCTATTCCTGGCTCCTGATTAATGTAAACCTATCATCTTCATGGACTGTGAAGTATTGTGTCACATATCTGTGCTATATAAATAAAAAGAAACAATATACTTGTGGTTACTGGAGTATCAGTGTGGCAAGAAGCTGAATATCTCTCATATATGGGGGTTAGATGTTTGCTCGCTATTGTCTCCTTATGGGGGCAACTTGAGTACTTTGACAAACATCAGCTTTAAATTTATTAGGATTCCTTAATTCTTTATTTTTCCTTCAGTTACTTTTTTTTTTTTAAAAACAACTAGTCTTAGCAGAGTTTTCTCTTTTTTTGCTATATATAAAAGGTTTAGGACATGAAAAAAGCAAATTAGATTCCATGTGGAATGTAATTCAGTTAATTAAAACTCATGGCTTTTCACAGGAAAACTATTTAAGTCTGTGGAGAAAAATGGGACTGAATTTTTTTTTCCTAGGATTTTTTCCTAGGATTGAATCTCATCCATAAGTTTTCATGTCATAAACCATCAGATTTCTGGCCCAGTGTGCCAAAGCATTTGTCTCTAGTAGTTGGCTGGTTTCTTTGGGGGGCATTTAAGTGATTTCTTTATAAGTGGTATCAGAAAAACGCATTTAATATATGTTATTCCCATTTATTTGTTTCATGGAGTATATGTGTAATAAACTGACAGGTGTCCAATTTCTTATATATTGGACTTGAAGAAACATAACATGAAGAAAGTCAAGAAAAAAAATTACAAAATGCATAGCATATGGACAAGCCCTTCACCTCCTAATGTTCTAGTGTTTATTTGAGTCTCATTTACAAAACTGGCACAATTGCAATTTTTTGGAAGCAAAACTACGTTTTTTTTACCACAGTGCTGCATTTTTTCAGAATTGTGGTGTAAAAACAACTGTGCTGTAGCAACTTGCATACAATGCTGCAATGCATGCACTTATGTTGGCATGTGTTTCATGAATCATGGCAAACAATTTTACCAATGTGAGCACCGTTAATAAAGGCATTAATACACAAACTGACTATTGATGCAATAAAAATACATCCAGGCTGGCAGTAGTTGTAGGGTTGCCTTGCATTCATTGCAGGCACTGTGCGTCATTCATCAGAGCAGCCTGGATGAGAACATGGGTTCTGTGTTGTTAAGAGCACGTATGGGCCTATTTTGTTCGTAGAAATAAACTGGGGACATAGGACAGCTGCCTGCTGACAAAACACAATATATACTGTAAGATAAGCCTTAGTATGAATTTTGATTTGTCTTTTGTTTGTGTGTGTGTGTGCACCTTAAAAAAGGTTCACGATTTGTAAAATAAAATTACAAGACAATAGCAATTTTCCTGATAGATAATACTTGAAAAAAGTCAAAGTTGGTGCACTTGGGGTCTAAAGGCTATTTTTTTCAGGCACAGTACAGGTATGTTTTGTGACCTTTTATTCATTATTATGAAATTGCTCATTAAACAAAATGTTGTCCTTTGTTATAATGGATCATAAGTTGTATTTTTTTACTCTAATAATGTGTAAATGCACCAGAAATGTCCCATCAGTATAGTTGCCACATTTTGGGGCGTGCCTGCTGCAGTTTACACTTTTTATTGGTCAACAATAAAATCTTGCTATCCAGATAGTGTCGCTGGCTGATGATTTCAGGCTCTTCAAAGACAGACTAAACCCACAACCACACACATACTACTGCCATTATATCACTCCGAGGCTAATATGAGTATGTCTTTCTTTAACCCCCTAATGTAAGCAAAGAGGAAGAGACTCAGCTCCTGTTTCAAATAGAAAAGGCTGCTAGTTTGAGGCAAGTGATAGCAATGGTGAATTTTAATTACCCTGATATTGACTGGAGCAATAGTAGTAGGTTGCAGAGGAGCCAAACAGAAACCATGCTGTACTGGATATAGTGATCTCTGATGACCCAGAATGTCAATGTGCAAGTGGGTAATAGTGACCATAATGTTAAATAATTTGATGTTTGGTGCAAAAAACAAATATATGCTGGGGCAACAAAGACCCTGAATTTTAGAAAAGCTTCTTAAGGGCAGTGCTTCAGAGCATAGATTGGGCCATTAGGTTTTCTGATAAAAACACAGAAATGGTTATCAATTTATTCCATTAAGAAGTAAATGTAGAAGTGTTAAGAATCACCCTATGTGGCTTAATTCGGAGGTAAAGAAGTTAATAGTGAAAAAAAGGAAAGCATTTAATAAATAAGTCATAGGGGACAAAAACTGCATTTAATGAATATAAACACTATAACAAGTGTTGTTAAACAGCAATCTGGAGGACAAAGATAGAAAATGAGGAGCACATTGCAGCAGAGGCTAAAACTAACTCCAGAAAGTTTTTAGGTATATTAGCACCATGGCCAGATGGAATACACCCTCTGGTACTGAGAGAGCTAGGGTCAGTTTTACAGTGGCGTCTGTTTCTAATATTCTAAGATTTACTGGTATGGTACCTATGGATTGGAGGAAAGCTAATGTTTCATTCCTATATTTAAAAAAGGATTAAGATCTCAGCCTGGCAATTATAGGCCAGTAAGTTTGACATCCATGTTGGGCAAGTTATTTGAAAGCTTGTTAAAGGATCACATACAAAATTATGTACTGGAGAATGCCATTATGAGCAGTAATTAGCATGGCTTTATAAAGGACAGGTCATGTCAGACAAATTGAATTGCTTTTTATGATGATGTTAGTAAGAAGCTGGACAGTGGGGTTGCAGTAGATGTGATCTATTTGGATTTTGCCAAAGCATTTGATACCGTGCCCACCAGACAACTGTTTTCTAAACTAGGTCTGTTGGTCTTAGTGAAGTTTTTTATACATGGATAGGAAACTCCATAATGGAGAAGGACCTTGCAGTCTTTGTAGATAATAAACTTGGTTGTAGCAAGCAATGCCAGGCAGCAGCTGCTAGGGCAAACATGGTTTTGAGCTGTATTAAAAGGGGCATAGATTCATGGGAGGAGGGGGTTATTCTTCCCCTTTACAGAGAGCTGGTAAGGCCCCATCTAGAATATGCCGTTCAGTTTTGGTCTCCTGTGCTCAAACGGGGCATTATTGAATTAGAGAGTGTTAAGAGAACGACAACTAAGCTGGTAAAGGGTATGGGAAGTCTTAGTTATGAAGAAAACACTGTACAAGTTATGGTTGTTTACACTGGAGAAGAGGCGCTGAAGGGGTGATATGATAACTATGTATACATATATATAATCATATAATAATCTCCCTAATGCTTTATATACCAGTAGGTCCTTCCAACTGACACGAGGGCACACACTCCGATTAGAAGAAGGGAGGTTCCGTTTAAATATTCAGTAATGATTTTTTATTGGGAGAGCTGTGGAGTTGTGGAATTCCCTTACTGAACCAGTCGTACTGGCTGATAAATTAGATAGCTTCAAAAAGGGGCTGAATGGCTTTTTAGCAAGTGAGGAAATATAGGGTTATAAGCTATAGTCAGGAAGGAATTTTTTCCCCAAATTAGAGAGGCTTTAGATGTGTTTTTTTGCCTTCCTCTGGATCAACTAGCAGTTAGGCAGGTTATGTATTGGGTATTAAGGATGAACTTGATGTTCTATGTTGATGTTCTATGTTAACTGACTGAACTATTGGGCACAATACACTACCTGCTGTACAGATCTACAGTATATGTAAATGAAGAGGCGACGGGCATCCAAGTGTATAGTATAATGTAGTATCCAAACACAAAATTTTCACTATATAAATATACTTTGCTGTACAACAACAAAATTCTCATTTTAGAATCCTGACCAAACAAAATATTGGCTAGCTGTCTCTACAGTTATGGGATTTATTGAAATAAACAATATCAAATGTGTGGATGAAGTCTAGCAAGTATTTTGCTGAATTATAAAGAGTCCATAAAGGTTAGAAATCTGTATGACCACTCTCTTTGTTATTGCTGTAACAATGGGTTTTCTGCCATTTAGATGAGAACAAAATGTACTATTACTGTAGCCACAATCCCTTGAACGTGCAGGATGACAGAGTGCCATCACCTCTGTATAAAGCCACAGGACAAAACATCTTATGACATCCTTTCTCTCTGTTAGATTATTTTCTGTCCTGTTGCTAAGACATTCTGAACCTTGCAAAGGATCAGGTTGCACCCAGCTTATTATGCTTTCTCGCTCAGTGACTTATAGCTAACTTTTGACAGTCTCTTCCTTTCTTGCATGCCTGTGTGAGGTTGATCAATTTGTCTCACTTCCTCTTACTCATTGCACTTGTGTTTTGGAATGCACTTGGTGAAATGCTAAAGACCGGTTAACAATCTTTTGCTGTGATTTTTTTTTTTGGTGATTACATATTTTTTTTGCCTGTTTTTCTAAGGGCAGGGTGGTAATGCTGGCCTGATCTGACCCTCCCAGTTAAGATTACTTATTCTGTCTCTTTCTCTGTTCTTCAGTTTATTGCTGTGCATCATTCCATTCACATGCCAAGAGCTTCTGAACAGACTATTCCCATGTGGTATTTACATTTCAGAAGATTCACCTGATCTCTACTTTCTTCTATTCCCATCCTTCTCTTTCTGACTCTTGGACTTTTCTCATCATATAGGCCAAACTGCAAGAAATTCTTTCACACTTACTGCAGTATGTTTGGTACAATTTTCTATGTTGTTTGACCATGTATTATACACTTCAACCAATATATATGAAAACAAGACAGCTTCTATGATTATATACTTACATTGGATGACACAACTGCATTGCATTTTTACATTCAGGAAAACCCATGATTGTTTGATAAGCACATACTGGTTGTGGATACTAATAGAAGTATTTGCTTAATTTATCAACAAACGTTTTCAGCAACATTGCTAATAAATATACTTGCACACAGAAATTAAATGTTTATTTAGAAATCTGCATTCCTTGGCTGGATTCTTATTGCAACAACTATAATACTGATGCATTTCTATGGAACAACAGCCCAGGTTCACTTCAGTTACTAAATACTCTATAACTCGTTTTTCCATGCACTATAGAATTCTGTTCAGAATATAAATAAATGATGCGCCACATCAGAAACATTTAAAAAGGGAAATTGCTGATCTACATTTTAATGGCATGCACTAGAATTTGTGGCATAAACAATATTCTGTGCTCTTCATAATGTGGTGTGTAATCTTTGTGCATGTGCGAAAGCACACAACTCGTAGGGAACAATGACCCTGTGCAAACTACAAAATCCACAGCTTTTGATCACCTTTGTGAAAAAACTGAAATTAAATTTACTGCAAGCTAAGGCAATCTGGGGATCAAGCTTATACAGTGTGACTAAATGGTAATAATAATAATAATAACAGCTAGGGGAACAAAAGAAAAATAATATATTGATAATATCAATATATCAATTTCTTTTAACATTTCAAGCGAATAGGCAGGGAATATAACTTATTAAAGCACAGTAGCCCCTTAAATACAAGCAAACACAAGGTGCAAATTAAAGGGGACCTATTACCCACACATAAAAAGCTGTATAATAGTCCTTTGCAAACTAAACATGAAACCCAAAATCTTTTTTTTTTATTAATTCATACATACTTGTAATAAATGTATTTTAAAATCTGATCTGTCAATCATATATTGCTTGCCCCGCCTCTATGTGGCATAAAGGCAGAGCAGGCAATATGTGATTAACAGATCAGATTATTAATTACAATTACTTTAACCTTCCATTCAGTGCTTCCTAGATGTTGCCTAGATGGCGCATGCACAAGATTTTGGGGTTATACAAAACGTTCCTCAATAACAGTGTCCACAAAATGGTGCCTGCCTGTTGTCTGTGATTGCAAATTCCAAGACTGAAGAAAAAATGATTTAATTAATTTTTACAGTGTAGATAAAGTTCATTTTGTTTGACAAACATGATTGAAAAGAATTTGGAATTGTTTCTTAGGGTGACAGATCCCCTTTAATACATACTATCACCTCCCTTTTCTTAAAAAAAATACTGTTTACACTTTTTTTAAATGTTGGGCAATCCTTTATTACTAAAGGTATCCAGATTTCCTACAATTACATGTTGTTAAGAGATAATATCTTACTCATGGTGCTTCCAGGTCTGTATAAAAATAAATCACATACAACATCCCATATTTAAGACAATTATATAACAATTTTTTTCATTAAAAAATACTTTTGTATAATTATGTGCCATTGGATTAGCCTAAGTAAAAAAAAACACCATTTTAAGTACTAAGCTCCACCCTCTGGCACCTATGCAGAATTGAGCTAAGTTACATCAGCCAAGGAATAGACAGCTTTGTCTTCCATTCACACACTTCCTCCTGTTACAGTCGCACTATTTCCTGTCAGGTGATTTCTGGTGATCACAAAATGGTGGATCAAGGGAAACAATAATAAATAAAAGGGCAATATTTACTGATATATATGGTAAAATTCTTTAACAGGTGACTTATTATAATATGAATTGTCTGCTGGTTTTGTATGTATTCTAATGATATAGTCTTCCTTTAATGTTAGTAGGAAGTTTGCAGTTGGTATAGGGCATGTAGGGATCACTACAAGCAATCAAAATTCAAGCTGCAGTGTTTTAAGCAGTGGGTTTCAGATAGTATTTGTGAAAGACACTTTCCAATGTCTCTATCGATTCAATAACAAGCCTTTTAGTAGCTTCATGGTCCTCAAAAGACATGTCAACCCCAAAAATAAGTTTCTGTCTTATAAAAGAAAACATAATTCTAAGCAATTTTTCAATATGAATTATATTAAAAATTGTCAGGTATTTGTAAATGTAATTGCTATTGGAAGCAATCGCCACCAGTCAGAGCCACCAGGACAGAGAATAGAAAGACAGGCAAACACTGCTTTTAATAGCAATTATATATACAAATAACTCAAAAACCATTACTAATTTGTAATTAATGTATATTACAAAGTTGCTTAGAATTAAGTTTTCTTTTATTAGGCAAGAAATTATATTCTAGGTTGACTTGTCCTTTAGATGGGATGGTCACCTTTAAGTTACGTTTTAGTATGTTGTAAAATTCTATCCTTAGAATCTTTTTAATTGGATTTTTTTTAAATTTTTCTTATTTGTTATGGATTTGGAATTATTCACTTCCTTATTGTACCTCTTTTTCACTTTCAAATTCCCATTTTCACAAATGCCAATAAAGAGTACAGGTATATCAATATCAAGAACTGACAAAATCTCACTTGGCATTATCCCTAAAAAATCTTGAAAAATGTAAATATTAAATAAACCCAATGGGATTGTTTTGCCGCCATTTAGGATGAATGATATCTTAGTTGGGATGAAGTACAATATACTGTTTGATAATTACAGAGAAAAGGGAAATACAATTTTAACATTTTGAATTTTGTAATTAAAATAGAGTCTATGGGACATAGATCCATTCTGGAGAACAGGTTTCCATATAATGGATCCTATACCTGTATATCAATATTAAGAACTGATAAAATCTTTCTTGGAATCATCCCTGCTTTTTTTAAGGGGTGGTTTACGTTTAAATGTAGTTTTAGTATGTTATAGAATGGCCAATTCTTAGCAACTTTTCAATTGGTCTTTATTTTTGATTTTGTATAGTTTTTTAATTATTTGCCGCCTTCTTCCAAGTCTTTCCAGGTTTCAAATAAAGGGTCACTGGCCCAGACGACAAAAACTATTTTTTATTGTAATTTGTTATACCTTATCAACCACATAGGTACTGAAATCCCAAACCAGAGAGTTGAAGAAGAAGCTAAATAATTCAATTTCCACAAATAAAGAATTTTAATAATTTTAAGATGAACAGCCCCTTTAAGCTTGTTTTTTGCGATCATTTTGTAAATACTATGTAAAATAATCATGGCCTTGAATGCTTCTTCAGCAAGGGTGTTGTAGAAGAACAGCAAAGGAAAATATTATTATTTTATTATAAAAGCTGCTTTTTTGTGTTTTTCTATGCACAATAGCAGTGTTTGGAGGGACATTCCTTTCATACGATTATATAACAAGGCAAGATTGTACTGGTATACGATCCGTTATCCAGGAACCCATTATCTGTACATCTTGACAAGATTTGTAATCTAAATGTCCTCTCTTTCTTCATCACAGGAAAGCAAATAACATTTTACTTTTTTTTAGTGTTTGACAGGGTGTTCCTTCTGCTGGGCAAAAATGGGATGTTACAAGTCTAAAAGGCATGCAAAGTAGTCATGTTACATGAAAAAATATTTCCCATTTAACAAGAATTGAAAAGCTTCTGCATTCCTCTGTATTTGCAGTATATACTGTAAGTCAGCCCTCCACAATTAAGTACAAGATTATGAGTACAAATATTAACCTGCAGGTAGAGAGTCATTGTTGTATTAACCCTTCCAATGCCAGTGGACTTTTCACGTACTGCTACATAAACAAATCAACGTAAATATGTCCTGCTACATAAATTAGCAAACATCTTAATAAATGTGGTTTTTTTTACAAAATTTCCAGAAATCAGTTTATAGTGTACAGTGCAGTACAATGTTTAGCACCTTCAATAAGCGATACGTTGGTCCTACCTTCTTGAAGGCAAATCACTGTCAGGCACAATCATTTGTGCCTTATACAAGAGACACAAAATGGCTAACTTACTGTGTGCTGAGCACCCATATTTGCAGGCCTTTGAGATCAAGAATTGTGGACCTACGCCTCCCTGATGATATGCCATTAAACAAGATTCCAACAACTTCATTTTATTTACTTTTGTATTTCCCTTTATTCACTGGTTGTACCATACAGATCTAAGGAAACTGAAAGGTACCTGCTTTTTCTTTTTTGCGCAGGACATAATTGCCCAGGTCACTAATCCTTGTGAGATTTACACCATTGATGACTTATATACCAGTTAGTTATGGAGCAGTGCTGGGTACTGACACCCCATGGAAAGGAATGTGTTTGACAGCTCAAAGCAGTTGAACACATTCAGACAAATAGGCACCTGTATTTGTTTTGATAAAAGTATCAGTTCCTTAACACTTTTCTGACAGCTAGGAAGGTGTTGTACAATCATGAAATAGATTGACCTACTGGGAATACACTTCTATTAAAATCTGTGTCTATGGGGCTGATTTACTAAGACACGAATTCCAACCAAATTGGAAAAATTCCGATTGGAAAATGAAGATTTTGCGACTTTTTCGTATTTTTTGCGATTTTTTCGGCGACTTTACGACTTTTCGGAAATTATCGCGACTTTTTCGTTACCAATACGATTTGCGTGAAAAAACGCAAGTTTTTCGTAGCCATTCCGAAAGTTGCGCAAAATCTGGCGATTTTTTCGTAGCGTTAAAACTTGCGCGAAAAGTTGCGCCTTTTCCGTAGCATTAAAACTTAAAAGGCGCGATGTTTCGCGCAAGTTTTAACGCTACGAAAAAATCACGACTTTTCGCGCAAGTTTTAACGCTACGAAAAAATCGCCAGATTTTGCGGAACTTTCGGAATGGTTACGAAAAACTCGCGTTTTTTCGCGCAAATCGTATTGGTAACGAAAAAGTTGCGACAATTTTCCGAAAAAATCGCAAAATACCGATCATTACGAAAAAAAACGCAATCGGACGCATTCGGCCCGTTCGTGGGTTAGTAAATGTGCCCCTATGTCTTGAATATTTTTGTTAATAACTAGAGAATCGCAAAAGCCTTTTTAACATTCCATAACATCTCTGTACATCTCCTCACTATACGCATAATGGATTATATAGTGTATATGAAACACCCTGAGTCCTAAGGTGAGATATAAAAATTCCAACTACCTGTATTATGTTGTAAAGCCTAATTGCAGGTGTAAATGGCCAAGGGTCACCTCTTATCTCATATGTTACAAAGTGCAGTCATAAAGCAATTTCTGCAAATGAAAGTTGTCTAAGCATTACTGCACTTTTCTATATGTAACAAGTAAACTTTGTATCAAGTAAAAGGTCAGTATTTAAACACCCCTCCCCTTGCCCAGGTACAGTAACAGCAGAAACCAATCAAATCTTTCACATATTATAAGCACTTTCAGGTTAGATATTACTTATCAGTTAATAGCTTGTTAAAGTCGACAGTTATGCTAAGTTGTCCTTTCTCTAAAAAGAGAACAGCATTTCGTTTTGAGAATCTGTAAACTGAAGAAGACTCTGCTGCAGTAAGCTTTTTAGTACTTTGTAAAGGTGTTATTGTTAAGAGCTGAGGAAGGATTGTTGATGCTATTTATGAAGTTGTGATTCCACAGCAATTCCAGGGATTAATGGCTCTTCTGTTCCTGTTTACTGTATGGTAAGTATCTTGTGTATGTTTTAACCCAGCTTCATACATGGTTAAGTTGCTAATTATTAATTACTATAATAAGTATTAATGTCTTCAGCTTTATGGACCCTGGTCTGAAAGAATGTATAGATTTTCTGCAGTTTTTGTGCTTCAAATTACCACTGGATTTTGCAGCCCCTTAGAACTGAAAGGTTAAGGACTGTACATTCAGTGGTATAATGGTTGTACAAAAGGCTAAGGAACTTACATGCAGTGGTGTAATGGTTGTACTCTGCTATACTTTATATACAACAAGATGACTGATACGCACTGGCCCTCCTGTTAAAGGTATCTCTGTTTAAGTCTCAGTGCCATTTCCTTTCATGCTAAACAAGACACTTAGGGGCAGATTTACTAAAACTAGAATTTTTCTTGGCCTGAAACTCGTATAAACTCGACTTGGTATTTTTTTGAATAAAACACGTTCATTCTTGGATTTATTAAATGTCATGATAATGTTGGTAGGGTATTGTCCGAAAATCAAAATTTTTTTGAGCTGAAAAATTTGTGAAATAGAAACAATGATTGGATTAACTTCCCCTTAAAAATGCGTGAAATAGAAAACAACGATAGGATTAAATTCCCATATAAAATGTGTGAAATAGAAAACAATAATGCATTTAAATGTTGAAAATGTGTCAAGGACAGGCTGTCACTATTCTATTTCTCTACTATTGTAAGCCTCCATAGGACTCCATAGGCGTGAAACCCAGCGTACTTTTTGTCCGTCAAAAAAAGTCACATAAAGTTTGATAAATCTCGAACGTTCGTGGGTTTTAAAAAAATTCCCACTTTTTTTGAGAAAATATTTTGAATTTTTAGAGAAAAAAATGAAACAATCGTATGCTACCAAAAAACACATACGTAAATCTCGAAATAAAACTAAACATAAAAATCAAACTTTTCCCAGAAAACTTTAGTACATGGCCCTTAAAGGCAGATTTATCAAAATGTGAGTTTAGAGCTTAATACATAATAAATTACCCATGTTCTGTTTATTCCTATGGGATTTTAAGAAGCGTCAAAAGTAAAATAAAAAATAAGCATGGGTGAAAGTAAGAACTCACCATTTGATAAATATGCTTCTAAAAGTCCTATAGGAATGAACAGAGAGTGGGCAAGTTATTAAGCTTTAAGCTCTAAACTCACTTTTTGATAAATCTGCCCCTTAATTTAATGTGCTTATGATGCCTGCCTAGATTTTTAGCTCTGAAAATATCCCAAGAGAGAAAAGTAGGGTTAAAGAAAAATACTTTGTTGTAAAGTCTAAAGGTCTGACATGTAAATATATTTACAAATATTGCTGAGTTCCTATATACCCATCCATCCTTATGTTCAGCCAGATATTACCTAGCCTATAGTAGCCCCCCGTAGTCAGTTTTACATTGCCGCCCTCTAACCTCTCAATAAAGAAGCACAATCATCTGAACCTTTCATTCAGAAAGAAAACATTCTGTAATATCATAATGCCATTTGTTATTTTTTTTATATTGTAAAAAACAACATTTATTCTAGTGGGCCTTTTAATTAAAGGAATATTAATTCTTACACATTCACCAGTTAGAAGATTCATATTGGATTCTGAACAAAAAACATAGCAGACTAAGTAAAAATACTTTTGTTGAGTAAGTCGATTGCAGCACAAAAGACAAGCACAGACATGAAAACATTTTATAGTACAGTTTAAATGGTTGTAGAGCTCAGTAAAACTTGTTCCCAAATAAATGAGAGGAAAGTGCTTAAACCTTTATACAATAGTCCTCATTTTAAAAGAATTTGTTGATTGCTACTTAGCAACAAGCAAGCCGTATCCTGCGGTTTTGTACCTCTGCCTAATTTTCCACAGTTCAATCAAGGCAACAGGCTGATGACACTTTCCTGTTGGGTGGAAGGATCAGGAAATTAATGTCAGCAGTGTGAATGTCTACAATGCTCTGCTAAAAGGAACAAAACATCTTCTTACCCAGTCTTTTCACAGCAAATGCTCAGCTGAAAAGTTCTCTAAAAACAACAGTGACGTGGATGTTTCAGTGCAGGCAGTGCCTGCTGGTACACCGCAGAAATTCCCAGTCTTTGTTGAAGCACACCCTCCTGGGACCAGCAGCTTTGGGATTCTGGAATCAACACCCAATCATACAATAAATATATACTAAATATAGCAAATAGATCATAAATTGACATATGCTTGTCATATAGTTGAATGGTTTGATTTCTAATTAAAATAACAAGCATTCATTATACAGGCATGTGATTGCCTATTTAGAAATCCAATATCCAGAAAGCTCTGAATTACAGAAAGGACATGCAAATTAGGACACCTCTTGGATCTAGCATCACTTTGAGAGCACTACTGTCTGCCATGTCAATAATAGCACAAGTGTGTGATTCACTGGACATTAGGGAGTTGCGTGTGTAAGTGCAATCTGCTAAGGAAATCCTGGAGATATTCTCCCCATGTACCTTGTACTTTGAAGCTTGCTCTCAAGTGTGCACAAGTTATCAGAGCAGGCTATACTTTTGTTAATATCTTTTGATAGGTAAATGAGCCATATTCAGTAACAGTGTTTTTCAGGAAATACAATGCCTATGCACCTTCTCCTTCCCAACCCTCATGAATACAATGCTGCCAAATACAGTGAGTGGTGTATTCATGAGAGTGGCTGCCGGTGCCTGTGCTCTGAAACAGCAATTCAAATAGAGGTAGGCTGTAAAGTGCAAAAACATTGCACTCAGTTTTTGTACTTTGCACTTGGTTTTCCACAATATAAATGACCTAAATAGAAAGCTTGAGTAAAGAAATGATAAACAATTACTGTAAAACATTGCATATTATCTCTATACACAATCTTTACAGTGTGCAATTTCAGATGCAAAGCTCCAGATTTTTTTTCAGCATTTTCCCCATAATTATAATATCAACATGGCTGAACACAGCATTGCGTCTGCCCAACCAGTGTTCAAAACCAACTTTATTATGTGAGTAGTTTGTAAATCATGTGCACATTGCAACTCAAATTATCCTAGTGGGGAAAGCATCAATTTCAGTATTAAAATAGGATTAGCGTGTTATTCCATGGACACCAGATGGTTGAACCTTGTGATGCAGCCCATTGTGGTAACCCTGAAATTGCTGTTACACTCCACAGCTCCCTTGCATTAATGGAAGCACTGCAAACGAACGGGCACTTAATGCAGCAATGTGTGTAAAGAGCACGTCAGAGACAAGTACCTTTAATTAGCTGCAATGCATGCATGGCCTTGTCTCCATCTGTGGCCATGTGCAAGTGAATTAGCCCAAAATGACAGCTGCTAGTTCATCTTTTTTACCTTTTCTATTAACACAGAAACAGAATCAAATGATACATTACAAAACACAGTAGTATACAACTAGGTTACTTAAAGAAGCACAATTGAATCTTGAAGCAATTGTACATAATTAATATTAGATCAATTTAGTATATATGATGCAAAATGGCAGAAATTAACCATTACCGTCTATATTATTATTATAAATACAAGCATTTTCTGCAGTGCAGTGCTTTGCAGAGATTATTCATCATTCTCTCTTTGTCCCCCATAAACACATATATGCTATAAAGTGACTTTCCTTGTTAACAAATGCCATGAGGTATCTAATGTATATACAGTATAATGACCCAGATTTAATGAAAAAACTCATGGTTTATCAAATATAAACTCCACTGAAGTCTATGAGAAATCTACAATATAAAATTTAAAAAGAAGATACGTTTTCTCATCATGTTGGATCTGGCCCACTATGTGCAATAGAAACCAGATAAAAAAATGGTAGTTTATCTTGTTGGACAAACCTAATGAAAGGTTCCATTATGCCTGCACTATCTAAAGCAACTATCATTCAACAAGACACAATCAATATTGAGACAAACAAAATTATGAGCTTCTGCTAACACTTAAGCAAATGAATTAGTTGACATTATTCTTATTATTATTATTTGTTCTCCAAACAGTGGGTGCAAGGCACAAGGGGGCAATGTATTTAAATTCGTAAATGGCAAAAACTGTGTGCAACTAAGAATAAAAATGTGCATTTTGCTGTTTCATTTTTTTCATTAGACTTTAATTGCATTGCGAATTTTAATTGCGCATTGCAAATGTTTAAGACATGCTTGAAGAAGGCATAATTGTTAGTGTGAAATGAATGACTTTTTTTATTAAGACAATTTATAACATATACAGGTATGGGATCCCTTATCCGGAAACCTGGTATCCAGAAAGGTCCGCGTTACAGAAAGGCCATCTCCCATAGACTCCATTATATGCAAATAATTCTAATTTTAAAAAATGATTTCGCTTTTCCCTCTAACAATAAAACAGTACCTGTACTTGATCCCAACTAAGATATAATTAATCCTTATTGGAGGCAATACAAGCCTATTGGGTTTATTCAATATTTAAATCTCCCAAGTTATGGAGTTATGGAAAGATCCCTTATCCAGAAATCCCCAGGTCCCTAGCATTCTGGATAACAGGTCCCATACCTGTACCATGCACTGGCACAAAAAAAACACAATCTCCTACTGTTGCATGAGGGGCAAAGGCTTTCCTAAAGGTTTATTACATTTGCTCAAAGGCAAAATTGTTCGCTCATTTTGTATCAGGCCTTACATGTGGAAAATAATTGCTTTAAAAATACTTGTTTCACAGGTTAAAGTGTAGAACATTATACTAACTGATTATTGAGGAAAGATTATGATCTTAAGAACACTAAAGTACACAGATTATGGTACAAGGTGTGACATTGGTTTATATGTTGACTTTCAAGTTTGCATTTAAGTCTAATACCATGAAGTAACACTCCCTCCTTTATTACAAATAATATGTCTTTGTTTATTCTTGTACAGTAGAGCACAAAGAAGCCTTTAATACTTTAGATTCCCTTATCGGTAAAGCTTCCAATGTGACAGTGACCTAGGCAGGGGTATCAGAGAAGCTAAATAAACAGTACAAAAAAATGGCACTGAGGCACCTCCAGATCTATCTCCCTATTGTTTGTGTAGAAGGCTGAATATATGGTTTATCTTACATTTATTTACTTTAAATAGACTGTAAAATATGAGGACAAAGAGTATTGTGTGCACAGAAAACATATTTGCTGCATATTTTAGTTTATACTTCCTGTTCTATATCTAGTCTTCACATTCTTTTCTAAATATTCAACCCTTGTCGCTATATAACCCACAATGTAATGCATTATGGAAAGAAAAATATTTTATTGTAACACGTTTTGTATTTTTATGTACATGGCCCGTTTGTTCTAGTATTATTTTTCTGTACACATAGTTAAAACATTTATTGCACTAATAAATTGCTTAAAGCACCGGTGTAATGAACGTAATATCAAATGAAACACCAAGTCAGTTGACCTCCTTCTGTTATTCCTTTATTTTCCTTACTACGTGAGTACTAAATGGTGCTTAAAGGAATACTGTCATGGGAAAACATGTTTTTTTCAAAACACGTCAGCTAATAGAGTTTTTCCAGCAGAATCCTGCATTGAAAGCTGTTTTATATCTAATTTTGAAATGGGGGCTAGCCATATTCTTCATTTCCCAGGGTGCCACAGCCATGTGACCTGTTCTCTGATAAACTTCAGCCACACTTTACTGCTGAGCTGCAAGTTGGAATGATACCCCCCCCCCAGCAGCTGATTAGCAGAACAATGGGAAGGTAGCAAGATAGCAGCTCCCAGTAGATATCAGAATAGCACTCAAAAGTAAGAAATCCAAGTCCGGCTTGTGACTTCTCCAGTTACATGGGAGAAGGAGAAACAATAGGTTACCAGAAAGCAGTTCTATTGTGTAGCTCTGGCTCCGTCTGAAAGCTCAGAATCAGGCACAATGCACTGAGAGGGCTGCCTACACACCAATATTACAGCTAAAAATTATTTGTTATGTAAACAGTGTAAATACACAATAATATTATACTGCTGGTGTAACAATGGCAAACATAAATACTGTCCTGTCTAGAGTAGGTCTCTCTTCTACTGTACTATCCTAAATCAAAGATTGCCTTTCTGCTATCTCCTCCTGGGAGTCACAGAGCTACCTTAGGCTGATGGTCTCCGTGGGGCATTAGCCTAAAGCTCAACCAGTTCAGAATCAAATTTTTTGTTTTTCCTCTATCAGTCCTGGGTCCCTTAGATTTCAGTCACAGTTAACAATGCCACTTTTCATTCAGCCATGAGTGGTAATAATATAGTAATAAGCCTGAGGCAGGCACTCCAGCAGTAATCCAAATATAGGATTTGCCTTTATCAATCCAGGAGGCCACAATCCCATTGTGCATGTTGGTTACCTAAACATGAAATAAATTATGATTCTGTTTTTAAATTACTGCAGCAGTTTATTACTATACAGTACATGGCTGAATTGCAGTAAATGGAATGTGGAGGTATAGATCATCCATATTACTATTATTATTCTTTATTTGCATTGCACTAACATATTTCACAATGCTTTACAAAAATAATATATAATTCAGTCCCTGCCTCAGCAGGGAAAAACCAAGATTTTATTACACAGCCATACACTATGGTTCATTTTATCAGAAGCCAAGTGTGGGAGGAAACAGAATTACCCAGAGGAAACCCATGTAAACTCAGTGGTGGAACTACCAGGGGTGCGGAGGGTGCGATCGCACCCGGACCTGCACACCCTCAGGGCCTGCTGGAGTCTCACACCGGTGTGGATTCACCACTAATAAATGTGTGGGGGGCCCGGCTGCATGCCCTGCAATTCTGACAGAATTCTGACATTCAGGAAGTGGGCAAGTGTTCTGGCTCTTTAAAGTTTAAGTAATGGCAATTTTGGGCAGATGAAAGCTTCACAATTCAGCAAAGGATTCAAAGCTGGATATAAAGCATGTAATTTAATGTACAGGAATATATCACCAAATTTTTCCAACAATTTTGAGTGTCTATTATTGTTCATACCTGTTATGGCTTATATCACACATTACATTTTTCGGCATAAATAAGGCTAATGCTAATGATCCTCAAAGGAGAAAGAGATGCTGTCCTATGCAAGCAATCTGCAATTCTAAGTGATATTGGTTAAGGGTGACTGTGAGGATGCAGCATACAATAAAAAGTACAATGGGCTAAGTAGGGTTAGTAAGTAAGTGTTTTTGTAGCTCGGTATTCACCCTGACCTAGTCCTACTTGAAAACTGGTAGCATGACTTTATAATAAATTACTTTGCATGAAAACCCTGTAGAATTTAATAGCCTTCCTATGGCTTGTATCAGTTCCTCCACTTGCGTTATGAGTGGTTACAGTTAGAAAGGGGATCAAAAGTGAATCTGTGAAAAGAAGGTACAGACACTTCTGTATAACTGCATCTCCACCAGACAAGTTGCATCTTTTTTGATTCATTTACAATGCACCATAAAGATTTGTGGGTTAACTTGTCTTTAGGTAGGGACTCAATTAATTTTTCTCTTATAGAGAAACCAAACTTAACACAATCAAAATGATCATAAACTCTAATCAGTTTTCTCTAAAAAAAAACCCACAATGCTATAAGTAAAACAATGTTCACTTAGCAGTTATATGTACCCATCCTTATTGGTGCAGATACCTTACTAGACCAAATAGATTGTACATGTTCAATACTTGTACCTGAATATGATTACCAACCCAATGACTAGGGATAATGCTGTGAAATATTTTATTTACATTACACAGACACATTTACTGGTATTCATGTAGATACTTCTAAATTTAGATTTTGGGACTGCTTTTGTTTTGAAAGTGCCTTGGGTAAGTGCCTTGCTCTGTTCTACTGAATAAAGACAGTTTATAGCAACTGGTTGTGTCCTGGCATTTTTTTTAGTATATTTACACTGCTTTATCTAAATAATAATATTGTGACAAGACTGAATAATAATGTAAATTTTACAGTTCTATTATTCACCTGCATGTATTTGAATATAGGGGTCTCCAAACTTTTTTACTCCTGAGCCACATTCAAATGTAAAAAGAGTTGGGGAGCAATACAAGCATGCAAAAGGTTCCTGGGGGTCCACATATGGGCTATGATTAGCTATTGGTAGCTCCTATGTGTGCTATGTTTGGCAGTACATATGGTTTTGATGCAACTAAAGCTTGTTTTTTAGACATGAATTACAAAATAAGCAGCTGTTTTCAGGCCCCTGGGAGCAACATCCAAGGGGTTGGTGAGCAACATGTTGCTGGCGAGCCACTGGTTGGGGATCACTGATTTAAATATATAGGTGAATGAAGAATCAACTACTACAGTATTTTCTTTACTAGCAATTTTGGGCCTTATTGGAACCTATTAAGTGTAATAGGGAGTAAATACCATACTTTTTAACTGTTTGTTCTATTCAATTATGCATTGTGTATTTCCATAATTTGACACCAATGCAAAAAGCTGGTGATTGGCTGATAAATATGTTTTCATGTATCTGCAGTCTTATGAGCTAACATGCCTATGACCAAATGCTGGACTTAATTTTAGATGTTCTCAAAATTATGTTATTTAAACCAATGTTGTTTGAAACCCAGCGTAGCTAAATAGTGTTGCAAACTGTTGCTGTGATAGACAGGGCTAAAGTGGTACGTAACCTTTCGTTTTACATACTTCCTAATGTGGATTCATAGTCCCTTGTCTGTAATGCAAGCAACAGTAATCAGCATAAAGAATGACAATGTAATGTATGTTCTAAAAAATCAAGTTGTTTGTCAAGTTGTGCCATGTATTGCCCTGCCATTTTGAGGGCTATATATTTAGTTTATGATGGGTTGAAAACTTTGTTTAATGGTGAGCCAAGTACAGGCCACAGTCTTTTCTCTACCAATGTGTCTTCAGCTGCAATTGAGACAAGATGATTTCTAGCAAGAAAGATGAGTGCAGTGAGTTGAAGAGTTATGGGAGTGGAATTAGCTAGTTAAAATCCTTACCAAGGTAATTTAACAACAATTGGCACTCCTGAGTTTTGCCCAGACATCAGGCTCAGTTACTTGCTCCTTGATGTAGATAGTTAATCAGCACCTTCCGGCAACCCTCTAATAAAACATAATTATAATGATATTGTTAAAATGGCTCATCAGAGTCTCTAGCCTAATGGCCATCAGTTTTCTTACACAGGCAAACAAGTAAATGAGATCTCATTAAGGAAGAGTTGTATAATATTCCGAGACCTGCCATGAGCAAACTTTGCTAATAAGTATGATAGTTATAGGCTAGAAATAATCACCATTATTTTTGCCTGTGTGGTGATCCATATTCTAGTGTGATTTTAAACAGGGAATTTAAGATTCTAAGCTGTATTATTGTTTTCAGAGATTTGAGGAATTTACAATACTCCACTATCAACAATGGTAAATAACAGCTGTTATTTTTAACAAAGAACCATTGTGCACTTGTAACTTCTTGTGTCCTTTGTGTGGATAGGGCCTTCCCATTGATGCAAGGGGTCCTGTGAATTAATTAAGTCACTGCCTTATCACATACCTCCCTTAACTTACTGGCAGTTTTTAAAACGGCTAAATTAGGACACATTTTTTAGAAGACATTAAACACCTAAGAACAGGGTCCCCTTCCCTTTTTACCTGCGAGCCATAGTTAAATGTAAAAAAGAGTTGGGGAGCAACACCACCATGAAAAATGGTTGACTACTTGGTAGCCTCTGTGTAAAGTGGCAGCCTACAAGATGCTCTGTTTTGGCAGTACACCTATTTTTTTTGCAACCAAAACTTGCCTCCAAGCCAGGACTTGAAAATTAAACACTTGCTTTGAGGCCACTGGAGCAATATCCAAGGGGCTGGTGAGTAGCAAGTTATTCACAAGCAAATGGTTGGGGATCACTGGCTAAGACTAATGTCCCATAGAGAGATTAGTTGCCCACGATAGATAGGCCTACGCATCACTTTTTTGGGTAGAACTTTCCATATAGAAGACCATATATAAGACTGAGACCAGCTTGATCTGGGTTTTAAGCTTAGGTGTGTGCAACTGTAGATACAGCACTAATAGTTTTGCAAACATTTTTAAGTCAGTAATATGGACTGACAGTGCTACATGGTGATTTGTACTGTCCTTGGCCATGATAATCATGGAAAATACCCTCCTCTTCGACCTGATAGAATACCTTACCAATGTGGGGTGGGGCAGGGCATAATATTTTAGCAAAATGTTTTATAGTGTTTGTCATCATGGCAGTACATCAGGTCCAGGTTCTGTCCCCATAGATACGTTTTTTCTTTCTTTTAAGATTTCCTACTCTGCCCCGAAAAAATTGCGGCTATATGGCCGACCTGGGTGAAGATGTAAAATACTAAACTGTACCTGAGTCCTTCCAAGCCCTCCATTTTCTTCTCTCCTTTATTCTTCTTGTTAATGTACATTTTTTCTCCTTTTTGTGTGGAAAATTGAAAAATAAAATCATTAAAAAAAAAAGATTTCCTACTCTGTTACTAGTTGGCTAATATGGAATATGTGTTTTGATTCAGAAAAAGTTTATTTGATATGTTGGCATTGCCAAACTGATACAGTGGGTTTGGATTGGGGATTTATGGATTTATATGTCATATTTAAGGTTAATAAGGTAAATGGCACATTAAAATGCAGAACAAATAAGGCATACATTTTTTTTTAAATGGCAATTTACCTTTAAAGATTCAAATGCAGGCATGAATAAAGTGATGCTTTGACAAAGCCGACTTTTACTTGGCATTCTGTAAACTCCTGTACTATAAAGTTGTGTATGTAAACTACATATTTTCAGTATTTGACACTGTAAAGAACTATATGACAACTGAATGGCTAAAAAGGTAATATGCAAGGCCTGCAAAAAATTAAACAAATATAGCCTTCAGTAAGGTATACCAGTTAATCCAAAGTAGAGATGAATTTATGTAAATTTCTTCAAGAGTCACAAATGATAGGATTATCCTTTTCTATTATTTAACTTTTCTTTTAATTTTTTTAGGTAATAAAAGTTTGAATCGGTTCAACAGTGTTTCTTCCGTTGAAATCCTAACAACTGACTCAATGGAAGCTGATGAAGCAGGATCCATACATAGCTATACAGAAGATTCAGGGATGGTGAGCTCACTTTCAGACAGTTTGTCTCTGGATTTGTACAGTGATAGCACCCAAAGCAGAGAAAGCCTCTTGAATCAGGAGAATGCAAAAGAATCTGGCAGAACAGACACGTACAACAGTAATAACAGTAGTATGCAGACAAGGTAAGGTTCTATAAACTGATTTTGAGTTATATTTTGTTTTGACATCACACAACACACTTTTAATAGAAAACAGTTTGTTAATAAGCTATTTAAATGAAGTGATATGGTAAGCCAACCCCTATACAGTTTAAAGATACAGCATGCTTATTGTAGCATTGAGTGCACAATGATCATATTATGGAGGGAGTTAGCTATGGTGTAATTTTTTTTGTAAAGATGACTTATATTCTGGTAGTTGTTTAGAGTGACTGGCAATATAAACTAAAGGAAAGAGTTTATATTATGTTAAGTGACTTATTAAAGAATCTTGCCAAACTGGAATATGTATATCAGTAAATATTGCACTTTTACATCCTTTCCCTTGATCCATCATTTAATGATGGGCTGTGCGCTCCCTCAGAAATCACATGGCCAGAAATAAGGCAGCTCTAACTGTAACAGGAAGAAGTGTGGGAGCAAAAGACAGAACTCTGCCCATTAATTGGCTGATGGGGCCTAGCATGTATGTGTGCCTTGGTTTGTTTGTGTGCACTGTGAATCCTATAATCCCAGGAGGCGGCCCTTAATTCTTTAAAGGGCAATATAAAGGGCAATATAAACTTCTTAAAAAGGTGCAATAAAAGTGACTTAATATAGCAGGTACATATGGTTATAAAAGCTTGACCTGTGTGGAAAAAAAAATTCATTATTTCAATGATGCTTTAAATAGACTTTCAGATAATTCTCTGCCACAGCCAGCCACTGGAGTCTGTGTTTTTGGAATTTCATCAACGTGATGGTTATTTTCAACTATTCTTTTTTTAAAAGCAATCATGCATTAAAGCAATGGTGTAATATGAATTAACTTTAATTAGTCAATGTAATCAAATGCATACATTGCTTCATGATTAAATGAATTGGCCTCATGATTAGATTTTTGTATATAAATCATGAATTTATTTATTGGAAAATTAATTTTATAATTTATATATGCATTTATGTGGTGCAGGACCTGAGTGCCAGTTATGTTCTTTCTTCACTGCCTGGTAGGTGGAGTAACTTTATAGCATTTTACTTTAAGCTTTTAGGCAGGAACAGGAAATTATTTAAACAGAATGTCAGTATCCAAAGGTCAGTTACTGTATAAACAAAACCAAATAAATTAGATTTACATTTTAAAGTAGAACGAAAGGCAAAGTCACTTGGGGGTGCCAAAATGTTAGGCACCCCCAAGTGACTTATATCACCTACCTTGTACCCCGGGATGGTGCCCCTGTTAGGAGAAAACGGCACCAGCCCGGGGTATCTGTAGTGAGCGCTTCCTCCTTCCTGCTTCCTTTTCCGGCAAATGCCAGCGGTTGGCGCATGTGCAGTAGAGTGAAAAGCTGACTTCTCTATTAAAGTTCGGCTTTTCACTCTACTGCGCATGAACGCGCGAGCGAAGCAGGAAGGAGGAAGCGCTGCAGCTACCCCGGGCTGGTGCTGTTCTCTCCGAACAGGGGCACCAGCCCGGGGTAAAAGGTAAGCGATTTAAGTCACTTGGGGGTGCCTAACATTTTGGCACCCCCAAGTGACTTTGCCTTTCCTTCTCCTTTAATTGTTAGTACTCCTTCTAATACTGAAATAGTAAAAGGTATGTCTGACACTGAAAGACAAGCAGATACATATTTTTCTTTATAACATATTTAAAACAACTCTTATGAGTTCAAGTTTAGAGGGTAGGGTAAATGGCCTTGAGGCAAATTGTTCTATATTTTGAAGCCTCATTAGCTTATTTGGCACCTAGAGAAACAATTATTACCAATACCTTCAAATATTAGCCAGAAATATCAACACATCTAGTAGTATTTTGCATCACAAAAATGTAGACCGTAGTGCTTATGAACTTCATGTCATTACTGGCCCATATTCAGGCCACACATTTCAGTGATAAACAGCTGTAAACTTTCTGGTATTATTTATTAAAGCTGGAAACGCCAACTGTGCAAAGGATGTGAACATCGTATCATCTTAACCTGCACAACAAGCTCTTGTTCTTGACCTATAGCTACATAAATCTAAATATTTCAGCAATTCAGAGTTTCAGTTTTTTTCTTTTGAGGTTAACTATGAAGTGCTTATTAACTGTAGGTAGGAAACTAAACAAATCAAGTACGATTGCTAAAGTACTGAACATACCACATCATGTGCTAGCAATGCTTTGCCAAAGGTTAGCCGAAAGGCCCAATTATAGTGTTTTTTTTAAGCAGGTCAGGAAAGGATAAAGCTGTGCTCAAGGAAAAATAAATACGCTGAGTACAGTTGTAGATGCCTTAGCAAAACAAGTTCTTAAACAAGAGAAATCTCAGCTATTCCTTTCATTTGTTCCTTTTGTCTAGTGTTTTGATTGTCACAGTGGAAACCTCCAGCTGCAAGGCAAATACATTGGGAGCCCAGTGGCCAATTCATACCTAACTAGGCTGAGTGCACAACAATTTACAATCTTAACGCATGTGCAAAGGATATTTTTACCCATAAAATTACAGGTTTGTCATACACAGCAGATTTACTATCTGAAAGTTACAAGAAAAGAAAAGTAAAATAAATATTCTTGATAATGCTGAGCCATTTCCACATGACTGTGGCCAAAAGGAGATGCTTTTATAATAGTACAGTAATTGGCATCTTCTACAGCACCATCATATTGTTATTTATCTCTTTTCAGAAAATGTTTAATTGCTTAGATCAGTTCATGTCCCAGAGGAGCTTTCAGTTTAATTTCCCTACCAGAGGCACACACTAGTGTGTGCTTCATCAGGAGACAACTTTTTGGACTGTGGAAACTGAACACAAAACAACCTCAGTGCAAACCTACTGTAATAGGCACCCTGCGGCCCAGCATTAACACCTGACCATAACATGTATTATGTGGTTATAATACTCAATAAAGGAATCATTATGCTTATTTTTTTTTCTATAAACAAGTACTGAATTGTGTATTTACACAATGTGTAATTATACATTGGGGCCTATTTATTATGTAAAATTCACTGAAAAAATGGTGTAAAAAAACTGTGTAAAATAAATGCAGGAGTTTGTGCTGTTGTTTCACACAATTTCCGGCAGAAGAAAAACACATTAAAAAATTGAGCCAATTTTACAATGTTTTTACGCAGCAAAGCCTGCCAATATGTGCCAAATTTTGTCCCCATTTTTGTACATTGCATAATAAATCTGCCCCATTAATTTCAATCACAAAGGGAAAATACAATACTGAATTTACACCATAAAGCAATGATGTCTGTAGGATATATGCATGGAGGATATGACGTACATGATGAGAAGCTAATGTTGCTGATGTATATTTTTAATTGTAGTTCACCAGCCTGGACCTGTGTAAATTACTTTAGCTTAAAGCTGACCTGTCACCTTAAGAAATAATTCCAAATTGTTTTCTATTGTGGTTTTCAAGCAAAATAAACTTTACTTACACTATATAAATTATTTTAATCTTAGTTTCTTCAGCCTTGGAAATCTCAATTGCAGCAAGCAGGCAGGGGCCATTTTGTGGACACTGTTATCAAAGCAGGTATTGCATTCTGCCAAAATCTTGTTTCTGTGCCAGTATGGAGGGACCTGAGGCCCATGTCCATGCACTGGTTACAAAATTATATGGTGAGGAGGGAGGGGGAATGTGAGGAAGGCAGCAACATCTAAAAAGTTCTGAACTGAAAGTGAAAGTAACTGTCTGCCACACCTCTATGCCTAAGGCATAGAGGCGGGGCAGGCAATATATGACTGACTGCTGGGATTTTTAAATGCTTTTATAATGGGTATGGATGTGGTAATAAAAAAATGATTTTGGGTTTCATGTTTGTGGAGGATTTGGAATATAATAAAGGAACCATTATATGGTTTGCCCAAAAGTGTGCATGGCACTGTGCAGTCCTCTGACCACAGTGCAATTCATAGGCCTAATTTTCTCAGCTGCTAATTACTGTCATTCATGCCAAAGCATGGGTGTATATCACTGGAATTAATAGAAACCGAAGTCCTTGATAGTTTATCACATACAAATAAAAGCAAAAACGTAAGGGTAAAATCTAAGGATTAATAATATGGTTAAGGAATTATGTGAGTAATTAGAAGCTATTTTAGTGACACAGATAAAGAGAGGAAGAAGAGGGAGAGTAGAAGCTGTGTCAAGTAAATCAGACCCTGCTTGCCACTATTTACATATAAATGCAGCAAGAAAAATGTGCACTGCCACTTCTGTGTCATTTCCAAGAATGGACACCAATTTGCATACATATTGGTGTAAGGCACCTGGCACCTAGCAGTGTCCTGATATTACTATAGGTCTCAAAAGGGATACTGTCATGGTTTTTATGCATTTTTTTAGTTGTAATATTGGTGTGTAGGCAGCCATATCAGTGCACTGTGCCTGAGCTTTCAGAAGGAGCCAGCACTGCACATTAGAACTGCTTTCAGGTAACCTATTTCTCCTACTCCCATGTAACTGGAGGAGTCCCAAGTCGGACTTGGATTTCTTACTATTGAGTGCTATTAAGATATCTACTTGGAGCTGCTATCTTGCTACCTTCCCATTGTTCTGCTGATTGGCTGCTGGGAGGGGGGGATATCACTCCAACTTGCAATTTACCAGTAAAGTATGACTGAAGTTTTATCAGAGCACAGGTCACATTACTGTGGCACCCTGGGAAATGAAGAATATGGCTAGCCCTATGTGAAATTTCAAAATTAAATATTAAAAAAATCTGTTTTTTTTTGTTTCAATGCAGGATTCTGCTTGAGAAGCTCTATTAGCTGAGCTGGTGTGTTTTGAAAAAAATCATGTTTTCCCATGACAGTATTTCTTTTTTCCAGACTACAAATTATCCTTTGTGTGTCACTGTATCCTATATTCCATACATTTCTTTTTGTCCCATCCCTAAATTCATGTTAAACCATTTTTCCTGGGAAGTGAGCAGAATAATACCATAGACAGATAATTAGTTGATCCATATAATTTATCACAAACATCACATTGTTACTTAAAATGGCAATGTAGTGAAGATAACCAATGGTATTGGTTCTTCCTCAAGACAATTCTTGAGTATGTGTCTAACCTATACCAAGCCGGCCCATCATTTATATACTGTATTTAGGTTCATTCCCCTAAATACAATCTAAAGTCTAGATATGCAGTATCACAGAGTAATATTATATCTTATATTACTAATGTTTTAAAATAGTAGTAAAATTGCTCTTGGGCTGTTGCTGAATTATATCCTCCAAAATTTTCCAGTAGACTTTGTTATAGAAATTTGTTTTGTTTCTGCTCTATGCATTGTACAATAATCTTTATGCATGGACACTTGTAGCTAGTCCAGAGGTTCATTTATCTGGCTTTGCAGCAGACCATAAACTATGGCATAAATCCAAGCTTGGAACATTCCCAAGGTATGCACCACTAAACACAGCATATTATGAAGCCATTTCAAACTTGCTAAACTAGCTGGTAGTTATTCTGAAATAGTTCTTGCTTCATAATGTATATATCTTATTTTTACTTCACTGTGTGATTGCCTAACCTTTTGTTAGTTAAAAATGAAATTCAGTTGCCTCACAGCATTTAACCATGTATACCTTTATTTTTTTAATTTGTATGAAGTTAAATATACATAAGTATAAAGTTACTTATCTTATTTGTCTGAAATCTCCTGTCTCAAACACAGGTTTTTAAATTAGATCTGCATCCCATACTACATATGCTTATCAGTAGTGCTGTGTGTTCAGAAGGTTACCATTTTACGATTATAGAGGATCCTAGGCATTGCTAGACCAGAGAGTTCATACAATTTAATATAATAAAGATTAAATAATTTTCTAAATGTTCTCTTGACATAAACACTGGCAAAGCATACAGTCTGTGATTTCTGGCAATAATCTGTAAAAGAGAGCTCATTTTCGCTAATTTAAAGCACGATTAGAAAAAATTTGGAGTAAGCACGATAATTTCTACAGAGTGAAAATTATCTTTTCTTGGTCAAACGAAAATATTCCGCTTGCGATCCGAAAGTCACTACATTGTAATATCCTAACGATCAAAAAGGGCGCAAAAACCTTTCTGGCTTTGAAACTTCAATGCATGATTTTGGAAGCCTTCCATAGGACTCAATGGCACTCTACAGCTTCAACCTGGCCAAAAGATTGAATTAATTCATTTCTAGAACAGTAGTTTTCAGAAAGTAACGGTTCTGTGCGCTAATATTGTGTGCTACGAAATAACGCAAAAATATATTGCATGGTTTAAAATATCGCTTCAAAATAAGTCACCGCAAGATAAATAACGACAATAACATTGCTTGTTAACTCTGACAAGTGTCTTTTTTGTGAATCAATCGTTAATTCTCAAAATATAAGAAGTGATAATATTTTTAACGCATGAGTTTTGTGACTTTGTGTTTTTCTCCCTTGGATTAATATGCTCTGTACTGTCTTACTACATAATGGAAATGCTATTGTCTCTGTACTTTTAGAATGTAGTCTTGGATGTATTGCTTCCTTTTTAATCAGTATATACACATTACAATCAATGATACTTGTAAAGGGTATACCTCCCAACTGTCCTGATTTTCGCAGGACAGTCCAAATTTTAACAGCTCAACCTGCAGTCCCATATTCTTATTGAAAAGACCCTCATTTCCCTTTGATTTCCTGCACAGAATGCCAAAAAAGATACAAAGTTTCTCAAACTTAATTAGATAATTAGGCTTTTGGCAGAGAGCCCGGAATACTCAGCACCTGCACTGAGATACAATTGTAACTAATACGATAAACAGATCTTTTGGGGGAACTGAGACTTGCATCTTAAAGGGCAATTGTGCCTTCATTAGAAAAACTGTAAGAACCCATAAAAGAAAACCCCCAAAACACCCAGAAAAGTGTTCAAACTTTACATAACCTGCCAAATGTTGTAAAATGGGAGTGGTATTTAGGGGGTGTGGTCACATAAGTGGGTGTGGTCAAAATTACCTCACTGTGTGCAGCATTTCTTTTTGTTCCTCTTTGCATTTTTCAAATATTGGGAGGTATGGTAATGGGTACACTGTTCTATGTATCTGACTAGTATAATCCCTGACAGCATAATTCAGGGGTAGAATTCATACCAAGGGAAGGTATGTTGTCCACCAAGGACCACAACGAATAATTCAGTTTCTCCTTTTGTACACAAAGCACAGAAAGAAATCGCCAGCTTGACTAACCCATGCTGTAGCATTGACCAGCTGCTAAAAACGTTAAAAAGCCATTATTTATACACAAAAAAAAAGATTGCCAGCACTTAGTTTGCCTTTAAAAAAATGTTTTGCAAAAAATGAGTCCCCCAGCAAACAATGTGACTGAGTAGTAAGTTTCTCCTTTCTCATCCTCCGAATCCAATATATAGCACAGTGCTCCCTTACCATCAAAATATAGCTGTGACAACAAGCAAGGTATAATAAGCCATATAATAAAGATATTAACATACAAATATCAAATAATAAATGGGAAGGTGGAAGGGGTGATGATGGAATCCCTGATCACCCTATTGAATAAAAAATTATTTTATATAAAATATGACATTTGTTGCAAAGAAGCAGTTTCAGTTTATCTGTAGGTGCTGTGAAAAAGAAATATTTCCTCTGGGGTTATCTTATACCAGAATAAAACTTATATCTCAGAACTCAAGCAGAACTGTAAACAAAATTTACTGGATTTACTGGACAGGACTGTTCTAAAAAGGGAAGACATACTTATCTGCGGTTTTATCTTAAGTATAAAGTACATATTAGAATGTTACATTATTAATTTATAGTATACTTAATTTTAAGCCAAAAAGATGCTTTTAGTTAGATGTTGCAGGCATGTTCCCTATTAAGGATGCCAACTTCTGCTAATTTTCACATGCAATATACAAAGTTCTATGTAAAGTGTGGGGGAATCTAAATAAAACTAGAAAGGATTGTTACACCTACAATATAGGTATTATTAGTTTCATTAAAAATGCATAGGTACATTAATTGACACTACTTCTGTATTCAAAGTGATTGACACTGGAAATTCTCTATCACTGGTAATTGAAATTGTATTACTGGTAGCCGTAACATGACCTAGAAAGGACTATGTACAAAACACTTTTCTTAATTAAGAAGTAATTATATTGTCGTTATTTATCTTGACTTATTTTTAAGCGATATTTAAAGCATGCAATATATTTATGCGTTATTTCGTAGCACATGATATTAGTGCACGCTTTTACATACGTAACCAAGGCAACATGAAAATGTGGGCTGTGACACTCCACCATATACCCCTGCAACTTTCTGAAAACTTCCTGTGCCGAAAAAATGAAGGAAGCACAGAAGTTTGACAATGCCAGGAACTGCATGGCTTCTGCGTGTTAGTGGCTGCAGATAAGGCTCCAGTACCTCATACAGGCCATAGATTGCTGCTCTATTTAACCTAAAGCACCTCACTATTTCCTCCTCTGATAATCCCTTTAGAGTTGATCTTTCCCTGAAAACTGGAGGATGCATTACTCTAGGACGATCACATACTTGATCCTCTTCTCCACAGTCCAACAAAAATCCGACTGCATGTTGTCTTCACAAACGCTCACGCACCGCAATGTTTTATTAGAAACGCCCACTCCTACTAGGTGTTAATATTAGCACAGATTCTCACCATATTTCATGCTTTTAATGCTTAAAATATGCCTGTGAATTATGCGTTAGTATTATTTCTATTAGATAATTATCGCAATGCAATTGACATAACGCTTTGCGATAATTGAGCTTTTTGCTTGTGCGATATGAGTAGTAACTTTACTTTGATGAATCGTTACTTAATTAAGAAACACGTTTTAACGCATGAAACTATACATTAACTGTTAACGACCTTCAGTGAATCGGCCCTATAATTTGGAGTAGTTAGTGCTCCTTCTGTATATTTAAAGGGAATGAGCATCCAAAAACCATATTTTTTCATAATGAAAGAATATTTAATTCTAAGCAACTTTTCATTATAAGTTATTTGTAAATGGAGTTGCAACTGAAAGCTTGTCTAGCTTTTCTGTTCTCTGGTTCTGACTCTTCAAATAATGCAGCTGAAGTCGGCTCCACTCCAGGTCTTTTAATTAGCTGCTTCTGCTGCATAGTTTCCGGAGTCAGAACCAGAAGTACAGGGAATATAATACATACATACAATGTAAATAGCTGGACAGATGCTGCTTTCAGTACCACTACTTGACTACTATGAGAGCAGATTTTTGGGAAAAAACATGGCTTTTGCACTTGAAATAGCACTTTGCTTACTACACTTGGGAACATACACATGTCATTATATCTTTCTTTACTTGAACATTTGTATTATATTACCTGTATTCTGACAACGCTTTTATAAGAGTGTTATTTCAAGCTGATTACTCGCATTACCGAGGCATGCAGCTGCATTATAGCAGTTACATAATTATATTGATGACTATGCTGTGAGATCTGTGTTTACATTACATGCCTGTTCTGCATTTAAACGTTATGAAAATGTCCATGTGCGTTTCTATGACAAGAAGCTGATTTATTATCTGCTCTACTTAGATGGAAAATAATCTCTTTTTCAAAAGTGCGCCACCCATTCGTATTCTGTTGATCTCTGTAGTATTGCATATTTTCTTTTTCATACCTACAAGTAGCAAAGACAACTTCTGGGGAACTCAGATAAAGCCCATGGTTTTTATCAGCAATAGTGGTAATTGTGAGCTGAGCCACAGAACGCTTTTGCAACCTCTCAGCTAGGCAGAAGGAAATAAGGGATAACTGTCATAGAAGGGAAGAAAACAGTATTTTTGTTTTTGCACTAAACACAAATACAGGTATAGAATCCATTATCTGGAAACCCATAATCCAGAAAGCTCTAAACTATGGGAAGACCATGTTTCATAGATTCCATTTTAATCAATCAAATCAAAAATTTTTAAAAGGGTTTTCTTTTTCCACTGTCATAATAAAATGGTACCTTGTACTTAATCCCAACTAAAATATAATTAATCCTAAATGCCACACGATGCATATGGCGCATATTTTTGGCAAGCTGAAAAATGCTTGCCAAAAATATGCACCATATGCTTGAAACACCCCTACCTGTGCCTGCACCCAAATGAATTGAATACGCTCGTGTGCAGGCACATGTAGCCGATATCTACATAAAAACGTGAGACTTTGCATTATCTCACGTTTTTCTGTGGAAATCAGCTACATGTGCCTGCACACGAGTGTATTCAATTCAAGAAATAAGCGGATGTCGGTCCCTGTCCCATAGGGCTTACAATGTAAATGGGAAGGTACCTTGCAAACACAAATAGGAGTGTATAAAGTACTGCAGGGTACAGTGGGTGACACTGCAATATAAGTGCCAGAACTGGGTCAGGTGTTATGTGAGGGTTCCAAGGGGTTATTTTTAGTTCTGAAGAGACTGAGGGAGGATGCTCTCTGGATGAATTCACATGGGGGAAGCAAGACAGAAAGGTTTAAGGGGGAAGCAGCAGTAGAAGTGGGGGGTGCAACCAAGCGGTTGCTCTGAGAGGAGCAGAGGAGTCGGCCAGAAACGTATGGAGACACAAAAGAAGAGATGTAGTGCAGAAGAATGAAGGGATTTGACGGTTATGAGGAGTACTTAATAAGTTGTTCTTTGTTATATTGGAAGCCACTATAAGGACTATAAGGGGAGGGAGCTGCACCCTCTTAAATGAAAGTAGGAGAATTCTGGCGGCTGTATTTAATACATACTGTCAGAGAGAGAGAGAGATGGGAGTTTAAGAGGCCAGTTAGTAGCAAGTTGCAATAGTTAAGTCAGGATAGGATTGGATGAGAGCATGAATGAGCGTCTTAGTTATTGCAGGTAAAAATTTGTAAGGAGAGAGAAGTCAAAGATTACCCCCAGACAATGTGACAGCAAAGCATAGTTATTTAAATAATGGAAAAATCCCTTATCCAGAAAAGCCCAGGTCCAAGCTTTATGGAAAACAGGTCCTATATCTGTATATGCTTTATTTGTATGAGAGAAAAGTTAATGTACTAGGGATGCACCAAATCCATTGTGAAAGATTTTTGAAAGGGAACCAATACAAAACTCATGGTGAAAAATTTTCAACTTCCATGTTTATGCGACAAAAAATCACATGATTTTAGAATTCAGATTTGGTTTGACCAGGCGCTTGGATTTGAACAAATCCAAATCCTGCTGAAAAAGGCAAAATCTTGGCCGAATCCTGGGTTCAGTGCATCCCTACAATATCCAGAGGTATTGTTTTACTTTGGTACTATACTTGAGTGTGTGTATATATTATTTGGTTGTCTGCATTCATCTTTGTAAAGAAAGGTTTTGAAATACTTCTTACTTTTTAACCATGCAGAAGAGATGACGAAGATGATGTCACATCTGTTAGAAATGGCGATGAAGATATTTTTATTTCAGCCCAGTTTCAGAAAACATTGGAAGAGCTTGATGAGGACTCTGAAGGTATTTACATATTTCAGATTTGTGCAATAAAAAGTGGGATCATTCTGGAAAGATGCACAGTAACAGGAAACTTTAAAAAACATTGAACTGTAAACGGAAAATACACGTGTACATATAATGAAAGCAGTCACATACAGAAGTCCCATTCTTTCACCCAGTTCTTCTTGAGTCAGTTAATTAAAACAGATATAGTACTGTGATACCAAAAAAATGTTCCCTCAGCTGTCACTGCTTTCTAAAGGGGCAAATCAGACATGTGCACCTTGGCACTGCATATGAAATATTTGATTGAACAGCTATACCACTAAGCCACACCCCTAATTCTGGCTTATTTATTGAAACTTCTCCCACCCATCTGTTTCTACTCACTTCTTTCCCAGGCAGTGTAGGGGAGCCACTGGCACTCGGCACTTTCATTGCAGGATAGGAACCAGGCAGCAGCTAGGTGGAACTGGCTTTGTATGGTGAATGCAGCACTGTAATTGGCTAGCCATCTCCTGTTGTGCTTCTGGCGGGGACCATTAGGACACCCCCCCATCCCTCATTTGAAACAAGGACCACAGCATAATCACCATATATTATTATAGATTGCCAACAGCATTGAACGTTAAAGGTTAAATGGCTGCATTGGTTTAAAAAAGTGCAGAAGCAGCAGCCTGCAAATACATGTCTCCCGACATACATACCTGCCGAAAGGTTTTACTGGCATACTGGGCTGCAGACCTTACCCATATTACCTGACTTAATAGAGCACCCCCACTCCTCTACTACACATTATTTTCTTCTAAGGTTTCTTTCTGACCAAATGCAGAATTCTAACTGATGGTCCTCCCAACACCCTGCTGAAGGAGATATGTTGCCCTTTTTAGAAGACCCATATTAGCTATGCCAACACAGATTAAATTACTTGCTAGCAGGTCAGGCCTTAAAAATGAAGTACTTACAATACTAATGATTGAAGTGCAAAGTCCTCGAATATCCTTTAATATAAGTTCAATTAGCTCATGTTAGTGTTTTTCAGTTGCATGTAAAAAGAAAGAGACAGTCCAGTGATATGCAAAATGGGATGCATCATGATCCCTCTTGATAAGTAAGGAAATGTAGCACCAATAGTGTGCATCATTACTGGCTGGTTTAAACCAAACAAGAAGCATAAAGATTTGCAGTAGGACTTATTGTACTTTATGTGTAAAATATGTGTAATATTATAATTGTCTTTATTTAGTAACCTATATTAACTGCCTCCAATGTTCTCTGTATTACAGACATGGATGATGTAGACAGCGCTTACAGAAATCACATTCATAAGATAAACACCGAAGTTCCAGTAACAATTATTGATGGAGTTCCAGATATGGAAAATGAAAACTCAGGCAGAACTGAGGTTACAGTTGATAACTTTCCATCCAGTTCACAAACAGTGAGACCACATACCAGCTATGCTAAACAAGGATCATTAAGATCAACAAAGGCAGACCAAACTACATCCACTCCCCAAACTACCTACCAGCTTGAAAATGGGAATTACCATAAGGAGATTAAGCCCCCTCAGACCTCTCCAACCTCCATGCCAAGGACTGCATTCACATCTAGATCAATAGAAAACAAAGATAGGCCTGTAAAACAGCAAATACCAGGTTCACTTAACAATATCAACAAAGGAACAGAGCCTGCAAAACCAACATTGTGGAGACAACAAACATATGAATCAAAAGCAGGTATGAGAACATTTACAGTCGTTCCTCCCAAACCTGATGTAAAAAAGTATGACAGAGGAGCTTCTCTTTCAGCAAGTGCCATCAAAATAGATGATTTTGGCAACCTAATCAACCCCCATACTTCCCGACCTAAGAAGGATTTAAATGGCAGCTTTGGTAATGAACCACAGGGCCCACTTGTTGAGAGGGCAAAAGAGTTCTGGAGATCAAATTCTATGGATGGTCAGGCAGGAGAAGTCAGAGAGCAATTTGCTAAAAGGTCAACATCTGTCTGTATTAACAAGCCAAATCAGCAAGAACCAGACAGCAAAATAAATGATATATCAGTTAAGGGAGTAACACCTCAGGTAATTTATAAAGAAGGTGAGACCAAAGAGCAACCATCTATGAAAAATAATAAGCCAAACCAACAAGGACAAACGGACACAATGTATTATGCGTCCTCAAAGGGAGCAATGATTAATACAACCGAGAGAGAAAATGGGCATCTAAAACAATTACACTCAATGCCTGTGCCTCAAGAAAAGATGATTATTATAGAACATACAACCAGTGTGAAATCAAACACGCCATTTCTGAATATTCCCAAGCGAACATCCAGCCAATATGTTGCATCTGCCATCTCTAAGTACACAGAACCATCAAATAGTAAATCTTTTGAAATGAATGACGCCAAGCAGGAGCTAAGATCTGAAAATAGAAACCTTCCTTCAGCCCTTTCAGCAAAATCTAGAAATATTACAGTGGAAGACAAAAATGTTGAAAATAAAGTTATTAATAAACAAGAAACAACAGCAGACCTAAGGAAAAGGTTTAGTGGTAGCTATGTACCAGCTGGTAACAAGCCTATTAAAACAGTAGCTCAAAAAGGCAGTTCATTTTCTGAGCAACAGAGTTTCAGTGAAATACAAAGCAGAGTTGGAAATACATCAATCACCATACTGGAAAAAAATCCTGAAAAGACCAGCCCTTTATATTCTTCTCCCCATGAATCTCAAGGACACTTAAACTCTACATCCTCACCTAATGCCTTTCTAAAAGCTGTAAGGGAAAAATCAGGTAAAATTGAGCAATCCAATTCCTATGCATACAACAAAGAGCCTCCGAGGTCTGCTACCATTAAGGAAGATAAAGAAAATGATGTATCTTCAACAATAATAGATGAGACAGACAACCCTAGCAACAGTGATGTATTCGGGCCAAAAGCAAAGTTACGTCAAGTGGTCCAGAAACAAGTTCAGAAAGACACAACGTTGCACAGTGCTTTAATGGAAGCTATTCAGTCTGGTGAAGGAAAAGAAAAACTGAGGAAAATACAGGTACAGAAAAGGCTGTTGGTATTTATTGCAAATGATTTTATTTTATTTTAAATTGTTACACAGACTGCCTTTGGAAAATGTTTCTGTTATGTAACAAGATAAATATTGGCAGTATAAAAATGTGACTTGGCAATTATATGTATATAAAAACTAGCTGACAGATTATGTACAGAGATTTGTTATCACTAATTTATCATGTAGTTGGACTAAAATTATAAACACAATAAAGGGTCAATGATGACAGCTCTTCCATAAAGTGCTGCATGGTCATCAGACTCATATTCTCTGCCCTATATGGATCAACGTGCATATCACTTTGCTGTTTGTTTGGGGAAATATACAGTTTAGATCTGCAGGACAAAGTAGTACTGAGGCGCACACCTTATATCTGGGCCCAAATCAGCACACCTATGTATATGTGATACTTTTAGTTAATAATTTGTTTATATAATGTTATAATTGAAATACATGCCTAAAAGCAATTTACATTTACTTTTAAGAAATATCTGGAGTGGTTGGTAATTTTATTGTTTACACAATAGATACACATTAAAGGGGGAAAACAGGGTTTTCGGTTTAAAATGTGCTCATAATGAGATAATACAAATTGAATTTAGATGGAGACAGGTCAAAGTACAAAAGCAGGCTAAATTGTAGTGAGCAAAATATTCTTCTCTTGAGATTCAAAAGAGAAGGTTATAAGTCTCCTTCTTTAAAACAGTAGTAAACAGTTACTTTTACTTGATCCCAACTAAAATAAAATCAATCCTTATTGGAAGCAAAACAATCCTATTGGGTTTATTTAATGTTTAAATAATTTTTAAGTTACGGAAAGATCCCTTATCCGGAAAACTCCAGGTCCCAAGCATTCTGGATAATGTGTCCCATACCTGTAATTTTTCTGGGAAAAGGAGAACTACAATAATAATGGGGAATGGAAGGAGAGCTTAATTTATGAAGATAGGTCCATAAACTAAAACTGCATCATTGAAGTAGCCCCAGTTTCCATCTGCTGCAGAACGATCTAATATGCATATACGGGTTATTAATACTATATAAAAAGGAAACATGAGGACATTAACTAAGTAATAAACAAAGTAATTTAAGCTCTTGTCTATTTTATGCTGCAGCTCAGAAAAAGATCTTGGAGTTGACGTGATATTACCCCCTCCCTTTCTTCCCCAGCAGCCAATCAGTAGAACAATGAAAAGGTAGCAAGATAGCAGCTCCCAGTAGATATCAGAACAGCACTCAATAGTAAGAAATCCAAGTCCGGCTTGGGACTCCTCCAGTTACATGGGAGTAGGAGAAACAATAGGTTACCTGAAAGCAGTTCTCATGTGTAGGGCTGGCTCCTTCTGACTCACAATGCACTGAGATGCCACCTACACACCAATGTTACAACTAAAAATATATAGATATATTTGTTAGAATAAAACTTTAAATGGTAGAGTGAATTATTTGCTATGTAAACAGTGTAATTTAGAAATAAAAAGTACACAATAAAAATCATGACAGAATCTGATGCTTCGTTCCCTTGTATTTTAGAACAGCACCAATATCTGTTCTTTTATCTAACGCCATAACCTATAGTGTAGGATACATACATATAGTAGTTGTGTCAGTTGTGTGTTAATAGATTAATACAGGTATGGGATCCCTTACCCGGAAAACCCATTATCCAAAAAGCTCTGAATTGCTAGTCCATTTTAGTCAAAAAGTTCAAATGTATATATTTGAAAACAGAAAGTCAGCAATTGAGCTTGGCTAAAATTCAATTATAACTTAAATTCCAGCTAAAAACATATTAAATAGTAGTACATGAAAATGCTGCTTTAGGTAATTTGCTTTCAGCTGTAAGCATTAAAATGAGTGTATCTTTGGCAGCAGACAGTGACGGTGGGTTTAAAGGAGAAGGAAAGTCATTTTAGCATTTTACTGCCAATAGATTCGCCACATTAGTGCCACCTAGAATGCTATATTTATTCAGCAGAAAGCTTTACTATACCTGAGTAAAGAGCCCTAGAAGCTCCCTCCAATAGCAGCTGCCATTTAACTTGGTCTTGGTAGCTCCCTGCTGCAGTTATAGCCGTTGGAAGTTCACATCACACATTCCCAAGGGTGGGGGGAGTGAGTTCTTATGCATTCTTATGGAAGGGAGAAGCAGGAGATGGAGAGAGGAGAGAACTGAGTTCTGTGTTTCTTTTGATAGAGGACTCAGTGCAGCGTTTCTGTGAGTGCTTATGGCTGTATTTACATAGACCTTTCTGATAAAGCTTACTTAGTTTTTAACTTTCCTTCTCCTTTAAGTATAATTCACTTACAAACCTGTTTATGCCCCAGAGAAGACACCCTGAAAATGTGCATGCCAAATAACTGCTACTTTTGATCATTACTTGAGTATAATGCCCATTAGAGTATTCATACAGAATACCGATCTTTTTCAGCATTCATGGCAAGTAATCTTTTCTTGTTAAGAATTTGTATCAGTAATTGCATATTGAATGAGTAAAATGTGGTAAAGTAAAAGGCACTTAGCCTAGTTACCAACTATTAGTTATCCTGAGATAAGTTGGTCTAACCTGCTGGTGTAATTTTACTTTATTTTACAATAGATATTTTATTTAAAGTTGTTAATTTGTTGCACCTACTGAAAAGTCAAATGTAATTTCCAACATGCATAGAGGCCTAATATCTTTAAGTTGTATTATATAAAATGATTTTCTTTCATTGTAATTGTAAATGGTTTAGAGCTGCAGCATTGCAGCTTGTGAATGATCCCCACTGAATCTAAAAGTGACATACAGTATACAGCACTAGATAAAATGAATTGCGCTATTTGTCAATATACATCAGTATTTCAATGCTTCTATTAATGTACTTTTTTCTTCAGACTTCATCTACTGTATCAAATGAGCTTCAGTCTGTGAGAAATGCAGAGCCTGTCAAAGAGGCAGAAAAGGAACATAATGTGCTGCAATCAATTCCACCTCCACCATTAATGCCTCCTCCACCACCGCCGCCACCTGTGCTAAAATCATCTGCTATGGTGTCTCCTACCACTACAGCTAACTCTCTAAATGCAAGGGACGCCTTAATGGAAGCTATTCGCTCAGGTGCTGGTGCTGCAAGACTCAAAAAGGTAGTGTAATGCTACATGCGGAATGTTCTGTATCCTCTGTAAATTTATTTGGCAGTACAGCAAATAAAGTACTTAATTTTTAATTATTTCCTTAAGGTTAGCGGAATTCAAATTATTTGAATGATTTGAGAATAAAACATATATACTTTTTTATGTTGCCTCCACAGAAATGTGCTTTTTTAGCTGATATTAACAGTCTACACCTACAAGAAGGTTGGCAAACTTATCTTGCAACTATATATATATACATACATATACTGGAACAAGGGCAGCAGTCCTAGGATTTAAAGAATTGTGAGCAAAATGTAAATGTAAAAATAGAAAGGTTTATTATTACTCGACTTTTCGGTCTCACACAGAAACCTTCATCTGGAGTGTTTTTCACTCCAGGTGAAGGTTTCTATGCAAGACCAAAACGCAGAGTAATAAACCTTTTATTTTTACATTTACATTTTGATCACAATTCTTTAAATCCTAGGACTGCTGCCCTTGTTCCAGTGCATTTTTTTTTGGTACTGGCACCCAGGTTTTGTTGCTGCAAATGCACCCTATGGACTATTTTATATATATATATATATATATATATACTTCCACTTCAAGCAGGAGTTCCCGCTATCCTGCTGACATATATATATAAAATATTATATGTAAGGACATCGGAACCTGTTGGGGAAGTGCACCACGTTTTTGTTCTATTGCAGGGTGCTGTACTATCACATATAACAAGAATATATACTGTATATATATATATATATATATATATATATATACAGAAACAGAAAGGAGCACACCCTTCAGGCAAACAAGTGCCCTCGGTGCTGGTCAAAAAAATTTAATAGGCAAACAGAGTACCGCACACATAGGGACTTTATGAAAAAACAAAAAAGGTTTATTGAAAGAGATCCGACGTTTCGAGCACCAAACTGTGCTCTTCCTCAGGGACAAACCAGTCCCTGAGGAAGAGCACAGTTTGGTGCTCGAAACGTCGGATCTCTTTCAATAAACCTTTTTTGTTTTTTCATAAAGTCCCTATGTGTGCGGTACTCTGTTTGCCTATATATATATATATATATATATATATATATACATACTGTATATATATATATATATATATAGAATCCAAAGTGGGGAGCACACCAAATAATTGTACTAAACCTCGGTGCCAGAGCAGGGAAATCTTCTAGCCAAGCAAAAGTGTCGGCACTCATAGGATTTGATCATCAAAGCACAAAAAACAATAAAGGCTTATTCAAATGCAAGCGGTGAAATTTATTTCCAACGTTTCAGTCCTTACCTAGGACTTTCGTCAGGGAATATATATATATATATATATATATATATATATATATATATATATATATATATATATAGTATATGTCTGCATTATTGTGTGAGTAAAGATAAGCAACTGTTCCCCACACCGCTTGAGAGGTTAAATGCACACTGTAACATGCATCAAGATTGTAACAGAGAGATCCAAAGAGTGACAGAAAAGCATTTGACATAGTACTTCCACTTCCATGTGTGCACTTGGTTCATTTAGAGAATTTGAACTTTATGGATTTGTTTTTCTTTTTTCAACACAAATTAACTATGAAACTAAGTAACATTACAATACTAATCAACCCTCAGCTGTCATTACCATGCAGTCTGTAAGACTCTCAGATGAAGGAAGCTATTCTGGCACTTAGCTGGGTTCCCGCTCATTACAGCTATAACCAGTTGCCCAAGTCTTAAAACATTGCCCATGATAATAAAAGCATGAGTATAGCCCAACCAGTTACAGCATGGTATGTGATATAACCCATGGCCCAGTCAGGCAAACTGTCCCAGCACTATTGAAGATCCCTTAATGGGTCATAAGATACTGGTAAGATTTGGGGTAAACACTCATTTGCTGTTCTTGAAATTATAACTGAATGACAGATAAACCTATGTTATATTATACCTGTTACCTTGTTAAGAAACTATAGGGGCCATTAAAAAGGTTAGCCCTTCAAAGAAGGATTGAACTGTAAGACCTAAGAAAAACTGCAAAAAAGGGCAGACAGAGCACTGTGAACCTGAGCTCTGGGCTCCATTGGCAAATATGAGGTTATAAATCATTGGTAGCAGAAACCTAGTATTTACTGTAGGTGTGGGTGCCCTAGGTACTGTATATAGGGCAAAGCATATTTTCATTTATCATTTTTTTAGTATATCCTTTGTATTAGCTATGTATTGTAAATAATCCTTTTTGGCAAATATTAAGAGAGTAACTTATTAAATACATTGACCTGTTTTATATAATTAAAAATTTGCTGTACTTTGGGGGGGGGGGACGTAGCTCCAGACAAAAGACAATTAATAAAAAAAATGGACATAGATACCACAGGAGCAGCCTTAGAGCTCACTGGTGCAGGGGAACTTAAATTAAGGTGTTCTAAAGCAGGTCGCATTCAGGCTGGGAACAAGATAAATAAAAGGTTATTTATTTGCAAAATTATCTATTTCTCTGGATGCGCCACAATTATTCTTTTTTGTAGAATTTCTAAACGTAAAATATCATTAGATTGTTCCGTAGATCAGTTAAATTATTTTCCCTGTATAAAAATGACGTAGCTTAATTTCTAAAATATGAAGTTTTTCTTTTGGTCTCCTAATAAATTTGCACAGCAAATACAGGAAAACACACATCCAGGCAGATTGTACACAACTTTGTTGTTTCATTATATTTACCCCCTATGAAATGATGTGGATCAATTTGTAAATTGGTGCAATATGTCCACATTAAATGCTAGGTAAGCATACAAGTAAAGTAGATAGAAACAATAAACATGAGTTACAAAATTCTGTTCATTCCCTTGTGAGTTAAGGAATCCTCTTTTCATCGATATCTATTCCAGCTGGGTCACTGAATGACACTGTTTGCAGTTTACATGTGAAAATGTAGTTCTCAAGTTTATTTACAACCCCAGATGGTCCTTTTCCCACCTCCAGAAGCCAGAGCAAAATATTGTTTAGCCTTGTCCTTTTACCCTTTTTCTGTATCAAGCACAAGGCAAGTACAACACTGCAAGTTTGCAGAGTACATTATGTGCCCACTGAATTCCCAGACTACTAGTAAACACACATCTTCTCTGAAAATTGTTTTTTTGCCAGCGTAATCTCTTAAAAAGCATGACTATTTTTTCAATATTTAGATCTACTTTTATAAAAAGACAAATGTTCATTGGTTATTCAGTGAAACCTATATTATTGATACATACAGTGCCTTTAAACCCTATTCACCTCCTCACAATTTATATTTTATTGTCATAGAGCATTTATTTTTTTATACTGATCAACATTAATAGACTCTTTCATGCAAGTGTGAAAACACATCTCTGCTAAGTGCTAAATTAATTCTAATGATACAACATAAAATAAGTGATTGTATAAGTTTACCCTTGAGCACTGAGCCTGTAAGCTTTGTACGTCTAAAAGCTGCAATTTTTCCCCATTGCTCTTTGTAAAAACTGGTTACGGTCTGTTTGGTTGCAAGTGAACAGCCTTTTTTAAATCCACACACAAATTCTTTATTGAAATCTGGACTCTTGCCATTTCTAAACATTGTTTTTAAGCAATTCTAGTGTAGGTTTGACGTTATCCTTGGGATAATAGTCTTACTGGAAGACAACTCTTATATCATGGCTCTTGCAGACTGCATCAAGTTTTCCTCCAGTATTTCACTTTATTTTGCTGCATCTATTCTACCCTTTAACTTCACAAGCCTTTCAGGGCCTACTAGACAGAAACATCCTTGCCATGCTACCAACACATTTTACCATGGAGATGATGTGTTTATGATGATGTGCAGTTTTTACTTTTGCTAAAAAGCTCAATTTTGTTCTCATGAAATCTCAAAAGCTTCTTCCAGCTGACCTCAGGGTATCTCATGTTTGTCTTAGGTAACAGTGGCTCCCTTTTTGCCTCTCCCCATAGAACTGCAAATGGAGAAGTGCCCAGCAACACTTGTTGAATGCATAGTCTCTCCAATCTCAGCCACTACAGCTTTTAATTCTTTCAGAGTTGGCATAGGTCTCTTGGTTGCCTCCTGCACTACTCTTTTTCTTGCATGTTCTCTAGTGGCGGATGGCCTTACCTTGGCAGATTTTGTTGGGTGGTACACAAATCCTCATATCGTTTCCATGTACTGTAATAGTTATTGATTTAACTATACTACATAGGAAATTTTGAAAGGTACCAGTAGAAAATAGGGAATCTTTTCCCTTTAGTCTTGTATACGGGTTCAGAGTAGAGACTCTGTTAGACCATCCTACCTTTATAAATCAGCAAATTTCACTCTGGAGAACAATGTTACAAATCGGGTCATCTTTTTTATTGAATAATGGACAACATGTTTCGGATCCAGCAATCCTTCATCATACTCAGTTTTACCTGATGAAGGATTGTTGGATCCAAAACATTGTGTGTTAATCAAAAAAAAGATGACTTGAAGAGTTATGTGGGTCTCCTAAATAAAATATGTCTACAAGGGAAATAAATGTTCTTGTATCCACCTCTTTACTTGTGCTTTTCCATCACCTTTTCAAAAGATTACTTGGAGTGCTCCTTTTTCATGGTGAGGGTTATGCCACAATACCGAGTCGCTAGTTACACGTGTATTTATTCAAAAGTTACTTGAAATCCCTTTAATACATACATGCGATCTCAATTTAAAGAGAATGGCTGCTCCATTGATTTAAGCGTATAATATTAAAATCGGTGTATACTTATGCAGTCTGCTGAATGCCAGGGGGTTAAATGACTGATGCAGGTAATCATTCTGTGCATAATTCTCACCTGGTCTGATTACATTCTGCGGAAACAGTTCCTTTTGTTTTAACAGTGTAAGCAATGTTTGTTCTCTGATAGGAATGCTAGGCTTGCAAAAAAAAAACCTCAAAACAGGCTGCTACTGCGCTGTGTAGCATTTTATTTTCCTGCTAACTGTTCTATAGTCGGTAACCAGGAAAATGTTTATAACAAATGGACAGCTTTTCAAAATCTTAATATGGTTCATAATGCTGCTTATTTTAGGTTAGGGTCGCCACCTCACCCCTTTAATACCCTCAACATATTGAATCCACATCCTGCATGGTTAGATAGCAATTATTATTATTATTATTATTAATTATCTACTTTGTGTTAATTTGTCTATAAATGTCACTATCTAGAGCACTGTTTTTCCCTTTTTAAATGTGACCCTTTACCCCTTCAAGGTGCCAATAAACTTAAATAACAAGGTAAAAAAGATATGAAAATATTGTTGTATCAGCTGTCACAGATACAAGAATGTACAGCAAGGAGAACATATAGAGAATCATATGCGGCATTCCGTTTTCCAAAGTTGCCCTTTTTGCAGGAGGAAATTTTGTGTTACTTTAAAGTGGGATTTAATCGTGGGTGACTAATCTCCCCATGGGCTAAAGCACTAATGGGGACCTGTCACCCAGATATGAAAAGCTGTATAATAAAACATGAAGCCCAAATTCTATTTTTATTAAAACAAAGAGGCATAGAGGCGGGGCAGGAAATTGATTTTACTTTCCATTCAGCATTTCCTAGATGTCACTGCACTCCTTTCATTCCCTCACCCTCCTTACCATCTGTAACTGTGTAGCCAGTGCATGGGCATAAGCATCAGGTATCTCATTCTGGTGCATAAACAAGATTTTGGGATAATGCATATGATATAATTTATATAGTGTAAGTTTATTTTGCTTTACAAATGCAATGGAAAAAAACATTTAATAGAGATACTGTGTACATATTACTTCTGCATTATATTTGAGTGTATTAACATAGTATGCCATAATTGGTGGCTTAAAGGTAAAGGCCCAGTATTTTAAATGGCAATATATATATATATATATATGTTGGCCCTGATATATGATCTGCATTCTTCCAACAGTATATTTTTCATTAAGTAGATGTTTTCTAGAAGTATCCATTTAGAGGCCTAAATATCCCACAGGGCAGTGTTTTTGTCTCAGGTGGGTAATATATCATTTTGGCTCTGCTATGATGCAATTACTAAAGGGCTAGTTAATCAATAAAAAAGCTTTCCAATTCGTAGCTATGCCATTATGCTCTACAGAATAGATGATAAATGAAAGAGCACTTTTACCCAAATTTGCTTATTGGTTGTATTTTATAAGTATGATTATTGACAGGATTTTATTATTATTAAGAATAGTGTTACAATCCTAGTAGTAGGTTCAGTAGCCATGCTATACACATTCATAATAACAATAAACATGGCATATAACACATTGTTTCATGCAATATAGTTCTTACTGATTTAAAAGCTTAATTACTACAGTGAAATTCACAGAACTTTTTTTAGTCTGTTTGGCACCTGTGTAAAACCTTCTATGTGATCAATCTCAATTCCCTGAAGATGTACATTTTTTTTCACCAATATATTGCCCATATGGGAGATCATCAGCTTACTTGGAAATAAAATGGATACAATTCTCATGCAATATAGCCATGTAGCCCATGGCCAGATCAGTATAGTATGTACCAAACTGCATGGGATCCAAGCTAAACAATGGTTTGAAAATTGTCCTGTATGTAGAGTGTTTGGGTCATAGTCCAAACACTAAAAATGTAATTAATCATATGAGTCTTCTGCTACACTGGAACTTACAACTTTCATTGCACAGCCACATGTGCAGACAACAACGCAGTAAATCTTCATAAACCAAATGTTTACCATATATCTTGGGGGAGATTTACTAATCCACGAATGGGCCGAAGGCGTCCGAATGTGTTTTTTTTTGTAATGATCAGTATTTTTGCGACTTTTTCATCGCCGGCACGAAAAAAATGGATTGGTTTTTCCGCCGTTTTCAATCGATCAATACGAAAAAATCGCGATGGCGACTAAGTAGTCAAGCAAAATACGATAAAGTCACAACAGCGACGAAAAGACGGTGACATTTTCGTTTACAATCCGAATTTTTCCCTTTCGGGATTCGGATTCGTGGATTAGTAAATCTCCCCCCTTGTGTCCTAATACTAATTAAAATGAAATTAAACCATTTTCAGAAATAAAGTTGTTGCACAGGCACAGTTGCCTTTAGTGGCAGCCAATACCTCAGTTTACCTCTGTGCCCGCTGTGGCAGGTACTGCAATGTGCACCCCACACTGTCTAGCTGGGGTCTACTAATTAATTTTTGCCACCACGTTTGTCACTGTATCCCAGAGGACTGTGGAGGCAAATATAGTGCCCAGTGCTAAAATGCTACCGTGAAACCAGGTTTGACTCAGGGCTTTGTTATTAAATGGACTTTGGGGTCTGCCATGTTTGTGAAAAACCCTCAGCCCAGCCAAAGGGAAATGCTTACTAGTTTTTCCAGTCTATTAATATAACATATACAGTAATACCCAGTGCTAAAATGCTACGGTGACACCAGGTTTGACTCAGGGCTTTGTTATTAAATGGACTGTATGGGGTCTGCCATGTTTGTGAAAAACCCTCAGCCAGCCAAAGGGAAATGCTTACTAGTTTTTCCAGTCTATTAATATAACATATACAGTAATACCCTTTCTCTTTTTTTACATTAAACTTGTGTACTGCTTTCAGTGCATCTATTTGGTGGAGTGGCTTATACTATATACTCTCTCTCTTTTTTTCATGGGTTTTTGTTTTCGAAAGCATGAATAAACTAGTAATTTGGTGCCAGTTAATGACACAAGAGACATTCAGAACTCTCACTTTTAAAATAAAGTGTACAGTTGGAAACAAACATTCGTTCTTATCCAGGTCACATTTCAATAGTTAATCATTAGCAATGCTAAACTACATGATGAAACCATCAGTTTCACCTCCTAGCTGATATCTTCAATGTGACATGCTTGGCTTGACCGTGCATTTTCTTATTACAGGTCTCTACAGTATACGGTTTAAGAAAATAATTGAAGGAAACTCGCTCCACAGACCTACGATACCCAGTCAACGACACACATGAGAGGCTCAGAACAGCAGAAGTCTGTGTGATTATCTTGTCAGCTGGCCAAATGTTTTTGTACCTAATTTTCTATGTTTCAAAATAATGGTTCAAAAGGGGAATATAATATATTGCTATGCTGCATGAGGTATGTGCCAAGGAAAATGTGTCTGCTTCAAAATGCATTCAGAAATTGCCAATAAAATATTCTTGTTGGCAGGTGAAATAGCAGTGCAGCAAAGGATTTACACTATACATTTACTGAAGGCCGCGTTCCTTATGAAGCTGATTTTTCTTTTGCTATGCAGTTTAGAGAGAAACACAGCAGGAAAATTGTACAAGAAGGTGTTTAACCTATATTTGAATCACTCATTGAGATATTCCTTAACATATGGCAGAAATATATTTAATAGTAGATGATTACACAGGAATTATGCCAGCAACATTTACTTTAATTTAATTTTCTTTGACACTTGGGTACATATTCAGCTCATCTCTTAGCGCCTTCTGTGCTTATAATATACAGTGTCCAGAAAGTGTCCCCTTCAAATTAGGACTGCTTGTTGCCTGATAACAGATTTATCAAATTATGACACTCTTATTGTAAACAGTAATACAGCTAAGATGTCAGTGTCACACTTTAAAAATATTTTTCAAGTCAATAATATTAAAGAGATACTAACACCAGAAATGAAACCTTTTACATCTATCAAGCATTGTCTTTTCATGCTATTTATAATTTTGCTATGTTCCTCTATGAGGGGACTGCCATATTTGTGCAGCAGGAGTCCATTAGCTTTAGAACTGACAGGTTGGGACAGTCAGGTTTAGGAACTTCAAGAAGAACTTCAAGTAACAATAACTTAACATTTTAATGTCAATTAATATTTTATAATAGTATTTTGATGTCAGTATCACTTTAAGGAACAAGTAATATAGATCCACAGCCAGAATTAAACTTTAAAATAATAAATAACAATTAGTAAAAGAAACAAGAAGAAAATCAATTCTAAAGGATGTCAATAGAATTGTTTTGATTTTATTTGGTTTGGACATGACCTGGGAGGAGATGCCTTAGTAATATAGGTAAGAAATTAAACTAACCGGCTGATTTAGCAACATATAAATTTTTCAGCAATTTGATTTTTCTTTGCCTAAAAACCCCCACATTTGAATGAAGGTTTCTAAAACTCGAACTGTTTGATATTTATAAAAAGAAAATATTGTGAAAAAGTCAGATGTAAAACCTCAGCACCTAAAAGCTTGTGCGTTCATGTAGAAGTCAATGAGAGTTATCCTAGGCAAAATGTATGAGGGGTTTTTTTTTTCCAGTTTAAGATTTTTGAATGTTTCAAATTTTTGAGAGTTTGTAGACCCATTGAAAATGACAAGGATACAAATATGATGCATTTTTATTTTTTCACGGTAATTTGATCATTTTCATATTCAAGTTTTTTAATAAATAAGCAAACATTCAAGTTTAGTAAAGTTTAATATTTATTCAAATTCAAAAAAGAACCCAAAAATTTAAAAACTGATAAATTAGCCTCCCCCACTACACTGGTTGGTTACATTTGTCACAGTTTATTTCATAGTTATGGTTTATGCTGCTAACGTTTCTATACCTGTGTATTGCTTTTGTATACAACGCCTTGCTCTATGAAATGAAAGCAGTCAAATTCAATATTTGAAATTCTTTGCAAAACAAAATATGATTTTTTACAAACATTTTACAAATTCTAAGATGTAATTATATTTCATGGAAAAATCTATCTATGCTTCACTGCTTGACAACTAATAACCTACAAATACATCTATATCCCATTGCTCTTAAATGCAAAATTGCATCCAGTAGATAGGTTAGTATCACTAATATTGGAGTTGTTTAGGACAAAAGACTTTGCAGTGGGGAAATCTACTGTACTGTGGTTCAGCCACAACTAAAGAGGTAGAAAGTTATCTGTTGCCTGTTTAATGCATATATATGTGCATGATAGTTAGGAATCAAATAGTATTGAACTAATCTAGAACTGTTCTGATTTTTATATATTGCTGTAAATAAATAGATATCTACTGGTATAAGGGAAGTCATACAAATTAATATGATATAATAGAAATATGAAATATATCATTTTGGTGAAAAAATGATACATGGATTTCTTAAATTTCCTTTACCCTGATGACCTCTTTGTGAATGATAAGGAGAAAAGGAGCAAAATGTAGTTAAACACAATTAGAAAACCCATTAGTTTAGGCTAGAGTCTTGCAGTAGGCTGAATACCCACAGCTCAGTGCTGACAATGGGAAGGTAGACAGTACGTAAATGCAGTCACAGATCAGTGGTTGAGTTGAGTTCATTTTGCCTTTGTTCCATCTTTTTGCTTTCTGCTCGGTGGATGTCATTTCCATGATGATGTCATTTCTGTGCTTCAAGCGGGAGATTCCACTTTCAATTCAGGGGATGGGGGATGCCTATGGCCCCCTTGCTCTCCCCCATGAATACAGCCTTCCAAACACAGGCAGCTCTGTATTCACTGGGTTAACAGAGTGCAGAGGCTTTTGGCAATTCAGCTACCTTTTGGACAGGGTTCTTGTTTTTTTCACATTATACCCAACCCTGAAAGGGCCACCAGATGCTGTTATTCTGCATTCAGTAATTTTTTTTCCATCTGTGTAATGCTATAGGGCTGACTTATCAAGGTTTGAATTTGAATATTTGGCACAATTCAAAATTTGTTTTGCAATAAAAATTAGAATTATGGTTTCCAAAACTCAATATTTATTAAGTGCAAATGTAAAACATTGGCTTTTTTGAATTTTAAATCTTTTTGTGAGTTTGTAGTCCCATTGAAAACGATGAGTAGAATATGAATTCAGTGCATTTTTTCTCTTTCGCGATTTTATTCAATCACATTTTTTTAATTCAAATCTATTAACAAATAAGCAAAACATTCTAGTTCTGTAAAATGTTGAGTTTATTCAAATTGGAATTGTGACGACTAAGTCTCCCCCATTACTGCAAAGCTGTGTGAGTTTATATTGCATGCAGACTATATCAGTATTTATATAAAGATAAGTGATGTAACTGCCCACTAATATTGGTTACCAGTATTAAGCATGACTTTGCTTTGTGTATGAACTTATTAATGAATTACAATCAAAAATGAGTTCTATCTAAAGGAATTTTTGTCAAAGCATCATGAATGTAACCCTAATACCACACTGTGTTCCACAATGCTATGTATGTAATATCACAGCCTAATTTAGCAAATGAGATGCTAACAATTTTGTGCACTTATTATATCTATATTTACTGTATATGGAGAGGAGATTTGCAGCTCTCATGCTGCTTTGATCTGCTTTTGCTGCACACTTACTTTGAATGTATTCTGTATTTGTGATAAGTGTGCAGACACCTAGGGACAGATTTACCAAAAATAGAGTTGCCCATTTTCCCCCCTCAATTCTAAAAAAAATTAAAAAACATGGCCACAAAAGAAAATATGAGAGTATTTTCTGAAAACGTCTAATAGCCACGATTTGTTAAAGCAAAAAAAAAAAAATCTCTAACAAATTTATTTATTTATTTATTTTGCCAGTTTACTGAGAAAAAAAAATATTTTTTTTAAAGGACAAGGAAAGCCCACTACACTTGTCTGCCTATATGAAAGGAATTACTGTAATAACTTCATCAGCGCTGTAATCCCCTCAAAGTGCAGTCATGCAGCACTATCATGCAGAGAAAAAAACAGCTGACTTGTCTGTTCTAAATCTCCCATAAAGCTGCGCTTTGTGACAAGACCAAGACCCGTGATTCTGTGCAGTAGTGTCTCCCAGGGAAGCAGAAGTAACTGATTGGCAGGTTAGCAGAAAGGAGTAACCTCCCAAATGTACTCCAACAGCCAACCACAACCTTCGTGCCCGGTTGCCATGGTGACATGCTAATTTCAGTCACAGAAGAGGGTGGGTTACGATGGCGCATTTGCACAGACCTCAAATCACGTAAAATGGACTAGAAGAGACACTTACAAATCAGCAGGACATAAGTGAAGGAGGCGCTTTATGATAAATAAATCTGATGGGCAAAACCATTAATATCGGCTTTCCTTGTCCTTTAAAAACTCCTATTATAAATCAAACTGCCCTTACAGACAAGGCCCAGAGATGGGCAAGCTACACAGCAAGGGATATTTGTCAGCCTCATAACAAATGAATGGAAAAATGTAAGTCTTGTTTGAAGGTTCTGTGAAAAGTTGCTTATGTTTTGTGAGCTCTTTCTTCCGCTCTCGTATTTTCTTTCTAAAACTCAATTTTTGCTAAATCTGTCTGTTGTAATTGTTGTTAATTAATACATGAGTTGTATATAGTTTTGAATATGCTGAATTAAAATGTTAACTTAAACAGTAAAATAATGATAGCACAACTATTTTTCATTAAACTGTAATGTTAAATATATGCTTTGTTAGGCTATCTATACATATATGTATATTTTTGCAATCAATTTATATCACAGAAGATTTTTTTTTTTTAGATTTTAATACTTGGAATGGGTACTTAACAAATGGAGTGGGAAAATATAGCCAACAATTGTTACTATATGAAACTATTTCCTCTGTACCGTGCCACAATAAACTGCCTCTAAATGAAGCTGGCTTGTGAAATTCTTCTAGTAGAAATTGTGAACATTTACTAATAACCAACTGAATCTATGCATGTGAAAGTGTGGCACATGTATGGGATAGATTATCTGGAAACCTGATATCCATAACTCTCAAAATTACAGGAAGACATTACCCACCTACATTTTTAGCATTTTTTCAATGATTTCAATTTTCTATGTAATAAAAGGACAGTAGCTTTTACTTTCTACTGGGGTATGGTGACATTTGCTATCCTGCAACTGTGGTGTGGTAAGTAAATTGAAATAGAATGAGTAGACTAATTTAGTAGCCAAACTAATTTAATTGCCTTTTATGAGGAGGTGAGCAGGAACCTCGATGCTGGAATGGCAGTTGATGTCATCTACTTGGACTTTGCTAAAGCGTTTGATACAGTACCTCACAGAAGGTTAATGATCAAATTGAGGAATATTGGCCTAGAACATAATATTTGTAATTGGATAGAGAACTGGCTGTAGGATAGAGTACAAAGAGTGGTGGTAACTGGAACATTTTCTAATTGGACCAGTGTGGTTAGTGGAGTACCGCAGGGGTCAGTCCTTGGTCCTTTGCTTTTTAACTTGTTTATTAATGACCTGGAGGTGGGCATAGACAGTACTGTTTCTATTTTTGCTGATGACACTAAATTGTGTAAAACTATAACAAAATCTGAAAACTGGGCAGTAAAATGGAAAATGAGGTTCAAGTGAAAAGTGCAAAGTTATGCACTTTGGTAGAAATAATATAAATGTGAGTTATACACTAAATGGTAGTGTGTTGGGGGTATCCTTAATGGAGAAGGATCTAGGGGTTTTTGTAGATAACAAGTTGTCTAAGAAGTCCTTAAGTCCTTAAGAAGGATATTAATGAGCTGGAGAGAGTGCAGAGACGTGCAACTAAACTGGTAAAGGGGATGGAAGATTTAAACTATGAGGTGAGACTGTCGAGGTTGGGGTTGTTTTCTCTGGAAAAAAGGTGCTTGCTGGGGGACATGATTACTCTGTACAAGTACATTAGAGGGGATTATAGGCAGATGGGGGATGTTCTTTTTTTCCATAAATACGATTAACACACCAGAGACCACCCCTTTAGATTAGAGGAACGGAGCTTCCATTTGAAGCAGCGTAGGTGGTTTTTCGAGAAGAGGGCAGTGAGGTTGGGGAATGCCCTTCCTAGTGATGTGGTAATGGCAGATTCTGTTAATGCCTTTAAGAGGGGCCTGGATGAGTTCTTGAATAAGCAGAATATCCAAGGCAATTGTGATACTAATATCTACAGTTAGTATTGATGTTGGTATATACTGTATGGTTTATGTATATGAGTGTATATATAGGTTTGTGTGTGCTGGGTTTACTTGGTAGGTTTGAACTTGATGGGCTCTGGTCTTTTTTCAAACCAATGTGACTATGTAATAAATGGGCAGAAGATGTGATTTAAAATTTGGTTAGTCACGTAATTACAGCTATTATTTTTGTTTGTTGAGACATCAAGCCTAGTCCTTCCAGAAACTTCTGACAGTTTAGAACCTTCTGAGCTTTTCTCTTTTTTTTAACTTAATATGCTACGTTAATACAGGTATAGGACCTTTTAGCCAGAATGCTTGGGACCTAGGGATTACTGGATAACAGATATTTTAGTAATTTGGATCTTCATACCTCAAACATTTAATAAACCCAATATGATACAATTATGAGTAAGGTACTGGATCATTATTACAGAGAAAAAGGTTTTTTAATGTTTAAATTATTTTAGTAAAATGGAGTCTATGGGGCTCATTCACAAAAGGTCGTTAACACTTGATGCATAGTTTTATGCATTAAAAAGTGTTCTTTAATTAAGTAACGATCCATGAAAGTAATTTCGCATGCGTTACTACTCATATCAAATGCGCAAAAATCACAATTATCGCAGTGTTATGTCCATCGCATTGCGATAACGATCTAATAGAAATAATACTAACGCATAAGTCACAGACACATATGAAGCGTTAATTCATAAAATGTTGTGATAATTACTGTAAAACTTAACACCTCCTAGGAGTGGGCGTTACTAAAAAAACATTGTGGTTCGTAAGCGTTTGGCAAGACAAGATGGAGTTTGCAGTCGGATTTTTGTTGGATTGTGAAGAGAATCAAGTATGTGATTGTCCTAGAGTGATGCATGCTCGAGTTTTCAGGGAACCTGTCAATTTCAGAACGGTAGTTTTCAGAAAGTAACGGTTACATGAGAATAGCGTGCGCTAATATCGCGTGCTATAAAATAACGCATAAATATATTGCATGCTTTAAAATATCACTTGAAAATATGTAATCACAAGATAAATAACGACAATAAAATCACTTCTTAATTTAGACAAGTGGTCTATTTGTGAATCGATTGTTAATTCTCAGAATATAAGAAGTGATAATATTTTTACCGCATACTATAAATCAGTGTTTTTCAACCTTTTTTGGGCAAAGGCACACTTGTTTCATGAAAAAAATCACGAGGCACACCACCATTAGAAAATGTTAAAAAATTTAACTCTGTGCCCAGCAGCAGTGCCCCCCTAGTACATTGGTGCCAAGAGCAGTGCCCCCCTAGTACATTGGTGCCAGCAGCAGTGCCCCCCTAGTACATTGGTGCCCAGCAGCAGTGCCCCCCTAGTACATTGGTGCCAAGAGCAGTGCCCCCCTAGTACATTGGTGCCCAGCAGCAGTGCCCCCCTAGTACATTGGTGCCAAGAGCAGTGCCCCCCTAGTACACTGGTGCCCAGCAGCAGTGCCCCCCTAGTACATTGGTGCCCAGCAGCAGTGCCCCCTAGTACATTGGTGCCAAGAGCAGTGCCCCCCTAGTACATTGGTGCCCTGCCTACGGCACACCAGGCAACACTAGTGTGCCGCGGAACAGTGGTTGAAAAACGCTGCTATAAATATCACTCGTTTTTTCAACCTTTTGTGAATTGGCACCTATGGGAGATGGCTGTCCCATAATTTGGAGATTTCTGGATAACAGGTTTCCTAATAACGGATCCCATACCTGTAGTACATATAAAACGAGCCATGTTGTATTGAATGGCTACTATGTGAGCAAGTTATTACACTGGGCTTGATATATAACAGCCAAAAATCCTTCCGGCCAGAACATCAGCTAGAAGCCACTGCAACTAGAATTGAGTAAAAGGAATGAACATGTTCCTGTTAACTATTTGAGTATGTGGCTTATCAAACAGTATATATTTTTACAAGCAAATGAACCCCTTGATGACCTTGTTCACAAATTCACTGAAAGAGATTGTTAAAGGTAAAGTACTCCTGAACATGCATGTGTCTATAAAAATAAATCACATAAACTATCCCATACTGTATATAAAACACTGTTTCTTATAAATAAATCCTTTTTATAAATAATATACTATTCTAGTAGTATGAGCCATTAGATAATTCCAAGTAGAAAATCTGCTATTTATGTGCTATCCTCTCTCTGGCTTTTATGAGGCACTGTTCTCCCACTCATACATGCTAGGTTACATCAGCCAATGTATGGACAGAGCCTGGCGATGTGTGGTGAATTTTGTCACCGTCTTTTATACAGCGTGAAAAAATAGGCCTCTTGGAACGTGATTTATTTCCTGCTGAGTAATCAGTACGTGATAAACAAAACATCAGAAAATTGTGGTGAAAAGCAAAAGATGTAAAAGGACAATATTTACATGCCGGTTTGGTGAGATTCTTTAATAGGTATACTTATTATCAAATATTTGAGGGTTCACAAATAAGGGAGGCAAACCCTCACATGTAATAATAGATACAAAATTTGGCCACATACAGCAACCCATAGTAACCAATATAATGTTTGTTTTTAGACAAGATAGCAAGTGATACCTTACTTTATTACATAATGCTGTATAAATATTAGAGAAGTGTGGATGCCAATGAGAATGTGGGTAAGCTTGTGATTGCCTGAAGAACTGGAAAAAAAAACTACAGGTAGAAATGTGTATATTATGTTTTGGAATAATGTACCAGCCCAAGGCAACCACAGCCCTTTAGCAGGGAACATCTGTGCCCCAAAAGATGCCCCCAGTAGCCCCCCATCTTCTTTTCTGCTGATTTACTGCACATGCTCTGTGCTGCGGTTACTAACTGAGTCCCACTCACAATATACCGTATATATACAATATAAATGTCACAATATAAGGCTGATTAGTAATTCATTCAGATTCTCGTTATACAACAGCTCTCAGTTTATGAGAGGCAAACCTCATTTGCTGCTTGATGATTTGTGACGGCCCCTAAGCTTATAGCTTCTCAACAGCTACAGTATATGAAATATGGCATTTCTAGCTACATTTGGTTTTTAGGGTTTAGCTCCTGTAAGTAAGATATCATTTTCAGTGTGCAATTTGTGTATGATTAGGGTGTATATGTGACTAACTGACTGTATATACTTATGTTTTTGGGTGGTAATGGGTTCTCACAGCTCCCCAGTCAGCTGGAATAAATCAGAGATAATGCCACATGTAGCGTAAGGAGTGTATTTTCGGCAAGCTGAAAAACACTTGCAGAGAATACGCTCCATACACTCAAAAATGCCCCTACCTGTACTTGCGCCCGAATAAATGAAATATGCTCGCGTGCAAGCACATGTAGCCGATATCTGCCGAAAATATGAAGTCTCACATTTTTTGGCGGATATCAACTACATGTGCCTGTACCCGAGCGTATTCGTTTGGGTGCAAGCACAAGGTAAGCTGAATTGACAGTAGTGAGGCGTATTCAGTTTTTCAGCTTGCCGAGAATACGCCTGTCTGGCATTAGCCTAAGTTTCAGCTAGCAGAAAGAGGCAAGCAGCACTGGGATAAAGTTTGGGGTATTGTGGCTGAGTAAGCCACACTGGCAAGTCTGGGGTTAATGGAGTGCTCATCTGCTACTTCTGCTTGTGGTGTGTGTCAAAAGTGTGAGTGATTTTAGGGCAGTATTTATAAAGAAAAAGGAGAATAGAAATAACTTACTGCTTCTGATATTGTCAGACTAAACAATTCCAACTACATTTTACCATAGTTTTCAATTCTGCGTGTGCCAGTTCCCAGCCTGCCTTGACTATTGCCTGCTTTATTATTATATTTACAAAGCAAATGCTTAGCATTTTATTTCTGCTGTTAGGTACAATGCGATTTTAGTTTTCAAGGCTATAATGTCTTTTTCCCTGTTCTGTTTGTTCTGCTTCCATGTCTTTCTGCTTTTACTTTTGGCCCCTTTGTGTCCCCTTTACCTGTTTAATGGGAAACTCTATCCAAATAATAAAAAATAACTTTCCGATTTACAAGTTATTTGTAAATGTATTTGCCATTAAAAGCTGTATTTTGTTCCTTGTTTGTTATTCGGTATGCAGATAACTACTATAGTAAAATAAGAGTGCGTTTATCAAGAAGCTCACAAGAACGGGTATTTGGTATCACCAAATAGCAATCTCAGTCAGTTACATAAAGCTGGGAAACTGTAGGAAACAAACCTGTTAAAACATTCATCTGGTTCAGCAGCAGAATAGTTAATGCTTGCTCTATTTTAATGTGCTGCTCATGCAGGCTAGGCTTAGAAATGCAAAGCAGTGTAAAGCTAGATCAGACAGTAATTAAATGAAAACATGCTGACAAGTCTCCCAAACCATCTTCAATCTTTTAATAAGTCAATAATTCTAAAAGGAGGACATAAATCTTACAATGGAAGGAGCATTTAATCATGCAAATGGGAACCAGAGCAGTTGAGTAACTTTTGCACATGTATATAGAATTTGCTGTATAAGTCAAAAATTGAAAAAACAGGATATAATATATGCATTATGTTTGTTTAGTGTAAATGTGCCTGTGGCACTGAATTGGTTATGTCTCATTGCAACACTGAAATGCCCTGTTTTATGTCTTTATTTTGTAGCTTATAGTATCTAGAGCCAAAACTGAAGTATATTCTTATCAGTAAACAGTGAAATGGCAGATGTGCCTGAACTCTAAGGAGCTCAGGATTTAAGTGCTCATCTTGCAGGAATGTCTGTAAAAAAAATGCTGCTTTGTTTGCTGTGTCAAAAGCAACTGTGTCCTTATGATAAGGTAGAAAGACAGCCTGTACTAGTAGTTACTGTTTGCTGGAAAACTACTGTAGCTGAAAGGGTGCTGTCAGAACTGGTAATAGTAGAGGTAACCACTACATGAATGCTTGTTCTGGTTGCAATAACTTCCTTAACCCCCTTTCCCAAAATCTTGTTCAGTCCATCTTTCCTTAATAAATGCAGTAGGGTTTTTTCTCAATGGTTTTATGTGCTTCTCCCAGTTTAAATTATAACATTATTAAAAAAAAACATTATAAAATGTCAACTTGCAAAGAGGGTAATGTCAAAAACCAATACACTCACCAAACCAAAAAAAGGACTTAAACCAGATATAAGATGTGAGAAAATGTGCCACCCTGAGTCTCAGTTTGCGTATTCCTCAATGGGGGTTGTGTTTGAGAAATATGAAAAGTTAATAAATGTAGTATTTGTAATGTTTTGGGAAACAAGTTCATGGTTCCGGTCCCACACCAGAAATATCCAGTTATAACATTAAGTCCTTCAACCACAGTTGCACTGTCAAGGTGCTTTATTAGTGGTATTACATTACAGTGAGAGGAATAAATATGTTTTGTTTCAATAAACAGCATCCATCCTCTAGTGCCTTTTTAATAAACACAATTAATGTGTCTTATGTTATTGTAACTATGGAAGTACTGCCAAATTATAAGGCCATCTTCCATAGACTCAGTTTTAAGCAAATAATTACAATTTTAAAAGATTTCCTTTTCCTTTGTAATAATAACACAGTACCTTGTACTTGATCCCAACTAAGATATCATTAATTATAATTAATTATTGGAGGTAACACAATCATATTGGGTTTATTTAGTGTTTAAATTACTTTTTTAGTAGGCTTAAGGTATGGTCATTCAAATTACTGAAAGATCTGTTACCGGGAAAGCCCCAGGTTCCAAGCATTCTGGATCACATTCCCAAACCTGTATTAAAAAACACTCAGCATCCTTCTCTCTTCATTCTCTCTTCATGCAGGTGTCAGATTTTTATTGACAGATCAAATATATCTTTGGGTGGCTCATTTTCCTAGCAGATGTATTAGAGTTTACTCAAATAACTGATTCCATCACTAACAAAATAACTGACATTAGCACAAATCCTGCATATAGAGAGACAGGATTTCTGTCGTTTTAAAAGAGTGAGCTGTAATACCTCTTCTAGGCAATAGAAGCACCCCCAGAGGCTGTATTACAGCAAACTATCAAAATCAGACTCCTGCATCAGGAGAGAATCAAGAGAAACGGATGCTGAGAGGGGCATAGTGAAGAGAAACTTGATTGTTTCAGAAATACTTTTTTAATTGGTTATATTTAGAAACTTTATTTTAGTACTATGAAGCTTATTTTAATTGTTTTATTTTTGCAGTAGTTCCCCTAGGATATCCTTCTTCCCATATACATAGCTACAAAAGTACTTGGTATTACATCACACAACAGGAAAGGTTAAAGACAATAGGGATAATTTTCAATAGGTGGAAGTATGCTGAATTCAGAAGAGGAGGAAGGTAGCATTACTATACTATATGCATCCAAAAAAGTATTTATCGGCCAAGCAGATTGCATCCTCACTGGGGTAAAAGGTGAGTTTATTAAACATGGGTATTATTATGTATTGTGAAAACATAATTGGAGTCACTTTGGCGGTTCATGCCAAATGGTTCAATGACTGGGTTTACACCAGAGGCAAGTCTGCACGGGCGCAAATGCATGACCTTTTGTATCTCACAAGAAAGTGGCTGCAGCCTGATCTCAACACGGCCGATCAAGTAGTGGAGAGGATCGTCGTAGAACGGTACCGGAAAGCTCTACCCCGGGATCTCCAGCGGTGGGTTGGCCAGGCGGACCCCCAAGATATGACCCAGATGGTGGAGCTCGTGGTACTCAGGTATGGCCGCTGGACTTAATTCAGGCTCCAAGCCTAGGCGGTGCCCAGTCAGGGGCAAGAGGCCTCTGATAGAGAAGGGGGGTACAATGCTTCCGATATAGAGAGTTTGGTCATTTTGCAGCTAATTGCCCCCTAACAACAGAGCCTATGGATTGTAGCTGGGGAAGATAGTCACTGTATACACCCTGCCTACCTTGCTTCCCAACAGGAAGAGTCTGGTAAACAGTTTTGCTTGGTAGGCATAAAAAGACAGCAGGTATCGGCTCTCCTGGACTCACAAAAGCCCGAGGGGGTGTAAAAAAAATATATGGGGAACCCCAATTCCCTGGGGCAGAAACAGAGTTCCCACGCATGGTCTTGAACCAGGATCTGTTATATCAAATGAGCAAGATAAGGGGTGAATTATAGAGCAACTGGTGGTGCCTCAGCAATATAGGAGGGTGGTGTTAGATATGGCACACCGACATGTGCTTGGGGGACACCTGGGAGTTGATAAAACTGCAGACAGAGTCCTCCAGAAGTTCTTTTGGCCTGGGGTAGCGGGGGATGTTAAGCGATACTGTAACTCCTGCCCTGACTGTCAGATAAATGCACCCAGGCCTCATTACAGAGGTCCGTTGGTTCCCCTTCCCATCATTGAGGTCCCCTTTGAGAGGGTTGCCATGGATTTGGTAGGTCCCCTGCCAAAATCTGCTAGAGGGCACCAACACATACTGGTAATTCTGGATTACGCCACCCGCTATCCTCAAGCAGTCCCCCTAAGAAATACTTCATCAAAATGTATTGCCAAGGAGTTGGTACATTTGTTTTCCCATGTGGGGATACCAAAAGAGATCCTGACAGATCAGATTACCCCATTTATGTAACCAAAGAGTTGAGTTGCCTTCGGTATTAAACACTTACGCACGACAGTTTACCACCCTCAAACTGATGGGCTAGTTGAATGGTTTAATAAAAACCCATGGCCAAGGCTGTAGACAAAGACGGGAAAAACTGGGGCTGTCTGTTACCATTTCTGTTGTTCTCCATCAGGGAGGTACCTCAAGCCTCAACGGGGTTCTTGCCCTTTGAGCTACTATATGGTAGACACCCAAGGGGGCTGCTAGATATAGCCAAGGAAACTTGGGAACAGGAGGCTACCCCCTATAAGACTGTGGTAGAACACATTGCTCAAATGCAGGAGCGTATTGCAGCTGTGTTACCCATAGTAAGGGAACATATGGCCCAGGCTCAGGAGGCCCAAAGCAGGGTTTACAATAGGTCTGCAACAGTAAGGAACTTTAATCCTGGGGACAGAGTGTTGGTACTTGTTCCCACAGTTGAGAGTAAGTTCCTGGCCAAATGGCAGGGGCCATATGAAATAGTCAAAAAGGTGGGTGAGGTGAACTATAAAGTAAGACAACCTGATAAGAGGAAACAAATTCAAGTTTATCACGTGAATTTGTTAAAGCCATGGAGGCAGCAAGAGGTCCTTGCATCAGAGCCAGTACCTTTGCCTCATGGAGATAATCTGGTTCCTGAAGTAAAAATCGCAGAAACCCTGTCGGTTTCACAAAAACAGGAAGTAAAATAATTTTTGATGAGAAACAGGGATGTCTTTTCTGACCTTCCTGGGTGAACCAATCTCATTAAACATGATGTTGTTATGGAACCCCAGGTAAAGGTAAACATGATGCAATACCGAATCCTTGAGGCATGGAGACAGGCAGTCTCCGAAGAGGTGAGAAAAATGTTGGAACTGGAATTGAGGAGTCCCACAGTGATTGGTCTAGCCCCATTGTTTTGATTCCCAAGCCTGACGGGAGTCTACGGTTCTGTAATGGCTTCCGTAAATTGAATGAGGTCTCAAAATGTGATGCCTATCCCATTCCCAGGGTAGATGAACTTATAGAGAGGCTGGGCCCTGCTAGGTACCTCACCACTTTAAATCTCACTAAAGGTTACTGGCAGGTACCTTTAACTGAACAGTCTAAGGAAAAGACAGCCTTCTCTACCCCAGAGGGTCTTTTCCAGTATAAGGTGTAACCCTTTGGTTTACATGGGGCCCCTGCAACGTTCCAAAAGTTAATGGATCGTGTCCTCAAGCCACATAGACCCTACGCCTCAGTCTATTTAGATGATGTAGTCATCTTTAGCACCAATTGGGAGTCTCACTTAGCAAAAGTGCAGGTGGTACTAGACTCAATACGAGAAGCTGGTCTTACTGCCAACCCTAAAAAGTGTGCAATAGGGATGGAAGAGGCCAAGTACTTAGGCTATGTGATTGGAAGAGGGGTAGTGCAGCCTCAAATAAACAAAGTAGAGGCAATACAAAAGTGGCCCCAACCAGTGACTAAGAAGCAAGTTCGTGCCTGCCTGGGGATAGTGGGCTACTATCGCAGATTTGTGCCTAACTTTGCTTCCATTGCAGCTCCTCTAACAGACCTTACAAAAGGGAATAACTCAGTGATGATCAAGTGGTCTGCAGAGGCAGAGAAAGCTTTTATAGAACTTAAAAATTCCCTGTGTAGACAGCCGGTACTTATAACACCCGATTTTAAGAAAGTGTGGTACAGACTGACGCCTCAGATGTAGGACTGGGAGCTGTCCTCTCCCAAGTGGTAAATGGTGAGGAACACCCAGTAGTCTATTTAAGCAGAAAGCTTACACCGGCTGAGAGGAGGTACTCCATTGTAGAAAGGGAGTACCTGGCCATTAAGTGGGTATTGGAGGCCCTCAAGTACTATTTGCTGGGTCATAAGTTTAGGTTGATCCCTGACCATGCTCCCCTTAGATGGATGTCAGAAAATAAGGAAAAGAATGCTTGAGTCACCAGATGGTTTCTGGCTCTATAGAACTTTAAGTTTACAGTGGAGCATAGGTCTGGGGCATTGCAAGGGAATGCAGATATCCTCTCAAGAGTTCATTGTCAGGTGGCTCATCTGAAGCAGAGGGGGGGGGGGGGATTTGAGAACCGGTAACAGGTAAACAGGTAGAAGGGAGATATATTTTCCCTAGGTTCATCTCCTACTCACTCATGTATAGCGGTGCTGGGTTAAGTCCCCAAGGGAGTCACACCTGGGGAATAATTAGCAGACTAGATATGCCTGCAGTCAGAGAGTGTGGAGCTGAGACTGTGAACTGAAATCAGTGTGAGAGGGTCTGTGCCAGCGTGGAACAGCTAGAAGTGCTGCTGGGATTTTCCCCCAAACAAAAGGACTCTCTCATGGTACTGTGACTCTGGGGAGTTGTGTTTTTGGTTTCCCAGTAGGGGAGCGGTAATAGAGAGGGAAGCACCCTATGTATTAGTTAGAGCCCAGTGTGGCAAGGGTTTTGTTTACTTTTGTTTTGCTTATGCTCCTGCTGGATACCAGAGTCAGTCATTGTACATAATAAAATGGACTGTATTCACCTAAAGGACTGTCTGTAAGTCTGATCTCACTTACAGTATATATATATATATATATATATATATATATATATATATATATATATATATAATAACTGAAAAATAGATGCCGCACTCACAGGTCTTAGTGAAAATAAAGGGTATTTATTGTGTCAGACTAACGTTTCGGCTGTGTCCACAGCCTTTCTCAAAGTGCACAAACATTACAACAAACCCACTCATAAACCTAAAATGGCGCCAAAATTCTGTAGTGACGTCATAAGTTAGTGTAATTAGTGATTCCCCACCCACTTAGTGCAAAATCAATCAAAAAAGCATCTAGAATAATACAAAAAATATAAACATATTTACAGCACATAAGAAATATAGTATGCTGTAAATATGTTTATATTTTTTGTATTATTCTAGATGCTTTTTTGATTGATTTTGCACTAAGTGGGTGGGGAATCACTAATTACACTAACTTATGACGTCACTACAGAATTTTGGCGCCATTTTAGGTTTATGAGTGGGTTTGTTGTAGTGTTTGTGCACTTTGAGAAAGGCTGTGGACACAGCCGAAACGTTAGTCTGACACAATAAATACCCTTTATTTTCACTAAGACCTGTGAGTGCGGCATCTATTTTTCAGTTATTCTATACAATTTTGTATACTGCACCCAGGCATCTGTGATCCTATATAAATGTGAGTGCCTGCTTCTCTTCTTTTTGATATATATATATATATATATGTGTGTGTAACATTGGTGTAATTGAGGCCTTGCATGGTCCATCTAGGAATTTATCATTCACTTTTTTTACTATTTATTCATTAATGTATTTATGGGCTAATGAATTAGGTTGTTAATATATTGGGAATTGCTGGAGTGAGCCACAGGTTTAATAGGAACTTAGAGATTCTTATTGCTATCTAGAGAGTGGTTATTTGCATTGGTATTTTATTAAGCCATATATAATCAGAAAAAAAATTGCGTCTTCGATTTTATTGGATCTCAGCTGTGCTACTTATAGTAAGAAGACACACAGTGTAAATTTAGAGCTGCAAATGTTAAACCTGGCTCTTATTCCCTTCAAACATGGATTCTTATCCCTACATTTGAAATTAAATGTCAAGTGCCCTGTGAAACTATTGAAAAGGCTAGGGTTTTTATGTGTTTTTATTAAAAACTTCACAAGAATTAACATAACTCAGACCGACATGCCGGCCAATAATCTCAATTTACAAATCCACCCCCCCCCCCACCCCAGTCCACTGGCCAAATGTCCCAATGAGGAAACTGACAAATGGACAAAAGCAGTCCCAGTCCTAGGAAGAGTCTATGCATTGAAAAGGCTAGGGAAGTGAACTATGGCATAAGCTCAGTATAAGGAAACCGGTCCATCTAATCATGTGAATATCATGTACATTTACTGAAGCCATGAAGGCACCTGGAGGTTCTTGCACCAGAACTTCTGGGCTATCCTAATAAAATAATTCTCTCAGGCTTTAATTATCTCATTGCCAAAGTCCATATGACAGTACTCTGTCTGTAATTATCTCATTGAGCACAATATTGTTACTGAGTCTCATTCCAAAGTTTAAAAGGATTTTATAGTACAGGCTGATGCTTCAGATGTGAGGCTTGGGACTGTCCTTTCCCAAAGGGTGGTGGGGAAACACTATGGGCAGATGTATCAAATCTGATCTTTTTCTGCGGTGAGCTCTAATTTACACTTTCATAAATCTGTCCCATAAATCTGTGATTTGCAAGAAAAAAGTTTGCCTACCAAAATGAAGTACTGAATTATAGGTAGGGAGTACCTGGCAGTTAAATGCCAATAGTAAGGCCTATAATTCTATCTACTGTATCAGACATTCATGTTGATCACTGACCATGCTCCTGACCATGAAGGGCACATAGCAAGGGAATGCAGAGGGGATATGTGGGCTGGTAACTGTGGAAGGAAAACATATTTGGCACCATATTATCTATCCTTTCATCTATAGCAGAAGTAAAAAGGATAATTCCCGTAAGTTATCTTACCTGGGGAATAATTAGCAAACAGAAATATACTAGAGAAATCAGTGGGAGCTTGGGGATTGGGTAGGAGGAGAAGACTGCTAGAAAAGTGCTTGTTTTGTACAGCTTAGGTAGTGTACTTGAAATCCCATCAGTTAGCCATATATAGTGCAGTGTGCAAAGTGCAAAAATATTAATCAAAATTAAAGTTACATTATAAATGTTGCTTTGTATATTAACCCCGTGTTATCAGTTTGTCTTCTGATAAATAGTGATGGGCAAAATAATTTGGCAGGCATGGATTCGGGGCGAATTTCCACATATCACAATTGGTGGATTGTTTTGTGAAACAGGAGTCAAAATTCATCGCTGGAAAATTTGCTGCATGTAAAACAAAGTTGTGCGACAATTTTTTTTTACGCACGTCATTTTCACCAAAAATCGAAAAACTACAGATTCGCTCATCACTAATGATAAATAATGCAGAAATCCTGAGTCATGGGGTTGCAAGACTGAAATGACATTTGGTGCAATAGCCTCTTGCGTATATAATTCTGGTAGAGTTTTTCTTTGTTCCTCTCATTTAATGTAGCAATTTGATATCCCTTAGGGCAGAATGACTTACTCTGCCAATACGCTGTGCTCACCTTTTTCTTTTTCCCCATGAGTAACTTGATTCTCAGATTATGTTATTCCATGTAAACACTTTGTAATTTTAGCAGTTTTAGTATCAATGCTTTGAGAACACATTGATTTTTACGAGCTGCAGATTACTGCTGAAGGATCATACATTGTCCTTTTACATGACGGCTCCATCAGTAATTTGTCCCTAAACTCGCACAACTAAATTGAAAGTTACAAAGTCCTTCACTGCAGAAAAGGATTGATGTTAGAGCATAAATAATAAAAAAGGAGAGATTAACGCTTTCTAATTTCAATCATTCCTTAGGAAAAAAAAGTCTACAAAGCAAATTTCATTAGTAAAAGATATTAAGATGTTATAAAGTAATATCTGCAAAACTCATACCCTGTCACACTTACAGATTCATGTTCAACATTTTACATTGAAGTGCTAATAATCATGCCTTTGTAAAACCAGAATGATAACAAGATACCTCCATTTTCTCACATATATATTTTAAAAAAGAGCTGTTGCACTCAAAGGACGAAAAATCTTTATTTAGATCAATGTTTCCACCCTGAATGGCAGTGATCCCCAACCATTGGCTCGTGAGCAACATGTTGTTCTGCAACCCCTTGGATGTTGCTCCCAGTGGCCTCAAAGCAGGTGCTTATATTTGAATTCTTGGCTTGGAGGCAAGTTTTGGTTGCATAAAAACCCGATTTACTGCCAAACGGAGCCTCATACAGGCTGCCAGTCCATATAGCGGCTACCAAATAGCCTATCACAGCCCATATTTGGCACCCCAGGAACATATTTCATGCTTGTGTTGCTCCCCAAGTCTTTTTACATTTGAATGTGACTCACGGGTAAAAAAGGTTGGGGATCCCTGCTCAATGGGGTCATTGCAAATATGATGATTGCAAATATGATGATTGTTGGATGCCTAAAAGTAGGCGGAGCTGTGAACAGCCAATCCGATTTACCTATTGACTTGGCGGAAATCCAACCTGCTGCCATTCTGCTGGAGTAATAACACCAGGGTCCCTAAACTTTGCAGAGTTAGGCACCAGTGGGCGGAGCCACCAACAGCCAATCGGGTTTTACCTAATGACTTTCAATGAGGAAATTCAACCTGCTGAGTGGGTGGAGCCACCAACTGCCAATCCATTTCCACCCATTAAATGTCATTGGTTTATATTTAAACTGATACCATTATTCAAGTATTAATTCCAGGGTTGTTAAACTTTCCAGAGTTAGTCACTGGGTATTTGCCTTTCAAAGTTTGGCTGTTGGTGGCTCTGCCCACTTTTTTCCTATCACATTTCACCTATTTTATTTAAATGTAAAGTGTAAAATGCTGTCAGTCTCACAATTTTTATGCCTGAGTCCCCAAACTTTGCAAAGTTGGTCACTGGGGGACTGCAGTTCAAAAATAGGAAAAGTGGGTTGGGCCATTAGATTTCATCCATTGAATTTTATTTGTTTAAATTTAAAATGCTGCCATTCTCACACTATTTATGCCAGGGTGCCCACTGTTTGTCACAGGGTGACTTTGACTCAAGGTTAGAAAAAGGGGACACAACCACCAACCACAATTTACCTATTGACTTTTATCGGTTTAAATTTAAACTGCTGCCGTTCTTTAACTACTAATCCTAGGGTCCCTAAACTTTGCAGAGTTAGTCACTGGGTAACTGCAGTTCCAGGTTAGAAAAAGTGGGCGGAGCCACCAACCGCCAATGAGATGTCACTAGCTGACTTTTAGCGGGGGCATTTAAATTGCTGCCATTCAGACACTATTAAAACCAGGGTCCCCAAACTTTGCACAGTGGTTTTTACTATATAACTGTGGTCCAAGGTTAGAAAAAGTGAGCGGAGCAAACAACAAATCAGATTTCATTCAGTGACTTCACATTTTTCAACCCAACATAAAGTTTGTTCTCCAACTTCCCTTTCTAGTTTTTATATATACTTTCTTTTGGCACCAGGGCTGTTCCCATTCATATCTGTCTGTCTATCTATCATCTATCTATCTAATATTATTTATAAATATTTTGGACTTAGCATATTAGTAAATAAATTTTTTTTTATATATGTGTGTTGGCCTCCAGTGTTTTCAACCTGCTTACGCCAGCGAAAACCTAAAAGTAGACACAAAATTAAACTCTGGATAAAATAGCAGGACCAAGGCCAAAAGGCTTGCTGTTGCACTGAACCTACCATGTCAGATGCCCAGCCTCAAGTCACTCATCTTTCTGTGACTTTTAGTACAGATACCACTCACACATAACTAGAAGGCACAAGGTATGTATGATCCTGTTGGAGTAAGATATTCAGCCCCACCATTAACAAACAAATAACATTCTTACTTTCAGTAAGGGGAATCGGTTAGGGTTGGCACCGTTACTCTGACAAGAGACAGGGGACAGGGAGCATGACATGAGGAGTTTAGTTAATGACATCGGGGTGAAGCAATGTTGTTTTAGGGTGGGCTACTGATGTCAGTGGGCAGTACTATGTCATAGCATTGCAGAAATTGGCTTAATATTAAGTCAGTCTGGCAATGTATTGGCTGGGTTTTATACATCAGAAAGGCAGATAGCACAGGGAATAAAAATGTAGCAAAAAGTACATGAAAAGTCATGGAAATTTAATGTGAAAAAAAAACATATGCCCAATGGGAAAATCCCATAAAATTGTTTGGAGCCAACCTTTGATAAATCTTGCCCACAGTTTTATACAGAGATGTATTCCTGATAGAGTTGGCAGCTGGCTTAATGTGAATTGTGAACATCCTAATGCCCAGACTACATTCTTGCTCTAGCCAGTGGCTATGGTTTTCTTTGTCAGTGTCAGATGAACAGGGATAGGATTGCTGGGTATTTCCTCTAATATTACCCTGTTTATAGTTTCCATTTAGCAGAGCTGTATTTATGAGGAGACAGGCTAAGGGTGACATTTAGGTGTCTCATATGCTATACCCTACCTGCTTTCTCTGCAAGGGAAGGAGAAGTGGCAGGTGTAGGAGGCAGCATTTCCTGTATTTATAGGCAGGCATTACAGGCATGCTTTCCAGCCCACAGGTCTGAATAGCCCCTTAAAAATTAAATTTTCTTGCTGGGCCTTCACAGTGAGACTGTGATGCCACTGTGGCAAACATTGGTTTCAATTATTGTATATGTTCTATAATTTTGCACATGAAAAACCCAATAAAAACGATATATAAAAAGTTCCCTTTACACCCCCTTAAACATACCTCCAAACAAATGAAAAAGTAAAATGGGGACATAATTAACCATCACCCATAGTTCAGTTAGTTAAAAATATTACCCTTGGCCACCATGTAGGCCCATTCCCATATTACCGCACAAAAACACACCCATTGGTTACATTTTAAGAAATCATAGTACATAGGAAACAATTTGCAGGAAGTAAAAGATACTTAAATAAATAAAGAAGTATATGTGAAGTCATATTTTTCAGTCAGTTCACAGATAGGCATCTCCAGAAAATTAATAGTGGGAGGAGCATCTTTTCCACAGATTGTCAGATTACATGGTGATGTGACGATGTCAAACCCATTGCTTTGTTCTTATTGGTTAGTTGCTGTTGTCCCTCGGCCTTTAATATCATGATTTACAGTATGCTATTATCAGACAGCAGGGCAGTAATGATGGGTGAAATGTTTCACCAGGCATGGATTTGCGGCGAATTTCCGCATTAGACATCGGTGGATTGTTTCACGAAAACGGATGAAAAAATTTACTGCAGAAAAACTTCAAAAAGAATGCAAAAGAATAGTCCAAAATAGTCTAAAAATCGTCGCAAGAATAATCGCGGGCGTCAAAAGAATAGTCACTGGTGACAATTTTTTTCGCAACGAGACATTTTCGCCGTTTCTCAAATCTTTTGAAAGATTCGCAAATTTTTTGGAGAAACGGGACAGATTCACTCATCACTACAGGGCAGTATAGAAACATTATTATTTCATAAAAAGGAATTCTTTAAGAACAGGCCTTTCACATGCAGTGCTACAACTTTTTTTTAATCCAGCACAAGGTGTGTAGCGCAGGCTGCCCTCCAATCCATCTCCACAAATACTGAGAAAATAAGGTCATATGGACATGATATTGTGCCCCTCAGTGCTCCTGCACTTGTGCACAGTGTCAGTCTGGGACCCCAGGGGCCCACCAGAAAACCTTAGACCATAGGCCCCCCTCTCCAAACAATTTTTCCTCCTTTCCTCACCCAACCTCTTTATTCTCTTAGTCTCTTTTAATTACATGCTAGCATCTATTCTTCCATTTATTTCTCCTTTTTGTTTCCACTCGGAGGGGATGACCATGAAGTAGGCCAAATGGTCAGGAGCAGAAGGGCCCACTGACACCTGGGCCCACCGGGAGTTTTCCTGGTATCCTGGTGGGCCAGTCCAACACTGCTTGTGCAGGAGATTTGATTATTGACGCCTATTATATCTGAATATGATCCAGTACAGGAATCTGAATGTAAATAAACAGCAGTTCTATGTTTAGTGTCCTGCACCAGTTAATTATGGCCAAATTTTTTTGCCCCCATTGTTAGAGATGCTATAACCAGATTATCTCAATTAGCAACATTCTGTGGCCCTCTGATAAAATATAGTAATTATGGATTATAAAATGTCTGTTTTATCTCTCATGTCACATGGATATAGCTCAGACCTGTACCTGAAGAAGCCTTGAATGCTGTTCTGTTCTGGCATTAACTTTCCAGACATCAGTATCATCTATAACCTAATTAACTGCAGTTTGTTCTGTTCTGGGAAATACTACTCGTGCCCACAATAGCCAAGCGTGTTAATAAAGGCTATTCCTACGTAATGATGAAACATTTATTAGAACTTTGTTCTTTTTTAATACTTTCCCCCTTCTGTTTATAAATTCCTCATTTGCACATTATTTGGATGCCTTGGTAGTGCAATGTAATTTTTATACACAAGTGACACTTTCTCATAGCCATTTTAATTGTGCAAATTATGCCTGAGGTTACATTGCCTTTTAAGGACCGATTACATCATAAAGTAAATATTTATGGCTATATCTGTCCAGCAAATAAAATATTTCATGAAGTTACCAGCCTTATTTAACATAAAAGGTTTTTATTCTGTGGTGTGCATAGAGCCATGAATGACATTTGACCCCTAAATGGACCAAAACATAATTTCACCCGCATTCACTAGGAGGAGTAGAAGTAGATGTATTAATAGCGCAGATATACATTTTGCTGTGGGGCCCATGAGCCTCTGCTATTGTCACTGCACTGCCTATAATGTGAGGTTCTAAAAGGAGTCAATCTGCTATCCTTATAAATAAATCCAGCCCTTACTAGGTAAACTGACTTTGCATTGGCGAGCATTCTTTTCATATTGACAACGATCTTTTCGTCAGGTAAAATGTCTCCAGTTTACCAGGAGCACAAGCACAAGTTTTCTCCTAGTTTAAGCCATTATAAAGAGAGAGAGCAGCTACTTTTGCATCTCATTATCTACCTTACCTCCTCACGTAATTTCATTAATGGGTCATTTCTCATGAGAATTCTCTCCACTGCAATGTAATGGGGAAAATACACTGATGAGATTTCAGAGAATTTACGGCAAGCAAAAATTCACCACATTTCACTTGCAACAACGTACTTAGGCACATTTGTAAATATGAAACCTGTTTTGAAAATATACCTATAGGGGCAGATTTATCAAAAAGTGAGTTTAGATCTTAATACATAAAACTTACCCACTTTCTATTCATTCCTATGGGATTTTCAGAAGTGTATTTATCAAATGGTGAGTTCTAACTTTCACCCATTGATAAACACACTTCAAAAAATCCCATAGGAATGAATAGAATGGGAATGATAAATCTGCCCCATAGACTTCATTTTAAGCAAATAATATATATATATATATATTTTAATTGTTTTTATTTATTTTTATGCATAACAATCGGGTTCCACATATGCAAAATATTATCTTTTACAAGGATCAAAACATATTATTAGGCATAGATATTTGGTGCTCTTGGGATTTAAAATCGTTACATTGGTGAGCTTATTCAGGGTGTGCATGTGCATGGATGGTAGGTAATTGGCTATTTCACGCTTAGGTGAGCCAAGTTACCGAAAATAGGGTATAGTGGGGGGTCCGATTTGGTAAATAAATGTGAAGCTTCAGATAAAATCAACATGAACTATATACATTTCAGTTCACCGGTTCCGGGGAGCGTTATTTGGGGTACCTGGTTAATAATATATTTTTTAAATGAATTACTTTTTCTCTGTAAGAATAAAACAGTACATTGTACTTGATCCTAACTAAATTATAATTAATCCTCAATGGAGGAAAAACAACCATGATGGGTTTATTTAGTGTTTAAATGATTTCTTAGTAGACTTAAAAGTATGGTGATCCAAATTACAAATAAACCCTTTATCCAGAAAACCACTGGTCTTGAGCATTCTGTAGAACAAAACCCATGCCTGTATATGCCTTAGAAATAGTCCAGAAAGCTAGTTATATATTTTAAGTTAAGAATTTAAAGTAAATGTTCTTCAAATCAGATTTGCTGCCGAGTTGAAGAAACTGATGTCCAGTCATAATTTTATTAAAGAGTAAAATGTTTTGTTTTTTTAAAGAAAAGAAATATAAAGAAAGATAAAACATATACAGTATATCATAACCAATACAGTTTTAGAAATAGCCACTATATTTTATGTTGATCTGAGTCTTTTAAGAAACTTGATACACAGCCCACTATGAATAAATATCCACAGAAGTGGACTAAATTACACAGCTGCAAAATATACTGCTTATAAAAATGTATTTCCTCCAAAGCAATCCATAAAAAAACATATACTTTCTATCAGATACTGACATTACATACATTTTTAACATTGCTCATCTTGTTTGTAAAAGAAAACACGGCAATATGTCCTAGTAATAAGACTTTGTGCAGCCTTTAATGTCTGGATTAGAAACATGTAATAGCATGAAAAATCATGCACCCTCCCCCACTGCAGTGATGTAAATCTATCCCTGCACTCCTTACTTTTCTCCTCTTTGGTTTCTCTATTACTGTTCAGCCACTTTTTTGCTTTACTGCTGATGCTGTCAAAAGATTATACACATGTTCTGCTTTTTCACAGATCTTAGAGAGACGCTACTGCTTATTCTTCATAAACCTGCTTGATTAAAAAAATAAATAGATTTGTATGGCTTTAAATATAAAGGTTATTCTGAACAGTTTTATTTATTTATTTTTTTGTTTAAAGGGAAACGAAAGCTTAATTAAAGAAGTAGGGAAGAAATGATCTGTGCCCCCAAATTTGCCCCAGTAGTTCCCCATCTTCTTTTCTGCTGATTCCCTGCACATGCTCTGTGCTGCTGTCAGTTACTGAGCTTAGGGACCGATGCACAATATAATGTACATACAGAATATTAATGTCACAATATAAGGCTGATTAGTAATTAATACAGATAATTACTACATGGCAGCTCAGAAACCAGCACAATTAGCACCAGAATTTAATAATCAGCCCTGTGGCATCAACATCAACCTCATTTTCTGCTTGATAATTTGTGACGACCCCTAAGCTTCACTTCTCAGCAGCTGCCCAGAGCACAATGAGCATGTTCGTGTCACAGACACTTTCCAAGATGGGGAGCTTCTGTGATAAGTTTGAAGACCTGGATCTTTACTGCTATACAGATGTTGAGACGTTATGACAACACAGTAAGTACAGTATATATTATTAGCCATATTCATTTTTAAGGATTAGTGATCCTTTTATAAACAATGGGCTTGCCTTGACAGTAGTGTAACTACTACTTTTTCACCCAAACAATTAGTAAATTGGTTCAATGTTAGATAATGTATTAATGTGCACTTAAAATAAGGAGGCAAAATTACTTGTACTTGAAAATCAGTGGGAGGCAGTGGGAGTTTGTTGGAAGTTCTCCACCATCTGAAATACCCTAGTGAAGAAACTGCATGTTAGAGGATACAGTTAGCGGTTACTTATCTCCCTGTGTTACATAACTCTAAAGAGGGAAGGCAATGAAGTACAAAAGACCTGATATTGGTCATAGATTCTAGCACACAGATATCTATTTGGTTAAATACCAAAGTAAATCCAAACATGAGCATCATGTGAAAAGAAATGTATGATCTTTAGTTGCCCAGAGCTTTAAAGTCACCTTAAGGGCTCTGGCACACGGGGAGATTAGTCGCCCGCGCACAGGGAGATTTGTCGCGGCTAATCTCCCCGAAATGCCATCCCACCGGCGATTTACATTTCCCCGGCGGCTCAATTTCACTGAAATCACGGAAGTTGCCTCGAGAGGAAACTTCTGCGATTTCACTGAAATCGCACCACCGCGTATGCCATCGCACCGGCAATTTACATTAACATAGTCGCCCGCGAACAGGAAGATTTGTCGCGGGCGACTAATCTCCCCATGTGCCAGAGCCCTAAAGGTTGCTTGGATTTGGTTTGACTGAACACAGGTAGGAATGAAGCTAAACCAGGGTTCTGTAAAAAGGACAAAGTCCTGGATTTAGTACATTCTTGTGTTTTTGTTAGAAGCCTTATTTAAGGGAACATCACATTCATAATCTCTAACTGTACATATGCCCCATACACCATACATACAGACATGAATAAACTACATTAATATGTTTGTATTTGCTCATTGAAAAGTGAGATGTTATTGCTTCTTAGTCACTCATAATCTATCCTTATAGCAGAATTCAAGCTGAGATGTGGGTTTTGGCTTTTATTCTGGGGGTATTGCTAAAAATTTGGTACAGATCCTGGTACATTCTCTGGCTTGATATCTGAACCTACAATCAATCAAAGTTTCTGCCAGAACAAAAATAGAAAAGGGTTGTTTTATTCACTGACTGTTCAGCTTCTACACATTACTGAACTTCTAGGCTTGGCGTGAGCAGTTTGATGACCTTGTTTAGCAGCAACATGGCTAAATATGTTACTCGAATAAACATTAGAAAAAATTTAAGTAAAACTATTCAGTGTGTCAGACCATTTAACTCTAGTTAATCCTATGAAAAACATGAAGAGGGCAAATACTTTTTCATACAGCATTCTTTTAGAACAAAGTTATCTGTACTTACCAACTGCATTGCAATTGTTGTTGCTATAAGCCTCTCACAGGCAGTCCGCTGTGCAAGCACACCAACATTTCAAGGGGGAATTAAGTTAATTAAGTACATTTCCTATCTAGGGGCAGATATACCAAAATGTAAGATTAGGGTTTATCACAGAAAAACTCACTTGCTTTCTATTTATTTATCAAATGGTAAATGCTAACCTTCACCCATTTGTAAATACACTTTAAATAAAATCCTAAAGGAATGAATAGAAAGAGTGTGTTTTTCTATGTGTGTTTCTATGAAAAAACTCTAATCTCACAATTTCTACCCCATAGTGTGTAAAGCTGGCCATACATGCACCAATACATATTCGGTGTGTCTATGGTGGATTGACAAGGCGACCTTTATCACAAAAGCCTAACAGTGGTCTCGTTGATCAGGCTGAACAGGAAATTTTGATCGGGCCCTGTTGAAGGCGCCCAAGCAAAGGCAAGCGTTTAGGGCTGAATCGTCAGATAGGGGTAGCATTCCTATTGTTTCTACCTCCACATCTGATGATTTAACCCTGAACGTGAGTGGAGGGAACGAGCGATCTTTCCTGCAAAAGGAAAGATCGTAATTGTAATGTGTATGGCCACCATAATTCCGGAACAAGATACTGGGGTGTTTGCCGCTGCTCTTACAACATTATCATCATTCACCACCAAACTGACATGGGGAGCTATATTTATTAGGCTGACTAGAATTCTGTAAGTCAGTTGCACAAATTACATCACAAATGCATTTTTCCAGTCTGAGTTCTGCAGACAGTTGACAGGGAAAGCAGCCTGACTCCGATGCATATGGACTGCAGGTACAAATGCCTGTGTGCACATTAGTGATGTGCGGGCCTTCCTGATACCCACGGGACCTGCGGGTTAACCTACCTGCCTTACCTTGGCACATCACTTGCGGGTGGGTTTGGGTCGAGCTCTTCCACTCCAAAAACCTCTAAAGATTTGAAGCAAAGACAGATCTTCCAGTGAAAGGACACACTTGATAGCCGTATTATAAAGAAGATAAAAGTATTATGTGTCTGCAGGCATTCAGTATTTATTAAAGCTTTCCATTTGCATGAACTGCACCATTTCTCAACTGTTCTAGTGCACCAAATTGAAAAACAGAAAAGGTGTATGTGTCTATTTCAGGGAATATTAGTAGAGTACTCACTAATATAATTAATTCATGATAAATACCATTCTTTAATAATTAATAAGGTAATAGTATACAGTCCAGTAAACCAGGGGCATGCGCTAAAAGCTTGCATTCCCTTCCATAAAAGACATTATTGGACAAAAGGGCTGAAAAGGCAAATGAAGTGAGATGTCTGTGAAAAGCCAGAGAAGAAAGATGTATCCATTTTAGCTATAATAAGCATTGCCCTATTTATATTTTCATACAGTCATCATTGGTATGTAATTTGTATGTTTAATTGATAAATCCTTCTATTTTACAGAAGGGTCTAGAATGTACTATTGCTAGTGAAAATGCAGAATGCAAACATCTAATTGACCAAACTCTTATCCAGAAGCATAACTACTACTTTTTGCAATAAATCATGCCCCTTGTATGTTCAATGGCCTCCACCTGAATGTTATGTTACCACATATCATTCATTTTGATACACACAGATTTGTTGGTTTGCGGACAGGTTCTGGCCAAGTTCTTCCCTCCAGCTGCAGCCTCTAGGTGGGTTAAGGCGGGATGCAGGTGGACTTTTTGTTGAGCCCCACATGTTTTTAGCATTCATATTACATCCTGATAACAGTCCTAGATATCAATCTGTGTAACATGTTTTACGTATTCCATAATAATGTTTTGAAGATTTTAAAAATCCCAGTGTGCGATGAGGAACTGTGTGTGTTTTACATAGTGGCAGCACCTGGGTTGAAATTATACCTATCTATACACTAACATGTATAAAAATATATACAAGAATGTAAATCGCTGGTGGGATGGCATAGGCGTTGCTACGATTTGCCGAAGTTGCCTTGAGAAGAAAAAAAAGGGCGACTATGGCAAATCGTAGTGACGTGTATGCCACCCCACCGGTGATTTACATTCTTGCCGGTGGGATGGCATTGCGGGGAGATTAGTTTTCCGCAGCAACGAAGATTTGTCCCGGGGTGACTACTCTCCCCATCTGCCACTGCCCTTGAAGGCACTAATAGAATCTGTCATCACAACAGTGGTTATTGGTGCCTGTAACAGACTGAATAGCTTGCAGCCTTAAAGTTTGAGTCAGTGTGATCACTGCTTAGAGATTTGTGAATCTGCTGTCATGTTTTTGTGTTGTACTGCTAGTGAAGGTTGTTTTTCCTTTATGAACTGATTGTCGAAGAAAAACTATGTTTATGTTCTACATAATGCTGCCAGCTGAGATACAAGCCATTTTGGTGTCCTGACAATTGCTCTGTGGGACCTGCTACAGTTACAAATTAACTCAAAAGGGGCCATTTACTAACCATCTGATTTTATTTTTTTTTTTATTAGTGCTAAAAGTTGCAGGGAAAAAAAGTTGTGACTTTTCCGAGATTTACTATGTGTAAAAACAGCTAAAAATCTGAAGCCAACAATTTGCCAGCTATAACTTGCCAAGATCATGTACATGTCATCGGCAGATGTCCCTTCCCTGTAATGATCTTTTTTTGCTTCAAAACTTTAAAGGTTTTGGATTTTTGATGCTGTATTTTTTGTGTAGCAATTAGAAAAAGTCTCCGTTTTCATGCAACAATTTGAAAAATATTGAATTTTCACAACTTTTTTCTGCTACTTTTCATGCACTTTTTTAGTATATGCCAGACATTCAAATTCAAATTTTAAAATAAAAAAAATGAGAAATAGTAGAGTTATAGTAAATCGGCCCCTAAGAGATCTTACACACTGGCATTTTTTTATGTGTGGTGAGCTCATAAAAAAAACTCATATATTGTGTTTATATGCATTTTTGTTAGTTCCAAATGCAAATCCTCTGTTCTATTGTATTCTAAACATGCGCTGAGTGCAAGAAAATGCAAAAGTGCAACAAACATATAGAAAAAACCCACGTGTCTAAGAAGCCTAATGCTATGTTATTGGTGGATAGCTCACCCTAAATTGCTAGTGAAGCCAGTCAGGGATAAAGTTCAGTATGCTCTGAAGCTGCTGAGAAATGACCTTTAGGAGATGATTGCTTTATAGTCCTTCACCTTCAGGTTTGTACATATCAGCATAAGACATGTTTTAATTCACAGAGGGGATTTTTTCCACAAATAAAAAGCTCACCAGGATGCAGAGTTAAAAATAAAGTGACCATGAGGGGTATTTTCCTGGGACTACTTGTTTTCTGATCATTGAACCAAGGGACAAATATTTAGACAAAGGGTCAGGTTGGGCCAACAGGACACTGGGGAAAAATCCAGTGGGCCCTGACCCTCATGGAACTCAGCCCCAATCCCCACTGAAAAGTATTGGCACACCTCCTGACCCCCCCCCCCCCCGCCCCCCGGCTGCTGGGAAGAAAGTATAAGTTATGCATAGGGGTGTGTGGGCTGCGGGTTCTGGCATCAGCTCAGGACTGGGGCAGGGGACCCCAGTCTGACACTGGTCACATAAGCCAGATCTGACCCGCTCTCATTAACTTGTGTCTGAATACGTTTTTTTTTTTTAGCCGCAAGACCATTTTTCTTAGGAATTCCTTTCATTTATACAACTGTGGCAATGATCTGTCATTTTAGAATTTAGACAAGTCTGCAATTTTCAAGCTTCTTCCAAAATACCCTTCACAGATACAAAACATTCATGTTTTTTTGGCCCTAGGCAAGGTTGTAATTTGTGCCCTGTCTCCTCCACAGTCAAACACTGTTTTTCTCTCTAAGAAATACATAGATTTGTGCCAATGTCCAATAGGAGCAAATGGAATGATGCACTTTGCTCTTTTGTGACTGAGTCTCCTAACACTGCTACTAGTACTAAGGTACCCTGTTCATAATCCACCTCCGGATACAAAATCAATCATTAAACAGCTTAATTAGAATTGCAGCAAGAAATTTTCAAACCAGTGCCACTAATACTGACTTTGTCTTGATTACAACAGCAAAAATAAATAAATAAATATTTGAATTAATATAATGTCTGTGGAATTAGGTCAGAGTCCCATACGTTCCTTGATGTAGACATATTTCAGTCGGTGAAACTAGTCCAGTACAATAATACACTATCAATATTAGCTAGAATATCAGACTAATTCCATAAACTTTGCTTCTTGGGTAATTATCTAAGCGATAATGACAATGTGCTATTGCTTTTACAGTCCAAGAAGAGCCTGAACAATTCCATTTAACGTTTTTCCTAGTATACAATACTCAACAAACATGCTGCTAAAATACAGCAGGCCTTTAAGAATGGAAGTACATTCATTAATCTCAAATGCTGTTGGTAAATTTTTTATACTAAGATGTATTATTCTGCAGGACTCCGATATGAACAATATCATAAATAGGATCAGGGTCAATAAAAATGGCATTCATTACATTTTGATATTTACCCAGTAAAACTAAAGACCATCATTATTTGATAAGTCGTGCAATGTATAATTAGTATATATATAATATAGTATATATACAATATAATTTGTTGAAAAAGTTAAATGGGTGAAATACAAAAATAAGCACCTGCTCTGTTTTGTGTTAGATCCTGCAGTACAGGGCAATCAGGGACAAGGCTATGAAACAAGACCAAATAAGTGTTTCCATTGTATGGCTGGTGTGGTTATGGGTATGACCATAACTAGGCAACTGAACCCCTGAATGTATTAACAGAGAATATAATGATTCATATGTGTGTGATTTAGTAATGGAGTTAAAGGGGTGGTTCACCTTCAGGTTTACTGTTATAGTATGCCTATTCTTAGTAACTATGCAATTGGTCTCCATTTTTATTTGTATGCTTTTTGAACTATTTGCTTTCCTCTTCCAGCTTTCAAATTGGGTCACTGACCCTGCATCCAAAAAATGATTGCTTTTTAAGGTTACAGTTTTATAGTTAATTAACTTTTTATTACTTCTATTTAGGCTGTCTTCTATTCATATTCCAATCTCTCTTTCAAGCCACTGTCTGGTCGCTAGGTTAAATTGGACTCTAGAAACCAGATAGCTGCTATGATTCCAAACTGGAGAGCTGCTGAACAGAAAGCTAAACATTATAATAAAAATATGCTAATTATAAAAAATTAAGACCAATTGCAAATTGTCTCAAAATAGCATTCTCTACAACATACTAAAAGTTAATTTAAAGTTGACCAACCCCTTTAATATCTACCATATAAAATGTACTTATTTATATATATACAGGTATAGGATCTATAATCTAGAATGTGCCAATATGGATTCATGCAACTTAGTTACCATCAAGAACAGAGGAATCATCTTTAAAAATTAGAATTAATTTCTTAAAATGAAGTTTATGGGAGATTGCCTTCTTGCAATTCAGAACTTTCTGGATAACAGGTTGACAGATAACGGATCCTATACCTGTTGTGGTAGAATGGCCCAACAAATGAGAGAAAAGGTGAGTTTTCCCTTCAAGTTCTCCATAGTGGGAGATGTAATCTCTAAGGGAGAGGATGATAAACCGAGAAGGTTTGCTCTGTTTAAAAGGTTGTGCTGTCTGGCCCTGATAGCTATAGGGTTCTGGAAGGAACAAACGGATCAGGCGATCCATTCCTGTAGTCCAGCTCACCTATTGGAGCTTACTTTTCACAGGAAGGCTGTCCTGTGGAAAAGGTATTTAATGGTATAGAAAGGTGTGAGACAGTCTCTCAGAGCAGGGCACAGAGCAGGAAGGATACCTCTGTGTTGGAACTCCCAGAGGGGCTGGGGGTGCTGCCTGCCACTGCCAGAAGCAGAGGGAGCCAAGACTTGAGAAAGCTGCCAAGAGACTGAGGATCTAAGGAGCTAAAAGAAAAGCCAGGAGGCTGAGCTAATCCCCCCCCCAGTGTTGTGAGTACAGGGGTGTCCCCAACATTTGTGTTTTCTTACTGGTAGTCCACAGGGGCCCCAGGTTAGTGAGGGAACTCATTTAATGTGTGAAGGTAGCGCCCAGAGGGCAGGAGTTATTTTTATGATTTGTTTTGTATGCTGAAATGGGCACCACTGTATAAATAAACTGCCTTAAAGCCAAGAAAGTGTCTGTCCTGGATCCCGCTAGTTTACACTGTACAAAGAAGAAGGCTTTTACAAAGTACTATATACCATTAATATAGTAATGTTTGGTATATTTGATTTTTATAAATATGCCCTTGTCAGAGAAGAATGAACACAGTCAAACCAGCTTGCAGAGCAAAATTGTGCTCTGCCTGTTGTGATATATTTGGCATACATTAATCAATACTCCTAATGGCATTTTAAATGATTTGTATCTTTTATCTCAGTAGGTCAACATGTATTGAAAATAATACATAACTGGACTCTGGGCTATGTCTTTAATGATTTTATTACTATTAATACTTAGAGGGGTCATAGGGGCATATTATGCACCAATAAACCAACCATATTCCTGGATGCCTCCATCTTTAGCTTATATTCCCTTCTGCAAACATGCACTATAAGAATGCAGCTAGTTTACAGGCCTCCGTCAGGTACTGCATACAGGCAGTTGATAGTTTCCTACATGGAATTATGTGCATTTTATCAATGTTTAGCTAAAGTGCACATGTATAAGAAGTGATCAAGGCAGGCAGCTAATAAACAGCACATGAAGATGTACTGTAAATCCAACCCTGACAGAAAACTTTTGCATAAGAGAGCATTAAATGAAGCTTTGTAAAAAGAGAAACAGCAGGCTGAAAAAACATTCACACACGAGTAGTAGTATCAGAATGTTAGCCACAGATCCAAACCAGAAAATATAGGGTAAGTGATACCTTTTATTGGCTAATTTAGCAGATTCTAAAGTGTGATCTGTAGGGGTTCAGAGAACGCCAAGAAAGGGTTACAGATTTTTTGGGAGTTTTTAGGTCCTTGCTTCAGGCATGGTTTAATACATCAACTGATAGATCAGTATATTTATACAAAATGACACCGGGTAAAAAATTGTTATCACTGTGAAAAGTGTATGCAAAGTCCTATTCTGTCTCTGTGTCGATATTGATCAACGTCCCTCAGCTTGGATCCCCCGCTGCAGAGGCTAATGTAATTAACACCTAGTTGTTCGATGACAGGAAAACACACACCAGGGAGGCAGCAATCTGGGTTTTAAGGGAGGCTGAAATTAACACTGTGTATCAGCAAACCCATAACAATTACAAGAAAGAGACATAAAATGACAATTATGGGGACCAGTATTAGGGTTTTCTTTCTCATTTAAAATATGACAAATGTTGTATACAGTTGCCATAACCTGTTTTTTAGTACTTGAAAGCAAACTTGACAACATGAGAAGGAATCCATAAGCTGAATTTGTCTTTGAACTTGAAATTGCCTTAACTGTGTTTTGAACTTAAATGCACACAAAAAGCATTGTTAACCTGTACAGTATTAAATAGAAACTTTAACCCTTATGTTGTAGTTCTCTATAAATTATCACATGAAACAGCCCATAATTAAAATACTCTTTCATTTAAGTAAAGTCTTTATATTTTTCTAATAATATGTTCCACTGGATAATACCATAACGCAACACTTTGGCATTTCAAGTACTAGTTCCTCTGGCTCGGATGAGGCTCTCTGCTCACTTACAGAGCAGGGACATGCATACATGGATTGTTACATAAGCCAATTATTGGGCAGCGGAGTGTCTGTTTGCTTCCCTTCTTCCTGTTTCAGGTGTTCATTCCATAAACTTCACTATATGACATACAATGCAGCCCTTGAACATGTAAGAAGAGAAATAATCTGCCCACTACATGTAATCATGTCTACCTCTGCAGGACAATTTTGTTGTACAATTTTTTGCCGTACATACCGCAATCCGCTTACTATCCAGCAGTCCAGTGAGTTTTGACACATTATAAGTCTAGGAGTAATTACACGACCTTGCTTGGTTGCTTGGTTTTGGGGTTTGGCTAAACTTGGATGATGGGTCTTTGAGTCCTTCCTTCACCCCTGAATGTAATGACCTACAAGCATGCAGTAATGATGTCACTTCTATTCTACATACCTAAGTGTGATAATACGATCCCCTGTTACATGGAGAACAAACAAGTTCAACCATGCCCTTGCTATTTAGACCAGGTATTCTACTACATCTAGTTTGGTTCCTTTAATGTATTTTTTTGTCTATTTTTGATCTTAATAGACATTCACTTTTCTTTCATGCTGTATCTCTTATAATCTTTCTTATCTATGCCAGTATAATCTTGCATATTGCATATGGCTTTTTGATCTATGCTGTATTTTTAAACTGTGACTATCGCACTTTATGCAACATTTTATTTAGTAAATATGTATATTTTTACATTATGTTCACGGTTTCCAGATATGCTAATGACGGCAAACTGATCACTTGCTCACATATGAGGGCTGATTCACTAAAGGGCTTTAATTTTTATCAGACGCTTTTTTGCGTTAAAATTGACGCAAAAAATAACACGTGATTCGCTACAGTATTACCGCATGCGTTAAGTCGCATATCACACGCGTTAAACTTCGCGCTACCGCATGCATTAATTTTAATGCATGTGTTCATTTGCACGCCAAAATAACACTAACGCATAATTCACAAATGCTTAGAAGCGCTAAATATCGCATTAGTCTATGCGAAAATTAACACCTAATTGATGCAGGAGGTAATTATAGAAAAGTACAGTTAATGAGCGTTTGGCAACACAAAATGGACTTTGCATTGGGATTTATTCAAGTCTGTGTTGGCCCTAGAGTGATGCAGCCTCCAGTTTGGAGGGAAATGGTCATTTTCTGAACAGTAATTTTCCAAAAGAAATGGCATGTATGGCTAACATAGCGTGCGTTTTTTTTCACGCGGCAAATATTTGTACGCAGTGCGTCGATTAGTGGTCGTTCCGTCAAATACCACGCGAAAATAGTCTTTGCGACTAAAATTGGATCTCCATTGATCCTTAGGGTTAAGACACATGGAGCTACTTAGTAGTAGCTACTTGTGAGGTCTACTTAATGCTAGAAAAAATCCTGCCATAGACCTACTGAGAATTGCCTAAAACACACGTAGAGACACTTATCAGTAAATGATCAGCATTGTCTATCTTTGTAGCTGTGACAAGTAGCTGCTACTAGTAGCTCAGTGTGTCTTCGCCCTTATACTTTACAATAGGTACTACATTATATTTCAATATATAATATATCTGTCCTAAATTTTCTAGCTTTGCCAGAGATTACATTTGTGCCAATTTGTTTAACTGCAGGTGGCACCAGTTCCTATCTTGTACCAAGAATATATACGCTTATATTTAAATGATATTGTCCCTTTATGGCAGGGGTATGCACATGTAGCAATTATCTGAGGCAGGCTTGCCAGCAAATCACTGCTGACCTTTTGTTCTTTACCTATATTTATCATTTTTTCAATGCAGACATTAATTTAGTTGCGATAAATGAAGTTACTGTTTATCAACACAGATATCGTTGTGAAGGCAAAGCTACATTTCCTTTTGCAACACAAGAGTTTTGGTTGTAGCTAAGTAACAAGATGGTATTAACCATGTTTTTAGCTATCAGTCATTTTGACTTTTACTTTGTAACTGACCTTTTTAGAAAACCATTAATAACTTTGAAAGGGAGATTTACTGGTGTTCTGTTATCAAAGAGTAGGGATAAAACAATAGTTACCTTCTGAAGCACTGCTGCTACTTTCAGATTTATGCAGTAACTAGATATATATTCATTTCTCTTTCAGGCATTAAGTAATAGCCCTAAAGCTGAGCTGTGGTTATTTCCAAGAAAAAGTTTTCTCTCAAATAATAGCATCATTTGAAACATTGCAGCTGCTCTAATATGTACATAAAGGGGTGGTTCACCTTTCAGTTAACTTTTAGTTAGTCATAGAATGGCTAATTCTAAGCAACTTTTCAATTGGTCTTCATTTTTCATTTATATAGTTTTTTAATTATTTACTTTCTTCTCCTGACTCTCTCCAGCTTTCAAATGGGGCTCACTGACCCCAACATCCAAAAAAAATGTTCTATAAGGCAAAAATGTTATTGTCGTTGCTACTTTTTATTAATCATTTTTATGTTAAAGCCCTCTCCTATTTGTATTTCAGCCCCTCATTTAAATCAGTACCTGGTTGCTAAGGTAATTTTGACCCTATCAACCAAATAGCTGCTGAAATTCCAAACTGGAGAGCTGCTGAATAATAAGTGAAATAACTAAAAAAACTAATAAAAAATGAAAACCAAATTGCAAATTGTCTCAGAACATGAATCAATTTTATTGGAATTCCACGTGAAAGACCAATACAAAGTGGTGTACACGTGAGAAGTGGAACGAAAATCATACATGATTCCAAACATTTTTTACAAATAAATAACTGCAAAGTGGGGTGTGCGTAATTATTCAGCCCCCTTTGGTCTGAGTGCAGTCAGTTGCCCATAGACATTGCCTGATGAGTGCTAATGACTAAATAGAGTGCACCTGTGTGTAATCTAATGTCAGTACAAATAAAGCTGCTCTGTGACAGCCTCAGAGGTTGTCTAAGAGAATATTGGGAGCAACAACACCATGAAGTCCAAAGAACACACCAGACAGGTCAGGGATAAAGTTATTGAGAAATTTAAAGCAGGCTTAGGCTACAAAAAGATTTCCAAAGCCTTGAACATCCCACGGAGCACTGTTCCACCAATCATTCAGAAATGGAAGGAGTATGGCACAACTGTGAACCTACCAAGACAAGGCCGTCCACCTAAACTCACAGGCCAAACAAGGAGAGCGCTGATCAGAAATGCAGCCAAGAGGCCCATGGTGACTCTCAAAGAGCTGCAGAGATCTACAGCTCAGGTGGGGGAATCTGTCCATAGGACAACTATTAGTCGTGCACTGCACAAAGTTGGCCTTTATGGAAGAGTGTCAAGAAGAAAGCCATTGTTAACAGAAAACCATAAGAAGTCCCGTTTGCAGTTTGCCACAAGCCATGTGGAGGACACAGCAAACATGTGGAAGAAGGTGCTCTGGTCAGATGAGACCAAAATGGAACATTTTGGCCAAAATGCAAAACGCTATGTGTGGTGGAAAACTAACACTGCACATCACTCTGAACACACCAACCCCACTGTCAAATATGGTGGTGGCAGCATCATGCTCTGGGGGTGCTTCTCTTCAGCAGGGACAGGGAAGCTGGTCAGAGTTGATGGGAAGATGGAGCCAAATACAGGGCAATCTTGGAAGAAAACCTCTTGGAGTCTGCAAAAGACTTGAGACTGGGGCGGAGGTTCACCTTCCAGCAGGACAGCGACCCTAAACATAAAGCCAGGGCAACAATGGAATGGTTTAAAACAAAACATATCCATGTGTTAGAATGGCCCAGTCAAAGTCCAGATCTAAATCCAATGGAGAATCTGTGGCAAGATCTGAAAACTGCTGTTCACAAACGCTGTCCATCTAATCTGACTGAGCTGGAGCTGTTTTGCAAAGAAGAATGGGCAAGGATTTCAGTCTGTAGATGTGCAAAGCTGGGAGAGACATACCCTAAAAGCCTGGCAGCTGTAATTGCAGCAAAAGGTGGTTCTACAAAGTATTGACTCAGGGGGCTGAATAATTACGCACAACCCACTTTGCAGTTATTTATTTGTAAAAAATGTTTGGAATCATGTATGATTTTCGTTCCACTTCTCACGTGTACACCACTTTGTATTGGTCTTTCACGTGGAATTCCAATAAAATTGATTCATGTTTGTGGCTGTAATGTGACAAAATGTGGAAAAGTTCAAGGGGGCCGAATACTTTTGCAAGCCACTGTATATAAATTGAAGGTAGAGTTATGTCTAAGTGTCAGTGATTACTGAACCCTCTGAACTAAAAGACCAGTAAAGTATATAGTGATGTGTGCTTTTTCTTCCTCCAATATAGCAACTCTTAGGGGCAGATTTATCAAAGTGTGAGATTAGAGCTCAGTACAGAAAAACTCACCCACTTTCTAATCATACCTATGGGTCTTTTAAAAGAGTATTATATGGGTGAACCCTATTTTCACCCTTTGATAAATACTCTTCTAAAAATCCCATAGGAATAAATAGAAATTAGGGGAGGATTTTTTTGCAGTAGCTGTAATTTCACACTTTAATAAATGTGCCCCTTAATGTTGATGCTGTCCACTTTTTCTCACTGCTATGATAGATTATGTTCCCCTGAGTATCATAATATGTGTCTTGCAAAGACTGTGTATCTATGTGTCTGAATAAGCTGTTTAAAAGTTACTGTAATAGCTTCAGTTCACACAAAGGCATGGAGAAACTTTTCAGGGAGGAGGAGCATTTCTTCTCTGCAGTGTGAGTCACATGGGAGCTCCCCCCTGCTCCCCCCTCCCTCCCTGAACATTCATAGCAGGAAACAGCAGCAGCACCGGATTATGTTACATGCCTGTAACTTTAGCAGCCAATCAGAGGAAAGGCAGGAAGAAAGAGACAGGAAGTAGACATGTGCAGTAGCTTTGGATGTTCCTACTGCCAGTACTCAGCGTTACACAGAGCTTCAACACGCTGACACAGGCTTGTGCGGAAAGGGGTCGGCGACCACTGACTCCTGCCCTATACAGAAAATCTTCAGAGGTAACTTTTTTAAAACAGTAGACATTTTCTTAAAGAGATACATTACATATTTTATTAAAATGACCTAATCTGCTAAAATAGCTTCTTTTATGTGAAGGTGAACCACCCCTTTAAATGAAATCTCCCAGCTATGGGCTAAACTACACAGGAGATTTTGATCAGATTTTGTGGGTTAGACCCACAATAGCATGAGAGATTTTTTAGGGTGCTGCAAATTATTACACCCCCCCCCACCCGTAACGTAAGTCGGATCAGATAAAATTGGATGGTGTCTTTTGTTCCTGCAAAAACATTACACAGTCAATGTATTTTAATGAGAGAAAAATGTCTTTAGACATGGTTGGCAAGTCTTTTATGTAGTTTAGTCACTTTATTTTTTGACCCAGTTATCTACATCCAACTTGTAATAAGCAATATGTTGACTCAACACCATCCTACAAGAGTCTTTTAGCTCTCAGTTGTACCACATCTTATTTTGCCTTAAATCCAGTACAGGGTAAGGTTTCCTGTCCGAAAATTGCTACCCTTTTTCTGATTGGTGTGATGAAAAATTCTTTTTTTTCTACACAAATATTCATTCCTTTTGCTCTTTGTAAAAAAATTCTATCAATCTTCTCTCCGCATGCAGAAAGGACAGGCCTTGCAGGACACTGCCTATAGACACATCATTGGGGAAACATGCCTTGATATTCTTAAGTGTGCTTCACATCACTTTCTGGGTATTAAGACACAAATTCGAATCCGAATTGGAAAAATTCCGATTGGAAAACGAACATTTTGCGACTTTTTCATATTTTTTGCGATTTTTTTCGGTGACTTTACGACTTTTTGGAAATTATCGCGACTTTTTCGTTACCAATACGATTTGCGCGAAAAAATGCGAGTTTTTCATAGCCATTCCGAAAGTTGCGCAAAATCTGGCGATTTTTTCGTAGCGTTAAAACTTGCGCTAAAAGTCGCGCCTTTTTCGTAGCGTTAAAACTTGCGCGAAAAGTCGCGCCTTTTTTGTAGCGTTAAAACTTGCGCGAAAAGTCGTGCCTTTTTTCGTAACTTAAAAGGCGCGACGTTTCGCGCAAGTTTTAACGCTACGAAAAAATCGCGATTTTGCGCAACTTTCGGAATGGCTACGAAAAACTCGCTTTTTTTCGCGCAAATCGTATTGGTAATGAAGAAGTCGCGACAATTTTCCCAAAAAATCGCAAAATACCTATCATTACGAAAAAAACGCAATCGGACGCATTCGGCCCGTTCGTGGGTTAGTAAATGTGCCCCTTAGGCTTGTCTCAGTTTAGTGTCCGTTTTTGCAGAACCTTACCTGTTCCTGTGCTCTTTTCTGTTGCCTTTATGTGATCCTTTCCTGGATTCTAGATTATGCTGTTTCCTCCCTGTCCTGACCGTTGCCTTGGTTAAGACAAATCTAAGCTGCTAAGGAACCTTGCCACTACCACAAGTTGTAGGTCTCTCTTGTGTTCCTGCATCCAAGTTGTAAAGGATCATGTAGGGATCAAAGAACATTTGTGAAAAGTGTCAATATGCACTCAGTTTCGTAAAATTCTTGTGCCTGTGTTCAAAAGTAAGCAAACAAGGACTGAGATAGTTAGATTAGTTAGAAAATATGTTGATTACAAGTAATACTAAGAACGCAAATAACATAGAAAAAAATACATAAATAATATAAAAGAACCTACTTTTTATAGAAAGCATTATAGAGCAACCAACATTTTAGTGCTTGCCAAATAGTAATACATGAGCATTACCGTAAACAAGAATTAATAGGCTGGCACTGTCTGAAATATTTAAAATAAAACTAAAGTGAACAAAGCCAGATGGAATACAGCCATTCATCCTTTGAGAACTCAGCTCAGCTTTAGCTAGGCCTTTACTTTTAATCATCCCAGACTCTTGCTTGGTAAGTCGCCAGTGGATTACAATACATAATTGTGATGTTCAAAAGGGGAGTATCGTTTCAGTACGAAAGCTGAGAAGAATAAAATTGACACAGGAGGTAGTAGGCATAGCACTTGTCTTTTTCTTGTTAAATCACTGGTTTGGTTAAGAAATCAGACAAAGACTTTGAAAGTGGTATACAAAATGTTCTATACAATCTTTAAAAAATTAAACAAGTATTTTATGCTCTCTGAGTTTTAATGGTTTACACCTTCAAACACCTTACCAGTAGACTTCTGCTTGTTCCCCAGTGCCTCCTTCTTACTTAGTCTCTACTCTCTGGTCCTGGTATGTGGTATGTAATATATGTAATAGGTAGTAGGTAATTATAAATAATATATAGTGTTGGTTTCACTTTGGAGCTCCCTATAGATCCTCTCAGGTCCCTGTCTGTATTTCAAATGACAGGTGGGCATGTCCTTACAGTCCCTACCAGAAGCACAGTAGGAGGGGAGTAGCCAATCACAGTTCTGCAGTCACACAAGCAGAGACAGGCTTTAATTCCCTATCAGGACAGCCTAGCTGCCCCCCATGCAGCCTGAGAAAGGAGGCAGCAGGAAGTGTAACAGATAGGCGGGACTAGTGGGGTTTTTGGAAAAATTTTCAATGAGCCAGCCTGAAACACTAATTTTAGAGCACATTCCTTTTACACTTAGATGAGTACAATTTATTGACACAGTATTGTTTTTTACAAAATATGTCCCCTTTAAATAAGAGAACAATTAAACATTTTAACAGTGTCTTTTTCTCCTTTAGATGTCACCTTGTAACTATGGTTCTTTGTAGGATTTATTAAGCACGGATATAACTCTATACTCAAAGTTTCAGCAATGGACCTGTTCTCTAAGAAGTTTGTATGTTCTCTCCATGTGTATGTGGGCTTATTCTACTTTCTTACCTACACACAAAAACCATACAAGCAGGCTAATTGGCTCCTGATAAAATTGATCATAGTGGGTGAATTAACATTATTATTATTATTTTTACAGCGCCAACATATTCCATAGCGCTTTACAGAGATTATACATCATACACATCAGTCCCTGCCCCAGTAGAGTTTATAATCTAAGGTCCCTATTACATTCATACTATGGTCAATTCTATCAGTAACCGTTAACCTGCCTGTATGTCCTTGGATTGTGGGAGGATACTGGAGTCCCTGGAAGAAACAAAGTATGTGTCGCTGTTATATAAATAATAAAAAATTGCAAAACAGTTAAAAAGCCATTGAAGTACAAAATAACCTAATGTTCACATAAAATTTAGTTACGTTTTTCTGGTCATAAAATTATATATTTTCAAACAAAAGCAAAGTCACACAACACGTCTGTTGAAAATTTTGCAGCGTTTCTGGAAAACTTTTTAAAGTTTAAAAGTCAAATCATTATAAGTGCTAAGATAGCAATGGCTGGAAACAAGGAAAATGACAACAAATCCTTTGGGAAAGAATTATTTGAAATAACATTTTCAGTAGTGGAAACAGATGAAACAGAATACAGATTCAAAAGTTACGTTGCACACAGGGACATTTGCAGAATAAGAGTAGCCTTTGGCTATCCACATTATTATTCATACGTTCCATACTCTTTCATGCATTAACATTGCTTCTGCACGAAAACTGAGACTTTTTAGATGAGCAAAACAACTTCGTCTCAACCTATTTTATATGCATATATTTTCTTTCCATCAAATTTAACTCAGATTTAAAATTTGCAGATCCACAGAATTGATTATATTGCAGAAGTGTTTAAATGAAGTGCCTTATATCCTATATGTTTTCTCAGAGTGAGAAGTTGTGGGGTTGGTTTTATACCATAAATAATAATAATGATAAAGTGTGTATTCTTCTTTTATGTGGCACATAGTATATGGCACCTAGAATAATAGTCCCTAAAATATCTCTGCCATTTACAATGAAAACAATGTACCATCTAAATCTTAGAAGAATTGTTGCTGCTGTGAATGGAAAAAACTATTAAATCTATGATACATGTCCAGGTGAACAAATTTGAAGTATATGTATGTATATATACTTTACATATATCCGTGTGCTACCAAGAAGTCATTACCCATTTTACAGTTCAGCAGAGAATTAAACAACAGTATTGATCAGGAATTCACTAAAATGCAGATAGTTGTAACATGGTCACGATTTAAAGAGAGGGGTTTACCCTGACCGGGTGTTAGAAAAAGCTTTATAAACAGCACGAGCAAGGGTTAAAGGTACACGGAGATCTCCTGTAAAAAAGGCAGATATAATTTTTAGTACAGTATGTCATGGTTCATCTAAGGCTATATGTAATAGTGTCAAGAAAAAGTCATTCATATTTGGGCTCGAGAACCCCTAATCCACGGATGATAGGCTTTAAACGTGGTACCAATTTAAAATGTTATCAGAAGATAACTAGGTCATGGTTACCCAGTGATAAGCCAGGCTGCTTCCGCTGTCCAAATTGCACATCATGCAGGTTTATGACCCCAGGGGATAGTTTTTACACCCTCATACAGTAAAAAGGTTTTCTATCAAACATCGTATCACATGTTCTACCACTCATGTGATTTATCTAATTACATGCCCATGCGGTTAGTCTTGGGTAAAACAGATTAATCCTTTAGGATTAGGATGGATGGACACTGCTCAGCTATTAACACTGCATTTAGGAATGGGAAAACCTCAGAGCCAGTTTCTAAACATTTCTTTGAACTGGGGCATAGGTTACCTATGTTTAAATACATGGCTATTAACGCTATTCCCCCGCTTAAATGTGCGGATGACCGTGCTAAAATATTACTCCAGAGAGAGATTTTCTGGATTAAAAAATTAAATACATCGTTACCATATGGTCTAAATGAACAGTGTTCATTCTCGTGTTTTTTGAACCAGAGATAAAAAGAATGCTCATATAAACATCTATTGGACATTTGGCTATAATTTGTTCTGCCGTTTTCTCTTTTACTCTAAATATACCTGGTGTGCATCTGTATTTTGATTTATATATATATATATATATACCGTATATACTCGAGTATAAGCCGATCCGAATATAAGTCGAGGTACCTAATTTTACCTAAGAAAACTGGAAAAACTTATTGACTCGAATATAAGCCTAGGGTGGAAAATTAAATTTGTTATTTAATTCTTATATAGTTCTGTATACTTTTTGGGGTGAGTGATGTAGAATCACAGGTTTAAGAAAGATAAGATCATGTGTACTAGGAAACAGTAAATATTTCTGACTTATGTGGAAAAAAACATCTTTGATGCTTGTGTCCCCCTAATACAAAGGTTGTCAAAACTTTTTATGATTCAAACTGCGCCTAAATATCTCAGATTAGTCATTCGCCCTTTCTCCTAAATTAACCCTTGTTTCATTCCTAAAATATGAAAATTACAGCTCCAGTTGGCACAAAAACGCTTTCCTTTTTGACAAAATTAGAACAGGATCTAATGGTGCCAAGCATAGTTGGCAACTATCAAAAAAACTTTTTGTTCATGGGCACAAACCCTTTTGCTAAATATTTGGAGAGTCTGGTGATAGCTGGTACAGCATGCAGTCACATTTGTGGCCCCAGGTTTATAAGGTGTGGCGAAAAAGAATGGCATCTTGGATATCAGTTAAGCAAATCTATGAGAATTGGTCTCCAGCCAAGGATTCCATTTTTAGCACATTTTGCATGCTGGAAAACTCGGCTTATACTCGAGTATATATGGTGTGTGTGTATATATATATATATGTATATATATATATATATAGAACATGCATGCAAGTAGGCACTCACGTTTAACCAAGTCCAAATGTGCCTGGGTGCAGTATAATAGAAAATAGTACAGTCCAAAGCAGATGCCGCACTCACAGGACTAAGTGCAAATTAAGAAATATTTATTTGATTGAAAACACGTCAAACTAACGTTTCGGCCGTATCCACAGCCTTTCTCAAAGTGAACACAATTTTTTTTACCCCACTCTTAAACCAAGTTTGGCGCCAAACTGTAGTTCATGACGTCATTATGTGTCAGACCAATCACCACTCACCATTGAATAAATTCAAATACACACATATATACATATTATAGTACAAAATTTGTGAATAAAACATAAAAGACAAACAATAGCTCAAGCAGTGAGCAGAAAGTTAAGAAAGAGAAAGTCAAGTAAGTACTTGTTTGTCTTTTATGTTTTATTCACGAATTTTGTACTATAATACTGTATGTATATATGTGTGTATTTGAATTTATTCAATGGTGAGTGGTGATTTTACTTTATTTGAGCTTCTAATTCTACTTTCAATGGAATTCCGGAGTGCCTGCCTATCTTGATAACCTGTTTCCTAATATGCTGTGATAAACTAGTTTAAACTTGCATTGAACACAAAACTGGGTGGCAGTTTGTGTTCAGAAGTGTAGATTTTAAAGATGGAAGCACCACATGTAAATAACATTTTATGTGCTATTTTAAATTCTGTTGGGCACACAAACACATGTGTAAGTACTGCGATGGACCCACAATTCAGAGTATATTGTCATTGTTCACAAAAGTACTTTAGTGAATGGCATAGATGCCTAGGAAATCCTGGAACCGCCTCCAGCCTGGACCAAAAGTGACACTGTCTCGAGGAATTGTAAGACACAATTTCTGTCACAATTTGCAATTGATTAACAAACTTATCATGCAGTTTGCATAGAATGCACCAATATTGGCACATGGGGGAAAGGGAATTGAATCCTAGTCTGTAACAGGGTATTTTTAATAAATGAGAAAAAGGGACAATTTCCCACGGCCCACCAGGACAGGGGTCCCACCATCATCATCTGCTATAACTTTTGACAGAAGCATCCCCCAGAAAAGGCAGAGCTGGAAGAGCTCAACATAACCATGTGTTTTCATTTCTATTAGAACAAATGTTCCTAAAGAAGATATTTGAATAAAAAGTTATTTGTGATTACAGTTTCTCTTTTCCCACACTTTTGGTACAGGCTGGCACACCTGGACCTCATATCTATTTCAGCAAGCTCAGACTGTTTTCTGTTTTTCCTGCTTTATTGTACTTCAGTTCCCCTACTTGAGGGTAGTCCAATAAGCAGTTGTGGTAACCCAACAATGCGATCTTTGCCCTGGGCCCACTGGTACCTTAAAGCCCTGGGCAGTAATACAGCAGGTGATTTGTCACATTCTACTGCATCTTTTTTGGGTTTATAGATCACCAACAAAGCAAAAATAAAACTGACCCATTAATCCTGATCCTTGGCTCTATCATAGGAATTACAAGGTACTAAATGTGACCAGATTGCATAGAAAGATCAACAAACGTAAATATTTAGACAGTTGACGTGACTCATCTATGTATGAAGGGCTTGTTGGCCTGCAGCTTAGGAAACTATGAAGGTTAACTTTTCAAAGTAAATCAGTATTGAGCTGTTTGGTTATTTATCAATTAACATCCTGTGTTCTTTCACAACAGCTTAAATAACCAGACTCACATTAATTGAGAATTTATTCAGCTGGAAGCTTCACATGATATAATTGTTCAGAAGTGGAGACCTTGGCAGGAAACTCTAATAGAAGAAGCTGTAATGTACTCATTTATTTTGAAAGACTTATAAAGCAATAAAATATTCTGCGTGTTTATAGCACAATCAGTTGGGTTGATTAAATGCACATAAATATTGTGCATTGCTGTACTTTTACCTTCATGGTCTTTTTTCTTATGTAATATATATATACCTGTATATATAATTAGTTATGTAAGATTCACATGTCCCAGACAAAGAACGGGCTTAGGCTAAAGTTGTGTCATACCTCCATACAACAATTGTACTACTTCTACACCACAGAAGTAACCCTACAAAAGAGGGAAAAATATGGTATGGTAAATATACTGTATGTAGGTTAACTTCCCATTATATCAAAACAACAGCAGTGATTTACAAGTTAAGCTGGCCATACAATAAAGATTCCCTTGTTTGGTGAGGTCACCAAATTTTTGCATCTTTTCCCAATTTGACTACCTATGTGCTAGGCTAAAACAGAATGATCCAACTGTTTGGCCTTCAGGCCAACAATCAAAACATAATAATGATAATTGAAGGATGGGTAGGGTGCCTTCCTCAACACCTCATAAATACAGGGCTGCAGAATGACCCCTTTTATTAAAGACATTTCCAGTGGAATTTTTAGGGACCGGAAAGCCTCAACAACAAAAAATTTGTCTGACTCCCCACTACATGTGACCCTCAACCACATGTCCTCTGCTATAATTTTCTTGCTCACTTGCTTGCAGTTGTGGCATTAGATGGGGAACCTGGTGAAACCATATAGCAGACCATGCAACCCCCCTCTCCACTGGGCCCATGGTCACAAGGTCTGCTGTGGGGTATTTCTGCCACTGGGCATTTTAAGGGTATAAAGGTTTAAAGGTAAGGGGTGTTTAGATACAGTGTCGATTTTGTATTTGTGAATTGCCTCAGGTAAGGAAGTGCAAAACCACAAGGTTTGCACTTTTTGTAATGTAATAAATATTTCTATTCAGGGACATGACAGGGCCAAAATATTTTCACGCCAGTACCCACTGTTGCCATCTTCCTTCTATTGTCACTATTTCTCCACACTATGTGCTATGTCACTCTACTTTGCCCTTGTATATATTGCCTTGTATATATTTTGGATCTGTAGGTCTTTAATATAATATGGTATATTATTTAAAAGATGATACAAGGAAGAATTCATTGAGTACTTTTTTTAAACTTTGAAAACAGTATGCTTTGCATAAAAATGCGATGCAAAGACTCGGCTAATCTACTTCTAGCAGAACAAAACTCCTGGGGGACAGAGCATAAAGCAGGAAAGCTAAAAAAAAATGATGCCTAAAAGACAAATCAAAACTTCTTGAAATGTGCCTACAGCTTCTTGAACTGCCTGGAACAAATGAAAAACCATCTCTTGTAAGCATTTCTTGTAATCATAATAGCTACAAACTCCCTATACAGTGCTGCTGATGAGAAGCTGGCAAACAGGAAGAAATAACTTTAAAATGTGCTGTTTCCTTAACTTAAGCCAAAAAAAATGCATTTAGGCTTGATTATTTTTATGTTTTACATATTTGGGAGAAGCAGTCAAATGCCTAAAATTTTGGCATAAGCTGAAACAGTTAACATATTCATTTCCTGAAGGCGGCAAAGAGTGACGAGCTACTGATTCATCAAGCTATTTCCTCACCAATAATCTATTACATAAATCAGGCCTTATGAATAAGACCCAAGGGTAATGTTTCCCAGCAAGTCACATGATTTATGATAAAAACCATTTTACTACACTGGGAAATCGTCTGTTTGACAGGCAGTTACCCGAATTTGGACATTTACTTGCTGGAAATTTCACTATTACATTGCACTGTAGTGAGTGTGTTGATGGAACGTGTGTCTGTTGTATTGACTGCAGAGCTACATTTTGCTAACACTAGTCATGAACAGATGCACTACAGGGCTGCATGCCAACACATATTTAAACTATCAGTGATCTGTAGCTAATATTAACCCCCTCCAATGCAAAGTATTTTAAATAGCAATTTTTTTTTTTGTAAAAGTCTTTGGCTGTGCTATTTTTTATAGAGTAACATAGTTTACAAGCATACTGTACCTTAGGCAGAGAATACAAGCAGTTAGCAAATGTATCTTATCCTCCATTGAACTTTTTTATTTTTACATTTTGTGTAGACTTTATTTTGCTGCTTGTACAGTAAAGTTATTGTACATAGATAATCTGCACATAAAATATTTGATTCATTGAAGACATATAACACAAAAAAGATCATGTAAACAAAACACAAATGGAGCAAATCTCTCTAGCAATCGTCAGTCTACCTGCCTTTGCATTATTGTCATTGACTACCTATCTATATATTTGTCAGTTTGTATCTAGGGGTGGCCAATACGTCGATCGCGGTCCACCCCTGTGGATTTCTGGTGGACCGCGATGAAGCCGGGGATGCAGAAGTGCTGCGTGAATGCATACGTACACATACACAACGCACTTCCTCATTCCCCGGTCGTCAGTCAAATGCGAAGGAGAAAAGTCTGGCCACCCCTGATCTAGACATTTTAACAATATTTCGGCCTAATATGGACTTTTTAGGCTAAGCTTTTGTAAATGCAAACATGAAGAATTACAGAATCTGAAACCATAAAGATACTTAATCAGTAAACTGATGCATGACAGTGTTTTGGAGAAAACCTTATCAAAATAATAACACAATAATATAAGCCCAATATGCCAATGTCATAAATAGTTTTGGGAAAAAGTTAGGGTCAGCCTTTACATGGCATTAGGCACAAATGGGAGCCCACCAATCAGTAATAATAACACACTAACAATCAGAACACATCCCTATTTTAGTCAGTGACATTTTAACAGTATAACTTGTGAGGCTCTCATAGTAAAGTGTGATACAGACAGACAGACAAACACACACAAACACACAGAGAAAGAGACAGTGCAGGTAATTTATCAACACTGGGCAGATTTTACACCGTTATTTTACGTATGTTCTGGAGTAAAAGAAACACGTAAAAGAATTACGCAGATTTTACGCCGTTTTTTACACAGCAAAGCTTGCCGATGTGTGCCGAATTTTATCGCCGTTTTTTTTACACAGCATAATAAATATGCCCCATATTCTGTGAGTACATTCTGAATGAGCTGGTACCATTTAGGTTAGGGCATAGGGAGAAGTCCTTTTCTGGCTAGACATATAATCTGTGAGTACATTCTGAATGAGCTGGTACCACTTGCAGTCTCATAATCTTCTTCTTTGAAAGGATACATTCTTTTAGACTTTTTGGATAACCCCACTCTTATCTGGAAAATCCCATTCTTCCTTAATAATATCTTTGATAACTTGATAGACGGGAAACACATGAACATTCTTCCAACAGCTCCTGAGCTGTTGCTTCAAGCTTTAACGTCTCTTTCATAGTTTTGATAAGAGGTTCCACTAGTTCAAGACTGAACCAGAATCTAATCATCAGATAAGTCATGAGACAAATTGGAGACAATAGAAATGGAAGAATCAGACAACCCAGTAGCACATGATGGAGAAGTCTAGCTTGAAGTGGAGCCATTATGCATGGCTTTATCCACCTTGTCAAAAATGATTTCATCCACTCCATGATTGCAGAAAATTGCTATGAAGAAGAAGTGCTCACTGCTTGGTTCTAGACAACATTGACAAACTCTCTTGTTCAATAGCTGGCCTGCTACATGAAATGCAGACCCTCCAACTCTCTCAACGAACTGATGCTCCATCCAATGGTAAAATCAAACCTGCCTGATTAGGTAGGCCTGTTGGAGGGCCCTATACAGGGGCAGATAAGCTGCCAAATAGGTCTGAAGGACACAAATCGGCAGCTTAAACCTGCACATGCATGCCCTGGATGGAAGACTTATCGCAATAAATTCTACCTTGCAGGGATGTACTAGCCTATGAACAATATGACTGGAGGTAAATAGGACCACCATATGGGGTTTTCCTTGTCCTGCTATGATGGCTTATCAATTTTATGATCATACCTCTAACTAAAAACCCCTCTCTTTGAACATACATGCACTTGCATAGATGCTAACTGACTTGTAAAAGAGGGGACCAGGAAATGAGCATTAATCTCCCCTCTCTTTTGTATGTTTATGGTGGATAGCTCTCCAGCATGTCCTCATAATAATCGTGTTAATGTTGTGTTCATATTTATTTGGTTGGATCAGTAAAAACTTTTTCAAAAGTCTGGGGTTACATTGATGCAGCAATATATGGGCACATAATCCCTGTAAGGGCATTTTTAATGTTTGATAAAAAAAAAAAAAAAAGGAAACAATCCTTCATTTATTGATAGGGAAAACTGCAGGGGATCTTTTTACTCTGCAGTGGTAAAGATTAACCTTTGTTGTTGTTAAGTACTGTTTAACTTTTCATGTTCATATCTAACTATTTGTAATCAGCAGAGTATCATCTACTTTGTGTGCATATATAAGACTTTAACTATTTAATAATCCAGTTATCTCTTCTGGTTGAAATTGTCCCCTGGGGTCTTTAGGGCAATGGTACATGGAGCATTTTCTTACCAGACAAATGCACCAAAGAGCATTGCAGAGCAATAAACAGGGTAGACTGTCAGGGATACAAGGATATCAGTGCTACCCAATAAAGAGGTATTTCCAGGCATTTTGTTTACCTGCTTGCTAATGTCATTCCACACTCTCGCAATTCAACAAAATGCCCCATGTGCCATTGCCCTTAGGCATTGACTACAAAATTCCTGATATATATTAAATATATATATATATATATATATTTCTACTGTTATCTACACATAAGTTTAAGGACTGCACCCAGGCAACGGATACCCTTATTTTTCGTGAGTGCCTACCTGTTGGGACTTATATATATATATATATAATGTAATTTATATAGATAGATAATGACAGAAATTATGATTCTGGTTTGCATTTGCTGTGAAATGCCCTTCTACAGACCAGTTCTATTTTATTTTAAACTACATTTAAACAGCATTTTTTTTATAATCTTAAACTATAAACTTAGAAACGCTGTAAAAATGTAGCTTATTTTCAAACATTCGTTTAGTTTTGCTGAGGTAGCTTTTAGAAATGTTGAAGGTTACAACAAATGAAATATTGACAGGAATTGATTTATAGCATTCAGATTATATTAAACTGTCAAGTAATTATGTAGCATTAGAAATTATGAGCTCTGTTTAATATTAGCTGTACTGTTAAGTATTTATCCTTGATTGCCTCCCACCAAAAAATCCTCCGTATTACTGCCAAACCACAGCATTTTTTTAAAAGCTTAAGTTTAGGTTCTTGTGTTGCACTGTGCTAAAGTGCACTGATTTGGACTTTCAATAACATTCTAATCCAGCCACCCTTAGATTAGCATGCCATACTGCAGCATTAAAATATACAAAAATACAGAAGCCTTAACTATACTATTTGATTTTAATCAAGAGTTTTAATTATTTAATTATTCTATTGGCACCTAATATTGTGATTTATAGCAGTGAGAAAGATAAATTAACCATTAATATATAAATGTATTTGTTTGTTAATATTTACAATATATTCCCCTGAATCAGGGGTATTCTGATTGTGATCTGCAATGATGTTATCACTGTGTTGTATTGTTCAACACTGCAATATATGCAGGTATACCTAATGGGACTGCGATAGGTGCACTGAGAATGAAAAATATATGATTATTATGACTAGAAAATGATATGCACATGAGGTTCATCAGTTAACCAGGGAGTAGAATGTGGCCTGCACTCTTTATGTGATCAGGTTGTTTGGTTATGGGATAAAAAATTAAATTATACTATTTTAAAGCATAAACTTTAACTCAGAAGGCCAAATAATCAGATCAATCAACAGCTGGGGGGGGGGGCTTTGAAACGGATAATATTATACATTCCCTTTTCATGCACTACCAACAACTCTCATTGTAGTGGTTCTCTTTATAAGAAATATAGGTATCTTTATAGAGGAAATCATGTGACACTGGTCTGGCTATCCAAAGCTGTGTACTTTGGGTTTTTAATGATGTGATACAGCTGTAAGGGGCCTATTTATCATACTGTGCAAAACAAATAACACCAGAGAGACAGAGTAAAAAGCTGTATAAAATAGATAGATTTTTCAATAGCATATTTAAACTGCTTCCGTTTTATCAGATTATTACACGGAGGTACATGACCACTGAAAGCTTGATAAGTACACTGTTTTTACACAGTGATGCCCCTAAACCTTCAATAGGTTATGTAGGTTATGCATATATTCTCATCCGTAAATTACATCAGATAATCAAACACATTGGGCTATACTGACCATTGCGTCTGATGAAGTACACTGCATACTTTTATTTAGTCTGTGAAATACTTATATTAAAAAAATGATTGTAATTACAGTACTTTACACTATAGGCATGTGCCCATCTTGTCTTGTTTAAAATAAAGTAGTGTTATCATTGTTAAGGTGTAGCTGTAGCTTGATGTTAAAAGAAAAAGAGTATTAACATGCATCACATTAAGCACATTTATATGATACAAGTTTCTGTAACAAACATTAATGTGCTAAGGAAACTGTAATTACAGATCTTTCCAAAGGGCATGGGGACAATATCTGTATATAGATATATAAAATGGGTTTTCTTACATCTGTGTCTGAAAAATACCATGAAATATTAATAGGAAATTAGCCTGTGCTACAATTTAGTCAAATTCTTCACTTCATATTCATCACTTAGAAGCACTGATAATTATGATACTAAATTGCAACCCTTGTCACATAATGCTTGTTAGAAACAGTATTGATTTGCTGTTGTGAGATACAAGCAGGCCTCCCAGAGAATAAATTGCACTGCACATGTTCTTGCATTAGTAACATTTTTAATAAAAACACTCAAAATGAAAGCAATGCAATTAGTTGCTATCACATTACAATGACATGATTACTTTGCAATGAAGACTTGAAATAGGGACCCATTGTGCAGCCTCCAATTCACCTTACCTACTGGCTTGTCTCCTTGCAGCATTGCCACTGCACTAATGGCCTCCCAGGCCTCCCTAGTTATCTGTTGATGCTGCAGTGTTACTGGAATCATTACTTTAATGCACAGATTTGGGACTTTAAAAACTAAGCTAAAAACATAAATGGAACAAAAATAATATTTCCCATTATCTTCATCATTTATTTCCTAAAGCAAGAAAAGTTAAAAGCATTAGGGGACAACATATTTGGCAAAACTCAGATGTAAGTAGGAAGGAAGAGGAACTAGTCTAAAAACAACAAAGCAGCAATGAAAAACAGAAAAGTAGATTATGAGGAACTGATTGCTTCACCCCCCCATTTTTTTTTTTAAGGCATGAATTTTAGAAAGCAGTTGATTGTTTCCTCAGCATATATAATAAAGGGCCCACTTTGAAGTAGTACAGAGAGCCCAATACTAAATACTAGCTAAATACTTAAATGTATAAGCAAACGTAATGTGAACAAGGGATGAGAACATATTTTTGCCTCTTTATAGGTCCCTGGTAAGGCCTCACCTTGAGTATGCAGTGCAGTTTTGGGCTCCAGTCCTTAAGAAGGATATTAATGAGCTGGAGAGAGTGCAGAGACGTGCAACTAAACTGGTAAAGGGGATGTAAGATTTAAGCTATGAGGTTAGACTGTCGAGGTTGGGGTTGTTTTCTCTGGAAAAGAGGCGCTTGCGAGGGGACATGATTACTCTGTACAAGTACATTAGAGGGGATTATAGGCAGTTGGGGGATGTTCTTTTTTCCCAAAAAAACAATCAGCGCACCAGAGGTCACCCCTACAGATTAGAGGAGCTTCCATTTGAAGCAGCGTAGGTGGTTTTTCACGGTGAGGGCAGTGAGGTTATGGAATGCCCTTCCTAGTGATGTGGTAATGGCAGACTCTGTTAATGCCTTTAAGAGGGGCCTGGATGAGTTTTTGAACAAGCAGAATATCCAAGGCTATTGTGATACTAATATCTACAGTTAGTATTACTGGTTGTATATATAGTTTATGTATGTGAGTGTATAGATTGGTTAGTATAGGTTGTGTGCTGGGTTTACTCGGATGGGTTGAACTTGATGGACAATGGTCTTTTTTCAACCCAATGTAACTATGTAACTATGTAACAAGGCCCCAATCTTACTTTGCTTTTTGCCAGACCACAGCACATGGTTTCTTTAGCCTCATTTTGATCTAATATTTAAGTTGTTTGAATTTTGTAATTCAATTTTAAAAAAGGTTACAACCTCTGCGTGGATATTACATGCCTAAAAAAATGTGATATTTGTAGTGGGCAAGTTTGTGAAAAAAAAATCTCATTCAAAATTATGTTCTGGAGAATAGCATTATACCTACAGAAGTACAGTAATAAACAAGGCTTTATGATGGTCACAATTCATTACAAAATCAGTTTATTTTATAAAGCATCCATTGTTTTATTTTTTGGGTCTGTAGACTAAGGGTTCATTTGCTGCAGGGCAGTGTGCCCATTTGTTAGTGGAAAATAACATTTATTATATTATATTATTTGTTTTAAAATAAATCACATGTAAGGTAATAGATATTCCCTAATATTATTGTAAAACATGACTGTGGTTTTTCTTGCTCATCTAAATTTATAAAAATATGTCAGGTGCAATTTCATGCAACAGAAAACAGCACAACATTTTGATGGAATTTACACTCCAATTAGCTAGTTTTTAGTGAAAGCAATTATATTGGGAACTTGGACTGTACAGAGAAAACATGGCAGACTGGACAATTATTTTCCACTTTGACTTACAAATAAGACCCTATACGTTATGACTGTATCAATTTAACACACAATGCATGCCTTTTTGGTACCACATACATCCATGGTAATAGAAAATACTTTACAGTGCAACAAAAAGCTGAGCAAGCAGAGGAAATGTAATGGAACTGAAAGCTTCTTTATGAGTTCAGCAAAGGCCCCAGGGTGGAATAACTAGAAACCTTCTGGAGTAGGTGTGCAACCATTTGCAAAAGAAAACATCTGAAAATGCAATTTGCTTTAAGTACAATCTTCTAAATCAATCAGTAAAATTAAAAATTGCACAACTGTTTCAATACTACAAAATTGTACATATCTTAATGCTTGGATTTTTGTTGCTTCTTCAAAATGCAAACTTTTTTTTCAGAACAGAAAAGCTGAATATATCAAGTGCCAAACTGGAATACTCTGTGCCCACCAACCTAATGCCAAGGGTCCACTAACCATTAGTCACAAGTCACAAAACATCTACATCTACCTTCTAAATGATCAAAGAACAAGAAAGAAATTTAATGCAAAAGCTGTGCTGTGTATAGATATAGTAAAATATGTGTTATCAGATACCATCAGATACTATCCATTCTGACTCAGAATGTCTTTTAACAATGTAGGCAAACTCAATATTTTATGACTTCCATTAGCATACAGTGGAATATTTAATAGCCTGGAGCATGTCCAATATCTGTTTATGGTGCTGGGTGGGAGCAGAGGGTCCAGCAAATCAAGAGATGTATTTCTGATAGTAGTACACCTGCTGCTTCTTGTGCTTCCATGTCGCTATAAACTTTATATGGTTTCCAAATCTACCCTGAGGATCGTCGATAGTGACAGGAAGAGAGGTGCAACATTAAATACACATATCACCCAATCAGGGTTCAACAACATTTAACCCATCAAGTGCAAGTGAATACAAGAGCTTCCACATATGTTCCAATATAGGTGATCATCATATCGATGAAAGCAATTAATACCACCCACATAAATAGAAGGGGCAATTCATATGCTCTATATCAACATTCTTAGAAATCTACCAAAATATATGTCCCCCAAACACACTCATAAACCCACCAATAGTTAAAATATAATTTATAAAATCCCATGCGCCAATAGCAAATACTGCATGAGATATACTATAACCCCAATGTGTGTCAAGAGGAAAAGGTGATGGATTTAAAATCGTATATAAAGTTAAAAACAATATCAAAAAGGGGTATCAAATGAGGAGATCAGTTCATGAAAAATAATCAAGATCAGATTAAACTGAATTCATTGTAACATATAATAACTTATTTGACCATACTCGTTCATAATCAGTACAGTAATAGAGAAATTTAATTTCAATAATAGGCCATTAAATGAAGAAGGTCAAAATATGTCCACATAGATTCATGGGTCATAGAAAACATGATAACGAAAAATTTCATTTAAACCCCGGGGGCCTATCGTATTGAGTCTCCGTTTCCATTGTGCTTCCCTCTAAAGGAGCACCTTAGATCTATCGCCACCTCTTGGTACTGGAGGGCAGGAACTAGGGGCAGGCAGAAGAGACAGCTGCCTAGGGTGCAACGATTGAGTGGCGCCAGGCAGGAGCCTCTCCTGCCTACCCCTCGTGCTACTTTGTCATTGCCTCTGCCGCTTGTCATTAGCGGCGGAGGCAATGACCGATCTAATCGCTTTGGCACGCATGCGCCGTTCGGGGGGGGGGGCGGGGAGGTGGTCGGAGTTGGCCGACCGGGTTGCCTAGGGCGCCCGGTCGGCTTGGCCCGCCCCTGGTGGAGGGACATGATCAATTAGGATAGCTCGCAGCATCGGTAAGTAATATTTATGATTAGCAAAATGTCTCACCAACGGAACATCAGATTTCCCGGTAGCCAGTGCCATACGTATTACAGATCTGTGGTTATTCATGTGGGTACAAAAAGTTGTAACACATTTTCCAATGTAATATAACCCACATGGGCACATGATGCAGTAGATCACAAAATCAGAAGTACATGATAATCTATATCGTATATTAAACTTTTTCCCAGTATGTGGGTGGGCAAAAGTATTGCCAGTAATGAAGCAACATCCGGGTTTGCCCATTCTCAGCCACGTACCTGAGCTCTCATGTTTTAAATCAGTCACCATTAATATATTCCTCAGAGAGAGTCCATGACGGTAAGCACAACTAGGGGGTGGCATTTGTGAGAAAGGCAAGACTCACCGGTGTATAGTCCATAATGCGAAAGGCAAGACTCACCGGTGTATAGTCCATAATAAATGTCTGTTCAGATTGAGTCTGTCTCTGTGTACCTTCCAATGTATCACATTGTGAATTTTTCATAGCTCTCTCAAGTTCACCTTTCAAAAATTCAGGGGAATATCCCCTTTTGGTAAATCGATCAAGCATCTTACTTGCTTGCTTGGTTGCAGTTGCAAAATCAGTGTTTATCCTTAAAGGACAAGGCAACGCAAAATATATTTTTTGCCTAATAAAAGAAACTAAAATTCTAAGCAGCTTTGCAATATACATTTATATTTATACAGTTATTTGTATTTATAATTGCTATTAGAAGCAGTGTTTGCCTGTGCTTTCTATTCTCTGCCCTGGTGGCTCAGACTGTTGAAACACAAGGCAGCAGACTGACAGACCTGACTTGCTGGAGAAGCAAGACCTTTGCAACATTGTTTAAAATGTAACAACCAGGAGTTCAGCAAATGCTGCTTTCAATATCAATTACATTTACAAATAGCGTTTAAAGCTGTACAAATTTTGAATTATTTCATATTGGAAAGTTGCTGAGAATTATGTTTTCTTTCATTATGCAAAACATTATTTTTGGGGTTGACATGCCCTTTAATACTCTCAAGAATTGCGTGTAAGGGATAGACTTAATCACCGAAGGGGGATGGAAACTATGGGTATGAAGAACCGTGTTACGGTCAGTATTTTTTCAAAATAGAGTGGTCCCCACCCCAGAGGGAGTCGGAAAAATCCTAACATCAAGGAAATCAATCCCATAAACAGCATAGTTCAAAGTAAATTTCACTGGAGTAGGCAGAGCATTAAGACAAAATGATTCGACTCCAATGTGGTCCCCATTCCAAATGATTAGACTATCATCGGTAAATGATATATATAATGTAATAACTTAATCTGATGCAATTAATGGACCCCCCATGTCAAGTTATACAAATACAGAGTGCACATAATAAATTAAGCACTCCCATGGTATGAAGTTATTGAATGCACTGCACAATTACTAACCAACCCCACTGAATAACAATATAATATTAAAAGCACTCATTAATCCCATGCTACAAGCTCCTACTGAAGCAGTGTACACTGTATAAAATCCTACTAAAGTATTTACTTACAAAAGTGTTTACATACCATAAACAAATTAAGATTAAGAGTAATGATACTGGGTTACCTTTAAAGGGGAACTATGTCGAATGGGATTCTGCTTAACTTGGCTCAGTTCTGACAGGCAGCTTGTGTTCTGAGCAGAAAGAGGTAGGAGTGGTCCAACCATTCTTCACTGACAACTCATTTTTAACCCCCACCTGCCCATCTTTCCTATCTGATAGAAAACCTATTTAAAGAAGGTGTAAAAATTCAACCCAATTCACCCTTACATTGTCTAACACAATTTTTTATTAACTCTTTATTATCGCTTATTAGAAATGAAAGAAGCCACATATCACATTTTCTTTGCTGAACCGCAGCAATCGAGCTATTTGGCACAAAGATTTAGCAACTTGAAACACAGATGCCAAGTGAGCTGGAAGGCGAGCGATTCCTTCTTCCTGTTTCTCGCCAGTGCGCATGTGCATTGGAGTGAAAAGCTGAACTTTAACAACAAGTCGGCTTTTCACTCTACTGTGCATGCGCCAGCCCAGGGATTTTCCAGACAGAAGAAAGAGGAAGGAGGAAGCTCTCACCACAGTTACCCCGGGCTGGTGCTGTTTTCTCCTAACAGGGGCACCAGCCCGGGGTACAAGGTAGGCAATTTAAGTCACTTGGGGTTGCCTAACATTTTAGCCTTTCCTTCTCCTTTAAGGTAGTCTAATAGGGCATTACCTGGAGATATTGGTATAGGGTAATGGATGCACTATTTACTTTTTTTCTGATACTTGTGTGTAAGATATACATTTTTCACTTCAGTAGTGATGAATGAAATTTTTAATAAGTTATGGATTTGCACCAATATTCCATGTTTTGCAAGTGGCAAATATTTTTAAAAACTGGTTTGTGGTTCATTTTGGCTATATAAGGAGGTGCACAGGCAGCCAGTGCAACTTAGTGGGTTGTAGTTACCGGTTAGAGCGGGAGCTAGGGGCATTTGTGACTATGATAGAAAGTGTAGGTCTTGTTAAAGCTTGATAGTTGAGTCAGTGTGGTGGAAACTGTAGACTTGTTTCCTTTTTCTGCTTCTGTGCTCACTTTGAGATCTAAAAATCGTGCTTAAGGTGTAATATAGTGACATAATTGCACCTCAATATTATTTCCGTTTCCACTTGATTGTTTGTCATAAGATTATTTGCGGTTGCCAATAATATATTTTTACTGTGACTTTTCCTAAGAAGAACAGTTGTAGCATAGAGGAAAGGAGCTTCTCTAACAAGGTATGGCAATGAATATGCTATTGCTGTGCTAAAAAACCTTTAATCTTAATGTAAATTCGCATTCCCATTCACTCCCATTCACTCCCATACACCAATACATTTTGCACATTTTTTTATGGATTCACAAATTTTTAGTAAACCAAAATGCCACAAAATCCCTCATCACTAATGTACAATATATGAAATATTTCAGAGTAGAGCCATCTTGCTTACATTTAATTCCAAGGCCTAAGGGAAATTCCACATAATTGTTTCATTTTTATCCAAACCATGATAGTGTTGTTTTACCTGGCATATGCCGTGTTACATAGTTACATAGTTACATAGGGTTGAAAGAAGACCAGAGTCCATCAAGTTCAACCCTTCCATGTAAACCCAGCACACACAAACCTAAACTGACCTATTAGTACACTCACATACATAAACCATATATACTAACATTAATACTAACTGTAGATTTTAGTAACACAATATTACTTTATTTGCTGAGCCTCTTCAATTATTGAATATCTTTTTCTTGGTATATTTGGCTTTTTTTGCATTAAAAGAAATTAAAGGGGTTGTTCACCTTTAAATTAACTTTTAGTATGATGAAGACATTTATATTCTGAGACAATTTGCAAATAGTTTTCATTTTTTATGGTTTCTAAATTATTTAGCTGTTTGTTCAAATGCTCTCCAGTTTGGAATTTCAGCAGTTATCTGGTTTCTAGGGTCTTATTTACCCTAGTGACCAGGTAATGTTGTAAACGAGAGATGGTAATATGAATAGGAGAGGGTTTGCTTTGAAAGATAAGTAATACAAAGTAACAATACAGTTGTAGCCTAGTAAAGCAAAAGTTTTTGGCTCCTGGGGGTCAGTGACTTCCATTTGAAAGCTGGAAAGAGGCAAGGAAGAAGGCAAATAACTCAATAAAATGTAAATAATAAAAAACAAACTGCAAAGTTTATAGGAATAGGTAATTCTGTAACATGCTAAAATTTAACTTAAAGGTGAACCACTTTAACCTTGACTTTGTGTTTAAAACATTTTAAATGTAGCTGTTTTTCCAGCTGATCTAGCTGATCAGCTGTAAGGAGAAATCCCATCTTTACAATATTCTTCTTTCACTTAATATTAATAGCAGAGGCCTTTAGTTGCCGTCTTTGGAAGGGAATTTCCCTAGCTAGGTCTGGATACAATTGTAACTGGGACCTTTCTTACTCAGTGTCATGGATCTTGCTTAAGGCATTATAGACTCTTCAAGATTTTTGTCATGTGCCCTACAGATTATGCCCCTTGGGACTGCAGAGTAAGGTAACCTTGGTAACCTTGCTTTGATTTCTCTGGGAGACCTTACACCCCAATGTTGTTCCACCTCTGACAATTTACAAGATATACTAATGTGTTTGTAGTGTCTACAGCCATTCTGCTTGTTGGTGTAGTTATGACTTCCTAGTTTAGGGTATCTGCTTGCTCCAGAAGGTAGAAGAGTTTTTTTCTTAAAGAGAGTCAATGTTCCCTACAGAGAAATTCAGGGATAGAGTTCCTGAGGTAAGGAGCAGTGAGATAGAAAGGTTCAAGATGAGAGAGAGCAATGGGTGCGGATGATGTAAAAAGACAGAGGCTCTGAGAGGAGCGGAGGAGACGACTAGGAACGTACAGGGAGACCAGTGAAGAAATGTAGTGAGGAGTGAAGGGCACATTAGCAGAAGGATTTTATATGCTATCATTTGCAGCCATGCTAGAGAGATTACTTTGGGGGCTGAACAGGTTCTCTCTTAGGAGAGAGCAGGAGGATCCTGCAGAGTTCAAGATTGATTGCAGGAGAGAGAGGTGGGAGTCTGGGAGGCCGGTTAATAGGAGATTGCAATAATCTAAGTGGGAAAGAAGGAGAGGGACTGGTCATAGATAACCTCCAGGCAGTGTGCTGACTTACCAGGGTTAATGGTCATCCCATCAATTGTAATGGTGACAGGAGGAGAAGGGCTCGGTTTGGGTGGGTAGGCCATGAGCTCTGTTTTAGCTACGTTAAGTTTGAATCATTTATAGCTTCTATCCTTCAGCTTCATCAGCTATGTCTCAGGATTACAATTTTTGTGCAATATTTATACATGCATGTGGATGGAGAGATGTGTGAAGCACTATGATTGGTAATTATGGTGTTTGTGGAGTAGTGGTAAATAGTAAAGGTTTAAATCTGAAAATGAAATGGTTTATGGCTAAAGCAGACATCAGGACTTGAAGTGTGCTTCAGTAATTATATTCTGTCCAAAAACCACTTCACCTGTCACACACTAGTCTGCTATTGCAAGTGGCGAAGAAGGGAAATTAATTGATATCTGAGATCATGTAATCAATCTCTTTTTTTTTATTGCCTTTAGCATCTAAAATATTGGCCATATTTAATTTATGAGAAAGAAGTGAGCCACAGCTCATATGGTGTGTCCCACTGCCGTATGAGGAAATATGTGGGTACATTTACAGTAATAACAGCATAGGCAACTCCATACACAGATTTTTCTGTGTTTTAATTTATGCAGGAATGTGGTTTTGAGAAGTTGAATAGGTGAGATTTTTTTGTAAATGGTTATGTTCCATATCTATGTCAGGAGACATAGTGAGTATTCATGCTGACTACTTGAAAATGTAGCAGCTCAGTAATCCAAAGAATTTCAGATATTTCTGTTTATATTATGAAGCTTTTTGACGATTTTGGGTGAGCTATTAATTATTATTATTGGGCTAAATTAATTATTACTATATACATGATTAGATATATGAGTGAAGTGGTAATGGGGTGCAGCTTTTATTGCTTTCTATGCAGCTTTATCAAGCTTCAAATGAGAAATTCTGCAGGTAGTCCTGAAGGATTGCTAGTCAACCACCGATCAATAAGTATATTATTATAACTGGGTCTATTAAATAAAAAAACCTTCATTAGCTGGTGCCTCAGTTTTGTAGACAGATGAAAAATAACAGTTTAGAATCTCTGCTTTTTCCCTGCCCTTATCAGCCATTTGACCTCCCTTTTGATACTAGGGGTCCTTCCTAGTGATGAGCAAATCTGTTGTGAAATGCATTGAAGTCAAGGTTCTTTTTTACTCCAAATGCATAGAAGTGCATTATCACTGCATTTTTTTTACCACTTGCGGCAAAAATTTGCAAATGATGGAACGCAGAATTTCAACACAAATCTATGCCTGGAAAAAAAAGTTCTCATTACTAGTCCTTTCCTTGTCCTTTACTGTCTTTCTTCATTTTTTCACTATTTACATATTTTAAAACTTATTTTGGATTCTTTTTACTTTTTGCTGTAATGCCCCTTTTATTTTCTATTTGGGCTTTTCTTAGCATTTCCTATTTTAGCTTGTCCCTAATAAAAGTTTCCGCAGTCCTGGCTAACTTGAATGATTCATGTTTTTCAATGCTGAAATAAAATATAAAGGTTTTGCTCTGCAACATATTTCCTTGCTTGCAAGGGGAATATACTGACAGGTATATTTGTTAAACATCCTTTTAAAGACATTTATTTTTTCTTCTGTGCTTGACCTTGTGAAAATTCTTTAGCAGTAATTATATTTCAGAGATGAATTTATACTGCCAAAATTTACACATCCAAAAATTTGTGTCTAAATTACTCATTTATAGAGTTATTTCTGCAACATAACCTTAAAGAAGACCATGTTACAATCACTGTTCTGTTCCCTTAGTGCTCACTTAGACAAATGCTAGAGATGAATCTGGTATTAATAATTATTACCAGATGCAAAAGGAAATCTTTCACAGTTGGTGGCTGAACTACCAGCAATAATAAGTTGTCATTTAGCATATTTACAAACCTCCTAGCTTTTCTGATTTGGCAACCACATTGGTCTAGTCAGTGTCTAGGTAACTGAAGTTACCCACAATCTGACCTAGTTGAGAAACTTCTTCCATTCGTAAAATTAGCTGTTCTTCTTTATCCTCACTTTGTAAAATACAGCAATTATAATTTCCTTAGTAACCTTAATTCTAACCCAGTAACCATCTCAATTCACAGTCCAGGCACATGTCAAGCAGATTCAGGCTTCTCATTTAGCCCAACAAGCTCTATGCATTTGCAAGTAGATAGCAGAGGTTACTATTATTATTATTATCATGTAATTATAAGGCACCAATATATTCTCTAGTGCTGTACAATAAATGGGTATAGTAGAAACCCAACCTTTTCCTCCTACACCATGGCTATAGCCATGCATTTAGCTCTCTAAGCTCCCTCTGTCTTGCACATGGCATAGGTGAAACTTCCAAAAACATTTTATTGAAAGACCTTTCCTTAATCTTACATTCTAGATTCCTGAACTCACTCTTTAAGGTCCTCTGTCTACCATTATTTTGTTGTTTGTGCCAATATGTACAAAGGCAGCTGGGTCATGTCTAGCCCCGTTCAATAACTTATCTATCCCATCAACCACATCTCAAACCCTGACACCAGGGAGACAGCAACCTGTTGTATTGCTGTAGCCAAAAGATTATTCTTCTTTTCTAATATTTGGATCCCCTATAACCACAATTTGTCTAGGCCTACCCCTGCTCTCCTCCCCAGAGCAACTAAAGAGACTGGTCTCCTTGTTATTAGAAAGAGCAGCCCCCTCTAGAACTGCCATTCCTGAGTTCACATCTTTCTCATAATCTGGCACTATTTGTTGAATGGGTGCATCACATGCCTATTAGCCTAAATCAGTGATCCCAAACCAGTGTCTCGTGAGCAACATGTTGCTCCCCAACCCCTTGGATGTTGCTCCCAGTGGCCTCAAAGCAGGTGCTCATTTTTAAATTCTTGGCTTGGAGGCAAGTTTTGGATGCATAAAATCCAGTGTAATTGCCATACAGGCCTTCTATAGGCTGCCAGTCCACATGGGGCCTATTAAATAGTAAATTATTGCTCTTATTGGCACCAGCAGGACATTTTTTATGCTTGTGTTGCTCTCCAACACTTTTTCCATTTAAATGTGGCTCACAGGTATAAAAGGTTGGGGATCCCTGGCCTAAATCTTGAAGTATTAGTTTGAAGCTTATTTTGATTTAGTTTTACAAAGATAATGTAAAATTAACTTACAGAACAAAAACATTTCAGAAGAATGAATTTGTCTAAAACAGGATTCCTTCTCAAAGCTTTTTTGTGTGTTTCAAAAACAAAGAAACACAAAGCAAACATAATCCATCCTATTATCTCATGACTGGTTAGTGACCAATGATTTTGCAGGAGTTTGAAGTGTAAACAAGTTCTAATAAAGGAATGCATCACATGAAACTCATTATTTATGTTTTAAATGCTTTGGGAATATAATATAAAAATATAAATGATTACATGATAACAATCCATCTCTGCCCTGTGGAGGATCACAAAACCCATTCTCAATGCCTTTCCTATCCTTGTAACTAGTATCATTTCCCCTTTAAAGTAAGTACAATAACAGGATTGGGCTGAGTTGAGTTGAAAAAAGCACAGATCTGTCAACTTGAAACTTTTGCATAATATGAAATAGTATGAAATCTTAAGAAGTTGGACTTGAATAGGAAAAAAAGGTCTACTACAAAACAGCAAATGAACCACCATTATACTACATTAACTATTAACTATAATATTGGTGTGTGGGCAGCCATCTCAGTACATTGTGCCTAATTTTGAGCTTTCAGAAAAAGCCAGCGCTACACATTAGAACTGCTTTCAGATAAGCTATTATATCTCCTACTCCTACATGTAACTGGAGAAGTCCTGAGTCAGATTTGGATTTTTTCTATTGAGTGCTATTCTCATAGGGAGCATATTTAGCAATGCTGCTGCCAGGGAGCTGCTATCTTGTTACCTTCCCATTATTCTGCTGATCAGCTCCTGGGGGGGGGAAAGGGAGGGGGTGATAGCACTCCAACTTGCAGTGCTGCAGAAAAGTTTGACTGAAGTTTATCAGGCCACAAGTCACATGACTGTAGGCAGCTGGGAAACTAATTCTATTGGAGAAGTGCTATTAACTGATGCGTTTTATAAAAAACATTTTTCCCGTTGCAATATTCCATTAAGGAGCGCCCCTTACTGCACATAGACTTGAAGATATTCACAGACAATAGAGATCTGTTATTTTGAGTCATGATATATGAAAGGCTACATTCACATACTAGTTACTAATGTTGTTTTACTCATTTGTATTGATCATATATTCTACACTGTGAGTTTCAATCATGTATACATTTTTTTTAACTGTACAATAAATTACCGGTAGTATAACACTATACCATAATCTGGCATTTTTGCTCAGACAAGCTTTATAAACACAGAGAAACTGTAATGTGGGAAAAGCCACAGCACATAGCCAGCAACCACAATCCAGCCAGTCACACATCATCTTGCATCAGCAGAAAGAGGGTAGCAAAACAGAGATTTCAAGTATTCAAAACTGAAGAAAACTGAAGCACCTGTTATAGCAAAACTGCTTAGATCTGTGCCAATAGATACATATACCTTTACTCTGGTTATCAACCACATATATATACCTGGATTAAGATTGCAATTGTCTAATCCATTTCCCAGTCTTATTGTCCCCTTCATACTTTACTCTCATCTTAAAAAGCAGGTATACCCTTTCTGTTCAAAAAGTTTTTAACAAAAAATAGAAAACCAGACATTTCAATACTAAGTCAATTTTTTTTTTAGTATTAAACAATGGTATTACATATTTTGTATGCAACAGATTCCCCTAGGTTTTTTAGTATTAGCCACATGGAGACATCATGTAGAAGACCTTACTTACTTACATACACTTACAAATAGTGATGAGCGAATTTTTTCGGCAGAAATGGATTCGCAGTGAATTTCCGCATTTCGTTTTGTGTTTCGCAAATTTTCTTGCCATTTTGCCATTTTTTTTGCCAAAGTGAAACAGGACAGATTCGCTCATCACTACTTACAAACATAAACTATATATATCAACATCAATACGTATTGTAGATTTTAGTATCACAGTAGCCTTGGATATTATGCGTGTTCAAGAACTCATCTAGGCTCCTCCTAAAGGCATTAACAGAATCTGCCGTTACCACATCTCTAGGAAGGGCATTCCACAACCTCACTGCCCTCACCGTGAAAAACCACCTACACTGCTTCAAATGGAAGCTCCGTTCCTCTAATCTAAAGGGGTGGTCTCTGGTGCGCTGATCATTTTTTATGGGAAAAAAACATACCACATCTGTTTATAAGCCCCTCAAGCCCTCATGGAGGAGTATGCACAAGATCCTGCACCTGCAACTTATTATGAAAGCACCCAGTCTTGTTTCTAGGCTGCTGATGACAAACTTCAACAGCCAACATGCAAAACACAAACCATGTTTAGCCACCATTATTTTCTTTATTTTAGTGGAATGCATCAAGTATAATGATGATGGTGCTTTCATTTTTCTGGAGTAGCAATTTCATTGGACAGGAAATATATGTCATACATGCTTGGGCCCTTGATCAGCAATCTGGCTACTATGTATAAACTTTAGCAACCAAGGGAAAGTTGTGTTCACCACTACATTTTTAAACATTAGGTGGGGGTGCAATGAGGCTGTAACCACCAAAATCATACAGACAGCAACAAGACGTTCTCTGCACTCACTCATTCTCAATCAAGACATTCTGTGCATTAAGCTACCAAGCAATGCCCTCCCCTTTAAGGAAAACAGAAATCTTCAAAGCTAGCCAACTACATCAAAGCCATTCCTACACTCACTTTCATCTAATTCATTAAGAATTCTACTGCTTCAGTATACATTAAACAAGTTTTACCTGCAACTTGCTTGCTTTCAAGGTTAAAATCCCCAAATGGTTGCCCCTTTTATTGGCTCTACTGGGATCACCTGACTGTAGCTCGGAAGGGTGGAGGCTACTTATAACCTTTGTATCCTACTGTAGCAATGTTTTATATGACCACTGACTGTTATCAGCCAGCTTTGATGTTGGAAATATTGAATTCTTGACTTATTTTTCTTGATTCAACACTTTATTTAGTTTTTAAAAAAGTGAAAAAAATCTGAGTAACGCAATTGTCTAAAAGGTAAAAAGGGCAGGTACAACAACACAATGAGTGATTTCAAATGTAACATGACAGTTTATAAATAACACATAGTCAAAAGGGATAGTATTAGTGATGCGCAAATCTGTCCCGAAATGCATGTACCTTGCAGCTTTTTGACACATGGGACTTTTTTGATGCGACTGCACCATTTTTTACGTGGTTGCGCCCCTTTGATGTGACTGTGCCCCTTTGGCACGACTAACTTTGCATTCAGCATTTATCATTATTGTTCCATAACATCTTTTTTTTTTAAATTTTGCTGGGGTTACATACCACTTTAGCTTATATAATCCGCTTTCTGTAGTAAGAAAATAAGTATACAGTATATCAGCATATTTTCTTTTAGATATGGCTGTTTGTACTTTTGTATTCCACAGGATGAATTCCTTTCTACAGTTGCAGCTAGACAGGAATAGCTAAAATTTAGTGAATTTTATGATTTTATCTGTTGAGTTTTTAGTCCTGCCTAGCATCTGTTATTAACTGTGAAAAACTGCAAGTGTTCTGTATCACATTCTGAATTTTTACACTCCAAGATCTAACTTCCAAACTGAGGGTTTTAATATAAGTTTGGTACTCCCATTTGTGCTGTAACAGCCTCAGTTCTAATCATTCCAATGATAGAAACACAGTTTGTTTTCCAGTTCATTCCAGACATTCAGTTGGGTTAAAGTTAGGGCAGTTATGATGCCCCAAGGCTGCCCCCATTGGTCACATGCTGCCCTAGGCCCGGGCCTTTGTGGCCTCTCCACAAATCCGGGCCTGCATAGAACACAAGTGACATTCAAAAAACTGCAGTTTGCATGTTGTCCTGCAACACACATAAGATAAAATGTTTCTATAAAATAAATCAGAACCCATGACTCCCTATCACCAACCCTTACACCGCCTAATGGCAGTACTAACACCTTATTTTGTGTAACATTTAAATTGTGCGCTAGAAATTATGATACATGACAAATCAGTTTAATGTAGCTTAAACTTCTGAAAATTCTAATTTTGATAAATCTACCCCTTAAGCTCTTAGCAAATCGGCATTAGATAGACAGTACTAGATAATTTCTTGTTTTTCAGTTTGTTCTCTTCTAGGTGTAAGGATTAAATGTTTTTAAAAAAACAAAATAAATACAACTAATATAGGACGAAGCAACATTTTGCTTTTGCAAGCTGTGTTAATAAAAGGCAGTGCTTAAAAGAATTTTTAGTGTCAATGAGTCACTGGTTTCCTTGGATATAAATTTGAGATTCAACTTACTGGACAGGATCAACTTACCTAGTTGGCCAGTGAAATAACAGGCATTTACCATAAAGAGTTTTGTTAGACACTTTTGCAGATTAAATACATTTTTACAGTGTCACAATTTATTTTATCTGCAAAAGTGTCTAACAAAACTCTTTACTGTAAATGCCTGTTATTTCAGTGCCCAACCAGATATCAAATTTATATCCAAGCAAACTGTGACTCAAGGGACACTAAAAGGGCTTTTAAGCACTTCCTTTTATTAAATGGTTTCCATGACACAGCTTGCAAAAGCAAAATGTTACGTCCTCCAATATTTTTTTTTATTATATATATTTTTATGAAAATGTTTTTTTTATATGAAGCAGGGTTTTACATATGAGCTGTTTTGTCTAGACACCTACATTGTTCTGGGGCATACTTTTCCTTTATTGTGTGTATAGGGCATTCTAGAAATATAACTACAATCCCCACCAGACCTATATAGACAATGGAAAGTGCATGAAAGGGAAAACATGAAAATGTATTTTAGTATGAATTTCTAAATGCCAAAATATAAATATAAAGGCACCAAGCTCCACATTCATAAGAATTTCCTGTTTATTGTAAGCAAACTAAGAAATAGCAGTGAGTGCATGTAGCAAAACACTATCAAGAACATATAGGGACAGATTTATCAAAATGTGAGATTAGAGTTTATCCCAAAACACACCCTCTTTCTATTTATTCATATGGAATTTTTAGAAGTGTATTTATCAGTGGGTGAAAGTTAGTGGTGAGTTCACCATTTAATAAACAGACTTCTAAAATATCCCATAGCAATGAATAGAAGGTAGGGGAGTTTTTCTGCGGTAAACTCTAATCTCACATTTTGATAAATCTGCCCCTTAGTATTCATTTGGCATTTCCACAATCCATTACTCTGGAAACTCTGGAAACTGCAGATTTAACTGATTACATACCTCATATTTACCACTAACACAAGTGTAGTTATTTGAAAATAAGTTTTACATCTAATTTCTATAATTATTAGTTTGCTAGGTGATACCTAATATAGCACCTGCTTTCTTAAAGGAAATTTATACCCACAGAATGAACACTTTAACAAAGTTTATATAATAAAGCATCTTACTAAATTGTCATATACAGTACATAAGTAAATATTGCCCATTTACGTCTTTTACCTTGAGCCACCATTTTGTGATGGTCTGTTTTCTTCCTTTAGAGATCACATGACAGGAAATAATGGAGATCTAACTGTAACAGGAAGAAGTGTGGGAGTTCTATCCATTTATTGGCTAACGTAACCCGGCATGCATGTGTGCCCTTGGTTGGAGTGTGAGCAGAGTGAATTAAATAAGCCAGAGCTTAGCCCATAATACTTAAAGCAGACATGTAAAAAAACAAGAATGTGTCATTAAATTATACTCACCTAAATTTAGAGGGTATATGCTGAGAAAATATGTGTTTCAGGATGACTTATTGAAAATTTCTGTTGTATTTTCTGCTGCCTCCTTTCCCAGGTTGCGCAGGAGAGCCTGCGGCACATATTGCTTGCACTGTAGGGTAGAAACCAATCAGCAACTAGGTGGACCTGATAGGGAACTGAAGTTTGTCTTTGCTTGTATGAATGCAGGACTGTGATTAGCTACCCCCTCCTTTTGCTTCTGGAAGGGACCGTTAAGACACGCTGACCCCTCATTTAAACCTTTAACTGACAAGCATGTAGGCTGTACCTGCTTGTCAGAAAAAGGCTCTTCTGCCAAACACATACCCTGTACATTCTTGGGCAGATACAGTTTACTCTCTGCAGAGAGTCAGGAGCAATGACAGCATCCTTGGCAATAGTCCTGCAATAGTATTGTAGCAGGACCGACCTCCAAGCAGCAGATTTAAGCTTTGCAGATTGGTACTTTGGTCTTTACCCATGTTGGATGCATAAGAATGTGTACTTTCCAAAAATATATGGTTTTCAGGTGTTGCTGTACAGTTAGGGGTCTTACTACACATAATACACAACGGGGGGGTCATACTTGAAGATAACACTAATGCACTCGTTTCTATTTGGGGCCGTATATATCACATACTTTGGTAAATCTATGCACATTGGGCATCAAACTGTTCAGTAGACCTTTGGCATTCATATTTAGAGTGATGTGTTATTGTATGAGAGCTTTGTCTCAAGCTTTAAGAGCTGAATTTTGGTTTTTTGAATCAGAAACTCAGCTTTTCTAGTGCAGAGAGTGCAATAGCTCTTTCTGCACTACTGATGCACCCTGCCCCAGCACCCCCTCCGAAGTGGAAGAGGTAAGCGTGGAGCAGGCAAGGAGGGCTGGCTGTAGTGTGGGCCAGTTGCTATTTTTGTAGTGCTCAAACTAACCGACACTCTTGAGTTTACCAGCTACTACAGATGGTATACAGCCATTTTTTTCACACAGAAAAGAGAATAAAATTGCCAGTGCTTCACTTTAGCCCTTTATATATATTTTATAAAAATTGGGGTGTTAGTGCCACATTTTGGCTCATCAATGCCCCTCATTTAACATGAGTCCTTTACTGCCTAAAGTGTACTAAATATTTAAGTTAATTTAAAAACATATCATGCTCATTGTTGCTAGGGGGTTTAATGTTTTTAAATTAACTTCAATATTTAGTACACAGTAGGCAGTGTAGGACTCACATTAAAAGTGAGGCATTGACATAGCAAGTGAACTTACATTGGACATATTTTGGCCAATATGTGGCACTGACTCCACAGTTTATGTAAAATGTATTTAAAGGTATTAACACAGGCTGAACATGTTTTTTTTCTCTTCTATATATTTATAGAGACCTGCAATGTTCAGGGTATAGTTTGTCTACAATAAATTACTTCCTAAAGCCTCATAGCATATTATATAAGACTATAAGGGGCCCATTTACTAATGTTTGTATTTTTTGATGCAATACATTTTTGTGCGCTAAAACTCAATTTTTTAAAGAAAATAGTGCTTGTAATTTTGGAGGTTTTTGTGTTTATGTTCAAGTGTCAGCACAAGAAAAATAAGGAAAAGAAAAAATTGAGGTTTTCCTGCTCTTTTTGTTCCACATTTGAATTCATTTGTTTACTTCATTTAATTAATTTGCTCAACATTGGTGGTTTTAGTGGAAATAAGAATCAGTTAATAAGAATTTCACATGCTTGCACAGTGAAAATAGCTTTTGCTTGGACCTTTGGCACTTGAGTAAAGTTTCACATTTTTTCAAAACAACCAGAGTGCTGCTGTTTTCATCATTTTTAGTGGAAATAAGTTTATTCGTGGTTTGAAAAACCTAAAAAAAAAAAATTAGCATTTTGATAAATCTGCCCCTAATGGCCATATGGGTTACTATTATGATCTTTCCAAAGATTGTTCATCCATTTCATTAACATTAAGAGCTGAATTGTCAGATATGCAGGTAGAAATCAAAGAATTCTACTCCTATCTGATGATTCAGCACTAAACCTTTGTTGGAGATTGGTCACCTTCAAAGGCACCTGATCACAAATTTTCCATCCTGTCCAGTTGATGACACAGCCAATATCCAAGGTTTTTGTCGGTCTGTCACCATAAACATACTGACCACTGTACGAAACTTTGTTGCGTACAACATACCTCCCAACTGTCCTGATTTTCGCGGGACAGTCCTGATTTTAACAGCTCAGCCCACAGTCCTGGATTCTTCCTGAAAAGTCCCTCATTTTGATCTCCTGCACTGAATGCTAAAAAAGATACAATGTTTCTCAAACTTAATTAAATAAGTAGAGCTCAGAAAAGTTAACAGGCAACCCCTGCACTTAGATACAATTGTAACTAATAAGCTAACCAGGTGTCTTGGGGCAACTGAGGCTTGCAGCTTAAAGGAGAAGGAAAGGTTAAAACTAAGAGGCAGATTTACTAAGACACGAACGCTCTGAGCTTTCATTCTAACGGTCTGAGCGTATTTTCGCTGAATTTTTGTACACTTGCGTGACTTTTTCGACGCCTGAGTGGCTTTTTCGTACATTTGTGCGTCTTTTTCGTACGCTTGCACGAAAAAATCGAAAAGGTTTTCCTGCTGTTTACAATCGTTCAGTACAAAAATTTTGTGACTTTCGGATCGCCAATACGATATTATCGTGACTAATACGATTTTTCCGTAAGCATATTCGTGATATTTGCGATCTTCAGAAAATTTCGTATCCAATCCGAATTTAATCAAACTCGTTTTTCATGAATGTGCCCCTAAGTAAGCTTTATCAGAAAGTTCTATGTAAATACAGCCATAAGCACTCACAGAGTCCTCTATCAAAAGAAACACAGGATTTCTTGTCTCCCTTTTTGTAAACATGTTGCTTGGGTGTCTTACTTCCTCACTCAGAAAGATCCTTCAATCCTTGGGCGAGAGTCTGCAGCTCTCTCCCCTCTCCTGCTCCCCCTTCCCATAAGAATGCTAAGAACCCCCTCCCCACTCGCTTAGGAATGTGTGGGTGATCTGAGCTATAACAGCTAGCTGCAAGCAGGAAGCTACTTAAAATGGCAGCTGCTGTCTTAAGCAAACGCAGAAAGTTTCTACAGCTGTAATGCAGAATAAATATATAGTTCTAGGTGGCACTAATGTGGAGAATCTATTGGCAGTAAAATGCCAAAATGACTTTCCTTCTCCTTTAAAGGGCAATTTCACCTTTTTTAGTAAAACTGTAATAATATGTAAAACAAGACCTCAAAACCCCCAGAAATTTTGTAAAATGGGAGTGATACTTAGGGGGTGTGGTAGTGAAAATAGGTGCGGCCAAAAAAATGTTGCTGTGCTACTCACACCATTTCTTGTCACCCCTCTTTATATTTGGGAGGTATGGCGTTCAGTAATATTGGCATGTGTTTAGCTAAATTAAATCTACAAGGCACCTAGTAAAATAGACATTGTCCAATGATTATTTATTTAAAATCTTTATAACTAATAAAATTATATAGAGTAAATGAAATACCCTATTATATTCTCTGACCATAGAAGGATTACATATGTTTAGTTCTTACTTTATAAATATTAGTTTCCCTTCTCTTTAGTATTTATTACTGAAAAATGTGTTTGCTTAATGTTACTGAATTAATACACTTATTGTTAGGTAAGAAAAAACTAACACAGTGGTGTCATGGAATGTATAACACCAGAGCTTTAGGTGACTTGGTTACAATACAGTTTAGAAGAGAATGTAATACATGCCATTTATGTTAAACATTATTGGTGTTAAGTTATATAGTAAATATTTGCACAGGACACACTAACTATTATACAAATGCCAACTGACTTTATGTTTTCAAACTGTACACTACAAATAATTACTTTATTTCTTTTATATATATTCCATTAACAATTCAGTGCTTCAAAAGCACTTAATCATAGGCTTCTAAAGCACTAAACATGTTATAAGTGACTGAGGTTTTTTGAGTGCCTAACACCTTGTTTTGATGTTGATGTATCAAGAATAGGAGACTTCTGGATTTATACATCACTGTGAGCATCCGCTACCACTTAGAAATTGTATGTATATCTTTATTTATAAAGCGCTACTTATGTACGCAGCGCTGTACAGTAGAATACATTAATATAAACAGGGGGTATTAAAATAGATAAATACAAAGTATTACAAAAAGCACAAATAAATAAAAGATACAATTGTAATAAGATAAGAGTCAAAGACACAAGAGGATGAAGGTCCCTGCCCCGTAGAGCTTACAATCTATATGGGAGGGTAACTTACAGACACAAATAGGCAAATATAAGTGCTGTAGGTCACAGTGGGTGACACTACAATATAAGTGCTAGTTCCCTGGTCAGGTGCTGGGTGATTGCTCCAAAAGATAGTCTTTAAGTTTAGTTTTAAAAAGGCTGAGGGAGGATTCTCTCCGGAGGAAATCAGGGAGGGCATTCCAAATGTAAGGGGCAGCAAGGCAGAAAGGTTTAAGGCGGGAAACAGCAGTAGTAGTGGGGGGTGCAACCAAACGATTGCTCTGCGAGGAACGAAGTAGTCGGCCAGGAACGTACGGAGACACAAGGGAAGAGATGTAGAGAGGAGCAGAGGAATGGAGAGCTTTGAAGTGAAGGAGTTTGTAAAATATTCTTTGTTTAATAGGAAGCCACGATAAGGACTTTAGCAGGGGAAGGGCCTGAACTCTCCTGGATGAGAGGAGGAGAATTCTGTCAGCAGTATTTAATATAGACTGTAGGGGGGAAAGTCGGGATAGGATGAGAGCATGCATGAGCAGCCTAGCTGTTGCAGTAGAGACAAAGGAACGGATTTTGCCAATATTGCGCAGGAAAAAGTGACAGGTTTTGACAGTGGTGTTAATATGGTCAGAGAAGGAGAGACAGGAGTCAAAGATCACCCCCAAACAACGCGCCAAATCGACCGTGTTGATGAGGGTGCCTTCAATAGAGATAGAGAAGGGAGGGGTAGGACCAGGCTTAGGCGGAAAGATCATTAGTTCAGTTTTTGTTAGGTTCAGTTTGAGGTGGCGTTGATTCATCCAATTGGAGATGGCCAGGAGGCAGTTAGAGATTTGAGTCTCAGTTTCGACTGTTAACGAAGGGGTCGAAAAGTAAATTTGGGTATCATCAGCATACAGATGATATTTAAAGCCAAATAAATGGATAAGATCTCCCAAAGACAGTGCGTACAGGGAGAACAAGAACGGGCCAAGTACAAAGCCTTGGGGTACCCCCACATTAAGAGGAACTGGAGATGAGGTTTTGTTAGCATAGGAGACAGTGAATGAATGGTTAGAGAGGTAAGAAGAGATCCAGGATGCAGTCTGACTACGGAGACCAATCGAATGCAGAATTTGCATCAGGAGGGAGTGGTCAACCGTATCAAACGCAGCCGATAGATCTAGGAGGATTAGTATAGAAAAGTGACCTTTGGCTTTGGCAACCTGAAGATCATTCGTAACTCTGCACTAGTAGAGTGCACAGGCCGAAAGCCAGATTGCAGCGGGTCCAATAAATTATGTGCATTAAGAAAGTTAGTAATGCGGGAGAAGACAATACACTCTAAGATTTTGGAGGCAAGCGGTAGAAGTGAGACAGGATGGTAGTTAGAGTGACAGGATGGGTCCAGCGTGGCCTTTTTAAGGATAGGCTTGACACAGGCCTGTTTGAAGGAAGAGGGGACACTTCCAGAAGTCAGACAAGAGTTGAAGATTGAGTAAGAGCTGGAGTAAGTTCAGCAGCACAGTGTTTAAGCAGAGAAGAAGGCATAGGGTCTTCTTTGGTATCACCTTGGAAATAAATAATGTATGTAGGAGAAGTAAGGGTTACAATCCATGGCATTTAATAAGTTAAGGGCAACTGGTCTGAGTCTAAAGAAACAACTTAAGAGTAACTGGTTGAGGTCTGAAGTAATATAGAAAGAAAAAGAGAATAAACAAGTAAATGTTTTTATTTTGTTTTAACTGCTTTGCACTATTTTGCACTAAACTACTCTAATGTATTTTATTGTGTGTGATGTTTTAACACAGTGGCTATAATATCCACTATAGTGGTTAGAAAAACTGAAAAAGTTAAAGTTTTTTACTGAAAAGATTTTTTCTAAAATAGATAAGTTCTATAAAGTTTTTTTATGTGGTTTTGTATAATCTATGCTGAATACAGGGCAATTTTAGACCCCGGAACATGTATGTTTTAAGAATTGTTATAACTTATGCTGAATACAGGGTAATTTTAAACCCTGAAATGTGTATATCTTAAGAATTATTATAATATATGCTCACTATAAGGTATAGCATTAACCCTGCACACTGTATATGAGATATGCTGTTTGGTATAAAAGGGAAGTGACATCAGCACACAATACCTCCTCTGATGAAGCACTTTGTGCGAAACGCGTTAGGAGAGGCACTAGGATGTACCCTGTCACTGTGTGGTATAGTATACATTTGAATTTGTTTTGTATCATGTTTTGAAAAAATCTCTGAGCCATTAAAATGTGGTTTTATTTTCACTGAATTTTTTGCTGTTATTTCTAGATAACAAGAGGTGAGGGGAACCGACAATAGAAGCCGGGAATACTACCTCTGAGGTGTTGTAAACTCTACACTGTGATAAGAAGAGTACCATTCAAGGAAAGAAAGGGTCTGAGGTGACTGACGCTTGTACCATCTGATTAGTGCTACTTAAGAGATTGTGCAACACTGAGTCAATACACAGTTATCATTTTGTTTTAAGTGCCACTAGATCCCAAATGATTTGTGTGTGTGTGTCACAGTGTTGGTTAGCACTTCCTCCACAATTACAGCGTGGGCCTAACAAAGAGGAAAGGTAAGGTTAGGGTAATGACCCCTATGAAGAAAAGCTGAATTCAAAATATGAGTATATCTTGGTATGGTTAGGTATGTAAACTGCTCTACAACCAAGATAATAAACAATGTTTCTTCTAAGGTGTGGGCTTGTTTATGTGCTCAATAGTTTTGGGCTGAGCACACAGATTCAAACAGAGAGCACACATAAATGATAGCTGACAAAAAATCCTTCTCCTACTATTCAACATCAATTTAAATTCTCCATGAAGATAACATGCAGACTTCGCCAAAGAAGTGAATCTTATAATGTATGGGCATCTTTGAAGGAAAGCTTTTGAAGGAAACTAATATTGCACTCTAGCTAATATATTTTCATAGTGGATTATCCAAAGTGTGTATTGACTCATTACAAGCACTTATCAATTTGGATTAATTACAATTGTTCTCTACAATTGTTCCCTTATCCGGAAACCCATTATCCAGAAAGTTCTGAATTATGGAAAGGCCATCTCCCATAGACTCCATTATAAGCAAATAATTCTAATTTTAAAAAATGATTTCCTTTTTTACTCTAATTATAAAACAATACCTTGTACTTGATCCCAGCTAAGATATAATTAATCCTTATTGGAGCCAAAACAAGCCTATTGGGTTTATTAAATATTTAAATGTTTTTTAGCTGACTTAAGTTATGGAGATCCAAATTACAGAAAGATCTTGATAACAGGTCCTATACATGTAAAGGAAAAAATAATTAAACTTTGCAATGTACATTTATTACAACGTTTCAGCGGTTTTTACATTATTTGTGCTTGTAATCGATATTGAAAATAGTGTTTGTCTGTCCCTTTTCTATCCCCTGCCCTGGTAGCTCTGACTTTGGAAACAATGTAACACAAGTCAGACCTTTTGCAACATTTTTTAAAAAGTCATAACCAGGAGTTAATGGGATTCTGTCATGATTTTTATACTATAGTTTTTATTACTATATTACACTGCTCACATTGCAAATGATTTGTTCTACCATTTAAAATATTATTTTAAAATGTAATATTGGTGCGTAGGCAGCCATCTCAGTGCATTGTGCCTGAGTCTGAGCTTTCAAACGGGGCCAGCGCCACACAATAGAACTGCTTTCAGATAACCTATTGTTTCTTTTGCTCACTGTATTCAAGGACTCATGACTTGCTGAGCCAGACTTGGATTTTTACTGTTGAGTGCTATCCTCATATCTACCACTAGGTGGACCATGGGAGCATGTTTAGCAATGCTGGTGTAAGTGAGCTGTTATTTCTCTACCTTCCCATTGTTCTGCTGATCTACTGCTGCATTTCAAATTTCTGTTTGCTCTTTTGAAAAACAGATTCTGTTGGAGAAGCTCTATTAACTGATGCATTTTGTAAAAACATGTTTTCCCATGACAGAATCCCTTTAAGGAAATGCTGCTTTCAATAGCAATTACATTTACAAACAGCTTTCAAAGAGCTGACACTTTGTAATGAATGCATTTTGGAAAGTTGCTTAGAATTATGTTTTCTTTTATTAGGCAAAAATGTATTTCTTGGGTTGACATGCCCCTTAAATGACATGTCTTACCTTAGCATCACCATATGCTCTGTCTAAATAGGCAGGGCATTGTCAGCCGACAACATGAAACAGTTGAGAAAAGGTGTATATTTTTAGATAGTGAGAAGATATATAAGGTTAATGCAATAAACTCATAGTACAAAGTTAATTTAGGAACTGAGGCAAATTGGAGACAGTTTCAAAGGGATCTCACTAGGACAAAATGTTGAAATTGATGTTTGTATCTTTTTTCAGCCTCCTCCAGTTTGTAACTATAGAGTTGTTAAATTACAAATGATGATGAGATATTACCCCTAAATAGCATTCTGAGATCAGCTCAAGGGATTAGGCTTGACAAAATTCAGTTTACCTCTCCCTCAAAAAATCTAGAATATTAACAGGGTTGGATTGAAAGAGTAAATAGATAATGTCAGACTGCTTCCTGCAGTGTTCTACATTCATTTCACTAAACTGGGTCCAGGCTAGTGTAGCATGTAGTAACTTGCCTGCAAAGTGTTGACATGTTTCTGCCCACTGGTGTCCTTTGACACTGGGATCCATTAATAAATTAGCTTAGACACTTTTTGCATTACTTGTCCAGAATGTTAATCTCCACTTTAGTGAAGCAGCACAGATATTAGCAGATCTCTGGGTTAAAGAATTGGAAAAAATCATAGTTTTTTTGATTGCCTTCATCACAGCCAGATATACCTGTATTGCTCAAAAAAATCTGATGGCATAATGATTGTGTTTAAATGACAATATGCATAACAGATATGTAAATTACAAATAAAAAAAAACCATGTAAAAAGCATTAGAGTAGCTTGAACTTCAAACACACAGCAAGGAAATGGAAATAACTAGTTTAGCCTTGAAATACTCTGTGTTCATGAAAAACATTTATAAAGAAATTCTGTGAAACAACATCAAGATGCTTAGAAACATGAATTTCAGGATTTTCCATTTTCCACAATTTCAGTACACTCTACCATGCATCACATTAAGCATAGAATTGAGTGTTACATTTTAGTACAGTACTGTGTGATGAACTGTTTATGCTTAAACACTGAATCAGGAGTAAAATAATATATTTCTTGTGAAAGGTCAAAAACACATGCCTTATTTGGCATCCCCAAAGAGCTTGTTTCATGCTTGTGTGGCTCACCAACACTTTTTACATGTGAGTGTGGCTCATGAGTAAAAAAAGGTTGGGGATCCCTGGTCTAAGGCATGTACCTGCCCTTTTATTCATTTTGTGGTTATCCAGGGTTTTCATTTATACCCTTGACATTTTTAAAGCATTGACTTGCCAATTACAACCTTTAACTTTGCATAGCACTAAATATTTGTAATGTTAACTAGAGTTTAATGTACTTCTGTGACATTGAAAAACCTAATTTTATCTACACTGAAATATTCTACAAAGCATGACATCAAATTGTTTTAATTGTTTTTATTTCTTCTTAGTAGTGTGATCTTAAGGTATAAGGGCTACTGTTAAACAGGCTACTGCGTTTATACTGAGAAACTGACACTTGGAACAGAATTTGGCAAAAAAGCATCCTCATGCACTTTGACACAAAAGTCCAGTATGTGTGTCTTCACCCAGGTCAATGCAACTCAATGGTGTCTGGGTGCATACACACCCTGTGTGGCAGTAGCCTAAGGGCATCGGCCAGCTGAAAGTGGTGCAACATGAATAAAGAGGGTTGTCTTAGTCAAATGTCATGATATTAAATCTCTAACAGACACGATCCTGTCCTGTACTAGGCTTAATTCAGCAAAAATACTTTTCGGTTTTGGGCCCTATTGATAAGGCATTAAAGCAGGAATATTTCCATGCATTTTTGTGGAAATGCTCAATTGTAAAAAATGAAAAAGTTAATTTTGATATCGCAGAGAGAAAATAAAAATTATTAGTACTAGAAAGTAAATAGTAGAGATTTCATTATTGAGACAAAACTATCTATAGATAGGAAATTTCTTATGATTTTTTTCTCTCATTTTGAAAAAAAAAGGTTTTTTTTGGTCCCTCGGGAACTATTGGAATTTCACCAGGAAGTGGGGAACAAATGTCATCATACTATTCTTAGAAAAGCATTTCAAACTCCATTATGAATAAAAGGAAATGAGAAAAGCGTTTGGATTAGAAATGTGTTAGGGAAAAATGTTTTGTCTAAATAGTATTTTCATAAATATGACATGTAGGAAAAAAATTGGAGAAATTGTAAACTACAATTATGTTGCCTGTTGCTGTGATATTTATCCACACTAAATTTGAGCTGACTTTTCTATAGGCAGGACCCTTTCTTCCATTTAGTTGCCAGTATACAAATGCTTGCAGTATGTAGCATTCAACCAAATTTTACAACATTTTTAGAATGTGTTTTATTAATAGGGCCTATAATGTAATTGACAAAATTTATATGGCTTCAAAAATATTTTTATTTAAACATCCCTCCTGGGCTGGTTGCTTTTAACTTGCGATAAAAATTATCAACATTCTAAATCAAGCTTTTAATGAAATTTAAGTTTTTTTGCTGCAAAAAAACGCAAATTCAAATTCAAGTTTCTGCAACGTTTATTTTTTAGATTTATTGAGTACAAAAAAACTCAAACTCAAAACATTTGGGCATCTAAAACCAAGTTCATGTAGAAGTCAATAGCTATTTTTCAATTTTGAAGATTGATTTGAAATTTGGCATACACAAGTGAAAATGATGGGTAGAATGTACATATCTAGGAGGCAATAGAAGGGGGGCATTGGGCATATACCTCTTCTGCTGACCCCTGGTTAAGCATTCTGTAATTGAAGCTGCCTCACTGCATACCGATAAGCTCATCATCTTTGCAACCCATCCCACCCCCTGCACATTCCTGCATGGACCCCCATGTAATTTTAAATTTACATCTTTTTTTATGTTACAACTGGCCTGTGCAAAATGATGGTGTTTTAACATTGTTTATATAATAATGAAATTATATAGAGGCATTGTATTTGGTGAGTTTATCCTTTGTTCTGAAGTCTTGTTAAAGGACAATGAAAGGTTAATATAAATTAAAAGTAAGTCTAAAGGCATTCTTTTTAAGTACTTACTGCATATCTAAATTCCCAGATCCCTGCTTGCTTCTCTGAGATATGGTGCTGGCAGCCTACAGCAGTGTGAAGACTACAGTGACATCACTGAAATCTCTCTCCCCATCCTGTAGGTGCCAGCGGCAGCCTTCCTATTCTCTGAGCAGGTGTGTAACTTGATCCTGTCTCCTGTTCTGACCTACACATGCCCACCAGCCAATCAGAAGCAGATCTGGCAGAGGGGAGGGGAGGGAATGAAACACATGTGCAGTATGAAGCAAGGAGGGAAAGGAAGGGAGAATACCTTTTTAGAGATGGCTGCCTGTTCTAGAAAATGTGAAGTAAGTGTGACTGAGTAAATATTTGATTAGGTGAGCCAAAAGTGTGGCGTTTTTACTAAACAATAGGAGGACTATTGGGCAGTATGCTTTTTAAATTTTGACTTGCATTCTCCTTTAAGACTTTAATAAATTTATAATGTTAACATTGTAACATAGCTAGCCTTGCTATCCGCTTGCTGCACTTTTTTTGCTGAAGGAGAATAGCATGATTTTGTATGAAAAGCGTTCAGTGACTGACTGATTAGTTTTCTTTAGCATCATTGCCTTACCCAAGTGCTATTCTTTTAATATAAAAACAAAAAATATCTCTCAGCATTCTATATCATTTCTCATTTATATAACCCATATTAATTCTCAGCCAATTAGCTATTGGCTTCATTTCTTTTTCTTGTGATGGGGATTGGGTTGTTTTCCTTTAGAATAACATTTTGTTAAATGGGACCCTCAAACCTAGGAAGAACATCAGAGAATGACAATGTTTCTGTATTTGTAAGCATAGTGAAAGCAAAATAGGAACCCAGAGTTCATTTGTATCCTAACCAGAAACTGGATATTTATTTAGAGAATTAGTTTAGGCATGGCGATATGCACCAATCCTATTAAAGACAGCACAGATTTGAACCAAGACCTCAGCAGAATAGACCAACGAGACAGGTGTTTGGCAGATGTAATAAAATAGTGATTTAGAAGCAGGAAGAGGTAAGCACTGCATTATCACTAATTCACTGCTTTTGTGAATACAAAAGTACTGATGGGATGTCAGCCTAGTACTAATTAAAAAATACAAAGACTGCCTTATATACCCTATGAGCAAAGGTAAGTTATTCCTTAAACAGAATTATAGAAAGCTCCAAATTACAGGTATGCCATATTTCATAGACTCCATTTTAAGCAAATATTTCTAATTTTTTAAAAAAGATTGTCCTTTACTCTTTAATAATAAAACAGCAACTTGATGGCAACTAAGCTGCATGTATCCATTGTAAACTAGCGGGATCAGACACTTTCTTAGCTTTAAGGCAGTTTATTTACACAGGGGTGCCCATTTCAGCATACAAAACAAATCATAAAAATAAATCCTGCCCTCTGGAGGTTACCTCACTAACCTCACTATTCCTCATTAACCTGGGCCCCCTGTGGACTACCAGTGAGAAAACACAAATGTTTGAGGTCACTCCTGTACTCACAACACTTCTGGGGGATTTGCTCAGCCTCCTGGCTTTCCTCTCAGCTCCTTAGATGCTCAGTCTTTTGGTTGCGTTTCTCAAGTCAAGTCTCCCTCTGCTCCTTGTAGTGGCAGGCAGCACCCCCAGCCCCTCTGGGAGTCCTAAAACACAGAGAGGTATCCTCCCTGCTCTATGCCCTGCTCTGAGAGAGTGCTACACAGCTTTCCATACATTTAAATACCTTTCCACAGAACAGCCTTCCTGTGGAAAGTAAACTCCAGTAGGTAAACTGGACTACTGGAATGGATCACCTGATCCACTTGTTCTTTCCAGAACCCTATAGCTTCCAGGGCCAGACAGCAAAACCCTTTAAACAGAGAAAAAATTCTCTGTTTATCATCCTCTCCCTTAAAGCCTACATCTCCCACTATGGAGAACGGATATAAAGGGAAAACTCACCTTTTTTATAATTTGTTGGGTCATTCTACCACACCATATTGGTGGCAAAATAATCCTACTGGGTTCTACTGACTTTCCACCAGCAACAATAGGAGTCACCGGTGGAAAGCCCTTTGCTTCACATCTTTTTCTTAAAGGAAAAGTAACACTAAAATTTTTTAAGTGAAAAAGCTATTCTACCCTGCACCAATAACAACCCTATCCTGCAAACCCCTTAGTATTTTGAATGCTTTAAAAGAAAATACCTGTTAAAACTTGGCTTCCTGTCAATTGAACTAAGGTGATACGGCGAAGGAAGGAGCAGGCATCAACTATGCAACGATCGATTGATCAAGTCTAGCCTGACTCCTTCCTATACAGAAGGAAGGCTAGACTCGATCAATCGATCGTCGCATATCGATTGCTGCTCCTTCCTTCGCTGTATCGCCTTAGGTCAATTAACAGGAAGCCAAGTTTTAACAGGTATTTTTTTTTAAAGCATTCAAAATACTAAGGGATTTGCAGGATAGGGCAGTTATTGGTGCAGGGTAGAATAGCTTTTTCCACTTAAAAAATTTTAGTGTTACTTTTCCTTTAAGTTGTGCAAAGTTGCCTGCAGGAAGAAACTTTGCACAACTTCAGATTACCGAAGTGATGTGAAAGGCTGCCCACCGGCGACTCCTATTATTGCTGGTGGAAAGCCTTTTTCTGAGTAGTTTCTCGCCCTCGATAGCAGGGATCTATCACGGGCAACTCAACCACCCTGTGGCTTCTTACCCTTAATGTATGGACATCCAATTTACAGAAAGATCAGCGGGCTCATTTGTGAACTGAAATGCATCGTGCAAAAGGCAAAAAAAGACCCAATCACCAATTTTTTGCATTTTGCGTACTGTGATTTAGTGTGTGCAAATAACCACAGACCTCTGTGGCTCCCCTTCACTAATACTGCACAGGCTGCATTAATCAGCACTATATTAGAAAAGGACAGATGGGAAGGCATAAAGGCATGGATGTCCCAATGATACCTTAAATATAAAATCTTATCTTAAGATATCTTATTTTTACCCTATTCAACACTCATAACATCCCAGAAGTGTCTATCACAATAAACAACTACAGTATCACCCCTTCTCCTCAGACCCAGTGGCTTGGGGGTTATCCTTAATTATTATCATTATTATCCTACTAACCGGCCTCCCGGACTCCCACCTCTCTCCCCTGCAATCAATTTTAAACTCTGCTGCCAGGATCCTCCTGCTCTCTCCTAAGAGGGAATCTGTTCAGCCTCAATTAAACTCTCTTGCATGGCTGCCTGTTAAGCAAAGGATAGCTTACAAAATCCTTCTACTAACATTCAAAGCCCTTCACTCCTCTGCTCCTCACTACATTACTTCACTGGTCTCCTTGCACATTCCTGGTCGTCTCCTCCGCTCCTCTCGGAGCCTCTGTCTTTTTACACCATCCACATCCACTGCGCTCTCTCATCTTAAACCTTTCTATCTCGCTGCTCCTTACCTCTGGAACTCTATCCCTGAATCCCTCCGTAGGGAAAACTCACCCACTCTCTTTAAGAAAAAGCTCAGCTGTTACCTTCTGGAGCACTAAGACATTATCTTGCCTAGTCCTGCGCTTAAGGGAAAATGCCCATACCTGATGCACTCTTACCTTCCAATTTGTGCCTGTATGTTACCCAACCACTTAGACTGTAAGCTCTACGGGGCAGGGACCTCCTTCCTACTGTGTCTCATACCACATGGCACTTATATATATATATTTATTGTATTTATTTATTATATCACTTGTCCTCCCTGTGTGTAATTTTGTATTCTGTAAGATTGTACAGCGCTGCGTACCCTTGTGGCGCTTTATAAATAAAGTTATACATACATACATTATCATGCACTATCCTTTACTCCTCATATCCAGCCACTCACTAAAACTTGTCACTTCTACCTTAGCAATATTTCTAATAATAATAATATATTATTCAGCCAAGATGTCACTAAAATTGTGTTTCTCACTCTCATCATATCACCCATTGATTACTGTAACTCTCTATTAATTGACCTTCCCTCCAGAGAACTGGCTTCTGCTACATTTCAAAATAAAATTCAGACTCATGACCCTCACATTCAAAGGAGTTCATAGCTCTGCCCAGGCCCAGACTGGCAATCTGTGGATTTTGGCTGCTGTAAGACATAGGGGCCCATTTGTGAAACCATGATTTTTTCTTTTCAGAAAAAGTTGTATTTTTTCTAATTTTAAGAACTTTACGTACTGATCGCGATAATATTGTTAAAATAGCATGACTTTTTCGTGGTTTTCGACTACAATCATTTCGAAATTCATTCAAGCTTTGGTATTGTGACTATCTTTTGGCCAGGTTGGAGCTGTAGAGTGCTATTGAGTCCTATGGAAGGCTTCCGAAATCATACATTGAAGTCAGAAATGTTTTGGATGTTTAGGATCATTCGGATCCGAAAATTTTGTGACTTTTGGAATGCAACCACAATATTTTCGTCCGACCAAGAAAATAATTTTTGCGTAATTTTCTCACATCAGAAATTAACGTGGTTACTCAAAATTTTTCCAATCGTTCTTTTAACTAGCGAAAATTTCATGAATGGGCTCCATAGACAGTCACTATTTTGTGGGCCTGTGGGGGACTGTTTGGTCCTCTGCGTACGTGAAATGGCAGGGCCTATTTTGAATCTCAGTTTAGACCTAGGGGCTGATTTACTAGTCCGCGAATCTGAATCCCGAATGGGAAAAAATCGGATTGGAAACAAACATTTTGCGACTTTTTCGTATTTTTTGTGATTTTTTTCGTCACCGTTGCGACTTTTTCGTAGCCGTTACAACTTGCGCAAATTGCCGCGACTTTTCCATAGCCATTATGACTTTCGTGAATTGTCGCGACTTTTGCATAGCCATTATGACTTTCGTGAATTGTCGCGACTTTTGCATAGCCATTATGACTTTCGTGAATTGTCGCGACTTTTGCATAGCCATTACGACTTTTGTGAATTGTTGCGACTTTTGCATAGCCATTATGACTTTCGTGAATTGTTGCGACTTTTGCATAGCCATTATGACTTTCGTGAATTGTCGCGACTTTTGCATAGCCATTACGACTTTTGTGAATTGTTGCGACTTTTGCATAGCCATTATGACTTTCGTGAATTGTTGCGACTTTTGCATAGCCATTCCGACTTTCGCGAATTGTCGCGATTTTTTCGTATTGAGCGCTCGACAATTCGCGACAATTCACGAAAAAGTCGCAAAATACCGATCATTGCGAAAAAAACGCATTCGGACGCTTTTCGGACGTTCGTGGATTAGTAAATGTGCCCCCTAGTTCTGCCCCACTCTTCATCTCTGTACCCATCTTCATGTTCTAACTGCTTCTAACACTTTTCTAATGACTTGCTTCTCAAACCCTCTCTTATTACCTCCTCCACAGTCTGTCCGACTTTCTCCCAGTCTTTCTGCCTTCAAAAGATCTCTAAAACACATTTCTTTAGAAAAGCTTACCAGCATCTAGGATAGCAAAGCTTTACTGTGCACAATATGTTGCAATGCTCAGTTCCACATCCACTTCTCCTTTAAAATTGTAAGCTCTTTTGCACCTTGTATTGGGTATTGGTTGTTTTGTATGTTTTCTTGCATGTTTAATATATAAACCCATTTATTGTGCATTATTAGCTCCTCTCTGTCTGGCAGCCAGCAGACCTTCCACCGTGCTGAGTATCTGAAGTAGGAGGCACAGGCAACAATCTGCTATTTCAGCTCACCCCGTTCCTTTACAATTCCTGTGCTTGTCATAGATCCTATTGGCTGATGCAAATCACTGCATGCAAATAAAGAAGGTATGTGCGGTGCAGATCAATGTCTTCACTTCGCCTATTTTTGTTCTTCTTGTGAATCATAACGCCTTCAGTTTTGGGATCTTTGACAATTAGAGGGTAGGTGACCCCCTGGCTTTGAAAGTGGGGAACTAGAGATCTTTGCAACGGTATCTTTCCATGTAGGTATATTAAAAACAAAGCATTTTTTTAAGTTAAATCTAAATTTTATTATTATTTAAATGAGCAGATCTATTTATTTGTGAAGCTACAAGTTTATTGTTATATTTGCTTATAACGTATTTTTCTATTCAGGTCCTTTCCTAATCATATTCCAGTCTCTCATTCAAACCACTGCCTGGTTGCTAAGGCAATTTACATCCTAGCAAACAGATAGCTGCAGAAACGTCAAACTACTGTATAATGCTGCTGAACAAATGGCAAAATAACTAAAAAAAAGTACAAATAATAAAAAATAAAAAACCAATTGCAATTTGTCTCAAAATATCACTCTCTACACATCATACTAAAAGTTAACCCAAAAGTGAACAATCCTTTTAAGTTAAACAGATTATCCACTTTATTCTCTAAGGTCACTTCAAAATAATAGCTTAAGGACTTTTTACCATATATGATTTTTGGTGGGTTAAACGTATACATACACTAAGCAAAATCCAAGCAACTCAGCCAAGGCCTCAGAATCAAAATTATGGACCTCCACAAGTTCAGTTACTCTTTAGAAATAATTTCCAAAAAGTTGAAAGTCCTAGGAGCATCTGTACTAACAATTATATGCAAAATCTCGGGACCATGCAAAATCTGCATAGTTCAGGAAGAAGGCTCTGTATGGGGTGTCCTTTCACTGTGGCCTGGCTCTGGCTCCAAAGTCCTTAAGATTAGCTCTTATATTAACTTCTCCCACTTCATTCTTAGGGCTTTCATTGCACAAGGTGTTATTTTGGAAGAATCATTTTCATAGATGAAAATCTTCCTGTAAGTTTTGCTATTTCATGTGCCTGTTTTGAAAGGTTTTGTATGCTTCTGCATTGGCTGCTAATTCAGTGCAACTGGAGGGGGCCCTGACATGTGGCCATAGTGCCGAGGCATATCTATACAGACTAGTCTTAACATTAAGATCATTTAATTATTAATTTCATAAAGCCGATAAATGATAATAAAATGCCATCTTGTTATAACCTGTAATTTAATGTAAGACAGTATACCCCTTTGTTCAACATGAATCCAGTAAATAGGACTTGTTTTAATCACATAAAAGCTATGGTTTTTGTTATTTCTTGAGCCTATATAGAAATAACATGTTGGTCAGGTATTTGTTTAATGAATGAGGTTTTTTTTAAAGGACAAGTAAAGTCTATTTCACTAGGGTGCCAAAATGTTAGGCACCACCCTTCCCCCCCAGTGAAATAGATTGCTAAGTTTTTTCCCTAGGCCGGTGCTACTGTTGGGAGAGAACTGCATCACCCCACTGTCTCAGATTTGTGCCAGCATTTTACTTACCTTTCTAATGGTGCCCCAGGCATTACTGCAAATTACTGTCCACACATGCCCAGTAAACTGTACCCAGCAAGTTCTATTCTACTGCACATGTGGGAATGCCAAAGGAACAACGATCTTAAGGTAAGGGGATGCCAGCACAGCTGTGCGCTAAAATTTTTACCGCCGCTTAATTTTGGCGATTTTTCGCACGATTCACTATAAGCATACTCGCGCTTTTTTACGCGCGATATTGCAAGCGTTATTTAACTCGCGAAAGACTATTTCAATGCGGTATTTGCCTGTACATGCGCTAAATTACGCGAATAATCGCCGAATATGAATGGTAGCATAGAAATAGTGTATAAAAATTGTCGAAGCATATAAATGGTGTATATAAATATTAGCCACATATAAATAGTAGATGCTTATAAATAGTAGCCACTAGTGATGAGCAAATGTGTTCTGGTTTCTTTAGTGAAAAATTAGCAAATCTTTTGAAAGATCCCCGAAACGGCAAAAATGTTGTGCGGGCAAAAAAATTGTTGCCCGTGACTATTATTTTTTGACACTTGTATCAATTTGTGGATGTGCGGTGAATTTTTGCGTGGCGAATTTTTTCATGCGTTTTGCCATTGGCGGATTGTTTTGCGAAACGCATGAAAAAATCCGCCGCGAAAAAATTCAACGCACGTCCAAAAATTCGCTGCGAATCCATGCCTGGCGAAACATTTCATCACTTGTAGCCAAATAGAAATAGTTGCGCAAATGAACGCACGCCATGTTAGCCATACACGCCAATACTTGCGGAAAATTACTGTATTAAAAATGAACATTTTGCTGCAAACTGGCGGCTGCGTCACTCTGGGGGAAACACAGACTTGAATAAATAACACTGTAAGTCCATATTTTATTGCAAAAAATCATTTACTGTACTTTTGTATAATTTTTCGCCTGCCTGTAGTAGGTGTTAATTTTCGTATAGCCGAATGCGATATTTAGCGCGCAAAAGTTATAGTGAATCATGCGATCGTATTCTTTTCAGCGCGGAAATTAACGCAAAACGGTAAAACTAGTGCGAGAAATACCCCATGCGAAAATGGCGATTTTTCGCACGCGATAATACTATGGTGAATCGCGCGCAAGTTATTTTGCGTTTTTTAACGCGAAAAAGCGTGCGATAATTTTTATCGCCCTTTAGTGAATCAGGCCCTATGCCTCCTACCTGTGCCTGCACCCTAATGAACGGAATACGCTCGCAGGCAGGCAAATGTAGCCCATATCCGCATAAAAATGCGAGAGAATGCAATGTTTTGCGTTTTTATGTGTATTACGGCTATGTGTGCCTGCACCCAAGCATACTTCATTAATTCGGGTGCATGCACAGGTATGGCGGTATTTTCGACAAGCGTTTTTCAGCTTGCCGAAAATATACGGCATACGCCTGGTCTGACATTAGCCTAGGCTAGTGCCACACAAATCTGACCCTCCGCTTTAAAAATCTGCAAGTTGTGCCTGCACTGGGCCCAGGTGTAGGCACAACTTGCAGATTGTTCAGATTCTTGACCCCGTGTGGCACTAGCCTAAGCAATATTGTTTTTAGGGTTAGCAAAATACAAAATAATCCTCCAATGGAAACCCATACTGATGTGTAAATCTGGCTCCATTTTCTTTGTTCATGTGCCTGGAGCTGGAAGCTTTAAACTAAGTTGCTTCTGTCATGTAAATGTAAAAGGAATCATTACCTCTAAAGTCGTCAACACAACCTTAGAAGGATGGTTTTTACGGTGGGGACTTCCACTAGAAATTATTACAGACAATGGGCCACAATTTGTGTCAAAAGAATTTGAAGATTTCCTTCAAATGAAGGGCATAATGCGCACTTTAACACCTCGATACCATCCACAGGCTAATGGATATGTGGAACGCTTTAATCGGCCTTTGAAGAATGGCCTTAAGGTACATTTGCATGAAGGCCTTTTGTTTAGCAAAGCTTTAACTACAGTCCTACAGCAATACCACTCTGCACCCCGTAGTGCAACTGGGGAATCACCAGCAAAACTGATGATAGGCTGTAATCTACGGATGCCCCTAACATGTTTATTGCCACAGATGGAAGTCAATGAATCCCAAGAGTTGTGAGCAAAGGTTAAAAATTATCAGGACAAAACAAAAGCTTACAATGATTCAAAACAAAAAGCTAAGACAATTACCCTTAATGCTGGGCAATGGGTAAGAAGTCAGTTGGGACCAGTAACCTACAGACTGCTGGATGGATCTACGTGGCACGTGAGTAGTTTAGTTCCCATTCCTGAGCCCTCACAGGTGCGGGACACTACCTCTAACTGGCATTTCTTGAATGATCCACCCAATCTGGTTGCACAGCCGCAAACACTGGACAACCCTTCAGGCAGTAATGAACTCGCCAGTGAAATCCGCCGAAGTTCAACTCGCCCAAATAATTTGCCTAAGCATCTGGCTGACTATGTGCTTTATAATGTTTCCAGGTTTTGAAACATAATAGAAGGGGGGAGAAATGTTATGTATGTGCATAAGCTGTGTTATTATTTATAAAGTTATATGCTTTTGAAGGATGTTAGAATGTAGCAGCCTTGGGAAATAGTAGGAGGAGACTGGGAAGCTAGTCTCGGTGTGTAAGAAATAAAGATGGTGCACTGTTAACAACCTGCCTGCATTACTGTACTGCACTCACTTACTGATATAACACCTGCACTGGCCTTGTCAACATCCTGATCTCAATGTAGCTAATAATCTGTGGCATAATTTGAAAATTTAGACTCACAGGTATCATCTTGAATAACCTGAATCTGCCTGGAAAATACACCACAATCCTTTCTGAATTGTTATGTTCGTAGCCCAAAAGGTTATTGCTGAAAAAGATAGCTCTATAAAATTATAAAATGTAGGAGCTCATTACAGTATATGACATTTTATTTTTCTAAAACAAGATAATTAATTTCTACAACTTGCAATAATGCACACCACAGTTACCAAAGTAGTCCACAGCTCACAAAATACTGCTATGTGAATGGAGTGAGTGAGTTAGTAAGGACTAATGATGCACAGGTCAGGCATGACAAAGGTCCCCACAGAGAGGATTGTAGATGGGTGGTAGGCCATATTTGCTTCCAGCCTAACCACTTCTCAACCCTCCCAGCCCTGTCCCAACCCAAAATCTTATAGCCAGCACAGATCACTATTGTTATTTATTTACTCATGCACACCTTGTCCATGCAAATAACATCAGAGATGGTCAGGTCAGCACAGGTATATAAATCAGTGTGGTGGGCCATGCTTGGGAGAGGTTAGGGTAAGTTACGGTTGGCAAGATTCTGGGTGCAGGTACAATATACATTTTTTAGAGGAGGGGCTGATTTTTGCTGAGAATCAGCCCCATGTGTCATAGGTTTTAGTGTTAATGCACAGAGCACATCTTCCAAGAGTTTTGGCCTCCAGTGTGAGGTGCAGAGTGTAGCGTCAGCAGGTGCAGGACTGAGCTGTCCTTATCATCTGCCATAGTGTCTGAATTACATACAAGATAAAGGGCAACTGTGCTCTAATGTGTTTCTCCTATCCTGCCCTTCATGAATACAGTGATATTGAATGCAGACAGAGGTCTATTCACGAGAGTAAATGCAAATCTTAGCACTTCATTTAAAAACACAGTGTTGCGGCAATTCAAAAGAGAAAGGCAGTCTGCAAAGAACAAAACAAATGTGCATTTGCACACAGCTTACAGTAAGCTTGTGACCCAACATATATGAACTAAAAGCAGATAAGCAAGTCCTGACCCCCACCAGTATATGTTCCTAAAAATGTCCTTTTTAGCAAGACTAAATCTGAACCTTGGCAAAGAATTTACAGGGGACATGATATAAAATTTAATAAGGGGGGGGTGCCAAAGTGTTAGGCACCTCCCCCAAACACAATTGCTAACTTAAAGGTGGCCATACACAGGCCAATAAAATTCACCAACAGAATGAGTCAGAAGCCTATTGGCCCATGTATGTGGCTTTTAGATGGGCTTAGCCAACCACTATCTGGCCTAAAAACAGCCACATGTTGATCGGGCAGGTTTAAAAATCCTGTCTGCCCAATGAGTGTACCTGCTCGTTGATGTGGTCCTCAGCCCGATGCCTACTTCACTGCACATGTGCATGTCAAAGACGCCCACAGAGCTTTGCTGGTGCAGTGCTCTGTGGCAGGAATAGCACCCTGGCTGGTCAGTGGTTAGTGGCTATATTAATATATATTTCAGTAGTTAGGAGAAGTGGATATTCAGTTGTATAGAGGTGGAAATTTACCTGTGCCATGTTCTTTAGCACATTTGGCCCATATTGCCACTCTCTGAATATGCAAATAAAATATGTTATTGAACAAAAAAACATTCTGTTGTAAAAAAAATTCAGAGCATCCAGAATAAATTGATGAAATGGGATAACTGGTTTCTGTGTGCCTGAAAACCTGTATCATGCAGTATACACATGTACAGGGTCTCACACATTGGTTTTGTTAGGGACCCTTACTATAGGCCAGGCATAAAAAACCTTCAGATAAGTGCCAGTATTCATACTTATTGTACCTAGTGATTTAGCTGTATCAATTAAATCAAATAAATAATTCTGGTACTGGCACAAAGGAGGCAAAACTAATGGTTTATACCAATATTTACTGTTCATTAACTTTGTACACATATTGAAACATATTTTACAGTGTCCATCACAACAATATTTGACCCTTTATCTGAGGGCTCACTATTATTTTTAAATTTGCATATTGCCAACCATTCTTCCTTTTTCATATTGTAGTTGACGTATTCATATTGACAACTTAATGGGATTCTGTCATGATTTTGATAGTGTACTTTTTATTTCTAAATTACACTGTTTACATATCAAATAATTCACTCTACCATTTTATTCTTGAACCAACAAATGTATTATTTTTTAGTTGTAATATTGGTGGAGGCAGTCATATCAGTGCATTGTGCCTGATCCTGATCTTTCAGAAGGAGCCAGCACTACACATTAGAGCTGCTTTCAGGTAACCTTTTGTTTCTCCTACTCCAATGTAACTGGAGGAGTCCCAAGCCAGACTTGGATTTCTTACTACTGAGTGCTATTTGGATATCTACTGGAAACTGTTATCTTGCTACTTTCCCATTGTTCTGTTGATTAGCTGCTGGGAGGGGGGTGATACCATTTTATTTTTGAACCAACAAATGCATTTTTTTAGTTGTAATATTGGTGTGTAGGTAGCTATCTCAGGGCCTAAAACTGAGCTTTCAGAAGAAGCCAGCGCTACACATTAGACCAGCTTTTGGGTAACCTATTGTTTCTCCTACTCCTATGTAACTGAAGGAGTTCCAAGCCTGACTTGAATTTCTTACTACTGATTTCTATTCTGATATCTACTGGGAGCTGCTATCTTGCTGCCTTCCAATTGCTCTGCTGATCAGCTGCTGGGGGAAAAAGGGAGGGGGATGATATCACTCAAACTTGCAGCTCAGCAGTAAAGTAAAGAAAAATTAGAATGTAAAGTATTTTATCGAATAAATCTTTTAGTTATGAGCCCTGATAGGAAGGTAGAGTACAGATCCTTCTTTAATGGGTTCCCTCTATATTGGTGTATGTATTCAGAAATGGAGAACAACCTTCGGAGGCTGCCACTAAGCTGGGAAAGTTTGCCCGGGAAAATAGGAACTTCCAAGATGGCGCCTCAATCCCAACACCAAACTTCCCCACCACGGGCTCTTCAGAAGCTTGCATGAACCCCTGGAGGCCCTGGAGCCATTGTTTTTCAACCTACTGTCTGAGATCCAATCCACCGGAGACACATGCGCATCACTTATTAATGCCAAGATGGAGGAGATCAAAGTGGACTTATCCATAATTAAACACACTAAAAATCCAGGAAAGAGCAAAGGCCATGGAACAGAGGACACCTGCTTATCACTTCTGGACAGAATACAACGCTTGCAACAAACACTGCAGCAAGCCAAGCAAAAACCCAACGACATGGAAAACAGGCTGCGCAGAAATAACCTATGATTTGTAGGCTTCTCTGAAAATGCGGAGTGGAATGCTCCTAAAAAGTTTATTGAATCTTGGCTGAAAACAACTCTTGGCACACACCACCTATCTTAATCATTTACGTTCGAAAGGTCACATAGGGTCACAACAAGATGCGGGCCACTGGGGACACCACTAAGGCAAATTATAGCTAGACTTCTGAACATTTTGAACCACTATAAAATTCTGCAATTGGCAAGGCAAAAGGGCTCTGTTAACGGGCCAGCACCATCTTGATATATACAGACTTCTCTGCTGAAGTACAGAGACAAAGGGCTCAATTTATTTACTGCAAAAAAATGCATGCGGACCCTTAACGTGCCATGCCATGCCATATGCCATGATGTATCCAGCAAGAATGCAAGTGATCATATCATACAAAAAACAATCCACACTTGATCAGATCCTAACTGAACAAATTCTATGAAAAGCAGAAACTCTGGTCATTGACACTCCCTCACCGCAACATTTCTCTCAGCTGAAACAGGTTCAAGAGGCCTTTTTAAAAATTTGTGACTATAAGGATTATTTAGACCAACCCCTAAGAACAGAAGTAATACTAGAAGCAATAGGGTCCTTCTCAGTGTGTAAATCCCCGGGAACCAATGGAGTACAAATAGAATTTTATAAAGCACATGCCACTGCATTAGTCCAATTTCTAATAGCCTTAATGTATAAAGCCACAATTGTGCTGCTCTCTAAACCTGGCAAAGACTCCACCTACCCAGACGTAAAAATCTTGGCAAAAGTTCTAGCCAGGAAACTGGGAAAGGTAATCACATATTTAGTCAATGAAGATCAGACTGGGTTTATACCAGGCAAAACAACTGCTCATAACGTTAGAAGACTTATGCTAAATGTAATACTGTTATGTTAAAACTTTATTTTTTTTAAAAAAAACACAGTTATAGATAAAATCAGTATAAATCAGTTAATTGAGCAGAATTCTGCATTGAAACAGATTTTTTTATATTTAAAATTGAAATTTCACATGGGGCAAGCCATATTCTTCTTTCCCAGGCTGCCACAACCATGTTACCTGTGCTCTGATAAACTTTAGTCACACTTTACTGCTGAGTTGCAAGTTGGAGTGATATTACCCTCCCAGCAGCTGATCAGCAGAACAATGGGAAGTTAGCAAGATAACAGCTCCCAGTAGATATAGGAATAGTAAGAAGTCCAAGTCTGGCTTGGGACTTTTCCAGTTACATGGGAGTAGGACAAACAATAGGTTATCTGAAAGCAGTTCTAATATGTAGTGCTGGCTCCATCTGAAAGATCAGGATCAGACACAATATGGCTGCCTCCACCAATATTACAACTAAAAAATTATACATTTGTTGATTCAAGAATACAATGGTAGAGTGAATTATTTTGTATGTAAACAGTATAATTTAGAAATAAAAAGTATACCATAAAAATCATGACAGTATCCCTTTAACTTAACATTTAACCATGTAAATGCTAGTCAGAGGGCAATTGCAGCTTTGGATATAGCAAAAGCTTTTAGTACTTCTTATGGAAAGTTTTAAAAGCCTTTGGCATTGCCCCTACTCCATTACACTTGTTCAACTGTTATACAGAGCCCTAGTAGCCTCCCTTAGACTTAATTTGTCTCAAACAAGCCGCACAAGGCAAGGCGTTAGCTATAGAACCCCTGATCATGGCAGTGAGGCAAAATTCATGCATTGTAGGCTTTCAACTACAACCCTGTGAGGAAAAGATACAAATGTATGCTGATGATTGTGCCATCGAGACACTGGAAAAATACCTGGGGGGACCCAGTGGCCCAGACCTGACCCCTGGCCGCCGATGTCCTCCCCTGATGCGTTTCACATATGCGCATTCAGGGGAAGACGTCCGGTGGCGAGGGGAAGTGGCAATAGGGTCAGGTCTGGATAGGGAAAGGAAATCAAAAGCAGAGGAGGAGAAAGAAGTACAGGTATGGGACCCGTTATCCAGAATGCTCAGGACCTGGGGTTTTCCAGATAAGGGGTCTTTCCGTAATTTGGATCTTCTACCTTATGGATTCTTTTGGCTCCAATAAGGATTAATTATATCTTAGTTGTGATCAAGTACAAGGTACAGTTTTATTATTACATAGAAAAAGAAAATCATGTTGAAAAATTAGAATTATTTGCTTATAATGGAGTCTATGGAAGATGGCCTTTCCATAATTCGGAACTTTCTGGATAATGGTTTTCTGGATAAGGGGTCCAATACCTGTAAATATCAAGAGTTCTGCAGAGAGGGAGAAAAAATGAAGGAGTTATAAAATAAAAAAGAAAAAGCATAAGAGATAAGGTATGCAGGAGGGAGACAAAGAATAGAGACAGAGCAGAAAAAGAAGAAAAGTGAAAAAAATGGATTACTGGCTAACAGAAGGTGAGCTCCATACATATATATTTGTTAGGCACATTTCTGTCCAGCACTGCAGGAGTTAAGGAGCTGGGATGCAACTGGCCAATCAGGAGGAGAGGCTATTTGTAGCCCTCCCACTCATTAGCAAGTTGCCAGTGCAATTCGTTATTTGTAGTTACAAGTTGCTTCATGTTGTTTGGCTCCTGTTAGAAAGTAACTGTTACTCCTTCCCTCTGTTCAGCTCCCCGCTCGGCTATTTCACGCGCCGCACTTGGCTATTTCTCGCGGTGGTGCTCAACTATTTAACGCGGCATTTCCGCGCTAATTAGACAGCCCACTCAGGCTTCCACACTCCGGTGCTCATTCCTGCAACCGGGCTCTGTGTAAACCCTAACAGTTTGTACTGGCCGAAATGGAGTCCGCAGGATCCGAGCAGGCACTGGTAACCCTTTCCCAGCAAGTGTCAGTGTTAGCCCAAGCAGTACAGTCCTTGCAGAATCAGATGCAGCAACTGCAAGGGCAGAATTTGAAGGAAAATCAAGCTGGGGCAGTGCCATGGCCGGATAAATTTAAGACTGTCATGCCAGTAGTATTGCCCTGGCATGGTAAATTGCTAAACCTGGCAGCATTTGCTTTGTGTCCACAAGACACCCTTAATTAACCCAATACACACTATCAACGTCTAGTTGCAGGCTCCCACAGAGACCCTTAATTAAATATGCAACCAGGGACTGCGGGAAGCTGGACCTTTGGTTTCATTGATCTGTTGATCAAAGCAAGGCAAAGTGTGGACCTAGGAACAGCGGGGGGTGCAGCTAGGAGAAAATATGGATTATAGAAAGGGATCCATATCTCCTTGGCCTTAAGGTTCACATCCTCATAAATCATATATTGGTTATGAGGGGGTCCCATGCTTCCCAATGATACCAAACAGGGACTGCTTATACTCACCAATTAGGAGGGATAGTTTTTGGGGGACTGGGACATGAGACACCCCTCATGTTTGGTATCATTTTGATCACCCACATATGGGTTAAAACAAGCCCCTATTTTAATAATAATATTGGGTACTGGCAAGTACCAATATTATATGACAAGAAACTGGCATGAGAAGTACAGCTCTCTACAGGGGAGGTCATGTGACACGCTCCTGGGCACTCCCTCCTCATGCATACGGTAATGAGGGAGGGGCCCAGCAGGAGAATAGAAAGGGCACAGACCCAGGTACTAGTTAGCTCATTCTGGAGGTCTCAACCTATGTTGGGGGATGGACTCAGGATTTCCAAACTCTTGCCTCAGGGGGACACAAAAGATAACTCGGTAACGTACTTAGGGTTTCTCTGTGTTTTTATTCCCTTTTATTTTATTTACTGTTTTGTTTGTATATGTCTCTTTTTGTAAAACCTTTTTTTGCACTGTTTACCTTTGTAATATTAAATATAAAATTTAAAATATAAAATGTAATAAGTGCTGTCCTTTGGCTCTATAAAGATCCCCATGTACTTTGTATAACTGCTCAGGCCTAAATGTATTAACTGCTTGGCTGTGTGTGTGTATTGAGTAGAGGGCAAGTTCTGTGTAGATGCTAATTAACTAGTGGGCTGCTATTCCGGAGAGTGTGTCTGACTGTAATTTTAACCCTGTGGCTGCTGAAGTGTGTTGAATTAGTGGAAACTAACCCTACTTACAGTGAGAGAAAGCTTGTGTGATATACTTGGTGTATTAGGTTTCTATCGCCTGTTAATGATAGATGGTGGCAGCGAATAGTTATTTGGGGTGGTGGTGTGTTTGGGGGTGCGTGATGTTAGTCTATCCTGTGTGAAAGGTGACTGAGTGTAACCCCTTGTTTCCCCGTCCCCGTGTCATACGCGTCTGAGAGTGGCGTGTTCATGACAGTGACCAGTCTCAGTTTAGAGGATTTGTCAACCAGTGCAAATTAATTTTCAATCTGCAACCCCAGTGGTACCCCACTGAGAGAGATAAAGTGGGATTTATTCTCACAGGAAAGGCCCTGGCCTGGGCTTCACCTTATTTAGAGCATCAGAGCCCTCTTTTGGGTAATCTGGAAGCCTTCCTTCAGGCTATGCAAGTAATCTTTGATGACCCTAATTGCACAGCCACTGCTGAGACCTCCCTTTTAAATCTGGTACAGGGGGCAGGTTCGATAGCTGAATATGCTGCCATGTTCCATAGATGGGTTGCTGACACCCATTGGAATGAGGCAGCTCAGCGTTTCCATTTCAGAAAGGGGTCATCAGAGGCTGTGAAGGATGAGCTGGCCAGGGTTGACCCGCCTGAGGGTCTTAATAATTTCATTGCCTTATGCGTTAAGTCTGAGAGACAGCGCGAGCGTCAGGGATGTTCCTCTCAGCCGGTTGTTTCCCAAGGTGCCTCTAGGCTGTTATCCGACAGTTCAACTTTAGACACTGAGCCAATGCAACTGAGTTTCATTCGGGGTCCCCTGTCAGCACTAGAGAGGGAAAGAAGGAGAGTGAATAATTTGTGCCTCTACTGTGGGGGTCTGAGCCATTTTTCGGTTAACTGCCCCAAGAAGGGCAGGAGAGATGTGAAGAAGCAGAAGGAGAATTCAATTGGAAGTAGGTTCAAGCAGTTACCTTCCTTTTCCTTAAGCACCCAAGAGCTACCTCCTTCCAAGTGCCTTCTATTATCTCGTTACAGGTAGGAAATAGAATTATGACTGGAATTGCTCTGGTGGACTTGGGTGCTGGGGGGAATTTCATATCTCCTGGGATGGTTGACAAGATGGGGTTAGTTAGCACTCCAAAGGATACCCCTGTGGCCATTGAGGTGGTGGATGGTTCCTTTTTCCGTTCTGGTCCGATTACACATCATGTTCCAGACATCATCATGCATAATAAATAATAAATTGATTTCTTTTGATATTGTTCCTAATTTGTCTTTTGAAATAATTCTTGGTTACCCCTGGTTATTAAAGCAGAACCCAATGACTAATTGGAGGGAAGGTACAGTGTCCTTCAAGCCTCTTAAGAATGATACCCAGAGTGTAGGGACCTTTCTTCCTGAGGGTTCGCAAACGGCATATGCGCAAATGAATTAAATGATGTCACCAAATACACACCCAAAATTCACCCAGGACTTTGTAAGACTTCAGAAGAATCAGGAATGCTGCTGGGGGGTGGGAGAACAGGGAGAGCCTTCAAAAATGTGTAACTACCGAAGAAATAGGGGGGTTGACACCTCTGCTCTTGCTGTGTGTAATGTGCAGTGTAAAGTAGTACTTACTGCCTTTCTCTGAATAATATGCTTCAGGTGTCTGTGCCCCCTGCTTTCACTATACAATATGCTTGGGGTGACCACTGCTTCTTATAGTTTACTTTCATCCGACATTGGTCAGAAAATCAATCTGGCAGGTTTGAAAATTGCCCATTGTCCAGTGTTTTAAGTAACAAGCAGGTAGTTTTCCTAGCTTCATCTAGATCAGGGCTGTCCAACTGGCATCCCGCAGCCCCCCCATTATGGCCCCCACCTGTCTGGCTGCTGTGGCTGTCTACCTTTGTGTAAGCTTTAAATGCTATCAGTACTGAGATTAACTGGCCCCCTGCATGGTTCACACCTCATATTCAGGTTGTAAATCCCTGTATTGTTTACACATATAATCCCCTGTACTGTTCACACCTTTTCATCCCTGCATTGCTCACCCCCTGCATTGTTCACACCTCAGGCTCAGACTGTAAGCACCCACACTGTTAACCTGTTCACACCTCAGGCAAGACTGTAGAAGCAGTGTCAGCATTGTCAGTTTATGCTGTCTGTGTGTGCCATACACTGCCTGTCCTACCTTGCCTGTGTGTGCCATACTCTGCCTGCCCTATGTGTGCCTGAGTATGGCACACATATGGCAAGATAGGGCAGGCAGATTATGGCGCACACAGGCAGCATAGGGCACACAGAGTATGGCACACACAGGCAGCATAAGTCAGACAGAGTATGGCACACACAGGCAAGGTAGGGTAGGCAGAGTATGGCACACACAGGCAGCATAGGTCAGACAGAGTATGGCACACACAGGCAAGGTAGGGTAGGCAGAGTATGGCACACAGAGGCAAGATAGGGCAGGCAGAGTATGGCACACACAGGCAACATAGGGCATGCAGAGTATGGCACACACAGGCAGCATAGGTCAGACAGAGTATGGCACACACAGGCAAGGTAGGGTAGGCAGATTATGGCACACAGAGGCAAGATAGGGCAGGCAGAGTATGGCACATACAGGCAGGGTGGGGCCCTCACCCCAATTCCCTTGTGCTGTAGATTTAAGACCTTAAGCTTACACAGGATGTTTAGTTCACTGTGGGAAAATGACAGGTTACAAAACCTCTGAAAATATTTGTGTAAAAGTGCAAAAGAAGGCATTTTATCATAAATATTTGTTTCAAAATATTTAAATGACAATTTGGTATTTTTTTTTCATTTTAAAGAATAATATAGTTGTATATATAGTTCTTTTTCCTGTACTGTGTACTTGAGTTTACCACAGAAAAAATCACCCACTTTCTATTTATTCCTATGAGGTTTTTAAAAATGTATTTATCAATGGTGAATGTTGGAGGTTTAAAAATATGCTACTAAAAATCCCATAAGAATGAATAAAGATTTTTAAGAATAAGAATGAATTAAAAAATTTTCTAAACTCACTTTTTGAAAAGTCAAGAAAAAATATTTGCCATTGCATTATTCAACTGTAAAAAAAATGTTTATGCATTGTGTGCTATTTTACTGAAAATTTTCCCAGAACCCTACTTGTACTGCCTCTGTTCTGCTTCCTGCTGGTTGCTTTTCCAAGCTATGCAGGAAAGCCTGCAGCTCTTCACATCTTGCATTGTGGGATGCTAGCCAATCAGCAGCTAGATGAACCTGAAAGTGAACTAAGAAAGGGGAACTTCCCTGAAAGGGAACTTCATACAGAATCTTTTTTTCTTGTGTGAAGGCAGAGCTATGATTGGGTACCTACATCCTCCTGTGCTTCTGTGCAAGGACCATTATACCACACCAACCACAGATAACAGGCCAGAGATAATCTATGGGTTTCTCCAACAAGGGTGTAATTTTATTTATATTAATTATATTTTTTGGCCTAAATTGAAATCATGTACCAATACTATTCATCTAAAAAAGTACATTTCCCCTTTAAATGAGAAAGTATGTCAAGCAAACAGAATTGCTGAGTTATCTTTTAACCTAGCATTAGAAGACAAATGCTCAGCAAGATTTCAGAATTGCAGGCACAGACAGCAGGGGAATTGTAATAGTTAGCACACCTGCATAACAGCACAAAGAATTTGGGTAAAAAGTTTGATGGGAAAGACCAGTAGACATCAAAGAATCAGGTTAGTATCCCAGACTTTGCCTATTCCTCAGCCTCACTTTTTTCACATCTGGTTATTTGGTTGCCCCGCCATCTACATCAGTTCTAATGTAGGCAATGAACCTGGTCCTGATTTTCTATTGAATCTGTTACCCTATTTTACAAAATAAAAGTACTTTGCATTCATTAAGGACAAGTGGAGACCAGAGAGGTGTGTGGCAACCTGGACATATGGAGATGAGCAAGGTCAACAGTTTCTAGGCTGATGTAAGACTTGATAAACAATGTTAAATAAAAAATGTAAAATTGAATACCTCACAAACACAGTGCAGTAGCACAATGGCTAATATGTTGCAAGAAATGAATTTAAAAGTGACAAAGTGGCCAGTTAATATATCTTTCAGTTCCAGCTAATTTGTGTAATGTGTGATTCACCCAGAGTTGTCCTGAAGCATAAAGCATAAAGGACACATTAAGTACAAAAGTTATAAACACATTTTAGAGTGGTAGAACAGCCAAAGGACACTAGAAGCTGTAATTTAACCACAGCTAAGTTTCAGCAGACTTTTGTTTACAGGCATTGCAGCAGACCTATGTTCACAACATATTTTATAACAAGAATTCATCCCCTGCTGCACCCTGCAAGCACAATGCTAACTTGTCAAGTCCTCCAGTGTGGTAGCAACATATCTCTGCACAACAGACAGGGTGCTGCAAACTGATAACCATATGCTTGGTGCCTGTGCTCCTTTGGCAAAAATAAGGTGGTAGAAGTCATAAGTTAATGTTGCTGTAAATAGCAATTCAGCCACAAACATGGATTAGTCAAAAGCAGGATGAACAGGTCACTCCATCAGCCAACAAGATTTTCTATAGTAGGTGATTAGCCTTGCTGAGACTGCACCAGTTATCTTGTTCAGGGTCGGATTTCCCCTGAGGGCTCCCATAGGCCAGCATCCTACGTTGCCCCCGCCCCCTCCTCCCATGGGATTGTGCGCATGCACATCGTATGTCCCTGGGTTCTGAACACAGGGGACAGGGTGCGTATAAATTCAAAATGTCTAGCCCCTTAATTTGTGCCACCCTATTCCTAGGTCTTTCTAGCCTTGCGACAAATCCGGGTCTGATCTTGTTGGGCCCCTCACATAAAATGGTTGTCAACTGGTCAGATTTTGTTACTAATCCCTCACCAGGGCTGGACTGACCTACCAGAGCACCAGAGAATCTCCAAGTTGGCCTGCGCCTTAGTAGACACCAGCCATGGACAATTATCATTAGCTCTTTCTTATTTCCACCACAGCACTATATAACACCTCTAAGTTTTAGTACTCTCACTTGGGAAATCATTGCATCATTTCCTGCATCAAATCCAGTGCTCAGTGAGGTAGGCAGCACCAGGAGGTGAAATTCATTTCTTGCAACATATCAGCCCTTGTGCTACTGCACTGTGTTTGTGAGGTATTAAATTTTAAATTTTTTATTTAACATAACCTGCCTAACTGCTAGTTGATCCAGAGGAAGGCAAAAAACCCCCATCTGAAGCCTCTCTAATTTGCCATAGAGGGGAAAAAATTCCTTCCTGACTCCAAGATGGCAATCGGACCAGTCCCTGGATCAACTTGTACTAAGAGCTATCTCCCATAACCCTGTATTCCCTCACTTGCTAAAAAGCCATCCAACCCCTTCTTAAAGTTATATAATGTATCGGCCAGTACAACTGTTTCATGGAGAGAATTCCACAACTTCACAGCTCTCACAGTAAAAAATCCTTTCCGAATATTTAAACGGAACCTCCCTTCTTCTAAACGTGGGTGCCCTCCTGTCAGTTGGGAGGACCTACTGGTAAATAATGCATTAAAGAGGTTATTATGTGATCCCCTTATATATTAATACATAGTTATCATGTCACCTCTTAAGCGCCTCTTCTCCAGTGTAAACAACCCTAACTTGGCCAGTCTTTCTTCATAACTGAGACTTTCCATACCCTTTACCATTTAGCCCTTCTCTGTCCCGTTTGAGCACTGGAGACCAAAACTGAACAGCATATTCTAGATGGGGCCTCACCAGCGCTCGGTAAAGGGGAAAAATAACCCCCTCCTCCCGTGAATCTATGCCCCTTTTAATACAGCTCAAAATCTTGTTTGCTCTTGCAGCTGCTGCCTGGCATTGCTTGCTACAGCCAAGTTTATTATCTACAAGGACTCCAAGGTCCTTCTCCATTATCGATTTGCCTAGTGAAGTCCCTGCAGCTCTGTACCTTGTGTGTCTGAATGATGCAAACGGTATTGGTGGGTAGGTGGTGGGAGAGGGATGTCTACGTGCCTGCTCACCCTTCACTAATACAGGGATACAAATGCAGGCAGCACTGTATTTAGTAAAGGCAGCTATAGGTTTCTGCCCTTGAAAACAGTGCAGAGGCCTGTGGCTATTTGTGCACACCCAAGTTCAGCACAGAAAGTGCAAAAAATGCCTGATTGTGACCAGCAACTGCACCCTGCAGTTGGGTTTGCTAATGAGCCCTCTTGTGAATTTAGGAACTATGTTTCTAACGGCGGCATTTACTAATGTTCATAATTTTATTATTTCACAATTTTTTTTTTGCGCTAAAACTCACATTTTTGGTGGAAAAAACTGTGTTAAAACTGCCAAACCTGAAAGTATAAATATGCCATCTAAAAGTTGTCAAAGTCACATAGAAGTCAATTGAAGTTGTCCTTGACTTGAACTGAAAGATCTTTCATTGCTTTGAGGTTTTCCTGTTTTCTGGTTCTAAAACCACAAAAATGAGAATGTTGATAAATGGGCCTCCCCATGTGTCAGACACACCCCAGAGCTGTCAACCTGAGGAGGGAAATTCAGTGTACTGCCGATAATTTCCCCCGATACAAAGAAGTAATGTCACTGACTTCAAACACACTTCTGGAAGTGACTTCACACACATGCGCAAAATCGGTGCTGCAGCTGAAAAATTCTACCTGTGCAAATATACCAAATTACTTTACTGAACGCTTACTGTGCATGTGCGCCCCCAATTTACCGCAGAACTTTCTGAGACTTCGGAAAAACCCGGAGAATACTGCTGGGGGCAGGAAAATGGGGGAAAACTTTCAAAACTGAATAACTCCCAAAATAATGGGGGGGGGGGGGGGTGACAGCTCTGACACATTGATATTGTATAGGAGAGGCTGAACTCTGCAAGTGTAATTCTCTGTGCATGGATGTGTTGAACTGGCACAGCCATATAAAACAGTGACTTATCTTGCAAAGTAATCTTTAGAGTGGCATATTTTACTCTACTTGTCCATTTCAATGTCAAGCTCTTTTGGTCCAAGGAATCCTGCAATGCATTATCGTTAAAAAACACTATTGTCACCCATTATTGTTTCTTGTTTAAAAGTTCGAGAAGCGTATGGTTTTTCTTTAAAATGAATAAAACATAAAAACACTTTCCTGTGGATTTTAAATAGTATTTTGTAATTTTGTTTTCCCTACAGCACTTGTGTGCTCTCCTGTATGTATGTTGCTTTCCCTCTCGCTCTCTTTCTTGGCTTCTCTCAATTCCCTCTCTCTCTTCTTGCCCGGAGTCTTGTGCACTCAAAGTTCCCTCCTACTTGCTCGCTCCCGATTTAGTAGCAGGGCTGAGAGGGAGGGTTTAAAGGCCCTGGGGTTGGGAGCAGGGGGAGGTGGTGCTATTGCATCCTGAGCAGAAAAGTCAGCTGAGTGTATAGGCAGTGCATGAGCGCAAGAGGAGAGAAAGCCCGCAGGAGAGACCTATAGGAATCCGTGGAGAATAGGAAGATCTTTTGAACACAGAGGATACAAATCTGGGTGCAATTTTTCCGAGCCAGGCTTTTTTACGCATCCACCATCAAGTTTATTTTTCCCATATTATGCGTTTTTTCTCATTGGAGTTTCTTTATGGGCAAGCCAAGGATTGTTGGAAGGAGCATGGTGTTTAGATCCGCATAGTGAAGTTGGGCACATAAAGAAAACTCCGTGGAAGTAGAGAAGGCAGAAAGAGTGGCCCATTGAGTATCAGCAGCCCATCATTTGCTACAAAGGGTCTCTTTGTAACCAAGGCCCATTGCACTCAGGACATCAAGCAGGTAATACTCACTTGGAACTGTGTGTATGCATGTGTCTGTGTGCAACTGCCTGTGGGATTGTTTGTTTTAGTCATGATCCCCTTTAGTTTTTCAGCTGAGTCAGACATGCTTCCACTTGGGGGGCAGCGAGGAAGTGCGCTGCAGGGGGATAAAGGGGTGGAGAGAAGACTTTCCCAAATCCAACCCTGTCCTTTGGCGCTGGGAAGGGGTTCCCTGTGTGTGTGCGTGCACAGTGCAGACTTGCAAACTAATAGGACGTTCTCCCCTCGCACTATCGCTGCGAGTACACTCCCCCCACCCCTCCTCTCATAGTTGTGCTCCTTGCTTTGAGTGGAGTGTGGGAGTTGGCGCAGAAAGCGCTGCAGCTGAGGTGAACAAACCGCTTGTTGAATTGACGGGACTGTTTGGTGGGGATGCGGGAGGAATGTTTTATTTCACTCTAACACCCCGGGCAGCTTGATTGAAATGGGATTTCTGTTAACTAATTGAGTGTAACTGGGATTAGAGCGATGCCCTTCCCTCTCCTGGTGCCCAAGGGGCCTACAGCGCATTGCTGTGCGTATGAGCGCTGCCCTACCGCTGCCAGTGACAGTGTTACGAGCACATGCTGTGTCAGTGCAGAAGTTTATCTGCCAAGTCATACTCCCTAAATGGCTCTTCCCACAGCTGCTAGCCACGTTCTCACTCCGGTGCCCTGGACTCTTGTCTATCTGGCGTGAGCTCTTGCTCAGCTTAATGCGATGTGTACGTGCTTGTAGTTGTGTGTGCCGCGATGGGAGCAACATGTGCCGCTGCTTGCCCAGTCAGGCACCAGGTAACTGTCTGCTGCACACTCGGCCTCTTTATAAAAGCCCATGCAATATGACACTTGGCTAGGAAGGAGGGGGACTCCCTTTTGCCTGTGTCGGTAGCCTGTAGAAATGAAGCGCACTTGTTTATACTACCCTTGTTTGCACTCCCACCCACAGCCCCCCTCTCTCTCTCGTTTTTTAATAGTTATTAAATCCTCCTCCTTCACAATAAATACGACCCACCTCTTTATTTCAGGAAGGGAGTGAAAGACTTTTTTTTCTGTAAAGAGGTGGGGAAGGCTGAGTGGGAGTCACCCACATCTGAGAGGTTTATTTTAGTCATTTTCAATGATTGTCCCGACTGCCAAGTATTTTCCAGCAGCGCCCCCCCCCTCTCCTCTCCTCCTCCTGAGTAAGGGGGTAGGGAGGACGAAAAGTAGGCAGGGCGCTGGCGGCAGGGAGCTGATACGATAATAAATAGAAGGAACACGCGTAAGGCGAGGCTCAAAACAAACGTGGCTTTGCTGCTGCGAGTAGCTGGGACACCGTAAGTTGAACTTAATGTTACGCGAAAGCTTTCAGACACTCAGTGAGGGCCAAGCACAGGGATTTGACAGGGAAGGCTCCTTTCCTTCCTCTATATACAAATGTGCGCCACACGCTTTGCTTAGTAAAAGTAGCACAGGGGCTTCAAAACATTTCTCTGTAGCTAAAGTCCAGCACTCGACTGAAGGTGCCAACTGTCTGTGATTTCCAGGAACAGTCCCCTGGAAATGTTCCTGGCGTTTCAAACCGGTCAGCTGCAAGAAAAGAATTTGAATAATCTTAGTAGCTGAAGCCAGTTCTCGGCGCTGCTCTCCCTCAGTAGCTTGTTGTTTGTGAAGACGCAATTTTATTGTTACAACTGGGGGCCCGTTGGTGGGATGGGGCCCTCAGGGATTTTTTTTTTAATGGCCTTTGGCATGCACAAAGGTTCCTTGGATTTTTTTTAACAGTCCTGGGAATACATACATGGTTTTCTTGATTACTGCCCTAGGGCATGAAAACAAAAGTTGGACAGCAGTATGGAGTTGATTTTGCACATTAGGCTACTTTTGCCAGTTTTTGTGTCGTGAGGCCACTGGCAGTGCATCCCTGAAACATTTTTATATGTTAATAGCTTTTCCGACAGCTTTTCAATAATCAGACTAACATTCCCTGCCTGGGGTTACTGATTCTTACAGTACAAATGATAAACTTTAAATTGCACAGTCCCATACAGGAATGGGACCTGTTATCCAGAATGCTTGGTAACTTGAATTGTCTGGAAACCCATTATCTAGAATGTTCAGATTACAGGAATGCCATATTCTATAGACTCCATTTTAAGCAAATAATTATAAATATTAAAGGAGTAGGAAAGGCTACATCACTGGGAGGTTCCAAAATGTTAGACACCCCCCAGTGACTTGAATCGCTTACCTGAAACACCCAGCCAGTGCTCCTGTTAGGAGAAAACTGCACCGGCTAGGGTGTATGCATGCAAGCGTTCTTTCAATCTTCACGCATGTGCAGTAGAGTGAAAAACTGACTTTAACAAAAAAGCCAGCTTTTTCACTTAACTGCGCATGCGTCGGCCCCGGGATTCTGAAGCTAGAAGGAAGAGGAACGCTCACTCGCATATACAATGAGCTGATGCAGTTTTCTCTTAAAAGGAGCACCCGCCAGGGGTTTCAGGTAAGAGATTACAATCACTGGGGAGTGCCTAACATTTGGCACCCCCCAGTGATTTAGCCTTTCCTTTTCCTCTGTTTGTAATAAAACAGTACCATGTACTTGATTCCATCTAAGCTGTATAAATCCATACCGGTGCAAAACAGTCCTATTGGGTTTATTTAATGGTTAAACGTAGGGTGATTCAAATTACAGAGAGACCCCATATCTAGAAAACCCCAGGTCCCATGCATTCTGGATAATGGATCCTATACCTGTACATATATCCCAAAAGTTGACATTTGCAAGCTCTGTTACAGAGGAAACAAGGGCTCATTTAGGAAAGTTAGCTAGGTACAAAGTGCAAATGTCCTATATATATATATATATATATATATATATAATATATATATATATATATATATATATATATATATATATATATATATATATATATATATATATATATAATTTTTTTTTTTGGATTGTTTTGCATCTCTGTATAATGCCCAAGTATGAATGGTGTATAGGCATAATAGTTGTGTTGGGTGTCCACATCTGTGTCATTACTGAGTAGCACCGTGTTTGTCATGCATGGGGAGGTGGGTCTCTGAATTTTGCCTGCACAAGGTGGGTCTGAAGTACAGGACTCTGTGCCAGAAGTTTAATTGCATTTTGACTATATAAGTGCCATATAAAGTGCCACATTATTTTTTCGCAAACTGAGGCCTAGGGCATTGTGTTTTGCAGGTTCTTAGTGTTTTGCAGGTTCTTAGTGTCATTTTAAACAAATTAATCACAAATTATGTTAGGATCATGTATAACAGCAGATGTGTTTTTATTATTATTATATTATTATTATTAACATTTATTTATAAAGCGCCAACATATTCCGCAGCGCTGTACAATAAGTTTTTCTTTTACAAACTATATAACTATCATCTGTCCGAAGAAGTGTCTTTTATTCATTTTTTTTTTTTTATTTAAAGGAGAAGCAAATACTTATTGTAGAGCGCTGCGGAATATGTTAAACACCCCCCCAGTGACTTTAATTGGTTACCTTTTACCCCAGGCTGGTGCTCCTGTTAGGATAAAAACGCACCAGCCCGGGATAGCTGCGAGCGAGTGTCTCCTCTTCCTACTTCTGTCTTTGTGCGCTTGCACATGTGCAGTAGAGTTAAAAGCCGAACTTTAAAACACAAGTCTGCTTTTTCACTTTACTGTGCATGCGCCGGCCCCGGGATTCAGAAGGAAGAGGAAACACTTGCTGCAGCAACCCTGGGCTGGAGAAGGATAGGTAAAAATTACTGCCAAATGTTAGGCACCACACCCCCCCCAGTGATCAGTGATTTTTACCTTTCTGTATCCTTTAAGGGAATACTCTCATGGGAAAACATGTATTTTTTTTTTTTTTTTTTTTTTTTTTTCAAAATGCATCAGATAATCCTCCCCCAGCAGCCAATTAGAAGATCAATGAATGGGAAGGTAGCAAGATAGCAGCTACCTGACACCCTTATTGTTAAAAGCGGTAGATATCCAAATAGCACTCAGTAATAAAAATGTGACTCATGATTCCCTGAGCAGGAGAAGCAATAGGTTGTTTGAATAGCTGCTTGAAAGCTGTCCTAACATGTGGTGCTGGCTCCTTCTGAATGCTCAGGATTATGCAAAATGACTGCCTACACACTAGTATTACAACCAAAAGAATATATACTTTTGGTTCAAGAATTATTTCCAATGTGGACAGTGTAATTTAAAAATATAAAGTACACCGTAAAAATCATGACAGAATCCCTTTAATATATTATCACAATACACAAGATTGTCGCAGGCATCAGGCATTACCACAAGCAGGAGAAATAAAGCTTGAAAACAATATATTGCTAGCTTCCTGCTTGCAGCTTACCTGTTATAGCTCAGATTACACATTCTTACAGGTGGGGGGGCTGGAGAGAGGAGAGAACTGCGCAGACTCTGGCCCCAGAAATTAAGGATTTTTTCTGAGAGACAAAGTCAGATACCCTAAGAACATGTTTACAAAAAAGGAGACGAGAAATCCTGTGTTTGTTTTGATAGAGGACAGCATTACTATAAGTGCTTATGGCTGTATTTACATACATTTTACTTTTTCCTCTTTAAATGTCCGTAACGCTGCGGGGCACATTCATCAAAGTTCTAATGAGTACGAATGAGAAAAATTAGTATTTTTTCTAACTTTTAGATCTTTGCGTATCTTCTGCGATGTTTTCGTTAAATTACGCAACTTTTTCTTGCTTCACGTCAATTTGTGTGACAAAATTATATTTGTTGCAACAACTACGAAAGTTTTGGAATTCTGCCATAAAATCTTTTGCTACTGGGTTGATTCTTAATATTTTTTTTTTAAAGGAGAATATAGCATTTTAATGTGAATCTGAATAACCAGTCTTGTTTTAGGACATTAATCTTGTATATATAATTTATATTGGCAGTAGACCCCTAAGCTCTGTTCTCTTTCAATAATATCCAATTGTTTGGGATTGCGGCACATATCCGTATATGGCCACACATTTTTGACATGTAACAGGAAAGTGAAGAAAGAAGTGTTTGCAGGAATCTATGATCTGCAAACAGCATTTGTTCTAGAGATAGGATTGCCACCTAGCAACAGCTAATGGGATTGGCGGCAGCCTCCTGAAGATATGTTCGAAAAATGTATTTTACCACTACAGCCACGTTTACTAGTTTTCCTCTTCTGACTTGCTTGTGCCTTTAATATGTGTGAGCAAGCAGAGGTCTGCTCAGTGCTGATTGGACAGTATAGAGCAGGAAGGGGTGTAGCTGAACAGGGAAGTTAGATTTTTTTACCGGGAGTCTGCTGGATGACGATCCTTTAAATAAGGGAATGTCCTTGAAAGGAACCGAGATTTAAAAGAAATGATAAAAGATGAAGATGCAATTAAAGTTGTAATTGTCTTATAAATGGACTAAGAATAAAAAGTTACAGATGAGGCTATAGTCCCTTGAAATAGATCAGTATAGCATTTAACTATCCATAACACAACATTCACTGTAAAATTAACCAAAGCACATCAAAGGAAGAGAAATTTAGTACTTTCAGAATGATAAAAGTTGCATCCTTTCTAGTTCTCCTTGGGCGAAAATGTAAATCGCTGGTGGGATGGCATATGCGGTGCCACGATTTCCCCAAAATCGCGGAAGTTTCCCCTCAAGGCAACTTCCGGGATTTCGGGGGAAATCGCGGCGCCGCATATGTCATCCTGCATACTGATCCCGATTTACATTTTCGCCAGTGGAATGGCATTTCGGGGAGATTTGTTGCGGGTGATTAATCTACTCATGTGCCAGAGCCTTAAGGAGTAAGTTCTGTGTAAATAAATTAAGAGTCCTTTAACTAAGGAAGGATCAGTGTCTAATATTGCATGTAATTCAACCACACTACAGAAATACGTTTTTGTGACCCTCTCAAGGATAATGTCATACATAACCAAGGGTCAGAAAAATGTATAAGAGAGAGTTTTGAGAAAGCTATGGCTATTAGACATGCTCATTTAATATTGAGCACTAGTCAGGATAGTTTTTAGACACCTTTTAATAGGAATGACAATGTGAGTTTGATGTCCTACATGTATTCATAACGAGAATGGACTAGCCTCTGTAGAGAAGGCACTCCTTACAGTTTGTTGTAAAAACAATGTACAGGAAGCTGTAATCGAGATCTATGTAAAATACAGTATTAAAGGACAATGAAAGGTTAATATAAATTAAAGGAAGTCTAAAGGCATTCTTTTTAAGTACTTACTGCATATCTAAATTCCCAGATCCCTGCTTGCTTCTCTGAGATATGGTGCTGGCAGCCTACAGCAGTGTGAAGACTACAGGGACATCACTGAAATCTCTCTCCCCTTCCTGTAGGTGCCAGCAGCAGCCTTCCTATTCTCTGAGCATGTGTGTAACTTGATCCTGTCTCCTGTTCTGAGCTACACATACCCACCAGCCAATCAGAAGCGGATCTGGCAGAGGGAAGGGGGGGGGGAGGGAATGAAACACATGTGCAGTATGAAGCAAGGAGGGAAAGGAGGGGAGAATACCTTTTTAGAGATGGCTACCTGTTCTAGAAAATGTGAAGTAAGTGTGACTGAGTAAATATTTGATTAGGTGAGCCAAAAGTGTGGCGTTTTTACTAAACAATAGGAGGACTATTGGGCAGTATGCTTTTTACATTTTGATTTGCATTCTCCTTTAAGGTAAGACCAACTGGATATATTGTGTCACAATTACATCCTTAGCTAGAGAAAGAGAAGAGCTGAAATCTCTAACCATTATAAGAGCTAACAACCACAATGGATAGAAAATGGTAGAAACTCCTAGGCCTGAAGGAATTCTGTTATAACCTGAGGAAACATTAAGACCATGAAACCTTTGTTGCAAAATATTCCACATTTTGAAAAGTTAATGGAAATAGGTACATGCCATCTTGTGCAAAAATCTCAAACAAATTTGTTAGATTGGAATGGACTATACTTATTTTTCCGAAGCTTAAGAAATCCCAAAATAAATGTCTATGGTAGGAGATTACATATAGCATACTCTATAGATAATATATGTCCTTGAAGAGCTAGTCTGTCTGCTATACATTTTTATATTCCTTGAATGTGTTTAGCTCTGAGCAGTATGTTTCTGTGAAGGGTCTGTCTCTGAAGCAAAACTGCCTCTTAGCAATATATGGTATGGTGATATGGCTTTCCTGTTGGCCATCTGAAGTACTGTGACCAGATATGGGGCAAGTAGAGTTAAACTGCAAATTGTTCAGCCATGAGCTCTAGTAAATGTACATGGTAATGTACTGTATTGGATACCAGAAGCCTTTCATTGTTCTGGTGTTGTAAGACTCCCCTAAACTGATTGATACATTGGTTTGGGACTACTAGGTCCAGGAGATGCTCTATGATGGAAGAGAACTGTCAGGGTTTGTTTCATTTGTTCTTTGCTCCAGTATTTAGTTTCTATAAATTCTTTTTTGAGTTTCACTCTTTTAGTAGAAAGTTAAGATGACATTGAAAATCTCTGCACAGAAGTGAAGCTTTGAGTGAGTTGCTTCTAAAATAGTATATCCATCTTATAAAATTGTCTCTGTGGGTATCTTAAGAGTTAAGGTGATCAAGTTACAAGTACTCCTCATAAATGGCCGTTGTTGGTCTGGGTCCAGTACTAAGGTCCAGTACTCATTTGATTTGAGTTTATTAAAACCCTACATCTACTAATGGGCAAAGTATCTGAATGTGACCTGTCCAACTGAACCATCTACCCTTCAAGGGATCTCCTGAAGAGATCTTCCTTCTTTTGAGAGCATTTAATAACACGTCTAGTATTTTTGGATGAGGGAGATACAATATAGATACAGGCAAAGACCCTTTAACATCCCTGAATACCAGGGATCTGATGTTATGTTTAACCAGAGCATTGCCTTCCCTGATTTTACTTAATAGAGAAGGTGAGAATGGCAGGATAGAGGTTTTGTTGTGTTGGTAGGTATAGTAGCCCTGTTTAATATGGATTTTTTATTATGGACTTTTGAAAACATCCATATTTATGAAAGTAAAGTGAGGCCAAACATGCAGGAGGAAGTAACATTAAGGCAGATTTAACCCTTTAACTGCCAACGACGTACGGCGTATGTTGTTTGGCAGATAAGGTTACACTCCGCTTCTGCAGAGAATTTTTAGTGATGACAGCCCCCCTGGGCAACGAGCCAGGGGGGCTGTCATGTCGGCCCTGCGGCTAAATCATCGCAGGGCCGACCCCCCAAGCAGCAGATGCAATCGCATCGTGTCTGCTGCTTTTGTCCCGCTTCCTGCTTCCCCCCCCCCCCAGCGCCGGCCCACTGCCTAGGGGGACTTCCTGCTGCAGGACCAGGCAAGCTTCAGGACAGGTAAGGTGGATTTTTTTACTTACACACACTTACACACACTTACATACACCCTACATTTACATACATTTACAGCACACAATTTTGCAGTTTTTTTTTGTTTTTCATTTTGCACACTTATCTACACCTATATACACTCATATACACACTTACACACTGTCACACAACTTTTACACATGTATACACAAACAATTTTTTTTCTTTTTTTTTTACCACTTTGTTTTTAGTTTCTTTTCCCTAAAAACTGTTTTTTTTGACAGCGTGACTATTGGCTTAGATATTCTGACCACTAATTACACTGTTGTGTAACTTATTTTGTTGTTTCACTAATTTGAACAATTTTTGTGGTTTTATTGCATTTTTATCCCTGTATTGGTATTCCTGATCTGTTTTTAGCATAGTTTTGCCATGTGTAACTTTGGTGTAGAAAAATAACTTTACCTATTTTGAATTCATCAGAATGTGTACTTTCCAAAAATATATGGTTTTCTGGGGGTCTCTGTATAGTTAGGTGTGAAGGCACATAATACGCTGTCAGGGGGCCCTGTGTGCAAAAGCTGAGTTGGCAGGCGAGAAATCCATATGCGCTATTTTTATTTTGGGGTGAGTACATACCGCAGACTTTGGTATATCTATGCATATTTGGCATCAAACTGTTTAGACTTTAGGGGGCTGATTTACTAATCCACAAATCCGAATGGGAAAAATTCGGATTGGAAAATGTACATTTTGCGGCTTTTTCGTATTTTTTGCGACTTTTTCATAGCCATTATGACTTTCGTGAATTGTGTGGACTTTTTCATTGCCATTACAAATTTTGTGAATTGTCGCGACTTTTTCATAGCCAGTACGACTTTCGCGAATTGTCGTGACTTTCGCAAAATACCGATCATTACGAAAAAAACGCATTCGGATGCTTTTCGGACGTTCGTGGATTAGTAAATGTGCCCCTAGGTGTTTCTATTTGGGGTGATTTGCCTTTGTACTACAGAAATTGTGTGAGATAAATGCAACATTTTTAGGCGATTTTATGAAATGTCATAAAAATCGGCAAACAGGAAAGCTTTGCGGCTTGGTACTTTGGAGTAAAAAAAAGTGTACCCATTTTAGATTCGGGAGATTGTGTACTTTCCAAAAATATATGGCTTTCTGGGGTGAGTGTACTTTTTTTGTACCATTATCCCACATAAAGAATGTAAATGTGTTGATTTTGCAGAAGCTAAAATGACAGATCATATGGGGGTATGTTCCCATTGGGGCCCCTACATGCCACATATTTGGGTAAACCTATACATATTTGGTATCAAACTGTTCAGTGTACCCCTGGTGTTCAAATTTGTTTTTTTTATCTTGGTACCTAATGCTATGTGGGAGATAAGATGCTGCAAAATGGAAGCTTTAAGGGGATTTTTGGAAATGTCATCAAAATTGCTACATTTAGAAAACCTTTGCGGCTTGGTACTTTGGAGTAGAAAGACATGGGTACCCATTTTAGATTCGGGAGAATGTGTACTTTCCAAAAATATATGGCTTTCTGGGGTGAGCGTACTTTATACTAGCTTTATTCCACATATAATGATGTAAATGTGTTGATCATGTGGGGGTATGTTCACATTGGGGCCCCTACATGCCACATACTTAGGTAAACCTATATATATTGGCCATCAAACTGTTCAGTGGACCCCTCGCATTCATATTTAGGGTGTTTTATCTGGTTACTTTATGACCTGTAGGAGAAGATACCATAGACTGGAAGCTTTGAAGCAATTTTTTTTAATAAAATGTTTCACAAATTTTAATAAAAACCAATAACAGACAGTTGTGCATATTCTGGATTACCCAGAATCTGTTCTTTCCAGAAAGGTGTAATTTTCTGGGATGAACCTTCTGTTCCTTCTGTGGAATTTTTGGCCTTAAAGAATAAGTAAACCTTCTTTTTTTTTTTTTTTATGAGTAAAATTACTCTAAACAGCCTATAGAATTACTTACCTTTGTCCCAGCATTCTCTCTGACCTGGTTCCTCAGTCAGAAGATATTCTTTTTCTTTGCTCCTTGTGCAGAGTGAAGCCCCGCCCCCACTTCCTGTTCAGCGCTCTCATAAAAACAAAACAAAACCCTGCTAATGCACAGACTGGCTTCTGCTGCCTCCAGGCATGCGCAAAAGGCTCTTCACTCCGACAACCTTGCCGAATTGAAGAGAGAACTGAACAGGAAGTGGGGGGGCTTCACTCTGCAAAGAAAAAGAATACCTTCTGACTGAGGAACCAGGTCAGAGAGAATGCTGGGACAAAGGTAGGTAATTCTGGAGGCTGTTTAGAGTAATTTTACAAATAGAAAAAAAAAAAGGTTTACTTATTCTTTAAAATCTAAAGTATGCAGCTTTTGAAGCAGTGCTTTGGAAATTCGGTAGTGTACTGCTTGGAGTTTTTGACCTATACAAGTAAGAAATCTCTATAAAACTATATATATTTGGTATTGGCGCGTTCAGGAGACATGGGACTTTCCAAATCAGTTGTATTTTTGTGCATAAAATAATTTTTGTTTCTGGTATGTGTGTTTTATATTATGGAAGATATGATTTTTTAAAAAATTTTTGACATTTAGAAGCCTATATCTTGGTTTAGAATTACAAGAAAATTCTACCAAATTTTGAAAGCTTAGTTTGTCCTGAAAAAAAACCGATATATTGTTTTCCTGGGTAAACTAAAAGTCCCCCCGAGGAAAGGCCCCTAAAGTGAAACAGTGCAAAATGTTCAAAAACTGTCTGGCAGTAGAAGTTTTGCTTTGACCAAAACAGCTGGCAGTGAAAGGGTTAAAGTCAACCAGTACAGCTATGGTGAGAGCTTCTTAGGCTGGTCACATGGTTGAAGGTTGGTCAATAAATATAGCTGCTCTCTATAGTCAATTAAAAAGCAATAAGAGAGATTCAAGGCAAAAACTTATTATCTAGGCCTTCTTGGTCCACATTGACTAATAATGGTGACAGACCAATAGCATTTGTCACTTTGAACTGGATGGTGGAAAGGAATTAAGCCAATATATTTGTTTTATAAAGCCTGATTACCCAAAATGCCAACCTGTGATGATCTACAGCGTGCATGGTTCCCACTAGAGCAACCCAAACGGGCCTCTTTACTGAGAGTGGAACTGTGATATACTCTTAGTTTAACTCCAAACGGAGAAAAGAGATCTTTACATTTAAAACTTTGTTTATTCTTAGGAGTATCCATGTGGGACTGAACCCTGACTGAACCCTTCCTGGGGCAGTCAGAACAGAAAAAAAATTCTCTCCTCATATTTAATATATAAAGGAGATTACACACTCCATTTTTTGTGGTATTTGGAAGGAACCCGAGGTGGGAACGTAATGGAGTCTGTAGCAGATAAAGAAACTGCGTCCTCCACGAACGCTGAGGTAAAAAAATCTAACTTCCCCGTTCAGCTACGCCCCTTCCTGCTCTATACTGTCCAATCAGCACTGAGCAGACCTGTACAAGCACGTCAGAAGGGGAAAGCAGAAACGTGGCTGTAGTGGTAAAATACATTTTTCCAGCGTATCTTCGGGAGGCTGCTGCCAGACCCACGAGCTGTTGCTAGGTGGCAATCTCCTGTAGAACAAACATGGAGTTTTATTGGGGAGCTCTCTATTATGGCATAGGGCTTCTAGTTGTGGAAAAAGAGCAGCCCTCTACCCTGAGAGGTTTTGACTAGTGGCGCCATTTTAATATTTTTCTTCTGTTTTGCGATTTGTTTGACTAATTTTTAAACTTATGTATTTGCACAGGTGGCTAGGTTAAAGTGTAACTGTTTAACAGCACAGACTGTTGCACATCTGTGCATAATTTCTCCTGGAATTGTGCTGCCAACATACATAAAGGATTGACAGAGCTGATGAAAAATACTTTTAACACAAGATAAATGTGTCTCTTAATTCTGTATGTTTGTTTGCATATTTAATTTTTACAGGGCTTTTTGTCTCTTGTGGCTATATGCAATTACTTTTTATAAAAATGCATGACTGCATAGCAACCAGTACAGACTTTAACTATCTTCTAAATTGATTGCTAATTTTGCTAAATTTTCTTTTAGGTTTTTTTTTTTTTTTTTTAAATGTGAAGAGGTAAAGCAAGTGACATTTCTTACAGTACTGGAACTTTAATATGGGAATGTAACAAAAGAAATATGAGCAATGCTTTTCCTTTTGTGCATGTTAGTTTGGTGATGGTCTTCCGATAAAAAGTTGCATATTAATGCTGTTGTTTATTGAAATGTCCTGATGAAAATTGAATTATCACCAATGTTATGCTACTTTTGCACAGGTCTTGTTCAGATAGCAATGTCATTTCTTATTTAATTTATGACTTTCAGTACATTACCCATTGTAATTTTAAAAACCAAAATTGCATAAACAAAAACAAATGTATGTTTTGCGAAGTGATATTCTTTATTGATGCTCTTCACGCAAATATTTTGTTATGTTTCCCCCTGCAGTGGCCATTGGTTATTTAATGTGTTCCACCTCAAGACACTGCAAATTGATGCATCCTGCCTACGTTCTGTGCTTCTGTGTGGCACTGTGAGTACAGATAATAATGGGATGAGTAACGTATGCATTGCTTTGCAGTGGAATGCATAAAAGCCACCGTTGGAGACCCAAAATGCTCAAAAGCCCTAAACATTTGTCTTAGGGCTGTATTTAGGTCTGCCCCTGTGATTGGTAAATGGTGCATGTACAGACTATATGACATGCTGCTATTGTGGCAGTGAAGGGTTACCCCCCCCCCTCCTACTCTGCTTTGGCTTGAGTTTTTTTTTTTTTTTTTCCGTAGGCACCCAAGGGCCACCTTATAAAGCTGCCACCCTAGCCATGGGCCCTCAGGTGCTTTTATGGTAAGTGAATTGTATTGTTAATTTTAATTGTGGATGATGTTGTTTTTAATGCCTGCTGAAAGTGCTAGATTTTTATTACATGTACTGCTTAATGCACAGGTCCTCAAACTTGTCAAGCAGGGGGCCAGTTCATGGTCCCTCAGTCTGTTGGGGGGCCGGACTAAAGTCCTCTCCTAGTGTCCTCATGCTATGGCCCGCTCCCTGCTGCTTCTTGCTCCACCACTGCTTCCTCCCACTCCCTGCTGCTTCCTGCTGCGTCCTCGCATCAGATCATAGTGGGGGACAATATCCGGGCTGCATAGTTTGAGGATGCCTGGCTTAATGCATTGGTTAAAAAAAACATAATGTTTTTTTCTCTTCAGCTGCCAGTTAAGACAAGTTTGCAAAACATGTTTAAAAGGTGCAAAGGAATTATTGCATTGTTTATATATTTAGTTAACTTTTATTACATTTCTGTGCAGGTTTCATAACCCACAATGTTGTCTGTTTCGTCAGGAGCCAGTTAAACTAAAGTATTTATGTGGCAAATAGACTTTTTTTCTTTAAAAATGCCATGGTTGTGTCTCATGCAGTTACCTGCATTTTGATAGTGATAGTTATCTTTGCATGCCTTTAAAGCAGTGTAAGGCTAGTGCCACACTGGGCAGATTTTTGGCCTGTGTTTATCCCTATGCAGCCACAACTATCAGATTTTTCAAGCATGGGGCAGATTCTATGCCTTTATCCATTGGCTGAGAATACACCCAATGTGACACTAGCCTAAGGGCTATGTCACACTTAGGGACCCTATTTATAATTGCTTGAGCAATCATTATTCAAACCTTGCATGAGTTTTCTAACTCATGCTGGGTTTTCAGCACAATTAGCTAGTCATATTTGAAAACTTACTCAAGGTTTCAGTACTGATTGCTCAAGACCATAGGTTTGAGCTATTGTAAATGGGGTCATAGGTATTTTTAGTCTTTTGGTACACTCACTAGGTGACTTACACGTCGATTCACCCTTAGAGTGGACGGTAGACATTGGGCATTTTCATCGGTTGAGAAAATTCTTGTGTAACACTGACCTTACTTTTCTTTTTTCTAAGTTTGGATTAATAAATTGCAGAAAGATTGACCAGGTTTAGTAACCAATAGCAACATGTTAGCTGTTTTCAAACACCGTAAATTATATCATTTGCTATGGACAAGTAATATGCACCTTTTATTATATGACTACTCTAGAGTTTAGTCTCTTTATTAGTCTAATCGACAAAATTACTGTAACTTGCGCAAATACACTTAAAGCAGGTGAGCAACACAAAGGATCCCGCTCCTTAAAGGGGATATATACCATAAATTTTTACAATGCACTAAACCATGTAAAATGGACGTAAAGGTCCCCATACACGGGCCGATAGTAGCTGCCGATATTGGTCCCTTGGACCGATTCGGCAGCTAATCGGCCCGTGTATGGGCAGAAACGAGCGGCCTGGCTGACCGATATCTGGCCTGAAATTGGCCAGATCTCGATCGGCCAGGTTAGAAAATGCAGTCGGATCGGGGACTGCATCGGCTCGTTGATGCGGTCCCCGAACTGACTGCCCCATGGGCGGGGCCAAGCGATCTGATTTTTTTTAAACCACTTGCTACCCGATATCGCCCACCCGTAGGTGGGGATATCGGGTGAAGATCCGCTCGCTTGGCGAGGAAATTAATTTGGCCAGACGATAAAGTATATTCAGAAGGTTTATTAACTTCTATTACAAACATTAATATTCCATTCTCATGTTAGGCAACTTAATGTGTTTTGTGAACTCTTCATCAGAGGCTCTAAATGCATAATCTTCAATGGCGTAATTTATACACATTCCTATTTAAAGGAGTCTATTGGATAAATGGAAAAACCCTAATTTTAAAGGCAATTATGAATAATATATTATGCTGGTTTCACTTTGGGCTAAAAATGTATCCTATCTGTAAAAATAGCCCCTCTCCGTTCTCTGTCTGTGTTTCAAATTAAGGGTGGGCGTGTCCTAATGGTCCCTGCCAGAAGTACAGTAAGAGGGGGATATCCAATCACAGCCCTGCAGTCACACAAGCAAAGACAGGCTTCAGTTCCCTATACGGTCAGCCTAGCTGCTGATTGGTTCCTATCCTACAGTGCAGTTTACTGAGAGCCGCCGGCTCCCCTGCACTTCCAGAGAATTTAGCCAGCAGGACGTGGAACAGATGGGGGGGGGGGGGGACTAGTAGGGTTTTGGTGGAATTTCTCAATAAATCGGTCTGAAACACAACTTTTTTTTAGGCATAGTACTTCTATGATATGTCTCCTTTAACATAAAACATTTAATTGGCTAATTGTCTTCATCATTCATAGACATATTAGTCTATACTACCAACTTTAAAATCTTAAAAACATAAATAAGAATAAAAGCTACACAAATTAAAAGGTATTCAAATTCAAGCACACCATAATTTTAATATGAATTTACATCCTTTCCATTAATCTTATATTGTAAACTAGAAAGGGAAGTTTGAGAACAAACTTTATGTTGGGTTGAAAAACATTAAGTCACTGAATGAAATTTGATCTCCGCCCACTTTTTCTAACCTTGGACCACAGTTATATAGTAAAAACCACTGTGCAATATATATAATATATATATATATATTAGTACAAGGACAGTGTGATTGAAAAGAATATAGATTTAACAAAAAGTTAAATCTTGAGCATAAGTGTATGTAAGTATATACTCAACATAAACAAAAATCTTCAGCACACCACTTACATACATGTTCTCAGAGGGTGCTTAACTTCCACAACCGCTCCCAAGGCTTTTTTTCATGTATCTTTGCAAAGGGGAAGAAGCACTCCAGTCTGTTGGCAATGCCTTTAAATCATTTATTTGCAGAAATGGACAAACAGCACAAGCTTTCGGGGGTGACCCCTCCTTCAGGTGCAGTACCCGACAGACTGGAGTGCTTCTTCCCCTTTGCAAAGATACATGTAAGTATATACTGCCTCTTTTCATGCCACAAAACAATTTTAGCTATATTTATGTAAAAAGAAAGATACTGAATATACTGAATCATTAAAACTAATGTTAAAATTGCACTCGTGAGAAACTGAAAGGCTTATTAGTGTTCACACTTAATCATCCCAAAAATCCAAAATAGTGCAGCCATCTGGTATATACAGCAGCAAATTTCTTGGTCCTGTTTTTTACTTTCTAATTTTCTTTTCTAATTTTAGGTTATAATCGTTGGTATTAATATAGGTGATAAAATCATTAAATTGTTCATTTATATATATATATATATATTACAGTGGCTTGCAAAAGTATTCGGCCCCTTGAACTTTTCCACATTTTGTCACATTACAGCCACAAACATGAATCAATTTTATTGGAATTCCACGTGAAAGACCAATACAAAGTGGCGTACATGTGAGAAGTGGAACGAAAATCATACATAATTCCAAACATTTTTTACAAATAAATAACTGCAAAGTGGGGTGTGCGTAATTATTCAGCCCCCTTTGGTCTGAGCGCAGTCAGTTGCCCATAGACATTGCCTGATGAGTGCTAATGACTAAATAGAGTGCACCTGTGTGTAATCTAATGTCAGTACAAATACAGCTGCTCTGTGATGGCCTCAGAGGTTGGCTAAAGCTGGCCATACACGTGGCGATCTGACGAGATCCGCCACACACCATTCAGGGCTGAATCGGCAGGTAAGGATAGGATTTCTACCTCCTTCTGCCGATTCAGCGCTGAAGGGACATTTTGGTCAGGCGCCTTCTATGGCACCCGATCAAAATTTTCAAACTGGTCCGATTGGCGAGTCGGGCGATAGCAGCAGCTTCCTGCGATATCAGTCGACTCGCCGACATACCATACACGCACCGAATATCGTACGAAACGAGCCAGGGCAACAATGGAATGGCTTAAAACATATCCATGTGTTAGAATGGCCCAGATCTGAAAACTGCTGTTCACAAACGCTGTCCATCTAATCTGACTGAGCTGGAGCTGTTTTGCAAAGAAGAATGGGCAAGGATTTCAGTCTGTAGATGTGCAAAGCTGGTAGAGACATACCCTAAAAGACTGGCAGCTGTAATTGCAGCAAAAGGTGGTTCTACAAAGTATTGACTCAGGGGGCTGAATAATTACGCACACCCCACTTTGCAGTTATTTATTTGTAAAAAATGTTTGGAATCAGGTATGATTTTCGTTCCACTTCTCACGTGTACACCACTTTGTATTGGACTTTCACGTGGAATTCCAATAAAATTGATTCATGTTTGTGGCTGTAATGTGACAAAATGCGGAAAAGTTCAAGGGGGCCGAATACTTTTGCAAGCCACTGTATATAATATATGCAATTCTTCCCACCAACCTAAAAATAGGTTGGCGTATGATGGTGCAAATTTTGCACCCTTGGCCGTGCCGCAACATTGCAGGTAATATTTCTTATTGAAGTAAAAATAGTTAATAGATATTTAATGGATTTGAGAATAAATACAATAAGGTTTGAATCATATGTGCTGTAGTGAAGTAAGTGATGTTCTATGGCTTTAAGACCTAAAGAGTGAGACATGCAGGAATATAAGGAGGTTACATTGATTGAAGCCTATTTAAACTGATCTTTTTTCCATTGAAAATTATCTAGTACAATAAAAAGGTGTCCGCTGTCCCTTAGGTAGCTAGGGAGGCGTAGGACAAGAGGTTGCAGGAGATGGTTTATGTATTCACAGAGATTTTCTCCTAGTTAACCTATACCTGCAATAATTGGGCGTCTGGGAGGTGGTCTCTCTTTTTTGTGCACTTTAGGTAAATAGTGGAATATGGCTGTTTTTGGGTTATCGATTTTGAAGAAAGAGGTCAATTTTTCATCTATGACTTTCAATGTGAGGGCTTCTTGTAAAAGAGTTTCTGCTTCTGTCTGATGGTTTATAGATTACAATAAATTATGAACTTTTTATGAATACTACTAGCTGCTTCTTTTGACTTTTTGATGTATTATGGATACCAGAAATGCCTGCCTGCTACTTTTTCCAGTGTATGACTATGTTCCAAGGTTAGAAAAGTGGGTGGTGCCAACAGCAGCCAATCAGATTTCAACTATCGACTTTATACATTTAAATTTAAACTGCTGACATTCTTTATTAATACTAAGGTCCCCAAACTTTGCAGAGCTAGTTACCAGGTAACTGTGGTTCAGAGTTAGAAAAAGTGGGTGGAGCCACCAACAACCAGTCAGATTTTAACTATTGATTTTCAGTGGGGAAATTCAACCTGCTGCCATTCTCACAGTATTAACATCAGGGTCACTATGGGATTGCATTTTTAGGTTTTAAAGAGTGGGTGGAGCCACCAAAAGCCAATCGGACTTCACCAATTGAATTTTTTTGGTATAAATTTAAAATGCTGCCTTTCTCACACTATTTTTGTTAGAGTTGCCAAACTTTGCACAGTCAGTCACTGGCAAAAGTGGACGGAGCGACCGACAGCCAATCCATTTCCAAACATTAAATTTCATTGTTTTATATTTAAACTGATGCCATTATTTAAGTATTAATTCCAGGGTTGTTAAATTTTCCAAAGTTAGTCACTGGGTATTTGCCGTTCAAAGTTAGAAAAAGTGGGCGAGCCACCAACAGCCAATCATATTTCACCTATTTACTTTCAATGGGGAAGTGTAAAATGCTGTCAATCCCACAATTTTTATGCCTGAGTCCCCAAATTTTTCAAAGTTGGTCACTGGGGGACTGCAGTTCAAAAATGGCTGTTAGTGGCCCAACCCACTTTTTCTAATCTGATTTCATCCATTGAATTTTATTGGTTTAAATTTAAAATGCTGTCATTCTCACACTATTTGTGCAAGGGTGCCCACTGTTTGTCACTGGGTGACTTCGACTCTAAGTTAGAAAAAGTGGGCACACCCATCAACCACCAATCACAATTCACCTATTGACTTTTATTGGTTTAATTTTAAACTGCTGCCGTTCTTTAACTATTAATCCTAGGTCCCTAAACTTTGCAGAGTTAGTCACTAGTTAACTGCAGTTCCAGATAAGAAAAAGTAGTCGGAGCCACCAATCAGATGTCACTCGTTGACTTTCAATGGGGAAATTTAAATTGCTGCCTTTCAGACACTATTAAAACCAGGGTCCCCAATTTTGCACAGTGTTTTTTACTATATAACTGTAGTCCAAGGTTAGAGAAAGTGGGGGGAGCCAACAGATCAGATTTCATTCGGTGACTTCACATTTTTCAACCCAACATGAAGTTTGTTCTCAAACCTCCCTTTCTAGTTAACTGTCCTCTCAGTTGAAGAAGCCCAGGAAGTTTTAAAATTGAAACTTTCATTCTAAGCTGCAGCTTTTGTTAAGTTTGAGCTCATTTACAGAGGGACTGGTAATTTGTTTTGATTGTTAAATGTGGCTTTGCTCAATTTCAGATTTTTCCTTTTTCAGTGCACAGAATATAAAATAATGTTTAGTACAAACCCCTAAAACCGTATATTGCCGCTTTAGCTTTTAAATTCTTTATTTATTTTTTTTAAATTTGAGGGTAATGTGGAGTTAGCATAGTCCAAATGACATCTGGGATACACATTTTTAAAGAGAATGATAGATTAGGAGCAATAATTTAAATCTATACAGAGAAGTGTCACTACAAAAGGAAACCATCTACAAGGCTACCTTTTATTTACTTTTTCTGTAAATAATTTTAAGAGGTATAAATTTTACCTGATTGTTCTAGAACAGTTTTTTTCAACCTTTTTTGGGCAAAGGCACACTTGTTTCATGAAAAAAATCACGAGGCACACCACCATTAGAAAATGTTAAAAAATTTAACTCTGTGCCCAGCAGCAGTGCCCCCCTAGTACACTGGTGCCCAGCAGCAGTGCCCCCCTAGTACATTGGTGCCAAGAGCAGTGCCCCCCTAGTACATTGGTGCCCAGCAGCAGTGCCCCCCTAGTACATTGGTGCCCAGCAGCAGTGCCCCCCTAGTACACTGGTGCCCAGCAGCAGTGCCCCCCTAGTACACTGGTGCCAAGAGCAGTGCCCCCCTAGTACATTGGTGCCCAGCAGCAGTGCCCCCCAGTACATTGGTGCCAAGAGCCAGCCCCCCTAGTACATTGGTGCCCAGCAGCAGTGCCCCCATAAGTCAGTGTGCCCCGTGGCCCCCTCTAATACATTGGTGCCCAGCAGCATTTTACTCTTCGGCGGCTTCAGCAGCATCTTCCCCTCACGCGCGCCGCCTCTGCACTTCTGCCTACACGCGACCGCACACAGGCCCTTTTATAACGTTGCGCCCCGTGCGTACTGACGTCACCCGTACACACAGGGTGCAACCAATGACAGGGCCCGGATTTTTTTTTTTTAAAGTAAAAATTGCGGCCCTGCCTACGGCACACCAGGCAACAAGTGTGCCGCGGAACAGCGGTTGAAAAACGCTGTTCTAGAATGCATGTAACCTCACACAGATCAGGCCTAAATGACTTTTCAGCTACTTTGTCCATTTCCTGATGTATATTTTGTGGCCCTTCTGCCGTAAAGGAACAGTATAAAAATTAAAACTAGGTAAATAGATTAAAGAAATTGTTTTTAATTTAGTTAGCCAAAAATATAATCTATAAAGGCTGGGGTGAGTGGATGTCTCTAGCCTCTTAGTCAGAAATAAACAGTTCACAATACTATAGGTTTGTACCAGCATGGTTTTATGCATAACAGATCCTGCCAGACAATTTAGTCGCCTTTTATGAGGAGGTGAGCAGGAGCCTCGATGCTGGAATGGCAGTTGATGTCATCTACTTGGACTTTGCTAAAGCGTTTGATACAGTACCTCACAGAAGGTTAATGATCAAATTGAGGAATATTGGCCTAGAACATATTTGTACTTGGATAGAGAACTGGCTGAAGGATAGATTACAAAGAGTGGTGGTAAATGGAACATTTTCCTAATTGGAGTGTTAGTGCAGAACTGCAGGGGTCAGTCCTTGGTCCTTTGCTTTTTAACTTGTTTGTTAATGACCTGGAGGTGGGCATAGAGAGTACTGTTTCTATTTTTGCTGATGACACTAAATTGTGCAAAACTATAAATTCCATGCAGGATGCTGCTACTTTGCAGAGCGATTTGACAAAATTGGAAAACTGGGCAGCAAACTGGAAAATGAGGTTCAATGTGGACAAAGTTATGCACTTCGGTAGAAATAATATAAACTACTGAATGGTAGTTTGTTTGGGGGATCCTTAATGGAGAAGGATCTTGGGTTTTTTGTAGATAACAAATTGTCTAATTCCAGGCAGTGTCATTCAGTCGCTACTAAAGCAAGTAAAGTGCTGTCTTGTATAAAAAAGGGCATTGGCTCAAGGGATGAAAACATAATTTTGCCTCTTTATAGGTCCCCGGTAAGGCCTCACCTTGAGTGTGCAGTGCAGTTTTGGGCTCCAGTCCTTAAGAAGGATATTAATGAGCTGGAGAGAGTGCAGAGGCGTGCAACTAAACTGGTAAAGGGGATGGAAGATTTAAGCTATGAGGTTAGACTGGCAAGGTTGGGGTTGTTTTCTCTGGAAAAGAGGCGCTTGCGAGGGGACATGATTATTCTGTACAAGTACATAAGAGGAGATTATAGGCAGAAAGGGGGTGTTCTTTTCTCCCATAAAAACAATCAACGCACCAGAGGCCACCCCTTTAGATTAGAGGAATGGAGCTTCCATTTGAAGCAGCATAGGTTTTTCACTGAGGGCAGGGAATGCCCTTCCTAGAGATGTGGTAATGGCAGATTTTGTAAATGCCTTTAAGAGGGGCCTGGATGAGTTCTTGAACAAGCATTGTATCCAAGGATATTGTGATACTAATATCTACAGTTCGTATTAGTAGTTGTTTTATATAGTTTATATATGTGAGTGTATAGGTTTGTGTGTGCTGGGTTTACTGGGAAGGGTTGAACTTGATGGACTCTGGTCTTTTTTCAACCCTATGTAACTTGAGGGGGGGGCACATGGGACATAACTGGTCAGTTTGTTTTTTAATCTGACCTGCATGCTAAGGATCAAAGGCAAACTAACAACCCCCAAAAGACACTGATTGGTTACTGACTGGTAACATGTTAGAGAGCTGCAACGGAGGAAGCCAACTTTTAGTATTTTATAGAATAGCCAATACTTAGCAACTTCTCAATTGATCTTTTTTTTTTTTTATTGCTTATATTTTCAAGATAATTTGCCCCCCCCCCCCCCCCTTTTTTTTTTTTTTTTTACTGTAAGGTGAGCAACACATTTAACTCCCATTGTCCTGCAGTCCTCTGCTGACTATTCTTTTATACAGATACTAAAATTGAAGATAAGGCATGTAACTTCAAGGGGGTTGTTCACCTTCAAAAGCTTTCTTTTTATCAATATGATTTTTTTAAGATAGTTCACTAGAAATAAACTTTTTTTTTCCCCATTGCTTTATATTTTTTTACTTTTTTGCCTTTTAATGTCTCCCTGCAACAGCATAGGGAGGGGCAGAGAGTGTCAATGACTTAAAACTGTTCTAATTTAATACATTTCTTATCTTTTATCCTGCTAAGCATAATACCTGAGTTTCATTAAAGGCTGTTATAATTGGTTAATAGTTGGTAACATTCTACAGATGCTGGTGAGAAATGTGGCAAACTGTAACAGAGTTGGGATCTAGATTAATAAGCTGGTAGCATGAAACACCAGAGGAAGGAATATTATAGTTTAAACTTCAGTTTTTAGAAAACAAATTGCTTCTGAACATATTGGTCTTAAAATCTTAATTGGAGGTTTATCTTATAAAAGGTTTGCTATAAATCTTGCCACCCATGGAAGCCAATCAAAAGGTATAAATTATTGGTCTCCTGCAAGGCAAAAATTGTATAAAAGTTAACTTTTCGCATGTTTAAGTGGCAAATTCTAAAGCTGGTCATACACGCACCGATAATATCGTACGAAACCTCGTTTCGTACGATATTCGGTGCGTGTATGGCAAGTTGGCGAGTCGACCGATATCGCAGGAGGCTGGTTAAAAGATTTTGATAGGGCGCCATAGAAGGCGCCTGAGCAAAATCTGCTGTTGGGGCTGAATCGGCAGTAGGAGGTAGAAATCCTATTGTTTCTACCTCCTTATCTGCCGTTTCAGCCCTGAAAGTTATTGGCGAATTTGACGATCTTTCGTACGACCGATGGTCGCACGGAAGATCGCAAATCGCCTCGTGTGTGGCCACCTTAAGCAACTTTCAATTGGTCTATATTTATTTTTTATTGTTTTTTAATTATTTGTGTTCCGCTTCTGAATCTTTACAGCTTTCAAATGGGGTTCACTGAAAAACTAATACTCTGTAAGTCTACAATTTCATCAGTTCTATTTATCTTTTATTAACTTTCTATTCAGAGCCTCTCCTATTCTTATTCCAGTCTCTCTTTCAAACCACTCCCTGGTTGCTAAGGTCATTTGGACCCTTTCAACCATATAGCTTCTAAAATTTCAAATTGGAGAGCTGCTGAGCAAAAAGTTAAAAAATATAAATCTAAATAAACACAAATTGTAAAAAATAGTTGCAAATTGTTTTAAATTATTACTCTACATCATAATAAAAAATGAAGGGGAACAACCCCTATAAGGGCTAAGATTTAACAAGATAAGATTACCCTGTTTTTTTGTTTAGATCATGGGCTAACCACAGAACCAACATTGATACAGATCATGCTTTTTTGCACCTTGTATGGTGAGATACATGTGTTGAAGAAAGCAAGGTAATGCCCGTTTGTTCTTTCTAAAATTATAAAATGCCCAACCTGAAACCCACTTGCTTGTAGATACAGTTGGAAGTCTGCAGATCTTGCCATTTATTAACTCTGTATAAAATTAGTGTATATTACACAGAGGGCACAGATTCAAAGTAAAGTATGGATTAAGATAGTCAAAAATCTTGACCAATTTGAATAGGATATTACTGTAATACTGTGTAAGACTGTGTGTCTTTGGTATCCTGCATTCTCTCATTAGTGATCCTTGATTAATAGACTGTGGGCTTCATTAGCCTGCCAACTATTCAGTATGATATTAAAAGGAGGAAGTTGTACAAATTCAGCCCTACGAGAATCACTGAATTTCTAGAAGCACCATTAATATGTTTAACCAAAAATATTGTCTGGCATGGTAAAGGGGCACTTTAGTTGCCACTGTCTGGCAAAATGGATTGCCACAGCCCTAACGAAACTAAAACTGCTAGTACCGCTAATTATTCAAATGTTCTGTATGTTTTCAGTCAACTCATGTCTGTACATACTGTGTCAAGCAGTTTTAATTTATGTCTGTATTAAGCAGCATGGGTGGTTTCAGGCATTTCTCTGCCAGCTAGAAAAAACTTACCCCTTTACAATTAGCTTGTATGGGAAAGCAGATAAAAGTCCCTGTATATGGATTTAAGAACACATACATTATACAGTGAGACAGAGGCTACTGACACCCCAAATACAGTGAGAGGCAATGTGTCCTGATACGCCCTTACTGTTTCAGATTACTAAAACTGATGCAGGTTTTAGCATTGAAAATTAGTTTTAAGTCAAAAATCCATTAAGAAATTATATGCAGGGCCAAATATGCCACCTAGTCATAGGTATAAGAACAGCATCCAACAGAAGAAATCTGAGAAACTGTGTTACATAGGAATACATAGTACTTGAAGAACAGGCAGGCAGTAATAATGCTGTGCTGGCTGTATCTGCAAGCACAGGATCATGCAGGTAAATTGTATTCTGCTAAAACTGACTGTTTTGTGTGTGAATGTGATATGTGAGCAGAGACTGGTATGAATAATGTATAGTCTATAAATTTAATGTGTCTGCACTATATAAATACCTGCAAATTAGGACAATACTGACCTCTCCATGCAACTGTATTGCTTTTGTTTTGCTGACTTTCCATGCCTGCTAGGAAATCTACAGACAGATATATTTGTAAAAATGTTAGGCATACCCCCAGTGACTATAATCGCTTACCTTATACACCGGAGTAGCTGCGAGCGATCCTTTTTCGTTTGTCTTCGTTCTTCCAATCCTGGGGCCGGCTCATGTGTAGTAAGGTAAAAAGTGGTGCCAAGACAGAAGTACAAAGAAAATCTCTTGCAGCTACCCTGGCCTCGTGCGGTTTTAGGTGTAAGGAAAAGTGATTACAATCACTGGTGGGGGTGCTTAGCATTTTAACACCCACCAGTGATTTGCTTAAAGAATAAGAAAAGGTACAGTCTTTTAAACTGGTCCCTGCAGCACATGCAGTGTATCATAGATTTATTTCAATCTGTATAATCTGTTATAGTGGTGCTTAAGAGTTTGTGAACCCCTTTGAATTTTCAGTATTTCTGCAAAAAAGTGAACTGAAACTAGGTGACGTTAGTTAATTAAATAAGTCAAAAACATAATGCCTTTTCATTTTACTAAAAAAATTGATTTAAAGTTGCTTATTGCTTTACAATTGTTTTTAAGTTTGTTTAATTGGGTTTTCATTATGCAGTTTTAAGGCTAGATCACATTTAGGTCATGTTTAACCCTTTCACTGCCAGCCGTTTTGAACAAAGTGGAACTTCTACTGCCAGACAGTTTTTGAACATTTTGCACTGTTTCACTTTTAGGGGCTTTTCCTCGGGGGGGGTCTTTTAGTTTACCTAGGAAAAGAAAGCTTTCCAAATATTTTGTGTAATTCCAATTCTGTAACAAGATATAGGCTTCTAAATGTCTAAAAAAAATGAAAAAAAAAATTCCATAATATAAACACATACACCAGAAACAAAAATTATTTTATGCATGAATATACAACTGATTTGGAAAGTCTCATGTCTCCTGAACGTGCCAATACCAAATATATATAGTTTTATTGAGATTTCCCACTTGTATAGGTCAAAAACTCCCAGCAGTACACTACCAAATTTCCAAAGCACTGCTCCAGAAAGCTGCATACTTTAGATTTCAAGGTCAAAAATTCCACTAACAGAAGGTTTATCCCAGAAAAGTATACATTTTTAGAAAGAACAGATTCTGTGGAATTCAGAATAGGTAGAACTGTCAGTCTACTCCAAACTACCAAGTTGCCATGCTTTCCCAAAGTTATTGGTGAAAATTTGTGAAATTTCTTAAAAATCGCTTTAAAGCTTCCAGTCTATAGTATCTTATCTCCTACAGGTCATAAAGTAACCAGATAAAAACACCCTAAATATGAACGCCAGGGGTCCACTGAACAGTTTGATGCCCAATATGTATAGGTTTACCTAAGTATGTGGCATGTAGGAGCCCCAATGTGAACATACCCCCATATGATCTATCATTTCTGTCATTCCAGCTTCTGCAAAATCAACACATTTACATCATTTTGTGTGGGACATCGCTACAAAAAAAGTACACTCACCCCAGAAAGCCATATATTTTTGGAAAGTACACATTCCCCCGAATCTTAAATGGGTACCCATGTCCTCCAAACTACCAAGCCGCAAAGGTTTCCTAAGTTTGCCGATATTATTACATTTCCAAAAATCACCTCAAAACTTCCGATATGCAGCATCTTATTTTCTATAGGTCATTAGGTACCAAGATAAAACACCCTAAATATGAATCCCAGAGGTTTTCATGGCTTACCTTTTACCTAATTCATAAACACATGGCAGTTTTATGTGGGATAGAAACTGCAGAAATGTAAGGTAACCCCTGAAAACCATATATTTTTGGAAAGTACACATTCTGACAAATCGAACATAGGTAAAGAGTCCTTTCTACACAAAAGTACCAATCTGCAAAGCTTTCCTAAATCTAGTGGTTTCTATGACATTTCAGAAAATCTCCTAAAAATGTTGCAATTTGCCGCATTTATCTCACACAATTTCTTGCACACAAAGGAAAATCACCCCAAATAGGAACACCAGAGATCTACTGAACAGTTTGATCCCCTATATGCATAGATTTACAAAACTATGCGTAGTACAGGGTAGTGCTGGGCGGTATGACCAAAAATTTATATCACGGTATTTTTCAAAATTATTTCGGTGTCACGGTATTTGACGGTATTTTTTTTTCCAATTAACATTGGTGGTCAGGGCCCCTAAATAGTTTGCAGGCCACCCCCCCCCCCCAAAGACAGTGCCAATACATTGCCCCCCATACACCAAGCTGGCCAGGCACCCCCATAAAATATGCAGGATTGCAGGCCAGGCCCCCCCTGAAGACAGCGCCCCCATGCACATTGGCGTTCAGTGGAACTTACCGAACTTCGGGATCCTCCAGGCTAGCGATGCTTCTGTTGCGTACTGACGTGACGTACGCACGGGGCACAACCCGATCTACACCGGTATGGGGGTATTTAAAAAAATTTAATATCAGTTTTTTTAAAAAAAAAACGGTATTCGATATATGGCGCCCAGCACTAGTACAGGGGCATCCAAATGAAAATAGTGCATGTGAATTTTCACAAATGACGCTCCGGCTTGGGCAAATTTTGCACCCGGTATGTGTATTATATGTCATAAGACCCCCTAAAAGTACAGAGACCCTAGAAAACCATACATTTTCCGAAAGTACACATTCTGACCAAAATGGGTAAATACATCTTTCTACTGCAAACTACCGAACTACAAAGCTATGCTAAACAGAACGTTTTTTATGACATTTCTGAAAATCGTCACAAAGCTTGCATTTTACCTCATTACGTACCCCCACAATTTGTAACGTATCAACATAAAACACCCTAAATATGAACGCAAGGGTCTACTGAACAGTTTGATGCCCAATATGCATAGATTTACCAAACTATGTGGGGTACAGAGGAAGCCAAATTGAAATACAGCAGACAAAATGTACATGTGCAAGACAAGTAACAAAGAACAATACGAAATGCAATAAAATAGCAAAAAAAACTAAAATCAATGTTTGTTTGTTTTAGTGATATCTGCAGAATCAGAATCACTGAGTATTCTGGCTTGGGCAAATTAGTTTTACAGACAGTCAAGCGAACAACAACTATGCATAACTGAAAATGCACTAAAATCACAGAAAATGTAATAAAAACACCAAAATAATACACAAAAGGTATTGCGCAGTGCGGTTAGCGAATACCTATCCGCAATGGCAATAAAACATTTTTTTCAGGCAAGAATAAAAACGATGCAATAAAAAAAATTTACAAAATTGTGTTTAAAAAAAAAAAAGTGTTTAAGTGTGTATGTACACTAGGCAAAATGTGTGTGAGTGCAGTAAGTGCTGTGAATGTGTGAAACCCCCCAATCCCCCCCCCCAAAATGTATGTGTGAGTATAAGTGTGTATTAGTGTAATATGTGTGTGTGTGTATGTGTGTATATGTGGCACCTACCTGGGGTCAAGAAGCTGCAGATCGTAGGAGGGAGACAGGAGACGCAGGCACAGCAACTGCAGTGAAGGACGAGTGAGTGGGCGACACAGGGAAGGGAGGGAGAGCAGAAAAAGTCTGTCACGTAGAATCTACCTGCCTGACTTTTTCTATATATATATATATATATATATATATATATATATATATATATATATATATATATATATATATATATATATATATTGTGTAATGGCAACAAGCCCCTGGAAATGTAGTATCTAATTTGCTGGTGTTCTGGTGCTTGGGTTTCAGCCTAAGTCTATGATCTACAGCACTCAAAAGGTTAAATCCCTATACACTCAGTATAGATTGCAAAACTGCAAATGGTTTGAAACATGCCAGTTCACTGGGCCAGAGGGGATTATTTTGCAATATGTCAGCTAAGAATGTGTGGGAATGTTTTGCATATCGGAGTGAGGAGCAGTGTTAATAACTGGTTTAAGTCAGTAATTTTAAAAATGTGGTCTCTCTAAGACTGCTTGTTTCAGTGACATTAACTTTCTTCTACTAAAATATTATGGCCCTACTATTAGAGGACACCACATTAGTTATGCCAAGTGTATTAAATATTCAGATGTAGCAATTGTACTTAAATACTTATTTTACAAATAATGTTTAAAAGGAAAAAAAAATGAAATATTAACTAATCAAATCTTTGTAAACCCCAGAAAGTACCTTCCCAGTGATGACCTATAAAACAGGATGTTTGGTGTTACAGCCATTTAAATTTCTGGGCCCGACTGTCTTTATACATGGATCAAGTTGGGTTGCTGCCTGCATTCCTGTAGTCAAGCGGGCTGCAGCCCAATTTCCTTGCCAAGAATACTGCTGCAAATACTGTATTTTTACAGTAAAGACGTTTCTCTATGAGGAGGTTAAGTTCTAGAAATGGCACAAACATATATTTTGGGATAATAAACCCAAGGCAAGGCCGTCTTTAACTGTATTTGACAGTTTTTGTATGCTGTCTGTATGTTTGATGTAATTGTGCAGCCTTCTGTTGTACAGCGCTGTGGAATATATTACCACTTTCCAGACCTTAATTTTGCAGATGCTGGGCTACAACCCCCCCCCCCCCCCCCCCCCCCCCCCAAATGTGTTATCAAGGATATAGGCTGTTAAAGGAAAAGTAACACTAACATTTTTTAAGTAAAAAATCTATTTCTACCCTGCTCCAATAATTGCTCTATCCTGCACACCATTTATTATTTTGAATGCTTTATTAGAAAATTCCTGCTATACTTGGCTTCTGGTCATTTGAAATAGGGCGATATGGTGATGCAGAAGAAGCAGAATCCACTATTCGATGATCGATTCATCGATCCTAGCCCGACTCCTCCTTATACAGAAGGAAGGCTAGGAGGAGAAGTAGATTGTCGCATAGTGGTTTCTACTTCTTCTGCATCGACGTATCGCCCTATTTCAAATGACCAGAAGCCAAGTTTTAGTAGGTATTTTCTAATAAAGCGTTCAAAATAATAAATGGTGTGCAGGATAGGGCAATTATTTGAGCAGGGTAGAAATAGATTTTTTACTTAAAAAAATTTTAGTGTTACTTTTCTTTTAAAGTAGTGATAGAAAGGCACAAAATTTGACTTCTCTTAACCGTTTGATATACACCAATCAGTATGCAACAGTATTCACTCTATCTCATAAAAAGGGGCATTTGATGATACTGCACTATGATTTGCAGTCATGAGCTTTCTGTTGTTTCATTTTTTCTTTAATATCTTTATTCAAATGTCTTCCACTTGTCGCCCCAACACTTTCTGCAGAATACTTTACATCCCAGGTGCAGTATGCACATGTACTGTCTAATCATGAGAACAAGGTGTAACAAGTAGCTTGATATTTATGCTAGGCCCCTGATCTCCTCTGTTACTTGATGCTTCTCCTTATAATCGCTACTGAAGTATATAATATGGAACAAAAGCGGATTAACTGCCCTTGCACCTTTAAAAACTTATAGGAATTCAATAAATTGAGACAGACAGATCTTATTCCGTATTGCAGTTTAGATTTAAGATGCCTGTGACTTTATTGTGGTTAAAAGTCTAACTTTAAAAACTATATACCGTATATACTCGAGTATAAGCTGATCCGAATATAAGCCAAGGTACCTAATTTTACCTAAATAAACTGGAAAAACTTATTGACTCGAGTATAAGCCTAGGGTGAGAAATGCAACCGCTACTGCTAAGTTTCAATAATCAAACAAATAACAGATACATAAATAGATAACTTTAGGGAAAGAAAAATGCTACAGCAGCAGAAAAAAGCAAGTTTGGGAAGGCTAAGGAAGCTGCCATACTAATTATCAAGTACTAGGACCCCAGTGTACAAGTCCCACCACAGTACTACAATAGTAGTTACAAGGGCAAAATAGTTCTTTATGCTGGACTTAGTACAAATTAAATTTTTTTAAATAACAAGTTATTGTATCATTTGCTTAATCTGGCCTCCCTCCCTCCACCTGTGTCCGTTCATACCTCCCTCCCTCCCTCCACCTGTGTCTGTTCATACCTCCCTCCATCCCTCCCTCCCTCCACCTGTGTCTGTTCATACCTCCCTCCACCTGTGTCCGTTCATACCTCCCTCCACCTGTGTCCGTTCATACCTCCCTCCACCTGTGTCCGTTCATACCTCCCTCCACCTGTGTCCGTTCATACCTCCCTGCACCTGTGTCCGTTCATACCTCCCTCCCTCCCTGCACCTGTGTCCGTTCATACCTCCCTCCCTCCCTGCACCTGTGTCCGTTCATACCTCCCTCCCTCCCTGCACCTGTGTCCGTTCATACCTCCCTCCCTCCGTGTAATAGCATAACTATATATAAGCGCATATTTTTCATAAGTTGGGGGGGACGTACACATTTAGCCAGAGTCACTCTGACACATATACTCGAGTATAAGCCGAGAGTTACTTTTTCAGCACATTTTTAGTGCTGAAAAATTCTGCTTATACTCGAGTATATATATTGATAAAGCATTTTTTAGGGAGGCTCTGAATACACAGTTTTAGAATTCAGCTTCATACAGATTCTACTATAAAAGGTTTGGCACAGCCAACATAAATTATAACCAAGTACAGGTATCAGACCCATTATCCAGAATGTTCTGAATTATGGATGCGGATGGGGGGGTGTTTGGGGTGGCGGGGGGGGGTGCGGGTGGCGGGTGTTTGGGGTGGTCACCTAATCATGCATGGGGAAAAAAAAATACCGTCAAATACCGTGATACCGATATAATTTTGAAAAATACCGTGATTATAAATTTTTGGTCATACCGCCCAGCACTAAAAAATGGTTTCCTTTTTCTCTGTAATACTAAAAAAGTACATTGTACTTCATCCCAACTAAGAGAATTATTTTGGCTCCAATAAGAATAAATTATATTAAGTTTAATTATTGTTTAAATAAAATTATTAGCAGATATAAGGCAGGAGATCCAAATTAAGGAAGGACGCCTTATCTGGAAAAACCTAGGTCCCGAGCATTCTGGATAACTGGTCCCATACCTGTAAATGTAAGGCCTCTGGGGTCAATTTGCACCAGAGGAAGGATCCTTGTGGTCCTAAACATGTAGTGCTAGGCATATCAAAATTAACCAGCGATAATTTGCACTTATATTGCTCTACAGTACATTTTATTTTACATGAAAAATTTAGAGTAATGGTTTTCCACTTGGGTCTTCGCACAGCTGTACATCTGAGCTGCAAAAATAACCCTTATGTACATAAAAAAAAAAAAATAATAATTTGGATAAACTAAAAATCGTGTATGCTAGCATGAAGAGCTGTTAAGGATTTAAAGCCTAACTTTTTTTTTTGTTTTGAAAAATAGAAACACATGGAAATATTAATATTTTTTCATTGAAAATTTGCTTTCTTTGCTGTAAGCGGAGAGCATGTTTTGTTGTAGAAACAGCTGATGTTTTGGGTACTTTATTAGAGTGGTAAAGTTTAGTGCTCTTAAATGTACTTATATATAAAACATTTTTTAGCTTTTTTTATTCTAATTTTTTTCTTGTTGAAAGAAATGTAGCTGCTGTTTGTGAGCACTTAGAACATTTCTCTTTCAGAAAGTTCTTTTATCAAACCTCTCTTATGTTTCCTATTAATTTACCAGTTAAGGTGGCCATGCCAATAAGATCCACTTGTTTGGTGAGGTCGCCAAACGAATGGATATTCTTCTGATATTCCCACCCTAGGGCCAAATTATATTATTGCAATGGCAGGCATAGGTGTGGTTGGACTGAGGACTGTATCAACGAGCCAGTGCAGTTCCCCTTCCGACAAAAAATCAACCTGCCTGAACAAGATGTGGCCAGTTGTCAGCCAGGTAGGCCCGTTGGGGTGCCCATACACAGGCCAGATAAGGACCCGAATAGGCATCTGAAATCTGCCCGTGTATGGCCACCTTTTAGACTGTTCAGTGTAACAGTATAAATACCCTGTAACCAGGGTGTAACACTATGAGACTATGCTTCAATGTATGGAAGAAATGGGAATGCGGTAGAGGAACCTGCAATGGTACTGGGGGCTTTCACTTAACAGTGAAAGAAAACTTTACTTAAAGGATAACTTTGGTATTTGCTTACCCATTTGTAAGCTTAGCTCTCCATATTTTATATACTGAAATGCCTGTCAGTCTAAAATTTCAGAATTTGTGTAAAAGTAGTGATTCAGGACTTTTAAAGTTCTGCACGGGGTCACCATCTTGAATTTTGTTATCATTTTATCTCAGTGATGCAAAACTGCCATTAGTTTAATAGTGTCTGTAATTATTAAATACGTACTTTATCTTTTAAGTTTTAGTAAGTTATAGAATGGCTTTTTTTTTTGTTTTGTTTTTTCAGATTGTGGTGACTGACCCTGGCAGAAAAAAATGTATTGCTCTGTGAGGCTAAAATGTTATTGGCCTCCTGGTATTTCATATTCAAGTCTTGCATTCAATCCACAACCTGCTTGCTAGAATAAATTGGACCCTAGAACCAGATAGATGTTAATTCCAAACTGAAGAGTTTGGAACAAAAGTCTAATAATCCAAAAATGACAAAAATAAAATATGAAAATCAATTGCAAATTCACGCAACATCATTGTCATGCTTTCCAACTTCTGTGGTACGGAGAGTCGTAATTTCTCTGGCCTGTGTAGCGGAGGGCCGATTAATGGAAGCCAGTTTTGACCACTGGCCTTTTTTTAAACCACACTCGCTTAAAAGCTCTTGTGATAACAGGGGTGTGCTTTGGAAAGCATACCCACATTAATGTTTGTAGCAAACAAAAATAATAATAAAAAAAAAAAAACAATTTATGCAGGCGGGGTAGGGCAGGCAGAGTATGAAGTAACTGATCATGACCACTTCAAAACTTAATGCCAGCACTTCTACAGTATGTCTGAGGTATGAACAGTGGGGATGCCTGCAGTCTAAGTCTGAGGTCTTACAGGTGTAAACAATATCAGGCCTTACAGGTGTGAATAATACAGCCTGAATTTGAGGGGCCAGTTAATTTCGGTATTTATACCATTTAAAGCTTACACAAGGGTAAGTTGTGACTGCAGCCAGACAGGTGGGGCCACACAGGGGGGTGGGGGGGCTATGGGCCCGTGGGCCACGAGTTGGACAGCACTGGTCTACATTATATTAACAGTTTAAATGGCACCTATTGGTGGAATATTGTTTGCCTTGCTGAAGGTGTGTGCTTATGAAGCCTGTACTCAGGTTGGGGGAACAGAACCATTTAAAAGAAAAAAAACAAAACAAGTACCAATGGTCGCAGCAAAGATAATTGTAATGTGTATGGCCAGCTTAAGTGGTGTCGGTAATAAACCTCTGGCAGACAAAGTCTGTAAACCTTCTATGGCAGGCTGACTAAGTGGCATACTGAGATTGGTTTCATAAAATATCTGCTAGTACTGTAAATGTGCATGGAAGTTTGTGCCCACCATGTCATAAAAGATTTTCAAAAAAAAGAAAAGGCATGCAGTGCTGGAGACTAGGTGGAGATAGAACAGAATGTGAAGCTCAGGAACTGTACAAGAATTAAGCAATATGCTTTTGGAATGCCAAACCAGTGGGTGGGAGACCTAGGTACAGTTGCTAAGCAGACATCCTGTATTTCCTAAAACAAATGAAGTTCACAGATCATAGATTCCTGCCAATCCTGTTTTGCTCATTTAAATGATGGAAGATCTCCAATTAAAATTAAAGTTCATGTTCATATAAAAATTAATTTTTAAATTGCCTGAAGTACAAGTGACTTCACATTTCCCCCTCCTCGTCAGTTGCATTTTCATTCCTCCTATCTCCTTCCTAAAACTTAAAATGGGTCTGCCCTAAAGTGCTGTAAAATGCCAGTTATGTTGCCAATGCATTTGCTATTGTGGTGGCTCTGAAACCAATGGGGTATGAAGGGCAATTGAAGAGCTGCAGCGCAAATTTAGGTTATCGGAAAAAAAAACACAATTACATCTAAGTTAGGGCTCTGGCACACGGGGAAACTAGTCGCCTGCGACAAATCTCCCTTGATGCAGGCGACTAATCTCCCCGAAATACCATCCCATCCCGATGTAAATCGCAGGTGGGATGGCATACGCGGTGCCGAGATTTCCCCGAAATCGCGGAAGTTTCCTCTCAAGGCCTTTGTAGCAAAAGCAGACGTGTTTTATTTAGAGGCCTAAGTACGTTCCATGAATAATGATGGTCTTTTTAAGTTTTTAGTTTTCTAGAATAACATTTTTTATATTCTGGAATTTTGTCCAGTATATCCAGTATCCAGTATGTGGGAAATCAAGTGATGTAAACATTACTTGTGTTAACGTGTGGTTTAACAACGCAAAGCTATATTTAGCAGTAAGCCAATTTAAAAATAATTTGTCACTAATTTATGTGGAGGTGTTCTGAATTCAGTGGGATGTCTATCTTTACAGTATTAAAGTTGTAGGTGTATATGACATTTAATGTTGGAGCATTTGAAACTTTACTGTGGTGCTGCTTTGGGCTTTTGAGCTAAAAGTTCAAAATGTTTGATGTTAAAGCCCTGTTGCATGCTGGTGCAATCTATTTTATGTATGAATTGTTAAACTAAGTTATCATTACTATTGCTCTTACACATGCAAAGTGTGTTTACATATATGTTTGACACATTAGATGTTCTTAAATGAGATTTTAATGTGCTTTTTTTCAGTAACTCCGCTACATACTGTATTTATATTTTTATTGTGTACTTGTTGATCAACTACATCTTTATGTTGCCATTTTGCTCGGGGGAGGGGTTTATTTGGTGTTGTCAAACAATTGAATCCACACTGCAAGGAGCACTTCTCTTTATCCCTTTTTTTTATTTTTCAAATGTTGGAAGGTATGTTATTCACTGAGTTCATCAAAGTGTGTATGCTGTCCTGTTAATGCATATGAAATATCTCCTTGTTTGAACTTGCAGGCTTTTGTTCTTAAATACTTATGTTCTGTTTACTTTAAATAGAGCTTGTAGCAGCATGAGACTAGTAGAGTTTGTAGTCTCGACAATCACTGGAGAACTTTGGCAGTGATCTATAGTAAATTGAATTTTAAAACCATAACCATATTTTCCATAATATAAAACACTCTTTACTAAATATATCAAAAACATAAATTGTTTTATGCACAAAAGTTGATTTGCCCATATCTCGTGAACACACCAATACCAAATATATAGTTTTCATGGACATTTCTCAATTGCATAGGTCAAAAACTCCAAACAGTACACTACCAAACTTCTAAAGCACTGTCTCATAAATCTACCGTATATACTCGAGTATAAGCCGAGGTACCTAATTTTACCTAAGAAAACTGGAAAACTTATTGACTCGAGTATAAGCCTAGGGTGGGAAATGCAGCCGCTACTGATAAGTTTCAATAATTAAATTATTTAATAAAAGGACACTCAGCGTGACCCCCTGTGAATTCTACATAAATATATAATGTTGGCAGCTGCAGATTAATTCCTCTGTGCCCTTCCCTTTGCATGATGGGTAATGTCCCTTGCTCTGATGGATCCTTCCAGCTTTGTGTCTGCTTGTCAGGTACATTAAAGCTGGTCACAGAGAGCAGTCCTGTGTGTTAGGTCCTGATTGGATCACAAGGGAAGCACATGCAGACCCATCAGATGAGGCTATCATCTGTGGCCTAATGAGGCTTTCACAAACACCAATCTCTTTGTGGCTTGCCCACCTAATGTATGCTGGAAATTTGTTACTATTTATGCTGACTAGCGATAATGTGGAGATGCAAGCAAGTAAGAAATGCAAATGGTGACTGATAGATTTATCTGACTCTAAGCAAAAATTTTCACAAAGTATATACTTGGCTGATTACCTGTCCCACCGGCACATTTGATCTTTTGCAGAGATTCTGACTTCATTCTCAGGACGTTGCTTAGCGCTTCTCTCCGTGACTTGTACCAGCAATTAGAAACTCGAAGCCCCATCAGATCCACTGCTTGTTTGACATAATAATAGGTAACCGGCGCATCCCTTGCAGGTAATAGGTAACCGGCGCATATACGTCGCGCCTGCATCCACCCGTGCAAGTGCGACGTGTGTGCGTGCTCGCACTACGGATGCGCCGGTTACCTATTACCTGCAAGGGATGCACCGGTTACCTATTACCTGCAAGGGATGCGCCGGTTACCTATTACCTGCAAGGGATGCGCCTATTACCTGCAAGGGATGCGCCTATTACCTATTATTATGTCGAACAAGCAGTGAATCTGATGGGGCTTCGAGTTTCTAATTGGTGGTACAAGTCACGGAGAGAAACGCTAAGGGGGGAACATTAATAAAAGCAACGTCCTGAGAATGAATCCAAGTCTGAATCTCTGCAAAAGATCAAATTTGCCGGTCGCACAGGTAATCAGCCACTGCACTTACTACTTGACTCGAGTATAAGCCGAGGATTCCTTTTTTAGCACATTTTGAGTGCTGGAAAACTCTGCTTATACTCGAGTATATACGGTACTTCAGATTTCAAAACCAAAAATTCCAGTAGGTTTACCCTAGCAAACCATGCATTTTTGGAAAGAACAGATCCAAAATATGTAAAGGTCTTTTTATTCCATACTACCAAATTGCAATGATTTCATAAAGTTTTAATTTTGTTTATGAAAAAAACATGAAATATTTGAAAAATGAGCACAGAGCTTCCACTTTCCAGCATATCTCCCACATACAATTAGGTACCTACAAAACATCCTTAATATGAACAGCAGGTATCTACTGAACAGTTTAATAAGCCTATGCAAACTGGGCATCAAAATACATGGCATGTAGAGACCCCAAATATACCTTGTGCATACTAACTACATGGCTTACATTTACATTTATTCGTAAACAAACCACCAGATTTATGTGTGGTAAAAGCTGTAAAAAAAACCCTGAAAACCATACATTTTTGGAAAGTGAAAATTCTGACGAATCCAAAATGGGTAAATATTTTTTACTCCAAACTACGAAACTGTAAAGCTTTCCTAATTTTTTCTGAAAATCGCCTAAAAATGTTGCAATTTGTCAATGTGAACTCCAGAGGTCAACTGAACAGCTTGACACCAAAATTCTTAAATATACCAAAGTATGCAGATGTACCAATGCCAAATGAAACTAATGTACATGAATTTTCTCAGCTGACAATTATCCTTCTGTAAACAAAGCCCCTGCCTTTGTATTATGTGTTCTACACATACTAACAAATACAAAAATTGGTAAAAAGGTCTTTCAACTTAAAGCTACTTAACTGCAATGCTACGCTAAAAAAAACATAACTAAAAACAATGCAAGCAAAAAAACAGCAATTCAATTACAAAAATCAATTACAATTAGGGAAATTGGTTACATCCTGTTGGCTCTATCTGAAAGCTCAGGATTAGTCAGAATGCACTGAGATGACTGCCTACACACCAATATCACAAATATTAAAAAATTTAAATTTAAATTGTAGAGTACATTTTTAAACATTGGGGTTGATTCACTATTTTTTTTGCATTAAAATAGATGCAATAATTAGCGCGCGATTCACTACAGTATTATTGCGTGCGTTAAGTCGCATATTGCATGAGTTAATTTTCGCGCAACCGCATGCGTTAAATAGCGCGCTGAAAAGAATACTAACACATGATTCACAATCACTTAGGCGCGCTAAATATCGTATTAGGCTATGCGAAAATTAACACCTACTTCAGGCAGGCGATAATTATAGAAAAGTACAGTTAATGAGCTTTTGGCAACAAAATATGGACTTTGCAGTGTTATTTATTCAAGTATGTGTTTCCCCTAGAGTGATGCAGCCGCCAGTTTGCAGCGAAATGGTAATTTTTAATACAGTAATTTTCCTCGAGTATCGGCGTGTATGGCTAACATGGCGTGCGTTTATTCGCACAACTATTTATATGCGGCTACAAGTGATGAAATGTTTCGCCAGGCATGGATTCGCAGCAAATTTTTGGACGTGCAGCAAATTTTTTCATGCGTTTTGCAAAACAATCTGCCAATGGCAAAACGCATGAAAAATTTGCCACACAAAAATTCACCGCACGTCCAAAAATTGACACAGGCATCAAAAAATAGTAGTCACGGGCAACATTTTTTTTGGCTGCACAACATTTTTGCTGTTTTGTGGATCTTTCGAAAGATTTGCGAATTTTTCACCAAAGATAACCAGAACACATTTGCTCATCACTAGCGGCTACTATTTATAAGCATCTACTATTTATATGCTACTATTTATATGTGGCTTAAATTTATGTACACTATTTATATGCAGCAACAATTTATATGCACTGTTTATATGCTACTATTTATATGCGGCGACTTTACACGTTATTTAGCACATGTACCGTCAAATGCCGCGCGAGATAAATAACCCATGCAGTATCGCGCGTAAACGCACTTTAGTGAATCGGCCCCATTATTTGTAAACAGTGTAATTTAGCCTGTGATTAAGTGCCCCCTAAAGCAAAAAAATGCACAAGGTCCATTTTCCAAGTTTATTTTTGTTATGGTAGTTGAGCAAAATAAACTTATATAACACTATATAATTTAATTGTTTTCTTCAGTCTTGGAATTAGACAATCCCAGCAAGCAGGCAGGCACCATTTTGTTGACACTGTTAGTAAGGCAAGCTTTACATCTTGCTAAAATCTTGTTTTTGTGATAGAATGGAAGACCACATGCCCAGGCCCATGCGCTGGCTACACAATTAGATGGTGAGGAGGGAGGGGTAAATTGAGTAGTGCAGTGACATCTAGGAAGTGTTGAACAACACCTTTTATAATGGGTATGGATGTGTTTAATAAAAAAAAAAAGACTTTGGGTTTCTTGTTTAATTTAAAAAGTGCTTTTATTAAACAGATATTTATGTTTTGGTGACAGGTCCCCTTTAAGAGGAATAAAAGATGCATTTTGACAATACTGTGCAGGAAAAGTGAATAGTTTCAAGCATTGTGTTGATTTAATTTAATGAAGAATGGAGAAAAGCATGCTGAGTCAATAGTTAATGAGCATACAAGGAGGAGTAGTAATGAAGTGGGGTAATAGGGCCAGGCTTACATGGCAAGACGAGCCAGTTTAGTTATTGTTAGGGTCACGTCGAGAAGGTTTTAATTCATCCAAGAGGAGATTGCTGAATAGCTATAGGAGGTAGTTGGAGGAACACTTTTGCAATTTACATTTGTTTTCTTTTAAAGGACATGGAAAGGTAAAGTCACTTGGGGGCGCCAAAATGTTAGGCACCCCCAAGTGACTTAAATCGCCTACCTTTTACCCCGGGCTGGTGCCCCTGTTTGGAGAGCCCGGGTTAGCTGCAGCGCTTCCTGCCTCCGTGCATGCGCAGTAGAGCGAAAAAGCCGAACTTTAACAGAGAAGTCGGCTTTTCACTCTACTGCGCATTTGCCTATTGTATAGTCGCAGCTAAATGAAGCAGGAAGGAGGAAGCGCTACAGGTACCCCGGGCTGGTGCTGTTTTCTCCTAACAGGGGCACCAGCCCGGGGTACAAGGTAAGCGATTAAAGTAACATTTTGGCACCCCCAAGTGACTTAGACTTTCCTTGTCCTTTACGTGTTTTTTAAATGGACTTTTTCTTCATTTTGGACTGGTAGACTGGCTCAACTGAGAATTAGCAACCCCAGAGTTAACTGAAATAAGAGCATAGACTGGGTTTGCTCCAGGAACATTACTACAGTTTATATAAATAAGCTGCTGTGTAGCCACGGGGGCAGCCATTCAAGCTGGAAAAAGAAGAAAAGGCACAGGTTACATAGCAGATAACAGATAAGACACCATTGTATTCTACAGGGTTTATCTGTACAACCTGTGCCTTTTCTCCTTTTGAATGGCCGCCCCCATGGCTATAAATAGAAACTTTTACCAGTGCAGGGCAAAAGTTTTAATTTCTTTGATATATTTTCATTGTTTGGTGTTACTGTTCCTTTAATAGACCCAGTTCTAGTAATATAACTACTGATGCATGGGGTCACTCAGGAGGAAATTCAAAAGAGACTTGAACATGTAAAGGTATACAAGGGTCCAGAACCAGATGGTATTCATCCCAGGGTATTAAATGAGCTTAGCTCTATGATTTTGTAATTTTTCAGGATTCGTTGAGGTCTGGCATGCTGCAGAGGGACTGACGAGTTGCTAATGTGGTTCAGTTATTCAAAAAGGGATCCCGCTCAGCCTGAAAACTATAGGTCTGTTAGTCTGACATAAGTAGAAGGAAAGCTTTTGGCAGGGGTAATACGTGATAGGATACTTGAATATATTAAAAAACACAATACAGGTATAAGACCCATTATCCAGAATGCTCGGGACCAAGGGTATTCCGGATAAGGGATCTTTCCGTAATTTGGATCTCCATACCTTAAGTCTACTAAAAAATCAATAAAACATTAATTAAACCCCATAGGATTGTTTTGCATCCAATAAGGATTATTTATATCTTAGTTGGGATCAGTTACAAGGTACTGTTTTATTATTACAGAGAAAAAGGAAATCCGTTTGAAAATTCTATATTATTTTATTAAAATGGAGTCTATGGGAGACGGGCTCTCCGTAATTTGGAGCTTTCTGGATAATGGGTTTCCGGATAAGGGATCCCATACCTGTACTATAAGTTCGTGCCAGCATGGTTTTATGCGTAACAGATCCTGCCAGACAATTTAGTTGCCTTTTGTGAGGAGGTGAGCAGGAACCTCGATGCTGGAATCTGTTAAAGCATTAGAAAATTAATGATAAAATCAAGTAATATTGGCCTGGAACATAATATTTGTACTTGGATAGAGAACTGACTGAAGGATAAATTTCAAAGAGTGGTGGAACATCTTCTAATTGGGCCAGTGTTGTTAGTGGAGTACTGCAGTGGTCTGTCGTTGGTCCTTTGCTTTTTAACTTGTTTATTAATGACCTGGAGGTGGTCATAGAAAAAACTGTTTTTGCTGACGATACTAAATTGTGCAAAACTAGTTCCATACAGGATGCTCCAGCGTTGCAGAGCGATTTGACTAAACTGAAAAAATGAGCAGCAACACTGGAAAATGAGGTTCGCACTTTTGTAGAATTCCTATAAAAACACAAGTTAGACACTAAATCAGTGCTGTCCAAATTCTGTGGTACCGAGGGCCGGAATTTTTCTGGCCTACATGGTGGAGGCTCGATAATGGAAGCCAGTTTTGACCACTCCCCTTTTTTAAACTGCACCCACTTCAATTCACACCCTGCAGGGTAAGGTAAGGCAGGCAGAGTACGGTACACACAGGCAGTATAGGACAGGCAGAGTACTGCCTGTGTGTGTTGCCTGTCCTACGCAGCCTGTGTTTGCCATACTCTGCCTACAGGGGTTTACAGCCTGAATCTGAGGTGTGAACCATGCATGGGGCCAGTTAATCTAAGTACTCATGCCATTTAACACTTACACAAAGGTTAGCAGTCACAGCAGCCAGACAGGTGAGGGACCATGCAGAGGGGGCCCGCAGACCGGATGCTAGTTGGACAGTCCTGCACTAAATGGTAGTGTGTTGGGGGTTTGGGGGATTTTTGTAGATAACAAGTTGTCTAATTTCAGGCAGTGTCATTCAGTCGCTACTAAAGCAAAAAAAGTGCAGTCTTTCATAAAAAAAAAAAAGGGCATTGACTCAAGGGATGAAAACAGAATTTTGCCTCATTAAAGGTCTCTGGTAAGGCCTCACCTTGAGTATGCAGGAACAGTCGTGACATTGCAAAGCCCCGCCCACTCTGTGCTTGCAAAAGGGTTGGGTAGAGTACAGTTTTTAAGCTGGTATGGACATATTTGAGCCCAAAGGCATTAAAATAAAAGCCCTTCTATTTTACATTATTTTATATGGTTTAGTGCATTGTAAATATGTATGTTATATGTCCTCATTAATTAATGTTACATAAAGGATAAAGGATATTTTTTGGAACATTTCTGACATCCCCCCCACCCCTCCTTCATCTTAACAATATGTGGCATAAGGATTTGCTATGCCCAGCAGAACATACATTATGTAGTAGCAGCAGCCCTTTGATCATCCCTGCACTATTCTGTAGCTCGAAGCCTCAAACTGCAGGCCTGTATATTGTCTTCTAAAGAACCCCCCAGATCAATATACAATGAATGACAGTGGGCAGTTACTAGTCCAAACACATTATATACAGTAACATGTTATGGAACGACCAGTAAATGAATAAGGTTTTTTGCATAATAAAAGAAAACATAATTTTAAGCAACTTTCCAATATGAAATAATTAAAAATTTGTACAGCTTTAACCGTTATTTGTAAATGTAATTGCTATTGAAAGCAGCATTTGCTGAACTCCTGGTTGTTACATTTTAAACAATTTTGCAAAGGTCTTGCTTCTCCAGCAAGTCAGGTCTGTCAGTCAGCTGCCTTGTTTTACAGTGTTTCAACAGTCGGAGCCACCAGGGCAGAGAATAGAAAAGGATTGACAAACACTGCTTCTAATAGCAATTATAAATACAAATAACTCAAAATTCAAAAATTTATATTTTGAGTTGCCTTGTCCTTTAAATCTGTTTGTGGCAAAAAAGCACCAATGTATAATACACTGGATTATTGAGAAACCCTTTATCCAGAAAGCCCTTGATTCCAGCCATTCAAGATAATATACATAACTCTATTGCTGTACTCCTTTTTGGAATGCTCAAAAATGTGCAACCCCTTCTCTGTGCTTGTATTTTTATATATTCTGCAACAAACTTATCTTTAATGGATCTTTTTTTTTAAATGCTTAATTGCTAAATTATTTTGATAGATGACATACCTTAATGAAAGTGTGTGGTCTTCAGCTTTTTCTTTTTGGGCCTCTACTTCTTGACCTAAAAATGATTTTGTAGCATTCAGATCCCCCTCATCATAAAAGCTATTTCACAGTCAGGAATGGTGGCACTAGTAACATTTGTCACCCAGTCGCCCTTTTACATATGCTTTGTGCAGGGCTTATCGCTGCAAGGTAGTGTCACTTCTCCACAGGACAGGTTCCAAACACCAGTAGCAGTAGTCATTGATAAGTTTTGCTGCTAGACATCCCCAGCACACAGGCACATGCTTAACATTCTCACCCACTCTCTGACATTTATACACAGCACATTCACACCAAGGATCCAAAGTTAGAGCAGAATTTACACAGGAGCTTTTGTTAAATGCCATTGCATCAAAACATCAAGTTTAATGTAGTTGCACATGTCTAAAAATTACGTAACATATTCTGATCTGTAAACTACATGAAAGAATTGGAGGGGTGTTCTCCATTTTGTATCTTCATCCGAAAAGATATAAAGTTTCTTAGATGTTTGCTTATTTAACAAGAAAAAAATAGACTTTATTTCACCAGATATTACATTGTGTGTAATGATAGTGATGATATGATTTTAGGTTGAACAGGGACACGCCCATCAAGTCCAATATTTTTGTCCAAATGAAACCTTTCTAACAGGCAGGTGGTCAAGAGGAAAGTGAAGCCTCTCAAATTTGTGTCAGAGAAAGGAAACATTCCTACCTGACTCTAGGATGGCCATTGGATTAGTCCCTGGATCAAATTTTTTTCTCCCTTGCCAAAAAGCCATCTTATCCCTTCTTGAAACTATCTAATGCAGTGCTGTCCAACTTCTGCGGTGCCGAGGGCCGGAATTTCACTCGCATACATGGTGGAGGGCCGCTAATGGAAGCCAGTTTTGACCACTCCCCCATTTTAAACCACACCCACTTCAAACCACACCCATTTTATCACAATGTTCGCTGAAGGGATATCGACCATCATTCAAATGTTAAAGAATTATATTATGTCATATTAAGACACACCCTTAAATCCATATGCCTCCTCCTCCCCTGTGGATAGCACAGCAACCCCCAGCATATAATTACACACCTTAGGGACCATTTAATGGCTATTTCCAACTGCTAACAAACTCCCAGAACAAACCCCTGCCAGGTTCACCTCCCACAGGCAGCATAGGGCAGAGTATGGCACACACAGGCAGCATAGGGCAGGCAGAGTATGGCACACACAGGCAGCATAGGGCAGGCAGAGTATGGCACACACAGGCAGCATAGGGCAGGCAGAGTATGGCACACACAGGCAGCACTCTACCTCTCCTATGCTGCCTGTGTGTGTCATACTCTGCCTGTCCTATGCTGCCGATGTGCCATACTCTGCCTACCCTATGCTGCCTATACACAGGCAGCATAGTCCAGGCAGTACCTACAATGTCTGAGGTGTGAACAGGGAAACAATGTGGGTGATTACAGCCTGAGCCTGAGGTGTGAACACTGCAGGGGGTGAAGAATGCAGGGATTAAAAGGTGTGAACAACACAGGGGATTACATATTTAAACAATACAGGGGGATTACAGTTTGAATCTGAGGTGAGAACCATGCAGGGGGGGCAGTTAATCTCAGTACTGATACCATTTAAATCTAACACAAAGTTAAGCCATCAAAGCAGCCAGACAGGTGGGGGGCCACACAGAGGGGGGTCGAGGGCCGCATGCGGGCCGCCAGTTGGACAGCACTGATCTAATGTATCTGCCAGTACAACCACCACTTAACAGTTTACTATAGAAAAAAAAAACTTTTTTCATATCAAGAGAGGCATTTCTTATTGTTTGTATTTTTTTCCCCACAAATCGTGGGTTTTTTTTTTTTTTTTTTTTGCTCTAAAATTTAATAAATCATGAAAAAAATTCACTGCAAAATTTTGTCAGTACCACGAAAACAATTTTAAGACTTTGCCATCTAAAAGCTTTGAGGTCATGCAGAAGTCAAGTTGTAACAATCTTTGTTTAATTTGTGCTTTTAGAGGTTTTTGCCAGTGGTTTTTTTTTTTTTTTTCCTCATTTGATTAATAAATGACTAGATATTCATGGTTTAAGTGGAAATGACTTCAGTCGTGGTTTCAAAACTCGAAAACCACAAAAATGATAAATGGGCCTCTCTGATGACACCTTATTTAATGCCCTTATGTCTGCTGTTATTGTATGGTTCCCTTATATAGTTATAAATGGTTATATTGTCCTCCTTTTGAGTGCCAGTGAGACTTTCCATAGATTTTACCACCTTAGTTGGTTTTCTTTGGACTCTCTATTAATCCTGTTTTTAAAGGTATTCTTTCATAGTTTTTATTAGTAAATTACACTGTGTTGTGTGCATTGCAAATAATTGTACTATTTAACTGTATTCTTCTATATTTTAGTTGTATTATTGGTGTGTAGGCATCCATCAATCCAACTTGCAGTGCAGTAGTAGTAAAGAGTGACTGAAGTTCATCAAAATTGAAGTTCACGTTGCTGAGGGAAACTAAGAATATGTCTAGCCTCACAGCACATGGCTGCTGTTTAGTATCCTCCAAGGACATTGTTAAACCTTTCTGTTCATAATCGGTGGTAGAGTGGGGCCCATGGGCACAAAAATCATATCTTTCATGTTCTCTGTTTATTGTAAAAGGTGCAAGAACACAGTGGGAATCATTTGTAAACACTGGGCAAATGTGCTAATGGACCATAACCCATAGCAACCAACCAGTGATTGGCTTTTATCAGCCAGCTACAAGTTGAACAATAAAAGCAAAATATTGATTTGTTGCCAGTGTTTATAAATTAGCCCCCAATGTGATGGGCAGAGTTTGAAATCATGGAGAAATGCATGTGTTACTAGTGATGCCATTAAAGACTAGAAAACTCAATTAAAGACTAGGTTTCTTCTAATAATTTATTACAAAATGGATTTCTTAGGTAGATAACAGGTACTTATTTACCTGCATTTACTTACCTTGATTATCATTGAGGGGATGATCATGAAAAGATTGAACCCAGAAAACATTGCGGTCTCCTTTCTCCAACATAACACATTTCTAAAAACTTTTGTTATAAACCGCATGATGAAAATGTCAGGAAATTGGCAGTGGCTGTATGTTCCATGCATAGTTTGGTTATGTTTAAGAGGAAGTTTTGAAGATACTTTATTTATTGCAAACTGGTAAATTAAGTCTTTTTTATTTTGAATGCTGTTCATGAAATAGAAGTACAGGTATGGGATCACTTTTCCCGGAAACCTGTTATCCAGAAAGTTCAGAATTACGGAAAGGTCATCTCCCATAGACTCCATTATAAGCAAATAATTCTAATTTCTAAAAATAATTTCCTATTTTTCTCTGTAATAATAAAACAGTACCTTGTACTTGATCCCAACTAAGATATAATTAATCCTTATTAGAGGCAAAACAACCCTATTGGGTATATTCAATATTGAAATGATTTTTAGTAGACTTAAGTTATGGAGATCGAAATTTCGGAAAGATCCCTTATCCGGAAAACCCCAGGTCCTGAGCATTCTGGATAACCAGTCCCATACCTGTACTCTATTAAGTAACACTGGATTTTTATTTATAATTTGTTCCAAAGATGCATTAGTGTTTAAGATAATAAAGTAGATGACTGAATTGCTACAGGTCTTGAATTTTTTTGTTGGCACAAGGTACAGTACACCTCTAAACTCCTGGGCTGATGCACCCTGAGTGAGCGCTAAGGGGCACTTTATTGCACCCCATTCTGCCTGTGGAGATAGTAAATGATCCCTAATAATGTCTTCAGCATCCACAAACTTAAGCTGGACACATACCAGGTAATAATTCATTTTCCCTACTTCACCAGCTTATGGCTTATATGGGCATATATTTGGGGCTTTACAAAGTCTTTAATTCTATTTACTAAGGACTGTGCTATAAAAAAGGGTTTTGAATTGGTTCTGGGGCCTCTCGTGTTTACACTGCATAAAGGGGTGATTCACATTTAAGTTAACTTTTAGTATGTTACAGAATGTCCTATTCCTTACAACTTTGCAGTTGGTCTTTATTTATTTTTTTATTAATAGTTTATGAATAAATTCCCTTTATTTTCTGTAAATTGCCTTTATTTTCTGTTTTTAGCCGCCCCCGGCAGCTATAAACTGCTTGGTTACTAAGGTAAGCAATACCCTAGAAACCTGATAGCTGCTGAAATTCCAAACTGGAGAGCTGCTAAACAAAAAGCTAAATAACTGAGGAATAAAACACATGCAAAACAATGAAAACCAATCACAGATTGTCTCAGAATATCAATGTCTGTCATTCTAACAGTTCATTTTTAAGGTGAACAACCCCTTTAACTGATTCTCATTGTGTTGTAATCAGTTATTATAAAATAAAAAAAGAAAAAGCACATGGCAGGTTTTAATCTATCAGGCACAGGTAAGACACTATGGTAACATCTAGATTACCTTCTTTATGCTATATACACTGAATCTGCTGCCTACTGAGAGCAAGCTAGGCAACAGATAATCATGACATCATAAATAGTTTAAAATGCTTGTGTAGCAGAGTTCTAACTTGATCTTCTGTATGCTTAGGAAGAATGACTTCCAAGAATGCTGTTTCCTAGAAGTAATTCTTAAGTTATTTCTGTCCATAGCTGCTGAAGATGTGCTTTAATTTCTGTCCCTAAACATGTGGGCAAGCTGTGAAACCTCACTTGTCAGTATAGTGTGCTATTTCTTAAAAATATTTTTTTCAGTCTTGTACATCTTTCAATATTTGTTGCATGCATGCATCAATGTGTTTCCCACAGCATAAATGTTTAATTTTTAACTGTTTTATATTTGAAAATATTTTAAAGGGCCTTGCAAAAGTATTTAGACCTTTGACCCAATCTTGCATTTTAATAAAATAACAGAACATCACAGCAAAAACATTCAGTGTAAAATGTATTTGAGTACTGAAACTCAGAATTAGTTTTATTTGGGAGGACTGGCCTTTTTAAAATAGATGGAATAATGGATAATACAAATATAGGGAATCATTGCAAAAAATCCTGTTTCAGTCTGCTAAAAAATCTGAAGCTTTGGCAAAAGATCATCTTTTAGTAGCACAGTGATCCCAAACACAAGGACAAATTAATATTGGAGTGACTCAAAAATAAAAATAAAAAAAATAAAATTTTCTGCAATAGAATAGTAAAGGCCCCAATTTCAAAGCAACTGCGAAGCTATAGCACTTTTGAGTTACTGAGGTTCACAAGCATCAGCTTCTTAATCGACTAAGCCAACATCACTCCCAAACAGTGTGCAAATGTGGTACAAAATTCAAAAGAAATAGAGCAAAAGTGACTACAGTATGTATACATATCTAAAAATATATACATGTAGAATTGAAGCCCTGATTGTAATAAAAAGTGTAACCAAAAAATTGTTCCATAGTATCCAATGGGCCCATGCAAATAACAAATGCCACCTATTATACTTGTGCAAGACATGGACCATATGGATACTTTTTCCATAAATATATGGATATATTTTGTGGAAATCCTGTGTGTGCCGTCAGTATTCACAATCGCAGCAATCAGGCAGGTGCCATTTAGTAGCCATTGTCATTAAGGCAAACATGTATCACCCCAAAATCTTGGTTATGTGCCAGAATGAGGGACCTGATGCCCATGCACATGCACTGGCTACACAATTAGATGGGGAGGGGAAAAGTAACTGCTCAATAGAAAGTGGAAGCTATTTTGTTCTCTGCCTCCTATGCCTAAGGCATGGGGACGGGGCAGGCAATATATGATTGACAGCTGGGATTTTTAAATGCCTTTTATAATGGGTATGGATATATTAATAATAAAAAAAAATTGGGTTTCATGTTTAATTTGATTGATTAATTAACTGATTAAATGACTTTCATTAACCAGCTTTATGTCTGGGTGACAGGTTCCCATTTAAAGGAGAAGGAAAGGTAAAAACTAAGTAAGCTTTATCAGAAAGGTCTATGTAAATACAGACATAAGCACTTACAGTCCTCTATCAAAAGAAACACAGGACCAGAGCAGTTCTCTCCTCTCTCCTGCTCCCCCCTTCCATAAGAATTCATAAAACTCACTCCCCCCTACCTTAGGAATGTGTGATCTGAGCTATAATTAGACTGCAAACCGGAAGCTATGAACACCAAGCTAAAATGGCAGCTGCAATCAGAGAAAGCTTCTTGGGCTCTTTACTCAGGTATGATAACATTTTCTGCAGAATAAATATAGCGTTCTAGGTGGCACTAATGTGGCTAATCTATTGGCAGTATAATGCCGAAATGGTTTTCCTTCTCCTTTAAGGACATTTGCACTGTGAAATAAAAGTTTCGCAATTATGTTTGCCCATTAAAGTCACCAGTCTTGTCCAGCTTTATAAATATAAACATGGACCAGGCAAATATGTACACTGTGCAAATAATTTAGCCCAAGCTAAAATGGCAGCTGCTATCTTAAACAGAGGGAGCTTCTAGGACTGTTAGCTTAGGTATGGTAAAGCTTTCTATAGAATGAAAGAATATAGCATTCTAGCTTGCACTATTGTAGCTAATTTGTTGGCAGTAAAATGCCTTTCGTTCTTCTTTAATGCCCCCCTTAGTTATTAAAGCCTTAATAATAATCCAGTATACTTTGTTTAAATTCTGATCTTTTCATTTTTCTTGGTTTGGTTGTTCAATTATCATGAATTTTGTGTCCTGGATTGTGTCTTCTCTTTAGAATGCTTCATTAAATATGATCAAGTTTAATATATCACTAGTCCTAATCCTCTGTTTGGTGTCTACCCACAGAGGATATCTCATAAGACACAATTGTCTGTAGCATATGTAATGTTCATGTGTAAAATTAGGCTTCCATATATTTCAGTGACCGTGTTGTATTCAGTGTAAATATAATAACCACAAGCATTAGTGATACATTCCATTTCATGGCAAACGAAAAGATAAACTCATTTAGGTAGAGGTTCAGCTAGTCTAACTAGCCTGTAAAGAACTAGGTTTTCTGTATGATACAATGGGAGATGATGCTTGTACTTTTGGATAGAGTGAAACTACCATTTGACAAACTCTATGATTGGTTACAGATGCAATCTTTCACTAGAATAAGTTCCATATCCACCAGATGGGGCTTTGTCGTCTTCAGCTTTCACTGCATTTTTATTTTTACAGTGGGGATTCGTATACTCTTATGTTATGTCATATAAAGTCAGCTTGTATGGTACTGCTAGCACACAAAGTGCAAAAAAATCATCTTTTTAGCCTTTGTCGACTGTATTTTTAAACTTATATGGATTTTTGGCTACATATCGATTAGGCTATCGGGTAATTTTTGATTGGATGCTTTTGGTTGGTTGCTTTCTATTACTATAATAGAAGTTTTTGGAGCTGTTACTGAATGGCTGATAACAATTTTAGTACTTTACAACTCAAATATTTAAAATTCAAATGGGCTTAAATGGCACAGCAGGCTATAAAAGTTTAATACTGTAAGTTAGGCCGTAATACCATAAGTATGGCTGTAAAGTTTAATACTGAAATTACAAATGAGCTTTGGAGAACATATGTGATTTTGCAGGTTGGGCTAGCAAGGGGTGGGCAGGTTTGAGGGGATTGCAGTTGCAGTTTGAGCCTTGGTTGGAGCAGATCTGGTGTGAGTTTTTAACCCACCCAAAGGGACCTTGGTAACCGGAGTGCTAATAGTAGGGGAGCTCTGTTAACTTAGTAGTATGGGGCCCAATAATGGCTAATGACAACCCTGTGTATCCAAAACAAATCTAATAGATTGTGGAAGTGTGTTTTTGTTTTGTTTTTTTTACTACCTTAGCTGTAGTAAAAAAGCTACATAGAAACTGCCCAATATAAGGAAAGCCCATCTAAATAGTTTTGGTTAACTCCCTTCTTGATGGCTTCTGTAAATGTAATTGGAGAGTGAGAGCTGTGTCTATAGTGTAAACCACCCCTTTTTTTAATTCAATATAAAAAAAAAAAAGTTAGATTAAGAATGTGCCACACAGAGTTGCCCAGAAATGATGACGTTTCTTTTCCAACATGCATTACCATAGTAACATGGTATTTTTTTTTTTTTTTAACCTCATTAGCTTTACATATACAGTTCCTTCCTGCTACATAGTTTTTAGACACATATTGCCATAGCAACATGTTTGCTTCTTCTACTGGATCTTTATAATTTGACTTATACTTTTTATATGTAGTTAACTTTGGATTTGTCTTACATGAAACAAATTAGAGTGGGTCAAGGGCACAAGTGACCTTACTTAGCCCCAGGTTTTAAGTATCATTTCTTGGAGAAGTCCATATTCTTGGACAAAAGAATGATTACCCTTTGCTGCAGGTGTTCTGGGTACCCTCCAGTACCACCATTTGACCTTCAGAAATAAAAGAGAAACTATGTTCCAGAGACGCAAAATGTCTTAGTTTATGTGACCGTGAAAAACTTCTCTAAGAGCATCTTTGTACTGTGTGCCTATATCCTGCCAAGCCACTATCCACTTTCTGGATCCTCTAGGACGCACAATTCCTCTGGAGCAGGGGGGCGGGTCACCTAACCCCTCATTCACTTCACACTTGCAGAGAAAGAAAGTAGGGAGTAAGGAGAATTCCTTCTGTGCATGCCTGGTCTCTTCTTTTATATGTCACGGAATCATTCTTCTACAGAGGAAGTAAGATAGATCACTCCTGCACAGTAGTGCTTAACTTGCTGTAGATAACCACTACACTCTCTTCCACCCTGCTGATGGGCTCTGCATTTGCACTGATCCTAAATTGGGTAAGCGACTTTAATAAAGTAGCCATTTCTTTAAAATTGATTGTAATGGATAAAGTTCTGCTTTTGATAAGTCCAATCACTCTGCTAGGCCTTTGCAAAAGGAGAACATTTAAAGGAGAAGTGAAATGTAAAGGAACAGCTATTGTAGTTCCCCTGCCAAAACTGCCTTTTTGACTTTTACTATAGCTCTCTTAAAGGGGACCTGTCACCATAAGAAGTAATTTGAAATTCTTTTCTATTGTGTTTGTTAAGAAAAATCAATTTCACTTACACTGTATAAGTAAGTAATAGAAATCTTGTTTCCTTCAGTCCTGGAATTCCACATTCACAGCAAATAAGCAGGTGCCATTTTGCGGACACTGTTATTAAGGCAAGTTTTGTATCACCCCAAAATCTTGTGTATGTGTCAACATGGGGGACCAGATGCCCAGGCCCATGCGCTGGCTACACAATTAGATGGTTGGGAGGGAGGGGGAAAGCGAGAGCTTAATTGAAAGTTAAAGTACTTGTCTGCCTCGCCTCTATGCCTAAGGCAATATATGATTGACAGTTGGGATTTTAAAATGCCTTTATATTGGGTTTGGATGTGTTAATAAATAAATGAATTTGGGTTTCTTGTTTAATTTGAAAATTACTTTTATTATACAGCTTTTTATGTCTGGGTGACAGGTCCACTTTAACAAAAGCTTTTATCCATGCAAAAATCAGAGCCTTTAAGGATTTATTTATTTCCCCTGAATGCAAATTGTCTATTGTGATTTGTAGTTTATTTCCTTTGGCTAATGGTTTAGAGAGTTCTGAGTTCAGTCACAGCCAGAAGTTTGTATGTTCTCCTCGTGTCTGTGTGGGTTTCCTTAGGGTACTCCAGTTTCCTCCCACACTAAAACATACAGGCAGGTTAACTGACTTCTGACTGAATTGACCATAGTATGTGTGAATGTGTTAGGGACCTTAGATTGTAAGCTCCTCTGGGGCAGGGACTGAATGATGAATAATCATTGTAAGTAATGTGGAAATATGTGGCACAATTTAAATAATATAAAAAAAAAAATAATCTTTGCGTGCCCAAAGTACTAATTTACATTTTAGAGAAGGAAAGATGACTTCAAGGTCTCATAGTTGTCAAAAACCAGAATAGAAGGTTCCACAGCCTAAGGATAAGAACCCAGGGGGCAGTTCGGACACCTGCGATAGCCCTCTATCGCAGGCAGCAAACTGCTCCGAAAAGGCTTTGCATCGCTTCATTTTTCAAAGTCGCAGGAGGAAACTTTGCATGACTTTGGATTACACAAAAGGCTTTCTACAGGTGGACTTCAATTGTTGCCAGTGGAAAGCCTTTTTGGAGCAGAGATCTATTGCGGGTGACCAAACTGCTCCGTGGGTTCTTACCCTAAAGTTTGGCTGGGTGTTTTCCAACTGCCCTTTTAAAGATCCATCTTTAGATACAGGAGTGTTTTCATACATCTGAAATTCAACCAAATCCTAAAATACAAACATTTTCATATTAATGCTGCTATTATTTATTATTATAAACGTTACAAATTAGGTAATTTACTGTTTTATTTTTTCATGTCCTTTTAGGTGTTGAAGCAAAAAAAGTAATTCTGGCACATACATCTTTAATGAACAAATGGCTTTATCAGGCTGCCCAGATGCATTCTTACATCCCTACTACCAGGTAACTACAATATATTGAGAATAGTTGTCATTTTCAAGTTTATGCCTTTTTAGAAAGTGTCTTTAAGAAAAAGCTGAAAGGTTTTTTTAGTGGACTACATTTCTGTAGTACTTCACATGCCTTTGCAAGAGTAGGCTGTAGCTGTCTAGTTATGTTTTGCATAACAAACTTGACTTGACCAAATCAGTTCGCTTATTTTAGTAAAAGGTGAAAATGCATAATTTATCAGCTGCTCCTTCCAATAATGTTTTATTTGACTGAAGTTCATCATTATTGACATTTTTTAAATAAATAATACATAGATAAACATTTAAAAGGTAACTTCAGGAGGTTCATGTTTATAACATGTCTCCCCTCTTCTCATTGTGAGGGTTTTTCGATCAGTGGAATAATTTGCAGCTTTGAAGCAGCTGAAGAACATCTTTGTAGATGTTGATAGAATTTAGTAGCCTAGAATTTTCCCAAGATTATGCCAATTCAGGAACTACTGCAATGCAAATAAACTTAGCTGCATTTCAGAACACACATGCATGGTTAATTTATCTAGCAAATCCCCCGATGAAATTTGTGTACCATTTATGGCAACTGGTATTTAGCAGATTGGATTATTCCAAGGCTGTTTATTTGATGATCTAGTTCTAAACTTCTGAGTGCATAATTATTTATTCTGTATTTTGCTCAAAGATCATGATCTGTGTTTGGCAAAGCTCTGAACACTTGGCTGGCATTAAAACTTACAACAAAGCAGTTGAGTGTTATAGGACCACTATAAGCAAATCTAGTGGATTTTTCCTGCTAATAATTATCCTGAACCTGGAGTTTTACATTACTAGTTGTTTTTGTGCCCACCTAGGGGCTCTTTCATTATTAAAGGACTTTAAAAATCTGTGTTCTTTATCTCAACTTGCAAATTTTTTTTTTTGTCTCATTAGTTTTTTTTTTTTTTTAATCTTGATAAATTAAAAATTTAAATGCTAGCCACCTAAAACTTGGTGAGATTGTATTTTCTTTTGTCAGTTGTCAAATTCCTTGATGTGAACCGCATCCTATTTTGTCTGTGTGTGGAAGTTTTCAGTTACTGTTTAGAAATTGCACAATGAAAATACCTGATCAAGAGATGTATTTTTTACTTGAAAGCTTGCATTCTTAAACATGTTGGCCTATAAATGGTGTCACATTACCACATTACAAAAAACTAAAATATGAAACTGTGAAATATTGGTTATCAACAGTGACGTAACTAGATGTCACTGGGCCCCACAGCAAATTTAATTTAGGGTCCCAAAACAATGGGATATTGACCTATTCTAACAAGATATAATGAAATTGCTCATTTAATTAGGGCTTCACTAGGGCCCCCTTCAACTGCATGGTCTCCTTCCTCTGTAGTTATGCCCCTGGTTACTAAAGTTTATATTAAGAATGTTCTTGGATACATTTGGGCATTCATATTCATGATCTTATGTCTTTTTTTTTTGTAAAGTATGTGGCCAATCAGATCATTAAAAGTACCATTTTGAGTTGATTATTGAAAGTTTTGTAACGCATCTAGATTGTTTGCTATAATTTTTTTACTCCAAAGTACCTCATTTAAATTTTTCAGAATTCAAAATTTTGGTTGTGTTAAATAAATGGTGTTGTCATTCTACCCCAAACTTTCCTGTATTTTCTGAATTTTTCTGTATTTTCTGAAATTGTACATGATGATTATGTGGGAAATGTAATGCTGAATAAGCGACCTTTGTGTAATGTGGCTTTTTGTAGGGATTTTGTTTATTTGTTAATTCATGCTTTTGTTAAGGCTACAGGATGTCAATTAATAAATGAGCTCTCCTCTCCAGCACCCCCTCTTACTAAAATCTGCATCCAGGAAATACCCCTAAAGTGGGAAAGCACAAGATTTTAGAATACACAAATGTCCAAGGGTAGCACTGCTGTCTTTCAGTGCAGGGGTTACAAGTTTATTCTCAGTAAGGGAACATGGTTGCAGGGAGATTTGTATATTATCCCCGTGGTTGCGTGGAATTCCTCTGGGTGCTCTTCCCACTCTCCAAAAGCATTCCGGCAGGTTGATTTGGCTACTGATAAAATTGACCATAATGTGTATGACTGCAAAATTGTAAATTCCTCTGGGGCAGGAACTGATGTGAATGTTTTTTTCTGCACTGTGGTGTGTAATGTCTGTGCTATATAAATAAAGAATAATATCAAATGTTTGTGGCAACCAGCATGTTTAGAGATTAGCAATAAATCATGTTGAAATATTCTCTTATCTTGGGCCTTTATAAAATACGTACGTACACATTTATATATACACGTTCCCTATGCAGTCTTCATGTAAATGGTTTTATTAAATCTGTCTGTGTGGCAAAAAAATAAATAAAAAGCTGCCTGTGCAGTAGATCTTCTTTTCCAAAATCTTTTTAGTAAAAATCCAGCAGGGAGGTTTGGCTGGGGTCTAGTTTTGTTCCTGGAAGCTTTGTTTAGTTCTAGGATTTCTCAGAAAAATAGAATGATTTACAGCTCTATTCCGTTCTTGTGCAATGAACTGATCATTCTTAACTTGGCATGCTGAATCTGGGTTATTTACAACTCTAAATTGTTTGTCAGGTTTTATTTTACACTTGAAATATGCATTCATTAATGTTTTTTCAACATTGGATTATCGAGTGCTGCATAAAAATGTATCAAATGAAAACCATAGTACGCCTGAGAATATGAGAATGTATGCTGATGTATGTATGTATGTATGTATGTATGTGATGCTGCTGAGGTTTGAGGTCTGATTAGCCTCGCCTTTAGTTAAAAGGTGCACTTTATTTAGGTGCTCTGCTCTGGGAGAAAGAAGAGCAACCGGAGCTGTGTTGTGGAACTCACGCTGCATGTTTTGTGTTTGATAAGGACTAGACAAACGGTTACCTCTTAATTTGAGGACTCTCATTCATAAAGAGGCAAATTCCCTAGTAGCAAGGACTGACTACTATGTGCTACCCTAAAGTGTTGGGAGTGAGGTGCAAGCTGCTTCTGAAAGTCCACAGGTAGTGTATCTTGCATTTACTTCTATTGGGTTGATTTGCCCAAGTGTAGCTGGGGGTCCTTTTCAAAGGGCCAGGTTATTTGTCAGCAAGACAATTATTTGCTGTACAGAGGAATCAGATGTATGAACTTTCATTTCTTCTGTATAAACTTCTGTGTGAATTGGATATGTGTCAAATGAGCTGCTAAAGGCTATGTAGTATATGTATTACATAGCCTATATAAAAGTACCTGGCCTTACACCTTTATATGGTCATGTAACTCCTTAGTGACTTATAATATCCTTTTTTTACAATAGAGGGTACATTATTCACTATAAAAATATGTATGTGTGTGTGTGGCAAGTTTTTACATCAGTGCTTACAGCTGTTAATTTTAATGGCAACTGACTGTCATGGGACAAAGTACGTCCTGAAAATACACAACTGAGTGGTTTCTAGACAAAATCCACCCTGTGTTTCTAGTAACAGAGTTTGCAGTTAAGATCAATAGCTGTCTGCATGTGTGGCTTTAAGCAGTATTGATGCCAGTGTAGAACAGTGTCATCAGATTCACCTATGTGTGCAATCAAAGAATGGTGCTAGCTGTGAAATTTAAGGTAACGTTTACTCTGCATGGATTTTGGTTCCTTTACTGTCATGTTTTCAGGCATCCAAAAAGGTGAATTTGTATCCTATGCAGAGAGCAGTTTGACTCTTAACCACAAAGTTCAAAAATATGCTTTAAAGATGGTGTTAGGTAGCCAACCCACAGTTAATTATACATTTTGGCAAGTGGCAAATACTTCTCTAATGAGCCCTAGAATTGCATGTCTAAAATGTGCTAAAAAAAAAAAAAAAAAAGGAGCCAGTTAATGCCTTTCCCGATGATACTCAATACTTAACTACACATGTATTTCTTAATATTACCATTAGAAAAATACAAAATAGAAAATAATGAAGGCATATTGGCCCTATAAATATAATGTTGAATTTAGCAATTTGAACTTTAAAGTGATACTGACACCAGAAATTAAACTTTTTTTTACATCTTTCATAACATTTGTCTTTGCATGAGCTTTATAATTTTGCCATAAATGTATTTCCTGAGGCTTTTACATTTCCTATCTGATCCCCCATCTTTCTCTATGAGGGGGCGGCCATATTTCTACAGCAGGAGTTTGTTAGCATTAGAAGCTATAACTGACAGGCTGAGAAGGGACAGTCAGGTTGGCAAAACAGTCGGGTTTAGGAACTTCAAGTAACAATTACTTACAAAAGCAGCCCTATCAGTGAAAAATGATAAACATGACCTATAGGTAACTTTTTATGTAGATGTGTCAGTATCACTTTAAGTTTTTGGGGTGCAGTTATTAATAGCACTTTTTTTAAGGACACTTTTCACGTGAAGGTACTTCATTTGCTGCCTACTGTTTTTTTAGCATTGCTAACAATTGCTCTAATAATTTGACATTTTGTATATTAAGGCAGTTAATTCGTCTTAGTTTTCATTCAGCTCTGTAATTAAGTTAAAAAGGTTGTACTTTATTTGCACAAATATAAAGTGTTGCATAAAGGAATCCTATATTGTTATTTAGACATCTCTGTGCCAACAAATTTTGCAGTCTGTATACTAGATGAGTGTATGCATAGAACATATGTTTACGTACAAATATTCACTGGTACAAGAGCCAAAGAGGGCCCTGATTCTAAACAACTTACCAATATAACTTCTACATTTCCAATGTTAGTTAAGTCATTCATATTATCCAAACATTGGCAGAAGGTAAGACTACTATCTATTAAAGTTGCTGATGCAGCAGTCATGATTAATTCAGATATATAATTTTGTGTCTTTCCCTGATAATTGTCAGCAGCACCAGAACTGTCAACTGGGGTGCATCTTAAGAGGCTGTGACTGGTTCTGAAGCACAAAACATAAGCATGTGTAGCATGTCTAGACCAGTTGTTTTTTTTTTTTTTTTTTGCTAAGCAAAGTCAATAAATAGCAAGGAAAAGCACCATGCTATTACAACTGGCCCTGGTAGCAGAGTAGACTTTCCAGTGGGGTCTGGTTGCTTGCATTTGAGAAGCAGCTGATCAAAAAATAACCACCTGGGAATCGCTACTAAACACGCATGCATTGTAAAAAGTGTTTACTAAAGAGTGTGTTTTATGATATGCAGAGCAGACAATTGAGACTAGCATGTTAAAGTGGGTTCCTAGCATTGGAATTCAGCCCAGGAATCCTAATGTTTATCTGCAACAGATACAATTAAACCTCAGTTTTACATACCCTGGTTTTAAGTTTTCTCTTTTTATGCATGTCTTTTATCATGATTTTAATTTTTTCTGGATTTTACACCATTACATTTTAATTTTTTCAGGTCCCCCTGAAAAACTTGAAATAGGGGTTCAACTGTACATTAAAACTCAGGGCACAATATAAATGGCGTAGGTTTTAGGGTCATCTTAAACTACTGTTTGTATTTGTTTACCCATTTTTGACATAAGTTGTCATTGAAATTTGTTCTTGTGTTAGGGTAGGAGAAGCCTTACAGAGTAGCCACACAAGTCTATTACATGATTGGGTTTTTCTCAATAGTAGTACAAATTTCAGCCACATGTTGTTCTATCATTTTCAGTAGTATACTTTAAAATTCAATGTATGATGTTTATTTTATGGCTATGTCTTTTGAGTGTACCTAAGCCACTGACCTTTGAACAAAATCTATTTCTTAAGCCAGATATCTGTGCAATAACAGCTGATTCACAAATTGAGCTGCACACCCGATTGAAGCAACTGGAACATTTGTATACATGCAAAAAAGGAAGAACAAAAAAAATAATAAAAGAATACCCCTCTGTGTCTCTGTAGACGGGAATGTTTCTGCTGTTTCTTTACCATATTTGACCACCACCTGCTGGTCCACACCTTAACTTTAAATAAATAAAAAAATACATACAGCATAAGCATAATGGAAATCAGGTCCAAGCAGGTAATAAATTAATGCAAATAACCAACCACTAAATGTGCACTTGGCAATTTTATTGATTTCTTTCTGCTCTATGGGTGTGATTATTTTTTTTTTTTTTTTATTACATTGAGCTGGTTAAAATTGGTTCTCTCCCACTCCCTAGAGTTTCAAAGCAGGCCTTACAAACATTACAGGTTCCCTACTATTATTATTACTATTATTAACACATGTTTCTAAAATGTCAGTCTATTCCACAGCACTCTACTATAACTAAAGCTATATCAATCTTCTAATTTTTACCTAATGTACTGTACAATTTTTGCTGGCCAACATTACACATTTAATTATTATTCATTGGACCGGATATAGGATTTCATTGTAGTTGGGCTAAACAGAGCTGTCATGATTCTTATTGGATTGCCCTTTTGCATCAGTCAACCAATGGCCCTGGGTGACTTGAAGAATGTTCTATTGTGCATTGTGGCTTTAAAGGAGACAGTCACCTTAATAACTTCTTGTATGCTCTAAATTGACAGGTTCTAAGCAAGTCTGCAATTGGCATTTTTAGGATATATTTTGCCAGGTTCTTAGCAAGTATTACAATTGATCTATATTTTTTTTATAATTTGCCTTTTTATCATCAGGTATCTTTTTCCAAAATGTAGTTTAAAATTCTATCTGGTTGTTGGGGGTCACAGACCCCTGCAACCAATAACCTTGTTCTCTTCGTAGATCCAATTGTTATTGTTACCTTTTGCTGCTTATCTTAATAAATATATATCTTCCACAAAAACACCAGCAACACCAGGATTTTATTAGTGAAAAACCTTGAGAAAGGTCCAACAGGGACCAAAATGTAATGTTGTCTGTATGTTCCTACTTAATACACATTTAGCTTTTCATTAAAAAAACCCGGTGTTGCTGGTCTTTTTGTGTATTCTATGTTTTTTACCGTGCACCTGGGTAATATAATATAATACAATATAAATTTATACAGTGGTGTGAAAAACTATTTGCCCCCTTCCTGATTTCTTATTCTTTTGCATGTTTGTCACACAAAATGTTTCTGATCATCAAACACATTTAACTATTAGTCAAAGATAACACAAGTAAACACAAAATGCAGTTTTTAAATGAGAAAAAAAATCCAAACCTACATGGCCCTGTGTGAAAAAGTAATTGCCCCCTGAACCTAATAACTGGTTGGGCCACCCTTAGCAGCAATAACTGCAATCAAGCGTTTGCGATAACTTGCAACAAGTCTTTTACAGCGCTCTGGAGGAATTTTGGCCCACTCATCTTTGCAGAATTGTTGTAATTCAGCTTTATTTGAGGGTTTTCTAGCATGAACCGCCTTTTTAAGGTCATGCCACAACATCTCAATAGGATTCAGGTCAGGACTTTGACTAGGCCACTCCAAAGTCTTCATTTTGTTTTTCTTCAGCCATTCAGAGGTGGATTTGCTGGTGTGTTTTGGGTCATTGTCCTGCTGCAGCACCCAAGATCGCTTCAGCTTGAGTTGACGAACAGATGGCCGGACATTCTCCTTCAGGATTTTTTGGTAGACAGTAGAATTCATGGTTCCATCTATCACAGCAAGCCTTCCAGGTCCTGAAGCAGCAAAACAACCCCAGACCATCACACTACCACCACCATATTTTACTGTTGGTATGATGTTCTTTTTCTGAAATGCTGTGTTACTTTTACGCCAGATGTAACGGGACACGCACCTTCCAAAAACTTCAACTTTTCGTCGGTCCACAAGGTATTTTCCCAAAAGTCTTGGCAATCATTGAGATGTTTTTTTTAGCAAAATTGAGACGAGCCTTAATGTTCTTTTTGCTTAAAAGTGGTTTGCGCCTTGGAAATCTGCCCAGTCTTTCTTATGATGGAGTCGTGAACACTGACCTTAATTGAGGCAAGTGAGGCCTGCAGTTCTTAAGATGTTGTCCTGGGGTCTTTTGTGGCCTCTCGGATGAGTTGTCTCTGCGCTCTTGGGGTAATTTTGGTCGGCCAGCCACTCCTGGGAAGGTTCACCACTGTTCCATGTTTTTGCCATTTGTGGATAATGGCTCTCATTGTGGTTCGCTGGAGTCCCAAAGCTTTAGAAATGGCTTTATAACCTTTACCAGACTGATAGGGGTGGGAACTTTATTATCACGGGGAGGTACGTTGGTTGATGAGAACGGGGAAAAAGCTGAAATTTTGAACTCTTATTTTTCATCTGTCTATACATCTGAGGAGCCAGATAATGAAGGCTTCCCTTTTAATATACCCAGTGCTAGTAATTTAGCTACTGGCGCATGGGTCACTCAGGAGGAAATTCAAAAGAGACTTGAACATGTAAAGGTAAACAAAGGTCCAGGACCGGATGGGATTCATCCCAGGGTATTAAATGAGCTGAGCGCTGTGATTGCCAAGCCTCTTCACATAATTTTTCAGGATTCGTTGAGGTTTGGCATGGTGCCGAGAGACTGGCGGATTGCTAATGTGGTGCCGTTATTTAAAAAGGGATCTCGTTCTCAGCCTGAAAACTATAGGCCTGTTAGTCTGACATCAGTAGTAGGAAAGCTTCTGGAAGGGGTAATAAGGGATAGGATAGTTGAATACATTGCAGTTCACAATACTATTAGTTTGTGCCAGCATGGTTTTATGCGTAACAGATCTTGCCAGACTAATTTAGTTGCCTTTTATGAGGAGGTGAGCAGGAACCTTGATGCTGGAATGGCAGTTGATGTCATCTACTTAGATTTTGCTAAAGCGTTTGATACAGTACCGCACAGAAGGTTAATGATCAAATTGAGGAATATTGGCCTAGAACATAATATTTGTAATTGGATAGAAAACTGGCTGAAGGATAGAGTACAAAGAGTGGTGGTAAATGGAACATTTTCTAATTGGGCCAGTGTGGTTAGTGGAGTACCGCAGGGGTCAGTCCTTGGTCCTTTACTTTTTAACTTGTTTATTAATGACCTGGAGGTGGGCATAGAGAGTACTGTTTCTATTTTTGCTGATGACACTAAATTGTGCAAAACTATAAGTTCCATGCAGGATGCTGCCGCTTTGCAGAGCGATTTGACAAAATTGGAAAACTGGGCAGCAAACTGGAAAATGAGGTTCAATGTTGACAAGTGCAAAGTTATGCACTTTGGTAGGAATAATATAAACGCAAACTATCTACTGAATGGTAGTGTGTTGGGGGCATCCTTAATGGAGAAGGATCTAGGGGTTTTTGTAGATCACAAGTTGTCTAATTCCAGGCAGTGTCATTCTGTGGCTACTACAGCAAATAAAGTGCTGTCTTGTATAAAAAAGGGCATTGACTCAAGGGATGAGAACATATTTTTGCCGCTTTATAGGTCCCTGGTAAGGCCTCACCTTGAGTATGCAGTGCAGTTTTGGGCTCCAGTCCTTAAGAAGGATATTAATGAGCTGGAGAGAGTGCAGAGACGTGCAACTAAACTGGTAAAGGGGATGGAAGATTTAAGCTATGAGGTTAGACTGTCGAGGTTGGGGTTGTTTTCTCTGGAAAAGAGGCGCTTGCGAGGGGACATGATTACTCTGTACAAGTACATTAGAGGGGATTATAGGCAGTTGGGGGATGTTCTTTTTTCCCATAAAAACAATCAGCGCACCAGAGGTCACCCCTATAGATTAGAGGAACAGAGCTTCCATTTGAAGCAGCGTAGGTGGTTTTTCACGGTGAGGGCAGTGAGGCTGTGGAATGCCCTTCCTAGTGATGTGGTAATGGCAGACTCTGTTAATGCCTTTAAGAGGGGCCTGGATGAGTTTTTGAACAAGCAGAATATCCAAGGCTATTGTGATACTAATATCTACAGTTAGTATTACTGGTTGTATATATATAGTTTATGTATGTGAGTGTATAGATTGGTTAGTATAGGTTGTGTGCTGGGTTTACTCGGATGGGTTGAACTTGATGGACAATGGTCTTTTTTCAACCCTATGTAACTATGTAACTATGTAACTATGATAGATCCCAATTACTTTTGTTCTCATTTGTTCCTGAATTTCTTTGGATCTTGGCATGATGTCTAGCTTTTGAGGTGCTTTTGGTCTACTTCTCTGTGTCAGGTAGCTCCTATTTAAGTGATTTCTTGATTGAAACAGGTGTGGCAGTAATCAGGCCTGGGGGTGACTACAGAAATTGAACTCAGGTGTGATAAACCACAGTTAAGTTATTTTTTTAACAAGGGGGGCAATCACTTTTTCACATAGGGCCATGTAGATTTGGAGTTTTTTTTCTCCCTTAATAACGTAAACCTTCATTTAAAAACTGCATTTTGTGTTCAATTATGTTATCTTTGACTAATAGTTAACGGTTTTTGATGAGCAGAAACATTTAAGTGTGACAAACATGCAAAAGAATATTATATTGTATATATTGCACCCATTTCCCATTATGAACCACTGCCTAGTTGCCATGCTACAGAACAAAAAGATAAATAAGGAGAAAGGAAGAACGCATGTGTGCTTTACTGTATTACATTGGATTGCACTGATCGGTTTTGCTGGGACATCTCTGTATAATTTAGTGCAAATATATTGCTGTGGTGGGAAAACATAAGCCTAATGCCACACGGAAAAACGGTTGCCGAGAATACGCTCCGCTACTGTAAATTTAGCCTACCTTGTGCCTGCACCGGAATGAATGGAATACGCTCGGGTGCAGGCTCATGTACCCAATATCCGCCAAAAAACGTGAGACTTTATATTTTCGGCGGATATCGGCTACATGTGCCTGCATCCGAGCATATTCCCTTTATTTGGGTGCAGGCACAAGGTAGGCTGAAGTGACAGTAGCGGGGCGTATTCTCTGCAAGCGATTTTCAACTTGCCTAAAGCAAACAAGATTGAGGCTCGCTAGTAACGCACCTGATTGCAGTAAGATTAGTTGTCTATGCCTACCAGTTTTTAAACTACAACTACTTGGGACTTGAGTTCTGCTTGTTTGTTTTCTGTCTTCCTTCACAACAGTACACAATATAAAAGGGCCTTTTGAGTTGTTAGTGGCATGTAGAGTTGCCACAGGCAGTTGAGACTTGAATAGACCTTAGAAAAACCAAAATATTTGGGTCAAAACCGAACAGATGGCAACCCCAGTGGCATGTGTGTTCCTTGGAATTTTGCATTTTTCACATCACTGCATTTTGTTAACCATGTATGTATGTATGTATAACTTTATTTATAAAGCACCACAAGGGTACGCAGCGCTGTACAGTCTTACAGAATACAAAATTACACACAGGGAGGACAAGTGATATTGTCCTGCTCCCATCACTGTGAGAAGTGAATCAACAGGCAGTTTACTCGCCCTTCAATCACCACACTGTATAAGTTTTGAACTTGTTTAATGATGATGATCAAAAGAAGGTAGAACTGTAGGTACAAACAGTACAATGGTATAAGAATACATTCTGGGTATGTAAAATACAGATATATACAACAGGAGCATATATAAACATCTTATATACATTATACAGTCCTAGTGGGGCATAACAGTTGGCTGCTAAGGGAAAAATAGTGAATCACAACTACAACCAGAATGCACATAACAGCAAAATACACAGCTTATAATAAGCAGGCATTAAAGGGGAAGGAAAGGTAAAGTCACTTGGGGGTGCCAAAATGTTAAGCACCCCCAAGTGACTTTAACCGCTTACCTCGTACCCCGGGCTGGTGCCCCTGTTCGGAGAAAATAGCACCAGCCCGGGGCACCTGGAGCGCAGCACTTCCTCCTTCCGCCTTCCACTTCCTAAACTGCCGGTGGCTGGGCATGCACAGTAGAGCGAAAAAGCCGACTTAAATGTTTAAGTTCGGCTTTTCACTCTACTGCGCATGCGCGCGCAGCGAAGCCGGAAGGAGGAAGTGCCGACAGCTACCCCGGGCTGGTGCTGTTTTCTCCTGACAGCGGCACCAGCCCGGGGTAAAAGGTAGGCGGTTAAAGTCACTTGGGGGTGCCTAACATTTTGGCACCCCCAAGTGACTTTACCTTTCTTTTTCCTTTAAACAAAATGCAAACATACCAACGATGCTTGGATAGGCTTGCTTAGAGATGAGTGTAGGTACTGATTTCACCAGCCCTGGCAAAATGACTGTTACAAATGAAACAGCTGCTTCCTCTCAGGACCAGGAAGTGATGTAATCAGGTGGCAGAGCCAATATCAAAGTAAATAATAAACAACAGCAAGGACACAGTACTAGAAGTGGTCAGAGGAGAGAGGGAGGGGGAAGTGCAAGGATACATAAAGCCCAAAATGTATAAGAAATAGTTACATATGAAGAGATTGGCAACACTTGAGAATTGCTGTATCTAAAATGTGGACAGAACTACTGCTGTGGCAGCACACTCCCCGCCTGGTATCTTTAAGAGATACCACAATTTAACTTAAACCTTGAAGAGAACTTTAAGGAGGTAAAAGCAGGACGAGCTCTGTAACTGGTCTAACAAACAAACCTGAACTTCCTTCTTTTGTGAGTTTGACCTCTACCTTACAGACCCTACCATCTTCGTCAGGGAAAGTCTTAGTCATTCGACCTATGGGCCACTCAATATGCCTGGATTGGTGATTTTTTTTTTCAGAAGTACAATGGTACTTGTATGGTATGGCCACAAAAGAAATAGCGTATTTCCGAAAGCGGAGCAACACCCCAAGGAGATTGTTGTTGAGGTCTGGGCCCTTTAGGAAGACATCATTAAGAGATGTACCGCAGCACTGAGTGCTTGAATCGAAGACCACCCTAATGTGCTGATGTTTTTTTGGGTGATACACTCCGAAGAGGGGCAGATACCAGCGCTCTTCCTCTGTACTAAGGGGTGGTGCTACTTCTGCATGGCCATTCTGGATCACTTTCTTAATAAATACAAAGAAATGTTCTTTCATATCAGGCTTCAGCCTAAAGGACCTTTGTAGAGACCTAAAACAATGTAAAACCTGGGTCTTGTTATTTGGCAGGCGTTGTCTTTGTGGTTTAAAATGCAGTGGGGCAAAAAAGGATTTCTGGCCGTCATCTAAAGTATTGGTGTAGTGGTTACGCACTAGGTCTGGCTTGTGGACACCACCTAGACATACATTGCCTACTATTACCCATCCCAAGTCTAGTCTTTGGGCATAAGGAGAGTCATGTGGCCCATTGATCTGGTCTCTTACTTTGTGAATCCTAATGATATCCCTGCCTAGCAAAATGAGGATAGGGGCATTAGGATCAAGCTTGGGTATCTGACTTGCTAACAATCTCAGATGCTTATGGTGTAGTGCAACCTCAGGGGTTGGGATCTCTGTCCGGTCATCTGGGATTTCATTACACTCTATGAGTGTGGGTAGTGGCACAGTCACTTGTCCGTCTAGAGATTCTAAGTGAAAGCCGTGTGCCCTCCTCCCAGTTGTGTTAATCACACCTGCACAGGTTCTGAGAGAATAGGGAAATTGGTGGTCCTTTGACCCAAAGAGCTCAAAAAACTCTGATCTGGCTAACGATCTATTACTTTGATCATCTAAGATTGCGTACAGTTTTATCGCTCTTTCCCTATGCCCTGTAGGAAAGACATTGACTAAGCAGATTTTTGAGCATGACTGACCCTTATGGGTTCCTCCACAAACCTCAGTACACATAGCTGTTACTGGTGCTGCTGTACTACTTTCCTGTCCCTCCCCGCCATGCTCTCCCTCAGCTGGAGCTTTCACAGACCATGGGGCAGGACCAGGATGCAGGGCAGATACATGTCTATCACTATTGCATTCTTCACAACTGATAATCTTACCACAGTCCTTTGCCACATGTGAAGTAGATGCACAACAATGATAACAAATGTTATTTTGCCTTAGGAAAGTCTTTCTTTCCTCCAAGGGTTTTGTCCTGAAGCCACGGCATTTAAGCAGAGAGTGGGGCTTGTGATGTATGGGACAACCTTGGGTAAGATCTGTCGTCTTGGGACTGGTGGACTCCTTCTGTGATGGTGTAGCTGAAGGGATGACAGTCTTGCGCACTAAAACAGGAGTTCTGTGAGTGGCATTCTTGTGAAGGTCTCTTTCTGGTTTCTGGTCATCGAAGCTTTGAGGAGCCAGAATAAATCCTGGGTCATTGCGCCTCTTTGCTTGTTGGGTGACAAAGTTCACAAAGAAAGAGAATGGTGGGAAATGCACATGATGCAGCTCTTTATAATTAGAACCCTGAGTCATCCACCGCTCTTGCAGGAAAAATGGTAGCTTTTGCACAATGCTGTTTATACCTCGAGCTGTATCCAGAACAGCTAAGCCTGGAAAGTCACCTTCCTCCTTTGCTGCTTGGAGTTCCATCAGCAGGTCTCCTAACTCTCTGAGCCTCTGATGATCTTTGTTAGAGATTTTCCCAAAGCCATCAATTCTTTTCCACAGTGACTCCTCTATGATCTCAGGAGCCCCGTAGCACTCGTCAAGTCTCTGCCACGCCATCTGCAGACCCTTCCTAGAGTCGTTCACGTACACAGCGTGTATGCGTTTTACTTGTTTACCTGACTTGGAGCCCAGCCATCTCACCAGAAGATCTATTTCTTCTTTATATGAAAGATTTAGATCTGTTACAGCATTTCTGAATGAAGCTCGCCAGGCCCTATAATTCTCTGGGAGATCATCAAACTGCGCAAGTCCGTTAGTGATGATATCTCGTCTAGCCATGAATATTACCAGATCTGACATGTCTTGGTTGTGAGCTGGTAAGTCTGGGTAGCGGCTAGCTGGTGGTATCATTCTGGTGTCTGGTGGGCGGGTGTAAGTCCCTTCCTTTTGTGGAGACAGGGGATAACTGTGGCAGTCTGTAGAATCTACTTGGTAGTGTGGAGTGACATGTTGCTTGTTGCTGGTCGCAGGATTTCCTATGCTGGCAGGCAACTGTGACAGTTTATAGTTGCTGTGATTCCTAATCAGAGGGGCATCAGGGGGTGTATCTGCAGTGAAAGGAGAGTGTTGGTAAGCAGTGGTCTGCTGCTGGGGACTTCTCTGAAGTGGCAGGCCTGCATCACTGTGTAGACGCATGTCTCCTGCCTCTGGGACTGGATCGGGTGAGCTGCGCATCTGGGAATGTTCATGTACATAGTCTTGAGTTTGCTGTATAACTGTTTCAGGCTTTAAGTCAAACTGGATGTCCGGTTCATCACTGATGTCACAGTCAGCCTGTATTGCAGCCTCTAACACCTTTGCTTTTGCAGCTGCTGCTGATTTTTTCAAACTCAGCACTTCTAGTGAAGCTTCTAAACATGCCTTTTCTTTCTTTATCTCTGCTTCTTGTTCAGCAAAGGCTATTTGTGCTCTGATGGCCTCTGCTTCAGCTCTGACCAGTGCTGCTGTCTCAGAAGCATGGGATCGATAGGAGTGTCTGGATGAGCATGACACCCTAGATCTGGTCTTGAATGAACGTTCAGACATCTTTGTGTTGCTAGATGAGTAACTAAGTGTGTTAGTACCTTCAGTTACGCTGTGGTGGATGCTGTGGTGGATGCTGTGGCTGCACCACGTTGCTCAGTAGTGGTGTGGTGCCCGGACCAATCACAGCCTAAATCCAGCGTTGTTCTGTTATCCAGACCAAGCACAGCCTATGTCTAGCGTTTTTATACTATCCAGACCAAGCACAGCCTATGTCTAGCGTTTTTATACTATCCAGACCAAGCACAGCCTATGTCCAACGTTGTTCTACTGTCCTGCTCCCATCACTGTGAGAAGTGAATCAACAGGCAGTTTACTCGCCCTTCAATCACCACACTGTATAAGTTTTGAACTTGTTTAATGATGATGATCAAAAGAAGGTAGAACTGTAGGTACAAACAGTACAATGGTATAAGAATACATTCTGGGTATGTAAAATACAGATATATACAACAGGAGCATATATAAATATCTTATATACATTATACAGTCCTAGTGGGGCCTAACAGTTGGCTGCTAAGGGAAAAATAGTGAATCACAACTACAACCAGAATGCACATAACAGCAAAATACACAGCTTATAATAAGCAGGCATTAAACAAAATGCAAACATACCAACGATGCTTGGATAGGCTTGCTTCGAGATGAGTGTAGGTACTGATTTCACCAGCCCTGGCAAAATGACTGTTACAAATGAAACAGCTGCTTCCTCTCAGGACCAGGAAGTGATGTAATCAGGTGGCAGAGCCAATATCAAAGTAAATAATAAACAACAGCAAGGACACAGTACTAGAAGTGGCCAGAGGAGAGAGGGAGGGGGAAGTGCAAGGATACATAAAGCCCAAAATGTATAAGAAATAGTTACATATGAAGAGATTGGCAACACTTGAGAATTGCTGTATCTAAAATGTGGACAGAACTACTGCTGTGGCAGCACAGATATAATAAATACAATAAATACATATATGTAAACCTATATATATATATATATATATATATATAAGTGCCATGTGGTATGAGACACAGTAGGAAGGAGGTCCCTGCCCCGTAGAGCTTACAATCTGAGTGGTTGGGTAACATACAGGCACAAACTGGAAGGTAAGAGTGCATCAGGTATGGGCATTTGCCCTTAAGCGCAGGACTGGGCAAAATAATGTCTTAGTGCTCCAGAAGGTAACAGCTGAGTTTTTTCTTAGAGTGGGTGAGTTTTCCCTACAGAGGGATTCAGGGATAGAGTTCCAGAGGTAAGGAGCAGCGAGATAGAAAGGTTTAAGACGAGAGAGCGCAGTGGGTGTGGATGGTGTAAAGAGACGGAGGCTCTGAGAGGAGCGGAGGAGACGACCAGGAACATGCAGGGAGACCAGTGAAGTAATGTAGTGAGGAGCAGAGGAGTGAAGGGCTTTGAATGTCAGCAGAAGGATTTTGTAAGCTATCCTTTGCTTGACAGGCAGCCATGCTAGTGAGCTTAATTGAGGCTGAGCAGGATCCCTCTTAGGAGAGAGCAGGAGGATCCTGGCAGCAGAGTTTAAGATTGATTGCAGGGGAGAGAGGTGGGAGTCTGGGAGGCCGGTTAGTAGGAGATTGCAGTAATCTAAGCGGGAAAGGATAAGGGCATAGATTAGTGTTTTAGCTGTTGCTTGTGAAAGAAAGGGGCGTATATTGGCAATATTGCGGAGGAAAAAGCGGCAGGTTTTGGCAGTGTTATTAATATGGTTAGAGAAGGAGAGGGACTGGTCAAAGATATCCCCAAGGCAGCGTGCAGAATTTACAGGGTTGATGGTCATGCCATCAATAGTAATGGTGAAAGGAGGAGGAGGGCCAGGTTTGGGCGGGAAGACCATGAGCTCTGTTTTAGCTAGGTTAAGTTTGAGCTGGCGTCGGTTCATCCAGGAGTAGATAGCCAGGAGGCAGTTACCAATCTGGGTTTGGAAATCAGCAGTTAGTGCAGGGGTGTCTAAATATATCTGGATGTCATCTGCATATAGGTGGTATTTAAGACCAAAAGAAGAAATAAGGTCTCCTAGAGAGAGAGTGTACAGGGAGAACAGCAGGGGACCAAGCACAGAGCCCTGAGGCACCCCCACACTAAGCGGAACCGGGTTAGATGATTTGTTAGTAAGAGCGACAGAGAAGGAGCGGTTAGAGAGATAGGAAGAGAACCAGGATGCAGCCTGATCCCGGATACCCAGAGAATGGAGAATTTGCATAAGAATAGAATGGTCGACAGTATCAAAAGCAGAGGAAAGGTCTAGGAGAATGAGGACCGAGTAGCGTCCTTTGGCCTTGGCAGTCTGGAGATCATTTGCCACTCTGCATAAGGCCGTCTCAGTGGAGTGCGCAGGCCGAAAACCAGACTGCATAGGGTCCAGCAGATTAAGGGTGCAGAGGAAGTTAGTTACACGAGAAAAGACAAGACGTTCCAGGAGTTTAGAGGCAGGACGGTAGTTAGAAAGGCAGGACGGGTCCAGTGTAGCCTTTTTAAGAATGGGTTTGACACATGCTTGTTTGAAGAGAGAGGGAAAAGTACCAGAAGCCAGAGAGGAATTGAATATGTGGGTAAGAGCTGGAGTAAGGGCAGGGGCACACTGTTTTAGTAGGGATGAGGGCATAGGATCCAGCGAGCAGGTAGTAGGCGGAGAGGATCGGAGAAGCTGAGAAACTTCAGACTCTGTTACGAGACTGAAGGAGCTGAATAGGGAGAGAGGAGATTTAGGAAGGTCGAGATTACCGGTATCTGAGGGTTGGGAAAATTGATTGCGGATAGAATCGACTTTGCTTTTAAAGAAGTCAGCAAAGTCCTGGGGGGTGTGTTCAGATATGATTGATTCATTAGGTGAGGGATGAAGTAGCGAGTTAAATATGGAGAATAAGCGCCACGGGTTTGATTTATTATTATTTATAAGTGTGTTATAGTATGCTTGCTTGGCCTGGGATAGGGCAGTATTGAGGCACACCATAACAAATTTATAGTGGAGGAAGTCAGCTTTAACGCGTGATTTCCTCCAAATGCGCTCAGCAGATCGTGCACAGGAGCGCAGAAATTGCGTCTGAGGGTTAAGCCAGGGACAGGGATTGCGGGCACGACTGCGTTCGGGCTGCAGGGGGGCATGGGTGTTAATTGCAGATGATAAAATTGAGGAGTTGTAGGTATTTACCAGTAACTCAGGATCAGAGGAAGCACAGGAGGAGGAGAGGCTAGAACTAAGAGAGTTAGAGAGAGCAGTTATATCAACCATTCGCGTGTTGCGAATCAGGGTTTTAGGCTGAGAGTTAGAGGGAAAATGAGACACGTGCGAGATAGAAAAGGAGATAAGATGATGATCTGAAAGAGGAAAAGGCTCACTGTTAAATGTAGATAGATCTAGATTTTTAGAAAAGACCAGATCTAGAAAATGACCATTCTTATGGGTAGCTGTATTAGTCCATTGCCGGAGATCAAAGGAGGAGGTTAGATGGAGAAATCGAGAGGGCCAGGGCTGAGAGGGGTCATCTATATGGCAATTGAAGTCGCCTAAAATGATTGCAGGGGTGTCGGAGCATAGAAAAAAAGAGAGCCAGGATTCGAAGTCAGAGAGAAAAGTAGCCAAGGATTTTGAAGAAGAACCATGATGTTACCTACCAACCACTGATTTATATCATGACATCAGCTTGCAGACAGCAGAAGTTTGTTCCACTAAATATATTCAATGAATTGCTTTCTTAGAAGCCAAGAGTAACTGTGGTCTCCATGATTAAAACCTCCCCACATGGTCACTTGCAGTAACAGGCCTGTCACCCGCTGTCGGTTATTGGCATGTTAATCCTTACTGACTCCTATGAAATGCATAGAAATGTCAACTGAAATCCTCCGAAGATGCAGAGGCAGGGCAGTCAGAGCCATTATGCTCCTGGAGAATTTAGAATTTAGGTTGGCATCTCCGAGTTGTACCTTGCCAGAAGATGTAATATATCTGCAACAAGTAGATACATAAAAGAACATTCAGTAGAAAAATTCATGTACTATAAAATGTATTTTCTATTAAAAAGAAAAAAGATTATAGTACAGATATGGGGGCCGATTCACTAAAGTGCGTTTTAACGTGTGCTATTTTTATAGTCTCGCACTCAGGGGCATAATTATGGAACTGTGTAAAGAAAAAAAAAAATTGTAAAAAATGTAAATTTACTATACATCGATTACATCCCTTTTAAAGCTGTGTATTAATTTTTAGGCAGTTGTCAAGCCCAGTGTTAAAGCCAGAGGAAAAGCCAGTACTTGCTTGAAAAATTCTGTGTAAGTCTTGTTTAAGCCATTATTAAAACTGCTGCAATGGAATTTTCTTGCCATCTAAATTTTTCTTATTGATGTAAATGGGTTAAAAAGGTTTTTAAGTACAGAAAAGTAACGCTTAAATTATTGCAGTAGGGCAGCAAAAAAAAAAAAAAAAAAAAAAAAAATACACCTTTGTAAATACTATGACCATTTTTCCAGTTTTTGTACTGGAATGTTTCAGTGATTGTGATGTATGGTATAAAATCATGCGTAAGGAGAAATACACATTTAAAAATACAACATTTATTTCACATCACTTTTTATCATTTTTCTGGAGTAAATAATTTTACAAAGCAAAACTAAGGCAAATAATTGATGATTAATTTGTATTTTTTGTGCAATTCATGGACTGCGTACATTTTAAAGGAAACTATAATTAAGAATAAATCCTTAACCAACAATTATTTAATGACATAAATTACCTATTAAAGAGTCTTACCACATTTGCTTATAAATATCCGTAAATATTGTCCTTTTACATCCTTGCATGTTTGTCATGAAGCAGTGTTTTACATATGGGAAGTTTTATGCAATATACAATTATAGAAACCTGTGATGTTCAATGGGTTTCCCATTGTTTTATGGGTATGGCATAGCAAAAGTTAATGAGATGAGCAAATGTACACTTTTTTCCGTGTCTTCTACCAAAATGTTTAATTTTGTCCATACAGTATAACATTTTAACAGCCTTGAAGCACGCATACCACTTTAATGCACATATTACTTGTAATCTTATACAGGTATTGGACCCCTTATCCGGAAACCCGTTATCCAGAAAGCTCCAAATTACGGAATGCCCGTCTCCCATAGACTCCATTTTAATCAAATAATTCAGAATTTTAAAACTGATTTCCTTTTTCTATGTAGAAATAAAACAGAACCTTGTAATTGATTCCAACTAAGATATAATTAATCCTTATTGGATGCAAAACAATCCTATTGGGTTTAATTAATGTTTTATTGATTTTTTAGTAGACTTAAGGTATTGAGATCCAAATTACGGAAAGACCCCTTATCCGGAATACCCTTGGTCCCGAGCATTCTGGATAATGGGTCCTATACCTGTATTTTAAAATGACCGATGTCTTCATTCTTATTGGGCTGGCACTGGTTGTGAATATGGGTGGGACAACTTAAATTTACAGGAAATAGTTTATAGAACTAAATTACACATTTTCCTGCGCTTTAGTTTAGGCTCTTTATAGATTAGATTACTTTACTATGTTTTTATGCAAACCTGACCTTTAGAAGGAATGCAATTTTTTTTCTTCTATGTACCATTCATAGGTGGTATTGTATGTACTGTACACAAAACTTACATTTTCCAAAGTAAAAATGCCTGTTGCTTTTCTTTATGATGGGTCTTAACTTTAAGCTGATCTGTCTATATCCAGCATTTATTGATTTATCTCTGTATGCTTTTACCAATCAATAAATCTCTCATCAAAATCTTTCATCAGCAGTTCAAAAACTTGATCCCTCATCAGTTTACCTTGAAAGAATTTCATAACTGAACTGCCCTAATCATAACTAATCCCTTGTTATGCTGATTGTGAAACTGCTATTCATTCAATTTCAGTCTCTGTTCCTTTGTCATCTGCATTGCCCCAAGGGGAGGGGGGCAGGCAGTTAGACAAAAATATGTTTGACTCCCTGATATGCCATCCCACCGGCTTGAATGTAAATCGCCGGTGGGATGACATATGCAGTGCCGCGATTTCCCGAAATCACAGAAATTTCCTCTCAAGGCTGACCGCACATGGGGGCATATTCTCCACTGTGCATATTAGACTACTGCAAAGTAACAGTGTTAAATTTGTGATATGCTGAGCCTGTTTGCTTATGCCATTGCAAGGGAGAAATTAACCAATGACCTTTCAATTTATATAACTGGTTAGAGTGTAGAAGCAACCAATTAATTGGTCAAACAGGAATAAAGGGCAAAGCCTGGGCGCGATGATGTAAGCTTACCAGAACTTCTTGGTGTGTCAGGTTCAAAAAAGGCCACTCCCATCCCTTTAGAAAACAGATCTATTAATTTATTCTTTGTGTTTTATATGTGAAATTTTCCCCCTGCTATCTTCCTATATATCCTCTAACGTACAATATTTGTAAAAGGTACATGTACCCCTCATAAGTTCCTTTTCTCTAGACAAAACATCCCAACCTTTTCCTCAATTTGCTTTATTTCTGTTTTATTTGTTTCCAGTTTAGTTGCACATCTCTGCCTTCTTTCCAGCTCATTAATATTGGCCTGAAAGGTGGTCTAAACCCCAGAAATAATTGATGTTGTATTATGTAACTTTTTTACTTTGCAATTTATATTTGTAATTTTGGAAGTTTCTGCAATATTTGTGTTTTTTAGACTGCTAATACAGGCTTTCTGGCTAGCCTGAGAATACAGAATGTGCATAGACATGTGCATTGATGGTTAGGGTTGGTGTTACAAAGGGCCTGCAAAACCCTGTTGAGCTTAAAGTGTGCCTAGCAGTACTAAACTAATATTTAAGAAACCACAAAAATATAAAATGAAGTAAATGTTAAAAGTGCTCAAGATCCCATTTAAGGAATGGGGTATAAAACTGTACTGCACACTCAAGGTGAGGCCTTACTAGGGATGCTTTCCTGCCACTGATGTCAAACAGGCCTATAATATGGAATCCTGTTTTTCATAATTGAACCACATTAGCAATTTGCCAATCAAAGAATCATGGAAGATTTATTAAAGTTTATTTATTTACTTTTTTGTATTCATGCTTTATAGCATTCTATATACCTATAAGTTTCTGCTGATCCAGCGATGTTGAATTCCTTAAAGGGGCACTATACCGCCTTTTCAACATGTTCAGAAATTAAAGCTTGGATAAGCATATTTTTTGCCTGTTGTTTTAATTAGGAGAATACTGTGTTTTGTAGTTTCTTTTGCTAAACAGGTGACTTAAAGTTACTTCATGTTTGTTACTTGTGAGTTAAAGTGGAACTAACATGAAATTAATAATTAACCTGAATCATCCCATCATGTTATTAAAGTCTCTGAATATAATGAATTTAGCATTTTAAGATTTATTTATTTATTTATTTATTTTAAATATTCCATTTATCATAGTGGTTTCACTGGCAGCTACTTTCCTACCTGTCTCTGGCAAGCTCTGCTTCTCTTCCTCATTGGTTGTCTGTGCTGTCAATATTAAGCTGTGGAAAGCAAGCATTAGTAGTTCAGTGGCTACATTTGTCAGATTCACAGATACATGCAAAACTCCTGGTCTCTCCTCCTTCAAATCCCTCCTCCTCTCCCCCCTAGAAAGGCATGTGAGAAGTCAGAATCTGTAATTCAGTGGCTTGCAAGTATTACATGTGCAGGGCATTCAAACTGGAACAGCACATTTAACACTCACAAGTCTCACTCACAAGTAAAAAAAAGCTATACTTCCCATGTAAGCATGTATAGCATATCAACCATATTTACAGTGGCTTGCAAAAGTATTCAGCCCCCTTGAACTTTTCCACATTTTGTCACATTACAGCCACAAACATGAATCAATTTTATTGGAATTCCACGTGAAAGACCAATACAAAGTGGTGTACACGTGAGAAGTGGAACGAAAATCATACATGATTCCAAACATTTTTTACAAATAAATAACTGCAAAGTGGGGTGTGCGTAATTATTCAGCCCCCTTTGGTCTGAGTGCAGTCAGTTGCCCATAGACATTGCCTGATGAGTGCTAATGACTAAATAGAGTGCACCTGTGTGTAATCTAATGTCAGTACAAATACAGCTGCTCTGTGACAGCCTCAGAGGTTGTCTAAGAGAATACTGGGAGCAACAACACCATGAAGTCCAAAGAACACACCAGACAGGTCAGGGATAAAGTTATTGAGAAATTTAAAGCAGGCTTAGGCTACAAAAAGATTTCCAAAGCCTTGAACATCCCACAGAGCACTGTTCAAGCGATCATTCAGAAATGGAAGGAGTATGGCACAACTGTAAACCTACCAAGACAAGGCCGTCCACCTAAACTCACAGGCCAAACAAGGAGAGCGCTGATCAGAAATGCAGCCAAGAGGCCCATGGTGACTCTGGGGGAGCTGCTGAGATCTACAGCTCAGGTGGGGGAATCTGTCATAGGACAACTATTAGTCGTGCACTGCACAAAGTTGGCCTTTATGGAAGAGTGTCAAGAAGAAAGCCATTGTTAACAGAAAACCATAAGAAGTCCCGTTTGCAGTTTGCCACAAGCCATGTGGGGGACACAGCAAACATGTGGAAGAAGGTGCTCTGGTCAGATGAGACCAAAATGGAACTTTTTGGCCAAAATGAAAAACTCTATGTGTGGCGGAAAACTAACACTGCACATCACTCTGAACACACCATCCCCACTGTCAAATATGGTGGTGGCAGCATCATGCTCTGGGGGTGCTTCTCTTCAGCAGGGACAGGGAAGCTGGTCAGAGTTGATGGGAAGATGGAGCCAAATACAGGGCAATCTTGGAAGAAAACCTCTTGGAGTCTGCAAAAGACTTGAGACTGGGGCGGAGGTTCACCTTCCAGCAGGACAACGACCCTAAACATAAAGCCATGGCAACAATGGAATGGTTTAAAACAAAACATATCCATGTGTTAGAATGGCCTGGTCAAAGTCCAGATCTAAATCCAATCGAGAATCTGTGGCAAGATCTGAAAACTGCTGTTCACAAACGCTGTCCATCTAATCTGACTGAGCTGGAGCTGTTTTGCAAAGAAGAATGGGCAAGGATTTCAGTCTCTAGATGTGCAAAGCTGGGAGAGACATACCCTAAAAGACTGGCAGCTGTAATTGCAGCAAAAGGCGGTTCTACAAAGTATGACTCAGGGGGCTGAATAATTACGCACACCCCACTTTGCAGTTATTTATTTGTAAAAAATGTTTGGAATCATGTATGATTTTCGTTCCACTTCTCACGTGTACACCACTTTGTATTGGTCTTTCACGTGAAATTCCAATAAAATTGATTCATGTTTGTGGCTGTAATGTGACAAAATGTGGAAAAGTTCAAGGGGGCCGAATACTTTTGCAAGCCACTTTAAATGGATAACATAGGGGAGTATATTCCTGGTTTAATCTTCCAGTAGAAAGTGTACCAATTTGGTGTATCCATTTCATTGTAATTTATATAATAGGATCTTTGCCCTGCACCCTGTATATGGATGTGTAAAAGGAGCCTTTAGTTATATTATTACAACCGGCATGGAAATGTGCCCATTTTTGGGGTATCAAAAAAGAAAAACGTTCCATTGATTATTATTGAGGACCCAATTGTCAGCTTTCATAAGTGTTTCTCTCAAGTGTTTACTCTGTTGGTAAGCCATCGGGGGTACCTTAGTGAAGGCTGACAAGTGTGGGGCGCAAGTCTGTAAGATGTGCTTTGTTATGATTATCCTTACACAGTCACTCACTGTGCCATATTTACTTATGCCAATGCAGAGGAAAGTTTTTCCCTTTTCTTAATGGGAACACACTCCACCTCTATCCTATAAGTAACAAATTATTAGGATATTCTGTAAAAATCTCTGTTGCATTTCATTTATTCTTTTGTATTGTAATCTTCTTTTTTTCTTTTTTTTTCTTGTACTGATCGGTTTTTAACTGAACTCCCTTTTTTTAATAACTATGTCAAGAAAGCTAATTTTTTCAAAATCATGCATCTAGGTAAAATTTGTAAAGCAGACACTGCTGCATAAACAGCCAAACTAAATGCCAAGAGGCTGTCTGAAGGTCGGTGACTTGGGGGTGGGGGGGGGGGGGTAGGCAATATGGGACATAGCTGTTCAGTTAATTTGCATTTGAATCTGACCTGTGTGCTCACAAACTAACTGAACAATTATGTCCCATGTGCCCCCCCCCCCTAAAGTCACTGACTAACTAAGAGGTTAGAGAGCTGAAAGCAGGCATTAGAGTTCTGGCTGTTATGTTAGACAACTGCCTACTCTGGCCTTTATAAATTACTTTTTTGCCTAAATAACTATATTGCAAACATTTATTTTGTGCAGTCTATCCATTTTACCCAGTTTCAATTTTACGCTGAACTGTTCCTTTAAGGACTGCTGCTGGAGTTTTCTTGTTATGGGTATCCGTATATATGCGAGTGTATAGAAAGGTTTGTATGTGATGTTTATATTATAACATTGAGATCTGCATATACACACAGAGGATCTCAGACCCTGAGTGCCTACTTTATTCATCTAAGTCATACTCAGGGAACCAAGCAAATAGCCAGATATTATGTCATCCAAGTGTTAAAAAAGAAAGGCATGATACCTATAGCATTGCCGGGGAAAGCATGCATATTTGGGAGGAATGGGAAGTGTATATGCACTCTTTTTAATATGTCCTAACATATTACCAAGATTTGTGTCGATTTTTACCTTATCTTTTAAAGGAGAACGCAAGTCAAAATTTAAAAAGCATACTGCCCAATAGTCCTCCTATTGTTTAGTAAAAACGCCACACTTTTGACTCGCCTAATCAAAATATATCTTTTTACTTGAACAGGCAGCCATCTTTAAAAAGGTATTCTCCCTTCCTTTCCCCTCCTTGCTTCATACTGCACATGTGTTTCATTCCCCCCGGCAGATCTGCTTCTGATTGGCTGGTGGGCATGTGTAGCTCAGAACAGGAGACAGGATCAAGTTATGCACATGTGCATTGCTACTGAAGGCTCCCCAGCCTGCAGGAAGGGGAGAGAGATTTTAGTGATGTCACTGTAGTCTTCACACTGCTGTAGGCTGCCAGCACCATATCTCAGAGAAGCAAGCAGGGATCTGGGAATTTACATATGCTCACTGTTTCCTAAAAATTTTTATAATTTTTCTAGGTAAAAAAAAGTCTCTCATTGGAGTGAGAGTAGTAAGTGTTCAAAACAATGTAAATGAAATGCTAAATTCTGCTGGAATTGTAAGGGTTACTTTTTCAGAATGAAGTAAAAATAAATATAAAATTTTGGATAGACCATCTAGCATTGGCTGCAGTTTCACTTGGGTATGCACAATGTTTTGGTAACCCCCCCCCCCCCAGTGGAAAAGGCTTTACATGTCCTTTGAATAAGCCATATGGGAGGACAAACACACATCATTTAGCCAATGCCAGCCAAATAAGCTTAGTGATAATAAATTAGACACAGTATCAGCAGAGACCTAAAACTATCCTATGCTTCACGTGACCTTTATCATGTATATGGCTCTAAATGTACAGCAACAAATATTTCTTTTAAAAGCTTTTATATAAGACTTTCTTACATTCTTTTTCAGGATAATGTCGATCAAACGACAGCTTGCTCCCCGAGAGGTCTGGTGGAAACGGGATTCACATCTAAGAGAATATCACTAAACCCTGGTAAGGTTGTGTTATCTGAAAGTTTCTGTTGGTATCATAGCTGCAAATAGACTGAAGTGAACAAAACTGTAATAAGAAAAATAAAACTAACTTCTTTAAATGACCAGCATTTAAAACTTTTTCTTTAGGCTGATGTCCCATGCAGATATTTGTTGCCCACAATAGATATCTGCTGCCTTTCCAATGGCAACAAAGGGAGGGAAAGCTTCCTCCTGCAGGTGACTTTGAAACAATGAAGCAATGTGTAAAACTTTCCACCAGTGATTCCTTTTGTTGCTGGTGGAAAGGCATTTTGGAGAGATTAGTCACCCACGGTAGGAGAGCTCTGTTGCGGTCGACTAATCTCTCCATTTGACATGTCTAAATCTTGCTTGTTTTTAAACAACAATCCCATAGTTTCATTAATAAACTTTCAATAACATTACAAAGCCACCAAGTCTACAAGTCTAGTAATTCAAAAACTCTAATAAGATGGCAAAAGCAGCCCGTCTCTCATAGACAAGTAAAACACCAGACAATGACTGACTTGAGTGTAGACATAATGGGCTTGTTAAAAGGGAGAATTGTTTTCATACTTACTGTAATTCTCCTTTCTTGGTCACTCTCCAATCAGCATTACAATTAGGAAGGCCCCTCCCTCTCAAAACCTTTAAGTACATCCATAGGTACCTACCTACCTCGTCTAATACCAAGTACCAGACTACAGGGGTGGGAAATGCTGATATGGAGAGTGACCAGGAAAGAAGCATTACGGTAAGTATGAAAACAATTCTCCCTTTTCCTGTTCACTCCATATCCTCATTACAATTGGATCTACCAAGCCATGCTGAACCCAAAGGGGTGGGAACAAAAACAGAGACTTGAACTGCAAAAATAAATTTAATGAGGAAAAGGCCAGATGAGAGCCACCTCACAGATCTGTGCCGAAGGTACCTCTGCCCATGCTGCCCAAGAAGTTGATACAGTCCTGGTTGAGCGCGCCCTCAGACCCTCTGGAGCTAGCTTGCCTTGGATTTACATAGTAACATAGTTAGTTGGGTTGAAAAAAGACATACGTCCATCACGTTCAACCATAATGCCTATATCTAACCTGCCTAACTACTAATTGATCCAGAGGAAGGCAAAAAACCCCATCTGAAGCCTCTCTTGGCAGCATGGGCCAAGGTACCTTCGGCACAGATCTGTGAGGTGGCTCTCATCTGGCCTTTTCCTCATTAAATTTATGACTTGATAAGCCTTCTCAATGCAAATTGTAATCCATCTGCTAATGGTGGAAGTGGCAGCCGCCAGACCTTTCCGACACCCTGCAGGGATGACGAACAACTTGTCTGACCTCCTGAAAGAACTTGAGACCTCCAGATAGTGCTTTAGGCAACGAACTGTGTCAATCTTCTGCAATTCCTCCAGATTCTGCACATCCGAAGAAAAAATGGGTAAGGATATCTCCCTTTTAAGATAGAAAGTTGAGACCACCTTAGGCAGGAATGACTTGACTGGCTTGAGTATGACTCTGTCATGGAGAAAAGAGATATGCCCTGGACTGCATGAAAGGGCTTGTAACTCTCCCACTCTACATGCTGATGCTACAGCCACCAGGAATAAAGTCTTTAGAGTGACAAGCCAGGTGGAAATGGTTTCGAGAGGCTCGACGGAGCCCTTAAAACTAAAGGGAGACTCCACAGAGGAGGAGCCCTGACCTCTGGAGGACAGACCTTGAGAACTGCTTAGAAGAATCTCTTGACTATGGAGTCTTCGGCCCAGGATCTTCCAGACAAGGCTGACAGCGCTGAGACATGAACCTTGAGGGTTCTGTACTGCAATCCTTTGTCTAGACCTTCCTGTAGAAAACTCAAGACTTGGGAAAGAGACACTTCCTCCAATGGCAAGGCATTCTGAAATTTTCAGAAAAGAAACCTCTCCCAAATCCTGTAGTAAGCTGCAGAGGTGGAAGGCTTCCTAGCTTTTAACAGGGTATCAACAACATTCTTGGAGAGACCTAGCCCTGAAAGTCTTTTGCGCTCAGCCTCCAGGCCTGAAGGCAAAGAGCAGACTGGTTCAGATGTAAGAGAGAACCCTGATTCAGCAGATCTCTCCCCACGGGAAGGAGCCAAGGTGTCAGGAGCAGCCACAGGTGGGTGGCTGGCAGGTACAGCCACAGGTGGGTGGCTGGCAGGTAGGAGCCTATATGCTGTGTAATATGGATATAACGGATACTGTTGTATATAGGCAGAAGGCATATTGAGATGCAGAGACATTTATTAAGGATTCAGCAAGAAATACAAGTCCATAAAACAGGCCAATGGTCAGAGGCAGGCGGCAAAACAATACAAGTCCGTTAAGCAGGCAGAGGGTCAGGACTGGCAGCAGGCAAGGAGGGTCCGAATAACAGGCAGTGGTCAGGGGCAGGCTGAAGACAGAGTAGTCAAATAAATGGGCCGAGGTCAAATACCGGGAGATCCTACAGCAGTCAGGGACAGGAGACGAGGAACGGAACCAGGAAGGAGTCAGGCAGGTATGGTCACAGGAACACGGGCAGGTACGGGTGCAGGAACCAGGTAGGAGTCAGGCAGGTACGGACACAGGAATCACAAAAAGGGCTTAATGAACAAGCAACCAGGGGTTGCTTCTAACTGGCTTATAAAGCCCGATAATTGTCCAATTGCAACCACCTGGGCTTACTAAGGGAGGAGGAGGCGACAAGTCTGAACAATGGAGCAAAGAGGGGTGAATATAATGTTTAGGGCTGGATGCCCGAGGTCTCAAGTGGCTCAGCGGAGTAATGCAGAACCTGCCTAATATAGAGTCCAGAGTTCGAGTACAGGCAGGTCCTGACACAAGGAGTCTGCTTCCTGGTTTTCCATTCCAGGTAAGTATTCTGCCATCAGAAGAAACAGATTTCTCTCCGCCCAGGATAAGATAGGATGGACTTCCTGAAGCAGTGAACTGCTCTTCGTTCCCCCCTGCCTCTTGATTTAACAGACCGCAGATGTGTTGTCTATTAGAATCCTGACCACAGAAGCCTGAAGAGTCTGAGAAAAGCACTGAAGGGCCAACTTTGCTGCTCTAGGATCTCTAGGATATTGGAAGGAACTCCTGACTGTCTGACAGTCCACATTCCCTGGGCCCATTCGGAGCCCCAACCCAGGGTGGAGGCATCCGTTACTAACACCTTCCACTGGGGCCGAAAGAGAGGTAACCCCTTCTCAAGATTCTCCTTGGAAAGCCACCACTGGATTGAGTCTTTGAAGGACTGCGTCAGAAGAATGGACTGATTCCAATCCCTCTTGAATCTGTCCCATTGGTTCAGAAAAAGACATTAATCCAGTCTCATGTGCCATCGAGCCCACCTGGTGACGGGGATGGTTGAAGCCATGGTGCCCAGAAGAGACATCAGCTCTCTGGCTGAGACCTGATCCTTCTGCAGAAAAGCTTTTGCAAGACTGGTGATGGCCAAAATCTTCTGGGGAGGAAGAGAGACCCCTCGATGGTGTTGAACCAGGCTCCCAAATAGACGAGACTGCGCTGGACCAGCTGACTCTTCTCCTGATTTAGGAGCCATCCATAAGCTTCCAGAAAACAGATGACTCTGTCTCGATGAATCAACAGAACCTCCCTGCTTCTTGGTGAGAGGAGGATGTCATCCAAATAATGCCAGACGGAAATACCTTCCACTTTCAAGGCCACCACTAGTATAACTAACACTTTGAAAAACACCCTTGGAGCCGTGGACAGACCGAAAGGAAAGCACCGAAACTGAAAGTGCTTTCCGGCGATGGCAAATCGTAGAAAGCGTTGATGGGCCACTGAGATCGGAATATGGAGATAGGCATCCCTCAAATCGATGGAAAGGAGCCAATCCTCTGGAAGGATAGCGGAGATGATGGAGAAGATGGACTCCATCTTGAATTTCTGGACCCTCAGATGTTTCTTGATGAACCTGAGATCCAAGATGCATCTCCATCCCCTTGAGACCTTCTCTAGAAAGAAGACTGCGTAGACTCCCTTCCTTTGTTCTTCTACGGGAACTGGGACTACTACCTTCTCCTCCACCAACCAATGAATATAATGGGTCAGTACCTCTCTTTCTTCTGAGTTGGGAAAAGATGACACTGCGAATTGGTCGACTAATGGAAGAGAGGCGAACTCCAGCCGATAACCCCTTCTTAAAGCATCCAGGACCCAGCGATCCGAAATGGAGGAATGCCAGACATCTAGAAACCTTCCCAACCTGGCCCCTACCTCGCTGCCTATGGACGACTAGTCAGGAAGACTTTTTGGATGACTGAGAAGGCCTTGACTTGTCTCCTTTGGGAAAGCTGGCATGTCCCTTTTTCCAGGCAAAAGGCTTGAAACTTTCTCCTGTTGAGCTGGAAGAATAAGAAGGTCTACCCTTCCCTGAACCGCGGAAACTGGAGGACCTGAATGGAATGGTTTTTTGTTTCTTCTTTTCTTGGGGTAAGAAGAGCCCTAGAGATAACATCATCCAGCTACGGACCGAATAACCGAATGCCCTCAGAGGGAAGAGTGCAGAGGCTCATTTTGGAAGACATGTCAGCTGCCCAGGATCTTAGTCAGAGAGCCCGATGAGCTAAGACTGAGATGGCCATAGAACGCGCTGCCAGCCTAGTGTGATCCACTGCACATTCTGAGAACAAACCTGCTGCCAGCTTAAGTTCTGCCAGGCTTGAAGAGATCTCTTTGACATCAGCACCTTCCGTTAAGGCTCTGCCAATGCCATCAATCCAGAAGGACATAGCTTTGGCCACTGAGATTAAGGCTACGGCAGGCTTACAAGCCACCCCCGCCACCAAAAAACTTTCTTAAATCAGACTCCCCACGTCTGTCCTTAGGGTCTTTTAAGAGCGGAACAGTCATCGATGGGAAGAGTAGTTTTTTAGCCAGATGTATGACTTTATCAACGGAAGGGGCCATGACCCAATGATAAAGCTTAGGAAACCTTGTCCCTTGAGAGACAAAAGAAACCTTTTTAGAGGCCTGATCGCCGCTCTGATGGGTCTGCTGACTCCTAGTTGGAGATGGCAGAACTTTGAGAGTCTTAGAACTATCTGACTCCTGCTTCACTCCTAGAGTCAACTTGACTGCTTTGATCGATGGAGAGACTAGAGAGAGATCAAAGGAATCCCAAGCTCCCTCAGATTCCTCAATCCTCTGAAGGCATAGAGGCTGACAAACATTTGTCATCTGAAGAATCCTCCGAAGCCCAGGCATCTCCCTGAGCCCGAGATGTAAAGGAAGACTCAGGTTCCACAGAAGGGCCAATAGAAGCTTTGCAAAAATCCTTTCAACAGGAGCTACAAAACTTCTTCCCCATAAGCGGAGTGTTGAAACAGCCCACACACTCAGGTGAAGACGGAGTCCTAGCTTGGACTTTGTGCTTTTTGGAAAGACCATCTTGTGGCGAGCTGAAAAAAGGAAAGAGAAAACCGGAATGAGGAAGAAAATAAGGGAATAGAAGGAAAAAGAAAAGGAAGGAGGGACCTACCTAGCTTGGAAGGCAGAGGCATTTGAGCCTGAGGAATCCATGAAGGAAGGCAGAAAGTACCCCAAAACTAAAGGAACCGACAAAAAATGGGTGGGAAAAATACAATAAAAGCCAAAAAACACCGCCTTGAGCAAGCACCTACTGAGCAGGAGAGTGAGGCAGAAAAGGCAGCAGGAGTGGAAACTCCACCAGGCAGGAAGGCAGGGAACGCGATAGCGATGAAAACGCCAAGAAATTTAAACCCCCTGGCAGGAAGAAGGCATCGCAACCTCACTTCCACCCTTAGGAATGCATATTGAACCGCACTTCCGCCTTTTGGAACGCATCGTGAACCTCACTTCCGCCCTCTGGAGCGCAAACCGATAGAAGCTTGCAGAAGGACGCCAACTGCAGCAAAAACACTGGCGCCAGAAGAGAAAAGGATTCCCCTGTGACACGAGCAACTTCCAAGTCACCACCATGCCACCACCTCTGAGATCTGACACCCTGCACAGCCACAAGGTTCAACCAAGGACAAGTTACAGGAACGTACCCCGCTGTCTCCCAAACTTTACCAGAGGGGGAAGGAAAAACGGAAGCTCTCTGCCAATTCACCCAAGGATCATCAATGCACCTTAAAGAATAAGTAAACCCTTTTTTTTTCTATCAGTAAAATTACTCTAAACAGCCTCCTACCTTTGTCCCAGCATTCTGTCTAACCTTGTTCCTCAGTTAGACGTTAATCCTTTCCTTTGCTTCCTTGTACAGATTGAATCTCCGCCCCCACTTCCTGTTCAGGTCTCTCTTAAAAAAAGAAAAACCCTGCTAATGCACAGACTGGCTCCTGCTGCCTCCATGCATGCGCAGAAGGCTCTCCACTCCAACAACTGGTTGTGCATTGAAGAAAGAACTGAACAGGAAGTGGGGGCGGGGCTTCACTCTGCACAAGGAAGCAAAGGAAAGGATTAACTTCTAACTGAGGAATCAGTTCAGACAGAATGCTGGGACAAATTCTGGAGGCTGTTTAGAGTAATTTTACTTATTAGAAAAAAAGGTTTACTTATTCTTTAAGGAATATATCCAAACCGATAGAGACCCTGAAGGAACTGTAGACAAGGACAGAAAGAAAAAAGACGAGGTAGGTAGGTACCTAGTCTGGGCTGTAGGCGGGGGTGGGAGGGGCCTCCCTAATTGTAATGCTGATATGGAGTGACCAGGAAACAGTTTACATTCAAGTCTGAGGGGTATAAGTTTTGGTTGATTTTGGTCTATATGTATGTGTGTATGTGTTTATATAAGCATCATCATATTAACCATCATTAAAAAGAAAACAGGCTGGCCTTTTCTGTACTCATTTAGGACCTATCGCAAGATCCTAAATAAATACATAAATGCAAACCCTTGGGTTTGTTCTCACAGTATCCTAAACCAAATCTTTTACAGTCTCATTTTGCATAATGTCTAATATTGCCCACTGCTAGTGCCCACATAGCTTTCAGAGATTTTTGCTTCCCATAAGATTTCAGTTTAGACTTGGTACATTTCAATTTTTCACGCGACTGCAGGAACATTTTAGCGAAGTAAACTGCACGAGCTATACTAAATATTCTACTGCCTTTATTTATATGTATATATATATAACATACCTCGGGTGCTACATAACATACCTCGGGTGCTTGGTAAAAGGTTCCAATAGTATAAAAAAGACCAGCAACACCGGGATTTCTTGTGAAAAAAATCAAAACATATATTTAAAGTAGTAGTATATAATATATTACACACACTGTCTGGGAACCCCAGTTTTTATTGATTTGCTGTTTACATTGGATAAGACAGTGCCTTGTACTCAACACCATCTAAGCTGCACAAGTCTGTGTTTATGACAAAATAATCCCGTTGCTTTTTGTTTCAATGTTTTTTTATGTGTCTGAAACCGCAGTGCTACAAATTACTGAAAGATTCTTTATCCAAGAAAACTGTAGGTCCCACACATTAAATATCCCGTTCCTGTACTGGACAGTCAGCACATTTCATAATACAAAATACGTTACAAATAGTTCCTTTCCTTAAATTTACTTCAATCATGTTACTTTGTAGCAATGCTTGAATTTTATTTTAAGGTCACTACCTCCATCTACTGGACATTATGTGTATTTTTCACATTTGTTACTTGTTTAGAATTTGTATAATGCTGTTAGCATATTGATCTTTAAGGCTGTTTACTTGCTAAAATATTTGGCATCCTTTAAGGCGATTTGTGGTGTGGTTTATAAGCACAGCTGAACCTCAAATTTGAAAGGCCTGTTCACAAAATGAGAGCAGATTTTGGTTGGATGGTGATTGTATCACAAACTTTGTCCAAGTATCAGATGTACTCTGATGGATGCAGATAGAGTGTTAATGCCTTGGCTACCTTTTATTATTTTTTATTAGTGGGTATAAATTCTGAAGCTAACTAGATAAAAAGATATTGAAACGAGCAACTCTTATGGGGTTAAAATAAGTTTATTATACAAAGATTTTCTCAAAGGGGTGTCCCCTGTCCATTCTAGTTTCTCCACTGCTTTCATGGTGAGCTGAAACCACAAAACCATTAATGTGCTTGTCTTTTACATTTATATTATATTTTTATTACAGCCCCTTTAAGGGACACACACTCAATCAAAATATGGGGGGGGGTAGATATTTTTTTTTTCCAAATTGCTTGTAATTTTACTTGCTGTAAGCAGACTTTCGATGTCTACTTATTTTTATGCTCTGCAAAAATTTGCTACTGTTGCTTGTTTTACCTGGATCTCTTGGATTCTCTGGCAGTGATAGCCTGCCAGCTTGGCTTGCTCAGTTGTGTTCAGCACTCCTATGTCTTATGTGCATGGCAGACAGACACAGAAATCTTTGTCGACTATAGTAAATGACCAAATTGTTTAATTCTACCTTTTTAGAGCAGAGAGGATGTGTAGACCACTGCTGATGAAGTGATTGTGGTTTCATTGAAACCATTGCTAATTCAGATGTTTAAAAGACTGCATAAATAAGAGATATCCCCCTTGCTGTCTGTTACTTTTCACACTTGGTTTGGTGCCAGCCTATTTCTTTTTTCACTTTATTCAAAGGCCATTTACTCTAGGACAAAACATGAATTGTTATCAAGGTGACCTCCAAGATAACTGAGACCCTCTTTAGAAACTGTTGCTTAAAATGAGGTGATGTCATTTTGCGTGGTCCATTATAAAGCAAACTTGTCCCAGCTTGTAGTCTGTTAGCTGTCTGTTCCATTTGTGCAGCCCCTGGCAGGTTTACCATCTTTGTGCCATGTTTTGGCATGGCAAAAGGGTATGGGGGAAATACGTGCAATCTCCAAATATGTTTTGTATGTTAAAAGTTGGCTTGCTCTAAATAACATAACACAAGTACAAATCTGTAGAACAAGTACCCTACATATATGGTACCTTGTTCTATATTCACTTCCAGTGTCTGTCGGAGAACTGTAAAATATGCAATACTGCCCATGTCTAAAGCCATTGACAATGTCAGGCAGGTCTCTGCATTTGAATTTGTATAGACCTATAGCAGTTCTGTGTAATATTGTATGCTCACTTTTAGAACAGTTCCGAATCCATTTGTGTAGCTTCTCAAATTATTATATGGCTTATACTAGTTATCTTCAAGAAGTGTTTCAGATGTTTCTAAAGTACAACTCCCAGAATCCTAATTATAGCCGTTGGGTGCCTTTAGGTTTTGAGAAACTGTAGCTCGTTGACTGCTGTGCCAACAGGGAGAAAATTGCTGGATTTTACCATGCTTTTGTACCCTTTTTATCCATCTTCATCTCTTCTCTTTTCTGATCTGGTACGGACTCTGTTATCGTTATAATTAGCATCAATTTTGCACTAGATCTTGCCAGACTAATTTAGTCGCCTTTTATGAGGAGGTGAGCAGGAACCTTGATGCTGGAATGGCAGTTGATGTCATCTACTTGGACTTTGCTAAAGCGTTTGATACAGTACCTCACAGAAGGTTAATGATCAAATTAAGGAATATTGGCCTAGAACATAATATTTGTAATTGGATAGAGAACTGGCTGAAGGATAGAGTACAAAGAGTGGTTGTAAATGGAACATTTTCTAATTGGACCAGTGTGGTTAGTGGAGTACCGCAGGGGTCAGTCCTTGGGCCTTTGCTTTTTAACTTGTTTATTAATGACCTGGAGGTGGGCATAGACAGTACTGTTTCTATTTTTGCTGATGACACTAAATTGTGCAAAACTATAAGTTCCATGCAGGATGCTGCCGCTTTGCAGAGCGATTTGACAAAATTAGATAACTGGGCAGCAAACTGGAAAATGAGGTTCAATGTTGATAAGTGCAAAGTTATGCACTTTGGTAGAAATAATATAAACGCAAAAATTCTGTGGCTACTAAAGCAAATAAAGTGCTGTCTTGTATAAAAAAGGGCATTGACTCAAGCTATGAGAACATAATTTTGCCCCTTTATAGGTCCCTGGTAAGGCCTCACCTTGAGTATGCAGTGCAGTTTTGGGCTCCAGTCCTTAAGAAGGATATTAATGAGCTGGAGAAAGTGCAGAGACGTGCAACTAAACTGGTTAAGGGGATGGAAGATTTAAACTATGAGGTGAGACTGTCGAGGTTGGGGTTGTTCTCTCTGGAAAAGAGGCGCTTGCGAGGGGACATGATTACTCTGTACAAGTACATTAGAGGGGATTATAGGCAGTTGGGGGATGTTCTTTTTTCCCATAAAAACAATCAGCGCACCAGAGGTCACCCCTTTAGATTAGAGGAAAGGAGCTTCCATTTGAAGCAGCGTAGGTGGTTTTTCACGGTGAGGGCAGTGAGGTTATGGAATGCCCTTCCTAGTGATGTGGTAATGGCAGATTCTGTTAATGCCTTTAAGAGGGGCCTGGATGAGTTCTTGATCAATCAGAATATCCAAGGCTATTGTGATACTAATATCTACAGTTAGTACTAGTGGTTGTATATATAGTGTATGTATGTGAGTGTATAGATTGGTAGGTGTGGGTTAAGTGTGCTGGGTTTACTTGGATGGGTTGAACTTGATGGACACTGGTCTTTTTTCAACCCTATGTAACTATGTAACTATGTAACTAATCTCCTGAACTATGGGAAAGATGCACAGCCTTTCAATAATTTTATCCTTTAAAATATTAATCACACCTCAACTTTTATCAAGGTCTTTTGAAGACCAACAATTAGATCTATCAATTTATTCCCGTTTGCCATTGTACTGGTATGTTTGACATGAATTCAAATCTTTGCCAGGGTCTATTTTAATTTATAGTGTTTTTCCTTCAACAAAGAGAATTGCTGTTTTATTCTAAATAGCTTTTCAAGTGCATGGGTTGTTGATGAAGGGTCACACCACACTTTATATTGTCCTGTGACCTGCATCCATGCCAGCTTTATTAATGCATTTTGTCTTTACTTTGGCTTACTTTTTCACTGAAGTGAGATTAACTGCTATTTTTTTATAATTTAGTGTTTTAATAAATTAAATAGAATTCTCATGATTTTCTTGAAATCTTACCCCTGTATGTGCTATTTGCAGACAATTTTTCCAGCCAGAAAAATGGCTACAATAAGAAAGGATTGCACTCTGGGTGGATTTTGGTGGGTTTCTGGCAAATTGACAGGTGTTCGTTACCCTTAGGTATATCTTCTCAGTTTCACTGAGAAGTGACTGCTTGTGAGTAAGGATTTTGTCCAGAGGCATAGATTTGGCCAAATCTGAATCCCGCCAAATGGCTGAATCCCTAACCGAATCCTGGATTTGATATATCTAATGTAAAACCAACACAGTAAGTGTTAAATAAACTTTAATACCTTAAATACGGAGGTCTCATTTCTAGATACCCATATAGCCCTAAATTGATATTATGCCTTTCCTTTTGTAATGCAAGGTATTATTCACATGTTCACTTACTTAAATTATGCTTAATAAGACCTTACATTTAATGTAGAAAGAGCACTTGATGCATTTACCTGATAATTGTAACTATCTTTTCCATGTTTGAGTATCAGAATGTTCTTTTCTTATTCCCTCTTTTAACGTATAATTTTCCATTTAGATGATGATGTTGATCTAGAGGCCCTGGTAAATGATATGAACTCCTCACTGGACAACCTTTACTCCACATGCACCAGTGTCTCTGAATCTGTGCCACTTTTAAAAAATGGTCAGCTTAACAGAAGCCAACTACCAAACTCAGGAACCAACTCTCTTCCGTCCATGCCTCATAAACAGAAGCTTCAGCGTTCCCAACCAATGCATATACATGCAGTCCGGTAAGAAGACAAATGATGCGAGAATTTGATTTCCCAACCAGTGATGAATGTTCTTTGTGTGCTTCCATCTTGGCTTAAAAGAAATTGTCCTTTACACTTGGTTAACTGGATTTTGCTGTACTTATGCCAAGTTTTTTTTTTCAGTTAGTTTACATCACATTTAACATAACATTCTGCGCAGAGAAGTCAGTTTGAATGTATTAGGATTTCTACTTTCATGAAAGTAGTGCTTTTATAGATGACGATGATTGGAGTCTTTAAGTATTTTTGGCTTCATGCTGTCTGCGTGAGTTGTTGGGCACTTACTGCGCCTGCATTTTGTTGTTAAAGGAGAAGGAAAGGTAAAACTAAGCTTTATCAGAAAGGTCTATGTAAATACAGACATAAGCACTAACAGAAACGCTGCACTGAGTTCTCTTTCAAAAGATACAGGATTTCTGTTTGTTTTCCTGTACCAGAGACTCGCAGCTCTCTCCTCTCTCCCATCTCCTGCTCCCCCCTCCTTCAAGAATGCTAAGAACTCTCTCCCCCCCCCTTAGGAATGTGTGATCTAAGCCAATCAGCAGGAAGCTTCCTCATAGTCTTACAAATTGAGCATGTACACGGCCTCGGTGCAGGAGGGAGGCATTATGGGAACTTTCTTTACACAGCTCAGCGGGTTTTTTTTTTCCTATGAGGCTTCTGATCATCTGAACGGGAGAAATATGGGGAGACTTAAGGGCACTATTGAGAGAACTGAAGGTATGCCTTTCCTTCTCCTTAAAGGAGAAGAAAAGTCATTTTGGCATTTTACTGACAGTAAATTATACCACATTAGTGCTACCTAGAATACTTTATTTATTCTGCAGAAAGCATTACCATACATGAGTAAAGAGCCCTAGAAGCTTTCTCTGTTTAAGATTGCAGCTGTCATTTTAGCTTGGTCTTCATATCTTCCTGATTGCAGCTTAGCCGTTATAGCTCAGATTGCACATTCCTAAGGGTGGGGGGAATGAGTTTAATGAATTCTTATGGGAGGTGGGAACAGGAGAGAGGAGAGAACTGCGCAGACTCTGCCCCAGGGAGTGAAGGATTTTTCTGAGAGAGGAAGTCAGATACCCTAACAACATGTTTACAAAAAAGGAGACAAGAAATCTTGTGTTTCTTTTGATAGAGTGCAGCATTACTGTAAGTGCTTATGGCTGTATTTACATAGATGTTTCTGGAAAAGCTTTCTTAGTTTTTATAATTATAATATCCATTTATTAATCATTTGCAGTATACAAGATTAAAGGCATGCTAGAATAGTCTTTGGTATAAAAGATGGCTAATGGGTTTGTCTTTTGTCCTGAAGTTGCCAATCTCGCTATGCAAATAGTCTAGCCTGTTATCATCAGACTCTAACATGAAAGTCTGTTCATGTCTCTTTATATACTGCTTCAATCTGTAGCACATGTTTGTTACTTTGCAACAAACCTGTCAGAAGAATTCTTCATTCCCAGGGCCAGAGTCTGTGCAGCTCTCTCCTCTCTCCCTTCTCCTGCTCACCCGTTCCATAGGAATTCATAAAACTCACTCCCCCTCCCAGCAGAATGTGTAATCTATGATGCACACTGCTAGAACTTCAGCATGGAAGCTACTGAGACCAAGCTAAAATGGCAGCTGCTATCTGAAGCAAACAGATGTAGCTTCTAGGGCTGTTTACTTAGGTATGGTAAAGCTTTCTACAGATTAAATATAGCTTGCTAGGTAGCACTGATGTGGCTAATCGTTGGCATTGAAATGCCAAAATGCCTTTCCTTCTCCTTTATTATTTCTACACTACATACTTTTGTTACTGATTCTCTCTCACAGTGGCTATTGCTGCTGCTTTGCAGTGCTGAGGTCCTAGGTCCTGTTAGGACTTGTATGTTCTCCCTCTGCTTGCATGGGTTTTTTTGGGTCCTCAGAGTTTCCTGTCAGACTCCGAAAACATACAGGTAGGTAACCTGGCTCCTGATAATATTTACCACACACATTGTGTGTGAATCGGATACTTTGATTGTAAGCTTCACTGGGGCAGAGACTGTAAATTATGTTTTAACTTCCTGAAAACAAAGATATTTGCTTTTGTTATGTATTTTACCTTTTAATAACATTGACATCACACATGATTTATTAACTAGGCCAGTATAATGCAAGCTAGGTGAAAACCCTAATGATTTTACAAGCATGCAATATTTATATTAATCTAAAATGTTCTATTTGTGAATGAAAATTAACTCACATCTGTTCCATTAAAAATGGAGCAATATTTCTGTTATTATTGTGCTAATAGAAAGACCATGTTAAAGAAATTGATTTGTAATAGCAAAAATGGTACATATATTAAACCCTTATATAGAATTTTCTACATTTCCGGTTAGCAATTACCACTTTGTCTGCTTTGATGAGCTCACCTTTAGTCTGTGGGCTGATTGCAATCCTATAACGTATAAATAATAAATGACTGAGAATAACTCCCTTTGCTGAATTAAAAATACCAGAAGTATAGTAAGCCTCCATGCTTCGAAAATGTATGGACCTCATGTATAACTTTTCTGTTCCATATGCATGGGTAGCTGCCATTTTGAACTAGATAATACTTCTGTAGGAGAATTGCTATTTGGCTGTTTCTTTTTCTAACAACCAGGCAATTTGATTCTGAGAGGAAAATGAATGTGAATACTTATCTAAATACAATTTTAGCCTAACACAGCAATAGTATTTGGCTTTAGGGGATCAGCTACATCAAAAAATATTTTAAACTGATAAAAGAGGGAAACATGTAATTCACTGTGTATTCCTTTTAGTCATAATAATAATAATAATAATAATAATAAAAAAAATATGGTAATCCAAATTACGGAAAGATCCCTTTTCCAGAAAATCCCAGGTCCTGAGCATTCTGGATAATAGATCCCATACATATATCTACAAATATAATTCTATGCAAAGAGCAGCACAGGGCATATAGGTAAATAGCCCTGGTGCTAGTACAAAGCCTAAATATAATACAAAGAATGGCACTCCAGCAAGTCTTGATAAAGTCAGATAGTTTTATTAACCTTGTAGCCCAATGTTTTGGTCACAGCAAGAAATGTCTCTGGCTGTGATTGAAAATTGGCCTACTAGGTAAATAACACTGTTTGCCTTTATCAATACTTGTCATACATCCTGCTGGCCATTTTTGTGCAATTCCTCATTCTGGACTTTTCCAGTAGGTTATGAGGACAACTGGAAGCTTTATTTGTCCACTACAGGCTCTGCCATCTCCTCTTCTGAAGGAAGACTAAAAGTGGTACCCTGTTATAAAGGTATGTCTTGTTCCACCTAAGGTAGTACTTGCTGAGATGCAGGGGAATGAGTGGAGAGTATTAGTCTACCAGGTCCTGTTGTGTCAAATTACCTGCAGTATGGGCTGACATTTAGAATTTGAAGAAGCTGGAGGATATTTATGGTCTGGTATTTTTATTTTAGTTCAAGAGGATTTTTTTCTACCTATCTGAATTCACACATGAGATGGTTATGAAAAACAGCTAGAATTTAGTTTGGCACTTGCTTCAGAGATTACTTAACAAACTAATTCAACATAAGTTTATGGGGGGATTATAGTAACCGGCAATACTGGAAAAAAAAATATATGTATATATTTTTTATATATACAGACATAGTCATGTAGTGACGCACTCAGACTTCGTAGTAAGCGTGCAAAAAAAAAATAAATTATTTGGCGATATGGATATACTCTTTTAGCAAGTACTAGTGCACTGGGGCACTTGTTTGATTTCTAATATAGTCTAGGTGGCGGTGCACTGAAAATTAGAGATCGCCCCAGTGCTGTCTGTAAAACAAAATATATATATATATATATCTGAATTTATTTCATTTTAATATTTTTTTTTAGGCGTCTCCAAGAGGAACAGCTGCGCACATCATCTTTGCCGGCAATTCCAAATCCATTTCCAGAACTTTGCACTCCAGCCAGTTCACCAGTTCTTGTACCAGGGTCTTTACCTCAAAATCAGCCAGTAGGCAAGAAAAGTGTAAGTATCTCTTATTTTTATGCAGTAGTGTTTATATATTCAATTTAGTTCAGGTTTATTGTCATATACACAAAGTACAATGTAAATAGTGCAATAAAATACTTACTTGAATGCCTTATATAATATCTAAACTGTGTTTATGTAGTGTTTACTATTAAATGTTTTTTTTTTTTTGCAGTATCATAACCTAATCCCCATGGGCCCAGGTGCATAATATGTAAATGTTGAATTAAATGTTTTTAGTCCAGTTCTGCACTTGATCAGGGAACATGGCTCTTTCATACAGGTTGTTTGCCCCTATGCCCCAGGTTTGAGCATGCTCAATGCCCCACTCCACTTGCTTTCCCTTGTTTATTTACCAGAATCTTATTTTCAGAAGCGGTGTTCTGGTCACATACCTGCATCAGTAGTAGTCAAAGAATTTCTAAAGATGCATAGGCTTTTTGACTTTTGAAGAGTAGGAAACTATTGCTCCTGTACCAAGATGGCAGCCTTGCACTTTTAACTAGCACAGAAATTAAACTTGCCAGTAAATCACTAATGCAGTACCTTTGATTTAAAAAAAAAAAAAAAAAAAATATATATAATATATAACATGGCATTTTAGTGGATAGAATCTTTACAGCAAAAGTCTAGCATCCTTCAAAAGAATTGAAAAGTTTTAATCAAAAGGGAAATATACCCCACTTTTTGAGCTTATTCAGTTAGATTCTGCAGTTTGAAAGGCAGCTGTTATACCCCGAGAAACTACTCCCCACATCCATGATGGATTCTGGGGCTTAATGTCCTTCTGCTTTCCATAGTGGGTGGTGCCAAAATTATCTGGAAAGCAGGTGAAGAAGGGGTTGCATTGGTCTGTGAGCCTAAGGTGGGGATTTGGTATGATAAGCACATAAGCCCATATTTTTCATTTCATGTTTATTGGAAAGATATAAACTTCTGGAAACTACTGCATATAAAATGACATTCTAAATTTAGGGTGTGTAATAGAGGACTAGGTTCATCAGTGAATGTCATGAACCATGAATTCAACAGGCAAGGGAAAACACTTCACAGCTCATATTGGTTGTAAGCTTGCTATTTAGAGTGATTTTTGTAGTCTGATAATGTGCTTCTGCTTTATAAACCATATAATTTGGCTGGAAGTTCACCCTTTAGTGCCACATTGAGTTGTGCCCGAACTGGGTGGCTGCGCTGACCTAGATTTCCTGGAAAAACTCCTGTGCCTTCTCTCTGTTCTTGGGAGACACAGGGTATTATCAGCACAGAGTTTGATAAACAAAAAGCTGGTGAGATCATTCTTGTGTTGGAGACCTCAGTGCATGAAATTGGGAAATACAGTACTTTAATTGCTACAGTATTTTTGGCAAGTCCTTCTGAGTTAGTTATTGATTTTTTTTCCCACTTCATTATTTTCTTGCATATTATATGTGTCATTTCTTTTTGCACTCATAATTCACTCTGCAAAACTTGAGAAACTAAATGGGTAAAGGTATTACATTATTAGATTAATTTTAGATTAATTATTAGATTAATATTAGATTAACAGATGTACAGTATATAAACTAAAATCGGAGTTAGGGCTGAAGTGCTGGAGGGCTCTTCAGTAGCTCCCTGTTGGGGAATGGATGCTGGAGGCTGTATTTCAATTGCAATTGAAAAAAAAACATTAATCAAATAGTATATTAACAATTTTACTTGAAACAATTTCTGATCAAATGCACCCTTATAAGACTTTAGGCTCAAGAACAAGTTGTCTCAGCCTAACCATAAATCTTTTAGTGCTGGAAATGTCATTTGCAAATGTGTTCCTGCCTTATTCTGTGCTATACTGCAATGGAAGGCTAAGGGCGCCAGTGCATCATTATCTTGCAACTAAATGAATTTTAACAAGCTTGGCTCAAACTGGTTGTTTACTTATCATATATAAAGATGAGGGATTTATTAAAGGCCTTATTCATTTTAAAGGGATCTCCACCCTTAAGCTGTTTTGCTTAATGAAAGAAATAATAAGCAGATTTCTGATATGCATTAATTTCACTATGTTCAGGGGTGTTATTTGTAAATGTAATTGCAATTATGCAATTTTGTCCTCTACTCTCACTGCTGGTTCTGACCCTTGAAGCAATGTATCTGAAGTTAGTTCAAGTCTGCTAAGCAGTTGGGAGATACATGCTGCTACTTTGTTTAAGGAATCAGAACCAGCAGTTCAAAGAATGTGAACAGATACAGTTTTCAGTTATGTTTACAAATGGCTTGAAAACCATTGGAATATTTGACATGAATAGAATGCTTGGAATTACTTGTTATTTTGATGTGAAAAAACAGTATTTTAGTTGGTCAGCCTCTTTAATTGCCAATAGAACATCATTCTTGCACTATTTTTTTCTTACACAACCTCTGGTTTCATATTACATTTTAAATTCAACTGGAACAGAGACTAATGTGTCGGATGAAATATTCTCTATAAAGTTCCATTTATATGTTGGGTCTATAAATAGAAAATAAAATGTTTTGGTCACCCTTTATGTGCCCCATGTGGACTGCCTAGCTGTGGACTTTAAACTGATATCTAGTTGGAGTTCTACTAAACCTAGAATCTATGCAGGGATTGCAATGATTGTCTGGAAGATAAATAAGAGCATGCATGAAAAGAATAAATGGGGGAAAAAAGTAAAAACAAAGGTCCAGAAAGACGACTTTTGTTTAGAATGTTGCTGTCAAGTCCAGTATTAAGTTCTACTGCCCTTTTTATTTTTGTGCATTGATTTGCAAATCGGGTATGTCATCCCATCAGTGCCTTGTCTGTCAGTCTTTGAGGTAGATGCTTGATCTGGCCATTTTTGCAGCAGATCATTGATCGGTAATCTAAGGTTCAAAATTGGCAGATGCGCAAAGACGTCTCAAGCATTTGCTTGGTTAATAGTGCACTGCCTATATTTCAAAATTGCTTACCTTAGAAACGGTTATATTAATATTCCAATGAACCATAGAATGATTCTGTGATGTGTTAGGTCAAATGCTTTTTCTCCTGCATGTTATTTTGGGAATTTGAGTGGGTAGATAAAACATGCTTCCTTGATAATGATATCTGGCAGGCATACGTTAGTACTTAGTAGTACAGGTATTGGACCCCTTATCCGGAAACCCATTATCCAGAAAGCTCCAAATTACGGAAAGCATGTCTCCCATAGACTCCATTTTAATGTGATACTGACACTGAATACTGATTCACTCGTAGAGGAAGATTATATATACATACATACATATATATATACATATATATATATACACACACATATATATATATATATATATATATATATATATATATATATATATATATATATATATATATATATATATATATATATATATATATATAAAGCAAGACAGTGAGCCGCACACACAGGGACTTAGAAAACAAAAAAAATTTTATTAATGAAAAAAATCCATATACACATACACATACACATATACATATACACATATACATATATATGTAGATGGTATGCTGAAATAAATCACTGACCTGATTGATGCTGTAGCTGTGAGTGCTTTCTACTGTTGAGTTTGATGCATTATTTTTGTCAGCACCCAGCCTGTGCCCGATACTGGTGAGTGCCGATTCTTTACAAGACTATATATATATATATATATGTATATATATATATATATATATATATATATGTATATACACAGTGGCTTGCAAAAGTATTCGGGCCCCCTTGAACTTTTCCACATTTTGTCACATTACAGCCACAAACATGAATTAATTTTATTGGAATTCCACGTGAAAGACCAATACAAAGTGGTGTACACGTGAGAAGTGGAACGAAAATCATACATGATTCCAAACATTTTTTACAAATAAATAACTGCAAAGTGGGCTGTGCGTAATTATTCAGCCCCCTTTGGTCTGAGTGCAGTCAGTTGCCCATAGACATTGCCTGATGAGTGCTAATGACTAAATAGAGTGCACCTGTGTGTAATCTAATGTCAGTATAAATGCAGCTGCTCTGTGACAGCCTCAGAGGTTGTCTAAGAGAATATTGGGAGCAACAACACCATGAAGTCCAAAGAACACACCAGACAGGTCAGGGATAAAGTTATTGAGAAATTTAAACCAGGCTTAGGCTACAAAAAGATTCCCAAAGCCTTGAACATCCTACGGAGCACTGTTCAAGCGAACATTCAGAAATGGAAGGAGTATGGCACAACTGTAAACCTACCAAGACAAGGCCGTCCACCTAAACTCACAGGCCGAACAAGGAGAGCGCTTATCAGAAATGCAGCCAAGAGGCCCATGGTGACTCTGGACGAGCTGCAGAGATCTACAGCTCAGGTGGAGGACAACTATTAGTCGTGCACTGCACAAAGTTGGCCTTTATGGAAGAGTGTCAAGAATAAAGCCATTGTTAACAGAAAACCATAAGAAGTCCCGTTTGCCACAAGCCATGTGGGGGACACAGCAAACATGTGGAAGAAGGTGCTCTGGTCAGATGAGACCAAAATGGAACTTTTTGGCCAAAATGAAAAACACTATGTGTGGCGGAAAAATAACACTGCACATCACTCTGAACACACCAACCCCACTGTCAAATATGGTGGTGGCAGCATCATGCTCTGGGGGTGCTTCTTTCAGCAGGGACAGGGAAGCTGGTCACAGTTGATGGGAAGATGGATGGAGCCAAATACAGGGCAATCTTGGAAGAAAACCTCTTGGAGTCTGCAAAAGACTTGAGACTGGGGAGGAGGTTCACCTTCCAGCAGGACAACGACCCTAAACATAAAGCCAGGGCAACAATGGAATGGTTTAAAACAAAACATATCCATGTGTTAGAATGGCCCAGTCAAAGTCCAGATCTAAATCCAATTGAGAATCTGTGGCAAGATCTGAAAACTGCTGTTCACAAACGCTGTCCATCTAATCTGACTGAGCTGGAGCTGTTTTGCAAAGAAGAATGGGCAAGGATTTCAGTCTCTAGATGTGCAAAGCTGGTAGAGACATAACCTAAAAGACTGGCAGCTGTAATTGCAGCAAAAGGCGGTTCTACAAAGTATTGACTCAGGGGTCTGAATAATTATGCACACCCCACTTTGCAGTTATTTATTTGTAAAAAATGTTTGGAATCATGTATGATTTTCCTTCCACTTCTCACGTGTACACCACTTTGTATTGGTCTTTCACGTGGAATTCCAATAAAATTGATTCATGTTTGTGGCTGTAATGTGACAAAATGTGGAAAAGTTCAAGGGGGCCGAATACTTTTGCAAGCCACTGTATGTGTGTATATATATCATATGAAAAAGTTTGGGAACCCCTCTCAGCCTGCAACAAAAAAGATAACGGTGGTATTTCTATCATTTCCCAGGAACATCTGTGTACTGAGGCCTTTTCTGAGCAAAGATTTTTAGTGAAGCAGTACCTAGTTGTATGAAATGAAATCAGATGTGAAAAACTGGCTGTGCGTAAATGTGGGTACCTTGTAATTTTGCTAATTTGAATGCATGTTACTGCTCAATACTGATTACTGGCAACACCAAATTGGTTGGATTAGCTCGTTAAGCCTTAAACTTCATAGGCAGGTGTGTCCATTCGTGAGAAAATGTATTTAAGGTAGCCAATTGCAAGTTGTGCTTCTGTTTGACTCTCCTCTGAAGAGTGACAGCAGGGGATTCTCAAAGCAACTTTCAAAAGAGAGAAAACATAGATTGTTCAATATCATCTTAGAGGTTTAAACTGTCAGTTTCAACTGTAAGGAATGTAATCAGGAAATGGAAGGCCACAGGCACAGTTGCTGTAAAAACCCAGGTCTGGCAGGCCAAGAAAAATACAGGAGCGGCATATGCGGAGGATTGTGAAAATGGTTACAGACAACCCAAATATCACCTCCAAAGACCTGCAAGAACATCTTGCTGCAGATGGTGATCTTGTGATCAGATCTGTACATCATTCTACAATTCAGCGCAATTTGCACAAAGAACATCCGTATGGCAGGGTGATGAGAAAGAAGCCCTTTCTGCACTCACACCACAAACAGTTGCTTGTTGTATGCAAAAGCTCATTTAGACAAGCCACAGTCATTTTGGAACAAAGTGTTTTGGACTGATGAGACAAAAATTGGGTTATTTGGTCATAACAAAAAGCACTTTGCATGGTGGAAGAAGAACACTGCATTCCAAGAGAAACACCTGCTACCTAATGTTAAATTTGGTGGCGGTTCCATCAACTAAGTATTGATGTAATTTCTCTGTGCCCATATTTATGCACCTGTCTAATTTTGTTATGATGCATATTGCATATTTTCTGTTAATCCAATAAACTTTGTCACTGCTGAAATACTCGTTTCCATAAGGCATGTTGATACTTTGAAAGCTGAGCCAATGATAAACAAAACTCATCCAAAGAATTAAGAGGTGTTCCCAAACTTTTTCATATGACTGTGTGTATATTATTTGATGCATCTTCATCTGTTATTTTCTGTTTCAGCCACTAGCTCATGAAACCAATTAAGTGCCAAATTTGAGAAAAGAGAGTTTATATCAAAAGCTATATAAAGTCATGCCAAAGATCCCATTTGCCTAGGAATGACACTTTTTAAAATGTATTTTTGGTGTTACAGCTGCTTCCTTTTTAGATACTCCAGTTGCTTCTAGTTTGTGGGGAGGGCTGGCAGCAACCTGACTTACAGACCTTTCTAGTTCAGGCAGTTGTTTAGTCAAAAGTCCTTTGTGTCATTCCCAGAAAATCTGTTTTTTGAGAGTTTTGGTGAAAGGCGTCCTTATTCGTTTAAGAATTAAGATACTTTTTTAATAGAATTGATAGGGCTAATTTATTAAAACAGGTGCTAAATTGCATTGGTTCAGTTACCACTAGCTACCAATAATTACATCAGACTAAATGTGAGAAACTGAAAGTAGATCTATTTCATTGCTATTGGTAACTGCACTGCTGCAATTCAACATCTTTATTAGTAAATCAGCCTGTCAGTTAAGATAAATAATCGATGTAAATCTCACCTGCTTGCTTTTAGTTAGAAAAATGCATGCAATTCACATCAATGTATGCAATTCACATCAATGCATGGCTGCACTTTGTATGAACAAAATATTCTACAGTGCAATTGTTAAACAGCACAAATGTGTGTCTGTTTCCTCACCCCCTTTAAATAATCCTGTGTCACACTGTGTAGAATTAAAAGAAGCTGGCTATTCAGCAGGGAATATATCTTTAATTCCAGTAACCAAAGCTGTTTTTTTTTTATAGGAATCAAAGGGTTCTAGGAAGCTGCTTTTATTAACTAAGTTACATTTGTGAAAGGAAGGTACTTTGGAAGGAGCATCCAGAGTGAGGCTCCTCTGTGCATTTGGGAAAGGGAAGTTATTTAGCAGCCTAGAAGTTTGAAAGCTTAAGTTGCATGTGGATGACATCAGCTGCTTCCAGGCAGGGCTATTGTGAGAGCAGTTTGGCACAGCAGTCAGGATTCCGAGTACACGCATGCTTTTGGCAGAGAATCTTTAGCCTCCTCCTCCTCTTTTCCCCTTTTTTTTGTCTTTGAACTTTTTTTTTTATTATCTTTAGGGTTTTGGATATTAACATGTGGGTGGTCATAAAACAGATATTTTTCTCTCGGGTGGTATTATTTTTTTTCTTTTTGTATAACTGCTTGAAAAAAATTGGAAGTCTGCAAGAGTGTGTGGGAAATGATTACATCAGTCAGAGGAGACCTACGATTGGTCTGCAAAATGTGGTTTGATTCACTACCTAAAAGATTGACTGTGTAACCCTTTGAGAGGAGCTCTGGACGAGTTGCCTGCCTTTCCCCAGGAACAGTGCCATGTAAGACTGGCTACGTGACAGGTACGGTACAGTAATCCGTTGACACTGTATATTCCACACTGAGAGTGCAGCTTAGTCTGCAAAAGGGGCTTGGAAAGCAGAGAGGAAAAAAAAAAACTCTTTCAAGAGGCAATCTAGACTTAAAAATGCCATCTTGTTCTCCTGACTGCTGCCTTTTACGTGCAGTAGAGGTAAGATTTTCCATACTGAATTATGATGGTTCACTCATTAGTTTTTGTTATCCTCTTTATGCTGAGTATGAGCATTGTGTTTAGTTATGCACTTTGATCATGCATGCATATTCAGTGTGCCTATGCATATATCTATTAATGGTGCATCAATGCAGGCTGTGTTTGGGCATCACTGCATACTTGGTTATGCATGTTCCAGTTCATAACGCATACTTACCTACATAAGGATAATAATGCTTTTTCCATTTTTTGCATACATGCATGTCTTATACTAGGACATTTTGTATTAATATTTCTAAATTTTTAGTAACTGTAGATATGTGCGTGCATGCATGTGCGTATGTATGTGTGTGTGTGTGTGTGTATATGTGTATGTATGTATGTATGTGTATATATATATATATATATATATATATATATATATATATATATTTATGTGTGTGTGAGCTTGTGGTATTTTTTCTACATACATTATATACATATGTTATAAATATGAATATATAAAATTGTGTGATGTTGCAGAAGGCAGAGATCTATAGGTGGGCATTTTATTTTCTGAGTTAAGGTTTTATTCTGTTTTTATTCCCTTGTCTCTTTTTCTGCTCATTAGGTGTGTAGTATTTGTCACAGAGAAAATGTAAAAATATTTAATGAATCACAATATAGACCATGGCAGTACTAAATGCCTTTTAAAGAAAAAAAGTATCTAAAAATCTAATCACTATAAATCAGTATCTGCACCTATTTAAAGTGTTTATTTTTCTTATTTTATCGTATCTTTGTGATATCTAGCCTGCTGTGTTTCCTTACTGATCGGGGTGTTTTAAAACTGAGGTTACCTCTAGATTATATATATATATATATAATTAGTTGTGTATGTTAGTGTAATTCTTTCAGATTAACATACATGGCCTTTTTTTTTTTTTTTTTTTAAAACAAACCTTTGTGGCCAGATAGGAATTACATATTTTATCTAAAAAATTGCAGACTTTTTTGTTTTATTACCGGTTTATTACAGGTATTTTATTAGTTTTTAAGTGGTCTGTTGACACTTGAGTGAGCATCATATTTCTCTTCTGTCTATATTCCTAACATCTTTGCATCGGGAGGCAAAGTGGCAGCATGGTTGATACCTGACTGTGATAGAACATAAGGCTATTAAGTGTATCCTTTATGTTACAGGTGGTTAAAGTCTTTAGTGAAGATGGGACAAGCAAAGTGGTGGAAATTCTAGCAGACATGACAGCCAGGGACTTCTGCCAGCTACTGGTTTACCAAAGTCATTGTGTGGATGATAACAGCTGGACGCTAGTGGAGCACCACCCTCACCTAGGATTAGGTAGGGAACGATTAAAGAGGATGATCAAGGGAAATAAACTGCTTTATCACTGTTCATTCTATTATCTGATTCCACATTCATGATAGGCCCGCTACTTTTCTCCTAGACCTAAACTGTCAAATGTTAAATGTTTAAGTTGTTTTATCATAAGCAACTTGCAATAAGGTTATAGGCAGTATACTTGCAAGGGAAAGATGAAACTATATATGTTCCTAGATTAGGTAATTCTGGGGATCTTTGTGCATTTTACCCATATCATTGGTCAGTATAAGATTGTTTAAAGTGACTAGAAGTGAAGTAGATAAAAAACATGTAGTATGTTCACTGTGATTAATATGCAGCTGGGAAAGGTAGCATGGAACAGATAGCAAGTCTTATAGGGTAACCAGCATTTAGGAATTCAGATATCAACTCTCTTTATATCCCTACTTTCTTACAAAAGCACCAAAAATTACAAAAAAATACAGGCTTCTGCTAAATAAGCTAGCTGTTTTAGTATATAGAGATTAAATGTATTTTGTAGTGCACATGCAAGGTATACTAGTCTGAGTAATGAAATATACCCTTGTACAGGACCACTGGGGTATGTGGAATTTTATGTGAATGTCTCCAGTACAGTACTTAAGTAGGAATCTTCCCAAATCATAGAAAGCACTCTTAAAATTATTAAACAGGAGTCTTTAGCACATGCTTGATTAAAATACATAAAACCTTTACTAGTATGTATTAATAAGAAGTTATTAATATGTTTTTAGTTTAAGCAATCTCCGTCCCTTATTGAGCTGTGAAGAAATGGTTGACTTGGCCTTAGAATTCTACAGTCATTGGTTATGTGTATTAAACCAATTTAAATCTAATTTGACAGACTTTAGAGACTGTAATAGTAATCTGAAAGGAACTGAAGACATCTCTATAAAAAGCTTATATGATTGTGGAAGTTTATATGCACTTTTACCTGCCTAAAGGTTGTTTTTTTTTTTTTTTTTGGGGGGGGGGGGGTTCTTAAATAAAATCTATTTTCTGTTGTGTTTCTGTTAAAACAGGAAAACCTTTGTATAAATTGCAGTCCCTTTATTAACATAGTCTGGATACAATAGCAGTACTTTACAGGTCCTGAATAGTCAAGTTTTTCCTGTAGGTAATATTGCTAAAGAAACATTTTTCTTTCTGTATGCATATGCTTGACTTAATGAAGGGGTGGTATGTTTGAGTGTGAGAGGGAATTTAGATTGATCCACTTGGAACAGGAACTGTTGTAAATGATGGATAATCTTTGTAAAACACTGCCAGATATGTTGGTGCTTATCAATAAAGAAGAATAACAATGATAAATAATGTCACTACAGCTTATTAAAAGTGGAGCACTAAAAATTAATTTATGCTAATGTAAGTGAATGTGGCATCAGTGGTGAGGCAGTCAGAGGTGTTAATAGGATAAACAAATTTAGTGGGGATGTAACAAGAGACAGTTTGTCCAGGTCTAAAAACTCATAATGATTGATATGCTTTTTTTTTTTTTTTAAATAGGTTGCCAGTAAATGATGCCTACTGATTGGTTGTTCTGAGGCTTCACCTGTAGCAAACGTTGCACCTTTTATTAGACAGATAGATTCTAAAAAAAAAAAAAAAAAAGGCACATATATAATCAACCTAGGTTATTCAATCTGCATCTTGGGATAATCTGTTTTTCCTGGCTATGACTTACCTGCCTACTGTCTCCATATACATATGGTATGTGTTCTGCAGTACCATGCCCAACATAAATGTCTTATAAGTATGACCATTAAACATTTTCTGTAAATACCCACAGTCAGTAATAAAAACTTAAGGGAGCAGTAATGCCATAAAAGGGAACACATTTTTTTTTTTGTTGTTTTTTTTTTTTTTTAAGTAAAGTTGGTATCTATTGGTACCATGAATGGCTTTTGATCCATTTAACTGAACTAAATCCACTGTATTGTGCACAGTGTATGTGGTATTACTATGTAAATCTATTTCAGGTTAAATGGCTACACTTATGTAAGAGCAACAGTTATATCTGTATATGGTAGTGCTTTTTTAGGAAACAGTTTTTATTTTTTTTAATTAGTGAAGAGTTAAAATACATCATATTAAATGTATATTAAACTCTTCTTGTTTTTAAGGACCAATAAGAAAAAAACAACTTTTTTTTTTTAATTGGTCCATTTTAAAAACATATGTTTTGCAGTTGTAACAGAGCAATACTATTTAAAAACTGGGATGGATCAACAATTGATATACCCAGATTGTTCTTTAGAAAAGCTGAAAACTAAACTTGTTAGGGTTGAACATGTTTTTTACCTTTTAAACTGATTGCATAACCAGGGTACAACACTTATATTAGCACAAAATTTTCACATGTAACGGTTAATGCTTATATTCCAAGCACATAAAATATTTGAATCTTAAAGAGATACTGACACCAGAAATTAAACCTTTAATAGCATAACATTGTCTTTGCAGGACCTTAATAATTTTGCCATAAAAGTATTTGCCTAATGCCTAATTACGTATATAATCCCCTATGTTCCTGTATTAGGGAGCGGCCATATTTATGCAGCACTAGTTGGTTAACATTAGAAACTATAACTGACAGGCTGAGAAGGGACAGCCGTGTTGGCAAAACAGTCAGGTTTAGGAACTTCAAGTAACAATCACTTACAAAAGCAGCCCTATCTGTGAAAAACAAATAACATGACCAATAGGTAACTTTCAAGGTACATTTATATTTTGAAGGGTTGTGTTTTTTAGTGTTAGTATCACTTTAATAGCTGTACAGTTGTACAACTGATATATTATCTAGAACTCTTGACTACTCTCGATCATTGAGGTTTCTACTGATTAAAGCCTGCAAGAACTGTATACCATTTTGTGCTAAGAAACACATAAAAAATTTTAAGCAGAGCATGGGAATGTGGATCAAGTTATTCTCGAATGGTTTTTAATTCTTCTTCTTGTTATGTCATTTGCCTTTTGTGATCTCAGGCATATTTTCTGTTCTTTGTGTGATATGATCTTCTTCCTCTTATAAAAACAGCACGACTGTCATGTGTAAACCAAAAGAAAACCTATACCTGGTATATTTCCGCTAATTTTAGAAAGTCTTGTGTTTAAGAAAACTGCTTAGAACTGATTGCAAAACTATGCAAAAGCAAATAGAGATGTTAACAAAAAAAAGGTTAATATATTTAATTATATATATATATATATATATATATATATATATATATATATATATATATATATAATATATATATATATAATATATATATATATATAATATATATATATATATATACTATATTATATAAACTACCCTAATGCCAGCATTGTGATACTGTGTGATCTTGTGGTACCTTGTGAGTCTGATCACTTAAAAATAGTTTGACATTTCTAAAACAATTTCTTTTGCTTTTTTTAAATGCTGGCCCATTATATGTATGTATGTATATCTTTATTTATAAAGCGGCACTTATGTACGCAGCACTGTACAGTTGAATACATTAATACAAACAGGGGGTTATTAAGATAATAGATAAATACAAAGTATAACAATAAATACAAATAAATAAAAGATATAGATAAAAGATATAGCTGCAATAAGATAAGAGTCAAAGACACAAGAGGATGGAGGTCCCTGCCCCGTAGTGCTTACGATCTATATGGGAGAGTAAATTACAGACACAAGTAATCAAATATAAGGGCTGTAGGTCACAGTGGGTCACACTACAATATAAGTGCTAGTTTCCAGATCAGGTGCAGTGCGAGTGCTCCAAAAGTGCTCTTTAAGTTTAGTTTTAAAAAGGCTGAGGGAGGATTCTCTCCAGAGGAAATCAGGGAGGGCATTCCAAATGTAAGGGGCAGCAAGGCAGAAAGGTTTAAGGCGGGAGACAGCAGTAGTAGTGGGGGGTGCAACCAAGCGGTTGCTCTGCAAGGAATGAAGGAGTCGGCCAGGAACGTACAGAGAAACACGGGAAGAGATGTAGTGAGGATAAGAGAAATTGAGGGCTTTGAAGGTTAAGAGAAGGAGCTTGTAAGATATTCTTTGTTTAATAGGAAGCCATAATAAGGACTGTAGCAGGGGAAGGGGCTGAACTCTCCAGGATGAGAGGAGGAGAATTCTGGCAGCAGTGTTTAATATAGACTGTAGGGGGGAAAGATAGGAGTTAGGGAGGCCGGTTAGTAGCAGGTTACAGTAGTCAAGTCGGGATAGGATGAGAGCATGCATGAGTAGCCTAGCTGTTGCAGTAGAAAGAAAGGGATGGGTTTTGACAATATTGCTCAAGAAAAAGTGACCGGTTTTGACAGTGGTGTTAATATGGTCAGAGAATTAGAGACAGGAGTCAAAGATCACCCCCAAACAATGTGCTGAATCGATGAGTTGATGGTTGATGAGGGTGCCTTCAATAGAGATAGAAAAGGGGGGGTAGGACCAGGCTTAGGCGGAAAGATCATTAGGTCAGTTTGAAGTGGCATTGGGTTATTCAATTGGAAATAGCTAGGAGGCAGTTAGTGATTTAAGTTTCAACTGTTAACGAAGGGGTCGAAAAGTAAATTTGGAAATCATCAGCATACAGATGATATTTAAAGCCAAATGAACGCATAAGATCTCCAAAGGGAGAACAATATAGAATTCAGTATAATAGAACTCTGCTATAGTTGTAGCAATATGGTGTCGATTACATGTGCTTTAAGCCATGTAAGTTGATTGTCTGCCAGTGACCAAACTGAACATAGTTGAAAATCAATGCCATCTTCGTATAATATATTGTTACAACTCCCAGATGTAATTCTCCCTTTTAGCAATTGTATCTTGTTAAATAGGGTATCCATGTTTGAGTCTTAACTAAATGAATGTTTTCATGCAGTCTAAGTCCCTCTTCTGACATCATACATTAAAATGATTTCCAGTGAGCATTTTTCCACGTTTTTTAATTTGTATTTCCAACATTATCATTTTTTTTTTCGAGTTTTTCTAAATTTAGTTGTGGGAATATACCTAAATTAAACTTGATCACTTATGATTGACATTATTTGTTTTTTCTTTATCAATAGCATAATTATGAAGAAAAAAATGAAAATAAAAAACTTGGAAAGAAACTTGATTGCAACTAAAATTGCATTGTTATCTTCATTTAAACATAAATGAACTTTACTCCTATAGAAGCTTGTAGCTGCCCAAAATTTTTCATTTGAGACTTCCCATTTTTTGGATTGAAAAATATTTGCAAGTTGGGGAAACACTTTTTTTTTTTTACCAATGATTTCTTGAATCCAAAAAAACATGAACTCAAATTTAAGCAAATATGGTACTTGTTATTCCATTATAAAATTTGATACTGGTTCATCTTTGTAGACCTATTTATAAAAAGTATATGTAAGGACAATAAATAGGCACTCTCATGCATCCTTTTATAGATCATGAAGGTCCTGTTTGTTGCTTTCAGTCACTGTTCTTAGTGTGTGTGATAGTCCTACTCAAAGTCCATATGTATTGTTCATGGGGCCGACTCGGGAATTTATTTTGTTTGCCGTCTTAAATGGAGGATACCACATTCACTCAGGCTAAAGGGCTAGGGCAAAGACGAAGACCAAAGTGTTACTTTTGCCTAAATACACCGTACTCATTGCAAAACAAATAATTTTATTTTAACAGGTTTTGTGTACAATAGGTTTCCATTACAATAATATAATCCCATGAATTTGAGACACTGTTAGAGTGGGTATGACAGTAACACAAAATTGTTTTAATACTTAGTGGTGGTTCAACAGTTTCTGCCATCTATTTCATATTCATAACATCCTCCAGTTTGTTTGTTTTTTACTGTCAGAAATAATAGAAACCATATACATTTCTTGATTCAAACAATCAAAAAGTATGTTCAGCACAAGCCCTATATATTGAGCTTATGTTGAAAAGGGGCAGTGTAACTAATATCAAGAGCCATATCTTCTTAATAGTTAGGAATAGTTAGTAGCTCCATTTCTTGCTGAGGAATTCTTACAAAAAAATGTTAACAAATTCTAGTATATATTGTATATAGTGGTCTGATGAATTTATATATTTTATATTTTTATAATATATATGAATTTGTAGCTACTGAACTGCATCTCTGAGGTAATGTTATGCCAACACCTGCACTTAGATACAATTGTAACTAATAAGCTAAACAGGTCTCTTGTGGGGAACTGAGGCTTGCAGCTTAAAAGGCAGTTTCACCTGCATTAGCAAAACTGTAATAACACATTAAACAAGACCCCAAACCCCCCAGAAATGTGTTCAAACTTTACATAACTTGCCAAATATTGTAAAATGGTAGTGGTATTTAGGAATATTTATTTTGTGGTCACAAAAGTGGGTGTGGTTAAAATTATCGTTGCAGCATTTCTTTTTGTTCCTCTTTGCTTTATTGAAATGTTGGGAGTTATGTAGTGCTGTGGCAGAAATTTGCAACTGGTTTCTGCCTTCGCATTGGGTATGGGTACCTAAATATGTACAAACTCAGATTGCAGGATTAGTTGATGTACACCCACATAGATTCAAGGAACTGATCATTGACCAATTGGTACAACAGCTAAGCACTAACCTCATGAACTGGTCTGGCCTTCTGTTTAAATAATTGGGGAGTATTAACCTAATAAAAATGTTTCTGCTCCCCAAGCTACCTTTCATAATTTTCCAGCCTCTCTTCCCTCCAGTATATTTTACATACTAGATTTTCTGATTTCTCCTTTATTTGGGGCAACAAACAGCACATAAGCATAAAATGAGATCTCTGTCTCTCAACTTGAGGGAACGCTAAGAACACCTGATAAGGAGGGCTGCTGTTTGTTTTTACAATATACATAATAGACAATGAAGCAAGCCTGTGTGCTAGACATACCACATATTGATGCTTATTATCAAGATGACCTCACCCACTCTTATTTACCTTCTGTATTTGGTAATGATGTCCTTATACAATACTATGCTATACTATTCAATACATAGAACATATCTTACACCAATTTGTCTTCACTCCATAAGCTAGTTTCTGGGGAGAAGAGGTTCTAGACGTCCTAGTGAAGACCATATCATACCAAATGTCTGATCCCCAGATGTATGCATCCTGGGATGGGTTAAAAACATTTTTTTCTGACAGGTAACCGAGTATCCTCCCAAGACTTTTATGCTAGCAAATCAATTACAGTAGAACCCCCATTTTAAGTTTTTCAGGGGACCAGAAAAAATGGTGCAAAATCCGGGAAAATGTAAAATCAGGAAATTGTATTATGTGTTATATAGTAAAATTGAGGTTTCGCTGTATTATATCCTGGAAGCTGCAGATAGCACCTACTTTAAAACACTGGAAGTCTTTAATAAACAAGACCCTCCTCTATAAGCTGACGTTGCTGAGCAGTGAGTGCCTGGACAATTTTGATAAAACACTAAGGCCCATCGACCTTGCTCTTAAATGCAAAGCTTCATAAGTGTTTGTTTTTTTCATGAATTTTTATTTTTGGGAGTAAAAGTTCTGTTTATATCTTTAGGTTTATTTCTATTCTGTGCCATGTTTTACCTTTACTTTGCATTATATAATAATATTAAAGGTTGGCTTTCTTTTTTTTTATGCTCTTCTTGTAGCATCTGCTTTGTTTTAGAAAACCATTAATAGTTTTATGGTCTCTTATCCTCATCTCCTCTGGCATGTCTTATGCCAGGGCCCAACAAATGATTTGTTTTGCAAGAAATATGGCAGCTAACTAACTGAAACTGAAACTAACTGAAACCTTTTGTTTAACATTTTAGAAAAAATACGACTGGCCTGGGACATTGAACTTTATTGTATAAATATGGAATGAAGTTTGGAACCCCCACCTCCGGGGATCACTATACATATCACTATACAATACATGTCATGCCCTCCTCCACCAGAAAGTGGCTGTAGGTGTTTGTGAATTACAATTGATAAAGGCCAAAAGCATGTTTGTGTAGCAGCAAGCCTTGCTTCAGAGGGTTTCTCTTAGCAACCTATTATGCAAATTTGATTGCTATCCTACATCTGGGTGGGGGTGTATACTGAGAGCCCTAATACCCTCCATTGTGCAGTCACCTTCAGTGATTTTGTCACTGATTTTTGCATGTTTATCATGTTGCTGCCTCAGCTAAGCAATCCTAGCCGTACAAGCGCAAGTTTTTTATTTTTGTGTATGTCCTAAAAAAAAAAAACGCAAGGTGCAGGTTTCTATAGATGCTGTATTTAATTACATGACTTTGAATAGGAGCCCTAGGATTTCTCAAGAGGAAAATTACACTTCTTGTTTGATTTTCAGTATGTAATACATTTTGTTTTCTACCTTGAAAACCATGTTGTTTTTTCACCCTTAACCTAGTTGTTGGATGTCATAATGTGGTAGGCACACTCATATGATTTTGATTCTACATCTGAGCGCATCACTTTTTATATTACCTATCAAGGTGGAAACCTGGAGAAAGTGTACCCAGTCATGCTTTGCATTACATAGAAGCTAAAAGGGCAGTTGGAGTGGGCCTGGGGGTGAAAAGTAATACAAAATAACTATGAATGGGGTCACCCAATCTGCTTTCTTGTGGCCACAAGATGGCATTTTAAATTTTCCAGGTAGGCACTTTTGCTGTTTCTTTTTTACTTAAAGGGGTGGTTCACCTTTAAGTTAACCTTTTAGTATGTTACAGAATGGCCAGTCCTAAGCTGCTTCTTAATTGGTCTTTATTATTATTTTTTTTTTTTTTATAGTTTTTGAATTATTTTCCTCTTTCTTCTAACTCTTTGCAGCTTTTAAATAGGGGTCACTGACCCTGGCAGCCTAAAACTATTGCTCTGTGAGGCTACAGTTTTATTGTTATTGTTACTTTATATTAGGGATACACCAAATCCACTTTTTCTGATTCAGCCAAATCCCTGAATCCCTCGTAAAGGATTCGGCCGAATACAGAAAAGAATCCTAGTTAGCATATGCTAATTGTGTTTTAGAAGGGTTAAAAGTCACAAAATATTTTTACCGCAAAAAGTTATGTGATTTTTAGGACTCTGATTCGGTTCGGCCAGAATAGTGGATACGACCAAATCTTGTCGAAAAAGCTGAATCTTGCCCGAATCCCGAACCGAATCCTGGATTTGGTGCATCCCCACTTTATATAACTTCTTATTCTGTTCAGTCCCTCTCCTTTTCATATATAATTTTTTCCATCAAACCACGCCCTGGTTACTAAGGTAATTTGAATCCTAGCAAACAAATAGCTGCTGAACTTGAGTTGCTGAACAAAAACTGAAATAACTAAAGAACTACAATTTATAAAACATGAAGGCCAATTGCAAATTGTCTCAGAATATCACTCTCTACATCATACTAAAAGTTAACACAAAGGTAAACAACCCCTTTAAGATAATTTAGGCGTTTGCTTTTGAGTACAGGCAAAGCCTTAATGGATGTGAATAAAACCCAACCTAGTCCGACTGTATTGATTGTATAGGTAGATTAACAGATCATTGTTAATTGCATGTGTTCTACAGCTGTCAGATGGGTGAAAAGAGTGTGTAAAAAATCAAATGTTTGTATCTTCTGATCAGATTCCAACAATCTGTTAATAAACAGAATTAGCTTAATCTGAGTAATCAACTGGTTTAATATGATCTGGATTTGTGGGATTGCGCTTGCAGCAATATGCATAAGGCCTGAACCTCTAGTACAGTGGTTCTCAACCTGTGGGTTGGGATCCCTCTCACAAGGGTCGCCTAAGACCATCGGAAAACACATATTTCCGATGGTCTTAGGAACTGTTTTATGATTGGGGGTCACCACAACATGATGAACTGCATTAAAGGGTTGCGGCATTAGGAAGGTTGAGAACCACTGCTCTAGTAGAAATTGGTAAGTGGTGCCATGTTTCCGCTGTAATATGAGCTGGAAAAAAGAGATTACTTGCAAATCATGACATTGTGAATGTTTTGAAATTGTGAATTTTGGCTACTGTTATTTTAAATTCCCCCCCATAGAAAATGCAGCACAATGTAGCTCACTGAATACACTTGTTAACTACTTGTTTTCATATATTCTAGAAAGATGCCTAGAGGATCATGAAATGGTGGTCCATGTACAATCAATGATGTCAAGTGAAAGCAAGTTTCTGTTCAGAAAGAATTATGCAAAATATGAATTTTTTAAGAATCCTGTGGTAAGTTCTTTTAACCTTTTAACCTTTTACTTTCTGTAGTAAACCAATAGCACAATGAATGCAGTAGCTATAAGTAAGACTAATTGCATTTCCTAGGTAACTATAGAATGGTAGAAATAATAACAGAATGGAATAAATATGTTTGCAGATCATAGATTCCTGCAAACACTTTTGTTCTAGAGAAAGCAATAGCTTGGGGGAAGGTGGCAGCCTCCTCGATAAGTGATGGGAAGTTCGAAAAATGTCTCCTTGGTGTCTAAATCAGTTACCCCACCTTACATCCACTTTCTGGTGGAGGAGGGAGTGCGCAATGTCATCCCCTTATTGACTAATGCAGGAGGGGAATTTGACCTAGCTGTTAAAATTTTTTTTTTACCAGGAACCTTCATGGCAATCCTTAAATAAGTTAAAAATACAAATAATAAGGGATATACACCAGAATATGATCAATAAACTCTATAGAGGATACTATTCTGTTCACAATACTCCTCTTTTCAAATTGTAGCTTGGGTACCAGTATTTCATCCTCAAAGGAAGGAAGGTAATCCCTGAGATACTTTTAGCCTGCTTTTGGAAAGAACTGCCCCTCTCTCAGGAGAAGGTGCCATGGTCAGGTAGGATTCCCCACATGACCGATCAGGGGGTGACATTAGCACCCTCCCACCTCCACCAGGAAGTGGATACCTTGGAGAAGTCTTATTTAAACTATCCCTAACTTGATATAGATCACTTCCTAAAAATGAAACAAAATTAAAATAACACATTGTTTTTTGGTGTTGGTGGAGTCTCGGCAGCACTGATTGATAGTGGTAACAAAGATGCACAGAAAATCCTGAAATCATAAACCCTAGCATGACTTGTTGGGTGCATTTCACATTCTGTCTGTGCATATGGCTGAAAATTCCACATGGCAAGCAACTTATAAATAACGGTTGCCAGAAGAGAATGACTATAGTACAGAAAGCCTTACTGCTTTTCATTTGTCTTCTGTAATTTTGTTTATTGGGTGGCTCACTGCGTAGACACCTGCATTCACACCTCTCCCATCTGTGGCATAAACAGACTGGTATCTGTAGACTCTAGTATATAAATACATAAGTAGGTTATTGGTACCCAGGAACATAGATTCCCAGACATTTATTTTAGGGCTGTGTTAACAATTGCATTGGCCCAATTAATCAGAGGCAGCACCACAAATCCCTGAAAACCCAAAAAATGAATGTGTAGATTTTATGTTTGTCGGTAAGTTTTCATATATTACTGCTGGCCATACACCTTCAGATTCAAGTCTTCTTGAGATGAACATTCAGGTATCAATTCTACGGTTAAATGTAACAATCTAAAGCTAACATACTGGAATTGTAGGATTAAAGTACTAAAAATAAATAACAAATCTGAGGATGTTCTGACCATAATAATTGCCCTACAACAATGGTACAAAAGCAATGTCCCAGAAATTTCATTTGTGTTTGGTACGATTAAATTGGTGTCTTATAGCTATCTTAAGCTAGAAATACAATATTTATTTAGGATATTTTGTGGCCTTTAGCTACCCAAAGATGGATTAAGTTAAAGATTTCTTTTTTAAGTTTCTTTTGGCAAAGAACAACTGTCAGAAACCAGTGTGAATATAAAAGGCATTATTTTATTTATTATTAGAATGGATATGTAACTGCTCCATAAACTGTGCTTCATCTGGCGTAGTGTGACATAGTTATTCTCTTTGTAGAGAGTATATTGAATTTTTAAACCATGCGTCTTTGAACCGTACACAGCTATGATTAAATAAATGAGAGGCCTACCATTTCTGGGAGAGAAAGATTTCAAACTCTACATATTTAACCTAAAAATAAACTAAACTATAGAGATACCTTTTCACTAGAGATTTAAAAGAAATGTCTTACAGAAATGACAGATTGTTAAAGAACTGAAAGAGATCTTGTGTAGAACACTGGTATATAAAAGGATAAATCTTTTTTTCATTGCATTCAGATACAAATTGTAAGTTTAAATGCAACAATCTTAAACTAACATTCACATTGAATATTTAAGATTTGTGGTACATGTTGAACTGGCATTTTAAAATACTGGGCTTATGATAAAGGTTTTGCTTGAAGCTCTGTATATATTTCCCTTCTAAAGAAAGTATGGGTGGATAAATGGAGGATTTGAATTATGTATTAAAGACTTGCTTTATAACTTTTTTTTTTTCAGAATTTCTTTCCAGAACAGATGGTGGCTTGGTGTCAACAATCAAATGGCAGCATTCCCCAGTCTCAATTACTGCAGGTAATTTAATCTAGTTTTAGTTTCTTATGTTTACTTATTTTCCCTTTTCATTTGTGTATATTTATTTGTAGAATTACAAAGCTCAGTGTTAGTTTTTTGTCAATAGTGTTTAAATGGAACTCACTGAAACTGGTAAAATAGATCACAATGCAGCCAGCACTAATATTTGAGTGATCTTGAGACCTTTACACATAACTGAAAAATTGATTATCAGCAATATAAACTTGCACGAAGATAAAAGTACAAGATTCATTTTAAGCTCACTATGCTTGTATGAATCTGAATAGTTTTTGGCATAAATTAAGTACATTAAGTAAACTAGATAATTAGGTCATAACCAAAACTGGATTTGTATTTTTTTTCAAGCCCAATATAGCCCTCTGCATTGTAAAATGTGCTTATAAATGTCATAAAACCTGTTAAGAATGAGCCCTTGGCCCTTTCTTTGGAGAGGACTGCTTGAAACAATCCTGCAATCTGACTTTGTCTTCTTATTCTTATTTATAGCCACCAGCAATTGCTTGCCAGAATTTAATAAGTATGAGACCTGTCATGCAGAATGCATAGGAACTGGGGCTTGGATCTCACCATACCTTAAGTCTACTAAAAATCATTTAAACCTTAAATAAACCCAGTAGGATTGTTTTGCCTCCGTTAAAGATTAATTATCTTTAGTTGGGAACAAATTCTTCCCATAATTCCTGTAATTTAGAGCTTTCTGGATAACTGGTTTCTGGAGACCAGATCCCATACCTGTGTTTGATCGGAACAAAGGATGGTTCTATGGAAAAATTAAGAATAATATTTAGAGGAGAGAACTTTTATTGGCTGCAAATATTTATGCTTTTTAGAGTTCTTACAGATAAGGCAGCCCATATATACAATATAGCCCATAACGGAGAGTGCCAAATGTTTGCTCACACTCCCAAATCTATATTTCTCTGAGACCTATCCAATTTTTCATGCCGGCATATACTAAAAGTACCACCCTTTTACTATAGAATCATGTTTACATTTCAACCACCCTGTTTTTTTTTTTTTTAACAAAGTTATGTACTTTATACAGTACATTATATTATATTCTTTACTCTTTGAACTGTAAATGAGAAATGTGCTCTTACAATAGTAGATATAAATATTGGATCCTGTATGGCATATAGCCATATAGTTCCCCGCTACTTTACCAATAAACAGGTTGTTAAATTACTGAAACCATCTGTGTTCTCACATCATATCCCTACAGTTCTGAAGTACTTTCATCTTAGAATATGTATCGGTTTTGCTGTGAGATCTGAATGGCTGTTTCCTAATTCTCAAAATGTTATTACAAAAGTGCTGATGCAAGTCCAGTGAGACCGCTTAAGAACTTATTTGGAGTACATGTATAGTGCCAATATGGCAAGGGATTATCCTGAAATACGAACAAAGTAGAAGTGTGATATTTTTTTATGTATATTATGCATTGGGGCAGTTATTCTGGAAATAAGCCCCGCACTCTGTACACTGAACACTATCGTTTTATAGGGGTTGTTCACCTTTTTCTGAGAGAACTTCCTATATGATTACATCATCACATCCAGGCTTTGCCCTTACGTTTTTTCCTATTGGACAAATCATTGGTTACTGTGCTGCCAGTATTATGTGTGACATCATATAAGGACGTAAAAAAGCAACTGTAGTGTTTTTCTTCCTCTGTTGACAAAGCCTGCTAAAAACTTAAATGCCACCCTAATGCCTTTAACCTGTGTTTAACGTCCTGCTATATAATTCATAGTTACATATATAGTTACATAGGGTTGAAAAAAGACCAGAGTCCATCAAGTTCAACCCATCCAAGTAAACCCAGCACACACAAGCTATACTTACCAATCTATACACTCACATACATAAACTATATATACAACCAGTAATACTAACTGTAGATATTAGTATCACAATAGTCTTGGATATTCTGCTTGTTCAAAAACTTATCCAGGCCCCTCTTAAAGTCATTTACAGAATCTGCCATTACCACATCACTAGGAAGGGCATTCCCCAACCTCACTGCCCTCACCGTGAAAACCACCTACGCTGCTTCAAATGGAAGCTCCGTTCCTCTAATCTAAAGGAGTGACCTCTGGTGCATTGATCGTTTTAATGGGAAAAAAGAACATCCCCCCCATCTGCCTATAATCCCCTCTAATGTACTTGTACAGAGTAATCATGTCCCCTCGCAAGCGCCTCTTTTCCAGAGAATACAACCCCAGCCTCGACAGTCTAACCTCTTAGCTTAAATCTTCCATTCCCTTTACCAGTTTAGTTGCACGTCTCTGCACTCTCTCCAGCTCATTAATATCCTTCTTAAGGACTGGAGCCCAAAACTGCACTGCATACTCAAGGTAAGGCCTTACCAGGGACCTATACAGAGGCAAAATTATGTTTTCATCCCTTGAGCCAATGCCCTTTTTTATACAAGACAGAACTTTATTTGCTTTAGTAGCCACAGAATGACACTGCCTTGAATTAGACAACTTGTTATCTACAAAAACCCCTAGATCCTTCTCCATTAAGGATACCCCCAACACACTACCATTCAGTAGATAGTTTGCATTTATATTATGTCTACCAAAATGCATAACTTTGCTCTTGTCCATATTGAACCTCATTTTCCAGTTTGCTGCCCAGTTTTCCAATTTTGTCAAATCGCTCTGCAAAGCGGCAGCATCCTGCATGGAACTTATAGTTTTCAAGAAAAAAATAGTAAATTGAGCAGAAAAACTTAAGTTAAATTCACCAAAAGGTCCTGAATGTTAAATAATTTAAATCAACACAAAAGTTTTTTTAGTGAAAAGAACAAACATTTATTGGCTCAGAAGATTTAACACAAATTCAAAAAAACATAAGCCATACTATACCACAGTGGAAAGGAAAACCCAGTGCCTCATGGTACCCACTCTCCTTCCTAACGCGTTTCGCACCATTAGGTGCTTCATCAGAGGAAGTGAACTTATAGTTTTGCACAATTTAGTGTCATCAGCAAAAATAGGTACAGTACTCTCTATGCCCACCTCCAGGTCATTAATGAACAAGTTAAAAAGTAAAGGACCAAGGACTGACCCCTCCGGTACTCAACTAACCACACTGGTCCAATTAGAAAATGTTCCATTTACCACCACTCTTTGTAATCTATCCTTCAGCCAGTTCTCTACCCAATTACAAATATTATGTTCTAGGCCAATATTCCTCAATTTGATCATTAACCTTCTGTGAGGTACTGTATCAAACGCTTTAGCAAAGTCCAAGTAGATAACATCAACTGCCATTCCAGCATAAAGGTTCCTGCTCACCTCCTCATAAAAGGTGACTAAATTAGTCTGGCAAGATCTGTTACGCATAAAACCATGCTGACACACACTTACAGTATTGTGAACTGCAATGTATTCAAGTATCCTATCTCTTATTACCCCTTCCAAAATCTTTCCTACTACTGATGTCAGACTAACAGGCCTATAGTGTTCAGGCTGAGAACGGGATCCCTTTTTAAATAATGGCACCACATTAGCAATTCGCCAGTCTCTCGGCACCATGCCCAGACGTCAACGAATTCTGAAGAATACATTTTCTCTAAGCCCTGTTTGGTGAGGTCCTGCTTGAAAACAAGAGTACCTTCTTTAAGCAAAAAGATACTAACATAAGGGTTTATAATGTGTTTTTATTAAAAAGGTAAACTATTGTCTATGCACAATTTCTTGTACAGGTTTGGCTGCTCTGAGATTTTAAACAGCCTAGAAAATAAGTCACTTGTGGTCATTTTTTTCCCTCTTACAGAATTTTTTAAATGCCAACAGTTGCCCTGAAATTCAAGGCTTTTTGTATGTAAAGGAGGTGGGGAAGAAATCTTGGAAAAAATTATTTGTGTGTCTGCGACGATCTGGCCTTTACTGCTCCACAAAAGGAATGTCAAAGGTAACCGTTTGTCATTTTTTTATTATCCCTTGTTTGTCGAGTTTCTTTATTTTATCCTTGAAATATAGAGTTGAGAGTATTCATGAAGAATATTTGTGTTTTTTCACATTTTTTTTAATTAATAAGACATGCCATAAATTATGCCCTGAACTTACTGTACCAGCCTAAAGGTTAAGCATCTCTGTAGCAGTATTGATTCAGGCCTTCAAAGTTGTCACAAAATCTCCCTGTCGTGGATTATGTTAGAAGAGTCAGTGACACTCACATACTCTGGTGTGCTCTGGGCAGCTGTTGAGAAGCTAAACTTAGGGGTTATTGCAAATTATCAAGCAGAAAATGAGGGTTACCTGTCATATGTTACAGGGCTGATTATTAAATTATGATGCTAAATGCACTGGTTTGGAGCTGCCATGTACTACTAATCTGAATTATTTTCTAATCAGCCTTATATTGTGTTATGTATATTTTATATATAAAGTATATTGTGTGTGGATCCCTAAGCTCAGTAACTGACAGCAGCACAGAGCATGGGCAGTGACTCTCTTCTCATCTTTGGAGGCACAAGCCTTCACTGCTAAAGAGCTGTGGCTACCTATGTTTAATAAAAAATCTCAAAGCGTAAAGTACAAGATTTCTGCCCTACTTGTTCTAGTTACAATTTAATTTTCTTTTAACCACCTGTTGCCAGTAAGAGCATTATAAATAAAGCTCATTCATCAAAAATGTCCTTCCTTTTGTCATGATATACATAGAGGATTCTTAGCCTGTTGGTTGGGACCCAGTATTAATAAAGTTACATTAACTTTTTAATTTTATTTTTATGTTTAATGTATACACCCACTTATTGTACAACACATTTTATTATTCTACACGTTGAAAGAAAAACATACTCGTACTATGCTCCTAAAAAACATTCTGTAGCCACACGTGGAGGCACAAAATTGCATTTTTATGTAAAAAAACATGAATGTAAGTTCTTTATAAACTTATAAGAATTATTTTCTTAATGTACTATTCCTTTATTTTATACAGGAACCAAGGCATTTGCAAGGAATCTCAGACCTAGAAGATAGCAATATTTATTCATTGATAAGCTGCAAGAAACTTTATAATGCGCCAACAGATTTTGGATTTTGTGTCAAGGTAATGACTGAAACATGTTTTATTTATGTTAAACTATGGAAGAGGTGTTTAACATTTAGTCTGGCTATAAAGTTTTTATGGCTAGCTCTCCTATGTAGTGACATTTACTCTAGTTTTTAAAAATATGTGAATATAATTTGTCTTCCAAAGTAGAAGAAATCCTGGAAAGAAGACCGAAAACCTAGAAATGTTATATATTTTAGTCCAAAGCTTACCCAACTAGTAAGCAGTTAAAGAACGAACGGGGCAGTAGCTGATCAAATGTTCATTCATTTTTTTTTTTTCTCTTTTTAATTGAAAGCCAGAGATGTGTGATTTCATAGTCACCAAGTGTAATTGCTTACACACAGTGCGCAAAATAAAACAAAGAATAAAAAGGCCATCTGTGGCAAGGATCTTTAGAACCACTTTCCCGCATTTTTTTTTTCTGGCTTTATCCCAGATAGGGTAGGATAGAACCTAATGGCTCCTTTTGTGTAGCTGCTATGGAGGGACCCTTTCCCCCATGAGGCTGCCTGAAGCTTCCACCTAGGGCTATGGCTGCGTGAGATAGAGCCTAATAGCTATATGTTACACCCCTAGTGAGCCTTTACGGGTTATATACACCCTCAGAATCCAAATGAAAAAAGGACAAAAGTGTAAGAACAAAAAAAGTGTGTTTTAAATAAATTTTAAAAAAAGTATATAATTCTGTGAGATTATAGCTGTGACCTTCAGCTAGAAATATTCAAATTTTCTTTGCCCAGCCCGAAGAAAAGAGCAAAAAGAAGACAAGTGTGGCATAAAAAATCAATGTACAATAATTCTTTACTGAACACTAGCTTCTTACCATGGCACTCCTGTGTTGGTAATCTGTAGGCACAGTGCACCTTAGGTTTTCTTTTCACCAGCTTCACATCCTGGATGGTACAGCCCATTGTGGAATTACCTCGAGGTAGCAAATAAGTAATCTAAAGGCGAACTTTATGTACTTGACAGCGCTCTCATCTAGAGAAAAAAATACATTTTCTTTTAATGTTTATAAAAACTCTTTTGCAGCCCAACAAAGTGAGAAATGAGGTTAAAGAGCTGCGTTTTTTATGTGCAGAAGATGAACAAAGCAGGACTTGTTGGATGACAGCATTCAGGCTTCTCAAGGTACATTTAGGTTTGATTGCTGAGGCCTGCTGTTAGAAACTTGGAATCTTCTTTGCACGTTTGACATTTGTTTGGCAACGTTCTAATAATGTTTACTCTAAATGCATTAATTACTTGTGCAGTAAGCAACTATCATATTATCCTGCTTTACTTCATTCCTTAGTATTGTACTGTAAAGTGACCATGTACAGCTATGCAAGAAGCCTTCTTTTATTTCTAAATTCACTGTATCTTTATTTTAAATCTTTCTAAAATTTCATTTTTGAATTGTTTATTCTTTTGCAGTATGGGATGTTGCTTTATCAAAACTACAGAATTCCACAGCAGAAAAAAAGCTTGCACACAAACTTTTCTACCCCAGTGGTATGTGTCTTTATTATCCTATAGTCTATCTAAATTAGAATTTTGTCAAATTTTTCCTTAAGTATATGACTGGTAATAACAGACCTTTTTATTTTTAATTTGCTCTTATTTTACTAATCAAATTCCACACCACCTCCCAGTTAATTTAAGTAGTGAACATATTTATTAAGTTTATTATATTACATGCATACATATGTAATTTGTCATCTGAATGCCTTGAAATTGTAACCTTATAAATATATTCTTCTGATATCAGAGAGTTCTATATCCATCACTTGAAAATCTCATAAACTTTCATCTTATACCACTGTCAGCTCCTGTAAGTGAAGATTGTGAAGAAGTGCACCTTGGCTTTGCAGTTGTTCAGCACAAGCCATTTCTAAAAGATATAGAATTAAGCTGGCTATACACTGCCAGATCTGGGCCTGAGTTTGCAATCCATATTCCGGGCCAAGGATCGAATCATACAGAGGAACGTACAGGCCATCAGATAAGGGCCACATCAGCATGCCAATGTGGTCCTTGTTGGACAGGAAAATCAAATAAATTTGGAAAAATATTTGGCCAGATATCAGTCGGGCAGGCTCAGCAGTGGGCCCCATACATGGGTCAATAAGCTGCCAACTGGAAGCACCAAGTCTGCAGATTTTTTCAACCCGTATGTGGGCACTTTTAGAACAAAATGTTTTGATGGATATGCAGGAAAACAATGGTTACATTACTGTTCTAGTTGATACTGCTTTACTTATGTGATTGAGGACCTTTAAGGGCATCATGTGATTTATTGTAATTAAAAGCCTGACCAATTTGTAAGGCTGATATGTGAGTGAAAAAGTTAGTCTATCAAAAACAAACTGCATTATTACTTTTTGATGTTCGCAGCAAAGAGCACAATGCATATTATAATTGGTGCAATATGGTTAGCCCTCACAATTGATTATAGGACATTTAGCATTTACGTATGACAACAATAGAAACCTTGAATGTGTAAGGACTGTATTTTGAGATCCACACTGTAAAAGCAACAGGCAGGTGTCGGAGATATTGCAACATCCAATGTTTAGATTGGTGTCCATTTTGCCTGCTTGACCTCATTTAGGTCCAGTTATTTCAGAAATTCCATTTAGAAGATGGTCCTAAAATTCTAAAGGTTTCCTGTCTTGCTTCATACACATATGTTTCTAAGATATTGTGATTTTTTATTTTGTCATTTTTTATCATTTTAGAGGAGTGTATCAGAAAATTCCTTAGTTGCAATGGATTTCTCTGGGCAGACTGGAAGAGTTATTGAAAATCCAGTAGAAGCACAAAGTGCTGCTATGGAGGAAGGCCATGCTTGGAGGGTAATTATCACTGTACTCACTAACACATGAGTAATGTTTCTAGGTGACAAGTAAAAAAATAAATGTTGTCTTTTCCCAATGATAATGCGAATAAAAGTTTGCTCGTCCCTAGTTAAGGCACTCTGCCACATATTAGCTTGAAAGGCAGTAATTAGTAATTGAGCACATCTAGCAGTAACTTAGCATGCTTAAAGGGGCATTTAAGCATAATTCTGTTTTTGTAATTTGTTGGTTAGACCACAGCTTAAGCATTTCATGCATGTCCTTAAAAAGTTTCCCTACACTGAACATTTTTTTTTAATTACTTAAATAGTTCATCAAACTTGACTGAATAAGTTTGTAACCCTAAAATGTGTAACTTGCATTTTTCTGCTTTAAATTGCATGTGTTTATTATTATTATGCCATTCTCATTTAGCATCCTCTTTCAGTTCTGCTTAACGGGAAGCCAGTTCCCTATAGCACACTTCAATGCTATTAAGCAAATATTGATTGAAAAGAAACAGTGCAAGGGGCTTAAGGAAATACTACTTAACCACTATGATCATAGTGCCCTAATACTTTGCCTTTAGTCTCTGTCTGCCCATACTCCCCTGCAGGTCATCTATTAGAATTATTTACTCCAACATTATATATAATAATCTGCAGTGCTGACAGGATGGAAAGATGGAACAAGGCAAATGGAGATGTGAACTTACAATTTGGATGTGGCAGGAAGCTCTACTCTAAATGATCCATAGCTTATATGAAAGTGTGTGTGTAACTGTACCTTAACACTCTGTGTGCTGAAAATGTAATGCTAATTAATATTCCACTGCTGGTACAAAAACAAATGTGTGTTTAATTGCAAAATAACCTTTTTCTTACTGCTGGCATGCTTTTGGAATTGGTACAATGTGAATGATATGATATTAAGCATTGCACTTAGCAGGTGATAGTGGCATATAGTGTATAATACTAGGAATACTTAGTTAGGTGTGGATAAGCTTTCCTATAGAGATCATTTAGAGTTAGGCTAATGCCCCACTGAAAGATTAGTCACCCTCTATAAATCCCTACTGCTGCGGGTGACTAATCTCCCAAAATGCCATTCCACCTGCAACAAATTGAATCGCTAGTGGAAAGGCATATGCGTTGCTTTGATTTTCCGAAGCTGCTCAGAGTTTCCTTCTGCAGGCAAATTCACACAACTTTGGGAAAAGAAGCGCCGATTGACTGGCGATTCACTTTGTTGCTAGTAGAAAGGCAAATCAGGGAGATTAGTCGCCCTTGATAAATCTCTGCTACCGTGGGGGACTAATCTCTCTGTGGGGCATAAGGTAATGAATGAGGTATTTAGAAGCAGATTCCCTGAAGAGGATATTTAATAAATGATGCCAGGGAAAGTCAGCTGTGTTAGTTGTTATGGAAGTACAGATTGAGCATTATCTGATTGGGTAATCCTTGGAGTTCTACTATTCCTCGGCGTCCTTGTCATCCTGGTGTTGCTCTTAAGTGACTTAATTATAGGTTAACGTAATAAAAAAAACATGCAGAGTTTGTACCTAGTCTAGTCACCAATGGAATCCAATAAAATATGCAGTCTTGTGATTAAATACAGTCTACTGATTGTTTGCTCGACCTGATGGAAACTTTGCAGATCTTATTGCTGTCCTTTTATCTTTTTCATGTTTCTTTGTTTTTGTTTTACAGAAACGCAGCTCACGACTGAATGTTCTTGGTAGCCAAAGTCCACTTCATCCTTCCACACTAAGCACAGGTAAACAACCCCTGGGCTTCAATTAATGCAAAAGTAAACCCTGTAAAGAACCTTTAGTTAAATAATAGGTATAAACCTGTAGATAAATGAGTTGCAACATCTGTTTAGAGAAACTGGCCTGGAAACAATACTAGTTGCAGGTTGTAAAATTAAACATTTCTGTACACCCCTACCTCTTGCAAAGCTAATAAAGGAAATGTCTCAGGATGAAAATAAAAAGCAGACCAAATTACACTGTATTTAGCATACAGATTGGGGGCTCCAAATGTTACATTGCGTGCCCAGCTTTCACCTTGCCTCAGCGGACATAAAGGGATTTCCTAGCCAGTAATGCAATTATAGAGTTTCTTAATGTGTTTATTCCTTTTTATTTTATAACTGCTTGCAACTTTTATATTTGTATGCCCTGTTGTAATTAATTGAAGTGTATATGTAATCATATTTGTATATTAAATCTAAAACTTTGAAGCTTTAAATCAGGGGTGCCCCAACCTTTCTTACTCGTGAGCCACAGTCAAATGTAAAAAGACTTGGAGAGCAACACAAGCACCATAAAAGTTCATGGAGGAGCCAAATAAGGGCTAAGATTGGCTATTAGGCAGCCTCTATGCACACTATCAGTTTACAGGCGCTTTATTTGGTGTAAATCTTGTTTTATTCAACCAAAACTTGCCACCAAGTCAGGAATTCAAAAATAACTACCTGGTTTGGGGGCACTGAGAGCAACATCCAAGGGGTTGGGGAGCAACATGTTGCCCCCGAGCCACTAGTTGGGGATCACTGCTCTAAATGAACCTATAGCCTGATAAAAGTGTAACTGTACATTATCTAGTAGAAATAAGTCTAAAACAACTGGACTCAGAAAAGTCCAGTTGTTTTAGACTTAATTCTACTAGATACTGTATATCATGACCTGGATGAATGAGAATCTTCATAGACGTAACTGTACATTAACTGTGTGCCAGGGCCAGAACTAGGGGTAGGCAGAAAAGGCACCTGCCTAGCCTAGGGTGCAATAACGGGGGGAGTGGGGGGCCCTAGGCAGGTGCTTCTTATGCCTTCCTCTAGTCTGGGCTTTCTTACCCCCACCACCGGTTATTGCTGTGCACTTCCCACCATGCAATGTCACTGCGCATGTGTGCACTCATTAACATGCCTGCCTCTGCTGTGTGCTGAAAGGAAAAGGAAACTCATTTTAATGCTAATTAGGCATTCAACTGCTGGCACAAAGTGTGTGTTTAAATGCAAATTAACCCTTTTACTGCTGCTATGCTTTGGGAAATGGTGAAAACTAATGTAAAAAAAATATAGAGCAATTATGCTGTGCTGATGAGCTTTTGGCTGAGCAGCTCTTAGCTGCTGACCTGGCCAGCATGTAAATGACCCCTTTTTTTAGTTGTCCACTTAAAGCATTGGTACATGTTTTGTTACCTGCGTTAAAGCACAAGCAATAACGCTACCAAAAATTCATGTAATTCCTGGCAATGTTAGTTGTTTATATAAAAAAATATAGAAAGAGATACAGGTATGGGATCCATTATCCTGAAACCCATTATCCCAAAAACTCTGAATTGCAGGAAGGTCCTTTTTCCATAGGACTCCATTTTAATAAAATAATTGGAATTTTTAAAAATAATTTCCTTTTCTTTGTAATAAATAAAATAGTAAATTGTACTTGACCCCGACTAAGATATAATTTATTCTTATTGGAGGCAAAACAATTCTAAGGAGTTTATTTCATGTTTAACTTTAAATCATTGTTTAGTAGACTTAAGACATGGAACTCCAAATAATGTTAAGACCCCTTATCCAGAAAACCCCAGGTCCCAAGCATTCTGGATAACAGGTCCCATACTTGAATCTGTTTGTAATATGTGTTATATTGGCCTTCTGTTGATAGAACTGCTACCATGCTTTTATAGATGCATACTACTTTCTGTGTTTATTGCAGCAACTTTTCTTAGGGTAATGTCAGGCTTTAATTGCTTTTGCTGGTTTTGACTGAAATTAGCACCATATGTATGAATTTAAATTTGGATGCTATTAAATAAAAAGGCAAGTCAGACATTAACCCAAGTGCACCCTCCCTGCATTTATTTACAGCCTGCTTCTGCTGCTTCTTCTCACACAGAAACACACCTGTATTCGTATCTCTCTTTGGCCAGATATAATTACAATTAAGTAAATCAATTCTTTTTAGGTTAAATGGGATTTATGCAGGGCTGTGGAGTCGGTAGATAAATTCTCCGACTCCTCAGTTTCTGATACTTCCGACTCTACGACTCCGACTCCTCTGTTTTTAATATGCTAATATATTTTATACATCCAGGAAGGGGAAGGGGCACTTAAAACACAACTGAACTGATAATAAACTGATAGACAATTTTATCTATACTCCTAATAATTTCCCTAGAATCCCATAGTCCTGTTTAAAGTTTAAGCTAACATTACAGCTGAATTACAGCAGTTTTTCAAATGTTTTAAAGCTTCAGTCTTAAAGGAACAGTAACACCAAAAAATGAAAGCGCTTTAAAGTAATAAAAATATAATGCACTGTTGCCCTGCACTGGTAAAACTGGTGTGTTTGCTACAGTAAAGCTACTATAATTTATATAATAAGCTGCTGTGTAGCCATGGGGGCAGCCATTCAAGCTGGAAAAAAGGAGAAAAGGTACAGGTTACATAGCAGATAACTGACAAGTTCTGTAGAATACAATAGTGTTTTATCTGTTATCTGCTATGTGCCTGTGCCTTTTCTCCTTTGAATGGCTGCCTCCATGGCTACACAGCGGGGTATTTATATAAACTATAGTAGGGTTTCTGTAGCAAACACCCCAGCTGTACCAGTGCAGGAATGGCTGCCCCCATACTACACAGCAGCTTATTTATATAAATTATAGTAGATTTTCTGAAGTAATCGCACAGTGCAGGGCAGCAGCACATTATATTTTAGTTACTTTTATACACTTTAATTTTTTGGTGTTACTGTTCCTTTAAACTATTGACTATCCATTCCCTTCACGTATACAGGTATAGGACCCATTATCCAGAATGCTCGGGACCAAGGGTATTCCGGATAAGGGGTCTTTCCGTAATTTGGACCTCCATACCTTAAGTCTACTAAAAAATCAATAAACATTCATTAAACCCATTAGGATTGTTTTGCATCCAATAAGGATTATTTATATCTTAGTTGGGATCAAGTACAAGGTACTGTTTTATTTCTACAGAGAAAAAGGAAATCAGTTTTAAAAATCTGAATTATTTGATTAAAATGGAGTCTATGGGAGACAGGCTTTCTGTAATTCGGAGCTTTCTGGATAATGGGTTTCCGGATAAGGGATCCCATACCTGTTCAAGTATTTCTAGTCCTGCAATGTTTTTACTTAATTAGTTATCAGTGAGAGTTAGGCTGGGTTCCCAGTGGGCATTGTGTTCCCTGTAACAGAGGAACCCGACGCAGTGGAGCTGCCGCACCGTAACTGTGCGTTACGTCCCATTTAGTGAAGCATACAGTCAATGAAAAGCTTCATGGTCACTCAACGTGTTTGTTTATGCACTGCGTGCATTGGGCTTTATTCTTATAGCAGAGAAGTAATTAATTATGACTGTTTGTGAATTGGGACATTTAAACTTGCTTTATTTTTTTTTTTTTATTCCCATTTAAATTTAGTAGGAGTCAGAGTCGGTTCATTTTTTGCCGACTCTAGGTACCCAAAATTGCCTCCGACTCCTCGACTCCGACTCCACAGCCCTGGATTTATGTTTAGGAACACTTGTTCAAAACTGTAAGGCAGGTGTAGACCAAGTCAAATGAAATACAGCTTCAATCAGCACACCGGACGGCGACGGCCATGGAGTATCTAAAACTACTCTTTATTCATTTCCTTTAAAAACAACACACCTAACGCATTTCACGCGCAGTTAGTCAAAGGCATGTGTAGACCAAGTACATACTTTTGTAATCGTAGTCTTCTTTCTCTTCAGTAATTCATAGGACACAACATTGGTTTCATGGCAGAATTTCTAGAGAGGAATCGCAAACTATCATTAAGCAACAGGGGCTTGTGGATGGGTAAGAAACTCTTATGGCTGATAAATTACTAACAAAATATTAAACTATATATGTATGATTTGATACATAATTGTTTAGTTGTACATTTGAATGTGAAATATGGTAGATATTAGCAGACACCTTTTGACCCGTGGCCAGTATGTTTAGTTATTGCGCTATCTGGCTATTCTGTTATATCGTTTGTTCTACCTGGTTAAAGAAGTCAGGCAGTATGATCAAAATAAGCAATTAATCTGATCAAGCTGATGCTGTAACTGTCTGTTCAGCTACACTTCTCTTCGCCTGCATACAAAATACAGGTGGAGAGAACCGGACAGTACACCACGTGTGTGGCCTAAATATGTTTTCTTACTTTCACACTGTAAATTGTATCATTGGAACTACTACTGGCAACATTGCTAGGTTGATTTTCATGACCTTTTGTTTAAAAAAAAAAAAAAAAAAAAAAGCTTTATCTGTGAGCAAAAACAGGAGGAACTGCTGTATCTCTCTTGGCAACAGAGCAGCTCTTAGTGGGTCTTGCACATGGACATTTTTCTGTGCACATTCTAAGCATGTGAAAATGCAAATATTGTGTCCATGTGCCTTTTTTAAAAACTACATGCATTTTTGTGAGTTCCAAACACAAGCCTCTATATGTCTTTTATTGCATCAAGTGCAAAAAGAAATGCCTGTGTGAGCCCTTACACATGTATTAATGCAGAGAATAAAGTTCTGTATGCTCTATATGTCAATTTATGAGATGCCTGTGCGGTAGTTATGTTTTTATTCCCCCTACATCCACAGCATATTGGACCAAGTATTAAAGGAGAACTAAAGCCTAACTAAAGAAGTAGCCTAGAAATGTTTAACATTATGGGGCACATTTACTAACCCACGAATCCGAATTGGAAAAATTCAGATTGGAAAACGAACATTTAACTTTGCGATTTTTTTTCGGCGCCTTTACGTCTTTTCGGAAATTGTCGCGACTTTTTCGTTACCAATACGATTTGCACGAAAAAACGCGAGTTTTTCGTAGCCATTACGATGCGCCCGTATCTTGTCGCGACTTTTTCGTATTGAGCGCTCGTAAGCGGCGGGCGAAACTTTCAGACTTAGCATGATTTTGAAAGCCTCCCATAGGACTCAATGGCACCCTGCAGCTCCAACCTGGCCCAAGAAAAGTCACCATATTGAAGCTTGAATGAATCCGAATCTTTCGTACTCAGCGCGAAGGCTACGAAAAAGTTGCGGCTTTTCGCGCAAGTAGTAACGCTACGAAAAAATCGCCAGATTTTGCGCAACATTCGGAATGGCAACGAAAAAGTCGCAACAATTTTCCGAAAAATCGCCAAATACCGATCATTACGAAAAAAACGCAATCAGACGCATTCGGCCAGTTCGTGAGTAAGTAAATGTGCCCCTATGTGTTGGGCTTCTGTACACTAGCCCAAGGCAATCACAGCTCTTAAGCAGTGAAGATCTGTGCCCCCAAAGATGTCCCCAGTAGCCCCCCATCTATTTTTGCTGATTCACTGCACATACTCTGTACTGCTGTCACTAACTGAGCTTTGGGGCCGATGCACAATATACTGTATATATAGAATATAAATGTCATAGATTTTATTAATACAGATAATTACTACATGGCAGCTTAGAAACCAGTACAACTAGCATCAGAATATAATAATCAGCCCAGTAGCATCAACTTATATTACAGACCAAGCACATTGGTCTGGATCATTTGGCTTAGTGGCTGCCCAGAGCACAAAGAGCATGTGAGTGTCACTCAACAGCTGCTCAGAATCTGATGCTTAAGGGCTGTGGCATACGGGGAGATTAGTCGATGCGCGACAAATCTCCCTTGTCGCGGGTGACTAATCTCCCCGAATTGCCATCCCACCAGCTAGAATTTAAATCCCTGGTGGGATGGCAGATTGGAACAATCTTTATTTAAGTCTTTTTTGTTTCTGTTTAAGAGCGAAGACACACAGGGTGATTAGTTGCAGCGACTTTTTAAAAAGTCTGTGGCGGCAACTAATTGCAGCAACTTTTCGGTCATAGATTAAAATAGAAGTCACTGCGACTGAACACCCACAAATTTTTGCTATGTAGATTAGTCAATACAACTTTTACAAAAAAAAAAAAAAAAAGTTGCGACAACTAATCAACTCATGTGTCTTCACCATAAGTCCATGAAGATTTGTAAAAAACTGGTAAGACCATGAAGAATTTGTGTTTTTTGTGTTCTTTTCGTTTTTTTGTTTTTTTTTTTGTTCTGCGTTTTAATTCGTTTGTGCTTTTTCGAATCAGGTCTTTTAATAAATGACTAGACATTTATGGTTTTAGAAGAAATTATTTTAATTGTGGTTTTGAAAAACTCTAAAACCAAGGAAATCTGTAATAAATATGCCTCCACGTGTACTTTTCTCACTTTAGTTAGCTACTCTACAAACTTTTTTCTTATTTCAGGCTTTTCCTTTTAAGAGACAGCCAGAGCAACCCAAAGGCATTTGTGCTTACACTGTGTCATCACCAGAAAATAAAGCATTTCCAGATTTTACCAGTAAGTTAATTAATGCACAAATTTCAGATGTTTTTATAACTTATATAGTGCCAGAGAGGTTTACAGAAAAGGGTGCCCGAGGGGGCATTTTCACAAGATTATGCAATTAAACTTATTTTAGTTGACTTTAGTTCAAATGTATATTTTTACGTTTTGTCACCCAATCTGTAGTTAGCTTAGCAGTTGAATGGCCAGCAACAAGGGGCATTTAAACACCAGAAAATACCTTGCTTTCAATACTGAGATTCGCCTCTGCTCAAAAATCGTATTATCGTTCAAAAGTGACTTCATATGCAATGCAGAGGCTATTTTCATTATCCTTATGGCAGTGTATTTTTTGGAGTTTGTAGACGAACTTTGTGTGTCATTGCCCTACAAGTTTTTAAAGCATATGTCTTGCATCTGCCGTTCTGTCATGATTGGTACATATCTGGTTTGTATTAGCTTTTTAGTTTTGACCACTTTTTCATGGTTTCATTTGCATGTTAGATACCAAAGAATGTTGAAGGTTCCTTGCCTCTAAATTAATAAATATCATACTAACTGTAATTGTTACATTTGTTAGGTGTAAAATAAACTATGCATAACTTCTAAATGTGTGTGTTTTTTTTATAGTGCGAAGATGATGGTCAGCTATTTTTCAGCCTTGATGATGGGAATACCAAATTTATGGATCTAATACAACTTGTTGAGTTTTATCAGCTAAACAAAGGTGTCCTGCCCTGCAAGCTCAAACACCACTGCATTAGAGTGGCCTTATGACCTCAGGCATAGACTATAGGGATGGTCTTGGCTTGGGTGGGAAGAAGGCATGTTTTAACATGCACCTTGTGACTCTGATGTAAGCAGCTGGTGCCAACTCATCATTATTCTCTGGTTTAAAATAGGTCTACAAGGAGTTGTCATGTTCCATTGTCCCCAGTGGCAAAGCTGGGTGTGTTGACTGAAAAAAATTAAGCAAACACCTGCAATCATTTTTAGGCTGGGTTGTTCACCAGTTAAAAGTGTTGATCAATACTGCAAGTTGGGTTGGCTAGAAATGGGAATTAGTTTAGCAAGTGGGTAGGTGTGAATAAGGACTATTGCCCTGGAGTAATCTTGACAATAAAGACTGGTCTGTTTACTTTTTTTATTTTTAAATTGAAATACATTTTGCACTCCTGGATTACGGCCTTTAAAAAAGAGCTGGTGCGGCATTTTTTAATTCATGCAGCAGATAGCTTGCTGTAATGTGTGAATTGCAACAGCCTAAAAGGATTATGGGGAAAAATCAAGATGTTTCTAAGAAGGCTTTGTGCTCCTGTCACCTGCATGTATCTTTCTGAAAGCTCTTCTGGAGATTGGATAAAGCCCTAGATTTCCTCTTACTCTTTACTTACCAATAAGCGAAGTGGCTGTTAAATGTCTGTCCTAATAAGCTTGAGTCTGTAAGTGATAACTATGCATAAATGTTTGAACTACAGTTTTACTCTACCTTAAATACACCTATTGTATTCATCAGGAAATGACATGGTTTTCAGACAAAATATGGTTAAATAGTCACAGGCTGTATTTTTGTGAAACATTTCAATTGTCTACCTAGAGTAACAAATTTTCTTCTCTGTATCCATCATCTGTATATTTTTTTTTCTTTAACAAACACTTCCTTGGTCTAAAGGAAGATAAAATAAATACAGTACTCGTCTGGAAATAGGAATTTAACATACCATGACCGTTTTCTGTGGTCTTGAGCTAAGCTGCTTTTGTGTTTAGTTCTGTCCATAGAAGGGCTATAAAATAGTTAAAAGTCGGGGTTTTGTACCTAGGGATCACTCCTGGTACAAGCAGAAGCTTTAGTGATTCGTATCAGCTGTAATTTCCAACAACAATTTAGAAACACTGTATTCTGGATTAAGGAACACATTCTGTCATACCGTTTTTCATGTAAAGTCTGCATATAAAATGAAGAAACTTGATTTTATGTTTTAGTTTTGTTTTTTTTCTGTATATAATGTTTTGTGTGTGTTTTATTATTTAAATTTTAACTCTGAATATGTTAAATGCTCCACAGACACGGGCAATGCTTTCACTGAGAACATTTAAGCAGCCAGTGGAACCAGCAATGCATTGCCCTATAACTGGGCTCTCCAAATGGAGACCTGTCGGCTGGATGTGACCGTCCAAGGCATTTTTGTGCTCAGCCTGCTTAGAGGCTTAACTGACATCTTTGAATGTCACTTAAATATAATTGGCCTGCTACATATAAAAAGTTGGTCAGCACTACCTAAAATGTGCCCTTAGCATCCTTTTCCCTGGCTGTAAAAGTGGCGGTGTGCCATTTCTTATGTAGTCAGTAATACTGCATTAATGCCCAAATATGTTAAGTCTTTTCACCTCATGTGTGGAGCATTAGTTGCCTCACCTGTGACAAGCAGCATTTTGTTTAATTGATTGCTTTGCATCACCGTTCCCTATTCTGTTTTTGCAAACTTCAATTTCCCCCAATAAAAAAAATATTAAGTGACCGTCCCTGGGTCACTTAGTGTATCTGTGCCTACATCTGTGGATTGGTATGTCCTATGATAAGAGACCTCTTTGTCTTTTTGTAATCCATATGTAAAACGCATCTTATTAAAAGGTCTGTAAACAACCAGTTGAAGGTTTGTTTGCTTGAGATTTTGAAAGATAGAGTTTTTAAAAAACCTACATATACAGTACAGTATATACATCTCTTTTAAAGTGATGTAAAAGATGGCCTGAATTTTGATCCTCTACGTAGAGCACTGGAAGCATGGATTGTAAGGGTTGGCATCCTACCTGCACATAGGCAAGGAATGTGTCGTGTGTGAGAACAAGAGGAGATATATACAAAATATGTGAATATTTAAAGGAGGAGTAATCCCTTTCCACATTTTATAACTATCTATGTCCTAAAAGGTATTCTTACCCTAAGGGCAACTTTGTTTTAAAGCACGTTCAATTTTTTTTTTCTTTTTCCGATAATTTGCTTTTATAAAAAGTATTGTTTAATGCTGTCCTGGGCCACCATTTTGAATTTCTGCTTTTTGAGCTTCTCTTTGCCCTTCAGGTATTGCAGCACCTGTGAAGCTGTGGAGGTGATATGTGTGTGTGTGTGTATACATAATTTTGGCTAGCACCCCGCAGAATATTGAGCCTTGGAGTGCGGACACCATTTGGATTGCTATATATACAGGTCCTTTTCAAAAAATTAGCATATTGTGATAAAGTTCATTATTTTCTGTAATGTACTGATAAACATTAGACTTTCATATATTTTAGATTCATTACACACAACTGAAGTAGTTCAAGCCTTTTCTTGTTTTAATATTGATGATTGTGGCATACAGCTCATGAAAACCCAAAATTCCTATCTCAAAAAATTAGCATATCATGAAAAGGTTCTCTAAATGAGCTATTAACCTAATCATCTGAATCAACAAATTAACTCTAAAAACCTGCAAAAGATTCCTGAGGCTTTTAAAAACTCCCAGCCTGGTTCATTACTCAAAACCGCAATCATGGGTAAGACTGCCGACCTGACTGCTGTCCAGAAGGCCATCATTGACACCCTCAAGCAAGAGGGTAAGACACAGAAAGAAATTTCTGAACAAATAGGCTGTTCCCAGAGTGCTGTATCAAGGCACCTCAGTGGGAAGTCTGTGGGAAGGAAAAAGTGTGGCAGAAAATGCTGCACAACGAGAAGAGGTGACCGGGCCCTGAGGAAGATTGTGGAGAAGGACCGATTCCTGACCTTGGGGGACCTGCGGAAGCAGTGGACTGAGTCTGGAGTAGAAACATCCAGAGCCACCGTGTACAGGCGTGTGCAGGAAATGGGCTACAGGTGTTGCATTCCCCAGGTCAAGCCACTTTTGAACCAGAAACAGCGGCAGAAGCGCCTGACCTGGGCTACAGAGAAGCAGCACTGGACTGTTGCTCAGTGGTCCAAAGTATGTCATTCGGAAATCAAGGTGCCAGAGTCTGGAGGAAGACTGGGGAGAGGGAAATGCCAAAATGCCTGAAGTCCAGTGTCAAGTACCCACAGTCAGTGATGGTCTGGGGTGCCATGTCAGCTGCTGGTGTTGGTCCACTGTGTTTTATCAAGGGCAGGGTCAATGCAGCTAGCTATCAGGAGATTTTGGAGCACTTCATGCTTCCATCTGCTGCAAAAAGCTTTATGGAGATGAAGATTTCATTTTTCAGCACGACCTGGCACCTGCTCACAGTGCCAAAACCACTGGTAAATGGTTTACTGACCATGGTATTACTGTGCTCAATTGGCCTGCCAACTCTCCTGACCTGAACCCCATAGAGAATCTGTGGGATATTGTGAAGAGAAAGTTGAGAGACACAAGACCCAACACTCTGGATGAGCTTAAGGCCGCTATTGAAGCATCCTGGGCCTCCATAACACCTGAGCAGTGCCACAGGCTGATTGCCTCCATGCCACGCCACATTGAAGCATTCATTTCTGCAAAAGGATTCCCGACCAAGTATTGAGTGCATAACTGAACATAATTATTTGAAGGTTGACTTTTTTTGTATTAAAAACACTTTTTTTTTATTGGGCGGATGAAATATGCTAATTTTTTGAGATAGGAATTTTGGGTTTTCATGAGCTGTATGCCACAATCATCAATATTAAAACAAGAAAAGGCTTGAACTACTTCAGTTGTGTGTAATGAATCTAAAATATATGAAAGTCTAATGTTTATCAGTACATTACAGAAAATAATGAACTTTATCACAATATGCTAATTTTTTGAAAAGGACCTGTATATATTTATATCAGGGGTGGGCAAACTTTTTGGCTCAGGGGCCACATTGACTTACAAACGGCCCGGGCTGGACCAGTGTTATGCCCAGGGCCGCCATTAGAAATCACGGGGCCTCTCAGCTCCCACCCAGCATCCTGCAGCTCCCCACCCCAGCATCCTTCAGCTCACCCCCAGCATCCTCCAGCTCCCCCCTCAGGATCCCACCCAGCATCCTCCAGCTCCACTCCCCAGCATCCTCCAGCTCCACTCCCCAGCATCCTGCAGTTCCCCCCAGCATCCTTCAGCTCCCCCCTCAGCATCCTGCAGCTCCCCCCAGTGTTCTTCCCATCATCCTCCTCCCACCAGCTCCCCCCCCAGCGACCTACAGCTTCCTTTGGCTCCATCCTCCAGCGACCTCCTGCGGCTGTGTCAGTCCCCCGGCTCCCGCTGCATCTGAAGTTTTATACGGTTGCGCTCCGGGCTTTCTGACGTCACGCGCACACACGGGGCGCAACCAATCAGGAGTCAGCGGGCCGGATTAAAAAGGTAAATAGGCCGGATGTGGCCCGCGGGCCGTAGTTTGCCCACCCCTGATCTATATAGATGGATATATATATATATATAGATTTAATGTACTACAAAATTATTGGCCAATGTACCCGTTCACTTGCCAACAAACTTTGGGGGGGGGAGTGGGGTGGTATTTTACGTTGAATCTGCTGTTTTGTACAAGAAAACATTGTCCTCTTGCTTGCATATTTTTTTTACTGGCATATTTGGGGGGGGGGGGGGGCGCAAAACCATTTCTTTTATAGGTCACATGAAAACTTTAAAATTAAATTTTTTCATTAACATTACAAAATGCTCTTGCACAATAGCAAGATATGATAATACTCCCCTTTTATTTAATGATCTTTATGTCTGTTTTAATGGGGTTATGTAAGAAAAAGCACCAAGTTTGCACAGGAGCAGTAACCAATAGCAACCAATGAGCAGTTAGAATTTACTGGTCACCTGTTTAAAAGCTTATTGGTTGCTATGGGTTACTGCTAATGGGCAGATCAAGTGTCTTTTATTATTTATGTTTGTTCTTTCATTATTATTATTATGTTAGGTGTTAATAGTAACCTCTCTGTTCCAGCCTATTTCTGGATATCAACTCTGAGGTTAAGTACCTGGTGTTTTTCTGCTGATAAAAAAGCACCAGTGACTGCCTCCATACTGCCAATAGGGTTGCCACCTGGCTGGTAAAAACATTATTTGATGACAATGCTATTAATAGGTAAAACATACAAATATGAGAAGGTAAGTTTTTTTTTTTTTTGTTTTGTTTTTTTTCCAGGAAAGTTGCCAACCCTAACTGCCAATGCTGTTTGATTCAAGTGCCACCACTTGTCACAGTACATACAGGGCTGGTTTTGTTTTAGAAAGGCTTCTGTGTACTTTGTCTGAAATCCACATATTTGCACAGTGGTAGATGGTTGCAATTGAAGTTTATAACAGGGACTGTATCAAGTGGTCACTGGTGTTTCTTTGCTGGCAGAGGATTGGCCATGTCCTTTAGCATTGTAAGTGGCATGTGGGGTATTTCTACATCCTAATCACAGACTGCTTTCTGATAAAATCATATTTAGTAACGTCAAACCCAGAGTTGTGTTTGGGTGAAAATTAGTTGTGCGTGATTTAAGCTTCTCAGTGAAAATTTCTGTGGGAAGTGATCCGAGGTGTGTAGTGGGCAGTTTGACTAGGGCATATTGACCAGGAGTTTGTGAAACTAAAGGTCTGTTCTCCATTTCCTGACAAGTACCAGCAATTTAGTTCACTTCTAAACATACTTTTGGCATGTTGCAAAGGAAATCCAAGAAATATGGGTCTATAATCATACTAAAAGTTAATTGTAAGACTTTTTTTGGCTGAAGCTGGCAGTGTCAATATGTTTGTAGCATATAGTGGATGCTTCCCTTTCTTTTGCCTGGTGCAGTTTTTTTTCAGTAACTAGAACTGTTCTCGAAGTACTTAAACTCAATGAGCATGTTGCATTATCAGTATTGTGTGTGAATATTTGAATGCTGCTCTGACACCTGTTCAATCAAAAAAATTGTGGCGTTGACTAAAATGTGAAAAACAATGCTGGTAATACTTTTGAGTTAAAATCATTCAATGCCAGGCTCATATTTTTCTGTTGAGTCTCAGGGGTGTATGTTTTAATATTGGAGACAAACATCACTGATGATGTTGCTGCTAGCAACCAATCAGCAGCTAGATTTGAACGGTCACCTATAAAAATACAGATCTGATTGGTTGCTATTGGCAACATCACCAGTGATGATTGTCTTCAGTGTTAATAAATACACCCCTTAGAGCATATCACACCCCTTAGAGCATATAACAGTTCATGGGTCGGTGGGTTGATATTAGACCCTTTGCATGTAAAAGATAATCTTGCATCTGTTGTTTAATTCTGCTTGACAGAGTGTATCTAGATACATTACAAAATACCATTTTGGATGTGCTTTTTACTGGCCGGTCTGTACAGAAGTCATTGCTTTCTTTAAAAGAATTTAGGAAATCCTTCACCTGGTCATGGTATAGGGAATAATGTGAACCCTATTGTAAAAATGTTATGATTTACAAAGGAGTTCTTTGATATTCAGAAAGGGGTATAGAAAAGACCTTAAAGCTCTACAGTTCTTAAAGGCAAGGGCACATGTAACGCCCTCTCCATCGGGTGACAAAGCATCTAAAAATAACTTTTGATACAGAAGATTAGGCACTTTACATGCAGTATTAATGGAAACAGAAACTGATCTTTATACACCTTGATCAGTACTTACAGCACTATGGGTGACTAAATGGGATCTAGTAAAGTAGATTCAAAGCTGTGGATTGTTTCACTTTATTAACTGCCTTCCCCTTTCCTGCAGCCCTTTATACTATGGCAGTGAATAGGCCAACAGGAGGTGTGTGAGCAAAGCTGTAATGAAAAAAAATGGCACAGCATATAGTACAGATATGGGATCCCTTACCCAGAGACCTGTTATCCAGAAAGCTTAAGGCTAATGCCAGACGTGGCGTTTGGCGTATATTTTTGGCAAGCCGAAAATAGCACCATACGCCTCCTACCTGTGCCTGCACCCGAATGAATGAAATACGCTCGGGTGCTGGCACATGTAGCTGATATCCGCCAAACAAAGTGAGACTTCATATCTTCAGCGGATATCGGCTAAATGTGCCTGCAACTGAGTGTATTTCATTCGGGTGCAGGCACAGGTAGGAGGCATATGACGCTATGTTCAGCAAGCGATTTTCAGCTTGCAGAAAATATACGCCAAACGCCATGTCTGGCATTAGCCTCAAATTATGAGAAGGTTATCTCCTACATTAGAGTCCATTAGAAGCAAATAATTTAACTTTTTAAAAATGTCCTTTTTTTCTGTCATAATAAAACACTAGCTTGAAAGTCATCTTAACTAAGCTGCACAAATCCATATTGGAGGGAAAACTCTCCTACTGGGTAGGAGATCCAAATTACAGGAAGGCTTATCTGGAAAGCCCTAAATCCCAAGCATTCTGGATAATAGATTGTATGCCTGTACTGCAAAATACAACACAACATGAACCCCCTTATCCATAATAATCCAGACTTATTTGGATCACCATCCTTTTACTCTGCTACAAATCTTTAAACATTAAATAAACCCAACAGAATTGTTTTGCCATCAATATGGATTCATGCAGCTTAGCTGGGTATAAAGTACAAGGTACTGTTTTATTATGGAGAAAAAGGAAAATCGCTTTCAAAAATAAGAATCATTTGCTTAAAATTAACTCTGAGCCTTCCTATAATTCACTGCTCTCTGGTTAACAGATTTCTGGATCATGTATCATATACTTAGTAGGTAAGTGAAATAACTTGACTTTCCTGGGCTCCCCTTCTCTACGTTCTAACCACAAGCCTATTGCCCTAGTGCATGTGATTGTATGTATTGAACAGCACAGGTGCTGGCATTAAAGAGATACTGACACCAGAAATGAAATCTTTTTTTTTACATCTGTCATAACATTGTCTTTGCAAGAACTTTATTATTTTGCCATAAAAGTATTTGCCTGATGCGTTTACATTACCTGTCTGATTCCCTATGTTCTTTTAAGAGGGGGCGGCCATATTTGTCCGTTTGCATTGGAAGCTATACCGGGCAGGCTAAGAAGGGACAGTCAGGTTGTCAAAACAGTCAGGTTTAGGAATTTCAAGTAACAATTACTACAAAAGCAAACCTGTTGGCGAAAAACCATCAACATGACCTATAGGTAACTTTTTATGTAGATTCATATTTTGAAAGGCAGTTTTTTCGTGTCAGTATCACTTTAAATAATGCACTGGGGGGCAGGGGATATGGGTCTTTACCAGGATGCCCCTGAAGTTGCCGGTTCTGGTCGTGTCTAGTTACTCTTCTGCCCACTACCCTATTCATTTATCCCTGAATAAGGAGTTTTCTTATTCCTAAGGCACAAAGGGAAATGGGTTGATTGCCATTAAATCATCTTGTTTACCTTTGAATTAACTACAGAGTAATATTCTAAGAGTTTGCAATTGGTCTTCATTTTTTATGTGTTTTTTTTAGTTATTTAGCTTTTTGTTCAAGTAACAATAACATTGTAGCCTCACAGAGCTATATGGGCAGCCAGGGTCAGTGACCCCCACTTAAAAGAGTCATAAGAAGGCAAATAATTAAAAAAACTATTAAAAATTTTTTTTTTTAAAAATGGCCACTTCAAATGTTGCTAAGAATTAGCCAATCTATAACCTACCTAATGTTAACTTGAAGGTGACTTATCCAATTAATTTGCCCAAAAAAGGAAGGGGCCAATATCAATGTAGTATATAGTAGTATATGTTGTGCTTTTGGACTACAAATTTTGTAATGCTCTTTATCCCATAATGCAGCCTGCGTTTCAAAATCTAGTTTAAATGTATGTGTATGTATGCCTTTCCTCACACTGTGATAATATGTGCCTTTGTGGACCACTTTTTTAAATGTAATTCAGGGAACCTGAGCAGGGATTTGGGGGTATTGTATTTATATTGCTGTGGTATATGCAGCTTGATACATAAAGTCTGAGCTATGGTTTAAAGGTAAACAAATACATTATTTGGTACTGAGTACTTTATAAACGCATCCTCTGATCAAGTTTGTGTACAATATGAACATGTAAGGCACGCAAGTTTGTTCGCTGCTCACTTAAATCTGTAGGCCAAAGCACAATTAGACTATTCTCATATTTTTACTAATTCAGTGCTTTAGATTACAATATGCTATTGATTTTAATTTGGGGCATATTTTTGTCAGTCTTTGCTGCATTATTATTGGTCCCCTATTCCTCTGTTAAGCCTTCTCCAGCTATCCATGTCCACCCTTACACTTAGAGGTTCTGCATACCAGTTTATTCACAAAAGAGAGCTCACTGCAGAAAAATTCACCTACTTTCTATTCTTTGAAAATTTCCATTCATTCAGGTCATGGTATATCTAGTATAAGTAAATCTAAAGCAACTGGACTTGTTTGTAGACATTTTCCTACCCATGTGAGCATCGTCTTCAGTTCAACTGATAAATCTGCTCTGATAAGTTGCAAAACGTCTTCAATGTAGTGAAACATCTTCATTGATTACTTAGCAAGTCCAGTTGGTTTAGATTTACTTATACTAAATACACTTTCTATTCATTCTTGTGGAATTTTTAGAAGCATATTTATTCACCATTTCATCAATACACCTTTAAAAATCCCATAGGAATGAATAGAGAGTGGGTGAATTTATGAAAAAATATTAAAAACTTGACAAAACTCTTATTAAAAAAAAAAGTCACAATTTAGAATTTAGCTGGAAAACTTGAAATAAAAAATATCTTGAATTATCCACTGCTACTCCTGTTGATTTCTACATGAGCTTGCCAGCTTTTTGATGCTGAATTTTTATAGGTGTTTGAATTTTTTGCACTTAATAATTTTCAAATTTTTGGTTGAATAACTCGAATCGGCAATTTTTGCCGTAAAAATATAAACATATTGTATATAAATCTGCAGGGGCGAGGTGGCCGACCGGTTTGCCCCACCCCTGGTCCCAGTTAATTGTGCATGTGCAGATGATGAAGTAAAGAGGAGCCACAGATAGTCCTCACTTTGCACAGACAATAGGAAGGAGGTCCCATGTAGGCTCTCTCTCTTTGGCCATGGGCTAATCAGGCAGAGTGTGTACCAGCCTGTGTATGGCTGTGTGTGTGCTGAAAAGGAGTCAAACATCTCTAAATCTTTGCTTACTTTTATAGTTAACAGCAATACTAGTTTCTTATTTTTCACATTCAACATGAATCTGAATATGGATACAGCTTCTATTATACATACATCAAAGCTTTCTGCAAAGGAAAACATTGGAAATATCTAGAACACAGAAACATTTATAGGAGGACATTTAATGTGTGCTCGCTGCCTACTGGAGGCTCTGTTTGACAGTACACCTGGGTTTTAATCAACCAAAACTTGCTTTGAAGACAGAAATTCAAAAATAAGCACTTGCTTTGAGACAGGGAGCAACATCCAAAGAGTTAATAAGCAATATGTTGCTCCCAAGCCACTGGTTGGGGGTCGTTGCCATAAGAGCCATTAAACAAGCATAGCAGTGGCAGGCACTTTATTTTCCATAACCTTTAGTAGCCCAGAGACATGTGGCTATACTTATCCAGTATGGTAATCACCTGAAGGTGTATGTTCATATGGTTTTCAGGTGTCACATGAAAATGCTTACAGTTTTAGGCTTTTGGGGTCCTGCATCTTGGGCAACTTAATTTGCAGGCAAAGCATTGAAAATTATTATATGTATATAATAAGCATGATTTATGGGAAACTATATGGTACTGTACTAGTCATATTCAAAATCAGCTTTCCATGCGTAATAAATGATGATGACCTATCATTTGACAAAACTAGATTTCCCGTAAATGTTCAGAAACATATTTTCTTGAAATGTAAGTTGGAGCTATATAGGTGTTTGAAAAAGCTGCCAAAAAACAGCAAATTGAATTTATACAATCAGTGTTCTTTAATGGCACTCAGTAACACCTTGCAGTCACCAGTAACATGGGTTAAATGGAAACTGGCTTAGTGCTCATGGAATGTAGCAATTTCTGATACAAACTTGAACTGTTGTGGGTATAATAACTTAATCTTGTTGGTTACCTAGGGTTTAACTCTGTGTCTGTATTTATGGAACAAAATGTCTCCTGACCGTAACTGTGCATATAGGGTGGAGAGATTATTGGTTGGTCTGGTCAAGTTAATTGCTGTGTGTGAGGGGAACTGATGGAGGCCTTATAGTGGTAATATAGTGAATGTTATATCTATACATAATGCAACATGCTCATATTATAGATTGTGTTAATGCTTCTAGGAAAGACTGCAGCACTTATTTTTAAGATGTAAGTATGAACTTCAAGCCTGTTTTAAGTTTTCCTCTCCTGTCATTGATTTGATAACTTCCTGTAACAACTGATGTATTGCAAAGTATTGGCTACTTTAGGGAAATGTAAACCTTCAAAATAAATGAAAAGTTGCTCAGAGTACTATTCTAATTATGTCTGCAATTTACATTCATTTTTTTGAAGAGCAAATTAGATTCCAAGAAATTAGGAACAAGATAAACTTCTAATAGAGTGAATCTCTATTGTTTGTTTGTTTTTCGCTCCTTTTTCTAAAAAATATGAGTCCGAAAACTGACCAGGTAGTGCTGTTAATACAAAATTTATTATACTGTTTTAGAAGTCTGCATTTAAATAGCATTCTGAGCAATACAGACTGTTTAACGATCTACATTTCCTTTAAAGGTTTGCTTTTTCATGTTTGTGAATGAAATGAGATTTTCTGTGCTGTAGTTTGTTAGGTTTGATTCTTTTCATGAGAAAATAAACTATTTCAATAAGCTTAGCCTGCTCAAAAGGAATAAAAAATAGACTGAAGGAACAGTTCAATCTATTTTTGTATTTAAATGAATGTAATGGGAATGCTCAGGATTGTTTGTCTGTTTTTATAGGTTTCTAAATACATTGTGTAGCATTCTTGAATACGTCCAAGTCTTTTTTTAGTTAATAGTACTCATAGAAATGTAAAGTGTTAAAGTAGTTTATAGAACAGAATATTTTTATTTGATCCTTGAATTGTGCCCCCCCCCCCCATTTTTTTTTTCCCAAATGTTTCATTTCTGCACTAAATGCCTGGAAGTCTGACCAATCAGTGCACCCTTCCAGGGACAAGTTTTGTGCTTAGTTTATAACAAATTAGCAACTTTGATGGTAGTGTTAGACACACATGGCAATGATGATTAGGGTTTTATTGGTGAGCCTTCAGAGCTTTGCCTTACAGCAGTGAGTTGCTCATTGTAACACACAGTTTTTTGGTTTTGGTTTCAAATTCTAACAATGTTACCAGAAACAGTGGTTTAAAATGGCAAAAGGAGTTGATGGTTAAATGTTTTTATAAGCCTACCAAAGCCATTTTTGGGTTGAAGCCCTGGGATTTGCTGTGGGCTTCTGCCTATTCCAATCAAGACATTAATGGTATTTGAAGACCCTGTTTCATTATTACAGATATCACAATGCAAGCTTTTATTGACTGTAATATGGAGAATAAGTTATCAGGGAATGCAAAAGATGTTAACTTAAGACAAACCATTTGAATCGGTATGCTTTGCTTCATACTGTATATAGCTTTTTGGCTTGTGAACCTAATTGTAATCAGGTATTTTTGTACAAATAAGGGACTGAAATTCTGTTACTTGTAATTTAGAAATAAACTACATTGCATTTATGTTGGTAGTGATTCTTCTATTTTCAATTTCCCACAGAGATCACATGACAAAAAGCAATGCTCATTGTACAGTGCACACACAAATTGTGGCCAGGGCCGATTTAAGGCTTTGGTGGGCCCTGGGCAGAGATACAGTTGGTGGGCCCCCTGGCCCCGCCCCTAGCCACACACCCCCGCCCCTGGCCACACACCCCCATGCCACACCCCCGATCATGCATTAACAAACTGATCCCCACATTGCCATCACCATAGGATGCAGTTACACACACTGTTATGATAAAAGGAAAACAAATGCAACCATACTTAGAACCTTTACTGATTGTATAGTCAGTTAGAAAGCTTTAATATTTTGGTACACACAGGGCATGTTACAGTAGTTATGATCAAGCTGAAAAGAACATTAACACTAGAACATATTTTCCATTTCTTACAAGTTTTAAAGAAGGCGTAATGAAGAATATGGAGGCAACCTTGCAAAACTACTACTATTTTGTGTACACACAGGGCATGTTGCAGTAGTTATGATCAAGCTGAAAAGAACATTAATACTAGAACATATTTTCCACTTCTTACAAGTTTTAAAGAAGGCGTAATGAAGAATATGGAGGCAACCTTGCAAAACTACTACTATTTTGTGTACACACAGGGCATGTTGCAGTAGTTCTGATCAAACATTAAAGGGACATTAACATCAGAACATGGTTTCCATTTTTTACAAGTTTTAAAGAAGACATAATGAAGAATATGGATGCAACCAGGGAAAACAACTATTGTGTGTACACACTGGGCATGTTGCATTAGTTCTGATCAAGCTCAAAAGAACATTATCAGAACATGGTTTCCATTTTTTAAACGTTTTAAAGAAGATGTAATGAAGAATATGGAGGAAACCTTGCAAAACTACTACTATTTTGTGTACACACAGGGCATGTTACAGTAGTTCTGATCAAACATTAAAGGGACATTAACATCAGAACATGGTTTCCATTTTTTACCAAGTTTTAAAGAAGACATAATGAAGAATATGGATGCAACCAGGCAAAACTACTATTTTGTGTACACACTGTCAAGCTTAAAGGAACATTACTCCTGAATAAGTAATGAAGAATTAAATTTTTGGCATTTTCACAAACAGATAAGTAATGAAGAAGAATATGGACGTAACCATGCAAAACCGCTATTTTTTGTACACACTGGGCATTTTGTATTAGTTGTGATAAAGCTTAAAAGGAACATTTACAGAACAGTGCTGCAAGTCTAAAACTTTCTCCTGGACTTTTGTATTGCAAAGGAATGTACAAGATCACTGAAATCCAAACTCTGTACAATATCATTTTCTATTGCCATAAGAGTTAAAGCGTTAAGATGCTGTTCTTGCATTTGGGAGCGTAATTCTGATTTTATAAATTTAAGTTTAGAGAAAGTGCACTCTCCCCCAGCTACAGAGACATGTAATGTTAAGTATATGCAATTTCCACATTTGGGTAGACAGATATAATGTTTTTTTCTCGCAAAAATTTGCTGAGGTAAAGGCTATTTTGAATAACACTAGTAGTGGAATGAAAGGACTACAGTAAGCTCTGAAATGCAACAACTTCATCTGAAAATGTGAGCTCCAAATCACTTGGATATGCCTGTTGAAGATTGAATGCATTTGTTCTCAACAAATCTAGCTTTCTAAAAGCAAGATCATCTAGGAATCCAAATCGATTATCCAATGATGTGTATGCTTTTATTCTTTCCTGAAGACAGGTGACAAGTGTGTCAATTATGATATTGAATGATTCCACTTTGAACTTTTTAGAGCCTTGAAGAACAACATTTCCTTTTTCCTTCTCATCAAAAAAGGCTTTCCGTTTACGAAGCCTGATGGTCTCAAAATTACTGTTGGGCATGAGAAATGAAGCATCAGTACAGATCTTCTCAAATTCATCTCTGAGACTTGCAACATATGTTTCCAGGGACCTCAGCATGTTGGTAGCTGTACCAAGGTTTATGGTACTAGACTGTAAGTAAATACTTGTTAAGTTAAATTGCTCCAGAATTCTGTTCCAAAGAATGCACATGATGACGTTTTCCAATTTTTCCATTTTTGTAACTAATGGCTTTGCAAGCTTACGTGTGTCTACATATTCTTCTTCATTACTTTCAATTTTTTTAAACACTGCAGTATGTTGCAGTAGTTCTGAAATAAAGCTTTAACAGCATTTGCATGAGACGACCATCGTGTGTCTCCAAGCTGTTTTAGTGTCAAAACTCTACCTTTCTAATTTGGCTTTAAGTGACCAAGTAGCAATTCCCAGCGGTGTGTAGAACCCGAGAAAAAATCATACAATAGCTGCACAACTGAAAAAAATTCAGCTGCAGTGGGACAGACACTTACAGCTCGCTGGCCAACAAGATTAAGGGAGTGTGCACTGCAAGGCACATATTCAGCTAGTGGGTTCACTTTCTGAATATGAGCCTTTACTCCGTTATTGACCCCTGCAATCTTTGATTGGTATTTTATGTTCTTCAAGAGTCTTTAATATGGTATTTGCCAAAGATGCTCCAGTGTGTGAATGAATTGGTACAAATCGCAGAAATCGCTCTGCTGGTTCACCAGTGCACTTGTTGACAAAGCGAACTGTAAATGTCAGCTGATCTACATGATTTACATCTGGAGTGGAGTCCACACATAAAGAATAATATTTTGCAGATATTATTTCTTTAACAATTTGGTCCTGAACTTTGTGACCCATCATGACAATAATCTCTTCACAGATATTCAAAGACAGATAAGAAGGGTTACCTCACCCTTTGTTACCATGCTTTTCTATGTGTGCAGCTATGAATGGATCAAACTGAGCCAAGTATTCAAGAGACCCAAGGTATACACCATTATTTGGGGAGCCAAATCTTTCTACTGTGCCACGAAAGGGTAAACCATACTGGGAGAGAAATTTCACTGTGGCCACAACACGTCTCAAGACATCTTTCCAATAACACTCCTGGATTTCAAGTGCCTTTTGTACTTCAGAATCAATTCTACCTTGTACATGGCACCTTTTAATATAGGCTTTTACACACCACTGATGTTCTGCACTATTTTCATGGTGTATGAGGCTCTCTGTTGCATGCTTCCAGTCACTAAAGCCATAGTTAGAAAGTGCTGTACTTTTGTTTGAAAAGAGTCGACAGTAAAAACAAAAAATGTTTCCCTCAGAAGGTGAATAGATAATGAAGCTTCTTTGCAGTTTCTCCATTTGGCATTATACGCTCTACCATTTCGCAAGTGAAAGAACGTTTCACACCACCAGAATAACGTCTTTCTGAAACACTGTACTCTCCGGTAAGATTTTTACACATTTCTGGACCATGGCGACACCAATATTCCTGCAGCAAATTTTTATTTTGCTTTGGCCACAAAGCAGGATCAGTAGAAGCCACAACTTTGTCTTGGTCACTATTGGAAATACTTGCTATAGAAGCAGCTGTAGAAGAAGCAACATCATCTATTTCACCAGTTTCAGAACAAATTTGTACATCAATGAATGCAAACTCTGTATCATTTTCTTTGTCTAACTCTGTAATTTCACTCTGCACTATTACATGACATATATCTGTTGTCTCAGACAAAGTTATAACAAACTCATCTTGTGATGTGTGCTTAGGGCTTGCAGTCACTTCAACAATATGCTTAGGGCTTGCAGTCACTTCAACAATATGCTTAGGGCTTGCAGTCACTTCAACAATATGCTTAGGTGTTGCAGTCACTTCAACAATATGCTTAGGTGTTGCAGTCACTTCAACAATATCATTCAAAAGTACATCCTTTTTACTTGATTGAGGTCTTTCAGGAAACTGTGATTTTGCTTTACTTCTGTATTCTGACCAAAAGTGGGTAGCATGCTTTGATATAAGCTGTTGCTCCTTCTTCTTTTTAAAACATTCTTTTCTTTTAAATGCTCCTGACTTGTGTTTTTTAGAATTTGAAGGTGGTGCCATTATTGGACCCCTGCAATTCCAATAAAAATAAATTCAGTATCACATCCTTATTTGTTAAATAAGTCACACATTTCGCTTTTAAAATGTTATTACTAGTCTAGGAAACCAAGTTACCATTCAGGATTGTCATGTTATGTAAGCAAATACTTAAAGAAGGAAAGCTACCAACGTAGTTTATTGCCAATAGATTAGCCATAATAGTACAAGCTAAAACACTATATTTATTCTGTAGTATGCATTACCATACCTGAGTAAACAGCTCTAGAAACTTCTGTTTGTTTAGGAAAGCAGCTGCTATATTAGCTTGGTTTGACATCACTTCCTGCCTCTCCCTGCTCACTCATAGCTCAGATTACAGTTGGGAGAGGGAGAGAGGAGCAAACTGAGCATGCTCACTGTCCAGGACCGGGAGGTTTAACTGAAGGCAGGAAGTCTGATACAGAAGCCCATGTGCATGGCCAAGTTAGCGGTTGGGGGAGAAGGCCTAGGGGTAGCACATTAGAAGGCATAATACAATAAAAAAACAACTGTTTGACTCACTTTGAGTAGATTTTGAAGACACACTGCGTAATTCTTGCATAGAATCATTCAGGCTAGAGGTTTCCTATATGGATCGTGCAGTCTGTGCTTGTGCCAGATTGACAGTAACAGTATGGTACAGACGATTCTGAGAAAGCATATAAATCTGACCTAGGAACAGAAGTGGAATTCCATTACAACCCAAGGCAATTCAAGTTTTTTTAGCATGAAAGGACAAGGAGGTTAAACGGAAGGCAATAAGTCTGATACAGAAGCCCATGTGTATGGCCAAGTTAGCGGTTGGGGGAGAAGGCCTAAGTAAAATCTGAGGTGTAGTACATTAGAAGGCATAATACAATAAAAAACAACTGTTTGACTCACTTTGAGTAGATTTTGAAGACACACTGAGTAATTCTTGCAAAGAATCATTCAGGCTAGAGGTTTCCTATATGGATCGTGCAGTCTGTGCTTGTGCCAGATTGACAGTAACAGTATGGTGGTACAGACGATTCTGAGAAAACGTATAAATCCGGGTAAGAATAGCAGCATCTTTAAATTACCTTTGTGTGATATAGAGTGATATCCTGAAACATTTGGTTTTCATTTTTTATTATTTGTGGTGTTTTGAGTTATTTAGCTTTTAATTCAGCAGCTCTCCTGTTTGCAAATTCAGCAATCTGGTTGTTAGGGTCCAAATTACCCTAGTAACCATGCATTGATTTGAATAAGACTGGAATATGAATAGGAGAGGTCTGAATTGAAAGAAGAGTGAAAAATAAAACAGGTACAAAATCAGAGTATTTGTTTTTTTGATGGGTCAGCAACCCCTATTTGAAAGTTGGAAAAAGGGAGGGGGCAGGGAGAGAGCAATAGGGAAAAAGGGCAAAAGGGAGAGCAATAGGGAGGGGGCAAGAAAATGGAAAAGGGAGGGGGCAGGGCGAGCAAAAGGGAGGGGGGCAGGGCGAGCAAAAGGGAGGGGGGCAGGGCGAGCAAAAGGGAGGGGGGCAGGGCGAGCAAAAGGGAGGGGGACAGGGAGAGCAAAAAGGAGGGGGACAGGGAGAGCAAAAGGGAGGGGGGCAGTCGGGAGAGCAAAAAGAGAGGGGGACAGGGAGAACAAAAGGGAGGGGGCAAAAGGACACAAGATTGTTTGTACAAAAATTACAAAAGAAATCAATAACAGTTAACTTGATTTTTTAGTGAGTGCCTCTGTACCTGTACATGAAAGGGTTATATATTTTATGCAAGGGCCATGCTTGGATTGGACTTAGAAATAATAAAGAAAAATTAGTAAAAAGAAAAAAGTAAATAATCCATAAACTTGGAGACAAAGTAAGCAGTAATCTTCTTATCCCATCCAGTTTAGCAATTCTTAAAATCCTCTCCAAAAGATGCATATCCCGCCCCCCAGTCCCACTCTCACGGTCACCGTCACCCCATCTCAGAAAGCTACATACAAATATAATATCATGTCCTTTTTTATTTTAAGGATTTAGGAAAACTGCTGCTCTTGCTCACCATTAGCTGAAGTGAGAAAGGACAGGTGCGGTGTACGGGCGGCTGGCGTTGCTAGCTAGCTAGTAGCAGCAGCATGATGACTGGTGCTGAGCTGAGGCCTAGGCCGCGTGTTGCCCAGTAGAGAAATGCGCGGAGCGCCCCCTTCACCGCCTTATATAGGCTCAATGGTTTACCGCGCAGCAGTCCAGGAAAGGTACTTCCGGGCGGGTATTGTGCCGACAGAGGGAGGCGGATGGTTGGGGTGCTAAGGGCAGGGCCGGGCCAAGGTATTTTGGCACCCTAGGCAAGGGCTTCAATCAGCGCCCCCCCCCCATTACAATTTCACACCTTACCATTATATGGTTTCAAATTTTTTTTTTTCCAGCATTTTAGATAATTTAATAATAAAAATATAATGTGCTGCTGCCCTGCACTGGTAAAAGTTGTGTGTTTACTTCAGAAAGTCTACTATAGTTTATATAAATAAGCTGCTATGTAGCCATGGAGGCAGCCATTCAAAGGAGAAAAGGCACAGGCACTTAGCAGATAAAACACTATTGTATACTACAGAACTTATCTGTTATCTGCTATGTAACCTGTGCCTTTTCTCCTTTTTTCCAGCTTGAATGGCTGCCCCTGTGGCTACACAGCAGCTTATTATATAAACTATAGTAGTGTTACTGTAGCAAACACCCCAGTTTTACCAGTGCAGGGCAACAGTGCATTATATTTTTATTACTTTAAAGCTCTTTAATTTTTTGGTGTTACTGTTCCTTTAAAGTGGTCCCTAGCACCCATATAGCTGCTGGAAATGTTTGGAGAGCTGCTAAACAAAAATCTACATAATTGAAAAAAATCACAAAGAAAATCAAGACCAACTGCAAATTGTTACTATCTACATCACAGAATGGTAGACACAACACAGAGCAGGACAGGCATAAAAATGATACCCAGAGCCATGAGGCATCATCAACATTATAAAGGCACAAACATCATATTGATAAGCAACAAAACAGTGAGATCTGAAGCCTAGCCCTAGGACAAATAGAGTCAATGTCACACGAATGGCCTGATGATTTACAGTTAAGGCACACTAAATTCTTATTAACAGCCCATTTAGTGAAAAAATATTTAGCTCCATACATTAAAAACATCAAAAAGCTTCTTATTAAATCTTGGCAAATCTGGCATTTATTTCTGCATTTTAAAGTATATTTTTTAATTTTTTATAATAAATCACACAAAGTCACAGGCAGCACATCAGCCCAAACTTAAAACAAAGTAATCACAGCACACATGAAACACCACCCCACCCCTAGTCACAGCATGCATAACCCTTATCAGTGCTAAAACAAAAGCCCCTACCCCCTAGTCACAGCACACATAACCCTAATCAGTTCCAGCACAGCAGCAACCACCCCCAGTCACATGTATTGCCCCACCCGAAGCCCAGCCACGGCCCAAGTAGATAGAACTAAAAAATGGGTAGCTGCCATTATCATGCCACATAAAAAAGCCCCCAATTGCCCCCATGTACCAGTGCCAACAGCCATCATATTGCCCCCATGTATTTGTGCCAGCACCCAACATATTGCCCCCATCTGTACTGTGCCAGAAGCAGCCAACCCATCATATTGCCCTCCATCTGTACCTGTGTCAGCAGCCAAGCCACCCCTCATATTGCCCTCCCATCTGTACCTGTGCCAGCAGCCAAGCCACCCCTCATATTGCCCTCCCATCTGTACCTGTGTCAGCAGCCAAGCCATCCCTCATATTGCCCCCCCAGGCCCCAGCATCTGTACCTGTGTCAGCAGCCAAGCCACCCCTCATATTGCCCTCCCATCTGTACCTGTGCCAGCAGCCAAGCCACCCCTCATATTGCCCTCCCATCTGTACCTGTGTCAGCAGCCAAGCCACCCCTCATATTGCCCCCCCAGGCCCCAGCATCTGTACCTGTGCCAGCAGCCAAGCCACCCCTCATATTGCCCTCCCATCTGTACCTGTGTCAGCAGCCAAGCCACCCCTCATATTGCCCTCCCATCTGTACCTGTGCCAGCAGTCAAGCCACCCCTCATATTGCCCCCCCAGGCCAGCCTCTGTACCTGTGTCAGCAGCCAAGCCACCCCTCATATTGCCCCCCATCTGTACCTGTGTCAGCAGCCAAGCCACCCCTCATATTGCCCCCCCAGGCCCCAGCATCTGTACCTGTGTCAGCAGCCAAGCCACCCCTCATATTGCCCCCCATCTGTACCTGTGTCAGCAGCCAAGCCACCCCTCATATTGCCCCCCCAGGCCCCAGCATCTGTACCTGTGTCAGCAGCCAAGCCACCCCTCATATTGCCCCCCATCTGTACCTGTGTCAGCAGCCAAGCCACCCCTCATATTGCCCTCCCATCTGTACCTGTGTCAGCAGCCAAGCCACCCCTCATATTGCCCTCCCATCTGTACCTGTGCCAGCAGCCAAGCCACCCCTCATATTGCCCCCCATCTGTGCCAGCAGCCAAGCCACCCCTCATATTGCCCTCCCATCTGTACCTGTGTCAGCAGTCAAGCCACCCCTCATATTGCCCCCCCAGGCCCAAGGCCAGCCTCTGTACCTGTGTCAGCAGCCAAGCCACCCCTCATATTGCCCCCCATCTGTACTGTGCCAGCAGCCAAGCCCCCCGTCATATTGCCCCCCCAGGCCAGTCTCTGTACCTGTCTCTGTACCTGTGTCAGCAGCCAAGCCACCCCTCATATTGCCCCCCCAGGCCCTAGCCTCTGTACATGTGTCAGCAGCCAAGCCACCCCTCATATTGCCCCCCATCTGTACTGTGCCAGAAGCCAAGCCACCCCTCATATTGCCCCCCAGGCCAGCCTCTGTACCTGTGTCAGCAGCCAAGCCACCCCTCATATTGCCCCCCATCTGTACTGTGCCAGAAGCCAAGCCACCCCTCATATTGCCCCCCAGGCCAGCCTCTGTACCTGTGTCAGCAGCCAAGCCACCCCTCATATTGCCCCCCATCTGTACTGTACTGTGCCAGCAGCCAAGCCACCCCTCATATTGCGCCCCATCTGTACTGTACTGTGCCAGCCAAGCCCCCCTCATATTGTGCCCCATCTGTACTGTGCCAGCCAAGCCACCCCTCATATTGCGCCCCATCTGTACTGTACTGTGCCAGCCAAGCCCCCCTCATATTGCGCCCCATCTGTACTGTACTGTGCCAGCCAAGCCCCCCTCATATTGCGCCCCATCTGTACTGTGCCAGCCAAGCCACCCCTCATATTGCGCCCCATCTGTACTGTACTGTGCCAGCCAAGCCCCCCTCATATTGCCCCCCCATCTGTACTGTACTGTGCCAGCCAAGCCCCCCTCATATTGCGCCCCATCTGTACTGTACTGTGCCAGCCAAGCCCCCCTCATATTGCGCCCCATCTGTACTGTGCCAGCCAAGCCACCCCTCATATTGCGCCCCATCTGTACTGTACTGTGCCAGCCAAGCCCCCCTCATATTGCCCCCCCATCTGTACTGTACTGTGCCAGCCAAGCCACCCCTCATATTGCCCCCCCAGGCCAGCCTCTGTACCTGTGTCAGTAGCCAAGCCACCCCTCATATTGCCCCCCATCTGTACTGTACTGTGCCAGCAGCCAAGCCACCCCTCATATTGCCCCCCCAGGCCCCAGCATCTGTACCTGTGTCAGCAGCCAAGCCACCCCTCATATTGCCCCCCCAGGCCAGCCTCTGTACCTGTGTCAGTAGCCAAGCCACCCCTCATATTGCCCCCCATCTGTACCTGTGCCAGCAGCCAAGCCACCCCTCATATTGCCCCCTCAGGCCCCAGCCTCTGTACCTGTGTCAGTAGCCAAGCCACCCCTCATATTGCCCCCCATCTGTACCTGGGGGGTGGGGGTGCTGAGGGGGCGTGGTCGGCTGTGACTGATCCGGAGGGGAAAAAAAAAATATATATATATATATAAATAAAAAAGTAGTAAGCGGCGCGGTGGGCCCCCCTTAAGAGTGGGCCCTGGGCAGGTGCCCATTTTGCCCGCTTATTAAGGCGGCCCTGATTGTGGCAAACATACCGGTTTGCCTTCCTGGATATAAAACAGCAGGATGCCATACTTTCCTAAGGCTTATAGCATACAGGCCCGGACTGGCAATTTGTGGATTCTGGCAAATGCCAGAAAGGCTTCTGTAAGATGCAATAGACCTATTCAGTATTTAATGGGCTGGTGGGGGCGCTGTTTGGGCCTCTGTGTGCTTAGGAAACCTGGGCCTATTTTGAATCCCAGTCTGGGCCTGATGGCACACATTGTATTCGTTTTCCTGGCGTAAAAACTGCAGTGGAGAAATCTCTAATTTGGCCCCATATGTGTGTGTGTTTGTTAGCAGGACTTGGATTGACAGAGTGGATTTTGACCTAAAAATGTACACTCAAATTTTCTGCCCTAAATCGCTGTGGGGATTCCAGTCCTGTCAATGCACACACATGTATAGGGCACAGGTGGCTGAATATACATATTCCTGCCGATGTTTTTATGCTGGCGGAGAAAACTCTGTGTACCTTAGCCTTTAGTCTTCAAAAAATATCCAACCATGTGTCACATTACTTTAGTACAAAATACAGATGAAACAATGCTGCAATCTGTATTTACAGTAATCTGGTACTGATGTAACCCTTGTTCAATGGGAAAATACCATTAAGGTGCTAATTTACATAAAGCCAATTAGGCCATGAACCCAATGTGGCAGTTGGAAAAAAAGCTCCAAAAAAGTGTCCAAACAACTGGAGTAGTGCCAAATGTCTTGATGGCAGGGTCTAGAATAAAAAAACTTGAATTCAAGTTATGGTTCAAAAACCCCGAAAACTTGAATGTAAAATCCGCCATCTAAAAGTGAGTGTCTATAGAAGGCAATGGGAGTTGTCATAGGCAAAGTCATATTCTCAAACTCAAATTTTGCTAGTTGTTAGAGCTTGTAAACTCAAAAAAACTGAGATATTCAAGTTTTTTTTATTCAAATGAGTTTTCCTTATTAATAAATAAGCGGCCATTCAATATGCAAGTTTATTAAATTTAGAAAAACAAACTCAAATTCACAAACTCGAAGTTTAAAATATAAGCCCGTGTTTATGAGCTAGGTTGTTTCTTTTTGATTTTTCTTTACTACCAGTTTGGAACAAAGCAGCTGGAAGTTGCTAAATGCAAATAGTTGTCTTGTGTTTATTTTAACAAATATAAATTGGTTAACTTGTCTGGCCCACATTCACTAAACGAGATGGGTATTTCATGGGTATTCAAAACACTACCTCTTTACACTCACAAGTATAAAAGCCTTGCATGCTTAGAACCATTCAAAGGATGTGCAACTGCATCACTCGGAATAATACCTTTCCCATGGAAACAGTTCTAGAACAGAAATGTTCTATCATGGCTGCTTAAACATGCAGGGGTTTGCCTGCATTGCAGTTGCTCTGTGTGCCAGTACTTTTTATGGTTTTTACTTGATTTCATACACACAAAGGAAATTTATAGAGAACCTAGGGATCGGCATTATTGATTTAACTACACACCAGTGGTGGGAAAAGGCTATTTATATACTGTTGAATGCAAAAGTTTGGGCATCCCTTGCCAAATGACATAATTACCTAATTTTGTAAGTGAAACATAGTAAACCAGTACGGCAGGAATCATTGTGTTAAAAAAAAATATATATAAAATATTTGCAAATGTTAATGCACAATTAAGTGATAAGTCAGTATTTGGTAATACCCCCTATGGCACAGATCACAGCTTGTAAATGCTTTTTGTATTCGGTTATAAGAATTTTTGGCCACTCGTCCTTGCAGATCACTGGCATGTTAAACTTCACTGAAAGTCTGTGGGTAGATCTTGAAGTCAGGGGAGCCAATATAAAACCTTCAGCTTGCCTTTCTATAAATAGCTCATGGTGGTAAAATGAGGTATGCTTAGTATCATCATGTATCATATCTTGTTGTTGGAGCCATCTCTGCTTCAGCTTCTAAGCTGGCTGTTTCACATTGGCATCCAGAATTTGGTGATATTTAGTGGAATCCATCCTTCGCTCTATATATACAATATTTTCTGGGACGCTGGATGTCGCACAACTCCAAAGCTTGATCAGTTAACCACCGTGTTTACCAGTCACCAAGGTGTTCAAATGCTACTCCATTTTTCACCAAACAAACCTTTGGTAATTGTGGCCAAATACTTCTGTTTTAACTTCATTAGTCCACAACACTTGTTTCAAAAAGGCCTCTGGCTTGTCTATATGCTGTTTGGCATAACTCTGATGTTGACATTTGTTATAAGGTGACAGATAAGGCTTCCTCCCAATGTCTCTTCCATGCAGATCCACTGCAACCTGGAACAGAGAGCCTATAGTTGTCAGACATGGACATTAGTGAAAGGGTGTCCAAATGTTTGCACATTCCAAATTACTATTTTCTTTGTTCCTATGTTTTTAAGTTTGTGTAACTATGTGTAAGCATTTGCAAATATGATGTTCTTTAACCCACATGCATTGCACTTGCAAAATTAAGTAAATATGTAATTTGGCCAGGGGTGCCTAAACTTTGCATTCAACTGTGTGAACACCAATGTAGGTATGATCCAAAGGGAAACATTACTATTACCTTGGAAAATAAACTGATTCCTGACTGGATAGCAGAATTCCAATCGCCTTAGCAAAAGTAGGCAAAAGTAAAATACCAAAAGAGAATAATAGCCAAATGTGTGGTTTCCACTCCCACTCCCACCTAAGCCAGTTTCTTTGGGGGTCACAGACTGTTACACCCCCAGCAGACATCAGAGGAGGATGTTATTACATGCAATTTAACTTTCAAACAAAAGGAATACATTTGAACATCAACGTATATTGCACATAATATCTTTCAAAGTAAAACATGCACTCTTCAATAACAGGATTACAGAAAACATACACAAAAAAGGCTCATATATGAATGATCAAAATCAACTGAGCCCTTCAGTTGAAGCATACAATTTCTCTTACAGTAGATGGCAGCAGACTACAGCTTCACTATATACTGTTTGCTGTGTATAACTGCATACTACTGTATTTATTGCTGTATACAGTATAATGTTTGAGGCAGGATTCTGATGCCCATGAGCTTGCCTGTTTCCTTTTAGTGCTGTGAATCCATTTAGAGTTAGACTGGGGTGCAGGACCGCAGCACCCACACCACTCTTGGGTCACCTGCCCAAACCCCTCCCCCCCAGTGCAGGTACATTATACTTCAGCAAGTTTGGGGGGGGTTTCCCCAGTGCCTTGCTGGCTCAGTTAAACCCTGAATCTGTTTCAATAAAAGTGCTTAGTGGTTGAATTCTGTTCCTCCTCTCACATTGTGTGGAATGAACTGCTTGTCAGGTAAGTTGATTTGGTCTCCATAGGCCACAAAGTATCCAATTTGGACCCACTCACATTCCCCCAGGCCAATGATCAGATCAGTCAATTTGGGTAGCCAAATCAGACACAGACCTGTTTGTTGCTCTCCCCTCAATAAACAAAGAGATATTTGTGTAACTGCACCTGCTTTATTTCCATAAGGGTTAAGAGGTCAAATTGCCATGAGCATAAACTTGAAATTCTTACCCCCCCCCCCCCCCCCCTCCATGTTCTGTTTCTCCGATGTGCTACAGTGCAATAGGTTTAAATATCTTAAGCCAGTGCTGTCCAACTTCTACAGTGCCGAGGGCCGGAATTTCTCTAGCATACATGGTGGAGGGCCGCTAATGGAAGCCAGTTTTGACCACTCCCCTTTTTGAAACCACACCCACTTCAAACCACACCTATTTTATCACAATGGTGGTAGCACAGCAAAATCCCAAATGCTTGGTCCTTACTGTGGGGATATCAACCATCATTCATATGTGAAAGAATTATGTCATATTAAGATATACCCTTAAATTCCATATGCCTCCTCCTCCCCTGTGGATAGCAGAGCAACCCCCAGTACATAATTACACACCTTAGGGACCATTTAATGGCTATTTCCAACTGCTAACAAACTCCCACAACAAACCCCTGCCAGGTTCACCTCCCACAAGCAGCATAGGGCAAGCAGAGTATGGCACACACAGGCAGCACTCTGCCTGTCCTATGCTGTCTGTGTGTGCTATACTCTGCCTTCCCTACCCTGCCTGTGTGTGCCATACTCTGCCTTCCCTATGCTGCCTCTGTGTGCCATACTCTGCCTGCCCTACCCTGCCTGTATGTGCCATACTCTGCCTGCCCTACCCTGACTGTGTGTGCCATACCCTCCCTGACCTATGCTGGCTGTATGTGCCATACTCTGCCTACAGTACCTATGTCTGAGGTGTGAAGAAGTGAACAATGGGAGTGATTACAGGCTGAGCCTGAGGTGTGAACACTGCAGGGGGTGAAAAATGCAGGTATTAAAAGGTGTGAAAAACACAGGGGATTTCATTTTTAAACAATACAGAGGGATTACAGCCTGAATCTGAGGTGAGAACCATGCAGGGGGCCAGTTAATCTCAGTACTGATACCATTTAATGCTTACTCAAAGGTAAGGCATCAAAGCAGCCAGACAGGTGGGGGGGCCACACAGAGGGGGGTCGCGGGCCGCGGGCCGCCAGTTGGACAGCACTGTCTTAAGCTACATTGCATTAAAGTCACTGACAATCATTGCATGAAGTCATTTGGCCCCTAGAGGGAGCTTGTGGAATGAATATCATTAAGCACAGGTCAGAATAACCGTTTCACTTGTGTTCTTCCTTCAGCAATAAATGAATGAAAGATTGTCTTTTCTGGCTTCACCAAATGATTATAAACTTTTGTTATAAGCAGACTATAATATTATTTACATTTGCAACTACATTTTTAACTGCTTGAAATGAGAACATATACTTTATTTTGGGTTATACTATACTAGCAAATATATTGGAAATAACCAGGTAAAAGTAAATACATGATTCTGGGGTGAGGAGTCAATGCAGCTGGTTTTTTTCCCCCACATATGTCACAAAAGGCAAAAAAATAAAACCAATTCATTAGAGGCAGGCCAAGTCGGACAGGCGCCCTAGGCAATCCAACTGGCCACATCATCCTCGCTGCTACCCCCTACCCCATGCGTGCACGCACCTGGAGACGCTGTAGGGGGAAGCATGGCAAGCAAGGCATGTAGGGTAAGAGATCCTGGACAAGGGGTTGGCACAGACATACCTGCCTAGTGCCCCCCTCACTGTTGTGCCCTAGGTTCTTCTTTTGCCTACCCCTTGTTCCAGCCCTGCTTCTGATATGTTTCTGATAATCCTACAGAAATAAAGAGTTTTTCTGTGGTGAGTTCATTATATGAATGTCATTATACGATGCAAATGACAGGAATCATGTAGTGGGTGTAGTATCCATTGTAAATTAATCTGGTTACTTACAGTGGGTGTTGTTCGTTAGTATGTTTAGGCTGCATTCTGTGCATTTTTGTGATTTCTCCAGTAATAGGCCAATTAGATATCTATGGCTCCAAACCCTATAATACCTTAATCCAGGTCTGATCCCAGGCTCCAACTAATGCTGGTCACATGGTTGATATTTGAACTGTTCGACCCTTGACCAAATGAATGATTTGGCAAATCAAATTCTAGTGCCCAGCTGATCAGCCAAAACAGGAAATTGGACCACGTGATAATTCATATCAACATGCAATAATGGTCTATTTACTTGTATAGGGCTAATAATAATAATGTTCTAAGAAAAGCAAGTTATAATATTGTTTATAATGCAGTGTTCTGCATTTATTTTATTTTTTTTATGTGATCAGTACGGAGTTGTACTGAAGGGACAGATGCCCACCATTGTTCTGCACCTATGGCTTAAGGTAATATGAGAATTTAAATGGCACTAGGAGTTCTTCAGGCTTGCATTGCAAGGCATCCCTATAGCTCAGCCAGATGGGTTGATGCCAGCTGAGTTTGCACTCAGGAATCAGAAGTGTAGTTTCTGCAGGCCTTCCTGCAAAGCCATCACTAGTGCCAGCAGGCCCTGCCATCCTTTATTTTCTGCTCTCGTGTAGTGAGCTCCTTAGTAATGTCAGACAGAATGCCTTCTGCATTGCCACTGTATGATAGAAATATATGTGTTTGTAGACATGCCATTTAGAAGGGATTAGAAGGCCATTTAATTTGCAAGTCCCATTTTATTCTTCACTTGGTACAAGAAGCAGAATGCAGACTTAAGCAGGATTAAATAATCACATCATTCTACATTTAAATCTTGTACAGCATTTTGCTTTAAAGGGATGTGCTAATTTACAAATACAGACTTGTACACACACATCCATCAATGCATAAAAATTATTCACTCTTGCTTTTATTCAGTTGTTTAAAGGCACTTTTAGTTGATGTCCAAAATGATGTCAGGCTTCCTGTTAGGTAATAACACAGTTTGGGGAACCACTGCTTTAATTCAATTGTAAAAGATCAGCTTTATCACTTACACTGCTACTATTGCCATTTAAATAGCCTGTCTTGCTTCAGGCAATAGAAATGCAGTTGATCCAATCTAATTATGCTTTAATGGCTCCAACAGGACATCTGCTATGATGAGGGCAAGAGAAAATAAGCATGTAGCAGGTGTAATTACATCCAGGACATAAAGCATCTACTTTTTAAAGATGTTCAGTTTTAAAATAATAAAATGCAAATATACTGCAATTATTTTCTGCAATTTACCAACAAACTATGGGACCTAAAACCTGTTGAGATGGAAGTCAGTGGTGGTATATCTTCAGCATAAAATGAAAATTTGTTGCAGCTTTTGGTTTATTTAAAAATGCTAGAGATGCACTGAATCCATCTATTTGGGATGTGAGTTCTTTCTGCATTGATGGAATGTTACACGCTGACAGCTGTTTGAAAATGAATTTATTGTAAAAGCAAAAGTTACATAAATATGTATAATTTGTTTTAACAATATCCCAGCTTCATGTTCAAATAGGATATATACTACTACTTTTCAGGCAGTAATACTACACTCTGACTACTTGCTCTGAGATCAGTAGTTTTAATGAACAGCATTTGAAAGGTTAATTAAAATGAGAGTCTGCTTTTCCTTGTTCAGGACAATAAGACCCTAAAAATAAATTCACCTAGAAATGCTGTATATTATACCCTGAACTTACCGTATCAGGCTAAAGTCCCAGGCTAAAGCAGCTCTGGGATGCTATAGGATCATGTTGATTGGAAGCAATGAGATTATGGCACTTACACACTTTACCTTGGCACTTTAGTGGCACTATGCTTTTTTAAATCCAGCCAAAGGGCTGCAGACAGCCACATTTATATTAAATATACTGTATTTATTTTGATCTCCATCTGTGTGGCTATCAGGCTCCTACCCCCCCCCCCCACTCCTGAATCCAGCCCCACTTTGGGTTCATAAGTGGATGGGACTTCCCTGGAGGTCTACTCATTTCTTCCTACCCTTATAGAGCTTCTGGCTGTAGGGAGTCTGAAGACCTCTGACCAAGGTTAACGGTGAAGACACAGAGCTACTAGTAGCAGCTACTTGTCACGGCTACTAAAATAGACAATGCTGATTATTTCCTGATAACTGTCTCTACATGTGTTTAGCAGAGGCAATTCTCAGTATTGTCTATGGCAGGGTATTTTCTGGCGTTTAGTAGCAGTGACAAGTAGCTGCTACTAAGTAGCTCAGTGTGTCTTCACCCTAAAGGGAACCACCCTTGTCTTTGATGTAGAGATCCTTTGGGGCTCTGTCTACCTGCACCCCTAACTGAATTTGTGTGTTTTTAATGAACTTTTTGCAATTTGAGTGATTAGAAGCACTGGGTTGGGCTTACCAAAAGAAAGTTGATATTGTGGGTCGATCCCTAAGCTCAGTAATGGACAGTAGCACAGAGCATGTGCAGGGAATCCGCAGAAAAGAAGATGGGAAGGTAAAGCTTTACAGCTAAAGGGTTATGGCTGTCTTGGGTTGGAAGAGAAACCTAAAATAAAATGTACAACATTTCTAGCCTACTACTTTTTTAAACTTTAGTTCTCCTTTAAAGGCATATTAAAGCTGAAGCTATTAACAAAAAATATTTTCTGTAAATTATGTTCTCTGTTTGCCCAGAAAAGGAGCTTTCCTTCTTATTATTAACAAACAAGCAATTTACTAATTGCTAATTAAGCTCAGGGCATGTAACCTGCACACTCTATGCTAAGGTTGTCCTCACATTATACCAGATGGGAGCAGATACCTTGTTTCAGTGATTTGTGTGATACTGGCTCTCAAACCACATTCTTTGGCCCTTTGCCTTTTACTTGCAGCCACAGGCAAGGCGATCAATACACACTGCCACACTATTAAACCACAAAGAGTCTACATGTATATCATTACACATTTCACAAGTCTATGGGGCAGATTTCTCAAAATTTGAGTTCATGGGGAAAAAAAAACATGGACATGCAAAAAATAACCACAACAAAACTTGTGCGACTTTTAGTTTCTTATGCTAGTTTATTTAAGAATAAACTGCAACAGAATATTCCCGGGTGTGTTTTGTCACAGAAACAAAGTTGCACTCTGACAAGAATCACATTGTTACATTCATTTTCAATGAGGCTAAAATGCTACCTTTAAACTTTAAATGCACTTTTCTGTAAGCATTCCTGATGAAGGGAGTGTTATGTATGTGCATAAGCTGTGTTATGTTTTATAAAGTTGTATGCTTTTGAAGAATGTTGCAGCCTTGGGAAATAGTGGGAGGAGACTGGGAAGCTAGTCTCAGTGTGTAAGAAATAAAGATGGTGAACGGTTAACAACCTGCCTGCATTACTGTCCAGCATCACTGATATAACAGGGAGGTTTTACCCCCAAAACATTGAATCACCTTGCGACATCCATGGCTGCAGGAAATGGCGAAGGGCTCTTACAGACGAGCGTTTCTTCATGTGGTTCTTTGTAGTGGATTGTAGTCTGTTTCTTTAAATGAGTCTGTACTTACTGAGACACAATTATCAACACTGGGTAAATTTGTCCATGGGCAATAACCCATAGCAACCAGTCAGTGATTGGCTTTTTTTCGGTGAGCTGCAGGCAGAACCATGGTTAATTGGTTGCCATAAGTTACTGCCCATGGGCAAATCTGCCCAGTGTTGGTATATGACCCCCACTGTGTTGTAAGGAAGTGAAAGAGGTGGAAAAACCCATGTGTGTAGGAGGATTTTTAGGAGCTGTTGACACAATTCAGTCAGACTAATATAGGTCTTCTCTTTCGTCAACAACTATGGCTGTATGCTGATCAGATTTCCAACTACAAACCAGTTTCACCATTAGGCTAATAGCACACTATATACCACCTCTGCCTCTCTCTCCCTGTGTTTTCTCCACAGAAACCCTTGCACTTCCATTTGCTCTGCCTTGTCTCTGTGCTGTCGGTCAGAGTCACAGGCAGACAAAAGGCCCAGTGTGCCATAAGCCTTAGTAAACCTTTCCTTAAGGCGGCCATACATGGGGCGATTGTAGCTGCCGATATTGGTCCCAAGGGATCGATATCGGCAGCTATAATCGGCCGTGTATGGGGACCTTTAGCGCTTGAAAAGCAAACACAATTTTTAGCTAGTTCTGCTTTTGTCCTTCAATCCCAGTTCTCTACTAAAAATAAATTGGCAGTTGTTTAGTTGTCTAAAGTCACATAATATTAAGGGTTTGGATTCAATTTGGCCAGGCACTCATTATTAAATTATATCAGGGATTTGGGGCATTCATAACACATGGTGATCTCTCCAAGCGAGTGAATCTTAACGTGTATAGGCACCTTTACAGTAATTCCAAGCATTCATACAGTAACACTAAAGGTCAGATGAAGACTAGAACTATAGGAACCTAGCTAAGGAGCCATACAAAGGCCTTCATTTTGTTCAGTAATGAGGCTATTGGCACTTTTGTGTTGTGATTTAGTGATCTTAGAACATGCACCCTCGATGTGGAAGGTTTAACAATCCTGTCAGGGTGAAAATTGCACTAGCTCATTGATGTGGTCCTTGCCACGATGGACTGCATTCCTGTCATTGTGAATCAATTGTTTAGCCCATGTAGTTGAACAAATTGTATATAGAGATGCATATTTTCTTCATGTGAGTTCAGTCATTGCTATGGGGTGCATTTTCTGGAAACCTATTATCCAGAAAACCTCAATATACAGGAATGCCAATTTCTATACAGGTATAGGACCCATTATCCAGAATGCTCGGTACCAAGGGTATTCCGGATAAGGGGTCTTTCCGTAATTTGGAGCTCAATATCTTAAGTCTACTAAAAATCAATAAAACATTAATTAAACCCAATAGGATTGTTTTGCATCCAATAAGGATTAATTATATCTTAGTTGGGATCAATTACAAGCTACTGTTTTATTATTACAGAGAAAAAGGAAATCGGTTTTAAAATTTTGAATTATTTGATTAAAATGGAGTCTATGGGAGACGGGCTTTCCGTAATTCGGAGCTTTCTGGATAATGGGTTTCCGGATAAGGGGTCCGATACCTGTACAGCCATTCATTCATGGATTCAAGAATCTAGGACAGCAAATACATATTCACCCAAATCTTCAAGCTGGGCTTTCAGGTATATCTAAGAGATCAAATGGTCATTCTCCCCAATTCTCATCCTAACTGCCATTCAGTTATACCTGTCAGTGCTCTAAACCCCTCCAGGGGTCCAGCCCCACATTTATCTTAAGGTATTGTGATTTGAATGACAGAAAGATGAGCAGGCTGTCAAAAGGAGGCCTCAGACGTGAAGCACAAGTCAGGGAGTATTATCTGATACATTAAAACTTATATTTATAAAAAGCTGGCCCTGGTTCTATGACTTGAAGATTTTGAACATTTGCCCAAACTTTGGTGACAAATATATGCAGGGCCAGAACTACAGGTAGCAGAAGAGGCATTTGCCTAGGGTGAAACAGCCAGTGGGTGCCAGGCAGGTACCTCCTCTTTCACTTACCCCTATTTCCATGCTGTGCTATTTCCATACATCAGTTGGTGTAAATGCTCTTTAAAAACAACTTTGTGTTAAGGGTGAAAGTTGAAATTTTGTGAATTTTCACCAAAAATTAAAATATGCCACAACAGCGCTAATTTTCTAAAAGCAGAGTATGACAAGTTTTGGCAAATTAACTTTGCATTGGCAAACATTTAGATCTTTTTGCTGGGGTAACTTTCTCCAACTGAATAATGGCTAATGTACCAAGAATACCAAGAACACATTTTGGCAAAGAGAAATTTCTCCAGGTTCAGGCTGGTGATCCATCATTATAAAAATAGAGCAGACACTTTTGCATCTCATTATCTACATCACCTCCCCTGTTTGGGACAAATGCACTGGTGAATTTTCATAGAGAATTTACGCCAAGAGAAAATTTGCCACATTCTTCCTACAGCATCGTAGTTACAAAGTAATTAATTTTCTGTGGGACATTCTCTGTTCTCTCTTTTCTTCCACACACATTGGAGGGTGCATAAACATACCCAGATGCAGTAAGCCAAATGCAGCTCTGGGCACAACTGCCATGTTTTTTCCCACATTTCAGTCCATTTGAGTTTACCCATAATTCATGTGTCTTTGGGGTGCAATGCGGGCATTGAATTTGGATGTGCATGGGCTGCTGTCTGACTCAACTACAGAATGTTGTGACAAATATTCTCGCAGTCTGTCTGGCATAATTTCTGGTGTTGGACTGGACCCCTGGAGATGTTTGGAGCACTGGTAGGTATTGCTGAAGGGCTGTGTGCGAATGACATCTGCACCCAATTTTTTAGCAGCAAGTGTGCGGTGTCTATTGACAAAGAGCCTGAAGGAACCCTGGAGCTACGGCCTGACCAGGAGGTGACGGCAGCTTCAAGGTTTGTACAGAGCCATGTGTCAATAGCTGTGGCAACAGCGCTCAACTCTGAACAAGAAGGCAGGGTGGTCTGATCAGCACTGAGAAGTGCACAGAATGCATATGGACCCAAGTACCTTTAATAAAAGTGGTTTTAGAACAACTCACTATATATATGTCCCATACTGTATAATATATCAACTTCCAATACTGAATAGAAATGTTTACCTTACCGATGAAAGATTTACCAGTCAGTCTGCGCTCAGTATAAATGCTTCTTTTACAGTGAATGCAGAAAATCCTTGTGACATCCTCCTGATAGATGAACATAAGTAGGAAACTGATGGTGAGGACATGTGTAACCTGGTTATTAGAAACTAAATGCGTACACTGTTAATTATAGCTTTTAGCAGAGCTGATGTGCTTGGGCTGGATAACAGGGCCAGCTACAGAACTGCTGCTTATTGGGAAGATGCTGTCGCTGATAGCTGAATGACATGCAAGGGACTCTGATTGGCCAGTGGGGAGTGGATACTCTGGTTATATAGTGTGAGCAGCCTAAGCAGTGCATCAGATCTGACAAGAGAGCTACAGGAGAGATAAAAAGATTCACAAGAACTGTAAGTAACCCTCCCTCCCTTATCAGCTTTATGGCTAGTTAATCCCCAGAAGACAAATAACAGGATTACAGTAGCTCTCTTGCCCTGAGCTCTGTTTTTCCTTCTATACCTGATGCTCTATAATATAACTCAACAGAGCTCCCCGATAGCTGCTTTTCCTGTTTAGAAAAAGACGGGTGCTTTAAATATGTTTTAGTGTCCTTTAACTACAGGCTGACTGATAGGCGACTTAAACAGTAAGTCATTTTTTGGTCCTTTCACATTACATATTGATACTTTCCTAGGGTTTTGTCCTTAATGCAATAACTTAGTGAAAGTAAAATAACAGAGTGCTTACTTGTTGAAGGGTTTTGTAAATGTATACGTTCATTTTAAAGCACATTATTTGTACGAAACCTTATGCTTAAAATAAAAATGTTACTTTTTTTATATTTGTTTTTTCTTTTTTTATTCCTGTAAATTATTCTATTCTAAGTAGAGTATAGGTAGGACATGCATTATATCCCTTTAATTACTGCCTGAGCCTTTATTTATTTCTATTTCAGAATAATTTATCTTATGATTCAGGGGGTTTTTTTCCCTTTAAAATGTAGATAAGTTGTAATACTTGCCAAATGTTCAGATGTATTTCAGGGACCTTAACGCCAAAAATGTATTCATGTATATTTATATAGTGCTGCTGTTTACACAGTGATGTGCATGTTTACAGTAGGGTAATAGAAGAAACAGGTGAACAAATATTAGAATGAATAAATAAATAAAATTACACAATCACATAAATTTACATAGTAATTATTACATGGAACATGTAATAAGAGACACAAGAGGAAGAGGTCCCTGCCCTGTAGAGCTTACAATCTAAATGGGGTAGTTATAGGTGCAAATCTTTTTTTGTGTGTATGGGGGTTTCGCTACCCCCCCAAGAAAATATTAATCTTGTGCATGTCGTTTTGTTAAATAAATCTGATTTGTCAATTTTTGTTTTTAGATATTTTTAGATATATCGTATATATTGGACATAACATTATTTTCAGTATTGTAGCCGTGTTTTTGAATTAGTTGTGTCTAATTTGCTCTGTACGGTACCTAGCACTAGCAAGAGAATGAGCAGACTGGGCCAAACCATGCTTGATTTTGGCTCTTATAATATTATCAACATAAAAAAAAAAAAGAAAAACTAGGTCCGTTTAAAAAAGTTTTTTAGGAAGAAAAAAAAAGTTTGAAAGAAAACAGGGATTGAACACACAGCCACACTTTGCCATTTCCAGTTTCCCATTTCTTTGTTAAAGTGTTTCCCATTCATCCTGCCTTTAAATGGTCTCTGTCTTTCCCTTATATTCTTTCCTTTTTAATTACCTCCTATATTCAGTTTTTTCGATTATTTGACCTTGGAAGCCAGTTCTTTTAGCTGTTACACAGCAGTTCTACTTGCTAGCTACTATGGGCTCTGTAACCACTTTCCATTACTCTTCCTTCCTCCCTTCTGCATTTTTGAAGCTTTCGCAAAAATAAAGTTGCCTGACTGGGTTTTAGTTACTTTTAGTTACTTTTCTGTCTACAACAAGTATCATACTCTCAAACTAAATTGTAAACAAAATCATTCTACATTTTTTTATTTATTTTTTACAATAAACAGATTTACAGATCATTTTCCCTGCTACTATTGATTTGTAGTGATGTAGAATACATTTTTCCCATAGGTTTGCATTGCTTTAAAAACATTTTTATTGTTTCAATTCTCATAAATTGGCACAATAAAAAATGCCCTGATAAATATGCTAACTTGCGATAACCCTTTCCTGACTGTTAGGAGGGGGGCAGGATCTAAACAACAATATTGTACAGCACTTGTTTAAATCAAACCATCTCTATTATATGGTAGGGTTATGTAAGTTTTGTACTTTGCAAAGTAATATGATCCTTTGTCAAGCCTTGCTGGGCCTAGGGCCAGGTTTAAGATTTTGCACCCCTAGGTCCTTCACTCGCACCCCCCTTCTCTTACACTAGAGACTGGGTGGGAAGGAATCAGTCAAATTTCTCACCCAGTGGCGATGTGGGAGGCGTGCCGCTCCCCCCAACTGGAATTTACTATGCCGACTACTAGTACATTTAGGTATCTGAATTCTTTCCAGAAAATCTGAGCTCCTTTACCCACTAGAATAAACAAAGGGGCTTTAAGTACCCAATCCATAACTTCACATTAAACAAGATGAGGGATGGGTTGCATGTGGGTCTGGGAAATGGTTCCTATGAGTCAGAGACATAATATCATTAATGAGAATCCCAAACTATAGGAAACCTTGATGCAAAGGTGCTTGCCTAGTTTCTGTATATTGTGAATTGTCCTGGCTAAGCCTGAGCTGTGTTAGGACTTACTGTATATTCATGAAATGTGCACCACTAAGTCATTCTGTCATACAGATTTATTTGTTTTGCTTTGCCTTTAAAATATAGGCTTTTTTTCTGCACAGTCCTCTGGTGCTTATTTGGTTAAGATGTGCCCTTGCTTTTGCCCTGCTAACATTCTTGCTCATGTAAGGGAGGACCATGTTGTGAAATAGGCATAATTAGCAAACAGTAGTTTCTTCTGTCCTCAATTACTATTCCATTTTAACCAGCTTAAAATGTTTGAAATCTTACAAGCAAAATATATTTTACAAATGTACTCAGGGAGCAGTTTATACATAACCATTCATACATGGTTCGGTGTCAGTACACAGTACGTTTGTGTGTATGTTCCTGTTTTAAAAAAAAATTTTTGCTCCCGTTTCAGATTTTAAATGAAAGGAGATGTCTCCTTAAATACAAAATAAAACATATTATGTAATATATATTACCATACGGCAAAATAGTCCAAATGTAGCGGATAGGTTACTTGGCAACAGTTACCAGCATGAAAACCAAACAAATGTGAGTAATTAAGATTAGAAGCACAGAGTGCAAGAGGGTAATCTAAAACAATGAAAAGAACCAACAATGAATATAGCTGTACAAACAACAAGATGATAGTTCTGAACAATAACATAAACTGCAATAAATAGTATTGAACTTTAAATACTATAAATTTGCTAGGATCTTGTGTAAAGATCAAGTTAGTCTTAGGGCTCTGGTACACGGGGAGATTAGTCGCCCGCGGCAAAACTCCCTGCTCGCGGGCGACTAATCTCCCTGAGTTGCCTTCCCCCTGCCATCCCACCGGCGAACATGTAAGTCGCCGGTGGGATGGCAGGGGTAGGCAACTCGGGGAGATTAGTCGCCCGCGAACAGGGAGTTAAATCGCGGGCGACTAATCTCCCCCGTGTGCCAGAGCCCTTAGAGGTACATGAGATTCCATGTAAAAGATTATTTGGTAACAAGGCATTGTTCTGCCCTTATTTAAAAACCAGTGGCTCCGATAGGATTCAAACCACTGTCTTAATACCCTTATTAATGAGGTATATAATTTACACTTCAGCTCCCTGCCAATATATATGTAACCTCTATTTCAGCTCAATAGCTGCCTTCCTGGACTAGTACCAGTAGAACATGGGTTACACTGTACTCTCTCACCCAGAATGGGCCTTCGCTAAGTGGAAGAGGAAGGTGAGGGTGTTGTGCAACTACACCTCTCTTGCTGCTATGCAGAAAAATAAAAACAGAGGGCGCCGGAGGTTCTTGCAAACAACAAAATAACAAGTGTTTATTAAACATCCACAGGGTTACTCACAATACAGCTTCAGAGGCCAGTGGTACATGCCATACCACATATAGGGGCACATTTACTAATCCACGCACGTCTGAAAAGCGTCCGAATGCGTTTTTTTCGTAATGATTGGTATTTTGTGACTTTTTCGCGAATTTTTCGAGCGCTCAACACGAAATTTGCAACAATTCGCAAAAGTCGTAATGACTATGCAAAAGTCGCGACAATTCACGAAAGGTGTAATGGCTATGAAAAAGTCGCGACAATTCACGAAAGTCATAATGGCTATGAAAAAGTTGCGACAATTCGCGGTGATGATGACGAAAAAATCGCAAAAAATACGAAAAAGTCGCAAAATGTTCGTTTCCAATCCGATTTTTTCCCATTCGGGATTCGGATTCGTGGATTAGTAAATCAGCCCCATAGAGTGTAAAACAGACTAACACTCCCCTGCAGACAGACTTGGGCTGGATTGTGGCCTGGATACCCTCAGGGAATTCTCTATCCCGATTCCCTATTCACTGGGATCCCTACACTACAGGCAATGTTGCCTGGGTGAGATACCTTCAAAACTGTCTTTCCTATGTAGGAGCTCAGAACTGCTCTTTCTAACTCAACCCTAACTGCCTTACACTCTAGAGTGTACTATAATGGGAGCTACACCTGCCACTATCTAATGCCTCATTTACAGGTCCCTGTTCCCCCGACTTCAACTGGGCCTGTTCGCCAGGCTCACAGCAGCCATCCACTCTGTTCCTCAGGTGAAAGCAAAGAGGAAGATGCCACTCCTTTCCCAGCACTATACCAAAGTGAGGCAGGAAGTGGTCACCCTACTTGCTAGCCAATAGCACACATATGTTAATGAACTTACTTAGATACATTCCCTTCTGCCCAGCAACTAAGGGAACTGAACCTGTAAGGATTTAAAGCCATAGGGACCATTTAACCCTATGGGTCCCTACATATAGTTCCTCCGTAACTCTCTGGTATTTACTCTCTTACCCAGAAATGATTTCTTCCTTTGTTTGGTAAGTTTTGTTTTTGGTTATCCTCAGTTTTTGAAGAGTTTCTATAGCGCTCAACCTTTAACTGTTCAATTTAGTACCTCTGTTTAAAGGGATACTGTCATAGCAATAACAAAAGTCACCTGTCACCCCAACATAAAAAGCTGTATAATAAAAGTCCTTTTAAAATTAAGTATTACACCCAAATTCATTTTCTTTATTAACACACCCATACCCATTAAAAAGCTATTTAAAAATCACAGCTGTCAATCATATATTGCCTGCTCTCGGCACTCTTCAGCACTTTCCAAGATGTCACTGCACAACTCACATCCCCCTCCCTCCTCACCATCTAACTGTGTAGCTAGTGCATGGGCATGAGGTCCCCCATTCTGGCACATAAGATTTTGGAGTGATACATACTTGCCTTGTATGGTGCCCATCTGCTTGCGGTGATTGTGAATTCCAAGACTGAAGGAAATAAGATTTATATAATTTTTATAGTGTACATTAAGTTTATTTTACTTGACTATCATGGGAAAATATGTTTTTTTCAAAACCCATCAGTTAATAGAGCTTCTCCAGAATCCTGCATTGAAGTCCGTTTTTCAAAAACACAAGTTTAATTTTAAAATTTCACATGGGGCTAGCCATAGTCTTCGTTTCCCAGAGTGCCACAGCCATGTGACCTGTGCTCTGATAAACTTCAGTCACACTTTACTGCTGAGCTGCAAGTTGGAGTGATATCACCCCCCAGCAGCCGATCAGTAGAACAATGGGAAGGTAGCAAGATAGCAGCTCCCAGTAGATATCATAACAGCACTCAATAGTAAGAAACCCAAGTCTGGTTTGGGACTCCTCCAGTTACATGGGAGTAGGAGAAACAATAGGTTACCTGAAAGCAGGTCTAATGTGTAGCGCTGGCTCCGTCTGAAAGCTCAGACTCAGGCACAAAGCACTGAGATGGCTGCCTACACACCAATATTACAGCTAAAAAATACATTTGTTGGTTCAAGAATAACATTTTAAATGGTAGAGTGAATTATTTGCTATGTAAACAGTGTACATTGTACCTTCACTGAGCAACAGTATTTTGGCTTCCGGGGTCAGTGACCCCTCCATTTAGTGGCTGGCAAGAGTAAGAAAAAGAAGGCAAATAATTCAAAAATTATAAAAATGAAAACAAGAAAAATTTCTTATTTTGTAACATACTAAAAGTTATTTTGAAGGTAAACTACCCCTTTAGGGCCAGTTCTGGGGAGAATTGGGTAGAATGGCCATTTAATTTCATGAAGGCCCAGGTTGAAAGTCAGTTAGGGTGAGATTGTGGGTGAGTATTCTTTTGCTTTTCAAAATTTTCGGATTTATGATGAATGACCGATACACTAATATTTTACTATATACCTAGTACATACTCATTTCGTTAACTAAACAGGGCCCTGAGCAAAGGCTGGACCTTCAGGAGGAGATTGGACTAGAAAAAAGTTTGATAGCCACTGATTTAAGGGTTTGGATTTGGTTGGGCTGAACACTTTTGTGAATCCTGCCACAAACTCCCTGCAAATAGCAGCCATATAATGCCTGGTCATTGATGGAATGTCCTTTTATACAAATGTCCCAATGGGACCCTTAATGTGAAATAATAAATATATACAAGTAAGGCCCCATAAATTAAAATATAGACACTTCATATTTACTTTGATTGATCTTGGAATGAACACTTTAGCTTGTAAAACACAATTTACAAAATATGAGCTTAATAAAAGACCCCTTTAAAGTCAGACCATTTCTTTTGTTGTACTGACCACTGGTGTTGTTTGACCTCTCCAGAAGGTCTCCTGGTAGCATTAAATGAACGAACCACAAAAAAATATAGTAAACATATGTATAGCTTATGCCTACCTAATCATAATGGGAATGTTCTCGAGTGACAGAGTTCTGCAATATTTTGACAGATTATTTCTCTATTATATGTTTATAGTGATTTAATTCTCCTAAATTGGTAGAACAGAATTTGCCAAAGGAAACTGTGCCTAACATAGCTACAGATAAGGCTTTGCATTTTAAAGTAAGGATGAATTTATTTTAAGATACAAATTAAATATCATTTAAGGGGAAGTTACAGGGTAATTGCAGGAATCAATGGCTATTTTCTATTATGCAGAAATCAACCCCCAGAGAAGCAGCAGGTGCCAGTATAACAGTGGATTAAGGAAGCCATAAAACCTAAAATCATTTCAAGATAAAATGAGCAGACAGGGCCAGTCAGGTCATATCTAACATTAGGTTCTATATATCTGTGCTTGTATCATGCACTTCTGCAAAGCAAGGGAAATGCCTTCTGGACAAATATGTGACTGAAGCAGAAAAAAAAAAAACCTCATGCTTGACAGAGCAAATTCCATGTGAGAAAACAAAGTTCATTTTGCTTAGATAATATGAATGAAAGACAAACAGCAAGTGTTTGGAATCTACTTAATGCAGAAGCCACACAATTACACTTAAAGTTAGAAGCTAAAAGGCTTTGCAACGTAAAGGTCAGTTCTTCCCTATCTGTATGTAATTCTACTTATTTTCTCCATTTCTGTTCTCTGTCTGTTACATTATTTCACATTCCTGACTTCCGTCATTCCATGTATGATCACAAATGGTGATATGAACTTATGTGACTACTATATGACAAGAAATTGATTTATTCATTGTTATCTTTATCCATTTGTCTATTGGTATATTTTCCTCACAAGTTCAGAGAAAATATATGTGGTTAGTTGCTGAATGAAAAGATAGAAGAAAATGAATTTTTTGGATTGATTATTGCATGCAGGTCGGCATTGCATATGGATATGCATATGTGGTGAAAAGCAGGGATACTGACTATTCATAAAAAAGCACAACTAATAGTTACTTATTAACTATATTATTGCTTTTCTGTGAATTCACATTCTGTTTCATTGGTTAATGTCCCTCCACGCCTTTGCTTGGGATTACATACTGTTAATAGGTTATTGGAACTGCTGCATATGGGCAGATACCAGGAACTATGTAAGGTATTTCCATATAAAGAATTGAGCATTTTGTCTATATTGAGCTTTGTGGACTTGTAACACGCACAGCTTTTCATCGATGGCATGATTTGTTGGGTGGGGCCAGTACTTTAAAGGAAAACTATACCCCCATAATGAATACTTATGAAGAATTAAAGAATCTCACCAAACTGGAATATCTATATCAGTAAATATTGCCCTTTTTTCATCTTTTCCCTTGACTCACCATTTAGTGATGGGCTGTGTGCTCCCTCAGAGATCAAATGGCCAGAAATAATGCAGCTCTAACTGTAACAGGAAGTGTGGAAGCAAAAGACAGAACTCTGCCCATTAATTGGCTGATGTGGCCTAGCATGTGTGTGTGTCTTGGCTTGTTTGTATGCACTGTGAATCCTATGATCCCTGAAGGCGGCCCTTAATGTTTTATTTAGGAGTACCCAATAGCCCATACTACTAAAAAAGTGTATTTTTAAGAAAATGGTTTATTTATATGAAGCAGGGTTTTACATATGAGCTTGTTTATACAACATATTTTTATAGAGACCTACATTGTTTGGGGATATAGATTTCCTTTAAATAATGACACCTGTATGTAATGGTACTCTTAATAAAAGAGCTGTAGTCAAGAAAATGAGTGAGTTAATAAACTATTCTGCAATATAAACCTGCTGGATGTTTGTCCTAAGCAGAATGTAAAAAACCAAAACACAAGTGTCTTCTGGTCCCAGTGAGTACTGGGTCCTGTACAGAGCAAGATATGGGACTTGCGCTAAAATCAATGCTCACAAACGCTTTGCAAGCAACTTGTATTCTAGGAAAAAAACATAGTATTTGTGTCTAATGTAATGTAGACTGGGCATCAGCAGTAAGGGCAAAACTCCATGGGGTTGGATCTACAGAATGCTTGTAGTCACATGGGTTAAAATATAATGGCACTGATACAAAAATCTGATGTGTAAACTACATGAGACTAGCCATGTGACACAACATGCCTGTTGGAAGGGAACGCTGCATGTAGCACATCTTTATCCAACGAGATAAAATCTGATGGCGTCTGACAGACTTTTTTTTCATTACAATTGCAATGTAGTATATTTATCTGTGTATTTACCACTGGGAGTAATATAGGTTGTTAATAATGTGCTGCCTGTTTCTGGAGCCTTGATATGATCTGCAGAAGCTGAAAAGCTGAACAAAACATGCAGGAACAAAATACTTTACTTTATCTGATCCAACTTTACTTTACAGCCTGTGGTGAACAGATTTTGTAGGATCCTGGTGTTGCATGATAATATCAGATAAAATCTAACCCATAAAATCTGATCAAAATCTCGTGTGGATTTGTGGAGAGGCCACAGAAGAAAATTTTTAAATTTGGCTCCCATATGGAGCAGTCAGGACCTCTCCCCACTGCTCCGTATGGGAGTCTAAAGGAGCGCATGCGCACTCGCGGCTGTGGGGGGGGAAGGGGGGTGTTGTCGCGCATGCGCACTGGGGGGGCGCGTGTTTGCGCATGCGCACGGGGGGGGTCGCGTGTTTGCGCATGCGCACGGGGGGGGACACCAACAGGGGCGGTTTCGGGGCGCCCAGAAGAGAAATCCGGCCCTGGGCACCAGCACAGGCGCTGTCAATCATTTCACTTTTAAATCAAAACAAACCCAAACTGGAGCTGGCTTTTGATTATTGCATATAATCTAACTTTAATAACATGACATTCAGAAACTTGTTCTGAAAATGGCAAATGAGTATCTGCACCTGGAAGCTCCCATATTTCCATCTCTGAAGCTGAGTTTAGCATGATAAAAGAACAAAGTGTTTTTGCTACAAACAGATGGAATATAATGAAGGACAGACTCTTCTCATCGCATTGGAGTCACTGTGATATTAATGTGTTGAAACATCCCTTAACATAACATTTACCTATCAAGGCCAGAGCAATAAACACTTTAGATGAAGCAAAGCTTTAACAATCAGTTCCTCTTTGTGAGTGGGTACATCTTGCAGAGAAACTGGATTCAAATTCCAAGGTTTTAACCAACATATATTGTCCAGACTAGAAAGTGAAGTAAGAGAGTTAAGCTGGCCATACATGCACCGATAATATCGTATAAAACCTCGTTTTGTACGATATTCTGTGCGTGTATAGCAACTTGGCGAGGCGAACGATATCGCAGGAGGCTGCAGATATCGGACGACTCGCCAATTGGGTGGGTTAAAAGATTTTGATCGGGCGCCATTGAAGGTGCCCGAGCAAAATCTATGTTTAGGGCTGAATCAGCAGGAGGTAGAAATCCTATTGTTTCTACCTCCATATATGACGATTCAGCCCTGAACGTCAGTGGAGGGTTGGAACGATCTTTTGTTCAATCAAAAATCGCCACGTGTGTGGCCAGCTTAAAGGACATGCGTTCTCTACATTTGCATTTTGCATGAGTGGGAAACTCTTCGTCTGACCTTTTCATGTTATTATTACATTTGTTTTCCTTAAGCGAATGCTGTCAACACATAATTACTTCTTTCTAATATAATTCCATTTATTTTTGAATAAAAAAAGATTTCTTCATAGACAGTAATACTACCATGCAAGATATACAGTATTTATCTTTAAGGGAAACATTCTCCACAAATGCCATACATTTATAACTCAAAAGTATTTCTTGTGGTATACATTTTTGCAGAACATGTATGCAGAGATTTCTTACTTTGATAAATATGCACCTAAACTCTTTCTCTGCCCAGTCACCCTGCCCCTGCACCCTTACTTAATATGTCATTATCAAACACCACAATGTGCACGTGAACATGCCAGGTTTAATAAAATGTGTTTTCTCTGTTCTGGCCTACAGACTTTTTATTCCCTGACTGTCAACAATGAATGCTTCCGAATTCAGAAAAAGAGGAAAAGACATGGTGGACTATGTTGCCGATTACCTTGAGCAGATTGAATCAAGGCAGGTTTTTCCTGATGTAGAGCCTGGTTATCTCAGACCTCTTATTCCAGATTCTGCTCCAGAGGAAGGGGAGACATACGAAGAAATAATAAAAGATGTTGAGCGAGTGATCATGCCTGGGGTAAGGGAAGCAATAACCTTACAATAAGCTTTATGGTCTATAGTCAGTTTGAACTCTCTTTCTGAAAAAGGACTATGTGTTATTTTTGAATGACAAATTCTTCATTGTTCTGTAAAACATTTCTGTCTTTATCCCACAGCATGGGTATAGGTCTGCACAGCAATATTCCCCGCATGAAGAAAAATGTGCATTTAAAGGGTTTGTAAACTGAAAATCAGTTTTTCAAGTATCCAATTTTCAGAGGGTTTTAAAGTTTTTTGTAAATGTAACTGCTATTGACAGTAGTACTTTCTGTGCTCTGCCCTGCGGCGCAATTGTCCACTCTTCTCCAGCAAAAACTACACCATACTTCTTCATAGGCGTGTTAATCAACTGGCTTCTGAATCATTTTAAAAGTCAGAATCAGCAATGCAGAGAATAGAAAAGCAGAGACATACAAAAACTGTAAACTCTTTTTGGAAATGTTTTTCTAACCATCCAGACTGAGTCTGCTGCTGCTGCATGACAACGTTATTTTATATTTAAAATAATGTTACATGATAGTCATGTTTTTGATTTGGTTGGGCCAGGCCCTCAGATTTGGCAGAATCCTACAAAAAAAAAGACTTGAATTTGGGCTATTTCCAAACTGAATCCAGAATTCAGACCAGTATTAGGACTGTACAACCTGCAGGTTTCTAACTATTATTTGTTAGACAATATTGTCTGCTCCTGAAATGCAAAATACTTGGTCATTGTAAACATAAATTCAAACCCCCATAAAATAAATTGGAAGAAACCATATTTATGTGAGTGAACATAGAACAAGCCTATAGTGGCCAATAATGATCCCACTATCTTAAATATTCTGTATGAATCAAAGAATTTTTGCTACAGAAAATAACACACTGACTATTACTGACTAGGGTTCTAAGTGAGGCAAATATTATAAAGCATCATAGACTCATAACTCCTCTTCTTCAAAGAAGTTCTTTAGTCTATGGCAGTGAGTAAATGCATGACCTCCATCTGCTCAACAGCGCTGCACTCTGCTTCATGTATGGGCCCCCCGTGGCTTAATTATGCACTTCTTATGGCCCCAGAACTCACACCTATCAGGTGATAAGTCCCTTTATATTTTTGGGCTAAGGCCACCTCACAGGGAGCCATTTATAACATAAGTATATACAGTAAATTTATACAATATAAAATTCAGAATACAAAGCTTATTAGTAATGAATTCAGGTTCGCATTGCATGGCATCTAAAACTCTGCATTAAAATTAATAATTGGCCCTTTATTATTAGAGATCTATCCCTAACTTTTTGCTAATGTTAATATGATTCCTAATGACCCCTAAGCCTGAAGGTGTCTATACACGGGCTCAAAATAATTGTTGATATGGTCCTTCTGGACCAAGTTGGCAGCTAATTGGCCTGTTTATGGGGCTCTCTGACTAGCATGCTCGACCACTATCAAGGCGAAAATGGCAGCTTAAAAATCCCACTTGGGCAAGGACGGCATTGGCTCATTGATGCAGTCCTCATCCCATTCCAATGGCCTGATCACCTCAAGGTATGTATATCTGGAAAGATCAGCTCAAGCAGATCTTTAAATGTATGGCCAGCTTTACTGGCTTTGGCAACTCTGAATGCATTGGGCCACTGCTGGTAAAGAACCTCTCCTTTAAATCAGAACATATGTGTACCATGGAACAGGTCATAGAGGGACACTGCCCGACAGGTGTACTGCTTGAATGGCTCACTTGAATGAATGAATGAATGACGAACTAACTGACAGGTGCTTTTACATCTGGCTAATTTAGATTAGATTTGATAAAATCAGAGCCTCAAGTAGTGCTAATGACAGTAAATGGCACATATCATTAAGATCCAAATACTCTTTAAACTTATTTACAAAATATATGCAATGACTACATTTGGTTTTGATGATGTAGTGTATGTCAAACATGTTTTAATTCAGTTGATAATTGTTTTATGTTTCAAAAATCAATCAAAATTTTCCAATGTATCAAAATGCATTTCTTGAAATGTTTTTGTATAGACGTGGTTAAAAAGATTGGTTAACTGATTGCAGTCATAACAATATTTATTTTATTGTATTTGCAGGTGACTCACTGGCACAGTCCTTACTTTTTTGCCTACTTTCCCACTGGCAGCTCCTATCCAGCGCTACTTGCTGACATGTTATGTGGCGCTATTGGTTGCATTGGCTTCTCTTGGGTATGTCTCACCATGGTAATTTCTTCATCTTCATATTAAGTAAATATGTGTCTGGAACTCCAGGGTTGAACCATTCTGTTCATCTTATTTATCCATTATTTATCTTCAATTCTTAATTGAATACTCCTACATTTTTTTTTTTTAGTATATTGAATATACTGTACTATTTAACTCATTGAATATACCCACTAGTCATTTGTATCCACCCACAAGTGCTTTGTGGAGGGTTGTTTTGTTTTTATTTACTTTGTATATATTGCACATTATGTAGTGGTGATAGACACTGTCTCTTTAAGAGTCTGTCCCACATGTGTTTTTCTAGTTTTTTTCTGATTGGTTGTGCATCCTATAAATACCCATTTTGTGTGGTTTAGATGTAGCCTTTGATTAAGTGCCCCAGGGGCATGAAATGCATAGGGTTTATGGAGATGTCTCATGTTTTAATGTAGCTTTGAATTAAGCTTTTATTTAACTTTTTTTACTTTATGACCGCTGTGGAGATCCTTAAGGGCTCTGGCACACGGGGAGATTAGTCGCCCGTGACAAATCTCCCTTGTCACAGGCGACTAATCTCCCCGAGTTGCAAGTCTTTTTTGGCGATTTCGGGAAATCGCGCCGCCGCGTGTGCCAACCCCGCAGGCGACTTACATGTTCGCTGGTGGGATGGCGGGTCATGGCAACTCGGGGAGATTAGTCGCCCGCGAACAGGTTTTGTCGCGGGCGACTAATCTCCCCGTGTGCCAGAGCCCCAAGTGCCTGTATGCCCATACTGGTTGTTGCTTTATTTCTACATCTTCCTCTTAGGTCAGAGTTTTGTAAAAATAATTATAGTTCTTCAGTGTAAACTACATTTTTTGTCACCTTTTTTTCAACAAAATATAGGCTTCAAGTCCAGCATGCACGGAGTTGGAGACAGTGATGTTAGACTGGCTGGGGAAGATGATAGGTCTGCCAGAGCAGTTTTTAGCTGGCAACAAAGGAGAAGGAGGAGGAGTTATACAGGTATGATTAAAAACACATGTATATTTAAAAAAAAAAAAAAATTCTAATGGCGATTGGTGAGGTCCTGGAAAATAACAGTAACTAACTAGCATAGTACTTAGGTAGGCTTTATTGAGAAAAAAAAGTTTGATTGACATGTTAACCCAAGTCTCAGGTAAGTGATAAAAATCACTGGAGGCTGTCTAACATTTGGCCCCGTAATGATTTTAAAATTTCTTTAATGAGCATCATGAGCAACACAGGGGGCTCATTATCTGCCTCTGTTTACCTGACGGCATAAAAGTGCTTAAACATGGCCATGCTGCCATTCTTTTGAATAAAATCTGCCTGTCACTAGTGGTGATGTGACAAAATGAGGTGACAAAATCCATCTGTTACCACTGTTTACAGTTAGATTCCATTAAAATAAATAACAAACTCCACAGGTGCCTCTATACCAGCTAAGGATTCCCCCCAAGTGCCAGGAGCCAAGGCACTGAGTTGAGAGTAAAGAAAGAAACCTTTTTATATTACAAGCCAAATTCCAATCTTTACAGACCAATCTGTTAAAAGAAAAGTAATACCCAAAACAAAGATCTTTAATTTTTGCCATCATTGGAAGCAGTGAAGGTCCTGATTGCTGGCTAATTTCACACAACTCTATAAACAATATAAAGATAATCTAGTATGGATTTTGTGTAATGTGATTTGTTTTGAGGCCTTTGTAATATTGATTTCCTTTCTCCCCTGCTCTCCAAATAGGGCAAAAAACAAATGTTATTTTAGGGAAAATGCTAAGAATACTGAGAAACCCATTACAGAGCCAAGCTGTAATTGCACTGTTGGCAAACTGCTGCCTGGGAAAATTGGCCTATAATTGCATTTGAAAACCTGCACCTTTCTGATGCATCATTATCAGCTGCTGTGTCTGAAGCAGCACTTGAATCCAGACGGGCAGATGAAAGAAAGCACTTGGTATATGTGAAAACTGGCTCTGAATTTTATTTCTTTATCAACATGGTTTGCCATGGCAACTACTGGTAACCTTTTTATTTCTCATCACGGTTTAACCCCTGATGTGTTAGATAAGCATCTGACATAATAATCTGGCAATTTTATGGTTACATGCAAATTAGAATTTTTGGACAGGTACTGACTTTCTGGCAGATATGTTTTATGTTTGGTTTTATTCCTAAGTAAGACATTGCAAAAGTTTTTGCTCTTGCATACAGTTATGGGCACAATATGAAAACAAGAGAGTAAGAAACTGTACAGGGGTGTATTAAGAACTCTGAGCTTTTATAAACTAGTGCAATAAGCCAAATCAACCAATCAGTAACAGTTTTGACCAGTTTATTAAAAAATAAGACTTAGTGCTACCCCTCTGAGGATGTTGTGTGGCAGTTGCTTTGTGTCAGTGCTCATGTGACTCTTTCCAGTTCCTTCTTCTAATTACCCTTGTTGCCATTAACAATTGGTCCAGAAACAATATCCTATTATTCTACTAAAGGTTACTACTAAAGGCACTAAATGCTACTAATGCCATACTGAAGATGTGAATGATAAAACTACAGCTTTGTTCCTTCAATGAAAATAAGGAATCACCCACCACTAAAAGTCTGCCCCTTCACTTTGTTTTCATTCCCATTGGCCAATTACACCCAAATTCATGTAACTGAGCCCTATGAATTTTCTATCCAAGTTCACCTTCTCTTTTGGATTTATCAAATTGCTCTTTCTGTACACAGCCCATTGCAGTTTTGCTCTCACCTAGGAACGTACAGAATAAGACCTATATTTGAGCATTGAACCCGGGTCTTTGGTGTCTATTTATTTTTTTCCCACCAAGCATGGCACAATAACGTCACTACACCATCGTTGCATCCTACATGACAGCCATGGGTGCTGCCATTTTGGCGCAGAAGAGGTGAGGAGCACCATCTGTGCCATTGTAGATATGCACTTATTTAACTAAAATCGTATACTCCAAAATGTATATATGGGAAAAAATAAAACAGATTTAGAAACAGTTAAAAGAAAGAATATTTATAAATGAAACAGAGTGAAAATCAACAGTACAATATTAGTAATAATAAGTAATTATAATTTTGTATGTAATCTTGTGTACATATTACAAGTATAAAGCACAGGCTGTTGGGGGCTTCTCCACTGGTGGAAATATGTTTATTTTAGGCCAATGACTCTTTTTAAGGTGAGAATGATCTACTTATACATCCTTCTAGCTTGAAAAGATCACCGTATCAATACATTTTAACTGCTGCATTTAGTTACCAATTTTGTTTTACGTTGATGATTTAATTTCCTCTGTTTGGTGTGTTTCTATTATTGAGCAAAGCCAACAGGATTCACTCAGGTATAATGATCCATAAACACACGGTTGTAACAAGCATTACTGCTGGTTTGCCATTTGCAGAAAAGCTGTTTGCGCTGCACTACATCGGCATAAAAGGATTGCTTTTGTTTGCAGTCGTTCTGTAAGAGGCGATACTGCTAATACTCATCCAGTAAATATTTAAAAGCTGTCATGCTGCCGTCAGCTGACAATTGCTTACCATGTGGTTATTGTCAGTGGTTCATGAATCATATGTAAAATCAACGGTGAGAGAAAAGCTGCCAGTCTCCTGATATATTATGAGACTGCATTTGCTAGAAATACATGACCTCTCATAAACTGGATCTGCAGTGATAATCATTTTTTATTTCCAAAGCCTTAAAATGGAAAATTAACATATTTTTGATCCCAGGGGGCAGCTCTTAGTACATAAAATGGCAATTTTCTATTTAAGATTACCCAATGGCACATACTACAAAAAAAAAGTCTATTTTAATTAAAACTGTTTATTTACATGAAGCAGGGTTTTATATATGAGCTGTTTTATGTGATGTATTGTATAGTGACCTAAACTTTTCTGGGGTATAGTTTCTCTTTAACTAGATAATCAATATATTAATGAACTTATTTATCAATTTTCGAGGTTGTGAATTCGAGTTTGTTTTTCTAAATCAAATAAACTCACATATGGAATGCTCACTTATTTATAAACGTGGTAAACCTGTGCAAATGGAAAAACTCATATACCTAGAATTTTAAAGTTCAAAAACTCGCATAAAATTAGAAAACTCAAATTGAAAATATGGCCTGACTTTGCCTAGGACAAATCCCATTGACAAGTATAGAAACTCACAAGTTGATGGCAAATTTTTACATTTGGGTTTTTGGGGGTTTAATAAATTTCCCCCTAATTGTGTCATTAGTGACTTGCCTGGGACTGCATTGTCTTGGTGAAACTCTATTCCATAAGTTATTTGTATTAACATTCTGGCCTCTCCTACTTTATGATGCCACCTCATGGTTGCATCCAGGGTTGAGGCTAATGGTTAGGGTCAGGTACGGGTTCTATGTTTCATAACCAAGTCATCACTATGGTGGTTGAGGGCACTGATGCAAGAAGACTCTCTTATGTGGGGGGCACTTACAAGAAGTTTCTCAAGTTGTTGACCTAGCACAACTGCTCAGCTGCTCCTACTAGAATGTTACTAGGCCATGTGCAGACACTGCTATCCATGCATGTTTTTTTTAATAAACCTGAGCTCCTGTCTCACAGTTTAGTAATTAAGCTGCTAGATGAAAAGGTGTGGCAGCATTGCAAAGTGAGTTGCTTCATAAATACTGTAAGTAACATAAAAAGAGAACATTTGTAATATCAGTCAGTTTAGTTTTGCTATTATTATGACTAGCTTATTTAGGGGTAGAATTGTGGTGGTTCCTCTTCTCACTAAAATATATCTTCTCTTCCCAGGGCACTGCTAGTGAGGCAACTTTAATGGCACTACTTGCTGCAAGAACAAAGGTAACACGGAGACTTCAAGCTGAAAATCCCAAGTTAACTGAGGCAGAGATTGTAAGTCGTATGGTGGCATACTCTTCAGACCAGGTTAGTTTGGTTTTCATTCTTTAACTGGGAATATGCACATAGAGCAGCTTGCTCCTGCCATGGGTACCAGATTTAGGGCTTTCTCTGTGGACGCTAAGAGCCACATGGGGCAGAATCTTGGTCTGTGCATAAAAAAGGCTTCTGGATAATGAATCCTATAACTGTTTTTAATTTATTTCATGTTAACTATGTGCAACACATTCGTTCGCATCAGATGTTCCTTTTTAAATACAAAGTTATTGTTTTCTTAATGCTATGGTGGTGTGCATTAAATGTTAAGCTTGTCTCTTGCCCTAGTATGATGATATTTAATACTTCAACTTGCTTAAAATGTCAGCAGATTATTAAAGTCTTTTCTTTTCAATCCAGTCAAATATTTAATTCCTGCTGGGAATATAAGAGGACCTTTGGTTTTATACTCCTTCTGTGCAGTAACAAGTTGGATGAGACTGGGTGTGTTTGTACTGCTTTAGGCTAAGAAGGCATGTCTGATCGCCTAGGTTTTGTTTCCAGAAAGGGCAGCGATTCTGCGCCTCCCCTTTGCCTTTAGCTGCAGGGCTCTTGCTGTGCAAATTTATTGGAGTGAGCTGGTCTTTGTGCAGAATTGTTGATAAGAGATGGGAAATGACAGCTCTTACTAACTACAGAAGGTCAGAGGGATTTCTAGTGAGAGTAGCGGCCCATGTTTAAGGGCATACTGCAACTAACCTAACATTTTTTTTTTGAATGTCACAGATCTGTATTACTAACATAAGCCGCAGCTTTATTTTTCTCACTCCAAATACATTAATGTATTCCAAATGTATTCCAAACATCCAAATACATGGATGTTTTTAATTACTCCTACCGCTCGCCTTTTTTTTTCCCTACAAATACTTTAAATTTAATGGGTGTTTTTCCTGATGGTGATGCGGAAATTCGCCACAAATCTATGCCTGGCAAAAAATAATCATATTTTGTGTGCCCTACTATATTGAGTGTGCACTACTTTATTTCTTTTATATCTATCTATCTATCTACACACATACGTATAATGAGCGCTGTATATTTAATGTCTCACAATGAGCTGGAATTTACTATTTACTATGGATGGATACATACGGAGTCCAAGCTGACTTCTTCTGCAACATTTGAGCACTTCTGTGAGAAGATCCCAATATGGAGCATTCACTTGCATTCACTTAAGCCAGCACTTTTAGAAAGTCTGCATTATTTCTTGTATACATATTTATCAAAGTGTGAAATTAGAGCAGGGCCGGAACTAGGGGTAGGCAGAAGAGGCACAATGGTAAAGGGGTACCTCTTCTGCCTATTTGCCCTACGTTTGGCCCTTCTGTAGCCCTTTTGTAGCTCTATAGCCTGTGAGCCCGGCTTGTCACTGCTTTGTCCTGCTCCTCCTCAACACACCTGTCAATTATTATATAATTATATAAAATACATAAGCAAAAATGGACCACCTTATTATAAACCCCAGCCACAATGTTCCAGGCTACCCTTTACTCCACTGCCCCCCCCCCACTCCTCCATGGGGTGTGTAATGCAATTATGCCAGTGCATCAAGGGCCAACTAACTTGGTTCCTGCCCACAAGAGCAAATTGTAGCTAGGCCACAAGGGCCGGCATGTTGTACAACCACACATGGACTTTGCTCACATCTGGAACACTGGGGTCTAGGTGCTCTGGAGATTTCTCCACATCCTGTCCCCAGTGCTTAATGTGTGAGCTAAAAGGATGTGCATGCATGGGGCCTGCCTCTGGGGGCCTGCCTCTGGGGGCCCAGGTTTGAAATCCGACACTAGCTCCAGTTAGGCCCATGTGGTTTCTATTAAATAAAGGCAGATCGATTTAAGTCTCCACTCTCTCTCTTGCTATATGAGCCTCTTCGTATTCACTGGTGTCCACAATTTTTCATTGCTCCTAAATAAAAGGACTGTTTTGGCTGGGTGCATCACCTGGCATTTTCTACCTGTCTGGTTCTGCTCCGGCCCCCACCTAACCCACTGTAATAGAATGCTTCTTACAGAAACTGGAAGAACAACTCTGCTTTCTCCTCACCCACCCATTTTGTTTAGGGGAAAGCACTGAAAAGAATGAGAAGTTGTATTTTTCTTACAGGAATAGAACATATAAGCCTATAATTGTGCAGCAAAAGCATTCCCCTAACTGTTTGCTTTAAAGGGAATTGTCACTGATTTGAACATGCTTATTAATTGATAAGGGATTTTTAGTAATTTTGTTTTATTATTACTTACTTGTAGTTTCTGAGCGTTACCTGGCATATTAGTGTGCTTCTACGATATTACAATTTTCCCCTGCCTGCAAACAACCCATTCACCTTTTGTGTCAGCAGCAGTGTGTTGGTTACAGCCTAAAGATATATAAGGTTGCAGAACTAAGTAACGATTGACTGATTTGTTTAACACCATAAACAAACAAAAAAAAAAAATATGTGAAGCAGATGTATTAAACTTACTGTGAGCAGGACCAGATGGACTTCTGTATCAGGAAATGTCCAATTTATTGCATACTTCCAGACTCTGTGACACATTAAATCCATAAACAAGATTAATCAAAAAGAAAACAGCTTTATAACATAGGGTATTTTCTTCTCTAACTTCTCTAGGATTCATGCCTAAAAATAAAATGTCACTGTAGGGTTCATTTGTGACCCCTGGGGGCACAAGTGCAAGAACATGCAGGGGTGCAAGGGTGCCTGCATTCCTGTCCCTGTGCCCACCCCTCTTGATTTAAGCTCAGGCAGCGCTCAATCCAAGGTTCATTCCGATTGTGCCCCTTTTTGCACACTGTGGGGGGCATTGTAAATGAGCCCTTGTACCTTATCAGGGAACGTTCTTTTTCTAAAACTCACACTGCTGCCCTTTTTCCACACAGACAGCTGTTAACTCTCAGTAGATTTCTACTAGATCAATGTCTGATTTAACTGTTTCAGGATCACAGTTCAGTAGGGTGTAGGCAAGAATTGAGGGTTAAATGAATCTCCCCCATTTACCAGCCCACAATACACAAAGGTTTATTGGATTTTTTGTGCTAGCAATTGTTGCCATTTAAGAATGTTCAGTAACAACTGTAGAAATATGTGTCCTCAACATCAAAAAAGGGCAATTTCAGAAAAAAAAATGACTATACAAATCTATTCAATAGAGTTTGGTGATTTCAGGCACACTCATCAGTGGAGAGGGCTGGGCTGATCAGCGGAGTAAGGATGAAGAAAATACCATCAGATGAAAACTTTGTAGCTCGAGGCCAGGCTCTTAAAAAAGCTTTAGAAGAAGATAAAGCAGAAGGTCTCATTCCAATTTTTGTAAGTTTAACTTATTTACCAAAACTTTACATTTACCTAATGCTTAAAATAAATGCATTGTCTATGGAACCCCTATTTGTATACATTTTGAATAGCTATTCTTTGTGCAAATCATATTAAAAGGGACATAAACTCTATAAATAACATTTACTCTTCTGAGCAATTTTGTAGTTAACTTTATTGTCTTTATTTTACTTTTTGAGATGTTTAAATTTAAAATTATCTGTACCTGCCAATTTAGATTTTTATGGAATGAAATACAATATATTGGGTAATACTGTCGTTACAACAATTACCCAGTATTCCCACTGGAAACTACTAGTAATAAGTAGACTGTGGAACTACTGTAATATGTTTTAATCATAGGATCCTCACTGCTGACAAAAACATTGGAATTTATAATGTTCATTTTCTACCATTCAATGGTTAGTCAGTTAAAATGGTTAAAGGTTTTTATGAGATTTTTTTTTTTTTTTTTAAACAGTTCCCTTCACCATGCTATTAGGCCTTACTTTGTACTGCTTACTTATGGTCAGTTCCAGTCTAGGTAATATGGATGGGAATAGATCTGACTTTGGATTTGTGTTCATTTAGGCATCTATACTGCAGCTTTGGCCAAGATGAGTGAGTACAATTGGAATTGGGTGTAATCCCAAATTGAGTTGGCTGGATCTGAGTTTCTCTTCCACTAAGGAAAGCCCTCAGTATTCATCAGAGTTGCACAGTTTTTATCCCCACTTAGCACCGCTGGCGCAAATCATAAAAGATCCTTAAAATCATTTAATATGTTTAGTCCATTACAACAGGCTTATATTTAATATGCCATAATGGGATCCAACATATGTTAAAAAACAATAAGCGCAGGCAAAGAGAAAACATCCGTCCATTTCATTGTACTAATATTCTGGTTTTCATGCAGCATCTATGTCTGTGTTTGAGGCCCAAGAATAGGTTGCAGTAAATAACTGAAAGGTTAGCAAAATGAAAGAAGGCCCAATTCACTGTCCCTATGTACATAAGTACGCCATTCGTTAAACATTGCCAATTTGCCTAAGTAAATAAGGCCTACCAGTACACAGTTACTCTCTAAAATGTTTCAATAGTGCAGAGAATGAAAGTCTTCCCTAATAAGGGCTCTGGCACACGGGGAGATTAGTCGCCCGCGACAAATCTCCCTGTTCGCGGGCGACTAATCTCCCCGAGTTGCCATCAGTTGCCATCCCACCTGCGACAATGTAAGTCGGCGGTGGGATGCCACACGCGGCGTCGCGATTTCGGCAAATCGACGAAAATGCCTCGCGAGGCAACTTCGCGATTTGCCGAAATCGCCTGCGCAGCGTGTGCCATCCCACCGGCGACTTACATTGTTGCAGGTGGGATGGCAATTCGGGGAGATTTGTCACGGGCGACTAATCTCCCCGTGTGCTAGAGCCCTAAAGTGAGAAAGAAAAATGTGACATCTCAGATATCTTTATCCTTTTCCCGACTTCTTAACAATGGATTGAGGCAGCTAATTATATGCACTATACATCTTTGCTTTCCGAAAAACATAAAAATGTTAATTGTATGGATCATTACAGTTTTTATTTATAGTTGTTTGCTTCTGAATTTGTTTCTATTATTCATTCTTTGAGCAATAAATATGAATTAAAATAAGAAAACATAAATAATTTAATGACAATATCTTAAGAAAACCCCTAACAAGTAAACTAGACTGTCTTTAGATGGCATGTATCATTTGTTTTAATCTTCTTTTCCATAGTTCTGTGCCACTCTTGGGACAACTAATTCCTGCGCATTTGATAACCTATTGGAACTTGGACCTGTCTGTGAGTCTTTAAATAATACCTACTGTAAACTCAAATGCCTGTGAAATTTTTTAAGAACAACTCTCCCAATGTTATTTTTAGAGACTTATTGTCACAAAATATCTCTGTTAGGGTTGCCACCTATGTGCTAATTTATATCAGCCAAGCAGGGGGCATGTTTCAGAAGGGACAGGTCCATGACATCAGGGGCAGAGTCATGACACAATTGGGGGTGGAGACAGACATCATCAAGGCTGAAAAAAAAGTAGTAAGTTCTGTGGCCTAGTGGGGGAGCAGATGGAGCTGGGAGAGGCTGTGTGGCAACCCGATTAATGACCGTGACCATCTTATGATTAAGAAACTTACAGTACCTCCAAGGATTTGAGGGGCAAGCTTGGTAACACTGGCATCCTGTATATGATTCTCAACAGGGTACTATCTGTGTGAGATTTTTATATTCTCATAGATTATTTGAGTATTATGAGTGTTACTGTGGATGAGATTGAAGAATTTGATAGTAAGCTCTACTGGGCTAGGGCTGATGTTAATGATTAACTTGTCAATAAAGTGCTGCAGAATATATTTTATGCAGCATCTTCCAAATATTGCCTTGATATATACGGTATATAAGGAATTCAAATAATGACATTACCCCTCACAAACAGCCATATATTTAAAGCTCCAGCATGATTGAGACTTCTGAATCTATGGAGATAGTTTCTATAATTTAGAGACAACAGATCTCCTGCTAAAAACATACCCCCATATGTAATAAAAAGCACCAAGTTTGCCCAGGAGCAGTAAACCATGGCAACCAATAAGATGTTTGCTTTTAAACAGGTGACCATTGGTTGGTATAGATCTGGACAAACTTTTATTGCATAACCCCACTTATTTACACAACCCCACTAGTGTGCAAGGTTCATACTATTTATTCCTGAGATAATATTCCCCCCAAAATGATAGTTATATGTTTCATGTTGCACTAGTAAATCTGTTATATGTTGAAGCTGCTTTACATAATTGTGCAACTTGCGTTTGTTTTTTTTCCCCAATATTTTAATATCCTTTGTATTTTCACTGACACTGGCCATGCCTTCAAGATGTTTTTATAGCTTTTAATAGGTTATAAAACCTCTTATAGGGAAAGGGCACTCACTCAGCTATAACTTTTAGCTCTGCACACTAAATATCTGGATATATTGCAAATACATTTACATGAACTGTGACATATGGTGGCAAGTTTTTCAATATAATCAAATGATATAACAAGTAAAAGTTTCACAATGACGCATTGTTTTACTCTTGTATGTGAGTCACGTGTATTATCTTTTATGTGATTGGGTACGGAGCTGCAGAGATCATTGCTTGAGATGGGGAAAGCTCGGCAGTAGAGGTGTAAATTGAAAAATAATGTATGTGTGTTAACTTTTTATTGTACTAAAAATAAAGGGCACTAATATAAACAAATATGACTCTTGCCCTAGATATAGAGCATTAGTGGTTCAGTGAATTCTCTATTTCTTGTTGGAAGTGTGCCTTGTGGGAGGCAGTACCCCATATGTACATGTAGTTGAATTACTCGAGGTGTAGTAATATTATTTGTTGATTTATATTCCACCATATGGCAACACAATAGGATACATATTTCCCCTGTATCTCTGAATACAAATCTTATAGTGGGGATATACAGTATAAAAATATATTTATTGTATTGTATTATAATAAATCCTCCCTGTGTGTACTTATGCGCATTGTAAGATTGTACAGCGCTGCACATCCTTGTAGCGCTTTATAAAGTTATACATATATACATAGGCAGAGGGAAGAAAGGATATGTGTAGCACTGTTGCTGAGCACTAATACCTCACTGAACAGAATGGTGTTCAAATGCTTACAGTCAGAATTGACAAAGTGACATTTTTTTTTTACAAATGTGTCAATTTGGTAGAAACTAGCGATGTACCAAATGCAGGATTCAGACAAATCCTAGCACATTTTTCAGGATTTGGATTTAATCAGCACAATTCTTGGTGCACTTTCCCTCTTGACGCGCTTTCCTCTTGGCCCCCCAGACATGATGACGTACGTGCGCATTCCCCTCAGACGCGCCATACATACACATTCTTCTCTGTGTGTCCTCAAGGATGAAGGAGAATGCGCTCTTAAAGAAGAAAGCAAAAATAAATTATTTTTTCTACAATTCTTGGGCAATTTTTAGCTCTCTTTAATAAATGGATGCCTAAATGTTCCTGTTTCTACAGGTAATGCTGAGAATATATGGATGCATATTGATGCAGCTTATGCTGGAAGTGCCTTTATCTGTCCAGAATTCAGATATCTCATGAAAGGCATTGAGGTAAGTTCACATCTCATGAATAGCAAAATTTAAATATCATTAATATTATGCCACATGTCAGTCATTCATATTCTGGGCTTGATTTTGATTAGAGTTTTAGTTTACATGATGAATTAAGGATGACTTTCACCATCCTCAGATAATTTCAAATCATGTTATATGTTATATATTTACTGACAGTTTGGTACAGTACTAAGGTAGAGAATTATTTCAGAAACCTGGAAACTGATATATAGATATGTGTATTTGGTATAGCTGGGCTTTCATTTCCTGGCAGTTTCTTGCATGTTAAAATGGCTCAGTATGTCATAATAAAATAAAAAAAGAAAATCACAATGGCAAGTAGTGGCTGTCAATCACTGATAACCTGCTAGGTTGAAATTCATAACCACTAATCTGATGAAAGGAATGGGAGGCAATACAGGAGTCAGCCTGTTGTAATTTCCTGTCCATTTTCCCTTTTAATTAATTGTATTGCTTGGAGAAGGAAATGAATGAGCGCTGATCTAAGCCTCACAGCATCTGCTAGCTGAACAATTCAATAGCCAGCTGACAAGCACATACAACAGTTTTATTATTTCCTGTTTACTTAAACATGTAGTTCCGTTTAAGAACGTACTGCCCCAATGAAACAAATTTTCCATCTATTAAATTCACAGTGGATTGGTGAATTTCAGCTAGAAACGTACCTGCTGGATCCAGGAAGTAATATATTAACTAGAAACCATAAACTGAGTTTCCTCCAAACAGGCAGGATAAAGAATTAAATCAGTTCTCCAGAAACTTAAGGTGGCCATACACGCACCGATAATATCGTACAAAACCTGCTGATATCGGTCGACTTGCCGATAGGGCGGGTTAGAAGACCTCTGCCTTCAATGGCGCCTGAGCAAAATCTATGTTCAGCGCTGAATCGGCAGAAGGAGGTAGAAATCCTATTGTTTCTACCTCCATATCTGATGATTCAGCCCCGAACGTCAGTGGTAGGTTGGAACGATCTTTCGTGCGACCAAATCGCCACCTGTGTGGCCAGCTTTACACGGGGCATTTACAAAGGTGCCTCTACATCCCAAAAGGTGCAAGTTAAATTTTTTGTGTTGTCAATGTCTAATAGATAAGAGTATTGTGCTACATTGATTAAGTGCCACCTACTGTATTTTATAGGCCCATCACAAAAACAGCACCACAGTAGAAGGGAAGGCTGGCACTAAATTGCAATTATCTTCATTATATCTTGCACTCAGCAGAGCTATAAGAGCCTCCATTATCTCTTTTCTTACATTAATAAAGTTAGAGACTGGTCTTTGTTTAACATCAAATGTCTTGCTGCGTGGGTGTCACCAATCTTAGTAGTACAGGCCTTCCAGCATGCATCCTAGATGTATCTATGGCCAGCAGAAAGTCTTTGCTTTCATTAAATAATACACAGTATAATGTATTCTTGCACTTAATTTTTGTTTTTTTAGTTTGCAGATTCATTCAACTTCAACCCACACAAGTGGCTCTTGGTTAACTTTGACTGTTCTACTTTTTGGTAAGTTGAAATTAGGCAAAAGTTTCAGTGTTCTGTGCAAATCAATTTCAGGGGGACCCTTGCCAATACAGCTACAAATAAGTATTTAAAAATAAATACAGGCATGGGACCTGTTATCCAGAATGCTCTGGACCTGGGGTTTTCTAAAAAAGGGATCTTTCAGTAATTTGGATCCCCTTACCTTAAGTCTAATAAAAAAATCATGCAAACATTAAATAATGTTAAACCTAATAGGATTGTTTTGAATGCAATAAAAGAAGAAATGAAAGGTAATGTGTTTTAAAATTTGAAATTATTCGATTAAAGTGGAGCCTATGGGAGCTCACCTCCCCGTAATACGGAGCTTTCTGGATAACAGGTTTTCAGATAATGGATCCCATGCCTGTATATAACAAAGCACAAATGCAGACTAATATTAAATACATTTAGGGTGAAGACACACAGAGCTATTAGTAGCAGCTACTTTTTCACAACGCCGGAAAATACCCTGCCATAGACAGTACTAAAAATTGCCTCTGCTAAAACACACGTAGAGACAATTATCAGTAAATGATCAGCATTGGCTTTTTTGTAGCCACGACAAGTAGCTGCTACTAGTAGTTCTGTGTGTCTTCACCCTTAGTGGTAATGGCCTTTTAAAATCTTAGTTGATTTTAGTGTTCTAATTACAAAATCTGGATAATAGAATAGAATGATAATAGAATGTATTTCTCCCCTAACTGACTACTATTATACTGAGAACTGCCCTTCTTTTAATCAGCATTAATCAATATGCGTAAAACAGCAATTCCAAACATGACTTATGGCTTAGTAAAGTAAATGTCACTTATGATGAAAGAAGGAGGATGTTAATCTTTATCTTATTGCTGAACTAACTTGTTAAACAAACAAGATACACGAGGGCCCCACCAGCTGATAGGGACCAGTGTTATCACTCATCTCTGTCCTTTGTAGTGAGACAGGGAGAGTATAATGAAACTGTACACTGACTCATCAGAACAATCCTATTTCCTACAAACAAATCCAGCATTACACGGTTTGTTTGAAGAGCACACACAAATGAATGACAATATCTTTTACTGTTTGTCTGGAAATGATGCATGCATAGAATCTATTCTTATACACAATGCTGTTGTTTATTACTGTAGCATAATTGCACCCACCACAAATTGGCACAAAATGTTATACTAGAAAATGTAGGATAACCTGGGTGGAAGGTGGGTGTTCACTTACACATCTTTGAACTATGCTTGGCTTATTTGGTGCAAAAAAATAATGCATGGGCCCAATGCACAAGAGAAGCCCTATAGTTTGTGGCTCAACAGTGGCTCAGGTCACTGCAAGCTGTTTTTTCAACTCATTCCTATAGATACAATTGATCAGAAATAGAAGACACTCTTTAATCAACAATATTTGGTCAAATTTGTATCTGGGCAGTAACCCATAGCAACCAACCAAATATTTGCTTCTATTGTTCTACATGCAGCTGGCTGAAAAAAAGCTAATAACTGGTTCCTATGGATTGATGACCATGTGTTGGTAGGCACTGGGCTCTTCTCGGGTGGTATTCTAATACAAGATATGGGATTCAGAAACCCGTTATCCAGAAAGCTCCAAATTACGGCCATCTCCCATAGACTCTATTTTAATCAAATAATTCACATTTTTTAAAATGATGCCTGTTGTCTCTGTTTTAAAAACACAGTAGCTTGTACTTGATCACAACTAAGATATAATGAAGATATATTGGAGACAAACCAATCCTATTTGGTTTATTTAGTTAATTATTTAATTTTTTTTTTACAGAAAGACCCTTGAAAAACCCCAGGTCCCCAACATTCTGGATAACAGGTCCCATACCTGTGCAGCAAGTTTGCACTCATTCTTGCACCCCCCCCATGCTTCCACATATTTTAGTAAATGTTTGCCACCGTTGCAAAAGATGGTGTGTTTGTCAAGATTGCAGGCGCATAGGTACCTTTTGCAAATATTTCCTAATAGAACTGTATTGTGTTATATGTGTTTGCAAATGATTTTTATTGTCATAAACTAGAATGTATGGTGATGTGATTTTAAGTTGAATCTGCTCAAACTGTCTCATTCCTAACAGGGTGAAGAAGAGATCAGATTTGATAGGTGCCTTCAAAATGGACCCTGTTTATCTTCAGTATGACCAGCAAGAATCTGGTAGGTGGCTAAACTTCTGCAATTAAAATGTTATTATCATTAGACCAAAAACCATGTCATTTTAGTTTTACCATCATATAATATTTTGTTGAGTTCTAAACTCAACCCCATTGTGATGTGCTGAAAAATTTGAGAAACAAAATGCCAATGGGTGTTTTTTTGCAGCTGTCACACAACTTTTTTTTTTTTCTTAATCACACAACCATTAGAGTCTATGGGTATTTTTTGTGGCAAAACATTTTGCTTATCACTACAACCCTACACCACAGCTGAACACTATGGGATGAATTAGATTGGCCTGATCACCAACGCTCACCTCAGTAGTCGCCAGGCCCTACAGGCAATTTGTGGATTCTTGCACATACCAGAGGGGCTGCTGCAAGATGCCATAGACAGTCACTGTATTGGGCCTGTGGGGGGCTGTTTGTGCCTCTCTGTACTTGAAATGCCAGGGCCTATTTTGAATCCCAGCCCTGGATGGAAACTGCCCTAATGCTCTTGTGGTTGAATAAAAGCAAATCCAACCAACAATGTTCTAACATGTAGAGGAAAGCCTTCAATGAAAAAAGCAGAGACTGTTAAATCAGCAAAGGGAGGATCAATTTAATATTAATACCTTTGCTTTCTGAATTAGATGTTGGACAGAAATCTGGATATTTTTGGTAATATAATATCCTCCTATGCATAGTACCTAGTAAACAGCATTATGTGTAAAGCTACTGCAGATGGGTTAACACTCTGACCCCAGTCTTCTCAAGAATTAGTCATTATTATACGTTTTAAACATACTTTTTCAGTAATATGTTCATAAAAAAATGCTATATTTTCAGACTCATAATGAAATAATACTATTCTTGTGCTTTAAAGGGCCATCATGTGCACCCCCTGAATGTAAATAAAAATGTTTAACTTTGAATAAACAATTTTACAGGTACTGGCCCTTTTAAAACTATAGTGGAAAGTTAAACCAGCATATTGTTTTAATATAGATGTACAACTGCTTTGCATAATAACAACGGCCATACAGTTGAACTTATTTGTCTGCTGATGACTACTCTTGTCAGCTTGGATTTAACAAGTACATTTGTTGAGAATTTCAAAATCATCATAGCAGAAATGAATCTGATCTTTTTTCCCTTGAGGGTCAGGAAGGAAAGAAATACAGTATAAATAGAGCAACAGCGTAAAGTGATGACAATCTTCTACCAAAGAAGCATGAGGATTTCCAACAAAGCATGATTTGCCTTATGGGGAAAAAGATGAAAATATATAGCAAGCCTTACACTCTCCAAAGAGAAAAGAGACAAGTTTAATTTGCTCAGAGAAGGTTCAATATTTGCTACTACATTAGTGTATACATACTTGGGTAATTGCAATCCCAAATCTTTCTGCAGAGTGCCTCCCCAGTAAGTAGGTTTCAACAGCCAAATCTGTTTAAGAAACAGATAATTCTATTTAAAATCTATTCAAGAAAAAATCTCTAATTTTACAGAATAATAGATCCTACACTGAACTGTTATTCTTTTTGATATTTTCGAAGCAGTGTACTGAAATATGAAACAACAACAGAATATCTAGGTTAAGTATGAACAATGATCTATTACAGTGCTGTCCAACTGGCGGCCCGCGACCCCCCTCTGTGTGGCCCCCCACCTGTCTGGCTGCTTTGATGGCTTACCTTTGAGTAAGCATTAAATGGTATCAGTACTGAGATTAACTGGCCCCCTGCATGGTTCTCACCTCAGATTCAGGCTGTAATCCCTCTGTATTGTTTAAAAATGTAATCCCCTGTGTTTTTCACACCTTTTAATACCTGCATTGTTCACCCCCTGCAGTGTTCACACCTCAGGCTCAGACTGTAATCACTCCCATTGTTCACTTCTTCACACCTCAGACATAGGTACTGTAGGCAGAGTATGGCACATACAGCCAGCATAGGGCAGGTAGAGTATGGCACACACAGGCAGCATAGGTCAGAGAGGGTATGGCACACACAGGAAGGGTAGGGCAGGCAGAGTATGGCACACACAGGCAGGGTAGGGCAGGCAGAGTATGGCACACACAGGCAGGGTAGGGCAGGCAGAGTATGGCACACACAGGCAGCATAGGGAAGGCAGAGTATGGCACACACAGGCAGGGTAGGACAGGCAGAGTATGGCACACACAGGCAGCATAGGACAGGCAGAGTGCTGCCTGTGTGTGCCATACTCTGCTTGCCCTATGCTGCTTGTGGGAGGTGAACCTGGCAGGGGTTTGTTGTGGGAGTTTGTTAGCAGTTGTAAATAGCCATTAAATGGTTCCTAAGGTGTGTAATTATGTACTGGGGGTTGCTCTGCTATCCACAGGGGAGGAGGAGGCATATGGAATTTAAGGGTATATCTTAATATGACATAATTCTTTCACATATGAATGATGGTTGATATCCCCACAGTAAGGACCAAGCATTTGGGATTTTGCTGTGCTACCACCATTGTGATAAAATAGGTGTGGTTTGAAGTGGGTGTGGTTTCAAAAAGGGGAGTGGTCAAAACTGTCTTCCATTAGCGGCCCTCCACCATGTATGCTAGAGAAATTCCGGCCCTCGGCACCGTAGAAGTTGGACAGCACTGATCTATTATAACAAGTACTTAGCCACCTGATACATTTGTACTGCCCTAGACCTTGAATAAACAATATAGTAATAAACCTGAGAGGCAGTATCACACATTGGTGCACAAAACAATTATAAATGTATCCGAAATTAAAAAACACAAAACACAACACATTTTACATCATTGGAAAAATGTGTGGTATCTCAGGGATTTTTTCTTTTTATATCCAACAAGTATAAAAACACATCTCACACATATAAGCAATACATCTCTCAAAAACAGATACTGCTAACCTTCCTTATTCCTTTTGCTGCTACCACAACCTGTCCACATACTTACTCGCCATATTATAGTGCAAAGATACAAAAAACATGCATACTCTGTTATTATTCAAAGCAGTTGTATATCTATAGAAAAAACAAGATGCTGGTTTCCATATGCTGGACTAGTACCAGTAAAATAGTTTATTCAGAATTTAACATTTTTATTTACATTCAGGGGGTGCACATGATGGCCCTTTAAAGCACAAGAGTAGTAGTATTTCATTATGAGTCTAAAAATATAGCATTTTTTTATACATTAATGGTGTAGAAGAATTTATTATGAATATATTACTTGTTGGTTGGGTTTGGCAAACTTCAAATGTGCTGCTTTCACATTTTGTTTTTAATGGCTTCCTTTGTGCCACTCACCCTCCAATACAAGTTAAGTATGTTATATTGGGTATTACCTATGCTTAAGTATGCTGGTAGCATCATCATAATACAAAGCTGCTTTTCATCAGCAGGTACTGCTATAATAGAATGAATAATGGATGTGTCAGAATACAGGAAAATGCTGCAATCAGTTTCAGTTTTCAAAAAGCTGAATCTTGTTCTAAAGTACATCTTTCAGCAGCACAATAATGCCAAAGTTACATAGTTACATTGTTAAAAAAGTCCATCAAGTTGAACCCTTCCAGTGAACCCGGCACTCACACAAACCTATACTTACCAATCTATACACTCACATACATAAACCATATATACCAACATCAATACAAACTGTAGATATTAGTATCACAATAGCCTTGGATATTCTGATTGTTCAAGAACTCATCCAGGCCCCTCTTAAAGGCATTAACAGAATCTGCCATTACAACATCACTAGGAAGGGCATTCCCCAACATCACTGCGCTCACCGTAAATAACCATCTACACTGCTTAAACTGAAAATTCCTTTAATCTAAAGGGTTGGCCTTTGGCACGCCGATCCTTTTTATAACTCTAGTGTTTAAATAACAAAATGTAAAGGCCCTACAAATGCTCCAGTCATAGTCCTCAACCTTAATTCGAGAAAAATTGGTGGCACTACTTAAAAACTAAGGTGCACAAGTGTCAATTAATTATCAAACATAACGTGAGGCAAATCCTACCACAAAGAGCTGTTATATTTGAATTATATGTGACTCAATATAAAAAGTGTGGTCAATGAAATTTGTCTTGTTTGCTTAAACTTTTTTGTAGCATAAAACAATTTTATATTAAAACATTCAGTGCTTTAAATTAAAAACATCAAATAGCTTTAGGCTAACACCATAAAGGGTTGTTTCTCGGCCTACGTTATAAGTGCAGTACATAAAACATAACCTCCTCTCATATTTGTCTGTACATAGAGACACTGCCAGCCTGGATGTAGACACATGGAGTGGATCTTGGTGATAAAACGCATGAGTATGCCGGGCTGTTTCTTAGCCTGTGCTTATACGCAGGCTGAGCAACAGCACCATATGGCCATACATTTGTGGAAGCGGCTATAAGTTTAAAGGGTTGTTGTTATCCTAGGAAATTCTGAACCCTGTGCTGCCCATGCAGGCATTTTCTCTTTGTACCCTGCTCACCGACTACTTGACTCCACTGTGCACTTCCCATTCATAAGTGATCTGTGTGCAAGAGATCCAAAGAGAGGAAGACCATAGTCTACAAGTATTATTTACAGTACATCAAAAGAGAATTTGTAATCAGATCCTTCAAGGTTAGACTAAACATCAACGTGCAAGTGTTTCTGTATAAACAATTGCCTTTTTTCTGTGGGAAAAAAAGGGGAACTCAGGGGTCAAAAAAATCAGTTTAAACGCATACTCAAGAACAGGGACAATTATTGCAGGTCTACTCCTGACCCCCAATCTATAGTGTGCATAAATGTTAGAATACAAAAGCTTGGTGCTAAACTTGGGCAGTCATCGGACAGTCATAAAAAAACACACAGTTATATATAGTTACCTATGTTATATAAAGTATATATGTGTACAAGCAAAGCTTATAATCACTGTGGCACAAATAAACATTACAGGCACAGCTTCTTGGGTGCATCTGTTACAGTATGCAGGGAGAGCCATGTTGGTCTACTACCCTTTTCTCTTGCAGCCTTTATTCCATTTAGAAGAATAGAAAACACACAAGCATTCCCAAGCAATCCCATCTTACACTGACAGCATGTTTCACATTCACCATCTTCCTTTGCATACAAGTCTCTCTCTCTCTCTCGTACATTAATCATAGGCAGTAGTTTTTATCTTTAGTATCATAGGATTGGGGGGGTATAGAGAAAATTAGTAAAATGAAAAATAATACAGCAATAAAATATGATTTTACTTTTAATTGTTTTTATTCTGTTTCAATAATTTCTTTTTTTATACAGCTCCAACACATTTATACATCACTTTAGAGAGATTATACATGATTTACATCAGTCTGTGATTAGGGACCTATCACATTCACACAACACACTATGGACAGCTTTATTAGGAGCCAATTAATCCACCTGAATGTTATTTATATGTGGAAGGAAACTGGAGTACATGGATTCTGCCCAGGTCAGAATCAGGACCCTAGAGCTGAAAGGCAGGAGTGCTAAACGCTGCACACCATGCCCTTTAGCATGTTATAAAATGGCTGATTCTTAGCAATTTTTAAATTGGTCATCATATTTTATTTCTGCCTGATTTCTAAGGTATTTAAAACCAGACACCTGCTAAAATTCAAACTGGAGAGCTGCTGAACAAATGCTAAATATTAAAAACAAACACAGAAAATATAAAGTAAAGAGAAATAAGGTTTTCCATTTTGAGATATTACCTGATTTTATAGCATTAGAGTGTGATCATTTAAAATGCTCAGTTGTCCTTAACCACAGGTCAGTGGTCTGATTGTAACGGGAGACCTGGCTCATCAATGTGTGGTCAGCTGTAATGTGAAACAAATGTATTTAAAGGAGAAGGAAAGGCTAGTAAAGAGTTAATCTCAAGCTGCAGGCATACCTTCAGTTGTCTCAATAGTGCCCTTAAGTCTCCCCATATTTCAGTCGTTCAGAAGATCAGAAGCCAAACAGGAAGAAAAAACGCTGAGCTGTGTAAAGAAAGTTCCCATAATGCCTCACTCTTGCACAGACATGCAGACCAAGTAAACATGCTCAGTTAGTAAGACTATGGGGTAGATTTATCAAAATGTGAGTTAAAAGCGTAATACATAAAAACTCACCTATGTTCTATTTATTCCTATGGAATTTTTAGAAGTGTATTTATCAATGGGTGAATGTTAGAACTCACCTTTTGACAAATACGCTTCTAAAAATCCCATAGGAATGAAAAGAATATGGGTGAGTTTTTATGTATTAAGCTCTAAACTCACATTTTCATAAATTTGCCCCTATGAGTCAGCTTCCTGCTGATTGGCTCAGATCCACATTCCTAAGGGGGGGAGTGAGTTCTTAGCATTCTTGAGGGAGATGGGGGAGCAGGAAAGAGCAGAGAACAGAAAGCTGCGTGTCTGTGGCACAGGAATTACAGACACAACAAATCTTTTTTCAGAGAACTCTGCGAAGAGTGCGTTTCTGTGAGTGCTTATGGCTGTATTTACATAGACCTTTCTGATAAAGATTACTTAGTTTTTACTTTTCTTTTTCCTTTAATAACTCACTCACTTTGTGAATATGATTTTTGTTATTTTTAAAGAAAATAAATCTGAAAACTTGAAATGCAAGAATGAAAATTTAGTGTATCTTACTAACTAGTTATTTTGATTTTACTTTTTAGGCTTAGTAACTGATTACAGGGTAAGTGTTCTTGACTAAAGTTTTAAAAATGTTGAGCTGAGTCTTCAGTTTTTTGGTTTAAAAAGAACACATTTTTCCACAAGTCACTTGTTCTCAAGATAGCAGTTTCCTTAGCTTCCGTAGCAGTTTACTTGAGCTTAGTGTCCAGACACTAGACACCCTGACACCCACTGAAAGTATTACCAGTGCAGTGGTCACTTCCAATGAAGAAGCCCCTTCAGCAGTATAAGCTTTGGGTATCTCTTCAATTCATCATGGGTGGATTTAGCAGTTAATTACCCTCCTGTGTTCTTTAAAGGAAGACTATACCCCCCCGAACAATGTAAGTTTCTCTCTATATATTGTCTAAAACAGTTCATATGTAGTCCTGCTTCATGTAAATAAACCATTTTCATAAAAATACAATTTTTTAGTAGTATGTGCCAGTGGGTTCTCCTAAATAGATAAATGCCATTTTAAGTACTAATTGCCCACTGGGATCTTACGATTCACAGTGCACACAAACAAACCAAGGGCACACATACATGCTAGGTCATAGCAGCCAATGTTCTGCCTTTTGCTCCCACACTTCTTCCTGTTAGTTAGAGCTGCATTATTTCTTGCCATGTGATGTCTGAGTGAGTACACAGCCCATCACTAAATGGTGGCTCAAAGGAAAAATTTAAAAGGGCAATATTTTTTTTTCTCTCTATCATATATATATGCACTCCTTTTTTATGTAACTCTTATCTGAAGCTGTATTATATGGTTTGTACATCATACTCCTCTTTATTTTTTATTTTTTTTAATTGTCAGCATTGGCAGATCCCATTGGGCAGAAGGTTCCGGTCTCTGAAACTTTGGTTTGTTTTTAGAATATATGGCGTTAAAGGGCTTCAAGTACATATCCGCAAGGTAAATCTCCTACTCAGCCTTAAGTATATTATGCTTGGCAGAGTCCTAAGCACAGATGTTTTGAATATCAGGCATTCTTATATCAATGTTAATAAAAAGTCATGTGTACTTTGGATGGGCTCCAAAACACAAAGAAACGTAAAACTTCTCATCAATGAACAATTCTAATTGTGTGTACTATATTAATACTTTCTATGAGCCCCTGTTCTTTTGGTATTCTGGGCACTACTTGATTTTATTACCTTATATCTCCTAATAAGTGGCTGCACAGATCTGCAAAAACTGGAACAAAGGCTGCTGGATTTAGGAGAGAGTTTTTACCATCTCATCAAATTACTCTGCCCCAAACACTTCTGTTTTAGACAGATTCATCTGTAACTTTAAGGGGCCCATTCATTAAACCACAAATTTTCACTAATTAAAAGCATGATTGGAAAAAATTTGGAGCGATAATTTCTGATGTATGAAAATTTTGCAAATGATCTTCATTTTTTGTGGTTTTTTTTTTTGAGCCATTTAGCTTTTTGTTCAGCAGCTCTCCAGTTTGGAATTTCAGAAGCTATCTGGTTGCTAGGGTCCAATTTATCCTAGCTACCAGGCAGAGGTTTGAAAGAGAGAAAGTAATATGAATAGAGGAGGGCCTAAATATAAAGATAAGTAATAAAAAGTAACAATATTGTAGCTTCACAGAGTATAAGTTTTTTGGCTGCTGGGGTCAGTGACTCCCATTTGAAAGCTGGGAAAAGTCAAAAGAGAAAGGCAAATAATTAAAAAACTACAACAAATAAAAAATGAAAAGCAGCCCAAGAGTTGCTTGGAATAGGCATTCTGTAACATAAAAAAGTGAACCACCCCTTTAAGACAATAAGTTGTATTATTGCTTTGACCAGTACAATATATGTAATAATGCAGTTGCTGTGTGTATTGCTTTGTTCTGGGAATGCTGAGAATTTATACTACCATAGAAGTAACAATACTGGGGGATTTCATTGTGCCCACAAGTTTAAGCTTTAACCTTTATTGGGGTGCACTTGGGTGCATAAATGAAAAATATAGCTAATTTAAAGAGTGATCTATTTCAGTAGTATATCTAGGTAAGATTAAGACATTAAGCCATTGCATTCCTGAAGATATCCACATAAAAGCCTTAAGGTGGTCATACACATAGCAATTCCGATCTTTCCTGCGACCATTGGTTCCCCCACTGGCTTTCAGGGCTGAATCGTCAGATGTGGAGGTAGAAACAATAGGAATTCAACAGCGCCTGATCAAAATCTTTTTACCTGGCCAATCGACGAGACAACTGATATCCGCAGCCTTTGAGATATATATATATATATATAGAAAAGAACAGAGCACACCCTAATAGTAATCAAATGCCCCAGGTGCTTGCAAAAACCATGTATATAGCAAGACAATGAGCCGCACACGCAGGGACTTTTTTAGAAAACAAAAAATTTCTTTAATGAAAACGATCCAAGATCATTAAAGAAATTTTTTGTTTTCTAAAAAAGTCCCTGCGTGTGCGGCTCATTGTCTTGCTATATATATATATATATATATATATACACACACACACACAATTTGGCTGTGTACCCGACTGCATATGGATAATTCTTAGATACCAACAACAATACAAACACAGCAGATCAGTGCCTGGTCCACATCATGATACAATTTTTGACTATCCAATCATTGTGTTAGTAAATAAATTCGAAAGTGCAATAAATAATGCACTAAGATTTCTAATAAAAGTGTAATCTTCAATTGCACCTAAAGGTGTCACCAGTGTACCTTAAAAGCTCATATTAGGGTCCTTTTAAAATCTGTTCAATAAAAATTCTGTAGAGGAAACATTTTTAAACCAATTCATACCAATGTATAATTGTAACTAAATATCTGCAAATTATTCACACTTTGTATGAGGGGTTGTTAGGTTATTGGTATATAGTGAGCAAGTGAGGCAGTTTAGATTCTAGCCCTTTTTGTCAGTTAACTCTGGGACTTTTTTTTACTGCAGGTTAGAAAGTTTTCATTCAAGCTACCTTTATGGGCTAAACTCCACAAGCTCTTTTGACGGACTGTGTCAGATCAACAAAACGCATCTGACAAGTCAAATATATAGGTCAGAATATAAACACCCGAATGTGTGATGTGTCTGCACTCGAAGAAAAGTTTTGATAGTGTTGCAAAGACTTTTTTTTTTTATTGAAATACATGGACTTCAGATGTAGATACATAAACAAAAGAAAACATCCAACTTTATCTGATCCAACATTACATTACAGCCCATTGAAGGAGATGCTTAGACTAATGTTACAAGGAGATCTGTAATTGCTACTATAGCTGGTTACATATAGGTTTGACTGTTGCCAAGAGCTTGCCACAAGACTTACTTATCTCCTTCCCTGAAACAGAGAAAGTCATTATTTTATTTTGTAATGTAAGTAGATTCCAGGGATTTGCTTTATGGGACATTCCAAGACCTGGGCTTGTGGCCCGGCTTTAGTGACTGGGTCATACAAATGAATGTCCAATTGTGCAATAAAATACATGGAGTAAAGAGCAGAAGTGTTCTGAAAGGGTTAATTTACATACACAGTTTAATATACAGTATTCCCCTTAATATCCATATCATTATCGTTAGGCTAGCTAGGTCAAAAATAAGTTCCATACCACCTTAGTTTTTTTTTTAAGAATTAAGTAATCATTTCTATTTCTGTAATCTAAATAAATGTTTTCCACCTTTTAGCATGTAGGACTCGCTCATGAGTTTCTGGAATGTGTAAAGAAAGATGATCAATTTGAAATCTGTGCGCCAGTCATTTTAGGTCTAGTCTGTTTTAGATTAAAGGTAAGTAAGCAGAAACACCTGTAACTTTACTATCTAAAATGTATCCTGAAAACAAATCAGCAAAATGAGTATACGAAAGTTGGCTTATTTACACTACAAAGCTCTGTGTTAGACCTTGGATAAGAATTGAAACTGTCCTTAGCGATCGCAGGAATATTTAAGCACTGTCCATTTAATGGTGTGTATTCTTTATGTCAGACTAACACCTGAAATGACACCATTATGTCATTACGCCATTGATTCCAACACCCCTTGACTTCAATGTGTTTAGCTAATTTGCAATTTTTTTGGTGAAGCAAAACCAGACAGATTCATTCAGAACTACTTAGCTTCCTTCCCTAATGAAATAAATAATGCTATTTGGACATTTCCATAGTTAAAAAGATCACAAAAAAATCCATTCAGTCTGTGGGATGATCAGTCAGATGCCTGGCAGTTCAGTCGATGTATGTCCACCTTTATTTCATGCATACTCTAGGTACCACAAGTACAGGGGCCCCCAATGCCCTACTGCCCCTAAGTGAGCAATGCCTGGCCCTCCTAGGCTGCCTTACTGCTTAGCTGTCCAGAGGGGAAGCTTGGCTAATATATATAAATGAGACTTGTGGTACACTTGCCACCTCACCTCAAGGTAAAAACACCCCTGCTTACATGCACTGAATAAACTTTTAGCAAGGTGCAGTTTAGCCTCAGTAAGAAGTGTTCCAGTGAAAACTTTCTTATTATTTACAAATCATGTACAGTTTGTGACGAAGCTTGCTAGAAAGTCTAATATTCTTTTGTTTTTTTTTTTATAGGGCTCTAATGAACTGAACAAAGCTCTTCTCCAAAAAATTAATAATTCAAAAAAAATTCACATAGTGCCATGTTGTTTGGGGGACACTTTTGTTTTACGATTTGCTGTCTGTGCTAGAACCGTGGAGTCCAGCCACATACAGTTTGCATGGAAGCATATTAAAGAACTTACTACAGAACTCCTAAATAATGAAGAACAGCAAAAAGCTCGGAATTAAAGCAGTAAGGCTTTTATTTGTTTTTCAGAATTATAACTAGAACAGAATAGGGTATTTCCATTCCTGCAGTTTTCACTAGGAAAAGCAAACTGATTACTAGCCCAAAAACTAGGGATAGTCATTATTATTGCCAAGACAAAGAGCATAGCTTATGGAACTCCAGCAATTATCACATCCACTAGTTTGGGTGATAAATGCGCTACTCATCACTTACCCATCAGCATGTTTCACTGGGAAACATTCATTCTTTTTGACAGAGGAAGATTAGGTTTTGGTTGGTGCATGCATTTTCTGAATAATAGCCACAAACTATTTTGCTTGTTAAATTAAATGCACAAAAGAGTGGAAATATTCTGTGCAAAGGTCGGACTGGGCCGCCGGGGCCGCCGGGGCCGAGCGGCCCAGTCCGACCCTGGTTCAGTGTGTAGTTACATTGCTAAAAGGGCAAGTGTGTGTAGTTACTAATTTCTAACTGCTTTTCTTTCTTTATTCCCTAAGCAACAACTCTATGAACCAAGCAGCAGAGAATAAATTCTGAAATGTTCTGAACATTTGTTGAATAATATTTTCTTGGACCAAACATTATGTGATGCTGTGACAATAATATCAAATAAAGGCAAACCTGCTGTATCTTCAGTCATTATGTTTTTTTTCTTTTTTTGGGGGGGGGGGGCGGCTATGTTACTAAACCCAATAGCAATTTAGAGGCACGTTTGTCCTTAATGATTTTAAATTAATGAAAAAATTAAACATTGTTGCCACCATTAAATTACTGAATAATCAAAGTATTATTTGGTTTGTAAAAGTTAAATACAAATTAATTACATTTAATTCGCAAACGATATCCATTCTGATGGATTGGATATTGGTGGTGGGATTAGCTATGCTGCAGCCACTGTAATTGAAGCACCTGACACACACACCAATACCTTTTTAGCATTGAAATGGGTATGCCAGATATATGCTGTGCTCCATCTATATCTCTCGGTAGCATATTAGCAAAGTAATAAGTTTAAAAATTGCTGTCACTTTGTTTAGGCCTTTTTATGTCTGGCCAGTTTTGACTGTCCTAGAGCACAATGTGGCAGCCAGCTCTCATATAAGATCTTTTCCTCATATCTATCACTAGATGGCACATGGACACATTTTTAGCAGTGCAGATGATTTCTTATCTAATTTTGATCAACCACAAGAACAGGACAGCTTAAACTAAAGGGGCAGGGGATAAAATAAAAAACAAAGAATGGGTGTATGAAACATCATGGGGGAAGGATGCGCTAAAATGTGCACCAAACAAAGAAAACAACTATTGCAACAATTGTATTCAGTACTGTTTGGGGTAACTACAAAGTGAGCATTGCCAACCATTTCAGATCCAGTTGCAGTTATTGTAAATAAATTAAATGTTGATGTTCATTATAGATATTTAAAAAAAATGAATTAATTAAAGCCCAAACTACTAATGAATCAATAATGATGATGGAAGCGCATGAAAATAAAAAACAAAATCTAGTGCAAAATATATGATTGCTGTGTAAGCAAAACACCAAAAGTGCCAGTGATAAAATATATTGCAGTGTGTCAACACCCACTCAATATGTCCAACATATATGCTCACCAGACATAATTGGAATGAAGCAAATAGGAACCCAAATCAAATATTGATTGTAGTGGGAACACGGTCCTCAATATGTATAAAATAGAAGGGAAAGCAGAAATAGTGTAAAAATGTTTAATAAAACATATACCCTGCACAGTGCAGGCTACTTACAGTATACAGAGGTATGAAAGCAATGACCACGTGCTGATGGCACGCTTCCTCAGGAGTATACCTACAGTATACAGTACTGTATGTCTGGTGAGCATATATGCTGGACATATTGAGTGGGTGTTGACACTGCAATATATTTTATCACTGGCACTTTTGGTGGTTTGCTTACACTGCAATCATATATTTTGCACTAGATTTTGTTTTTTATTTTCATGCGCTTCCATCATCACTATTGTGCAAGTATCTGCGGCCCATCTAAAGGGGGGTTGTCTTTAAGAGGAAGCAGCACATTATCGCACAGTTTCACAGCACTGAAGACCTTGTTCATGGACTACCACCAAGGAGCGCTGAGTATTGGGTGTTTCACCCTAAAACTGGTTTACTAACACTGAAGTGCTGAGTGCAGAGAGCGCTATATTATTTCCTACATTAATGAATTCCATATTAAATAAATCCTACACCAGCAATGTTAAGATTAGCATTCACTAACTATGTTGGGCATGTGTACCAGACCAATGGAGGCAACACTAAGGAATAAGAAAATGAAATGAAGCACCCATATGAAAACAAAGTCTGACAGAAGCAATAACATTTCTATAAAGCTGCTAACATGAAAAAGTACAATGTAAATGATAAATAAAAGGCTAGGTAAGATGTGTTGTGTTGCTTGTTACAGCCTGTGGGCTTTTTTTTTTTTTGTAGACTGTGCCAGCTATATAACGCACTATAATATCGCCTGGCTATCATTCATACATTCTCCCTTGTCGTGTCTGTGCTGCTCAGTTTCATTAAGCAAGCCCTGCTCCCCATGTGTATATTGCGCGCTTGATGTGCCCCTTCCTCCCAGGTTTCCCACCATATTGGACCATTTTATGCCATGTAGGTTTGCAGAGTACTAACCCACCAATGTTTGAATGCGGACTTCTTTTGGGAGCTTAGGCAGATTTGTACTTTGAAAACTACCATTTTTTCTCTTCAATTTCAATTCGGCTGTACCCAGTACACAGGGCCGCCATCAGGGCGCACAGGGGGACAGTTGTCCCGGGCCCGGAAGATCGTGACTTTAATGGGGGCCCGCCCGTCATACAGTTTTTAAGCTCGGGCACTTGGTTCATTGGTGGGCAGCGGGTAATTTTATTGGTTGCGCCCCGTGCGTACGCGTGACGTCAGCACGCACGGGACGCAACCTAATAAAAGCGTAGCTGCAGCGGCGAGACGGGGGACCTAAGAAGAAACAGGGGACGCAGCCGGGCGAAGCAGGCAGGCGAGCGGATGGGGTGGGACGCTGAGGGGAGCTAGATGATGTTGCGGAGGACGGTGGAGGGAGCTGAAGGATGTTGGGGAGGACGATGGGGGTGGAGCTGGAGGATATTGAGGAGGAAGCTGGGGAGCTGAATGATGCTAGGGGGGAACTGAAGGATGTTGGGGAGGACGCTGGGGGGAGCTAGATGATGTTGGGGAGTATGCTGGGGGGACCTGAAGGATGCTAGGGGTTAGTTGGAGGATGTTGGGGAGGATGATGGGGGGAGCTAGATGATGTTGGGGAGGATGATGGGGGGACCTGAAGGATGCTAGGGGTTAGTTGGAGGATGTTGGGGAGGATGATGGGGGGAGCTAGATGATGTTGGGGAGGATGATGGGGGGACCTGAAGGATGCCAGGGGTTAGTTGGAGGATGTTGGGGATGACGCTGGGGGGAGCTGAAGTATGCTAGGGGGGAGTTAGAGGATGTTGGGAAGGACGATGGGGGGAGCTGGAGGATGCTGGGGGGAAGTGGAGGAAGCTACGGGGAGCTGGAGGATGCTGCAGTGGTGAGTGGCCCCATAGTATGGGGGACACTCAGGGTCCCTGCTGTGGCACCAGTGCAAAACATAACCCCTGGCTACCAATGTCTGTGTGTCCTTTGTACTGATGGGAGGGGTCACTGGGGGACGGGGCATAGGAGGAGGGTGCCCGTGATTTCTGATGGCAGCACTGTTAGTACATGCTGGGGAATGTTGTTTTCCTTTAACCTTGGCAGCAGACAACAGGTTGAAGTAAATCCGCAGTATCCAGCATGCAATAGGACAGTGTACCAAACAGTGGGTGGTGTAAAAAAAACAAAAAAAAAATAAAAGCTTCCTTAGCTCCAGGCAGCATTCCAACCAGCCCTGTACTCTACCAACTCCTGACCAGTCTCACCCTAGCACTTATGTAAGACAAGATGTGGAAGACCAACCAGCCCTACAATCTGACTACTAATGTGCTGGGATTAAGTCAACACTGCTTGCATGGATTCCTTGCCATTTATTGTTAAATTATAATTCTCAGGGATTTTTGGGGGTTAGGGGGAGTAGTAGTAGTAGTTTAGCACACCTGTTTGTACTTCATGACATCATGCCTGGTGTTAAAGCAAAACCTTGATTTCATTTTCTTCAATGATCATACTAGCATGTCTGGGTTAATGCAGTACCCTGAATCCATTTCTGCACTGTGGCATATCTGGGATATGCAGTTCTCAATGCTAATTTTTCTTTTGCCCAAGTTCACATTTGTCTCAGACCCTGTGCTTCATTGAGCTGCAGGGAACATCAGTCATCCTAGTACACAATGGGCATACAAAATACATTTTACATTTCCAGGGTGGGTGCCATTGAAGGGAGGGCTGTGGCTAAGTTTAGTAATTCCACGTTTCAGAGGGATAGGCCAAGGTTTATTTTCTAATATATTCTTAAATTTGTTTAGATTTTTCAAACTTTCAAAATTTGTTTAGATTTTTTTAACTTTGGCTGGTTTTAACAATTAGACTTGACAACCCTGCTTCCTGCCTACCTTTACCACTGGTTTGATGACTATCAGTGCTGTCTGGGCCTGCCACCCGCCTCCTCCATCCTGACTAACCCCAATGAAAGGAAGGAAGAGAAAGTGACAGGTTCAGGTTAGGCTGCAGCAGATACTATGTAAGCGCATGTGCCCAAGACTGCCCCTCTCTCTCAATTAAGTGATGAGATTGCATCCCTCCATTCATTTGCTAAATTATGACAGCCATGGGTGAAATACAGAATCACTGAGCTTGAGTATTGTGACCAGCCAGGAATTAGTATTTTACACAAACTACTATACAGCCAGGGAAACCGATACCCTTTTTGTTTTGGTCACTGCTACACTGATAACACAGTCTACACACCACAGTACTTATACCCAAACGTGTAAAGGCACAGTATAAATGATTCAAAGTTTGAATTGGTTGTGGTTGCAAATGTACTTCAGCAAGCAGGACCATATATTTTTTTTGCAATTTACAAAATTTACCAAGTTTAATAACAATGCCTATGCATACCTCCCAACTTTTGAAAACTAAAGAAATATAAAATAAACTTGAACAGGTAGTATGCACAAAACATCACACCCATTCAGCCAAAAACAACTGTTTCTTTATGTTTGCAGAGTTGCTCCCCCAAATGTTACAACCATAACCTGTTCCCTGGCATTTCTAGTTCCAAGCGGCCCCACTGAATAGAGACTTTGTGGCATCTTACAGCAGCATCTCTGGGGTTTGCCACAGTCCAGGCCTGTCCACGACTGTTCAAAATCTTGTCCCCTTCTCCTCTTCATCGTCCTACTGTGCCATCAGCCACCTTCTAGTCTTAGTTTTTAAACTTTCTGTGACGTCACGTCCGGAAAAACGTCACATGGCAACCACTACTTGCTTGCGAGCGGCTTCTTCCTCGTTTGCTACTTGGTGCCTGAATGAATTGGTTGTTGCATTCGGTTCTCCTGCATTATTCTGTTCGCTACTGGTCTTCCTTATTCTCTTCCTGGCTCTCATTGTAACTACTATACTTTGTGCCCCCCCCCATGATCTGAGGTCTGTTATTTGGGGTACCCCTTGTGATTTGTTATTTTTAATTTGACTTGCGTTATTTTTTGCAGTGCATGAAGCAGGGGGCCCAGGTCTAGGTTCTGCTATTATATTATAATCAGTGGGGGGGGGGGGGGGGGCAGGGCGCCACAGGTCTTGGGTCTGCTACTGCTATCAGCACACAGTCTGCCACAGTAAAATTTCTGCTATTGCCAACAGGTTCTAGAAAATGGAGGGAGTTTTTTTTTGTTTATAGTAAGAGTATGGTTTCTACAGAACAGGGAAAACAATTTATTACTTAGCCCTGACCAAACATTGTGAACTGAAACTTAGGCGGCAGCGAACATGGCATGTATCCACCACCACAAGTATTTTGTTCTTTGACAAATCAGAAGCTGTAACCAGAGAGGCCCCTCCTCATAGTTTGTTTAGTACTAGCAACCACATAGCAGGTTAACTTTTTAAAGAGCACCTATCACCCCCATATTGTTTCCCCCACCAGAGGTGCAGGCTTATAGAGCTTGCACTCTGGTTGGGGGAAACAATAGTTCCTGCCAGTGCCAGGCTACCTGCCCTTGTGTGGGCAGCCATGTTGTGACACACACGTGCATAATGAGCGAGTGCCACATTATGCACCAAACAACATGGCTGCCAGACTTTGTGAGTGTGTCCTTAATTTGCTTAAAGAGATACTGACACCAGAAATGAAACCTTTTTACATCTTTCATAACATTGTCTTTGCATGAGCTTTATAATTTTGGCATAAAAGTATTTACTGATTTGCTTTTTCATTCCTTATCTGATCCCCCATGTTCTTCTATGAGGGGGCGGCCATATTTGTGCAGCAGTAGGCCGTTAGCATTAGAAGCTATAACTGACTGGCTGAGAAGGGACAGTCAGGTTGGCAAAACAGTCAGGTATAGGAACTTCAAGCAACAATTACATACAAAATCAGCCCTAACAGTAAAAAAAGATCAACATGACCTATAGGCAACTTTTTATGCAGATTCATAATTTGAAAAGTCATTTTTTTGTGTCAGTATCACTTTTAAGTGATTTATTTTTTTCTCATTTGCTTGTATTAGAATTTACAAGGGGTGTTTTATTCCTATTCTCCCAAAAGCGCTTTTCATAAACTATGGTGGATATCTGGCTAATCTGAACTACCTTTAAATTTATCTTAAAGAATGAACAACAATAAAACAGTAGTATGTATAGCTGGTATATACTTACCCAAAAATACTAAGGGCTCTTACAGACGGTTGTTTGTAAGAAAGAATGGATTGTGTTTTGCAGTGAAATGCAGTGGGACTCTACCACAGGTCCAAACTCTGGTCCGCACAAGCCCTAAGGGGGTTATGTAATCAAAGGTACAAAGTTTCCTACAGGTGTAATTACCCATAGGAACCAGCAGGTAGCGATTACCAGTGACCTGTTTAAAAGCACTCCTCTTATTTGTTTCTAGAGGTTACATTTTGTGGGCAAAGTTTGTGCTTTTTTTTATTTCACAGGGGGATAATCTGTTATTGCTGCAAAAGGTGGCTCTATACTTCAGAAAAGCAGGGTAACTCTAGATCTGGAACAGAGTGGTGGGGAAAGATCAATATTTATTAGAAGGTGATTTAGTACATCATGCTTTTTTTTTTTTTTTAATTTTTTATTTTATTTTTTCTTTATCTGTTGCAGATCCGGAGTTGAGCTGCTTGAGTTGCACCTGAACCACAGAAGGTACATGGTGAGTCACAGTTAGGGCTCTTACGGGCATTTAAGACCCGTGTTCAAGCACACCTAAATGCAGCAGCTAATACTTTTTGCAAAGTAATGTTCCCGTGTTTTTGAAAATTTTATACAACACCATATTCATGCTGCTGCCTTGTACATGGTAAAATCAATTATAATGGGATGTGTATACAAACTTTTCAATACACCCTTTTTGACAATACTGTAAGTCCCTTGCTTGCTGGTAACATACACATTCCTTTGTGTTTCAAGAACCCATTAACATGAAAAAATCATGAATAACTAAAAAAATCAGTCCTTTTACATCCTACTAAAGACCTTGTAACTGCTTACAAGTCATGTTCTAAAGTAAAGAATGTGTGTCATTCCACATGTATATCTTTTTGCATTCCTTAACATAGGCAGCTATATTTTGTGATTGAGAACAAGTACAAGCATGTTTTGGAAGTAATGGTGCTTTATATTTCTTTTTTTCTTTTTTTTTTTCCAGATCACACAATGCAAGTACCTGAAAGTAGTTTAGCTCACCTGAGCGAATGGCAAAGAGATGCTTTTGTGCTGAGCTCTGGCACTTGCTTACCTCAACAGAAGGCAGAAGTGTATCGTGCACATCTTGCACAGATTCAGTATGCATGGGCTAATTCTGAGATCTCCGAGGCATCAGCAGTCCACCTGTTCAAGAAGTATGCTGAGAAGTACTCAGCCATTATTGACTCTGACAAGTTGGAAATTGGCCTGAATAACTATGCAGACAGCATTTTAACTTTGGCAAAATGTCAGAGAAATGAAAGTGACAAGTGGCAGTCTTCCTTGACAACTAATAATGTTTTAAAATTAAAGAGTGTGCAAGACATGGCAGTGGCAGGAAGAAGAACCCAGTTGTCTAAGAGCTCAGCAGATGCCTCAGTGAGAGTTGGTAATGGGATAAATACATCAGGATATTCTGCAGGTCTTGGTAATAATGTCCTTAGAAACTCAGGGTATACAGTTCCTCATGCTGCTTTATCAGATTGTCAAATGCCAGGGGGAAGCGCAAACTTTCTCCAAAAACCCAAGATTTCAGCATTTACTATAGCCAATACTACTTCTGTTGCAAACACCTCTTCCAACACTTTGATTAACAACAGTATTTCTATGACTTCTTCTCTGATGCAAAGCAATGAAGACAAAGATCCAGCATCATTCTCTGGCCACATGTTTTTACCTACCACCTCTGTGCATTCAGGCAAAAGAAAAGCTTATTCTGCCTTAGGCAATGAGAGCTCTGATATTAAGCCAAACCCCTTAGTTCAAAGGCAGCTTACTAACAAAGAAGCTACATGCGAAAGTGGCTTTAAAACAGCAAAAGAGCAGTTGTGGGTTGATCAGCAGAAGAAATACAGTAATCAACCTCAACGTAATCCAAGTCCTCTGTATGGTGGTGCCAAAAAGTCATTGGGAGCTGCTCGTTCTCGTGGTCTTCATGGAAAATTTGTTCCTCCAGTTCCTAGGCAGGAGGATGTCCAGGATAGCAACAGGAAAGTATATGGCCAGGGCAACAGTGAGATGAATGCACCTTCTGATGAACGTTTAAAAAACATAGAGCCAAAGATGATCGAACTGATAATGAGTGAGATAATGGATCACGGGCCTCCGCTGAACTGGGATGACATTGCTGGCCTCGAGTTTGCTAAAACAACTATCAAGGAAATAGTGGTGTGGCCAATGCTCAGGCCAGATATTTTTACTGGCTTGCGGGGACCCCCTAAAGGAATCCTACTTTTTGGTCCACCAGGGACAGGGAAAACTCTGATAGGTAAGTGTATTGCTTGCCAGTCCGGTGCCACATTTTTTAGCATAAGTGCATCATCTTTGACATCCAAATGGGTTGGAGAAGGTGAAAAAATGGTTCGAGCCCTCTTTACAGTGGCAAGGTGTCACCAGCCAGCCGTGATATTCATTGATGAAATAGATTCTCTTTTATCCCAGCGTGGTGAAGGGGAGCATGAGTCATCAAGGAGGATCAAAACTGAGTTTTTAGTTCAGCTTGATGGTGCTACAACATCTTCAGATGATCGCATACTAGTTGTTGGTGCTACTAACCGTCCCCAAGAAATTGATGAGGCAGCTCGCAGAAGGCTTGTTAAAAGACTCTATATTCCTCTTCCTGAAGCATCTGCAAGGAAGCAAATCGTTGTCAGCCTAATGGCAAAAGAGCACTGCAGTCTCGCAGAACAAGAGGTAGAGGCCATAGTTTTGCAGGCTGATGGTTTCTCAGGTGCAGATATGACTCAGCTTTGCCGGGAAGCTGCACTTGGTCCTATACGAAGTATACAGCTTATGGATATTTCCACAATAACACCTGAACAAGTTCGCCCTATTGCCTATATTGATTTCCAAAGTGCTTTTCTGGTAGTGCGGCCTAGTGTTTCACAAAAAGATTTGGAATTATATGAGAACTGGAACAAAACATTTGGTTGTGGCAGGTAGTTATATGTGCTGTGGAAAAGAAAGCTGCTGTTCTCCTAGAATTGTTTTGTGATAAAATAAAGATTTAAGATTAGCTGACTTCAAAAGCATGTCTCAGTGTTTTTATCCAGCATATTGAAATTTATCATACCAAGGTTTACAGGTCTGCTCTACATGTCTCGAGATAGTGTCCCTTTTACATTAATAAATAAGTCTGCAGTTGTGCCTTTGCATATCCGTGCCTATCTGTTACCATCCCGCTTTCCTAGGTGGTTAGGTGGTTTTGCCCATGCCAGTGTCCAATGTGCCCGATAACACCTGCAAGCTCATAAACAACAGAAGTGCAAATGTTAAATATGGGCTTTAGTTGTACTTTAATGCAAAAAGCAAATTAGATTTTGAAAACAAAGATTGGAGCAGTTTCTGAGGATATAACATATTTGTAAAAAGATAACTTTTTTTTGTATACTCATAAGCATTGTTTATCCTTGTAACATTCTGTGAGCTTCATTCAGAATTGACTTTGAAACGTTGTTATTATGTGCATTGAGTTCAAATTTAAAGAGTGTTAGATGCCAAAATAAATGTTATATTGTGCAGCCCTGGGGCCCCATGCCATAGTTTCAGTATATATAATAACAAAATATTTACCACATTTCTTGCAACTATGTATATATACTTCTAGTCTGTAATTCACACCACCGCATGGGTGCAGCAAGATAGCAGCGAAACCCCCTTTTGCTTCAGACACAGCAAAAATATTATCCTGTGCTGGAAACTTAAATTCTTTAATGTTGGCTGGCAGGTCTAGAAATTGGTTACACTTCTTAATGCTATTGATTTTGGCATTGCCAGACCAAGAAATTTAAATGAAAACTAAAAACTGTTTTTTGTTGCCATATGCATGTGTCTCTTTTTATCTGATTTAATATAAGAATAGTAAAGCCTACCCATAAAAGATTATGCTTAGGAATGCTGCATTTAATATCATGAATGTTTTATACCAGCACAGGGGTTCAGCAGGCCTATAACAATAATTTATGCCTTCAAATTTCTCCATACCAGCTCCCCACCTTTATTTTGTTAGGTTTGTGTGCCAGTGGCTCTGCATGTGCTTGTGGTGTTCTGGGCCACTGTTGAGACATAAGGTTAGCAGTTGTCAAAAATCATCAAAATAATAATAATAAAGCAGAAAATGAGGTTACATCTGTCAGCAGATGGCTAAAGGGATTATTATTAATAGATTAAAATGTTCAATTCAATTGATTCTATGCTGCCTTGAAATGTAAATTTAAATTATCAGAATCATGTTATGCATTTCATTGTAATTTTATTAATGACAGCAAGCACACATATAATCAAGGCACACCATCAAAGGAACAGTTTAAAATAATTTTTATTTGACTTACTTTAAAAGGTAGTTTAAAATAGCAAACAAGGGGAACAGGAAAGGTTAAAAGAAAGAAATCACGAAAGAAATCGGACGTTTGCACGAAAAAGTCGGAAAGGTTTTACCGCTGTTTACAATTGTTCGGTACAAAAATTTCGTGACTTTCGGATCGCCAATACGATATTATCGTGACTAATACGATTTTTTTCGTAAACATTTTCGTGATATTTGCGATCTTCCGAAATTTTCGTTTCCAATACGATTTTTTTCCATTCGTGATTCGGATTCGTGGATTAGTAAATGTGCCCCTAGGTCTAATGGTTGTGACCGGCCAATATTTCCAGAACTAAAATTTCCTAAGGTAAATATCTTCCCCCACCAATCACAATCAAGTTACCGCTAATCAAGTTAGTGAAGGCGGTAACTTGATTGTGATTGGTGGGGGAAGATATTTAATGAACCTCCACGGAGGCACTGATGTTCGCCTTGAAAAAGCAATTCTTGCGAAACGCGTGTCGGCGTTGTAACCTTTTGTTTGTTATGTTTCGTGCTGAGGTAAAACCAATGGTAGTGGTAAGCACGAGTGAGAATAGGGACTCGTAATGTTGATAGCACCAATGCTAAGGGACAGAGTGAGCCTTATCAAACAGCATAAGTTCTGACATAAGCATTTGTAGATTGTAAGCTCTTTTGGGCAGGGCCCCCTTCACCTCTTGTATCGGTTACTGATTGTTTTATATGTTACTCTGTATGTCCAATGTATGTAACCCACATATTGTACAGCGCTGCGGAATATGTTGGCGCTTTATAAATAAATGTTAATGTAATGGCGCCTCAATTAAAATTTAGATAACAGAACGGGTGGATCCCGTAATTATTATGGTATAAGGACATTGCGCTGAGGCAGACGCTGTTCCTTATGGGCAGTATGTTGAATACGTCTGTTGCGCAAGGTTCCTGGTGATTGAGGGCGATCCCTGAATAAGGTAATTAGGTTGTTGTAATAGGAGAGACTGACGAGCAGACGTGCCGCTTTAGACACTGCCGACCCGCCATTTCCGCAATTTATGTGTTGGCGGATGATATAATAGTACGCCCGGCAGCTTGAAACATCGAGCTTGAAGTGCGTAGCCAGCCTCTGTTGCAGTTTAAGTTTCCTCTGCTCATCAAGGTTCTGTTAATTATACTTACCTTTACCGCTAAGAGAGTGATCTCATTGTTAGTTGGGATAATGTTTAACGCTCCAACCTTACACCTTACGCACCAGACATAGTCAATCGTTTGAATATAATAAGTCTTAGAAAATAATAAGTCTAAAATATCGGACCATAGTGTCGCAACAAGGGCCAATCTGTGGCCATTGCTCACCTAGCCACTTTATAATGAGAAAGCGATTTACCTGTAAACAGCAACTCGGTGTAGCATAGTGTACAAATAAGGGCTAAATTGTTGTTATACTTTATCCATCTATTTAGCATCTGTTATATTCAGCGATGGCATAGTCTGATATAAGTTCAGCTGCGTCGGCATAAGGCGAACTATAACTCCCTTGGACTTATACTGAAGTCATTATCTATGTTGTAACTCCTACTTACCTTAGGAAATTTTAGTTTTGGAAATATTGGCCGGTCACAACCATTAGACCTGGTGTGCTTATCTTACTCCCAGTAAGGAGAAATTTAATGGCCTCTGTCTCTTTGTAGCAACCACAGCTGCTAAGTCCCTAAGTTGCTACATAGTATTTGTAGTGCAACAAAATAACTTGGTGTGTAACTATTGACTGTGAAACAGTTTCAATCCTGACAAACATAGGTGATTTCTTTCTTTTAACCTTTCCTGTTCCCCTTGTTTGCTATTTTAAACTTCCTTTTAAAGTAAGTCAAATAAAAATTATTTTAAACTGTTCCTTTGATGGTGTGCCTTGATTATATGTGTGCTTGCTGTCGTTAATAAAATTATCTATTTAAATACATTCAAGTATGCCCGCTCTTCACTGTTTGCCGCTGTTACAGACATGGCGCAGTTGCACCCCTACTCTGTCTGGGTTCACTTTTGTAACATCTTCCCAAAGACCCCTTATATACTCTTGCCAGGTCCTTAGCCACACATCATCTCAACTGAGAGCATGTGATCTGCATGTGACAGCAGCATGACAGAAGTACGCGTGACTTTGTAGAACTAATGTCATGGAGCTGCCCTTAACTACTAAACATCTTACACGTTTACACTTTCCAGGCAATTCATTTATTATAATAATTACAGAAATTGGTTCAATCCTTTTTCATGCTGGGTTAAGAATGATGTAGTGGGATTTTTTTTAGCTTTGCACTAAAGGAAATTTAGTTTCAAAATTACTTTTTCTTTCATTATAACTGTTAAAGGCATAACAGATGATGTGGTAAAATCCAAATATCTGTTAACATTGTCCCATACATTTATAGAAAGGCATCATTTTCCGTGTTCTTCCACATGGTGGCACTATATTGACAATGTTTTATTCCTGTTTGTGTAAATGTAGAGCACTGTGCTGCTTGTTAGTCCTTTACAAAGTTATTTTTCTCTGTCAAGATTCCCCTGGCTTGATATGAAACCATGATTAACAAAAAATTTGCAAATGTGCATGCTTTTAATGTAAAGATGGTAAGAGTAAAACCAGACCTGTTTGTTTTAAAATGTTAGAAATGAATATTACTTGCAGGCAGTCTTTCTGAGAAAACTTTTATTTGAATATTATACCAACTCTTAACTGTGTATTGCAACCGTATTCTTAAACCTGATCTGTGGTTACAAAAGCTATTTTTGTAATCTAATTCCATATTCCTCCTTATCCCTTTGTTAACAATCATGTCTCATTCTGGCTCTTCTGTAATGAGCAGCCTGTCACTGGGCTTAAACCCAATACCTTGGGTTGGGCAGGCAGAGTATGGCATGCACAGGCAACCAGGGCCGGATTTCCATCCTGGGCGCCCCGAGGCCTCCCCTGTGGGTGTCCCCCCGTGCGCATGCGCAACGCGCCATCTCCCCATTGCGCATGCGCGAACGCTCCTTTAAACTCCCATACGGAGCAGTGGGGAGAGGTCCCGACTGCTCCGTATGGGAGCCAAATTTAAAAATTTTCCTTGCGGCGAGGCGGCATGCCGCCCCTAAACTTCTGCCGCCCCTAAACTTCTGCCGCCCTAGGCCTCTCCACAAATCCGGGCCTGCAGGCAACATAGGGCAGGCCAAATATGGCACAAAGGCACCATAGGACATATTATAGGCAGAATATTGCACACACAGGCAGAAAGCGGAAAAGCGATTGCTAAAAATACCGCCCTATGCCTCCTACATGTGCCTGCACCCGAATTAATTGAATACGGGTGCAGGCACATGTAGCTGAAATACGCATGCAAAGTCTCGCGTTTTTATTCCTATTTCGGCTACATGTGCCTGCACCTGACCATGTTCAATTAATTCGGGTGCAGGCACATGTAGGAGGCATAGGGCGGTATTTTTAGCAATCACTTTTCCGCTTGCCGAAAATATCCGCCCTACGCCTCGTCTGGCATTAGCCTCAGAATGGTCCTGATCAGTTACTTGTGTGGTACTGATTGGTTTCCCTGTCTCCTGCTCAGCGGTCTGTGCCATACTCTGCCTGCCCTTAGGCATTAGCCTAAGACACACAGTATGTACTGTACTATGTTCTCTACAGTAACACAATGACGGTGGCGCTCAGAGGTATGAATAATACAGGGGTTTACAGTCTGAATCTGAGGGGTGAAGAATGCAGGGACCAGTTAATCCCAGTACTGATAACTTTTTCAACTCACACAAGGTAAGTCACAGCAGCCAGATTTTAATGCGTGGGCCACATAAGGTAGACATAGCCTGCAGGACTCCACTTGGGAACCACTGCTTTGGATGTTAGAACATTATTGGTGGGATTAGAGCATTATTGAGGCTTGGAAATGATGTTGGGTAACCAGGTCAGGTTCACAGTCAGTTTTCCAACTCATCCCACAGGGGTTCATTTGGGCTGAGGTTGGTGATCTGCCAGTTTTTAGTGTTTTTCCTTACTTTGTGCACGGAGTGGGATGGACCAATGGGAAGGGTGAGAAACATGGTCTTGTGATGCTGCATTTTTTTATATTGATTTTGGAAAAGAGCAGTAATAATGGATTAGACTAGCAATGCTAAAAATTTGTATTAGAATACAGGCAATAATAGAATTGCTTGTAATGAAGCTGTCAAAAGCAGATCATTTTTATTCTGTTTTTTTTTTTTATCAAATCCTTGTTATTTTTCATAGCCTTTTCCCTGAACATCTGTCTCCCCAATAGAAGTTCTCAGAATGTTTACATTAAAAAGAGCAAGAAACAACAACACATGATATCCAGTCATCTTCCTCTAAATAAGACAATGGAATTACTAAACAAAGTACATGCACAGCTGCAGTTTCAATGGAACAAATAATAGTTCATTACTTTTTCAGCATTTTTTTTTTTTTAAACATCAGGCTGATAGTTTGTCCTAGGGTATCCCCTCTAGGAGAGTGCACTGCTTGGCTCAGTTTGAAAGACCCAGCATGTGGTATTTAGTATGGTAGGCTTGCACGAGTCCTGATCTTACATCACCTCATGGCTAGAATGACCCATCATTATCATTGTAATGTAAGTGTGAGGTTACAGGGCATGGAAACTGAAACTCATTGCTCTGCTGTTATGCAAACTACATGCCTGCTAATGCAACCCAAACTTAAACACTAAGAGGCCTATTTATTATGCTTTGTAAAATGAAATTCGCCAAAAAGATGGTGTAAAAATCTATTTAAAATAAATGGAGAATTTCGCCATCCGAATACCAGATTTTATGCCATTATTTTACATAAGTTCCGGTGGAAGAAAAAATGTGTAAAACAAATTACCCCTATTTGACGCCATTTTTTATGAGGTGAAGCCTGACGTGAGGTAAATTTTGTGGCCGGTTTTTACACTGCATAATAAATCTGCCACTAACTGTACCTGGGAAGTTAATTTTAAGCAGACTAGGTTGGTGATCACAGGTGAAAGTCCTACCCTTTGCTTTACCAATTAAGGGATTTAAAAGTACTTTAAAAAAGAAAATCTTATTACATAGACATGCTGATCATTTACATTTAAAGGTTGCTATGACTTAACCCAGATATTTCAAACACTAGAGTTGGCTCCCTACAGGCCTTTTAGATCTGCACTCCTTCATCAACTATCCAAAGTGCAAGTGTTCAACACATATATTACTAGATGTTACTGGGCCCCACTGCAAATCCAATTTAGGGCCCCAAATCATTGTTAAGTTCTACCAATGTATATTGAAATTGCTAATTAATTAGGGCCTTACACCCCTGGGGCTCCCATGGAACCGCAGGGTCTGCTTCCTTGGTATTTACACCCCTGCCAAAAATCTTTGGTGCAGTCCCAGCCTTTCTCAATTTTCCAGTTTTCTTGTCTGGCCACGGCATAATGAGGCTTCTAATTCCTACAACTGCATCTACAAAGCACTAAACTTGTCCCCTAATCTTCAGTTTTACCAATTCCCTGAAGTCAGGATTTCCAGAACCAATTCTACCTCTTACTTATATAATCTCATAAAAATAAATGTGATGATCTGTCATTAAAATGACACTGAGACATACCAGAAATAAGAAATAGCCAGTGGAAAGAAACTACCAATGAGCTCCATTGCCATAAGGCATCTGGGAAAATATAGCAGGTGTTATTCTTCCTATAGTTTCATATTTGGTGGCTTTGCATACACTGCATGCACTTTTTATGAAAAGAAGATGTAATATACAGTGGTGTGAAAAACTATTTGCCCCCTTCCTGATTTCTTATTCTTTTGCATGTTTGTCACACTTAAATGTTTCTGCTCATCAAAAACCGTTAACTATTAGTCAAAGATAACATAATTAAACACAAAATGCAGTTTTTAAATGAAGGTTTACGTTATTAAGGGAGAAAAAAAACTCAAAATCTACATGGCCCTGTGTGAAAAAGTGATTGCCCCCCTTGTTAAAAAATAACTTAACTGTGGTTTATCAATTTCAATTTTCAATTTCAATATCAATTTCTGTAGTCACCCCCAGGCCTGATTACTGCCACACCTGTTTCAATCAAGAAATCACTTAAATAGGAGCTACCTGACACAGAGAAGTAGACCAAAAGCACCTCAAAAGCTAGGCATCATGCCAAGATCCAAAGAAATTCAGGAACAAATGAGAACAAAAGTAATTGAGATCTATCAGTCTGGTAAAGGTTATAAAGCCATTTCTAAAGCTTTGGGACTCCAGCGAACCACAGTGAGAGCCATTATCCACAAATGGCAAAAACATGGAACAGTGGTGAACCTTCCCAGGAGTGGCCGGCCGACCAAAATTACCCCAAGAGCGCAGAGTCAACTCACCGAGAGGCCACAAAAGACCCCAGGACAACATCTAAAGAACTGCAGGCCTCACTTGCCTCAATTAAGGTCAGTGTTCACGACTCCACCATAAGAAAGAGACTGGGCAAAAACGGCCTGCATGGCAGATTTCCAAGGCGCAAACCACTTTTAAGCAAAAAGAACATTAAGGCTCGTCTCAGTTTTGTGAAAAACATCTCAATGATTGCCAAGACTTTTGGGAAAATACCTTGTGGACTGACGAGACAAAAGTTGAACTTTTTGGAAGGTGCGTGTCCCTTTACATCTGGCGTAAAAGTAACACAGCATTTCAGAAAAAGAACATCATACCAACAGTAAAATATGGTGGTGGTAGTGTGATGGTCTGGGGTTGTTTTGCTGCTTCAGGACCTGGAAGGCTTGCTGTGATAGATGGAACCATGAATTCTACTGTCTACCAAAAAATCCTGAAGGAGAATGTCCGGCCATCTGTTCGTCAACTCAAGCTGAAGCGATCTTGGGTGCTGCAGCAGGACAATGACCCAAAACACACCAGCAAATCCACCTCTGAATGGCTGAAGAAAAACAAAATGAAGACTTTGGAGTGGCCTAGTCAAAGTCCTGACCTGAATCCTATTGAGATGTTGTGGCATGACCTTAAAAAGGCGGTTCATGCTAGAAAACCCTCAAATAAAGCTGAATTACAACAATTCTGCAAAGATGAGTGGGCCAAAATTCCTCCAGAGCGCTGTAAAGGACTCGTTGCAAGTTATCGCAAACGCTTGATTGCAGTTATTGCTGCTAAGGGTGGCCCAACCAGTTATTAGGTTCAGGGGGCAATTACTTTTTCACACAGGGCCATGTAGGTTTTGATTTTTTTTCTTCCTAAATAATAAAAACCCTTATTTAAAAACTGCATTTTGTGTTTACTTGTGTTATCTTTGACTAATAGTTAAATGTGTTTGATGATCAGAAACATTTTGTGTGACAAACATGCAAAAGAATAAGAAATCAGGAAGGGGGCAAATAGTTTTTCACACCACTGTAAGTACCCTTTGTTGTTGTATGGGCAGGTCTGGATTTGTGAGAAGGCCACAATGGCCTGGGCCTATGGCGGCATGCTGCCTGTGAGATACATCATTAATTGATTTCATTGTTCCATGTTCAGAGACACAGGAACCATACCGGGGGCTTTGCGAAGATTCCAACAGATCTCCTGCCTGCCCACTTACCAGTAAGGCTTCCTTATCTTTTATTACTAGTGGTAGAGGTTAGGAGCTGAGTTACACCAAACAAAGCAATGCTTTATCTTTACATGTTCATTGGAAATTAGGTTACTTTATTTCTATGAGGAAAATACTCCATGAAATGTAATGTCCTACAAGCTGTGTGTACAATTTAGTGTATATTCCTGCTTTCAGGGTTTCCAGAGGTTACAAGAAACAGGGAACTAAAACCCTCCCTTACAAGACAGTACAAAAGTTTCACAATATCCCGGCAGTTGGGAACATGACTAAGGAAATCGGAGATGTCCTAATATGAATTTGAGTTACAGTTGCAAAATGCACCTAAGGTTTCCCATAAACTTAAAGCAGCAGATTGACATATGCCACTGATGTCTTTTTAATCTGCTAAATGACCAGTATGTTATAGGCAGCCTTGTAAGGCAGATGTTTGTGCTTCAGCCATATTTCTTGTAGAGGTTATGGGATTTCCCACATTTTTAATTGAGAAGAAATTTCCTAACCTACAAATTGTTCTGCAGTGGTTTCAGTTTATATTTACAAGTCTGTTTGCACCTTGGTACCCAAGCCAGCCCTGTGTATATCATCACAAGAGATTTTCTGGAAACCATATTGTTTTGCTATTGATCAAAGGTCAATGTCCAGTGGTTTCTCCACTGATGGAAGAAGAATGGGTGGAGAAAAGACTTACTCCTATGTTTTATAAATGATGTTTGCTATTAAACAGATGACCAGCAAATTCTATTATCTAAAGCACTAGGTAGTTAGCAAACCTTGCAACTTTTGTTACATAACCTGTTAAATCTGCTTGATGCAGCCCCATGTCTCTTAGCATCTGCCTGTCCAATCTCTGTGTGTGTCCCCTGGTGAAGAGAGGTATTGCTTGATTACCTGCTACGTGGGAGCAGCCACCTTTCCTTTGGGGCAGGTAGTGCTTCCTGGGGGGACTTAAGAGCTCTTGGGGAAGGGGCTGAACTGAATAAAAGGGTTGTGGCCTATCCAGATCCAAGTTGGGATTGGGCACCTAAAGAGACTGCCAGGAGTGGATAGACTGGATGGGTTCCTCAGGGCAGGATAATCAATTATCCATACAGTTGTGTTTATACTATTTAAATTGTTATATAAAGTTATCCTTGCTGCAAAGTGTGTGCTAATTATTTTTCCTAGTGGAAATCCCCTTGAGGTGTGCTCCTCAGTGTCCACTAGGTGAAGGCCCTGCGCTAAAATCCTAGTTCCCAGTGTCTTTCACATTTGCAGAGAACTAAAAAATCTCCTGTTGTATATACTGTACGTATGTATATCCTTATTTATAAAGCGCTACTTCTGTACGCAGCGCTGTACAGTAGAATACATTAATACAAACAGGGTTATTAAGATAATAATAGATAAATACAAAGTATAACAATAAATACAAGATAAATACAGTTGCAATAGGTTAAGAGTCAAAGACACAAGAGGATGGAGGTCCCTGCCCCGTAGAGCTTACAATCTATATGGGAGGGTAACTTACAGACACAAATAGGCAAATATAAGGGCTGTAGGTCACAATATAAGTGCCAGTTCCCAGATCAGGTGCTGGGTGAGTGCTCCAAAAGGTCTTTAAGTTTAGTTTTAAAAAGGCTGAGGGAGGATTCTCTCCGGAGGAAATCAGGGAGGGCATTCCAAATGTAAGGGGCAGCAAGGCAGAAAGGTTTAAGGCGGGAAACAGCAGTAGTAGTGGGGGGCGCAACCAAACGATTGCTCTGCGAGGAACAAAGGAGTCGGCCAGGAACGTACAGAGACACAAGGGAAGAGATGTAGTGAGGAGCAGAGGAATGGAGGGCTTTGAAGAGAAGGAGTTTGTAAAATATTCTTTGTTTAATAAGAAGCCACGATAAGGACAGGGGAAGGGCCTGAACTCTCCTGGATGAGAGGAGGAGAATTCTGGCAGCAGTGTTTAATATAGACTGTAGGAGGGAAAGATAGGAGTTAGGGAGGCCGGTTAGTAGCAGGTTACAGTAGTCAAGTCGGGATAGGATGAGAGCATGCATGAGCAGCCTAGCTGTTGCAGTAGAAAGAAAGGGATGGATTTTGGCAATATTGCGTAAGAAAAAGTGACCGGTTTTGACAGTGGTGTTAATATGGTCAGAGAAGGAGAAACAGGAGTCAAAAATCACCCCCAAACAATGTACCAAAACGACAGGCTCAATGAGGGTGCCATCAATAGAGATAGTAAAGGGGAGGGGGGTAGGACCAGGCTTAGGTGGAAAGATCATTATTCAGTTTTTGTTAGGTTCAGTTTGAGGTGGCGTTGGTTCATCCAATTGGAGATAGCCAGGAGACAGAGAATAACATGAAGGGGTCAAAAAGTAAATTTGGGTATCATCAGCATACAGATGATATTTAAAGCCAAATTAATGGATAAGATCTCCCAAAGACAGTGCGTACAGGGAGAACAACAACGGCCCAAAGCCTTGGGGTACCCCCACATTAAGAGGAACTGGAGATGAGGTTTTGTTAGCATAGGAGACAGTATATGAATGGTTAGAGAGGTAGGAAGAGATCCAGGATGCAGTCTGACTACGGAGACCAATCGAATGCAGAATTTGCATCAGGAGGGAGTGGTCAACCGTATCAAATGCAGCCGATAGATCGAGGAGGATTAGTATAGAAAAGTGACCTTTGGCTTTGGCAACCTGAAGATCATTCGTAACTCTGCACAAGGCCATCTCAGTATAGTGCGCAGGCCGAAAGCCAGATTGCAGGGGGTCTAATAAATTATGGGCGTTAATACGGGAGAAGACAATACTCTAAGATTTTGGAGGCAAGCGGTAGAAGCGAGACAGGACTGTAGTTAGAGAGACAGGAAGGGTCCAGCGTGGCCTTTTTAAGGATAGGTTTGACACAGGCCTGTTTGAAGGAAGAGGGGAAACTTCCAGAAGTCAGAGAAGAGTTGCAGATGTGAGTAAGAGCTGGAGTAAGTTCAGCAGCACAGTGTTTAAGCAAGTATACAGCCCAAAGTGAGTGTGCCAAGAAAGGGTTACACTCTTGTAAATACCCCCTATTGCAAAATATAAGAATATTAGAAGCCACATCAGAGTTCCATGACCATAAAAAAGCTCAAGGCTGAAGGCCAAATGCTTTTATACAGCCCATGAAACACAGAGGTGGCGTCTAATATCATGTGACAAATTACACCACTAAGCACTGATTATAAAGATAATATATATACAGTATATATGCATAGAATCTGAAACAAAGCCCAAGTAAGAGTCTGTGGTGCTGTTGTCGAACAGTTAAAGGGGAACTGTCGTAAAAAAATCACATCCTATAAGCTTCTGACTATAGCATAAAGTAGCAGTAGGTATGAGCAAAAACAATGTTTGTTTGTTTTTTGTTTTTTTTTAAATAAACCATGTGGCATATTGGATTTATCTCACCCTGTCATGTTCAACCATCCTAATCCCAACCCTCTGCAACCACAAGCTCTCCGTCGGCAACTATACATCATTGTCCTAGCAGTCCTCTCTGCCTGCAGGCAAAGCCCTTTAGCAGCTCCTCGATCATGCACAGTCAGATCTGGCATATGAAACCCTTCTGCTTTGTAAACAGAGTCGGAACATGCTGGAAATCTTCTAGTTAAATCCGACCAAAAGCCTGACACTGAGCAAAAGATTTACTGTAAGTTGAACTCTGGCCCTGACAGGGATCAGCCTGCTGGCTGCAGCTCCATGACTGATTAGTACCTGGGTAAAAGTTCTTGACAATTTTCACACATTCTATACATAAACACATCACAGTCAGTTCTGTTGCTTTAGATGGAGGACACTGCTGAACTTGCTTCCCTGGTCTCTCTATGCATGCCCATGTATATGGGAAGGGGGTAGCTGTTCTGGTGAGGGGCTGAACTATGGGTATTATATGGATAACATAATGGGTAAGGGAAGGCATGCCCACTCTTCTGAAGCCTGAACTTGGATTAAAACAGCAACTAATAACTAGAAGGGAAAGTTTGAGAACAAAACTTCATGTTGGGTTTAAAAAACATGAAGTCACTGAATGAAATCTGATCTGTTTTTGGCTCCGCCCACTTTTTCTAACCTTGGGCCACAGTTATATAGTAAAAACCACTGTGCAAAGTATGGGGACCCTGGTTTTAAAAGTGTCTGAATGGCAGCAATTTAAATTACCCTACAGAAAGTCAATGAGTGACATCTGATTGGCAGTTGGTGGCCCCGCCCATTTTTTCTAACCTGGAACTGCAGTTACCCAGTGACTAACTCTGCAAAGTTTAGGGACCCTAGGATTAATAGTTAAAGAATGGCAGCGTTTAAATTGAAACCAATAAAAGTCAATAGGTAAATTGTGATTGGTGGTTGGTGACCCTGCCCATTCTTTCTAACCTTGAGTCGAAGTCACCCAGTGACAAACAGTGGGCACCCTGGCATAAATAGTGTGAGAATGGCAGCATTTTAAATTTAAACCAATAAAATTAAATTGATGAAATCTGATTGGCTGTTAGTGGCCCAACCCACTTTTCCTATTTTTAAACTGCAGTCCCCCATTGACCAACTCTGCAAGTCTGGCGAAATATGATTGGCTTTTGGTGGCTCCGGACACTTTTTCTAACCTTGAACGGCTAATACCCAGTGACTAACTTTGGAAAGTTTAACAACCCTGGAATTAATACTTAAATAATGGCATCAGTTTAAATATAAACCAATGAAATTTAATGGGTGGAAATGGATTGGCTGTTGGTGGTTCCGCTCCCACTTTTTTCTAACCCTGAATAAGTAGTCAGCCAGTGACTGACTGTGCCCACTTTTCCAAACTTGGCACGTAGCCACCCAGTGACAAACTGTGCAAAGTTTGGGGACCCTGACATTAAACAGAATGGCAGCAGTTAAAATTTCTCCACTGAAAACAATAAAAGAAATTTGATTGGCTTTTGGTGGCACTGCCCACTTTTTCTAACCTTGAGTACAAAGTCACCCAGTGACTCTGAAAAGATTGGGAACTCTGGCATCAAACCAATAAAATTCAATAGGTGAAATCTGATTGGCTGTTGGTGGCTCTGCTCACTTTTTCAAACCTAAAACTGCAGTTCTCTAGTGACCAACTGTGAAAAGTTTGGGGACCATGGTGTTAATTATGTGAGAATTTCCCCTATTGAAAGTCAATAGGTAAAATCTGATTGGCTGTTCACAGACCCGCCCACTTTTGGGGATCCAACAATCATCATATTTTCATTCAGGCTGACCCCATGACTTTGTGATTCAAATTTGGAGAGTGCAGCCTCAAAGCTGTAAGATTGGCAGCAGTTTCAATTTCCACATTAAAGTCAATGGGTGAAATTTGATTGGCTGTTGTTGGCCCCTCCCACTTTGGGTCATCCAACAAATGTTACCGTTTCATTTAATGTGACCCCATGATTATGTTATTCAAGTTTGGGGGCTGTAGCTTCAAAGCTGTAAGAGTGGCAGCAGTTTGAAAATCTTCCCTGTCAAAGTCAATGGGAAAATTGGGGGGTTCGGAGCAGCGCCACAAAAAGACGGGGGGCGGGATCGCTTAGAAAAGCACAAGCAACCTGCTCCGCTATAGGGCAAAGAAGTGTGGAAAGTTTGGGTGTTGTACCCCTAAAACTGTAGGAAAATGGGGGGCGCTAAGAATAAGAAAAAAAACCCGAAAGAAAAAATCGAAGAACAGTTTTTCAACCAATCATAATGAATTCTTCTATGAGTAAATATAAGCTATTACATGTTGAGCAAAGACCTGATTCTGATAACAGTTGGTTTGGAATAACATATAGTTCATCAGTATAAGATGCTTTATAAATCTTGGATATTCATGATTCCATGGTTCCCCTTTAAGTTGGGTATTGCAGAAGATATACATCTCCCCCAACAGATTCATTTTCCAGACGTTTTTCAGAAATTAAAAAAAGATCTGAGTGCCATAGGCATATGTTGAAGTAATGTTGCTTGGAAGGGAAGCATATCTTTAACTGAAAAGGAAATTAGGCAAGCAGTTTATTTAGGAAAAGCAGAAGCAAAGGGAAAGCCGTCTAGTTTTATTTCTTCCTTTTTTTTGTCCAGCGAAACTAATCCCTTCAAAAAGAAAAGAAAATTAGGCACTTGTCCCTTTTTTCTGTGAGATTTGTAAGATTCAGTAAATGGATATGCTTTTTTAATAAAATATTTTTAAACAATAGTAAAGGAGAAATCTATAAAAGTGGCACTAATTTCGCTTAATACACCGGTATGGCATCTGTTACAGGTATATGGAAACCTATTATTCAGAAAGCTTTGAATTTTGGAAAGGCCATCTCCCAATTACTCCATTTTAATCAATTTAGGCAAAGTGGAAAACTGTCCTGTAGTCTGACCAGGGCCGCCATCAGGGGAACACAGGGGGGACAGTGGTCCTGGGCTGTGAAATATATATGCACTAATTCATTTTGGGGTCTCTAAATGCCAGATACTTTGGACAATGGGCATCAATGAACCCTTGGCTTTCATATTTAGGATGTTTTTTTTCTTGGTACCTAATTGCTATGTGGGAGATAAGATGCTTGATAGTGGAAGGCTTGATGCAATTTTTTGAGATTTCATCAAAACCGCCAATTTTGGGAAAGCTTTGCAAGTACGTAGTTTGGAGTATAAAGACATTGTGGCCCATGTTTGATTTGCCTGAATGTGTGCTTTCCAAAAATATATGGTTTTGGGGGGTCAACGTATTTTTACATCACAAAAATGCATTAAATTTAATGATGAGTGAATCTGTCCTGTTTCGCTTCACCATAAAATTCGAGAAACGGCTAAAAAATCGCAAAACGCATTTGTTGCAAAATTTTCTTTTTTGTCGCCCGCATCTTTTTTTTTGTTGCCCACACAATTTGCAGCAACCGCGCCCAATTTGACACGCAAAAAAAAATAATTCTGCACAACAAATTTTTCTGCTGCAAAGTTTCACGGAAGTTTCTCAAAACAATTTCGCCAATGGCAATGCGCAAATTCGCTGCGAATCCATGCCTGCCGAAAAAATTGGCTCATCACTAGTTAAATGTGTTGTTTTTAGTAGTTAAAGAGATCTCCGGGCCAAACTTCCTTTTGGGGTCTCTCAATGCCAGATACATCGGTGATCCCATGCACAATGGGCATCAAACTGTTCAGTGGACCCTTGGCTTTCATATTTCGGGTGTGTTTTCTTGGTACCTAATGTTATGTGGGAGATAAGGTGCTTGAAAGTGGAAGCAATTTGGAGGCAATTTTTTAGAATTTTCATATTTTTTATAGAAACTACTAAGTTCAGAAAAGCATTTCTGTTTGGTACTTAGGAATAAACAAATAAATAGGGTTGAGGAGACTGCCTCATACACACAAAAGCAAACAAAAGGAATTCTGGGAATGAATTCCAGACTCTTAAAAAAAATCCCATTTACTATAGGATAAACCCATGTAAATGGGATTTTTTTTAAGAGTCTGGAATTCATTCCCAGAATTCCTTTTGTGTACTTAGGAGTAGAAAGACATGGTTACCCATTTCGGATTCGGCAGAATGTGTACTTTTCAAATATATATGGTTTCTTGGGGTAAAACTAATGTTCCAAGATTTTTGGCGTTGGAATCTAAAGTATGCCATATTCTGCTGTAATGCTTTGAAAATTTGGTAATTTACTGCTGGGAGTTTTTTCTATAAGTCAGAAATCTCCATAAAACTTAACATATATGACAGTCACCAATTCAGTTTACACATTGGATGAACATTCATTTATTTATGTAGTAGGTGGCCTAATGTCAACTAGATCTAATACATTTACACACCCTATGCTAGTATTCATAATGCAGAGCTTTCTTTAAAGCTGCTTTATTTCAGACATAAGAAGGACTTGCAGTGACTTCAAAAAACCTTATACAGTAAAAGGACAAGTAGGTTAAAATATGGAGAAAGAAGAAGTGAAAATTGTCACAAATGCCACTGATCCATTAAGAAGACATACGTTTTATAATTATCCTTTGCTATGCAAATTTCCTTACCAACTGGCTGGTTCCCAGTTATGCATGGGGAGAAGCAGTGGCCGCATCTGCTTCCCGTTTTGCCATCTGCTTCGCTTCATCCAAAGAGCTGCCTTTTTCATACACACTAGGCTTTTTGTAGCTAGTAGGACTGTCTGTTGGTTTTATCATTAGGGTCATGCTCACTTCCCTTCCAATAGAGAAATAGGTGTAAGGAGTAGGGATCATAGGGAATCCTTGCTATATAAATGTTAGCTAGTGGGGTCACAACTTTATTCTTTGACTTAAATAATAAACCTGTATTGGGTTTGCTTATAAAAAATAGAAAGCAATTCTTTAAGTGTATCACAAATCACATCAAATGTAATATACATCCATGTAAAATAATGAGCAATAAAAAGAGAGACACAGAAAAAAAGAGGGATACCAGAATTATCTTCATTTGCAGGTAGATAAGCGAACATTTTTGTTCTAAATTAAGAGAAAATGGAATTTAAGTGAATAATGAGCAATCCTACTAGCAGCAGATGTACGTGGGTGTCTCCAATATATAATATAAAATTCTGCAGAAAAACAGAACAGCGCAATTCATTTCTGAAATAATTTTCCACTTATCACTTTTTTCAATTTCTAGCCAGTTTCTTATATGGTTAAAATCTAGAAAAAGAAGTGCACATAATACATACCATCACCATAGTATTACCGTAACAATACTGTACCGCCAATTCCGGCTTAGGGACAAACCGATATGCTTTGTTTTTATCATAACATTTTCTATTTTTATCTGAATAGCAATGCAAATGTCATAGTTGTTCAGATTTTGTCCAGCAAGGAGACATTTAGTAAGCATACCATAGCAAGACATTTCAACAAATTATTTCCTAACACCAAAATGATCAGTCCCAGGATCAGTTATTACTAATTCAAGTGAATATTCAGAAGAATAAATGCCTGTTCTTGTTGGAACTCCTACTCATCTGAAACCTACTTTGCTCAGTAAATATATAACTTCACTGGAGTTTAACATGCTGATATGAAATCTCCTTTCTTTTCATTTCAAAAAGTTAAAATACAGGAGAGTACAGCCAAGAAACTGTCAGATGCTCATGCAAAGGGCTTTTCCCGTGTCCAAAATGAAACAGAAAAAAATACATCTGCAGAGCATGCCATTGTATAAAATAAGTTATTTTAAAATAAAACAGTCAGGTTTAGGTTGGGAGAAGGCAAATAAGAGTAAAGAGGAGTCTTACAACAGGGCACTGCTATGAAACTGAAGAGTATGAAAGTATGAATTTGGCCAAAATGCAGCAATGCTGCCGTGATGACATCAACAAGAGGCATCAAATATGTGGAATCAATGTACTCCATTGCATGCTTCTGTTAGCTTTGACTGGAGCGCTCTGCTTTGGCTGCAAGATGGTGGTGCCCATGGCCGGTGTGTGGAAATTCAGATACTAGAGGTCATTTGAGGTGTAGGATGAAGTTTGTCATGAGCTGCTGCATGGATTCTGCTCTTTCAGAAGCCAGAATTCAGCACAAAAAACTTCTTACACCCTTGGACAGGACAAAGTCATTGGAACATTATGGGAGTGATAAAGGAGTTACCAGTATGAGAGCATACAGTTATCTCTTAAAAATAAAGAACTGCTCGCACAGCCAAACAATTAGCTCAAGCCCATGGTAGTAGTAACCAAGGCTAGCTTGAGAACAGAATCCATCCAAATCAAGGGGGGGGGGGTGGGGAATCTAAGGTGGAATTTGCATACACGGAAGTTTGCTCTCTCTCAGCTGCAACACTATCAACGTCATTGCATCGCATTTCGGAGCACAAATTCTACATTAAAAGACACCAGAGACCAGGGTTCAATGTCCGAATATTAGGACTTATTCTGCAAGTGCATGGATGCGTTCTAAATTGCTTTTCTGATCTGATCTACCAGTTTCTGACCTGTGCCTGCAATTGACTGTCTCTCTTTAACCCTTCTGATACAGCGTTTTGGACTGTTTGTTTGCCAAGCAGACCCTGACAACTCCATTATCAGTGCATGGTCATGGTGCAGAAAATTACATTTATGGCTGGTATCTCTTTTTATCCTTTGTTAGGTTTAAGTTCTTCTTCAATGTGCAAGAAAGAGCCTTAAGAACAATTTATTAGTTATTGAAAGAACCCACATGCAGTTTTAATGGCTTGTTTATCTGTTCTCTGCATATTTTCTGGATCCAATAGATGAAGGAATATAGCAAATTTTAACAAATTTATTAATGTGTAAAAGCCACTGGAGAAAAAAAAGCATGCGGCTTCTAAATAACAGACCCCTTACCTATATTTTGCTGCTAAGCATGTAAAGTTTAAATATAGCTATATAAAATTGTATTAAAATTTATTGACTATAATTTCTGATGAACTTAATGCTGCCTTGGTGGATGAAAGTATACATTTCTATCAAAAACATAAGCACTTCAAAACGTTTGAATGCTAGCAAATGTTAAATTGATTGTGGTATAGAATACTTCTACATTTCTACTGTAACTATTCTGTCTCCAGAACACACTGATATTGTTATACAATGTCGTTCACAAATACGAGTTCCTTTATAACCATCATGGCTTGGTAATTAACGGAAATGTATAGTTTCATGTTTTGGACACCACTGATAAGCCCTGTAGTGTGTATTTTCTTTTCTTTTTTGACCTCTTCTGCAAGATTGTGGATATTTTGCTGAAAATGTATGTTTGAATGTTTAATTGTTTTGTTTTGGTGTTTAGATGTCAGAAAAAATCTACAGTGGCCAGAAATTTATGAGGCACTCTTAAATGGAAATGTGTTTCTATGTGTAAACCCTGGAAAATATAAATATGAACAAAAATATGTTTATAAGTGGTACATTGTAATTATTACAATCAAAAAAAGTCTACTTTTACTTTGATCACTTATGGGTTTGGGAATTCCCTTGAACCTGGAATCATGAATGGAAGTTATGGGTATTCATGTTATCCTACTAGCATAATAAAATTGAAGGTACAAGATGCAGTTCAAAATGAGGGGGTTCTCCAGTTAACCATGTGCTGAACACCAAACACAACACTTTTTTGGTTCTAAAGTCTTTGTTTGAAACGTGCTTGGTGTTCAGCACTTGAATTAACCTGGGAATCCTAACTTTTGTACTGCAACTTGAATATTTTTACTTGTACTTACAGGCAACAGTTGTTGTCAATGTACGACTGCCTGGATGCTGATTGGTCCATTTTTTTTTGTGATTACTGATGTTGCCCTATTTCCATTTGATATCCCAGATACACCTGAAAGTCCAGTTAGGGTTAGATTTTGGGTGAATATGTATTTGCTGTTCTAGATATTTATAAACTACAACTGATTGACCAATACACCAATATTTGTCTATTTCTGTACTCATTTCATAAGCTCTGGCCAGGGGTTGGACCTTGAAGTTGGGCTTAAATTGAAAAAGTCTCATAACCACTGGTTTATACCATACGGAAACCTAATTTTAGGATAAACTACTCTTATACTTTATACTCTAAAAACTTGTCAGTGATTAAAGTGGACAAAGATAATCACAGTAGTATTAGAACACCTTGTAAATTTATTGATGTCAGAAAAATGTGACAATAAAGTTACTTTATGCAGAAAGTTAACCAAATGCAAGAGCAAATCAGTGCACAGAAAGTGACAATGCCATGCTAGTACAAATGTTTAATAATACTTCCGAAAACACATTTTCCTAACCAAGGTATCCAGGTTTGTATTAACAAACTGCATTCTTTCTATGACAGTAAATAAAAATGAACTGTATGTTGAATTAATAAATTATACATGTATGCAAAAGAATAAGCCATAAAATATCAAACTGCATGTTATAAAATGAATAATGAAAAACTTGCAGAACAAAATACAAATAATAAAAAGGCATCTGTACTGTTACAAAACATAAAAAGCATATGTACATAAAATAATTAAATTGACAATAAATACCATAATTACAGCAACTCTTCTTTTTCACCTTTTTTCTGCAATCATTTGTTTTACTGTCTTTTTTCCTCTTTGTGATTGTATGGTCAATGTGTCTATTTTCCTATTTATCACATTTAAGGGATCATGTGTTAAAGAACCCAAGAATGTGAAAAACATATCAGGGATTAGGTGCTAATTATTTCTGTGCCACATAAATTCTAGTTTATTTGGCCCAGTATATTATGCCTTTGTCTGTGCTACAAGCAGTGCATGTCACAGGGATTACTATCAAAAAAGCTATTGGTGTAGGAACTTCATGGGCAGAACAAGACCTGTACTATAATTGTGCAACTGTTTATATTGACATCTGGACAACAAAGGACCCAGCTCAGGAGCAATCATTTGCGTGACATTATATAAGTGAGCTTAATGATAACAACTATGTTGGATAAAAAGTTTCTCACAGTCTAAGAAACAGAAGAATTTACTTTTTGGTGTTACCAAGCATTTCATTTTCACATTGAGACTTGGTCAAGGTATCTTAATTCTATTGATCCAAAAAATAGAGGCCAAAACTTTAAAATGCTCCATATCTAGGGTTTGCTTTATGATTTATGAATTTCTCATATTTACTCTAATATTGCCATGGTTTTCTTTTGGAAACAATAGTTCATGATTCTTTTTTTAAAGAAACAGTAACATCAAAAAATTAAAGTTTTTAAAGTAATTAAAATATAATGTGCTGTTGCTCTGCAAAAAACTGGTGTTTTTGCTACAGAAAAGCTACTATATAAATAAGCTGCTGTGTAGCCATGGGGGCAGCCATTCAAGCTGGAAAAAAGGAGAAAAGGCACAGGTTACATAGCAGATAACTAGTAGATAAGCCCTCATATAATGGGGGTTTATCTGTTATCTGCTAAGTAACCTGTGCCTTTTCTCCTTTGAATGGCTGCCCCCATGGCTACACAGCAGCTTACTTATATAAACTATAGTAGTCTTTCTGAGGCAAACACACCAGTTGTAGCAATGCAGGGCAACAGTACATTATATTGTACACTTTCATTTTTTGGTGTTACTGTTCCTTTAAAACTTCACTGGGTGTGGTTTCTTTGTTGTTTCCCCTTCTCCTTATTTAATAAAGGACAGAAATGCTGCTTCTTAACCTTGTATTCAAACCTGCATTTACATTACCTGATGTTTTGTGATAAATACGTGTATCGAAAAACATTTTTCATTGATTTTAAAATTGTGTGTTTTAACCATTTTTTACTCATAGAAAAAGTTCTGATTGGTGGACCAAAGACTTTTGTTAAAGGATGAGATTACTTGCTACTACTTGTAGCTTATCACAAAAATGCTTCCCTTCTCAAGCTGAATAAAGAACACTTTATCAAACACTAGCAACAATAATCATTTTGCTGTCAATGATAGGAATCATGTCAATAACATTAATGTCTGCGTTACCTCAGCATTCCTACATACTGAATACTGCAGTCCAAGGATAATTCTGGGGCTGGGGAGTGGAATTGTGCACCTCTAGGGTAAAGTTTTGATTTCATTTGTACCTCAGCTAAAACAATAATGCAAATGACCCTTATTGTATTGATTTAACCTGATTTTGTTGTAAGGGTCTCACCACTACTTCTAATTGTTTTAAGCTTAATTATGTGATAGGTTGTGATAAGTTGCCAAACCTATGGGCACTTTGCAAGAACACTGTTCTCTTTATTAGTCACTCACTATATGCAACTCCACAAGTACCAAAGGAGGCAAAGGTGCGTTGAACAGAAATGAGGGAATTGTTAAAATGAAGCTGGATACAAGCAATTTGTGGAAGAACAATCATAAATCTGTATGTATATAAATAGTAATACAAAGAAAAATTATCCTTAATGGCTGAACAAAACACTGTGAGATGCATGCTTCCAACAAACTCACAACACAACAACAGTATAAAAGAAGCAGAATTCACCACTTTTTCCAGATTATAATCAACTAATATTTTGGGCTTAACTTACAAAGTGAGTAATTCTCAAAAGTAGAAAAGAATAAACCACTGATTTGATCAGTAATCCAAGTGTATTCAAATTTTTTCTATTTTCACGACTGCAAACTACTATATGCTTCTGCTTCCATCATCAAATCTCTAGGGCAGAGTACTGCAGAGTATCCATAAATTAGGCTTCCAATTGGCAGAGGCCAACAGACTGTAATTTGCTTTACTATTACTGTCCTGCATTCTAATTTGATCCAGTATAAAAATGCTCACCTGCCATTGCAATACACTGGCCACATACAATACATAAGGATGCTTAGAAACTTGCCAAAAAGTCAGAATTTGTATCAAATATTTCCCAACAAGTGTAAACAGCAACTGGCTTCAAATGATGCTTATAATATGCTGTATCATTGTAATGACTATTACACATTTGCTGTTTCACATAGGGACAGCATATATTCTGGCAACATTTAGCATTCACTCAGAGACTGGAAAAGTAAGAATGTCAATGGGCTGTAGGTAAGGGCACTGCAGAACAATGAAGGAATGGGGTGCTCTGCACAGTAACAAATCAAGCAAATAATCTGCAGAGTTTTAACTCTTTTGTGGCTATTTATTGTTCACATAAGATAAAATATCTATAAAAATCAAGAAGTAAAAATCACAAAAATTTTGCTCCATTTTTTTTAGTTCATCTACCCTAAAAGGTCAAACCATATGAATACCTATAAATGGCTTTTTACAAAACTATGGACACTTTATTATGTCCATCGAGGTGAGTAGCATCACATAGCTCCATTTTTTATCCGTCAGCTACAATATAAGTGAAATAAATATAGCTGCAGTACAAAGAATGTATACACCAGTTTTTCCCAGTTTTCCATTAAGGAATAATTCCTTATAAATAAACATTTTAGCAACATAAGCAGACTTCTAAAAAGGCTTTATACCGTTGCATAAATAAAATGAATTATTACATAATACATATTTTCTGTATCTTCAGCTGAAACATATCAAGAAGTATACTACAGGTAAGATTACAGCTTTAGGAATAAATAACTGTGCAATGTAACTTAAGCAAGCATTCACATGTAGTTAAGCAATATGTTGCATTTAATGAGGGCCAAATTACAAAACATTTTTCTTATGCTATATAGGAAAATCCTTATGACCTTATACTTGGATGACATAATTTAGTAAATATACTAAAAAAATTGTAAATTATAAAGTCCCTAAATATATCTCCTGTACCACTGTCAGTTTCAATTGCAGTTTAAAAAGGATATATTCCTTTACCTCCTCCTTTAAACATTAATAGTGTGTGTCTGTGATAGAGAATTAGATTGTAAGCTCCACTGGGGCAGGGACTGATGTGTGAATGATGTATAACTCTGTAACTGGCTGACAAATATGTTGGCACTATATAAATAAAGCATAATATTGAGTAACTGGCAACATTACAATTAACAGCTGAAATCAGCAAAGTCTTATGTGGTTTTGTTTTTGGGTGCCCAAGCAGTGAAATTGCTACATACTGAGTTAGCTGCTTCCCAAGCCACTGCAGGACCAAAATATAAGTCAGCCTATTAAACTAGCTTAATTTTATTAATCGAAGTTGAACTAAATGAGAAAAGTGGTTCTACTACTACTTAGTATCATTGTAAAAAGAATTTTTAAGGGGCACTTAAAAATATTATAATATAAATAATAATATCATTATTTGTAAATTACTATAGGCCTGTAGTTCTTGTAGTCTTTGCATTTCTGGCACTGATTCTTAAAACAATGTAGCCGAAGCAGCTGACTGATTAGCAGCCATAGGGGTAAAGTCACAAAACAGGAGTAAACTGAAACTAAAGTAAGAAATATTATTGTTAAATTTGAGTTAAAAAAACGTAAAATTTGCAAAAGTCCTACTCCATTGCATGAATATGAAGCTTTTTTGTACACTTCGGAGTCAAGTTGTTGTTCTAGAATGCCACTTTTCTCCATACAAATCTGGCATATAATTGACACCAAGGTGAAGTTTTTAGAGTTGTTATCTGTTTCACTGGAATTAATTCAGAAAGATGGTGTTAAACTGATGAATTTCCTTATTCCGAAAAAAAATTGCATTCAGGCCACTGTGATTTTGCTGTGAACTAAAATATTACTCCATTTAAGGACAAGTCAACCCAGAATATAATTTTTTGCCAAATAAAACAAAACAAAATTCTAAGCAACTTTACAATATACATTCATTAAAAAATGTGTAATGGTTTTTTACTTATTTGTATATATAATTGCTAATTAAAGCAGTGCTTGCCTGTCCTTTTCTATTCTCTGCCCTGGTGGCTCTGGCGTTTGAAACAATGTAACACAAGCCAGCAGACTGACAGACCTGCCTTGCTGGAGGAGACTGACCTTTGCAACATTGTTTAAAAAGAAACAGCCAGAAGTTCAGCAAATGCTGCTTCCAGTAGCAATTACATTTACAAATAACTTTTAAAACACTGAAAATGTTTCATAAATTCATATTGGAAAGTTGCTTAGAATGATGTTTTCTTTTATTAGGCAAAAACGTATTTTTGGGGTTGACATGTTCTTTAACTCCAAATTCTTCTTTGTACAGGTATAGGTCCATGCTTGGGACCAAGGGTATTTCGGATAAGTGGTCTTAACGTAATTTGGATCTCCATACCTTAAGGGGCTGATTTACTAACCCACGAATCCGAATCCGAATGGGAAAAATTCCAATTGGAAAACAAACATTTTGCGACTTTTTTGTATTTTTTTGCGATTTTTTCGTCGCCGTTACGACTTTTCGTAAATTGTCGCGACTTTTTCGTAACCATTACGACTTGCGCGAATTATCGCAACTTTTTTGTAGCCGTTACGATTTGCTCGTATCTTGTCGCAACTTTTTCGTATTGAGCGCTCGTAAACTTCGGGCAAAACTTTCAGACAGCATGATTTTGGAAGCCTCCCATAGGACTCAATGGCACTCTGCAGCTCCAACCTGGCCCAAGAAAAGTCACGATACTGAAGCTTGAATGAATCCGAAACTTTCGTACTCGGCGCGAAGGCTACGAAAAAGTCGCGACAATTCGCGCAAGTCGTAACGCTACGAAAAAGTCGCGACATTTTGCGAAACAGTCGTAACGGCTACGAAAAAGTCGCGTCAATTTACGAAAAAAAACGCAAAATACCGATCATTACGAAAAAAACCCATTCAGACGCCTTCGGACCGTTCGTGGATTAGTAAATCAGCCCCTAAGTCTACTAAAAAAATCAATAAAACATTAATTAAACCCAATAGGATTGTTTTGCATCCAATAAGGATTATTTATATCCTAGTTGGGATCAATTACAAGGTTCTGTTTTATTTTATCTTGTTTATTGAAACCAGTGGACTGCACAGTCTGTTACTGTACTGATTATTAACCTACAAGTATAGGGTTGTTTGTAGGTATGTCAGCACTTTTATTAGATATATCTGTAAATGTAATTTACTTAATGCAAGATTGTGATCATTGATCTTCAGCCAGAAAGTCTTCATACTCCCTTCTTAGTATATTGCCAATGTTGAGGCAAATTTTTGTCTTTGACGGAAGTTCATTGAATTTGACATTTCACATTTTTGCTAGGTATTCTTCTTAAATCAATCCTTTTTTAATTGTGATTAAGTCTTTTACAGTGGAAGGGGATTATTTAGAAATACATTGCAAATCTTTATTAAATATAATTCTAGGCAACTCTAATAAAAATAAATGTAACATTGTCTGTGCTTTTTAAGTTATTTGTATTTGCTACTGGAAGCAGCATTTGTTTATCCCATTCTGTTCTCTGCACTGCTGTTCTGACTTGTTTGTGCCCACGGCCTATAGGTGCAAGGATCTGAGTTTACAAAATTGTTGGGCCCATGTAAGTATGCAGAGTTAGCAGCTAGTCAGTCATGCCAGGTACAAAATAGCCAAAGGTAGGCAGGCATTAAGTACAGAGATCCCTTGCACTTGTGTAAATGTCACTCTGTGCCTTTTGCCAGCTTTTTAATCTAGGTGCAGGGACGTTTATAAGGATATTCATGACTCTTTCTTTTGTAAGATAACACAAAGATTGAAGGACATGCCAAGTATTAACATGATGTCAGCGCCAAACTCATGCAAACAGGAAACCCAAAAACATCTAAAATTTCCTGGCACACCTAAATATGGCTAATTTTTTTCAGGTATGCATACCGTGCACATTTGAGCAAATAATAATGGTCTAAGGACTGAGGGGTATTTTTTGAACTGCATTGTGTTTTGTTGTTTCCCCAAGGTCAATAAAAAGTTCAAGATGGATGTTGATCACATGCTTCTCACATTATATGTACAAAGGTTCTCAAGAATGATTCCAAAAATCATGATGCTTCAAAATGTGGCACCAGGTGGAAAAGATTACAAATCTTTTTTTTTTAAAAAAAAGCATGCTCCTCTAAAGAAAAAAGTAACCTTGGCTATTATAGCCAGTAAACCAGTTCTTATAAATCAGTCAAGAAGACTAAAGAATACATTTTTTGATCTCCAAAGTACTTGTGCTTCATTTGTTTCCATGCAAAAACAGTGGATTTAGTGTACAAAAAACACTAACAAAAATGTCTAACCCATATTGAAACGATGCTCACCCCGGGTTATATGTGAGGAAAACTCATATCTGTCCTGGCTCTGGTAACCACACATGTTGCACTCAAATGGGTCACGGAAACCGTGGCAGCCCATGTGGATGGTGTACATCACATGGTCTAGAAAGATGACACGGCAATGCTCACACTTGTGGACTTTTAGTGATTCACCACTGCCACTGACCACTTTGAAAGCATCTTGTGAATTGTCACTAGAAGCCCTCACCATCTCAAATGGCCTGTGCTCTTTTGTTGATAGCCCATTTCTAGGATGAGGGGTCATGTGGTTGGTCAGGTAGATAAGGCCTCCGCGTTCCTCATTATTACTCTCAGTATCTGTTGAGTCTTGGCAGCTGTTGCTTGGAGAAACTTCTCTTTCAGAAGAGATGGATTTGACCTGTGAAAGCAGTAAGAGATTCTCCACTGCACTTTCATGGGCAGACTGGCTGGTATTAGTAGTGATATCTGCATGGGGTTTATGAAGAGCGTACATAGAATTGATAGGCACCCCTTCAGAGCCACCAGGTGGAGTCTGCACCAGTGGACGCAAGGATTCTGCTCCCAAGTAGGTGATTGCATTGTTAATTGCTTGGTCCATAACATGTGTCTGCATCATTTCATTTTCCTTCTCATAGTTGGCATTATGATCATAGGGAATATCTGACAATCGTTTCTCACCTATAGACAACAGCAACAAAAGATGTTTTTATGTATTAATACTGGAGGTATGTATATTACTTTCAGATGGATACATAAACCATGTCCTGGTTCCCTGTTTCATGAGTAATTTAGCATTTATGCAAGTGCATGTATTTACAAAAACAAGGGTTTTAAGCTACAAAGTTAAAGTCAAGATAAACCCCATATGATGTCCCAACTATTTACTTTCAGTCATATTTTTTTATAGGCTGGCACCTCCCTGCATGGTAGCATTTCTTGGGTTAAGTCTCCTGACCAGGGCATTGGTTTCAGTCACAGGCTTGATCTTTCCCCACCATTAGCTTTTTTGAATGCACAAGTGCACTTGCACGGATACTAAATGAATAATGAAGCAGGTGACCAGGGAATGTGCATTGATTAATCCCCTCTCTTTTGTAGCAATATTTTACAGTTCAGCAATGAAAACAGATTTGTGAAAAACAACTTGGTTACATGAATCAGTGACAGTGATGGCAGAGGTTAATAGAATATTAGCATGAATAAAAAAAAGAATTTGATTAATGAGATGCAGATTCTTCCAAAACATTAATGTTTCTTTGGTGTAGATCACACTTTTTGCTCTTGGACTCTATGCACCTGTGGTATAGCACAGGTGGAAAATGGGCATCACCTTGCATGTCATTCATGAAAGAAAGTGGGAAGGAACAAAGAAGCAAAAGGTGCTCTGAAGCCCCAGCAGGTAATACCTGAACAGCATGTGACAAAAACACCAGTCTCGCTTGCACCTATCTGCACTCTGCTTTGTGCCATGCGGGCCATTAGAGACACAACCTGCACAGCAAGGCAGCTGCTCTGTACCAGGTGCAAGAACTACGTATATGCTCACACTGATGGCTGCATCTTTATTCTCCACTTCGCAGTATTTTATGACTAAATAAAATTTGTTAAAACTACAAGCACCTATATGGTGTAAATATCCACAGTCTTATTGCTGCCCTTCATATTTTTATTTGTACACCCCAGATACAGGTTGTACTAAAGGATGAAACTATTTTGGAGAAAGACATTACACATTCTCAACATTTGATATATTTGGCTTCCGTTAATGTTTTCTTTTTTTTTTGTAATGTGGCTTTTTTGAATGATTTTCTTCATTAACTAAGCTAAAATCAGACCGGCATAGACAGACAAGGGAGGAAACTGTTCATGTGTGCTGGAAAAAAATGGTCCATTTATGTGGTTACAGCAACAAAAATATTAACCTCTAGCACTCTAGAACTATACGCTGGGATGTAAGTATACTAATAGATGCATAAGTAAATACTTTATAAATGTACATAGGAGCATATTTACTATAGTGTGTAAGCCAATAGCAACCAATCAGAAGTTAGATTTGAACTGTCACCTATACTTACACTTATAAGCAAAAATCTGATTGGATGCTATGGGCAACATCACCAGTGATGGTGGCTTAAACACTGTAATAAATATGCCCCATGAGTACAATGAATTCATCAGCACCATATATAGTATCATGGAAGGCTTGTACACATATCTACCATAATATCCATCATGCATACCTGTATGTATAAAGTGCTTTCTTTGCGTGCCTATTAGACTTTTTCTTTGCAACTTTTATGTTTGCCTTTTGTGTGAGTAATGAGTCCAAAAATAGGGTCCTGTGAAATCTGGCCACACAATTTGGCTGTTTTTTTATACACCTTTATAAATAAGTACCTTGTGTAAATAGAACCGGTAGATCTCTTTGATAACTGGAGGCTGCAAAAGTAAGCTATGTTGGGATGTTGTTAAATGCCTTCATCTGAGGAAGACTTTTGTGCTTATATTTGATCATCAGATGAGTGATTCTTCTGCCTGTGTAGCCAAACTGACCAGTCATCTGCGAGTTGTGAGTTAAAATAACAGTGCTGATAGTCACAATACTGTATTATTACTATAAATGTTAACGGTGTAACAATAATAGATTGAGGTTTGCGCATAAGATTTGTTGAAAAAAGTGCAGACAAGATCATTAGAAATTGCTGAGACAATGCAGAGCCATGTGTTGTACACATTTAAATTTATAACAATTTAGTATCTTCATATAAACTAATCATGATAAATGATTTTCTGCATGAATCATTAAAAGAAAAGTCACTTTGGGGCTGGTTATTTAGGGTTTTTTTAGTAAGCATGCCAAATGATTCCAGCAAGACGTGTTAGGAGGCTGCAAACTCTTACCAACAAATTTCTGAGGCATACAGCTCTTACGTTTGGCAACATTACTTGCAAGTCTGTCAAGCACGAGTGATCTCTCGGAGCCAATCTTGGACAGGTCTTCTGCCATATCATTTTGATTGCTCTCTTCTTTTACTGCAATAAATACAGGAAACATGAAATGGCACATGATGTTATGTTCTGAGTTCTCTTCTTATAACCAACTCATACCTGCCTGGCATAATTTATCAAGCAGGATTTTGATGATGAGCCCAACTTTTAATGCTGGTCTACAAAATTAATTTAATGTATAGTGCCAGCCGAAGACATGCTACATGTCACATTAAAACACAATATGAACCATGTAAAGCTCCTTTAAACATTTTCCTCTTGCTGATCATATCCGAGAAACACCATCTCTTGCCATAATTAAATGATGGAATAATTCCTATATGAAGGATTGCAACACACTGTAAAAATAATCCAGCTATAATTAAGCCTATTACTGCTATAGCTGGCACTTACTGCATCATTAAAGGGAAAGTTCTCCTTTAAGTATACTTTTAGTATGTTATGCACTTTTATATTCTAGGAAACATTTCATTTGGCTTTTCTGTAATGGCTTTGAAATGGCTTATTTTTATTGAGGCCCTCTACTATTTATATTCTATTCTGCCTAGATACTAGGCCCATTAACCCCCAGCAACCAGGTATTTATTAGAATTCTAAACCTGACAAAACAAAAACTGAAGACATTTTAAAAATATTAAGTTTGGATTGTCTTTGAATACACTACATACACCTAAAAGTTTATTTTACAGTATACAGAGTGTCTTGTTATAAATGAAAGTGGTAACTTTGAGTTACAGAAACCACTCCTACTAACATTTTATTAAGTGCACTCAATTGCTTGTTCCCCCTCTAAAAGCTTCATGGACATTGTTGTAAAAATGAAAATATTACATGCAACCATTCCTTGTTTTGAGTTTTAGTCTCTTTTTTATGAACAGGGAAACTTATGATTTAAATGGCAACTTACCAGCATAAAGATGGCTCTGCAAGCCCATGCTCTGTAGGTAGTTGTGACATCTCTCTTTATGCTCTTCTAAGGAGCTCCGTTGCTTATAGCTACGACCACAGTATCCACACTTGTGAGGCTTGCCTACTATCAAGCCAAATATATTAATCAGTACATGTATGAAAAATTTATGAACAGAACATAAATATTTTGTCACATTTATATTTACATCATTCCCTGTTTTCTGTATTTTGTTTAAGTGCTAATCTTTTGAGCTTGCAGTTTGCTATACTGAATAAATTAGAACTGTTTGCAAAGTTATGCATATAATATGGTGAGTACTTGCTGAACCAGCAACCTGTATATTCTAAATATACATGGTTGTTGGAAGGGGCACTGATGAAATAAAATATACTGGGAGTGCTACTGGTCCCTCCAAAATTACTGAAAATGTTAGCATAAAAAACAATGCATATAATCTGTGTGTAATATTTAATCTTTCTCTCTGTGAAATGTAAGTTTAATGTAAGTTTCTGCTATTAGACTGGGAGTGTTCTAACTCCAGATGGACATATTAAAGAAGCCCTGCTCTGCCTAATGACACACTTAATTTATCACACTTTATTTAACCAACAACGTATTTGGTTAAACAAGTCCAAAATAAATCTATCAATGGAGGATTTTTGTCTGTCACTATAATCATGCAGAAAATAGTGGCTCCTATGCACCTATCACCATTCCTCAGGGTAATCTAAGTAATACATATGCCGTTTTTCTGTACTGGATGTAGTCAAGTCTGTGATGTTGTATACTGAGGCTGAATTTCTAACTATCAATGAATGAAAGTGAAAGTTCAACCTTTAATAAATATGTCCTTATATGCCTTACTAAATAGACAGTGGAGCAATTTCAATCTAGAGGACTGTGTCCAGCTCTTACTTCACTTTTTGATAAATATACCCCTTAAATATATAAAGACCGAACAGCTATTTAGTAAGTACTAGTAAGTTTCAACCAGGATCCCCTTATGTATCCACTAGTCCGTGATATTAATTCAAAACTAGCGGAAATTTCGGATGTGCCCGCTGATAGTGACTTGAAGGGGTTAACTAAAGCTTTAAATATTCTCAGATGTAAAACTCTACTTATCTGCCTTTTTACCCTAAGGGGCAGATTTATCAACGTGTAAGTTTAGAGCTTAATAAATAAAAACTCGCCCATGTTCTAATTATTCCTATGGAATTTTTGGAAGAGTATTTATCAATAGATGAAAGTTCACCACATATTGCAAACATGATTATTTTCAAACGATATGGCAGAGACTGTCTACTGACAAAACATTTCTCTGACACAGTCTGCATGAATTGAGAGAGGTTTTATCCCTCACTATGAGTTTCTGTTTGCTGTCCTATGGATCAGTATTAATAGTGTTCATGTAACTTTAAACTTAACTTGCTTGTGTTTTTTATTTTTAATGTAGTAGAGTGCCAAGCTTGAGTGATCCCAAGGATGCTTTTATCATGATGTGGATTACTGACCCTAACTTTAACTCCTCTGTTGTCAACAAAGTGGTTGTACAATGTGTCTTGCACTTTTTTGTTTGTGGGAGGGCAGTGCAATTGGAATTTGAAAAGTAGATTAATATTGTTTTCAGTATGAATGCAACAATGGTATTTCAATTGGTTCATTTATGATTAATGGGTTTTTTCTTATTTATAAATAATTATTTTCTAATACCACATTGTCAGAAGCACTCAGAAAAAGACCCACCAGAATGTGTCCTGAGGTGACCAGTAAGTGCATCTCTGCGCCTGCATGCATAGTTACACATGTGACATTTAAAGGGCTTTTCACCAGAGTGTAATTTGATATGACGAAGGAGATTGCCTTTCTGGGTAAAGGAGGCTCCACACTGGTTACACTGGAATGGACGTTCTCCTAGCAAAGGAAACATGAGCAAAAAGAAAAAAAGTGAGTTAACACATACATACATACACACATAAATGTCTATACGAATATATACATGCAGAAGAACGCAAGAACAAAAATCTAACATACCACATAACATAACAGCAAGAGAAAAGATTTCAGAAAGAAAGTTGTTTTTCGCTAGCAATGTATGATTTCCGGCGGCTGCAGGTCTGATATAACACGAGGCTTTTAGACTAGACCTGCCAGTTTCTTAACGCTTCACTGGCTGGGTCAATTTGATCTGAAAATCTAATTTTTTTTCTAAATCAGAATGGCACATCACAATGCAAATTCAACCTAATTTAAATAAAGTGACTGCAACATTTTTGTGTTGAAGAGCCACTCTTCCTGATCAGCAGTTTTGGAATAAACCAATATCCAATTTTGTATGTTGTGGCATTTGCTATGTTTTTTTTTTATGTGGATTTTTTTTCAAAGGGTCTTTAAAATATGCTACTGAAGCAGCAAAAATAAAAAGGGAACTCATTAAAAATGCATTTCAGGATCACAAGTTCATTTCAGCGTTACATTCTTATATTTAAATGAAAGGCACTTCATTATAACTGTTATAATAACTTCTTTTCATTTACATTTTCCCATGTATTTTCCCTTTCAATTTCGTCTCCATTACCTGCCTGTCCCTAAGCGGCCAAATCAGGGAGGAGAATGAGATAGTGAAATAAAAATGCGCAGACAACACTGTGCTGAGGGACATTATCCATTATCGTTTCAGGATATTATCAGAGGGCTTCAAATAATCGACCCAGGTGCCTTCCAGCCAGACTCAGACCTTGGAACTCTACCTGCACAGCCTGTAGTTAGTATGTGCTTATATTGCACATAGCAATCAGTGCAATAATATTTGTATATTCCAGACAAAATTGGTATGTACTGTAAAACTATTTATACGACTATGCAGCTTTCCACTGTACGTGGATCCTAGTGAATAATAGTTAGGCGGTAGATTAAAGCAGAAAAGCAGTTTCATAATATTTGGACTAGACCCAGTGGTTGTGATATTAATATAATTGCAACTTCAGGCAATACCGCAAATGTGGAAGTTATCTTAAACACACTTCTGGTGAATTCTGGGTTTGCTGAGCAGAAGAAGAACCGAACTAAAATGTGCATGTTACCTCTACCTGCTAGGATCTTCCATTGAACAACAGAGGTCCACTCAGTGGCCAAAACTTCATCCATGTACACTTCATAGATTATGTTGTAGATTTTATAATATGACCCATGATTACAGTGATCCAAGAAGGACTGAGAGAAGAACATATCTTTCAGCTGGTCAGTCTGCTGGCCATTTGGTTGCTCTTCACAGATATAAATACATATAGTGTAGTAGACCATGGATTTCCAACCTTTTTTTTTTTTAATATGTAAGCCACATTATAAAGTAAACAGTTGTTTGGGATCCACACAAGCATGAAAAAGTCCCCAAAGGTTGCAAAATGAGGGATGTTATTGGCTATTTGGTAGCCACATGTGGCTTGACAGCCTGTAGGAGGCTCTGTTTGGCAGTATATTTGGCATTTATGCCTCCAAAATTTGCTTCCAAGCCTAGAAATAAATGAAGACCTACATTCTATGCCACTGGAAGCAATATTAATGGGGGTGGTGTGCAACATGTTGCTCACTGGTCACTATATCACTAGTCTAGACTGTGGAAAAAGGTTGTAAAAACTTACTGACTGGCTGTTAAGATGCCACAATAGCTGTATCAGGAGATAATAATAGTCAGTTTTTAGTTTATGTACTAAACAATGGCCTTTTTGTTAAAAAAACATAGTTTCCATTTCATGAATCGAATGCTGTGGGTTATAATGCCCAGCTCATTCCAGCATTTGTTATATGATGGCCATGCAATTATCTTATTGCACTTTTATACTGGGACATTATCCCTGCTTTGTTATATGTGACAAAGATACTGAATCTTTTTCTTCTTGCCCATCTCCTGTGAGGGGTATGTGCCTGCAGGAGTTGGAGTAAACAGGACATTTTGGTATGGCTGCCTTTGGTACAAACGCTTCTTGTTAAGACACTGTGCAATGGTGTAGGGGCTTTAGAATGTGACCCATTTGGTTGTGAGAATAATTATTTAGGAGTCTTATTTCTTGAGCCCAAAAAGGTTAATTTATGAACCCAAAGGTACTTGCATCCATACATGTTTCTTTAGCAACTTGTGGCGAAAGCCAATATACCCTCAAACCTGCTCTAATGAATTTTGCATGGATGCAAGGGAAGGGACCCCAAGTTCATATCTGCAATTGGTCACTAATATAGTTGTTGAAAACACTTTGGACAAAATGAGACTAAACTTGCATGCCATTTTCCAAAAGATCATTCATTTTTATTCTACTATTACACTGGATTCTGGGAGAGATCACTTCTAAATGATTCCTAAATAGGTCATTTTGGTCTCATACTATGTTGTTTTTTTTTTTCTTCCCAATTCCATATAGCTGGCCCATGGGTGGGTTTTTTTCTAGCTCTTTTAGAGTTATTAATGGCCTCTTGGTGTCTCCTCTTACTTATGGCCTCTTTTCAATTTTTAATAATGGATTTAATGTGCTCCAGGGGATGTCGAAACTATGGAATATTTTTTTTTCAACCCAAATCTGGTGTTTCACACAGGTAGACTCCACTCAAGTAATTTTCAGAAGGCAGTTGGTTGCACCAGCATTTATTTAGGAATTTTATATTAAAGAGGGTGATTTTTTTTTATTTGCAAATTCATTTGAAAACTATGTATCACCTTTTTAGGCTATTTTGTGTAGATGACCTAAAATCCCTATTAATTCCAGGTTTATTTCAAACTGCAACTCAACAAAACTCAAAAAGGAATCCCAGGGGTAAAACTTGCAAGGCAGTGTAAACATTCCCACTACACCATAACAGAATAATTCTTAAATCGACAATTCTCCTTTATTTGTTCTCAGCAAATACTTCTGGGTACAGATCAGTTATTTAAACAGCTTCTCCAATAATATATATAGATCATAGAAGTTTAACCTTATTATAGAATACATAGTACTACCTTTGGTATCTGCATAGTGTTTGTTTCAATATAAGGCATAATACATGTTATTTTCACCATAGTCTTCAACATTCTTGAGCTTATTACTTATACGCTGCCAGATTAATTACCTTTTCTGTCCATAAAATAGTAGTAACTGAGAGAACTTTTAGTGGTTTCCATTATTTCATTATTTATTCTTATGAACCATTCATTATTATAATCCATTATTTTTTTATTTTAATTTCAAACCTTAAGAGGCAAACAAACCCTGGGTAATGTGCATTAGGATTTTCAATTCAGGCGCATTGTACTGGAGGAAGTGGGTCAAGGTCATGAGCAAAAATAATCATGAAAAAGGCATTATATTTTAGGAGGCTGAAACGAGTGCTATAAACCAATAAGGTCAACAGGAAACTCTAGACCTGAACCCCACACTAGAAGCCCTATTTTTTTTAATGGTTTACCACCACACCAAGCAGCATGCAAGATTTCAGCAGTGGTGGAAAACAGGGGGATTTCCAGTAAATTCTTGATCTAACCAAGTAAAGGGCTTTTACTTATGTTACTTATGCAGAATTGCAAAGAAAGAGGTACACCTGTTTTGGAAAGTTATAATAAACTGCAAATGGTGTGTAAACATATTAGAGATTTTTTTCCCTGCAGTTCCTCTTATAACCCATTCAGATTCTTTGTAGTATAACCATTTTAGCAAATGTGTAAGCAAAATAAGAAGCGATGGCTTTTTCAGTAGCTAATGTTGGTAACTATTTAAGAAAGATTCTAATCCTTTTCATCTAAAATTGTGGTAATTGAATCATTTTGATAAAACTTATAGGATAGTATCAGCATATATATATACAGTATATATTGCTCAACTTTTCATAGAGACTTCAACTCATGGTAAATGTGTACAAGGGAGAGGTTATCATTCACCCTGCTCAGGGGCTAAGAGTGTCACAAAGAACTGATTCACAAAATATCTTTTAGTATATTTTAGGGATGGTATTTATGGATAGTAAGAATCAATGAGAAAGGAAAACATTATACTATATAAATGAAATATGTTTCTTAATGTTTTTTAGAGGTAGCATTTAATTATCTTTTTATACTAATCATTTATATAGTGTCAGCTAGTTATGCAGTTATATGCATTACTACGCCTCTCACTGGGAGTAGCTCCTTGCTTTGCACAGCATATTTTGAGAAAATTGTACTATCTTTATTTATAATTTCTTATTGGTATTAATTTGTTTTTATTTGTTTCTCAAAGTGTCAGTACTTGGGAAAAAGGTAAATCATTTTCTGTCCAAAAATGTATTATTATTGTATTTTCTACCTTTCATAACATAACTGTAGTACAGGTATGGAAAGGCTAAGGACTGGGTTTCTTTGGGTTTTGGGTTTTTCTGTAAATTGAATCTCCATACCTTAAGTCTACTAAAAAAGCATTTAAACATTAATTAAATCCAATAGGATTGTTTTGCCTTCAATAAGGATTAATTATATCTTACTTAGGATCAAATGCAACATAATGTTTTATTACTGCAGAGACAAAGAAACTAATTTTTAAAAATGTGAATTATTTGATTAAAATGAAGTGTATTGAAGATGGCCTATCTGTAATTCTGAGTTCTCTGGATAATGGGTTTCTGCATAATAGATCCCATACCTGTAGCAGCAACCTGTACACTGGTTATCTGAGTTAACAGGTTTCGCTGGTATCTGATCATCCTTATTGTGAGCTTTCCCAAATATATAGTTAGCGTCCTAATTTAGAAAGTACCCTCAGTCTGGCTTCTCTTTTGTATGACCTGGCTCTGTGTTTGTCCTTGTTTATGCATTCCCTGGCTCTTCAAAGATTTATTGGTGCTGACCTGGCCTGATTTGACTCAGACTTTGTCTCTCTTTCATTATTGTTTACTTGTTAGTGTGGTGTAGAAACTTTCCTATTTATTACTTTGTTGGGTCTAGATTGTGTTTCCAGGGTCAGACTGGTTTGCCAGGCTTGCCTAGATCAGCTTGTTTGGTGGCCTCGACAAATGAGCAGATCTGGCTGTGTATGGCCAGCTTTACTATCCTGATTGCATAGGATTATGTTCACTTTAGTGCCACTATATGACATTTTCGAGATAAATAGTTTACTAGTTAAAAAGGTCAGTTGGTGATGGGAGGAGAAATATGAATTTGAGGTGTATTGTTGTATTTCACAGATGAGACATACAGTATGCAGTTTATATACACTTGTTAGATCCTAGCTGCCTTAAGTGAAAAAGTCCAGAAAAAATGAATGCTTATGGGTGGTCTCACCAAAAAGCTAACACATATCAGCATGTGATCATAGCTGCTGTGGAGGAAGCAGTCAAACTAAATCAGGCCAGCTAAACATATAAAAACAAAAAGGAAACCCAACAATAGACATTTAAAAATAATGCATATTCTTTTTCAATACATAGAATTAAATGGTTTTGTTAATTGCTGACAGGAAATTCTCTTGTTCCTATACTCAAGACCTGATCTAAAGTAATGCCTTTTCAGCATTATACAGGGGGGGACTCAGTTTACTTTATTTCGAAATTGCCTGATTTTAAAATTTGACGTATTTGTGCAGTTTACATGATATCATAAAAAACTGAACACTAAACAATTCTGTCCTCTATTCGGTTGGATAAATGGAGTCATCAACATAGTTTTATCAGAATGATTAGATAGTCAAAGGGCTGTGGCACACGTGGGATATTTTGAATGCTGCAACTATGAAGCAGTCAGTTGGAGGATACCCACAGATATTCCTATATTTGATAAATAAGCCCCAGTGGCTGAGAAAAATGCAATTGCCCAGTTGGATATCCCTGAACTCCCAGTGTCCCAGGCACTGACAATGAAATGCAATGGTAGGCATTTTATTTAGGGTTAGTATTAGAAGAACAGGCAGACAAAGGTTAGCAAGAACACCAGGCTGGTCTGCTTGAGCAGAGACTGGCTGAATGATAAAACCAATTGCTATGCAGGAGAGGAATTGGAATTTGAGATTGGCATTGGGCAGCTGCTCACTGAATATGTAGAGATAACAAGAGACAGAGAGAAAGAGAGAGAGGAGTTAGCACGCATTGCCCACCAGACTATAGTGCCTAGGATGCTGAAGAAATGGCTTGACGGGGAGCTGAGTTGAGCAGGAAATCTGTCAGGCTGGGGTACCAAGAACCCCACAACTTGCCCTTAATATATATTTTATATATATTTTATATATCACTGAATGCTAAACTAATTCTTTACTATCTTTTTCATGTTTTTTTTCATTTATGATTTGGCTTCCACCATCACCTTGTATCAAACATTTATTTTTAAACATACAAAGTTTTAAATCCACAGGTGATAGCACTCCATGAGACTTTCACACATGTTGGAAAAAATAGGACTACCGCTGTGAATAAATGAAAGCATAGAAAGATCCTGGAAAGGGAAGTAAGAGTTAAGCTGGCCATACACGTGGCGATCCGACGATGTTTCGTACGACCATCGGTCGCACGAAACATCGTCAGATCCGCCACACACCATTCAGGGCTGAATCGGCAGGTAAGGAGGTAGAAACAATAGGATTTCTACCTCCTTCTGCCGATTCAGCTCTGAAGGGAGAATTTTGGTCAGGCGCCTTCTATGGCGCCCGATCAAAATTTTCTAACCTGGCCGATCGACGAGCCGACCGATTTCAGCAGCTTCCTGCGACATCGGTCGGCTCGCTGACATACCATACACGCACCGATTATCGTACGAAACGAGGTTTCGTACGATAATATCGGTGCGTGTATGGCCACCTTTAAAGCTTTATGTTCCAAAAAGGGAGAAGAGCCTATCCAGGCCAGGGCCCACTGGGGAATATTCTGATATGCTTGCGGCCAGCCTGAGACCAACAAGGTAAAGTAACAGGTAAATGGAGTCAAAAGGAGGGACAAATTCAAAATCAAGGCAGGCCAAGTCAAAACTAAATCTACGAAGAGACAGAAAATGCAAAAATAAGGACAAATACAAAGCTGGATTATACACAAGGGGGGGGCGCAAGATTATGGGACTAACTAAATAAGGGCACTAAGTAAAACTGGCCATACATTGACAGATATTACCCTGATAAACCCACCCTGAGGTGGGTGATATTGGATTAATATAATCATTTGGTGATGTGCTCCTCACAGCGAGGGTATTTTCAAACCTGCCCAATTGACAAATGTCTGACAGATATCGTTGGGTAGGCCTGTCTCACACAGGCTGATAAATTGCCAACTTGGTCTGACGGAAGCTTTTGTTGCCCCATATATGGCCACCTTTAGTAATAGGGAAAGATCACAATGCCTGTATGTTCAGGCAACCAAATTTAGGGGTGCAAGGTGAATAAATAGCTCCCCCCTTTTCAGATTGGAAGGATCAGAGAAAGGATTATCATTAACATTTATCTTAACTACTTGAAAAAAAAGTTAATTACATGGAAATAGGTCAACTTCCTATTCTTTACAATGGAAATAGATAAGTTTGGCAAATAATTATATGTGGGCATATCCAGATTATATTGAAATCTTGTGTGTATTTTCAGATCATACTGCAATACCAATTGTTTCGATGTTAAGCTTTACCATGCAGTGACGCAGAAATAAAGCCTTAGTTCATAATGCATCTAATGCTAAACTATTGGGCAGATTTACTTAAATTCAAACTGGCGGTTCTTAAAGGAACTTTACATTTTTGCACATTTATTATAACTTTCCTGACTGAAAAGAATAATATCCTGACTGTCAGAAAAAAAATGTTTAAAGGGAACCTCCACCCAAAAATTTACAAAGTAATTTAAATATTTAAAAAAAATATAATTCTGAAAAACTTTCCAGTATACATTCATTAAAAAGTTTCAATGATTTTAAAGTTATTTGTAAGTGTAATTGCAGCAGAAGGTATTATCGGTGTGTCTGGTTTTTGTTCTCTGGGTCTAAAACAATACAGAATAGGAAAAAGTCTGAATCTGTTGAAGATACATACAATATAAATCAAATGGAAGAGCTGAACAAGTCACAAAATGTTTGATCCACATATGAGTGTCTTTATGCCCAGAGCACACCATTTGGCCAGGTGGTAAGGACAGGTCCTGCTGATCCTACCTTGGCCTCAGAATGATGCCGAAGGAACAGGGGGGTACTGGTGGGAGGGGGGGATGCCTACGTTCCTATTCCGCGCCTGCCACTTACTATTACAGAGCTGACTAACACAGTCAGCACTGTATAAGCGAAGGGAGCCACAGGTCTCTGTGCTCAGAATGGAGCACAGATGTCTGTGGCTATTTGCACACATTGAATGTAGCGTACAAAGTGCAAAAAATGGCCAAGCACAGTCTGTTTGTGCACTTTGCATGCTGCGTTTTGGTTCACAAATGAGTCCATTGATGTTCATTACTTTTCTTGTGTTCCTTTGTGCTCTTGCACTTGCACTCAGGGGTTGGTACATAATCAAAGACTGAGGAAGAGACTAAAATACAGGTGTCACAGGTGTTTATCTGAATATTTCATTTATAGGTTTTTTTAGGGGATGCACTGGGAGTTTCTATAAATGGACCATTTGTAAATGAACCAGATTACAAAGGTACAAGGTATTTGTTTTTTCACTATGTAACATATGAGCCAGTACATGGCTAATTTCTTTATTATTGCTATTATTACAGAAAATATACTTTTTTGACTGTAAGGAGAATAAGTACTGTGGGGAAGAATGGGAGTTGGTACCTTGTTCCCAGTTTCCTTTATTGTAAGTCAGTATGACTGCAATGTCTAGGAAAAGATATTGCTTTCTGATTTTAATGCTGTGCCGCTTTTTCCTCATAATCATAATAATTTCACCATAATTTGAACCTAACCAGTTAAAAGGTAAAATGAGAAAAAGCTGACACCTGTTAAAGCAGCTTCAGATAGCTTTGGTATGGATTTTCAGGAGCACACATAACAATATTTATTTTTCTGTTTGTGTCTCTTGAATATCAGCATTGAAATAAACCCAACCGTATGCATGCAAAACAGGCACAATTCACATAATGGTAATGGAATGGTATGTACATTATGTTGTGGCTCCATTTTGCACCCCTTTTCCAATGTTGAATATAAATAATTTGGCCACGTAAGAAAGAACTGGATGATAAATTATTGATTTGATTTGTTTAGTGATGCTTAGTGCTAGGAGTTTTATTAGGCCCATAGAGCAAAGTATAATAATTTGGTCCCAAGCAGCAGTGCCAGTAATAATGTGTTACTGAGAAAACATCATGTGGAGGGTAGGGTGCACAGTGCAAAAAATGGGTGCAATCCACTATATTTTGCACCTTGATTTCCACTCCAGATGAATAGCTGCAGGTGTGTGCATTCCGTATTGGAGCACAGAAACCTGTAACCACTTTCATGAATACATTGTTGCAAGCATTCAAAAGCTCTGTTTCCATGAGGGTGGATACGGCAGTTGGAGCAGGCCACAACAGGGAAGACCTGCAGCAATTCATCTAGAATGGAAATCAGGGTGCACTGTACGAATACATGTTAGAATGCACCTGTTTATTATAGGGCTTGCAATCTGCATCTCACATGAGACGTGTTATCTGGTGCGGAATGCAGATTGCAGCCAGACTCCCATATAGAAGTGCTTCCTGAATGAGCACCAATGAGTAACCCCTATATAGTACACTGTGTCACCAAAATGGAACAAAATGGAGCAATGGTATATGTACTGGTGTCTTGGGTAACACAATAGAAGTATAAATGTCTCATGTTTACAACCTTTTCTTAGTGATAGGGGAAATCTTAAACCCCACTTTTAGTAAAGGTGGCAGTATTCATTCCTGTATTTGTGAGTTCTATAGTACAAAATAGTAGGAACCAATACTACAGTAATAGACTGTTGGGGATAATAACTCAAAGAGAAAATTAAACTAGTTCATAGTAACCAGGGAATTAGGAAGCTTTGCTCAGCAGATGCAGCTTCTTCAGTTCAGCTCTAAAATCCTCAGCAGCCTTGCTAGAGAGCTATTATGCCAAAGGTCCTATTTAGAGATTAAGCAATATCACAGAAATACTTGTATGTGGAATGGTGTTAAGTAATAGTGCTGCTAGTATATTATATTATATATGGGTCTCTGGGATGAGGAATAGATGATAACATTAATTTGCTTCAGATTTAAAATTTTTGTACTATTATATAGATGCTGTCTTAATATATGGAGGGGAGTGCTAAACAATGACATACATTCATAGAATGTTTTAATAGTTTTCTAGGATTTGGTTGGATAATATACCCCTGGGGAAGTTCCTCTTGGACAAAAAGTAATTGCCTTCTGGGCAAGTACTTTTCATGTTTCATGCCCAATCTGAAGTGACATGGGATAAGTCAACAGTTTGGGATCATAATAAAGATTAAATAATAGCTATATTAATCAATAAGAACTGGGACTTATAACAGGATGATAAAGAATGTCATTATTTTCTGAGAAACAAAATACGAATAATGTAGTAGAGGGATAGAAATGATAGAATAGTTTGTGGCCCACAAGAAGTTGACAGTAGAGAAAGGTAATACAGAAAATATATGTTTATATTTTTTAATATATCCTGACGACGGTCCCCCATGGATCGATATTTACATGGAACATGTAAATATGGGTTTACATATGATTTTTTTTTTGAATAACTGGTTGCTGTGAGTGCTCTCTCTAGTTACAATACAGTATATATATATACATATATATATTTTTTTTTATTATTTATACCATTCTGTGTAGCTGAAATCTTTTTTCATATTTTAAAGATTCCTAGACCCCCCTGACAATCATGAAAGTAGGACACCATGGATGTATAAATGTTAAAATTTGTAAGACCTTTAAAAATGGTTCCTTTGTCTACCAACATAATATAGGTCTGTGTTTTAGTTGCTTTGGGGGATAAGTAAAGGAGAAGCAGAGAAAGCATGAAATTTGAATAACCCCTTTTACAAAAAAGCAATTCATTATCAAAGATGTTAGACACCCCTTTACTGTTTTTTTTCTCATTTTATTTCAAAAATAATTGTATAGATATTCTATTATATTATTATTAAGGCAAAAGGCAGCTATTTATTAAAAAGCTAGTAGGAATTATTACTACTTTGCCTTACATTTTTTGGTTCTCTTATTACCTATTTATAAAGCTTCAAAGTTCAGGATAAATGGCCGGGAAAATATAGTTTTTAAAGTAGTAATTTGCTAACAAAATACTACTAAAATCCCACTATTCCAATAGAAATGTAATTGATTTTATCAGATTTTATCAGATCAGAATGACAATTACTTTTTTTTTTTAATTTTTAGAAGCCTACCACTGGACATATAGGATTTCAAGTTTAAGTTCTTTAGAAATAGGGTGACAAAGGCCAAAGTAAAGGTTGTATGATAGTACTGGAATTAAACATCTGCTGAAGGTGAAATATGCAAACCTCAACCATGCTGCTAACACTGATGCTTCATAAATAGACTTCATTTGTGTTATGTGTGTAAGGACAGCCCTAATGATTTAGTATTAGTGGCACTGCTGCTTTAAAGGACACCAAAAAATTACAGTGGCCAATTGCCTCTTAAAAGCCACATGATCACTGTACTTTTAGCATGCTATGACGCTTTGTTCGGCCTTTAAATAAAAAACTATGCCAGGCCTTACCAGTGTGGCTTCTTTTGTGTACCATGAGCACATTGGGGCCGATGCATATTATCCCACAGATATCACATTTTAGTTTTCCGTTAGGAAGTCGAATACCTCCAACTCCTGTCAAGGCCTTGGTGCCTTGTCCGTTCAGGGATCCATTTATTTTCTCCCCAGCTGAATCAAGCATTCGTAAATCCTCTGCACATTCCTCCCCATTCATTTCACAGGCACGTCCATTCTCTTCATCGCTTTGATTCTCCATTTTGATATTGCCAGCTGAAGGTGAAAAGGCAGGCCTGAGATTAGTGTTTATTTTAACAATGAGTGGCTTGAAGAAATGAAAGGGTAATTTACACAGATCCTGGACAGACTCAGGGATACCCTTAGAGATCATTCAGAGAGCACTTCTGTACGGGTTTGCCTGCACTCTGCACCTTGTGCCAGATTAAAAAAACCTGCAAGAGTTGGCACAAATTTAAGATATCAGTGAGCTCAGGTCAGCTCTGTCCTGACCTGAGCAGTAAGAACAAGGCCCTATTGCACTCTGTGCCTTCGGGAATGAGCAAGGGGGCAGAAACAGAGTGGCTATGTGCATTCCCCCAGCAGCCCCTCATGAGTACAGAGCACAGGCAGCACTGTACCTATCCAAAGGCATGCAGGTCTCAGGTGCTCAATTATGGAGTGCAGAGGCCTGCACCAATTCATCTATGTACAGGCCAGGGTGTCAAGTGCAAAAAACATGACAGATTACAGCCATTTTTGCAATTTTCTCCCTGCCCTGCACATAATAAATAACAACCCCTTTATGCCTCTAATGGGTAAACATTTACTAAGGATACCTTACTGTATCATAGAGTGCAGGAATGAATTGATTTATTCCATGAGTCAAATCAGAACATTGCCATTGTATCTTCCTAAGGGTTACAGTGTGTGACATGAGGTTCCATAGCTTACCCCTTTAAATGGGTTATCATTAAAAACACTATAAATGTCACACATCTCTTTTTTATTATGAAACGCTGAAGGCTAGGTCCTGCAATAACCAACCAAAACATGCCTAAACATAATATTAGCAGCTGAGGATAACTAAAGTATATCTACTTTTATTACTTTCCTCCAGTAGACTGATATGTGCTCTGTTGCGACTCTTTGTGAAGTCGCCACTTCCACAGCATAGTTGTCTCACTAGTGGGGTATATTTATCATGATGTGTAAAAAGTGGAGTAAAACATTACTGGTGATGTTGCTCATAGCAGCCAATCAAATGCTTTGCTTTGGTTTTCTAACTGTTGAAATCTAATGCTTATTGGTTGCCCTGGGCAACATCACTGGTAATGCTTTACTTCACTTTTTACACAGCATGATAAATATACCCCTTATGCCAGCTGTGAAACTTGGTGGGGTTTGTCAACAGTTGACATATTATGAAAATGTCAAGTTCCACCCTTTCTGTATCTGTTCCTGTACAGTATATGCCTTGCATAGAGGTCAAAATGTATATGTCTATTTTAAATAATATCCATATGTAAATGACTCTTCCTTCTTTCTTTTATGTCTTTATTTGCCATTGTATGTACCTGAAACTTCATAAAGGTGCAGGGTCACCAAAGCAGCAGGCACTCCCATCAGCCACAACTAACACCATTGTGAACTATAGTGAACCATTGCAGCCAGGATACTACAAAATCATTTTTTATGCTTATGCTGAATATCTTGTATGCATCACATTGCAAATGCATAAAGATACCAGAGCAAAAAATAGTCATGTAAACAGGAATATACAAAATACTTGGATGGCCTAGTAAACCACAGGACACAGTGACACAAGTAATTAAAAAAATGTCATGCAGAACTTAATTCCACAAAACAGATACAAAATGCAGCATGCTTATAAATGTCAAGCATGCCAAGGTACATTGAGAACATACTTACGGGAAAAAGATTTGAGAATGATTGCGTGTAAATCCCTAAAGCGCTCAGCCTCATATACAGCTGCAATACAGAAGGCAAACAGGATGCTGGGTTGAACAGGCTAATGTCACAGTTTCATTGAAGTGGTGACAGTGTTTGTCATATTCAATTGCCCTTTAACGTGTGAGGTGTGAGGCATAAAAGGCTGTTTCCTTTAACATGGCATCAAACTGCCTAATTTCAAATATAGATATGATTCCAGGTTGTATTAAACAAGCTGAATAGTTTTGTTTTAAAAAGTAAAAGACATATATTTCATTAGACATAAACCACATGAATTTTCCTTTTAAACGGAGGCTACAAGCAATGTCTAGTTACATGCATTTCTTTTCATTTCTTTCTCTTTCTGTCTAGAAATAGCACTTTATAATAGACTGCACTTCATAGCGGTTGTTTGTATTTGCATCTAAAGTCACTCTTTGCACTTTCATACAGTCTTACTCAGTGTCGCTGCTTTTATGTCACCTGTTACAAATTTTGCAACTAACCCAGGGGACCTCTGGAGCTACCGCCACCTTCAGGGTTCGCACAGCAGCCTGTGTCATTTTAAACAGGAAACTTGCATCCATAGAAATGGGGGCATATGGCATTTTGACACTGAGTGCCAGAAGAGATGCATTCAGTGCAATTGTGTCCAATTTGCATCAAATGCACATGTGAGAACACTTAATTGTAACAAATTGGCTGAAAATGCTCCATGCACATCATCCCCAATCAGATACAATTATGCTGGAATTATAAGAAAAATGCTGCATTGTGGGTAATAAACAGAGCAAACATTTCCTAAATAGCACTTTACACATTGCACTTTTGGTAAGTGAATGAACCCTTATATCCTTTATTTCAATCAGGAAAAAATATTAAAATCATATTAGACCAACATTGAGCATTTTATCTCCAGTATTCCTTCAGACCGTATGCTAATACTTCTCTGATACAGTTAAGCAATCTAATATGAAGTAATGACAGGGTGACAGATGCTTAAAGGTACAGGGGCATGCAGCCTATTTTCATGTCAAAGCAGTTAAGCACTACTCCGTCCTAGTATACCTAAAACAGGTATACAATCTATAATCCGGAATGTTTGGGTTTTCCAAATAAGGGATCTTTCTGTAATTTGTTTCACAATAGTTTGCTAAAATTAATTTAACCATTTAATAAACCTACTAGGATTGCTTTACCATCAATATGGATTTATGCAGCTTAGGATCAAGGACAAGTTAATGTTTTTTTATTACATGGAAAAAGAAAATATTTGTAAAAATTAGAATTATTTGCTTAGAATATACTTTATAAGAGATGCCCTTCCCATAATTATGAGCTTTCTAGATAATTTGTTTCTAGATAAGGGATCCCCTGTATAGGCCTGGATTTGTGGCAAGGCCCAGGCCTAGGGCGGCACAAATTTAGGGGAGGCATGCTGGCCAGCCGCACCTAAACTTTGCTCACATACAGAGTACTGGGGACTTGATGTGCAGAAAATGTCAGCATGCCCAGTCCCCTGTGCTCGGTATGTGAATTTGATGCGCATGAGAATGGGGGGGGGGGGGGCGGCAGTGGGCGCCATCATTAGAAATCCAGCGCTGCCCCATGGCACATAGAAGATAAGAATCACTAAGCCAAAACTTCCCATTTAACCATGTTTAGGATGGGGATTACAGATGTACTCCATATAAACTAGTATACTCTTTCTGAGTGTATGCTATTCTAGTTATAAAAAGATATTCCATTAAGTAGACAGTAGACTATAAATGCATAGCTTATTTTGTGTGCATTCATTCCTTGCATATTTGCATTAAAGAGAGAAATGCTATGATGCTTGCATTGGTAAATGCATATTTATGACTGTTAGCAATGTTGTTTTCTGGAGGTATAATAGCTATTATACATATGCTTTCTGCATCTGTAACCAGTTATTCATAGCAGCAAAAATATGTGACATATTATGTTATTGTGTTAGTGATTTCATTTTACTTACTCCGCTAGCCAAAACTTTGGAGCTACTTTGTAGATATTTCATGCCTTAGAGATAACATGCTATGAAGAGTAAATACATGCACAACAGCAAATTATTTCCGCATTTAGGAGAGAGAAAGAGAAAAAAATAAAGGACATATATCCTTGCGTAAAGTTGCTTTGCCATCAAAGAACAGATGAGCCTTGCATTTGCTGATAGAGTCCAGTGATGATTCCAGGCATTTATCCTGTATGATCCTAGCTGGGCAGGGAACTTTGGCAGGGTTGAGATAAGCTATCTCCCATGGGACAAATGTTCAGAAGGACTCCACCCAGGTGATAAACTAAGCTTTCCTTTAAAAGAATAATGATTCTGCAACCATAAGCATGAACATAATTCCAAACCATGTATATCAGAAACAAGGGGAATACTCTAAACTCCAGGATATGCTAGCATGCATGATTGGATGCATCCAGGCAGCCACTATAATCTTTGTATTCTCTGTACAAGGCTGATTGAATCTATAAATGATATTTTAGGTCTAGTTGTAGAGAAATTATCTTGCAACCCCAAGTTCTATACATAAAAAGTAAAACCATATTCTTGCTGCAGTGTATGATCCCACCTCATACACATATATAATTAGTTGACTTCATCATCTCTTTATACAGATGCTTTCAACATGTTTTTAATTGATTTGTACTCTTTTGAAGGGAAGATCTGGGCTGTTTTTTATCTGTGTTGTAAAGAGAAGATTTGGAACTAAAAATTACATACAGAGTATGTTTGTCACTGTTGCCTTCATAAAAGTAGGCATATTTAAATCTTATGCTAAGGGATTGGTTAGTAATCAGTTACCTGCTGCTTGGTTATTTAGAAACCAGTGCATACTATAGTATTTATTTATGTGCTCATTTAAGTTTTATTTCTTCCTACTTAAAACAATGCTGGTTTTAATTTGACACTAAATGGGGTCATTTATCAACACTGGGCAAATTTTCCCATGGGCAGTAACACAAATTGTTGCATATATTGTTTTACCTGCAGCTGGCTGAAAAAAGGCAATCACTCGTTGCTATGGGTTACTGCCCACAGGCAAATTTGCTCAGTTTTTATAAATGACCCCCAGTGTCTAAACTTTGGAAGATGACTGTATGTGTACATGCTGCAAGGCTGATATATATTGATAACTGCACTTCATGGCTGCATAGAATACATTTAAGACAGCAGTTTGCATTAGTGCTGCAAAATAGAGAATTAGAAAGTTGTACAGGCAAATTACAGGTCTTTATTGAAACATGTATGCCACCCCCAAAGAAAGCTGAACACTAACTGTGTTTAAGCATAAAAGAAAAAAAATGGAGCCCCAGGTAGTAGTTTCAGAGTCGTAGATCTTTGCCACCTTAGAGCAATTATGTCTTAGGGCTAGAACAGAAGCCCACAGAATATGGTATAGAATTTCTACACTGATCCTGGTTTGGGGCTTTAGGTGTCTTTTCAACAGGATAAACTACACATGCTGTATGTATACAGAGTGAGCAGACATGGTAAGCAGCAATTACTGTCCTGCTTTTTAGACGCATTTAACCAGCTCTTGCAAAATCCAGCACAGTCCTTGTTTATGAAAGTTCCACTTCCTCACACTGTCCTAAAGTATTCCTATTTTCACAATGGTTTTGTCTGAAGAAGAACCATAAAGAAGAAGTGTATATTTCTGGTTGAAGCATGGGATAGGGGAACGATATAAATCCTTTTTTTTTTAAATGGACTTAAGTAAAAAGTATGATGTTGACCAGTAGGGTGTGTGAATAAGATATGGACTTGTAAGCTCCATTGGGCAGGGATGAGATTGATGTGTAATGTCTGTAATTGTGCTGCAGAATATCTCAGCACTATATAAATAAATTATAATAATACAACCCTATTTTTTCCAGTAAACTTTCATGTAGATTTCTTTTGCATTTAAAAAAAGTTGCCTTTGAAAGAGTATGTTAGAATTATGAAGTACGTATCATACAGCATTACGTGTCAACAGCAAGTATAACTGCCCCAAGTAGCAATGGTATTTAAGGGCTGCAGGCCAGGGGTAGTCTGGCAGATCGATCACCTCTGGCATCACAGCTTCAATGAGTTTGCAGTTATTTATCTGATCTATTTGCAGCCCCATTTAGGTAAAGGTTTTGTTGAAGCAACATACATGAACAAATTTCCTCCTAAAATGTGGCCACAGTAACTGGAAAACTATGGAAAGGTGGGTTAGATATCCAGCATAAATTGCTGAGTGCTCCTCACATGAGAACAAGAGAGCCCTGTATTTAAAGCCTAAAGAATGTTTTCAATTGCATACAAGCTCTAAACAATGGGACTCAAAACCTTTAGTCTCTACCTGGGCATGAGGGTTGGGCAATCTTATTCGTTTTGTATTTATTAATGACCCCAAGATGAAAGGGCCAACATTCATGTAGTACACTGGAACATTAGTAGGATTTATGTCTCCTAGGTTATGTTTTGTTTTATGTCTTCTAGCAGTGGTAAGTAAGGCTCATTAATTGAAGACACTAACAAATGTTTTGGGTCTTTTATCTTGTATATTGTGATTTGGTGCAAGGCTTGCGTCTAGGCTGCCAGGCTGAGCTGGGATACTCACTGTGCTGAGAGTAGAGGGGAAGCATAGGGCTTATTTATGATCACAAGCACAATTGAAAAGCACTAGTTTGAAAGCAAAACTGAGCATGCATTGATACCATTGGCTCCTAAGAACTTGCAGCATCTAGCACTGGTTGCCAATGTGCTAGTTCATCTGGTTTCTCTAGCAGGTTGAATTCATGTGCCAAGAGAATGTTTATGGCCTTTTTGATGGCCCAGCATCACAACTTGTGTGTGATTCATAAACAGTGGGGCCAAGATTGCCCAATACGTTGCAGTGGGAGCAACTTTATTTGCTAGCATTTTGTGTACGTTCTTAAATATGAAATATACACTTTCTGAACAAAAAATGTGATGTTAATCCCAGCTAAATATCTGTGCATTTTTTTACAGGACAGAACACCATTAGTGTGGGCAGGAGGGCATGATAGAAAGAAAGAAGATTTATTTTAATATCTTTGTAAGGCATGAAATGTCACTACAAATGTGGGAGAAAAAAGTTGTGAACGGCACGGGGCAGGGCAAAAATAAGTTTTCCTGGCAGCAGGGCGTTATGCTTCTGAATAAGGAAATATCTTTATTTCCAAACCAATCAGCATCTGCATGGATGTGCTTAGCAAGTCTTCCCTCCCTTCCCCCCAGCCATGAAAAAGAAGAAAACATTGAAATGCTGCGGTTTGCATACTGTATTGTAACTGGGTTTCCACATCACTGGCCTATTGTACAAGCAGATGAAGAGGAACAAGTGCAAATAATGAAATATAGGGATATAGGAAAAGAGGAAGCTGAAGTTACTGAGCTGCCTAACTGAAATGCAAGAATTATGGAGAAGTGACAGAAAGGGAAGCAAACACCAGGAATTATATTTAGTGGCTTTTTATAGGATGTGGGACTTTAATGCTGCATGAACACTGTACATTTCATGTTAATTTCAATATTTTTAGCTCTTCTTGTAAATTTGAATTGTCCCTTTTGTTTTGATATGCAGTTCCATCGCCATTCCTATTTGATTTAAGGCACTTGAGAACATATTTAAAGTTGTTTACCACTATTACCAATGTTTGTGCTTTTCATTTAAATAAATTAACAGAGAAGTTGTTAAAAGCACTTAATACCTATATATTATGATGCATCAACATGTTACACAATAAGTTATACAACTGATCAGGCCATGGATCAGGCAAGAAGATATTGTGTAATATAGCTATACACAGGTGTTATCAATTTTTTTGTTGTGTAACTATCCTGAAAGATTGGATCGGCACTAAAATAAGGATATTCTGTGGCTTCTCTCACTTCTTCATTTGCTTATGCACCTGCCGAGAACCTTGAACACACTAGGGATCATTTATCAACACTGGGCAAATTTTCCCAAAAAAAAGCCAATTACTGGTTGCTATGGGTAACTGCCCATGGGCAATTTGCCTGGTGTTGATAAATGAGCACCACTGACTGAAATCCAATAGGACAACACAATAGTTTGACTAAGTTGTCCCCTAGTGGTGACATACATGACCAGATAGTCAAATATAGTTAAAATGGTCAAAAAGCACTGCCAAACAATGCATGTATGGTCAAATTACAGTATCCCCAGTTTATTTTCCTGTTTACCCATACACAATTTCTTAATATATATATATATGTCAAAGCATAGCTTGTTTTTATACACAACTTTCTGAAAAGGAGAATATAAAAAAGTCCAAACATTTAGAACAGGTGATTTATAGGGTGAGTATGTAGACCGATTAGCCAATTATGGTCAAAGAGGGAATAGTGTAACACCCCATGTTTCTATATCTGCTCATGCAAAAATTGAGTTGGATGTGTGAGACTGTCTGAAAAACCCAAGGTTATTTGGAAAATTCCAATGCCGAAAAGAAATTCTTTGCTGTTTCCCCCAAGACATGTTTTAATGATTACATATTAAACATACGCATCTCACCCATCATGAGATCTACCATAATAAAAATAGCACACCATTTATCATGCGGCGCAAGCCGCAAGAAAAAGTATCACTCTGCTGTCAGAAAAAAAAGTAAAATAAATTCAACATGTAATAAACCCAGTCATGATTACAATGCTAGAAGCAGATCCCACCACTGAACAGGCCAACACCTTGCACTGCCCCTCATCCTCACGCACTGAGCAGCAAATCCATTTGTACAGACAGCTTGCCAATGAGAACTGCCATGTTCTGCTGTGCTCTCAGTGTCGGACTGGGACCACGGGGGCCCACCAGAAAACCTAAAACACTCCACTAAATAATTTTTCATCCACTTCTTACTCAGTCTCTATATTTCCTAGTTTTTTATCTTTATATACTATAATCTATTCTATTCTTCTGTATATTTAGTTGTTTTGTTCCTATAGAAATTGGGAATGACTACAAATTAGACCAAATGGCAAGAAGCAGGAGGGCCCAATGACACCTGGGCCCACCGGGAGTTTTCCTGGTATCCCTGTGGGCCAGTCCGACACTGTGTGCACTGACATCTCTCCCTGTTGTACAAAGAAGTTTAAAGTGACTGGTACCTTTGAACAAAAGCATATAGTTCAGCTGGAACCATGTATGCACCTTCACCATAGATGCAACTTCCAATAAAAAAAAATCCGGCTACAAGGCAGGAAAAATGATCAAGAAGTACATTTATTGCATCACTTCTTGCTATGTTATTTTTTTTCCATTGTAGATTCTCCCTGTTATATTGTAGTGCTGTGCAATACTTTATGTTTGTACTCCAATGCTCCACAACCACACACACACTTACAAGCCTACTTGCCGAGTAGATGAGATACTAACAGCTGCCAGTGCTAGCACAGCATGCATGCACAGCACAGCACTAGCAGCTACCAGTATTTTGTCTACTCGGCAAGTAGGCTTGTATGTGTGTGTGTATGGTTGTGGAGCACTTGAGTACAAGCTTTCACAACTGCACATCACTACAATATAACAAAGAGAGCTGCCAGTGCACAGCAGAGCTTTTCACTTTTAATTGGCATGCTGTACAAATGTAACCGCTGCTCAGTGCCAGGATTAGGGGCAGTGCAAGCCAGTGTTAAACTGTTCAGTAATAATGGGCAGCTAGTGTAGCATCACAGTTCTAGGTGCATGCTTTTCCTCTAGGCACGCATTCTCAGACGCAAAGTACAATGCGTATGTCGAGTCTGGGAATGGGCGCCGTACACGCACATTCTCCTCTTTGCGCCACACATTGCGCATCCTCCAGAATGAATGAGAACTTAAAGGAGAATGCGCAGTTAATTTATGCAGCTAGCGGTCTACCAGACCTTCACAGGAATGAACTGGTAGGCCGTGATTGACGTATTGGCCACCCCCTCAGTAAGGCATATACTGAAATCTATCCTGGTTAGGCAAAGCCTAAAAAAGGGAAACTTCAGCGGAATATGACTGACTAAAAAAATGAATGCATTCCATGGAGAAAAATGGTTCAGTTCTACATAGATTTTTGTCCTGCTTCAGGCTTGAAACTCTCTCTCCTTTAATTTAAAAGCTGCAAGCAGGGGAGCATTAAGCCTGTGAAAACAATGCCTTGGTTCCATCTTACAAAAGGTAATAGCAGAGGTGGATTAAGCCCTGTGACTGGGACCAATGCCCAGGTCAGGAGACACAAATCCCAAGAAATGCTACCATGCAGGGTGGTGGTAGTCGATAAAAATATGATCAGAGGTAAATAGTTCAGACCACCATATGGGGTTTACCTTGACATGGCATAGTGTCTGGCTAATTTTGTGTTCATAACTTTTTAACTGAAAACCCATTTTTGTAAATACATGCACAGATACTAATTAAAATGTAAAACATGGGACCAGGGAATGTGCATTGATCAGGCCCCTCTCTTTCATATGCTTGAGGTGAAAGTGACCATAGATGAGGACACAAATCAAGTACATGAGCGTATTACATTTTATTTTAGTTTACTTCATGCATTTTACTTTATATATTTCAGTTTAAATAAAATAATTACTTCACAGGAATTAGATAGCTTAATGGTTTTGTTAGGAGTAATCATTTTCCCTGTGACAGCAAATTAAAGGGTAACGTTCTACTTTTCCAGTGCCAAGCTTAATCAGATCTCTTCTACTTCTAATGTAGTGTTATATCAGAGTATGGACAGGGTATTATACTCAAGTCTGCAGTGTGTACTGTCTGGATTAGATAGAAATCTTCAATTCACAGCATTGTTGGGTGTGTTCCCTTTTTTTGACCCTGCAGAGTCTCTTTTGTGATATGTGGACCAGGACAATTTTGCAGGGAAAACAGGAACACGTGGTCATTTTATCTTAATAGTGCAGAGTTTTACAGGACATGTCTATCAAATTCTATAGGTATTTGTCTTCATTAGAAATACATATAAGCATATATTTAATATACAAAAATAGTTTTAGTATAGGAGAACTTGCTAATAACTAGGACTATCTCCCAAGATAAAGTTACATGTAGATGGCTGTGAACCATGCATGTTCCCCAACCAGTGGCTCATAAGCAACATGTTGCTCCCCAGCCCCTTGGGTGTTGCTCCCCGTGGCCTCAAAGCATGTGCTTATTGTTGAATTTCTGGTAAGGAGGCATGTTTTGGCATAAAAACCAAGTATAATGCCAATTCTATAGGCTGCCAGTCCACATAGGGGCTATTAAGTAGCCAGTTATACAGTAGCTCTTATTGCTACCCCCAGGATCCTTTTTCATGCTTGTGTTGCTCCCCAACACTTTTCCCATTAAAATGTGACTCATTGGTATAAAAGGTCAGGGATCCCTGATCTAAGGTTACCAGATCACTTGAAAATATACAGACAAGCTTAATAAATACATGCTGTGGGGCAGCACTGATTGCATTTTAAAATAGACTGCCCTGTTCAGCCCTGATTCAAAGTGATCTTCTGAGGAAAAAACACAGCTCATAGAACATGGTAGTAAGTTTTTTATGTTCTTATAATGAGATATTTTAAAAATTACTGCATGTAAAGGGCTTAAACTGTTAAAGCAATGTGATTTCTCCTTGTTTGGCCATTTAACTGGCAACTAATGTCAGATGAACTAGGCATAATTTCGCAATAGATGTTTAACCATATTCTCTAGTTCATCCACTGTTGTCCTGTTGGAATCAAAGGGCTTTGTAAATTGCAAAGAGCCAGTGTTTGGGTGTTAGTTTGGAGGCCAGAGTGTGCAGTAAAGATAAGGGTGGCAGGAACTCCCTGCTGAAGTAAAAATCCCTTTATTATGCACATGAGCAGTCAGTAGTCTGTGTGAGATTAGTTGATCTTTCTATGGAACACTAGTTGGGCAACCCATTCCTCTCTCTGGAAGGTGTGGGTTTGTGGTTATTAACAGTTTGTGTACACCATCTTTACGGTGGGCTTACATGCCTGGAGGTCAGGTAACGGTAATGTTGGCCTGTATCATGACCACCTTTACACTGTGGCAGATTGAGTAGACACAATGAACAGGCTTTGGGCAATGGCTCACTACCCGCCATTGGTGACCAGTGGCATATTTCACCAATATCAATTTTAGAGAAATGTTTGCCATTGACCTGAATGGAAACATCCAGTATATAAAGTCATACCCCTTTCCTAAATAAAACAAGTGTTGTGTGCTTTGTGCATTGTGTGTACAAGATCATTTAATAATGTCCATTCTATCTATAGCCCCTATTTGTACCTGAAAGAATGAAGCATGTGTTACCTCAAAAATACAAGTAGTGGATTTTAGAATGTTACTATATGAGACGATGCATCAGCAGTTGGCTTTTTCATAGAGCCTTTGCAAGCTTGGTAAATGAGGACTTGGGTGTAGTGTTGGGGCAGAAGCATCTTAGTGGGGGAACGAACAAAGTCAGTGTCTGGGCTAGATACTTATACACACAGATTCTTTATACAGTTTTACTGAGAGCGGTGTGTTTGGTGTCTGAAAGAAACGTGGGTTCAATGGTGAAAATTTAAGATGAGTTTAGCATCTGCATTCCTGGACTAAACTGAATGAACATTCCTTATACATATAACCACAGTTATACAATAAAGATTGCTTTTTACTGTTTCCTGAGAAGTTGTTTTTGCTTAAAATAATGCTAGACATCTAGTTAACTACTGGCTAGTAATATATGGCTGTTTCAGTACCATTACCATGAATCTGACGATAACTGTTTTAATGGCTGGAAAATGGATTAATATAATTTAAAATCAGCATAGGAATATAGGACATGTAAACCCCTTACACAAAAAGTGAACAGTGTCTCTGCAATCTTTTAATACCTACTACTCTGGCTGTCCAGAGGTTAATAGAATGGCTGCAGCATCCCCTTAATCACTTAGATTTCCTTCTCCTCCTGTAACCCAGCCAGCCCCTTCCCTCTGGAATTTGCTTTGGCTGCTTTCTCCTGGGCATGCTCAGTTTTTCTCAGCTCAGATTACTAAACACACCCTCCCATCTAGCAGCCAGTGTAGAGATGGTATTGCTGGTTCCCAAAGAAACTCGGCTCTAGTTGTCTGCTCCTATTTTTTTCTCCCAAACTCCTCTCATGAGCATAGCCTTACCATTACAGTGCTCAAACAAACCAGAACTTTTATCAAAGACAGTTCTGTCTTTTGCAGATTTAAATGTGACTGTTGATGTGTCAGAGGAAAAGTGGCTGCTGGGTGAAAGCTGCTATTTGCTTTAGGAAAATGTGATGGTGATGGCAAATGGAGGGGATATATGCAGTACAAATAATGCCATTTGGGTGGGGGAGCTGTGCCCAACTTATATAAGTTGTAGGAAAGTGTAGGCTTTACATGTCCTTTAAACAAATCTCATAGCTCCTCCCTGGTATATCTGCATCAGTTATAATGTGACTTTGAAGATGTACAGTGTAGATAGATCTACCTGAAATATAAAGTGAATAGAAAGAAAACAAAAAAAAAAATTTATACAAGAAAACCCACAAAATTCTCAGAAAATATGCATGCAATATCTTTGCATGGGTAACCCTTATACATAGCACATTTTGTCTGTTCTACACAGGAAAACTATAGGACGAGAAACTGCAAAGGAAGTTTTACTTAACACCCTTATTTTCTCTTACAGCTTTTTAAAAACTGTTTGCGTTTGTGTGATAGCCACAAACCAACAAAACATGCAATTGTGACGTGACATGCAGAATACCATATTCGACTTTAAGAAATAAACAACACCCTTCCCCAAAATAAAGAGAGAGAGAAAAAAATGGGAAATTCATTTTCACACATTTCTAAAACAGAAACACTCTGCTGAGTAGCAAAATGTTGGGAAACGGGTTTTGCGCTTAAAAGGGAATGGAAGTTAAGCACAGGAAGATGGTAAATGCATAAAATCTATTTATGGCTATGGAGCATGCTGTAGACTTTTATTTGCCACTATTGAGTAAAAGCATTCAAAATCATGTATCACCATAACATAATATTAAATAAAACAAAGACACTAAAATCAATCTTAAAGGTTTTGTCTGCAAGGCTAATACTAAAAATGCACACATGGACCCACACACTAGTTTAGCTACTTGCTATAAATAGGTTTTCTTGTTTCCTGTAGCACAGTATGCATTAACATATCTGGTTCTTGTAGTGTGCCCAATGGTGGAGCAATGAAACCTATTTTAAGTGTGATGCAAGAAACCTAACTAGATTGCCTATATACAATTTAACCTGTAAACACACCTTTTAAGGTCTAAAAAAGAACCCAACAAAAATGTTAAGTACATATGTGCAACACTGCATAGCACTACTCTATAATTCCATTGCTACATCAGCCCTATGCAGCCTACGTTCTAACCATTTTATTCTTCTCCCCAGCATTCTAAAGGATAATGTAAAAAAATGTGCAACAATTCTACTAACCCATAGCAATCAATGTGTCAGCTATATAAAGAGCTCTGTATAACAGGGCCTGTAAAATAGGTTGACACAAAAGAAGCCATTACTCAAAAGAATAATGTCAAACAAGTCTGAATTCTGCAAAAAGCATTAGTGTGACGAGCTGCGATGTGGAAAAAAAGTTTTAGGGTTGAATGAGGCCAAAAGTGAGCTTTTTGGCCAAAGTTTAGACCCATATTTGTTGTGCAAATGCGCTACTGCCCACACCTTTAAAAACAGCAGTAAAGTATGGTGGTAGAGGTAGTAGCTTGCTTTAAGGATCAGTAGGGTCTGTTCATCTTGTGTAATAGAAAGATGAACTAATTGTACAATATATTGCAAGACAGCCTGTTTCAGTCTTTTAAAAAAACAGAAGCTTTGGTGAAAGTTTATCTTTCGGCAGTATAATGATTTCAAACAGAAGCACCGGGTTCCATTGATTGAAAATACATTTTAATGCAGGAAATTGGTCTTTTACAAGAACAATATATAAAGTGCCTTGCTAAAGTATGTGTTTTGACACTTTAGCAAGGCACTTTATATATTATTCTTGTAAAATATTAATGAACTAAGCTTATACCACCAAAGACCTCTTGTAACAGCCAATGGATTGCCATTTCATTCCAGCATAAATGTCATTTCAAACACATTTCCTTGAAACTCCTGAAATAGTCTACACCATGTACTGTATTAATGGAGGGACTGACAGCTGATCCCTCTTCCACATCGTGTGCTTGCTCCAAACACTATTTTTGACAGTTTTTTTTTATCAAAAAGGAACTATGCCTGGTTTTATGCCCCTTTTGCTGGAAACATCTGCCATCCCACAAATCCTAGTTTGCGAAGGGGTTGAGCGAACCATGTTGATATTCTGTGGTCATTTGTGTAACACAGTTCCTGTGTAAGCCTTGAGAAACTAACCTTATCTCCTGAATGACAAGGACCAGCAAAAGCCAGCTGCCACACAAAGACTGGAGCAACTTCCTCAATGCCTGCCCTAGTTCCCATGGTACTGTAGAAAAATACAGCATTCTCATGTTTGATTTTTAGTAAAAAAAAAAAAAATTCAAAAGCAGAATGTTTGCATATATCAATGTAACCCACAGTTAGGAACTGGATGCTTGGCAGGATACAAAGGTATAAAATTTACCCCAAAATTTCGGCAGCTAATCGGCCCATGTATGGGAAGAAACGAGCGGCCTGGCCGACCGATATCTGGCCTGAAATTGGCCAGATATCGATCGGCCAGGTTAGAAAATCCAGTCGGATCAGGGATCGCATCGGCTCGTTGATGCGGTCCCCGAACCGACTGCCCATGGCTGCAAATGTAATCCGATCGTTTGGGTAGCATCTTGCTACCCGATATCGCCCACCAGTAGGTGGGGATATCGGGTAAAGATCCGCTCGCTTGGCGACATCGCCAAACGAGCGGATCTTATAGTGTATGGGGACCTTTAGAGTCAGAGAATGTGTCTCGTAAAGGTCCTCTACTCTGGGGGGTCATTTATTACAGTGGCTCTGCCTACAAAGTTGGTGCATTACCAAGTTCCTCCTGGTCTGAATTACTAAACCTGCAACCAAAACAGAGGATGAGGTAATAAAAGGCACAATGTTTGATCACAGGCAAGAAACCTGTATCAGCTACTGCGATCTGTGCTTTTAAAATATGTGCATCAGTAAACTTGTGCATCAGCTACTTGTTACTTACTGGAGCAAATTCTGCACGTATTGCATTACTCCCATGGAGTTCTGATCCCTGTTACACTATTACACGTGGTAATTACAAGACATTATGTGGGACAGGTCATGTCAGATGTGCCTATAGCACAGCGACAAGTGATACCCAGCTGCAAAGAATAAAATGCACCAGAGAAAACACAACATCCTACTGCCACTTTTGTGCACATGCCAGCATTCCCTAATCTGCAGGCATGCTGGGGCGAAAATGGTATGTAGTACCCACAATACAGGCAGATTAGCTATACCTGTATTTAATGGTCTCCTGGGTGTTTGTACATGTTTGGTAGCTGTAAATTAGTGGACCAGTGCTCTAAAAAAGCAAAAGAGGATTCCCCGCTTTTTAACAAATCTGCTAGGGCTTCCACCTGATTTAATCTGTCTGTATCCTTTAATTCTGCCCTGTTGATACCCTTGGTCATCATCATAATAATTATGCAGAATTATATTATAGATTTTTAGAAAAAGTGAGACCCTGCCTTATAAAAATGTAAGCTGCACTAAAGATTCTTTCTGAGAACAGGTCTAGCATAGAAATAGGAATAGAAGGATGCATTTTTAATAAAGTCCAGGGGACAGGAAGATTATTTTAATTACGGCTATATTGTCTATTTACTTGCTGACACTGGTGTTAACCAGTCATATGTCAAACATTTCCAAGCAAAATAGAAAAACCCACAAGCCTATTTGATTTTATTCACTCTGATAACTATTTATTCTTGTTTGCAAAGTCACTTCCTAAATTTATACTATTTGGTGTCTGTCAGGTGTCGGATTCAGTATTCAGCCAAATCTTTAATGAAGGATTTGGGGCTCAGCTGAATCCTAAAATAGTGCATCGCTAGTGATGTCACCCATTATAGAGCTCTCCAAAATGCCATTCCACCAGCAACAAAGGGAATTGCCGGTGTAAAGGCCGATGCATTGATTCAACTTTGAGTCGTGCACAGTCCTCTGGCAAGTAACTTTGCTCGACTTCAGAAAACTGAAGTGATACATAGGCCTTTCCATCGGCGATTCCCTTTGTTTCAGAGAGATTAGTTGCCTGTGGTAGATCTATCATGGGCAACTAATCTCTCCATGGGACATTATCCTAAAGTGCTGTTTAACTTTAAATCAACTTTTAGCATAATGTAGACAGTCATATTATTAGCCAATTTGCAATTGGTCTTGATTATTTAAACATTTTTAATGTTTCTGAAATTATTTATGAAATTATCTTTTTGTTCATCAGCTCTTCAGTTTGGAATTTCTGATACCAGGGTACTATTTACCCTAGTAACCAGGAAGTGGTTTGAATGACAGACTGGAAAATGACCAGGAGAGAGCTTGAATAAAGAAGTAACAATAACAATAAAATTGTAGCTTTACTACAGTTTTTCTGGCTGCTGAGACTCTAGCTTGCCAGAAAGAAGCAGAATAGGAAGGCAGATAATTAAAAAACTATAAAAATAAAAACCACGAGAACTATTGTGAATAAATAATAATAAATAAATAAATATGAGATTTATCTCAAAGAAACATGATACTTTCTAAATGTTATTGATTAAAAACAAAGTATGTTTTCTGAAATAATAATAATATTACTTGTCAGTATCCCACCTCTAACTATTCAGTTTCTTATTCATTTTTACAATAGTTCTTAGAATAGGGTATTCTATAATGTTAACTGAATGTTAATTTAAAGGTAATCTACTCCTTTTACCCCACCAAAAGAGTGTGCTTGCCTTTTTGTATTAATAATAACTGGCGAGGCTTGTAAGTAAGCTTGAATTTCTAACACGTTTACTGCAAGGACTTCAGCTAGTGCGGCATGTTTCTCTAGGAAAGTTAGCCAAGATGGCCACATGCTTGTGTCTGTTACTTTACAACAATACATGAGTGCAGGTGTCTTTGCACTGTTTTTTCTTTTCCTTTAATCCAATTGTAAGGGGAGCACAGGATGTTAAAGACCAGAAAGTTTTGTTTGCTGTGTCTCTGACTGACTTATATAGAAGTCAGTCATGCCTTCACCTACTGTATTTAAAATATATCTATTAAAAAGCCAAAAAAAAGTTTTAAATCATCTAGTAACTTGTTATCTCCCTTTCCAACTTTAGTGTTTCTCCCAAGTATGCTGCTTCTACTAAAAACAGTTCGATTGTTCATGATAATGTGGAGTTATCGGAGTGAACGTGATGCTTTCTGGAGATAAAGGCGACTTCCTCTAGCAGCAGATTAGATCAGCAGGCTCTTCTGTAGCCGTGTTTAAAAACCCACACACACCTCAGCACATAGGCTTCTAGTTTCCAACTAAACCAGAATTCTGCATTTCCCAGAGCAAGTATTAATAAGTTCATTTACAATGACCCTGACAAAGTTTGTATAGCCACAACTTGCAACTCAAACGCTTAAACTGAAATTTTGGTATTCAGCATTTTTCTATTAAAAAAAATGCATATAGATTGTCAGCTCTACGGGGCAGGGACCTCCATCCTCTTGTGTCTTTGACTCTTAACTTTTTGCAACTGTATTTATCTTGTATTTATTTGTATTTATTGTTATACTTTGTATTTATCTATTATTATCTTAATAACCCCCTGTTTGCATTAATGTATTCTACTGTACAGCACTGCATACATACTGTAAGTAGCGCTTTATAAATAAAGATATACATACATACATACATTTGAAACATACTAGCTGTTCCTAGGATAAAGTTTTCTATTTATTTGTCTAGCGTATTAGTCAACAGGACTGCAAAGCTGTAGAAGATTGTAGTCTCTGTCCTTTTTATTCCTATTGCATCTATAAAGACATTACAGTAATATTATTTAGACATAAGTGTCTGCAGAACATACTGGTATGTATGAGTGTTATATTACATTTTTAGTTACTTTCACAGTAAGAACTGCATAAATAAGAACAAAAAAATTATCTTTTTAAAATGTAATATTCTTTATTATTGTAGACATTATTGCACTGCAAATTTTAATTGCTCAGAGCACATTTTTAAAGATTTTAAAGGGCTTTTACACACTGTATTTGTTCTGTCACTATGGGATAGAATGGGGTCTTTTAACACATGCGTGGTGTAATGCATAAGAAATCTAGCACAAAGGTGTAACAATAATGACTTTTTCAGTAAGATGTTTTATCCCACTTGTGCAGACTATAAAATACACAGGATGATGGATCACAATATACTTCTGTGGGTGTGCAAATATTTACTTATAATACAAATATGAGCATATATGAACAATATGAGCAAAAAAAAAACTGTTTACATAAAGGAAAACTTTTTGCAATTGTGTATTTTTTTTTATATTGTTAACTATATATTACATTCCCATCTAATAAAATGCATAGATTTAATGTATCTATATTTATTACATATGGATGCCTTTCTGGCATTTTACAAAATGGGAAGGCAGACTTTTTGTGCAAGTATGCACAGCATTATGTAAATGCTGGGAAGCACCCTAACAGCTATGAGTTTCCTCTTACTCAAAGCAACCTTCCTTCAGCAAAAAAAATGACTTAACCATGTAAGTGCTAGTAAACCTAGGAAAATCATGGATTAGATGGTACAGGTATTGGACCCCTTATCCGGAAACCCAAAACCCAGAAAGCTCCGAATTACGGAAAGCCTGTCTCCTATAGACTCCATTTTAATCAAATAATTCAGAATTTTAAAACTGATTTCCTTTTTCTATGTAGAAATAAAACAGTACCTTATAATTGATCCCAACTAAGATATAAATAATCCTTATTGGATGCAAAACAATCCTTATGGGTTTAATTAATGTTTTATTGATTTTTTAGTAGACTTAAGGTATGGAGATCCAAATTACGGAAAGACCCCTTATCCGGAATACCCTTGGTCCCGGGCATTCTGGATAATGGGTCCTATACCTGTACTGACACAGTTAAATGAACTGCTCTGCTTTTCTTAGACTTAGATTTACGGAGCTGAGCTGAGTGCAGCTACACGAAGCAGAGATTGGGCCAAAAATTCATGCTTTCGTGTTTATTAAGCCAAACTCTACTTTGCTACGTGTAGCTGCATTTAGGCAGATGCTGTGCCTGTCAGTGCAGCTACACAGAGCTGCTGATGCGAATGGATCTGCTTTTCTTAGCCTGTGTAGAAAATGCAGGCAGAGAAAAGCGAATGATCCACCATGCGTGACTCTGCCCTAAAGGAAACTGATCCATAGAGCCTGCCTATGGGCTTTTACAAATGACCTTTGTTCTCATGCTGTGGCTCTTTAATGTGTCCCACTGCAAGGAAACAACGCAGCACATTCTTCGCTATGGATTTGTACTACTATTGTACTACTATGGATTTTACACCACTGGAAACACAGGTGGATGCATGTGGAACGCACATCCCCAGTCTTGCTATGGTCTGTACCACCCCCTGGATAAACAAATTTGGCACACTGTGTAGACCATAGCTTCAAAAGGTTAAGACCAGTCCTGTCCTTATTGCCTGACATAAGGCAGGTGGAAAGGACAGTTAGGCTTTCTAACTTGTACATCTGCATGATGTGCAAGTTAAGGGGATAAGTGCCTAAGTGCCTTCCTCTATTCCATATCCCATGAATAAAATGCTGCCAAATGGAGAGCCAAAACAGACTGCAAAGATCTACAGCAATTCTATGAAAGTGGAAGGCAGTATCCAAATTTTTAAAAAACAAATTGTTTGCATTGTTCACACCACTGTATTGGTAATTGACCCCTATGGTAAACAAGAAGCCACGGTTTACTGGGATGAGCTTTTGTGTTCCTTCTAAAGCCTTACTTTTGTGTGCAGGCTGCAGAGTCCTATTAAACTATTAAAAATATATCTATTTTACAGTAACGGGAAGGGAGAAGAAAGTTTTCCTTTGTTCCAGTTACAGAAAGCATTCTTCCATAAAGATGAAGCGTGAATGTAGCATAATTTAAGAGCACTGATTCATCAAGCAATGTCATTTTTTTAAGGAAAGTAGAGATCCTGTAAGCAATGAATAAAACAAAAACCAGCAAAACAAAACGTGTTTGGAAAAGCTTTTTTGATTGTAAAACAGAGAATGTTCAGATGTGTGGCACATTTAACAACAAAACAGTACAGTACTTTTTTTTGGTTTAGAAAGGTAACTTACTGTACCTATGCTATTTCATCTTTCTGTCTATAAAGGAAATTAGCATTGGCACACAGGGTGACTTTCAGTGTTTTTGCCCATCACATTGTTTAGTAGCCAATACACATAATAGTGTGGATTTTCAGAAAAAAAAACATGAGGACACTTTGAAGGGTTTTGGAGTCACACATACTAAAAATCATGGAAAATGCCCCAAATCACCCTGTGTTGACCTAAAAGTAATCCATTTAAAATTGTTAAGGAATACAACATTCTCATAATCTTCATTTTGTAAAACAACAGAATCATATTTATGTACCAAATAAAGCTGCTGTATTTTTATGTAAGGATTCACATATGACCACATAAGTACCACAAAAAAATAAGTGTTTATGCATACACAAAAATTAGCACTGAAGTTTGCCAGTTAGAACACCATTCAGAAAATGAAAATATTCATGCTTGTGTATTAACAATAACATTCAATAGGGATGATTTACAGTGGGGGAGACAGCAGCACAGTTCTACAATGGGGAGTATAATCCACCTTTAGAGATCTAAATCAAAAAAAGTATAGAGTGCCCCAAACCCATATTGTGAATCTGGAAAATGATTTCAATAAAATCAAGGTAAAATTGCCCTCAAAATATATCAGACAATAAAAACCTCAACAGTCATTAGTCTCCAATTCTCCTTTTACCCATCCTCTCTTCCTCTCATTTCCTCATTTTCCTCTTTTCATATAGTCCAAAACATTTTTAGTTCAGGTTTACAAACTAGATTATAATACAGCAATAGGAGAAAAAACATTAGTTATGTTTCTCTATGTCTTCAGGCTCCTCTCTAATAGCAGAGAATGTGTTGCCTGCATCAGTACAATAGAATAGGCTCTAGAATGTGTAATATTTACAGTATTTCCTAGAACTGCAAATTCCTATTTGAAAATATAGGTAGGAGGAAGGAAACACTACAATATAATAATAATCTTACCAATTGATTTCTCATTCTTGGAATTCTGTTGTGATGCTGCATTTGTAGACAGATCTTCAGGCACAGGCATGGGCTCATCTGGGTCATCCAAACCATCGCTCATTGCAGGGCTCTGATTTCCTGTAATACAACACAAAATATCACTGTGTCAATATTACATATGTACATAAGTACATTTATAAAATTTGTTTTTTTAGTAATTTGCATCAGTCTCTAATGTTATGAAAAAAACTCATTAACTATCATAGCAACAATAGGAGGCAGGAAGTATGTGCATTATTGTTTTTAGACTGATGAAACATGGGCATTAAGTATGGGGTGAAATGGGCATTATTAAAATAAAGTGTATGAGGCACATTCATTAAGGGGCACATTTACAAAAGCACGAACGCTTGAGCGTTCATGCGAACGCTCCGATCGCATTTTCGCCGATTTTTTCGGGCGTCCGCACGACTTTTTCGTACGCCGCACGACTTTTTCGGACGTTTGCACGAAAAAATCGGAAAGGTTTTACCGCTGTTTACAATTGTTCGGTACGAAAATTTCGGGACTTTCGGATCGCCAAAACGATATTATCGTGACTAATACGATTCACTTTTGGATCGCCAATACGATATTATCGTGACTAATACGATTCTTTCGTAAGCATTTTCGTGATATTTGCGATCTTCAGAAATTTTCGTTTCCAATACGTTTTTTTCCCATTCGTGATTTTGATTGGTGGATTAGTAAATGTGCCCCTTAGTGTACAGATAATATGTGGTTATATATAAGGAACAGTGAAAAGATAATCCACACTCACAGGACATATAAGGATTAATGTGCATTTATTTGAGAGACTAACATTACGGATAGGTCCCTAGCCTTTGTCAAAGTTATTTTTTACCATATACCCCTCAGCCGTCCAGATATGAGGAGTATCAGGCGTTTCATCTATACGCATTTCAAAGTGTTAAACAGTTGCCTTCTTGATCAGGAATGGATGCAATGGCAGACAATATTGGCCTATTAATGGCCAGCTTAATATCAAGGACAGCTTGTTTTTGGAATTGAAATTAAATATTTTCAATTAAAAATATTAGAATAATAAATATTTTATTTGCAGAATGCACTTATGGTATAATTTGTGTACAAATGGCATTTTTTAAGTGCCCACTGCTTTATATTACACTGGACTTGGCATAATCCTAAAATCAAAATCACCTTTATGCCTGGTGATTGATGGTGTCTTTTTATACCAGTTTTTACCCTGCTTTATAAACTGACTTCTCAGAGAAGAATGTTACATAAGTTTTCCAAAATAACTTTACCCAACCAAAAGCAAAATCAGGGGAAATGTCTGTTAGTCTCTACAGTACAGTCACCAATACAATGTTTTCATACATCTGTAGTTTTCTAAGAAGTAAAAGGGGCCTTGACCAAATATTACACTGCAAAGTGGGACATTACCTGTGGCCCAAAAGCTACAAAAAAATAAAAGAATTGGGTAAGTTTTAAAATTTGATAACAAAATCCTGTCTTTGTTTAAGATTTCCAAAGAAAAAAACAAAAAACAAATGACTTGGTTTAGATTCTCTAACTGAAAGTTTCAACAAAAGCAAGTGTCATCTATACAACTGCCCTAGTTTATCTGAACAGCATTTGTCATTGCCAAATGTACCAGGTGTACTGGGCAGAATAAAGCCATGCGCTCTGTAAAAGTATTACACAATAATAATAAGTAAAATGTTTTCAATAAAAATGCAGAAATTAGACTACAGTCACCATTCAAACAAGGAACAAAACTTTTACCAATAATTCTTTGTGCATGCTTATCAGCTTGAACCCCAATTGCTGGATCAGAATGGATAAATAAAACACTAATGTAAAATCAAACATAAAAAACACATTAAGGACATTTATTCTAAAGTTGCTCAAACTCAGTTGTTCATCTGCTTTACATTTCACCCCACTATGGTGGCTGTAGTTTTTTGACTGATCTTTTTCTGGTACCTAATAACTCTGTTATTTTTTATTACTGCAGGGTACAGGATACAACTGGTACTACACAAAAACATTTTTTGTGATAGTATTGCTAACTGCATAGGCCAGTTTTTATTTTTAAGAATAATTCTAAAAACAAACAAACTAAAACAGCTACAGCAAAGACATGAAAGATACGCTTATTGTAAAGAGAAAGTTAGGAAATCATACATATAATAGAACTAGTCTACAAAATTTACAATTAATAGTAAAATTTACTTAGCATAATAAAGAGCTAAAATGATTAACAGTCCAAAGACCTGAGCTGCCATTTCAAAACTGGAACTTTTTCAAGTTGGTAAATCAAGTCTCCCTGGCTACAGATAACTGGCTTGGATGTCCGTTTAACACAAGACCCCAGTACAAACCTCAAAGAACACTGCTTCATTTGGTTCAAGCTTGTGGTTTTTTAAAACACATACTGTATACAGTTTGCAGTTTAAATAACTGGATAAGCAGTTCTGTGTTGTGTATAGGACTATGCTTGTGCAACTTGTCACACTAGACAGAACTATTTTACAATTAAAATTTGACTAACATCAGATGTAAACTGCTGCTTTTATTTGGCAAAAAGACTGCCAGTTAATGCAGATAACATCTCAGCCTTTGGTTCCCTGGAGGTGCCGGATACTGTTCCGTTAAATATATCTCACTTTGCTCTTTTCATTTCACAACTGCAACAGTTCCTACGATCAGATATTAGTTTCAGTAAAGGCAGAGATGTGTGAACTAAATGAGGTTTATGTGGGCTGTGTTTTTCTGCTATCACGAAGAACTACTTGCTGACTTTCCAAAATATAATGAAAAAAAAATCCATCTTCTTTTCTTTGCTATGACTGAATGGATGTCTGGAATCATTTGACAACTTAAAGTCATGACTAAAGTCATGTCCACAAATACAGCATCCCTGTAAGATTAATACCCCTCTAAACTTCTCCAATGATCCAGGGAGTGGACCAGTGCACACTACAAATCCATTGTAGTTTGACTCATGTGCATGCTAATATGCACACTATGATCAGACACCTTCAACATCAGTAGCAGGGGGTGTATAATGACATGTAGGCCTGTTCTCCTGTGGAGCTTAAAGTATGCAAGAAAATCCTTGGATAGAACAAAGAGTATTGTGGGTGCACACCATTGCCATCTATTATGCACATGTGATCAAGACAAAAAAGGGCTAATCGGTGACTATAATAAATTATTTGCAAGTGCATTTCAAAATCAAGGTTTTTTTAGGTTATGATCATAAAGTTGCATAGCCACCATATGCCATCCAGGTAAAGCCTATATATTGGTCACAAGTATATACCTCTGGGAATACTTATATAACCTGGCACCTCCCACCTTGGTGGTATTTCTTGTAAAAAGTGTCTTGTGACCAACATACATTTTTAAAGACCACTATTAAAGCAACAGGTGTGGGGGTCTTAAACACACGGAAGATGGGATTGTGTGTTGATTGAAGCCACAGATAGATCGAGGCTTTGGTTGACACTCAAGTCAATATACTGTTGATACTAGGGATGCAAATTAGGGTTCAGATTTGGTTCTGTATTTGGCTGAATCTTTCACAAAGGTTCCTCCGAATACCAAACCGAATCCGAACCCTAATTTGCAGATGCACATTAAGTGACCAAGGGGTTAAAAAGAACCGCATGCTGTAAGCACATTGAAAAATTTTGAACTTCCGTGTTTATGTGACAAAAAGTCACACGATTTTAAGGATTTGGTTTAGCCAGGAACATGGATTCGACTGAATCCTGCTGAAAATGGCAGAATCCCGAACCGATTCATGGATTTGGCGCATACCTAGTTGATACTAACTGGCACCCCACTATCATTCCTTGATGGTCCTTTGGGTCTTGTGCTGCTACAGCTCCTCAGCTTGGCTGTGGACATAACATCTCTGAGTTCCTTGACAAAGGCTCTTCTACAGGACATGACCTGCCTGTGGCTCTGAATACATACAGTATATTCCCTCTTTAGAGAGGGGCAGTCAAGATACTCATTTAAGCCACTCCCCTGCTTTCACCCTGCCTGTTTAGCTTCAACATGAAGTGATATCACTGATGCAGGGCTACCTTATCTTCCCCCGAGAACAACATTCTACCAGGCAGGAACCCCAATACATTGCTATCAGCACACAAAATTGTGCTCTTAACCACACAGAAGGAAAACTACAAGCGACAACAAAAAAGGTGCACATTACAGACATTGTAAATAATGTGGATGACTAAAGGGTAGATTTTAAAATTGTCAAATATAAAGCAGAGAATACTAATTTATCACTTTTTATAACAACTTTCCTCCAGGAAAGTGTCTAAACAAACTGGCACATTTGCAAAGCATTTCCTGCTTTCCTATTAGTCACAAATGAGTCAAATTCACTTTTTTCCTATATGGAAACTATAGTACAGTGGCAGTGATAAACTATAACCCTAACAAATTGAGAGCTTGAGTGGGTTCATTTTAATACAATGCAAGTTATAAGTGAAATTTTGATTCGTAAGCTTCTTTTTTGAAAAGCTATCATTATCTCTTACCAAGTGAAATATATGTTTTACTGTGTGCACACTTCACCCAGCTTACGGCACAAGGAGCAGCAGACACATTGTGACAACTTTAAAGAAGAAGGAAAGGCATGTTGGCATTTTACTGTCAATAGATTAGCCACAATAGTGTAAACTAGAACACTATATTTATTTTACAGAAAGCTTTACCATGAGATAAATGCTAAAATAGCAGTTGCCATTTTAGCTTGGTCTCTGTAGCTTCAGTGCTGCAGCTCTAGCTGCTCGTAGCTAAGATTACACAGGATAGTTGGGAGGGGGAGAAGGAGATAGGAGAGGAGAGCAGATTGAGCAGACTGTGCCCTGAAGAATTTTTCTGAGAGAAGGAAGTCTAATACCGAAGAACATATCTAGATTTTAAGCTCTACGAGGCAGAGACCTTTTGTCTCTTAACTTATTGCAACTGTACCTGGTATTTATTTCTATTTATTGTTATACTTTGTATTTATCTATTATTATTTTAATAGCCCCCTGTTTCTATTAATCTGTTCTACTGTACAGCGTTGCGTACATAAGTAGCGCTTTATAAATAAAGATATACATACATACATGTATACATAAAAGAAGAAGAAGAAATCCTGTGTTTCTTTTGATAGAGCATTCCGTGCAGTGTGGCTTTAGTTACATAGACCATTCTGATAAAGCTTACTTACTTTTTACCTTTCCTTCTCCTTTAAGGTGATTGAAGACATGATCACAAGTAGCTTAAAAAATTACTAGGCTCAGGAGGAGGATAATGTTTACAGATATACTGCTTACAAGTGATGAGCTTCACCAAAAAGTCCTCGAAACAACAAAAATTCTTGAAACAATGGGTGTTTTTTTGCAGCAACTTTTTTTTTAGCCATCGGAGTGGGAGTTTTTTTGCAGCTGGCAAAAAATTTTGCTCATCACTACTTACGAATGTGCTAGAGCCAGTGCTGTCTAACTGGCGGCAGGTGGCCCCCCTGTTTGGCACCCATCTGTCTGTCTGCTGCGAGTGCTTACCTTTGTGTAAGCTTTTAAATAGTATAAGTACCGAGATTAATTGGCCCCTGTATTTTTCACACCTCAGTTTCAGGCGGTAATCCCCTGCATTTTTCAAACCTGTAAACCCATTAATTGTACACACCTGTTAGTCCCTGCATTGTTCACACCTGTAATACCTCAGTCTGTAGGTGCCTCCATTGTTTATCTGTTCATGCCTCAGACAGACTGTAGGAGCAGTGATGGCATTGTGTCACTATATGTACTGCAATACAAACTGTTCACCTTGGAGTGGTCATGATCATTTACTCACATATTATATGATATGTATCCCTGTCTCCTTTCCTACACTGGCTGACCTACTCTACGCTGCCTGTATGTGCCATACTCTTGCAGCCCTACACTGCCTGTGTGTGCCATACTCTATCAGTGTTTTGGTTTTTTTTTTGCTGTGCTACCACAATTAATGTGGGTATTGTTTTAAATGTTCTTGTGATAATGTTGGTGTGGCTTGAAGTGGGTGTGGTTTAAAAAAGGGGAGTGGCCAAACCTGTCTTTTATTATCAGCCCTCCACCACCAGCCCCACAGAAGTTGAATGGCACTGTGCTATGGAATCTCAAAGAAATCAGGATTCCTTGCGTATTCATTTATGCCCAAAGCATTTTAAATATCAAATTGTGGAACTGTCACATGCTAGCCTATAGTCAAAATACTTTATAGAAAGTTACCAACTCTGACTCACTTTGGCTTTGGATGAAAGAAATAGTTACAATAGCTTTAAAATAAACATGTGGAGACCACTGGATTGGAAATGGAAAGACAATTTTCCAAAAAACTCCTTCAAAAGAATATGCAGGTAACTTAGGTGTGGAACGGTTTTCATAGAATTGTAGGAGGATTTTGTTTTATTAACCAGGGTCTGCAATATAATAAATGAGACTAGTGCCTTCTGTTTCTGAATACAGGTTTATTAGGTAATACCATATATTTTAGTGATTAGGCTCATGGCACTGTTGGTATATTCTATTCCAATCATCTGTCACATTAAGTTTTGATCACAAAATGCCCCATGTAAACTGCTGGTGACAGGCAGTTTCCATTAAAACTAATGACAGGCTCCTCAGCATTATTTAAGCACTACTTTACTGTCTTGAAACAGGGTAGAGAATGTTATATGATCCTTTTTTAACAAGATTCCACCCTCAGTGATCACCAGTCAGTGGTTCAGGAGCAACATGTTGCTCACCAACCCCTTGGAAGTTGCTCCCTGTATTTTTGAATTCCTGGCTTAGAGGCAAGTTTTGGTTGCATACAAATCATGTGTACTGCCAAACAGAGTCTCCCGTAGGCTGCCAGTCCACATTATGGCTACCAAATAACCAATTACAGCCCTTATTTGGTACCCCCTGGTACATTGTTCATGCTTGTGTTGCTTCCCACTCCCACATTTAAACGTGGCTCATGGTTAAAAAAGGTTGGGGACCCCCAACTTTAGTGATGACTATCCTGAATTATCTCAGATTTGGGTTACTATAAAAATAGTTAGTGCTTATGCTAACATATACTTTGATTAGGTAAATTAGCATACAGTGCTAAGTCCTTAACCCTTGGAGAGCTTGATCTGCAACTTAAAAGGTGAAGCGTGGTTTACTAAATATTTTTCAGTGATCTCACCTGACATTTGGGTAATATCCTGTGCCTCATCTGTTTCCATGTTTTTCTGGTTATCTGCAAATTAAATTTAAAGACTGTTAAGGACAGTTGAATAAAAAAAACTAAAAACTCATCTCTAAAATGATTAGAATATTCTCCTTGTATTTTCTTTCTTCTGTACTTTCCTGGGTATCAGACAGCAGCAGACCTTGATCTTTTCATAAAGAAAAACAGAATTACAAAGATGTATAAAAAAATATCATTATGAGCACAGGAGGACCAAATTTGTTATTTATTGTTAATTTCCTACTGCATAATAACCCAAAATGCAAACTGACTGCAACAAAATTAAGCAGAAAATTAAATGGCCCTGGGTCATTGTAGGCACAGAATTCATTCTCTCGGCTGATCTATAGTTATGTTCCTTTTAATTTACTGAGCATGCATCGATGAACCTTGAGTCAGTTTGGTGACACGCGTACAATCAGCAATCAAAAACGAAAGCAATTTGCTGAAGAATGTCTCATTTGCTCAGGCAGGGCTGCATATCTGAGCAGCAGCAGTTGCTGCCTCTATTAATAATAAATACACCTCAAGCAGTGGCAGATGGGCAAAACAGAAACTAGGGTCTTTACTGCGTAAAAAAAACTTCAAGTCAGAGTATAATGGTTCTTTTCTACTTATGGAGAAGTCTACCTCCCAAAAATAGCAAGGCATACCCAGGAGAGAGAAGCAAGACCTTCCTGTTTTACTAAACAGATGGCTCTACAGTTTTGGAACACATAGTAGGAAGCATTTGCCCCCTTGTTGCAACATAATGTTCTGGAGACTCACTTGCAAGTGACAGGAAACACCAGGGAAATATAGGCTGGGGGTTAACTGTGTAGGAAAAAAGTAAAAGTTTAGTTAAGCATCAAGGTCAGTAGGATGAAATCCTACAATCACCTTGTGCACATCTGCTGACTCCCAGTATGCCAGCTTGCTACTAAGGCAGGTATTGTCAGAATATCTCTCATATTAATTCATAGATTGTTTGAGGATGACTAAAGGATAGATGAAATAAAACTACCACTAACCCATCGATAATGTTTTCCCATCCTTAAAAATTAAAAATCGCTGTTGATGATTTTGTGAATTTGTACAGGGCTGACATTGAAAATGTATACAGCACTTGGGACCCTCCATGTGTGGTGGGCCCATTCTGAACAGTACTGGTGATTGTATTTAAAGTTTAAGAATGCTTAAAACATTTCAACATTCAATCCCTCTGACTGATGGCTGCACTAACACTACAAATTACAATAAGGCCTGGACCTCTAAAATAAGTAGAATATAACCTCATTATTATATTGATTTTTGTTTATAAAGCATACAGTTTGTAACAAAATAAAATAAAAATCATGATACAAACATAACACAATTGTGTGTTGCACTAGTTGGTAAATGGTATTTAGTAACAAGCCATTTATTGATATCATATTATTGAACTATCATATTATTATTATAAAAAAATATGTTTATCTTGTAATTATAAGCTTTTTAATAGCATTGATAAGAGCCACCCAAAATATGAGAGTCTCTGATTTGGTTTTACAGGTATGGGACCCTAATATGATTGAAAAAGTGTATACTGTAATTTTCTCTTTTTAAAGATTTGGTTAGAGCAAATTTAGTATTAGAAGTAAATATGGCAGTATCATCTAAAGATAAATAAACGTTGTGTTTAAGGAATTTGGAATAGTTTGTTAAGAGTTCCATACATAGTATAAAAAATGTATGGGGAAATGGGGAAACCTACATGTGTACCAATGTGAAAGCAATTAATATAGTATTGCCTAGGTGGTTACTATTTATATTGTGGAATATTGGCCTTAAACATGCTATTTGTACTTGAAAAGTCAGATTATAAAGGGTTGGCATAACATTGTTATTGGAATACCTCAGGGACTTTTTTTGTCTTTCTTTGCTTTTTAATGTTTTCATATATGTTGATATTGACATTGAAAGTACTGTTTACTGAAGATCCTGAATAGTAGAATTTTGGAATAGTTTGTTAAGAGTTCCATACATAGAATAAAAATGTATGAAGAAATGGGGAAACCTTGATGTGTACCAATGCAAAAGCATTTCAAAGAACAAATCAGTAACCACCCATCCTATGATGGGTGGTTACTGATTATATTATAGAATATTTGCCTTAAACATACTATTTGTTCTTTGTCTATTGCTTTTTAATGTATTCATATAGGTTGAGTACTGTTTACTGAAGATCTTAAATAGTGCATATAGGAAGGCATATTAATGGGTTGGAAAACCCACAGATGCCAAGGGCTTGTACACTTCCTAATAACTTGTACTTAGGGCTTGTATATTTCCTAAATACTTGTACTGATGGCTTGTACACTTCTATGGACTTGTGCTGAGGGCTTCTACTCCTCCTTGCAACTTGTATTGAGGCTTTGTGTACTTCCTAAGGACTTCTGGAGAGGAACTGTAGGCTTCCTAAGGCCTTGTAATAAGGGTTTGACACTTCCTAAGGACTTGTAATAAGGATTTGTACACTTTGTAAGGAGTTATTAAAAGAGAAGAAAAGGTAATAACGCTTACCTGGTATTACGTTTTGATGCTCCTATTAGCAGAAAACTGCTCCAGCCTAGTGTATTTTTAAATGAGCAGCCACCTTTTTCGTCTTTTTCATTCTTCTGGGCTAGCGCACTCACAATAGAGTGAAAAAGCCGGCTTTTTTTCTTAAAGTTCGGGTTTTCACTCTACTGTGCATACACAACCAACATGAAGAAGGAAGAAGATTGCTCCATGTTGGTTACTAAGAAGAAGGTATCAGGTAATTGATTATAATCAGTGATTATAATCAGTGCCTAACATATGGCACCCCAAGTGATTTCACCTTTCCTTCTCTTTAAAGTGCTTGTAAACTTAAAACTTGTAGTAAAGGTGTGTACACTTCATAAGGACTTGTATTGATGGCTTAGTAGAGTAAAGAGTATAACTCTCTATTTTTTAAATTTTTTACTATTACCCTGTCATAAAAAGACACAGTACATTTTACAGTCTAAGCTAGCATAACACCATATTGATGGCATACCATACACATGAAGTAACCATGAAAGTGCATTACACAAACAAAAGTTAAGGGCAGTTGTTGCTTATATGTTGCAGTTTATTAAAGACTCCTTTTAAGTCAATAATTCTTTTTTTAACACATTATTTATATATAGGAAGTACGCGGTTAATGAAATGTTACATAGGGTTAAAAAAAAAGTCCATCAAGTTCAGCAAACTGGAAAATGAGGTTCAGTGTGGACAAGTGCAAAGTTATGCACTTTGGTAGAAATAATATAAATGCGAACCACCTACTGAATGGTAGTTTGTTGGGGTATCTTTAATGGAGAAGGATCTGGGGGGTTTTGTAGATAACAAGTTGTCTAATTCCAGGCAGTGTCATTCTGTGGCTACTAAAGCAAATAAAGTGCTGTCTTGTATAAAAAAGGGCATGGGCTCAAGGGATGAAAATATAATTTTGCCTCTTTATAGGTCCCTGGTAAGGCCTCACCTTGAGTACGCGGTGCAGTTTTGGGCTCCAGTCCTTATGAAGGATAGTAATGAGCTGGAGAGAGTGCAGAGACGTGCAACTAAACTGTTTAAGGGGATGGAAGATTTAAACTATGAGGTTAGACTGTCGAGGTTGGGGTTGTTTTCTCTGGAAAAGAGGCGCTTGCGAGGGGACATGATTACTCTGTACAAGTACATTAGAGGGGATTATAGGCAGATGGGGGATGTTCTTTTTTCCCATAAAACCGATCGACGCACCAGAGCCCACCCCTTTAGATTAGAGGAACTGAGCTTCCATTTGAAGCAGCGTAGGTGTTTTTTTACGGTGAGGGCAGTGAGGTTGGAATGCCCTTCCTAGTGATGTGGTAATGGCAGTTTCTGTTAATGCCTTTAAGAGGGGCCTGGATGAGTTGAACAAGCATAGTATCCAAGGCTATTGTGATACTAAAATCTACAGTTAGTATTAGTAGTTGTATATGTAGTTTATGTATGTGAGTGTATAGATTGGTAAGTATAGGTTGTGTGTGCTGGGTTTACTTGGAAGGGTTGAACTTGGTGGACTCTGGTCTTTTTTCAACCTTATGTAACTATGTAACTATGTAACCCTTCCAACTAAACCCAGCATACACAACCTATACCAATCTATACACTCACATACATAAACTATATATACGAAGATTAATACTAACTGTAGATATTAGTATCACAATAGCCTTGGATATTCTGCTTGTTCAAAAACTCATCCAGGCCCCTCTTAAAGGCATTAACAGAATCTGCCATTACCACATCTCTAGGAAGGGCATTCCCCAACCTTACTGCCCTCACCGTGAAAAACCACCTACGCTGCTTCAAATGGAAGCTCCGTTCCTCTAATCTAAAGGGGTGGTCTCTGGTGCATTGATCGTTTTTATGGGACAAAAGAACACCCCCTTATAGATCTGTATCTATGACTATGTCACTCCAATAAAACTAGAGGGTAATTTATAAAAATGCTATTCTACAAGCAACTGCTGAAAAAAACCTAGAAAAATAAAAAATAAACAATTTTAGAATATCACTGTCTATACAGGTATAGGACCTGTTATCCAGAATGCTCGGTACCCGGGGCTTTCTGGATAAGGGATCTTTCCGTAATTTGGACTGCCATGCCTTATGTACTAAAAAATGATGTAAACATCATTTAAACCCAATAGGAATGTTTTGCCTCCAATAAGGATTAATTATATCTTAGTTGGGATCAAGTACAAGGTACTGTTTTATTATTACAGAGAAAAAGAAAATTATTTTTAAAAATTAGAATCATTTTCTTATTATGGAGTCTATGGGAGATGGCCTTTCCGTAATTCGGAACTTTCTGGATAACAGGTTTCCTGTTACCTGTACCATACTAAAAAAACTTTTTTAATACTCTTAAAATTTCTCATTACAACTGATATCTGTTCTCATGAATTCATTACTAGATATGCTAAATTGTCTGCAGCTATGAGTTAGAAAGACAAGAGAACAAGACAGCTAAAAAAATGTATGATACTTGAGACCTCTGAAACCCCCACAGTTAATGGGACAAACAATGTTTAAAAGTCTGTTAGGGCAGTTAGTTTTCATTTACTTGTTTTCATCTGAAAAACTTAACGTTTAATAAGAAGTGAAATGTGTTCTAGCTCATGACTTGACTGCACACACCCATAGGAAATGAGCAATTTCATGAAGGAACCGGATTTGGCTTCACATTTTCTCTTGCTTGTTGTGGGTTCTTTTTCAGTCTTGCAAAAATGCACTAAAGGTAGTGAAGTGCAATGCAGTATACGTAATAATCATAGCTCTACAAGTGGTACCATGAAATTAATATTTTGCTGATGGTTTGATGTGATACAAGTCAAAATTAGGTCAGCATTAACACTGTACCCCATGCTATACCTTGAGATATGTAAAGTTTAATTTTTTTTAAATGTTTAAGTTTCTTTTATTGTTGGGCAATTACAGTTGAAAGACATAGCTAAGAATGTTTGCGACAAACCAGAATTTACATGCAATATAAATCATATTTGACCTATATAAATAAAAAAGTGTCTTATTTAGTGTTGACATATTATGCAGTACTATACAGTGAATAGCAAATTATTACTAGCATGCTTTATTTATGCAGACCCAATGTAATACACACTGCTTTCGAGTGTAATTTTATAATCATTCACAATAGTGACAGAGGAGCTAACAATTTAATTTAAAATCACACATTCACACTAAGATCAATTTAAACCAAAGCCAGTTAACCTATCATTATCTTTACAGAACTTCAGAAAATTGGGAACGCATGCTTACAAACATGGAAAAAGCATATAAACCCAACCCAGGCCATAGTCAGATTTAAACACCCCAGCACTTACATCAGTTCCTGCCTCTGTACAGTTTACAGTCAGATCTCCCCACCACAAGCACATAAGCATAAAGCCTGTTCCATCAAGAAGTAAACAATCTACAGTTTTTTTTACTGTGGAAGGAATCTGTAACTTCTGGAAAGAAACCCACATGGACATTAGGAAAAATAGAAACAGCACATATAATGCTCTTGTTGGAATCAAACCCAAGATCCAAAGTTACATGGTACTGTGCTACACAAACCTGTGTTTCAATATGGAATTTGAAACTGCATGTTTTTCTCTTGGCACAGGTATGGGATCTATTATTCAGAAGCCATTATCCAGAAATGTCCAAAAAGAAAAATCCATTTCCCATCCCTTTTACTTGGTACTTGATGGTATCCTAACATCAAAAAATATGGTAGGACCTAACAGAAAGTAAGAATGATCTTCATCTTCTGAAAATTCTGCATCACATGCTTAAAGTTCTCTCATATTATGTAATCCTCTCAAATATCACTTTAGCTTCACATGCTTCAGTACCCAGTTACCAGTCCATTTCTACAGATATTTCAATTTCTGCTGCTATTGGGGTTGAACGTGAAGCCTTTCTTAAAACTTATATATCATAAAACCTAGTTTTTAGATGCTATTATATATTTAGAAAAGAGATACCTTGTGGTATGCCCAGAAAAAAATACACGTAATGTTAATGGTGACTGGCCATTTTTAATGGCGAGGCAGTGGCCAATGCTCAAAAAAACAAGAGCACAGTTTTTACTCTTGGCACCCTGTCCCACCGTCAGTGCTTTTAGGTGCTGGTCTGGAGCACCTAAAAACACTTTCCACATGAAAACAGCGCTGTGGATGCTCAGCAGCAATATATTCATAATGGGTGGGGGATGGCATGTAGTCTCCCCCCTACCTACTAACTTGCTCAGGCTTCAAAACAGCCTTTTAGATCTTGCTTGCCCTATGGCACGGCAGGGCTGCCTTGTGCCCACCAGAGTTGCACTTTGCACCTCATCCCTTATTTTTAATCCAACGCAAGGTACAGAGTGAAACAACATCCAGGCCACAAATAATTAGTTAAGCACCAAACGTGATTTTTGCTTACATTTAAAGACTTAAATAATAGGTTTAAGACGCAAGGTTCAAAGCAGCAGCATAGTGCATCTATAGAGTTGTGTAAGTACTTAACTAAATTGTGTGACTGGTGTCAATTTTTGTTCAAAGTGCTCCGCCTTTTAGTTTTAAATGAGCACTACACTGTTGCTGGAATCAAATTAAAACACATAATTTTTATCAAAGGTGAGATGAGATTGTTGCCTTGGAGTCAGTAAGTTAACTTTTACATTCTGATTTTAGATAAGCAGAGAAAAGATATTGTGATGCCCATCTTAATTTTACCACAAGTACTGGATTTTAGTGAAAGTTTCTTGTGTAATATTTCTTTGTCTTTTTAAATTCTTGTCCTATTTATCTATTCAATACACTGGTATCTTATACTTAAAAAGTGACAATAGTTTAATTTTTTCCACCTGTTTTTAGTATTCCACTCCTTACATCAAAAAAGGAGTTCATCATAAATCCACAAAATACATAAATTTTCACACCAATCTAATGTCTTCTGGGGAAATTTTATTTATCCCTTTCACACACTAAGTTAGCTGAAGCACCATTCCAACAGTATTGTCAAAACAGGACAGTAAAGATGTGTTTTCTTATAGCATAACATATCGGTTATATTCTTTGGAAAATGATTTCCAATTATAAATAAGATGATAGAATAGAATAATCATTATACATTACTAGCAAAAAAAATGAATAATTCAATGTAGGTATGTATATAAAATATGCCTCATCTAATGTAAATCAGTCCCTTGCAGCCTGCTCTTAGTACATGTTATGCAGTTAAGTTAGTATTAGGTGCGTATTCTGCAGGACAGCCAACTGCAAATTTACTTGAATCAAGGTAAGGAGAAAATTCCTCCAATCATAATATTAATTTATGGAAAATCTGATTTTTTAAATTACATTTCACCAGTGTTTTATAACATTAATACATTAAATAATTCAATAAAATGTACTATGCGCCATTGCTTTCTTTAAGTGTTTGGATGTAACTATATTCTAAATCTCTTCTTTGTTGAAGACTATTGTTTCTAAAATATACACACTCACACGGTCATAAAAACATAAAACACAAATGAACTACATACATACTAATATCAAGCATCAGCTAAACATTTAAACATATAGTACTAATATGGGTTTCAATTTGTAGCAAGGGGTTAAAGAAACTTGGAGTGAAAGTGCAAAATCCTACTTATCGATCTATACTACAGAAGGAAACTATCTGATATTCTGTTCATTTCAGTTCCAATATATTTGCCATAAGTTCTCACTTGTTTTCGTGATGTAATTTTGACTTATTATCTGTATCATGGTAATCAAAAGGGAAGGGAAAAGACTCCAAAGGGAATATTTAATAGATGCTTTAATAAACTAGAAGCCTTTGGGGGCAATCATTTGTGCTTTTTGTAACGTTATTATATTGATCAATCTATTGTGTTTTTCATGTGTATATACTACAGATATAATGCGCATTACACTTTCTTATGTATCCTGCTTTCTTTCACAACTTCCTTAAACTGCCCAGCTCATGATGTTCCCTATTTGCTCATTCACTCTCCACTATTTTGCCATGCATTTTGCATACCTTTTGACAGGATATTTCAATTTAGCGGCATTTATGGGAAGTGCAGATGTGAAACATAATTGTACACTGCAATACACGTATGGGAACTGTCATGTTATTTAAACATTAAATAAACCCAACAGGGTTGTTTAACGTAGTTGGGATAAGGTACAAGGAACTGTTTTTTAATTACATGAAAAAGGAAATATATTTTAAAATTAAAGTGTTTCAGTACTTTTAGTAGGTGAAAATAAGCTTGTTTAGCTTTGTATTTACCTTAAGTTTCCACAGAAGAAGGTGATAAACAAAAGTGTGCATTTATGTACCTATATGTGATCATGGGGGAAAGTTTGATGCACAAACATGACAGCTTAATTACCAAAGCCATGCTAGTCTCAGCAACAGGCATTCTACCTTTATGTCAGATTTACAGTGTAGAAATTACAAGGTTTAAAGTAAAGAATAAAACTTTTGAATCATAATTTGCTTTTCCTTTAATACAGGAAAAATTAACCAGTATTTTTCACACTATATTTTCTACTTTTTGTCATTGGATTCCTGCAACAATTTTCAAATTTATATATATATATATATACAGTGAACAAGTGAAGTATCACAGCACATGCTTCTACATTTATATGAACACATCCATTTCATAATGGGCAAATGTAAGCACAAATTACACCTTTAAACCTCTTGTCCTTTACACCATTAAAACTCTAAACCTATCGATACATTTTCCAGCAGACATATTTACATAAGTAGAAACTGCAGTTACAAAATACATGTTATACAGCTAGCATAATTGATTTCATTCATTATACTATAGCAAGACAGATACAATGAGTGTGCCATATATTTTCCCAGTGCAGGAAGCGGGCTATCAAATAATTAGTTTAACACTGATCGACATAATTATGCGTATAAACAAATTATTCGCTGAATGGTCTATTACTTGGGAAATCAACATTTTTTGAAGCAAAACTAGATTGCTTTTTGCAGTGTCAGTTTTAAGCTAGTGAATTTGTTGCACTCAAATTTGAGCTAATTTCTCCTTTACCAGTAAAATATATATTATCTGCATTTGATTTTAAAGGTGGTTTGTTAAAATGTAATGTGGTTTGTAAATTGTAATTTTAGATAACAGAAAACTTAACATATGGGTGCTGTTTTAATTGAATTAATTTGCCCTCTCTCAGTTCTTTTCTCTATATAATATGTATGTATATTTTTGTTTAATAACACCAGATCTTTGCTGTGTGCATTCTAGCTCATCCTATTGAATATAGATGTGCTTTATAAACTTAGTAAACTTAGGAAATATTATAGGATACCGCAATAATGTTCAGTGTTCAGTGTAAATAAACTGTTTTTTGAGTTTTTTTTCTTATTACTTTTCAGTGTTACTTATCTGTAAAATGTGGACAGTTTTTGTCTAGTATGAGCAAGCGAATTAAACAGTCATCCCTTCTGAACTATGCCTAGAGCCTGCAGGAGAAAGTTTACAGTACTATTACTTGTACTTCTATTGCACTTAGAATACTATACCAAACATACACTTAAAGATGGACAAATAAAACAAAATTAATTTTATGCTATATCTTTCAGCCTAAAACTACAAGGCTGTGTCAATTGTGCTTTACGTAGCCCTTAAGTAGCTACCATGTATATAACCTAACCCATGAGAACTTCTCTTTGCACAACTTCTTATTGTACACACAGTTGTACAGTGGGAGACAGTATTTACGAATAAAAAAAAGCACTTCAATGGCAAATTTAAGTGGACAGATACAAGCATGTTCTTGTGTTAATATGATTTTAATATATAAGAGGTCTGACACGTCAAACCTGTTGCTAAAGTAAAAATTGCAAAACACAATACAGGAAACATAGTTAAGTTTATGAATCTATGACAAAACACAAACACAGCATGAGCCGTTAACTCTGAATTTAGTCATGGGACACCTGATTAAAATGAGGATATATAGGATATAAATATATAATACACAAAAAGGTAAAAAAAAAAAGAGATACTACTTCCTAGAAAACTGCTTGAGAAACTCTTTTTTAAAAAAAAAAAAATACCAGTCATTCTTACTGAATAGACATCTATTTTTTTTATAGTTTTCCTTTAGGAATATTTGTATTCCTAGCTGATATGAGAACACTTGGAAGTATATATATATATATATATATATATATATATATATATATATAAATATATATGTATATATAGTCAGTAGGTTAGTAGAGTGGCAGTGTAGGCATGCAGTATTACCTGCTCTTCCGTGGGTTGGCTGTACACAGCTCTCCCAGTCCCCAGCAGCTGTTCCATGTGCTGCTCTAAGAAGCGCTGCAGGATGAAGCTCTGGTCTCAGTCCCACCCCTCTCCACTCCACTTCCTCATTCCAATGCAACATCATTGTAGCCCAGCACTTGGCATATCCTGCACTGGCTTCTCTCTGTCCCTGCCACTGCCATTTAATAGGGAACCTGCCTGCGCAGTGCTGTGAGGACAGAGGAGGCTGAGTGGTAACTGATGATGTGCGTGTGTCAGATAATAACACACCTCCCAGTGTCAGCTTCTTTGCACAAGTGGACATGATAGAGTGAAACAGATGTTTGGTGCTCAGTACCCCTTACTAAACCAGCTTTATGTCTATTGCCAGGACTGACTTTGCTTTTACATGCTTCTTAAGATTTTTAGTTCAGTGTTCCCAAAACCTGAAGAAAAAAATGATTTTGCTTTTGAAGCAAATGTTGAACTGTTTATTCAGATTTTTCCTTTGGTGTTTTACAGTTTTTAAGTTATATCTGACAAGATCTCATGTTTTTGATACACAAAGAGGCAGATTTACTAGAGCTCTAACTTTTCTCATTTTTTAAATTTTATTCTTATTTCCAAGAATGTCTGACGTTTATCAAAAAATGTGAAATGAAAAAGCCCATGCAGGATAAGTCGCGATATTTTCGACTTGTTGCATGAAAACTGCGACTTTTTTGAATTGTTGGAAAAATACCAGCATCTCTAAAAGCAGAAAATCTCTAAAGCAGTGGTTCTCAACCTTCCTAATGCCATGACAGTTCCTCACGTTGTGGTGACCCCCAACCATTAAATTATTTTCGTTGCTACTTTTAGCTACTCTCTACACATGTGTGACTGGTCCGCATAAGTACATTATGGGCCAATCCTGTCACATACACCTGTATTTGTATGTATGGGTGTATGTGATGGGGTTGGCGCGATGATGTCATCTTGCCGGGTACTCGTATGTGGGCGTATCTGTATGCAGACAGATAGAGGAGCGGTGTCTCAGTTAAAATATGTGTTTTTCCATGGGCTTAGGCGACTCCTGTGAAAGGGTCATACGACCCCCAAAGGGGTCCCGACCCACAGGTTGAGAGCTGCTGCTCTAAAGTTTCGAAGTAAAGAAAGGTTTTCCAGGGAAGGGAATTGTTGCATAGTAAGGCTGATGTCAGACATGGTGTATGGCGTATATTACACAAGACTTTGCATTTTCTTGCGTGTTTATGCAGGTATCGGCTACATGTGCCTGCACCCGAGCGTATCTCATTCATTCGGGTGCAGGCACAGGTAGAAGGCATATAGCTCTATTTTTGGCAAGCTTTTTTTCCACTTGCTGAAAATATATGCCCTACGCTTGGTGTGACATTAGCCTAAATCTCGGAAAAGTTGCAGTGATTTTTGGTGACTTTTAGTGCTAAAAAATCAGAATTGAAAAAAAAATCTGACCTAAAATTGTTTCCCAATAAGATAGCAGTTAAGCAAGTAAAATAATATATACTTTGTATCCACAGGGTGCAGCCATACACTGTATGTATTGTATACACCCTTGCATGCCCAGGAGACTTGTCAAATATAAAATCATGTTGTGGTGAATAGTGATGAGCGAATCAGTGTCATTTTGCCTTGCTGAAGAATTTGCGAAGCTGCGGAAAAAAATTGTGAACATTTTGTAAAAATTTTTTTCGCACACTACTTTTTTGACGCAAGCAAATTTTTTTTCGCAAAAAATAAATTGACAATGGCGAAATGCAGAATTTCACAGCATATCCATGCCTGATGAAAAAATTCACTCATCACTAGTGGTGAAATATGAACCAGCCTAAAAATAACCTAATAATAATCTTACCAAAAATACCACCTGTAATAAAGTGGTTATGTATAAAGATTGATCAGTAGCCACTTTAGAGCTCTGTGACCATATACAAGCATATAACGTAAGGCTGCATAATCGTCTGGAAAAATTTGGATGCTCAACAACTTGTTTTTTTACCCACACTACACCAATATGAAGAACAATAGTGCCCCTTTAGGCAAATTCCATGGGCATTTTTTCTTACTGCGTTTGCCAGCCAGCTATGGTTATTGATGAAAACCTTGCATTCTAGGATTCCCATACATACATGTCATTGTACATTTGCACTCACTGTAAATTGTGAAGGAGCTAGTATGTACTTATGTGAATATCATGAATGCATGCTCAGTTTTGCTTCCATTGTTTCTCTTTGCACTAGCATTTGGTAATGAGCCTGCAAAGTCTTTTAGGGGTTTTCCATATGGGGATGTAACACTCCCAACTGCAAATCACAAGCAGGGATTAAGAATTCTGACAATTATTTCCTAAATTATTCTAGATTAGAAAACAAATTGTCAAACATGAAATGCTATATACAGGTATGGGACCTGCTCGGGACCTGCTCAGGACCTGGGGTTTTTCCAGATAAGGGAACTTTCTTTAATTTAGATCTCCATATCTTATCTATTAAAAAATCATGCAAACGTTAATTAAACCCAGTAGGATTGTTAGCTGGGGTCAAGTACAAGCTACTATTTTCTTATTACAGAGAAAAAGGGAATCATTTTTAAAAATTAGAATTATTTGATTATAATGGAGCCTATGAAAGATGGCCATCCCATAGTTTGGAACTGGGTTTCCCGATAACGGATCCCATAATTGTATCTTACTAAGATCCATCATTTTTATGGTCCTCTGCAGTGTCTTTACTTACAAGATGCCTGCAAGCTTAGCTAAATAAATGAGCCAAAAAGCTCATGCTGGTTCAGTTGTGTCACTTAAAAATGGCACACTGCCATGTTAGTCTTAGGCACATGCGGTGATTAGTAGCCTCGACTTCATAAAAAGTTGTGGTGACTAATCCGCGCAGAGAAAACCACAAGCAATTAGTCATAGCGACTTATGCATTAACCAATGGCGGGAAAGTTGCCGCAAACGACTTTTTTGTTGTGCGACTAATCACCCCATGTGTCTTCATCCTTACAAGTTGTCTGTTTAAAAAGACTACAAATCCCATAATGCACTTTATAACAGATATGTGTAGAAAGAATCCATACCTATGAAGTGTTAGAAACCAGGGAGGGAGGGATCTTGTATAACAGGATACTAGAGGGCCATGGAACTCTGAGATGACCTCTGCTATCATTTTTTTTTTAGTTAACAAGTTTAGTCATTTGATCCGTGTCATCACTAAGCAATGATTAGAATGACAGTTTTATAAGTCTATTTTTCACAGGGTAATATGGCTTGTTTGTGCTATATAGGAAGTAATGTACCTTCCTATTATCTCCACACCAATAGACAGAGCAGCGGCAGATTTAATTTTCAGGCACCATAGTCCACCCCCTTTGTCCACTTCCCCCCCACCCCCTTAGGATATTGTTCATGCGTATCCTTGTAGCTCTCATTTGGACGATCTGAAGTTTTCTGCGCGGCCCATCCCCAGTGCTCTGTATGTGAGGTGCGGCTGGGCGGCATGCCACTCCAAAATGTATGTCACCCTAGGTTCAGCATTTGTGGCCTTGCCACAAATCTGGGCCTGACGGAGAGAAGAGCAGAGGAAGCCCAGAGCTGAGTGCACAGGGCTACTGCTCTAACACTAATGTGCTCCCTTCATATACCACTTGCTTGAGACAGATAAAAAAAGAGTTTTAAAAGATAATGACTGAATTTCACATGTCAAGAGAATTTTCCTTGCAGTAGCTGAATGTCATTTGAAAAGTAGGTGATATAAAGCGGGAGGGAGCGCTAAGTAAAAATAAATTACATGTAATCTAGGCATTTGTTGTCCTTTATTTACAATTAACTTGCAAAATCTCTTAGCAAAGGATATATTTTATTTCCTGAAAAAAAATGATCTGTTTAGATTGCTGTGCATGTTGTTATTATGCAAATTAACACAAATCCAGTTGTTTTCTTTTCAACGATTTCCTGGAAAACAAATACTATGCAATATACAATTTTCTATAGTTTTTTTCAGTTGTAATTTCAACCCCAATGGCTTATTTGTATTCATTTTTATGCCATGCTTTTCACTGTAAGCAAACTGCCCCTGAAACAGAAACATACACTCTAAAGTGATCCAGCTGCTGCCAGTTGAGGTACCTGGCTACATTAAGAATATAATTCATGATTCTGCCTACAAACTGTAGGACCACAACATTTCAGCCTAGAAAATCTTTCCACTGATGCTGAGGTACCACTGGGGCTTAACTATTCAAGGATGGTCCTAATCGGTGTCATGTGTATTGCAGCATAATATTGTTAGATCTTTATCTTTTTTTAAGGAGGCAAAACATGCCATGTAAGTGCTGTCAGTTATCGAACCTTGCCATTAATCTATGAATACTATTGCTTTGTTAAAAGATATATAGTGATGGCTGATGACAACCACAGCACAACCAATAATCCAGGTCTTTTCGCAATGCTTCAATCCTTTTAAAAATGACCATTGGACATACAAATATAATTTCAAAATAATTATTTTCCACAGCATTGATTTATTTGTGGCGTCTGCCATTTATTCCTTCTCTGTTACAGTGGGAACATATTTAAAATATTTAAAAAATATTTAAAATGACCATGTGCCTAATTTAATGTAACAGATGGTCTTCCGATCACAGTCCCAAAGAAACACACTGCAACATATCCCATCTATGGAACAAAGACAAGAACAAACCTTATAACAAACACTTACTCACTAATCCTGAGTGATAGTTAATATGATTAATAATAATAATAACATTGCAGGTGCTCATACTTTTACAGGTTCTGTAATCTTGTTGGTTTCATTGCTTATTACCACAGAGATCAAACAGACTCTCAAAACACAAAGTGAACAATAGACCATCTTTTCTTCATGATATATGCCATTATAGGGTAGTAATTAATAGGAGAAGGAGTTGTTTCCATCAAATTGTTCAGAGGAACAAGGGAGAAAACAATGATGGTAGAAGCAAGAGTCAGACAGGTTTAGTAAGCCTTATTGTTGCCTCTATGTTCCTTTTACGTACAGAGTATATGATTTTTAACACTACTGAGGTGCCCAACATATAGTCATTACAAAAATGTTCTCCTTTCATTCACGATTTGTCGAAGCCTTAATGTGTCGGTGAAGCAAATGATCACTTTTTCCACTCTTGTGGTACTGACCCTGATATAAAGGACAAATGTAGGGTCATAATCCTATTTATTTTGTCTACCAGGTTATTTTAATGGTCTGGCTACAGCTACACAACTTATTTCATTATATATATTAATCACTTAAATATTTAGATATTAAATACATTTTGACCAATTTGACTTTTGTTTTACAACGTGTAATACAATTTTCATAGACATGATATTTTCTCATTTAAACTATTAGTTTGCTTTCTTTTTTATAAAGTCTTCATTCATTGAGAATGGGGGGTGACATGTGTAGCCCCCATCTAAACAGCCACTAGGGGACTTCACAGTTGTTAGAACTTTTGCCTTTGTATAAAAGTGAATACTCAGCTTCCCTTCTGGTTTTGGCAATTGTAGGGGATGGTTTTCAATACATGGAAGCTGAAAACGTTTATATTGATTAGTAGTAGAATAACATCTCCTTAGATCAATGTCATGTACACCAAGGGGGTCATTTATAAAGTTAGTGTATCGCATATAATAAAATGGTTGTTTTAAATATAAACACATGCAGGGAAAATATGTTCACTTTGCGAATAATTCTGCATTGCACAAATTTTATAAATGTATCTTCTGGCTACTAAGATTTTCAGGCTATATAATTTACAATGGAAAACAATGTATTTTAAGGATAATGTCAGGATAATGTTTATATTTGCTTTTTTTCATTTGTTGCTAAGGAATACAATGTACACCTTTTTTTGTGAATGATACCCTTGGGGGCACATTTACTATGGGTCGAATTCGAGTCCGAATGGAAAAAATTCGGATTGGAAACGAACGTTTTGCGACTTTTTCGTATTTTTTGCGATTTTTTCGGCGCCTTTACGACTTTTCGGAAATTATCGCGACTTTTTCGTTACCAATACGATTTGCGCGAAAAAACGCGAGTTTTTCGTAGCCATTCCGAAAGTTGCGATTTTTTCGTAGCGTTAAAACTTGCGTGAAAAGTTCCGCTTTTTTCGTAGCGTTAAAACTTAAAAGGCGCGACGTTTTGCGCAAGTTTTAACACTACGAAAAAATCGCAACTTTTTGCGCAAGTTTTAACGCTACGAAAAAATCGCAACTTTCGGAATGGGTACGAAAAACTCGCGTTTTTCCGCAAAAATCGTATTGGTAACGAAAAAGTCGCGATAATTTTCCGAAAAAATCGCAAAATACCGATCATTACGAAAAAAACGCAATTGGACGCATTCGGCCCGTTCGTGAGTAAGTAAATGGGCCCCTTGGTGTGTTAGCTGTACTTAGGATAACAACTTTATCCCTTTATCATTAAGCAACCATGAAACTGACATACTGTGCAGTAAATTAGTGAAGATTTGTGCAGCACATCACACATTTATATACATATAAATAAGTTAAAATACTGTCATGGGCCATGAAACATATAATTTTACTATGGGGCCAATTCTAAACAAGTAAGATGTTACACCTAGCAGTATAAAAATAACTTGTTTTTTTCTTTCATCTTCAAAAATATCAGATATTTACCACCTCATCCCTTCAAAACCAAATGTATAAGAAAATGTTAAGCCTTAGAAGCATGGAGCCCCAGAGAGCTGGGGAACTTTATCTTCACTATGAGAAATATACCCCTAAATGATGCTAGAAAAAGTTATTTTACTACAGAGTTTAACTCTGCAACCAATCAGCTGTAAGGTCTGATCATTTAAGTATAGTAAGACAAAACCAAATTCTAATTTGTTACTATGGGTGACTGCAGAGGGGAACTGCAGGTTAAAATTAAAAGGGGACTCCACCCCAAATTTTTTCAAAAACATTTTAATGAAATAAAATCTATTTCATTTAAAAGCAGGAGTTGTTTGTCTCCTGCTGGTTGTAACCCAGATAATTTGGCCATATGGTCAAAATCAGTCAAACTGCAGGATCAAATCTGGACATACATGGGCAGCATTACATGTATAAGGATATTGCTTGTTCCCCAACAGAAGTGACTGTTCAGAGGATTAGAAATTTTCTTATAACACATATGTTGAACTGTGCACTGAAAAAGTACTGAAAAATCCAGCTTTCCGAACGTTTTTTTGCAGAATAAGTGCCAGAGGAAGAATAAAGACATAATTACCTAAAGATTTTAATATAACATAAGCATAATTTGTGACTTTTTACACTGTATTTTGGTAATTCAGCATCTTAAACTTTCGATTTTTAAAGAGTTAACAATGTCAAAATCAAGTTTATATGCCCTGCTACAAAGAAATGTCAAACATGTTTGCGATTTGAAATGAAGAATACAAATGTGAAATCATCTTTTCCCCTCTTTTTTAATTTATGTCCATGGCAGTGAATCAGGAAGGTATTCATTTGATTCTGAGCATTGAGACAGTGATGTTAATGTTATGCAAATGTAACAGGCAATTCCTAATCTATCCTGAAATGCATGTGTCAGAACTCTTGTGCAGTACAGGTTACTGATGATAAAAACACAAGCTGGGGTATTGTTCACATTAAAGGACAGAAGGCAAGTCTCTACTTCAGATTTTTTCTTTTCATAGTTAATTTAAAACAGGGCAAGGAACTGGCAAGCATTGCTAAAGAAGTATGGTACAACCGAAAGCACTGGTGGAACAACAGAAGAACAGCTAGTAGCAGGCACACATGGGAACAGTTCAGTGTAAAAATTAAACTGGCTAGACAGACTGCACAAAATAAAACATGTTTTCTATATAGTTAGTAGATAGCAAAAATGTAATCTATAAAGGCTGGAGTGGGCAGATGTCTAACATAATGGCCAGAACACTACTTCCTTCTTTATAGCTCTCTAAGTTGTAAGCAGTCAGTAAGTAAGAAATAAGTGATTTGAGGGGGAAGTGGGGGCATAACGGACATAACTGTTCAGTTAGTTTTGGCCCATGTGCCCCCCTAAAGTCGCTGACTAACTAAGAGACACACATGCTTATACTGTATATGTTGAGCATGTGTTCTTATACTGTATATGTCTGAGCATAGGCTCTTGATTCTGGTTCTGGGTTGTATACGAATTAAGTTTTTTGAATTCTGCTTTCTGTTATTTGCACATATGTTTGCAATTCAAAGCAGTTTTTGTCTGTATTGCTGGTTCTGGGACCCTTAAACCAATGTAGCAAAAACACCCATACCTGTTATAAAGGTACATGAAGTGGAGCGGAGATTGACCCAAAAACATGATAGCTGGCACTTTTGGCCAGATCTCTGCTCTGCTCCGTGTAGCTGCACTCAGGCAGAAGCTGTACTTTTCAGTGCAGACAACAGTCAAAAATTTCTCTTTACACACCTATAGGATGCAAGCATATACAATAGGTCTGTTGTTCTGGACATCCAGATATACACTGTAAAAAAATGAATACTAATTGAAAATTGTCTTAGAATATTATTCATATTATCAAAGGGGATCATTTGGGTTCTGACCCATGGATAAGGAATCCATAGTTAATCACTTATACTAACAGTTGTAAAATACAGGAAATATGGTTCTTATCAGGCCTTACTAATGAGAAATGTATTCATCCATACAGATTATTCTTAATATTTCCATGATTCTGCCATTTTGGATTCTTGGGGGGGGGGCAGCAATGTTATAACAGGTGCTATGTTTGCTTAAGGTCTAGCAACCCAAAACAACCAGTCAGAGGTTAGCGTTTAAATCACAGACCAGTAACTGTTGTATATTCATTAGTTTCTTGAAGAAACATCCAGCTACTGATCAAGAATGAAGTCAGACCCAGTGAACTTATTCACTGTTTCTGACAATAAAGGGGAATCTCATCTTAAAATTAATTCCCATTTTTTTTTTTTAATGATTTGGCTTTCTATTCTGAGTCTTAACTAGCAAGAAATTTAAAATGTGTTTTGGTTGCCAGGGTTAGCAGCACCCAATATCCAGAATCTAAATTCATCCAGAGGCTATATTTACAGTACTTGAGTTTTATTTTTTTTTAATCTATTTGTTAAGGCCTTCTCTTCAACTTGTTTTCTGTCATTCCGACCAGTCCCTGTTTCTAAGGAAAAAAGGGAACCTAGCAACCAGATGATGTTTTTATTTTGCAGGTGTGGGATCCCTTATCCGGAAACCCATTATCCAGAAAGTTCCGAATTACGAAAAGCCCATCTCCCATAGACTCCATTATAAAAAAATAATTCTAATTTTTAAAAATGATTTCCCTTTTCTCTGTAATAATAAAACGGTACCTTGTACTTGTTCCCAACTAAGATATAATTAATCCTTATTGGAGAAAAAACAAAAAGCCTATTGGGTTTATTCAATATTTAAATGGTTTTTAGAAGACTTAAGTTATGGAGATCCAAATTACGGAAAGAACCCTTATCCAGAATACCCCAGGTCCCGAGCTTTCTGGATAACAGGTCCCATACCTGTACTGAGTGACTGATTTGTTATTATTCTGTATTTTTCAGTTTCACTGCCCTAAGCACATTGATCAGTAGTAAATGCTTTGATAAAGTGCCCAGTTCATTTAAATTGTTACTGATGGACAGAAAAAGTGTGCTGGGAAACCATTAGGATTTTAAAATTTTAACATTTTGCCTAAATGAATAAAAACATATGCAAACTATGTCTGAATAGCATCATACTAACAGGTGACAGGTTTTATTCTTTATTTATATAGTGTGACATATTCCACAGCACTGTAGAGATATTGTACATCACTCAATGGCCTTAACACATTCATACACGTTGTGGACAGTTTTATCAGGAACCATTTAACCTGCCCGGTATATTTTTGTAGTATGGGAGGAAACCAGAGTACCTGGAGGAAACCCACACAAGCATGGGGAGGATATGACAGACCTGACTGGAATCAAACCTAGGACCTCATCTCTGCAAGGCAGCAGTGGTAACCTCTGGGTTACTGTGTGCAATAAAGTAAGACTTTTCTATGACTGAGCTGATTTTAACCCAGCACAAGTCCCATCTAGTGGCTAACCTTTGTTTTTAAACATATGATTATTCATTTGTTATTATTTATCATTTTACATTTTAGAGGGAAGAAGAAGTCAATTTTAAGGCATTGTTATAGGTAGAAACCGTTCACATAAATAATAGAATTTGGTTTTCTTTTTAAAGAATGTTAAGTAGTTTGAGTTAGAGATTGCATAAATTTGATCAGAATAGAACTGCTGATAATATATATGCATGCACATTTGATTTTGGGTTGATATTTTTTTAATATTGTTTGAAGGGCTGAGCAAACCATCCTGTGGCCCCCAGCACCCCATACTTTGTATTAGGTTTTCTAGGTAGGGCAACCATGACTCTTCCTGGCTCATTATGAAATGATAAGTAACACAGAGAAAAACAACTTGGAACATTGTATTAAAAGTTTTTTGCTTGATTATTTGTTGGCAATACGCCAAAATTCCCCAGATTACTCTTTCACACGCTAACTTTGGTTTATTTAGTGAACTGGAATATGTTACCTATAGTAGAATTTATTTTAAAGGAGAAAGAAAGACAAAATCTCTAGGAGGTTTCAAATGATAGGTAGCCCCCAGTGGTTATGCCTGATATCCCAGGCTGGTTCTCCTGATTACTGAGAACTGCACCAACGTAAATACTGTAGCACGCAAACTTCTGGCTCACACCAAACTATTTCCCTACTCCATTCTGTTGTTATCCCCACAACTAACTTCTGTAACACAAAGCCTGTATTAATTTGTATATTTTCTGTCTGTAAGACTTTTCCCAATAAAAGTCACAAGACAAAATGGTAGGAAATATCTGTTAAAAAAGTATTTAGCAATCTCTGTGATTATGGACCAAGAAGATAATTGTCAGACCAAGGATAACTAAATTAATGGAATAAATCCTGTGCATTAATCAGACCTACCAATTGGCCTTATATTACACTTTTATAAATAAGCCTCCCTAAGCCCTTTTTATGACTGGCTATTGCATGCATTGGCGCCTATAACCTAGTTAAAAGGTTAAAAACGGTTGTACAAATTGGTAAAACATGTAATTTCTTTACTCTATATGCCCTAACTGTTCTGCAGCTGTAAGTACTGTTTTCTGTCATATCCTGTTGAAAACTGTAAAAGCGAACTCCGAGGCAAATATGAAAATAAGTAAAGTCTTTTAGTTCTCTTGTGCCATGTTTAATAACAAGAACAATGAAGGCCAACTTCCAAGAAGCCGACTGTCATTTCACTATATTTATCAGAACATGGTACTCCTACTCCCAGGTACAACCTACCTACGTATGTGAGTAATAATGGATAATCTTATGCAGGATATAAAGTGGCTTCTTTGGAGTTCTGAGGTAAAAGCTATTACACAGAAATCTGTTGATTACAAATTTAAATATGATATACTGTATCAAAACATTCATGAATATGTCAAAAATACCCCTATGCAGTCATGATGTAAAATGATTATTATGATTGCTGGAGTTTTTATAAATTGTGGTTCAACATGGGTCCTTTATATTTTTATACTTATTCCACACACAGTTAAAAAAAAAAAATCAACATTTCATTATCCAGTATGTCAAGAGTCTAGACAATTATGAAGAAATCAACTAAGTAAAAAGGCACCCCCCTCATTGGGCAACAACTTCCTCCCACAGTTCTTATCTATTGCAGATATTAAACCTGGGCTTCCTCAGGGGTAAAGACACTAAGGAATATAATTCATGGTGGGCGGAAGTCCAAGACTGAAGGGGAGACCTATAAGTGGCATCTACAAATTTATATAGGCATTTCCAGCTCATATGTTCCTTTTAGGTCCAGTCTCCCCAAAGACCTTTTGTAGAGACTAAAATAGACTGGCTTAAAGGTGCATCCCAGAGAATTCTCTTTCAGACATACAACTTTCTGCTGTGCTCAGATCCCTTCCAATATTCCAACAGAAATGGCAGCATAGTATTACAATATCTGAAAAAGTACCAGCTCTAAAGGAGTTGTTGAGAGTATAATATAAAAAGTCAAAAGAACAAAAAGAGATATAAAAGGATCCCTTCTCCAAAAACAGCTTATCTACAAAGCTCTGAATTATGAGAAAGCCATCTCCAGCAGAGTCCATATTATAATTAAGTAATTCCAAATAATTCAATTTCTCTCTCATAATAAAACAGTATCTTTTACTTGATGGTAGCTAAGCTTTATAAATCCTTGTGAATAATGGTTGTAAAACAACTCACAGTTTATTTAGCCCCAAATTACTTAACTAGTTAACTACTTAACTATCCCATTAAATTTACATAATCCAACAATTTATCTTGTATTTCATGTTTTCCACCTAAAAGTTATCATTGATACTGAATGTACAGAACCTTCACATGGTGGTCTGACTTCTCTCTTACAAAAAGCAAAACAAACAAACAACAAAAAAAAACCAGATTAGAGCCAAATCATATAGTTCATTGCACTTCCTAAACACTTAAAGAATAGCTCGTCTATTAGGTTAAAGACTCCATTAAATTGCTGCAAGTAGTTAAAACTATCTAGCATTCTCTTTCCCTTACTATGTTATTACTGATGTAGATGAGGTGAACTAGGTTCCTGATTTAACAATTTTTGTCTAAAAAAGATGTATTACATTACATTTTTGCATAGAACCTATTTTGACAACATTTGTTCTGTCTTTTCCTGATCTTTCACATCTGTGATTTAGGTGCAGAGTCAATAAATAACTGCAAATGTTTAGATATTGTCCCATTAATGATGCACTGCTTAGTCAGAAATTGACTCCTTTGCCTAGCGGTTGTCCTATATACATATATATATGTAGGGACCCAAAGGGTTAAGCTCCCTATGGCTTTATCCCCTACCTCGTCACATCTTTATTATTATTGGGCAGAAGCCCTTGTACTTCAATTACAGTTGTAAAGCTATCCCTTAGGGCTCTGGCACACGGGGATATTAGTCGCCCGCGACAAAACTCCCTGTTCGTGGGCGACTAATCTCCCCGAGTTGCCATCACCTGCCATCCCACCGGCGAAAATGTAAGTCGCCGGTGGGATGGCACACGCGGCGGCGCAATTTCAGGAGATCACCAAAAAAGCCTTGCGAGGCAACTTCGGCGATTTGCCGAAATCGCACCGCCGTGTGTGCCATCCCACCGGCGACTTACATTTTCGCCGGTGGGATGGCAGGTGATGGCAACTCAGGGAGATTAGTCGCCCGCGAACAGGGAGATTTGTCGCGGGCGACTAATCTCCCCGTGTGCCAGAGCCCTTATAGGTTTAGCTGGTTGTACACGCCCCCTGCAGACTGATAAAGTGTCTGGCAGGAGGGTGTGACTTCCTGATGCACCACTCCATTGAGCCTGGGTGCAGACACCGGCCCCAGTAGCCATATTCATCCAATTTAAAGTTGGGGACAGGGCCCCGTGAACGAGGTACAGTAAGAACAGGTTACTTTATATTATAGGACTCTCTAGGAGAGTTACACAGTCAGGATTTATATAGAAAGAGCAGTTCATTTTCTCCATCCAGGAGAAGAGTAAAGGAGTAGTCTCCTAACAGGCTTACTTGCCATAGTTAGGGACACAGAAGTGCTAGTGACATAGGCCAGCAATTAACCCTGCTCTTACCTCTACCAAGAGAAGAGATTAACAGGTGAGCTGCCTCCTAGCCACACTGTTGGCTGTCTTTCCCTGCCCATACCTCTTTATAAGAAGGGAGGAACCGGAAGGCATTCATACTTCATCTGCTTGATTGCTTTAACATCGTTGTGCTATTGAATACCTGTTACCTCATCTGAGTGAGTATTGATATCCCTGCATTTACAACATTGTCTTGGACAAATAAACAGTCCCTTTGTTTGCAAGAGCTCCTGGCGTCCATTATCTATTCTTAAATCAACATTTACATCTAATACACTACACAGTGGCAGTGGGAGGTATAGTATAACAACATCCTCCAGCACTTCTCCCATATAGCGGAGGCCCATCCTGATGTATGTGAGTCGCATGTAACCAATGCTCTACTCCTAGCCTGGTTTTGATCCAATCTAGCCCAAAATAGTGTTATATATACTATACATTATACTATACTATACACATAATATACTATAGTCCTATAACATTCATGGAGCATAGATTAATAGGGTCTCCTGTTAGAGGGCATGGCAGCCCATGAGAAAAAAAGGGCTTCCATTCAAATTAGAAAAAAAGGAGGTTCCATCTTAAGATGTGAAAAAGGTTTATTACAAGAGTAAGAGTTGTGGAATTCCCTCAGCCTGAGATAGCTGACCTGGCAGATAAAATGGTTAAATTAGAAAATGTTTTTTTTTTAGACAATGATGAGAAGATCAAGCTATTGTGCTCATTGCATTAGAAAAGCTAAATTTCCATTTTATGAAACTGAAATTAGGCTCTTAAAGTTACCAGAGGTGTTTTTTTGCCATCTTAGGCAACTGGCGGCTTACTGCCACCTAAGGAATGGTTCTCACCTTGCCTTATGGCAGAAGCTGCCCTGGATTCAGTGATCTTGGGTCTCAAGAAGAAAGTGTTTTGAGGCTTCAGTTTTCACCTTCCTACTATGCATCTACTATGTATATGTTATGATTGTTATTCATGAATATTGACATAAATAGCTTCTTTAAATATCTAACTTTCTAAATTGCTGTTTAAGATTAAAATTTTCAGACATGCAAAATTGTGAAAAGTCACCAAACGTCTTAAATAGTGATTCTGAGTAAATATCTTTTTTTTGTATTCTTTTTTTATTTTGGTTTCTCCTGCTTTGTTTGACAATAATGGGATTATGCAATAAAAGGCAATACGTTAGCCCAGGAGCAGTAACCTATAGCAACCAATCAGCAGGTAGCATTTAAAAACTAACGATGATATGGGTTATCTCTCCTGGGCAAACTTGGTCAATTCCTTATTTCTTCTTGTAGCAGCTCAACTATGAATGTATTATACAAATGTTATAGCTTCTAAGAGAGACTCACAACATAATAATACATTTGCAGCTCCACAACCCTATCTTACACTCATACACGTGTATATTCCAGTTGGTGAAAGAAGTACAGTAGGTGCTGAGACAGGCAGTGCGTAAGACTGTCATCAAACAGCCTCCCTTGGGAAGGAAATCTTTTTTTTATTATAAGGGTATCAGTAGCCCTATAACATAGAGCTATCTTTTTAGGTGTAAATTATATGAATATGACAAAAGGTATTTGAATATTAACAGGGTGCCCTGACAACAAAGCAAGGGACTGCAAAATAATCCAAGCCCAGCCATAAAGAATTTGAAAAAGAGAAACACTGATTCCCTATTAAAGATGTTATTTAACAGATTCAATTCATTAGGCTTACACCTTTGGAGAAAATTAGACACGATAAGTAACTGCTATACAAGTAATTACATGGCTAATAAACTCCTCCGTTTTGGTGTAAGAAAAACCCTCTGTCTAATGATGGCTCAGAGTTCTTCAATGTCATCCCATGCAGGCAGCAACTATTAACCCTAATGGGCTGTAGTGTGGCTCAAGTGTGTTCATTTGCTGTCTTAAAAAAACTGAAGCTCCACAGTCAAATAAAGCATAAAAGCATATTAGAAAATCATCAGTTTGAGAGCCAGGAATAAATGAATATATATAGTGTCATTTTATTTACCAGTACAGTTTTCCAGATTTCAAAAATGATGTATCTTAAAAAATAAGTATCCTTGGCATATTTTTATACCAGCCATTTAAACATTGTAAACATTGATGTGTTAAAGAGCCCCGCACAACACAGAAAACCCATAATATTCCTATCACTGTAATCTGTTCCTTCAAAAAGTATGAATAAATACCATTTTTATATGCTGAAATCCAAAACAGTTCTCTTTCTGCATCATTTGAAATCCTGGCAAGGGAGAAGGGATTAGAACATTGATGTTACAAATTATAACACCTTCTCAACAGCTTACAGACAGTATGCAGGAACTACTTAAAACACAATTTTTTGCACTGTGATGTTCTTTTTCTTATTGACATTATGGGGGCCATTTACTAGAGGACAACATTTTTTAGTATATCTGCCCCAGTGTGCAGGGGATTGTGGGATTTGAAGGATGCAGACTGAAGGCAGACTGAGGACAGTTGACTACTGTTACATTTTTTTGGAGTCCCAAAGTAGTCAGGGGGCTACGCTTAGGTAACCAAACAATATTAATACATTAAAAATCATAAAAAAGCTGCATATTTTTAAACTAATGTATACTGCAAAGTAGCTTGAAATTATGTTTACTTTTCAAAAAGCTCAAGTTGTATTTGGGTATTCCCTTTTAAGACCATGCTCCTTGTGGGAAGCCCAACAGAACCGTATTATCTGGAGAAAGGAAACTGAGCTTATGGAAACTGTGGCATGCTCCATGCTAAGTTACGCTATATACCCTCCCATCTAAAGCCACTGGGCACAGGATCTGTGTGATGCTATACACATCAAGAATCTAGATGTTAAGAAAAGAAAAAATAAAATAAAGCACTATAGATATGTCGACTTTTTTATTTTTCTCCATATAAAGTAAAAAAAAAAACCCGTGGCTTCTGTCTGGTTTCCCATAAATTTAATTGCTATATCATGAATAAGCAAGCCTAAAGCTTGAATAAATAAGCCTATTTATAAGCAGTGTATTATAATTTACATTGCTGCACCATTTTCACAATTTAAAAAAAAATGTGCTGAAGTATTGTTTGAATGGTGGTACCACCAATAAAAGCTTGCATGAAACTGCACATAACCAACACAAAACCTGGTATTGCTGGAAAACTCACGTAAAAAAACTTCTTTGTTCTCACTGCTTATTAAGTGACAGATTTTCTGTAAATACTGCCATTGATTACAATGGGCTTTCATATATTCATATTCAATATATATATTCATATATATTTTTTTCTAGACAAAGAACCACTCAAATCAGAACCAGACTTAGAGGGGTGGGGGGTTGGTCACATAGGAAAACTAGGTCCCCTATCTAACAAGAAAAATATGGTAATCTGTGGTCCTTATGTTTTTGCATCACAGAGTCTCACCATCAGCAGTGTGCAGCATTGTGCGATGTCAGTTATCAAGTGAAGTGATGATACTTGTGCAGGCTTCTTTGTGGGTCCTCTATTTTGAGGGTTACAGCTGAGAATAAAGTGCCCACCTATTGGGCATGATACACTTTGCAATGGTTTTTATTAACCTAAGATTTGCAGTGTACATTACTGAATATATATAAAGGATGGTTTTATAAGCATAGAACATATTTTACAGTGATATTTTAAAGGATGCACTTTATTGCCACCTAAGGGTTCAAATTAGGTACTACAATCATGTATTTAGATAATGGCTAAAATATTGTCAGCACTATTGTCTCATATTTTAGAAGGTAAAAATATCTTGTAATTTGCAATCTTACCCTTATCATGAGAAAGGTCCTATTGTGGCCTTTTGGTTATTTAGAGTGTTGGACTTGTTTATCTAGAGAAACAGCCACCAGAAAAGCTAAACATACCACAGACAATGTAGGTGACACATTATATTCAGAGATGGACAGTAGTGCATTCTCTAATGCTGGTGACACACAGATTTTCTGTACAATGTGCTCAGTCTCTATATATTTGATTGTGTGAGTGGGACTGACTGATTTAGTTGATCAGTCACTGCTGTGATGACACAAACATTTGCTTGGTCAAAATAGAAACTGATACTAACTGATAACACTATTCAACTGAAATTTTGAGATATCAGTTATTTTATATTTTAAAAGGCCAGCTTTTCATCTACTGGAAATTGGTCCAATCTGTCAGGCAAATGCAATTAGACAAACTGTACTCAGTGCATGTTATGAAACATCAATAGTCATATTAGTCAGACAGTCCATATCAGGGAATGGATCAGTATTTGGTCAGTTTGACTAAAGTTGTAGGTGATTTTGGAGGTCTCTGTATTTCTCTGTCTAAGTGCTAGAGTACACATGACAAATTTCAGCCTGGTCATTTTTATCTTCAGCTCCTTGCCTCCTGTGGATCTTATTAACCTGAAGGAGAAATTGCTCAAAGTGCCAGTATCTTGTAGCACCTACTGACTTGAGAACCACAAGGCAGGAAGCAGTGCCAGGTGTTTTTCAGCTGGTAAAGAGGCAACAAGTGTGCTATTTCCCTGTGGTATGTTAGGATTAAATGGAGAATCGCTGATATAACAGTAGCCACAGCTAAAAAGCTTCAAACACCACACAGAGCAGAGTACATATAGCTAAACCATACCATCAGTGCCGCAAGCCCCTTAAAGAAAACAAGAAAGTCCTAAACAATGCATAAAATTGCAGATTTTATAAGTGACACAGCATGTGTAGGAGGAACATAATAGTACAGTGACCCTGACAAAAAATAACTAAATTTGGGCATACAAGCCAAATCAGTTTATTATATTTTTCAGGCACAGTGGAATCTTACTAAGACTCTATTGCAATATCAGCATTGTAGCCTTGTGAAGTCATACTGTAGCCAGTGCCACAGAAGTATAGCATGCACTTGCTGATACAGTGTCAGTTTTATGCTATGTCCAGTGGTAAACTACAGCAGAGACTATGGCATTAGCACTGTAGCAGACTTTTCTAGGTATGATTTGGACAAAAGGAGGCTGACATGTTACTGATGTTCAATGTGATATATTAATACCTAGGCATTGTAGTGACCACAAGTATCCATGTCTACATGACTGACCTTTAATTCATGAGGTCGGACTGGCCCACCAGGATACCAGGAAAACTCCCAGTGGGCCCAGGTGTAAGTGGGCCCTCCTGACCAATTGGCCTGTTTTATGGTCATTCCCTGTTTCTGAATGGGAAGAAAGATGAGAAATAGATGGAAGAATAGATGCTAGCATGTCAATAAAAGACTAGGAGAATGAAGAGGTTGGATGAGGAAAGGAGGAAAATAGTTTGGAAAGTGGGCCTATAGTCTAAGGTTTCCTGGTGGGCCTCTGGGTTCCCAGTCCGACACTGCATGAGGTTAATGAGGAATTATTAAAACAAAATAAAAATGTAATAGGAACTTTAATTCCATAAAAATTATGAACAATTAAAACTGTGTACCATGTCTGAGATAATCAAGTTACTCATCACTATCCCTTTCTCAGAAATTGCCTCTCTACATAGTTCCATAGTAGCTCAAAATGACCCAATCTGATATATATACATATAATTTCAAGAAAGGAGTAAGCACTGTTAGAAGTTTAGTCTGTGTTCAGCCAGATGAGGTTGCTTAGTTGTACTTGTTCCCAGAAGGCTCACTATGACAGGCTGCATGGAGTGTGTGAATCTTTGGTCTCTGGCCAAAAAAGCTCAATTGTGCCCCAGCCACAGTACAGCTACTAATAGCACCCAAGGGGATGTTCACCATATTATTTACAAATCAGTGTTTTAGCTGGCTCTCGCTCATGTGCCTGTCTATTTTCCTGCTATAGTTACATAGTTACATAGGGTTGAAAAAAGACCAGTGTCCATCAAGTTCAACCCATCCAAGTAAACCCAGCACACCTAACCCACACCTACCAATCTATACACTCACATACATAAACTATAAATACAACCACTAGTACTAACTGTAGATATTAGTATCACAATAGCCTTGGATATTCTGATTGATCAAGAACTCATCCAGGCCCCTCTTAAAGGCATTAACAGAATCTGCCATTACCACATCACTAGGAAGGGCATTCCACAGCCTCACTGCCCTCACCGTGAAAAACCCCCTACGCTGCTTTAAATGGAAGCTCCTTTCCTCTAATCTAAAGGGGTGACCTCTGGTGCGTTGATTGTTTTTATGGGAAAAAAGAACATCCCCCAACTGCCTATAATCCCCTCTAATGTACTTGTACAGAGTAATCATGTCCCCTCGCAAGCGCCTCTTTTCCAGAGAAAACAACCCCAACCTCGACAGTCTAACCTCATAGTTTAAATCTTCCATCCCCTTAACCAGTTTAGTTGCACGTCTCTGCACTTTCTCCAGCTCATTAATATCCTTCTTAAGGACTGGAGCCCAAAACTGCACTGCATACTCAAGGTGAGGCCTTACCAGGGACCTATAAAGGGGCAAAATTATGTTCTCATCCCTTGAGTCAATGCCCTTTTTTATACAAGACAGCACTTTATTTGCTTTAGTAGCCACAGAATGACACTGCCTGGCATTAGATAACTTGTTATCAACAAAAACCCCTAGATCCTTCTCCATTAAGGAAACCCCCAACACACTACCATGATTTTTATACTGCTGGATATTTTTCCTTCTGACCCCAGCTTTATTCTATTTGACCATATCAATATTTTCTTTTTCTAAAGATAATTATTCAGTCATGTCTAAACATTTTTAACAACACATGAAAGGATATTTGGATCCTAACACTTTTCAAGCAAAGAGAACCTGTACCTTTACAGCTGTTTCCACTGTGCTTAGAACATATTGTTTGTATTTGTTGCACTGTTCTCTTTAGAGAAAATAAAGTCTTACTAAACCCACTAAATTAACATATGACATATTAATGTACAGATATTGATTTTTCATACATTTGTGTCAAAAGGTTTACATAGAATAAACCCAGTATCTAGCCTCAGTTCTAAACTAATTGCTCCCTTTTAGACCCATCATGTTCTGTTTTTTTCCCAGTAAATGTACATGCATTGCCAGATAAATACCCCTAATGGATTTAGGTGACAGCTAAACAAGTTGGGTATCTCTAACCCCATTTACTTTTTATTCCAAGTAATTAGAGATCACATATTAGCAAAGGGCAAAATAAAAGCCATTTAATGGCCGCAATTTGACAAAACCAGTCCAGTAACTTCTATCTATTCCATTTAAATATGAGATTTTCTTTGAAAAGGTACATTAACTCTGGTCGCTTTCCCAAATTTCAGATAGGATGCCTTATTAAGCTAATTCCTGCAGCTTTAATTGACTACCATTCTCATAAATGACATAACCAACTAGGTTTTAGTTTGAAGTTTATTCAGGGTGAATTAAAATGTAATTACTTATTTTTCCTGGTATTTATTTAGCACATTTCTACAGTGTTTTACAAAGGGGCCATCCCTGCCCCAGAAGAGCTTACAATCTAAGGTCCCTATTACATTAACACACACAACAGTCAGTTTTATCAGGAACCATTTTACCTGCCTGTATGTTTTTGGAAAGGAAACCAGATTACCCAAGGGAAAGCCATGCTGACATGGGGAGAACATACAAACTCCTTGCAAATAGTGCCCTGGCAAAATTAAATGACATGCATGGTGCAAAGTACACTTTTTGCACTCAAACTACCATTTTTTTCCACAATGCAGCATTTTCCCCCAGAATGCCAGCATCATTGCAGACACACACTAAGTTGCCTCTGTTGTAAGACATTAACAGAATCTGCCATTACCACATCACTAGGAAGGGCATTTCCCAACCTCACTGCCTTCACCGTGAAAAACCACCTACACTGCTTCAAATGGAAGCTCTGTTCCTTTAATCTAAAGGGGTGGTCTCTGGTTTCACTGTTTTTATGGGAAAAAAAGAACATCCCCCATCTGTCTATAATCCCCTCTAATGTACTTGTACAGAGTAATCATGTCGCAAGCGCCTCTTAGTTAACCTCATAGTTTAAATCTTCCATCCCCTTTTAGTTGCACATCTCTGCACTCTCTCCAGCTCATTAATATCCTTCTTAAGGACTGGAGCCCAAAACTGCACTGCATACTCAAGGTGAGGCCTTACCAGGGACCTATAAAGAGGCAAAATGATGTTTCCATCCTTGAGTCAATGCCCTTTTTTTATACAACAGCACTTTATTTGCTTTAGTAGCCACAGAATGACACTGCCTGGAATTAGACAACTTGTATCTACAAAAACCGATCCTTCTCAAATGAGGATACCCCCAATACACTACTATTTAGTGTATAACTCGCGTTTATATTATTATTCGCGTTTATATGCATAACTTTGCACTTGTCAACATTGAACCCCAGTTACTATTTTGCTGCCCAGTTTTCCAATTTAGTCAAATTGCTCTGCAAAGTGGCAGCATCCTGCATGGAACTTATAGTTTTGCACAATTTAGGATCGTTAGCAAAAATAGAAACAGTACTTTCTTTGCCCACCTCCAGGTCATTAATAAACTTGTTAAAAAGGAAAGAACCAAGGACTGACCCCTCCGGTACTCTATTAACAACACTGGCCCAATTAGAAAATGTTCCATTTACCACTACTCTTTGTAATCTATTTTTCAGCCAGTTTTCAATCCAATTATAAATACTGTATTATATTCTAGACCGATATTGCTCAATGTTATCATTACCTTTCTGTGAGGTACTGTATCAAATGCTTTAGAAAAGTCCAAGTAGATGACATCAACTGCAATTCCAGCATCAAGGTTCCTGCTCACCTCCTCATAAAAGGCGACTAAATTGTCTGGTAGGATCTGTTACGCATAAAACCATGATGGCACAAACTTATAGTATTGTGATTTGTAATGTATTCAAGTATCCAATTCATTATTACCCCTTCCAGATGCTTCCCTACTACTGATGTCAGACTAACAGGCCTATAGTTTTCAGTCTGAGAATGGGATCCCTTTTTAAATAACGGCACCACATTAGCAATTCGCCAGTCTCTGGGCACCATGCCAGACCTCAATAAATCCTGAAAAATTAAGTGAAGAGGTTTGGCAATCACAGCACTAAGCTCAATTAATACCCTGGGATGAATCCCATCCGGTCCTGGACCTTTGTTTACCTTTAAGTGTTCAAGTCTCTTTTGAATTTCCTCCTGAGTGACCCATGCGTCAGTAGTTATATTTCTGCAATTAGGTCTATTAAAAGGGAAGCCTTCATTAGTTGGCTCCTCAGTTGCTTAGATAGATGTAACCTTAATGCTATGTATGGCTATATTGTATGGCTATCTTTCACAAGTTATTCACACATTTTAGGAGTAATTTAGGAGTAATTTTATAACAAGCACGGCTTTTGTTTGTCTCACACAGAGCAAATGATCATTAGTCAGATACAGCATCATAAATCAGAGAAAAGCACCATGGCTATGTGAGATAGTGGTACCAATTCCATATACAGGTATGGAACCTGTTATCAAAAATCTTTCGGTACTTTGGATTTCCATAACTTAAGTCTGCTAAAAAATTATTTAAACATTGAATAAACCCAATAGGATTGTTTTGCCTCCAATTAGGATGAATTATATCTTAGTCAGGATCTAGTACAAAGTTCTGTTTTATTATTACCATCCCTTAATTCGGAGCTTTCCCGGATGATGGATACCATACCTGTATTGAATATTAAATGGCACCCAGCAATTGGCAGACACCTGGTGCTTACTGGACAGGAATAGTCAGTTTTAGTCCCAAGTCACTCAATGTAGCAGGGAATTTTTACAAAAATCTGAAAGGTCTGTAAAAAAAAGTCTTTGCTAAAATAAAGTTTTTCTAAAAATTCCTGGATGCCCTGAAGCTTGCTACATTTATAGTTGAAAAATGGCAAGTTCTATACTTATTTGTAATTACATAGTTGATATGGGTTAAAAAAAGAGACCTATACATCAAATTCGTTGTTTTATTGTATCTCCCCTTGCATTGTAGGCCAAAAACAGGCTCAATAAAAATTTTTTGAAGGTCCATAGTGGACACCCACAGAAATGTAGTACAAAGAAGCCATCCCAGTGATTGATGGCCATGCCAGTGGAATGCCCATTGCTTCACCCCCCTTGTGGTATAAATACAGGTGTCCCCTAAAAATCCTAGAGGGTTGACAGCTTTGCTACATGTGCATTTGTTGACTCTTGGGAGTTCATTGAAAGGAATAGCTGCAGAGTCTTAATGAATAATGGCCTAAAATTATCTTTTAATTTTGGTTTTATAATCTACAAGACCTACAGCATCTGCTTGTTCTAGTTACAATGAAACAGTTGCAAGTAAAGCAACAGAAGATGAATTGAAAGCTGCAAACCCTAACCTGTACTATTTAAGGATGTTTATTTAGTAATACATACATAACCTTTCTTTTAGTTTCTTCCAACACTGTCTGCATAGCAGTACTGTACAGATATCTTTAGAGCATTTCTCGTTCCAGAACAGAAAATGAAAAGAGCCATGCTGTGCAATTATTAGATTTTTTAGCTAGTCGCCTACATCATGATTTCTTGTTGGCTGAAGAAATGATTTTATAAGCCCTTACCTATGTAATCAGTTACCCTTCAGAGCTTTTAATGGACTTCACCTCATTATGTGACCACTCATTAAAAGCCTTGTATCCAGAAGAATTTTATTTACATAAAGTGATCTGTAAGGACGTTATATTAGCTTAGGAGATACAAGCTTAATTTTACTCATTCGTCTTAATTTTTTGTAATCATTTTCTGTAAAAAGGGTATAATGTCAGCCGTTGCTTCCATGCTACTGACAGATCCAATCTTGCAGATAATTACCATAAGGAAATTGATGCTTTAGTGTGCACGGGAGAATTTAATTTACTCAGACATCCCACTGAACAATGCATTCCAAAGAATACTAGGATTTCATTTTTTGAGAAATTAAATGTTGCCATATAACAGGATTACTTAAAAAATCTTTAAATTGCTTTATTTAACTGTTTGATCCTAGGGTAGGTAATATTTTGGGCTAAACTCCAAGTTATTGTGGATGCTTTTTTCCAATTAAAGCCCGATGTGGGACAACTAAGTCATGGCCTGCTGCACCCTTTTCACTAATGGGCATATTGTTATAATATGGCAGACCCTCTAGTGAACTGTGGTAATATCTATTTTCACTGATAAATAGGAACCAATGGCTAATAGTATACATGGCAATGCAAGGTCTTTTGCCCATCACATTTGTTTCATGTTTAAAACATAACCTTTACCGGTACTGTTTGGCACAAAATGTTTCTGATTAACATAATTTATCCCATGTGGTAAGGTCACTGTCAGGATACCTGGGAAAGTCCAGGACGGAGCTTATTTATGTCCCAGGTTCCTAAAAGAATGGTTCTGGGACTGCTAGTCCAGCCCGGGTGTTGCCGGTCTACCTGAGGCTAATTAAAAGGCAGCCTGGGCCAAAGTAGAGAGCAGTCTGGGGGAAAGACACAGGGAAGCTGCCTGTGTGAGCTTACAGAGAGTTTTGAAACCACTACAAGGTTTGAACATTGTTTTTCTTTTCTCTGTGTGGGAGACAGGCGGTAGGCCTTCTCCAGGTTAGTTAGGACAACTAACTTGTTAGTTAGAGCCCATTAAGTGGCAAGGATTTTATTTTGGAACTGTTTTGTTTTGTGATTTTGATACCAAGTGAAAACTAAACTGCCTTAAAGAGACTATGCTCTCATGTGTTGTAATTGTGCAAAGCCTGCTTTACCCCCAGAAAGCTGGTCCCAGCCGGGGCCGGATTTTCAAACTGGCCACCCCGATGCTGCCCCCAGTCGTCGCCCATCCAACTGCCCCCCCCAAGAGTGCGCACACGCAAACAATGGGTGCGCGCATACGCGGAATGCCGCACTTGCTACGGAGCAGTGGGGTGAAGTCCCCATTGCTCCATATGGGAACAAAATTTTAAGATTTTGGTGCGGCGGGGCAGCATGCCGACCCCAAGTTTGTGCCGCCCTAGGCCCGGGCCTTTGTGGCCTCTCCACAAATCTGGGCCTGGTCCCAGCTACCTAACCCCTGTCACCCAATAAAGGAGGTTAGTTTGAAGCATGTTCTAAAGAATAAATGTACAGTTGCCTTTTTTTTTTTTTTAACAAAAGTTTTTTCATAGGGATTCTGTGGTTCTCCTGATATAAAATAGATCCTCTGCACTCATGTATAGAAATATATTAAAGGACACAAATCCAGTTTGTTAAAAAAAGCTATTTAACGCCCTTCCCTTCAAAAAAAACAGACACAGAGCTTTCGAAGTGATGCAATTCCCACTTGGGCAAACGGATTTCATTTTTTAAAAAATAAACTATTTACTACTACTTTACTATTCATCCTCCTGCATGAAACTTTGCGTGACTTTGGAATGCCAAAGCGGCACGTAGGCCTTTCCACCAGCAACTCCAATTTTAACAAAGTTATAAATATTACCAGACAACATTCACCTGTCTCTTGTCATCCTTTCATAAGTGTGTTTTCCTTAAAACAACCAAAACAATCAAAATTGAAAAGAGAAACATTCTCCTCAAAATTAAAAACACATATTGTAGTAAGTTGTGTATGATTTTGAAGTATTTTTGGAGAATTTGTTGAAACTGTTTCTGTATCCTTTGATAAATATGACTTGTAACCATAACATGTGCAAAGATAAACGATACATCAAGATAAGCATATGGAACTTTTCCCAACTGTTTTCACAAGTGGCTGTTCTATTTGTGGTACAGGAAGCTTGCTTTGGATTCTCTACCAGAATTTAACATCTCCATTTGCCCACACAGGAAACCTGTTTATCTGATGCAAAGAATGCAGCTGAACCCAAAGTGTCTCACTTAAAAAATGTGCAATAGTAAAAAGATTTATTGGTAATTTCCTTAAGGAAAGATTTAATAAGTCATAGATACATCATGTAGCCTTCTCTATGACTACCATCCAGCTAGGGAGACTGGCAGGAAAAACTAACTAGTATAAACTGTCTTGACTACGTAGGTTATATAAATGAACTCACTGCTTTGCAGAACCATAACACATTTTGGATGCTGAATCCCCTCGCACCTGATGCAGTGCAATTGCACTTGCAGAGCCAAAATTCCAATTTAAAAAGTAATTTACCAGGAGCTGTCCCACTGCGCCCCCTAGTTCTGCTGTAGAAGTTGTCAAAAGACATGATTATAGATTATTATATAGATTGTAAGCTCTACGGGGCAGGGACCTCCTTCCTCTTGTGTCCTCTACTTTTAACTTATTGCAGCTGTATTTATTATGATACTTTGTATTTATCTATTATCTTACTAACACCCTGTTTGTATTAATGTATTCTACTGTACAGCGCTGCGTACATAAGTAGCGCTTTATAAATAAAGATATACATTATAGATAAATAAAAAATTCACCAATGAGCATTCTACTGTCAGGCATCTTACATATAGAGATAATTATGTCAGTTTTTTTTCTTCATTATATGACACTGAAATCAGACATGGGGATTTGTTCAGTGCTGGCAAACTGTGCCTAAAGTACAGGGAGCCAGGTTTATACAGATCAGCTGGGATTCTCATTGGAGGATTTTTTGCATTTTAATGCAGCCGCTGGCCCTGGAGATTTGGTGAAAAGTTTTATTGTGCAATATTCCTTTAAGAATACAACTCTGATGTTGCCGGACTACAGCTGCCAGCATGTCTCAACCTTATTATATGTTACATTATTCTGGGGTTTGTAGTCCAGCAATAGCTGAGTGAAGTTTGGTTGAGCAGTGCAGTGCACCAGGGTTTAGTACCCCTTTAAACAGTCCCAATATGTCAAAATGAATGGAATAATGTGATTCCCAATCCATTTTTCTTAAATTTTACATGAAAAATGTAAAAATAAAAATAAAAATACATGAATTTGGAATTTTAATAAATAAAAATACATGAATTTGGAATTTTAATAAATCTGTCTCCCCACTTTAGTCCTCTGTGATGCAGGTGACAACTGGGTTAATATTTAGAAGACTTATGCCCCTATGTAATAAAAGGCGCAAAGTTTGCCCAGTAGCAGTGATCCATAGCAACCAATAAGATACTGTTAAACAGGTGACCAGTAAATTCTACCTGCTGACTGGTTGCTATGGGTTACTGCTCCTGGGCAAACTTAGCGCCTTTTAATACATAACCTGATTTATGCTGTGTATACAATCTGGGCTGTTCTTTATACAGTCACTAGGCTCAGATTAGGTATAGCACATCTGCGGTCAGGTCACACTTTTTAACCATATCTATATTAGAAGGAATAGACTATTTAAGGAGGAGATCATGAAAAAAAAAAAAAATTATAACATGCCTTTAAATAACCTTTTCATGGTCTATTGCATTACAAACAATCTCCATTCTTAAAGGAGAAGCTCAATGGTTGTATGTAAAAGAAGTTCTTTATTGTTTATTATTTAGTGTTTCAAATGAATAGCCTCCCTATTCTGCATCTTGTTGATCTGCATTTGAAAATGCTATCTGGATGTCAGGATCAAAAATTTGTCTCATAAAATATCTAGTATAAGTAAATCTATAAATCTAGAGCAACTGGACTTGCTGAGTAATTATTGAAGAAATGTCATTACTCATCCGAGCAGCTTCTTCAGTTCAACTGACTGGGAAGTCCTCAGCATTTGAACTTTTCCTTTAATCTAGTCGCAATTTCACATTGTAACTCTTCACATACTTCAAATACAATGACAAATTTTACAGACAGAAACATGGCTGTGCCTTACTTATTTACATTCAAGGGGACTACACCAAGTCACTGGTTCAGGTATGTAGATGGCACTTGGGTTAAAATCAGATCCAATGAAGGGGTGGCCTTTACACATTAACTCAGTAGACAATAACATTAAGTTCACAAAGGAAGATGTCCATGAGAAAACTTGCCTTTTTGGACTGTTTGATATCCATCCAAGAGGGGAAGTAACTTTAAAACAGATGTATACAGGAAACCCACTCATACAGATCAATATCTGTTGTTCGATAGGGATGTAGCGAACCTCAAAAAAAAAGTTCGCCAACGCGTTCGCGAACTTACGCCAAAAAGTGTGAAAATTTGCGAACTTTGTGAACCCCATAGACTTCAATGGGAAGGCGAACTTTAAAACCTAGAAAAGCCATTTCTGGCCAGAAAACTGATTTTAAAGTTGTTTAAAGGGTGCCACGACCTGGACAGTGGCATGCAGGAGGGGGATCAAGGGCAAAAATTTCTCTGAAAAATACGTTGTTGACACAGCGTTGTGTAAAAACGCAAGCTATTCCTATCTATACACAAAGGCAGCTGGCAGACCTAGCGGAAATACGCGGCGTTTTTTGCTATTTCGCACTATTAGCACCATGGAAACGGGATTTGCTAAAAAACGCCATGTGTGGCTTGTGCAGCGGTTTTAGGCCGAGAAGAAACGCAGCGGAAAAATGCCATGCGAACCCAAATTGCGAACATGCGTGAAAAGTTCGCGAACTTGCGAACACCCGATGTTCGTGCGAATTAGTTCGCCGGCGAACAGTTCGCTACATCTCTATTGTTCGATTCCCACCATCCGCTAGAACACAAAGATGGTGTCAACAGAACTCTTCACCACATGGTGCTGTGAAAGTGTGACAACCAATACAGAGTCCAAGGACAAGGAGCACAAACATCTCAGAGGAACACTGAAAGAGTGTCAGAAAAACTCAGGAGGATTTTCAACAAACACCACATCCCTAGGAGTATACAACAAACACCACATCCCTAGTAACTAGTATACCTGAAGGATCCAACACCAAAGGAAAAAGAAAGCAATGTGGTATATTCAGTACAGTGTAGTGAGGAGCATGGGCGTCCACAGAAGGGGGCAAGAGGGGGCACTTGCCCCCCCCTGGAAAAGTAGCAAAAAAAACATAAACCTTACTCCGTTTCTGCACTTTCCCCATAAGCCCGTTTTTGCTGTGCTCCGATTGGATCTTTCTTCTTGTCGATTCACCAATCAGAGCACAGCTTCCTTGACAGACAGTAAAATTGACCAATCAGAGCACAGATGCACACAGGGATCGGGAGATTTTGCAAACTGGAAACAGAAATAAAGACTGAAAAGATGAATCTGCCCCTGTAACTTTACCTGAGAACCAACTAATCTATCCCCTACCCTAACACATGGAGGGTAAGTTAACTCTTTCCCTCTGAAAAAGCTCATTGTGTGTTTATATATTTGTTGTTGTTTTTTGCACTTACTATTTTTTTTTTTTTTTTGTCATTGTTTTGTTCATTTATAGTAAGTTACAGTGGGGCCAATGTTGTGTATCAGTGCCAGTGTTATAGTGCCAGGGCCTGAATATCTGCCATCTGTACCCACTGCTCCTCACTGCATATAATGTGCTGGGTTTGTAAATACAGACTGCGTCTCACTGTATATAATGGGGAGTCAGTACCCACTGCCTTTCTTGCTATAAAACTAACATAAACACATCTAAAGGGGTGGTTCACTTCCTTTAGTATGTTATAAAAAGACCTATTCCTAGCAACTTTGCAATTGGTCTTCCTAATTAATTTTTTTGAATAATTTGCCTTTCTCTTCTGCCTCTATACAGATTTCAAATGGGTGCCAAAAAATATTGCTCTGCGAGGCTACAATTTTATTATTATTATAATTTTGTATTACTTATTTTTCCAAGTAGGCCCCTTAACTATTCATATTCCCATCTCTTGTTTAAATCACTACCTGGTTGCTAGGGTAAATAAGACCCTAGCAACCAGATAGCTGCTGAAATACCAAATGGAGAGCTGCTGAACAAAAAGCTAAATAACTGAAAAACCATTAAAAATAAAAGTGAATTCGAATGCGAACTACCCCTTTAAGCTAACTGATCACAAACACAAATGTTTGCAGATCCCCTAACAGAAGTGCGCGTATGAATACTTTTACTACTAATACTAAACATTTTAGGGTAAAAAAAAAAAGCACCCCCACCCGCACTTTTGTACAGTATCCCTGGGAGTCAGTGGGAACGGCAAGAGGTAGTTGGGAGGTTAACTTTTTACGTCAGCAGTGAATCCACTAAGTGTCACATTAGCTGTAGGTCAGTCTGTGTATGGGCCATATTTAGCCTCCCCTAGTATCATCCTGCAAAAAAAAAAAAAATATATATATATTTATCTGTTGCAGGATGATGCTAGCTTACTTGCCCCCCCTTGGAAAATTTTCTGCGGACGCCCATGGTGAGGAGTGCACAGACCTATATATTGGTGAGACAAAGGAACTGCTGAACAAGCGAACGGCTCAGCATAGGAGGGCGAACAATACAGGGCAAGACTGTATTTTAGGCTGTATTTCTACACCTAAAAAACGAAACATCCATTCATGCAACTTTTACAGGTAACACCTGTGTCTATAAGTTGCATGATACCTTGGTATTCCTATCACAGTAACCCCACAGCATTTACACCTCTGTGAGTTTCAGGAATCACCTCTCTGAAGAGTTAAAATGTGCCATTGTGATTGGATTAGTGAAATAGTTCATATGCTGAGGACTTCCCATACCAGTCAGTTGAACGAAGAAGCTGCTCGGATGAGTAGTGAAACATCTTCAATGATTACTTAGCAATTCCAGTTGCTTTACAATTATTTATACTAGATATACCATGACCTGGATGAATTAAATTCTTTATAGATACATCTCATAAAATTATTTAGAAATAGGCAACAATTGAAATGGTCACAAAAGATACTAGCTGAAAATAAACATTTGTGGTAAAACAGGCTTTTACTCATAAATGCAATGGCAAATTGTGATTAAAAAAACTGATACACTTTTTTTAAATACAGAGCTCCCATTATCTAAAAGTTGAGTAGTAGAACTTCATAACATGGTTACTAAGCAATTCTTTGTTTTTATGCTTAAAACCAGTAGGCTTAGGACTAAAAGGATGAAATGTAAATGTCATGCAAAGTGTCTTTATGTAGAGGTGTTTATTCATACTGAATGAAATGTAAGTAAGCTTAGGTAATTGCATTATTACCCAGATACTATAATTTGGAATAAGGTAATTGAAGTAGTCGGTTGATGTTCTATAAGATACATTACCCATACAACATAATAAGTAACAGTTTATTTATAGATGGGAGGTTCAATGAAAAGATACCTGTCATTTTGATTAATGGCTATTCACTAGAACTGGTAGTGTGGATTAGTATTAGTCCGTATTGAATCAAACTCCGAGAGACTTGGGGAAGCCGCAATGTGGTGATGTTTTTTTTTTTACATGCTGTCCTGCTTCTTTTGTGTATATGTTGCTGGCATTTACGCAGGACAAACAATAGCTGAAGTTGCTGTTACATTATAATGTTTAAAGGGGAAGTCAATAAAAAGGAAGTCTTTTCTTTTCCCAAACTTTTTGCTGTAGGTAGTAGAGATCCTTAAAGTATTGAAAACCGTCTGCAATGGAATGAGAAGCTTCATTTAAAGGTTACTGCAATGGTAGCATAGCATTGATTAATATATCATTTGCTTTTCCTTGCAATGCACCTTTTTATCAATTTTGGCGAAAGTCTATTCATTGGCTGCAATACAGGGTTTAGAAATGGAAGACCCCGTGTAATGGTTTAGGTAGAAAAAAAAGCACAACATTTTTATTTTTATAAATCATTTTCAGGGGAGGATACAGTACAGGTATCGGACCTCTAATCCGGAAACCCATTATCCAGAAAGTTCAGAATTACGGAAAGGCCAGCTCCCATAGACTCCATTTTAATCAAATAATTCACATTTTTAAAAACTACAGGTATACTATATAAAACAGTACCTTGTACTTTATCCCAATTAAGATATAATTAATCCTTATTGGAGCCAGAACAATCCTATTGGGTTTAATTACTGTTTAAATCATTTAATTAGCAGACTTAAGGTAGGAGATCCGAATTACGGAAAAAGACCCCTTATCCGGAAAACCCCAGGTCCCGAGCATTCTGGATAATGGGTCCCATACCTGTATATCAGCATTTAAACTGTAGCCCAATCATTTTTTTTCTGTTTTGACCAACATATATAATAATGATTATTTATGTGTTAGTTGGGATGAAGCACATGGTACAATTTATTGTTGTTTTAAAAAACGTGAATAGTTTGAGTAAATTAGAGTTTATGGGAGATGCCCTTCCCATAATTTGAAGCTTTCTGGATAATGTATTTCTGTATAACGGATCCCATACCTGTATAAACAAATGTGAACCAAGGGCAATACATTTCCTGCTGAATAGCATTACAAAATGTCAAAACATTATGAACTTCTACTAAAAGAACAAACTTGAACGAGCACAGACTGCTTCATTACAACAACCAAACCCCTGCTGATTGCACTGGGCAAGTTCCTTGGATATGAAGAAAGAGATGGACAAAGAAACCTTACTTCTAAATACACCTGAGTGTGATAATCATGGGTCAGAGTCATCAGGAGGCACTTCCTAATGATACTAATGAAACTCTCCTGTAACATAGCCCTAAATGTGTTTATGTGTAGCATAGACAGTTAAATCATTTAGCTGTGTAAACAATGGGATACACTTAGAAACCTAGAACATCAGGACCATTGCTTCTAATAGGTTATAAGAAATGGGGTAATACGGTCACAAATCAACAATTTCCTAACAGCTTGTAAACACATATAAAGCTGATGAAAGTATCAATTGACACAAATTATCAGCACAATTTATTGTTAAATCCAAAATCATTGGTAACTTTTTAAGCATCATTACCATTCAGTAAAAAAATCCAGATCATTAATTAAAGTCCCCTTTATTACATTACCCTGACAAGTGTTAAAAATCTTAATTCACAAAAGTGATCCCTGCACATCTTATAATTACTGTACTTTTGACAAAACATAAAAAAGCAGGTCTCACAAGTAAATGCATTTTAGTCTTTGCTTTTTCTGGTCTAAGTGAAAACCTCCACTTTATTAGATTTGTTAAATGGATTGTAAGGTGCAACAGTAGTAACCATATTGGAGAGAGGAGCCTGGTGTCTGGCTGAAGCTGCAGCCTCACTTGACAGAGGTGAACTGAAACACATAGGGAGAGTAAAAATAAACATAAAGTCAGTATTTCCTAAAGCCACACTGGTTCAAAGACAAAACCAAAACAATAACAACCAATAACAATGCTTCCTCCCAACAGTCCACTGATATTTTAAAGGGGTGGGTCACCTTCAGGTTAACTTTTAGTATGTTTTACAATGGCCTATTCTTAGCAGCCTTTTAATTGGTCTTGGTTTTTTAATTTTGTATACGTTTTAAATTATTTGCCTTCTTCTGACTCTCTCCAGCTTTCAAATAGGAGTCACTGACCCTAGTAGCCAAAAAACTATTGCTCTGTGAGGCTCCAATTTTATGGTTATTGTTACTTTTTCTTATTTATCTTTCTATATAGGCCCTCCCCTATTCATATTCCTGTCTTTCTTTCAAATCACTGCCTTGTTGCTAGGTTAAACTTGAGAGCTGCTGAAAAAAAGCTAAATAATTAAAAAACCACAAATACAAAAAATCTGAAACATGTTGTGAAACTAATACATGTGAGCAGCTTAGTACTTGCTTCCTCCATATTTTTTTATTTTGAAGTTAATAAAGTGTTTGGAGAGACAGGGAAAATGTATCCTGTATTAAAAAAAAATTATATTTCTATTATTTTCAGGTCGTAGTCATCTATATGTTTACATATATCCTATTACATTGATACAGTAATTATTTGAATATATTATAAAAGTACCCTTTTGTGTGTTAAACTAGTTCTAATTACATTAGAATCTTATTACATAAAGATCTATGTGAATATTTTATACAAATTTTTTTACAAGATTTTATTAATTGGAAAAGCTTTGTACCAGAAAAAGGTTTAGTTATTTCATAATTAAAAATAAATCACTATTTGCTATCTTTACTATTGCTAGTTTATTGTATTTAATACTAGACATAATCGCCGCAGCTTTTGAATTTAGCAAAACTATATATCCAGCACATCAGAGGGTTAAAACTGAATTGTAAAAATCTCCTTTTAGAAATGCAATTCACACATACCCAATCATTTGTGTGTTTGCTGATGAAGGTGGAGACCGAAGATTAGAATTTGCCGGGTGGATAGCCATCCAATGAACCCTACCAGTGTATCCAGGGATGTTTGGAGAACTGAAAAAGAAAAGTAAATAGCATTAGAAGTGCTTAAAACAATGAAAGACAGGGGCCTTTTAAACTCAAGGTCAGGAGATGAAAAGGTTGCAGAGGAGCAAACCAATAAATCTGCAGACTCAATGCTAATTATTCATTTGCTAAATTCTATACTTTAAGACTGTCAGTTATAGTTTAATGTACTGTAACAAACAGAGTAAGCTGAAATAATACATTGTAATGTTTTTGGCTGTTGTGTACATTGCATTATCCTCACTATTTCATTACTTTTTGGGTTAAATTATGGCCACTATACATTGCCGCCTGTCTGAGCCATGAGTATGCCACTACTAATGTGCCAGGGCATTGCCATCTGTCTGAGCCAATAGTATGCCACTTAATGTGAACACTATATTCCTTCTTATGCTGTGATTATTTATACTATGGTCCCCAGTTTGTGGAACCTTTGCCATACAAAGCAATTCGTACTCCACTGCTCAGCACAGATAATTATTATAACTATACAGTTTTAAAAACACTTAGGGGCCCATTCATTAAACCATGATTTTTTGGTGGTTAAAATCACGATAATTTCTGATGTTCGAAAATGTCATGAAAATTCTTTTATCGGTCGTATTTGACCACTTCCTTTTTTTTCCTTTTCTGTTTCTTCTTTTTCTTGGCCATTGGGGTAATATGATTTTATCTACCATTTGGACACTCAATTTTGATGTACTTTATATGCACTTCTTTGAATATACTCATTGTTATTTTACCTACTCAAATCTCCCTTTGATCATCAGCTTAATGATATATTTACAGCTCCTCCCTCACAGAAAAAAAAATGCAAACAAGATAATGGGTCACCCACAACCTGCCTGGCTACCTCTAGCACTGGCTCCCCGAGGTCTGTTTCCCCAGTGGTTGTGCCATTGAGCTAAAGGTAGCCATACAGATTTCAGTTGCTGATTCGGGTCCTTAAAGGAGAAGGAAAGGGTGTAAAGTGCGACCCCCTAAACAGAAAGGCCTCATGTCCCTGTAGCAGATCGCTTACTTTTTTTCCTGGATATCCTGTATATTGCCTGCAGTCTCTGATTTTCCTAAACGCTATATTTCTTCTATCGCGGTCGCCATGTTGGATATTTAAATCATTCCAACTTGGCACCGCGTAAGTTACAGCGCATGAGCGAACCTTCTCCCTCCCCTAGACACAACGTGACCTACTCTACCCGAGCTCTCCTGCTTTGTGAGATGGAAAGCGCGCTCACAGTCTATGTTAAATGCTTCCTGAGTAGCTGGTAGCTGTGTCCATGCAGGAGCGATGCCTTCTGGGAATCTTCTTTCCACAGCTCAGCGTTTTTTTCTTCCTGTTTGGCTTCTGATCTTCTGAACGATTGAAATATGGGGAGACTTAAGGGCACAACTGAAGGTATGCCTGCAGCTTGAGATTAACTCTTTACTAGCCTTTCGTTCTCTTTTAAGACCAATTTGGCAACTTATCTATCAGTGTATGGGCACCCCCGATGGCCCTACCCTACCAAAAATTGACCAGATCTCAATTGGGCAGGTTTGATTTTCTTGTTGGATCAGGGACTGCATTGGCTTATTGATCCTCAGTCCAAGGGCCCAATATATATATATGTTGCACTCTAGTCAAGTTGTCATTGTACAGAAATATTTGGGATTCTAGTATTTTCCCTGATTTTTCTCATCTCTTTTCTAATGAGAAATTCCATTTCTGAATTTGCTGTTTTGTGACATTGTAGCAGTTTTTAAACTGTGGTCATACTGCCAACCAAGGCATTATTTTTTTCATAGGAAGATTTCATTGATTTTCCAATACACAACAAAAGAACAAGAAACAATGTGGGGGTGGAATTATATACATGTTCTGAATGGTGCCTAGACAAAAGCTATGACATGTAGTACTCATAAACCAAAAGGTTGCCCTTTCACATGCTTCTATACCCTGTTACATTTTGTCCCAAATACAGAACATTCATAGCGCAATGAGCTTAGTCCAGGTGCTGACCCTGTACAGATGATGTACATCATCCCTACCACTTCCTCCCACTTAAGCATGAGGGGGGTGGGGGTGATACTGGGTTCCATCCACGTTTATGCAAAAGTTTCCTAGCATAAAATAATAAGGTCCTATTAACATTTTGCTATCTAGATCTGAGTCTTCTGGGAGTTTTTGGCTAGGCATTATGTGTATATTTAAATTGTATTAGCTAGCAAAAGAAACACATCCTCTGATGTGTATATGTAGAGTTACATAAATAAAATATACATACAAGTTAATCCTAGTATCTCAACCATCCACTTTATAACTCTATATTGGACATGATCTGTTTGCATTCACCTGTGGTACTATAAACATGGCAAAATAAAAGTGAAACAGGGGCGCCCAGACCTTGGTCTGAACAGGGTTAGGGATAAAGTGTTAAAGGACATGTCAACCCCAAAAATATTGTTTTGCCTAATAAAATAAAACATAATTCTAAGCAACTTTCCAATATCAATTTATTAAAAATTATTAGTGCTTTAAAAGTTATTTGTAAATGTAATTGCCATAGAAAGCAGCATTTGCTGAACTCCTGGTTGTTACTTTTCAAACAATGTTGCAAGTGCCAGGCTCCTCCAGCAAGTCAGGTCTGTAAAATCTGCAGCTGTTTGTTACATTGTTTTAAACGCCAGAGCCACCAGGGCAGAGAATAGAAAAGACAGGCAGACACTGCTTTTAATAGCAGTTATATATACAAATAACTCAAAAACCAATACAAATATGTAATGAATATATAATGCAAAGTTGCCTAGAATTAAGTTTTCTTTTATTAGGAAAAACATTTTTTGGGGGTAGACATGTCCTTTAATGGCTGATAAAATGGACCCATTAACATCAGTTCAAGTTTAGGGTATATTTGAGCCTGTTTGTCAGACTGTGTGTCCTAAAATCACTTGTATTATAAAGCAGTGCATGTCTCATACAGAAATGCATTACATACAGTTTTGACCACTACTGTTTTCCCACATGAGCACAGAGGCTGTCAAAACTCACCATGGGCCATAATAATACAATTTCTTTCTTGCTGAAGTGGATGCAGTGTTTCACTAGAATGCTATTTATAGACTTTCTCAAGTGCCTGAGATGATGACTGGTATAGAATGTCAGCTTAACGACATCTTGTGGCTGACTGGAGAAACTACAACACAGGCTAGCTTTTTCTCATATTTACTTTTATAGTTTCTAAATCAGTGAAGTGATGGAACACCCTTATACCTAGGCATCTACTACAGAGTGTGCTTGATGGCATCCTCCCAGCAGAACAGGTAAATGTGAATTTCTCCTCTCCTCTGAATGAAAGGTCTCCAGATAAGCAGGGTCGGACTGAGAGGTGCAGGGCCCACCGGGGCTCCCGCCCCAGGGGCCCTGGGGCATCCCCCCGCCAGCCATGTCCTCTACCCCCCCCAGCCCAGGGGCCCCCCTAACTCCCCCGCAGGGCCCCCACCCGACGTCCTCCCCGAGCGCATATAAATTGAACGCGGCCCAGTCCGACCCTGCAGATAAGGGTTTTATCTGTAGTTTGGATAACTAAACCTAAGTTTAATAAATAACATTTAATACATTTAAATAAACCCAACAGGATTATTTCACCACTAATAGATTATCGAATAATCCATACTTACATAATCCTTTTTCAAAACATTTCACTGAATGAGATCATCTGCACATAATTTTAGCACTAGTACCTAACTTCTAAACTGAATAACTGGCTTCACCAGTCAGGACTATCTTCTAAAACAAAATGTGAAGTAATTGTGGGAACTGACCATCACATTTGACTTGTTATCTAGCCTGCTATAAGGTTTTAATCCCTACATTCTTGTTATTTTTTCACCAGTATTCATTTGGGCTAAATATGGGTTAAGAGAAAAGAAAGTACTTTCCATTAAGTTCAGATATAGCGATGAGTGAAATTTTCAGCAGGCACGTATCCACAAGAGTTTCCATGTTTCGCCATTGCCGGACTTTTTCACAAAACTGCCACAAAAATTCACAGTGGAAAAAATGAGAGTCGGATTTCTCAAATTTTTCAGTTTCAGGACAGATTTGCTCATCACTATTTAGATATTAATATAAATGCTAAGTAACACTTACTATGCACTTTTGTAGTAATGAGGTTGTTGCGTTCGAACTTTGGTAAAAGGAGTATACTCAGCACTGGGATTGTCAATATCTTCTGAATTTCGAGAGCCTGTACAGCCTCTGTGTAGAGAATCAACATAAATTATTAGTATGTATTAATTGATTAAATACTGATGTTAATGAATAAATTACAATTCATAATCATGTATTTGTTTCCTTGCTGTTGTACTACTTCATAATCCATATCTCAACCATAAGTATGAGGCTGAATTGTATTGTGAATTTTGCTAAATATTTTTAAAAAGATTTGCTGAATATTTTTTAAAAAATTTAGATGAATTCAATTTAAAGGGGCATTGTTTGCCGTAGTTTATATTCATTTATATGATTATACTGAGACAAAAATGTAAGGAAGTCATATATAGCTGTGCGTATGCAAAGAATACACAAACACTTTAAACTGCAATGTGGGGGAGGGTGTGCAGGGCTGTTTTTTTAGCTTGTAATAAGAATTTAGTTAATAATTTCTTAGTTAAAAAAAGCTATACTACTTACGTGTAGTTAGGAATTTGGTCCATACGGGGGAATCTTGACATACTACATTAAGAAACAAACATAAGAAAACAAAATTCTAAATGAATAATGAAATATCATTAAAGGACATGTAAAGCCCACATTTTCCTACCATGTACAGTATATACGTTGGGCATATCTCCCCCACCCAAATGGCATAATTTGTATTGCATATATCCCCCCTGTCTGCAAGCGCCATCACAGTTTCCTAAAACAATTAACAGCTTTCAACAGACCATTTTCTCTTTTACACATCTTCAGTGAAATTTGCATCTGAAAACAGCACATGCACTGTAAAGTTCATGCAGCCTTACACAGGCTAAACATACTTTGATAAAAAGTTCTGCTTTGGTTAAGCACTGTAATGGTTAAGCTGAGCTTAGGAAAGAAGGATAGAAGAAAAAAATAGGAGCAGCCAGCTAGAGTTTCTGTGGAAACCAGAAATGCCATCTCTTCACTGGCTATTAGACTGGAGGGTGTGTTTAGTAATCTGAGCTGAGAAGAACTGAGCATGCCCAGGAGCCAACAGCTAAAGTAAATTCCTGAGGGAGGGGGTTGAGTGGGTTAGAGAAAGAGAAGGAATCATAAGTGATTAAGGGGATGCTGCAGTCTTACTATTAACCTTTGATTCAGTACAATGAGAAAAGGTTATTTTATAGTTTTTCACATGAAAACTTATCGCGAGATCCTTTAAGAGCAATGACACATGGGGATATTTGTAGCCAGTGTTCAATAATCGCTACAGCTGGCTACAAATCTCCCTCAAAATGCCTTGTTCTTTGGGAAAATCTGTAATTGAATTAGGGAATAATATTCATAATGTCAGTTTTTACCCAGTTACCGCTAATACAGAGGTAAAAGTTATTTCAGTTTAAAATCTGGTCTGGTATGTTAACAACATAACACCCTGTTTCAGTAAAACCCACAAGTCAGTTTATTTGCCCATTCAATTAGTACAATTGTTTCACATATATCATTCTGCTAATTCTAGTTTTAGCGCTAAAATTGTATGTCACTGTCTGTAATGTAAATCACTACAGATAAATTACACAGATCAGAGACAGTTTCTGAGGCAAGTTTGCTCAAATTGCTGTAATTTAGACACAACAATGATACAGCATTTTGGGAGTTTTGATGTCTGTCATTTAACACAGACGGGAAAATGCCCTGTGTGTCATTGCCCTTTCTGCATCAAGAGTTTGAACTTCCTACCCTTAATTGTATTAGCACAGATAAATGTCTTCACAGCCTCAATCAATATTTAAGGGAATATTGCTTTTGTGCAATGTACTCCTTTTGTGTATTGTATTTCTTCCCTGTATTTCCATATACAGTGGAAAGTTCCTCAACTGTTGTGAATCAGAATGTTTTATGGTCCAAACATGGTCCTTTTGTATGTAAAACTTAAATTATTTCAATACTGGTCACATTTGTGAATTGGTAAATAGATAGTAAATGTGTGTTTTCATTAAATATTACTAATTATTTTATTTTCATAATTTATTATAATTGCCATATGTAAAATCTGACTCTTTCAGAAATAGATTTCACCATCAGAATATTATTTAGTCAGACTTTTGTAAATGCACTCATCAAATATTGACAGAACTCATATGACTAATCTGCAGATGAAATAAATCCAAATCATTGTAAATAAGTAACAAATCTTAACAGGTTCAAGAGAATTAGGATGCACAGCTTTAGCATGTCTATTTACCGTTCACATGGATTTTACACAACGTCACAAGATTTTTTATCTATTGGCTGTCAAAAAACTGAGAGAACTTTTTACTTTAACCCCCTGACTCTAATAAAATGGTTCTGATGCCAATATTTAATTTAAGATATCTTCAGTGTAAAAAGCAGTCAGACACAGGCAAGTAAACAGGTCCCACATTAGGGGCTATACACATGTACACCATTATACTGTACTGCCCAAACGGAACAACCTGAATTTGAAGACGTGGTGTAGAGAAGTGTCTGTCAGAATTGATTATCCTTTTATCCACTCAGAATTATCAAACTGAATGTTCCCCAACTGACCATACATGCCCAGATGGGCAAGCAGTACAGTTGAAATCAGCCAAACTGCCCGATCAAATCTGAGCACTTATAGTCATCTTAATTTGTAGGTTGATTTTGTGATTCCTTCTTCTCTAGAAATAAGAGGAGAAAGAAAGGCAAAGTCACTTGGGGGTGCCAAAATGTTAGGCACCCCCAAGTGACTTAAAAAGCCTACCTTTTACCCCGGCCCGGAGTAGTTGCAGCGCTTCCTTCTTCCACTTTCTCGTGTGCGCGCATTTTGGGAAAAGGAAGCAGGAAGTGCTGGTGCTGTTTTCTCCCAACAGGGGCACCAGCCCAGGGTACAAGGTAAGCAATTAAAGTCACTTGGGAGTGCCTAACATTTTGGCACCCCCAAGTGACTTTGCCTTTCCTTCTCCTTTAAATTCTGTGTTTATAATAATTTCTGTTTCTGGCTCAGTTTGTAAGGCCATTGTACAAGTTTATGTCATTTGCTGTAATCCTTAACCACCTGTCTGCCTGAAACCCCTCGGCAGGCTCTCCCCATAGTACTCAGGAAAATTAATCTCTGGGTTACTTCTAAGCCCTATCCCAAGTGTATTCGTTCTTTTCCTATCACTGGAATCATCAGTGGCATAACTATGGATGGGATATGCCACAGGTATGAATAAAAAGAGAGAAAAACAAAATAGAAAAGACATGTGAGCAAAGGTACAAAAAGAGAAGAGAGCAGCAGAAAGTGATTAACTTAAACAGCCACCAGTTCATTCAAGTTTAATGCTATTTCCAGTCACGTGTGACTGTGGCTATTTTACTGCACTGGCTGTAAAAATGATGCTTGAAGTCAATGTCATTACATATATTTTTTCAGATGTTAGCAGTTGTGCTAAATTAACATATATCTGCATGAGGCTTAAAGGGTTATGTTTCAACTTCTATTACATTTTATGATCAAAATATTGTCCTTCTTTCTGCCTTAATTACAGGAATTAAAGATTGCATGCAATAAACCAGCCAGGAGCTGTATAAATTATAATAAAACTGTGATAGAATGGTTGGCATATAGACCTAACAAAGAACATATATAGAAATAGCATATTTTCCATTTTACACTATATATTTTACTGTATTTTAAATACAGCTTAAATGTATGATAGTGTAAAATGTCTGGCAAATATCATAAGTGAAAATAACATATATTGCTACTGTCTGCAAATAAGAAACTGATACTCACAAGGTATTTGGTCTAGTTCCTGTATAGGTCCTCCTTGTTTGGAATCTGTCCCATAGTCTCCCATTTACCTAAAATGTTATGAAAGAATAACAAAATGGTTGGTAATTATGTAGTAAATATGGAACAACCACTAATATAATAGATAGTGCTTGTGCAGTATGTTCATTAAAGGGAACATTTGATGAGCTCATTTAGGAGGGTTTATATAAAAAATTGCATAAACACTGCACTGCAATAAATATATATTTATTTATTTTTACACAGACATACTTGATTGCTCAATTGGGAGGAGTCTTCCTTGACTAGCACAATTTTCATGGCCCCTTTTAAGTTTCCAGAGTCATCTAACCATCCATCCTCACCTTGTTCCATGTTGAAGTGAAGGATTTTGGGACTTAAAGTCCTTTTGCTTTTTGGAAAATATGTTCAGTGCCTACAATGGAAGCAGAGGAACTTCAAGCCACAGAAATGTCACTTCAATATGAAAAAGGTAACAGAGGGCTTAAATGACTGTCATGCATCCCATGGGGTGAAAAAATGGCACTTCAATTGTTGTGCTCAAGCAATTCTCTACCTCGGGAGAGTGGAAGAAATTCATAAAGTATACAAAAGAAGTGCAATATGCTATTGGTTTTGCAATAGCGTGAAGTAAACAAATAGTAATGTGTAATTACTTATGTACTTATGCACACTTTTAAGCAGAAATTAAAGCTGCCATATTTGAAATATATGTTTATGAGGCTTTGCTTCAGATCTGTTTTGTTTGCATCTGTGAAACATTTAAAGAAAACATATCAAAATGGCATTATCCTCTGATCCTAGACTAAGGAACAATTCATTTGCAGTCCCTGGAACATATAACAAGACAAGGTATCCTCTAATTTTACCCACTTGTCTACTTACACAAGGATGCCAGGAATAATTCATTACATTTTCTAGCAGACAGTGAAGATAAAAAGTACAATATTTCTCTACTCTGTCTGGTAAAAATTATGTTTGATGCCAATCTTATTTTTTTAAGATTTTCATTTCTCATTTTGTAGAACAAAAATTGACAACACAAAACAATGAGACAGGACAAATGCTGGAGATCATTATGGCAAAACAATTCTACTTGGTGTATTTAATGTTTGAATTATTTTTAAGTATGTAGATCCAAATTAAGGAATTTTGGATTATTTGAAAAAAAAACTGTATTCTGGATAACAGGTCCAGTACCTGTTATCCAGGTCCAGTCACTTAGATTGTAAGCTATACGGGGCAGGGACCTCCTTCCTACTGTGTCTAATACCACATGGCACTTTCCCTGTGCATTTATATATATTTATTGTAACACTTGTCCTCCCTGTGTGTAGTTTTGTAAGATTGTACAGCGCTGCGTACCCTTGTGGTGCTTTATAAATAAAGTTATACATACATACATACCTGTAGTTAATATAATTACATAGTTACATAGGGTTGAAAAAAGACCAGAGTCCATCAAGTTCAACCCTTCCAAGTAAACCCAGCACACACAACCTATACTTACCAATCTATACACTCACATACATAAACTATATATTAATACTAACTGTAGATATTAGTAACACAATAGCCTTGGATACTATGCTTGTTCAAGAACTCATCCAGGCCCCTCTTAAAGGCATTGACTATGATAAATGACACCATAAGTAAAGCTATGTTGAACAGAGCATATGTTTTAAAATAAGTTATCTTTAAATGCTGTAGGGCTGAAGGCTGTAAAGATTGATTAAAGAAGTTATTAGTTTACCAAATTGGGGTTCTGGGTAGGCCTCCAATCAAGATCCCCAAACTTTCTCAAACGTTCGGGGACAATCCATTGTCATTTTTGTCAGTTTTATTACCAGGAGTTTACCATTTATTAGCTCCAACCATTGTGCTACCATTGGTGTTAGTGGGGTCAACCATTTGAAGGCTATATATTTTGTGGAATAAAATAAAAGGGATCTTAGAATGCATCTATTTTTATTCAGAGGAGTTAAAATGTTCACTTGTCCCATAAGCACACTTCTGGGGACAAGATACTGTAAAGCAAAACCTGGCTAGCAAGCAGTTCTGCAATCTTTACCCCAGATTCCTGTGCTAATTTTATTAACAAGGAAAACAGTAAAAAGATAAAGGCTGACATGTATCCAAAAAAGTTGGCAAACTGGCAGTCCACCTGCCCATGACCCTTTAGCATGCAGCAGGAACAAACAGAATAAATACATAAATGAGCACACACAGAATTACTTTTGTCATGACTTTTGTTAATTTTAAATTCTGAACTGGAAGGTGGTTAAATGGTATGTCTGTAAATATTAATAGGAAAAAAATATTCAATTATACAGTTTAAAGGGCAAGCAAAGCCCAGATTTCTGTAGGTAAGCTAAACTTTATATGTATTTCAAATTCTATCACTGGTGTAAATGCAAATCAGTACAGAAGCTAATTGCTGTCATTTACACACAGTAAAAGTGGCCATACATTGCCAAATTAGCGGATCTTCTTCTGACATGCCCACCTAATGTGAGTGATATCAGGCTAAACGTTTGAATTAAAACGGTGGGTATATGAGCTGTCGGACCATGGACCACATCAACAAGCCAATGTGGTCCCTAATCCAACAGGAAAATCAAACCAGCTTGATTGAGATCTGGCCAATTTTAGGCCAGATATTAGTCGGTAGGCCAGTCGGGGGTGCCCATACAGGGGCAGATAAGCTGCTGAATCAGTTTGAAGGACCAAAATCGGCAGCTGAAATCTGCCCGTGTATTGGCGACCTTAAAGGAGATGTCAACCCTAATTTTAATTTCACTTCTAATGGCATAAGTGCCCCTCCCTCAATCTCCTCCTACAGCCTGCACCACCGCATTCTTTTCTGCTCCGTTTTGCGTGTCACCCGGTGGCCATTTTGCCGGGTGACGTCATTGAGAGCGCGCGCCTGACGTCTTCAAGGATTTTTTTTTTCAAGCTTCTGCTTTTTTAAACAAAGCTGTACAGACAGCTTTTTCCTTAAAATGAAACTGTTAGGGCATTAAACAATAAAATTAAACAGGAATGAAGTGTACATTGCTTAAGTATTTCAGCAAACACTGTTTAAGCTTGCAAGAGTCACTTATAAAATACCTGCAGATCAGAATCAGCGGTGAAAAGGTTAAACTTTCCTGCCTGCAGTCAGATGAACTTGGTCCAAGAGAGGGAGCAGAGAGCTCTTGTTTACAAAGGCAGAGTTAGTATAGCAATTGCCTATGAGATCGGCTCATTGGAGGATTGACTGTGGGCGTGGTTAAAGAGTTCAATTGTCTGCTGTGTAGAGAAGAGATTCATCTCAAGTGAGCATGCTCATTAAAATGGTTTGGAACTGGGCATGTGCACCACGCCAGGCAGACAAGGAGATTCTGAAGGGAGGGGGGAGAGGGAGTTACCCAGCTCTGCAGTGAGAGAAACTCCAAGGGATCGCTGCAGCTTCAGTGTTTGCTTCTGAGGGACAGGAGTGGCAGGTATTTAAACAGTGCTGTGAGGCTTTTCTCTGCTAAAATTTTTGGTTGGGGGGTTGATGTCCTTTAAGTAAAATTACACTCACATCAATGTCATCCAAAATCGTTATTTTTTATTGCCTGATATACAACATAAATAACAAAATGATTTATCACAATGAAAGAAGTATGATGAATAAAATGAACGTACTTGCCAAGGCTCTGGGTGAAACTCAGATTTCATGGGTGTAAAGCTTGCCGAGGCAGACCTGGACTTCATTTTTACTGCAGATTCAGGAGGAGAAAGCTTTGCCGGTAACTTACTGTCCCAAGGTACTTCTTCATAGGCACTAGTAAATAAAGTTAGGTTTTGCTCTAAATGATCTAAGGATAAAATATTATATAGTATTTCCATCTTGAATATTATAAAAATGTGTAATGAAAAAAGAATACCATAACATAGACCATCAAATTCCAAAGGCCTTCTCCACTATCAACAATCTAGAAACTGCAAGTTCTCTGAGAAAGTTATAACAACATATCATTAATAGCATGGCTTCCCAAAACCTAACAGACAGAAACACCCCTCTTCATGAAATGCATCTTCATTTGCTAAATATGCAAACATCTCAAAGAAAATGTTTTTTGGTACTGTACAACTCCTTAGTGCTCATTCAAACAGCTCTTCTTCCAGAGCCTAGCTCCCCTTGAGTTCCTCATTTAAAAATGCATAATACACTGGCAGAAGTTTCAAAATGCTTAAATGATGAACTGATCTACAGTATATGCATTTGTGGTGCCATAAAAATATTTTTAGACTTTTTGTGTTGCATCATAGGTATATATAATAATTATTATATACAATAATAACACACAGAAATCCCTACACCAGTAGATAAACACTGTAGGACAAAATACCACTGGGACTGAACTCCCCACCTGTCAATATGTGCAAGTGCAAGGAATGGCATTAGTTGTAAGTACTGATCTGCACAACGACTGCTGCAGAGGTTGGAGGGCAGCAACAGTGCTTAATAAATAAAGCTTTTAATTTATAAAGATGTAAATGGCTGACCCTGCTCTTCCCTTTTTTCTCGCTTAGACGGGCAATTGTGATGGGTCAAAGCCTTTTACTTTACCTCGCCATTATTCCAACACTGGGCACTTTCTTTTACAACAGGTAAGGAAGGGCAGGGATCTACTCAGAGGTGCAACAATAGCTTTACTGTGTGGTCCTGGGAAGGAAAGGCAGTGGGCCGATTGCAGATCAAACACCCTCACATTGCAAGTCATGTTCCTGAGTTTTTCTCAGCCTGGGCGCACACTGGAAGATACCATTGCAGCCCAGAGCCAGGTACATATCTCAGCCTGGTTACAGACTGGAAGATACCATTGCAGCACAGAGACAGTTACATCTCTCAGCCTGGGCGCACACTGGAAGATACCATTGCAGCCCAGAGCCAGGTACATATCTCAGCCTGGGCACAGACTGGAAGATACCATTGCAGCGCAGAGACACTTACATATCTCAGTCTGGTCACAGACTGGAAAATACCATTGCAGCCCATAGCCAGGTACATATCTCAGCCTGGGCACAGGCTGGAAGATACCATTGCAGCACAAAGCTAAGTATGTATCTCAACCTGGGCGCAGGCTGGAAGATACCACTGCAGCCCAGACCCAGTTACAAATCTCAGCCTGGGCACAGACTGGAAGATACCATTGTAGCGCAGTGACAGTTACCTCTCTCAGCCTGGGCACACACTGGAAGATACCATTGCAGCCAAGAGCCAGGTACATATCTCACCCTGGCCACAGACTGGAAGATACCACTGCAGCCCAGACCCAGGTACATATCTCAGCCTGGGCACAGACTGGATGATACCATTGCAGCCCAGAGCTATGTACATAGCTCAGCCTGGGAACAGACTGAAAGATACCATTGCAGCACAGAGACAGTTACATCTCTCAGCCTGGGCACAGACTGGAAAATACCATTGCAGCCCATAGCCAGGTACATATTTCAGGCTAGAAGATACCATTGCAGCACAGAGCTAAGTATATATCTGAACCTGGGCGCAGGCTGGAAGATACCATTGCAGCACAGAAACACTTACATATCTCAGCCTGGTCACAGACTGGAAGATACCATTGCAGCCCAGAGCCAGGTACATATTTCAGGCTAGAAGATACCATTGCAGCACAGAGCTAGGTATATACAGTGGAGGAAATAATTATTTGACCCCTCACTGATTTTGTAAGTTTGTCCAATGACAAAGAAATGAAAAGTCTCAGAACAGTATCATTTCAATGGTAGGTTTATTTTAACAGTGGCAGATAGCACATCAAAAGGAAAATCGAAAAAATAACTTTAAATAAAAGATAGCAACTGATTTGCATTTCATTGAGTGAAATAAGTTTTTGAACCCTCTAACAAAAAAAGACTTAATACTTAGTGGAAAAACCCTTGTTTGCAAGCACAGAGGTCAAACGTTTCTTGTAATTGATGACCAAGTTTGCGCACATTTTAGGAGGAATGTTGGTCCACTCCTCTTTGCAGATCATCTCTAAATCCCTAAGGTTTCGAGGCTGTCTCTGTGCAACTCTGAGCTTGAGCTCCCTCCATAGGTTTTATATTGGATTAAGGTCCGGAGACTGACTAGGCCACTCCATGACCTTAATGTGCTTCTTCTTGAGCCACTCCTTTGTTGCCTTTGCTGTATGTTTTGGGTCATTGTCGTGCTGGAACACCCATCCACGACCCATTTTCAGTTTCCTGGCAGAGGGAAGGAGGTTGTCGTTCAGGATTTCACGATACATGGCTCCGTCCATTTTCCCGTTAATGCGAATAAGTTGTCCTGTGCCCTTAGCAGAAAAACACCCCCAAAGCAAAATGTTTCCACCCCCATGCTTGACGGTGGGGACGGTGTTTTGGGGGTCATAGGCAGCATTTTTCTTCCTCCAAACACAGCGAGTTGAGTTAATGCCAAAGAGCTCTATTTTGGTCTCATCAGACCACAGCACCTTCTCCCAGTCACTCACAGAATCATTCAGGTGTTCATTGGCAAACTTCAGACGGGCCTGCACATGTGCCTTCTTGAGCAGGGGGACCTTGCGAGCCCTGCAGGATTTTAATCCATTGCGGTGTAATGTGTTTCCAATGGTTTTCTTGGTGACTGTGGTCCCTGCTAATTTGAGGTCATTAACCAACTCCTCCCGTGTAGTTCTAGGATGCTTTTTCACCTTTCTCAGAATCATTGACACCCCACGAGGTGAGATCTTGCGTGGAGCCCCAGAGCGAGGTCGATTGATGGTCATTTTGTGCTCCTTCCATTTTCGAACAATCGCACCAACAGTTGTCACCTTCTCTCCCAGCTTCTTGCTAATGGTTTTGTAGCCCATTCCAGCCTTGTGCAGGTCTACAATTTTGTCTCTGACATCCTTGGACAGCTCTTTGGTCTTTCCCATGTTGGAGAGTTTGGAGTCTGCTTGATTGATTGATTCTGTGGACAGGTGTCTTTTATACAGGTGACTAGTTAAGACAGGTGTCCTTAATGAGGTTGACTAATTGAGTAGAAGTGTCTAACCACTCTGTGGGAGCCAGAACTCTTAATGGTTGGTAGGGGTTCAAAAACTTATTACACTCAATGAAATGCAAATCAGTTGCTATCTTTTATTTAAAGTTATTTTTTCGATTTTCCTTTTGATGTGCTATCTGCCACTGTTAAAATAAACCTACCATTGAAATGATACTGTTCTGAGACTTTTCATTTCTTTGTCATTGAACAAACTTACAAAATCAGTGAGGGGTCAAATAATTATTTCCTCCACTGTATCTGAACCTGAGACAGTTACATCTCTCGGCCTGGACACACACTGGAAGATACCTTTGCAGCACAGAGCTAGGTATATATCTCAACCTGGGCGCAGGCTGGAAGATACCATTGCAGCCCAGAGACAGGTACACATCTCAGCCTGAGCAAAGGCTGGAAGATACCATTGCAGCATAGAGACAGTTACATATCTCAGCCTGGGCACAGGCTTGAAGATACCATTGCAGCCCAGAGACAGGTACACATCTCAGCCTGGGCAAAGGCTGGAAGATACCATTGCAGCCTAGAGACAGTTACATACATCAGCCTGGGCACAGACTGGAAGATACCATTGCAATACAGAGACAGTTACAGCTCTCAGCCTGGGCACAGGCTGGAAGATACCACTGCAGCCCAGACCCAGGTACATATCTCAGCCTGGGCACAGACTGGAAGATACCATTGCAATACAGAGACAGTTACATCTCTCAGCCTGGGCACAGTCTGGAAGATACCACTGCAGCCCAGACCCAGGTACATATCTCAGCCTGGGCACACACTGGAAGATACCATTGCAGCCCAGAGCCAGGTACATATCTCAGCCTGGGCACAGACTGGAAAATACTATTGCAGCGCAGAGACACTTACATACCTCCCAACATTCGAAAAATAAAAAGAGGGACAAAAAGATTTAGCGTGCGTAGCGCGGCAATTTTTGGTCACGCCCACTTTTGTGGCCACACCCTAATTTCCACAGCCCGTTTTTTTCACAAAATACTCCTTTTATATAGTTGAAATGGTGGGATCAGATGCAAAATGTACTATATCCTCATACTGTACTACCTAAGGAAAACAATATAACAACTCCTACATATAAAATACAAATATAGAGAGAAGGAAGTCAGTTGTAAGTGAGTTATAACTATGTACCAGTTTTACCCCCCCCACAGTGACTCCAATGGCCCAATAGACAGTACCCCCATACACAGTGCCCCTTCAGACAGAGCCCCCAATTGCCCCCGTTGACAGTACCCCCCATACACAGTGCCCCCATAGACAGAGCCCCCAATTGCCCCATTAACAGTAGCCCCCATACACAGTGCCCCTATAGATAGAGCCCCCATTTGCCCCCATTGACAGTACCCCCCATACACAGAACCCCCAATTGCCCCCGTTAACAGTAGTCCCCATACACATTGCCCCCGTTGACAGTAGCCCCCATACAGTGCCCCTATAGACAGAGCCCCCAATTGCCCCCGTTGACAGTAGCCCCCATACACAGAGCCCCCAATTGCCCCCGTTGACAGTAGCCTCCATACACAGTGCCCCTATAGACAGAGCCCCCAATTGCCCCCGTTGACAGTAGCCCCCTACACACGCCGCTTCTTCTTCGGCTCTAACATCTCCTGCGGCAGCGTCAGGCCCTTTTATAAGGTTGCGCCCCGTGACGTCAGTGCGCACGGGGCGCAACCTTCTAAAAAGGCCTGTCGCCGCCGCTGAAGAAGTTAGAGCCACACTAGAAGGAGTCAGCGCATCCCGCTGTCCCAGAAATGCGGGACATTCCTTGAAAGATCCGGGACAGCGGGATGCGCTATAAAATCCGGGACAGTCCCGCAAAAAGCGGGACGGTTGGGGGTTATGCACTTACATATATCAGTCTGGTCACAGACTGGAAGATACCACTGCAGCCCAGAACCAGGTACATATCTCAGCCTGGGCACAGACTGGATGATACCATTGCAGCCCAGAGCTATGTTCATAGCTCAGCCTGGGCACAGACTGGAAGATACCATTGCAGCCCAGAGACAGATACATATCTCAGCCTAGTCAGAGACTGGAAGATACCATTGCAGCCCAGAGCCAGGTACATATATCAGTATTCTGATCATGTATTCTGTAAGATTGTACAGCGCTGCGTACCCTTGTGGCGCTTTATAAATAAAGTTATACCTATATACATACATATCTCAGCCTGGTCACAGACTGGAAGATACCATTGCAGCCCAGAGCCAGGTACATATCTCAGGCTGGAAGATACCATTGCAGCACAGAGCTAGGTATATATCTGAACCTGAGAAAGTTACATCTCTAAGCCTGGGCACACACTGGAAGATACCATTGCAGCCCAGTGCCAGGTACAAATCTCAGCCTGGTTATAGGCTGCAAGATACCATTGCAGCACAGAGCTAGATATATATCTCAACCTGGGCGCAGGCTGGAAGATACCATTGCAGCCTAGAGACAGTTACATATCTCAGCCTGGGCAGAGGCTGGAAGATACCACTGCAGCCCAGACCCAGGTACATATCTCAGCCTGGGCACAGACTGGAAGATACCATTGCAGCACAGAGACAGTTACATCTCTCAGCCTGGGCACAGGCTGGAAGATACCACTGCAGCCCAGACCCAGGTACATATCTCAGCCTGGGCACACACTGGAAGATACCATTGCAGCACAGAGCCAGGTACATATCTCAGTCTGGTCACAGACTACAAGATTCCACTGCAGCCCAGAACCAGGTACATATATCAGCCTGGGCACAGACTGGATGATACCATTGCAGCCCAGAGCTATGTACATAGATCAGCCTGGGCACAGACTGGAAGATACCATTGAAGCACAGAGACAGGTACATATCTCAGCCTAGTCACAGACTGGAAGATACCATTGCAGCCCAGAGCCAGGTACATACTGTATCTCAGCCTAGCAACAGGCTGGAAGATACCATTGCAAGACAGAGCTAGGTATATATCTCATCCTGGGAGCAAGCTGAAAGATACCATTGTAGCCCAGTGCCAGTTACATATTGTAGCCTAGGCAAAAGCTGGAAGATACCATTGCAGTCCAGAGGCAGTTACATACCTCAGCCTGGGCACAAGGTTGGAAGACACCACTGCAGCCCAGACTTAGGTACATATCTCAGCATGGGCACAGACTGGATGATACCATTGCAGCCCAGAGCTATGTACATATCTCAGCCTGGGCACAGACTGGAAGATACCATTGTAGCCCAAAGACAGGTATACATCTCAGCCTGGGCAAAGGCTGGAAAATACCATTGCAGCCTAGAGACAGTTACATATCTCAGCCTGGGCAACGACTGGTAGATACTATTGCATCCTAGACACAGTTATATATCATAGCCTGGTCACAGACTGGAAGATACCATTGCAGCTCAGAGACAGGTACAAATCCCAGCCTGGCCAAAGGCTGGAAGATACCATTGCAGCCTAGAGAAATTTACATATCTCAGCCTGAGCAAAGGCTGGAATATACCATTGCAGCCCAGAGACAGGTACACATCTCAGCCTGCGGGAAGGCTGGAAGATACCATTGCAGCCTAGACACAGTTACATATCTCAGCCTGGGCACAGGTTGGAAGATACCACTGCAGCCCAGACCCAGGTACATATCTCAGCCTGGGCACAGACTGGACCATACCATTGTAGACCAGAGCTATGTACATAGCTCAGACTGGGTACAGACTGGAAGATACAATTGCAGCCCAGAGCCAGTTACATATCTCAACCTGGGCGCAGGCTGAAAGATACCATTGCAGCCCAGAGACAGGTACATATCCCAGCCTGGGCAAAGGCTGGAAGATACCATTGCAGCCTAGAGACAGTTACATATCTCAGCCTGGGAACAGGCTGGAAGATACCACTGCAGCCCAGACCGAGGTACATATCTCAGCCTGGGCACACACTGGAAGATACCATTGCAGTGCAGAGACAGTTACATCTCTAATTCTAGGCACACAATGGAAGATACCATTGCAGCCCACAGCCAGGTACAAATCTCAGCCTGGGTACAGGCTGGAAGATACCATTGCAGCCCAGAGACAGGTACACATCTCAGCCTGGGCAAAGGCTGGAAGATACCATTGCAGCCTAGAGACAGTTACATACATCAGCCTGGGCACAGGCTGGAAGATACCACTGCAGCCCAGACCGAGGTACATATCTCAGCCTGGGCACACACTGGAAGATACCATTGCAGCACAGAGACAGTTACATCTCTCATTCCAGGCACACAATGGAAGATACCATTGCAGCACAGAGCTAGGTATATATCTCAACCTGGGCGCAGGCTGGAAGATACCATTGCAGCCCAGAGACAGGTACACATCTCAGCCTGGGTGCCGACTGGAAGATACCATTGCAGCCTAGAGACAGTTACATACATCAGCCTGGGCACAGGCTGGAAGATACAACTGCAGCCCAGACCCAGGTACATATCTCAGCCTGGGCACAGACTGGAAGATACCATTGCAGCACAGAGCCAGTTACATCTCTCAGCCTGGGCACAGGCTGGAAGATACTACTGCAGCCCAGACCCAGGTACATATCTCAGCCTGGGCACACACTGGAAGATACCATTGCAGCCCAGAGCTATGTAGATAATTCAGCCTGGTCACAGACTGGAAGACACCATTGCAGCCCATAGCCAGGTACATATCTCAGCCTGGGCACACACTGGAAGATACCATTGCAGCCCACAGCCAGGTACAAATCTCAGCCTGGGTACAGGCTGGAAGATACCATTGCAGCCCAGAGCTATGTAGATAACTCAGCCTGGGCACAGACTGGAAGATACCATTGCAGCGCAGAGACAGGTACATATATCAGCCTAGTCACAGACTGGAAGATACCATTGCAGCCCAGAGCCAGTTACATAACTTAGCCTGGGCAAAGGTTGGAAGATACCACTGCAGCCCAGACCCAGGTATATATCTCAGCCTGGGCACAGACTGGAAGATACCATTGCAGCGCAGAGACACTTACATATCTCAGTCTGGTCACAGACTGGAAGATACCACTGCAGCCCCGAACCAGGTACATATCTCAGCCTGGGCACAGATTGGATGATACCGTTGCAGCCCAGAGCTATGTAGATAACTCAGCCTGGGCACAGACTGGAAGATACCATTGCAGCGCAGAGACAGGTACATATATCATCCTGGGCAAAGGCTGGAAGATACCATTGCAGCCTAGAGACAGTTACATAACTCAGCGTGGGCAAAGGCTGGAAGATACCACTGCAGCCCAGACTCAGGTACATATCTCATCCAGGGCACAGACTGGATGATACCATTGCAGCCCAGAGCTATGTACATAGCTCAGCCTCGGCACAGACTGGAAGATACCATTGCAGCACATAGACAGGTACATATATCATCCTGGGCAAAGGCTGGAAGATACCATTGCAGCCTAGAGACAGTTACATAACTCAGCCTGGGCAAAGGTTGGAAGATACCACTGCAGCCCAGACCCAGGTATATATCTCAGCCTGGGCACAGACTGGAAGATACCATTGCAGTGCAGAGACAGTTATATATCTTAGATTGTAAGCTCTACGGGGCAGGGACCTCCTTCCCACTGTGTCTCATACCACATGGCACTTATATATATATATATTTACTGTATTTATTTATTATATCACTTGTCCTCCCTGTGTGTAATTTTGTATTCTGCAAGATTGTACAGCGCTGCGTACCCTTGTGGTGCTTTATAAATAAAGTTATACATACATACATACAAATCTCAGCCTGGTCACAGACTGGAAGATACCATTGCAGCCCAGAGCCAGGTACATATCTCAGGCTAGAAGATACCATTGCAGCACAGAGCTAGGTATATATCTGAACCTGAGACAGTTACATCTTTCAGCCTGGGCACACACTGGAAGATACCATTGCAGCCCAGCGCCAGGTACATATCTCAGCCTGGTCACAGACTGGAAGACACCATTGCAGCCCATAGCCAGGTACATATCTCAGCCTGGTCACACACTGGAAGATACCATTGCAGCGCAGAAACAGTTACATCTCTCATTCTAGGCACACAATGGAAGATACCATTGCAGCACAGAGCTAGGTACACATCTCAACCTAGGTGCAGGCTGGAAGAAACCATTGCAGCCTAGAGACAGGTACACATCTCAGCCTGGGCACAGGTTGGAAGATACCAATGCAGCACAGAGCTAGGTATATATCTCAACCTGGGCACAGGCTGGAAGATACCATTGCAGCCAAGAGACAGGTACATATCTCAGCCTGGGCAAAGGCTGGAAGATACCATTGCATTCTAGAGACAGTTACATATCTCAGCCTGGGCAAAGGCTGGAATATACCATTGTAGCGTAGAGACAGTTACATATCTCAGCCTGGGCACGGGTTGGAAGATACCACTGCAGCTGAGACCCAGGTACATATCTCAGCCTGGGCACAGACTGGATGATACCATTGTAGTCCAGAGCCAGTTACATATCTCAGCCTGGGCACAGACTGGAAGATACCATTGCAGCGCAGAGACAGTTACATATCTCAGCCTGGTCACAGACTGGAAGATACCATTGCAGCTACGAGCCAAGTACATATCTCAGCCTGACACACAGACTGGAAGATACCATTGTAGCCAAGAGACAGGTACACATCTCAGCCTGGGCAAAGGTTGAAAGATACCATTGCAGCCTAGAGACAGTTAAATATCTCAGCGTGGGCAAAGGCTGGAAGATACCACTGCAGCCCAGACTCAGGTACATATCTCATCCAGGGCACAGACTGGATGATACCATTGCAGCCCAGAGCTATGTACATAGCTCAGCCTCGGCACAGACTGGAAGATACCATTGCAGCACATAGACAGTTACATATCTCAGCCTGGGCACAGGCTGGAAGATACCATTGCAATCTACATACAGTTGCATATCTAAGCCTGGGCACAAGCTGGAAGATACCACTGCAGCCCAGACCCAGGTACATATCTCAGCCTGGGCATAGACTGGAAGATACCATTGCAGCCCAGAGACAGGTATATATATCAGCCTGGGCAAAGACTGGAATATACCATTGCATCCTAGAGACAGTTACATATCTCAGCCTGGGCAAAGGCTGGAAGATACCATTGCATGCTTGAGAGAGTTACATATCTAAGCCTGGGCAATGGCTGGAAGATACCATTGCAGCCCAGAGATAGGTATACATCTCAGCCTGGGCACAGTTTTTAAGATACCACTGCAGCCCAGAACCAGGTACATATCTCAGCCTGGGCACAGACTGGATGATACAATTGCAGCCAAGAGCTATGCATTTAGCTCGCCTGGGCACAGACTGGAAGATACCATTGCGGCACAGAGACAGTTACATATCTCAGCCTGGGCAAAGGCTGGAAGATACCATTGCAGCCTAGAGACAGTTACATATCTAAGGTTTGGTAGAGGCTGGAAGATACCACTGCAGCTGAGACCCAGGTACATATCTCAGCCTGGGCAAAGGCTGGAAGATACCATTGCAGCCTAGAGACAGTTACATATCTCAGCCTGGGCACAGGCTGGAAGATACCATTGCAGCCTAGAGAAAGGTACACATCTTAGCCTGGTCGCAGACTGGAAGATACCATTGTAGCCCAGAGCCAAGTACATAGCTCAGCCTGGGCACAGACTGGAAGATACCATTGCATCCCAGAGATAGGTACACATCCCAGCCTGGGCAAAGGCTGGAAGATACCATTGCAGCCTTGAGACAATTACATGTCTTAGCCTGGACACAGGTTGGAAGATACCACTGCAGCCCAGACCCAGGTACATATCTCAACCTAGGTGCAGGCTGGAAGAAACCATTGCAGCCTAGAGACAGGTACACATCTCAGCCTGGGCACAGGTTGGAAGATACCAATGCAGCACAGAGCTAGGTATATATCTCAACCTGGGCACAGGCTGGAAGATACCATTGCAGCCAAGAGACAGGTACATATCTCAGCCTGGGCAAAGGCTGGAAGATACCATTGCATTCTAGAGACAGTTACATATCTCAGCCTGGGCAAAGGCTGGAATATACCATTGTAGCGTAGAGACAGTTACATATCTCAGCCTGGGCACGGGTTGGAAGATACCACTGCAGCTGAGACCCAGGTACATATCTCAGCCTGGGCACAGACTGGATGATACCATTGTAGTCCAGAGCCAGTTACATATCTCAGCCTGGGCACAGACTGGAAGATACCATTGCAGCGCAGAGACAGTTACATATCTCAGCCTGGTCACAGACTGGAAGATACCATTGCAGCTACGAGCCAAGTACATATCTCAGCCTGACACACAGACTGGAAGATACCATTGTAGCCAAGAGACAGGTACACATCTCAGCCTGGGCAAAGGTTGAAAGATACCATTGCAGCCTAGAGACAGTTAAATATCTCAGCGTGGGCAAAGGCTGGAAGATACCACTGCAGCCCAGACTCAGGTACATATCTCATCCAGGGCACAGACTGGATGATACCATTGCAGCCCAGAGCTATGTACATAGCTCAGCCTCGGCACAGACTGGAAGATACCATTGCAGCACATAGACAGTTACATATCTCAGCCTGGGCACAGGCTGGAAGATACCATTGCAATCTACATACAGTTGCATATCTAAGCCTGGGCACAAGCTGGAAGATACCACTGCAGCCCAGACCCAGGTACATATCTCAGCCTGGGCATAGACTGGAAGATACCATTGCAGCCCAGAGACAGGTATATATATCAGCCTGGGCAAAGACTGGAATATACCATTGCATCCTAGAGACAGTTACATATCTCAGCCTGGGCAAAGGCTGGAAGATACCATTGCATGCTTGAGAGAGTTACATATCTAAGCCTGGGCAATGGCTGGAAGATACCATTGCAGCCCAGAGATAGGTATACATCTCAGCCTGGGCACAGTTTTTAAGATACCACTGCAGCCCAGAACCAGGTACATATCTCAGCCTGGGCACAGACTGGATGATACAATTGCAGCCAAGAGCTATGCATTTAGCTCGCCTGGGCACAGACTGGAAGATACCATTGCGGCACAGAGACAGTTACATATCTCAGCCTGGGCAAAGGCTGGAAGATACCATTGCAGCCTAGAGACAGTTACATATCTAAGGTTTGGTAGAGGCTGGAAGATACCACTGCAGCTGAGACCCAGGTACATATCTCAGCCTGGGCAAAGGCTGGAAGATACCATTGCAGCCTAGAGACAGTTACATATCTCAGCCTGGGCACAGGCTGGAAGATACCATTGCAGCCTAGAGAAAGGTACACATCTTAGCCTGGTCGCAGACTGGAAGATACCATTGTAGCCCAGAGCCAAGTACATAGCTCAGCCTGGGCACAGACTGGAAGATACCATTGCATCCCAGAGATAGGTACACATCCCAGCCTGGGCAAAGGCTGGAAGATACCATTGCAGCCTTGAGACAATTACATGTCTTAGCCTGGACACAGGTTGGAAGATACCACTGCAGCCCAGACCCAGGTACATATCTCAGCCTGGGCACAGACTGGATGATAACATTGCAGCACAGAGCTATGTACATAGCTCAGCCTGGGCACAGACTGGAAGATACCATCGCAGCGCAGAGACAGTTATATATCTTAGCCTGGGCAAAGGCTGGGAGATACCATTGCAGCCTAGAGACAGTTACATATCTCAGCCTGGGAACACACTGGAAGATACCATTGTAGCCTAGAGACCGTTACATATCTCAGCCTGGACACAGTTTGGAAAATACCACTGCAGCCCAGACCCAGGTACATATCTCAGCCTGGGCACAGACTGGATGATACCATTCCAGCCCAGAGCTATGTACTGTACATAGCTCAGCCTGGACACACACTGGAAGATAGCATTGCAACGCAGAGACAGTTACATATCTCAGCCTGTCACAGACTAGAACATACCATTGCAGCCCAGAGCCAGGTACATATCTCAACCTGGGCGCAGGCTGAAAGATACCATTGCAGCCAAGAGACAGGTACATATCTCAGCCTGGTCACAGACTGGATGATACCATTGCAGCCCAGAGAAAGATACACATCTCAGCCTGGGCAAAGGCTGGAAGATACCATTGCCGTTTAGAGAAAGTTACAAATCTCAGCCTGGGACAGGTTGGAAGATACCACTGCAGCCCAGACCCAGGTACACAGCTCAGCTTGGGCACAGACTGGATGATACCATTGCAGCCCAGAGCTATGTACATAGGTCAGCCTGGGCACAGACTGGAAGATACCATCGCAGCACAGAGACAGTTATATATCTGAGCCTGGGCACAGGCTGGAAGATACCATTGCAGCCTAGAGACAGTTACATATCTCAGCCTGGGCACAGGCTGGAAGATACCACTGCAGCCCAGACCGAGGTACATATCTCAGCCTGGGCACACACTGGAAGATACCATTGCAGTGCAGAGACAGTTACATCTCTCATTCTAGGCACACAATGGAAGATACCATTGCAGCCCACAGCCAGATACAAATCTCAGCCTGGGCACAGGCTGGAAGATACCATTGCAGCCCAGAGACAGGTACACATCTCAGCCTGGGCAAAGGCTGGAAGATACCATTGCAGCCTAGAGACAGTTACATACACCAGCCTGGGCACAGGCTGGAAAATACCACTGCAGCCCAGACCGAGGTACATTTCTCAGCCTGGGCACACACTGGAAGATACCATTGCAGTGCAGAGACAGTTACATCTCTCATTCCAGGCACACAATGGAAGATACCATTGCAGCACAGAGCTAGGTATATATCTCAACCTGGGCGCAGGCTGGAAGATACCATTGCAGCCCAGAGACAGGTACACATCTCAGCCTGGGCAAAGGCTGGAAGATACCATTGCAGCCTAGAGAAATTTACATATCTCAGTCTGAGCAAAGGCTGGAAAATACCATTGCAGCACAGAGCTAGCTATATATCTCAACCTGGGCGCAGGCTGGAATATACCATTGCAGCCCAGAGAAAGGTACACATCTCAGCCTGCGGAAAGGCTGGAAGATACCATTGCAGCCTAGACACAGTTACATATCTCAGCCTGGGCACAGGTTGGAAGATACCACTGCAGCCCAGACCCAGGTATATATCTCAGCCTGGGCACAGACTGGACCATACCATTGTAGACCAGAGCTATGTACATAGCTCAGACTGGGTACAGAGTGGAAGATACCATTGCAGTGCAGAGACAGTTACATATCTCAGCCTGGTCACAGACTGGAAGATACCATTGCAGCCCAGAGACAGGTACATATCTCAGCCTGGGCAAAGGCTGGAAGATACCATTGCAGCCTAGAGACAGTTACATACATCAGCCTGGGCACAGGCTGGAAGATACAACTGCAGCCCAGACCCAGGTACATATCTCAGCCTGGGCACAGACTGGAAGATACCATTGCAGCACAGAGCCAGTTACATCTCTCAGCCTGGGCACAGACTGGAAGATACTACTGCAACCCAGACCCAGGTACATATCTCAGCCTGGGCACACACTGGAAGATACCATTGCAGCCCAGAGCTATGTAGATAATTCAGCCTAGTCACAGACTGGAAGATACCATTGCAGCCCAGAGCCAGTTACATAACTCAGCCTGGGCAAAGGTTGGAAAATACCACTGCAGCCCAGACCCAGGTATATATCTCAGCCCGGGCACAGACTGGAAGATACCATTGCAGCGCAGAGACACTTACATATCTCAGTCTGGTCACAGACTGGAAGATACCACTGCAGCCCAGAACCAGGTACATATCTCAGCCTGGGCACAGATTGGATGATACCGTTGCAGCCCAGAGCTATGTAGATAACTCAGCCTGGGCACAGACTGGAAGATACCATTGCAGCGCAGAGACAGGTACATATATCAGCCTGGGCAAAGGCTGGAAGATACCATTGCAGCCTAGAGACAGTTACATAACTCAGCCTGGGCAAAGGTTGGAAGATACCACTGCAGCCCAGACCCAGGTATATATCTCAGCCTGGGCACAGACTGGAAGATACCATTGCAGCCCAGAGCTTTGTACATAGCTCAGCCTGGGCACAGACTAGAAGATACTATTGCAGTGCAGAGACAGTTACATATCTTAGATTGTAAGCTCTACGGGGCAGGGACCTCCTTCCCACTGTGTCTCATACCACATGGCACTTATATATATATATATTTACTGTATTTATTTATTATATCACTTGTCCTCCCTGTGTGTAATTTTGTATTCTGCAAGATTGTACAGCGCTGCGTACCCTTGTGGTGCTTTATAAATAAAGTTATACATACATACATACAAATCTCAGCCTGGTCACAGACTGGAAGATACCATTGCAGCCCAGAGCCAGGTACATATCTCAGGCTAGAAGATACCATTGCAGCACAGAGCTAGGTATATATCTGAACCTGAGACAGTTACATCTTTCAGCCTGGGCACACACTGGAAGATACCATTGCAGCCCAGCGCCAGGTACATATCTCAGCCTGGTCACAGACTGGATGATACCATTGCAGTCCAGAGCCAGGTACATATCTCAGCCTGGGCACAGACTGGAAGATACCATTGCAGCGCAGAGACAGTTACATATCTCAGCCTACACACAGACTGGAAGATACCATTGCAGCCCAGAGACAGGTACACATCTCAGCCTGGGCAAAGGCTGGAAGATACCATTGCAGCCTAGAGACAGTTAAATATCTCAGCCTGGGCAAAGGCTGGAAGATACCATTGCAGCCTAGAGACAGTTAAATATCTCAGCGTGTGCAAAGGCTGGAAGATACCATTGCATCCTAGAGACAGTTACATATTTAAGCCTGGACACAGGTTGGAAGATACCACTGCAGCCCAGACTCAGGTACATATCTTATCCTGGGCAAAAACTGGAATATACCATTGTAGCCTAGAGACAGTTACATATCCCAGACTGGGCAAAGGCTGGAAGATACCATTGCATCCTAGAGACAGTTACATATCTCAGCCTGGGCAAAGGCTGGAAGATACCATTGCATGCTTGAGACAGTTACATATCTAAGCCTGGGCAATGGCTGGAGGATACCATTGCAGCCCAGAGATAGGTATACATCTCAGCCTGGGCACAGGTTGGAAGATACCACTGCAGCCCATAACCAGGTACATATCTCAGCCTGGGCACAGACTGGATGATACCATTGCAGCACAGAGACAGTTACATATCTCAGCCTGGTCACAGACTGGAAGATACCATTGCAGCCCAGAGAAAGGTACACATCTCAGCCTGGGCAAAGGCTGGAAGATACCATTGCAGCCTAGAGACAGTTACATATCTCAGGCTTGGTAGAGGCTGGAAGATACCACTGCAGCTGAGACCCAGGTACATATCTCAGCCTGGGCAAAGGCTGGAAGATACCATTGCAGCCTAGAGACAGTTACATATCTCAGGCTTGGTAGAGGCTGGAAGATACCACTGCAGCTGAGACCCAGGTACATATCTCAGCCTGGGCACAGGCAGGAAGATACCATTGCAGCCTAAGGAAAGGTACACATCTTAGCCTGGTCACAGACTGGAAGATACCATTGCAGCCCAGAGCCAAGTACATAGCTCAGCCTGGGCACAGACTGGACGATAACATTGCATCCCAGAGATAGGTACACATCTCAGCCTGGGCAAAGGCTGGAAGATACCATTGCAGCCTTGAGACAATTACATATCTTAGCCTGGGCACAGGTTGGAAGATACCACTGCAGCCCAGACCCAGGTACATATCTCAGCCTGGGCACAGACTGGATGATACCATTGCAGCACAGAGCTATGTACATAGCTCAGCCTGGGCACAGACTGGAAGATACCATCGCAGCGCAGAGACAGTTATATATCTTAGCCTGGGCAAAGGCTGGGAGATACCATTGCAGCCTAGACCCAGGTACATATCTCAGCCTGGGCACAGACTGGATGATACCATTCCAGCCCAGAGCTATGTACTGTACATAGCTCAGCCTGGACACACACTGGAAGATAGCATTGCAACGCAGAGATAGTTACATATCTCAGCCTGTCACAGACTAGAACATACCATTGCAGCCCAGAGCCAGGTACATATCTCAACCTGGGCGCAGGCTGGAAGATACCATTGCAGCCAAGAGACAGGTACATATCTCAGCCTGGGCACAGACTGGATGATACCATTGCAGCCCAGAGCTATGTACATAGCTCAGCCTGGTCACAGACTGGAAGATACCATCGCAGCACAGAGACAGTTATATATCTGAGCCTGGGCACAGGCTGGAAGATACCATTGCAGCCTAGAGACAGTTACATATCTCAGCCTGGGCATAGGCTGGAAGATACCATTGCAGCCCAGAGAAAGATACACATCTCAGCCTGGGCAAAAGCTGGAAGATACCATTGCCGTTTAGAGAAAGTTACAAATCTCAGCCTGGGACAGGTTGGAAGATACCACTGCAGCCCAGACCCAGGTACACAGCTCAGCTTGGGCACAGACTGGATGATACCATTGCAGCCCAGAGCTATGTACATAGCTCAGCCTGGGCACAGACTGGAAGATACCATCGCAGCACAGAGACAGTTATATATCTGAGCCTGGGCACAGGCTGGAAGATACCATTGCAGCCTAGAGACAGTTACATATCTCAGCCTGGGCATAGGCTGGAAGATACCACTGCAGCCCCGACCCAGGTACACATCTCAGCCTGGGCACAGATTGGAAGATACCATTGCAGCCTAGAGAAAGGTACACATCTAAGCCTGGGCAAAGGCTGGAAGATACCATTACAGCCTATAGACAGTTACATATCTCAGCCTGGGCAAAGGCTGGAAGATACCATTGCAGCCTAGAGACAGGTACACATCTCAGCCTGGGCAAAGGCTGGAAGATACCATTGCAGCCTAGAGACAGTTACATATCTCAGCCTGGGCAAAGGCTGGAAGATACCATTGCATCCTAGAGACAGTTACATATCTCAGCCTGGGCACAGACTGGAAGATACCATTGCAGCCCAGAGACAGGTACACATTTCAGCCTGGGCAAAGGCTGAAAGATACCATTGCAGCCTAGAGACAGTTACATAACTCAGCCTGGGCACAGGTTGGAAGATACCACTGCAGCCAAGAGCCAGGTACATATCTCAGCCTGGGTACAAGCTACAAGATACCATTGCAGTACAAATCTAGGTCTATATCTCAACCTGAGCACAGGCTGCAAGATACCATTGCAGCACAGAGCTAGGTATACATCTCAACCTGGGCGCAGGCTGGAAGATACCATTGCTGCCCAGAGAGAGGTACACATCTCAGCCTGGGAAAAGGCTGGAAGATACCATTGCAGCCTAGAGACAATTACATATATCAGCCTGGGCACAGGCTGGAAGATACCACTGCAGCCCACCATATTGAATTTGTAATTTTATGTACAATGGGTACACATCTCAGCCTGGGCAACGGCTGGAAGATACCATTGCAGCCTAGAGACAGTTACATATCTCAGCCTGGGCACAGGCTGGAAGATACCACTGCAGCCCACCATATTGAATTTGTAATTTTATGTACAATGGGTACATTGCATCCCAAACCAAAAGTGCAACATCAATCAAAATTCCAAGCAGCAACTAAACAGCATTAGTCAGGCTCATTTAGCAACAGTGGGCAGTTCAGGTACAACAATGAACACAAACTTCTATTGGTTGAAATAGGATCATTTTCCCAGTGTTCGGAATAAGCCCAAGCCACACCTTAAGATTCTAAGCTGCAACTTATTGTAAGCTTATGACAAGTAGGACATCATTCCTTATATAAGAGTTTATATACCCCTAAGATAATCAAAATTACCAGATGACAATCCCAAATCCTCCCCTTCTTTAACAGGAATCTGAACACTATCTCGAGTAGGACAGTATTGAATATCTAACCCAATGAACCGTTTATATCCTGGCATGAAAAGAAAACGCTTGTAGAACCAATGTCAATGTTTTATGTTGTTTTATGTTACAAATGCATAAATAAACACCTTTGAAAAAGATGACAAATTTGCAACTATATAAATGCTATATTTTTGTATATTCTAGTTACTAATGAAGAGTTTCAAATAATCTATGTAAAAAAAAAATCAGTGTCCCTTTTAAAACATTTATAATTCAAACAGACACTATGTAAACAAAATTTTCTTGAGAGTCAGTTACCAATGTAAAAAGTTGTTTTTTTCTTAGAATCTATTGAGAAAGATAATCATTTTGTTAATCACCTGTGAAATTGGTTTCTGAAAATTCTCTATCACTGAGTTTTTCCTAGATAAAAGATTATAAAATGTGTTTATGCAATTGATGCATATTTTCCCTAAACAACTTTTGAATTTCAAGGTGAAAGTAAGAACACAACTTACAATAAGATTTCTTGGTACTATTGAAATATTTTAAAGAGATACTGACACCAGAAATGATACCCTTTTTTACAACTGTCATAACACTTTGCATGCTATTTATAACTTTAACAGAAAGGTATTTCTCTGATCTATGAGGGGGCTGCAATATTTGTACAGCAGGAGTCTGTTTTAGGGTATAGGATTAAATCCCAAAAACTTTAAAAAGAATGTTTTCCAGGTTTTTTGGAAGACTGAGAAAAAACTTGGAATTGAGATTAGCTTAATCATGTTTGAATTTTGTTTGCATGAACAGTGTGATTTTTTTTGTGCCTCTAAATCTTATTTTTGCTTACTACCTAGTATCTTTACAGTTCCTATTTTCATTTGGAAAGTACACAGACTGTGGCATCTAGGAGTGCAGAGGGACCAGGACCCACTGATTTACAATTCAAATATGTGGTAGCAAAACTGTCATCACCCTCAAGGACCTTATACAGCCTTTGATGTTACTGTTGTGTACCGTTTGGCTTATAGATGCGAACTTCATCAGGGGATTAGCTGTAAACTGGCAATATAGTTATCTACCTAACAAGAACCATACATAGAGTAGTTTCAGTTTCTGCATTTGCCTTGTCTCAGGAAATAACAAAAAACTGATTTTTCATGTAAAAACAATAGGCAAAATGTTTGTTTGTGAAGATTCTCATTCATCCAGGTCATGGGGTATCTGTAGTAATAAGTCAACTTGTGTTTTTTTTTTTTTTTTTAAGACATTTCGCCAGTTATCCAACTGGCTTTCTCAATTTAGAATGACTTGTACAACAACACATATGAAGCTCTAAGAAGGGCCCCGACCAAAAGATACAAGAGAAAGGCCACATACCTCTTAGGAATGTCATCGCCTCTATTGGCTATTTTGGACTGCTTGGTAAGAGTCAGAGAGGGTGGAAACCTAGAAATAGAGGTCTACTGGAAACCAACCCACAAAGACCAGAAATTGCTGTTCAACTCCCACCATTCACTAGATCACAAACTGGGGGTTATCATAAACTTACATCACAGAGCAGAAAAGATCCCAACCAGCACAGAGGGGAAGGAGAAAGAGTTAGAACATCTCAGAGGGGCCCTTAAGACGTGTGGGCATCCAGATTGGGCCTTTGTTAAAACCGGTAGAAATATAAGCAGTAAGACCAAAACTACTGGCGAAGGAGGAAAGCAGGACAGGCGAAAGAATTTTGTCCTCCCATATGTAGCTGGGGTATCCGAAAAACTTAGAAGGATTTTTAATAAACACCACATCCCTGTTTACTTTAAACCCAGCAACACACTGAGGCAGCAACTGGTTCTCTCAAAAGATCCAATCCCAAAGCATAAGAAGAGTGTATGCAGTACAGTGCAGTGAGGAGTGCTCTGACTTATATGTGGGAGAAACCAAACAACGATTACACCAGAATATGGTGCAGCACAGAAGAGCCAGCTCTTCTGGTCAGGACTCAGCTGTGTGCCTACATCTAGGAAAAAGGACACACATTTGAAGACTGCCAGGTCCAGATTCTAGACAGGGAGAGCAACTGGTTCAAAGGAGGTGTTAAAGAGGCCATATATAGTTTGAATTGAGGCCAAGGGGGGGGGGGGGGTAAAACATCTATTGTCTGCCACCTGTTTTGGCACCTCACCTTCATGAGATCCCTGATCCCATGCTGGTTATGATAAACAGATCATGCTGATCTGGAGCAACATTCCAGGGTATTTATTCAGGGAAGATCTTTGTACAAGTCATTCTGAATTGAGAGCGTCTTCAAAAACAAAAAACACAAGTCCAGTTGATTTGACTTATTACAACAGATAGGCAAAATGTTTGTTCATCACAAGCCCTAGTAGTTGAACTCATGGTGAAGAAGGGGGGGTCTTGTTCAAAAGGGAGGGCAAAAAGGAATGGTCTTTTTTTGTTTTTATATTATGAGCAGGCGTAAGGTGGGGGTTCTGAATTTGCCAATTTTGATTGCATATAGACATCTGAATGTACAATTACCACTTAACGTTTAATATCAGAGGTCAGTGTTATCTCCAAAGAACTAGCCTGCAGAGGAAGGCATGTACTAGTTGTCTCTGGTACTAAATTGGATTCAACTAATGGTTTGCATGCATTATAGTAAATTACCAATATAACATCACTACAAACTGAAGAATACCAGTATGTATATAAAAAGTAATAGAGAATACATTGGATAAAGTTAGGTTTTAAATGTTATAGAAGAATCTCATCAGAACTGCCGAATATCTCTACCTACAGTAACTCAGTCTCACCTTTGTGTGCTTGAAGTGAACATGAACTTTCTGGCCATTGCTTCTCTTAAAGATTCATTTGAAACATCATCAGAATCCTGTTGGGATTGCAAACAGACTGTTGTATGAATTATACAATTAAATTTTAGAATATTGCAGGATTTTTTTTTCTGCCATGAAATATGTAAGTATCAGTTTTCATTCTACATTGTGTTTCATTTTTTTGTGAATGGAAATACTGTTATTCAGGAAGCTCAGAATTACTGGGAAAAAAGCTCCAATAGCTCCTTTTTCTCTGCATTAACAAAACAGCATCTTGTACTTGATTCCAGCTAAGAATGATTAATTGTTATTGCTGGCAAAACAAGCCTAATGGTTTTAAAATTTAGATTTTTTTTGCGCATTTTAGGTACAGAGATCCAAATTATGGAAAGACCCTTTTTATATGATGTATTAAATAAAGTTTTTTAAATGTGATAGTAGTTTTTTAGGATTGTTGGTATTTTTCATTGCTTGCAATACATTTTTTCTGTGAGCTGCCAGAAGCAGTTAGTAGAAAATGCGGATTGAGAGACTTCTGCATTGCTATGATCTGCACCCAGGAAGTTGCTGCCCTTTAAACCAGACAGCAATTGTTTGTGCAGATGGCATAAACAGGACCCTGTATCTAAAACGCTTAACATATCTGACACAAAGGTAGAAAGCACCCATATGCTTCTCATGCATGAACACCCAGGAAACATTGAGTAATCTTATTGCATAAAGTAGAGCATTTTTACATGTTAGTGAACTCATTAGAGGTATAAGTGTAGCTGTGCCAGAAATCAGTCTGGGCTACGAGAGCATGCAGTGGAAAATCTAACATTTTGATTTGTTCTTTGGCTTTTTTTGCTGTGCAAATAATAAGAACAATATCTTTTAACCATAAAAAAAACCTAATTTGTAGCAAAATTCACCTTTACAGCATTAAATGCAAATGTCTGAGATAAGCTTGAACTTGGTCCATGTGCCTTTTGAGGGGGTGTCCTTTTGCTTGCCGAGCCTATAAATACAAATACAGAAATATGGTTGAATGTTAAATGTCACCAAAATTAGTGAAGATAGCAATACACAGTACAGGAATAGGATCCATTATCTGGAAAGCTTTGAATTTCAGGAAGGCTTCCCATAGACTTCATTTTAATCCAATAATTCAATTTTTTTAAAATAATTTCCTGTTTCTCTGCAATAATAAACGTGCCTTATACATGATCACACCAAAGCTGCATTAATTGATATTGGTGGCAAAACAATTTTTGTGTTTATTTAAAGGGGACCTGTCACAAAAAGGCTTAAAAAGTTGTACAATAAAATCCCTTTTCAAACTAAACATGGAACCCAAACTATTTTTTTATTAACACATCAATACCCACTATAAAAGCATTTAAAAATCCCATCTGTCAGTATGCCTTAGGCATAGAGGTAGTTACTTTCACTTTCAATTCAGAACTTCTTAGATATTGCTGCACTCCTCACATACCCCTTCCCTCCTCAACATCTAATTTTTATTTGAAATTGTGAATTCCAAGGCTGAAGAAAATAAGATTAAAATAATTTATATAGCGTAATTAAAGTTAATTTTGGTTGAAAAACACAATAGAAAAACAATATCACAATTAAAAAAAATCTCTCAAAATGAGAGACTATCTTCATGTTATGAAAGTTAACAATTCAAGTATTGTAGTGTAAAAATGCAGACTAGTTTTTAGGGGAACTGCTTGATTATTTCAGACACACCTAGGTAGTAACATTAAGAAACAACTTTTAATTTTAAAGGGGAGGCTCAACTTAAAGTTCAATTTTAGTATGTTATAGAATGCCCTATTCCTAGCAACTATGCAACTGGTTTTATATATTTTCTTTTTTTTAATTTGCCTTTCTCTTCTCCCTCTTTCCAGCTTTGAATTGGGGGTCACTGATGCTGGCAGCCCAAAACTATTGCTCTATAAGGGTAACATTTTATTATTATTGTTACTTTTTATTACTTATCATTTTCCCATCTCTTGTTTAAACCACTGCCTGGTTGCTAGGGTAAATAAGACCCTAGCAACCAGATAGCTGCTAAAATACCAAATGGAGAGCTGCTGAACAAACAGCTAAATAACAGGAAAAAAAAAATAAAAAATGAAGACCAATTGCAAATTGTCCCAGAATACCAATGTCTGCATCATATTAAAAGCTAATTTTTACATGCTACAGTCTGATACCACTGTTACTATAAGTTGCCCAGGAGTAGACAAATACGAGAAAGCCCAGGGGTACCTTTAGTCCTTTACTTGAACAAACCATATTTACTCTGTAATTTGAATTTATGCATAGAAATGCAACAAATGTACCACTGTTCAGTTTCGTTAAAAAGTCTTTGCTGACTGCAGAATAAGATCATTCTAGAGTAACATTCATTAAAATTAATGTGCTTTTCTGGAAAGTCAACAGTCCCTTCTGACACCAACCATTTAGTTGACTCCCCACACTTGAGCCCCCTGCTGGTGGAAGTAGAGAAACGATCAGCCTCCTTACATTATGGGACAACAAATACAGTGAGGATCGTCAGTTTAGCAAAATAATGTATTCGATATGGAACAGCAAAAACTATTTTTTTCCAATAGATTTTTACCTTGTACCTGTAATAAACACATTGCCATTTCTTGGATCTTTAGTTTACCTCTTAGTATTGCTCGAAGGGCAGCTTCTGACCTGGCTACCGAATTCCAGCAAGTACTCGTCCTTAGCAAGAAATGATTGTAAAGATCAGTGTCGGGATCTGATTCCTGTTGCATCACAACATAAGGAGTAGCTTGGGGAATCATGGATAGCACAGCAGAGTGGGCAGTTTTGTGCCATTCTCCTCTCCCCAGCCCCCTTCTTTCCTCCCAATGACCGACTTGCTGCGCCTTTAACTTGCTCTCAGCCATTTATTTAATGCAGCAACTTCCAGTCCCACATGTGCTTGTACTGGGCACAATTACTGGCCTCTTCGCTCGGTACGTTGCCACGGTAACAGGACTCGGTAGGAAGAGCTCAGTATGCCCCTCTGCTTGCCCTACGCTACACTTGCTTCTTCTCAAACGTCCGGTGAAAGTATCCAATGACCTAGCGTTCCTGGTTGCTAAGAAACGCTCACAGCGAGAGAGGAAGGAGAACCACTTCCTGAATGTTTTCCCCTACAGTGCTTTGTATTAGAGCGCTGCGTAAAATTTGTTTAATAAAATTACATGTTTGGACCATTTTTGTGTTTTCTGTTTGTATCCAGTGTTGCTAATGGGAGTTCCAAAAATGTTCGTTCACCAAGCAGTAAAAGATGATCTTTTAGCAAAGCGGTTACTTGCTGTATAATAGTACAATTTTTTTTTTTAGTTCAATCCCAACTTCCCCCATTGAAGGTTGAACCTTTGGTTTGGGCCTAACAAGTTAACAGATGGCTAGCACAGATGTTTACAGATTATCCCAAATCATTCAGGTTGGAATTTTATGTGCATGTAAGAGACTAAATAAGCATTCTCCCTTAATATTACCCCTAATTTTAAGTCTGTGTCCTCCGTCACTGCTCAGAACCTCACAACTAAAGGGGAACCAATCCCATAGTTTGGGAACCACCATGGGCGTCCACAGAAGGGGGCAAGAGGGGGCACTTGCCCCCCCCTGGAAAAGTAGCAAAAAAAACATAAACCTTACTCCGTTTCTGCACTTTCCCCATAAGCCCGTTTTTGCTGTGCTCCGATTGGATCTTTCTTCTTGTCGATTCACCAATCAGAGCACAGCTTCCTTGACAGACAGTAAAATTGACCAATCAGAGCACAGATGCACACAGGGATCGGGAGATTTTGCAAACTGGAAACAGAAATAAAGACTGAAAAGATGAATCTGCCCCTGTAACTTTACCTGAGAACCAACTAATCTATCCCCTACCCTAACACATGGAGGGTAAGTTAACTCTTTCCCTCTGAAAAAGCTCATTGTGTGTTTATATATTTGTTGTTGTTTTTTGCACTTACTATTTTTTTTTTTTTTTTGTCATTGTTTTGTTCATTTATAGTAAGTTACAGTGGGGCCAATGTTGTGTATCAGTGCCAGTGTTATAGTGCCAGGGCCTGAATATCTGCCATCTGTACCCACTGCTCCTCACTGCATATAATGTGCTGGGTTTGTAAATACAGACTGCGTCTCACTGTATATAATGGGGAGTCAGTACCCACTGCCTTTCTTGCTATAAAACTAACATAAACACATCTAAAGGGGTGGTTCACTTCCTTTAGTATGTTATAAAATGGCCTATTCCTAGCAACTTTGCAATTGGTCTTCCTAATTAATTTTTTTGAATAATTTGCCTTTCTCTTCTGCCTCTATACAGATTTCAAATGGGTGCCAAAAAATATTGCTCTGCGAGGCTACAATTTTATTATTATTATAATTTTGTATTACTTATTTTTCCAAGTAGGCCCCTTAACTATTCATATTCCCATCTCTTGTTTAAATCACTACCTGGTTGCTAGGGTAAATAAGACCCTAGCAACCAGATAGCTGCTGAAATACCAAATGGAGAGCTGCTGAACAAAAAGCTAAATAACTGAAAAACCATTAAAAATAAAAGTGAATTCGAATGCGAACTACCCCTTTAAGCTAACTGATCACAAACACAAATGTTTGCAGATCCCCTAACAGAAGTGCGCGTATGAATACTTTTACTACTAATACTAAACATTTTAGGGTAAAAAAAAAAAGCACCCCCACCCGCACTTTTGTACAGTATCCCTGGGAGTCAGTGGGAACGGCAAGAGGTAGTTGGGAGGTTAACTTTTTACGTCAGCAGTGAATCCACTAAGTGTCACATTAGCTGTAGGTCAGTCTGTGTATGGGCCATATTTAGCCTCCCCTAGTATCATCCTGCAAAAAAAAAAAAAATATATATATATTTATCTGTTGCAGGATGATGCTAGCTTACTTGCCCCCCCTTGGAAAATTTTCTGCGGACGCCCATGGGAACCACTACCATAGATCATAACCAAAATCAGTGTTAATCTAATGATAAAGAGTGAACCTACTTCCCTGGGACTGAAGAATTGCTTGAATCAGGAAACCACTGTTTCGTGGAAGAACTAATTTAGAAATCTAATGTAATCTAGAAATTAGAAATGTTGCCCAGTGAAGACCAAAAAATAACAGTAACTTGTTCTTAATTAAAACAATATACAAAACGTTTGTTTACCACAAGCTATTCAGTGAACTTACACTGAAAAATATGGTACACTGCCTCTTTTATAAATCACAGAGATTCACCTTCAGAAAGCTCTGAATTATGAGAAGCCCATCTCCCATCATCAATTATTAAAGCAACAACAAGTAACTTTTAAATGAAACATCCCAATTGTTTGACCCTCAATTTAATTGTTGTTAATTAAAAAAAAGTCCTCTGGCTTATAACTTTTGAGCACACATCACCTTCGGGTCTGGTAGGGTTGATTCTAATTTTAAGGGTTAAAGATTCAGATTTAGTTCAAATGCATAGATTTGTATTCAAGCTATGATCTACCAGAAAATCTGTGTAGTTTGCACTAGATGGCGCTTGGGTACTGCCTTTAGTTTAACATCACATATTTCATCAAAGATTTAGTTACAAGATGGGAAGGCCCTTAGAAAAAAAGTTCACTTGAAATCTTTAGTCCTTACAGAGCAATCAAAAAATCCTATTGCTTTACTTAGCTTGCCCTTGTTTGTATAGTAAATAAAGTCTCCGAAATATATTGTATTAATTTTTATTAATTTCACTATGTCTCAGAGAACCTACTTCTGCCAACACTTTCATGCATTGCTTTCCACGTCAACTGGTAGCCTTTACTGGGCTAAATTATCCATGTATCTGCAATCTAGTAAGGAACCTGAGAATTTTTATCAGTTTGCTTTCATCAGTATTTAGGTAGGCCTTGTGTTCCCTAGTGCAGTGTTTATATATGTAAACCATGGGTGTACATAATGAAATTATTTTAGTCATGTATGGTTTCATAAACATGCTTCATATGTTGAAATATAAATATGCCTAAAGGCATACAGACATTGAAAAAAATACTGTTTCCAAAACATATCAATTAATTGCTGCAATTCATTTTTTAAAAGTGCAAAGCAATGTATTTATATTTAGCTTTAAAATCCAGGCATGAGACGGCATGACTTTGACATAGTTGGTCAGCTTGAAATATATTGCAATATATGGACAAACAATTCCTGTTTTGCTTAAAGGGGAGGGCATATCTTGGTAGCTTAATGCACAGTATGTCTTAATGTCCTATATATATTGATAATGGGTGAGTGCAGAGGACCTCTTGTTGTTGTCTTCATTGCACTAATGGTTTAAAATTTACTTGTGAGCACAACTTTCCCTTTTTTGACATCATTAAATTATTTTTGGTCATGTATGGCTTCCATAAACATATCTAGTATGAATAAATCTAAAGCAACTGGACTTGTTAAGTAATCATTGAAGACGTTTCAATACTCATCCGAGCAGCTTCTTCAGTTCAACTGACTGGTATGGGAAGTCCTCAGCATATGTACTCTTCCACTAATCCAATCACAATGGCACTTTGTAACTCTTCAGAAAGGTGACATCTGAAACTCACAGAGGTGTGAATGCTGTGGAGTTACTTTGAAAGGAATACCAAAGTAACCAAAGAATCCAACACCAAAGGAAAAACAAAGCAATGTTATATATGCAGTCCAGGGTAGCGAGGATTGCACAGACCAGGAGGGCGAACTCTACAGGCCAGGACTCTGCTGTATTTCTAAGCTAAAACACATGGGACACTCCTTTGAAAATGTCCAAATTTTGGACAAAGAAGACCACTGGTTTGAAAGAGGCGTAAAAGAGGCTATTCATGTTAAAGTGGAGAAACCATCCCTAAACAGTGGCGGGGGCCTTCAACACCATCTGTCTGCTACATACAATGCTGTTCTAACATCTGTACCCTGGCAGTTTCAGAACTCTTCACACATCCATTCATGCCACTCTAACAAGTGACACCTGTCTCGATGAGTTGCATGATACTTTGGTAATCCTTTCAAAGTAACTCCACAGCATTCACACCTCTTTGAGTTTCAGATGTCACCTTTCTGAAGAGTTACAAAGTGCCATTGTGATTGGATTAGTGGAAGAGTACATATGCTGAGGACTTCCCATACCAGTCAGTTGAACTGAAGAAGCTGCTCGGATGAGTATTAAAACGTCTTTAAGGATTACTTAACAAGTCCAGTTGCTTTCGATTTATTTATACTAGATATACCATGACCTGGATGAATGAAAATCTTCATAGTCATACTTCCATAAACATGCTTCATATGTTGAAATAAAAATATGACTTTAAGGGATACAGACATTGGAAAAGAATGCTGTTTCCAAAATATATCAATTAATACCATAATCCTTTGCTAAAATTCATTTTTTAAAAGTGCAAAGCAATGTATTTATATTTAGCTTTAAAATCCAGGCATGACACAAGCCATTCCAGTTATTCCCAATTATTCCTTTAGTCTCCTGAATTGTGCTTTGATAAACTACAGTCTTTCTTTACTGCTGTGCTGCAAATTGAAGTAAGAACCCCCCACAATCGGATGTGAACAGAGCCTTGTCTGTTTAATCTGGCCTCAGAACAATGGACAAGTAACAAGATAGCAGCTCTCCCTGACAGGTTCCTGAAGAATTCAGCTGCCTAAACATATAGGAGCTTTATATTTCTATGCTGCCATCAATTCTTTGCTCTTGGATAATCTAATCATGCCAGTGGAGAAACCATGCTATATTTTAGTGTGGAAAACTGCCCATGCATTCTCACATCAATTTGAGAACTACAGCACATGAACTGTTTTTGTGTTTTGACGTCTGCTGCTGAACTCGCCTGTCTGCTTATCATTACTTCTAATAATATAAGATGAAAAACACTGCAACTGACTTACACGGACACATGTACAGCCATACTTGGGTGAGAAGTCTTTTTCACTGCTCCACTCTGGGTGCTTTTCATTAAATATTATCAGGAAAAAGGCATTTTAGTGCCTTACATACCCTTGTAAATAATTGCACCAGCTGATAAAAGCCCATTGAAAACATGGGGTACACCTGAGTCCTGTTATACTGTTTTAAGAGTAAGACCCAGATAACAGAAAGGGATTAACAAAAACAGCTTTTGTCTGTAATAACATTTATACATGTTTAAACTACTGAAAAAAATGTATGTATATGGGAAAGTTGCTTTGGGTGGAGGAGCCCACTGAAGTGCAAATTAAACCTTTGAACAAATGAATGAACCACATTTATGCTTAACAAAAGCATGAAGTAATTTGTTATTACTGTGACAGGTAGATAGACAACCCTGGTTGTCAACCCCCTAGCCCCCCACACCCATGTGCCGTAGCTCTTACAGCAATCACATGAAATCAAGCTCATTACAAGTTACAAAACACAGAAATACCTTGCCAATTGAATTACGTACTTGTGTGAAAATGCAGGAAAGGGTATTTTATTACAGATACATGGTTCATTAGAACCATGGTTTGGACATGCCAGTTTAGTTAAGGTGCTATGCAAAGGTATTTTCTTGCTCCCTTGTGGATGGGGAGCACATTTTCCCACAGGCAACAAAACAACCTACCTATGCTTACCTGCCTATGGTACAGTAGATTTGCCTCTGTTTACATGAAATCAGCTTCCTGTTGGGGAAGGAGCATCTTGACATAATTTCAACTTGATGTGCAGTAGTAAAGAGACTTCTCGAGAATGTTATCAAAGTCCTTTTGTTTGGATTAGGATTATTGTTAAACGAATAACTTATTTTCATTCTATTTTGATAGAAATTTGTGTTGCTATTGCATTTGACGTTATCAATATTTTAAAAGGTCATCGAAACCTGGATCTATGTTTGGTTATCTTTGTTATTTATTATTTTATTCCACAGAACACTGAAAAATATATAAGAGACACAAAGCTATACTGGCCAAATTTTATAATTGTCATGGGGGTTCATATGAAACTCAGTGTCACATTTTACTGGATTTAGTCCAGATAGCAACCTTATGCAAGAACTTTAATAGTACATATTAATATCTTTTAGTTAAATAGCGGCAACATATTCCACAATACTTTACATAGATTATACATCATTGACATCAATCCCTGCCCCATTGGAGCTTATAATATAATATTTCTATCTATTTTTTTTCTATTTCTAAAATATTTACATGTTGTGGCTAATTCATGAATACCAGTGGGCCCAGGGCAGGATCTAAATGGTGAGCCCTATTTTCCCAAGGAAAATGTTATAGAACTACTCTCATGCTGCTCTCAGGCAATCATTTTCCTTTGCTTACTTAAGTAGACAAGATTCCCAAGTGGGGGGCACTCTGGTCCAACAGTAATGACATGGAATAAACCATAATAAAAATAGATAAACCACAAGAAACATATCCACCAAAGAAAGCTGCTTATAAAGATGCAAATATGTTCAAGAGAAAATTAACGTAAAAAAATGACAATATCTGTGAAATATCGTGTCTTCAGAAAAATAACATTCACAAAAGACAAAAAGCCATTTCTAGAAACATTATAGCCTAGCTTGCCTTTTTTTTTAGATATGGCAAAAACACCCATGTATCTATCTATCTAGAAAAAATATTTATTTATATTTAAAATGTTTATATGTGAGCGAAAAAGATAGTATGTACTGTACAAATAAGTCACATTTATGTGGCAGATGTGAGTAAAAATGTATGTATTAAGCAGCTCATTATTCAGCTTTTGACAATAATATAACATACATTGGGGTCACAAAAAATTACAAAGAACAGTTACAAAACGAGACAGGAGGATTATATACCAACACCATGAAAAAATGGCCTAAAATTGGCTTAATTTTTTAATGCGTTTTTTCTTCAGCCAGAACTTACATAATTAATACCGTAAAATCTGGCATTTTCAAACTTCTCCATTCATTTTACAAAGCTTTTTACACAGTTGTTTTGGCAAATGTAATTTAACACTGCATAATAAATAGGCCCCTTAATATAGGGATGGGAGGGGAGGACATCTGATGGCCCGCCCACCCCTCACTAATGCAACATCGAATAAGCAAGCCTTTGTGCTCCAAAATGAAGCACAGAAGCCTATAGCTATTTGCCCACACCCATACAAATTATTTTTTTAAAATGTATTAAATCATGGATTAAAGGTGATTTTTTCTTATTTTGTTTATTCATGGAGAATGGTATAACAGGTTGACATGCTCCTAGAGCGTGTTATTCTGGGTGCATTAATTGACCACATTTATTAGTGCAAAAAAGTCTTTGCCATCCTGCATATGGAAGATCCTCATAGTGATTCTAGCCCTAGGCATCTGTATGTAAGACACAACTCATCTCTACCAGTAAGCAACTACAATTTCTGAATGAAGAGGCAGATCACACTTGTGCTTGTAATATAGAAGGAAAGCTTGAATTGGTTTTTCCATGTGAGAGAACATTTGTCATAGAAGGAACGTATCAGCATGTCTATACAAGCTCCTCTCTTTTTTCCCTTTTTTCCATAAGAGAGCTCACATGCTGGTGTGGTCTCTGTGTCAAAGGCATTGCAATGCAATACCATGTGATTCCTTTTCCACTGGTTATAAGCATTAGTTTAACTTTCTTTTAGTTCAGAAATACGTGTTTGATAGCCTATGTGAATGATAAGCTCTATTGTGTAAGTTCCTTATAAATCACAAATATTTATCTTAGATTTTTTGTTCGTAGACTACTAGTTTCAGTGATAAATTGCTACATTTACTTACTGCTTTGCTGAGTGAAATTTATATGGACAATTTTCTCTATTTTTAACTGCGGCCAGAGTTGTTCAATTTCATTGTACTGGAAACTCAGTTTGCATTTCTCTGCTATTTGAAAGCTCAGTTGATCAGCTTGTACATTGTTTATCAGGTTCTGTGCTATTAAAGTGTGACCTGGTTATATTTTTTCACATTTATTCCATGCAGTGGGTCTGTATTACAGCTGTGTTTGAGCAGTAAACAGATCAGTTATGGATTCAAGAGCATTTATATTTTGTATGCAGTAAAAAGTAAAATGCCTGCATGTATAAGATAGTTTAAATTATTGATGGGTAAAACCAAGCAAGCAATCCCTTGTGTTTATGTTCATGCTAAAGAAATACTTGTTCTAATTGAGTCTAGGGATGGTCTTTCTTGCTATAGAAATAAGATGGATACTCTGATTTACGTGATAAACACAAATATTTGGCCATTCCATACCTGTACATGTACTGTGAGTAGGTCAGTAACATTTATTCACTCACCGAGGCACAGTGTACAAAGCACAATTCTTGGCACAAGTTGACATGTATTTTACCCACAATGCAATGTTTTTCTTCATGTACACAGATGTGCATCAGTATGAACTGGTTCTAGTGGTTCTGCATAATTTTGTTGGGGGAATGTGATAATTTTCTGTGCACGACATTATAATGATGTCTACTGCGTCTGATTCTTTAGGGTGAGGGCACACAGAGGCCAAAACAAAACAGAGCCAAGTGGCGATCAGGCTAAAAACGCAAACTAAATTCCCTGTAAATTTCAAACTGATGCTCTAAATATTGATTTTTCAAAATGCATGTACCATTTATGCAGAGTAAGCCCCGCCCCCACTTCCTGTTCAGTTCTCTCTTCAATTCGACAAGGTTGTCGGAGTGGAGAGCCTTCTGCGCATGCCTGGAGGCAGCAGGAGCCAGTCTGTGCATTAGCAGTTTTTTTTTTTGATGAGAGACCTGAACAGGAGTGGGGGCGGGGCTTCACTCTGCACAAGGAGCAAAGAAAAAGGAACACCTTCTGACTGAGGAACCAGGTCAGAGAGAATACTGGGACAAAGGTAGGTTATTCTGGAGGCCGTTTAGAGTAATTTTACTGATAAAAAAAGGTTCATTATTCTTTAAGTGATATAGAACGGGGGCTGCTGAGACACTAGTACAAAGTTGGAGCACTGAAAGGTAATGACAACAAAAAAGGTTGATCATGAGGGGCATCTGTGGCCCTAAGGAGTTCATTCTTCCACAAGGTGCTGAGTAATAGGTAGGCATTGCATTGTCACAGATGGCTGATAGAGGCATTTGTAGCACAGGGAGTAATCCTGCATTAGTACTGTATACTAACACACAAGGCATTAATCTTGTCCCAGTCTTGTGTGGCCCCCCACCTGTGTGGCTGCTTTGATGACTTCCTTTTGTGTAAACTTTAAAAGGTATCAGTACTGAGATTAACTGGCCCCCTGCATGGTTCAGGCTGTAATATTGTTTAAACATGTAATCCCCTGTAGTGTTCATACCTTTTAATCTCTGCATTGTTCAAATCTCGGGCTCAGGCTGTAATCACTCACATTGGCATAGGGCAGGCAGAGTATGGCACACACAGCAGCATAGGGCAGGCAGAGTATGGCACACACAGGCAGCATAGGGCAGGCAGAATATGACACACACAGGCAGGGTAGGGCAGGTAGATTATGGCACATACAGGCAGCACAAGGCAGACAGAGTATGGCACACACAGGCAGCATAGGGCAGGCAGAGTTTGGCACACAGGCAGCATAGGGCAGGCAGAGTATGGCACACACAGGTAGCATAGGGCAGACAGAGTACTGCCTGTGTGTGTCATACTCTGCCTGCCCTATGCTGCCTGTGGGAGTTAACCTGGCAGTTGGAAATAGCCATTAAAGGAACAGTAACACTAAAAAATAAAAATGTTTTAAAATAATTAAAATATAATGTACTGTTGCCCTGCACTGGTAAAAGTTGTGTTTTTGCTTCAGAAAGACTACTGTAGTTAATAGAAATAGCTGTTGTGTAGCCATGGGGGCAGCCATTTAAATTGAAAAAAGGAGAAAAGGCACAGGTTACATAAAAAGATAACAGAATAACTGTGTAGAATACAATGGGAATCTATGCTACTTATCTGTTATCTACTTAGTAACCTGTGCCTTTTCTCCTTTTTTCAATTTAAATGGCTGCCTCCATGGCTACACAGCAGGGTATTTATATAAACTGTAGTAGTGTTTATGAAGCAAACACACAACTTTTACCAGTGCAGGGCAATAGTACATAATATATTAATTATTTTTATACACTTTCATTTTTTGGTGTTACTGTTCCTTTAAATGGTCCCCATGGACTAAGCATTTGGGTTTTGCTGTGCTACCACCATTAATGTGGGCATGGTCTTAAAAGCTCTTGTGATAACATGGGTGTGTTTTGAAGTGGGTGTGGTTTAAAAAAGGAAAGTGGTCAATAATGGTTTCCATTAGCAGCCCTCCAGTATGTATGCTAGAGAAATTCTAGTTGGACAGCACTGGCATAGTTAGTTGACTTCTATGCTGGTTTAATAGACAGACACTAAAACACAAGAAACACACACAAACACTAATGTACAAACTGGCAATTTTAAATCAATATGGATATGTATTTGCTTTTATTTTTTTTCTGCACAGTTGTAATGTTGACTTCACTTTTTGTTTCACTTTGAGAAGCAGGGGGTATAAAGAAACATAAAGGATCTGAAAGCCTGTTGCTGATATGGAATCACTTGGGAGGAGAGCTGTCAGTCACTGTCCTGCTTAGTGATGTTGTTCATCATACTAATGCATTTGGGGATAAAGAACAGCTATTCATCACCCTTGCTTCTTTAAAGTTTCTCTGCTGTTGCATGGTACTATTTGTCTTTACTGGGCGATATTTCTACACAGTGCAGTTATATAAATGTAGGGGGGTTATCCCTGTCTGAGAACACACTATTAATCATTTTGTTGTGATAAAAATCGTTGTGATAAATGGTGTCTGGAGTGGTGGGTTACTGATTTTCCTCAGGATTTAGCACTGATTATCGGGACAGGTAACTCAATGATGTGTGCTATTGATGCTGTAAAGCAGGTTCTAATACAGATATAGGATCTGTTATTCAGAAAGCTCCTTATAGGAAGGCCATCTTCCATATACTCCACTTTAAGCTAATTTTTTTTTTTTTTTATCCATAATAATAAAACAGTAACTTGCACTTGATCCTAAATAAGATGTAATTAACCCTTAATGGAGGCAAAACAATCCTACTGAGTTTATTTAATATTCTAATGATATTTTGCAAATTTAGATATGGAAATCCACATTATGGAAAGATCCATTATCTGAAAAAACCCAGGTCCCAAGCATTCTGCATAATAGATCCCATAAATGTATCACTTACCCTCAAGTCCAGTGCTGTCTGTTATTTGTGTCTTTGTGGCTCCATTCCCTCCATATACAGCATGAAGAGGATCATTTGGTTTTAACTTATATTCAAATAGTGTTATTAAAGGAAAACTGTCATAAAAAAAACATGTTTTTTTTTGTTTTTTTTTTTAAAACTTCAGGTAATACCGCTTCTTCATCAGAATCCTGCATTGAAATCTGTTTTTTTTTTTTTAAATCACAAAAAGATCTTTTTTATATTTCATTTTGAAATTGTACATGGGGCTAGCCATATTCTTTATTTCCCAGGGTGCCACAGCCATGGCCTGTGCTCTGATCAAGTTAGAATAGCACTCATATCAGAATAGCACTCAATAGTAAGAAATCCAAGTCTGGCTTGGGACCTCCAGTTACATGGGAGAAGGAGAAACAATAGGTTACCTGAAAGCAGTTCTAATATGCAGCACTGGCTCTTTCTGAAAGCTCAGAGTCAGGCACAATGCCTGAGATGGCTGCCTAAGCACCAATATAATAACTTAAAAAAATACATTTTTTGGTTCAAGAATAACATTTTAAATGGTAGAGTGAATTATTTGCTATGTAAGCAGTATAATTTAGAAATAAAAAGTACACCATAAAAATCATGACATCCCTTTAAATAGGGGGCATACCATGTACAAGAAATAAGTACTAAGGGCTAAAAATCTGAAAAAGAAAAATCAGTTTTCTAATAATATTAAATAAGTACCTCAAATGGTTAAAAACAAGAGACAGGCAAAAAAAAATCTTTTAGATATTTAAGGGAAGATTATTCGCCTAACCCCATAATATGTTAAAGCAAATGTTCTTAAGAAGCAAACTGAACAGAGACTAATGAGGATCTTAACAATGGCATATTCAATAGCCTGTTGTCCACTGAGATGCTTAAATCAATTTCACACATTCTGAGTGTTGATAAAATCCATAACCATCTAAGCTGCAGTTTCCAGAAGGTAGTTTGTGTGGGGATAATCAGGATAACAAGTGGCAATACAGTAACCCTAGCTCTGCAATGTAAAATCTAATGCATAAACAGTGTGTCTGTAAACTTAAGCACCCTGGAATGGTGCATTTTGTGCAACATAGCACTGTAGCAAACTGTGACACTGTGCAACAGGTTTTACCATGTTGGGTTCATGAATACCTGCATGTATTTCCCTAAACTCTATGCATCCTGGGCTTGGCTGCATGTCTCTATCAGTAAATCCACAGGTGAACACCTCTGAAGAACACCCTGCAATTCTAATTATACATATATCAGTTTAAGCAAAATGCCAACCGAAAGCATTTATACACATATTAATGCTGGTGCAACAGTGGGGAGGGGGGGTATTAGGCATGTACTTCTTCTGTCTGCCTACCCCTAGTCCGGGCCCTTGATCCCTCACTGCTTGCTTGTAATTTACCTCCCCCCTAAGTCATCACAGTGGGTGTGTGTACTTGTTTGTGTGCAGTGGGGGACAGGGTAGGCTGACTAGGTGCCCTAGGGACATTTATTTGGCATAGCATGTGTTTAGGGGTAATTAAATTAAAATGATGATATGATACAAAGAACTCTATGGAACACTTAAAAACTGAAAGCCATAAAAGACCCTTGCAGGGCCACATTCTGCCCATTGCCATAATCTACATCAGGAAAACATCAATTTCAATGCATTTATAACTTACACAAAAACAAAAAAAGACCTGTGTGTATAGTGCAACTGATACTCTATATCTATGATGTTGCTATCTCTCTATTTATCCTATCTCTCCCACACTCTCTTTTTATTTATTTATCTATCTATTTTATCTATTTTTGTAGTTTGGATACTGTAGGTAGCAAGGCAAAAGCATAAAGAATCCAGAAGCCTGTTGCTGATAACGCATTCACTTGGGAGGGGATCTGTCAGTCACCAGCCTGCTTTGTAATGCTGTTCATGATACTAATGCATGCAAAAGCAGAGGGAACAGCAATTAATCAGTCTTGCTTCTTCCCAGTGTCTGTGTTTTGATGTTCTGTAACCCATTTTATTATTTGTCTTTTCTTTATGACCAATGTATTTATAAAAAATAAGAATTCTCAATTTATTTAAATGTAGCTAATATATTGTACCTTTTTCACTGTAAACATGTATGGGTTCTTATATAATCTTTCTAAAGAAATAGTAGATTTTCTTACTCACACACACACACACACACACACAGTTCTTGCACCCTGGCATGCTGGGTTACCCCCAAATTACTGAAGGGTCCTGCCCAAAAGAGCTAATTAGTAATGGTTAGTAATGGTTAGATGTGCTGCAAAATGTTGTATTTAATATTCATCCATTGTTACATGCAGATTTAAAGGACAGAAATGGTAAATGTATCAGTTTTTCTGTGCTTCCTTGTGATGTCTAGGTTTCAGATATAGTTATAAATGTATGAGTATGCCTAGCTTATCTTTCAGCACTTGTCTTCGTGTCTTCTGTGCTTCTGCATACAAAGTCTCAGTGGGAAAACATGATGGAAGGGTTCAGAATCAGTAGCAGTGCTTCCTCTGCAGTCCTCTTGTTGCCATAGGAACTCTAGTAACCACATCTCATTCACACATTAAGAAGATCTGGCTTTTGCACTGGCTAAGCAGAAAAAAGCATTCAGTGTAAGAGAATATAAGTAGTAGAGGGTTAAATGTTCATTTTCTGGCACACGCTGTGTCTAAAAATGAAAGGTTTACTAGTTAGGAAAAATCAACAAAACTCTGCAGTAGTCAAATAAGAATTATAATTTTATACAGTTGAACATTTTTAATAGCGTAGCATTTATGTTATGGCTTTAAAGTACAATTTTGGCACTTACAGGTTTGCAGAACTCCCTTTTCAACAAGAGACCAATTTTCTAAGAAAGCACTAAAATAGCAGACATTTGTTAGTTACATATCTTGTGTTTGGGCTCCTTAACCAGGGCTGGGCCAAGAGTTATTGCACCTGAGGCAAGTACTCTTTTGATCCCAGCCTCTCACTTACACAACACCCAGCACCACAACATTTACCACCTCCACTCACCATTGCAGATGTGCCAACTTCTCCCCTCCCACACACTCACCTAATTGTATATATTACACACTTAACCCTATTGTATATGTTTGTGTTTTTATTTTTATTAAATCAATAATATTTTGCATTTAAAAAATATTTGTTTGTGCTAAACTTTCCACATTAAAATAAAGTATCTTAACCAAATTTTATGTGTCCAGAATGAGCATATCTTCTCCCAGAGAGGCAGATTCCTCATTTTAAATAAACTGCAACCTACCTGTTCCAAATTTTTCATTCTATATTTTACAAGCATGAATGCATTCCTTTTAAAACAGCAAGCCTCAGCTAAAGGCATATAATTAAAAGTGCAGAACATTACAGTAGTGTATCTAACTAAGGTCACAGAGCAACTGCAGTAGGAAAATATGAGTGTGATAAAACCCATACAGTTATTTTTTCTGTTTCTCTTCTTAATTAGAGTATATAGCTGGAACTCATAAACAGGATTTCTTTTAAATAAGCTTGAAAATATAAGAAAGTAAATCATTTTTCTACAATAGCAGCACCAATTACATTAAAACCTAGTCATGTTGATTACCTATAGCAAGACACTTCTTGTAGACTGTTTTTCTTTGAAGGAATTTGTGTGGAGTGGTTTAATTGGTTTAGACCGCTATAACTCAACAAACTTGCACATGTGACTATGCAATTTTGAAATATTTTTTAATATTGCATTATCCTTCCATAGAATACAGAAAATAATATTTTGTTTCGTTTCTTAGGTTATGGCCATACTTAGGCGTGTAGTTACCTTCTCATTGGAGTTTGGAGGGTACCCTATAAGTGTCATATTGGTGCAGTTGTGAGTAAAGATTCTGCTAAGAACTAGACAAGGGTATCCTGACTAACTTCAGACCTGAACTCTAGAGAAGTAGAGAGAGGCTTGGACTAATGATGGAAAAGCATTTACAAAATTCTGGGAGCCTGATTTTTATTTAAGTATGCCTTGGAGGTGGAACACCCTGAGAAATCCCTTCCATAAAAGTATTGAATAGAGTGTGTCTTTGCTGGGGTTAGCACAAGGCAGATATAGGAAGTACACAGCAGGGCAGTGGTGAACTGGCTTAGCATGTTCCACTTGAGAATGGGTGACCTTTGATCAGTCCAGCAAAACAGACCGCTAGCATACATTTGTAAACAAGCTTGCTATCTGCAGTCTCTGAGTTCAGAAGGGAGAAATTACAAACCTATGGGAAGTTGCCCTTTCAGCCTTAATATCGTAATAACAGGGCATTATAAGGCCACTTTATATAATCTAGGGTATAAAGCTAGCTGAGAGTTATGCCAACTCTTTTAAGACACTTCAGAAAGTGTCTTATTTACTCCCCTTGTCTCCTGCAGTACCAGTTGCAGGGAGTTTGTATGTTCTCCCCATACTTCTGTAGGTTATCTCTGGATACTCTGGTTTCTTTCAGAAGGGGTAATAAGGGATAGAATACTTAAAGTACATTGCAAATCACAATACTATAAGTTTGAGCCATGGTTTTATGCGTAACAGATCTTTCCGTACTAATTTTATTGCCTTTTATGAGGAGGTGAGCAGGAACCTCGCTGAAATGGCAGTGGATGTCATCTTCTCGGACTTTACTAAAGCATTTCATACAGTACCGCACAGAAAGTTAATGATAAAATTAAGGAATATTGGCCTGGAATATAATACTTTACTTGTACTTGGACAGAGAACTGGCTGAAGGATAGATTACAATAGTGATTGTAACATTTTCTAAATGGACCAGTGTTGTTAGTGGAGTAGTGCAGGGGTCAGTCCTTGGTCCCTTGCTTTTTAACTTGTTTATTAATGACCTGGAGTTGGGCATAGAAATTACTGTTTCTGTTTTTGCTGATGATACTACATTTTGCAAAACTATAAGTTCCATGCAGGATGCTGACACTTTGCAGAGCGATTTGACAAAATTGGAAAACTGGGCAGCAAACTGGAAAATGAGGTTCAATGTTGATAAGTGCAAAGTTATGCCTTTTGGTAGAAATAATTTAAATGTGAGTTACACACTAAAGAGTACTGTGTTGGGGGTATCCTTAATTGAGAAAGGGGATTTTTGTAGATAACAAGTTGTCCAATTCCAGGCAGTGTCTTTCAGTGGCTACTAAAGCAAATATAGTGCTGTCTTGTATATAAAAGAGCATTGACTCAAGGGATGGAAACATAATTTTGCCTCTTAATAGGTCCCTGGTAAGGCCTTGCCTTGAGTATGCAGTGCAGTTTTGGACTCCAGTTCTTAAGATGGATTTTAATGAACTGGAGAGAGTGCAGAGACGTGCAACTAAACTGGTAAAAGGGAAGATTTAAACTATGAGGTTAGACTGTCAAGGTTGGGGTTGTTTGCACTTGCAAGGGGACATGATTACTCTTTTCAAGTACATTTGAGGGGATTATAGACAGATGAACTTGATGGACTTTGTCTTTTTTCAACCCAACATAACTATGTAACTAAGTACAGGCAGACTAAATGGCTTCGGTTACTGGTGCTCACCATTCCTTGTTTTTCTGTTGTCTAAAAAGTGGCAAATTGGGCAAAGTAAAAATGTAGGTCCTGCCAGGGTAACCACCTCCTTTTTTAAGTTATTATATTTTTCAATACTGTAGCTATATAACATTGTTTTTGATATAAATCAATAATATTAACTTCAGGAATAGTTCACTATTTTTGAGAAAGTGTATTGGGGAAACACAACTCAATTCTTTTCTATGAGAAATTAAATGCAATTCCATCAGATTTTATTGGTTTTCTGATCTGTCTTTATCTGTCTCTGCTCATAACTTGCTAGACTGAAACATTTAAACTACTCAGCATTTAGTAAATACCATGTGTATTGGAAACAGGAGCACAGATCTCGGTTTAGGCCTCTCCATGTGGGTGTAATAGTGTTAATATGATAATAATATATGCATATGCATAAAGGATGATCTTTTTATTTTCTAAAAACCTGATGATGATACCATAATGGGGAATAACAACTGACAGGTTTCTGTATCCTCACTACACGCTGGTTTTTATTCACCTATGTATCTTAAACGACAAGGGTTTCTGTTAAAATATAGATGCAACATATAAAAAATGCATCTGTCTTCAGAAATGTATCTTTCTTGTTCTCTGCATTTCAAATGTTGGAATAAATATACTACAATAAATGATGTAATATCTGCAAGCAATGAAGCAGATTTAACAGCTCCCAGGTACAGATGTATAGATCTTCTTTGTATATAATGATAAAAAACAAGTAGCAATTCTGTTTGCCAACTATGATTTTTTGCCCTGCCAAGCTGTTACTAAATATAAATTCCACAATTTCCTTAACACATGCACACAAACAGTAAGTGCATTAATGTTTATTATCTAACCTCTTTATGTAACTTATGTAAAATGTATTCATTAACATAATCAGTGGAAATCCATCTGTATTGGATTCATGTATTCCTGTGTAGATGTCTGCAGTAAGTGGATCATTATAGCTTGCTCTAAATAAACATGTGATGCACATTTAGTGCCAGGGAATGTACAATCTGCAGCATTGTTATACAATTTGTATTGTACTGGTAAAGTAGATTTTACCATTCTGGTTTGATCTAATTACTGGCAACAAATGGTGCCTACAGGAATTACTTTGTTAAACCTTAACTGCATACATGTCTGGGTGTAGCTATTGACCTTAAAGTGCCTGTCACTCTGACATTTAAAGCTGTATAATAAAAATAAAATCCATTATAGTGGTATTTAAAAATCTTAGCTGTCAATTATACAGGCATACAAGCAAGGCAAGCAATTACTTTCACTTTCCATTCTATACTTTCTAGGTGTCATTGCACTATTCTAATTCCACTTTCCTCCCTTTGTAGGCAGTGCAAGGACATGGACATCAGGTCCCCATTATGGTACATAAACAAGATTTTGGGATGATCATGGTGCAAAGTTTGCCTTAATAACATTGGTGCCTGCATGCTATGATTGTGAATTCCAAGACTAATTGGATTTGAAATCATTTCTTAGGTTGACAGATCCCCTTTAAAGGAGAAGGAAAGTCATTTTGACATTTTACTGCCAATAGATTTGCCACATTAGTGCCATCTGAAACGCTATATTTAGCCTGCAGAAAGCTTTAGCATACCTGAGTAAACATCCCTAGAAGCTTGCTGTCTTTGTTTAAGATTGCAGCTGCAATTTTAGCTTGGTCTTTTTAGCTTCCTGCTGTAGCTTCCTGCTGCAGCTCTAGCCCTTGGTAGCTCAGATTCCACATTCCTAAAGGGAGTGAGTTTTATGAATTCTTAAGGGAGGGGGAGCAGGAGAAGGGTGAGAGGAGAGAGCTGTGCAGAGTTCGGCCCAGGAATGAAGGATTTTTCTGGTCAGAAAAGTCAGATACCAAAGAATATGTTTACAAAAAAGGTGACAACAAATGCTGTTTTTCTTTAGATAGGCAACTCAGTGCAGCATTTCTGTGAGTGCTTATGGCTGTATTTACATAGACCTTTCTGATACAGCTTACTTAGTTTTTACCTTTCCTTAAATACAAGAATCAGCATCTATATTACTGAACAAAGAATATAGGTTTGTTTATAATAATGTTATCTGTATAACTAGAAATAAGTAAAACAATCTGCAGTGTTATTCTACCAGCTTCTGTAGCCTGAGACAAGCAATTTAAACATACATATCTGAAAATTGTTTCTCTAGAGCTTTGTAAAGAACTCTGTACCAAAAATGAAAATACTAGGATTCTTTACAAAAGGGGTAATTTGTTGATTTTTCATAAAACATCTCTCATGTGTGAAGGGCTGCTAAGTATGTTTTTAATTTTTTTGTTGTTGGACATTTATAATCCATAAATTCACTGTTCTTAAATGTGCTCAATTATCAAGATAATTGTGCAAGGCTCTTATAGACTTTTCATTTATTATTTATACAGGTATGGTATCTGTTATCCAGAATGCTCGGGACCTGTGGTTTTCCGGATAAGGGATCTTTCCGTAATTTGGATCTCCATAATTAAGTCTTGAAAATCATTTAAATATTAAATAAAACTAATAGGCTTGGTAGCTTAAAGGAGAACCAAACTCTAAAGATTAATATGGCTAGATATGCAATGTTTTATATAATAAACTGACTGCACTAGCTTAAAATTTCAGCATCTATACAGTTGTCACAGAATCTCCCCATCTTGGATTCTGTTAGAACTGTCCAGGACACTGCACATACTCATGAAGCTAAGCTAAGAGAAGCTAAGTTTAGGGGTCATCTCAAATTATCAAGCAGAAAATTAGGGTTACCTCTTATATAAACTGATGCTACAGGTCTTATTATTACATTCTGATGTTAATTGCACTGGTTTCAGAGCTGCCATGTAATGTATATTTGAATGAATTACTAATCAGCTACTGTTACATTTATATTCTGTATACAGTATATTGGGAGTCGGCCCCTAAGGTCAGTAAGTGACAGCAGCACAGAGCATGTGCAGTGAATCAGCAGAAAAGAAGATGTGGAGCTACTGAGGGCATCTTTGGAGGCAAAGATCTTCCCTGCTAAAGAATTATGGTTGCCTTGGGCTGGTACAGAAGCCTAAAACATAATGTGAAAAATTTCTTGCCTACTTCTTTAGTTAGGCTTTACTTCTCATTTAATGCGCAGAATATCTTAATGTCCTATATATAAAATGACAATAGGTGAGTGCACACATGCACTAGAGGAGTCTGCAACAAAAGAAACAAAAAAAGGATCAATGAAGTACCATTAATCAGTAAATCCAACACAAATTACAAAAGTAGACAATGAGAAACTTCAAGAGAATATGAAAGTGTAGGGACCAAATTTTTAAATGAAAGACAAAATGATCAAACAGTATTGAACTTATTTTCATATCAACTGACAAAAATTGATTTCCTTCTGTCCTCAGAAATTCAAGCATTTAAAAAATGCTTTTTCAGTACAAGATGATTGATTAATGTAACACAGATACATACTTTCATGGTCCTCAGGAGGTGACATGGTATCGGGATATGTTTGCCATTCATCAACTTTCAGAGCAGCTAAGGCATCGTTCTGATATCATGTAAGAGTAAGGATTTCCACTTCAGCCATAAATAACAGATTCAAACTAAGCTCTAGCTTTTTCCTTGCTTACCTGAGAGATGATCATAATGTTAAATTGCTGTAAAAAAAAAAAAAAAGTTGAAACGTGAACTTAATCTTTGTCAGAAACTGAAACAATTTGGAGTTTGAAGAACCATGAAGCAATAGACCAGCAGATATTATTGGCAGCATTTATATATATATATGCTCATTCTACATATTTTAGTGGGAAAAGCCTAAAATTGGCCTTGGTGCACCCCAATCACCTAAAAAATCATAAGTACACATGGGACGGTATGTTGCATGTGGAAAATAATGCTCCTTGCGAGTGACAAAACACCAGAAAATACCTTTTATGTGGCAAAAACAGTTTTGTGGTTAATGAATTAAAAACAGTATGTGGGCCATTCAATCCACCTGTTTAGAAACAAGTTCATGATCATTTGTCACAAAACTGCAGTGGTTAAAACAGCACTGTCCATTATATAAAATAAAAAAGCTTTTATTAGAAAAAAATGGCTCTGATCTATGACAAATAGGAATGTTTCAGGTCTGAACATTGCCTTTTTTAAGTTGTGCAGTTAGGGAGTAGCTTTTGCAGGGAAACATCCCCAGTGATGTAAATTAGCCAAGCATAAGCCATTTGCTGGATACCGCCATGGGGTAGAAAGAATATGAATGAATGTTAAATGTCTGAGTATAAGGAGCAAATACAGTAGCAAGAAATAGCCAGAAGAGAAAGGCAACTAATTAAAAAACTATAACAAATAAATAATGAAAACCAGTTGCAAAGTTGCTAGGAATAGGGCATTCTGTAACATACTAAAAGTTAACTTAAAGGTGAACCACCCCTTTAATAAATGGTGTTACCTTCGGGGGGAAAATAAATATACAATATAGTTCTATTAAAACATGTTTTAAACATCTTGGGAACATCTATAGGTGAGGAATACATTTAATTTAACCCTGATAAAGTACAATCCATCACTTGCATAGTCAGCATGCAGGATTTTGGTTTCCAAGTCATCTTTGAAACTGTAGTCTTCCAGGTGAAAAGTTAGGCCAAGGTGCTGCCAAGTGAGCCTCATGTGGTTCTTTTACAGTGCAGTAGATTTATTAGATGTTTTATAACATGCATAAAAGAGCTTGTACTATTAGGTGGAACTACTACAGCTGGTTTTGAAAGTCATTTAGCACTGTATTTTATTGAAATATACATGTTCAGAAAAATGTGTTTGGTATATGAACTTTAGATATTATGTATGTCATGCATTTAATTATAAATTAGATCTATAAAGTTATCTATGCATCTATAAAACCTCATAAGCTAAAATTGAGCTTCTCAAATAATTAAAATAATAATAAAAAAAATATATGTACTGTAAATTCTCAGAAATAGGCCACTAAAATTATTCTATTTTAAATCTTTAAAAACGGAACCAGCTTTAATGGAGATGTTCAATGAGAATTTCTACTTTGATTTAAGTTTTAGTATGTTATAGATGAACCTAATCTAAGCAGCTCCTCAGTTGGTCCTCATTATTTATTTTGTATGCCTTAATTATTAGCCATCCTATTCTGACTATTTCCAGCCTGCATTTGACTGTCATGGTTACTCAGCAACCAAAAAACAAGTTGACTTTGAGTATTCAGTTGTATTGGTTTTTTCCCAGGCTCTTTCACATTTAGGCATCTTATCTGACCCTATCATAAATTTCTAAGCTAACTCTTTCCTATCTTTCTCACTGCTGGGATAGAATCAGAACACAGTCAAAACCTGGAGTGTTAATGCTCTGTGCTCCAGAAAGAGGAAACAGCCTGCCAAAAACAGTTCTGGTACCCCAGTAAGCCAGCCCAGCATGACTGTGTGCACAGTAAAAGCTGGTATCTTATCTATCCTTAAAGGAGAAGGAAAGGCAAAGTCACTTGGGGGTGCCAAAATGTTAGGCACCCCCAAGTGACTTGAATCGCATACCTATTCCCCCAGGCTGGTGCCCCTGTTCAGAGAGAACAGCACCAGCCTGGGGTAGCTGCAGCGCTTCCGTCTTCACGAGCGCGCGCATGCGCAGTAGAGTGAAAAGCCGAACTTTAACAGAGAAGTCGGCTTTTCACTCTACTGTGCATGCGCCTATTGTGTAGTCGCAGCGAAACAAAGCCGGAAGGAGGAAGCGCATCGCTCCTGGTATCCCGGGCTGGTGCTGTTTTCTCCTAACAGGGGCACCAGCCCGGGGTATGAGGTAAGCGATTTAAGTCACTTGGGGGTGCCTAACATTTTAGCACCCCGAAGTGAGTTAGCCTTTCCTTCTCCTTTAAAGGGGTAGTTCACCTTAAGTTAACTTTTTATATGTTAAATATGTAATGTAGAAAAAAAATATATATAAGGCCCCTTAATATTTCCTGCAGTACAATCTTGCTCCCCAAACTGCAAATGAGATTATTAATTGTAATGTTATTTTATTCTACACAGTATTCCAACATAACAAAACAGCACTAGTTTTTAATGTCTATTCATTTCATGAAACTAAGTATTAATTCAAATATAGCAACATTTGATTTAAATTCACTTGTAAAACCCTTTCTAAATGTATGAGCATTATATATATATTATAACATAATGCATTTTACCCCAATACAACCTTAGAGTGCTCCCACAACCCTTCAATTTTTGTAATTTAGCAGAGTTATTCTGTAGGATGGGAATTTGCCATGTGGTTGTAGCACCCCTATACCTTTCCCTTAATGGTGGTGCTATGCCTTTATAAATGGGTGTTTTGAAAATTGACTTATTGTACAGCGCTGCAGAATATGTTGGCGCTTTATAAATAAATGTTAATAATAATAATAATAATAATAATAATCTCCCCAAAGCTACAGAACTTGTGATTTAGCCTGTGGGACCACTGCTTTGGTCAGGAGACACTTCCTAAGTAAATAGTTGGGACCTACAGTATATATGGGGGTTTACCTTGACGTAGTATGGTGCTTTGGCAATTTTATGATCATAATCTTGTAAAGTAAAACCCCTGATTAACCTATTCAAGCATTAAGCTGGGCTTTTAAAGGGTCTCTATTACAGCTAATAGACATTTATTCCAGAGGCTGGTCCGATTGCAATCTTGGAGTCAGGAAGGATTTTTTTCCCCTCTGCGGCAAATTAGAGAGGCTTCAGATGGGGTTTTTTGCCATCCTCTGGATCAACTAGAAGTTAGGCAGGTTATATATAGGCATTATGGTTGAACTTGATGGACGTACATCTTTTTTCTACCTAACTTACTATGTTACTATGTTACTATGTTGCTCTAACAATAGTATAGCATACAACAAAACACCTACAACCTGGTCAGCTTTTTACTTAAAAAAACAGAGGATCAGTGAAAAAAATATTTTTTGGAAGAAAAAAACAAATTTAAAGAATAACCAGTTACAAAACACACCCTTTTTTTCTTAGTATCCCTAGATCACATGTCCTAATAATAATAATAAATCTGCCCCTGTGGTATTATAGAAATACAAGCAATAATGTTATAAAAAACCATAATGATAAGCAAAAGAAAGGAAATAGAAATAAGGGCAAATGGAAAGGATGAGGAAAAGAAAGAGACAAAATTACATATCAAGAGGTTATAAAGGCAACACGCGTATATGCCATACATTATTTTACAATGAAAAAACAGATAAGCTTTTCATTTCTAAAAACACAGTCACCAGCAATGATAATCTGTATTAAATATTGCTACTCATAAAGCCAAGCCTTGCAGCACTTTGGATTGCAGCACAATACACGAAAAATAGATGTTACATCTCCTAGGCTCTGTAGTTTACAGATGTACAGAAGGAAGCATCATTGCTCCCAGGGATAAATAGAGAATACAAACATCACTATAACTATGATGAAAAAGCTGATAGCATAGAATAAAACATAATTTCCCAGCAGGAAAAGCGAAAACACATATCTAGCTGAAAATGAACAGTGTATCATTACTCTACATAACAATATATGCCGTGGTTTTATATTGCTGTCAGTTGAGTATTTCTTATTATTAAGGCACAATATGCTTTACAAAAGAATGCTCCAGTGCTTAAATCAAAGATAAAACTTTTTATGTTTGCACTGATTATGCTAAATGATGCTTCAGATCTGAAGTAGGTTCTTTGAATAATGTTTTCCTGATGAGCTGCACTATCAGAAGTTAAATCTCAGGTAATTGCTCACAACAAAAACTTGCCAATCAAACACTGACACCAAAGAACTTTAAACACATTTGTACAGCGGGGTGCTTGAATGGCAAATGTACTGCACTGCCTGTTAAAATAGATGAAATTCTGTGTCTTAATAAACTATGTAGAAGGGCTTATTAAGTCAGCAGTCTTGATCATTACTGAAAATAAATATGCTCCAAATATAACTTTTTTGATTAAATATTAAATGGTACTGTATCACGCTTAGGAATTATGTGGCATTAAACAATTTTATAGATAAAAGGACCAGTGCCCTTATTTATAATGTATGACTTAAGCTGGCTTAGTTTAAGTGAGTTTATCAAAGAAGTACAGCAATCAAGTTCCATGACTGAATATAATATCATTTAAGCCAGAGTAAAAGTAGTACAGAGTAACTCTCAGGAGGAAAAGGATATTAATAGAATTAGGGAAATTATTATTAGGGAAAATGATAGGTCTCTATCAGGATGTATTGCATAAAACAGCTTCATATGTAAAACCCTGCTTCATCTAAATACTAACTAACTATTTTCATAAAAATATAATTTTATTGTAGTACAGGTATGGGACCCATTATCCAGAATGCTTGGGACCTGGGGTTTTACGGATAAGGGGTCTTTCCGTAATTCGGATCTCCTACCTTAAGTCTGCTAATAAAATTATTTAAACAGTAAATAAACCCACAGTATTGTTTAGGCTACAATAAGGATTGATTATATCTTAGTTGGGATCGAGTACAAGCTCCTGTTTTATTATTAAAGAGAAAAATTAAATCATTTTTGAAAATGTGAATTATTTGATTACAATGGAGTCCATGGGTAATGGCCTTTCTGTAATTTGGAACTTTCTGGGTAATGGGTTTCTGGATAAGGGGTCTGATACGTGATGTTCCTTTGGGTAATCCTAAATAGAAAACTGCCATTTTAAGCAGTCTGGCCTTAAGGTCTGGCTATGGTACTCTAAAATTACACCAACTGGGTATGGCAAATGTTCTCTCTCAAATTGTAATTTTCAAAATTTTCCTCTAATGAAGAAACTGCTACATTTTACATCTGTTGGCAAAAATATGATGGCATTTAGGCTACATGCAGTGGAAGGTAAGGCAGATATAAGACACGATGGGACAGATTTATCCAACATTGAACTGTATTATAACTATGTTATATATAATAATATTTTTTCTTTTTATTAACACTGACTATCATAATTTTCAATGCATACACTTGTAATTATGGCAGAATAGGTTCCAGTGTGACAGCACTCCTCATAAATCTCCGCTGCAAATTGCATGAGACAATTAATTACTTGAACAAGCTATTCTTTGCAGCATAGAAAACAAAAATTTAAATCTGAAATACTCAATTTTTTACTGAACAGTACCCATTTTGACCACACTGTTAAAGCACAGAGCATTGATAAAGTATCCCCACTGTGAAAACAGTAACATGACATTTGACATATACTTACATTTGGCTTACATTTGTGTTATATCCCCTATTAGACCCTTTAATATCAAGAGGTCTATGTAGGGGTTGTACCACTTTTCACCTCTTGACACAACTGGGGTGGCATGCTTAATTTCATTTTGTGTGTGATTTGTTCTTTTACTGTTTTATTCTTTTTTAAAAAAAATATTTTTATATTATTCTCTGTTTTTTTACAAACGATCAACTTTACGAATTATTATTTTGCTTGTCCCAGAGCGTGTTGCATTAATACATGCAGCAGACTTGTGCCATAAAAATCACACGCTAATGTCATGTTATTGCCGCTCACTAGGAGTGATCTGTTTTCCACTCTAAAAAATGAGACTCCCCATGGGGCTACAATGACCTTAACATTCTAGGGAAAACTACTGCATTGTGAGTAGAAAACAGGGCTGGATCTGCAGCATTATGAATCCCAGGAAAAGATCATTGGCTGATAGCTTCCCAGCTTTCAAACAGGTAGCCAATTCTTTGGCTGCCCAGGACTACCTCTGTTTATAGCACTGCCCCTTAAAGTGCCAGTGCCACAGAAATGTAAAATCCAAATAACCCCTAGGCCCTTTTGCTATGACTTAAATTCTGCAGTCCATGAAAGAAATATTATAAGTTAAACCTAGTTAATTGATTGGTTGCTATGGGTTACCAGATTTGATGCAAAATCAAGAACAAAAATATGCATTTCACAAAATTATATTGTTCCTTTGACAGTTATTACATTTACATATTTTAATTGCATGTAGCACATTTGTAAAAAAAAAATGCTTCAAGGCGGTGTATTTCGTTTTTATACACTGCAAACTGGCACCAACGATAAAATGCTCTGGTGTTGCTCCATATTTTAATAGATTCTTGAAAATTATTTAAAATAGACTTAAAGAAAAAAATGTCCACACAAAGGAATAATTGGTCACATTGTGCAGATGTTTTTCATTAAATACTTTAATGAAAATACTAGATTTTTTGGAGTTTAGTTTCTTTTTTTTTCTTCATTATGAACTCAGCATTGCATTCTATTAGCATCACAATACACAAATTCATATATAAGAACTAGAAGGCTCCTGGAGTTCACCTGTTCCCTTTTGAATTTTGGATAATCTGGCATTATTTGGTAGCACCCAGGTCACTTTTACTGTTACTGTTGGTAATATATATATAATTGGTTGGTAATATACAGCATATACAGTCCTATCTGTATAATCACATATATATCTAAATACCAATATCTGTACTAATTCTAGATTTAAGTACGTTATGCTTGTTTAAGAAATCATCCAAGCCACTATTAAAGGCATTAATAAAATCTAAAAAAAGTCATAAAAACATTATCATTTGCTATTTTTAAAGGAGAATGTAAAGTTTTCCTACCATTCATATAATTTGAACACATCTCACCCACCCAAACAGCATAATTTGTACTGCATATACCCCTTCCACTCGCCAGCCCCTTTTTCACATTTTCCTAAAACAAATAGCAGCTTTCACTCAGCGGCTAATTTCCTCAGAAATCATCAGAGCTAGAGCAAAGTTTCTCTGGGACTCAGCAATGCCATCTCTTTATTGGAGACTAGACTGGAGGAGCATGTTTAGCTTGGGAGTGAGCATTCCCAGTAGCCAGCAGCCAAAGTAAATTTCCAAGGGAGGGGGCCGAGGAGGATAAGTTATTAAAGGGGTTGTCCACCTTTTCTCAGTGATACCCTAAAGATTATGTGCCATGCAAAGACTGTTTATCTGTGTCTGAATAAGCTGTTTAAAACTTACTGTATGTTCACACAAATAAATCATAAAAAGTTTTCAGGGAGGAGGAGCGTTTCTTCTCACCAGTGTGAGTCACATGTGAGCTCCCCCCTACCCCCCCCCCTCCCTCCCTGAACATTCATAGCAGAGACAGCAACAGCAGCCACATGATCATGTGGACTGTAACTGTGACTGTAACTTTAGCAGCCAATCAGAGGAAAGGCAGGAAGAAAGAGACAGGAAGTAGACATGTGCAGTAGCTTTGGATGTTCCTACTGCCAGTACTCAGCGTTACACAGAGCTTCAACTAGCTTCATTTATGTGAAGGTGAACCACCCCTTTAAGGGGATGCTGCAGCCTTACTATTTGAACTGCTAGAATGGAAAATGTTTAAAGATTTCAAAGAGGCTATTCAAAGATTAATTTTTTGTGGGGGTTTACATGTCCTTTAAAGATTGCTTCCCTTCAGGCTTACCTCAGTTGCATTTCCTGTGTGACTCTACTGCATCCCCTGCACCACTTTTTTGAATTGGGGTTCTCTCCATTACCCATCCCAATATACATCCATGTTGAGATTGATGCCCGCACTCTTAACTATTCAGACCACATTTATCATATGTAAAAAACCTGTTCCACTATTCCTCCAATGCAACTATTGCTTAGTGCAAGTGGACAACCTCTTAATTTGCTGTTTTGAAAGCTTGAGGTATGAAAAGATAGCAATGTACATGTGGCGCCAACAATGACCCTTCCACCCCATCCGTTCTGTCTATGTCATGTTAAAGGTCTGTTTAGAAACCAGTGCAGTCCACATTATGTATTTACTCAAATATTATCATATATTCCAACCCATGGATCTACAGGTACAAGTAACCCCCTTCCAGATACTAAAAGCTGTAGCCCAACAACAAATGTGGTACTATAGGTTGAATATCTCTATGCTCTATGTCCTGCCCCGCAAGAGCCTACAAACCACTGTATTTTTGGTGGCTACATAGAGCCCTAATGTTTTAGCCCATGTTTTCTAGCCTGGGTGGATTCACACCACCTATAACACACCCATACTCCCATCATCCTATTTCTACTTTTCCTAGGAGATTGTAGCTCATCTATAGTTTAAGTTCACTGGTAATCCATTATATACTTTTATAAACTTTTCCTCCTTTAAGACTTAATTTGTTCATAACTATAAGCCAATACTGCGCTGATGGGAAAGCCCATAGTTACAAGAAACATCTACATTCCAATGTCTTTGTGTATATAATCATTCCAAGGACTCTACATGCAACTAAAGATGGTAGCAATCTGCAAGCACAGCCCTAAATTAGCCATAAATCTCTGCAAACCTTACTACTCAACTTATCAACAATTTGTTGCCTTATTATATTTTTTGGTATTTTCATCAAACTTTTTAAAAGCCTGATATTGATTTCCATATAATTCCAACGAAAACAATTTTTATACGGTTTATTGCACTCCTATCTATGTACATCATTATGGTTTCTAATAATTCTGAATATTTTACAATTTAGCTTGGTAATGCTGCAATCAGCTTTTGAGAATTTCCCAAGCAACTTGAAAAGTTCTGAGCTTTCTATTCATCTTGAAATTGCCTTGAAAAGTACAGCTGCTCATAGCTAAGCTAGAATTTATTTTCTGTAGTTTCTAAAGTGAACAATTTTGAAGTTGGCCATTAGAGCTCCATCAGAATTGAAATGCAATCTTTTTTGCCCTTTACAATAAACCCATTTTGTAAATTATGACGTTGCCTCTTGTATGCTGTCCTCTTTTTGCTAGCTACTCCTACATAAAAATTGCTTTTATTGTCAAAAGCTATGTATTTATAATCAGAATAAGCGTAGTCATTTCTTTATGCCTCTAAATGAAAATTTTAGATATAAGTGATATAAGACTATATTTTGACAATTACTGTTTTTAGGCATCTTTTTCATTTTGCCATATTAACATTTCAGAATTTAGGCTCAGTGAAAGACCGCAGTTATTTATGGGAAGGACATCTCCTATAGATTCTATTTTAACCAGATAATTCTAATTTTTAATTTTTTCCTTTTTGTCAGTAATAAAAATACAGAACCAATATATTAGGTACCCCACCAGTGATTATAATTGTTTACCTGAGACCCTGGGCCGGTTCTACCTGTACAATAAAAAATATACCTGCTTGTGGTACTATTGTAGGAGCCCTGTGTTGCACTATTCTTCCTGTTTTGGATCCTCTCCCTGTACCTGAGTTGGCTGCATTTGCAGAGTAGAGTGAAAAGCCAAATTTAGAAGAAGAAGATATGGCATAGCGATTCTACAGTAATACCCAGGGCTGGTGCAGTTTTTAGTAGTGTTTGTCAAGTGTTTGTCCAGTTTCACCCATATAGAGCCATGTACTTGGGCATTTTAAACACAGGATAAGGTAGACCACATTGGCTAACTTGCAGGAGAATGATCCCTTTATAATGTGTTCTTGATGGCAAGTTGGTATAGGTACTCAGGCTATATGTAAATGTTGGTGTTTTCAGTGTACTGAAGTAATATGCCACCAACGGTAATAAGCTTAAAAATATAGACACAAAAGCTGCAGAACTTTGCGTATTATGGCTGTCTCTTGTTAAAGGCATAATACCCCTTAATAAGACCTTTGATGATATTGATGACAATTTGCATTGGTCGCACTGAAATGTAACATACATTCTGGTTGTCAGAGTCACTGACCCAGCAACCAGAAAGCAGATTTATGCAGAAGCTATATGTTTTATTCCATAAAACAAGAAACATGGTAAGTGCAAATCATGCTTTTCAACAATACCTACAGAGCAGTCCAGGCTTTTATATGATCTATAGAAGGGGGTCAATCTACATGTGGTATGAACCAGTAAAAGTATAAGTGCCTTCTTACAAGACAAACTATATAAAAATGCTTTGTGATCAGTAAAAAAATAAAAATAAAACAAAAAAAATGCCACTGTGAATGCCCTTACATTAGCCAGAACATATTATTTACCATACAAAACAAGAGCAACAAATAGTGTGATCTAAATGTTAACATCTTCTACCACAGGGTCTACTTACAAAATGTAAATGTAAAATCATATGAACAATATTTTAAAAGGTGCCAAAGCCTCTGCCTTCATAAAACAAAGTCAGAGTTTACTTGCTCTTTACTCTATTCGCTGCTTCATTGTATTAAGTGCAGAATTCAATCAATTTGGGTTCCCTTACTGTTTTTTGACCATTAGTTGATGGTTGGTTCCTCTCACAGGAGCTAATCTCTTTCTGGCCCTCAGCACCCATTTCCATTTGTAACCTTTCTCTAAAAATCTCTTGTCGAAGTTGGTGTATTTCTTTTTATATGAAAAATGTATTACCGTATATACTCGAGTATAAGCCGACCCGAATATAAGCCGAGGTACCTAATTTTACCTAAGAAAACTGGAAAAACGTATTGACTCGAGTATAAGCCTAGGGACTGCTGGGCCCCCCGCCTCCCTCCCCACAGGACTGCTGGGCCCCCCGCCTCCCTCCCCACCGGACTGCTGGATCCCCCTGCCGCCCTCCCCACCGGACTGCTGGGCCCCCGCCTCCCTCCCCACCGGACTGCTGGGCCCCCCACCTCCCTCCCCACCGGACTGCTGGGCCCCCTACCTCCCTCCCCACCGGACTGCTGGGCCCCCCACCTCCCTCCCCACCGGACTGCTGGGCCCCCTACCTCCCTCCCCACCGGACTGCTGGGCCCCCTACCTCCCTCCCCACCAGGCTGCTGGGCCCCCCACCTCCCTCCCCACCGGACTGCTGGGCCCCCTACCTCCCTCCCCACCGGACTGCTGGGCCCCCTACCTCCCTCCCCACCGGACTGCTGGGCCCCCCGATGCCCTCTCTACCATTGATAAGTACCTGGAAGACGAGTCCATGATTAACCGAAGGGGCGCGTGATGTCACTTCCGCCCCAGGGAGCGCACAGAAGAGCACACAAGTAGAAGGATAATGCTCAGCCTCAGTGCTTCCTATCACAGCACCAAGCTGCTGTGGGAAGCAGAGAGCGGGACTGAAGGAACTTATTGCGAGCGCCGGTATGTAAGACTGCAGGAGTTTTTAGATGTCGATGCTGCACGTGCGTGTGGGGCTTTAGCGATGGTTGCGGGTGGAGGAATCACTAGCAGGGGGTCGACTTATTTGAGTACTCGACTATAAGCCGAGGGTGAATTTTTCAGCACATTTTTTGTGCTGAAAAACTCGGCTTATACTCGAGTATATACGGTACTTAAAGGGGTGATTTACCTTCGAGTTAACTTTTAGTATGTTATACAAGAGCCAATTCAGCTTTTCAAATGGTCTTCATTATTTATTTCTAATAGATTCTATATTATGTGCTTTCTTCTTCTGACTCTTTCCAACTTTCAGTGATCCCAGCAGCCAAAACATTATTGCTCTGTGAGGCTACAATTTTATTGTTATTGTCACTTATTTTTCAATTCAAATTTTTCAAATTATTTTTCAATTTTTCAAACCACTAAGAAAAATATATATAAACACGGGAGCACTTACCGCTTTGAGAAACACATGTGCTGCTCACAGACCAACTCCCAATGGCCCCCGAAATAGCAGAAAAACTTTCAAAAAAGCGGAGCACCACGTGATAAAAATAGAAACAGTCTTTATTCAATCACTTTAAAAAGGCACAAGTACATCCTACAGACTTACGCTTAAAACCACTCCCTGGCTGCTAAGGTAATTTGGATGCTAGCAACCAGATAGCTGCTGAAACTCCAAACTAAAAAGCTGCTGAACAAAAAGTGAAATAAAAAAAAAAACTACAAATAATAAAAAAATGAAGACCAATTGCAAATTGTCTCAGAATATCACTCTCTACATTATACTAAAAGTTAACTAAAAGGTGAACAACCCCTTTAAAGAGAACTAAACATTAACCTATAAGCAGGCTAGAATTGTTGTAAATTAGTCTTAATCAGGCTTCTGTACCAGTTCAAGGCAACCATAACCCTTTAGCAGGGAAGATCTTTGCCTCCAAAGATGCCCCAGTAGCTCCCCATTTTCTGCTGATTCACTGCACATGCTCTGTGCTGCTGTCAGTTACTAAGCTTAGGGACCAATGCACAATATACTGTATATATAAAATATAAATGACATTACATGGCAGCTCTGAAACCAGTCCTGTAACATCAGCATATATGATCTAATTATCTATTAGTGATTTGAAATAACCTCTATGCTTATCTTCTCAGCAGTTGCCCAGAGCACACCGACTATGTGCTTGTCACTCCTAACAAAATCCAAGATGGTGACCCTCTGTCATCATTATTGGCCTGAATCATTATTGTTATAGAGATGCTGAACTTTTAGGCTGGTGCAGTAAGTTCAGTATATAAAATACAGCATTTCTACTCATATTTGTAAAAGTACATTTTTTAGAGTGCGGTTACTTAACCCAAAACTGAACTTACAAAATGCATTTCCAAGCTCTGCAGGAAGTCCCTCATCTAGTATCACAAAGCCTGAGTTCCTCTGCACATTTGCTCCTGCTGTAAACCGGAAGTCATTGGAGGTTGGAATTCTTAGAAAATTTCTACATGTGTTGGAGAAAGATATGTAACAGACCACACAATAAACTTAGACTGCAGACACTGATAATTAGAGGCCCCATGCAAGAAAAGATGTTGGCTTCTGGTTCAGAGCAGGCGCAACCGCTACTCACCACTACAGTGCTGTCCACAACAATTCAAGATTTTACATTAAAAGTAATAATAATGATACTAATTAAATATCCTACACTTTGAATGTAATACATTTCCATCAAGGGGCTAAACCTTGCTAAAGATAAAGTTCCATTTTGTTCCATTAATTCTGTAAGGTAATCTACATAGGTAGGTTTGAAATACGACATGTTCTATGATTAGGAAATTCCCTAGATTACATTTGTACACAATATAAAGATATAATATAAAGTAGTTGTATCTATAATAATCAGCATAATTATTTAAAGAATTGTATTTTTGTGCATGAAAATCCAACTATGTATTCATGGGATATAAAAATGCACAGACCAAAAGCATAGAAACGTTTGCGTGGGTATGGTATCATGGCTCACAAGCACACAAGATAAAAACCATTGCATGACCATTCCTGAGCAAAATCATTATAGGAAATAAAAAGGATAATTACCAGAAGGATACATTGTTTCCTTTAGCAAACACCTAATATGCATATGCCTGACCTCATTTAAAATGCTAAGTCTTACAATGCCTTGCTGATTCTCTATTGAAGTAATTTAAACAGCACATAGCTAGCAGCTTATATCTGCAGATTTACTGTACAAATGTTAATGTCAAAGTTCAACCTTAAACATGAGATATTATAAAAATAATAAAGGAACATAAAGTAGTAGAAGGTGTAACAAAACAACGATTTAACAATTCTTGGAATGCCATTTTTACTGTTTAATGCAATGTCATATACTGCGGCATACGAATGAAAGGCTTCTTTAATAGGGGAATATAATGCTTGTTACTGCAAAAAATTCAATTATTTTTGGATACACTTGGTACATAGACAGTGCCATGTTGGAGATTAAAAAACTAGGATTACAATTGACTACCCTCTACCAGGTACAGAGGAAAGTATAAATATATGGACTCATAATGAAAGGCTAGGCACAACTGCAAGAAAACTATTGGTTCTGAATGTTGGAATGCAATACACTAAGCACTTGTGCCTAGCCCTTGCAAAATTGCATGCTGTACCTTGTGTAATATAGAAAATTAGGCAAAAGGTGCAGAATTCCAGTGTTTCTGTAAATCAGGTTCAAGTGGCAGCTTTTTAGAGTGGGGAAGGCATAACTTCCTGTTTGCCAATACATGATGCAGCTTTAAGAAAGGGATATTTTTCTATGGTTTTTTAGTGTGAATGTGTGTGCTTACACACTATTGGTATGCTTCACAAGTAGCTGTAAGTACCAGAACATGTAGGAGCATAAGTACCTTTTATAGATAAAGGTCAATAAGAATGAAAGCAGGAAGGGTATGTGTTTTCAACTTGTGGGACACATAAGGGCATGCTACAAAGTATTTTTAGTCATTAAATTGCACATATTATTAGTTGTAGGTCGACTCTTCAAATAAGGTTGCCAGCTTATTAAACCATGTATGGCCCAAATTAATAGCATCCCTGACAGATATTTGATATAGGATCTACCGGATCAGGCTTTCCTAAAATCTGTTAGGCAAGATCCAAACTGGATCCTCTCCTGATGGCTCTATGGAATCAACTATGCAGAAGTACATGCAGTAGCTCCTAATATACATACCTTTAAAGAATGGCTTTTATTTGCTCAGCCACTGCAACAGCTTTTGTAGGACTACATTGTGGACTACATTGTGCTCTGTAGTCTCTGCAGCCCTTACAACTACGCGTACTAAGGTGTACAAGTTATGTGACAAATCTGAATAAACAGTATATTTTCTATTTTCCCATTTAAACTGGATCATATAATTAGTTCAATCAGCCCCTCTTGTCACTTAATATAACTTTATGCTCCTATGGAGCTGTTACACTTTAGGGAAGCTGAAGGGCACCTGATTAATTCTCCTGTGATGCTTAAACCAGATGGCCAAGTTCCTAATCAGACCCCAAGTGCTAGTCACAGAAGTACTTTTTCTATAATACCATAGTAGTTGCTTTTCATATTAAACATGCATTTGTCTCTTGATTTCTGTACAAAAAACATGACATTACTTTGGTTGCAGCTGAATGTATCTCCTTTTATTCTGATATTACCCTTAAAGATGCTTAATGAAGGTCAAAATTCTTTTACAGGCTGAGATACAATAAGTTAACAACAGTAAAATTATTGTTAGACTGAGAAAGAGAATCTAAAGTTATATCCCACTGATAAGTCCTGAATATATAGATACTTAATCAACAAGTTAATCAGTGAAACAAACAACTATTTATTGGCTCAATTTATAATAAAACATTTAAAAAAAATTACAAACATACTATACCAAATGACAAACAGATGTCTCTCAGTGCCTCATGGTACCCTTACTCCGCCCTCCTTACTCCGACTGTTTGTTGTTTGGGATAGTTTGCTCTTCCTGTTATCAACCTCTCCTCTCTACCAGTCCCATTTTAATTCCCTCTTTACCATTCCTCCCCTTCTTTCCTTTTTATACTAACATTGGTCCCAGTCACATTTTACATTCCATTCTTTGCCCTGTTCACATTTTGATATACTCTTCTCTTGTGTCTTCACCATTTTCCCTTTTTTTCTGTGTTCTTTTTTTTATCCCATCTTTATATTGTGTTCTTCCTTTGTTATTACTTTGTCCACAGTTTTGATCAATGTAAACATTAGCTCTTAGCTGCACACCTAATACTGAGAATTTGCATACAGAAGTTACAGAAGTGGCACCTGCGTGGCACCTTATCTAAAATGTGGTGTCTAAACAATGCATTTCTAAGAAAATGTGGTGTCTAAACAATGCATTTCTAAGAAAATGTGGTGTCTAAACAATGCATTTCTAAGAAAATTTCTATCTAGCTGTCATGTGATTGACACACACAGAACAGTGACCATGAAACTAATCTTAAATAATGAAAATAAAACAGAGCAATCATGGGGATTAATAAATGGTAAAACACTAAAAAAAAAGGTTTTATTTAGTCTGTTTAGGACTATATAAACATTTTCTTGTTTCTCTCACCATTTATTAAGTCCCACGAGTGTCACCATTTATTAAGTCCCACGAGTGCTCATTTATTTTTAATTATATACAGTTTTGTTAACTTGACAATAAAAACCTGTCATCTTTCCATGAGAGGAAATAAACTTTTCGTTTTTTTTAGCAGACTTTCCAATTCCAACTCACTATTGTTTTTTTTTGTTATTCATTTCAGTGCTTTCAGAAATGAGATACACATCTGAGGCATAATGTGTGTGTTATCTTATTTAATTCTTAGCTTTTATGTTAGAACGATAAACAGTCATACTTGTTTATTTTAATCCTGTTGTTTTCTCTGCTATTGCTATCTCATTCTCTGCCTCATAGGTACATTTCTTGACAAATGTCCAGGTCTCATTGCTCTTTTGCAACTAGACTATTGTGTCTTTTGCTAGTAACATACCAAGACAAATGACCTTGCTATTTTAGTAACAAAATACAAAATATCTTATATATCTTAATATTTTTCTAGTACACATTATTTTATTTATGTTCTTAGACACTAGGGGGAGATTTATCAACATTCGTTTTTTCGTCCAATTCGAATTACTGGTATGTTGCAAAAACTCAAATATCTGGTATTTATTAAGTGCAAAAAAACAAAAAACTCTAAACTAAAAATTTGCCATCTAAAAGATGGCGGGTTTCTATAGAAGTCAATGGGATTTGTCCTAGTCAAGCCATATTTTCGAGTTATTCAAGGTATTCAAGTTTTTTTATTCGAAAAAGTTTTGCTTATTAATATATAAGAGAGCATTTAATATGCAAGTTTATTTGATCTAGAAAAACTTGAATTCACAAACTTGAAATTTGATAAATAAGCCCATAAAAGATTAAGCTAAGAGGACTTTTTTTAAAGCTCGTCTTCTATCCAGAGGTAGGTGTTTAAAGCTAATACCAATTCAGGGGTTCTTGGTCTAATTTTACCAGGACCACATATACAATATGTGCTGCAATGAACTCCCAGGCCCCACCTAGGAATTAGATGTTCACAAACATTACTAGATTATCTTTTACCCTGGGAACTGGAAATTAATGTTTTGTTCTAGAACCAGCAAGTTCTGAAGAAGCACTATTCTTACAACATCACAATCTAGAAGAATGTACAAATATATTTATTAATACACCAATAAAATAAAACTAGGAATATCCACCATCTGTATGCCATCTGTAAGGCATTAAAAAGTATGTCCAAGATGTTTTATTTTTCTTGAAAATGTAGAAACATAAAAAAGTCACAGAAAAGTTGCAAAAATTGCAACTAATTCGATCTGTGACATGATAACTGCAAAATGTTCATATCGTCGCACAAAAGCCAGTATCAAAATACCCAAAAACTTCTAAAACCAAGAAGGGATATATGCAACTGACTTATACATGATTTTAACAGGATTAGCTGGAGTATTTTAGGATTGAGAATTGTTGCAGTTTTGTTGCATAATAAATCTTGGAAATGTGCCCCAAGAAAAAATTGAAAATCTAAATATTTTAAAATGAATACCTTCAACTAGCAACAGCATTACACAGCCATTGATTATAGTTATTTTACACACAATTACTCCCCAATATCTTTCTAGGACATGTTTAGTTACGTGGTTCACATTCTATGGTTTCTGTGAAAATAAACACTTTCATGAGCTGTATTTTAATCATTACCCCAGAAATTACCCCAGAAACAGTATGAAAACTACCCCATTAAGGGCAGATTTATCAAAGTGTAAGGGTAGAGCTCACCTGCTTTATCTCCGTTCCTACGAGATTTTTAGAAGCGTATTTATCAAATGGTGAACTCTAAGGGGCACATTTACTATGGGTCGAATCCGAGTCCGAATGGAAAAAATTTGGATTGGAAACGAACATTTTGCGACTTTTTCGTATTTTTTGCGATTTTTTCGGCGCCTTTACGACTTTTCGGAAATTATCGCGACTTTTTCGTTACCAATACGATTTGCGCGAAAAAACGCGAGTTTTTCGTAGCCATTCCGAAAGTTGTGATTTTTTCGTAGCGTTAAAACTTGCGCGAAAAGTTGCGCTTTTTTCGTAGCGTTAAAACTTAAAAGGCACGACGTTTTGCGCAAGTTTTAACACTACGAAAAAATCGCAACGTTTTGCGCAAGTTTTAACGCTACGAAAAAATCGCAACTTTCGGAATGGCTACGAAAAACTCGCGTTTTTCCGCAAAAATTGTATTGGTAACGAAAAAGTCGCGATAATTTTCCGAAAAAATCGCAAAATACCGATCATTACACCAAAACCCAATTTGTCACAGAAAAAAACTAGAAAACTTGGAGTTTGAAAATATGGCTTGACTTTGCCTAGGATAACTCCCATCGACTTCTATATAAATTTGCTTTTAGATGGCAAATTTTTACATTTAAGTTTTTGGGTTTTTTTCACTTGAATCGTGAAAAAAAAATCATATCTGGTTCTCTTGACAGAGGAATATTGTGGTGTTGGAAAGCCTTGTTACAATGTAATGCAGTGGTTTATTTATATGCAGAAGCACAAGCAAATTTATATTTCTTAAGTTGTGCTCTACTGTATTACCCAGTAAATAATTATACAAAAACAATTATATTGTAATTAATTTTGTGCCCTGAAGAATAAAACTGTAGTTACAGTATTATTGGCAGTTCAAAAAAAGTGTTTACATTAAAACTGGTTATATATTTGTCTACCAGACTTTCTATTCCTCAGAGATTATACCTGTGTTAGAAAATGGGAGAAAGATCTAGGCCCATAACTAGAGATGTTGCACTGGGCAGAGGGTCATATGTGTTTGGACCCAGAGATGCTTGGTTAAAAGTTTGGTTTAGAGGGTCATGCAAAGCTATCATGGTACCTTACTCTTCATTGCATTTCCAAAATAATTTTCTAACCTAGTGTACTGTTCTTATGGTGTATACCTCACAGATCATCACAGGAAATGTACTAAATTAACCAGATTCTGGTTTAGATACAATCCATTATATCATATCAGTACCATATAAAGCTGATCCGAATATAAGCCGAGGTACCCAATTTTACCTAAGAAAACTGGAAAAACTTATTGACTTGAATATAAGCCTAGGGTGTGAAATGCAGCAGCTAATGCTAAGTTTCAATAATCAAAATAAATACCTATAAAATTATATTAAATGAGGCATCAGTGGGGTATATGTTTTTAAATATTTATTTAAAAGAAAAACAGTACACTAGCTCTGTAATTGGAGAAGAGGGTCAACAAAAAAAATATGGTATCAACAATGATACCTTAAGAGTAGTACCACCTTAGCTCAGCAACCAAGCTAAAACACAAAGAGTTAAAATCCTTCAAAACTATATATAGTTTATATAGAATATAAAGTGCAATGTCTAGTGCAGAATGGTACAGGTGAGAATGGTAGATGAGGATGAATTTGGGAGCGGGCTAGGACACTGGAGGGTCTGGTTGCAGGTGGCCTAATTTGCACACAAAGGAGAGAGGGTGCTAGTCTGGAGGGACTCATGGCACCTGACTCGAGTATAAGCTGAGGGTGACTTTTTCAGCACATTTTGGGTGCTGCAAAACTAGGCTCATACTCGAGTATATACAGTAAATATTTGACCTACTCAATAAAAAATATCCAGAACTGTATTGGGACCACCATGGCTAAGTCTCCTTTATGCCTATCACAACCAGATAGGGAACTATTAAAGTCTGACCAAGCTGTATTTCCTCCCTTCTGGTCTCTAGGCTTCTTAATGCCATATTTATGATTCTTGTGGTTGAATCCATCACCTCTTTCCATGAAACTTTTCTAAACATTTTTTCATTTTTTCTTCATTGTACAATTCCATTCCAATAACATTGGTTCCCTATGGCCTTCTTTTTTTGACAGTGATCTTAGGTCCAATCTGACTTCACATGCTTACACTGGTGGCTCTTTAAATTTGTTTTCTGCACCAGTAACCTGCCATGGGCTTCAAATGGCATGTCCACTCAGGCTGAACAAACATTTTATCCCATACATCTTCTGGACAACATCTCTTGTTTTTATGTTTCCATCTTCAGTTCTTTTGCAGATGATGTAATATTGGTTCTTCCCCCAAGCTCTCTAGAATGTGTTGTCCCTGTTATTTTTTATTTTATCTTATTTCTTCTTTGTAAGGTGAACTGGGAGGCTGGCGTGTTCCACTACCTGCATACATGCTGATGCAATCCTTGACATTGGTGTGGGTATGTGCAGCCTTTCAAGTGCTCCCATGTCAGTGCACTAATGTGCATAATTGTGAGTGCAGTGGTTGGTGCCTGTACAGAGAATATGCAGAGTTTGTGCAATTTAATTTTGCACTGCTCCTTGATGTCATGATTTAATTTCCACTGTGCCTCCCTGTTGCCTTCTGACCTATAAATACCCAATTTCCTATAATTACCTTTCTTTGGCTGGCTACTGTTATCAGCTCCTGCTAAGCTTGAATATTCTGTTAGGCTCCTGGCACATAAGGAGATTAGTCACCCATGATAGATATTTTCAACAACAAGCAACTAATCTCCTCAAAATGCTTTTCCACCGACGATCATGTAAATCACCAGTGGAAAAAAACACATGCAATGCTTAATTTTTCACCAAAGTTGCCTTGTGAGGAAACTTTGGGCAACTTAGAAAGCGTGAAGTGCTGCATATTTTTTCCCACCAGGTTTATAAATTATAGCCAGTGGGAAAGCATTTGGAGGAAATTATTTGCCCATGGTAGTAAAGATCTGTTCTGTAATTTTAACATGCCTGTATCTGGTTAACAATTCTTGCAGCTTGCCCTGACTTTTTGCCTGTTATGACTATTGCTTTGTCCTTGTCTGTACCTCATTATTGTTAGCCAGATATCTGAGGCTAGTAGGTTGATACTTGATACTGCCTTGATACTCTTTATTTTTCCAATGTCCATTGTGTATTTTGTCATTCATTTAGATGTACAGTATTTGTCTCTTATTTTTTTATATTGCACGCATAATCTGTTTTTCCATCTGCTAAATGCATTTCCATCTATCATTTGTGCTGTTTCTAAAGCTGTATGGAAGACTTGGAAGACTTGGAAGACATAGTCATTGAACCAGATTCTCCTTATATTCACAGCATGTCATATGCAAAAGGGCTTCTATTCTGGTTCTCAACTAGGAATTATCTCAGTCTTTATTTCACTCAGGCCTGACTCTCGCTCCGAAAAGAATTAATTTCCAGTCGTTTTCCTTGAAATAGAGGTCCACTACCCCTCTATTTCCGGCCAAGGTTACTCCCTTCTTCAAACAACTTTATTATCCATTTGAACAATTCAAACAAAAACTTTTCAGCTCCTTAAATTTTTTCTTTTAGGCAATAAATCAGATGCCCTTGTTGTTGGTTGTGATCTGTTTTATGACCTTCAACAGGTCATATCTTGGCTAATAAAACCAGCTTCTGTCATTGGTTAGCATAGATGCAGTCTGTTTAATTTTGGCAAGTTTTATCTGGTTGTGTTATGTACAGATGGTAAGGAACAGGTCACTGGATACATAGAAACAAAATCATTTTGACTTCTGAAGCCATTTTGTCACCACTTTTTCCATCATTCTCAATTCGCACTCTTTCCAAACTTTTCCAATATCTGCATTATATAAATAAAAATTGATACAACCCACAGCAAAATCATTTTTTGTTCCCCTCACCCCCAAACCTTTGGGAAGACAATTGTTATTTTAAGTATATATTTAATTGCTGATATCTACACACTAGTTTCCATCCAAAGCATAATTGATGTAAACTATCTGTGGTATGTCATTTTCAGCCAGTCATTAGCTACACACGACATAAGCTTTTTTTTTTTTAATGAACTAAACTAAAAATTTGCCCTTGATGGTATCTCATGCAATGTACATTTTATTCAGACCAATCAAGCCACATATTCAAATGCAGAAAATATGGATTTATCATTGCCTTAAGGTAAAACACATCTAGAGCTATTTGATTGCCAGGATATATTTTATTTCTATTGTTTGAGGATAATCAAAGTGAATGGAAGAGGGAAATTCTTGTTAAATGCTTACCACTATTGTCAATGTATATGGCTCTTTTTTTTATGGGAACATTTTTATTTTTTTGTTTGTTCTTGCAGAGTTTGCAAATTTCTAATAAAGGATGTCATTGTCAAATAATAGACAATCTTGACACTGTTTATTAACAGCTGCAATATATATAATATATAATAATATAAGGCAGACAGTAATGGAGCCGTTGCAAAAGAGATCATCAAAGCCATTGTGACAGGCACATTTATTTCACAGAGAGGTTCATGTCAAAGAATGTTCACGTGTTTGCTCCTTAAAGAGTTAACTCCCCATTTTATAGCATTTGAAATACAAAGCTGAAAATGTTATTGATGGGTGACATATTAAAAAATAATTTTTTCAGAGGGAACAGGCAAAAAAATCTTTTTTCTCCTCTCTCAAGCCACTTTTGTAACACACTGGGATTTCTCTCATTTAATCTTCAAAGCACCTTGGCGTATGTTGCCAGACCACAGCCGGTTCCTTTCTACATTTCTGCTTTCCTTTTTTTATCACTTTTTGATTTATTTTCCACAGCTTCATTGTTTATTTCTAAAGCAAATTACAATAGTGAAGCAATTACGTGTTCTTGGACTATAGCAGAACAACATGCTTTGTGTTGGGTTTTCTTTTTGATGAACTATACACACACACTTGCCAATATTTGTGTTCATATTAAGCCAACATAAAAGCTCAATATGTACGCTAATTTACTTATTACAGAATATAAATGGCACTTAGGAAATGACAAACCCTGATTGGAGAGAGCAACACAAAATTAGAAGTATAGCTTATCTCATAAATCCAGCTATTGTGTTTGTGCAAACAATGCTTCTTTTAATTTTTATTGATATATATGAGTCGTAGCTACCATGTTTTACTGAGGAATGTGTTTGGTAGAAGCTAACAGATAATAATACATTGGCTACAGCCATCTCTGAAGTAGCTTACTTCCAACAGGAGTCTGCGCAATACTATTATACTATTAACCTTTACATTTTACGAAAACTTGCATGATAAAATTGCTTAAAGTGACAAATCAGTTTCACTTTATAGTTGCATAGTACAAAAGTTTGAAATAAAATAGAAAAAAGGGAGAGGTATATGGTGAAGGATCTACCTGTTCAGCCACTGACCAAACAGTTATATAACTGTTTGGTCAGTGGCTGAACAGGTAGATCCTTCACCAGTTTGGCAAAAATAGACTGACAAATGTTCCAAACTGGTCATTAAATAGTAAACATAATTATTATTAAATGGAATGTGTATCCTGCACACAGTGTGAAGATTGCAATTGATGGCAATTGACCGCGGGCAGAATTTATTAGGGAATCTAGGAATTTACAGAGAGATGTATATGTCTAAGAAGTGAAATTCAACTCCTGAGGAAACCTGAGCTGGCTTGCCAACCAAGTACGTGCAATACAACAGCAGTCATGTTTTTGATTATGCCAGATTTAAAGCCAAGGGTTTATGTATTATGCATAATCTATCTATTAGTGTATCTTCATGTATCATATGAAATGCCTTGAGCCATTTTACTACGTACAGTACATTATAAAGTCTTATTAAATTAGTTCCCTACAACTGATATTTAGCTCCATGTTTTCCATTGCTTCTGACCATTTGCCATGTTTTGTACAAAACTCAAAAAAAACACAATGTTTTGTCTTGTATTATCTATATAAAACATTTATTATCATCATGATTTTTAGGGATGTTTAGATATACACAGATTATTTAGTGTCGTTAAGTACTTAATGTGAAAAATACACATTTATCCAGAGAGAAATCTATATTTTAATTTCTGCAAAATCCTGATATTTTACAATTTATGAAAAAAGAAGCAGATATTTCCCATAGCAGACCTAATTATCCTAATGTCATTGTCCATTGCCAAAAGGCCCTCGAGATGAGGTTTCTCTTTTTTTACTTAAAAAGTTCTTTATTATATCTGTTTGCATTCATGTCTAGTGCACAAGGCTTGCCGCTCAATTCTCCAGGTGCCTTCTTCATAGGTACAGTGGCATATAGTGCAATCATCTGTCTTTACTTCCCGTCCCGCTGGAATTACAATAGCCTCAGCAAAACAGTTTGGTCCTGAAACAAAAGAGGAAAAAAAAAGAAAGGTTACAGTATTGTTTGTCCTCTGGAAATCCTGTGATAAGCAGTATGATAATAAACCTATAGGGACCTTAATCCACTGAAACCATGTACTGCTGACAGTGTATTAAATTAAAGAGGTAACTACTAATTGATTGTGTTTTCGCTGCTAAGTTTGTACAATGAATGCTAAGCTGGAATATTGCATCCTTATTCAAGCATTTACAGATAATAAATCTGCAGGTTTTTGCCATATTCCTATCTAAACTTTTCTTGCCATGAAAGGAAGTTTAGTCCTGATTTAACACACTGCTTGGGCATCATATTTGCTCTGAATTGCTAAATCCATAGCAATTTAAAGAATAAACCTGCACAATTTAAGGTGCTTTGTAACAAACTTGATACCGTACACATTGTACTGTTTACAGAAATAGTCAAGGTGCAAAGCTGTTAAATTTTCTAGTATGTGCATACAGATAAAAAGAAGTGGCGACCACTGACAACAATTCCCCGTACATGTTTATTCCAGCATTAATTTTATATACTACAAAATAGCTATACTATTTAAAATAGTTTTATTTATGTCTCTGCCAAATTAGTCCCCACCACATCTGCGAAAAATTATTTTCATGTACAGGTATAGGACCCGTTATCCAGAATGCTCGGGACCAAGGGTATTCTGGATAAGGATTCTTTCCTAATTTGGATCTCCTTACCTTAAGTCTACTAAAAAATTAATAAAACATTAATTAAAGGAGAAGGAAAGGCTAAGTCACTTGGGGTAGCCAAAATGTTAGGCAACCCCAAGTGACTTTAATCCTTTACTTTGTACCCCAGGCTGGTGCCCCTGTTAGGTGAAAACAGCACCAGCCCGGTGTACCTGTAGCACTTCCTCCTTCCGGCTTCGTTTTGGAAGGATTAAATGACAGGCACATGCGCAGTAGAGTGAAAAGCCAACTTCTCTGTTAAAGTTCAGCTTTTCACTCTACTGCGCATGCGCGCGCACTGAAGCAGGAAGGAGGAAGCGCTACAGGTACTCCGAACAGGGGCACCAGCCCGGGGTAAAAGGTAGGCGATTTAATTCACTTGGGGGTGCCTAACATTTTGACACCACCAAGTGCCTTTCGTTCTCCTTTAAACCCAATGGGATTGTTTTGCATCCAATAAGGATTTATTATATCTTACTTTGGATCAATTACAAGGTACTGTTGGGAGTCTATGGGAGATGGGCTTTCTGTAATTCGGAGCTTTCTGGATAACGTGTTTCCGGATAAGAGATACCATACTTGTATTCATCACTATGTATTTTTCTTTCTATTATACCCCACATCACAATGTGCACAGTGAGTGAATAAAACTGTATTTCTTTTACGTGACGTGTGCAGATCTTTCTGCTGGTATATACAGGTATAAGACCCATTATCCAGAATGCTCAGGACCAAAGGTATTCCGGATAAGGTGTCTGTAATTTGGATCTCCATACCTTGAGTCCACCAAAAAATCAATAAAACATTAAATAAACCCAATAGGATTGTTTTGCCTCCAATAAGGATTAATTATATGTTAGCTGGAATTAAATACAAGGTACTGTTTTATTACTACAGATAAAAAGGAAATCAGTTTTAAAATTCTGAATCATTTGATTAAAATGGAGTCTATAGGAGACGGGCTTTCCGTAATTTGGAGCTTTCTGGATAATGGGTTTCCGGATAATAGATCCCATACAGGTCCTCCAGATATTGGCACTCTCCACTCATATGAATAATGGCCGGGTGCTGACTCAAAAAAAATGCATCAACTCCAAAGAGAGAACACACGGCACAGGAATCAATGTAACAAAAAGGTCCTTTATTTGGACATCATTTCTACGCGTTTCGATCCCCAAGGGATCCTGATGACGGTCCCTTGGGGATCGAAACGCGTAGAAATGATGTCCAAATAAAGGACCTTTTTGTTACATTGATTCCTGTGCCATGTGTGCTCTCTTTGGAGGCATCTGTGACCCATTTATGAGACGTGAGTGCCTGATTTTCTGTGTCTGTATATATATATATTTTAGTTTTTTTATCCTTGAGAAAGGTCCTAATGAGGACCGAAACGTCGGTTTTAACAATATATCTTCAATAATTTTTTGATAAAACATTGAAGGGTGTGCTGGCCACAGATGATTATTTTCTATATATACGTAATTTTGGCTATGCACCCTGCAGAATATTGAGCCTTGGAGTGCGGACACCATTTGGATTGATATATATAGATAGATAGATAGATAGATAGATAGATAGATAGATAGATATTGTACCACATTGCACTCTACCACAATATTTATATACATATGTACAGTTATGGGATTCATTATCCGGAAACACCTTAAACAGAAAGCTCCAAAGTCCATTTCCCATAGACTCCATCTCAATTAAATCATTCAAAATTTTTAAACATATTTCTGTTTTCCTCTGTAATAACAACAGTATTTTGCACTTGATCCTAACTAAGATTTAATGAATCCCTTTTGGAGGTAAAACATTCTTATTGGTATTAATTAATGTTTATATGATTTGTGGTAGAATTAAAGTATGGAGATCCCTTATCTAGGTCCCAAGCATTCTGGATAACAGGTCCCATACCTGTATAACATTTTGAGATTGCTGTAGTCCTTGATATTATGCTTGTCTGAGAAATCATCCTGTTAGAGTTTAGTTCATCAAGTCTAAAGGGGTGTTTTTTGGTTTTTGCTCTTTTTGTGAGAAAACAAGATACATGTGTAGGGACCCATAGGGTTAAGCTCCCTATGGTGTTATCCCTTATCTTTATGTTATCTGTGTTGTAATAGGGCAGAGCCCTCTACACTCAGATTACTGTTATTAGGCTGCCCTCTATAGGTTTAGCCCAGGTTGACCACTCCCCTTGTGCAGACTATATAGTGTCTGGCACAAGGAAGTGTCTTCCTCTTTTGGCTGCATGCTGTGTTCTGGACAGATCCCAACTGAGCCTGGACCAGAACATAGGCCCAGAAGCCATTTGTACCCTAGGGGACCACCTACCCTAGTGATAAGTCGGGGACAGGGCCCCGTGAACGAGTTAAAGCCAGCACAGACAGTTTTATTATAGCACCCTCTAGGAGAGGTGAGAGTAGTCAGATTATTTAGCAAGGGCAGAAATAGCCCCAACTAGGAGTTGTAACAAAGGGTTTAGTCTACCCAGGCTTTGTGTGCCATTTCTGCAGGACCGCGGTTAAGACATAGTATTCAGGCAGTTTCTCACCCTGATCAATAGTCGGCCGGAGGGATCCATCCCAGATAAAGGGCATCCATTCCTGAATTCAGCTAATCCTCTGTGCAATCTCCAAAGGGGTTATTCTGTGCCTAAAGTGTCACATCTGCTGTACTATCTGTGACATCATATACTGCTGTGTCTGTGAGTATACCCTGCTGCACTATAAAGGTGTGCCTTTTGTCCAATAAATTGTACTATAGTTCATGAGCAAGAACCTTTCTGGCGTCCATTATTCCATCTACACCACACACGCTCTACCTAGTTGTAGTTCAACTACACCCTCAGCTCCATCAATACCTCCCATATAGCGGAGGCCCACTCCTGTGCATTAAGGTTGAATGTAACCCATGCTCTATACCTATCACTAGCCTGGGTTCTGCCATTTTATAGCCAAACAAGTGTTACACATGCAATCTGTTTAAAATGTCCTCTAGTTTACTTAAAGCATGATCATGTGACCTTGCTAAAAAAACAAACCTAAATTTGAAATCCTATTATTCCATTCATAATTCAGTTGCACGTCTCTGCACTCTCTCCAGCTCATTAATATCCTTCTTAAGGACTGGGGCCCCAAACTTCATACTCAAGGAGAGACCTTATCAGGGATCTATACTGAAGTAGATTTTTTTTTAACCCTTGAGTCAATGCCCATTTTTCTGCAAGTGAGTACTTTATTCACTTTAGTAGTCAGGAATGCTTCCTAAAATTTCAGAGATGCCTGTTATTTACAAAAAATAACAAATAATTTTTTTTAAGGAGGCCCCAACACACTACAATTTGGTGTATGTATATCTTATATTTATGATATTTTTACTTATTAACATAACCTTACATATATCAGGGGGAGAGGGGCCATCAGGGGGAGAGGGGTTACTGGTGTGTCAGGCCTGGTGAATTCTCCTTGTGAAGGTATGCAATTTGATTAAGTTACAGAAAAAGTTATTCTCTGCAATTTATGCAGAGAAGCTTGAATGGCCAGGTAGGGGGCAAACTCCCCACTAACCACCAATGAAATAAAAACTTAAGGTAAATTCTACTACTCCAATCAACTTATTGACTTTTTAGCACATTAATTAACTATTTTATCAACTATTTATATTCCTGTTATTATGCCTGTTATTATAGAGTCACATCAGCTATATATATTGGGATCTATTTACTATATGAGCATTTTCTACATTAACTTTTTTGCAAGGTAATGGCTGATTTTTGGGCCCCACAGCAACATTATTGGGCCCCTATGCTTACACAATTTCCACTTTATTTTTTTTTATGTAAAAACTTGTTACTTTCAAAAAAAACCATTTTAAACTCCACTAAACCACCCCCAATTTAAAGACTGACCTATTAGCACATTTTTGTTACTATTTTGAATGAATACTAACTAGTTATTTGACTCCTAAATGTATGTTGTTTATATAACCTTGTGCAACAACTCAAGTAACTTCCATATTAAGCAATGACAGCGCAGAGCAGGGGCAGGAAGGAGTGTAGGGTTTAAACCTCACTGACCCCCATGGGAACTGACTGTTAATTAGAACATTAATTAATAGAACTCTTATAATTAACTTCTTATTATTGAGTAACATCAGCTATTTACAGTATATTGCACACACAGGGGACGTGGGAAAAATGTTAGTATTGTGTGCATGTGTTTATGGGGCCCCATATAAATAACTTGTAGGGAGCCCCAAATTTTCTGATGGCAGCCCTGTCAACACTGAACCTCATTTACCAATTGTTGCCCAGTTCTCAAATTTAGTCAAGGCTCTCTGCAAAGCAACAGCATCCTGTACAATTTATGGATTTACATAATTTAGTATAATCAGCAAAACTAGAGACAGAACTTACAATGCCAACCTCATTTATGAACAAATGAAAAAGCAAAGGATCAATGACAGACCCCTGCGGTACTCCACAACACTGGTCTAATTAGAAAATATTCCATTTACTATCTCTCTTTGTAATCTATCTGTCAGCCAGTCCTCTAGCCTTATAATAATATTATGTTCTAGACCAATATTCCTTAATCTAGTCAGTAACCTTTTGTTTTAGCTTTATCTTAATCTTAATCCACATCCACTGCCACCCCAATGTCTAGTTTTCTGCTCACCTGGAATTAAATTGGTCTGACAAGATTATACTACACATAAAACCATGCTATAACAAATTCATTGTATTATGATTTAAAATGTATTTTAAATGTATTCCATTATCTTATGCCTTATAACTCTCTCCAAAAGCTTTCCCACCATTGATACTGTCATAATTACAGAACTATATTTTTCAGGCTGTGAATGGGATATCTTTTTGAATAATGCCACCACATACAATACTTGGAAATTGGAAAGCCTTCATGAAATGGGTTCACTGCTGTGTAAATGTAAGAAAAACAATTAAATAATTTTGAATTCTGTCTCATCCCTGCTTTTATCAAACAATTTACCTTTCTTTGATGCCAAGGGTTCCACTCCCTTGCTTCATTTTTTTTACTGTGTATGTATTTAAAAAAAAATAGAAAATAACTCTCAGTTTTACCTAGTTTACCTAGTTTAGGATTTATTTCTATTTTTGCAACAAACTCTATCTTTTTATTGCTTCGACCTTCCTAAAAAGGGTATAACCATCCCACTCATTTGTTGCATTCCACCAGGTCTCAGCAATACTAAATTATATAATAATTTCCTGTACATGCAATTAACACTAGATTTCGTTTTGCTTGACATGCCCTTTACATTTGCAAGAAGATATTAAAGTTAACAACTCTCATATATTTACATTTATTATTTACAGTGCTTATTAAAGAGGTAGATGTAACTGTTGTTAATATACAGGTATGGGACCCCTTATCTGGAAACCTGTTATCCAGAAAGCTCCGAATTACGGAAAGCCTGTCTCCCATAGACTCCATTTTAATGAAATAATTCAGAATTTTAAAAAACTGATTTCCTTTTTGTCTGCAGTAATAAAACAGTACCTTGTAACTGATCCCAATTAAGATATAAATAATCCTTATTGGATGCAAAACAATCCTGTTGGGTTTAATGAATGTTTTATTAATTTTTTTAGTTGACTTAAGGTATGGAGATCCAAATTACGGAAAGACCCCCTATCCGGAATACCCTTTGTCGCACACATTCTGCATAATGGGCCCTATACCTGTACATCTTTGTAACAGCAGGATCTTCTAATTTAATCACATGGCACTACATCTACAATAGCTTCCCTTAAAAAGCTCTACCCCCCCCTCCCAATTGCCTGGAGTAGATGCTACTCTAGTCTTTTGGCCTTCCATTAAGATTCATTGCATTGTGGATATAGAGATGGAAGCCCAGGGCTTTAGAAACTCAAACTCCTCTTTGACCAAGACTTTAGCCATGCATTTAGCTTCTAAAGTCTCAGCGCCTGGCACTGATAAGATCAGAAAAACTACCTGTACATTGGAAGACCTTTTCTTAAAGGAACAGTAACACCAAAAATAAGAGCATTTTTTAAGTAATTAAAATATACTGTACTTCTGCCCTGCACTTGTAAAACTGGTGTGTTTGTTTCAGGAACACTATTATAGTTTATATAAATAAGCTGCTGTGCAGCCATGGGGGCAGCCATTCATGCTGGAAAAAAAGAAAGAGAAAGGGCACTGGTTACATCAGATAACAGATAAACACCAATGTATTCTATCTGTTATCTGCTGTGTAACCTGTGTCGTTTCTCCTTTTGAAAGGCTGCCCCAAAGGCTACACAGCAGATTATTTATATAAACTATAATAGGGTTTCTGAAGCAAACACACAACTTTTAACAGTGCAGGGCAGCAGTACATTACAGTTTAATTACTTGAAAACAATTTTATTTTTCGGTATTACTGTTCCTTTAACCTTAAATCTTAGGGGCCTAAACTCTCCATTAGATAAAAGTAACATACTAGTATGGATATTTACCATGACAGCTAAATCATGTCCAGCCCTATCCAACAATTTGTCTGATCAATAATGTGCAGCACCCTGCACCAGGCAGACAGCAAACTGTAGTAGCAATCCAGATGACAGATTTCCCTGTCTGCTTTCCTAAAAACTGATTTTTTTACTCAGTCACTAGTCTGTTAGTAAGCACAACAATACACCTAAAAATAGTGTCATATGATACACCACGTAAGTAGGCGTCATTGAATCCAATTATTACCATCATTACTGTTGGTAATTAGACCAAAAACATTTTTTTTTAAATGTTTCTATGGTCATTGCTCAAATCAGGCTTTTAAAATAGAAGTTTGTATCAGAATCAGTCTAGTGCACAAGATGCAGTGCTGTATTTGTATGAAAGAGTTTTGAAGAGTGTTATACCATTTGAAAACCACACTTTACAGGTATGGGACCCATTATCCAGAATGCTCGGGACCTGGGGTTTTCCGGATAAGGGGTCTTTCCATTATTCGGATCTCCTACCTTAAGTCTACTAAAAAAAGAATTTAGACATTAAATAAACCCAATAGGATTATTTTGGCTCCAATAAGGATTAATTATATCTTAGTTGTGATCAAGTACAAGGTTCTGTTTTATTATTACAGAGAAAAAGGAAATCATTTTCAAAAATGTGAATTATTTAATTAAAATGGAGTCTATGGGAGATGGCCTTTCCGTAATTCGGAACTCTCTGGATAATGGGTTTCCGGTCCAATACCTGTAATTGTAAGGGAACCCAATGACCCGAGTAAAACGAAAGGGAAGAAGAGCATGACTAACTAGGAGGATAACCCCTTTCCCCCCCCACCGGATATCTCAGTTATATACCTCCCTGCATGTGAGCTCACCAGTCTTTCGGCGGGCAGGAGGAGCAGGAGCCGTCAGCGTCCCTCCCTCCCTAATAGGTGGGAATCAATAGTCGCAGTGCGGGGGGTGGAGTCGACTGAGCCCAAGAGGAAATTAAAAAGGTACAGTTGGTAGGGTGAGTGGGTAACTGGGTAGGCCTGGGGTCCCCAGGGAGATGGATAATCCAGAAAGGGACTTGGATAGTAGACAGGACACAGGCTCCGGGCCTGGTCAGACCTCTTTGGAGGATATAAGTTATTTGACTGTTGTTTAACGTTTGGATTTACAAACGGTTTAATAAAAGTTATGGTTGTTTATATCTATATATAATTGCTGATTTATTTTAAATAATTTGCAATAAACAACTGCGGCCTTCTCTCCCCAATTAAGTTGTCCGTTGCTTTATTGTGGGCACAGGGGGAGGGTAAAGAGGCACAAATATTTTTAGCAATTTTTAGGATAAATTCTGTCAAAAAAGAGTTTATTTATATTTATAAAGTATTTTTTTCTGTATGCCTTACTGTGCATGTTAAAATATTGCTTCTAAAATTGTCTTAATGATGCTACTGTTACTGTAGAAAGTTTTAACTTTTTTGTCTTTTCATCTGCATTTTTGTCGCATTTTATTCCATAGAAGCTGTTCACTGTGCCAGTCTCTGAGGGTTTATGATGAGTAATTAAAATGGTCATCTTCTGTAAAGGGAAAACTGTATAGCTTAACTAAAGTAGCTTCCATCAAAAATAAATACAGGACACAGTCACCACAACCTGTTACACTTCTTGTCACCTTCATATCTTAAAAGTCAATTACTCCCCCAAACCATTACTTTTTATGCCCTAGAGGAGCAATCCACTTTCACTCTGTCTAAAAGCTTTCTGCGGTAGCTTTGGAACAGAAGTCACAACGGAAATACTTGTAGAGATTTATCAGTATATGCTGAAGCTTCAATTACACATGACTAGAAATAATGATGGTGAAGCAAAGTAAACCATTATCTTTCCTTTCATGCATTAAACGTTCCGTTCTAAGCACAAATTAAATACAAAATAAATAAGTGTATATAACAGAGCAAAAGTAAAGGACCAAGTCAGCTCTTAACTTGTATTCTAATCAGAAAAACGATTAGTGAGCATAACAAATAACAGGAGAAAAAAAACATTCCTCTTTAACTAAATTGTATAATCAAAGCAATTAATATTTTTGTGCACAAATACTCAAACAGAGATACGCATTCATTACTTAAATACACGAAATTCAACTTGTGGCATTATCTATATATGTTCTTGTCATACCATAGCTTGCATTATTATTACATAGGCAGCAAATTTTATTTAATTATTTAGCTTTACTAGTAGCAAGAATCCAGGACTTCCTCAACAATTTAGTCTCTTTTTTTACAAACAAGAACCTTCAACCAAGCAAAAATAAAAGACTGCTGCCAAAAAAATATCATTAGAATGACAAAACTCTAAGGACTATTGAATAAATCTGTGGCTGACAGCTATTCTGGGGACCCTTAAATGACCTTGAGACCTAAGGCTTATTGCACAAGGGGCAGTTTCTTTAGCAGCCTGTCATTTATTGAATCTAATAAACACTACATATTTCAGACATATTTCTTCCAGAAATAAGCTAAGGGATTCCATTCAAGTAAATGGCCATGTTTGAGCACTTTTCTACCAGGAGAAGTACGCCAGTGGAAAATAAGCCCTGTGTGTCATTGCATGAATGTTCTAATCAACAGTATTACCTCACCACTTAAGATCCAATATGACTTTTTTCTGTATGGCCATCTTTGGATTTAAAGCAGAGATCCTTGCAAAGTTGATGTTAGGCTCTGCTGGGGTTCGATCTCAGGACCTCCTAATTGTTGGCTGCTCTCCCATAACCATTTAGCCAGGAGAGCAGCCAACAAGAGTTCTTGCTCATTTATTGTTCAATCCATTTATTGTGACATCACTCCAGCAGCCCTATTGGTTAGGTGTGGTCAGCCAATCAGGGCTGACTCTGCCCTATTTATTCCCAGCCCTCCTCACACTCCTTACTTGAACATTGGTCTAATATTGAGCACTGTGGCTTGCCCCTTGCTCGTGTTCACTGATCTTGGTCCTGCCTTTGCCTTTGTCCTGTCAGTCTCTGCCCGCTCTGTCCTGTCAGTCTCCGCCTGCTCCGTCCTGACCTGTCAGTCTCTACCTGCTCCATCCTGTCCTGTCAGTCTCTGCTCGTTCCATCCTGTTCTGTCCTGTCAGTCTCCGCCTGCTCCATCTTGTCCTGTCAGTCTCTGCCCGTTCCATGCTGTTCTGTCCTGTCAGTCTCCGCCCGCTCTGTCCTGTCAGTCCCCGCCTGCTCCGTCCTGTCCTGTCAGTCTCCACCTGCTCCATCCTGTCCTGTCAGTCTCCGCCCACTCCATCCTATCCTGTCAGTTTCTGCCCATTCCATCCTGTTTTGTCCTGTCAGTCTCCGATCGCTCCATGCTGTCCTGTCAGTCTTCGCCCACTCCATCCTGTCAGCCTTCGCCCGCTCCATCCCATCCTGAAACAGCCCCTGCCTTAAGGACTCACCTTCCCATCTCTCTCTCAAATTCCTTATCCACTCGTAACAGTTGATATAGGAAAGCCTTTTAATAAAGAATATAGGTATATGCAAACATGTAATAAATGGATTATTAGACAAAACAACTTCTCTAAATTTCGTCTTCATTAAACAATGAAAATGTGATTTTCAATGCAAAGACATGCTAACCCACTGAGCTGTGACAAACATAAGCATTTTGTGCTATGCAGATTTCTATTCCAGTTAGTGGTTCTACAAGATTCAAAAAGTTTTTAAGATGAAAATGAACATCTACTAGTATTAGAGGGGGACTTATACAGGCAGGAAAAGGCAGGTTGGGTTCATCCTGATATGAATGGTACAGTACCCATCTTTGTCTAAATCTAATTCAAAATATTCAGATTTTTTGCTACTATTCAAGATTATTTCTTAATTCTGGTGCCCTAGTTGCATTTTGACTGTTCATGCTGTAATAACAGGTGCAATGAGACAGATCAGTGGGTAAAATTTGCTGTTCTGCTTTTTGAAAGCAAATATCTAATTGGATATGCAGTCTTAAAACTCATCTTCAAACTTTTGTCCCTTGAGACTATATATTCAATTTATTATAACTCACTTGGCTCTATCATTATTCCAGTTTGATATATATAAATCCTTAAGACGTTTTAACTTTTTTATTTAAATAATTAAGCTGTTAAATATAACATTTACATATTATCTCTTGTATCTTGATGAAAATGTTAGGTTTAAAGTAATTTCAAGCACCACTTTTCCACCACTTTGCCCCTGGAAAGTTAAAGAAGCAGGATGTATTTAATATTTTACGCTAAGGGTTTTTTTTTTAAAGTTATACCAAGAATCAGCACAACAAACTGAGGCACCAATATTTTTTTTTGAAATTCCTACATATTTGTTAAATACAGTTAGTTTTATTTGTTGAATAAGAAAAATAAACGTATGTGTTAAAAAGTGTCTGAAATAAAAAAAAAACCCTCAGATCAAAACTGTGTTATAATATTTATGCAGGTAACATATATTCCATTGGATTTGTAGTTAGTAATTTGTGTCTAAGGGAGATAAAGAGATTACCCAGAGAAACACAATTTTTAAAAGGATTTAACAGCTGCTGGATGTGTCTTAACACAGTTCCTGCTAAAAAAAAATAATATAGTTGCCATCAATAATTTCTTGCCTGATTATATGATGTGATCTAAATTACTACCTTCCTGCCTTTTGTTCAAGAATTCATCTGAATTTTCTATGCTGCAGAATATGCTAATAAAGAAGTAAGTCAAAACTACTTTGTGAAAGCTTTCAATTTGTCTGGATAATCTTTAGCCATAGAGTTGGTTAGTCACTCTGGATTAGGCAGGGATTTTAGAGTTTATTCACTTAACAGGTCACGTTTGTAAAGATGGACTACTAACTTAACTTACTTTACTGTTTGAGTATATTTATTTTACAAATCCATGTTGTATAATATCCAGAATAGCTCAGAAGAGTTAGTTTCAGAGAACTGCATTTAAGCAGAGAGGAAACCATGACCAAAACCTAGCCACTACAGTATATAAGCAAGTAGTTTGATTTTTTCTTTCAGATTAGTTTGGTCACTGCTATTTTTATGTTACCGTTGAATGATGAAGCCTCTCATGCCTTGCCTTGCTTCAGTGCAAATATTAGAAGACTTGTTGGCACAGAGTACTTACAATATCATAAGAACAAAGGGAGGCAAGTCTAGGCTATAGGTGGATTTAATCTCATCATTTGCCTTCTGTCACAATTAATGCACTTCACTAGTTTAATATTTAAATACACATTCTGGGACTGAGCAGAGGGGTGTAAATAGCATATAAGTAAGCAAAAAACTCTGCAGCATTTACAACAGTGTAATCTCTTTAACCAGCTCAGCAGACTTAATATAAAATAACATTCCAAAAACTAACAGGAAGTAGTAGAGTAATTCTAGCAAAAGTAATATTTTGTAGCTCCCAAGAGGGCACAGAATCTCTTGTTTTTGCCTAAATTTTGTGGTCACACCCTAATAATTGCACCCCTGCTCTCATGGTTTTATAATATTAAGTGCTGCGCACAACTATTTTGCTATAGTTTATACAGGAAGAGAGAACAGCTCCATGTTGTAGCTCTTGTCATTCCTAGCTACAGTCAGGTGATCCCAGTGGTGGCCAATAAAAAGGGCAACTATTTGGGATTTATAACCTTGGAAAGCAAGTTACAGGTAAAATGCAGTCCTGCCAGGTTGAACATATTGCAATATATGGACAAACAATCCCTATTTAGGGAGGGAATTTTAGTAGCTTTATAAACAGAATACCTCAATGTCCTTAATAAATTGATTATAGTAATAGAGTGCTTTGTCTAAATCATATGTTTAGTTTTAATATATATTTTTAAAGCATATGTTTCAATTTCTCTGTTGACTCAAAACTTTTAGGGTAAAGTTTGAAAAGGTCAGTAGGTTTTAGGCTTTTAGTTACCTTTTGTGAAGCTGTGCAGTTTACATTAGATCTTTATATTTAGATTAAGCAGATCTGCATCAGGTACCAGCATATGCACATTTTGTGAATTGCCCAGCAATTCACTTTAATTATTGTACTAAAACTCAACAGAAGTGAACCAACTACTATCCATCTGGTTTTATTTTTTTAAACAGACCTTGAAAGGAATTTAAACTGTGAATAGTTATATACAGATCATTTATAATATTTCTAATATAAGTCCTTGGATAATTCTAGAGACAATCCATTGCTTGTAAACTCCCAACTGAATACTCATGACAGCTTTTAAAAATTCTCACAATAATAAGCAATATGTATGAAATGCATAGTAGTGCTTCACAGAGGTTAATAAAACTAAACTAATATTTTGTTCTCTGTAGTAGTTTTTACTACATTGCACAGTGCAAACTCACCTTAAACTTTTAAGGCACACAAAACATTCCATATTTACAACACTGTTTTTTATACTGTATACAGGATCCCCTATCCAGAAACCCATGGCCATCTCTCATATAGAGATGTAGCGAACCTCACAAAAAAAGTTCGCGAACCCGTTTGCGAACTTCTGCCAAAAAGTGCGAACTTTTGCGAACTTTGCGAACCCCATAGACTTCAATGGGAAGGCGAACTTTAAAACCTAGAAAAGCCATTTCTGGCCAGAAAACTGATTTTAAAGTTGTTTAAAGGGTGCCACGACCTGGACAGTGGCATGCAGGAGGGGGATCAAGGGCAAAAACTTCTCTGAAAAATACGTTGTTGACACAGCGTTGCGTTTTGTGCTGTAAAGGGCAGAAATCACACTACATTTCTAAACTTGTGTAATAAACTGCTTTTACAAGGACTATTGGGTTACAGCAGATGAGATCAGCAGGACAGCTGTCCCCAGCAGCTACATACAGAGCAGTAGAAAGTAGATTACTAGTCAGCAAAGCTACCTAAACTGCCCCTCAAACCCCTGCACAGCTCTCTCCCTATACTAACTCAACAAGCACACACAGGCAGAATGTAAAATGGCTGCTGGGCTTCGGTTTATATATAGAAGGGAGTGGTCCGGGGGTGGTCAATGAGAGAGAGCTGCCTGATTGGCTGCCATGTATCTGCTGGCTCTGGGGTGAGAGGTCAAAATTTGGCTCCAGCTAAGGCGAACCTAAAATTGCGAACATCGCTAAAAGTTCGCGAACTTGCGAACACCCGATTTTCGTGCGAATTAGTTCGCCGGCGAACAGTTCGCTACATCTCTACTCTCATAGAGCTCATTTTAAGCAAATAATTCAAATTATGGATTCATTCATGCATGGATTCATATTGGTGGTTAAACAATCCTGTTGAGTTTATTTAAAACACATTTATAAACAAATGCAATATTTATAAAAGTGTCTTCAAAGATTTGTAAAGAAACTGTGGATACCTTAAATTTAGACTACTGAGCACACAATGCTTCCACAGATTACAGAACCATACATAATCAGGAGAGGGCTAAAGTACATGTTTTCCCTCTTTTATATAGATTTTACAAGCTGCTCTCTGCTGGGGACCTCTGCGGAACATCATATCAAAAGTCATTTCACATAGAGCGTTTCGTAAAATGTGTTTTCCACTTGCAAAATGGATTTGGTTACCAAGAAAAGTAAAACCACAGGATACTAACCTTGTGTATCAAATGCATGCAAGATCTGTTAGAATTTGTAATAAGCCCCAGTTTTTGAGATTTTCTGGATAATCACCTTAAACACACCTCATGGAGCACTTACACAGCTTGTTGATAAAAATATGCCTTTAGCTTATAGGCAAACTATAACACATGTATCTACATACATCAACTTTTTGGTACCTACATAGTTGTTTTCGGCTTCGTTTTTTTTTTTTTTTCGGTTTTTGAGCTGAAGGTAGGTGCAGTGGGTCTTCATACTCAGTCACATTGTTTGCTGGGGGACTTTATTTTAATTGCATCACAGACTCAAAGTCATTAGACAGTGTAGGACTCACGTATAATGAGGGGCCTTGACGTGGCACGTGAGCTTACATATTTTGGCCAAAGTGTGGTACTAACACCTCATTTTTTGTAAAAATTATTTTTAAAGGCAAACTAAGCGCTGGCAAACTTTCTTCTTCTTTGTGTATAGGTAATGGTTTTTTATCGTTTATAGCAGCTGGTCAACTCCAGATTGTGGGTTAGACCGAGCGCTGGCACAATAGTGTGTTTCTAGCAGCTGGTCAACGCTACAGCGTGGGTTAGACCGAGCGCTGGCGATTTCTTTCTATGTTTTGTGTACAAATTGTAGCCAAATTTTGCTTCTAGCTGCTATGTAGCCTTAAATCAATGAATCACTTTCATGTGTGTGCTAATGAGCTGGGGCTTAAAAGCTCCTTGCTTTTTCACTAGAGCCTTTTTGAGCTGAAGGTAGGTGCAGTGGGTCTTCATACTCAGTCACATTGTTTGCTGGGGGACTTTATTTTAATTGCATCACAGACTCAAAGTCATTAGACAGTGTAGGACTCACGTATAATGAGGGGCCTTGATGTGGCACGTGAGCTTACATATTTTGGCCAAAGTGTGGTACTAACACCTCATTTTTTGTAAAAATTATTTTTAAAGGCAAACTAAGCGCTGGCAAACTTTCTTCTTCTTTGTGTATAGGCTGCTAACAATAAGACCAGATCAGAAGAGTATTCTTATTTGCTATTCAATACATAATCAACTTCTATATTCTAAGAAATGTTATGAGACAAAAAATATAGGGCTACGAAAGGAGGGTACAAAAGAAGGATATGGACTTATTTTCTAAATCTGTCTTTGAATGTCATCTGACCCTCAGACCCAGGGCCATACAATCTGACCTGCCTTACCTGGTCCACCAAAATATCAAAATATGCATATCTTCGAAAGCGACACCACCGCAAATCCAAGAAATAACAGCCAAAATCTGGTAGATATCTACAATGGAAAAACTGACATCATTGATTCACCACAAAATGGACACATACGAAAAGATTTGGTTTCCCTGGATTACATGGACTGAAAATCAACATACTCAACAACCCCACCAGATGCAAACATAGACAGATTCAAGAAACACCTCTGATGTCAGAGCCAAAATAAGATAAATGGACTATACCTATAATAACAATCAGGCGAGAGTCCAATCCTTCCCTTCCATTCCTAAACCCCTAACCTGACCCTAACTTTACTTCTCTAACTTCTTTTCCTTTTTCTTTTTCTTTGCTTACATGCTTTAAATGTGATTTACCCTGTTGAAAACGAAGCAATAAAAACAAAGTTAAAAAAAAAATAAAATATGCATATCTTCTTCTGTATGATGTATTAAAGTCTGTTTCACATAAACAGCAACATTTCTAGTTAATAGTTTACAAAGTTCTTCCTCATTCATATGCAAAACAGTAAGAATCCTGGGAAGAATCACATTTGTGTCTTAATTTTCCTATAAGGTGATATTTACCCAATTGGTTTTAAAGCCCAGTAAGCGATAACTGCTGTTCAGTTTCCCAACTGGTTTTGCCCTTACTATGCCTCATCAGTGTATTGTTGTGTAAAACCCCATCTCAGTTTTTTGCTAACATTAATCAGAAGCCCTGAATTATAATCATGAACACCAAAAAGTACCACATTTATTTGCAGTAGGGATCTGATCAGCAACTTTAGCTTATAGGAAGGTTATGGAAGGTTGTTGGTGCAGCCAATGTATTGTGTATTGTACAACACTGCCAGGAACTCTGTATCAGCCACCCACATGAAGGGATCATTAAATTCTTTTTTGTTGGGAGAAGTTAATGTTATATTGATTACAGCTTTTATGAGATATTACATTTGGGTTCTCCCTATAGAGTGTTACTTATTTTTTGCTTAGTGTTGTCACTAATGTTTTCAACAAAAGTGCTTTAAACCAGTAGGAACTTGGGGTCAGAAGTAAAAAATATTCTATAATCATAAACAAATTTATACAGCTTAAACTTACGCACTTTTGTTGGAGCCATCTTGATCTATTGGTTATTAGGTGTTTTTGTATGTACAAAGTAAATGTTTATTTTCAGTGTTTGCACCAATTATTGTACAGTGCTGTGGAATATATTGGTGCTTTATACATACGCATCATTATTAATAATAATAATAATAATAATAATAATAATAATAATAATAATAATGTGAAAGTTTGATAGACACCTAACACAAAATGTAGTTCAATTATTTCCCTCTGGGATGTGTCCTTGCAGGAACTTGACAAACTGCCAATCTGAGAGGCTAAGTGGCAGATGAGATTCAGTGCTGAAAAATTTAAGGTTATGTGCCTGGGACTTAAAAATATGCAAACTACTTGTACTCTTAATGGGACTAACTTAGGCAAGTCCTTGATGGTAAAAGATGGTGTGGATAATAAATGTCCTGTATTTAAAGGGCAGGATAGTAAGAATATATTTAGAATATGCAGTGCAGTGTTGGTCTCCAGTGCTCAAAAGAGCTATTATTGAAAAAGAGTCGAAAGAAGAGCAACTAAGCTGTTAAAGGGTATAGATGGTCTCAGTTATGAGTTAGGGTTAAGCTGGAGAAGAGACACTTAATGGTAGATATGATAACTATGTATAAATATATAAGGGGTCCATATAATAATCTCTCTAATGCTTTATTTACCAGTAGGTCCTTCCAGCAGACATGAGGGCGCCCATTCCGATTCAGAAATGAAAGATGGGAATGTATTTCTACAGTGAAAGCTGTGAAGCTGTGTAATTCTCTGCCTGAATCAGTCGGGCTGGCAGATACATTAAATAACTTCAGGAAGGGAATGGATGGCTTTTTAAAAAGTATAAAAATACAGAGTAAATGAAATTAACTTTTTGTACAAAGTTGATTCAGCAGTAGTAAAGATCATCGAACCCGAGGAAGGATCTTATGTGATCCAAAACATGTAGCACTGTGCTATTTAAATTAAGCTACACAGGTTTGCATTTAAAGGCTCTCCAGTCAACCTCTACTAATATAATATCAACCAACTGTTGAAGAGCCTTAAACACCCAAATTATACAGTCAAGGGACCAAACTGGAAAAAATTGAGCTTAAAGGAGAAGGAAAGTCATTTTACTGCCAATAGATTCGCCACATTAGTGCCACCTAGAACGCTATATTTGTTCTGCAGAAAGCTTTACTATACCTGAGTAAAGAGCCCTAGAGGCTCCCTCCTTTCATTTAAAACAGCAGCTTTAGCGTGGTGTCAGTTGCTTCTGTACTGCAGCTCTAGCCTTTGGTAGCTTTGTTCACACATTCTGATGGGAGGGGGAGGAAGTTCTTATGCATTCTTGTGGCAGGAGAAGAGAGAGAGGAGAGAGCTGCACGCAAACCCCAGGAATGAAGGTTTTTTGAGAGAGGAAGTCTGATACCGAAGTACATGTGTACACAAAGGAAGACAAGAAATCCTGAGTGTTTTTTTGCCTTTCTCTGGATCAAATAGCAGTTAGAAAGGTTTTATATAAACATAAAACTTGAACTGTATGTGTCTGTTTTTCAACCTAAATTTGTGGATGGCTATAAAAGGTACTAACTAATTGTGATTTACTATTTACAGGAGGATCCAAGGCAAGATATGCATGTGGGTACGATTTTAAACAGCTTAATTTTACTAAATAATAACATTCATAGAAGACAAAAAAAAAACACATTTATAGGAAAACTGGGACAATATTTTTGGGTAAAACAAGATGAAACATTTTGAATTAGAATTGGCCAAAAGAAACCTACATATGTAAAATGCAGGAACTGAAAATCAGTATTATACTGTATAAGAATATTGATATGAGATATAATAATAATATTGGATAATACTGTGCTCTGTGAAATTTCTATTTTGGCAGTATTTATAGCACATGGAATTTCTTTGTCTGTAATGATTTGAGATTGGACTCACTTTTTTGTCATTATATGTTTGATAGCAAGCATAATGTATCTGTTTATTTTTACAAGGGCCTCTCTTGTTGGATCATAGACAGCAATTTAACAGATGTGTCTGGCTTACAATGTCAGAAACACAGAAACATTGATAGCTGATAGCTACACAAAGCTGACATAGATTTGAAAGCTCCACATTTTCCATTTTATTAAAGGAAAGACATTCTTAAGATCCCCATACACCTTAAGATCTTCTCCCGATATCCCCACCTACGGGTGGGTGATATAGGGAGAATCAAGGCTAATTCGATTGAATGATCGAATTATAATGATGGGTATAGGAAAAGTCGGTCCGGGGACCACATCAACAAGCCGATGCGGTCCCCGATCCAACTAGATTTTTTAACCTGCCCGATCGAGATGTGGCTGATTTCAGGCCAGATATCGGTCAGCCAGGCCCGTCAGTGGTGCCCATACACGGGCCGATTAGCTGCCGAATCAGTCTAAGGGACCGATATCGGCAGCTAGAATCGGCCCGTGTATGGGGACCTTTAGGTAAAACCCATCTGCAGTGTATAAATGAATATATAAAATCCCATCCCTTTAAAACACAACAATATTTAACTATATATGATACAACACTGAAATGTTTTTATAAATACTTTGCTACTAAACATTCCCTGTGCATAAAAAGTAAACATAAGGTGAGCCAAATACAGGTGGCACATGGTAAATGTTTTTTTTTTGCTAAAAATAAGTCCCACTGTGTTTCATATTCATGAGTTTAATGCTCATGACTATATTTCCTGAAGGGATTATGTTGCACATTTATTCTCTGCTAAATGCAGTTTCAATTACCCTTGTCACGATCGGCACCCAATACCAGAACAAGTGCAAAGCACCCTGGTCTCGGCTCGTGCTTCACCAGTAGCGTGACCGCCTTTGGCTTCGGGAGGAGCCCTCAGCTACTCGGATGCCACCTGGACTTATACGAGAGGTGCAGAGCAGGAGTTCTGGCTAGCAATGGGGCACGACTGTATATAAGTCTTAAGGCCGATGGTCACGGTACAGATAAGAGTAGGCAAATACGTGGTCAGACAGGCTTGGGTCGAGGCGGGCAGATAACTAGGATCGTCAGGCAGGCAAAGGGTCAAACCGGGAATCAATCAGAAGGATGAGGCAGAAACAGTAGTCAGGGACAGGCACGGATCAGGACACAGGAATTAGAATCGTCAAAGCCAGGCAGGGTCAAAACAGGAGCAACCAGGAAGCATAAAGCACAATTACAGGCACCAGGAGTAAAACCTATCACGGGCAATGAATGTATGAAAATGGCCCTTTAAATAGTTTAAATTTCGCGCCATTGCGCGCTGACGTCATGACGTCAGCGCGCATGCGCCTATGAGATGCGGAAGTGCGCGCGCGCGCGCACTAAGAAGGAACCGGCGCATTGGGAATACGGCGCGGCGGGCGTCCCCGCCGATGGCGGCGCGGCGGGCGTCCCCGCCGAGCCGGTAAGGCCCTTTTTATTACATTACCCCCCTCTCCAGGGGGGCCACTGGACCCCCAGGTCTCTTAGGAAACCTAGAATGGAATTGTTTCCTGAGACGATCAGCCTTGATGTCATTAACTGAAACCCAAGAATTCTCTTCAGGGCCATAGCCCTTCCACCTTACTAGATACTGGAGTCGACCACGCACCATACGAGAGTCGAGAAGCTCCTGTACCTCAAACTCGGACTGCCCGTCAACCAATACTGGGGGAGGAACAGGCAATACACGGACCTGGGGAGCTGGCTTTAAAAGGGAAACATGGAAAGAATCAGAAATTTTAAAGGTTTGCGGAAGCTTAAGACGAACAGAAGAGGGGTTTATAACCTCAGTAATAGCATATGGGCCAATGAATCTAGGCCCCAACTTAAGAGAAGGGATCCTCAACTTAATATTCTTTGTGGATAGCCAGACTGAATCACCAACTTGATAGTGGGGAGCCTCCCTGCGGGATCTGTCAGCAGATTTCTTTTGGATAGCAGTAGCTTTAGAAAGTGAATCATGAACATCAGACCAAATTTTAGCAAACTGACTAATCGAAGAATTAACAGAGGGCACAGATGACAATGAACCGGAAAATGAAAATGCTTTTGGATGAAGACCATTGACAATGAAAAAAGGAGACTGACCAGTAGAGGAGTGAGTGGCGTTATTATATGCAAATTCTGCCCAGGGTAATAGCTCCGCCCAAGAGGACTGATTGTCAGACACATAACACCTGAGAAATTGTTCAAGTGACTGGTTAACTCTTTCAGTTTGCCCATTAGTCTGAGGGTGATATGCGGTGGAAAAAGATAATTCAATCCCCACCAGAGAACAGAACGCTCGCCAAAATTTAGAAACAAATTGCACCCCTCTATCTGAAACAATGTTAATCGGAAATCCATGTAACCTGAAAATATTAGACACGAATAAATCAGCCAAAGATTTAGCGGAAGGGAGGTGTGGGAGGGGAATGAAGTGACTCATTTTACTAAACCTATCCACCACCACCCAAATTACCGTTTTTCCTTGGGAAGGAGGGAGATCTACAATAAAATCCATCGAAAGATGGGACCAGGGTCTGTCAGGGATTGGCAGTGACCTTAACAATCCCTGTGAAAGGTTTCTGGAAGGTTTAGATCTATGACAGACAGAACATGAATTAACAAACGCTTTGACATCTCGAGTGAGGGAGGGCCACCAAACGCTACGAGACAGGAGAGACATGGTCTTGGCAATGCCAGGGTGCCCCGCCATTTTAGAGTCGTGAGCTTCTTTTAACACCTGCTCCCTGAGATTTTCAGGAACAAATAGCCTCCCGGAGGGAGTCCCAACTGGGGCAGAAGACTGAACTGTGGATAAAAGGTTGGTGAGATCAACCCCCAGAGCTGCCACAATCAACTCACCTGGGATAATGGGTATGCACTCCCTAGGGTCAGGAGGATTAGATTCAAAACTCCTAGAGAGTGCATCAGCTTTAGTGTTTTTGGAGCCAGGCCTATAAGTAATAGAAAAATTAAACCTGGTGAAAAATAGAGCCCACCTAGCCTGTCTAGGATTCAACCGTTTGGCCGACTCAATATATAATAAATTTTTATGATCTGTAAATACAGAAACAGCATGTTTGGCCCCCTCCAGTAAGTGCCGCCATTCTTCAAAGGCCGACTTAATTGCTAACAGTTCTCTATTACCAATATCGTAGTTGGCTTCAGAAGGGGAAAATTTCCTAGAGAAAAATGCACAGGGATGCAGTTTGTTAGTCAAAGGATGCCTTTGAGAGAGAACCGCCCCTGCCCCAACTTCAGAGGCATCGACCTCAACAATAAAGGGAAGGGCAGTATCAGGATGACGGAGAATGGGGGCAGATACAAATTCTTTCTTAAGAAAATTAAATGCTTGCACAGCTTCAAAAGGCCACAAGCTGGGATCTGCTCCCTTCTTAGTAAGGTCAGTGATGGGGGCAACAATCAGGGAGAAGTTTTTAATGAACTGACGATAATAGTTGGCAAAACCTAAAAACCTTTGGGTAGCACGTAGAGAGAGAGGTTGTGTCCAGTCCAGAACTGCTCTTACTTTCTCTGGATCCATTTCTAGACCCCTACTAGAAATATGGAACCCCAGGAACTGGACGGAACTAACCTCAAAAGTGCATTTCTCAAGTTTCGCGTACAAATTATTCTCCCTTAACCTTCGTAACACCTCTTTGACATGACTACGATGGTCACTTAGGTTAGAGGAAAAAATCAGAATGTCATCCAGATAGACCACTACGAACACCCCCAGCAGATCCCGAAAAATGTCATTGACAAATTCCTGGAACACAGCGGGAGCGTTGCAGAGACCAAAAGGCATTACTAAGTATTCATAGTGGCCATCCCTTGTGTTGAAAGCGGTTTTCCACTCATCCCCTTCCCTGATACGAATGAGATTGTAAGCACCTCTAAGGTCTAGTTTAGTATAGACGTTGGCACCCTTAACGCGATCAAAAAGCTCAGAAATTAGTGGAAGGGGATAGCGGTTTTTAACAGTAATCTTATTAAGCCCCCTATAGTCAATACATGGGCGAAGACCTCCGTCCTTCTTGCCCACAAAAAAGAATCCAGCACCGGCAGGGGAATTTGAGGGCCTAATGAACCCTCTTTTTAGATTTTCGGAAATATACTCTCTCATTGCCTGGGCCTCGGGCAATGAAAGAGGATAAGTTCTTCCTCTGGGGGGAGTAGAGCCGGGAATGAGGTCAATAGGACAATCATAACGCCTATGAGGGGGTAGTGTCTCGGCAGCCTTCTTTGAAAATACATCGATATAGTCATCATAAGCTGCGGGTAAGCCCTCCAGGGACGTGATTGCCATTATAGAGGAGAAACATGAACCCACACAATTAGGTCCCCATTGTATAATTTTCCCGGATGCCCAATCAATTGTGGGGTTATGAGTCTGGAGCCACGGCAACCCCAAAATGAGCGGATAGGTAGCACCCTTTATGATGTAAAGTGCTAACTCCTCATAATGAGAATTTATACTCAAAGACAGAGACCTGGTTGTCTCAGAAACCAACCCTGATCCTAAAGGTCTTTGATCTACTGCCATGATTCTCATGGGGGTACTTAAAGGTAATAAAGGAACACCAAATTTGGCTGCAAAAGCGGCATCCAAAAAATTCCCCTCCGCCCCCGAGTCCACAAAAGCAGATACCTTGACCGAGCCCGTGGGCCAGGTTAGTTTGACCGGAATCAAAATCCTAGAGGCAGATAGGGGAGAGGAAACACCTGCACCCAAATGGAGCTCCCCTTCTCCATTTAGGCTTGGGAGTTTCCCGGCCTCTTAGGACATTGATTTAAGAAATGACCCTTCTCCCCACAGTATATACACAACCCTTGGGAACGCCTGCGAGCCTTTTCCTCAGGAGATAAGCGGGAAATGCCCAATTGCATGGGTTCTTCCTGAGGTAAAGGTACGGAGGGACCAGCACATTCAAAATTAGACACAGCTTTGGGAGAGCTGAAAAAATTAGAACGAAGAGAGATATTCCTCTCACCTCTTCTTTCCCTCTGTCTCCTATCTACCTGAATGGCTAAAGACATGAGGTCATCCAGGTTAGAAGATAGGGGGTAGTTGACCAGGCTATCCTTAATAGAATCAGACAGGCCTATACGAAACTGACTGCGCAAGGCCATGTCATTCCAGCCAGTTTCTACTGCCCACCGACGGAATTCAGTGCAGTACACCTCTACATCCCGTTTCCCCTGGCGAAGCCTACGAATCGCGGCATCGGCAGTGGATGCACGATCCGGGTCATCGTAGAGAATCGCCATGGAGTCAAAGAAAGCGTCTAAGGAAGAACGGGCTGGATCTGAGGTGGGCAATCTGAGGGCCCAAATCTGAGGGTCACCCTGAAGGAGGGTCATTACAAATCTTACTCTCTCCTCATCAGTAGAGAATGAATGAGGAAAGAAACTAAGATATAGCTTACACGCCTCTTTAAATGTGAAAAATTTGGATCGGTCCCCACAGAATTTTTCAGGGAAAGCAATCTTAGGTTCTTGGGGCTTGATGGTGTTACCCCACATGTTAGCAGAACCTACAGGAGGAGAAGATCCTGGACTGGACCGCTGCTGTGGGGTCTCCAGTTTACGGGTCAGATTATGAAAACCCTGCAGGAGATAGTTTTGTTTCTGCTCCTGTTCCTCTAGGCGTTGAAGCAAGGTGGTCAGCAACACTTCAGTGGTGGAGGAGGCAGATGGAGCAGCAGCGGCTTCGTGACCATAGTCTTCCATGGCCCGTGATAATGTCACGATCGGCACCCAATACCAGAACAAGTGCAAAGCACCCTGGTCTCGGCTCGTGCTTCACCAGTAGCGTGACCGCCTTTGGCTTCGGGAGGAGCCCTCAGCTACTCGGATGCCACCTGGACTTATACGAGAGGTGCAGAGCAGGAGTTCTGGCTAGCAATGGGGCACGACTGTATATAAGTCTTAAGGCCGATGGTCACGGTACAGATAAGAGTAGGCAAATACGTGGTCAGACAGGCTTGGGTCGAGGCGGGCAGATAACTAGGATCGTCAGGCAGGCAAAGGGTCAAACCGGGAATCAATCAGAAGGATGAGGCAGGAACAGTAGTCAGGGACAGGCACGGATCAGGACACAGGAATTAGAATCGTCAAAGCCAGGCAGGGTCAAAACAGGAGCAACCAGGAAGCATAAAGCACAATTACAGGCACCAGGAGTAAAACCTATCACGGGCAATGAATGTATGAAAATGGCCCTTTAAATAGTTTAAATTTCGCGCCATTGCGCGCTGACGTCATGACGTCAGCGCGCATGCGCCTATGAGATGCGGAAGTGCGCGCGCGCGCGCACTAAGAAGGAACCGGCGCATTGGGAGTACGGCGCGGCGGGCGTCCCCGCCGATGGCGGCGCGGCAGGCGTCCCCGCCGAGCCGGTAAGGCCCTTTTTATTACAACCCTGAAGTCTTTTTATGTGTTCTACATATTCATCTTTTAACATTATAATACAGATACAATATTTTTTTTGGATAGTAGTGGGAATAGGATTGCCACCCTCCAGTTTTGACCTGGACAGGCCGGTTCCCTGAGTTGGGAAAACTTGGCAGGACTTTTCTAAGATTGATGCGTTGATTGGTCAATTGTTGATTGCTGTATCATAGCTCCACCCCCATGATATCACAGCTGTCCTGCCCCCTGACATCACCATTTGCCCCATGCCTATTTTCAGCAAGAGGAAAGGTGGCAACCCTAAGCAGGAAAATCTTCCACATTGAGTAACTGGCATGGTTGACTGCCTATACTGCACCTTTATATATGTACCAACACAGGCACATTTATAAAGGTGCAGAAAAATTGGAGTTAAACTCAGTTAAGCATTGCTACTTTAATACCACAAAGGTAATAAAATAATAAAAGTAATAACATTTTTACAAGTAAAATTCTGCAGTAGACTGAGAGTCTACTTAGCTTAAAACACCCAGCAAAGTAAAGACTGATATTGAGCTCTGCCCTTTTTATACAGCTTTTTTTTATAAAATTATTTCTTGCCACCTCAATTGGCCTCATTGACTTCAATGGGTTACTGCAAGCTTGAGGTTGTGTGAAATTTAGATGTAATAAAGCGTGCCCTGTAGTCATCACTACCTGCCATACAGCTAACAATGCTTTATCTTTAATTACGTTGCCAAGAAGGAACCTTATCCCAAGTAGAGATGAATCAAATGAAGCATTTCCCCTATTTCCATGGGAGCCAAAGGCATAGTTGAATTACATTGTTACCAGGTGTATACTATAAAGGGGACCACTGGTACAGTTACAGACTTCACCACTGATGCCATTCTGAATATTTGGTCTTTATATGTAAAAATATAATACAGATGAAGGGCCAATTTGCTTGCATATGTGCTGACTTTCCATCTTATGGTAGACTATAGCTGATTGGTTGCTATTGGCAACTGCACTGTTATTTAACAGCTATGTTTCTAAAGCATCCCCAGATGTTAGGCTGGCATAAAAAAACACACAGCTTTGGTGAAAAACCTATATTGCAATACTGGATATCGAATGCATGACTTGGACTGGCTGAAGCCTTCTCTCAATAGAGAGCATCCAGTAGTCAGTTTTTTTTCCTACCTGGGTAAAATATACTCAGTCTTTACCCCCCAATGACTACAAAAATGTCCTACTTGGAACAAGACTAGCAGAATGTAACCCATTAGTCTCAGGGCCGCCATCAGGGGGGCACAGGGGGTACAACTGTCCCGGGCCTGGGCGTTTTTAGCTTTAAAGGGGGCCCGGCCGCGCTAGAGTTTCCCGGGCCCCCTTTCATCAAGCCCGGCCCGGGCCCAATCTTTGCTTCCGTCTTCCTCTCTGTGCCGCGGCTCTCTGCCGCATCCTCGCTTTTATAAGGTTGCGCCCGTGCGTACTGCCGTCACACGCATGGAGCGCAACCTTATAAAAGCAGAGGAGCCGCGGCACATAGAGGAGAACATCACGGGAGCTGGAGGCCGCTGGGAGGAAATGGAAGGTGCTTGGGGGCCCTGGGGGAAGCTGAAGGATACTTGGGGGGCCCTGGGGGAAGCTGAAGGATGCCCTGGGGGAAACTGAAGGATGCCCTGGGGGAAACTGAAGGATGCCCTGGGGGAAACTGAAGGATGCTTGGGGGGGGCCCTGGGGGAAGCTGAAGGATGCTTGGGGGGGCCCTGGGGGAAGCAGGAGGATGCTTGGGGGGGCCTGGGGGGAGCCGAAGGATGCTGGGGGTGCCCTGGGGTATGAGTATGAGTAATTTGGGGGAGGACCACCGATGTTTTAGGGGGCCCTGGGCTCCTGGGCTGGCTAGCAATGATTTAGGGGGTACCTGCCCTGGCACCAATGCAAAACTGTGTCTCAACCCTTTCTCCTTGTAGATTGTAAGCTCTTTTGGGCAGGGCCCTCTTCACCTCTTGTATCGGTTACTGATTGCTTTATATGTTACTCTGTATGTCCAATGTATGTAACCCACATATTGTACAGTGCTGTGGAATATGTTGGCGCTTAATAAATGTTAATGTAATGTAATGTAATGTAAAAACGTAACGCCTGGCTACCAATGTCTGTATGTCTTTTGTATTGATGGGGGGGGTCACTGGGGGAGGGGCCATTTGGGGTGTGGGAGGAGGGGGGGGCCCAGAAATTTTTTTTGTGAGGGGCCCCGTGATTTCTGATGGCGGCCCTGATTAGTCTACCCTTATAACCATGGACACTTGGTTGTAGTAAGTTGTAGTAAGTGTTTAGACCAACCCTGTTTTCAATGTAAAAACGTATGTCTTATTGTTATAACATGTCTTTTGATACACATGTATGTTGTGGTTGTGGTGTGCAAATAAAAACATAAAAAAACACAGTTTTAAATACGCAGATAGAAACTTTTTGTTTCAGTGATTGTGATGCATAGTATTAATTCACACAGAATTATAATAAATCAGAATTATGCAAGGCTGTGTGCTCTTGCACATTAAAGAGTGAATATGTGAGGAGGTACCTACCTGTCTGTACAAGTGTTTCCCTGGTATAGAGGTTATTACAGAAATACAAGGAGTATCTTAAGGCACTTTTAATAAATGGGATTTTTATAAGCATTCTCTGAGGGTAAATTTGCTAGTCTGGTACATTATTTCAGGAGTCACAGCCAGGAATGCAAAGAATATAAACAGCCAGACAGTAACAATACGTTTACAAATAACTTTAATACCACTGAGATTATTTTAATGAATGTTTTAAATTAATAAACCCAGTGATAGACAGACATACTTAGGTTATGTAGGTAGACAGATACTTTCTATGTTTTGTGCATTAGTAAATGCATTAGCAAATGTGTAAGAGAAAATAAGGGAGGGTGTATTCATCATGAAACAAACAATATACTTTGTCAAAACAAAAACCTTGGAAACTTCCTTTGTCATACAGAGAAGCAATCTACATTCTCGCTCTGCTGTGAGAATACACGGAAGCATAATACAGTGCCAGTTCTTTCCGCCAGCACAGCTGGATGTTCATTCACTACTGCTGAATAACCAAGCCTCTGTGTTGTCTGGGACATTTTATTCTTCACAGATCAGAAACAAACAACTCATGCGGTTACCAAAGGGGGGAAAACATACATTTTTCTTAGATTTCGTGCACTCATAACCGGTAAAGATTCAGAGATAATGAGGTTGAAATCACTCTATCAAAAGGCTTATTACACGCTGTTTTGCTTTTCTGTTTTGTTTCTAAATGTCATACTTATACAGTGCAATGTGGGACAGTCAAACTGGTAAACAACAGGAAAAGTCTTACATTTTGTAGTTAATTTTCAAGGACGTATGTTTGTATGGTGTTCTTAGCACATAAGAAATATATGGAATATTATATTGTAAATATAAACATTTGTTCAATTATACATATGAATATGAAAGGAATACACATCAGACCCCTATCTGCAATGGCCTCTAGGTCTCAGGGCTTATTTCAGGGTACCCCATATTAATTTAGTCTCTAAACACTTTTCAAGGGAACATCTCATCTAGTGTGAGTTCTACAAATACTTTTTGATGATAAAACATTGGTCACCGATCTACAACCCCCCGAGCAAACCCATTTTGGCAGCCAATAGGGTGTTACCAAAGCAGAAAGATATGCACCTAGTGGATTTTAAAGATCCTGAGCTTAATCCATCATCTGATTACTTTATAATTAGGGATCAAACCACTGACATTGCTCTATTCTTCTCTCTTCTCCTTGACCATTCAAACACATCCTTATACCCCCTCCTTTTCTTCCCTTATTTTGAGGCAGATACAATTTCAATATATTTTATCTGCATATGTTGTTGATATTTATAGAATATGTCTTCCTATATGTTTTCTATATTCTGACAGATCTACAACAACCTTGGGTCATTTTAACTGCCACACTGATGACCCCTTTCAGTCTTCACATTCTCCATCAGTTTCCACCAGCAGATAAAAACACCCATAAGGAGAGCCACTTCTTAGGACTGGTGTAACAAAAAAACCCTCTTTCCAGATGATCCATTTTCTCTTTCTGATCATCTGATACTTTTTCTGTCACACTGCTCCTTCATCTAGTCCTATCCCCAAAGTCCAGATTTAGAACATTCACTTGTACTGAATTAGTGTGATCCGGATTCATATGTCAATATCTCTAAGTCATTTGTATCCCCTACTGTCGACACCCATGTCCCTCTGCAACCCCAGAACAGTTGTTCACAATCCACTTTTACATAATCCCATGCAAAAACTGACATCTTCCAATATAAATTTCTATTGGCATGCCTCAATGCTGCCCTCTTCCATTCTACAGAAGTTTATAGTATATCCATACACAATAACAAATTCAATCCATGATGCATTTTTTTTATGTTTGCTACACTTCTACATCCCTTACCAACAGAATCGTGAATCACTTATCTTTCATTCTCTGCAGGACATTGGCAAAAAAAGATTAGATGCAACCTACAAACAGATTCCCATCCCTACAGACATCAGCTATCCCACCATTCTAAAGCCTATTCTCCTCTTCTCCTTCTTCAAATGTTTTGACCTTGTTACTGAGTCTGAATTTCTCAGCTTCTCATATTCTCTGCATATACTGCTTGCTCCCTGAATCATATTCCCTCATCTTAACATAAACACTTTTCTCTTGTCCTTACTCCAGCTCTTCCATAGTTTCTGTGACTTCCTCTCTTCATTTAAACAGGCCTGTACCAAGTCAAGTCATAAATAGGTAACAATGGACCCATCATGTCTTTTTAAATACTGCAGTCTATTCTCTTCTACACTCTAAACACTTCTCTAGTCTTTTCTAATCTTCTCTAATCTTCTTCTAAACACTTCTCAAGTCTCTAAACACTTGGAACATCTTGTGATGAATTATATTACTTATATTGTATAATAATAATTTTTATTCTCCATTTTCAACTTAAGAAGGGGGTCGCTGTTCACTTACTTTTTGACAAGTACCTTTAATAAGAGTATAAGTGCAACTAATTTTATAGGAAAATTGCAGGTACCACAACAGGACTTGTACAAGAGACATGCGTTTTGTGTGGTCACAGTTTTTCCATAGGTCATTTCACTGGATTAATAGGTACCTCACAGGTACTTGATAGGTATAAAGAAAAGGGTCAGCAATACCACTGCATGTGTAAATGGCTTTTTATGTTTATCTAGATTTGTAACTTTGCTGGATTTTTCAGTTTTGTAGGTTAGGTTTTATTATTTGTGTTGAAAGTCTGCCACCACCAACATTTTATACATAAACACATATCAAATGCTTAGAAATATTCCTTTTAAACTCCAACAACTAGGAGTTAAACTAACACTTTATATATTCAGCCTGTTTCAGTGCATTTTCTTCCTAGCACACAGAGTTATGTTGTAGATGCTATGCAAAATTATGCCTCAATATAATTTACATCATACCCTTCAAAATGGCAGAGGATTATCCTTGGAATACTGATAAAGTAGGTTTTACTACTGTAGGGGTGAAGGCTAGTCAGGTTAGCTAAAGTGAAAACTATACCCCTGACCAATGTAGGTCTCTATAAAAATATGTCTCATAAACCAGCTCATGTGTACAACCCTGTTTTATCTAAATAAACCATCTTCATAAAAATATATTTTTTTAGTAGTATGTGCTATTGGGTAATCCTCAATAGAAAACTGCCATTTTAATAAATAAGGGCCGCTTCCTGAAATCATAGGATGCTCAGTGCACACAAACAAGCCAAGGCACACACACATGCTAGGTCACATCAGCCAATTAAAGGGCAGAGTTCTGTATTTTACTCCCACACTTCTTCCTGTTACAGTTAAAGCTGCATTATTTCCGGTCATGTGATTTCTTCTCCTTTAAAGGGAGAAGGAAAGGAACTCAAGCTAATTTTAATCCGTGGAATGCTTCAACTGGAAGGGAACCCTGTACTGGTAACTTTAAAAGTGTGGTTCATCTTTACATTTACCTATAGTATATTATATAATGCCTAATTCTAATATACTTGTCAAATGGGCTTTTTTTTTGCTTTTTTATAGTTTTTGAATTATTTGCCTTTTAACTCTTTTCAGCTTTCAACTGGGGGGGGGGCACTGACACCAACTTAGAAACAAATGCTCTGCAAGGCTACAATGTTATTGTTATTGCTACTTTATATTTCTCATCTCTTATATTTAGGCCCTCTCGTATTCATATTCTATCCTCTCATTCAAGTTAATGCCTGGTTGCTACAGTAATTTGGACCCCAGCAACCAGATAGCTGCTGAATTTCCAAACTGGAGAGCTGTTGAATAAAAAGCTAAATAACTAAAAAAAACATAATTGCTTTTAATCTTGTACTGAATCACTGCATTCTCATATTGCCTTATATGGATATGTACAAAGTAAGTACTTCATTTTGTTGAAAAACTATCCTGTTCACTAAGCTGTAGTTCAGCTTCACCATACCATGTCAAAACATCATTACAATGGCCCGGCTAAGGAAAAGGATCTTAACCTGCTCTACAGGTTAGCAGTTGTGGTATAAAAAGGAAAATTCATTCAACTCTTCCCTTCTGCCATTTACACTGCTTTTACCAGATCACTTAATAAAGCTGCACTGAAATTGCTGATTGTTTTACATGTTGTTCAAGCTTCTTGGCTCCTAAAGTTACCTTTAATCCTAGGGCTATTTGCTGACCCTGCATAAGGGCTACCTAAGGTATGTTTTCACATTCTTTTCCAGCAGAAATGGCCTTGTTTGGGGAACACCAATTTGTAGAGCAATTTTTTATCCACTCCCCTGGCTCTATTTATGCAGATCAGAAAATTCTTCACTACAATGAGACAAGTCAGACACTTCAAAGATTCTTTTTTTCCTTCATAAAACAAAATTCAATAACAACAAGCACTCCAAGATATTTTCCAGTAAAACTTGCAAGATGTAAATAAGATGTGAGAGAGGCTTACAAAAGAAAAACTGGATTCATTAAATCAAGGATAATGTTAAATACTTGTAATGGACACTTAAACTTGAAAAGATGATTTTATAGTAAAGATTTATAGGGAGATAAACCAGATGTCTGCATCTTTAAAGAACAAAAAAAGTGCCAGCATTGAGGCCTAAGTAACAAATTACAAAGAAATTACGACTAATTAAACAAAAAATAAACAGTAAAGGAAATAGTGCCTTCTCTGTCTAATGTGTATCCATGGGCAGAATAAATCAGAGAGAGATACAGACAAGGTGCTCTGTGTGAAATGTAAGCTTTGCTGACCATACAATAGAGGGAAAGGGCCATGTTTTGCATTTTTAACAAACACCTTTTTTTAAATTTAATTTATATATATATATATATATATATATATTTATTTTAGCAAATAAAGATGTTTGGTTAAGAAATGACAAAAAAAAGGAAAAAAAGTAAGAAGAGAGGAAAGTTACAAGACTTTTGTTATTTAAGCTTAACGTGTAAGCTTTCAGAATGGTCTGTTAGTACTAACTTTTTATAGATTTTAAATTAATATTTAATATTAAACTATTATTTGCCATCCTCTTCTGCTTCTTTCCAGGTTGAAATTTTAAAAAAGTATCTGGTAGTTGGGGAATCTCTTTAAGGTGGCCCTACACGGGCCGATTGTAGCTTATCGGCCCGCGTAGGGGCAGGAAGGAGGGGCATGCCCGACCGATATCTGGCCTGAAATTGATCAGGCGGTCCCCGAACCGACTGCCTCATTGCCGCCATTATAATTTGATCATTTGGCCCCAGGGCCAAACAATCGAATTGGCCTACATGTTCCCCGATATTGGCGACCCGTAGGTGGGGATATCGGGTGAAGATCCGCTCGCTTGGTGACCTGGTGTATGGGCATCTTTAGTCATCGTCTAGTCTGTCATTCAAACCATTGGGTAGGCGGTGAAAAAAAATATAAAATAAATATATAAAAAATGAAGATCAATTGCAAATTGACTCAGATCACTGTATTATAGTAAAAGTTCATTTTAAATTGACTGTCCCTTTTATAACTAATGCCCCCACCAAAAGATTCTTTCAGTTGCATCATGCATCTCACATGTCAAATGCCAGATATAAGAATACACAAACTATTCCAGACATTATCCATTAGATAATTGATCTTACATTGCTCAACAATTGCTTATGGCATCAATTACTCCATTACAAATCACAATTGGCTGGCTCTGTCATACCATGCTATATCAAAATCTAAAACTGAACGTACTACTCACGCATCGCCCTGCATTCAAATATTGTATACTATCAAGTTCACGTATTATTGAACATAAATGAGCAAATGATTTGGGTGTTTTAGTACATTTTTATTTTGCTAAACACTTTCTATATCAATACAAATTTGGAATGCATTTTGGAATGACAGCTTCACCCTTTATATATAAAGTATTTGGCTTTTAATTATAGCATAATGTGACTGGCAAGGAGGCAGCTCAAAGAAAAGAGCAGAATAAAGGATAAATGGGGCATCATTTAACACATAGGCCGGGGATCCCCAAGCTTTTATACCCGTGAGCCACATTTAAATGGAAAAAGTGTTGGGGAGCAACACAAGCATGAAAAAATGTTCCTGGGGTGCAAATAAGAGCTATAATTGGCTACTTAATAGCCACTATTTGGGCTGGCAGCCTACAAGAGGCTCTGTTTGGCATTACACTGGGTTTTTATGCAATCAAAATGTGTCTCCTTACCAGAAATTAAAAAATAAGCACCTGCTTTTAGGCCACTGGGAGCAACATCCAAGGGGTTGGGGAGCAACATGTTGCCCCCAAGCCACTGGTTGGGGATCACTTCATTCTAAACAGGACAAAAATTAGGTCCAAGCTGAAGGCGTGCAGTTCTAGAATGGAACAATTCTTGCTAAGTACTTAATTATAGGCCAAAATAAAAGGCCAAACTACAATTAATGACTTTTACATTGTTAACTGATTTTTTGCTCCCCCTTTTTTTTTTTTGCTTTTTTTGTCAGCAGAGATTACTACTTTGTAATTAGGTGGTTTAGTATATTATTGTTTGCCCTGCATTACTTTTCGGCATGTTTATTTTTAATTCTTTCTTTGGGGAAATCAGTCATAAGCTGTTGGTGCATTTGAGTTCCTTCCAGTTGCCTCAGGCTATCTGTATGTGTGAATACAACTATGTGCAGCCAAATGTTCATTTTTGTGCCAGACTGATGTCTTATTGGAGTTGTTAAATCCAGTGTCATGTCCTTCGCACAAACCACTAGTTACCAATCTATAGGGCATATTCATCAAAGTACGACTGAGTCCGAATACAAAAATTGTTTATTTTTTCTAAGTTTTAGAACTGTGCGTATTTTTGGTGATTTTTTTCGTTAATTTGCTTGACTTCTCTGTACTTTGCAAAAATTTACGCAACAATTTGTGCAACAAAATCGTATGAATGAATCCGAAAGTTTCGGATTCATTCAAGCTTCGGTATCGTGACTTTCCTTGGGCCAGGTTGGAGCTGCAGAGTGCCATTGAGCCCTATGGGAGACTTTCCTTGGGCCAGGTTGGAGCTGCAGAGTGCCATTGAGCCCTATGGGAGACTTTCCTTGGGCCAGGTTGGAGCTGCAGAGTGCCATTGAGTCCTATGGGAGACTTTCCTTGGGCCGGGTTGGAGCTGCAGAGTGCCATTGAGCCCTATGGGAGACTTTCCTTGGGCCAGGTTGGAGCTGCAGAGTGCCATTGAGCCCTATGGGAGACTTTCCTTGGGCCAGGTTGGAGCTGCAGAGTGCCATTGAGCCCTATGGGAGACTTTCCTTGGGCCAGGTTGGAGCTGCAGAGTGCCATTGAGTCCTATGGGAGGCTTCCAAAAACATGCACAGAAGGTTCAAAGTCATAAAGGTTTTCCCGCCGTTTACGATCATTCGGATACGGACATGGTGTAATTTTTGGATCGTGTCACAATATTTTCGGACAAGCATGATACACCTTTCTCAAAATTTGGATTTCATGATTTGGATTTGTACCTTAGTGAATTGGCCCCTATGTGTGTGCTTGCCTCTTGCTTCATGAATAGTCCCCAATCTTACATGTTTGTGTGTATTTTTGTCTATGGAACCAAAACACTGGGACAAACTTGTCCAAGTCCAAAATTCATAGCAGATTATCAGATCAAAATGTTATTTTGAGGACATTTAATACTTTTAAAGAGCTAGTAATATGGATTACCTAATAGCATAATTAAGTTGTTTGCAGCCAGAAAAAAACAAATGGGTTGAGGGAGTGCATTCATAATCAATTTGGTCTTTTAAATAGAAACAGAAATAATAAAACCTATTTGAGAAATAGATTTTTTAAACATCTACTAAAATGGGGGTTATCTTTTTAGCTATGAGTGATCCCTTTTCAGAGATTGTATTCAATATTTAGAGCATATTGTTGAGTTCTTATAGATTGGAGCTCATTTGTACCAGGGAAGTAACCCATAGAAGCCAACCAGTGATATGCTTTTTTTTTTAGTCAGCTAAATGTAGAACAATGAAAACAACCATTTTATTGGTCTTACTGCCCAAGTGCAAATTTGTGCATCATAAACTGTGTCTTCTATAAATCACTGTTCAGACCTGCAGTTTTTTCCAACTAGTGGGCTGACTGATTTACATATAGCATCTTTAAAGTGCCAGATTATATTAAAATGAGGATGTTATATAGTGAAGTCTATGGAACCTAGAGCAGACAGGGGGCTATAAAAATCATTTGGAGGGCCACATCTGGCCCTGGGCCTCCAGTTGGACAGCTCTGGTTTAGACCAAACTTTGTGTTAAATTAGGGTTTTTGTACAAAGGTCTTTTTGGTGCCCACAGACCTATTTAAAAATGCTCCTGTATCAGTATGCTGCCTGTATGGTAAGTGGTAAGTATTTATTAAAAAATATATAATCCTTATAACTATGCCTACAATTTTAAATATAAAATCATACAATAACTAAAAAATGAAAAAAAACCTCAGTGAAGCATGATCAGACTGGTTATATACAATTACATTATAAATTCTTGGCCAGTTCTAGTTTTTATTCTTTGGAGAAATTGTGTTGTGCATTACATGTATTATTATTACAATTACAAGGTCAGTACAAATATCTGTACTGTATTCTAGCTTGCTGTTTATGTACACTCGGCATCTGTCTGCTCCAGCAATTACTTTCTCTCCTGACAGTAGTGTTCTGGTAAAGACAAGGTCTGTTCATTCAAGTAAATGTTTAAGCTAAAAGTTTTGATATTGTTATAGGCATAATAGCATATGGAACTATGGAAAGTAGGCAGGAATGGTTAGTAGTGACCTACAGTATTAAGCGCAATAGTTTATGACAGGCAACATTAGATTAATATTAACTTCTCATAGTTTCTAATAGAGGTATAATATTATTTATACATTCTATTTTTTCCTCTTACTTAAGAAAGCATTGCTTTCCCCTCATGAACTTTTAGCTTCAGAAAAGCTTGACCTCTGTCTAAACCATCAGTTCAGTTCTTCTTTCTCGCAGCATCCTTATGGTGTACAGTGGGTATGACTGCAATTAAATCTCTGCTTGCAGGCAGTCTTCCCTATGCTGTACAAATAAATCATCATCATAGTAAGCGTTTTCAAACCAAAACACTGCAAAGTCTTTAGTGCATACTGCAATTCTAGTGATGCACCAAAAAACATTTTAAACAAAAGAATGATCTAAGATTGCAACATAATTAAAGCTTTCTTTAATAAATATTCAAATACTTAAATAGCAAATACTTTATTATAGGATTCACGGTATTGGGAGGTACAGAAGGTGGATGGCCAAGTGGCAAAATCAAGCTAGAGGTACCCTTCTGTACTTTCTTTTATAAAAAAAAAAAAAGCAGTTCAACTCAAAGTCTTCAACAAAAGTATTTTTTTAATAGTAGGGAGGTTGGGTGGCCCATTTAGAAGAAATATGGGTTTACAAATTAGATGGCATAATAAACAATGGAGACATCTCAATCTGCAGATAACGCAGGTAGGGCTACAGATCGCTTAATGGAAATGAATACAAAATTATATAATGGGATAAACCATTGTTTTCTTTGTTAGTACTGACTAAATTAATTTAAACTCTCATTTTTGTAGATTGGTCTAAATTTTGTTTGCAACTATATTTGCACAAAACCTCAGAACTTTTTAGAACTTGCCAAAACTATTATTTGTAAGTAGGGATGCACCGAATCCCAGATTTGGCTTGGGAATCAGGCTGAATCCAACCTTTTTTTTTTAAAGTATTCAGTTTCGCCCGAATCCTTGCTCTCTGCTGAACCGAATCCTAATTAGCAGAAATTAGCATATGCTAATTAGCATGCGGAAGGGTTTCATGTTATGGGGAAAAAAAATTTGCGCTGTGCGTGACGAAAATTTACCCTTTCCTATCCTGATAGCATATGTTAATTGGGATTTGGTTAAGGATTCGGCCAATCCATCGGGGGTGGGCTCGGGGGTTCGGCCGAACACAAAAACGAGGGTTTGGTGCATCCCTATTTTTAAGACAATAAAAACCATAGTTTTTCAAGCAACATGGGCAGGGTATATGTAATAGTAACAGACTTCTCTGAGTTGGAATATTGGAAAATAATCAGAAGCACTCTAACAAAAACACTTCACTGTGATTATAGTGCCTTCTAAAAAAAAGTAGCAACTTTTCGCTGATAATAATATGAATCATATAACAATAAATCATATAGAAATTATGAATTATATTTACAAAGATATTGGCTAAAAAGTGCAGTTCCAAAAAATAAGGCCTCAATTACTAACAAAAACACCTCCATTCAGGTGGAGGGGAATGTGAAATGTTCATGACTATTTGTACTGTAAGTAGTTCAGGAAGTCCATATGTTCAAATGACACTTTAATATATGTAATATTATATCTTGACTTACCACTTATATGACTTGGTATATAGTCCATATGCCTGTTAACATCACTATTCTTATAAAAGGACACTTATATATATGCATCATTGATCTTTTAATACTTATGGTTTATTCACTTGGACACAGAGCACTAGTCTTGGCACAGAACTTGTTCTCAGGTATTCCTCTCTGGCAAGTCTCTCAGTCTCTCAGCAACTACATTTGTTGCTTACACTTTATTGCTTTGTTGTTTTATTTTCTTTTTTAGTCACCCAACACTATGTATTGTTCATTGGTTGCCATAGATACTACTGTTTGGCACAATTTTTCACACATATTGAGTTAATTCCCTGTTTGTTGTATTCCCTTGAGAAAGGTCACAGTCGATCGAAACATCAGGTTTGCAAATTAAATTTAAAAAAACTTATTTTTGCTTACATAAGACCTGTCGAGTGCTGTACTTCATGGGACTAATATTATATTAATATGTGCAGGTCTATACAACATTAATTTTGATTGCTTTGAACTGAACTCAAATTAATCACTATGAAACATCACTTGTGATATCCTGAAGTTCCCCTGGCAGCCTATCCATAGTTTACCACCAACTGTTGCAGCAAATTGGTTTAAAGATGTTTGCATGAATTCAACATCTCAGTGACTATTAAAAAAAAATACAAATCTGAGAGTAGGGAAAGCGTCAATAACAGGGTGAAATATCAAACTGCTGGGGCTCTCTCACTCTCTCTCTCTGGACTGCCCAAATTGATATTTTAAAAATCTGACCATATATCTTCTAAACCAACCAAATCACAACCCCCTTCAATATTTATGCTATGCTACATGGTGTTGCAATGAGCTTCAAAGAATAATCAATAAAAACTGCCTAACCTGCCTTGACAATTTATTTTTCACTTGGATCTGGTAAAGAGAAAAGCTGAGCCCATTTAATATATGTATTTCCAGAAAACTGTAATCATATCAGCAAAAATGAAAAGCTCACTTCATGTTTGTAATTACATTTCCACATAATGTGATTCTCAGAAAGTATTCTGTTGTACGAGATGAAAAACAAATACATGCAAATCATTTTCCACCCACTTTTCATTGCATTTGGTACAAATTGAAAAAGGTTCCAGTTAATTTACAATAATGTAATACTGCTTTAAAAATACATTAACCTTAACATTAACAATGCTTTATGTGATAACAGCCAATAGTGTACATGCTGTTTGTGAAATGACAGGACTGTAATCTAAATTTCTTTTTTTCAGTATTAGTTATACTTATTTGGCATTAGCACTGGTAGAAATAATTCAAATGGGTTTCGGTAGTCAAAAAGGCAACCTAATTCCGATTAGCTGTTTTCTAAGGAAAAAATAAATTCAAAGACTTTTCATACAGATAGAATAATACAGGTATCAGACCCCTTACCCCAAAACCCATTATCCAGAATTATGGAAAGGCTATCTCGCAGACTCCTTATTAATAAAAAAATTCACATTTTTAAAAATGATTTCCATTTTCTCTGTAATAATAATAAAACAGTAGCTTGTACTTGATCCCAGCTAAGATATAATTAATCCTTTTTGGATTCAAAATAATCCTATTGGGTTTAATTACTGGTTAAATAATTTTATTAGCAGGTTAGGGGCACATTCATTAAAGTATGACAGGTCTGAATACAAAAAATTCATATTTTTTCAAAAGTTTACAATTTTTGCATATTTTCTGCGATATTTTCATTGATTTGCACAACTTTTTCATACTTTGCGACAATTTGTGTGACAAAAAAAGTATTTGTCGCAACGAGTACGAAAGTTTCAGATTCATTCAAGCTTCAGTATCGTGACTTTCCTTGGGCCAGGTTGGAGCTGCAGAGTGCCATTGAGTTCTATGGGAGGCTTCCAAAATTATGTACTGAAGGTTCAAAGTCAGAAAGGTTTTCCCGCCGTTAACGATCGTTCGGATGCGAACATTGCCTAATTTTCGGATCATGACACAATATTTTCGGAAAAGCACAACGCACCTTTCTCATAATTAACGCACATCAGAAATTTTTGGATTTAATCCGAATTTTTCCTAAACATTCTTTTTAAAGTCTGAAATTCATACTTTGATAAATGTGCCCCTTAAGGTAGGAGATCTGAATTACGGAAAGACCCCTTATATGGAAAATCCCAGGTCCCGAGCATTCTGGATAATGGGTCCCATACCTGTAGTAACAACCTAATATCTACACATTATTTCAGCATGTAAATTCATGGGAATGATAAAGTACTAGTAATGTGTTCACTAAAGTGGCAGGGAGTGGGAAAGAATGCAGGAATCAGTAAGTCATGAAGAAAGTCTGATTGAGGCTGTGAAGGATAACTATACTACAGATGTCTGTAAACTACAGATGTCTGTAACTGGAAGCTCAGGATTGTACCCACCAACAATAGTAGTTTAAGGAGGCCATTTTCTAACGATCAGATTTATTTTTTCTGATTACGATTTTTTTAGCATTAAAAGTTGCTGACAAAAGTCACTACTTTTTCAAGATTGAATATGCGACAAAACTGCGACAATTCTGAATCCGAAAATACTCCACCTAAAACTTGTCGAGATCATGTAGAAGTCACTGGCAGATATCCCTTCTCTTACCTGAAAGATCTGTCTTTACTTCAAATCCTTAGAGGTTTTTGGATTTTTTACGCAACCAAAGAGTTTCGGTTATTGTGCGGCAAGTAGAAAAATTTGCAGTTTCCCGTGACTTTTTCCCACACATGATTTTTCAGATTTTTTGATAATAATCACTCTCTCCCTATTGGATCTGCTCATTATGGAATGCAGTGTGGTTTTGTTTTTCCTGCTCAAGCTGCCTGTAATAAAGATTTTTAGTCCACATATCAGATGCATAACACAAATAAAGTTAAGATTGCTGTGATACTGCTTGGCAAAATCAATGATCAACTGTGCTGCAGCAAGGAATACTTTCTACAGCAGTGAAGGAGAAGATCCAGTCGGAATATACACATAGAAATTCAGGCAAAAGTGACCCACACGCACAAAACACTGGATGCCCTCACACTACATTTCATTAAACAACAGCTCCTTTAATGCTTTTAGTGAGCTTTTCCAGCCCATATATGTTTTAGTCAAAAATGTTCATTCAGACCCAGCCTGTAGATGGGGCCGGTTGTATACCAGATGAAGTTTGTTAGGTTGATGGATCGCGTGTCATCTAATGATTTATCTCTGATTCCAGAATAAGTCCAAGATTTCAATGCCCACCTGCCAAACAGGAGGATTGTGCTGTTGGCAGGAAAAATGTTGGTATATGAGGGAGTGCACATACAATTTAAAAAGGAACACTGGCTTTCAATCCAAAATTTGTTAAAACACCCCACACAACAAAGAAACTCCTAATATACCTATTGCTGTAACCTATTTCTTCAAAAAGTAAAATACCATTCTAATATGTTGAAATCCAGCTGCAAAACTGTTCTTCTCTTTCTGCATCATTTGAAATCCTGGCAGGGGAGGAAGGACTAAAACACTGATGTTATAAACTGTCACAACTTCTTTACAGCTTACAGACAGCATGCAGGAACTACATAACCCACAATGCACTGCACTGTGATGTTCCTTTCTTATTGACATCACGTGTGCAAGGAATTGTGGGATATGGAGGATGCAAGTTGACCTTTAAAAGGTCAGTTCTCATCTAGGTCTCTTAATGGCTTCACAAGTCAGAACAGGCAATGCAGAGACTATAATAGCTCACCGAGAGGCAAAGATCTACTGAATAGTCTTCTGAACAGTTCAACATTTCAACAATGAAAATGAAATTAGGCAACATCCAGAATACTGTAGTAATGAAGATAATCTTAGCAATGCATTGATTGTGTGCCAAGTAAAGTGCAAATGGTATTGGTCATTCTGGGGGTGCTGCGTATAAGCCATGGGGGATGTCACACCCTTGTCGCAGTCATGTAGCTAAATGACTACAGGGAGCTGGTTTTGCACATGGGTTTTCCATAGGCAAAGCATTAAGAAAAAGCAATAACCCTAATGTAGCCCTTAGTTGCAGCAGTAAACAAAGTGGTTTATGGTGGATTACCATAAATCACTGGCAAACCATTGCTAAAGGATACCACCTCTACCTTAAACTTGTATTTCCTTATTCATTTACTGCAGCAGTCACAATCCCCCTATTAGCCTGCTTCTTTCCAAATAGTACAACCAGAAGCTCTGCCTTGTAAGGCTGCCATTGCAGCCATTATAACAGACATCTGCTTTGTCTAGGACACTAACCGTATAAGGGAAAAAAAATAAACCATTAAATAGATCAAGGAATATTACAAATACAACCATCAATTCTGGAAGTGGATTCTTTTGTTTGATTGACGCTGTGTACAAAAGAAAGGCTAAACAGCAAATATTCTTGTCACATCTCACTAACAAATGTCCTCTGTCTCCTCACAGTATATAACAAGTTGTGGCAAGAGCATCTCAGATTAAAAAGTCACATCTCCATTCATGTAGAACATCTTTAGCAAGAATAACCATATCACTACCATTGCCATGCAGGTCTGAAGCATCAACACAGACTTCTTCAGGGTTAAATATTTTTGACATGTGGTGTCATTTTCCCCAGGCATGAAATCTTCACTGATAAAACAAACTACCAACTGTAATTAAAAAGATTCATTTTTGCTTGCGACTGTAATTACAATGTATTAATTTAGAAGTAAAATGGCTATGTTGACATATGATGATTGACTGCAGGCATCATCTGTCATTGATAAAATGATGCCTTTAAATAGGCCAAGCATTTCTTCATTAATGCTAAATATAGTCTCTTCAAGAGCAGAATCTCATTTTAAAAAACATGTTGTGCACACTCCATGATGAGAATGGAAACATAAATATGTTTGGTACCAAAACAGAGGATGGGAACTGCTTGTAAGAAAAGGCATGCGTAGAGCAACAAATATTTCAAATATTCAAACAATCTTATAAGTGAAAATGTATAGTAAGAATTGTGTGGCCAAATTTTCCAATTTGGGGAGGGGGGAGAGACTTGTACCTTCTAACTAACCGATGAAGTGGTTGGAAAAGTGATTTTTAAATGGCAAAGCATTTCTTTATGGTCATATTCTTATTTTTCCCTTGAACGTATATTAAGTCTTTGCTATTAATTTTTTGTGTTATCTACTTTACTGGATAACTGAATACCTTCAAGCAACATCTAAGTGGTATGTAAAAAAAAATGTTTTCTATAACCATCAAAGTACCCTGGCAGAATCATTTGTCTATATTGTTTTTTTTTTTTTTCATTCACCTAGGAACTTTTTATTTATTCCAGATGAGTACTGGTTTCATCAAGCATTTTATTGCTATTTAATGCCAAGGTGTTTTATCGCCACTTCAACATATGATACTTCCATATTATTGCATTGCATAAGGAGGAGGTTGTTGTACTACAACTGTGTACTGAGAGATCTCTATAATATCAGTTTTTTGGCACTGTGTACTTTATTAATTTTTCCTGATTTTTTTATGTATTTGTCTATGAATTGAGTGGTCCATATATTTTTAATATGTTTTTGAATGTGTATTTGTATTGTATTTGTAATTTATTCATTCTTAAGTAGACTGGCCAGTCACTAATGGATTATATGTGTTTATGATATGAAGTAAAGGATATCTGAATTCCACATTTAGTTGTTTTTGCATATACTGTTCCCTAGCAGGAACTTTTATTTTGGCTGGTCTGAGCCACCTGCACGTGGAAGTCAGTTAGATACTATAAGGGGGTATTGTGTAATAGAATAAGTTGTATCATAAAGATGGGCAATGCAGCATAGAACTGGTTTATATACATTTCTTTTGCATCTGCATTATATATGACATGTGTGACATATTTAAAAAGGGGTCATGACTAAACGTGAAATCCTCTTATTAATAATTAAGCTTTTTTTGTGTCTTCTTTTGTGTTTCTAATCTACAGCAGTAAATCTCTTGCTCATTCGAGGAAGCTATCCATTGTTCATATATATGTCATTTTAAATACCACTAGGTATGGGGGTCTCTTATCCAGAAACCCTTTATCCAGAAAGTTCCAAATTACGGAAAGGCCATCTCCTATAGACTCCATTATAAGCAAATAATTCAAATTTTTTTAAATGATTTCCTTTTTCTCTGTAATAATAAAACAGCACCTTGTACTTGATCCCAACTAAGAAATAATTAATCCTTATTGGAGGCAAAACAATCCTATTTATTTAATGTTTAAATAATTTTTTGACAGACTTAAGTTATGGAGATCCAAATTACGGAAAGATCCCTTATCCGGAAAACCCCAGGTTCTGAGCATTCTGGATAACAGGTCCCATACCTGTACTATATAGTTCTATTAAGCACGCATTTTGCATCTTTTTTTACATTTTAATAGTGAAACTGGTGAAAAATTTGCAACACCACAAAATTTTGCCCAATGCAAGGCAAAATTACAGAAAAAGTATTTTAAGCTTGCAGTAGCATATTTATTGCCCTACCCTCGTAGGGAAGCTCTTTCCACTATGCTACAACTGTTCTTTATAGGGAAAAAGGCTCCCATGTTGTTAATTTATTTAAATATGTATCTGGACAGAAGGGCTCCGATTTGATTGGTTGATTTGAAAAGCAATCATCTTTTTTTCTGCCTTTTTGTCACAAAAAAAATTTTTTCCCGGGTAAAACAAAATCCATGGAGAAATTGTAGCATGAATTCACGTGGATTTCCCTGCAACACTGTAACTCATGCCTAAACCTTTAGCTGTCACCTTTAGCTGCCACTTGTATTTTTCCCTTTCCTCTTTTTTTAGTGAAAAAATAAACTGACCTATAAGGCTTGTCTGTCAATGAATGAACAGGCAAGCAAATTGGTTAAACTACATTTAGCCTTAAATAAAACAGAATACAGTAAGGTTCATCCTGGGTTTTAACCTGAATTGCCATTATTCTTCACTTTTCTCCCAGTGGGTCCTCCCTTTGTCACTCAGTCATATATCAAGAATGCTCAAATAAAAGTCAATGCAGAATTTGCCTGTAGCAGTGTTATCATAAACTAAACTGCTGTTTACTCTTGGGCATGCAGCATAAATCCAGTGTAATAGAGCCTAGAACAATAAAGGAATGTCTCTTTTTCATATCATATGCATGTGCAGAGCAATTGTGCTACACTGCATTATGACTGGCATTTTTAATTACATATTTAATATATTTGGTAAAGAGTTTGCTCAAAACAAAGGACAGTATATATCCATATATATGCCTGTACCATCACTTTGTGCAATTGGGGACATCATATATTACAACATATATACACTTGCTGAGGGGTCCTAAGACAAGGTTGTTCATTTAAAGAAGAAGGAAAGGTAAAAACTAAGAAAGCTTTATCAGAAAGGTCTATGTAAATACAGCCATAAGCACTCACAGAAACGCTGTACTGAGTTCTCTTTCAAAAGAAACAGGATTTCTTGTCTCTTGTCTTCTTGTTTTCCTCTGCCAGAGACACGCAGCTCTCTCCCCTCTCCTGCTCCCCCCTTCCTCAAGAATTCTAAGAACTCCCCCCCCCTTAGGAATGTGTGATCTGAGCTAATCAGCAGGAAGCTTCCTCATAGTCTAACTAACTGAGCATGTACACTGGTCTTGGTCTTGGTGCAGGAGTGAGGCATTATGGGAACTTTCTTTACAGAGCTCAGTGTTTTCCTTTCCTATGAGGCTTCTGATCATCTGAACGGGAGAAATATGGGGAGACATAAGGGCACTATTGAGAGAACTGAAGGTATGCCTGCAGCTTGAGATTAACTCTTTATTAGCCTTTCCTTCTCCTTTAATAATATGGAATGTTCACTAAGCAATATTTTCTAAGTTCTTATTCTGCCTTTAAAACTACAATGTTAACAACAATTTAACCCCAGGTCCTCAAGCATACTGGGTAATAGATCCTATCAATGTAATTCCTATTGTTCAATTCTGTATGGTTGCATTGTAAAATATACAGTATGTACATCATTTTATTCCAGTCAATAGGATCAGATTTTGTTGAAGGTGCAAATATCAATGAAATTCAAAGACAGTATTAAGTATCCTTAATGGAGAAGGATCTAGGGGTTTTTGTAGATAACAAGTTGTCTAATTCCAGGCAGTGTCATTCTGTGGCTACTACAGCAAATAAAGTGCTGTCTTGTATAAAAAAGGGCATTGACTCAAGGGATGAAAACATCATTTTGCCCCTTTATAGGTCCCTGGTAAGGCCTCACCTTGAGTATGCAGTGCAGTTTTGGGCTCCAGTCCTTAAGAGGGATATTAATGAGCTGGAGAAAGTGCAGAGACATGCAACTAAACTGGTTAAGGGGATGGAAGATTTAAACTATGAGGTGAGACTGTTGAGGTTGGGGTTGTATTCTCTGGAAAAGAGGCGCTTGCGAGGGGACATGATTATTCTGTACAAGTACATTAGAGGGGATTATAGGCAGTTGGGGGATGTTCTTTTTTCCCATAAAAACAATCAACGCACCAGAGGTCACCCCTTTAGATTAGAGGAACAGAGCTTCCATTTGAAGCAGCGTAGGTGGTTTGTCACGGTGAGGGCAGTGAGGTTGGGGAATGCCCTTCCTAGAGATGTGGTAATGGCAGATTCAGTTAATGCCTTTAAGAGGGGCTTGGATGAGTTCTTGAACAAGCATAGTATCCAAGGCTATTGTGAGACTAATATCTACAGTTAGTATTACTGGTTGTATTTATAGTTTATGTATGTGAGTGTATAGATTGGTAGGTGTGGGTTGTGTGTGCTGGGTTTACTTGGATGGGTTGAACTTGATGGACTCTGGTCTTGTTTCAACCCTATGTAACTATGTAACTATAGATTGGAAATCCAACCAAAATCTTGCTTTTCTTGCATTTGGGATATGGGGTAATACAATGAATGTGAGAAGGGAACAGGTCAGAATTCTAAACTATGCGAGGAATTATCAATAAAATCATTACTATAAGAGCTACTCCTTTAAAAGTTATTTTACCAAATTTAGAAAGAGTAACAAGTTAGAATCAGCTGACAGGATCTAAATGATAGAATGTAACAGGGTAACTTTGTAAGCTCTGCTAGACAGGAATAAAACAACTCCTTCACTCTGGCTGTCAGTACAGCTTTAAATTCCCCAGGTATGTTATTCAGAGAGGATTCCTACTGATACATAGTCAATTAACCCTGTCACATTATTATACACATGGATTCTACAGTGAGAACCATATGAGCTTTCTCTGCTGCCCCCATACGCCTTTTGATATTTGGCACTGAAGGTAGCAATTAATAATAATCATATGTTGGATATGAAACTAAAAGACTGTGTGGGAAGATGCAAATTGGGAAAACAATAGTTTCATTAGGATCACTGCCGGACAGCCAGTTAGCCAGCTATGTTTTCAATTAATTTTATTCATAAAATGAAACAAGTGTTAGAGGGGTAAACGAGATACCCACTTGCTATTCAGGGAAGCTTGCTGGATACACAGGCTGAACATTCTGCCTCCCTTGGGTTAACAGGAATATTTTAAGCAGTATAAGAGATTATGATGCTTGTGTCATTTTCATTTCTTTATACAAATGTGAGGTAGATCATCTACAACAAACCACTAGATTAATGCTCTATTTATATCTTATTCTTAGGGGCAAATTTATCAAAATGGTAATGAATAGAGAGTGAATATTTTTCTAATCTCACATTTTGATAAATCTGTCCCTAATTGTTATTAAGGATGATTTTCCCCCTACCATTGAGAAACTCTTTGTTCTTAAAGAAAACTTTTATATATACCTTTCTGGTCTTCCTTTGGTATCCAGCCCTCTCAGCAGACAATTGATGTCCTCAACTGTGTGGTTTATAATGATCAAGCTGGCCTTACTATGGCCCACGAGTTCCCAGAGGGGTACAAATTCCATTGTTCTTCTTCGCATTTCCCGCAGGTTGCTGGTGTCAGCCTAAGGGATCTTTAATGTTTCCTCCCTTCATTTTATCTCCAGCCATACCAATATTTTTATTCCACCAACTTTATTTTTCATGCAACTGGCAGAATGAGGATAACAGAAAGCCAGCTTTCCAGTAGCGGTGTAATAGAAGCTATTCATTTGTTTAGTCATAAAATTGTTGCAGCTTTTTCCAAAGTATTATTTAGTACTATACTGTCAGAATGGAAACTATCTTTCCATGTAACAGATAATGCCACTTCCAAGAAGCCAAATGTGAAATATCTCAGAAAAAAACCCTTTTAATACCAAATAAATGCATTTTATGTGAATGTCAATAAATAGGCCCTTTAGTACAGTATCTTTAAAAGATCAAGTAAGATTGGTTTCCACTTGGTGAAAGCCAAATAGTCTTACCAGAGGTGTGGCTTTTTCTCAGGAGCAACAGCAGAAACACTTCAAGCAGTAATACTCTTTTTCCTCTTCTCCTGTCTGTCACTGTTTACATCTCTACTTTCCTCAGTGCACTGGAAACTGAGCTTTTGTTATTTGATTAAATTAAGTGTTTAGGTGTAATTTTCAGAGGACTACAGCATACTTATTGACAGCGTGCTATGGAACTGATACTTGCTTATACAGCACAAATACAAACAGCAGTGGATATGTTGAAGTAGGCATATTGATTATGTAACTATATGTAACCCAAAAAAGTGTCCAGGCTGTCTAGCAAAGTAAAATATATGAAATATAATGTTTTGCAAACTAAAACATCCATAGAACCTTTGCAGTTTGTTTGCTATCATGAGAGCCTAGTATATGCTAAGCAGGGCTTTAATCATAGTGTTTCTTTTAAAGAAGGTCCCTTTTTTGTATATTGGAAAATGAAAGATTTACAGTGTTTTTTAAAGGCAGCCCAGGTAATAGAATGGCAGCAAATGTCAATATCCAGTTGGTCAGAAGACTGTCATCAAAATATATGTTTCAGTACTTCAGTAGTAACTATTTCAAAGGTATAATGATACTAAACATTGCTAACTTGCTTACTTCAGCAATATGCCTATATGCATGCACAAAATGTAGGCATTTCTATATTTCTCCCAATCAGCTGTTATGATTAATCAAACCTCCATAATGTCTGGGTCCTCTCTAACTAACACAATCTCAATCTTTTTCAAGAATTAACCCCTCCCTTTTTATTGTTGTTAAAGAGATACTGACACCGAGAATAAAATTGTTTTTTTTTTTTTTTTTTTTAATATATGACAAAATTGTATTTGCATGAGCTTTATAATTTTGCCTCAAAATACTTCCTGGTGCTTTTACATTACCTATTGGATCCCCCAAGTTTCTCTGTCAGAGGGTTGCAATATATGTGCTGCAGTTGTCTGTTAGTTTTAGAGACAGGTTGAAAAGGGACAATCAGGTAGGCTAAACAGTCAGGTTTAAGAACTTCAGGTAAGAATTATTTACAAAAGCTATTTGTGAAAAATATTCAACATGACCTATAGGTAACTATTTGTATTTGTACATTAATATTTTGAAAAAAAAAATTGTGTATTGTTTTTATACAATGTAGAACCCATCAAAGTCAGACATATTACAGCCCAGCTTATCAAGAACCAGATATTTTCTGCTAAATATTAAAACACTTCATCTACAAAACAGCTGAATGGAATCAAATGCTTGTTGATATATGTTTTGTATTGGATGTTCTGCCTACCATTACTGTATGTAATTTTGAATACAATTTTGATGTGCGCTGTTAATTTCATGTAATATTAAATTTAACTGCTTGGCAATTTATTCCTTCTGAAAAAAAGATTAGTAACTAACAGACTGAATGAGTATTTGCAACAAATTGACTGATGCATCTTCATAATAATTAATCTCTTGGGCATAATATTCCACTGAGCTGATTTTATAAAAATGGTTATATAAGGAAAAAAAACAAAAGCCATTCTTTGCTATTTGACATGCTTAAAGATTAGATTTTCTGCAAAATGAACAAGCTAGAATGTAAAATTGAGAATTATAGCATATCACTATCCAATTTTAACCTAATTATAGCTATGTGTGACTTTTGCCAGATTTTTGTAATGAGAGCCATGCAGCTGGAAAGCTCATGTAAATAAAAGCAGCTCACTTGGGTCAGTTTTCAAATTAATGTCATTTTCAGGGAATCTAGGACACATATACCCATGTACATAGCATTAAAGTTGATGGTTGCTGTGAGAGAGACAAACTACCTACACCACTTTTCACTTTGATTGACTTCTATACAGATTCTTCTCTTGTTTTGTGGCACTGTTGCTTGCTAGGTCCTTGTTCCCAGAAGTTAATCAGTTTAATTAATTAATGTGACCAGGCAAGATACTGTTAGAAATTTATAGTACACAGTATTTCTCTGGAAATTATTAGCTTAGACTGCTCTTATGGAAATAAGTTGTTGCGACGATTCTGATTAGGAGGATGATGTAGAACACAGAGACGTTCTTTTTCCTGTCATATATAGTATTAACTTGAATAGTCCTAGTCTGCTACAAAGGCCTAATTAGGAAGTTATGTTCATCATTGTGAAATGAATAAGAAATACGAGTTGTGCAACCCTGAAGGAAGTCATATATCTTCATGGAGAAAGCTATAAAGGTTATATAGTACTTTGATTAATCATACTCTATATTATGCATGAAATCCCTTATTAAACTATCTGCAAAATGTGTTGATGCTTACCTCCTATTATTTACTTGTACCTATAACTTGTACATTGGAAAAATAAAATATATTTTGCTCCATGATTTTTGCAGCTATTGTTTTTTCCAGCAACTGTGTTAATCAAGTTATATTTATATAATGGTTATGATGGTTATGAAAACCCTAGGTGATCAATAGTATTCTTTCATTTCACAATAGGCCTGTATCAACTGTATACAGAGGTATATGAACTATATGTATGGACTATGTGTAACAAAATTCACCATAGTCATTTGGAATGCAGCGAATACACTTTTTCGCATTCGGCTGAACCCCCCGAATCCTTTGTAAAGGATTCGGCCGAATACTGAAATGAATCCGAATCTTTATTATCATATGCTAATTTGGAAGGGTTAAATGTTGCGGCGCTTGAAGTGTGCATGGCAAAAAATTTCCACTTCCGTATTTACGTGACAAAAAGTCATGTGATTTTTTTGGATTTGGTTCGCCCAGGACTGAATCCTGCCAAAAAAAGGCAAATCCTGGCTGAATACCGAACCAAATCTTGGATTCAGTGCATCCCTAATAGTCATTAATTCACATTTATGCAAAATTAACTGTGAATCTTGAACACAGAATACCCTATTTTATCAAAAATAAATGAGGTACCATGGTGGCCATTGTTATACACACACACATATTATATATATATATACAGTACATGTTATATTCTTATAAACAGTGCTTAATGATGTCATCAGTTATAATTGGTTCTTAGTGATGTAATTTTTGTCACATGAATCACTGTAACTTGTGTATTATAATAAATAATGTAACCCCTGTTGTATGTATAATGATATGGAGTTCCATGACCTGTATAAAAGCACTTGGCCTTTGGACTTTGATATGGTCATATATATATATATATATATTTATATATAGATAAAGACGACTTTAAAGGTAAAGGTGCACTTTATCATCTGAGCATAGTGAATATGTTTTGCCATTCGCTACCTACTGTATGTCTAAAATTATCATAAAAACATGGTCCTAAACTTTAAGCTTTATTTTTTCCCTTTTTACAGATTTGTCACCTTGTTTGTAAATGCTTAATAACATCCTCTACTTTTCTCAGTTCAGCAATTATATATTTTTTTGTACTCTGGTTGCTTTGAATACCCTCACATTTGTTTCCCTCTTGCTCTTCTTTTTTAGGAAATAATTTAAATACATGCCTTATATTGCATTTGCAGACAGTAAGTATAGAGCTCCATTGCAGCCTGCACCTGCTGTGTGAAATTTGCACAAGTTAGGGGATGGGTAGGGAGCAGGAGGATTCATACTTATGTGACACCCCCAGCCTACTTTTACAAATGCAGAATGCAGGTAGCACTGTATGCATAGGGTAAATGCTCTTAGCTGCAAGTATTTTTCTTTGTGCAGTGCAGGGCGCAAAGTGCAAACACACATGGTGAATCGAACCTATTTTTTGCACCTTTCCCCCTGCCCTGCACTAAATAAATAAACCACAACAACCTTTCACTAACCAACTTTTTAAAAACATAACATATACACTTTTTTCATCGAGAACTATACCTCCAAGCTATAAAAGCCCCCTTAACTATCACTGCCTTGACCCCTCTCACCTCTCCCTTATCGCATAGTTTCTAAGTCTAACATCTGTCCCAATTGCTAACCCCAAGCTAAAACAGCAGAGTAGAACAGCAGCATACCTGGCCAACATCTTCTTTGCAACTGAAGACACTTCGGGTCTCACCGCTGACACTGACCCTGCTTGCACATGCGCAGTTGGTGGTAGCAAGAAATCTGCTTAAACTGTACATGCGCAAGCAGGGTCCATGTCAGCGGTGAGACCCAAAGTGTCTTCAGTTGCGAAGAAGATGTTGGCCAGGTACGCTGCTGTGCTACTCTGCTGTTTTAGCTTGGGGTTTGCGGTAGGGACAGACTTTTGCAATAAGGGAGAGGTGAGGGGGGGGGGTCAAGGCAGTGATAGTTAAGGGGGCTTTTATAGCCCTGGGGTATAGTTCTCCTTAAGAATAATTTATTCTTTTTCTATATAGGAAACATGTCTACAGGTTGATAAAAGTACTTTGTTACCTGGTGCCTTTCTGCTTCCCATTAAGACAGATTTATCAAAATTGGAGTTCACCAAAGTACAATTAACCCCTTCTCTATTTATTCCTAAGGGACTTAGAAGCATATTTATCAACAGGTGCAGGTTAGAGTTTACCATTCATATTCCTTAGTCATTCTTTCCCCCAGCACAAGCAGATACAAAACAGTACACATTTCTTCTTACTCAGCTGCCAGCATATCTCCATTACTTTACTGTTCCATTCATAACTGGTTGGCTGGCACCTGCATGGTTGCTGCACTACTGTACTAACTGCAGAAGTTAATCCAGTCCTACTGCATGTTTGTACACTGCATTCCTGCAATACTAAGTAAAATTGTGCCTCTTGAGCTTCAAAGTGGAATTAAATCTAAAAATTGGTTGATTCCTGAACTTTCTAGTACATTCCCTTCTAAATCACCACCTCCACCTTCATATTTATATGGCACTCTGCTATTTCCTAGTTAGCAAGAAATATGAAGCAACTAAAATCTATGCAAAGCTAGTGGCCACTTAGACCCAACCTCCTATTTCTACAGATGAGAATATTTGTTAGTGAACTTAGCCTGGAACATAGTACATTTTATTTATAACTTGCAAAAAGATGCACTAGGCCTCAAGTAACTACTGGTTACTTTCTAAAGACCTGTCCTATATATACAAACTAAAACAGTTACAGAATATATACTGGCTCTGGGGATCTTTTACAGCATTCATTAATCTCGTGTTTGTATAACATGAAAGACCTATCTTCAAAATCTCTGAAATGCATTGAATAATAGAAAGGGAAATTTGCCTATAAGGATTAAGAATGAATAGAAAGAACATTATTATGAAAAGTGCATTTCCGTTATTGTTACAAATACAATGTATCTTGGTAGCTATGCCAAGTGTAGCCCACAAGGCAAACCTCCTTCTGACAAGTATTCCTACTTTTCGCTCAAACCTTAGAGCATAGTTTCAAAATGCAAATCCAAAAGTCACAGTAATTATAAACTGAAATGTATTTCTTGGCCAAATTCCATGCAAAACAGGTTGATGTGCACTTACTTTTAAGCTACCCAGAAGCATAACAAGATACACAGGGGACAAGGTGCTGTGCATTTAGGCTTATATTAGTGCATGAAAAGCAATTCAGACCTTGTGAGAATGTTATACCTAAATTTTACATTGTTGGGTGAGGTGAACAATGTTAAAAGAGAACTAAGCCCTAAAAATGAATATGGTTAAAAAAATATTTTTATGCTTAAGCCTAAAGTTTCAGAATCAGCAGTAAAAATCCAAGCCTTCAGATTTGTCATAGGAGCTCCCCATTTTGGAAAGTGTCAGTGACACTCACATGCTCAGTGTGCTCTCTGGGCAGCTGTTGAGAAGCTAAGCTTAGGGTTATTGCAAATTATCAAGTAGAAAATGAGGTTGGCCTGTAATAAAAGCAGATGCTACAGGGCCGACTATTAAACTCTGATGTTAATTGCACTGGTTTCTAAGCTGCAAGTAATTATTTCTACTAATTACTAGTCAGCCTTATATTTGTTATATTTATGTTATATATACAGTATACTGTGAGTCGGACACTATACTCAGTAACTGACAGCAGCACAGAGCATGTGCAGGGAATCAGCAGAAAAGAAGATGGGGGGCTACTGGGGCATCTTTGGGGGCCCAGATCTCCCCTGCAAAAGGGCTGTGGTTGCCTTGGGCTGGTACAGACGCCCAAAACATAATCTACAACATGTGTAACCTACTTCTTTAGTTCTCATTTACGTTAATTAGGGCATATATTTATATGATAGTTTTTATAAAGATCACATTAAAATCAACGTTTAGTATAATGTAGACAGCTGTAGTTGTTCTTAATTTAGAGCTCATTTACCAATGCTAGGGACAGAAGTCTTGGATCATTAAGGGTTCCATGTGCACTGGAAAAAGGGAGGCCTGTAAAGCATGCGCTTGCTTATAGAGTCCTTTGGTGCTCCTGTCTTACAGGTTTAAGTCAGCGGTGACACATACCTCCTGCAAATGTGCTGCAGCACTCCATACAGAGACCAAAGCAATGCTTTTTGCAGCACATCTTGCAAACAGCACATCAGAAAAGTAGAAAGTGAATAAATATTGCCCATTTTTTTTGCCCCATAAGAAATGAGTTTCTTTGTCTTTTAGGTTTGCTTTTATCAAGCCATAAATGCCATTTGGTTTCAGGGTAAAGTAAACCCTTAATGTTTTATTCTAAATATAACCCTAGCAACCAGCCAATGGATTACATGTAGGGCTGGTAATGTCTGAATAAAATGGTACATGGAAAAAATAAACAAAAAATACCTGAATACAATGGTACATGAAAAATTGATTAAATAATTCTATTAATATTTACAATACAATTCTACCCTCAGTTGCTTACTGGTTGCTGGGGTTATGTTCCCCTGAAAAAAAAAGGCATTTTGGCTGGATAAAAGCAGACCTCAGGGGGCCAAGGGGCCCATTTATCATAAAATGAAAGTAATTCAAAAATCAAAATTGCATTTTGTTAACCAAAAATCCTAGCATCTTTATTTTCAAACCACAGGAAAAAGATTTTCCATTTACTTTATTGAACAGTAATTGTTGATTACCTGAATGCGGGGTACTGGTAAAATACATATTAAATATTTAGTGTTTTGTGCAAGTATTTCTTTGCTGGCTACTCAATGACCTTGCTTAAATGTTCCTACTAAATGTTAATATTGATGGTTAGAGGGATGTATTCAAGAGAAAGCCTTTCATATCTCTATAAAGTCTGCAGCTGATTCAGATCAACATGTTCTTTATAACAAAGTGAACATGTGATTTACTTCCGGAACATTAAAGTCAAGTATCTATAACATACAGAACCATCAACATGAATACAAATTGTAATGGGTATAACAACATATTTAGATCTCTATAGCTTTTACTGCACCCCTAGCAAAAAAACATTTTCAAAATGCTAAAATAAATTCTCTTACAAATGGGCATATTTATCAAAAGCTGAAACAACCAAGGTCTCCACAGCACTCTTTTTTTTATACATTTATACAGTATATATTTCCAAGGATGAAAATAGAGTGAAATCTTTTCTTACCCTTTGATAAATATGCTTCTAAAAGTCCTATAAAAGTGAATAAAGCAAGGTGAATTGTGGTAAACTCTGATTTTTCTTTGATAAATATGTCCTTTAAAGTTTTAGTTTAAAATGATGAGGTTGCTTTAAATCTGTTTTGTCTTTTAGCCCCCAATGAATTGATACCCATATCAAAACTTAAAGTATTTTGTAAAAAAGTGATTCTGAGTTCAAATATTCCACAATAAGAATAATTTATAATATGACCATAAGTGCGCTAAATGCAAATGTTGCAGGTTACATGTTCCTTTAACCACGACATAGTTGTCATGAGCAACATTGCATCCATCCTGCTGCTTCTGAATTGTGTGCACGTGTGCATATTGACACTGGGGATTTCAAGTGCTCTATGCAAAGTGCAATTCCAAGTTGCAAATCGCCATGTTTTAACTCACAATGCAATGGTTTTTCCCAGACAATTTGCAGGAAACCTTTTTAGAGTGGGGATTATGTCATTTCCACACACAGTGCTAAAATGCCATTAGCGTGTAATTCTTTTAGCACAAAGTGGGTGTGCCTAGCTTGCTGTTGAAACTCTGGAACTACTGCCTAAGAGCGGTGGTTGCTCCAGGGTTTCCCAGTATCAGTAGGCTTAACCTATGCCTGATTTATAAGAAGAGGATGGATGGACACAATAGTACTAAGCACAATTAGATAGCACAACTAGAAGTGTGTTTAGAAGCAATTATCGTCAACAACTGAAGTTATTACACGCAACCTTTGTGTGTAATCCATGCACTTGTGTTTGTGAATTACCCTCTGAATCTACTGCCACCCTGTATGAACTGTGTCAATAGGCACATTAGACTTGCATAAAAAAAAAACATGCTAATGCTGGTTTAACACCACAAGCCCGAAATGATGGAATCCCAAAACATGCGCAAACAATTGCACTCGTTTTGATGTTTGTATTGGTTCAACAACCTGCATATCCGTAAGCACACCTTGGCTCACATTTCATTTAATGAGAAACAGCATTAACTAATTCAGTTCCAAATGTACCCCTATGGGCCAGATTCATTATTTATCATGAGAAATTTCCATTGAAGTGTAAAGAAAAATCTGAAATAAAATTAGGAGAGAAGTCTTTCTTATCAAAATGAATCTGGTCCCTTAATGTCCCTTAATATTTTTAAGATAATTACCAAAATTCTTGACCTCTCAGCATAGCAAGTCACAAAAATACAACAATTGGCCATATCCCAAAATAAACTCTACCCCTGAATATAATATTTCCATGTAAAATGGAAATATTATATATTCTGTAAATTATATCCTTATAAACAGCTATGTTATCAGTTACAGTTGGTGCTTAGTAATGTAATTTCTGCCACATGACTTACTGAAACCTGTGTATTATAATAAAGTACCCCTGTTAAAAAATATGAAGATATTAGAAGCCACCTCAGAGTTCCATGACCTCCTTCCTGAATTTTTGAGTTATTAATCAAGTTAAAAAAACATTGTCACTTCATACCAAATTTCTACATACCTATAGAAATAGAAATGTTAATATGCCTTGTGTGATTACATAGTAACAAATTCCCACACATCAAGCAAACACTCCCTGTGCTATCTCCTGCATTCCTGGCATAACATACCAATGGGGGCCATGCCCAGTGCCATCCCTTCACTGTAGCCAGCTTATCAGTGAGGTAGGGGATAAAAAAAAGTCTGTTGATGTATATAATTCAGTAAATGAGGTCATTAAAAAAAACATAAATACTTGTGGTTAGAACAACACAACATTTACAGATTATTGATGGTTCATCATATACACCTCATATAAACTGCATCCTTCAACTTATCCCTGTAATAATAGTTCTACTGACAGTAGCTGTTTATGCAGTGGTCTTAAATGTTCTTCTTTTATATGATTTGTATCAATCAGTTTACATGACTAAGCACAGAATTCAATTCATTTATACTCAAGAAAGAGAACCTATGTGGAAGTCAATATAAAAACAGGTATATTTTATAAGGCTTTGTGAGCTGTTTTTTTCTTTTCTTATGAAATACTGTAGAGTTCTGTTGCAAATGTATAAAACAGAGAAAACAAAAAAGTCAAAGTACTTGGATTTGAAAATGTCACATCACAAAGTTTATCACCCCTAACAGAATGAAAATACTAAAACTGCTTGTAACATCTGTGTATAATGTCTGGATTTTGTTGTGCATAATGAATCTCTTATTCTCGTTTGTTAGTCATTTTTATAGGTAGAAGTTCATTCTTGTGATATGCAAACCAGCCGCTATGTAGCATAACCTTTGTTTCCATATAAATGCCACACCAACGGGGAACAAGGGATAACAAGAAACCTGTACAAGTTATCTTTATAAGCTGCTGAATTAATTGAAACTATGACTAAATGCAAAAACTTTTTTAAAGTCACACCAGTTTGCTAAAAAACCATTTATATTATTTGGTAGTTAAAGCGCAAAAACAGATCATGTCAGAAGTAGAGAAAAGAGATTAAACTTGGATGGAAAAAAAATAAATAAAAAAAGTGGTTTGAGGATATCAAAAATATAATAATAAGTTATGATGTAAAAACATCAAGACAGTGATTTCTATGTTAACAACTTTTGCTTAAAGTCAGTGGCCAGTGGTCCGAACAAAAAAGGGCCTAAATGCATTTTAATATAAAATGTACTTTTGAATATGTAGTATAGGTATGGGACCTGTTATCCAGAATGCTCGGGATCTGGGGTTTTCCGGATAAAGGATCTTTCCGTAATTTGAATCTCTATAACTTCTGCTAAAAGTCTGCTAAAAATAATTTAAATATTGAATAAACGCAATAGGATTGTTTTGCCTCCAATAAGGATTCATTATATCTTAGTTGGGATCAATTACAAGGTTCTGTTTTATTGTTACAGAGAAAATGGAAATAATTTGTAAAAATTAGAATTATTTGCTTATAATGGAGTCTATGGGATAAGCCCTTCCCATAATTTGGAACTTTCTGGATAATGGGTTTCCAGATAAGGGATCCCATACCTGTACAATTTCCAAAATGTAGTATATTTTTACTTAAAAATACCAACGGTTAATTTAGCAGGGCATTTGAAGGCAGGTCATACATATGTATTATAAAAGACACCACTTCATTCAAGCAGGTGCTATGTATTATTTCACATAATTATCTTTCACCAAGCATAGGTAGACATGATATATTGCGAGCACAGTTATAATCCCAAGAAAAATAAACCTCCCTGTCTGGCACCAAGTGTAATGGAAGCAAAATGAATATAGGCAATGTTGACGCCTTCATGAGGAAAATGGTCAAGATATAGGTGAAAAAGAGTAAGGAAAGAGTCAGTAGTCAATAATGCATTGGAATACAAGGTACATTTTGTTCAAATGACACTAACATTTTACACAATATGATAGAGGGCTACGTTATAGGCCTTAGTTTTCTGGGCAATAAATCATCGGATGGAGAAGGAATTATGTTGTAGCCTGACAGTTTCAGCAATCTTACCGCTAAAGTATGAAGAAATGGCAATATTAAGTTAGATTTCGAATCACTGATGTTTTCCACTGAAGAGTCAATTTATTTCTGTACCTTCCATCTGCGGGTCACTGGTTGCTAAGCAGCACACAATAATTTTCCAGTAAAAAGTAAAACGCATAAATAAATAATGATCAAAAAAGTTCCTTCAGCGCTTATTTTCCCAGTAACTTGCTCACAAGCAAGCATCATATCCACGGAGATGAATTAGATCTCAGTAAGTAGAAATGTCTATATTGAACACAAATGAAGAAATATCTTATTAAAGATATATTTTATTAAAGAAATGTCATATTATGAAGAAATAATCTTATTTACCAGAGTACGTGCAGTGGGAGCATTGTAAGCGAAGAAATGGTTCTGAATTGACTCACAGGGGCAGATATGTGTTTCAGGTAATACAAATCCATAACATTATGGGGCATATTTACTAAAACACAAACCTTTTTCATTTTGCTGTTTTTAAAATTGAAATAGATTCATTTCCACAAATGGCTGACATTTACTAAAAAGTCTGAACTGAAAAAGTATGTGTGGGGAAAAAGTCACAAAACTGCGTTTTTTTTAAAAAGTCGCACAAAACAGGACCTTCTAGGAAAGGGAAGGGACACCTCCCATCCACTTCTATATAATCTCAACAAGTTTTAGCTGAAGTATTTTCGGAATTTTAGCAGTATTATTGTATAGTAAATCTTGGAAAAGTTACAACTTTTTGTTCGGCAACTTTAAATTCTAAAAAATCTGAATCCAACCATTAATAAATGACCCCCTAAGCCTTTGCATTGTGTGTTTTCAGTTTTAATCTAAGTTTCATGTTTATTAGGTTCTTACATAATTTTAATGAAAGACAGAAGTGCAGCTTAGATTAAGCTCTGTCCAGAGTCGAGGAAACCAGAGAAATCAAAGTAATATTTTTTGTTTTTTAATTTTTAAATTTTTTGTTAGGTTTTATATTCAATCCAACATTGCACTGAATAAGACAGTAAATGACTTTTCTTAAAAAAAGTAACAGGCATAATAGGCGTATTGAGGTAGGTTTGAGAACATTTTTGTATCTCCTACCGCCTTTTACATGAATATGCAGAAAGAAAAGAATACAAAACATAAGAGAAAATGTAGTAAAGCTGCCCGTTGTCGGGGTTGCTTATGATTGTTGGATTGGGTTATTATGTCGGGGGGTGGTGGGAGAAGGGGGGTTCTAGACGGAAGATTGTCTGATAGGGAAAAGACAGAAGAGCATCGAGAAGCACAATTTGTACTAAATACAGAACCATCTAACCTTTGTTTCAACATTAAATAGTTTCTTAGCCCTTAGGATTATTTTACGGACGCAGTCCGGCAGAGTCAACACTCATAGCCGCATTGGGTAATTTTGTTTTCCATGTATCCAGGTATGCTTGCCATAGTCGCCATGTGACATCAAAGTAATATTATAAGATGGCCATTATGTATGTATGTATGTATACATAAATGTATTTATAAAGCGCTGTACAATTTTACACAGTAGAAAAGTACACACAGGGAGTACAAGCCTAATAATAAATAACAAGCATAGCAATACATTATACTGGTGTAAGACTGTGTAGTATAGGAGTAATATTATTTACGTACCTTCATTTTAAATAACAAAAGAACATTTCTAAGTTTAACATATCTTCTGTTTTTCTATCTGTCTTTCGGCTGTTCATCCCTATTTGTCTATGCAAGCCTTAATAAACTGGAAATGAAAATAGCAATGTAGTTATTTGAGGCAATTTAATTCCTTTTTCATATAAGATTTTTTTTATTTTTTGTCAATCAAGGGCAAATTTAAAGTACTGAAAGCTGTCCAAAATGTGAAAAAATGCAACTGTGACAAAAGTGAGCTTACCACGTTGTCTAAGGTGCATAATGCCCCAGATCACCCTGCCCTTGCATTATTACACTGCAAGATAAATTGATCCTGTAACCTAAAATGTTTTGATTTACTCTAAGGAGCTCATTTTTTTCTACAGTTTTGATATTGGCTCTTTACAAAGTTGTTCTCTTATCTTGTTTTTTTCTACAAAATTATATACCATATGCTGAACCCAACTGCCAGTTTTGGTTGCATTGATCTTTATAGTTTATATAGTAAACCCATGGTGTAGCTGGCCTTCAGCATAGAGTCCTCTGGGGGTCATGTTTCTTGTGGGAATAAACACTTTTATTTCAAGACCATGTTTTTCAAGTTCTAGAAATAGATGGAATAGGCAAGCATAACTAGCTTCTGGTAAATCTGTTAACAATACTACATAAACATTGGCTTGTTTTACTAATAATATGTCATAAGACTGAGGGCTGATGTGCCCACGCAAAATTAATATAGCAATGCTGGATTTAGACAGCCTCCGCAATTCCTCACAAGATAGGAATAAAAGCATGTAGCCAATTCCTTAGGTCATTATAAAGTATAATGATCATTCCAGCTTTGTAAATGAGTTACTGGAATTTTTGATAAAGAGTAACTGTCTTTTATCTACAGATTAAAGATAAAGAAATCAAGGCAACTTGCTTCCACGTATGCATGCCTCCATTTGGGGGAATGTGACAGCAATTGTGTATTTCCATGGGAAACTATGGGGCAGACTTTGCCATATAGCTGAAATATGTGGTTGACTTCCGACTATTGTGGGTCGGTTAAGTTTGTAACAGGTTTAAACACATATTACGATAATATAAAATTGACACTGACTTAAAAATCTTAGCTTATAACTTAGGAACTGACAGTTTTGGTTGCATTGGTAACCAAAATTACCAACTTTCCTTCCCATGTAACTGGCTTTCAGCATTGTTTCTTGTGGGAGATGACAGTAACCAAGTATGACACTGTAGAAAAATGTTTACTTTCCATACTGTACTTGTGAGTATAATCCCTCTTGTTTCAAGGCCATGTTTAAGAAACATGGTCTTGGAACAAAGACCATGGAAAAAAATAAATAGTTGCTGTTAAATCTGCAAATTATGCTACATAAACATGTGAATGTTTTATTAGTAATATACCATAGGACTCAGGACTAGTGATGGGCAAAATGTTTTGCCAGGCATGGATTTGTGGCGAATTTCTGCATTTCACCATTGGCGGATTGTTTCGCGAAACAGATGACAAAATTGTCGCAAGAATAGTGGCGCGTCAAAAGAATAGTTGCGTGTCCCAAAATTGTCGCAAGAATAGTCGCGGGCGTCAAAAGAATAGTCGCGGGTGAAGCGAAATGGGTCAGATTCGCTCATCATTACTCAGGACTGCTGTGCCTTACACACAAGTTACTGATATCTGTGAGATATGTGTAACATATGAAAAATGTGAATGACAACCTTCTGTTTTGGGACAGTAAACCAGATGTTTAAGTGTTAAACAGACAAGAGGAAGGAAATCTTTGCCTGTAGAGCTTACAGTCTAAGTGGGTGGATAACATACATTCACTTTAGTGGTTGACACTGCACTATATGAGGTAGAACTGATTCAGGTGTTATGTTAGTGTTCCAAAAGGTAGTCTTTGAGTTTATTTCTAAAGAGACTTAAGGAGGATTCTCTCCAGAGGATTTCAGGGATAGCATTCCAAACTGTAAGGAGCAGCAAGGCAAAAATATTTAAAGGAGAAGGAAAGGCTAATAATGTTAATTATTAGTGTTACCGTATATACTCGAGTATAAGCCGAGTTTTTCAGCACACAAAATGTGCTGAAAAAAGCAAGCTCGGCTTATACTCGAGTACTCAAATATTCCTGCTGCCCCCGCCAACATAATTTGCTACCCGCCACTACCGCTAAAGCCCCACACTCACACGCGTAGCACCAAAGTAAAAAACTCCTGTTAAACATGAAGTCGCATCGCAGAGAGTAGGACTGAAGGGTGAACGCGAGTGCCGGTAGATAACATATGCATGTTATCTACCGGCACTCGCGTTCACCCTTCAGTCCTACTCTCTGCGATGCTCTCTGCACTTTGCCGATGCGCTCTGCATTATGTACCGGCACTCGCGTTCACCCTTCAGTCCTGCCGATTCAGTCCTCTCTCTCTGCTTATGCGCACCGATGCTTATGCGCGCTGCAGCAGCGCTGGGGGCGGAAGTGACGTCACGCGCACCTTCAGTACCGGTAACTCATGGCCTCTTCTTCCAATTCATACTGTATATTTTGTTTTTTACCCGAAACACATATATATGGAGTCCTCATAAATGTTTATATGCATGCACATGGGTAACGCTGGGGTATTTTTCTATCACCGGCATGACATTTAACCTGCAGACCTTTTGGATTAGGGGGCTACACATGATGCACATAGAAGATTAAGTGAAGCATTTTCTAACATTTGTATTATTATTATCCCATTATTATTATCCCATTTTCACGAATTATGGATTTTACTAATTACACAAGAACTCAAAGAAATTGTGATTTATTAAGTAAAAAAAAAAGAAAGCCACAGCTACACCATCTGACAGCTGTTGAGGTCAGGTAGAACACACAAAATACAAATAACGGTTCCCATTATATTATACTTTTATGTGTATCTAAACTTTTTTAGAACAATGAGCTCACACTGAATCCAGAGCACTTTCCTTTTGTTTCTAGGTGCTCTGGTTCAGGAGATCTCCTGCTCTCCTGAATGTGATGAGACAGAGCTTTGTTGTCTGTAACTGCCAGCAGTGCTTGGATGTTGCTCTACATAATCACACACAGACTCCGACACAGTGAGCCCTGCTAGCAGTTTCAGACAACATCAGATCTTCTGAACCAGAGCTAAAAGAAAAAGTGCTCTAGATTCAGTGGGAGCTCCTTTGTTCTAAAAAAAAAAAAAAAAAAGAGAGAAACTCACTATGGTATTTGATTACCGCATTATGTCTGTTGCTGATCTAGAACTAGAACTGTAAAGTTCTGTTTCAAAGTCTTCTTTTTTTTATCCAGCTAGAAATGGATACCGGTACCACTAATCCTGGACCAAAACAAAAACGCAGGTCATATGAAGCTGGTTTCAAACTCAAGGTTGTGTCAAGAGCAGAAGAAAGCAATAACAGTATTGCAAGTAGGGAATTTTGTGTTGATGAAAAACAAGTGAGGGAGTGGCGGAAAATGAAGGCTGGCTTGGAAAAGATTCCAAAGACTAAAAAAGCTCAACGTGGTTTAACGACTTCTTATGGGGCTCTAGAGACTGAATTGCATGAATGGGTTATGGCGTGTCGTCAAAATGGTTACTGTGTAACACGCATGGGAATTCGCTTACGTGCCCTTCAAATAGCAAAGGATGACAAATATAAAGCACCAGGCATTGAAAAATTTGCTGCGTCAGCAGGATGGTGTACCCGCTTCATGAATAGGTTTGACCTATGTTTGAGACAAAGAACAAAGATTTCACAGAAGTTGCCTCGAGACCTTGAAGAAAAAGTGATGTCATTCCAATCATTCATCATAAAACAAAGAAGGATTCATAATTATGACCTGGGAGATATTGGGAATATGGATGAAACCCCTATGACTTTTGATCTTCCAAGCAACAGAACTGTGGCAAGTTTGGGAGACAAAACCATTTTCCTTAGAACCACAGGAAATGAAAAAAACCACTTCACAGTTGTTCTGTCATGTTTGGCTAATGGAACTAAGCTGCGGCCTGTCATTTTATTTAAAAGAAAGACCTTGCCGAAAAAGGTCAAATTCCCACCACGAATTACAGTGCGCCCACATGTTAAAGGCTGGATGGATGAAGATGGAACAAAAAAATGGCTGGAAGAAGTTTGGAACAGGCGACCAGGAGCAGCCTTAAAGAAGAAACCGTCATTACTAGTTTGGGATATGTTCAGAGCCCACACAAGTGATAACATAAAAGAATTGGCAAAGTCTTCTCAAGTTACTTTGGCCGTTATTCCAGGTGGGCTTACATCTGTATTGCAGCCCCTGGATGTGTCTTTAAATAAACCTTTCAAAGACCGTGTGCGAAAGAAGTGGCATGAATGGATGTCATCTGGTCAAGCCCGACTGACAAAAGTTGGAAATCTAATGAAGCCCGACATAGAATTAATAGCAAAGTGGGTTCGAGATGCATGGGAAGACATTCCAGAAGACATGGTGCAACGCGCCTTCAAGAAATGTGGCATCAGTAATGCCATGGATGGCAGTGAAGACAGCGCTTTGTATGAGAATGACAGCAGTGATGGTGATGACTGCGAACTCAGTGATGACAATGTCTATGCTGATAACCTTACACCAGCTGAAGCTGAAGCTCTATTTGGACATACAGATGATGAAGATGAATCCAGTTTTGAGGGATTTTAACTCTTTTGTGTTTTAGCTTGGTTGCTGAGCTAAGGGGGTATTACTCTTAAGGTAACATTGTTGATACCATATTGTTTTTGTTAACGCTCTTCTCCACTTACAGAGCTAGTTGAACTGTTTTTCTTTGAAATAAATATTTAAAAACATATACCCAACTCATGCCTCAATTAATGTGATTTTATTGGTATTTATTTTGGTTATTGAAACTTAGCGGTAGCGGCTGCATTTCCCACCCTAGGCTTATACTCGAGTCAATAAGTTTTTCCAGTTCTCTTAGGTAAAATTAGGTACCTCGGCTTATATTCGGATCGGCTTATACTCGAGTATATACGGTAATTAGTGTTAATCTCAAGCTGCAGGCATACCTTCAGTTCTCTCAATAGTGCCCTTAAGTTTCCCCATATTTCTCCTGTTCAGATGATCAGAAGCCTCATAGGAAAATAAAACCGCTGAGCTCTGTAAAGAAAATTCCCATAATGCCACGCTCCTGCACCAAGAACAAGGGCAGTTTGTAAGGCTATGAGGAAGCTTCCTGCTGATTGACTCAGATCACACATTTCTAAAGGGGGGGAGTTCTTAGCATTCTTGAGGGAGGGGGGGGGAGCCAGAGAGGGGAGAGAGCAGAAAGCTGCACAGACTCTGGCACAGGAAAAAAAAAAAGAGACGAGAAATCTTTTTTCTTTTGATAAATTAAATGAAATGAAGGTGAAGGGCTTTGAAAGTTATGAGCAGGTGTTAATATATAAATTATTCTTTGTTTTATGGAAAGCCACAATAACGACTTCAGCAGGGGACGGGCCTGTACTCCATTGCAGATAGACTCTACTTTGTATGCATTCTCAAATCCCACACCCCTGGCTGAATTTACTAACTAAATTCTTATGCTCCTGTACAGAATCTGCAGAACACGTGCAGAAAATTGTGTGTGCAATCAGACTTCATCTATTATCAATTTCTACTTCCATGCCTCCATTCTGCCTTGTCAAAGGCCAAGCAAGAGTTGTACAGTACATTCTATCTTGATAAAGGTCCATAAGGGGACTGAAACATCGATCTATAATAAAGTGATTTTTTTTTATTTATAAATCCTGTAAGTACTGGTACTTTTTCAAAGTTTGTACAGTACATTTTATATAAAAAACACTCATTGTGGATAGGATGCCTGGGCAATATCTGGATACTGGATAATGATCTTAAGGCTACCCAACTAAGTATGCCAAGTTACCAACACAATTGAAGCATACTTCTTTTGTTTCATTAAGAGAGCTAGATTCTTACATGGCACATATGTAAATGTTAAATGCACCACTAGAAAAGATTTCTGCTTTGTGGCCATCATTCTGGCATCATTCCGCTTTATAGTGATCATTATTTTTACTGCAGTGAGGAATCCTCAGTTTACATGTTCATTAAGTAGAAATTGTTTATGTGCCCATTTTTGGTGCAGACATCATGCACATTAGGAATTTCTGTGCATTTTGGGTTCCTTGTTTTTGAACTTTCAAAGTGTCAGTGCATACAAATGTGAAAATTTTTTCCAGCATAATTGTTTTAATCATCTATTAGTGCAATGAATTTCTTTGAACTATGTGACCAAGAGATCTGGCACATTCCTTGCTATGAGTCAGTACAGACAACTTACCGTAGTAGTGAGTATTTTGAATTCCTTACTCCTAAACTGTATGTCTATGCATACAATGGTGAAGGACTTTCCTATGTATGGTTGGTTCATATGATTATTGGTGCAATTAACTGCGTTGAGGTATGAGACCAAGAAATCTACTATCTTGTTTGCTACGATCCATTACAGATTACTTTTAATGCATATTAAAAGTTGTTTTAACAACTATGGTGCATGATTATAACTAAGTTTGTGTGTTAATTATACTTATAGCAATCAAACTGACCTTTAATGCGATAAATTGTATATATACACTCATATCAGTTTCTTTCATGTGTATTGACTTTTATGTGATTCCAGATGAATAGTAATAATAATGTATATATAATAATTTTATAATACTAATTTTAAGCAAGTTCCGAGTGCACATAAACATGTGCCTTTTGGGCTATGGGCCAAAAAGGTAATGTTCTATAGTTGCTAACTTAGCTGCTGTTTTACAGAACTCTCATTTTTTAGACTTTGAATGATGCTTACAAATCCTTTATGTCCTTTTCTTCCTCTTTCCTTACTTATATTTCAGTTAAGCATGGGTTATAGCTTTCTCTTTTTTGCATTTTTTCCTAAGGGAATAATAAAATAACTGTAATAACTTAATTTAAATGTCATCCATTTCTGTTTAATATTTTGAAGATAAATCTGTGTGTTGAATCAGCATTTCTGAAATTTAGCATATTTGTTGTTCCAGTGTACATTTGATTTAGTTTTATTTTTGTAATATATGCCAAGCAAAACAATATTATCCACTGTTAATCAGATCTAACAGAACACCATGTCAGATTAGAAAATGTACTGTCTGTAACATAACAGAAGGAATTCTGGGAAACTTGCCAATATGATAACTTGAAAGGCGTGGGCACTGCTGTAGAAATCTTCTTTGGGGCCTGGCCCTCAGGCTGTCCACCGCTCCAGTCTTCTCACTCAATTCCCTCAGCCAGCCATGTTTAAGCAGCATAAAGGGCTGGGAAGAGGGACTTCCATACAGCAGACCACATGATCCATACTTCTTGTCCCCTAGGCTCCCTCCCAGGTACAGGTTCTGCTGCATGAGTTTTAAAGCACAGCCAGGGCAGTATACTGATTATATTACCAACAACAGACAAGTCTTTCTCTTATTGGGTGAGCCTCAGCCTCTAGGGTAAATTCAAATTGTTGGGCCTTTTCACCAGAATTTCTTTTACTTTGCATTATGAATGAGGATGGTGTCTTCTTAACCAAAATGCATTTCTTGTCTGTTCTTCAGCTACATTTTGGATGACTTCAGTTTTACCATTTACATACTGATGGCATTGATATGTAACCTCTACTATTTTCATTCATTCTGTAAAAAAACCTTATCCATAAGACTATAAGGTTATGGTTGTGAGGCATTCTAAAGAAAATCATAAAGGAGAAAAAGATTAAAACTAAAAAGCCTAGGCTGCTGAAAAACTGCTCCCAATACACCATGCACTGTAAATATCCAAACATTACATTGCTTTGCTATATGATTCACTTGAATTAATCATATAATCAGATTCAGATGTGGGGGCAGATTTACAAAAACTCTAACATTTCTTGTTATTATTTTAAAATTCAAATAAACTCATTTCCACGAATGTCCTACATTTACTAAAAAGTCTGAACTGAAAAAAATCCCCATGGGAAAAGTCGTTGAAAAGTTGTGGAAATTCCGAACTTTTTAAATTTCCGGATTGCTGCACAAAAACCAGCGTCAAAAATCCAAAACCTCTAAAGTTTCAAAGCAAAAGAAAGATCCTCCAGGTAAGGAACATCTGCCATTGACTTCTACATGATCTCAGCTAGGGCATTGTTGGATTGTTAGCCATTTTGACGCATAGTAAATCGCAACTATTTTTTCTGTGACTTTTTGGAGGTAGAAATCCAAATTAGAAAAAAAAATCTGACAGTTAGTAAAAACTTTATGGAGTGTGAGAAAGTGTCATGTAAAATGGTCCACTTCTGATCAAAACTCTGCTTTTTATTGTAATGTCCTATTTATGAATACAATTATTTTGGGATACAATCATGTTGCAATAATTACAATTTTCCCCAAGTGGTAATTAAAAAATGAGTTGGAGATGCTACAGAATGCTGTAATTATATTTTAAGATGACCTCTATGAAAGTTAAAGTGACATTTGTTTATATTAGTAAAATAATGCATGCATCTTTATAAAATCGAAATACTTTTGATTTCTGATACTTTTGATCAAAGTGTTCTATTTTTAATAAATATATTTAAATAAAATGATTCTCTGTTTTTTAGTTTCAATTCCTTGCAGTGTTGAAGTCACATTAATATCCACTGGCGATGTAAAAATCCTTTTGTACATCCTGGAATCATTGTTGAGGATGATTAAAATGGCAATTAAGAGTGGGCTGACATTTCAGCAGAACAAAGTTTAAGATTAAAGGAAAAGGTCAGTAGAAATATTTTCCTGCTGTTTTTTTTCCACTGCAATAAATGTTATTTACAGCATGCAAATGCATATTTCATATGAAATTACTGCCTAATGCAGGTATGGTATAATTATATATTATAAAATGTCAGTTTGTGTATTTTTGATTTTTTTAAAATTCAAAAATACTCGAAAACCTAACCAAACTCAAAAGTGTCTTTATTTACTAAAAACTTGAAAAAAAAAAAGCCGTACACATTCTACTCATCATATTCAATGATTTATTACATTTTGACAGGAACACTCCCATTGACTTCTACATAAAGTCACTAGTGTTTAGATGCTGAATTTTAACAGTTAATTGCTAAATCTGAAACATTCAAGTTTTCAAAAATATTGAATCGCGATAAAAACGTTAATTCAAATGTTAATAAATCTGCCCCTTAGATATGAATATTTTCATGAGCAGATGCATTTACAACTATGTAAAAACAATAGATTTTTAGTAAAATCCATTTTTAGCACAACGTATAATTAAAGACACAAAGTAACCGATGCACGCACACCTGAAAATTAAGGGATAAAGGGATCCCATACCTGTATAGATATATCTATACAGGTATGGGATCACTTATCCGGAAACCCATTAGCCAGAAAGTTCCGAATTACGGAAAGGCCATCTCCCATAGACACCATTATAAGCAAATAATTCTTCTTTTTAGAAATGATTTCCGTTTTCTCTGTAATAATAAAACAGTACCTTGTACTTGATCCCAACTAAGATATAATTGATCCTTATTGGAGGCAAAACAAGCCTACTGGATTTATTCAATATTTAAATGATTTTTTGCAGACTTAAGTTATGGAGATCCAAATTACGGAAAGATCCCTTATCTGGAAAACCCCAGGTCCTGAGCATTCTGGATAACAGGTCCCATACCTTTATACTATTTATATAGGGGCCCATTTATCAAAGAATGGTCGCTTCTGAATAAAAAAAACTTTGCGTACTTTGCAACAAAAAGCCTGACAATTTATGCAACAAAATCATATTTGTTGTGTCGAGTAAGAAAGTTTCAGATTCATTCAAGCTTCGGTATCGTGACTTTCCTTGGGCCAGGTTGGAGCTGCAGAGTGCCATTAAGTCCTATGGGAGGCTTCCAAAAACAGAAGGATCAAAGTCAGAAAGGTTTTACCCCCATTTACGGTCATTGAGATACAAAACTTTTGGGACTTTCGGATCGCCAATACAATATCATGACTACATTTTTCGTAAGCATTTTTGTGACATTTCCGATCATCAGAAATTATCGTATATAATCCGAATTTTACCCATTTTGGGATTCAAACTCATACCTTGATGAATCAGCCCCATCTAGAGAGAGAGAGAAAGAATACCACACATTCAGGGACTTGGTGCTTATTGAAAGTTTTTTTTTTTGCACCCAGGGCTGTTATTTTGGGGACGGGTGTGCTCTCTCTCTCTCTCTCTCTCTCTCTCTCTCTCTCTCTCTCTCTATATATATATATATATATATATCATTTATGAACATTGCCATAATGTGAAATAGTGCATGACTGAGTTTGATTTGCTATGCAGGCCCTATGCAGCTACAATAGAAGATATATCTTTTGTTGCCTATGAGATTTTTATAATGCATGTAGCCTTCAGTTCTGCACAAAAACTATCATTGCACAACTGATACTTTTATGCTGGATTGTATTTATTAGAGATCATAGTGTTTGCAGCTTGGTTTGTGATTAATGAGTCCAACATTTTTTAGATGGCATCCTGGTCATAAATAGGTTTTATTACTTTGCTTGCTTTACTAATGCACTTCATTTTTGGTACAGGAATATGCTGCTTTTACAAAGAAACAACAGCTTCATATTATTATACATTATTTATATAGCGCCAACATATTGTGCAGCACTTTACAGAGATTACACATCATTCACATCAGTTCCTGCCCCAGTCAAACTTTCAATATGAGGTTGCTATTGCAGTCATACACACTAGGGTAAACTTTATCAAGATCCATTTAATCTGCCTGTATGTTTTTAGAGTGTGGACTGAACCAGAGTTCCCGTAGAAAAGACATGCACACATGGGGAGAACAAATAATCTTCTTGCAAATAGTGCCAGGAAAAAAAACAAAAGCAAGTTTGTTCACCTCTTTAAAGTTAAGTCTTATTTCAACAAAAATTCAACAAATTGGTGGAAAGGAAGGGGCTAGAAAAACCAACCAACTCTAAATGAGCAAATACTTAGATATATTGGATAAACTCACAATGATGAACAGATATTGGTGTCAGGGAATGAAAGAAAGGTATCACTGTTGAGACCTAGTGCCTCTCTTCAAAAAGGAAGCCACTATCAGTCTTTTAAGCATTTTAGCAATATATCGTAAATTTCTATAAAAGAGACATGGTAAGTGTTCCATCATTTTCTATTTAATTATACCTCCATATGAAATAAAATGCATTAAGTATGACCAGATGCAGTGACCCATAGGACTAATAAGATTAAACATCTTATTGGTCCTATGGGTCACTGCACCTATGGGATTTTAAGAGGCATATCTATTAAATAGTGAACTCAATAGAGAGTGGGGGAAATTTACTTTACAGGCCCATAAATACACTGGAAACATATGCACACCCACTAAGTTCTCTTGTGCATCACTAGTTAACTAACCCCAATTTACAAAAAAAATCAGTTACATCCCTCTGCAAATGGCACGTCACCAGCTCTACATCCATACAGTATATGCATTTTATTAACTTGAGCAACATTTTATATAGTTTGTCAAATAATCTCCTACATCAAAAGCCTTAGAAATGTCTAAATTTATCTCTGATTCAAGTTCTTACTTATTTCATAAAAACCTAGTCATAAAACCATGCTGACAAATGTAATTTTGATTACCATCATCATCAGCGTATATTACTCGAGAGGAATTTCAGTTAATGCTACATAGCAACAGGAGCTAGATAGCTACCTATTTCAAGGAGTTCAGGAAACATTTTAGATCCACTATTTATTCAAAAATTAAAACTGAACTGTACTTTGAAATATTTAAAAGAGAAGGAAAGCTACTAAGGCATTTTATTGCAAATAGATTTGTCAGAATAATGCAAGCTAGAACGCTATGTTTATTTTGTAGAATTCTTTACTATACCTAAGTAAACAGCCCTAGAAGCTCCCTCTGTTTAAAGGAAAACTACCCCCAAATAATGTAGGTCTCTATAAAAATATATTGAGGAAACCCTGCTTCATCTAAATAAACCATTTTCATAAAAATATACTTTTTTAGTGTGTGCCATTGGGTAACACTAAATAGAAACTTGCCATTTTAAGAATTAAGGGCCGCCTCCTGGGATCATAGGATTCACAGTGCACACAAACAAACCAAGGCACACATACATGCTAGGCCCCATCAGCCAATTAATGGACTGAGTTCTGTCTTTTGCTTCCATACTGCTTGTTACAGTTAGAGCTGCATTATTTCTGGCCATGTGATCTCTGAGGGAGCACACAGCCCAAATTGTGGGTCATGGGAAAGGATGTGAAAGGGGAATATTTACTTAAGCTTAGTTAGTTTTTACCTTTCCTTCTCCTTAAAAAAATGATTTAAATAAGCCTGCCACTTCAAAACTGCTCTCGCAAAATGGTAGGATAATAAAATTATTAATAATAATAGCTATGGCAACAAACACCATTACAAACAATTTCTTCCGTTTCCTACACAAAATAATTGATTTATCAGCTCTAGAGTGATTAAATGGATCTCTTGTTTAGGTAGAAATGCATTAAAAATGTTAACAAATATATAAAAAAATACAGGTGAAAATATTGGTAAGATAAAAAAACTGAACCCAAAGTGTATTAATTTTTCAAGCTTCATGTGCTAAGATTTGTCATGAAAAGCTGGGCACAGGGTTTAAAAATGTTCCCTAGTATCATAGGCTAGGTATCATTTTAAGTGACCATAGGGTTGATTCACTAAAGTGCAATAACGCATATCGCATGATTTTTTGCATTAAATTTGCCGCGCAAAAACATTGTGTGCGTTAATTAGTGCGCAACCACATGCATTAATTTTACCGCATTGCGTCAATTAGTGCGCAGAAATAATACTAACGCATGATTCACAAACACTTAGACGCGCGAAATATCGCATTAGTCTATGCGAAAATTTTGGCAACACAATATGGACTTTGCAGTGGGATTTATTCAAGTCTGTGTTGGCCCTAGAGTGATGCAGCCTCCAGTTTGCAGGGAAATGGTCATTTTAAAAAAAAGTAGTTTTACGAACGTAATGGTGTGTATGGCTAATATGGCGTGTGCACGGAAAGTAGCGCACGTGCGTTAATTAGCACGCTCGACAAGTTGTGCGCTGCGTTAATTAGATCGCATTACGCACGAAAATAGTCTTCACAATAACGCAAACAGCATCGCGTCTAAATTCATGCATATATCCTTTTAGTAAATCGTGCGCGGACGCGAAAAATTAGACGCAATAGCATTTTTACCGCATGCTACAAATAGCGCTCGTTTTAATGCACTTTAGTGAATCAGCCCTCATTTCAGGATGTTCCTTGAATCATCATGGGGGGGTGGGGGTCACCTTAGTGAAGCAAGATAAATGGTACTGTTCATACAATAATTCACTTCCTGTTATCATGTTGTCTGTAAATGAAAGAATATTTTTGCAGGATCTATTCTTTGCACTGTAGACTATTTACATTGTCCTTCTAGACTGGTTTAGCATCCTGCTATATTCATCATCCCCCACATTAGCAGAACATGGTTTTACCTACTATTCAGCTAAAGGTTATTTGGGCTACAAATCATAATCATGACATTAGCAATCTGTTATTTAAATACCACTTGGTGTTTACCATTCTCTTCTAGTAATTAACCTTGCATTTGATATCCCCTTTTTTTTGCAATCAGTATAACTTCAAGATTTAACAGTTACATATGATCAGTATGTAAAAAATCTTTGGTCAGCACAGCATTAGGGATGTAGCGAACTGTTCGCCGGCGAACTAATTCGCGCGAACATCGGGTGTTCGCGAACGCGGAAGTTCGCGAACTTTCGGCGTATGTTCGCCATTTGGGTTCGCCTTAGCTGGCGCGAAATTTTGACCTCTCACCCCAAACCAGCAGATACATGGCAGCCAATCAGGCAGCTCTCCCTCCTGGGCCACCCCCCCCCCCTTGGACCACTCCCTTCCATATATAAACCGAAGCCCAGCAGCCATTTTACATTCTGCCTGTGTGTGCTTGAAGAGATAGTGTAGGGAGAGAGCTGTGATTGATTTGAGGGATAGTTTAAGTAGGTTTTCTGGCTAGTAATCTACTACTGCTCTGTATTTGTGTGGGTAGAGGAGCTGTGTATTCATTTGAGGGAGAGTTTAAGTAGTTTTTCTGGCTAGTAATCTACTTTCTACTGCTCTGTATTTGTGTGGGGAGAGGACTGAGGAGCTGTGTATTGATTTGATGGAGAGTTTAAGTAGGTTTTCTGGCTAGTAATCTACTTTCTACTGCTCTGTATTTGTGTGTGGAGACAGCTGTGTATTGATTTGATGGAGAGTTTAAGTAGGTTTTCTGGCTAGTAATCTACTTTCTACTGCTCTGTATATTTTGTCTAAATAACAATTTGTCTAAATAACAATAATAATTCCGTGTCCAGAAACACAACCTGAGTGACGGTTTTCCACCAGCAATAATATATTCCGTATCCACTACTGTATACGTTGCCCTTGCAGGCCTTGTTGCCCGGTGTCTGCAACCAAGTGCCACCTAGCTGTGTGAGCTTTTTCACAATCTGTCTAAATAACAATAATAATTCCGTGTCCAGAAACACAACCTGAGTGACGGTTTTCCACCAGCAATAATATATTCCGTATCCACTACTGTATACGTTGCCCTTGCAGGCCTTGTTGCCCGGTGTCTGCAACCAAGTGCCACCTAGCTGTGTGAGCTTTTTCACAATCTGTCTAAATAACAATAATAATTCCGTGTCCAGAAACACAACCTGAGTGACGGTTTTCCACCAGCAATAATATATTCCGTATCCACTACTGTATACGTTGCCCTTGCAGGCCTTGTTGCCCGGTGTCTGCAACCAAGTGCCACCTAGCTGTGTGAGCTTTTTCACAATTTGTCTAAATAACAATAATAATTCCGTGTCCAGAAACACAACCTGAGTGACGGTTTTCCACCAGCAATAATATATTCCGTATCCACTACTGTATACGTTGCCATTGCAGGCCTCGTTGCCCGGTGTCTGCAACCAAGTGCCACCTAGCTGTGTGAGCTTTTTCACAATCTGTCTAAATAACAATAATAATTCCGTGTCCAGAAACACAACCTGAGTGACGGTTTTCCACCAGCAATAATATATTCCGTATCCACTACTGTATACGTTGCCCTTGCAGGCCTTGTTGCCCGGTGTCTGCAACCAAGTGCCACCTAGCTGTGTGAGCTTTTTCACAATCTGTCTAAATAACAATAATAATTCCGTGTCCAGAAACACAACCTGAGTGACGGTTTTCCACCAGCAATAATATATTCCGTATCCACTACTGTATACGTTGCCCTTGCAGGCCTTGTTGCCCGGTGTCAGCAACCAAGTGCCACCTAGCTGTGTGAGCTTTTTCACAATCTGTCTAAATAACAATAATAATTCCGTGTCCAGAAACATCACCCAAGTTGTTGTTGTTTTGTAAAAATAAAAAAAATGCCAGGCAAAGGCAGGCCGCCAAGCAGAGGCACTAGGGGCCGTGCTGCTATGATATCCTGTGGCCCTAGGAAATTGCCCAGTTTTCCGAAGGCACTTACCCTGAACTCCTAAAATGCTGAAGAGGTAGTTGACTGGCTTACACAGCACACCCCATCCTCTACTGTTTCTAACTTTGCCACAACATCCTCATCCTCCTCTGCTATGGGCACCCCACGTACCACTTCCTCCACCACCGCCGCCCCTTTTTCACTGGAGTCAGAGGAGTTATTTACTCATGAGTTTGTTGAACTGAGTGATGCGCAACCATTATTGCCAGAAGAAGATGAAGGAGATGCGGACGTTACACCAGATATCATAATTCAGGCAGGCAACACAACAGAGATGGACATAAGGTGTGATGAGGTCCCCGCTGCTGCTGTCTTCTGTGAGCTGTCAGAAGAAATTGATGCATCTGAGGAGAATGATGATGAGGAGAGTGATATTTTGTGGGTGCCCACAAGAAGAGAGCAAGAGGAGGATAGTTCAGATGGAGAGACGGAGAGTCAGAGAGGCAGGAGGAGAATAAGACTTAGAAGAAGCAGGGACAGCTCCCAGGGAACAGTAGGGCAACAACATGAATCGGCACCTGTGCTCAGCCAGCCAACGCACCCGCCAACTTCTACTGTTACTGCTAGAAAGCCCACATCAAAAGGCTCAGCAGTGTGGCATTTTTTTAATGTGTGTGCCTCTGACAAAAGCGCTGTAATTTTCAAGCCCAACACCCACTTAGGTACAACTGCTATGCGAAGGCACATGAACGCCAAACACAAAGCACTATGGGAGCAACACCTCAAAGGCAGCAGCCAAACGCTAAGCCACCCTCCTTCTGCTCCAGCATCTTACTGCTCTACCTATGCTGTCCTTGACCCGTCTCAACCACCCTCCACTCCGCCTTCCAGTTCCTGCTCATCTGCCCCCAGCCAAATTTCTGTGAGGGCCATGTTTGAGCGTAAAAAGCCAATGCCTCCGAGTCATCCCCTTGCCCGGCGTCTGACAGCTGGATTGTCTGCACTCTTAGCCCGCCAGCTTTTACCATACCAGCTGGTGGACTCTGAGGCTTTCCACCAATTTGTAGCAATTGGGACACCGCAGTGGAAGGTACCCAGCCGCAATTTTTTTTCACAGAAGGGAATACCACACCTGTACCAGCATGTGCAGAGCCAAATCACCGCATCTCTGTCATTTAGTGTTGGGGCAAAGGTCCATATGACTACTGACACATGGTCCTCCAAGCATGGTCAGGGCAGGTATGTCACCTACACTGCCCACTGGGTGAACCTGGTGATGGCTGGGAAGCAGGGAATGCGTGGTTCAACAACAGTGGAGTTGGTGTCACCGCCACGGGTTGCATGCGGGTCTGCCACCACCTCTACTCCTCCTTTGCTGTCTAACTCGTCTTCTAAGTCGTCTTCTAAGTCGTCTTCTAACTTGGCTTCTTCCTCGGCTTCTTCCTCCTCTGCTGCTGTGTCCTCCTCCACACCTGTGCACCCCCAGCTCCACATAGGCTATTCGACGTGCCAGGTACGCCGTTGTCATGCTGTCTTGGGCATGACGTGCCTGGAAAGTAGAACCCTACCGGATCTGTACTCCTGTCATCTCTGCGCTCACAGGCCGATCGGTGGCTGACCCCACACCAACTGAAAATTGGAAAAGTGGTGTGTGACAACGGAAGCAATCTGTTGGCAGCACTGAGACTGGGCAATTTAACACATGTGCCCTGCATGGCACATGTTTTAAATTTGATAGTCCAACGGTTTGTCTCGAAGTACCCAGGATTGCAGGACATTCTCAGGCAGTCCAGGAAGGTGTCTGGCCATTTCAGACGTTCCTACACAGCCATGGCACGCCTTGCTGACATTCAGCGGCGGCACAACTTGCCAGTCAGGCGTTTAATTTGCGACAGCCAGACTCGCTGGAATTCCACGCTAATGATGTTTGAACGTCTGCTGCAACAACAAAGAGCCATCAATGAATACCTATTTGAACTGGGTGGTAGGACTGGATCTGCAGAGCTGGGGATTTTTTTCCCCCGTTACTGGGTGCTTATGCGCGACGCCTGCAGGCTGATGCGCCCTTTTGACTAGGTCACAAATATGGTTAGTCGCACTGAAGGCACCATCAGCGACCTAATACCCTTTGCTTTTTTTCTTGAGCGTGCCGTGCGACGAGTGACAGATGACGCTGTAGACCAGCGTGACCAAGAGCCTGATTTCTGGGCGGAATCACCAGAACGTTCCCAGGCACCTGCTGCAACGCAGGGAGAGGTGTCAGAAGCGGAGTCAGAGGAGGAAGGTGGCTTTGTGGAGGCAGAAGACCAACAGGAGCAGGCTTCCCAGGGGGCTTGTGGTCACCTTTTGTGGAGCCCTGGTCTTGTACGTGGCTGGGGGGAGGAGACGGTGGTGGATGAGGACGTAGTCCTTGATAACGAGGAAGGGGAGATGGATACCTCTGCATCCAACCTTGTGAGAATGGGGTCTTTCATGCTGTCATGCCTGTTGAAGGACCCCCGTATCAAGAGGCTTAAGGAGAAGGACCTGTACTGGGTGGCAACGCTACTAGACCCTCGTTACAAGCATAAAGTGGCAGAAATGTTACCAACGTACCACAAGTCCGAAAGGATGCTGCATTTCCAAACCAGCCTGCAAAACATGTTGTACAATTCTTTTAAGGGTGATGTCACTCCACATTCCAGGGGCAGAGGTGCCGGTAATCCTCCCACGAGCACACCTGCAAGGACAATGCACTTTGGCCACTCTGTAACGTCAGACATGCAAAGTTTTTTCAGTCCAAGGCAGCGCCAGGACCCTTCTGGATCCACCCTCAGAGAACGCCTCGACCGGCAGGTAGCGGACTACCTGGCATTAACTGCAGATATTGACACTCTGAGGAGCGATAAACCCCTGGACTACTGGGTGCGCAGGCTTGATCTGTGGCCAGAGCTGTCACAATTTGCCATAAATCTGTTGTCTTGCCCTGCCTCAAGTGTCCTCTCAGAAAGGACCTTTAGTGCAGCAGGAGGGATTGTAACTGAGAAGAGAACTCGCCTAGGTCACAAAAGTGTTGATTACCTGACCTTTATTAAAATGAATGAGGCATGGATCTCGGAGGGTTACTGCACGCTGGAAGACTTGTTCTGACTGCCCATGCAGCTGTCCTTCTCTGCACGCCGCTTGACACCACACACAGCTGTCCTTTAGCGTCCTCCTCCACCACCGTACAAACTAGGGTGCAAATCCTACTGGCTTAATTGTAAGCCAAACTTTTTGGACAGGTAAATCCTGAATTTTTCTCTCTTCTACTCTTCTGTGCTTGTCACCCTATCTGAGTTCTTTGAAAGGGTTTGGCTGGGGCATGGTTATTATACCATCTAGCTTTGATGTTTTTAATGTCTTCTGTGCTTGTCACCCTATCTGAGTTCTTTGAAAGGGTTTGGCTGGGGCATGGTTATTATACCATCTAGCTTTGATGTTTTTAATGTCTTCTGTGCTTGTCACCCTATCTGAGTTCTTTGAAAGGGTTTGGCTGGGGCATGGTTATTATACCATCTAGCTTTGATGTTTTTAATGTCTTCTGTGCTTGTTGTCACCCTATCTGAGTTCTTTGAAAGGGTTTGGCTGGGGCATGGTTATTATACCATCTAGCTTTGATGTTTTTAATGTCTTCTGTGCTTGTCACCCTATCTGAGTTCTTTGAAAGGGTTTGGCTGGGGCATGGTTATTATACCATCTAGCTTTGATGTTTTTAATGTCTTCTGTGCTTGTCACCCTATCTGAGTTCTTTGAAAGGGTTTGGCTGGGGCATGGTTATTATACCATCTAGCTTTGATGTTTTTAATGTCTTCTGTGCTTGTCACCCTATCTGAGTTCTTTGAAAGGGTTTGGCTGGGGCATGGTTATTATACCATCTAGCTTTGATGTTTTTAATGTCTTCTGTGCTTGTTGTCACCCTATCTTAGTTCTTTGAAAGGGTTTGCCTGGGGCATGGTTATGATACCATCTATCTAAGATATTTTTTCTGTCTTCTGTGCTTGGTACGCTATCTTCGATTTTTTAAAGGTTCTGCCTCAGGATTGGTTATGATACCATCTATCTAACATATTTTTTCTGGCCTCTGTGCTTCAGTGGCTGCAACAAAAAAAACATAATTTTTTAGGAATGTACACATTCCTGATTTTTCAGGGTTCTGCAACAGCGGCAAAATCGTATCTTTTATGGTCACCACAGGTGATCGAAAAGGTAGGACAAACCTGGGCCCACACTGCAGAATCAGTGTTTTTTGGTTCACGTTACTGTACATTGAATTACCTCTGCCTGACCATGCACGTGTGCACAAGCACGTTGACTGCTAAACACACCACTACAGAAATATTCCCACCGACGGGACGAACGTCCTGGAGGTGACAAGCAACTAGTAAAAACTAATATTCGCACACTTGACAGTATCATTAAAGCTTTTTGCGTTTTTTTTCGTTGCAGTAAACGCGGCGTTTTGTCTTTGTGTGTGAACCGGCCGTAACCTTTACACGACTTGATTGGAATGTAGATGCCGGACTTTTTAAAGCAGTTTATTACATAAGTTTAGGAATGTAGTGTGTTTTCTCCCCTTAACAGCACAAAACGCAACGCTGTGTCAACAACGTATTTTTCAGAGAAATTTTTGCCCTTGATGCCCCTCCTGCATGCCACTGTCCAGGTCGTGGCACCCTTTAAACAACTTTAAAATCAGTTTTCTGGCCAGAAATGGCTTTTCTAGGTTTTAAAGTTCGCCTTCCCATTGAAGTCTATGGGGTTCGCAAAGTTCGCGAACGTTCGCACTTTTCGGCGAAAGTTCGCGAACATTTTTTTTTAGGTTCGCTACATCCCTACACAGCATTAAGGAAAATTTAGATGAAAAAAGAAAGAGAAAAAGTTCAAATTTTCTAAAAGTTCTGTATCAACTGTTTGACATATTACCATTATTATTCAGCAGAAGAGCTTACCTTTGAGTTGTGACTGCTGCAAAAAGGTTCATGACTAGTGGGACAATCCTGACAGTAGAGGGTTAAAGTTAGTGGGATTAATTGATGTAGTAAGGGGGTGGAGGTAGTGGGAAACATAAACACTGCACATTTAGTAAGGTCATCTATTTTAGGATATTAGGTGGATCCCTTGCAATGGAATCAGTGCTTTGGAAGGCCAAAGGGTTGACAGGGTAACATGATGTTGGGTATCTACTTGCTTAAAAGTCCTCTCTAAGAGGCCAAGGGCCTCTGGAAAGTGATTCTGTTCTTTATGGATGGTAGATAATTAATATCCTGCGTACTCACCATGCTGGAGGAGTCCAAGCAGCTGGCAGCTGGTATGGTTACATCCACACCTACTTACATACAATTGCTAGGGACTTAAGGATGACTCAGTTATATTAATATGTGTTGTTTTACATAATGATGGTTGTTATTTATATATTATGTTTAAGGTTCTGCAACAAAGGAGAAGGAAAGTCATTTTGGCATTTTACTGCCGATTGCCACATTAGTGCCACCTAGAACAATATATTTATTCTGCAGAAATCATTAACATACCTGAGTAAACAGCTTTAGAAGCTTTCTCCTTTTGCTTAAGATAGCAGCTGCCATTTTAGGCAGCTTCCTTCTTGCAGTCTCTAGCATTATAGGTGAGATCACACATTCCTAAGGCAGGGGGGAGTTCTTAACATTCTGGTGGGAGGGGGGAGCAGGAGAGTGGAGGGGGGAGCAGGAGAGAGGAGAGAACTGTGCAGACTCTGGCCCCGGGAATTAAGGATGTTTCTGAGAGAGGAAGTCAGACAATGGAACATCATGTTTACAAAAAAAGAGACAAGAAATCCTGTGTTTCTTTTGATAGAGGACTCAGTGCAGCATTACTGTAAGTGCTTATGGCTGGTGTTGCTGCCCAGTGTGTGTTGATCTTTATTTCATGAGAAAAGTCTGGAGAACCCTGACTTCCCAACTTCCAATATGTGCACAATAGTAAGTGCATGACTATTATATTACGTGGTTACTTAAAGCAACCAGACCCAAGAATGACTTGCAAATAACAGCTCATTAGCACCAAACACACATCCATAAAATGGGTAGAAGAGATGCCTTGGAAATTCAGAGCTTGTCGGCATGTTTGAGTGCAAACAACTGAAGCAACAGTGCACATTAAGTAATATGCTAAGGGTTTGGTGAACACCACACTGTAAAAGCCTGAAGTAAAGCTATATTTTTTTATTTGTTGCTTCATGGCTGTAAATGAGAAGCAGTTAAAGAGTTATGCCGTAGAGCATTTGAAAATAAAAATATTTTTCCAAATAACAGTTGCAATTGCACTTCTGCAGAGCACACTTCAGCCTGTCTGTGGATTTTAATAGAAGATGATATAATTGGGGTATTCAAAGTTTTACAGTATGTACGGCATTCTAGTGTTTTGGCCACAAGGGACAAGGGAAAGCCACTGGACTGAAACACAAAACAATGTGATGACATTCTTCTGTGCTGTGCTCATTACATGCTCTTATTCATAACACTATTCTGGTTTTATTATTATCTTTCCATTCTTCTTTCCATTCATTTTTACTGAAAGCATAGGGAAATTAATTTTTTAACAGATTTTATTCTTAAATAAAATTCAATAAATTGTCTTGCTGACAAAAAAAATCCTCTTAGTGACTAGATTTCCTTAAATACCTTTTTTACATTTTTAAAAAACTTTAAAGTTGTAATTTACAACACATCAGATCTTTGCCCTTTCATCCCCAGGACCTGATGTACTGTAAATAGCAGTGTTTATTGATCCTTAAGATCTCAGATCTTGCATTTCAATACAGGATCCGTTATCCAGAAACCTATTTTCCAGAAATGGAAAGGCCATCTCCCATACACTTCATTTTAATCAAATAATTATAATTTTTAAGGTTGATTCCCTTTTTCACTGTTATAATAGACCAGTACCTCTTGTACTTGATCTCAACTCATTGAAACCAAAACCCTATTGTATGTATGTATGTATGTACAGGTATCGGACCCCTTACCTGGAAACCCGTTATCCAGAAAGCTCCGAATTACGGAATGCCCGTCTCCCATAGACTCCATTTTAATCAAATAATTCAGAATTTTAAAACTGATTTCCTTTTTCTTTGTAGAAATAAAACAGAACCTTGTAATTGATTCCAACTAAGATATAATTAATCCTTATTGGATGCAAAACAATCCTATTGGGTTTAATTAATGGTTTATTGATTTTTTAGTAGACTTAAGGTATTGAGATCCAAATTACGGAAAGACCCCTTATCCGGAATACACTTGGTCCCGAGCATTCTGGATAATGGGTCCTATACCTGTATATCTTTATTTATAAAGCGCTACTTACACAGCGCTGTACAGTAGAATATAAGTGCTGTAGGTCACAGTGGGTGACACTACAATATAAGTGCTAGTTCCCAGGTCAGCTGCTGGGTGAGTGCTCTAAATGCTCTGGGTTTATTTAATGTCTAAATGATCAGACTTAGGGTTTGGAGATCCAAATCTAAAGCCCCTTATCTGGAAAACCCGAGTCTTAAACATTCTGGATAAAGTGTCCCATACCCGCAGTATTAATGTCTTTACTGAGCCAAACATTTATATTATCCAATAGTGGTTAGCAAAGCTGAAAAGACTTATGCTTATCACCGTCTATAGACAGCCTCTTGTGCTGAAACTGTAATAAAAATAATAGGATGTTAGCTTAGCCTTACCAAGCAATAACCTTTGAATGTAGTATACCTCAGTCTTGGGGGAGGGAACATAACAAGAAATGCTACATCATATTTTATGATCAATAATTGACCATACAAATTGCCCAAGGCATTACAAGTTTATTATACTTGTTTGTGATTTATGTAAATATGCATGTGCTTGTGGATTAACTGAAGTTTGTGTTTATACAATAAAGGCATTTATTCCTGCTTCCTTTTTCCTGGATCGGGGAAGAATGCCTGAACCACTATTTTTCCCCCCATTTTTTTTCTTTGTTATATTGCTAATAGGGATGCACCAAACCCCTGAACCCGCCCTGAAAGATTCGGGAAATGTATTCATGGAATGAAGTGTACTTAAATACAAAGACTTGACCAGCATATACTGCTCATATTAACATGTACAGCACTACAGTCTAGTTTATTAGAACACATTGTTTTAAAAAAGTACGGGTATGGGATGCATTATCCAAAAACCCATTATACAGAAAAGCCATGTCCCATAGAGTTTATTTTAATAAAATAATTACATTTTTAAAAATGATTTCCATTTTCTCCATAATAATAAAACAGTACCTTTTACTTGATTCTTACTAAGATACAATTAATCCTTTCTGAAGAGAAAACAAGTGTATTGGGTATAATTAATGTTTAAATTATTTTTTATTAGGTTTAAGTTATGGAGATCCAATTTACAGACAGATTACTTATCTGGAAAACCCCAGGTCCTAAACATTCTGGATAACAGGTTTCATACCTCTATTTAATGTTAGTACTTACTTGCAGACAGACCTCCTAGGCATATTTTGTAGTTTAAACCTAATAAGGCTGCATCCAGTGGGCTCTGGGATGATATTACTAAGCTGTACAATAAATTGGATAATCAGGCTTTTCAGTAACTGTGTGAGAATTTACAGTTTTGTAATAAATATACAGTGTAGCTGTGTGCGAAACAGTTGCTCTTGTTTGAAGACTGTACTGCAAGGTAGTGAGAAAGATAAAACTTTAATAGAATGTAAGGTCAGTTTGACATATTCTTCCTTAATGAACAACTAATGAATATACAGGTACGACCCATTTGCAGTGCCAGATTCAGCTCTTTTATGCTTGCCCTTCTTTAGATGTCAGTTAAATGCTTCAGTAGACAGTCACATAAAGTTTACAAAAAACAGATGGCGAGTGCTAGTAATGTAGATCATAAAAATACTTGTAGTACTTATTTTTTTAGAATGGCATATAAGGCAAATAACCTTTTCCCCAGCATACAGGTAACAAGCTGTTGACTTGAATTACATTGCATGTGGACAATCATTTGCATACTTATCAAGCGTTAACCTAATTGTATATCTTATGTGCGTGCCTTTATCCTCCACTGTGCACCTTTACGTCAAAGCTTCACTTACATTATATAAGTAATATAAATCTTGTTTCCTTCATTCCTGGAATTATACAATCACATCAAAAAGGCAGGTGCCATTTTGTGGACACTGTTATTAAGGCAAGCTTTTTATCACCCCAAAATCTTGTGTATGTGCCAGAATGCGGGACTAAATGCCCAGGCCCATGCACTGGCTACACAATTAAATGGCTAGGAGGGAGGGGGAAAGTGAGAGCTGAATTGAAAGTTAAAGTACTTGTCTGCCCCGCCTCTATGCCTGAGGCATAGAGGCGGGGCAGGCAATATGTGATTGACAGCTGGGATTTTTAAATGCCTTTATAATGTATTTGGATGATGTGTTAAAATAAAAATGAATTTGGGTTTCTTGTTTAATTTGAAAAGGACTTTTATTACAATTTTATTACAATTTACAGATTTTTATGTCTGGGTGAAAAGTCCACTTTAAAACATCTCCAAAGGCCCTACACATTTCATGCCCTAGGGGCACTTAGTCATGGGCTAAATGTGAGCCACAGGAAATAAATATTAATAGAAAATACAACCATTCAAAAAAAGGTTAGAAAAAGAGGTAGAAAAAAAACATATGAGACAGACTCTTTCTGTCCCTTATTCATAATATACAAAAAGTTAAAAAACAAACAAAGGTAAACCTTTAGGTAAAAGACTGATGGGAGGGTACAAACAATAATTATAAATGTAATATAAAAGTAATATACAGGCAGATACATGTATTGTTTATTGAAATTCCAGGATAAGCATAAACAGAACGCAAGGTGCACCCCAGAGTTCTAGACAGATATTAACCTACTAATAGCACAAGGAATCAAATTATGTGTTCATACTTGCTGGAATCCTGATGTTTAAAGTAAAGATCCAGAAGCATCATAGTTCTCACCCACGGGGGTAGACCAGCTTATTCCTGTTCCTGAACAGATTGCCCACAGCACAAATTATATATTAACCCATGCCATTTTAAAAATCACACTTGGGAGTAGATTGTATATGAATCTATTTCATGTTTTTATAATCTACACTATTGGCACTCGCCATCTGTTTTTTGTTTAATGTTTATTTAGCATCTGGGGGCCTTTAACCTGAAAAGGCCTGCACTTCTCTTAAAGGGATACACCACTACCAAGATTTTAATATAAAGACAATACATTTTGTGCACTTCTGAATAACATAAAGTTGCCTGATCGGATGAGAATATGAGAAGCTTCCAAAAAATGATATTAAAAGACTGCATCAATTTCTTTTAATTTAATCACTGCAGGCCCAGCAATCGGCATATATTGACTTTTCAAATGATTTGGTAACCTTATAGTAACATTCAAAATTAAAAGGATTTTGTCTGTATATATTTAAATATATGTACCTTGCATTAGTAAAAAATGTGTGTTTGTTTTAGAAGTTCTTCTATGTTTTATAACATAGTAACTATGTAGGCTGTCATATCAGGGTTGTAGGACCCACATTTCCATAGCACAATATAGTGGTTTTAGTGCAGAATATAATGAATAAAATATCATTCATAACCCCCCTACAAACTTGCTTCATGAAAAACATTCATTTGAAAACACTGTATAAAATAAAACTGCTGCTAGTCATAAAGTTTTATTGGCAGGTCATGGCCAAACCGATATAACCTTTAAATGTACAAAAAAAATTATATATATGTCACCTTGGCAATAAAAAGCTGCTCTTGTGAGGGAACTAGGTCTCCTTCTACACGTATAGGGATTCAAAGCCCTTCTGAGACAAAGTTACAAGAAAGTGAAACACAGTGTGGAATGTTAGCACATCCACTGAATGACTACCTCCATGGATTTTCTAAAGCTATAAAATCTGATTCCGCCATGCATATTTAGCATGCATATTCCACCATGTTCATCAATTTTTGATACATTTAAAACTATATTTTCTCATATTTTCTTTATGTTGTCAGACTGCATTAAAATAAATTCTAGCGTGTGGCTTCAAATGCAGGAAACCCATTTATCTAGGACGCATTGGGCCCCAAGGATTCCAGATAAAAGATCTCATACAAGAATTTCTTTACTGATATTGGTTAATACTATGTTTACTGTTTTTACTGTTTTATAGATGTAGAAGAAATGAAAAAAAAATGATTTGATTTCATCAGGGTTATGTAATTGTTAGTCTGTGTAAGTTTAAGTGTAAGTTTGCCCAGGAGCAGTAACCCATAGCAGCTAATCAGCAGGTAGAATTTACTGGTCTCCTGTGTAAAAGCAAACATCTTATTGGTTGCTATGGGCTACTGCTACTGGGCAAACTTAGTATTTTTTATTGCAAATTGTTTATAATGGATATGATGAAGGCTGTCTTCCATTCTGATGCACTTGCCTTAAATAAATGTATATAACTTTTTTGAGTTTTGCCCCATGCATTTTTCTTATTGTCTTTATTTTGAGCACCTTTAAAGTGCTTTGAGCACATGAATTCCCGTGACAATGGGCTACACCACCTGGACTTTATAGGGCTCATTAACAAACTCAAACATTAATACATATAATATTCTTAAAAAGTCCTCAAAATCCTATGAGGAAATTTACAGGTATTTACAGACAAAATAGGGAAAAAACCCGGTGGGCACCCGCGGCCCAGACCCGATCCTTGCTGGCGCTTCACCTGGACTTTGGGTGGGTGATGGGGGGCCCTGCAGAGGGTTAGGGGGTGTGAAGGCTCCTGAGGCAGCAGAAAAAACTACGAAAATCTGGATATTAATTTTACTGGTCCTTTAACATGGTCTCAGCACAGGGAATCCTATCATACCATATAAAAGTGCATTTCTCATGTTTTTCAGCCTGTTTCAGTTGTTTTAAAATAAAAGTTTCTATTTGTATCATTAAATTGGAGTATGCTAGCTTCCATATTATGAATATGCTATAACCAATGGCTAATGCCTAAAAACATACTCACAGTTAATGACTAATTACAGAGGAAATTCACTGTTTAATTTAGTATATGTATATTATAGACAATGGTACTGTTACACTATTGTAAAATATCTGTACAATATCCAAGTTCCGAATTAAGGCATGACCATAAGGGATGACAATTCTAGGGATTTTATTCTTTATTTAGTCCAAAAAGCTCATCTATCTAAATATGTATTAACATTTAAGCTAAGCAGTGCATTTTTGAAGTACTGATTTTGTACCTGTATATTAGTGTAATTGCTTTAAATGCAAAGAAATTGCTAATTTCATTTTTTTGTGTTAGCAATTAGTTTGTGAAACATTGCTACTAATATAACTACTGGTTCTTTGGGGATTCTTGACCCTGTAATTTCTAATCTATAACAGTGGTTTGCTACATAAATAGTTAAATTAAGAAGCAGTTCTGCATCTTAATTAAACTATTTTAGGAGCCATTTATGAAGCCCTTTACCATGTACTCTTTGTCTCCACTGTAATTGTCAGGTACCAAAAGTTAAATTGTGCAATGTAGAGAAGTCAGTTTCTAGAATTTTATAAATTATTTTGTGCATCAGAAAACCATTGGTAATTTAGCCACAGCTCCAGCAATATCTAGGACAGCTTATAGGTTTTCACTGCAAAAATTACCCTAATTGAGTTTCAAGCTGAGATTTCAAGTGTATGTAGAAGACTAGATAGGCATTCTACCCAAAATTTACCTTAATTGGCCTATAGCCGGAGTCCTCTGTCATTACTTAATGCCACCTCAGGGGTGGCAGCTCCACAGTTTGGAAACCGCTGAGCAACACAAATTAACGTTAATAAGGCATTATTGATATTTATATTGTGCTATTCTTCTATGTAAAAAAATGTGTTTCAGGTAAACTAAAAAAATGATTTTGAAGGCATAAAATCTGGAGCCAGAATTATATGTTCAAAGACAAACATGCACTAGGGCATATTTTAAACTTATTCCTGAATCTGGTAAGGGATGTCTGTGATTCTAAGACATATTTGAACAGTTTGTCTGCTTCTTTTATGTTTTGTAGCATTCCCATCTTTGTTTGTGCCTTTGTTTTATACTATATTTTAATTATTGTTGGTTTCAGATGATTTAACTTCTTTGTATTTCCTCTCAGATCTAAGAATTAATATGTGTTCTGCTTGTTTACTGGTCCTACAAAAACTGGTTGGAAGATAGATACACTTCATAGAAAGTACATCAGAAATATAGCAACAATAACATTGCTGCCCCCCTCGCCCCCTGGATTTTTTTTTTCACATCGTAGAGGGTTGAGGGGGCCACATCTCTAGTGCAGGGAGCGAGCGCAATAGCACTTATAGCACTTTCTCCACTAGAAGAGTTGAAATTCCAAATTAAAAAATCAGAATTTTGGCTCTTTAAGACCTCATGCTGTGTTTTTTAGATGTGCAAATAAAGGTTGATTGATTTTAATACTAACTGTTGCGGCTTTTTATGCTGACCTGGAGTGCACTGCCAATGTGTGAAGTTTTGTGAAAAAATCTGAATTTTGGCTCTTTAAGTTACCAGAAACAGCTATATTTGCACATGTTGATGCTGTCCTATGCACCTCACACCTGTATATGCTACCTGGCTTAAAGTGCAGAGAGCAGCACAGCAGAACTTTCATAGAGTTGCAAAATTTGCATTTATTTTGATACATAATATTTAATGTAATACATTGCAGGTCACCTTTATTCATCCAATAGTTTTACCATACGGACAATATTTTCATGAAAGCAGACATTATAATGAGTGCTACTACAAAGTGCAAATGATTCAATTATTAGCAACACTTTATGTTTATGGTATGCCCTAAATAAAATATTGTTGAAGCTCCAGTGATTGGTTGTGACCCTGGTCTAAGGTATTCTATCATGTGTAATTATCTATATGATTTTCTGCTTGAAGTGATTTTCTGAAACATATGTCATTACAGTGCACGCTGATGCAAGTTTCATGAAGAAATCCCTTAAAAATGTTATTTATAAACCACATCAGACTAAAGTACTGTATAATGTATGCAGCTGTTTCATTGATTGTTTTATAGTTAAACACATAAGATTTAGCTATAAGTAATTCATTATTAACCACAGTGATAAAACAAACCTAAATAATTTAAAGACAGAAATAAATTGAATATATTATATTATTATGTAAACTATATAAACAGTATGTTTCTAGTTTGCTTTAATCTTAGCTTACAGGAACCCATTTTCTGGTATCTTATCGGAAGGGTTATATAGCCGAGGGGTACTTTATAAGGATTTTCTTTAACCTTGTCATTGATAAAGTGCATGAGCCCATGTTTGGGTCTGGATTATTTAAAGACCAACTAACAGTGTGACAACATTAAAAGGGACATATTGTTTAAATGTGCATTATACTCAAATATAGAAGGAATGGGCTTTTAAAAAGATGTTTCAGCTGATATTTAAAATTTTTTTTCCAAAACCCTACTAGCCCGCCAATCTGTTCCACTTCCTGCTGTCTCCTTTCCCAGGCTGTGCAGGGGGGCTGGCGGCACTCAGCACACTGTACTGTAGGATAGGAACCAATCAGCAGCTAGGCTGACCTGATAGGGAACTGAAGCCTGTCTTTGCTTGTGTGACTATTCCCCCCATTGTGCATCTGGGACCTTTAGAACTCACCCATCCCTTATTCGAAACAGGGGCTGCAGCATATCTATAGGGATCACCAATAGAGGGGGCATTTTTAAAGGGGGCCTGTCACCCACACATAAAAAGCTGTATTAAAAAGCCCTGTGCAAATTAAACATGAGAACCAAATTATTTTTCTATTAAAACATCCATTTCTATTATAAATGCATTTACAAATCTAAACTATCAATCATATTATTTATTTATTAAAGTGACAGGTCCCCTTTAAAGATAAAAAAAATCATTTTTTGCCCAAAGTAAACCCAGCACCATAAATAATTATTTATTGCCTACAAGATTGGTATGGTTTCTAGTTAGGCTGTATGTCTCCTTTCACCTGTCCACTCTAGAGTAGTGAAAAGTGTTTCTGGCAATTATGGGGCTGAGCAACAGTAAGAAGTTAAAAAAGTAGTTAAGTAGTTAAAGGAATATTAAGTAATTTAAATATAATGTACTGTTGCCCCTCTGTGGTAAAAGTTATGTACTTGCTACAGAACCCTACTATAGTTTATATAAATACCCTGCTGTGTAGCCATGGGGACATCTATTCAAGCTGGAAAATAGGAGGAAAGGCTCAGGTGACATAGCAGACACCATTGTATTCTACAAAGATTATCTGTTATCTGCTATGTAACCTGTGTCTTTTCTTCTTTTGAATGGCTGCCCCCGTGGCTACACAGCAGAGTATTTATATAAACTATAGTAGGGTTTCTGAAGCAAACACCCCAGCTGTACCAGTGCAGGAATGGCTTCCCCGGGGCTACACAGCAGAGTATTTATATAAACTATAGTAGGGTTTCTGTAGCAAACACCCCAGCTGTACCAGTGCAGGAATGGCTTCCCCCGGGGCTACACAGCAGAGTATTTATATAAACTATAGTAGGGTTTCTGTAGCAAACACCCCAGCTGTACCGGTGCAGGAATGGCTTCCCCCGGGGCTACACAGCAGAGTATTTATATAAACTATAGTAGGGTTTCTGAAGCAAACACCCCAGTTGCAGCAGTGCAGGGCAACTGTACATTAAATTTTTATTACTTTAAAACACTTTCATTTTTTGGTGCTACTGTTCCTTTAAGTAATACCTCAAGACTACATCTATTCAGTCACTGCTCACAAGATTCTTACAAGGTTATGTAATATAAAGTAACAAAGCAACCAATCAGATTTTTGCTTTTAAACCACTGACAAGTAAGCTACCTGCTAATTGACTGATATGGGTTACTAAACATGTAGCAAACTTAAAGAGATACTGACACCAGAAATTAAACCTTTTTTGCTTGATATTTTTATATTACCTATCTGACTCTCTATGTTCTTATATGAGGGGGCGGCCATATTTGTGCAGCAGGAGTCTTTTATAATTAGAAGCTATACATGACAAGTGAGAAGGGACAGTCAGGATTAGGATTTTCATGTAACAATTACTTACAAAAGCAGTCCTATCAGTCAGATAGGTAACTTTTATTGTACATTAATATTTTGAATAGCAGATTTTTTGGTGTCAGTATCACTTTAAGACCAAACGAAGGATGGTATTAGTCCTGCAGTGCTGGACTTAAAGAGACCTTTATGTAACTAGCTGGCATATGGATACCATAAATATATCTTGTATTATATAAAAGCAATGTGTATGAGTAATTTGCAAAAATCCACACCTTATGCTGTATTTTACGTCTGAATTTGAAAATGACATATAATAGGGTGCTTAGGAGCATGTTTTTAGATTTTCGGAGAGAGTTCAGACTGTAAGGTTTGAAAGGGCACATAGTGTCACAGTGCCTTCTAATTTACAGGCTTGCCAGTCAGACTGAGAATAAGATGTTTATAGCCTTGCTTTTGTGCCCGGCATCTTAATCTTTATTTATCCTATTAATTGGCCAGTGGAACCTTTTTAAATGCCACATTGTGAATGATTGTATCAATTGAAGTGGGTGTACTAAAGTAATTTATATTACATGCATTGCAGTTTACCCATGCAATTATAAATAAATGAAAGATAAATGCATTCTATGTACAACCTAACCTTTGTTGATCATTATAATTGGGGAAATATAAAACCATTTAAAACAATGTACACGGGGAGCTCCTTAATGATTTTCTACAATTTATTTACAGCAGGGGGCTGTTTTAATTCATTCAGCACTTTTACTTTAATTTACTGCTCCCAACTACCAATACATTGCTCATTGCAGGATATTATCTTGTCTATTTTGGACTGTTGATGAGTGCTTAAAAGGAAAATATACCATCTACCAATTCACTGCTCTTTGCAGGATATTATCTTGTCTATTTTGGACTGTTTTTAAGTGCTTAAAAGGAAAATATACCCCCTTTTTCCATAAGCTCATTTAGTTAGGCTTCTGTAGAAGAGGTGCATAAACACTGTCAGAACTTACAAAAATAAATATATTTTTTACACAGACATATCTGATTCCACAGACTGAAAGGAAACCATGATAGTCTGAGTTGCAGGGACCAGTTCCCCACTCCCCTTGTGCTGACAGTGTAATGCAACCCTTCCTTTGCCTAATTTAATTGGGAAGTGGTGGGTTCTGTGACTTATAGAATCCATTTACCAACATTATGGAAAGCAGAGGGACTTCAAGGCCCAGAGTCTATCACTTCCCAATGGAAGGTGAGGGGGATATGCAGCTTTTCATTTTATCATGTGCCTTTTTATGTGTATATTAAAAGACCAGTGCCACATGTCATATGTTGTTGCCTACACCCTGAAAATAAGTCACAGTAATAAACACTTTCATTTGGTCTACATGGGCGCCTTCACCAAATGCATTCATCCAATTCACTTTCTTTTTTGGTTGATTAGCAGTTAGTAAACTAATTATTTACAATTTATGGGGCACAATTTAGCATCACACTGAGGAAATGTCCTTTTTACATCCACTACATGAAAAAATATCAAACTGACCAAGTGAGATAAGAATACTATATGGGGCTTTTAGCAATAAATAGGCCTAAGGAGCATTGTTTATCATGTAGTACTCTACTACATTATTAATGAACTGAAACAATACAGACTTTTGTTCTATGAAAGATGTATGAGGTTAGGCCTTTTCCATTTAAGACCATAGAGAAAATAACATCAACTTATGAAAACTGGGCCACAGTTTTAGCTATACTTCTCTACATTCAGGGGTGCTGTCTTTTCATACAAAAATCAGATATTACTAAGTATGCACCTCTACATGTAGCAATAGCATAGAGGTTATCAGCCTTCTTGGATTAAACCCATTTTGTAATTCAACATTTGCTCGGTTCCCTCCTTATTTCATACCAATTACCGTATAATATTACATTTGTAAATATGTTTTGCTTTGGGCAAAAAAGATCAAGAACAAGAGCATCAAGTTCTAACTTGGCATTGCTTCTAGACCACCAAGGGGTTTAGCCAAATATAGTGTTGGACATTACAGTTTCCATGTCAGGCCAGAGCTTAGTTCAGATAGGCAGACATACTGGCACCCATAATCACCCACAGAGAGCCAAGCATCAGGGTTTTTGTAATTTGATAGGCCAGTTGCATCATTTTAAGTTTAAGAACATTTTAAGTTTGTATCTGCTCATCAAGTACAAATGCAAAAATGACTTCTTTGAAACACATTGAAACACATTTTTATGTGACATATTTCAGTCTTTTGCAGAGAGCCATGAATGACATTTGACTTCTGTTTATCTCCCTGGATATGTACCAAAACAATTGCATTCAAGAGGATGTCTCTGTTATTTTCTGGGTAAACATGTGCCCTATTGCCCTATTTCAGCTTGGATGCTGGCCCCATGGCTACAAAAGAACTGCTGCAGTGATTCTGAAGCAAACGTGTATTGGGTGAAGGTCAACAGTACATTCTATTTAAAAGACTACTGTGTTACTAATCATTTCATTTTTTAACACAGAGCAAGCAAGTGTGTTTTTATAATGACCTTTTGCTATATTTTATTGGTTTATTGGCAGGGAGATCATCATCTATCATTCATCTGTCTAATCTATATTAAAGGAAAACTATACCCCCAAACAATGTAGGTCTCTATAAAAAAATATTGCATAAACAAGCTCATAATTAAAACCCTGCTTTATCTAAATGATGAAGTTCATTAGAGAGGATTATAGGCAGATAAGGGGATGTTCTTTTTTCCCATAAAAAAAATCAACGCACCAGAGACCACCCCTTTAGATTAGAGGAACGGAGCTTCCATTTGAAGCAGCGTAGGTGGTTTTTCACGGTGAGGGCAGTGAGGTTGGGGAATGCCCTTCCTAGAGATGTGGTAATGGCAGATTCTCTTAATGCCTTTAAGAGGGGCCTGGATGAGTTCTTGATCAATCAGAATATCCAAGGCTATTGTGATACTAATATCTACAGTTAGTATTAGTGGTTGTATATATAGTTTATGTATGTGAGTGTATAGATTGGTAAGTATAGGTTGTGTGCTGGGTTTACTTGGATGGGTTGAACTTGAAGGACTCTGGTCTTTTTTCAACCCTATGTAACTATGTAACTATGTAACCATTTTCATAAAAATATACATTTTTAGTAGTATGTGCCATTGGGTACTCCTAAATGGAAAATTGCCATTTTAAGAATTATGGGCCGCTTCCTGGGATCATAGGATTCGCAGTGCACACAAACAAGCCAAGGCACAAATACATGCTAAGCCATATCAGCCAATAATAATGGTTGAAAAAATTTGTCAGGCATGGATTTGTGGCGAATTTGTGTTTTGCCATTGATGTGTGTCACCCACATTAAAAGAATTGTCCCACATCAAAACGTATTGTTGCACGTATTGTCGCACGTCAAAAGAATTATCTTGCGCCAAAAAGAATTGTCTCTCTCATCAAAAGAATTGTCTCTTGTGTCAAAAAGAATTGTCTCTCATCAAAAGAATTATCTCTTGCTTCAAAAAGAATTGTTGCGGATCAAACGTATTGTCTCTCACGTGAAAAAGAATTGTCACACGTCAAGCGTATTGTCTCTTGTGTCAAAAAGAATGATCTCTCATGAAAAGAATTGTCTCAAGCCAAAAAGAATTGTCTCTCTCATCAAAAGAATTGTCACATGAATTGACACTCATCAGTTTTGCGAATTTTTCGCTGCTTCACGAATCTTTTGAAAGATTCCCAAATTTGCGGCAAAGCAAAATGGGACAGATTTGCTCATCACTATCAGCCAACAGAGCTAACAGAGTTCTGCCTTTTGCTTCCGTACTTCTATTATAGTTAGAGCTGCATTTGTATTCATTTTGGGGATATGGTTTTCTTTTAAATTCTTGGTCTCTATCTGTCATTCATATATATATAGGGTTGGACAAAAACAGTTCATGTAGTCGCCACCATGTCCCTACCTTTGCCACTTTCTTTCATATACCATGGATTCCTTGTGCAGATTTCAGGTGGGCGCATATGCAATACTTACTGACTTTTATTAAAATCCATACTGATAATGCAAACAGACCATGCCCACTCAGGTGGGGGTACCTAATTGGCACCCTCTGTTTTTTAGACTTTCATTGTTTTTACTTTAAGCAGACAAGGTCAAAGGAATCGGCTGGCAGGAGGTAAAGAAATATATAATCTGAAACAGTTTTGATCTTGACCTGGATTGTAGTTTTCTACTCCTATTAATGAAAGCCTTGATCATGGCGCACACACAGTACAGAAATACAAGGAGACCAGCTACTGAAGCAACATTTAAAACAGTTCAACTTTATAACAAAACACTGGGGAACCAAAGCAGGAAAGGCTCCTTAAAATGGAAATGCACATGGGTCAATAATTTATAGTGCATCAAACTGTGCATATGACATTAAAGTTCTCATGTGGAATAAACCCTTCAGACTTCTCTCTTCTTTAGAGAAAGAGGTTTGCACAACAGTGCTGCTCCTTTAGAGTCTATATTAAGAGCTGATGGACATCAGTTACAGCAGCTAAACCTGGGATAAAACATGAGCTCTGTGGATTTCACAATGTTTTTGTTCATCAGGGCGAAGCTTAACCTTAAAGGGACAGTAAAAACAAAAAATGAAAGTGTATAAAAGTAATTACTATATAATGTAATGCTGCCCTGTACTGGTACAACTGGTGTGTTTTACTTAGAAAGACTACTATAGTTTATATAATAAAGCTTCTGTGTAGCCACGGGGGCAGCCATTTACAGGAGAAAAGGCACAGGTTACTTAGCAGATAACAGATAAAACCCCATTATATTCTACAAAGCTTATCTGTTATCTTATCTGTGCCTGTGCCTTTTCTCCTTTTTCCCAGCTTCAATGGCTGCCCCCGTGTTGACATAGTAGCTCATTTATATAAACTATAGTAGCGTTTCTGTTGCAAAATTACCAGTTACACTTTCATTTTTTGGTGTTACTGTTCCTTTAAAGCAAGAGAAGAGATCTTTGGAGCCATGGTGCCAGGACAGGCTGGAAACTTTTGCCATGATCTTTATCTGCTGGGCACTCCCTATGGCAAGTGTCAACCTTGATGGTAAGGGCAATCAGCTCCTCAAGATGTTCAGGGATATCTCTGAAAATCTTTGGATCGTCCTTTAATTTGTCAGACAACCTCATTGTTCCTGGCGGTTTCTGTGGCCAGTGTTTAGAACTCAATTGAATTCTGGCTCGCACTGCAGTTCCCCAACGAATCTGCATAAGAAGTGAAGAGGCTGCAGCTTCACGACCTGAAGCATCAAAGACAGCCTGGAAAGTCTCTAGGAAGGCTTTAGCATCAATGTGTATTTGCCCATTTCAGAGCTTTGTCTTCCAGCATAGTAATAACATACCCCACCTTGGCTCATTCAGATGTGTAATGTGAGGAATAGAGTTCAAACTGGATTAGGCGTTGATTCACAAACCCTCTGCAAAACAGAGGATCACTGCTGTAACATGGGGATGGAGGAATGGGGTGTTTCTTGGCCGAGTGCACAGAAGGTGGTGCTACAGCTTCAACAAGGGTAATGCTAGGAGAGAAAGCAGCAACAGGGAAAGGCAAGGCCTCCAGTATTTGTCCAGTACAAGCCTGTTGTGCTTCATAGGTCTCCATACAAGACACCAGGCTACATAAAGTCTTTTCCAGCTTGGTCGGGACCTCCTCAGTAGAGTCCATGGCCTGAGTATACTGAAGGGCCTGCTCGCCTCCTAAGGGGTTTGTACTCGGGACTGAACAGAAAGCTTGTATTGAGGCCAGCAAACAGCCCAAATGTGGTATTACAATGGCTAAATAATCTCATAGTTGTATTTAAGCACAGGTCAGTTCAGGCAGCCAACACAATGATCACAAACAGAAAGGAAGGTCAAATACCAGAAGATCAATGAAAAAAAAAATTAGAATGTGCTCAGGAGCTTGCTAAATAAATCCAATACTCCAAGCTAATTTATTTTGAATTTTCACGCCAACCACAATAAAGTCACTTGCAAGCAGCACGTTACTACGTGGCGCAATGACATTGCAGCCATGTCCACCGCCATTTTTAATTTTCCTACAAATCAGAGCCCTTCTAACAGCTCCCTATTTCCACCTTTATACAGTAGTCCACCAGTCTCCAGTAGACTCATTTTTAAACATATTCACTTTTTTTAAAAATAATTTTCTTATTCTCTGTAACAGTAAAACAGTACCTTGTACTTGATCCCAACTATGACATAATAAATCATTATTAGAGTCAAATCCTATTGGGTTTATTTCAATTTTAAATTATTTTTTAGTAGACTTAACATATGGAGAACCACATTACAGAAAAATCAGTTTTCCCAAAAACCCCAGGTCCTGAGCATTTTGGATAACAGGTCCCATAACTTTACCATCTTAATTATGTTTTGATATTCAGAATAAAGTTATCAGTGGCCTATCAGTCACTGTATCTGGCCACTAGGAAATATACGTCATGTTTTCATAGTATTGCATTACATGAAGGCGCACCCTGCTCACAGCCTGATTGTAGAGAGTAGAGTGGTCTACTGGTATATTGGCAACTAGCACTTGGGGGAAATTATGTCAGAGGAAGATGGCAGCCTCAAAGTAAAATGGACAGAAATGTTTTGGTACAAATTTCATGTAACATTGTGTTCAGTAATAAGTGAATCTGACTGCATCTGTCTTGGCGACTTTTTTATCTAGGCAACTTAGAAACAAACAACTTAGAAACAAATTTAGTGGTACAGTCAGGATCACCTGGAAAAATTAATAGGATGCATTTTATAAACATGCCTTTCCTTCTCCATTAAGGAGGGTGTCTTTGGGTGAACTGGAAGTATCAAAACTTAATAAACCAGAAAGCACAGATATAGTTTATATATTTATAAGTATTTCTACAATTCAAGTGTAATTTATCATGCAGTTAAAAGAGATGTCATAAAAAGTTATGCTGTACCAATAAAAAAAATACAAAGTACAAAGTGGAAGAACATGTTAAACTGAAATAATCATAAAGTACATTTATTCTGGTATGTACTTTAATGATACATTTTTTATAATTTTATTTTATCTGTTCACATCACAACAGTAACACTTTGGAGATATCTATAAACATTCAATAAATTTTACTTCAAAAGTGTTTTTGAATACTAAATTACATAATCGTGCATTGTCACATTATAATGATGTATTTAAATGATTACTTAATCTTCAGGAGTATTTGTGATAATTAAACAGCAATGCAGCAGAAATGTCAAAACATGCTACAGGCGTATTTGTTTTACTTTCAATTAGCCTTGATGTACTGTTAGATGTTACTTTTTGGACCCCACACTGAATAGAAATGTAACTGATAAATGTAATGTTAGTATGCAAATGTACATGACTATTCAAGCCTATGAACTATTAATTAGTTTGTCTTGACAAGAGTCACAAACCAGACACAGTTAATTATGTGTGTATAAAGCATCTTGTATTTATTTTACATTACTCCTTGGCAAAACTAAAATAGACCGGACAGGAGTAAATAGAAAGCATATTAAGCATCTTAACTTCATCAGAAACTAAGATGAAGATGTACTGGCCAAATGCTTAGGGGCTGATTTACTAAGACACGAATTCGAATCCGAATTGGAAAAATTCCGATTGGAAAACGAACATTTTGCGACTTTTTCGTATTTTTTGTGATTTTTTCGGCGACTTTACGACTTTTCGGAAATTATTGCGACTTTTTCGTTACCAATACGATTTGCGCGAAAAAACGCGAGTTTTTCGTAGCCATTCCGAAAGTTGCGCAAAATCTGCCGATTTTTGCGCGAAAAAAACGCAATCGGACGCATTCGGCCTGTTCGTGGGTTAGTAAATGTGCCCCTTAGTGTTTGTATGTGACTTGTGATTTATTAAAAGTAACCATCATTGTTGCAAAAAAAAAAAAAAAAAAGAAATGGATGCAATTGACAATAATATGCCAAAGGATTTAACCCTTTTACTTGTTTTGGTCAAAGCGGAACTTGTATTGCCAGACAGTTTTTGAACATTTTGCACTGTTTCACTATAAGGGCCTTTTCTCGGGGGGACTTTTAGTTTACCCAGGAAAACAATATATGGTTTTTTTCAGAACAACCTAAGCTTTCAAAATATGGTAGAATTTTTGTGTAATTCCAATTCTGTAACAAGATATAGGCTTCGAAATGTCTAAAAATGAAAATCAAATTTTCCATAATATAAACACACATACTAGAAACAAAAATTATTTTATGCATGAATATACAACTGATTTGGAAAGTCCCATGTCTCCTGAACGTGCCAATACCAAATATATATAGTTTTATGGAGATTTCTCACTTGTATAGGTCAAAAACTCCCAGCAGTACACTACCAAATTTCCAAAGCACTGCTCCAGAAAGCTGCATACTTTAGATTTCAAGGAAAACAGAAAACACTAACAGAAGGTTTATCCCAGAAAATTGTACATTTTTGGAAAGGACACAATTTCTTGCGTACAAAGGCAAGTCACCCCAAATAGGAACACCTAAGGTCTACTGAACAGTTTGATGCCCAATATGCATAGATATACCAAAGTCTGCGGTATGTACTGACCCCAAAATGATAATAGCGCATATGCAATGCTTCACATTATAGGGTTGATTCTTTTTTGTGTTAAAATTGACACAATAAAAACGCGCGTTTCGCTAAAGTATTATCGCATGTGTTGTCGCATATTGCGTGCATTAAATAGCGTGCAACCAAATGCGTTAATTTTACGCTTTGCGTTAATTCTCACGCAGAAATAATACAAACACATGATTCACGAATACGCGCTAAATATCGCATTAGTCTATGCGAAAATTAACACCTACTTGGGGCAGGCAGTAATTATAGAAAAGTACAGTTAATGAGCTTTTGGCAACACAATATGGACTTTGCAGTGTGATTTATTCAAGTATGTGTTGGCCCTAGAGTGATGCATCCTCCAGTTTGCAGGGAATAGTCATTTTCAAGAAAAGCAGTTGTACGAACGTAATGTTGTGTATGGCTAATATGGCGTGCACGCGATAAGTAGTAGCGCGCGCCACAAGTAGCTCGCTGCGTTAATTAGCACGCGTTGCGTCAAATACCGCACTAAAATAGTCTTCGCGACTTAACACAAACAGCATCGCGTCTAAATTAACGCAAGTATCCTTTTAGTGATTTGTGCATTAAGACGTGAAAAATAAGACGGGATAAAATTTTTAACGCATGCTATAAATAGCGCTCGTTTTATCGCACTTTAGTGAAGCAACCCTTATGGCTTGTGCAATTTGGAGGTGCATGTCTTGAGTAAATAAAGGGTTAATTAATATCAAAGCAGCTATTACAATGGATCAGAAGTTAAGGATGTAAAAGAAAGCATAAAAGATTGTTGTTATGATGGTAAAGTTAAAATGGAGATCATAAAAGTAGGCAGAAAGCCCATGGCTATAATATTTATGGTATTGTAACTTCTATACTACAGTATGTGGAAGATAAGAGTCTGCACTAAAACTTTACATCCAAATACCTCAAAACTGCAGCTTTAATTGCCATTTTTGGATATTGAATAAATACATAAATTGATGCCAGTGAGTTTTGTTTGGTGGTGCTTTGGTGTCAGCTATAAAAATTAGAATGAATATGGGATATTGTCTTTGTACACAAAAGCACGCGGGGAAGAGATATTAAAGGTCACTTTGGGATTTCTTACATTTTCTTGGTGTTTTGACAGCAGTTCGAATTCTGTCACGTTTATTAACCTTTTCTTAATAGTCTGGAAAAAGTCTATGGCTTTTTGCCCGTGACTTTCAAACATTTGAAATTTTGTTCATATCAAAGCACTTTCAACACTGGCTTTTTTGTGAGAAAGTGTTCATCCAGTTTAAAGCATTCAAATTCTGTTTTTTCCTTTGGGCAGAATTTTGCAGAATTCTATTGGATGAACAATATGTAAAAGTGCCAAAAGAGAACAACTGCTTTGTTAATTGTAACTCAGTACAAGTTTATAGGGCAACACTAAGGGGCACATTCACTAAGATGCATTTTTTTTCTGGCCTTGAAACATGATATGGTATAAATTTGAAGTAACCACAATAATTTCTGTAGTTCTAAAATGTCTCGGCAATGCTTTTATCGTTCGTACGAAAATATCCCAATTGTGTTCCGAAAGACACAAAATGTTTGGGGCGAAAAGTTTTCAGAAAGTAACGGTTCTGTGCGTAATAATATTGCTTGCTACGAAATAACGCATAAATATATTGCATGGTTTAAAATATCGCTTAAAAATCGCCAGATAAATAACGACAATAACATCGCTTCTTAATTCAGACAAGTGTCCTTTTAGTGAATCGAAACAAAATTTTCGCATACATTCCGAAATGTCTCAAAATTGACTAGTAAATGGGCCCCTAAATAATTCTATAAAAGTGTTGTAAATATGAATTTCTTTATAGCAGTCTCCTGTTACATCATATAGGTGGTAAAACATATTTTGACAATGAGTTATTGTTTTGTACTCATTTTTTACTAACTGGTATGGGCCTTTAGCAGGGTCGGACTGGGGGGTGCAGGGCCCAACGGGCACCGGCACCCCCCACAGCGGCCCCTGCTGTGCCCCCTCTAACCCCCTGCAGGGGTCCCAGGCATTTATTAAGAAAGCTGTGTTCTTGAAAAAAAAATCATATATATCAGTTGGCAGCAAAATTGTAAACTTCATTCATTAAAAACTAAATATGTTCTGAATGCAACGAGCAACAATGTAATGAAAAAAGGAAATCATTGTAAATTCTAATAAGTGAGCAACATTTCAGCTATAGATTTATATATGAAAGTATCTGTGCACTATTTTTTTTCTAAAAAAATAATTGATCCTCTTGTATAGTAGGTACAATGTATCAATTATTAAGTTCTTGAAAGCTTCAAAATACTGTACTACCTTAGCACTGCTGTTTTGATTATAGCCCTAAATGCAGAACATCAAAATAAATGTCATGTCTCTGTAACAGTAGAAGAGAATAATTACCTTTCAAGACATCAACGGTTTAGGCAAGTTCCATATTGTATTTTCTTTATAAATAAAAACTTAAATATTATAGTCATAGGCAACTTTTTAATTACTTTAAAAAGACACTTTGGACAATTGGAAAATATAAATTATATGTTGCTTTGTGCTAAAGGAGTTGTATATTCAAAGATACATTGTTCCTAATTAAATAAAACACAATTCTAAGTGAGGGTTAACGCATGTAATCCTTTAATAAATGCACCTCAGGCATACCATCCCTATTCTAAGTCTATATTTACATTGGTGGGCTGCACCATTATGTCTGACTGTTTAGATTTTAGTACTTTTGGCTCTAGAAGAGTCCTCTATCAAAAGTAACACAGAATTTATTGTCTTCTTTTTTGTAAACATGTTCGTAGGGTATCTCCTTTCTCTCTCAGAAAAATAATTCATTCTCCAGGCTGCACAGTTCTCTCCTCTTTCCCTTCTCCTGCTCCCCCCTCCCACAAGAATTCATATAAATGGCAGCTGCTGTCTTAAACAAATAGAGGGAACTTCTAGGGCTCTTTACTCAGGCGTGGTAATGCTTTCTGCAGAATAAATATAGTGTTCTAGGTGGCACTAATGTGGCAAATCTATTTTGGTTATCAGTTTTGGTTAAGGGCACCTTTAACACTGAAGGTTAAACATTAGATTTGTTTTCTTTTTTTTTTACCCTTGCCTTCCTTTTTATCACTACAATAATGTATTCCTTTGTAAATAGGATATTTATATCCCCATTAAATGATTATTTCTAAACATAGCTATCTTGGAAGGCTGTACCAAAACACACAGGACCCAGGAGTTTACATGTGATTTGGTTGGGTTTGGGCTAAAACATTGGCCTACACATTGGGTCTGGGTTAGGTGCAGCTAAAACTTCCAGCCACAGCACACATGACCTTATTTGTGGGCTGCAGCTGGGCTCCTTCCTTGTTGGTAGGTGGTGGCGAAAGTGTTGGAGCCCGCCCCTCATGACATCATCTCTGACATCAGCTAAGGAGTTGGGATGAGCTCAGCTTGGTTGCAGGTAGTAAATTCCCTTCTCAAACTCAGCCCGAGTCAGGTTCAGGTTGAGAAGAAGTAGGTACAGGCGGGTGGGTGCACGTAGGAACATTTCCAGCCCGCACACAAATGTCTACATAAGCAATACATTGAGTTTCCTTGAGGCAGAATAACACTTCATTTGATGCTTTTGCTAATTGAGAATAGTCTCTTTCTCTCTCTTACACTGCTGTTTCCTACACAGGGCTCTCATTTACTGGCTATTTAAGTAATTATGGTATTATTATGTTGTTCATGCTATATCTGGCTAATGCCCACAATTTTTCTCCAGCAGTCTTTTCATTCAGTTCATTGGTCCCTGTTGTCTTTATATTGTACATTGCTGAACACTGTGTCTGTTATGCTTCCCGCTTGTTGCTCATTACTCCCAGCTGCTATTTAGCATACTTTCCTCCCTTTCTTTTTGCTTTTTATCACTTTGGATGAAGTGACCCGGCTCTTCTCATGACATCACTGTATCCATGGTAATAGACTCTTTGGATCTAAGCTTTGGGGCAGGCTGTATGTTATAGACAGGCAATCTTTTCACCTGCCACTGACACATTATAAATATAATCTTTATTGATTGTTACCTCTTCATAATCTACAGAATTGTACAAAATATAAGTCTTAGTGACAGACAATTATGATAAAACAGTTGTATTGTGTTCATTACCATGCTGCAGTTCATAGAGAAGAATGCCTTGCAGTATTTCTCACACTAGCTGCTGAATACAGAAAGTTAACATTCAATAAATTAGATGAATTCTATTCATGCAACTTTTGTTTAGTAAGTTAAAAGGGACCCAGTGCAAACTTAGGAACTCAAAGGAAGGGCTTTAACTGAAAAAAGTCTGCAAACCAATGTTGTAGTTATAAGGGTAATAATGTAACCCCTATTGCAATATATATGAGTCACTGAGGTATTCCGTGCCTATATACTGTAAATGCACAAGGTCAAAAGAATAGTACCAGTACAAGATTAGATTGTATGCAGGTCATGGAAGTCTGAGGTGACTATTAATATCCTCATAATTATCAGGCTGTGCATTATTCTATGTCATGTAAACAAATGACATCTCTAAGCACTAGTTATAATAGATGAAATTTAATAAGTGGAAAATGTATCCCTTACTGTCATTTATAAACATATTATAAGTAACTGATTAGTTACACCACCATATAAAAGCACAAGGCTGCCCGATTTACCCATGTTCATTGGCCATTTCTACAGTGATTATTCTGGCACAGGTTAGTATGCTGATTATCCATTTTCTGTAGTAATTATAGTGACCCATTTGGGTTTTGTTTTGGTAAAATGTGTGTGGTATTTAGGGATGGGGCCTAAAAGTGGTCATCATTAGGGCAGAGGGGGCCCACCAATCTTTGCCCAGCGCCCACCAAAGCCTTATAGTGGCCATGAGTACAAAGGGCAGATTGTCAGTCATGGCTTTACAAAAGATACATATTTCAGGAAGTGTGTGAAGTCCCTAACTGTGTATAAAGTCTGTGGCTGATGATCTTACCATAGTAAATTATTAGATTAATATTAGTATTAGATTGGTATGAGATTAGACAAATAATAATTTACATATTTTAAACTATAACAATATTATAAGTCACTGAGAGTTTGGTCTTGTGCTTTTATACAGGACATAAGACTCTGAGGTGGCTTCAGTGAGTTATGTGACATCACTATGCAATGATTATAACTGCTGACTGTTTAGAAGGATATAATTGACAGTATAATTATAAGTTTTGTGTATTATAAGGATATACACTGTATCTGGGATAAAAAAAAAGTTGCGCATTTTTCGCGTAAGTTTTAACGCTACGCAAAATGCGCAACTTTTTACGCAACTTTCGTAATGGATAGGAAAACTCGCGTTTTTACGCAAAAATCGTATTGGATCCGAAAAATTCGTAAAGAATCCGAAAAAATCGCAAAACATACGAAAAAATCGCAAAGTACCGATCATTACGAAAAAAACGCAATCGGACTCCATTCGACCCGTTCGTGGGTAAGTAAATCAGCCCCTAAGGGGCCCATTCATTAAAGCACTTTTTTTTTTCAGAAAAAAACATAATTTTTCCAATTTATAGAACTTTTCGTAATGACCACGATAATATCATTAAAATTGCATGACTTTTTCGTGGTTTTCATTAAATTCCACAAAAAGTCGTATTTTTCGCAAAGACTACAACCATTTTGGAATTCATGCAAACTTTGGTATGGTGACTATCTTTTGGCCAGGTTGGATCTGTAGAGTGCCACTGAGTCCTACGGAGGCTTCCAAAATCATGCATTGAAGTTTCAAAGCCAGAAAGGTTTTTGTGCTGTTTACGATCGTTCGGATACGAAAATTTAGTGACTTCCGGATCACAACCGAGATATTTTCATACGACCGGGAAAAGAATTTTCGTGACATTTTTGAACATCAGAAATTATCGTGGTTACTCCTACGAATTTTTTGCAATCATGCTTTTAACCTCCCAAAATTTGTACTTTAATGACTGGACCCCTAAGAATCACAAAAAGGCTGCATATATTTAGTTGATCTATATTGCAAATTTGCTTGAAATTATGTTTCAAAAAGCTTAAGATGTATTTGGGCAGAACCTCTTTTTCCAGTAAACTCATAATTTGCTATGGTTTCCTGTTTACATTTTCATGAGTTGAATGTACTTTTACATCACCTTGGCTGTTGGGGGTGAATGATTGTACAGAGGAGATGGGGCAACCAAATGTTAATATACAGCATAGGAAAATTATTTCTATCTCTTGCTTCAGCCTTGTTTATGCAAGAAGCCATGTAATTAGATTTTGCAGCTGCTGCTTGACATTCTTGACATTGAGGCCTGATGTTTAGTTTTTTAGTACCATCCTGGAAAAAAATATCCATTATGGTTATTTCATACTGTATTTACATTTTTGCCCCTTTCTTATTCTGCACACACATACATATATAATGTTTGATTTAATTTTGATTTAATTGAAAGGAAGGGGTGCCGGTAACAGTAAAGGCTAGTTCAGTATTTTCTGCCTAAAAATGTATTGTACATTGTATTATTAGTACAGGGAAACACTGGCATATGCATTTTAAGTATTTATTTACATTTGTTTCTATTTTGCTAATTTTTGAGTAAAATACATTTGTTTTCCTATACAATGGTTCTGTTAAATTCAAAATAATAAGCACTTTTTCTAGAAAATATAGAAATACCATTACTTTTGACTTGCTTCCATTCATAACATTCTAGATGTCTGTAAAGCAGAATAACATGCATGATCAGTCATTTATCTTAATTATTTTGCAGGCTATTAAAATACCAGACTATATACAAAGCACAACACAACAATGAATTGTAATGTCCTGTTGTATATTATTCAGAGAGCAGCATTTTATGTAAATAATAATGGATAAGATGATTTTAAGTGATACTGACATGAAAAAACTACTACATAAAAAGTAACTTTTAGGTCATGTTGATCATTTTTTCACTAATAGGGCTGTAAGTAATTGTTACTTGAAGTTCCTAAACCTGACTGGTTTGCCAACCTGACTGTCCCTTCTCAGCTTATCAGTTCTAATGCTATCAGACTCCTGCTGCACAAATATGGGCGCCTCCTCATAAAGGAACATGGGGGGATCAGATTGGTGATGTAAAAGTATCGGGCACATAATTTTAAGGCATGGAAAGCTTATGCAAATACTCAAACTATGTTTATCTATAAACTTTAACTATAGTATATAGTGATGAGTGTTTCGCTTCACCATAAAATTCACGAAACTGCAAGAAAATTTGCAAAAAGTTCACGAAACGCATTTGTCACACAATTTTTTTTGTTGCCCGTGCTTTTTTTTTGTCGCCCATGTCTTTTTTTGGTCATCTGTGTCTTTTTTTTGTTGCCCGCACTTTTTCTGATGCGACCACACCCAATTTGACGCACAACAAAAATTTTTTTACGTGCAGCGAATTACGAGAATTTGTCACAACAACACCAGGCAGAGCATTTCAACCTGACCACCATCAAGGTGACAAACTTGGCAGCCCCAAGTGACTTTAATCGCTTACCTTGTACCCCGGGATGGTGCCCCTGTTAGGAGAAAACAGCACCAGCCCGGGGTACCTGTAGCGATGTGCTTCCTCCTTCCTGATTGGTTTAGCTGCAACTATGCGGTAGGCGCATGTGCAGTAGAGTGAAGAGCCGACTTCTCTGTTAAAGTTCGGCTTTTCACTCTACTGCGCATGTGCACGCTTGCGAACCAGGAAGAAGGAAGTGCTGCAGGTACCCCGGGCTGGTGCTGTTCTCTCCCAACAGGGGCACCAGCCCGGGGTACAAAGCGATTAAAGTCACTTGGGGGTGCCTAACATTTTGGCACCCCCAAGTGACTTTGCCTTTCCTTGTCCTTTAAGACAAATGGTGAGCATAGCTTCCCCACAAGAAGTCACCCCTTTAGACAGTAAGATTTTTTTTGATATTTGAAACAATACAAACAGTTTGATAAGATCAATTCATAATTTCACTGTCTATTCCCTTAGTTGGAACTTTGGCAACCTATATAGTGGTGCTTCAGAATACTGTTCCAGGAGTTGAGGACAATACTTTACACTCCTAGATACTCCTGAATGCCCAGTTTTTTATAAATCAGTGAAGATTTGTAGTGAACTACCCATAGATATTCTTGGATTAATAGGCTCATGCAACATTGATTTCTTATACTGTATATCTAACCTTGTGAGCAAAGGGTGGGACCTTAATAGGGCTTGAACTAAAAATGCTATGCTTGAGTCTGTTGCACTGGACATTTTTTGTCACCTTGCATCATCCAAAATACATTTGTTAATCCTTTACATTCATTCTGTTGAAGGGATTTTGTTTCAAAAGTGGAGAAATAGAAATAGATAGAAATAGATATTGTACAGATCATCAGCTGGTGGTCCTCCTGATATAGGACCTGATTAGGTGAACTGCAGAACTGAAGAGAGATCATGATGATGCAGAGGCAACTGCAAGACTGGGAGATTAATCCGACTGCAAGGGGCTCAGTAAGGCAACTCAGGGGCTGATAAAGAAAGCAGCACATATGTACGACTAGAAGACAATATCCCAGCAAATATAAGCACTAGCAGCGAGAGAGCTGAAAGCAGTCATTATGAAAAACTCATTCTCTTTGTGATTATAAGAGTATATTCGAATAGTGAAGAGAAGATTTTTTAATTGCTTGTTCTCTTTTAATCTTTTGTTAATAGCCTTCTCATCCTAGAGGTAAAGCACTGGGAGGCCTTAGTCAGTGGCTGGGAGTAACCCGCTGCAGGGAGTTGCTAAAAATGCAATGTATTCAAAATAGAAAAAAAATAGTAATAGTATTAAAAGTTAACAGAACATAAAAAAACAATAAAACATTTGTTTAAAAATCTTACAAAATGTTTTCTACAGTAAGAAATTCACAAAGGAAACTCACAAAATGTTTCCACAAATTGAGTACAAAAGATAAAAAAGAAAAATGATTAAACATTTTCTCATTAGGTCACTCATGATGGCGTTGTCTAGCAACAGCAGCTTCTTTCCTGTGAGTGGACGAGCTAATGAGAGTCTGTAGTCTCTTGTAGAAACAAGCATACACTGTTTGCAAAACTTAGACTGCCTCACTATGCATACATTTAGCTAATATCATTGATTTTTTATCCCCTCTTCAATATATAGTATATGGTATCTTTAAATGGTATGAATTTGTATGCCAGGAATATTTGATTGTTAATTAGTAACAGTACCTAGTTACAATTTTTATGCAATATTTATAATTTACAACTAATTATTGAACACCTATTTTGTACAATATAATAATAAGATGTGTAGGAAAGAAACAGCTGTAATGTGTTTAACTTAATATCTGAATACTATTTATTGTTCTGCTATAAAACTAATCCATTGATTCAGTTATATCAGATAGGATACCCCCAAAATTAGCATCCCACTAATCTGATTGTTCCCTACAGTTCATGTACAAAACCCTATTTATAAATTAACTACTAGGGTGTTTTGTTTTGTTTGTTTTTTTGCTTATTTACTAAGTAAAGCAGTTCCTTATTCTTCAACAAATATTTACTAAACCCACAGAAGACAATTTTGAGTTGGTTTGAAATTAATAAATTGCTTGAATAAAAATGTTTGGCAGTTCCTGGTGTGGCTGTTAAGTAAAACAGTTTGTTTAAGAGGCATTGAAACAGAAATTACTCTGAAGTAGAGTTAATTATCCATCAAAATGATTTCAGATAAGCAATTGTCCCAAGAACATCCTGCTATATTCTCATTCCCTTAACAATATATTTTGTAAATAAATCTGTACCATCTTATCTGCTTAATTTATCTTAATTATTACCTCAGGATACCGTGTGCAACTAGTAAGCTTCAAATGTTATTCACAAAGTTCCTCTCATTATTCCTTGCTGACATGGGCCATTTAAATTCTCCGGTTATAAAAAGTTGTTTTGCTATACAGCAAATCTAAAGGTTTAAAACGTTGTGGTGAAACAATGATCCTCTAAACACTACCTTTAAGACTGGCATCACAACAAGTGTTAGGAAGGTTCAGGAGAAACACAACAGCACAGTGATATTTTCAGATATTGTATGTTTTTTTTCTGGAAAATTTGGGAAATGTTCATCTACAAAACACAACACAAGACAAAGATATACAGATATACAGATTACTAAATGGTGTCCTGTGAAGTTGCCCTACACAGTATAAACCTTATTTATTTGGGCCAGCTAGAATGCGTGTGATAGCACCCTCAGCTTCTGTGTGAGCTCAGCTATCTGCAGGGCTGCTTTAAAGGACAAGTAAACCCCACACACAAAAATGTAATCAGTGAACAGCCTCTTTGAAATCTTTCAGTACCTGCCACTCTGGTTGTCCAGAAGTTAATAGTAAGGCTGCAACATCCCCTTAATCACTTTTCCTTCTCCTCCTGAAGCCCACTCAGCCCCCTCACTCAGGATATTGCTTTGACTTCTGGCTTGTGGGCATGCTCAGTGGTTCTAAGCTCAGATTACTAAACATGCCCTCCAGTCTAGCAGCCAGTGAAGAGATGGCATTGCAGGTCCCCTTAGAAACTCAGCTCTAGCTGTCTGCTTCATTTTTTTTTCTCCTAACCTCCTCTCCTGAGCTCAGCTCAAACAAAGCAGAACTTTTATCAGAGACAGTTGTGCCTGTGTGAGCCTGTATTCTTGATTAAATGTATGCTGAATAAGGGTCTGTGGGCCTGATTCACTAAAGTTTATCGCACGCTTTTTTGCGGTAAAAAAGACGCGACAATTAGCGCGCGATTCACTACAGCATTACCGCATGCGATAAGTCGCATTTTCGCATGCAGTATTTCTCGCGCTAGTTTTACCGCATACGTTCATTTCCGTGCTGAAAAGAATATGATCGCATGATTCACTATAACTTTTGTGCGCTAAATATCGCATTCGGCTATGCGAAAATTAACACCTACTACAGGCAGGCGAAAAATTATACAAAAGTACAGTAAATGATTTTTTGCAATAAAATATGGACTTACAGTGTTATTTATTCAAGTATGTGTTTCCCCTAGAGTGACACAGCCGCCAGTTTGCAGGGAAATGGTCATTTTTAATACAGTAATTTTCTGCAAGTATTGGCGTGTATGGCTAACATGGCATGCGTTCATTTGCGCGACTATTTATATTTGGCTACAAGTGATGAAATGTTTCGCCAGGCATGGATTCGCAGCGAATTTTTGGACGTGCGTTGAATTTTTTTGCGGCGGATTTTTTCATGCGTTTCGCAAAACAATCCGCCAATGGCAAAACGGCTGAAAAAATTTGCCACGCAAAAATTCACCGCACATACAAAAATTTATACAAGCGTCAAAAAATAATAGTCACAGCAACAATTTTTTTGCCGTTTCGTGGATCTTTCGAAAGATTTGCTAATTTTCACTAAAGATAACCAGAACACATTTGCTCATCACTAGTGGCTACTATTTATAAGCATCTACTATTTATATGATACCATTTATATGCTACCATTTATATGTGGCTAATATTTATATACACCATTTATATGCGGCGACAATTTTTATACACTATTTCTAAGCTACCATTCATATGCGGTGACTATTCGCGGGCGTAATTTAGCACATGTACCAGCAAATACCGCATTGAAATAGTCTTCGCGAGTTAAATAACGCATGCAATATCGCGCGTAAAAAAGCGCGAGTATGCTTATAGTGAATCGTGCGAAAAATCGCCAAAATTAAGACGCGGTAAAATTTTTACCGCACGCTATAAATAGCGCACGTTAAATCGCACTTTAGTGAATCAGGCCCTGTGTGTGTGTGTATGCTGTTTGCAGATTTTAATGTATCTGATTATGTATCAGAGGAAAAATGGCCACCGGGCTGCAATTTGTTTTAGGAAAATGTCATGGTGCTGGCAAGCGGAGGGGATATATGCAATACAAATGATGGCATTTGGGTTGGGGAGACATGCCCAACTGATATACATTGTAGGCAAATGTAGGCTTTACATGCCCTTTAAGGTACCAGTGGGCCCGGGCAGATCTAATTGATGGGTTCCCACAACTGCTTATTGGACTACCCTCAAGCAGGGGAACTGAAGTACAATAAAGCAGGAAAAACAGAGCTGAGCTTGCTGAAATAGATATGAGGTCCAGGTGTGCCAGCCTGTACCAAAAGTGTGGGAAAAGAGAAACTGTAATCACAAATACCAGCTTTTGTCTAATAGAAATTAAAACACATGGTTATGTTGAGCTCATCAAGCTCTGCTATTTCTGGGGTATACTTCAGTCAAAAGTTATAGCAGATAAAAATATAATGGTGGGCCCCATGTTCTTGTGAGCACTGGGCAATTGCCTCTTTTGCCCTTTTATTAAAATGGCCCTGGCTATCTGCAGGAAGAGACTACATCTAGTGATAAGTGAATTTGTGAAATGCACTGGGGTCAACAGGTGGTTTCTCTGACACCATAAATACATTTAAGTAGTCAATGGGCGTTTCTTCTTTCAATGAAGACGTTTGGTTAAAAAAAAATTGCAGAGCACAAAAAGGAGAATTTTTCTACAAATCCATGCCTGGCGAAAAATGTAGCTCATTACTAGTTAAATCTACTAAAGCCATATAAAATGCTACACGAGTATACTACAGCTTTATATTTAAGCAGCACATAACATTAACTGAGCAACTGTATAGTTCTTTCAAACTTAGGTTCAAAAACCCCTATTACAAGAAGCATCATAAAGTCCCAAATCAGTTTCCTTAATCTTCAAAAACAGTTCCATAGGCAGCACGTAACAGTTAGTAGACATTCGCTAAGCAGATTGTTTTACCATTTTTGCAGATAGGACAGCACTGCTCTGGCTCATACACAGGATCCACGCACTCCGTCTGAGGACACGCTGACACCGTACACATTACTTCGCCGTTGGCGTCGCAGCGACACTTCTCACAGGGAGATACCTGAAATATACACAGTTTCGTTACTATATTTTAAAGCAGATGCCAGTTTTGTACCCCTTGGTTGCGGGAGAGAATACTGAACTAAACATTTCAGCGCTTATGTAATTGCTGATTATCTCAAATTAAAATGGTAATGATATTTGTATATCTGTGCCAAATACTTAGGGGCTGATTTACTAAGACACGATTTCGAATCCGAATTGGAAAAATTCCGATTGGAAATGAACATTTTGCGACTTTTTCGTATTTTTTTGCGATTTTTTCGGCGTCTTTACGATTTTTGCGTAAAAACGCGAGTTTTTCGGCGTCTTTACGATTTTTGCGTAAAAACGCGAGATTTTCGTAGCCATTACGAAAGTTGCGCAAAGTCGCGATTTTTTCGTAGCGTTAAAACTTGCGCAAAAAGGCGCGACGTTTAAGTTTTAACGCTACTAAAAAATCGCGACTTTGCGCAACTTTTGTAATGGCTACGAAAAACTCGCGTTTTTACGCAATAATCTTAAAGACGCTGAAAAAATCGCGTTTTTACGCAAAAATCGTAAAGACGCCGAAAAAATCGCAAAATTACCGATCATTACGAAAAAACGTAATCGGACACATTCGGCCCGTTCGTGGGTTAGTAAATGTGCCCCTTAGAGTTGTTTACACAAAAAACCATATATATAATAAAAAAATATTTCATTGGGCATGACTATTATTTATGCATTAGCACCTTGCACATTAGTAATCACATTAGTCTCATGGGCATAAGGGACTTGCAAAGATCTGAGGACCTAGAGGAACCTGAAAACAATATCTCTAGTCAACTGCATTTTTAATCGCTACTCAGCCTCACAGTAAGTGCCACAATTGGAGCCACAAATAAGTAGTAGATAGCTGAGGGATGGGCATGGACTAGGAGCTTCACTACAAGAAATATTCTAAACAGGCTTTTAAAGTGATACAGGCACTTAGCCAGAGAAAACAAGAAAGCAAAGGACTTTCTCACCTACCATATCTGCGCATTACCTCTCCAGCAGTCTTTTATTTCTGCTTGATATTGCCTGCATTTTGTCTCTCTGATTACATGTAAGGTGTCTTTCCATAATTTGGATCTCAATACCATAAGTCTACTAAAAAATCAATAAAACATTAATCAAACCCAATAGGATTGTTTTGCATCCAATAAGAATTATTTATATCTTAGTTGGGATCAATTACAAGGTAGTGTTTTATTGCTACATAGAAAAAGGAAATCCGATTTAAAATTCTCAATTATTTGATTAAAATGGAGTCTATGGGAGACAGGCTTTCTATAATTTGGAGCTTTCTGGATAACGGGTTGCCGGATAAGGGATCCAATACCTGTACTGTCCTCTGTGTGCCCTATTCTTTCCTGACTGCGCTTCTCATACTGACATACTTTCCTAAAGTCATTCAGTATGCTATGGTGAAGGGGCTTAAATGTTTTAAAGGATAAGTAAGCCTTTTATTTTAAAATCCCCTAACACAGGGATTTTAATTAATAGTCTAGATTAATTAAAATCGCTGCTATTTCATACCTATCTGTCTACAGTTTCTCTCTTAGTGTATGGGTAGCACCATCACCAACTCTCATCATGGGGCAGTGTTTAGATGCCTTAGTTATAATGACTTAATATACTTCATACAAGTTTGGTTTAATACACACAAATGTTTGACTTTCTAAATTAAAAAACAAACAGGTACAGGTATGGGACCTGTTATCCAGAATGCTTGGGACATGGGGTTTTCCGGATGAGGGATCTTTCCGTAATTTGGATCTCTAGAACTTAGCTCTGCTAATAACAATTTAAATATTAAATAAACTTAATAGGCCTGTTTTGCCTCCAATGAGGATTACTTATATCTTAGTTGGGATCAAGTGCAAGGTACTGGTTTATTATTACAGAGAAAAAGTAAATCATTTTTTAAAAATTTGAATTATTTGCTGGAGTCTATGGCAGATGGCAGAATTCGGAACTTTCTGGATAACGGGTTTCCGGATAAGGGACCCCATACCTGTACTAAAGTAAAATGATAGCGTCATTTGTTGTAAAAAGTGATCCTAAATTCCTAGTAACACAGAATGCAGGCCCTACATGAGGTGAAATTGATGTGATAATATAATAATATATGTGGCAAATATTTGTATTAATATAACATAGCAAAACAAAACACACAAAACTGGGTCTAGAAATAAACAACATAAAAATGATTAATAATCTTAGTTGGGGTTGTCAGCATGTTTGTGCAGTGGTTACTGTTGTGATCCCAGAGTGCTGGGGCCTTGGGATTAAGTCTGAGCAGATACTGAGTTTGTATTTTCTCCTTCTGTTTGCATAGATTTCCTAGGGATGCTCTAGTTTCGGCCCAAGCCCCAAACATAGCGATAGGCTAATCATCTTCTCATGAAACTTGTAGCTTGTAGGAAACTGGCCCTAGCTTGTACATGGGTGCATTTGCATGTATTGTATCACTGTATTAAATGATGCATTTGTAGAGTAATGAAGAAACCAGATCAGCAAAACCAGATAAATGCCAATGCATAATTCTATGAACACTAATATAAAACATATGTATATAATTATATAAAAGAAACACTTATTACTTGGCTAAATGACATGTAAAATGTTTCTTACTCTCATTTGAAAGAAATTAAGTATGTGCCTCAATCTTGTTTGGTGACTGATGTGTTTCGGTAAATTTTATGTCTTCTGCTTTCAATATGTTTCACGATTAATGTTAGATTTAAAGGAAGGTGAACAAAAATCAATATTTTTTCCATTCCTTACTCTCCCAAGGTTGCCAGAAAGGTCTGGAGTGTAACTAGATTTCAGTCTCCAAAGGTAAGTGTAATTATAGGGGGCTTTCCTTTGTTTCATTCTGTGTTTCTGAAATAGGATTTTAAAATCTTCAGTGGCTTTCGAACCCTAGTACATGTAGCATTCTAACTCGTCTAATCCAAACATCCCACTAATCTGCAAAAACACTGTACAAGTATTTGTAAAATGCCACCACCTAATGGAATAAAGGGAAACACTTCTGGGGGAAATTAGGGTTTAAAGGAGACATTTTATATAAAGTTCATATTCAGTTATAATATTCATCCTCCCTCAAAATGTGAAATGATGCAGAAAGAAAGATGTTTTGAAAGCATTTTACCTCCTAAAACTGTCATTATATGAGAGCTACAGAGACAACCTCTCTAATCAGAAGCCAGAGTGAAATGAAAGATGGGAGTGTCTCTTTAGACTCCCACAGGAAGCGGTCACAGCACTGACTGACAGGCTTTACTCAACCCCTCCCAGTTCCCTCCTTCTGTGGGGGGGGGAGAGGAGAGGAGCGAGCAGACGAGGAACGGACTGCCTGTGACATCGCAAAGCCCCACCCACCCTATGCATATTCACTGCACTTTAAGTAGCTGCTGCTCTGTTACTGAAGTCTATCAGGGCCGGCTGCCCCAGCCACATACTGAAGAGTCTAAACCGGAAGCTGGCAAAAGGTCTGGATAAGGCACAGTTTTCAAGTAGTTATGGACATATTTGAACGAAAAGGTATGAAAATAAAAGCACTTACTTCTATTTTACATTACTTTACATGGTTTAGTGCATTTTATGGTATATATCCGCTTAAAACTGTAGCATTTTCAAACAATACAGTTTGTATGAAAAAAGGAAATAAATGTCATCTAATGCAATGATTCACATCTAAAATGGGGGGGGGTTCAAAAACTTTGTGTATTATAATTGCACATACAACCGACGTTTCAGTCCCCTTTTGGTAAAAAGGTCCAAAGGTGACCGAAACATTGGTTGGACATGCAATTATAATACACAAAGTTTTTGAACCACAAGAGCCTTGGTGCTGGCTGTGATTTGTTTTATGCAGTATATATATCAAAATACTATATATATATATATATATATATATATATATATATAAAATATATTTTCAGACGGGGACACCCAAATTAAAATTACAATGTCTATTGTGAGCATATCACACAAAAATCCCATGTTTCGGTCTTCATTATGACCTTTCTTAAGGATAAAATATAGACATTATAATTTTAATTAGGGTGTGCCAGTCTGAAAATATATATTTTCTATGCAATTTACTGAGCACCCCACTAAGGGAAATTTTTGGCATCGGAGTGCAGACACTTGAGAGATTTTTGATGTGTGTACCTGCATCATTTGAACTATAAAATAGATTATTTCTTTTATTAATGCATCTATCATATTTATCTACATTTGAATTTTCATTGACATGGAATTCACTGACTTATTACCAAGCCATTATTTTCCACCAAAACCTTCCAAACAATAATGGTGTGGTTGCAATATAATGTATGCTGTAAAAAAGGATTCAGTAAAATAATAATAGTAATAATAATAACATGACATTATTGTTCTTTATTTATGCAGAACTGACATTATCTCAGCATAACACTAATAATAATAACATTAAAATAAGATGTGTAACAACTTCTAGAGTAGTATAGCCTGCTGAAGGCGCTGCAAGTACAAGTTTTGCTAAAGCCTGGGCACAACCTAGGCCTTTTTGTAATCAGTTTGCAAACTGCTTCATTGTTAGCCATCATACAGGTGAGGTATGCATTTCTAGGTTTGATTGCCCTTATAATGCATATTATTTCACAGGGAGCAAATAAGCCCTGCAGTTACCACTGTGATTCAGGCAACTGGCATTTTGGCACCTACCAGTGGGTCAAACAAGCCCTGTGGCTGAAATGTTTTGGCATGAGCTTCTCTGTTTTATTATCATTAGTCACTTAGGGAAATCTACACCCTTAAAAATGTTTAATGCATTTTATGCGAGTCTGATGTCAGCAGCCTGACAAAAGTCATGTGGGCAATTAAGCCATTCATTGTGAAGAATAAGCTTCTTGTCAACTTCAATGGAGAGGGTAGGGTAGAATCAGAACTCAGAGTAATATGGCTCCCCTTTGAATGATGTACAACACTGGCCATCACCAAAGAGAGGTGCAAGCAAATTAAATGGTGTGTCTTGAACCAGCCTCAGGGAATTTACTTGTTTAAATAGTCATTTTGTATAGCTATTTGTATATGAGAGGACATCAAGTCAAAGTAGTTCAACTTGGTATTTAAATCTCCCTCCCTCCCTCCCTTCCTCCCTCCCTTCCTTCCTTCCATTTTTCTCTTTTTTCGTTTCTATCTAACCTGTCTGTGTAAATCTACAGTGCCCACAGGCTGCCCTCGTTCCCTGCCCCTCTCCACAAATCTGGACCTGTAAATCTATCCTGGTGGTTAATAATCACCAGTATTTAAAGCTGTATTTAACTTGTGTCTAGGGTTGTGGTTCTCACTATGTTCACATTTATCTTTGCAATCAAGAAAACAAATCACAGGAAGTAAAAAGAACCACCGGGCAAGAAGCAATTCAGGAAACTTTATACATCATTTACAAAACTAGTGCCTGAATAATAGATTGTACTAGATTACAGTCTAAGTAATTCCAGAAGACATTTTGATTTGCTAAAACCTAGAATAAAAATAGCTCAAAAGCATAACTTTTAGCATTATAAAATAATGTACAAATTGTGTTTAATCCTAAAAACAGACATGAAACTCAAGCTGCAATAATTTGCTATATGACTGCAGGCAGCATGTAAAAATGCTAAATAACACTTGCAATAGTGCTGAACCAGTTAAGCACTACAGTACAGAAGTCTAGACACAAATTTAAATAAGTAATGCAGCAACACTGGTATCAATTTATAGTGGGATACGCGTTAAGGCTTTTGCGACACAACCCTGAAATCTATTCACCTCTCTGATCAGGAAGCATGCTATTTAAATACATTAAGCATTTTGTGTTGCATATATGCAGTCTAATTTAATAAAGGAATACATAAGCAGAATATATTTCAGTCCTTTTTTTTTTTACTTGACGTAAACAGGACATAAAGCTATGGAGTACAAGTCGATAGAATGTATGTGTAGTCATTGAATATTTTATGATGTTAGCCTGCATATACAGGAATCAACATTCTGGAGCAGATATGGACATAAATAAATTATTTTTAACTTTTAAATAGCTAAATAACACTGTATTTTTACTGATACCAAAATACTAAAATTATTTTATTTTGGTTATCATCTGGTTTATTGGGAATTCATTTATTTACAGCAGGGATCCCCAGCCTTTTATACCCGTGAACCACATTCAAATGGAAAAAGTGTTGGGGAGCAACACAAGCATGGAAAAAGTTACTGGGGGTTCAAATAAGAGCTATGATTGGCTATTTAGTAGCCCCTATGTGGACTGGTTGCCTATAGAAGGATCTGTTTGACTTTACACTGGGTTTTATGCAACCAACACTTGTCTCCAAGACAGAAATTCAAAAAAGAGCACCTACTTTGAGGCCACTAGGAGGAACATCCAAGGGGTTGGTGAGCAACATGTTGCTCATGAACCACAGGCTGGGGATCACTGATTTAGAGAGAACCAAACTGTAAAACTGAGTGAAATAGTATATTTAATACAATTTGCCTAATTTTCCATTCATTGTCATAGCTTATATTGATACTCCAAAGAAGACATGCAATAAACCTAACAATCTGCTTTATATATTATAACAAACAGTAGAAGGATAGCAGAACAATTTTGAAGACAGCAGCCATTTAGTTTAGGGGAAGCTAATATAAGGTGGAATCTTATTACAGTTTTGCAGAATACTGTATATGGTATTCTATAAAAATGAACATATTTCAGAATACCCCAGCTTGAACCTAACATTGCATATACAGATACAGCATAGGTTACTGCAATGTAATTAAAACTCATTCGTGCTTTTGCTTGGATAAGTTAGCTCCCAGGGTGAGAGACATGACTGTTCACTCACATATGTTGCTAGGAAACTGGTACAGCATTGCAGTGCCTACAAAGCAAGCATCTTTGTATTAAAATAGTCATTTTAGTTTATATTTAAGAGTTACATGGGCTATATTACAACAGGTCACTCATAGCAACCATTAAGAAGGCATTTTTCTCTATAAGCTTTTGTTTCTATATAGTTGTGTTTTATGTTCACAACTTCAGGTTGGTCATGATCCACCCTTGATAAGTTATTAACACAAAAATCTGCATTAGTATAAAACATTTTTATACAAGGGGTTCATCATTCATTTGCAGAAATTAATCAAGAACCCTCTAAAACTGAGCCAGAGGAACAACTAAATTGTATATGATATTTGGAGCAACAGTCAGGTGGAATAGAAAACTTAAAGATTTAACAACTACATTAGATGCATGCTATTAATCCTGTAGGCCATTCTAAAGGTCACATACGACAAGAGGCAAAAGTGCAAACACAAACTATTGTTATACTGTATGTTACATTGCAACAGCACAAAATACATGCAAAATGTACTACAGGCACTTATCTTTCAAGCATATGTATATTCCCAGTTAAATTAAGGGGGTAATTTAAAGTCATAAACTTTCAGTAATGTATAGCAACAAACTTTTTGATTAATTGCATTAACTTCTCAAGTTTGTATCTTCTTTAGTGATAAGCAAATTTTTTCACTATGCATGGATTTGCAGGAAAATTCCGCATTTCAGCATTGTCTTTTTTTTTGCACAAAACTGCAAAATTTCATTGCAGAAAAGCTGTGTTTAAAAAAAGAAATGCGTGTTTAAAAAAGGTGCGGTCACGATAAAGCGAATTTTCTACAGTTTTGGACATTTTTTTGATTTGCTAATCACCAGTCTTCTTAAACCAGATAACAAGTAAGATATAAACCAATCTCCTGCTGTCATTCACTTTTTCAACTGTCTTGCACTCTAATAGCAATGAAAAAGTCATTGTGTAATGTTATATCTATTAGAGCTACCTGTGTAGCAGTCCAAACCCTCAAAGTGTTTTTTATATCATGCACCACTACCTACCCATGATTTCCAAAGGCTTTCTGCTTGGCGCTAAAAGATTATAAACCAAGTTCCATCAGTCTTACTTCCCATCCACATCTATTGGTATAGTGGCATAAACAAGTTACATAAAAACAAATAAAAAGTGGGAATTCTAGGGTACTGTTCAATAGTGCTGTGTAAAATCACATGACAAAATAAACGAGGATCACACCAGGTAAATTGCAATAGACTCCAAAACTAATTAAATAGAATATAGCATAAATATATCTTAATCATTGAGATGTATTTTAAAATAATCAACAGAAATAACCCTGACGAGCAAAAACTGAAAAATGAACACATTAATACAATTCATTTGATACATCATACTAAATAGATTTTCAACTCATTCAAGTATAATCACTCAATAATTGTTAAAACATTAGCCCAATAAAATTATGTATTTAATACAATGTTACATTGTATATTCATACTTATTCATTTAATCTCAAAAGTACAGAATTCAAATTAAAACGCCTTCACAATTTCTAAATTGCAGTCTCAATATAAGGTACACCCATAAATCACCATCACACATGGAAGTTCACTATTCACATTAAAACATATTTCTGCTTGCATGCAAATCATAGAATTCTCTGTTGGTAAAACTCATTACATGCAGCTGGAAGGATAATATGTTAGTGGTAAGACACAAACTATAATAAATGCATTGGGTGGTGCGTAAAGATTGATAACTCCTTTCAGTTTGTATTAGAAACAATTGCCACTGGTGAATCAATTCTCAATCACAGCAGCCTTTTATATTGAAGGGTGGAAAGGAGTGGAATTATATTACCACATTTAGGTATAGGTGGCCGTATATTTTTCAGATATATCTGAAAAAAATAAAGCTACCCTGGTGTGTTTGCAACAAAATACTCAAATTCCATTGTTACAGTTTGTGATCTCAGCTTTAGGAAGCAGTAATTCTGCACCACCTCACCTATGTCTTTCACCAAGACAGGCAAAAGGTAGTGTCCATTTCTGCAGCTCTGGTATTGTGTTTTCAATAAACACTGTAACTCATGGTCGCTTGGTAATGCAAGTAATAACAAGCCAAACACTGTATATCATTGCAGCTGACTTCCCATTGACAGACTGTAAGAACCACCCATGATCACTAAGAACACTCACTGGCATTTTCTTGGGTGATAATAATGAGTCTACTTGCAATGCTTTTCATTGCAATCACTGTAAAGCTATCTGAGGTGATCCAGAGCATCATAGCATTGGGGGGGGGGTTTAATAACATTCGGATTTTCCCCCAACAAACCTCTACAACCAGATAAACCAAATAAAGATCTTCCAGTTGTTAAAGGTACATCTGTCACTAATGTTTTTTAATTTGGAATTGTCACAGTTTTGACTCATAAAAAAATCATAAAAAATGTTTTTGTTTTATGATAAAATCAGGTTCTTGGTGTCAGGAAACCCAAACTGAAAAAAATGAGCAATAGTAAATGCCTCCATTGTATGATTCTTTCAATTTATGCTGATCAGAACTTATGGCTTTATTGAATAAGCTTATAATACAGACCTGTGCCTTTATGGCTGCTTTTTAGTTCCTGACAGACAAAGTTACCAACAATAAAAACAACAAGGAAACTTAAGAGTCTAAATCTCAAAGTAGAACTTAAACATTGTTAAGTTAGACTAAATGGATTGTGAATAACCTGCTGCAGACATTGCCTTAGAAAGAGGGGGCCATTTTGTTGTACCTTTTGTGCTATCATTGGTTTCACTGACCTGGGCAGATGTTATTTGTTCTCGAATTTGTAGCAGATGTCTGTGATTCCTACAAAGAGTCTGCCCTGTATCTGTACGAACCAGATATGATCTTGGGCTCAGTCTGGGACTTACATTGGCAGCTCTTCCCAAGATTTGGAACACTGAATGGGACCTCTACTTTTCTTTGCCAAAGGTGGATGTTCTCTAGAATGTTTAGCATGAACTTCATTTCTCTTGGTTCTAAAATTAAGCTTTTTGTACACCACTGCTACATCTTGGTATGATGGCCATGGTTGAGTGGTTGGAACAGTAGTTCATAACTGCTAGATTGTGTTGTCCTCTAAAAGTAAAAATACCCATACCAATTATCTCACCACACCCATTGGTGTCATATAGCCCTACAGTATTAATGGAACCAGAATGAATAATAATAATAATGAAAATAATAAAAATAAAGAAAGGTCATCTACATTTAAATAATGTAAAATGGAGAACATATTTTTACAATTAAGAGGTATAGAATATTCATTAATGTATAAAATATTATGTAATGTATTAAAATATAAGGACACACATTCTTACTGTTGACCTTAATATTTTAAGAGCAAATTCATTATTTTTAAATAAGAAAATTGATAGTTATCATACTTAAGTTGTAAATGGTTTCTATGCACTCTCTTTACAAGTTGGCATTTCATTCTTATTTTTCTCTACTTAAAACTGTTTTATATATTATTATATTGCAGTGTACAATATTATTGCACTCCTCAGCCCCAGCCTTCTGAAGTGCTTTCAGTGATAGAAACAATGCATATGGGCAGCACATACAGACCCATATGTTCACTGTTGGAGATCTCTGTGGTACTCATCAACATGCAGGAAAATAGTGAATGCAGGGATTTCTGTGCAAAGCGCAATACAAAGCAATGCAAGGCAGACCAAGAAAGATGTCCATCTGCAAAAGCATATTCAATTAAATCATACAACGTGCTCTCACATAATTGGGTATCATGTGTTTTCATATTAATGTTTTATTAACCACATAAAGTAATTACATAAATAATTTACATATACATGTAAAAAAAATGGGTAAATGGAGTGGAGAATTCTGAATTCTAAACACAACACTATATTGTATATAATATCATAGCATCTACTTCAATTTATATGATTGGCAATATAACATCTCAAGTCATACTTAATATTGAATTGCATACAAAGCAAGCTCTCTTTAGTATCCATAGTGATATTGTGTAGACACAGTTTAGATAATGTGCTATGAGCAGGCAGTAGCAGTGTATTTTCTCATCAATTAAACTGAAGGGCACTTCAATTAACTACAATTTTTTTAAATAAATTCCTACATCCTTGCCAAATGACTGCTTTGGTAAGCTTCTCTGGTCATAGTTAGGGTGAAAAAACATTTATAAACGTTGTAAAGACCTATAGAGAAATGTGGTGTGTTTTCCTATACACATGCATGCCATTCATTTTTCTAAAAGCTCTGTAATAAAGCAAGAAAAATGTGCAGCAGTGTTAATTAAAACATTATATAGGTCACCTAGGACTGTGAAATGTACAAAACTTACTTTTTTATTATCTTTATTTCATCTGATTCTGGAAGTCCTATTGTGAGTATTGTCATACATATTCCTTTGTAAGTAAAATATGCAATCATATATTAATCATACCTCCCAACATTTTGAAAATGGAAAGAGGGACAAAAAGAAATACCATGCCTATTTTTGCGACCACACCCCCTAAATACCACTCCCATTTGACTAAATTTGGCAGGTTATTTGAACACATTTCTGTGGGTTTGGTTTTATGTTTTATTACAGTTTTGTTAAGACAGCGGAAATTGCCCTTTAAGCAGCGAGTCTCAGTTCCCCCAAGAGACATGTTTAGTTTATTAGTTACAATTGTACCTAAGTGTAGGTGTGGCTTCTTAACTTTCTTTGCCAAAAGCCCACTTATTTAATTAGATATGAGAAACAATGTATCTAAGTACAGGTGAAGCTTGTTAAGATTTCTGGGCTCTCTGCCAAAGGCTACTTTTTAATTAAGTTTGAGCAACATTGTATCTTTTTTAGCATTCAGTGCAGGAGATCAAAGGGAAATAAGGGACTTTTCAGTAAGAATCCTGGCTGAGCTGTCAAAAAAGGGGCTGTCCCGTGAAAATTGGGACAGTTGGGAGCTATGTATTAATTACCAAAAGGAATAACCCTTTCAATAACATACAATGAGCAATTTAATTTTCCTAGAGACCATTCCTTTATTAGATTATTATCAAATAACAATGTTCTCTATTATTACACTGAAATACAGTATATATATTAATCTTGACAATACTAAACATTTTCTCTGTAGATGAAGATTTTGTGCAATGCTTTGGCAAACTTTAGGAGCTTAAGGTTGCTATGATCCATTCAAACCAATGGGCACAGTGTTTGTTTCAATGGCAGTTTTTCTATCACTCTATTTACTGAAGAATTCACGAGTTTTGGTCAGTTCTTGTGATGTTTTGCTATTAAAGTCTATGGAAACTTTACCCAAGGCAAAAAAATGATTTCCGCATTTCAATAAATATACCTTTAAATAAGCAAACAGTTTACTGTATGCACAGTCAATTTCTTATAATAATTCTTTCATTTAAATGTATGAGCAGCTCTCACATTTTGCATGGAGCCATTCTCTATAAAAACTTAAGCCAAAATGTAAACAAGCAAACGTTTCAGTCCTCAGTCAGGACAGTTATGAAGAAAACATCAATAACATTAAGCACACATGTATGGACACACAGTGGCATAAATACGTGAGGCAGGTGCTGCCTACCATTGTGGCTTCCCTCAAGGAAGGAAGGGGGGGCCTCCTGGAACAAATTTTGCACAAAAGCTCACCAGACACTATCATATCTGACAGCACACAGGCAAGGATGCCAATGTTAATGTGCATTAGCGTGTATTGAGCACCTACATATATATGTATATGTACTGGAAAGTGTCAGCACTTTTACCAATTGTACAATCAAGGTGCTCTTCAATGTGGGTAATATATTTTCACATTTTAGGATTAGAGTTGTTTCAACTTAATTAACACTGAGTATCATGTGAAGCCCTTTGCTAGGGATCTTAATTCTTTACTATAACAATTACAGGTACATTGATCAGCACCTACATATATATGTATTGTAAAGTGTCAGCACTATTACCAATTGTACAATCAAGGTTCTCAGTCAATGTGAGTAATGTATTTGTTCCCCCATTAAGGAGGGGAGGCAATTTAGATCAAAACACTGAATATACTGGCTCCATTTGGTTTAAACGAATATTGTTCATTTTTATGCTTCCTTAACCAACGCTAGATTTATGGTGTTACCTCAATCCACTGCCTTGGATATATACAGTATATTTCATACATATATTTCATGTTTTTATTGCTATATGTGTTGAGTTTTATACCTGACAAAAAAAGTTTTTATTACATTGATATAGTATTACATTGGTTGACTTCACCTTCACGAGTTTGGGCATATTGCTAAATGTGTATTTAGTATATTCTATGCTCTTATACCTAAAAAACATTATTGCATTGGTATATTACTATACTTGTTGACTTCACCTTCACTAATTTGGGTATATTGCCAAATATTTGTATAATATACTTTATGCTTTGTTATTTTGAGATATTATATTCTCTGCTTGATGCAGGGTTGGGGTTTATCACATGATTCACTCACATGATTCTATTGTTACATCTCATTGGGTCTGATTTGGGTTAGTGATTTACATATAGATGTGTTGTATTACTAGTATTCTAGTCTTGAACAAGGTCTTAGAAAGAGACCGAAACGTCGTTATGGAACAATAAAAGTAATTTTTTTGTAAACGTTCCCGGTGTGCACCTGCTTATGTGGGATTTTATATATATATATATATATATATAGCATGCAAAAATAAATGCCGCACTCACAGGACTTAGTAAGGAAAAAAAATTAGCTTTATTTCAAACGTCCACCTAACGTTTCAGCTACTTCCACAGCCTTTCTCAAAGTGAATAAACACACACAGAAACCCACTGATAAACCCAATATGGCGCCAAAATTAGTCTGATGACATCACTCAATTGTTAGCCAGTGCCCACCCCCATGCGTGTACATATATCAAAAACAGAAAAACCACAATACAAAACTAAAAAGTGAAAACAAAGATAAAGAGAGCGAATATACAAAGGCTCCAGGAATACAAAGATAAGGGAAGTGAAAATAAAATCAAAAAGGGAAAAGGAAAAAGAAATGGAGAAAGAAGCACCCTGTATAGCTGAACTGCAGCTCCCATATTGTGCCATGTTGCAGCATAACAGACAGTACAGAATACATTCATTTATATGGTCACACATCCCTGCACCTACCCAACCTCACAGCGGTTCCTCTCTTTTCATATTGATAATGCGCGTCCATTCCGGAAGCAGACAATTTACCATTGTCGCAGCTGACATGCAGGGTCCCTCCCGTCCATTAAAGGAGCGGACCTATTATAGTTGCGGGGATGCGAGGGTACGGACTTCACTCTGCTCGTTCACAAAGCAGTATAGAAGGGGCCCCTTTGCGTGCCCAGTGTCAGTCATTTCAGAGACGGAGGAAAGAAACTTCAGTTTCTCATAATAACCACCAAAGCTGGCGGATCTGTTTAGGTTAAGTGGAGGGCACTGGGGTGGTAATGAATAAGGGATATAGTGTAGACCAAGTGCTCCAGTAACTCACAACCCATATAGTGGTTCTGAACGGTAGCCGGTTTAAATAAAAGGAATGGGTATAGGTGGTCACAAAAGGGAACAATAGGTAAATAAAAAATAAAAAGCCTGTTCAATGTATGCCTCTCAGGTTCCAGGCCTATGGATTTAGTTGTTGCCTACAGCACAGGGTTTATAAGGGAAAAACAAAAAGAAAAGAAAGAAAAAAAGAATAGACCATAGACGGTGTGTAGTAAGGAAAAACAAAGTCTCAACACAGAGCATATTATTCAACAGTAAAGTTGTGTGTTACAAAGTTCTGGTATTCACATTAAACGTTGCATAGGTATCCTTTAGTAACAAAGTTTCACCTAAGGCAGATTGTAGCAGCGTGTAACCCCTAAATGGTTATTGTAACATTTTTCTCACTGCAGTCTTTCCTAAAACCTCTATACCTTTTAAAGTAGACACGGGCTGCACGAAACCATTGTTACTTTGTCTCATGGAACGCATTAAGTTCATGGTATTGGTGTGACATATACCGTTGTGTTAGGTCTCACTGGACAATGTCAAATCCTCAGAGTGACTACAGAGCAATGATGATTACTCATCACAATATGAAGTGTCTGGCCATGATCAGTCCATAAGGTATTAGAAGTCATTGGAGGTAGAATGCAGAATAGGATACAAGTTCATTCAGTCTATTAGGACTAATGGTGTTGAGCCTGTGCATCCATCTCAGTTCCCTCTGTAGGAGAAGTTTATTCCGATTGCCTCCCCGGATTGGTGGTGGTATGTGGTCGATTACCATGCATCTCAGGCTTGCTAGAGTGTGTTTATGTAGTAGAAAATGTGAAGCTACAGGGGTGCTGGCTTCACCAGAGGCAAGCGCTGTTCTGATGGCCCGATCTGTGATTGGCCATCCTGTCCCTGAAGGTGGTCACAGTCTTTCCTACATACATAAGTCCACATGGACTAATATAGTAAATAATAAATAATAAAAGTAAATAATACATTTTGAAGTGCATGTCAGTCTGTGTAAAATCTGTATCACCTTTGCTGTGTGAGGGTGGTTGAATGAAGGTCCAGTGATCAAAGAGTTGCAGGTTGTGCAGTTTGGGCATTTGTAACAGCCCAATCTGGTGGTAGGGAGCCAGGTATTGGTCATAGATGATTGGTAGCAATGGCTGGGGTCAGTTTTTACTAGGAGATCCCTCAGGTTGTTCCCTCTTTTATATGCAATGCGTGGGGGTGTCGGAAAATGGGTGGTTTCAAGGACAGTCCAAAAAATAATAAATAAATTATAAAAAATGGCATCAGTAAGTGACTTTTTATCAGGTGTGTAGGTCGTGGTGAAAGTCAGTCTCTCCTCTTTCATTTTCCACTGTGGTTTCTCCCTTGGGTTAAGGGCACTGGTCTGGGTGAGTGTGGAAACCTGTATGTGGGTATCCAGGACTTGTGGATTATAGCCCCTCTGCATAAAACATGTTTTCAAATCTTCCAATTGAAGTTGGAGTTTCGCTGGGTCAGAATTGTTCCTCACTATGCGTATCATCTGCAAATAAGGTATGCTGTGTAAGGTATGGGGAGGGTGGCATGAGGCATGGTGTAATAGTGTGTTCCGGTCTGTATCCTTCTGAAATGTGGTCGTAGTGAGCGTAGTATCTGTGACGGATAGAGTCAAGTCCAAGAAGGAAATTGAGTTGGTGTCAATCTGCACCGTGAAGCGTATGGTGGAGGGAAGTTGATTCAATTCATTAACCATGGACCAGAATTGATCCATGAAATTCAAGGAAACCCATGCAACTGACCCCTTTCTGGGCATCGACAGTAACACTAAAAATTTAAAGCATTTAAAGTAATTAAAATATAATGTACTGTTGCCCTGCACTGGTAAAACTGATGTGTTTGCTACAGATTTGCTACTATAGTTTATACAAATAAGCTGCTTTGTAGCCATGGGGGCAGCCATTCAAGCTGGAAAAGAATAAAAAAGGCATAGGTTACATAGCAGATAAAGCCCATATTCTACAGAGCATATCTATTATCTACTATGTAACCTGTGCCTTTCTTTTTTACAGCTTGAATGGCTGCCCCCATGGATACACAGCAGCTTTGTTTATATAAACTATAGTAGTCTTTCTGAGGCAAACACCAGGTGTACCCCAGTGCAGGGCAACAGGGCATTATGCTGTAATTACTTTTATACACTTTCATTTTTTGATGTTACTGTTCCTTTAACTCTTTACTAACTTTTGCAGGTTTATTGCCACTTATGTTTCAATTATACCCACCACTGTTCCTATTTTTTTTCCAATTTAAAAGAAGTGTATCTTTTAAAACTAATGTCTGAAACAAGGAAAGAAAAAAGAAAGCTGTATGAGAATGGTAGAAAAGCGTTAACTCAAGACTGGGGTGATTGGTTCAGAGAAATGACAAGAAGCCAAATTTATTGCCACATATAAGGAGAATCCAGAGAGGCTGGCAGGGGAAGAATTTACACTGTAAATTGGAAATGGAGAGTTAACCATATAACTTGGTTTGGCCTGTTTTGTGCACTCAAACTGTCCATCTGTCTGTGTGCATCCTCTGTTTTGCTCTGTTCTCTCACAAAGCTTGTATTAGCAATTGGAACACAATCCAACAAACAGCATTAGTCTTGAATCTGTCTTTGTGGAAGCAGCAACACTGGTTGCATTCATATCTGTGCTTCCTATAGATATTTCCTATAAGCCTCAGTGAACTTACCTTTAGAAGCAAATTGTTTTCTAAACCAGCTCCTATTGTACTATTTTAAGTAGTAAAAATTTGTGGTTGCTAATGATTGGTGGCCCCTTTATACCAGGTTCTCTGGTGGGCTGTTGAAATCACAGTGTATATTTACTCTATAAATATGGTATTTTAGGATTAGTTGTTTCAATTAAATTAAAACTGGGTACCACATGTAGCCCTTTGCCAGAGTTTAGATTCCTTTACTATAACAAATACAGGTACATTGATCAGTATTCAGCTCAGTGCCCACAGGCTCTGTGATCTTTTATGACAAGAAGGAACAAGTCTTTGTCATAGTGAGGGCTTGCATCTAGTAAGTAAGACCTATCTAGGAATATGTAATGTCCCACTAGAACTGATGTATTGATTTCATTATTAACTTAAGGCTTTACGCTTTCAACCTCATGTATTTAAATGTCCTTAAATATAATGAGCAAAGTTTTTTTCATTATTATCATAAAGGACATGTGTAGATTCTGAATTCAGCATCTCAGAGGCATTTGTCAGTGTTGTGCATGCAGAATAGTCATGATCAATGGTACGTGGACCCAGTAACCTTTTAAAAATGCTGTCATCTGCTCTGTCATTTCTTCAATTGTTGATGAAAAGAGCAAATATTCCTCAGTGCTTTGCAGTCACATTTGCTTAAGATTTTGCATTGTGATCTTGTTTTTCCTTACGTGTTCAAATTTCTTGACATGCAAAACTTGCTCAGCTGGAAATGCGAAAGGTGAATGAAAAAGAACAAGTGATTGCTCTGAATTGTAGAGGCTGTCAACATTTAATCTAACCATGTATGCTGCGTTATATTTCTGCCATGTGAATATATCATGTTGTATGTGGCAGCAGATCATCTGTATGTTATATGTGTATGTTTTTAAATATGAAGGAGATATTAAAAAGGAACAGATCAGTGTAAATATTAAAATGTGCAAAATAAAAAATGTTTTCAATATAGTTAGGCAAACATGTAATTTATAAAGCCTGGAGTAAGCAGATGTCTAACATAATAGCCAGAACTCTACTTCTTGTTTTACAGCTCTCTAAGCTGTTAGCAGTCAGTAACTAGTAGTAGTTCTGGCTATTATGTTAGACATCTGCTCACTCCAGCCTTCACAGATGCCATTTTTGCCTAACTAACTATATTACAAATATTTTAATTTTGTGCAGTCTATCCATTTTACCCAGTTTCATTTTTACACTAAAACCTATAAAGGGCTAGCTGAAAAAGTATATGACAATGAAAATGTGGCTGCCCAAAGAGACACATGATATATTAACAGGGGTAATTGAGTCTTTAGCAAAACCCATGGTACATTCCTACATTGTCATCCTTTCCGTAGATTCCACCAAGACTTTTTTTAAAGGGATTGTTCACATTTTTCTTGTCATTACTTTTTATTACTTATTTTTATATTCAGGCCCTCTTTTGTATCAGTCTCTCATTCAAACCACTCCCTGGTTGCTAAGGTAATTTGAACCCTAGCAACCAGATAACTGCTAACATTCCAAACTGAAGAGTTGCTGAACAATAAAGTGAAGTAATAAAAAAAAAAATGAAGACCAATTTCAAAATGTCTTAAAATATTACTCTCTAAGTCATACTAAAAAAGTTAACTCAAAGGTGAACAACCCCTTTAAAGGTCTCATCATATGACTAGATGATCATGATAGATGATTGCATTGTCCTAGCATCTGACTTTCCCCCCTGCTACTTGTTGCCACTAAAGATCTGCACTCCATATCACTGCCAACTGTTAGAGTAAAAGAACAGCTTCTCTGATCCCAAAGAAGGATTCTGAAGAAGCGTGGTGGTCCACGTGAAATGCGTTAAGGATCAGGAGCAGTGGCAGTATATCTGTTTCAACTGTACAATTTTCTCAATTTCCTGTAATTTTGTGAGTATAACCACTTTATTTTTTTAACCACTTTATAACCACACTATTTTTTAATAAAGACGTTTGCACTATTATATGCTTTTTCCCTTGATTCCCATGATTATGAATATTGCATGAATACTTGAAGACACCATGGAGTCATAAATGTGGTTTACTTACCTTTAAAGTTTTGGTAGCTAGGCAATTTTACCATTGGGTGGCTGAGCTATTATCCTTGATTTAACTTTTCTTATGGGACCTCAGTACAGTACATGGCACTTTTCTAAATAAGTTTTTTACGAAATTAATACAGTACAGTGTGTTGCACTTGGCACTTTATTCCAATGACTGCACTATAGTATCAATTTTGCACTTCCCTACAGAGATATATTTTGTATTGTAGATTCCAGCAGATTGGACTAATGCAGCAGCAATCAAGAATACCTAATATCAATGAAGACTCAGTATTAGTGCAGTATTAGTGCTGAATGAACTTTGGTTACAATATTTTGGTGTTTTATATACACATAAATTATAATAATTATTTGCAAGAGGCAGATGCACACAGTGTTATGTAAAAAATATAGCTTAACAATAATATTATATTATATTTGTGTCACATGACTCACTGAAATTTGTGTAATATAACTAATAATCTACCCAGTGGCATAAAATATGAGGATGTTAGAAGCCACTTCGAAGTTCCATGACCTGTATAATAGCACTTGTGCCTTTATATAGTCATGGAACTCTTCGGTTGACTGATAATATCCTATATATTTGTTCCTCTCTAACTTCGTTTGCAGGTTGCAGTTGTCATTCTATAGAACAACAAATACCTCTATGAACAAAGAGTTGGACAAAGAATTTTCAGCAATTTTTTTCTTTGAGATTGTAAAACACCACCTATTCTCATAACAATCGTACATTATAAAAATTAGACATCACTAAACATATCTAAAAGTGCTGAAGGATGCTAAGTCTGTAATTTGATAAACAACAAACCAAGCTTTAGTATGGAATGTGGCCAAACTATTCACACCTTGAAAAAATAATATTTTTTTAATAGCTGTGCATTGCAGAGGAGTTTCATTTAAAAGGTATTTGAATTATGATCGGTATCCTCTGTCTTCATTCTGTTCCACAAAGTAATGTATATGGCTGCAGAATTGCCCCTGCCTCCCAATGATGTGGTAAAATAGCTTGCAGATCTTTCTGTGTATTTGCTAATGTATAACCCTATGTAAAATCTTGAAAGGTGTGTTTAAGGGTGTAAAAAAAATATTGTTTTCAACACCCTTTTAGATTTCCATTTTAGCCATAAATTGGTTTACTGACAGAATTTGTTCTATAGTGGCATAAGACCATAAGAACAGCTTTACTGCCATAGTTACATGGTAGTAAAGACAGCACTTTGCTTCAGTAGCCATGGATTGACACTGCCTGGAATTAGACAACTTGTATCTACAAAAATCACCAGATCCATCTCAATTAGGGATACCCCAAGCACACTACCACTTAGGGGCTGATTTACTTACCCACGAACGGGTCGAATGGAGTCCGATTGCGTTTTTTTCGTAATGATCGGTACTTTGCGATTTTTTCGTATGTTTTGCGATTTTTTCGGATTCTTTACGAATTTTTCGGATCCAATACGATTTTTGCGTAAAAACGCGAGTTTTCCTATCCATTACGAAAGTTGCGTAAAAAGTTGCGCATTTTGTGTAGCGTTAAAACTTACGCGAAAAGTTGCGCATTTTTCGCGTAAGTTTTAACGCTACGAAAAATGCGCAACTTTTTACGCAACTTTCGTAATGGATACGAAAAACTCGCGTTTTTACGCAAAAATCTTATTGGTAACAAAAAATTCGTAAAGAATCCGAAAAAATCGCAAAACATACGAAAAAATCGCAAAGTACCGATCATTACGAAAAAAACGCAATCGGACTCCATTCGACCAGAATTCGTACAGAATCCGAAAAAATCGCAAAACATACGAAAAAATCGCAAAGTAATCGCAAAATGTTCGTTTTCAAGTCGGAACTTTTCCAATTCGGGTCGGATTCGTGGGTTAGTAAATCAGCCCCTTAGTGTATAACTCACATTTATATTATTTCTACCAAATCCATAAACTTGCAATTATCAACACTGTACATCAAATCGCTCTGCAAAGTGGCAGCAATTTAGTAACATCAGCAAAAATACAAACGGTACTTTTGATACCCACCTCCAGGTCATTAATAAACTATCAACAAGCAAAGGACCAAGGACTGACTCCTGCAGTACTCCACTAACAACACTGGTCCAATTAGAAAATGTTCTATTTTGAATTTGTAATCTATCATTCAGTCAATTCTCTACCCAAGTATAAATATTATGTTACAGGCCAATCCATTAACCTCTTTTGTGGTACTGTATAAAATGCTTTAGAAAAGTCTAAGAAAATCACATCCTCTGCAACCCCAGTGTTTTAGTTCCTGCCCACCTCCTGATAAAAGTAAATAAAATGATATTTACACCAAGGCGCAGATTTACAAACGATGTAAGGTGTAAAAAATTCCTCATGCATTTTTTTCTTTGAAAGCAACCTTCACCAGAAATAATGGCATCACATCTGCCATTAAGACACCTTCATAAATTCACCATTTATTTTACACAGCTTTTACACCATTTTCAGTGAATTTATTTTTATACTGCATAATAAATAGACCCCAAAGGTTTTTTTTTATGTCATTTTCTTTTTTTCACTGTTTTATTATCTAACTGCACCTTTTTTCATCCCTAGTCCCTTTTGTTTTATGCTCTTCTCCGTAGTTAATTCCCACAGATCACAGAAACCATTGTCAACTTATTTATTCAGTATTTGATTCATGAAGAAAGTTACTTTTGGAGTAACTGTATAACTGGCATTTGTTTTGTGCAGCCTTTTATATTAAAGTCTTCAGACTTTTAGGACTCAGTCTTCCCCTTTATAGGCCATGATTTGTTATTGTAGGTACATAATGTACATGGTATAAAAATATTTGTTGTTCAAGGGATTTCCAGGACAGTATAAGCATTTAGGCTCATATCTCACAATACCTGGCCTTCATGCTTCCCTGTCACATACACTGCATCCCCAGTGTGTCCCCAACACAGTCGTCAACATAGTTTGGGATCAACTGCATTAGAGTAATAATCAAACAGTAAATAACATTTAACTTAAGCATATAACATATACAGTATTAAATACTGTATTGGGGTATATGCACAATATTAACATGATTCAAAGAGAAGTAAATGTTTGTATATAAATTTAATTTCTTTATGGCTTTACTGTTGCATTGAAATAACCATTATATGATTATCATTTTCTGCTTCTTACACATTGACATTAGCTCTCTGTTTTTGCCCTTATTTTTTACTTATTAAACAGACAAATGAGATTTGGAAATGTTTTTAGCACTAATACCCATTATGAATTAATTCCTCTGAATGCAGTGGTACCATGTTAGGCATGACAGCAATCCCAAATTGCATGTGCTTCTGTAAATAGATGCTAACAAATCATCAATTATTTTAATTTCTCCTTTAGTTCACTGCCAAAGTCTCTTGCTTGATCTCCATATATATTTATCATAGCCACTGCAAATTGCTGTAATCATGCGGCTAAATTGATTTTCAATCAATATAAATCTGTTTGGTCACTCCTCTTCTAGTTAATCTACATAGTCTGTCAATTGAGGATAAGATTGTTTTCAATCTCTTGAGCCTGGCAGATAATTTATATCCCACAGCACATCCTCTCTATAGTACTGGATTATGTTCTAAAAAGCTGGAATGGCTATTTAGAGTACAATGTACATTTTCAATGATTCAGGTAATGGATATAGCATCATAAGGTTATCAAATAAGAATCAATTCTGTAAATCTGTAAGTCTTTTCCAATATGTGAAATATAGACTGAGTATCCAGACAATTTAATTATTATGAGGCAAAATTGTTGCTTCTTAATAAATAGTTATCCTTGAGTAATTTCATACATATTTGCAGTCATCTATACCAGAATTATACATGAGTTTGCTTTTTGTTTCTCCTGTGGTGCAAGAGGTACAATCTGGCAGTACACTCATGTGCAAAGGTGCCCTGTACCCAACACCAGCCTTGCCAGTGCCAGGTCTAAGAGAGTATGAAGTGTTGACCTTCCCTCCAACAGTCACCAGACCTCACCCCCAGTGAACACAGGACAAGACAAAATAATATCTGGTCATAACATGAATGTACAAAAAGTATTAAGACATACAAAATACTTACACATTTTGACAGTTTTTGTAAACATAAGTAAATTATCAGTTCCTTTGTGCTGGATAGATATTGTGGAACTAATTGTGCAAAGTGTTTTCCAGTATAATTGTTTTTCTTTCTTATATTCAAACCAGAATACAGTTAAACTATTATAGTAGGAATGTTTGGAACCAATTGTTTTTAGGTAAGAAAAATAGTTAAATAATAAAAGTTAATAAAGTTAAATAATGAAAATAAAGACTAATTCTAAAGTTCCCATTGTGCTGTCTACAGCCAACATGTTCCTCCAGACTGGGACCAATGCAGGCTGTTACTATGAGAAGTAGACATGACACACTAATTGGATTAAACCACAGCAGACTTTATTGCAGGCTTCCCACAGGTGGTACAGGAGCAGACTGAGCAGCAGAATGTTTACAGTTGGACAAACAACTGTAAGATTCTCTCTTTCTTTTCTTCAGCACGATCACTACATTATCTCTCTTTCACTTCTCTAACTTCACACAGCTTTCCTCACTGAAGCCTCCAGGACCCCTGTGCAACTTACATTGCCAAAGCTTTACTCAAGCTGCCTCTCTGCAACTCCAGTAGGTTCAGAACACTCTCAATCTCCTCTCTGGTACACAATTGCCCAGGAGCTCTACCCCAAAATCTCACTCCTTTAGGGACACAAGCTGTCCTTGTTATCTAACCCTCTTTAAGTCTTCTCTAACTACTCCTAGCAAGGCACAGCTTCCCACCTGGTCTGGCTCAGTATGTCTGGTTTCTCTGTAGATGTTCTCAGGCTAAAAGAGGACATTCTTTGGCAATGCACCTCCTTATACAGGCTCTTTAGTGGTTGGTATAGTTTATAAGTATAGTTTAACTATTTACACTGAAATCATTCACCTCTTAATAAGCATCCATATATGACATATAACATGTACATATATCTCAGTGTTTATACACTGCAATTGCCCATACAGTACATGCCTACTTCTGTGTACTTTTTGTCTAATCTATGAGAATTTAATCAAGATTGTTCCCTACTGTTTTACAAATCTATGTAAAGGCCCAATAGATAAATTATACTACAAAGTCAATTTTTTTGCAAACATAAAGTCTTCCTCATTTAAATTATACTTGCAGTTTAGTTTTTTTGTAAGGGTCGAGACCTCCTGAGAGGTATATGATCTATAAGGCTAATGGCAGATATGGCTCATAAACAGCCATTAAACTTTACAAACAGGTGGCAGCTGGGGATGTACAATTTAAAGTGTTTCCATACTCTCGTGCACCAACAAAAGGAAAACTAATGATATCTTATTCAGCTCTCAGATGTGAAATGGCATTTGTAAAGGTAACAAGAGCAGAACAAATGCACGTCACCTGTCTCTGCTAAGCATCCATTTGAAAAATTCCTTCTAAGCTATGAGTATTCTGTAACAGCTTGAATTTTTTTTAAAATACATTTAAGGGTCTCGTTATAACATCCTGATGTATGAATACATTGCTTCAGTTGTAATATAGTGTACCATTAAATCCCTATTTTTAAAAATAAAAAAAATAGTGTGATACTTTAAAATACAAAAAGACCCAAAGCAAATAATATTTAATAATTTCAAATGAATTTGTATTGTGAATGAGACAGCTGGCACTGTGCAAAGAATATTACATTGTGTCAGGATTTTGTAGGGATTAATGATCATAATTTAATTTTTTGCTGTGCATAACTGGGTGATTTATGCCTCTTTTCCATATTATGTCTTTTATACTTGACAGTATGCATTGCATAATATAAATCATCATCAGATCGCTGCCTTAGGAAAATGTGATACTAACTAAATTCAATACAAATGATAATTATACTATTCAGAAGGAATTATAAGATCTTATTCCTTATAAGTAAAGTCAAAATGTTATAAAAAAAAAAAAGAATAAAACTGAACACAGATAATGTGCCAATACTGATATTAAAGTATACTGAGACCTACTGATCTGACAAGACCAGGTAATTGAGTTTGGAATTATTACAAATCTCTAAAGACTATAGCTTAAAACAACCAGAAATAAATTCTAGGCATTACATAAAAGAAAACCAGCAAACCTCAGTAACCTTAATGTTTTAAAGGGCAGATACATATTGACTAGCATAATATATTTTATAAAATATATTGATATATTGTGGTGTGCATCAAACAGGCACCTGCAAATGGCAACTTCCAAGTGAGATTTATGTCTTGTGTACATTTGCTTACCTAAAAGCCATGTTCTATCTGTTAACAGAGAAAAAGCGACAACAGGATACACCAGATTATTTGTGCAGCACCAGATTCTTTTCCAGAACTGCTCTAGGCACAACCCTACTCCCTAATTAAAGGAGAGTCTTTGCACATGCACTACTCATAAAGGACAGGGGTACCTGCTTTTCCCAGAAACTCCACTATTGGATATAGCTGCAAAAGTCTGGTGATGGATGGGGGAAGTTTAAGTTATTTAGTATATAGGCATCCAAATTCTTCCCCTAAAGCTTCTGCCCTCGTGCCTGTATAGAAAATATGCCCCTGGATTTGGTTAACAGAAGCAGTTAAAACATGACAAGCGCAGTCGTCAACTCTTCACCTTTTCGCTCCCCCCCCCTTTGTCCTAACATATGAACTCACATGACAACCTTTTGTGGATAGAAAAGGCCGCAGCCTGTTTATTTACAACAATATCAAATTTGTTCACAATAACTGAAGGCTGCTTTGTGGGAGCTGTACCTGCCCCCACCCAAATCATTTCTCTGAGGTTATAGACCCCCTTTTCTAGCCACCCCGGCCCCATTTCCACCGGCCTATGGCTCTAAGCCCTAGCCTCAGGCCTAACCTTCCACCACACACTCCTATTACTAAATATACCCCAGCTGCGACTATTCTCTCTTCCTCCCCCACTTACCTTTCTCCTCTTTTTTCTCATTCAATAGGGAGGGAGGGTGGGAACCTGTTAACACAAAATGGTGGCTTTTCTTTTGCTCCTCCCTGCTTATACCCTTCTGTTTCTCTTTGACCAATCCCAGCCCCAAACTACATTTCCCATAATCCCTAACAACCAACTACTCCCGGGCCCTTTCCTAGCTTTGTCATGGCCCCGTACCTCAACTCCTGCCTCGTTCTATCCTGGGGCCCCTGTCTGATTAATTGTTATCCATCCCTTTGCCCAGCCCTTCAAATTGTTAGACTCAACAATGCCTGACCATACACAGACATGGCAGATTGGCCAGATCATTTTGCCCCTAGGTTTATTTTTTTGCATATGCCTGTGTACATGGGGATGTGTCTAAGTTACATGGGAAATATTATTAAGTGGGACAGCTTGGTTTACCTTCTACAATTAATTGTATTTGGTACATGAATGAAATGTTTTTGTCTAAAATACCTGTTGCAATTATTTTATTTAAGTAAAGAACTATATAGCAAATGGGGTAGCCATTCAAGTTTCCAAAGAGCTGCAGGGCAAACATTTGCATAGTACATAAAGGAAAAGCTGAGCATAATGCAAATTTTGTATTACTTAAGTAGAGAGAGATAATAAGGGATCACAGGTTATTCATGGCTCCCACAACTAGTATGAATACATTATTTTACCAATCAGCATGTATAACAAGAACAAATTTATGTACAGTTATTACACAACAAAATATAATCTTTAAAAAAATAATATAGTTACAAAAAATAATTGCCATCACAACAGTACACAGGCAATGTATTGTGAACATAATAAATACAGATTGACTTCAATATTTAAAGTGTTTTTGCTTACCTTAAATCCATCCACCAGTGATATCACCATTTTCACATTTCTAATAGAGAGCCAACTGGTGCAATATGGTGATTTTGACTGGACTGACTAAATAGGCAAAGTCTGATGGCATGGTATCAAAAGGGTTAAACAATTCAAAGTCACAATTCAGTACATGTAGCAGTCAGATAAGTCAGGAACAGACTCAATGGTTAATTTCCCAAAAAACTAGGACCTACAATTTGTGCAATGCAATAATGGAAGTGAGGGTTATAGAACAGTACAGTGCATTTCCGTACCACTCTTGGTGCTGTCAACTATATGGCCACTATTGGTGCTTTGTAACTGGTATGTGTGTAGTGGAATGTTCAACACATCTGGAAGGCATAACACTAGCATAAACCCTGGCATGATGATCATGACCCCCTCAATCATCCACAATGTTCCACAACAGCATCCTCTCACACTAAGAACAACAATTTGATATGGCTAAAATTATAATGTTATCATCATCCCTCATAAATTGCACAAATATGGCAACATTCCTTGAAAATAATGATAGCAGATGCAGCAGAAACTATAATGAACAAAGATGCCTAGACAAACAAAGGGAAAAACAGTGAAGAAACAAAAGCAAAGCAAATAAGAAGAATGTAAAAACTAAAAAAGTAAAAAAAAAATTCCAAACCCTTACAACATTTCTAAAACAGCAGCTAACTCTACAGCATGGAAGCTTACACTATGAGGTAGAGTTACTAACAGAAGTGCTACAGTTACCTATAGAAACCGAAAAGTAATTTGTTTTAAAGAATTAAAAAGTACTTACTGCATATCTAAATTCCCAGATCCCTGCTTGCTTCTCTGAGATATGGTGCTGGCAGCCTACAGCAGTGTGAAGCAGTGACATCACTGAAATCTCTCTGTCCTTCCTGTAGGCTGCCAGCGGCAGCCTTCCTATTCTCTGAGCATGTGTGTAACTTGATCCTGTCTCCTGTTCTGAGCTACACATACCCACCAGCCAATCAGAAGCGGATCTGGCAGAGGGGAAGGGGGGAGGGAATGAAACACATGTGCAGTATGAAGCAAGGAGGGAAAGGAAGGGAGAATACCTTTTTAGAGGTGGCTGCCTGTTCTAGAAAATGTGAAGTAAGTGTGACTGAGTAAATATTTGATTAGGTGAGCCAAAAGTGTGGCGTTTTTACTAAACAATAGGAGGACTATTGGGCAGTATGCTTTTTAAATTTTGACTTGCATTCTACTTTAAGTGCTTTCATAAGAATTTTGCAGAAAATTATGTTTATTTAAGATTTAACTGGGTAAGTATGTATGCACTTTAGACTACACATGTTGCATTTTCTTTACCACCAAGGAAATGTATTTACAGGACGGTAATCACACCTGTAACTCTGCTCATAGGGTGGATATCGACCAGAAAATGCTCAACTAATGGTTAAATAAAAATGAATGAAGCATAAATAAATATGGCATTAGTATAGTACAGGTATAGGACCCGTTATCCAGAATGCTTGGGACCAAGGGTATTCCGGATAAGGGGTCTCTCCATAATTTGGATCTCCATACCTTAAATCTACTAAAAAAATCAATAAAACATTAATTAAATCCAATAGGATTGTTTTGCATACAATAAGGATCAATTATATCTTCGTTGGGATCAATTACAAGGTTCTGTTTTATTTTTACAGAGAAAAAGGAAATACATTTTAAAATTCTATATTATTTCATTAAAATGGAATCGATGGGAGATGGGCTTTCCGTAATTCTGAGCTTTCTGGATAACGGGTTTCCGGATAAGGGATCCCATACCTGTACTTTTAAAAGGCCTTTTATTTGGCCATCTTCTGTTATCATTAATTGATTAATTATAATCTCAGGTTATCAGGTTAATGCAATGTGTGAAACTAAGGTGACAACTTAAAGGAGAAGGAAAGGCTAAGTCACTTGGGGGTGCTAAAATGTTAGGCACCCCAAGTGACTTTAATCACTTACCTTGTACCCCGGGCTGGTGCCCCTGTTAGGAGAAAACCGCACCAGCCCGGGGTACCTGGAGCGCAGCGCTTCCTTCTTCCTGCTTTGTTTCGCTAAGACTAACACAATAGGTGCATGCGCAGTAGAGTGAAAAGCTGACTTTTCTGGTAAAGTTCAGCTTTTCACTCTACTGCGCATGCGCGTGCAAGCGATACAGGAAGGAGGAAGCGCTACAGGTTCTTTCTGAACAGGGGCACCAGCCCGGGGTACAAGGTAAGCGATTCAAGTCACTTGGGGGTGCCTAACATTTTGGCACCCCCAAGTGACTTTGCCTTTCCTTCTCCTTTAACAATATGTTTTTGGACCTAATGGAATTAACCCCTATATTTTTAAGGAAAACTATACCTTCGGAATGGATACATAATATAATGATAATTAATGATAATCTATATAATAATAAGTGAACAATTAAAGAAGTAATAGTAGTAGTAATAGTAAATATTGCCCTATTACATCTTTTACCTTGATCCACCATTTAGTGATGGGCTGTGTGCCCCACTCAGAGATCACCTGATAGGAAATAATGCAGCTCTAACTGTAACAGGAAGAAGTGTGGGAGTAAAAGACTGAACTCTGCCCATTAATTGGCTGATGTAAACTAGAATGTACAGTATGGTGAGCACAGTGAATCATATGAGCCAGGGGACGGCCCTTAGTACTTAAAATTGCAGTTTTTAGAATAAAGACAATGGCACATTCTACTAGAAAAGTATATATTTATGAAAATGGTTTATTTAGATGAAGCAGCTTTTTACATATAAGCTGTGTTATGTTATGTATTTTATAAAGACCTGCGATCTTCAGAGGTATAGTTTCCTTTTAATTATATAATGCTACTTGTGTGTTCAGCACTAAATATTTCTTATAATATGTTATTGTTACAAATGGGGGGAAAAAATAAATAATAAATAATGATGTAAATTTAGTTAAATATTTATTAAGTGTCAACAGACACTTATCTGCTCCCTGACAGATAAAACTTACACTTGAAATGGATAGGTGTGTTACAGAAAGTATTAATATTCCCAGGCAGAAAGGCTTGGCCACTGACCCATGAATGAAATGCTGTGTTCACACTTTAAGAATGCTCTTTATGGAGATAAACAGGAATGGAATTCCCTAGTTGAGCAAGAGTGAAAGCTTTAAGGCATGAGAATTTGAACTTTTTGGGTCAGATCCATTCTTTTAAATGATTGACAAAAAAAAAAATCTACAAATTTTAAATATGTTTGCTTTTGCAATGCAGTGGGTGGAATGAAAAGTTGATGGTTTTGTGCAGAAGAAAGGACATGTAAAACTAGATTGGTATTGTATTCAGAAGTACAGTAGTTTGCAGTTTCATGTATTATATATGGACAGCAGCAATATCTGATAAAGCAATCAAAACTACCCTGCTGTTACTGCTGTTAAACTCAGCTGGAACAAATAAGCATTAGTACTTGTGTCACTTCCATTTGGTACAGCAGATGGTAAAGAAGAAGGTTGCCGTCTGCTTTGTATGTCTGGTACATGTTCAATTCCTGGACTGAACTAGGCTATAAGGGAGTGTTCAGGTTGCAGGTTTTATTCTCACGTGTCAAAATCCTAGACACTAACCAACAGCTGTACTGCATTTCGGTAGTTCAATTTCTTGTCATATTCCAGCTGAAACTGGCTATATAAATACCTTATCTACGGCCCATTATATATGCCATTCTATATGTACTTGGGTGCGCAATTTGAGCATAGATTGCTTGACAGGCAGAGTATGGCACACACAGGCAGCATAGGGCAGGCAGAGTATGGCACACACAGGCATGGTAGGGAAGAGAGATTATGGCACACACAGGCAGTACTCTGCCTACCCTACGCTGCCTGTGTGTCCCATACTCTTCCTGCCCTATGCTGCCTGTGTGAGCAATACTCTGCATGCCCTATGCTGCCTGTGGGAGGTAAACCTGGCAAGGGTTTGTCCTGGGAGTTTGTTAGCATTTGGAAATAGTCATTATATGGTCCCTAAGGTGTGTAATTATATGCTGGGGGTTGCTGTGCTATCCACAGGGGAGGCATATTGATTGAAGGGTGTGTCTTAATAAGACATAATATAATTCTTTCACATATGAATGAAGGGTGATATCCCTACAGTGAGCACCAATAATGTTGAACAATAACCATAGTCACCTCTTTTTCCATCACAATTAGAATCCTAATATGGAGTTGGAATAGAATGGACGTCTTAGCATAAATAGGTTTTTCTTCGTAGTTGGCCAAATGATCATGTATCTCTTCTGGTCATTCAAAGAGTTTTGGTCTGCCCTCTTCCAACAACCACAATATAGCAGGATACAATAAAAAAAATTTACAACCTAATTTATATAGCATTTTCTACTCAGGAGGTAATTGCCATTACCAGCGCAGAGAAGTCTTGAAAGATGAAAAGTTTTATGTGTTGACAATAAAAATTCCCCTGTTTACGATTAGCAGTTAAGATCTATATTTTGTCAGCGTAGTTTAATCAATGCCCACTGAGTCTGCTGCCTTATGCTTTTATAGTCATGGAACTTCTTGGAGGCTTCTAATACCTTTATAAATATTAGGGGGTACATAATGCACAATATAAACTTTATCAGTAGAAATGACTGTGGCTAACCCCCTGGGGAGGCAAGAGGATGATTAATTTCAAGATTAACAGCTTTAAGGGTCTTCAATATTGTTCAGTTCAAGGCCTTTCAACTACTTCTACACCAAACATCAGCCATCTTATATTTTAATAACAAGTAGTTTCAGTTTAACAACAGTTGACTAAATAATGCACAGTGAATTCAGCTTTACAGTTGTCAAACTACAATTTCCAGTACGCTCTGGCAGCTTTTGTCTAGCTTAAAGGACAGTATACACCCTTTTTCAACATTAGCTGAACAAATAGGGCTTGTGATGAAAATACTTTTTGCCTATCCTTTGAATTAAGAAATATCTATGGTCTCTGTTAGTTCTGGAACTAAACAAGAATGTGAAGCGGTTTCACTTTAGTACTTCCTGTCACTTCTAGTCCCAAATTTTTGTTATCAGGAGCTGATAAAACTAATTACCCATCTACTGAGAAGCCCCTGATAATAAGATTCTCAAAGGCTACTCAAAGGTAGATAAGGATCTCTGAACAAATTGCTCTGTTTATAAAGCAAGGGATTCAGTAAACATAGTCTAACTTTCATAGAAATGCTTTATAATGAAATAAATAGGAAAAATGGATTTTAATAAGAGCAATAGACATACTGTCCCTTTAATGCAGGTAAGTGAGTAACCAACTATAACATAATGCAGGTTTTTAAATAAAAATTACACTAATTTATCTTAAAATATGGTTGTTAACATACGGTTAATATTTCTTAATTGTTTTATTACAAATAATGAAAAAAATATTAGTGGTCATCAACATCTAAAAATGTGTTGTGTAATAAATGCTTGGAATAAACCCTTCTGTTTAGAGCATATCAAACATTAAACTGTCATTTTTTAAATGTAATGTTAAATGTTAAATGACTAAATAATATCAGTCACTGGCTTGTAATATTTGTAATTCCTTAATAATGCTACTATAAAATGTACAATGACCACATTCATTTTTATTCAGAACTAAAATACTAAAAAAACAGATTATTGCCCCAATAAAATATGAAATTAGGTTTTATGACCGTTTTGGTTGCTTTAATTTAAATAAGGAAGTAAATGTATGTAATGAATACATTGAATCTTATTTACGGAAAGAAAAAAAGAAAAATAAAAAATACCGTAGGCTGAACAAATGTAATTGCCTAATATATTGTAAAGTCAAAGAAGCTTATTTATGCAAATTTAGTTTTATTCTAAAAGGAGCAAAATTTGTATTAGAAGTGTAGAAGTGCAAACACATACTGTAGCTATGCCGGGGCAACAATGCTTTATAATACAGGTATCGGGCCCCTTATCCGGAAACCCGCTATCCAGAAAGCTCCGAATTACGGAATGTCTCCCATAGACTCCATTTTAATCAAATAATTCAGAATTTTAAAACGGATTTCCTTTTTCTATGTAGAAATAAAACAGTACCTTGTAATTGATTCCAACTAAGATATAATTAATCCTTATTGGATGTAAAACAATCCTATTGGGTTTAATTAATGTTTTATTGATTTTTTAGTAGACTTAAGGTATTGAGATCCAAATTACGGAAAGACCCCTTATCCGGAATACTCTTGGTCCCGAGCATTCTGGATAATGGGTCCTATACCTGTAGCAACAACAGTAGCAAAACTTAAATGTGTGTAGTTTAACCAGTGCATGAAATAAACTACTGTATTCTAATGTTATAATTGGGAAAAGGCCATTTTCTAGGAGAAATAATTAGACTGTACAGTTTTAAACCTTCTATTTCATGTAAGTGTTATTGAGAAAGAGATGTCCGTTTAAGCAGGACACTACCTATTTTCTTGGGATGCATCAAATCCATTATTTTTGGGTTCAGCCATACCCCAAATTCTACGTGAAAGATTTGGCCGAATACAGAACCGAACCTGAATCCTAATTTGCAAATGGACATTAGGCTAAGGAATGGTTAAATAGAAGTGTGCACAATTTTTTTTTCTTACTTCTGTGTTTACAGTATGTAATGAAAAGTCACGTGATTTTAAGGATTCGGCCAGGCGCTTGGATTCGGGAGAATCCTGCTGAAAAGGGCCAAATCCGCTGAACCCAGAACCGAATCCTGGGTTTGGTCCATCTCAACTTTTTTAAATTTAAAAATGAAAGATTTCATTACTACTATATAAGGAGGGGTGCTCTGATCCCCATTATAGGATGACTCATACAGTAAATGAAATACAAAATGAAGGGAGTACACAAGCACCTAAATGCTACTTTAATAGTTACATGCAGTAGATATTGGTGCTTATTTCTCATATACACTTTTATTGTGATATATGTACATATACAATGTCATCATGATTTTATGTTAGGGGGATGCCCCCTCGTGTGCACATTATTATAATATAATACAGTTATTTGTAGTGATTTTATGTATTTTGGTAATATGTAGAAATATTAAATCCTAAATAAACCTTACATCAGTTATTACTACCTCAACAATTTGAAAATGTTTTTAAGACTTATATTGCAATTATAAGTAGATGTTTAGATAAGCTATAAAATAAACAAAAAAGTTGGTGCTAGATGTTCCAAATGTATATAAGTTAACAGATAAGGAAATGGACACCCCCCTAAAATCTTGCCTTTGTGACATTAAAACCACTGCTAAAATGAAGGGTTTATGTCAGAATAATTTGAATATTATAACCTCAGAGATGAAAACAAAAACTACATTATTCCCAACTCTTCAGTTCTGACCTCATGGCTGGATATTGTACTAAGTTACAAGGTGTTAGGAACTGCCAGTCTTGTGATGCTTGCATTGGCTGAAAGCTTTCTGCCAGCTTTATTTGCTTCTATTATTGAATCACGCCACTGAGATGTCAACACAATTCATTTTAGGCCCCTTCTGAGTAATACAAAAGCAGCTTTTACTGGATTTTTAGAATGAATGTAAACCAATCTCAGACCATATTTTCCATAAACTGCTAAGATGTCTGTGACATCTGTGAGTCAAGAAATGTTTCCCAGAAGCTGAGAGGGGTTGAGAAGGATCAGTTTAAGCAGAAGAGGAGATAGTCAAGGGATATAGGAAAGGAAATCTATCACAAGACAAGGACAAAACAAAGTGACATATCGGGTCTAAACATAAAACACATAATCTAATTTTGTACACATAAAATATATTTTTTTGTATATATTTCTTAGTTTTGGTATAAATCTCTTTTCAAACTTCAGCTTGTTTGTAATGTTCTTCCCATTCGTCTTGCTCTCTCTAGTTTATCTACTCCAGTGCTGTCCAACTGGCGGCCCGCGGGCCCCCCTCTGTGTGGCCCCCCACCTGTCTGGCTGCTTTGATGGCTTACTCTTGTGTAAGATCTAAATGGTATCAGTACTGTGATTAACTGCCCCCCCTGCATGGTTCTCACCTCAGATTCAGGCTGTAATCAGGCTGTATTGTTTAAATATGTAATCCCCTGTGTTGTTCACACCTTTTAATCTCTGCATTGTTCACCCCCTGCAGTGTTCACACCTCAGGCTCAGGCTGTAATCACCCCCATTGTTCCCCTGTTCACACCTCAGGAAGAGTAGAAACCCACAAATAATCCCTGCACACTACAAAAAGAACATATACTGAGGTGGTACTTCGATTAAAAAGTTTTTTAATATATAGTTATTGTGCAGACTGTAGCAGTCTGTGTGTGCCATACACACAAGCATCATAGGGCAAGCAGAGTATGGCACACACAGGCAGGGTAGGGAAGGCAGAGTATGGCACACACAGGCAGAGTATGGCACACACAGGCCACTATGGCACAAACCAGCCAAGAATGGCAAACACAGTGAAAGTATGGCACATGCAGGCAGGGAAGGCAGAGTATGGCACACACAGGCAGAGTATGGCACACACAGGCCAAGTATGGCACAAACCAGCCAAGAATGGCACACACAGTGAAAGCATGGCACACAGACAGGGTAGGGCAGGCAGAGTATGGCACACACAGACAGGGTAGGGCAGGCAGAGTATGGCACACACAGACAGGGTAGGGCAGGCAGAGTATGGCACACACAGGCAGGGTAGTGAAGGCAGAGTATGGCACACACAGGCAGGGTAGGGCAGGCAGAGTATGGCAGGTTTTTGCTGTACTACAACCATTAATATGGGTATGGTCATGTGATAACATGGGTGTGGTTTCAAGTGGGTGCGGTTTCAAAAAGGGGAGTGGTCAAAACTGGCTTCCATTATCGGCCCTCCACCACGTAGGTCGGAAAAATTCCGGCCCTCGGTACAACAGAAGTTGGACAGCACTGATCTACTCAATAGCATCAGTGTAGTGTCAGTATTTTAGAGTTTTCTTCCTTTATCTATTGCTTTTCTATAAAGCTTTTCAGCCTCTTTTGCCTGGATTGCTTTTTATCTTGCTTTTGTTTCTTTTTTACACCCAGAAGCCTGCTGTGTCACTACCAAGTTCCTTTTTATCCCCTCACCATCCTGTCTGGGCTACTGAGAGAGGCAAAAGAAATGGCTAAGGCATGTAGCTTGTCCGATTGTAAAGCAGTATGGGAAGATCTGATCTGGATTTCAATAGCAAAGAAGAGCTGGTGATAGTATAGAAGAGTTCAAAGGGTGCATGGTAAATTCAGCAGTTTGCATGATAATGGTAAATCTTTGCAGAAGGAAGCCACTAAACAATCTGGAGCTGTAATCAGAACTGGAGAACAGCATAGTCAATACTAACCAGAAGGAAACATAAACTGCCTTTTATAGTGAGTGAATATTCTGGCAAACATTTGCAAACACACTGAAGTCAATGGGTATTTTCACATTTTTTTTCATGCAAACTGCATTGAAGTCAATGGGCTATTGTCACTGCAATTTTTTTCTTGCTGCATTTCTCCTCACTCTTTTTCGTGATGCAAATTTTTGAGCTATATTTTTCAGCTGTTTCACCAAAAAAAGATACTGAATGCAAAACGTGCTGCAAATTGATGCCTGCCTAAACTTTTGCTCATCACTAGTGGACAAGACTTTCTGGGACTGTTTTTAATTTTCTAAGATCTCTGGTGTTCATATTAAGGGTGATTTGCCTCTGTATGTAAAAAATAGTGTGAGACAAATGCTGCAAATTTTAACATTTTTAGGTGATTTTCAGAAAAGCCTTCAATACCGCTAGGTTTAAGAAAGCTTTGATGCTTGGTAGTTTGGTGTCTTTACCTATTTTTAGTGATGAGTGAATTTTTCCACCAGGCATGAATTCTCAGCGAATTGCCACATTTCGCCATTGGCAAATTGTTTCACAAGACTTTAGTGAAATTTTGCAGCGAAAATTCGCAGTGAGTATTTTTTGCCATCTCCCTAATTTCGTGAAATTTTATTTTATAGCTAATATACATACAGCTAATATTTTTTCTATATATTTCTTCTAGTTTTAAGGCAAGTCTAGTTTTCACATGCCATTTGTTCAATTCTTCTTCTTGGTTTATCTTTTTTCCCTAAAATTCAAAATTGTTTTTATACAAAATAGCTTATTGTATGACATTGGATGCAGCACAATAGGATGCCAAACTCCAACGTTTTCAAGACTGAAAGAGTAGTTCCCTACCTCACTGAGAAGTCATGTCTATGAATAGAACTGAATAGGAAATGTCTAGCAAATTCTAGGTATGTGGTTTGTGGTTTATGGCTTGTGTGACAGCTAGATCTGGCTGAAATATAGAACTGGAAACAATACATCTAATTGCTGTGGAACATTATTTGGTAGTAGGTTGGTGGCAAAATTATTGTTTTATCCTCCACCACACTTCTTTCTTGCTATATCTTTATCTATCTTGTTATAATCATTTAAACAAAAACAATATAGAGATTGATAGATAGATATATAAATATATGGAAAATATCAATAGAAAGCAATATATTATACACTTCTTGTATTACTGAATGTCAGCCTGCTTTACTGAAGGATCACTCATGTCAAACAAATATGATTAGCTTCCTTGAGAAGGTAAGTACTAAACTGGATGAAGGCCAAGCAGTGGATATGATATATTGTTTTGCTACCATTCCACATATTAGATTGATGAATATATGGAGGACAGGGGAAATCGGGGGGGTCTGCAGTCTGGTAGAAAACTGGTGTCACAGAGAGCAGACAGTTATGAATTAAAATCGTCCCAATATGTTAGAAGAGAGCCATGGGAATTACTATGAATCCAGTCCTTATAAGTTTTATATTTAAGGGGTTGTTGGCATTCTGGACACATTTTTCAGTTTAGTTGGGTCAGACAGTATACCAGAAATAGAGACTTTTTTTAGTTGCTTTCCATTTTTCATTTTTTTAAGTTTTTCTTATATTAAAATTTATTAAATTCTAATTTTCATTTTTTACCTTCTCATGTCTACCTGGAGCAGGTCTGGGGGGAAGTGACAGACCGTTCTAATTTGATACATTAGTTGGGCAGCATGATGGATCAGTGAGTAGCACTTCTGCCTTACAGCACTGGGGTCTTAAATTCAATCCCAGCCAGCCAGGAGTTGTATGTTTTCCATATGTCTGTGTGGGGTTTCCTCTGGTTACTCCAGTTTTCTGCCATACTCCAAACACATACAGGCAGTATAATTGTCTTCTGACTAAACTGACCACAGTGTGCATAAATGTGATAGGGACCTTAGATTGTAAGCTTCTCTGGGACAGGGACTGATGTTAATGGTGTTTAATCCCTGTACAGCATTGTGGAAATGTACCAGCACTACATACCGTATATACATATATACATATATACATATATGAGTAGGGCAAATATTTACGGTAAATAACAAAAAAAGATAAAAAATTAAATTAGTTGATACATATCTTATCTTTGGTCCTGCTGAACCTAATTGCCAAGTTTTCCTCAGTTTCAGTAAAGGGAGCTGTTATAATTAATACAATAGTTTCCAACATTCCATACATGCTGCTGAGAAATTTATCAATTAATGTAATAAATTGTTACTTTTGGCAGCTCAGTAATCCAGGTGCAGAATATGAACAAATTCTGCACCTGGATTACTGAGTTGCCAAAAGTAGAAATAAGTCTTTATTTCCTGTGTCTGAAAACACCTGAACTAAAAATTAATTGAAAGTTGAACAAATTCTTTAATAACTTTGCAGATGATCAAGAAAGTGAATGTTTCCATATGTGCAGAGTTGACTTTACAGATAACAGATGCTTTATTTAGACTTCTGGTAACAGGGTCAAACCCAGTGTCGGACCGGACACCATGGACCCACAAGAGAACCTGATATCACTGCAGTCTATGGAAAACATTTTATTCATAGAGACATCACAGCACCAAGAGCTTCTTCCAGAAAGAAACATTCAAGACTAAAGCTGGCCATACACTGAAAGATCAGCTGGTTTGGTGAGGTCACATAGGTCTGCCTATCCTCTCACCCAAAGCCTCTGGTGTTGGATATGCAGATATGCACAAGTACATGGCTTGTGTTTGGACATTCATACCTTTGGATTCCTATAGTCTTTGTTAACTAGAGGTTCAAGTTGTTGAGGGGCATTACTTTGCTAGACCACAACACAATAATACTGTAGTTTACACATTTCCATTTTGTTAACTAGAGGTTCAAGTTGTTGAGGGGCATTACTTTGCTAGACCACAACACAATAATACTGTAGTTTACACATTTCCATTTTGTTAACTAGAGGTTCAAGTTGTTGAGGGGCATTACTTTGCTAGACCACAACACAATAATACTGTAGTTTACACATTTTCCATGCAGTAGAAGCAGCAAACACCAGGGATTTGATGAACCTTGTTAATAAAATTTCAAAAAGCTTCCTTGGTCTCCCATTTACCAAATTTAGAGGACATGCTAGACTGGAGGACATGTTTAGTAACCTGAATTGAGTGATTAAGGGGATGCTGCAGCCTTACTATTAACCTTTAAACAACCAGAGTGGCAGGTATTTAAAGATTTCAAAGAGGCTGTTTACTGAATACATTTTTTTGTTGGGGTTTACATGTCCTTTAAATATCATTAATTGTTTTATAGAGTTTCTGAAAGGGAAGAGTAGCTTATTTAAACTTCTGTGTATTCTACATATTATGTTGATGGTGACGACATAAAATTTTTAGGCGATTTGTGCCTTCTTGGATACATTATTAACAACACAATAAGGATCCAAGAGCTATCAAGGTTGAAAAACTCAGAAAACATCTTTCTATGCAATAATGTCAGAATGGCTTTGACTATGGTATTTTCTATCACTCTGTGTGGATGTGAAAGTGGACAGTGAAGAATTTGTATGGGGAAATTATTAATGGCTTTGAATCTGGTGATTGAAGATATGATGGCCTGAAAAGCTGAAAGGTAAAAAGAAAGAGGACAGTTGACAATTAGATGGATAAACTCAATCACTCAGCTCGGCTCAACAATCACGAACATCACAGTATTTTGGAGGAATCCTACTTGACATCACTTTAATAAGAAAAGTGTCTTTGCTAAGCATCCATTTTCATGTATTCTTAATGTCTATAATCGTTTATATACAATTTCTTCTAACCCTGCAAATACTTTTATTTCTTTTGACTTGCAGTTCATCTAAACATAGATCTTTAGCTGGGCTTTAGTACATGATACTTAAGGCAAGTGCTTCTAAGTGCTTTCTGAGAAAAACTCAGAAAAGACACATTTTATTCTAGCATAATCTAGAATTTCATCTAGATGCCATAAAATGTTCAAAATCATAACAGCTCATAAACTAACCTTATTATAATGTATGCACCATGGCACACTCCTATATACCCAATACATTTTTAAAACCAACAGAAGGAGAGGAGCAGTAATAACAAGGTCTGTGACCTATTGCTGAGACAACAATAGGGTACTATTTGATACATATATATATATATATATATATATATGATAAATATTGCTACTTTCAATCATATGGGTAAAGTGATCAGCAACCCTCAAGGTCGATTCCCCCTTTAACTTTTTTAAAATTGTAGGAGAAGGAAAGCTATATCATGTTTTAGTGAGAAGCAATTTGACCTCCGCTTACATAACTTTTTGCTTTTTTAACATTTTCCAGCCCAGGGCAGGGTATCAGCTAACTAAGTGATCTTAGCTAAGTGATCTAACATATGGCACCCCCCAGTAATTTTAACGTTCCTTCTCCTTTAATGATAGCTATCCAATAGTGATGAGCAAATCTGCCCCGTTTCGCTTTGCCGAAAAATTTGTGGAACATGAAAAATCCTATTTTCGATGTGACCACAACTTTTTTTGATGCGCGCCAAATATTCTCGGGATGGATTTTCGCAGAAGTTTCGCAAAACAATTCATCCATTCACCCATTGGAGAAATGCGGAAATTTGCTGCGAATCCATGTCTGGCGAAAAAATTCACTCATCACTACTTTTTCAGTATTGGTGCATCTGCAGTGTCTTGCAGGATGCCATCTTGGTTTTTCTGAATTCATCAATAAACTCCTTAAGGGACAAAGTGAATCCTGAAACTCTCACTTACTGCAGTTCACCCTAATTGTAGAGTGAGTATGACATTTCTGTTGTGCAACTGACCATGCAAGCGGGAGAAGATGGGAAGGGATTGTGATGCCACCTCACATTCTCATAACAGCTTTTATCTAAAAATATCAAGAAAAAGCCAGACAGTAGGGGAAGGTGGTTATGATATGGTTGAATTTCTATTTAAAACTCTCCTGATTAAACTTTGACTTAGGGGCACATTTACTAATCCACGAACGGTCCGAAGGCGTCCAAATGCGTTTTTTTCGTAATGATCTGTATTTTTGCAACTTTTTCGTCGCCGTCACGACTGTTTCGTATTTTCCTACCTTTTTTATCACCGTCGCAACTTTTCCATATATTTTCCACAACTTTTTCGTCGCCGTTGCGAAAAAATCGGATTGGTTTTTCCACTGTTTACAACAGCGCCGAAATAGTCGCGCAAAATACGATAAAGTTGCGACGGTGATAAAAAGATGGCAACATTTTTGTTTACAATCCGAATTTTTGCCATTCAGGATTCGCACTTGTGCTTTGGTAAATCTGCCCCTAAGGGGCTGATTTACTTACCCACGAACGGGTCGAATGGAGTCCGATTGCGTTTTTTTCGTAATGATCGGTACTTTGCGATTTTTTCGTATGTTTTGCGATTTTTTCGGATTCTTTACGAATTTTTCGGATCCAATACGATTTTTGCGTAAAAACGCGAGTTTTCCTATCCATTACGAAAGTTGCGTAAAAAGTTGCGCATTTTGCGTAGCGTTAAAACTTACGCGAAAAGTTGCGCATTTTTCGTAGCGTTAAGTTTTACTTCTTTTCACATAAATAATTCAGTTCTTTGTTTTTGGATTTAAGCCAGTACAATGGAGAAACTCTTTTTTTGTCATTTTTACACAATATACAGTAAGTATTACAATATACTGTACATATAAAATGAAGAGTATATCATTATGGCAATACAATACTGTATTTATGCCAGTGTAACCAAACATTGCAAAGTATAAATAAGCAAATGACACAAGTCTTTTAACCCCTCCTCGCCCCCTCTTACACCACTGCGTCCTAGGCACATGCCTATTCTGCCTACCCATAGTTCTGGCCCTGAGGCTGACAATTTTTAGCAGCCCTCCTCTTTTTTGGAGAAGCAGCAGGTAGGGAATTCTAAATCAAACACTGTGATGGTCCAGAGTTTCATTTGTTTAATTTAGAGAGGGCAATACTACTGGAATAATGTCGCAGGACACATCAATAGGCATAAAATTGAGGTCCTCAGAGGCAGGACAGTCTATCATGGTCCACTGGACTAAACCTAACAATGATATTAGGGGCAATGAAATTTCTTATAAATATAATATATATATTTTTTTACAAATAGTTCACATGGCAGACTTTGCGAAACCATGATTTCAAACCTTGCCCCTTTTGCTGTGACCATGCACGAAACACTTATTACTCTGCCTCATTCTTAACTTATTTGTCTGTAATAATAAATGATTCTGGAAGTAGTATTTTCTTTATATTGATATATTTTTTCTTGTTAACTTAACTAATTAACTAATTTGAGTTTCCACTTGGTCAGATGTCAAATCATCAAGAACAAATCTAGTTAAATAGCTTACAAATGATGTTCATTCTGTGCCACAGTAGCTGTAGTTAGGCTCCATTTATGTCAATTACACATACTACATTTTAATTTCTCTGATAAATGCTAAACAGCTGATTTTTAGGCTGAGGAGATTATCCAAAGCACAGGTTACAGGACAGGATACAGAGAAGATGGGGCCAAAGAGATCATTTATAGTAGAATATGGTACTTTCTACTTAGAACCCAATGGACTCCCAGAAGCTGGTGTCAAACAATTTTCTACAATAAAGTAGTAGTAGTAGTTGTGTAGTAGTGACAAACTAGCAATGAACCATACCCAGATGGGTTAGTTTACAAAGAGGCATGTCATAATCACAAAGAAGGCCACGGTCAGAGTGGACATCAAGAAACTGTCTAAGGCTTAACAATGAATGAGGATGAAGAGGACGAAGATTAAGCAGTGTCTGCAAATCAGAAGCATTGCTAAAATTGCTAAAAAGTCATAAGACTAGAGCCAGATGTGCCAATGTGATGATGTAGTTTGAATGTATGAGCATGGCAAACATGTCCTAGTCCCACTATAAATGTGCACACTGAACTGAACACCAGCTCAAATCAAATCAAAGAGAGGTGTAGAAGCCAAACAGACATGAACGCTAAATGGAGACAGCAACATCAGTAAACATCTTACTTACAGGCCTACAGTGTCAAATGCCTTTCACATTAATTTATGTGTTTTGTATATATTATATATTGCTAAATAAGTTTGATTTTAAATCATTTTCCTTTTTTTTCGAGTATTAAAACATTTTATTAACCAATTTTGCATTTCAGACTAGGTGAAACAAACACTGAAAGTTAACAGTAGTGAAGCTCTCTGCTACAATCTATAGAAAAATGCATTTCTGCACATGTTCCAGACACTCTCAGTATTCATGACATGCCCACCTAGATAATCTACAGTGCCTTGAAGTAGATAGGCACCACAAAATGCCTGGAATCAATATGTGTGACATGTGACAGCAAGGGAAAAGAGGCAACTGTCTAATAATTGGATCAATACGCCAGATCTGTCTTGCATTTTCTAATTTACTAAAAATGCATTTTATCCTTTCTTCAGATATACAGATGAAACATAAGGCTCTGTGGACTCTGCTGTAACGTTCCCTAAGAAGTTAAAATAAACTTAAAGCTGGTATGCTAGATAATTGTATGTGTTCTGGCCATTTCTAGCTCCTCACTACTAATCTATATTTCATTTCTAATCCAGGCAGCATGAGATTCTAGAAGTTACAACATGATTTAAATAGTGATATTGTGCTTTTAACATATTAAATGGTTATTCATTTAATTTCATTTGAATTTCAAATATATTGAGGGCTTTTTTTTTTACTGACAGCACCTGATAGCTCATTTGGTCAGTGATGCTGGGAGATAAACTGTAGGTTTTAACTTGATGGACAGTTGTCTTTTTTTGACCTAAATTAACTATATATCTTTGCGAAAAGATTAGATATGTTGTCCATTAAGAGTAGTATTGTACAAAGGTTAACTGATTCAGGGCAAAAATTAAAGTGTAGCAACTGCATTTTATCCATGAATGGTGTGTGTCAATAGACAAAGCTTAATATATAAATAATCATTTTATGATAAAAAAAAAAAAAGGCTATGTCTGTCATCTCTGAATGAAAAGACATCATTCGGTGAACAAAAAGTATGATTACAGACTACAAAGTGGCAAACATTATCAAAAGAGATTTTTTGATGATTTTGAAATAGTAGTTGGTCTGTGCCATATGAATATATATATATATATATATATATATAGAAGCATTGAGCTCCAGCCATATAAAGAGAAAGTTCTGGTTAGTGGCTATTGGATGCCTTTACCACTGTGTGAGTGGTGCTTACAATAATTATTAATGAAAAGTTGATAGGAGTAACTAAGCTTGGCCAAGTTGGAATAGTGTAAAATGGAGAAGATGTGCTTAAGTGGGGTATGATAACTATGCATAAATATGCAAGGAGACCATAAAATAAATTCTCTTTATACACTAGTAGATCCTTTCAGTAGACTTGAGGGTACTGGAAGATACACTATTAGATAGCTTTAAAAGGGGGTTGGATGCCTAATTAAAAAATTAAAAAACACAAAGATGCTAAAATTATACCTTAGTACAGTTAATTCAGGAACTGGTCCAATTCCACTCTTGGCATCAGGAATGAATGTCCCCCCCCCTTAGAGGCAAATTAGAGAGGCTTCCGTTGGGTTTCTTTGCCTTCCTCTGGATCAACTTGCAGTTAGGCAGGTTTCATATAGACATAAAAGGTTAAACTAAGTGAATGTGTGTCTTTATTCAACTTCATCTACTGTGTTACTATGTTACAAATTATTATGCAAGGTTATACAAATATTTTCTCACCACATAAAGGGGTCCTCTTTCAGCACTATTAACTGATTCTGGGTTTTAAAATAATAGAAGTGGTTGCTTTCTAAGCTAGTTGTAGGACAAACCTTATGAAACAAAAGTGACATAGTTATATATCTAGTAGTGTAAATCAATATGCTGCATTATTTACAATGTGTATTTATATAAGTAATGTAGGAATGGGTTTAAAGGTTAAGTGATCTGACTGACACTGTATTTCAAACTGAAACTTATATCACATTTTCAGCTTCTTATGTCCTTGTATAAGTTTGTTTCCTGGTATCAGCACCATTGTTGAAGTGAGTGAAAATGGTAAAAATCAATCAAGTTCAACCTTCTACAAAATAACCTTTATCAAATTGTGCCTTACATGGAAAAAATGCCCCCGGCCTCAAAATTGGCCACCATTTATTTTATTTTATAATCATGATTACACATACTTTTCCTTGTACAAGGGCAAACTGTATATAAACAAACATAAGTATAACTCATTACCTGCTGCCTAAGCAAACCCAGACATAACAGGAATAAGTGAAGCCCATAGTAATTATGAAACCTTTTTAACCACAACAGTAGATAATAATTAATTAATTGCATATCAATTATAACCCATCTAAGCTGCAAACAGATCTACTGACCCATTGTGTGACTTGCTGAGAATCTGACATTGGCCTCAGTGTTCACTCAGTGTTCACTCAATGGTCTGGCTGCAGTCTGCGCCACAAGATGGATAAAAAAAATCCAATATGAAGTGCAGACCACAGCACCAGGAAATGCCCTTAAAGTGAAAGAGCAGAAAGTGTTAAAAAAAATTCTGACAAAACATGCAACTCAAGTGTGCAATCCCTCTGCAAAGAAAGAGTTACTATAAAAGCCCAGGTTGACATCACAGAGATGTGCATAACAGGCAATACCTGGCAACCAGCCAGAAATAATGAGTAAATAAGAAACCCTAGCCAAGAATTAGCCATACAGAACACTTATCATTATCACACAATCTGACCAGTCAGGTGTAGCAATATTAGTAAATCAGCCTTTTGGTGACAATTGGTTACTACAACAGTACAGGTATGGGATCACATTATCCAGAAGCTTCATCAATACTTATTGGGTTTATATATTGTTTAAAAGTAGTAAAATGTTGATGCAAATCATGGAAGAGTCTCTTAACTGGAAAACCCCAAGTCCCAAGCATTAGTTCATGAGAGAACAAGTTTTGTTGGGTTTGTGAATGTCTGCTTTTCCTTAATTCACACAGTGCATTCAGTTTAAAATTAACTTTATAGAACTCATTACTATCCAATGCACACAACACAAATGCTGAAATAGCTGATCCCTCTGACCCAGCTCTGTGTGATGCTTATGGCCAACTGTTAACCAGATCAAAAACTGTTAAAGTAAGCTATTCTGTGCTTGTAAAAAATCTATAGAATTTCCCCTAGAGAAATGTAAAACTTAAATCTGTTCATTGCTGATCAAAACAGCAATTTATCATGTGTCATTTATTAATGATTTCATGTTGAAGACAAGAGTCTATATATAAACCTATATTAAATCACACCATCTTTTATATTATCACATATTAAAGCAAAAATTGCTCACTGTCATTTAAATTTGTTTACATGACTAGAAAATAAATAAAGGATGCCAGTTATCAGTATCTGGCTTGGAATTGGTTGTCAAGATTGTCATTGTTCTTTAAACTGGGAATGTTATACACACACATGCATACACTGTTGACAGCCTAGCTTTACTTGTTGAGGTGCTTTTAGTGTCATATAACAAAAAGAACATTTTATGACAACAGAGTTAAAATACCTTACTTTGTGCTTTTCTGGTTGTTGTTCTTCACTTAATAAATAACAAACCTGAAGCCAATGCCTAAATAAAAGGTCCCTGTGCATAGGCCAAGAAATAACAGATACAGGTATGTGATCCTTTATCTGGAAACCCGTTATCCGGAAAAGCCTGTCTCCCATAGACTCCATTTTAATGAAATAATTCAGAATTTTAAAATTGATTTCCTTTTTCTCTGCAGTAATAAAACAGTTCCTTGTGATTGATCCCAACTAAGATATAAATAATCGTTATTGGATGCGAAACAATCCTATTGGGTTTAATTAATGTTTTATTGATTTTTTAGTAGACTTAAGGTATGGAGATCCAAATTACGGAAAGACCCTTATCCGGAAAACCCTTGGTCCCGAACCCTCTGGATAATGGGTCTGTATATATATACTTTCCCAATATTGGCACTCACCAGTCCAAGAAATATAAGCCGGGTGCTGACCAACAATTCACATCCAGTCCACAGAGAGCACTCACGGCTGGTAGTGACAGTAGGAAATTATATATATAGATACTGTATATATATATATATATATCCAGCCCACAGAGAGCACTCATGGCATAAGTATCCATAGAAAAAATCTTTTATTCAGGCATAATATCTACGCATTTCAATCCACATGGGATCGTCATCAGGACGATCTCATGTGGATCGAAAAACGTAGATATTATGCCTGAATAAAAGATTTTTTCTATGGACACTTATGCCATGAGTGCTCTCTGTGGACTGGATATATATATATATATATATATATACATACATATAATTTCCTACTGTCCCTACCAGCCAATCATTGCCTAGCCTACTGAGCAGGGGCACTGCTACCATGACACAAGGTGAGAATCTTGTCTAATGCAGTAGCACTCCTCAAATTACCAGGAGCAAAAAAGGCTCCTGGTTACTTTAAGAGTCAAAATTTGTGTTATTAAAACAACCAGCTATGCCTCAGACACAAAGGGGTGTGATTTTGAGCCACTTGTGTCCAGGGCATTAAATAAATGTCTCCTTATGTTTTTATGTATGGAGTCCAGGGGCAATATTCATGAATTGCTGGGAATACAGTGCAAGTGCAAAACATGGGTGCAAACCATGGTGATACTGCAGGTATATATTAAATTTGTTCAGCGTTGCACATGCAACCTCCAATGTATCCCTTTTAACCTGTATATGCATGTACTAAAGCCAGGACAGCTTTTTGACTCCTGGACACTGTTCCCTGTACAATTGTTCAGAATTGTATATACAAAGGTGCTTTGAAAAAAACAAAAACACAGAGAAGCAGAATATCTTGTTTCAGTTGTTTAACTTGAAAAAAAAAAAACATTTACTGATATATGAAAAGCCCAGTTTTCTGGCAGTAAACAAGCGAGAGAATCCCTCCCATAACACAGCTTGCTGTGGATCAATATGTGATTTAGAGGCACTGTTCTGAAATGTAACTGTGGTATTCTGCCAACCTTTCTGCAGCGATATATGATCAAATCTTTCATTCATTTTATACAGCTTTAAAGCAGTGACTACAGTTTCTCCATCCTTAAGAGGAGTTAGGCTTGTAGCTATTTATTGATAACTGCTAGCTTGCGCTCTGAATACTCATGGGAAAGGAAAATTATTTGGAAAAGCAAGATTGGGGCTGCCAAATGTACCTGGATGAAAAAAACAGTTAGTGTGTATTTTTAGTCAGGTATGCACAACCTGCAGAATGGGAGATGTAATTCTAACAACTAGGAGGTCAGAGGTTGGATGCTACTGATTTAATATTCTGCCTGCTCTCAAACTGACGTTTAGCAATGTTTATATGGCATATTTGTTAGCTTTGCTTGAGTAATTTAATAATATGAGTTATATTTACTCTAGGTCTATAAAACCCATAGCATTGAATCTGATGCTTGCCTGCAACCAATAAATGCTACCAGCTGATTGGCTGGCATGAGTTGCTAAACGTTGAGCACCTGCTGTGCCTGTTATTACATTATCCACATACATTCTGCTGTAGAACACATAATAAAGGATTTTTTTTTTGTAATAAACCCAATTTATCTGGGGAACAATAAACCTAGTTATTCATCTGTAAGAAAAAAACATGATTTCAAAGTTTATTTCAAAGACTTGAGATCCCAACTAAAATACTTGATTATTATATACTGTAGCCCACAAAGTCTTGAAATTTAGATGGACTATGGAACATGATGTTTCTTTCTTTCTTTATTGATAGGACCCAAAACTGGGAGTCAGAAGTGTGACCCAAGCTTTAAGTTTTTTATTTATTCCACTTTCTATTACCATGGAAAATTGCCATATTAATAAAAAAAAAATCCCAATAGATTATCACAAAACAAGAACTGTAGTACCATGTTAGCCAGTAGCAAAAATAATAATAAAAAACTAAAATGGCTAACACTAAAAATACATTTCAAACTTGAATCTCAAAAGGATTAGAAACCCTGATATAAGAAGTTATATAATAATAAATAGGCACTTTAGTTTTCAATAGCGATGAGCGAATATGTCCCATTTTGCTAAAAAATTAGCAGAACTGATGAAAACTTTGCCATCAAATTTTTTTTGATGTGACTTTTTTGACGCAACTGCAACTTTTTTGGCAAGACTGCAATTTTTTTTGTAGTGCCAAATTTTCTTAGCAGTTTCATGTAAAAAATTGCCAATGGCTAAATTTGTAATTTTGCAGCTAATCTATGCCTGGCAAAAAAAAATTGCTTATTACAAGTGTAACCCTATTTTGGCCCTGAAGAGCCCTGAGCCCCCGCTTATTTATGGGGGACAGGTATGATATAAATGAATGGTGTGCCTCCACCCAGGGTAGGTATAGGTAGAACTATATTTCTCCTCCCTGGGAAATCTCAATGAGGTCCTCTTTGGACCAGGACTCCCTGCAACTCCCAGTACCTTGCCCTCCCTTGGGGTAGTTGCTTGCCAGGCAGTTGAGGATCCTCAATGTACAAACAGCCAAGACACCTGTTATGATGATGAACCAGATGAACTTGCTTTATTGATTGATGCAGGCAGAACTTTCAGGGGATGTCACACAGACGGCTCAAGTCACACTCTCTCTCTTTGGGCTACCCGCGGTACTCCCGCCAGGTAATCCCACCTAGGAACTCACCCCGGTCCACACGTAGGGCCCCTTACATGGGAACACTCCCAGGTGCTGACTTGGCCCCCTTAATACACGCTACAGGTCCTGAACTCCAGCCATGAGTGCTGGGGGGTCTTAACCCCTCTCTCACCTGTTGGGGCTATCTCTGCCCGTTCTCTTTAGCCTGCCTGTCCTAGAGTGACCTATTACAGTATCTCCTATACTGAACACTAGCCTGTTGAACACCTCTTTCCAGAGGGGAGGTTCCAGGGCTAAAACCTTCACAAAATGGGTGTCATCCCTTTTTATATTGCAGCACACTGCCACCTAGTGGTTGCTGCTGAACAGCAGGGAAACTCCCTTTTCACATATAAACAGCTAGGACCACCTTTATGTGTCCAAATCCATAAGGCCACCCTCTGGTGCCTGTCTAAAGGGGAATTCATCCTGAAGGGGCCCGATTCTTTGGGGTCCCTACACAAGTTATCATGATTTGAAAGGAACATTTCAGACCTGACCTCAAGAAAGAAGTAAATTAACAGAAAACATCTAACTGGTTTGAAGAACTTGGAAAACATTGAACAGTCAATAAAGTAGTTTCAAAACACTAGTTGAGTCCCATTACTTGTATACAAAAACAACATAGGGCTCATATATTCATGGGGACAAGATGCAAAGTGCAAAAAAAAAAACCCCACTATGCAGGACATAGGTATCCCCCTTAGATGCCCTTTACTTTAGTGACCCCCCCCCCATTGTAAACACAAGACACAGCTAGAGTCCAGTACCTAATGTGCCACCAAAGGTGTAAAGGGGCACAATACAGAGGAGTAGGATTCATGTAGTTCAGTGTAATCACCAACTAAACCTGCCATTATTTGCAATATGATTTGGGAATAGGAAAAGTCTTTAAAGGAGTACAGTGATATGCACTGGGGCACCCCCCAATGAAAAGCACGGGGGACTAGTGAATAATCTCTTGCTGCCATACTTTCTCAAAGCTAGAACAATCCTCTGAGATTTTCTTAATACATGTGCAGTAGAATAAAAATAGCAAGTGTATGTGCAAAGTCCAAGACACAGGAGTATTGCTGGGACATGGACATGGACATTGACTATGGACTGGTGGAATTATCAGTGGACAGAAGTGTCAGTCTGGATTCTAAGGTTACCAGTTATATTAAACGTCCTCCAACATGAAAGTCAGTGGCTACTGTCATATTGAAAGGTTTTTTTTCTCTAATCTTCATAGTTTTATGTAGATTTATGATCTATGGGGGACACTGTTTTAATCACACCACTTGCAGTAGCAACACCTTGTTACCTAATGTGATCACAAAGGAATATCTATACTCAGTGTACTATTTTTCCATGCCGCATATGTTATGCAGCTAAATCATTATTACTTATCATGCAGAAACAACTCAGGACAATTAAAACTTACTTTACATAAAAGCTGTATGGCTCCATAGAAATCACTGCAATATGTTTCAGAGCTGTTCAGGTGTTGCATTATAATTAGATGAAGGGAACTAAAGGGCAAGAGAGTCTCATTTGATCTAACCTGCAATCTGGATTTGTGATGCTTTGCAGCAGAGCGCATGAACACTTCAAAGAGAAAAGGCTTGCCAAGAAAATAAAGATGTCATTCTATGTTACAATGTCAAAGATGCATTCACTGTGATAGAGCTGATGTGCTTCTATGCAGGTACAGTGGCCAAAAACCTTTATTGTGCATTAGCTACCCTACAATATAGCCATGATTTTTTAAAGGGGAACTCCACCCAAACACAATTTAATCTTTTTGGAAAAAAACACAATTTCAAGCAACTTTGCAATATACATCCATTAAAGTCATGATTTTTATGGGATACTTTTTATTTCTAAATTACACTGTTTACATAGTAAATAATTCAGTCTACCATTTAAATTTTTATTTTTGAACCAACAAATGTATTTTTTTAGCTGTAATATTGATTTGTAGGCAGCCTTTTCAGTGCATTGTGCCTGAGTCTGACATTTTCAAAAAGGAGCCAGCACTACACATTAGAACTGCTGTCAGGTAACCTGTTGTTTCTCCTACTCCCATGTAACCGGAGGAGTCTCAAGCTGGACTTGGATTTCTTATTATTGAGTACTATTTTGATATCTACCACTTTAGCAATACAAGTGTCAGTAGGCTATCTTGCTACTGTCCCATTGTTCTGCTGATCGGCTGGTAGGGGGGGGTGATATCACTCCAACTTGCAGCTCAGCAGTAAAAATTAAATTAAAATCAAATCTATTTGTACTTTTGAAAAACAATGCAGGATTCTGCTGGAGAAGCTCTATTAACTGATGCATTTTGAAAAAAAAAACATGTTTTACTATGACAGTATTCCTTTAATGTAACAATATGGTTTGGAACAGTTAACTACGCCTAGCACCCTGTACTCCTGCTGATCTGACTGACTACTTTGAGACTTTGAGAAATGTAAAAGTAGTTGACGTCCTTTAGCCTGCATCCTTTAAATCCACAAATTCCCTGCACACCGGACATCAAAAAGGAAAGGAACACCACAGTGCAATGCATTGTGGGTTATGTAGCTTCTGCATGCTGCATGTTGTTACAATTTGTAACATCAATGTTTTAGTATTGCAGCTGGATTTCAGCAAATTAAATGGTATTTATTCATACTTTTAGAAGGAACAGATTACAGTGATAGATATAATAAAGGGTTTTGTGTTGTGTGGGGCTCTTTAACAAATTTTGCTTTGGAAGCCAGAGTTCCCTTTAATGCTAAGAGCCTTGTGAATATTCTAATCAAAAGCAATGTCAAAGCATAGGTAATTGTACAATCCAGAGCATTGAAATAATCTGATGTGAGAGATTGTGTAGCGACGTATAATAATTTTCTCTTATGAGATTTTTTTACATGCTTTTAAATGTAAAAAAATATTTGGCAGATGTTTAAGGTGTATCACCATCTGTGATACTTAGTGAGCCCTGGGATGTAAAGTGTGTTGTGTGCACACGCCAAATTTATATACATTACACTATCCCTCACCTATATCAATCTATTATCAAGTAAACATGCCATATATCATGTAATGATAATACAAACCATTCTGTCCTTTTTAGTGTAGGAGATTTAAAAAGACTAATAGATAATATGGTAAAATGCCTTGCAAATCAACTTAAAGATACATCTGAACAGAGTTTGTTCTAGCAACCTTTAATTTCAATAGTAAAGTTTATTCTATTTTACCAGATGTCAGTGAGTTTAATATCAAAATATACAACTCCAGATAATAAAGGTATTTGACCTTGAATCTTGCCATGTAAGAATGTGATTAAAAGATTAAGGTTGTTGGCAGCTTTGACTTTATAAATGAATAGTATTATCCTTTTTTACTATCCCTATAAAACAAATGGGGTACTAGGATTTATTTCCCTGGAATGTTTTTGTAATCACCAAACATGCCAGGAATAGCTCCATAAAGGTTATGTTATGAAAGACAGCCTCTAAAGACTCTGCAGCAAGGCCCCTCAAATTCTATATATTAATCTACATCTACTATAGATTATATCATCTTAACAGGAAACTTCACTTTACTAAATAACTAGCGATGAGCACATTTTTTCGCCAGACATGGATTCGCTGCAAAATTCCGCCTTTTGTAATTAGGAAATTTTTCTGCAAAAATTCAGAAAAAAAAAAGTCATTGCATATACAATTGCATTAAAAAAGTTGCACACATCAGAAAAGTCTTGCAGTAGCAACATTTCCCAAATTTTTAATGGTTTCACTAATTTTCAGCAGTTTCACAATTTTTTCAGCAGTTTTGCAAATTTGTGTGAAATGCTGAACTCAATGCCCCTAGAACTGCATTCTAATACGATCCACAACAAAATGTATGCAGCATTTCTATGGGTATGCGGTTCAATGCAGCTCTATGGGGTGAGTATTCCATTCATTAAGCTTTTCTTCTTTTTCTTCTCTATGTTTGTAAAACCTGATCTACTGTATCTGTATTATTTTTTGCCGAGCAGGGTTGTTACGGCTCTGTGTAAAATACTAATATTACTTACATGTGCCCCATACTGCACTACAAATAATTTGTGGATATCTACTTTAAAATCTTAGATGCATCATGTATAATCAGTCACACAAAAACTAATGGCACAGTAAGTAAGAATCACCCCATGTGGCTTAACTCTGAGGTAAAGAAGTTAATAGGGAAAAAAAGGAAAGCTTTTAAGAAATATAAGTCAGAGGGGACAGTAGCTGCGTTTAATGAATATAAACACTATAACAAGTGTTGTAAAACAGCAATCCGGAAGGCAAAGATAGAAAATGAGGAGCGCATAGCGGCCGAGGCCAAGACTAACCCCAAAAAGTTTTTTAAGTATATTAATAGTAAAAAGATGCAGGTTGAGGGTGTGGCCCCATTGAGTTATAATAACAATATGGTTACAGCGGATACAGAAAAGGCAGATGTGCTTAACCAGTTCTTTTCTTCTGTGTATACAGTAGAGGAGCCAGTGGGCCAAGTCCCACCCAATAGCTTCACTGTTGCCTCAGCTCCAACTACACAGTGGTTGGCACAGGATATGGTGCTTAAAGGGTTACACACGATAAATGTAAACAAGGCACCTGGGCCAGATGGAATACACCCTCGGGTACTGAGAGAGCTAGGGGCAGAATTGCAGTGGCCCTTGTTTCTGATATTCTCAGACTCTCTTTCATCAGGTATGGTACCTAGGGATTGGAAGAAGGCGAATGTCACTCCCATATTTAAAAAGGGAGTAAGATCTCAGCCTGGCAATTATAGGCCTGTAAGTTTGACATCCGTGGTGGGCAAGTTATTTGAAGGCTTGTTAAGGGATCACATTCAAAATTATGTAGTGGAGAATGCCATTATGAGCAGTAATCAGCATGGCTTTATGAAGGACAGGTCATGTCAGACCAATTTAATTGCTTTTTATGATGAGGTAAGTAAGAAGCTGGACAGTGGGGATGCAGTAGATATAATCTATTTGGATTTTGCCAAAGCATTTGATACCGTTCCCCACAAACGACTGCTTTCTAAGCTAAGGTCTATTGGTCTTAGTGAAGTCGTTTGCACATGGATAGAAAACTGGCTACAGGATCGGGTACAGAGGGTGGTTGTTAATGGCACATTCTCTACTTGGAATAAGGTCCTCAGTGGGGTCCCTCAGGGTTCTGTACTGGGTCCACTTTTGTTTAATTTGTTCATAAATGACTTAGGGGAGGGTATTATGAGTAATTTATCAGTGTTTGCAGATGACACAAAACTCTGCAGACCAGTCGATTCTATCCAGGATGTGACATCCCTGCAGCAGGATCTTGACCAACTGGCAATCTGGGCAGCTAAGTGGCAGATGAGATTTAATGTGGATAAATGTAAGGTCATGCACCTGGGATGTAAAAATATGCAAGCCCCGTATAACCTTAATGGGACTGCAATAGGCAAATCCATAATGGAGAAGGATCTTGGAGTCCTTGTAGATAATAAACTTGGCTGTAGCAAGCAATGCCAGGCAGCAGCTGCAAGGGCAAACAAGGTTTTGAGCTGTATTAAAAGGGGTATAGATTCACGGGAGGAGGGGGTTATTCTTCCCCTTTACAGAGCACTGGTAAGGCCCCATCTAGAATATGCTGTTCAGTTCTGGTCTCCAGTGCTCAAACGGGACATTATTGAGTTAGAGAGGGTCCAGAGAAGGGCAACTAAGCTGGTAAAGGGTATGGAAAGCCTCAGTTATGAAGAAAGACTGGCCAAGTTGGGTCTGTTTACACTGGAGAAGAGGCGCTTAAGAGGTGACATGATAACTATGTATAAATATATAAGGGGATCATATAATAACCTCTCTAATGTTTTATTTACCAGTAGGTCCTTCCAACGGACACGAGGGCACCCACTCCGTTTAGAAGAAGGGAGGTTCCATTTAAATATTCGGAAAGGATTTTTTACAGTGAGAGCTGTGAAGTTGTGGAATTCCCTCCCCGAATCAGTCGTGCTGGCTGATACATTATATAGCTTTAAGAAGGGGCTGGATGGATTCTTAGCAAGTGAGGGAATACACGGTTATGGGAGATAGCTCTCAGTACAAGTGAGGGAATACAGGGTTATGGGAGATAGCTCTTAGTACAAGTTGATCTAGGGACTGGTCCGATTGCCATCTTGGAGTCAGGAAGGAATTTTTTCCCCTCTGAGGCAAATAAGAGAGTTGGGGTTTTTTGCCTTCCTCTGGATCAACTTGTAGTTAGGCAGGTTAGGTATAGGCATTATGGTTGAACTTGATGGACGTATGTCTTTTTTCAACCCAACTTACTATGTTACTATGTTACTTGGTAAGAGCTTCTAGGGCAAAACCCCTTTTCTTGGGGTATGAAAAGGTGCACAGTGTAGCTTTATCCATCCATTCCATTCTGTTCAGGACATTGTTACAAGCAGTATACTTTTTGGGTTCTTTTCATAAATATTACAATAATCTGAAAGACCAATTTCATTTTTGCCTTAGTTTGAAAAGTCCTCTGTTTTGCTATAAAGAGAAGAACCGATTCAGAAAAAGAGTAATGTGCGTTTCTGAGCTAACTATAAATCTTGCAAAGGTAACTGTGATTTTTCTTCTGCTTTATGTTGTTTCACATTCCAGCCTCTAGAAATGTATTTTATTTTTTCACAAAGTATTTGTTCTATCTACATTGTTACTTTAGAACAACAACACATATATTCCATTAATAATGGAAGATGCTCATTACTATACATAGAAAATGCCACCTACCACAACTTAAAAAGACTCAGCAATGAATCAGTAATGCAAAGCATGAAGTGCAAGTGTTGATATGTATATTTTATATTGCAGCTCATAAATACATGCATAACACTTTTAATTGCCTAAATTTCTTTCTCCAGTAAGTTAAGAAAACCAAAGAACAGCAGCTGGCTGCCATATTTAAAGTGAATCAGACAGATATATAATAGCATACAAATCTTCACTGTCCTTGCTGTTTCTAGGTTTACTTTGGGTCAGTGCTTCTGAAATGTAAAAATCTCCCAATTTGCTACTTAGCTCTGCATTGTTATAGATGGTAATGGGACATAACAGGTAAAATATTAAAGCATTTTGATTTGAATATCTGCTGTGGTCTGCTGTTTCCCCGTGAGCTTGTTGATCATTATTGTACCCGTAAGGGAAAGTGAGATACTAAGCATCGACTAGCTTAGGTTAAGGGGCTCATTTACTAACCATCGATTTTTAATTTTAAACTCAATTCAAATGTATTTAAGAAAAAGTTGCAGAGAAAAAATGCTGCAACTTTTCCAATATTTACTATGCGTCTAAACAGCTAAAAATCTAAATTCGACAATTCGCCAGATTTAACTTGGTGAGTTCACGTAGAAGTCAATGGCAAAGGTCCCTTCCCTTTCCTTGAAGTTTTTTCGTATGTCGCAAAACTTTACAGATTTTTTTTAACGACTTTTCTTGCAGCAACTTTTTTAAAGTAAATATTAGCAATTCGGGGAAACGAGTTTAGTCAAATTGAGACATTAAGGCGTTTTAGTAAATCTGCCACTAAGTTTTATTTTACCTCACTACTGGTCCTAGCCTAAGAGACTCGGGGTGGAGCAAACACTTTGGGTGCATGTAGTATTCAGCCACATTCTCTTATGTTGGTGAATATTTTGGTAATGTGTTTCTAATTTACCCCATTATTGCACACCAATCACTTCTCATTATTGTATTATAGTTTGTGGAAGGGGCAGTTCAAGTACATGCTTACCAGTCTGCCAAGTAACAATGTTTAATAGCTGAACATTACTTCACTTAATAAAAGTAGCAATAATTAACTCAGTAATTAATGTTCACCACTAGAATAAAGCCATACATGTAGGTTTGTAGAATAGGCTTCTCCAGTTTGTTCAACATTGAGCCATTTTGTTTTATTCAGTAACCTTAGGTGCCCCATGGTCAGCAGTCCCCAACATTGGACTACCCCCCAACCTCCCCCCCCAAACTGGTAGCTAGGAACTGGGGCTTGGCACATAGGTGATTTAAATAACTGCATGCTGTGCCCTATAATCCTGGGCCTTTGTGGCCTTCCCACAAATCTGAGCTGAAGTAAGCCCCAAAATGTTGGCACTGTGTAATATCTATATTCATGCCATAACACTAGGTGCTATATAACACAAACTATTATTTCTTTGCTTACTGGAATAAACACTAGACCCTGCATGCAAATACTTTTAACTAAAAGGTTAGTTAATAGAATTTAAAAAATGTATTTACTAAAAGTTGGCACAATGAAAAATTTCCTGCAACTACCAGTTTTGATGACTATTAGTTTAAATTCTTCACACAATTTGTAGTTCCAGTACATTTTATTGGCTGAAAAAACCCTGGTTATTAATGCAGTACATATATTTACGTGTATATATTTATATATAAGATTTATTTAGGTACATTTTATTTAGTCAGTGGTTTTCCTACTTGATGACAATGATTATTGCCCTACAGTTTTGGGAGGAACGACAGTTCATAAATCAGTTTGAGTTTTAAATGAGAAACAAAGGCCATACAAGCAGCACTGTTTTGTATGGAAGCTGTTCTTATATTTCAACTGTGTGCTTCAGACACTTTTACATCAAACATTACAAAAGTAGAAATGGTCCTGCTATGCAAATGTTATTGAATGTACTATTGCACAGTGATGTCTAGACAAGCAGATGTTTATCAGTATAATTCTAAATGATAGTACTGGGAGAGCCATGTCTATAAAGACCTTGTTTTAGTGGTGCAGGATAATTTGCCATGTTTGTGTTTTAAGCGTCTGCTTTTTAAAACATACAAACCAACATAAGAAGCAAAATTAACAACCTCTATATTTTCAAATGCAGCAGGCTAACATTTCCTAAGGATCTAGGAAATAAAGTGACTCAAGAGACTGTTAAAGCCTTGGGCAACTGCAACATCTCACTGTTAACTGTCAGCTGCCTAGCTGCCTGTTTTTTTTACTTCCCAGCAGCCTGGCACACTATGATCATATTCCCATAGCAATGGCTCGCCTAAGGGAATGTAAAGCTCTTGTTGCAGCTACAGACTAGAGAACATTCTGTTTATATTATTCCTACAAACTTTAGGGAAAATGGGACATGTATTCCAGTGTTATCTGTAGCATTTTGCAATGACATTACAGGCTGTACCAAACGGATAAGCACATGCCTGATGAATTAAGACATCTGTGTGGACCCGCTGTTCTACACTATACAGTACTCTTATCAAATTCTATTTGATAAGTATTTTATTTGGTTTTATAAATGTTTAACCAAATTATTAACTAAATTGTTAGTCTCTAGATTCCTTAACATAAAACAGTTATTTTTAAATATAATTACAGCTGAATTACACTCACCTTACCAGATACCCATTTAAACAACCCTTGGGGCTCAGAGGCAAGCCACCTCCACCAAAGGCAACTAAGTTCACCCCCAACACTTGTAGGGAAGTAGGTCAGGAGTCTACTCTGCTCCTGGTCCTACTAACCATTGGGAAAGGGAAAAAATGTCCTGCCCTTCTAGCCATGTCATGCAATGTCAATGCTTCCCTCCATTATCCTTTGTGTCTTTGGGCTTTCCTAACAACTATGTCTTAACTGTGCAGATTAGGGTGGGTGGCAGAGGTTCAATCTATAGCGATGGGCAAAATAATTTGTCAGTCATGGATGCCCGCCGAATGTCCGTGTTTGCTATTGGTGGATTTTTAAGCGAAACGGGCACAAAATTTCACACAGAAATATTTGCAGTGCGAAAAAAATAGTTGCCCGCGTAAAAAAAAAATTGTCACTAGCATAAAAAACTTGACGGGACGTCAAAAAAATTGTTGCGCTGGTCGTTTTTCTTTTACACATGCGTCAATTTTGTTTTAAACGCAACATTTTCCCTGTTTCGCAAATTTTTTGCCGTTACACGAATCTTTTGCAAGATTTGCACATTTTTCAGCAAAGCAAAACGGGATAGATTTGCTCATCATTATCAATCTACAATATATACAGTCAACATGGTTGAAAAAAGATGTACGTCCACCAAAAAACCCCATCTGAAGCCTCTCTAATTTGCTGCAGAGGGCAAACAATTCCTTTCTGACTCCAAGATGGCAATCGGACCAGTCCCTGGATCAACTAGTACTAAGAGCTATCTCCCATAACCCTGTATTCCCTCACTTGTACTGAGAGCTATCTCCCATAACCCTGTATTCCCTCACTTGTACTGAGAGCTATCTCCCATACCCCTGTATTCCCTCACTTGTACTGAGAGCTATCTCCCATAACCCTGTATTCCCTCACTTGTACTGAGAGCTATCTCCCATAACCCTGTATTCCCTCACTTGTACTGAGAGCTATCCCCCATACCCCTGTATTCCCTCACTTGTACTGAGAGCTATCTCCCCTACCCCTGTATTCCCTCACTTGTACTGAGAGCTATCTCCCATAACCCTGTATTCCCTCACTTGTACTGAGAGCTATCTCCCATAACCCTGTATTCCCTCACTTGTACTGAGAGCTATCTCCCATACCCCTGTATTCCCTCACTTGTACTGAGAGCTATCTCCCATAACCCTGTATTCCCTCACTTGTACTGAGAGCTATCTCCCATAACCCTGTATTCCCTCACTTGTACTGAGAGCTATCTCCCATAACCCTGTATTCCCTCACTTGTACTGAGAGCTATCTCCCATAACCCTGTATTCCCTCACTTGTACTGAGAGCTATCTCCCATAACCCTGTATTCCCTCACTTGTACTGAGAGCTATCTCCCATAACCCTGTATTCCCTCACTTGTACTGAGAGCTATCTCCCATAACCCTGTATTCCCTCACTTGTACTGAGAGCTATCTCCCATAACCCTGTATTCCCTCACTTGTACTGAGAGCTATCCCCCATACCCCTGTATTCCCTCACTTGCTAAAAATCAGTAAAAGGGAGAAAATTCCAAAACTTCACAGCTCTCGCAGTAAAAAATCCTTTCCGAATATTTAAACGGAACCTCCCTTTTTCTAAACGGAGTGGGTGCCCTCGTGTCCGTTGCAAGGACCTACTGGTAAATAAAACATTAGAGAGGTTAATATATGATCCCCTTATATATTTATACATACAGTAGTTATCATGTCACCTCTTAAGCGCCTCTTCTCCAGTGTAAACAAACCCAACTTGGTCAGTATTTCTTCATAACTGAGACTTTCCATACCTTTTACCAGCTTAGTTGCCCTTCTCTGGACCCTCTCTAACTCAATAATGTCCCGTTTGAGCACTGGAGACCAAAACTCAACAGCATATTCTAGATGGGGCCTTACCAGCGCTCTGTAAAGGGGAAGAATGACCCCCTCCTCTTGTGAATTTTAATGCCCCTTTTAATATCACTCAAAACCTTGTTTGCTTTTGCAGCTGCTGCCTGGCATTGCTTGCTACAGCCAAGTTTATTATCTACAAGGACTCCAAGGTCCTTCTCCATTATGGATTTGCCTAGTGCAGTGCCATTAAGTGGCTTGCATATTTTTACATCCCAGGTGCATGACGTTATATTTATCCACTTTAAATCTCATCTGCCACTTAGCCGCCCAGATTACCAGTTTGTCAAGATTCTGCTGCAAAGATGCCACATCCTGGGTAGAATTGACTGGGCTGCAGAATTTTGTGTCATCTGCAAACACTGATACATAACTTATAATACTTTCTCCTAAGTCATTTATAAACAAGTTAAACAAAAGTGGACTCAGTACAGAACCTTGAGGGACCCCACTGAGAACCTTACTACAAGTAGAGAATGTACCATTAACAGCCTGTGTACCCGATCCTGTAGCCAGTTTCCTATCCATGTGCAAATGACTTTACTAAGAGCAACAGACCTTAGTTTAGATAGCAGTCGTTTGTGGGGAACGGTATCAAATGCTTTGGCAAAATCCAAATAGATCACATCTACTGCATCCCCACTGTCCAGCTTCTTACTCACCTCATCAGCAATTAAATTGGTCTGACATGACATGGCCTTTATAAAGCCATGCTGATTACTGCTCATAATGCCATTCTCCACTACATAATTTTGTATGTGATCCCTTAACAAGCCTTCAAACAATTTGCCCACCACGGATGTCAAACAATATAGGAATGACATTAGCCTTCTTCTCCATAGGTACAATACCAGATGAAAGCAAGTCTGAGAATATCAGAAACAGAGGCCACTGTAATTCTGACCCTAGCTCTCTCAGTACCCGAGGGTGTATTCCATCTGGCCCAGGTGCCTTATTCACATTTATCTTGTGTAACCCTTTAAGCACCATACCCTGTGTCAGCCACTGCATAGTTGGAGCTGAGGAAACAGTGCAGCTATTGGGTGGGACTTGGCACGCTGGCTCCTCTACTGTATACACAGAAGAAAAGAACTGGTTAAGCACATCTGCCTTTTCTGTATCCGCTGTAACTATATTGTTACTATAAATTAATGTGGCCATGCCCTCAACCTGCATCTTTTTACTATTAATATACTTAAAAATCTTTTTGGGGTTAGTTTTGGCCTCTGCTGCAATGCTGTTTTATATCCATTAAACGCAGCTACTGTCCCCTCTGACTTATATTTCTTAAAAGCTTTCCTTTTTTTCGCTATTAACTTCTTTACCTCAGAGTTAAAGAATAAGTAAACTTTTTTTTTTCTATGAGTAAAATTACTCTAAACAGCTTTCAGAATTACCTACCTTTGTCCCAGCATTCTGTCTAACCTTGTTCCTCAGTGAGAAGGTATTCTTTTTCTTTGCAGAGTGAACACCCCCCCTCTTCCTGTTCAGTTCTCTCTTCAATTCGACAAGGTTGTCGGAGTTTTTTTTTTTTTTTATGAGAGACCGGAACAGGACGTGGGGGTGGGGATTCAATCTGCACAAGGAAGCAACGATAAAGAATACCTTCTGACTGAGGAAACAGGTCAGACAGAATGCTGGGACAAAGGTAAGTAATTCTGGGGGCTGTTTAGAGTAATTTTAGAAATAGAAAAAAAAAGGTTTATTTATTCTTTAAGCCACAGAGGGTGATTCTTAACACTTTTTCTTATTAATGATAATAAATTGAGAACAGTAATGATTTAATATCATTTTAAATGACAACCATTTCTGCTCTGTGTTTTTATCAGAAAACATAATGCCCCAATCTATGCCCTGAAGCGCTGCCCTTAAGGATCTAAAATTTGCCCCAGTGTAAATTTGTTTCCTGCACCAAACATCAAATGAAATAACATTATGGTCACTGTTACCCAGGGGTTCAACCACTTGCACATTTGCTATACGTTCTGGGTCATTAGAGAACACTAGATCCAGTATAGCATGGTTCCTGGTTGGTTCCTCAACAACCTGTGACATAAAGTTGCCATGCAGCAAGTTTATAAACTTGTTCCCATTTACTGTCCTGGCAGACTGGCTCTAATCAATATCAGGATAATTAAAATCCCTCATCATTGCATATTGGTAGCTAGGAAAGTAACATTTTTCCCTTACTTTTTAACCACGTTTCACTTTCATCACCTTTGTTACCCTCTCTTTGGTGCTTAAATCCTATCTTTACTTATCATTACTAAAACTTGCCTACAGATTCTCTACCATACACGATTTTCTACCAGTGATAGAAATCAGGAACCACCCTTTTACACACACTATCTGGATTTGGGTTGCAGACAGGTGGGTTAGAACCAGGTTGGTTCTAATATTCACAACTGACTTATCAATAGACCATAATCTTTGAATGATCAAATCAGTAACACAACCATGAAGCAAAATATTTAATACACACATTATAGAACACTGTTCAAAGATCTTCTAAAGAGGAAAAATACACGATAATAGGAAGAACTATAAAAAGCCAAACAACAATATTTAATCACACAGGAGTCTTCCTAAAATACTTTTACTTCCATCTTCAGTGAAATGGCCTTGCAATTCTCCACCTTAATTAAAAGACCAGTTTTGCAGTTCCCTGAAAGATATGTTGTGGCACATCACAGACAGAAAAATGTTTGCCAATCAGACCACTGATATTAAGTGCATACACCATAGAGATGACATTTTCTTTCATTCTGAATGTGTTTTCAATTGCTAAGTAGAAACAGAATTCAAACTTCAAAATCGTTAGCTATGAATCAATTTGCAGGTCAATTTTAGGCAGAAATAACAAAATCTACAGTTTTTGGTGATAATCTGCTAATTTTTCTGTGCTTTCAATAATTTATAGCAGGTGAACTGCATCAATGCAGAATGACTATTGATTTGTACAAATTGATTCTCTAATCCCTACTAATACCATCACACAAGTTAATCGTTTTCGTCTTGATTCTGAAAATATCAATCATTTTGCTTTAAAAGAGCCAGGAATACCCAGGATCTTGATTTCAATTGACACAAATAAATATAAAGTTACTATTTGTGCCTGAGTACAATGTGCAATGTTGAGAAAGGTAAAATACTGCTAGAAAAATGTGACCTTCATAAATTATGAAACATTGATAGCTGCCTTTGAGGCTGCATAGATAGCTGAATTTGAATGTTTGTCTTCTAAAAAATATCAGTTATGCTATGCTTTAAGGTTGTGTTTCTAGGCACCTTTATAAGACAGCTAATAGTGGTCCTTTTTATGCCCACTGTTTACATAATTATATTTTGGAATAAAAAAAACACAATCTCTTGGGAAACCTTACAAGTCCCAGCAGTACTCTAATGTTTCCCCCTTGTGAAACAACCCCCCCTCCCAATGTTAAAGAGACAGCTTAAACCCCTTTTGCCTACTAAGTGAAACAACCTTTAGATAATACTTTAGAACAGTACGCTAACATTAAAAGTATAGGCAGAATGCATTTTCAACACAAGCCCTATTTATTGTTCCAGATTAGGGTGGGTGACGGAGGTACAGTCTACAATATACAGTCTAGCTCATTGGGAGCTGAGAAAGTGAAGTTTTTCCTTAGCTTTCAACCTTATTGCACCTCTTGAGCCCCTTATTCTATGTCACTATTAGCATCTGTTGATCTTCTCCTAACATGTTTGTTCAAGTAAGAACTTGTAGCGTTACATTACCAGTCCACACTATTAAAATGTACTTTTGTACTTGTTCACACTGCCAGTAGAAATCATCACAGGGTGTTGGAAATAACATTATTCCTACAATTTTTCACAGTAATTTTTTCTTTTTTAAAAAAAGGATGGCTCCTACAACAAGAGATCTTACACATAGAGCAAAAGTGATTATGACCTACTTGAAGAAAAGCTATCACAGTCCCCTGAACATCATTAAAAATCTGTGGGTAGATCTTAAACATGCAAGATGACCCAAAATGTCAGAATTAGAAATGATCTGCAAGAAAGTGGGGGAAAAAAGAAAAATTTAAAGATTCTTAACTGTATAAAGAAAGGAATATACATGCTGTGATCAGTGCCAAAGGGGGTGTTATTAAATTCTGACTTACTAGAGTGGAAAAGTTTTTGCATATGGTACGATTTCTATGTTCCTATGTTTTCATGTCGATGGAATAAAACATTACTGTGAGTTCACTTGCAAACATGCTCTTTTTAAATCACTGATTCCTGCAGTAGTTGTTTACTACATTTAACTTTCAAAATTAACTAAATATTTAATTTGGCAAGTGGTCCCCAAACTTTTGAATTCAACTGGTTCAATATAAGATAGTGAAGCAAACTCTGATTGTGGGTTTTGAGCAGTAGCTCTGCTTATTATATTTAGTATCTGAAGAGGTGTTTTTTTGACAATTCTGCATAAAAAAAGGTAAAATCCAAAAGAGAAGACATCATCTGTTTTATTCTTTGTGGGCTTATAATAAGAAGTATTTCTTATCTCTGCTGTGCTGATTGAAGTGGGCAAAAGCATGACAAACTGCTAGCTTAATTAAACGTAATTCATCTAGTTTAGTGATCCCCTAGTAGATAATACAGTAGTTTAGGAATATATGCTGTAGTACAAGGCTAAAGTGTTACATTTCGGGAATATAGTCCATCCCAAGTGCTTGTTGTAATCCAGTTAACAATGTCATGCCAGATAATGTATCCACAGTGGATAACATTTGTTCTCCAATGAACTGACACAAAGTTCTACACCTAGCATGTGCAAAGACACACAACCAGAGTATTAACTTGTTTGGGAGCACTGATATGTACCATAATCCCATTTATCACTATTCAAAAACACTATACTAGTGTTTGATTTGTGTTCCTTTGCATACCTTTTAGTGAATCAAGAATACATATAACCTGTGGCTGTAACCATTTGGGAAACTAATTATCCTCAATGACCAAACATCTTCCCCTGTTTAGATTAAAATCGTACATTTTTTTGAGATTAAAACATTGGGCAAAAGATATGTTCAGCATAAGCCTTATTCATTCAACAAGGGGGGAACAAGGGGGCTAGAATATCCCTTTAAATTCCTTAAATGAGAATGAGTGAAAGTTTTCAATAAAAATGTATGACTAGATAATCTTTGAATATACTCAAGCCATACACCATCTCTGTAATAATACAATTTCAAAAATAATTGACTGAATTACATTCTTTGCTTAAATTGTCTTTTTCCTCTAAACATTCAGAACCAGTTATGTAGGCAATAACTGTAACCTGTTTCAAACTGCACTCAACACTATAATACATTTCTACGTACTGCATGAAGTGGGAAATGTAAAATTTGTATTTTTGTATTCAGTCAGGGAAGTACAATTTCATCTAAATCTTCCTCTTCTGTGGAATAATCTGAGTAGATGACATCCATTTACAGCACAACAGCAGTAACAATAGCTTTTATAGATTAAAAACACATTGGAAGAACAAGTTAAATAACTTTAGTTTCATGGCTTGCTATCATTTTTGCAATCTTTACATATTGGTCACTGATGGCTTAAAAGCTTGTTTAAATGCATTATGGCTATTTTGGAAACACCTAGTTTTGAGACTCAATTTAGAAGAAATATTCAGAAGAAATTAATTCATATGCATGTACTATGAAGTGTTTTTTTCTGTCACATTTTTGAATCATCACCAATGAATCTGCAGTGTTTGTAATAGAAAAAATATTGATGGGAACATAACAGATCATGTGCCTAGGCAACATGAATTTCATGGAACTGCACAATTTTCTAAAAGGTATTTCAGCCTAAAAAAAGCTGTGCTAACTGGAAGAGAAATGCATATTATACATAGTTTTGATTAATATTTCTTGGTAGGACTATACCCAAAATGCATTGCATCTGTCATTGTTATGCCTGCTCCCTGCCATTGCTAAGAAACATATGTAATGATGGGACACAGGGGCACTTCAAATTATAAAAAGTTTGTTGGAAAAGCAAAGTCAAGCTTGAATGCAGTCTGAATAATTGAAACCATTTTAAAAACAATTCAAGCAAAGTAGAAGAGTCCAGAAATTGACTGATGTCTTCCATTTTCACATAGGGGTGCTGCTGCCTCCATGGTTGATTAAACCAAAGACATTAAAGTTATTCACTCAGCACCAACTCAGTTTAAACACCCCAAAGTTTGTGCTACAAAAGGTCATTTTAGAAAGTTTGGCTTATTTAACTGGTTTGGTTGAGAATTTGTCCCTGAGGAAGTCATCACTTGATAAAACATGTTGGGCTTCTGGCCACTGGGCTGCGGGCTACTACATTGTACAGATAAACCAAGATATCCACTGAAATTTGTAAGTGCAATGAATCGTAATGCAATCATCATTACACTAGGGAGTGTACCCCTCTTCTATATTTGTACAGGTAACTCATGTAGCCAGTTGGCCATGCCCCTACCACAAAGTAAAGACTTACTGGATGACTTTAAATATTCTTGTTTATGCTTTTCTCTGACCATAATGTAAAGTTCCAAAAATTCCAATTTTTTTGTTTAATTCCTGTATAAAGCCACCCAGCCATGTACCATTTTAGGGTCTGTGTTAGCCTTGACATTCCCTTTAGACTTTAAAATTCAGATCTGCGCCAGGGTTGCTTTCAGTTCCTTTAAAAACCAGGTTCCTATCAAATATACATGCTAATTATTGGGAAACATCCTCCTTCCACCCTAAGTTGTGCCGGGTTTGTTAGCAGTAACCCATTATGCAGCTTAAGAAATAACATAAACCATCATTTTTTGATGATTAAAACTACAGACAAAAAGTATGTTTGACACACGTTCTATCCATTGAACTCATGTTGAGCAAGTGAGTATATGGCCTGGTATAAAGACCTGAATGAGACGTAAGTGAGCAGGATATATGTACCCTTAAAAAGCCGCACTTTTTTGTGGCCATTGAAGTTCAGGTGTATTTTTGTTGTGAAACCTCTCACAACAATTGCGCACTAATCTGAAAAAAGTAAGGACTGGTGTATGATCTCCTACTGTTCGATGTGGCATCTTATATAACTTATTTGTAAGGCAGCTTATGCTTAAGAAGTAATACTTGCATATAAATGAGTATATGTGTGAAGTATTTGGTCAACAAGTTGCAATTTAAATCAAAGGATAAAATATGTATTTCAACATCAATGTGTATGAGTAAATCTTACAGCTTCAGATAGATGGGAAAGGGACTGAAAGTCTAATTTGAAAAGCTGAAGGTTTAAAAAATGTATGGTTTACTTCTATAAACTTTGGCAAGTTGAAACATTTGAGGAGGTTACTGAATAGAAACTCTTTAATTTAACCCAGAGAGTATTCTAAGTTTTTATTTTTGCTCTAAACATTATAAGTTCAAGCAAAAGTCAAACAATAGTGGGAAAAAGAAAGAAAACCAGTACCAAAGAAAATGCCAGGTTATCCAGTTGGTGTTGGCCAATCCTTAAAAGAGAGCTAAACCCTTACAATGAATATAGTTAAAAATGCCATATTTTCTATACTGTACTTACTGCATCAGCCTAAAGTTTTAGCATCTCAATAGCAGTAGTGATCCAAGTCTTTACAGTTGTCACAGGAACTTCCCATCTTGGAAAGTGTCAGTGACTCTCACATGCTCAGTGTGCTCTGGGCAGCTGCTGAGAAGCTAAGCTTAGGGGTTGTTGCAAATTAGGCTGGCCTGTCATATAAGCTGATGCTACATGGCTAATTATTACATTCAGATGCTAATTGCACTGGTTTCAGAGCTGCAATGTAGTAATTATCTGTATTAATTACTAATCAGCCTAATATTGTAACATTTATATTACATATATACAGTATATTGTGTGTCGGTCCCTAAGCTCAGTAACTGACGGCAGCACAGAGCATATGCAAGGAATCAAGGTACTAGGGGATTTTCAGAGGCACAGATCTATACAGCTAAAGGGCTGTGGTTGGCTTGGGCTAGTAGAGAAAACGTAAACATAATGTATAACATTTATAGCCTACTACTTTAGTTAAGCTTTAGTTTTCCTTTAGGTAAAATGTCCCATTTTTGGGCAAGTTCTAGTAACATGTTTATCTTTGATTCTCTATTATATCTGGATAGGCTTCTTGGCATAGTAGAATAACTGAGGCACTACGTTTGCCCAGGAGCAGTAGCCCATAGAAACCACTAAGATGTTTGCTTTTAAACAGGTGACCAGTAAATTTGACCTGCTGATTGTTTACTATGGGTTATAGCTTCTGGGTAAGCTTAGTGCCTTTTTTTTACATAATCAGTTATTCTACTATGCTAAGAAGCCCATTACATAACCCCCTAAGAGCACATGTACATCTGCAAATCAAGTGAGCAAAATGCTATTTCGAGCACAATCGCTATGTTTTTTTTTTTATTTACAATGCAGCATTTTTTTCCAGAATTCTGGCATCATTGAAGTTGCAAAAAAGTGATGCTCCTAAAGCAATACTGTAATTGCGTTCGATTCTACGAAACCACCACACTGTGTCTTTGTCGCAAATCAGCACAGTTGCACTAAATATTTTTAAATAATTATGTGAAAATTCACCGCGGAAAAATTCGTCAAAAAAAAAAAACAAATTTGCCGCAGTCAAAAACGGGTGCAGACGACAAAAAACAAGATGAAGGCAACAAAAAAAAAAGATGCAGGCAACAAAAAAGTTGCACGACAAATGCGTTTTTGCGGATTTTTCACCACTTCTCAAATTTTCTTGTCGTTTTGTGAATTTTATGATGAAGCGAAGCGGGACAGATTCGCTCATCACTATTTTTGAAGTCTGCCTGGCATCCTTTGCAGTGTTTGCTGTGCAAGTGACATGTGGACCTTATTCTTGCACTGGAACTCAACTGTGACAATTGACATGCATTAATAGGCATAGCAGCATTCAATTTGCAATGAAGAGCAGGAGGGAATGAGCAGCACTAAGCATAACTATACAGGGATACAAGGCACACTTTTAATGTAAGTACTTTTAATGAAAGTGGTTTCACGACACCTGAGTGTGGGGTAAGTGCAGGAACCACAGCTGCACTTTCAGATGAACATAAACTGTTTTCAAACTGAAATAGTCAGTAAATCCAAGGCATTTATTATACAAGTAAGCATAAGCTTTTTTGGTAGAAAGAAAGTACAATGAGCAAGCCATAGGTGAATAATGGCACCGTATGTGCAAAACAATATAACGTATAGTAATATAATATTTAGTTTTTTAGTCAAAATCTGGTACAAATGAATCTCAGCCTTGTAAATATTGACATTAAGTCATAATGCCCAGTTTCCTAACCTTAACCTTCCCCTCCATTTTAATTGAGAAATAAGAATAGGAAGAATCAAAATAGCAGATCAGCAATGAGTTATATTGATTGATTAATGATGTTCATTCTGCCCATACATAAATCTTACTATTATTAATTTGAAGAACCAAAATCATTCATGAATTGTGCTAGAATTTGGCTATGTGTTATATGTAGCTGGGGGAAAAAAAGATGTCATTATTAACCAACCCTTGCACTCCATATCAACCAATGGAATCAAAGCCTACCCCAGCCCTTGAACTATGTAACTAAGGAGCTGTATGGCTGCAGTGTTTGGAAGAAATCAGCAACATGGGAGCCTTTTTTCCAGAGGGAAAAATAGACTTCCACAATGCAATTTACCTTCCCATCATTTTGGTAAAATTTTGCAGATTTTTACAAAATTTTCTGTGAAGAGAAATACCACAAGTCGGGGAACTAGCGATGTTATCACTTAACACAGGAATTGGAGCAACCTGGAAAAGGTCACAGCTCCCTACATATAAGAGCTACAAGGGTTGTGAGAGTACCTAGGAACCATTTCCCCAAAATATATTCATCTCTCCAATTATAAATCTATCACAGAAGAATATATAAAAGTGTATGAAAGGATATATCTCATTAAGGTACACAGAGATATAGAAATATGGGTGGATAGGGAGGGTTGGAATTAAGAACCTGGCTGCTGGGGTCATAGGTAATTGCAGTAAGGAGGGACCCAATTTTACTATACTAAAATACAAAATGTTAATTAAATGAGAAGAATCATTTTTATACTGTATATATTATCTGTGAAAGTAATACACATTTTGAAATGAAATAATAAATATACATACACACACACACACGCGTGTATAAACACATTGATATGTATTTCAAGGCTTGTCATGAATCAGAACAGTTTGAATGTTATTATTTTACCAGTACTGCAACAGTAATGGTAGCATTTTTAGTGTACTTTGGGTAATGTAAAGCATATATATATATGGTTTTAAAATCATGACTAGATGACTATCATTACTATGCAGAATTTACATTGTATTGACCTCTTGTAAAGGTCCTTGGGACTGTATTAGTAGGATTACCTCTCCCTCCCCTATTTGTCCTTTGTTAAAGGTGAGCTCTGGCCAGTCTATTGAAGTATACATAATCCGTGAGGCATGAAGTGATTAGTTATAAGCATAAAACTGCTTTAGAATGTACTGGTTTCTAAGAAGGCATTCAACATGACCTGATTTTTAATCAATCATTAAGCATGAACATTTTTATATTGCCTTGGTTTACAAGGGATGAGAAGGCAAACATCTGTCTCTTATGCTCAGAGATCAAACAGAGAACAATACAGGGAGTAAAAGTCAATTCTCACTGGTGATAACCATGACATTTTATTCTTCTCAAATAAAACCCTTGTGAAATCATCATCTGTGCAATGCTCATTAATATTTAGTTCAGGTGGATTATGCGTGGTTGCTTGAAAATCAGTGCAGTCTGCAATATTCATTAAGACTATAGCAATTACTCATTTGAAATAACGAATGGCGGTTAAACATGCATCTGGTTTGAAAGCATTGAAATTCCAGCCCTAGAATACAACAGTACTGGAGAGTTTTAGAATGAAAGCATATAGTAAATTGTTGTATTTGTAAGGAAGATCACAATCTATTGTAAAAGTTGCTTGGTCTTCCATTTTTTTTAAGGAATCATTCTGACCAGATTGTCAATCAGATCAGACTGCACTGAACTTAGGGGCACTAACTTCTATTGACATTCAAACTTAAATTTGGTATGTAGGCGAATGACACAAAAGCTGAGGCATACTGCAAAGAAACAAACAAAGAAATAAATAAAGATTTTTACAATTTGCCTAGACCAGCTTCCTTGACTTCTACGTAACCTCACAGTATAATAAGTGGTAACTGTTTATGGCATCTTAGAGAAGCCGCTTTGCTATCAATCCAGACTGGCTTAAGACCACCTTAGGCGTCCCCTGAAAGACAACCTTAAGGCAAGTGAGATATATTGGATATTTTATATACAAATATATTAAGTAATACATATACATAAACCATTCCTTGCATAGGCAAAAGACATGCAGAACAAGAGATGACATGGCTTAATCCCCCCATCTCTGCCCTGCAGTTTAGTAGTTAGCAGGCCATGATGTAAATGCTGTTTATGCAGAACTTGTTTGGGTGGACTAGATTTGGCCAATGGGATTCTCTGAGTGAGTTACCATTAACCTATAGGATTTTGTGCAGCTCATGTCATTTGTAATTGTTATAGAAGCTGTTACTTGTATAGCCACATTTGAAGTCTTCGTGTTAAACTATCTTATTTCTGAGTCTTGTTATATAAGATACAGTTCTGGTAGGAAAAATTACCAACAGAGACAAACAGCAGATTGCAAATGATATTAAGATAATACTCTGCGTAACATACAGTATTAAAACATGTGTAAGTTACCTCTGCATTTAGACAGAGCTGAGAATTTAGCACAAACATATAATGCTCCAACAGCTACAAAAAATAATAATCCAGCAAGTCTTTATTGTTGGCATAACTGTGAAGCATACAGCTGTACATACAGGAAATGAGTTTGTAGTCAGTCTAAAGGTTACCATTGCCTGCCCTTTTCTGCCTGTGTCGCCTGCATTTCCCAGGGTTACCAAACAGCGAGTGAGCAAGAGGGAGACGGAAGGAGCATGAATACAGGATGAAAGAACATTGGATTACATTTATGTGAAAATTGATCTTGATTAGCTTTCAAGTGGTCAGAAATTTCACTGCAATGTATTCTGTCATATGCTCTATTTGACACTTGAAATGATTTATGCCGTTGATGAGAAAAACACAGAAACAATAGATGTAACAACAGTCTTGGAACTCTACTTTACTACAGATTATATTAGACATGTCATTTAAAGAATGTGTTCTCTTGGGTGGTCGAAATTTATATGACCGAGGAAAGCATTATGTAGTAGAATAGAACAGGAGAATAACAGCGGCACTGTTTTGAAATGACCAGATCTTGTATATTTCAAATTTGGCAGCATAGGAAGAAAGGGATATAACACATATTACATGACAAAAGTAAAGAATGATTGATGTTCTACACACAGCCACATTGGAAATCAAAACATATAGAACATATTGTGAACCTAATATATACATTATAAGGCCAAAAATACATGAGCAATAATAATCATAAATCGGGACTAACTGAAAAACTAGCAACCAAAGGAATAAGTGGGATTGCTAAGAAATAGCAAGGAATAAGTAGCACCTGGTGGCTGAAGTCGATAAGGCATTGCAGACCTTCAGCAGGTCCCTTGTCATGGTAAACAGCATAGACATTCTCATTTCAAGCTCCTAATTATGTGAAATGCCGAGCCTGAGTTGTCCTTTAGATATGATGAGTTTAGAGCCCCACATTTTAAGACTGTCTTTTTTTATATTATAGGCTTTATGCTACAAAGCCAATAAAAGGAGCATATGTCATTTCAGTACGTACCCCTAGTTGACACTGCATTTCTGAATCTATCATTTTATTTCCTTTCATTTAAGTTGGCAGCCAGATCCTAGTTTTGTTTTATTCTTACTACCAACTAATCCTTCCCACCTGGAATCAGCTGAATTTGGTTAAAGAGAGATCATTAGCTATGTTTATTCTAACAAACTCTACATCTGTGCTTTTGTGTCTGAGGTTAGAAAGAAGGATTTTCCACTGCTGGGGATTCCTTTTCTAAATAAATAGCTTCTCACACAGTTGTTTAGGATATTCAAGGATGCACACAATATTAAGTACAAGATTATGTTTCATTTTTTTTAATGTACTGTTTTGTGGTTTTTAAATGAATATGAGGGTATGGGGTCTGTTATATGGAAACCCATTATCCAGAAAGCTCCAAATTATAGGAAGGCCATCTCCCATAGACTCCATTATAAGCAAATAATTTCAGTTTTTAAAAATGATTTTTTTCTTTTTCTCTGTATTAAAACAGTACCTTGTACTTGATCCCAACAAAGAAATAATGAAACTTTATTGGAGGCAAAAAAAATCCTACTAAATCCTAAAATCCTATTAAACAGTCCTTAATTAATATTTAATGATTTTTTAGTAAACAAGGTATGGTAATCCAAATTACAGAAAGATCCCTTATCCAGAAAACCCCAGGTTCTGAGCATTATGAATAATAGATTCCATGGCTGTACTATACATTGGAATTGTGATAAATCTATGTGTATATTGCTCATTTGAGAACTGTCCACAAGATCCATTGTGCCTTTTAAAAAGCCCATATATTATTAGTGTATCAATAATAACAACTATAATTAAGACTTTGTTTTTGTAATGATGTCACCCAGTATGCAGACAGTTTAGGCAAGTTATAGCATATCAGGGGCACTTTAGTATAAAATGTTTGTGCCCTGCCAGTGAGAAAGTATTAAAGCCTCTCCATCTCTCGTCCAGGGCAAATCTGACCTTCAGTCACTTAGTCAGGATTTCATGGTCAAATGTATCAGAAAGATGCAGAGAGGTCAAGCAGTAATTATAATGCACAGTCTCTTTTATCTTATGCCATAAGTGTGTCAGTCACCACATTTGTCAAGGCTTTTTCTTTGCCGTCATAATGTGAATCAAGATTGGAGTGAGTAATAAATGTCACATGCTGAGAGGTAGCCTTCCAGTTTTATTTAAACTGCTTTCTCAATAAACTTTCTAAGAAATGAAAGGTTTAAACTCACTTTGATTGCCAGTACAGTCAGAGTCCAGTAAAAGCTTTTTAGAGTTGCCTTTATAGGTGCTTTTTCTTAAAGTGACAGTGTACCCCCGTATCAACAAGAGTAGGACATGTACTGAACATAACTTTTGCCTATTTTGCTAATCAGAAAGAAATATAATGGGTTTTACTATTTTTTGAGGTAAATAGGGCAAACAGGGAAAACTAAAGCTGAGTCAGAAGTCCATTATGCAGTGGGGTTATTAATACAATTAAAACAAATCCCAAATATATATATATATATATATATATATATATATATATATATATATATATATATATATATATATATATATATATATAATGAATATTGCCTGCACCTATTATGTGAGTCTCCTGGCTGGCAGAATGAAGATACATTTATACAGCACTGCCAGTGCAGATAGCTATATTAAAAATTATTGTTTTTTTTGTTTTTTTATTAAACGAAATTGCAAATATAATGTAAATGGCTATGCTTATTATGAATATTATAATATCTCCTTACTAATCATCATTCATTTTTACTACTTATGTTTTAACATATTCCCTTCATTGTCATGTTTTTCCGTACATATTTTGTATACGTTTGGCAATGTTAAAGGGTAACTCCACCCAATCACAAGTTAAGCTTTTTGGAAAGTAAACATAATTTCAAGCAACTTTGCAATATACTATACATCAGTTAACAAATATGCAGCCTTTTAACAACTTTAAATGTAATAACATAGTTTGGAACAGCTACCTAAGCCTTGCTATTTGTTCTGCTGCTGATCTGGATGACTAGTTTGACTCAAAAAAAAATGTAAAATTAGTTGACTGTCTTCAGCCTGCCTTTAGCCTGCATCCTCCAAATCCCACAATTCCCTGGACGTGTGATGACAATAAAGAAAGGAACATCACAGTGCAATGCATTTTGGGTTATGCAGTTTCTGCTTGCTGTCTGTAAGCTGTGGAGAAGTTGTTACAATTTGTAACATTAGTGTTTTAGTCCTTACTCCCCTGCCAGGATTTCAAATGATGCAGAAAGAGAACTTTTTTACAGCTGGATTATTTTTTTGAAGGAACAGATTACAGTGATAGGTATATTAGGGGTTTATGTGTTTTATTGGGCTGTTTACTAAATTCTGTTTCAGAAGCCAGACTTCCCTTTAAGAGTAATGGCAAATGGAAAGATTTATCAGTTAAATCTTGGCTATCGCCGGGTGACTAATCGCCCTAAAATGCTTTCCCACCGGCAATGAAGTGAGTATCTGGCTGGAAAGCATACACAAAGTGCTGCATAAGTTTTGCCACTGGTGATTCACTTTATCCCCAGTGGGAAAGAATTCTAGGGAGATTTGTTGCCCACGGTGCTTTCATAAAAAATTCTCTAAAACTGCTAGAATACAATCTTAGCTTCTGGTGTAAGTTGCAGTAGCTACTGACATCCTGGGTAGCAAGGAGCCAAAGTGCAACATATCTAAAGGATGTACGTAAAGAAATTATAGTGAGGACAAAACATTCTAATTTATAATGATAGTTAATTCACTTAACTGTATTTACTAATTGATTGTGTACATTCATAGAATTATATAATTGTTTCATTGTGTTCTTTTATTCTTGTTTGACAAGTCAAGCTTCCCCAAAGTCTCATGTGCCTTGTTCTTCACATTAGATCTGAGTGATATATACACTGTTTTATACAGCTGCTATACACGAGAACAAGACCACTGATGCATTCTGTTTAGCTGACATAGCAACTGAATAATTTAGAGAGCATGGGTAAGTTTTTGTGTTTCATAGATGGCTGCTTAAATCTATGTATAAATAATCACAAGAGCACATGGATGGATATGTTCAACATATTCCAAATTCTGACATTTCTGCAAGATTTCAAGAGAAAAAATTGCGCAAAGCAGAATTCTGTCCTGAAATGCATTTTATTGAAGCTGAATCCAGTTTTCTTCTGAGTAACATAATGGTGCAGTAGGTCACAATCCTTGACCAGATACAGCCATTAGCCTCAATGACAATATATTATGTAACAAATGAAATATATTGTGCTGTTCCTGTTCTTCATTTCTCACTGCAATGAAAGTTTCTGCCATCCCTAAAAAATTGAAAGACTCACAGGTTTTGAAGGTAATGAAAAAATGATGGACATGACATTTTCATCTTAAGAAAGATTTGTAAAGTCTTAAATATAAGAGGCTTGTGTAGGGATCTTTTTACCATTTCGCCTTTCTTTATAGTAATATAAAGACTACAGCAGCAATGATGGCTGGATTATGACTTCTCTGCCCTACCCTGGCCCATATTTTTCAACCGTATAGGCTAACCTTTGGCAATAGACCAGAAATGGGGCATTCTAAGCTCTTTACTGTCTTGCAAAAAGCTGCATATAAATCAATAAAATAAAACTAGCAAAATGTAAGTCTTCTGTAGTTGATTAAATACCAAGATCTCACTTTAATATCTACTGTATTTTACAAGCACAATGGCATTTTCTACAGTTTTTTGGATAACCATAAACTGTTTTCTAAACATAAGTCTTAGGGGCTGATTTACTAACCCACGAATCCGACCCGAATTGGAAAAGTTCCGACTTGAAAACGAATATTTTGCGACTTTTTCGTATGTTTTGCGATTTTTTCGGATTCTGTACGAATTTTTCGGATCCAATACGATTTTTGCGTAAAAACGCGAGTTTTTCGTATCCATTACGAAAGTTGCGTAAAAAGTTGCGCATTTTGCGTAGCGTTAAAACTTACGCGAAAAGTTGCGCATTTTTCGCGTAAGTTTTAACGCTACGCAAAATGCGCAACTTTTTACGCAACTTTCGTAATGGATAGGAAAACTCGCGTTTTTACGCAAAAATCGTATTGGATCCGAAAAATTCGTACAGAATCCGAAAAAATCGCAAAACATACGAAAAAATCGCAAAGTACCGATCATTACGAAAAAAACGCAATCGGACTCCATTCGACCCGTTCGTGGGTAAGTAAATCAGCCCCTTAGTTTAATGCTGACAATGGTATTTAAGTGGACCCACTCCAGTGGACCTTAATTCAGTAGGTCTTTAAATTAACTAAGGTTTTCTGAGAAAAGTTAAATGTTTTTCATGTATGTGTTTTTTGGCAGTTTGGCATTTGAGATAATTTGAGTATTTTCTCGAAAAATTTTAGTTTTTTTTTTAAAAACACAAACATTTGAGAATTATAAAATTTTATGTGACTTTTTTTGACTGACAAAAAGTACGTCAGATTTAAGCTGGTGAGAACCATTGAGTCCTATGGAGGCTAAGAATAGTAGAGTAATAGAATAGTCAGAGACAGCCTGTCATTGACACATTTTCAAGGGGAAGTTATTCCCATCATTGTTTTCTGTTTCACCCAGTTTCAAGGGGAAATTAATCCCATCATTGTTTTCCATTTCACCCAGTTTCAAGGGGATATTAATCCCATAATTGTTTTTTATTTCACCCAGTTCCAAGGTGAAACCTAAACACATTAATGTTTTCCAAGAATGAGCGCCAATGCTCTTAAAATGGCTGCTGGAGCAATTCCTGTTTGAGAAAAATAAAGAGGATCATGGAAAAATTTTTGATTTTCAAAACATAAACTTAATAACAGCATTATTGTGACATTTTATGAATACAACAATGATAGAGTTTAATTCAGATTTATACCATAGTTTATAGAACTTTGAAGGCCAGAAAATTTTTTTTAGTAAATCAGCCCCTTTATGTATAAGAAGTTCCTGTAAAATATCAAAGGAAGAGGTTCAGAAGATACCTGAATTCTGGGCGAAAAACCCTTTAAAACTGTCACAGAATAATTTTTAAAGAGACATTGTTCTAGCCACAGTTTAAGAGACAAGCTGAAAATAATAGATCAACAAAGAAATATACATTTTTCTAAAATAAATATTTTTTTCATAGAAGCTCTTTTTCTGCCAAAATGTAGTCTAATAATAATAAAGCTGACATATCCACTTTGGTGCACTTTTTAGGTGAGAGTGAAAAAGCATATCATTTTTAACTTGGGTTATTAATGGAAATCATGCTCTCCTAAGCATGGAATATACTACTGTGTAAAACTGATGATGCCTTTTTTATACATGAAATGCTGATAGATCACCCCTTGGATAGAAGTTCTTCCCCATTTCCTCTTCCTAATATGACTTTAAGCTGGTCCCATACAGGCTATGTTTTACAGTTAAGAGACCAAACTATGTGATTTTTTATCCATGTATAAACCCGCACTGGACCAACCAATTCCTCCCATCCTCTTGAGCATGTATCTAGGTATCTATCTTCATTGTGGGATCTTCCCTGCATTTAAAACAGATATGGAAAGATATGCTATGAAAAGCATTTTTATTTTTCAAGAATAATCTCGACCTAGGTTATGTTCCAGTTCTGTCCTTATACATAGCACCAAGTCAAACAACCGACAACACTTAAACATGCCATTTATAAGTGTATTCATGAAATACACAATTGTAATCCTTTCTAAGTTAGCTTGAAAAAGGAATTCTTTTGAAAATTATAATTCCCCCTATCAGATGCTAGGGCCTATAGTGGTTAGAATCGATGACAGTGTGCAAATCCCCTTAAATTTAAACTAAGAGATACTGAGATACTCTCATGTAAGGTTCTGCAATGAATGTCCAGTGTACCAAGTAAATAGTGGCTTATTTTTGTTCATCAGTAAATCATTTCATGTGTACATTGCAAACTTAAAGGGGATGTAAAGTCAAAATCTTAACTCCGTTTTTATATAGCCTTATACTGTATATAGCCTTGTTCTAAAAAATCAGATGGCAAAGCAGTTAAACTCCTGTGCTTTTTTTTCAAGTCTGGTATAGGACAGTCCATGCTTTTGTTTTTTTTTCAAGTCTGGTACAGAGCAGTCCCCTGCTTATTTCACATCGAGACAGCCTCTGGCCCTGTAGGTTTCCAGGAGCTGTGATCAGAACTCATTTCAGGGAAATAACATAAGATGCAAAAAAAGAAAGATTTCTAATTAAAAACCTGTAGAGAATTATTAATGGGTTTATATTGCAACTGTATCTCATTTGGTCTAAATAACACAAGGATTATGATTTTTGACTTTACATCCCCATTAACTTCCACATAATGCATATCTAATTCCTGTTTGAAAGTGGCAATATTTTTGGCACAAATATAAACAAAAATAATGAAAAAAGTAATAAAAACAAAAATTTTTATTACATTCATGCCATTGCGAAACCTTTTTCAGTTAATTACTTTTATTCCAATTCCCAGATAAAAAGCTGCACAACCTGTGGGATTTTTTTAATGTAAATGACATAGAACTTATTGAAGTAGAAAGATCTATGTCTTTTAAGTTTAATCCCATAATTTATATTTAGAACTTACTTTGAAAACAGAGTAGGCAATGGCAAACTTTTAAGATATTTTGTATGCTTTGTTGACTTTAAAATGGCAACCAGGCTACACGTGCTACATTATGGGGCTGATTTACTAATCCATGAATCCGAATCCAAATGGGAAAAATTCAGATTGGAAACGAACATTTTGCGACTTTTTCGTATTATTTGCGATTTTTTTCGTCACCGTTACTTTTTCGTAAATTGTCGCAACTTTTTCGTAGCCATTACGACTTGCATGAAAAGTCGCAACTTTTTCGTAGCCGTTACGATTTGCTTGTATATTGTCGCAACTTTTTCGTATTGAGCGTTCGTAAACGGCGGGCAAAACTTTCAGACTTTGCATGATTTTGGAAGCCTCCCATAGGACTCAATGGCACTCTGCCCTAGGAAAGTCACGATACTGAAGCTTGAATGAATCCGAAACTTTCGTACTCGCCGCGACGGCTACGAAAAAGTTGCGACAATTTGCGCAAGTCGTAACGCTACAAAAAAGTTGCGACAATTTGCGAAAAAGCCGTAATGGCTACGAAAAAGTCGCGACAATTTATGAAAAAATCCCAATGTACCGATCATTACGAAAAAAACACATTCGGACGCATTTCGGACGTCCGTGGATTAGTAAATGTGCCCCTATGTATTACTGATTTTCTGTACTTTCTGATTTGACATTCAACCTTTCTATATTGTTTTTAAAACAGGTCAATATTTTTCTGGTCCTAGACATATCAGTCTGAGCATTGATGGTAGCTATAGGCAGATTAATGAGAAAACCAAATGACAAATACTATCAAGGAATGCACATGATCTGTTGGATATGCTATTTGTGATCTAAAACAACCAATGGTATGATAAATTATTTTATGGATTATGTTATCTGCAAAGCTAAAAATGATCATTAATGTTAACTGTCACTTATCATACATTTAGTTATTAGCTGCTCATATACAGAAATCTGTAAAAAAAAAAAAATTGATAGCAAAACTAAATGTCCACGTTGCATCTTGCTTTAGCCATAAACCATATAAGTATATCAAACCACGTCTTTCCAACAAACTATACACAAGAGAAAGATAAAAGTACAGATATGGGATATTTTATCCGGATACCCGTCATCCAGAAAGTTCGGAATTATGGAAAGGCCATCTTCCATAGACTCCATTATTAACAAATAACTCTAATTTTTGAAAATGATTTCCTTTTTCTCTGTAATAATAAAACAGTACCTTGTACTTGATCCCAACTAAGATATAATTAATCCTTATTGGAGACAAAACAAGCCTATTGGGTTTATTCAGTATATAAATGATTTTTAGCAGACTTGAGTTATGGAGATCCAAATTATGGAAAGATCCATTATCTGGAAAACCCCAGGTCCTGAGCATTCTGGATAACAGATCCCATACCTGTACAATCCTGTGGTTACACACACATCTTAGAAAAGCATTATATAGTCTGTGATGATTCTGCCCCACCCATTAGTAGCATTGGAACTTTAGCAAACAACTATTACTCATGTGTCCTTAAGTTTTTGTGAAGAAATGCTACCTCTACTGTGACAAAACAAGTGCTCCTTAGAAACTGACAGTGTACTCCAATTGACAATAACTTGGCACAGAACAATGTCTTGTGCTTATCTTAAAGTGATACTGACACCAAAAAATTTCTTTTAAAAATATGAACCTACTTCCAAACCTACCTATAGGTCATGTTGACTGTTTTTTCCTAAAAGTCCTGTTTCTCTACATAAATCTTACTGAAGATCCTAAACCCGACTGTCTGGCAGCCAGACTGTAGCTTCTCAATCTGTCAAAAGGACTACGTCTTAAACTGGGAGGATTCAGTTTTTTTTTTTTTTTTCTATTCAAGGAAAAAAAAATTGAATTGGCTGTCAGTATCACTTTAATAAACTACAGATAACTGGTCTGCACCTTGAGATGTACCTAATACAAAAATAATAATATTAATAATATAAAAAATCTTATCAGTAGAAAAAATGATGGCAGAAGTGCTGCAGATTTTTATGTCTAACCATTTATTCTCATTTCAACTAATACCCAGGGCAAAATAAAGCATGTTACCAAAAAGAGCAACTTCCAAACAATTACTTTCACACACTGCTTCACTTATGGCTCCTTAAGCTCCAGTGCCTTCCACAAGTAAAATAGTCTTCCCTGGTACAGCCTTTTGATTAACTCAGATCTCAGGTTTGTTCTAGCTCTAGGCATGTATCATTCAATTTCCAGATAGCATTATAACATTTTGTAGGGGATCAGAGAACCCTGTCCCCTGTTTCTCAGTCTGTGATCTCATCCAACCTAGCTACAGCCTGGGGAGGGATGCGGTTGGCTGGCTGCCCCAGTGCACGTCTGGGAGAGGTGTGCCTAAGCTTTGGAGCCAAAAATCTAGGGGTGGGCCCAGCAGTTTATAAAGGGAGCCCCTGCTGTTGTTTGCCAGTGCAGAGAGAGAGCGCTAGAGTGAGCAGCCAGTACAAACTGTTGTGAGTTCAGACTAAAAGGAATAAAAGTCTGCTGGGCTGCCAGGGTGTATAAAGTCCTCTGTGGAACTCTCTGTGTGTGTCCCCTGGAGTGAACAGGTATTGCCCGTTTGCCTGCTACATGGGAGCAGCCACCTTTTCAACAGGGAAGGTACTCTGGGGCAGGTAGCGCTACCTGGGGGGACTAAAGAGCTCTTGGGGAAGGGAATGAACTGAATTAAGGGTTGGGGTCTATCCGGATTCAAGTTGGGGCTGGCAAAGTACAGAGACTGTGCCAGCAGTGGATAGACTGCACAAGTTCCTCAGGACAGGATTATCAGTCATCCCTAAAGCTGTTCTACTTTCTATTTCAAAAGTTATATAAAGTTTAATATTGCTGCAAACCATGTGATTATTTCCTAGTGGAAATACCCTAGAGGTGTGTTCCTCAGTGTCCACTAGGTGGAGGCACTGCTCTGTTCCCAGTTCCCAGTATCAATATTACTCTGAGAACACACATCTCCTGTAAATACAGCCCAATATTAAGTGAATGTGCCAAGAAAAGGTTACAATTTATTGCAGGTTTGCTGAGTGATTATGGCTCTGAGAATTCCTTATTTATAGTTTTAGTGTTTTCAGCATCTTATTAGTTCATACTGTATGTGCCTCACCTGTAGCCCTCCAGCTGTTGTGAAACTACAACTTCAAGCATATCCTGATGGACTCCCAAGGTAAGCTGTTGTAGCTTTATTTGTATGTGCTAGACAAACAGATATTACCTTCTATGGTGTTACTGGCCCTTAATTCGTAAAACAACAATGGTTTATATTGATTTTGGTTATTTGCCTTTAAAAAGTTTTTTATTAGTGCTTTCGTCTTCAGAAAGTACAGATATTTTACTAAAATATTCAAAAACCAAAGAAGACAGGGTTCACACACACACATACGCACATATTATATATATATATATATATATATATATATATATATATATATATATATATATATATATATATATAATATGACCTAAGATCACCCACCATTCACTGCTAAGTGAAGAACAATATAAATATAGTGAATGCTATATTATAAAACACACAACAAAAATAGCTATTACATAGTTATGAGCGAAAACTATGAAAACATTTGTGAAGCGGTGAAAAATTCACAAAACGCGGAAAATGGGGCATATCAAAAAAAATTGTTGCACTTGTTAAAAAAATAACGCATGCGCAATTTTTTTTGTTGTTGCATGCCAAATTTTTCCACTCCAAATTTTTGCACCTGTTTTGGGAAAAAAATCCGTTAGTAAATCCATGCCTGGCGCAAAAATTTAATTCATTACTACTATTACATCATCTATATAAACATATCTTTTAATATTTTTTAAAAATAAGTTGTGTAAACTGGTAGAAAAAGGAGATTGTTGACAAACACCTGTCATGATACAGTTACACTGTGTTTACATGCTATGTAGCTCATTGGCTAATGCAAGTTAATTTTACTGTAAAGTGCATTTATCTAACAGAACCCTATTTATAAAATTATAAATCATACGCAATGCTTTCAAGTTGCTGAAATGTATTAATAAAAAGATAATAAAAGTCATACCATAAATTCTTCCAAGGACTGATATGTTTTTCCTCGAAAATCACAGTAATTCTTCCTTTCCTTGCACTGTGGGCAGCACTGGCTTGTATCCACTTGAATGCACCTTGGGTGAAGCTTAGGACACTCTGGCTGAATACAAAGAGGTCCCTCCTCAGTGCAAAGGCAAGGACAAGTTGAAGGCCCCGGTGAAAATTTCTCCCCAATAGCATACACAAACCCACTCTCATCAACACAGCCCTTTCCCCGATAGTCTGGATACACATATTCCTCTGCAGTTTCTTGGGTTGCAACAACATCTGGAATGTCCTCAAGACGTTCATCCTCTACACCATCTGATTGTACTTGTGTTGGTATGATCTGAGAATTGATACTTAGGCTTTTGGTGCCTAATGATTGTTTTTGCCTAGTTACAAAATCCTTGTTGGTAACATTTCTGTTTATTTTGCTTTTCCAGTCTCTAATTGTTTCATCTCCCTCTAATTTATTCTCATAATTTTTTACAAACCTTGTCTCTCCTTGAGCTTCACGTCCTTCGTTGTCTCTTTTCGTTTGGCTAGATTTCCATTCCTCCTGATCCTGTGCCTTTGTAAGATTTTCTACATAAATAGTTGGGCTGGAGAGGACAAGCATCAGGCAACATGTTACAAGAAGTGAACTAGAGAGCGCTCCAATGGCCATTACAGTGGAACCGGGCATTGCCTACCACGCCACCAAGTATAGGCTCCTTCATTCAAAGGTCCTAAAAAAATAAAGTTGGGTCAGTTGGTCAGTTTACATAATTTCTTTTGGCAAATACAGACGTTCAATATATTCTAAATAAAGGTATTTCGAATCAATGCTTACAGCAACTGTCTGAAATTTACACATCAGCAGTTGTATATCATACAAAGCTCAAAGTCATTGCACATTTTGCTGATGACAAAGATCCTATTAAAATACTGTTATTCTACTATATTTTGTAGTTCTCTCATTTAAAAATAGAAAAAGTTTGCTGCACTTTGCACTAGAGTAATCATAGTCATAGTAATCAGCATGAAGAGAAAAAATGTGGTTGCAGCATTTTTAAAAGGAACATAAGTGAGGCATTTATCAAAAATTGTCACAATTTTACATTTTATTTTATTTCATTTGAATAAACTTAAAAAAAACTAAACTAGAATATGTGCTTATTTATTAAAAAAAACTTAATATATAAAGTAATTTGAATAAAAATGTAGAACAAAATAAATTTGCATTCTACAGTACACATCATTTTCAACAGGTCTACAATCTCTCAAGCCTTTATGCATGGTTATTTTTCATCATTGTTCAAATATGGATTCATTATTGTGCAGGGAGTTGCAAGTTACAACTCAAAATGTCATTTTCATTCCGAAGTTGCAGTGATTTCAAGGCTAGGGTCTCTCCCAGAACACTTATGTACTGTACCAGCAGAATAGGTACTTATTAAAGCTGACTATCATGAAATTGAATTGTCAGAGGCAATAAAGGGTTTGAAAGCAGTGTGGTATCTTGAAGCCCCATTGTTGTATAGAATTTAATTGGAATCGCACCCCTAATCTGCTAGGTATTTACTAGAGGACTCTACATGAATATAACTGCAGGTAAACTAATGGGAAGGATTCAAATATTGATTGGATGACTTTTAAGCAATGTGGCCTTATGAGTTTCTGGTTATTAAAGGGCTATTAACACAAAAACAAAAGGAATAGGAGGTTTTGTTTTTTTTTCATTTATTGGCATACCAGTTATTTTAATCTGTCCATGTTAAAATGTAACCTCATGTGACAGTCCTGTTTTTCTATTGCAGTACGTTGTGTTAAAAGCATCTGTAGCACTTAAATATTTAAAATATAAAATCATGCATTGAGATGAAGCTAAATGCAGATAAAATGAACTTTATGTGTAAAGGTTGAAATGCATATAGGACATTACATTCATGGACCTCGCAGTGCAGCTATATATCACTAGAGCACCAGAGCTAAACAAAACAATTTGGCTGGGCCCAGAAATAGTGGTACATCAATGGGACATACCATTTACAGCCTGCAAAGCTCACTTCTAGCAATTGTTTTCTACTTTGGCTAAACTCACATTTTATAAGAATGCAGATGTTACCTTATATATTAAAAAATCTGATTATAAAACACAATTGAATAGAGACTATCTATGGACTCCCCTATCACACCACAAGAAACTGAAGCAGTCATTAGCGGACTACCAACAAATAAAACCCCTGGACCAGACGGACTGCCAGTAGCTTGGTATAAACTGTTAGGAAAGAAAATCACACCCTTACTAACAAAAGTATTCAACGAAGCACTTATAACCCATTCTCTGCCAGACACATTCTATGATGCAATCATAACCCTAATTCACAAACAGGGCAAAGACCCAACTAACTGCGACTCCTACCGCCCAATATCGTTAATCAATACTGACGCAAAAATCCTGGCAAAAGTGTTGGCCAATAGGCTTCTCAAAGTCGTGCCGGCACTAATACATATTAATCAATGTGGCTTCATGCCAAACAAAACAACGTCCATAAACCTGAGACAGGTATTTACACATGTGCAAAACGCAAAGCGAATGCAGGGGGGGGGGACTTCTGGCATCCCTCGATATAACTAAAGTCTTTGACACAGTTAACTGGGACTTCCTCTGGGCAATCTTAGCAAAATTTGGGATTGGCCCTAACTATATTACATGGATCCAGCTACTATACCAAAAGCCCAACGCCCGAATCCGGGTAAAATAGACAAAATAGAACTGCACAATGGAACTAGGCAGGGATGCCCGATGTCCCCTCTGCTCTTCTCACTGGTAATAGAGCTGCTGGCTATTGCAATCTGTAGAAACCCATTAATCAAAGGCTTCCAGGTGGGGCAGATTGAGGAAAAAATAGCGTTATACGCAGATGACCTAGTACTCTTTCTGGCAGACTACAACAACTCACTCACACAAGCCCTCAAAACTCTAGATATATATAGTACTTATAGCGGCCTCAAAATAAACAGACAAAAATGTCACCTTCTGGCATTATCAGGGCCGGAGCAGGAAGGCACGCTACAAGGCCTGAAATGGGTCCGGCAGTTTAGATACCTAGGCATCGAGGTTACCAGGGAATAATAAATATTATGACAAGAACTTGGAGCCAATCCTGACCAAATTTAGGAATGATGTGGTACATTGGGTAAAACTACCATTAACGCTCTGGGGAAGAATTAATGTGTTCAAGATGATTTACCTCCCCAAATTCATATACCCACTACACAATTTCCCGGTATACATCATAAACAAATTTTTCAACCAAGTGAATAAGGTACTGGGTTCCTTTATATGGGCCAACAAAGCATCGAGAGTGGGATGGCGCACACTCACAGCACCATATCAACTAGGTGGGCTAGCACTTCCCAATATGCAGCTATATTATATAGCTAGCCAGCTAACCTACCTACACAACTGGTTCAATCCAGATCCTGACAACCCACTCACAGCACTACATGGGAATCTAATTGGCTCACTGGAAGCACTCCGCAATGCACCGTATAGGAAAAAGAGGGATATAATACCTCTCCCAGAAGTACTTACCACCCCAATGGCAGCATGGGCTAAACTGGTAAAGCAAAACAGAATAAATATTAAGGGTCACTCACTACAAATGCCACTATGGAATAATACTAACTTGCAACACTTTAAAGAATTGCCTGATTTTCAATACTGGCCAGCCAATGGGGTAAAATGGCTGTCGGATGTGGTAATTGATGGTAACTTTGCCCAATTTAATACACTTAAAGAGAAATTGGAAAAGCCAAACTTGCAGTTCTTTAGATACCTTCAATTAAGGCACGTATTTAAAGCACAATTTGGTTCACTAAAAATTGACACGGGCTCAACCCCATGGGAAACTAGACTCTGGGATCCGGGAGGGAAGAAACTCCTCTCCCAACTGTACAAGGTCATACTGAAAGTAACACCCTCCCCATTTGATAAAGCAAAAACGAAATGGAACCAGATACTCCCACAACTAAACGAGGAACAATGGGAAGAAGCAACGGACCACATATACGACTTCCTCATAGCCACTAGGGATAGAGTTATACAATTCAAATTCTACCACCAAGTATATATCACCCCAACTAGACTTAAAACTATGGGCAGATCAACAAAACAGTGCCACTTATAAAACTAACGTACCTAGCAAGAGGCACCCCACAAAAATTCGATAAAATATGGACCCCATGGCTAGATGCCAACCCCACACTAACTATACCGGAACCCCCCCCCCAGTAATTAAGCCCAAAGCAGAACCCGCAAATCTGAAATGCAACTACCAACTAACAGAAATAATTGAGTCCAGACCAATAGAAAGCTATGGTAAATGAATACGATTCAGTAATATCTGAAACAATAAAACAACAATAAATAAGTGTACTGTACCTTGCTAACTTGACTGCAAAAGTTAACAGCTACATTGTTGTAGCCAATGTTTTTATGTGTTGTATTGTCTTCAAAATGAAAAATAAACACCTTTCAAAAAAAAAAAAAAAAAAAACACAATTGAATAAAACTGTTACAAAAATGAATACTTCCAATTCATAATTTTCACATAATTTTTAATGGGTCACAAAGCTCACATTTAAAAAAAACAACTCAAAAAGCTAAAATTGACTTGTTGAAAATGTAACTAGAACAACTAGTTATACATTGCAAGCTTTAAGATGGCCCCATATTTTTCTTTTGATACATTTTGAAAATTCATGTTTTTTTTTTTTAATCATTATTCAATTTCATGTTTTTTAATGCAAAAAATTAACTCTGAAAAATAACTCTTATTGTATATAAAAAATTCATTTTCTTTATGAGTAGGACAAGTAAAGTCAATATAATGTTAAAAAATGTAAGCTATGGCTAACTAGGTCAAAGAAACATAGCAAATGAGTCTTTTCCAGTAATACTAACCAATTTAGTTAGAAACCCTGTTCCATTTACCTCTTATTTAGCTATACTTGACAGTGTCTCTATGTTTTTAAACACGATCTTACACTCTCTACAATAATTTTCCTCTGTAAACCTTCTGCTGTACAAGGTGTATGTGATTGTCAATTAGTTCTGTCAGGCAGGAGCCATTGTTGCCAGACAGTAAGGCTGAACTATAGAAAACTGAATGCTGCCATAAATTGGTAGGTCACAGTACCTTTTTTTAATAAATAGAAATAACATCTAACAATGTAGCTGTTCATGAGCAATGGAATTTTTTGTATCACTCAGTTATACTATAGTAATTGCACACCCATCTAGTATTTATGTGAAATTTTATATCTCAGCGATGGAAAAAATGTTTCCTTTACAGTCTTCATTTCCTGGAAATTTTCCAAATAATAATGAGCAGTCTCAGCTGAACTTCAGATATATATATCAAATGAAAACATTTTCTGTTGGATTTAGCTGAGGCTATTATATATATTAAATATTATTATTTGGCAAATAAAAAACATAGACTGTAAAGTATATAGGGGCCGATTCACTAAAGGCCGAAAAACAAGTGATATTTATAGCATGCGTTAAAAATATTATCACTTTTTATATTTTGAGAATTAACGACAGTAATTATCTCCACGTTTTATGCTTTTAACACTTCAAATATGTCTGTGAATTATGCGTTAGTATTATTTCTATTCAATAATTACCTCAATGCAATGGAAATAACGCTTTGCGATAATCAGGATTTTTGTGCATGTAATATGAGTAGTAACGCATGCGAAATTACTTTCTTAATTATCGAACACTTAATATAGTATTCAGACCCATAACCAGTTCTCTCAATTTACTAAATAAAATATTATGTTAAAACTGCGATCTACCATAAATATTTAATTTAGCCCTATACTTTGGAGAACCACCAATTGCCTCAATAACAGCTTAAATCTGTTGGGTTGTTTTTCCTTACCAAGTAGGCAAGTAACTGAATACCTACCCGCCCTTATACACATAAATTGGGGACAGGGAATTCTTAGCATGGCCTCTGTGTTTAGAACAAGATAATTAAATATATATATACACCAGACTGAAATGGCCAGATGTATTAACATTGAATATGCGGCTCAGAATAACACAAATGTAATGCTTCTTATTATTTAATGTACCTTTTTCAGATTCATGCTTAATTAAGTCTACAGTGAAATGCTGATACACAGAAACAATCCATAAATCTTTCAGTCAGCTCTGCAGTTATAAAATGGGTATGTAAAGCAGTACTGAATGGATCTTATTTATGCAGTCTTTACAAGTCTCTGTGCCTTCATGGCAGAAAAACATTAAGAAGTTATATTAAGTGCTGCATTTATCACTCCTACAAAATATAATCTAAAATTTATCTTAACTTGTATAGAGATCTGTAATGGCCTTTTACTGTATTATGCATCTCTATATCTTTGTTTTTCTGTAGCAATGTTTATAAAGAAGTAAAGGTGTTTGAGAATACAAATTGGCCATTCAGTTCTGATGTATAAAATCATGTTTTGTTTTATATATCATCAGTCACTGCCATAGGATAGAATATGAATCTAGAAAGTGCATTGTGATTTTAAAATATAGTAGAAATTGCACAGTAAAATGCTATACAATACATTTTTTAGTATTGTTAGTATTATTTGTGAACTACTATACTATTATATTCTTTTTTGTGCAGTTATATTAAAAAAAGGAACAAAGGACAAATAGAAAAAGCACCTTGAAATACACAATTTTATAATTTATAAAATATAAGTTATTACTTTAAAAATATTTGTCATTATTGGTGCCAAACAATACTGGCTACACTAGTTGGGAAAACAGTACTGGTGTAAATAACCTAACAAAATATACAGTGGGGCATTTTGGAGTGGGATGAGGGTGGGCCACATCACAAGTAAAGAGACATGTAAAGCCTACACTTGCCTACAATGTATATCAGTTGGGCATGTCTCCCCCACCCAAATGGCATCATTTGTACTGCATATACAGTATCCCCTCTCCTTGCCAGCACCATCATATTTTTCTAAAGCAAATAGCAGCTTTCACCCGGTGGCCATTTTTCCTCTGATACATAAACCGATACATTTAAATCTGCAAACAGCATATACACACAGACCCTTATTCAGCATACATTTCATTATGAATACAGGCTCACTCAGGCAGAACTGTCTGATCAAAGTTCTGCTTTGTTTGAGCTGAGCTCAGGAGAGAAAGGAGAAAAAAATTAAAGTTTCTATGGGAACCCACAATGCCATCTCTTCACTGGCTGCTAGACTGGGGGCGTGTTTAGTAATCTGAGCTTAGAACAACTGAGCATGCCCACAAGCCAGAAGTTAAAGCCAATTCCTGAGGGAGGGGGGCTGAGTGGGTTACAGGAGGAGAAGGAAATCTAAGTGATAACGGGGACACTAAAGACTTACTATTAACCTCTGACAACCAAAGTGGCAGGTATTGAAAGATTTCAAAGAGGCTGTTTACTAATTAATTTTTTGTGTGTGGGGTTTACATGTCTTTTAAGCACTCTGCACTGGAAGAGTTGAACTTCCAATTTAAAAGTTGACTTTGCTCTTAACGTACCGGGCAACTTTTTGCCTTGCTTCGTGGCAGCACTGAATATTGCCATATCCAAAATTCAGTCCTCCAATGTCAATTAGAAGATGTGAAGTATAGTCTGGAGATATAATGTGGAGTAGATTAAGTCAGATATGGAAATGCTTAGACTGAGACCATCTGTATTATATCATACTGTGCAGCATTTAAATACTCAGTTCACAAGTAATTGTAAATTAATTTGTCTAATTTGTATTAATTTGTATCCATAAATATTGTATTTGTGTAGACACTTTTTAGAGAATATAATTAAACATTCTGCAATGTAATTTTCTTAACTAAAGAGTTATTTAGAGAATATTCATTGATTGTAGCATTTTTTAACACCTGCTTAAAGTTGTCTTATTTTTCTGACATAAGTTGACATTTTTTCATATGTTAATAAACCTTCCCCCTATGTCAGATTGAAATTGTAATGGCAGATAAGGCAGATAAATTTTAGTTTCAGTAAAGGTTGTGCACAACAAGTTAACACAGAAATACCTTTGGTGAATCAAAAATAGAGAACCACTTAGAAATAATAGTTAATGAAAAGAATTGTAGCTCCATTTAGACCAAATTTCTCCAGCAAAGTTAAATGAAATTGGGTAACACATTGAGTAAAATGGAATTCATGCAAGTGATACAAACATATGTTTGTCTTTGCATAAATCATTAACCTACAGTATATAGACAAGAGCTGGTACATAAAAGGATTATATAATAAAATATATACAAATGTACATTCCTAAGACTGTAGAAAAGACAATGCATTGGATAGAAAGGGAAGTTTGAGAACAAACTTCATGGTGGTTTGAATAACGTGAAGTCACTGAATGAAATCTGATCTGTTGTTTGAATGGCAAATTTGAACAGCAAATACCCAGTGACTAACTTTGGAAAGTTTAACAATCCTGAAATTAATACTTAAATAATGGCATCAGTTTAAATATAAACCAATGAAATTTAATGGGTGTAAATGGATTGGCTGTCGGTGACTCTGCAGACTTTTTTCTAACCCTGAATATGTAGTCAGCAAGTAACTGACTGTGCAAAGTCTGGGAACCCTGACATAAATAGTTTCAGAAAGGTAGCATTTTAAATTTAAACCAAAAAAATTCAATAGGTGAAGTCTGATTGGCTGTTGGTGGCTCCACCCACTTTTTTTAAAACCTAAAATGCAGTCCCGTATTGACCCTGGTGTTAATACTGGCAGAATGGCAGCAGGTTGAATTTTCCCATTGAAAATCAATAGTTAAAATCTGATTGGCTGTTGGTAGCTCCACCCACTTTTTGTAACTCTGAACCACAGTTACCTGGTGACTAGCTCTCCAAAGTTTGATGACCTTAGTATTAATATTTAAAGGATGGCAGCAGTTTAAATTTAAATGTATGAAGTCTATAGGTGAAATCTGATGGGCTGTTGTTGGCCCCGCCCACTTGGCAACAGTTAAAATTTCCAGACTGAAAACAATGAAAGGAATGTGATTGCTTTTGGCAGCCCTGCCCACTTTCTATAACCTTGAGTAGGTAGTCTGTGCAAAGTTTGGAAACCCTGGAATCAAACCAATGAAATTCAAAAGGTGAAATCTGATCGGTTGTTGGTGGCTCCACCCACTTTTTCAAAACTAAACTGCAGTCCCTTAGTGAAAATTTTGGGGACCCTGGTGTTAATACTGTGAGAATAGCAGCAGGTCTCTTTAGCTTCGCCATACACACAGGATAGCTTTAGATGACTCAAGCATGGTGTTTGGGAAAGTTTTATGGGGACATGTGGTCCAGATCCAAGAGCTCATCAGTTGTGGCTGTATATATGCATTTTCAATTTTAGCCCATAAGGGGCTTGTTTGATAGTGGGACCATGCAGATATACACCTTAAATGAGCTGTATCGTGGTAATTTTGGATAGAATGGGCTCCTAGGCTGCCTTGTAGGGTATTAGTTAATAAGATAGATCTGGAAATTCTAGGCCTTTTACTACCCCAGATAAATTTCTGCAGGGCTTTTTGGACTTCCTTTATTGTTTTTGTGAGTACTATTACCGAGAGAGTCTTGAATAAATACAAACATTTGGGTAAGATATTCATCTTGATTGCCACAATGCGACCAACCAGGAAAGCGGATAGATTGACCATTTATGTAGCGTAAGTTTTGTTTGGTGGATCAGGGGAGAGAAGTTTTGCTTAAGAAGAGAGCTATATAAAGGAGTAAGGCGGACCCCCAAATAGGTAAGATAATCCGTTTTCCATTTGTAGCCAAATTTTTCTTTCAATGCTTCAGTTGTCATGGGGGGCATAAGAAAGTAAGAGGGCTTCTGACTTCATGTTAATCTTATATCCTGACAAGTTGCTATACATGCTAAGGTCACTATGGAAAGCAGGCAATAAAGTATGTGGGCTAGTTATTAATAAAAGTATGTTGTCTGCAAACAATGCTTTTTATTATGTGGAGGAGATTTTAGCCATTTAATGTCTGGGTGGCCTCTGATATGTGCTGCCAAGGGTTCTATGCTTAGAGCATATAAAAGAGGGGATAAAGGGCACACTTGCCTTGTCCCGTTATTAATTTTTATAGTTTTTCCATTCGCTCCCGGGAGTTTGAGCTGAACCGTTGGGGAGCTATATATAGCTGTAAGGAAGGGGCCTTTGAAACCCAATTGTGTTCGGAGTGAGAACAGATAGGGCCAAATAAGGCGGTCAAATGCTTTTTCTGCGTTTAGCCCTAGAAAGACCATGGGTTCACCTAGCTTTTGTGCTGCTTCCAGCAGTACTATAGCCCTTCTGGTATTGTCCCTGGCCTGTCTCCCTGTTATAAAGCCCACCTGGTCAGGGTGGATTAGCATAGGGGCTAGAATAGGTAGCCTATTAGCCAATATTTTAGTGAATAGCTTTAGATCAGAGTTAAGTAAGACTATTGGCCTATAGCTGCTGCAGAGGCTTGGGTCCTTTCCTTCCTTTGGAATTAAGGTTAGATAGGAGGTAAGCATTGTAGATGGGATTGGGGTTCCCTTTAAGAAGTCATTGAAAAGCTGTAGTAAATGCGGTAGGAGTACATCTTGGAATGTTTTATAGTAAACATATGGTAGACCATCTGGTCCTGTGGGAAATCATTTTAGAGTAGAAGTAATATCTTCTAGAGAGATGTCTGCATTAAGAATATCTAAAACTGTGGGGTTTAACTTATACATGTCTGCCTTAGTGAGGAATTTTTGTAGGGCTACTGAAGGATTGGCAACTATATTGGGTGTGTTTTTATCTAAATTGTAGAGGTCAGAATGCTTCTACTATTTGTGATGGGTTATGTGTAATTAGAATTAGATTTCATTTTGATTATAGAGCTTTGGGCTTTAAATTCTCTCAGTTTGTTTGCTAATAAAGTTAGTGGTTTGTCCCCTTGTTGGTAATAAGTCAATCGAGACCACTTGATTGTTTTGTCTACCTCCCTCAGTCTATAGTTTTGGAGGTCTGGTTTTGCTTGTGTGAGTTTTGCCATCCCTACCATACTATATTGAACTTCATGTGCTTGAAGGCTATTCTATTACAAATGTCTTGAGGTAGTGGGGGTCCTACTCATGAAATTTTGCCCAGGGCTCCTTAAAGGAGAAGAAAAGGCTACATCAATGGGGTGTGCCAAAATAATAGACACCACCCCCACCTAGGGACTTTAATCGCTTACGTGAAACCCCCGGCCTGGTGCTCCTGTTATGAAAAAACACTGCCCTGGCTAGGGTGTATGCATGCAAGCGCTCTTTCTTCGGCCTTTGCACATGTGCAGCAGAGTGAAAAGCTGACTTTAACAAAAAAGCTGCCTTTTTGCTCAACTGCACATGCCTTGGCCCCCGGGATTCTGAAGAAAGAAGACAGAAGAAGAGGAACACTTGCTCGCATATACCTGGGGCCAGTGCAGTTTCCTCCAAACAGGAACACCGGCCAGGGGTATAAAGTAAACTATTACAATCACTGGGGGTGCCTTACATTTAGTACCACCCAGTGATTTAGCCTTTACTTCTCCTTTAAATTGACTCTGGTAGAAAGTACAAGTATAAGTATAAATAATTGTAGAAAATCCCTATTGTTATACTCTGCTAAACTATATTTGGATCCTTGTAGATGAAATGAGCTCATGGCAAATTCCAAAAAGCTGCAAAAGATTTGCATTTTATTTAAAGAAGCATTTGTAAAGTAAAACATCACTGCAAATAACTTCAATCCATGCCCCTGGCACTGGCTTCCTTAAAGAGTAAATACAAAAGGAGTTTCCCAGATGAGATTTTTTATTTATTAATAGGCTTGTGGATTTTACTTTTAGTTTTGCCTTCTAGGTAGCGTGCCACAAATGAATTCAGATCTTTGGGAATGGGTGGGGGTCATAGATCAGGGACACATGATATATATTTGTAGATACCTTTTGTAGGAAGGTATAGGACATTGTTTAATTAGTATCTGGTTTTGTGGGTAAGGGAATTGATACAGCACTCCTTTAGTCATTCCAGTCTATCTCACTGGACACATCACTGTGGAGTGGCATAAGTGGGTTAATCACTTGCCCCTCACTTTCAACCCTGCTTGGTGAATGGGGGACCCCAAGAAACCCCACCACCGCCTTTTTAATATCATCATATAACCTGAGCATAGGTGAGATAAGGGTATGATGTTCACTAGATTAAACTGATTTCATGGAAGCCCGGCAAAATGTTAAATCACACCTTATACCCCACCTAGTAAAAACAAGGTATCAGGGACCATCCTTTTTATTTGTCTCACATACATAGTCAATGAATTTGGCGTAAAAAATTAAAAATATAAGTGGGCTACTATATTTGTCTGCATTTACTGGTCAGTAAGGTTGGCTTCTTAAAATCTGTTGATATTAATATTAATAATTAATATCAATAATTAATTAATATTAATAATTAATATTAATAATTAATATTGATATTAATATTAATATTATTTTTGTATGCTTGGGACCTTTGGGTTTCTAAATAAGCGATATTTCCGTAATTTGGATCATACGTTAAGTCTGCTACAAATTAAACATTAAATAAACCCAATAGGGTTGTGTTGCCGCCAATATGGATTCATGCAGCTTTGTTAGGATCAAGTACAAGGCACTATTATATTACTAGAGTAAAAAAAAGGACATTTTTTCAAAACTAGATTTAATTTCTTAAAATGGCCTACCCTTAATTTGGAGCTTTTTGGATAACAGGTTTGTAAATAAGGAATGTGATATCTGTACATTAATGAATAAGTTAACCTTTTTTTCTATCTCTAAAATGACTCTATACAGTCACCAGAATATCATACCTTTCCCCCTGCACTCATTCTCATGCAGACTCTGTACCACAAGCAACTCAACTTCCGCTCTCTCAGCTGCTTCCTAGTCTATCATAAAGGTCCTCCTACTTTTCTTTGCTGAGCTCTACTTCTCTCTGTCAGTGCAAACTGTCACAGAGTTGTCTACTGTGCATGCTTGCTGCCTCTGCTCCAAAGGAAATCAATCAGGCATGCACAGTAGACACCACTTTAACTGTCTTCACAGTCAGAGAGAGCTCAGTAAAAAAAGGGCTCTAATGCAGAGCTTTACATTAGACTAGGAAGTAGCTGAAGTGAGCTGCTTGTGATACAGACTCTGCATGAGACGGAATGCAAGAAGAAAGGTATGATATTATCCAAATTCATGTATTTTCTCTCTTGCTAAAAATGGCAGGGATTTATTATATCTACCAGTACATCCACTAAAGTTTTATATATCATAGGGCTCCCTTAAAAGTGTATGCAAAGTTCCCATCCTGAAATCATTTGGTTTAATTTATTTTATAAAATAAAAATCATCCATTCACCCTGTTAATTTCATTTGCCTTTATCAGGATTGTATCAAGTTCATTTCACTTTTTGTGGGCTTTCTCAATATAAAAAGTGTGTTTTATCAATAGTAACTACTGCCTATACTGCCTACACTCTGGAAATGGTGACTGGTAAATAAAATGCATATATATCTTCCTTGGTTACCTAAAAAGACATTCTGTGAAATGATTTTACTCAAGTGTGTGTTTCTTCATTAGCAAAGCCACTGCTGACTGTATTTGACACTTTATATGCGCCATCATTTTTTGTACCAATTTTAAAAAGCTTGCCTGTTTTAGTTTTAAAACTCCAAACAGAAACAATACACATAAACTAAAAAGCCTAATCCTATTACAAGGGTCTTGTCTCTCATTGCCACAGGCTAATTGTCATGGCCCCTAGTCTCTACTGTACCTGACTGGAATGGAATAACTTGCAGAGTGGAGGTCTTAACTAATTTGCCTTCATTGACTCCAGGGACACTGTATACCAGCTTTTCTTTAAGCTGCAAATGGGCAATAGAAAAACCATCAAATCATTGCTGTGCACACACACAAGACATAAGCCCTGGTGCTCTCAGGATAATTCATATACCCAACCAAAGGAAGACTGATGCATACTGGGAATGTATTTATAACCACAGTTGTTTTATTCAGTCAACATTTATGTCCTCCTCTGGGACCTTTATCAGCATCTACATCTCTATATCTATATCTCTCTCTATGTCTTTAATAGCTACAACCACACCCCTCACCTACAAGAGCATGCTGGAAAGTAAAGACAAGACAGAAGCAACAAACAAGAAAAAACAAGATAACCAAAAAGTAAAAATTACTGCTAAAAAATTATGCATGTATCATTGGGTATATAGTTCATATCCATCCTCTAAAAAATAAGGCATATGAATAATTAATCAAAAAGCTCGCCTGCATTCTAAAAATGAAACAAATGATATCAATATCCAATGGTTTGATCCAGTATATCTTCCCATTTTAATAACATGGAATCCCAATCACAAACTCTCCTGGGTTATGGGACCAAATCAATACTCATAAATTGCAGATCAAATGTCACTTTAATGAATGGGCTGTGTTTGCTATTCTCCCTGTCAAGTGTATTTTGTTTCTTACCCCTAAAGGCTAAAGCATGGGGGCATGTGATGTGATAAATACAGTGCATGGATGTAAATGCACAAAGGCCTGGGATAGTGATGAGCTAACTTTTTCGGCAGGTATGGATTCACAGCGAATTTCCAAATACCGCCATTGGCGAATTGTTTTGCAAAACTTCAGAGAAAATTTGTCATGGAAAAATTTGTTGCATGTCCAAAAAGTCGTGGTTGTGTCAAATTGGGCATGGTCCCGTCGAAAAAAAAAACCACACACAACAAAAAAAGACACATGCATCGTGCTTTAAACGTGCTTCACTGATTTCGTGAATTTTACTGTCATTTTGCGAATTTTTCGGCAATGCAAAATGGGACAGATTCACTCATCACTAGCCTGTAGTTGCTTACACCCAGAACACTGCAGTCTAGACGCGAGTCTCCTGTGCTCCAGGAGTAATTCAAACGATGGACATGTGCTTGATCCTGGGGGTGGGGCGTAGGAGGCAGTACAGGGAGTCGGCCTCTGGGCACGCAGCACAGAAATCCGGCCCTGGGCATATATATTACAGTGTATAATATTTTACCCAAATGTGGAAGTGGCACACAGTGCATATACTACACTCTACACATTTATAGCAGCCCATATTTAAGGCTGCAAGGACTCTACTTTTCATTTGACAACAGCTGTTTCATGAAGATATCTTTCAAATTCCTTGAATGCTTATAATCCCATATCAACTTTGTTTTCACAACTTTTAAAAGGTTTTTATCTTTTTATTATGACCCAGTGTTGGTTAACTGCATATTTTATAAATGTACTATTCTATTTATCACTTACCACTAGTTGTTTCACTTGTGTGCTGTATAATGCAGTATCCAAAACTGACTATTTCTATAGTTGTCTTTGCAATATAATTTATGTCCCTTGTGCATGAAAAAAGTAAAATATATATATGTGTATTTCAGAGCATTTAAATCATTTAACATTGTCTGCAATGTTACAGTACCCCCCTTCCAAACTATAAACATGTTATGAATATAATGACAGGGCCACATGGTAATTCTACTGTGGAATGATGTAAGACTTCTTAAAGGGGACCTGTCACCCAGACATGAAAATCTGTATAATAAAAGTCCTGTTCAAATTAAACATGAAACCCAAATTCATTTTTATATTAACACATCCAAACTCATTATAAAGGCATTTAAAAATAATAGCTGTCAATCATATATTGCTTGCCCCACCTCTATGCCTTAGGCATAGAGGCGGGGCAGACAGTAACTTTAGCTTTCCATTCAGCACTACCTAGATGTCACTGCACATCTCACTTTTCCCCTCCCTCCTCCTCATCTAATTGTGTAGCCAGTGCATGGGCATGGGCATCTGGTCCCCCATTCTGTAACATTAACAAGATTTTGGCAAGATACAAAGCTTGCCTACATATCAGTGTCCACAAAATGGCGCTGGCCTGCTTGCTGTGATTGAGTAATTCCAAGATGGAAGGAAACAAGATTTATATTATTTATAAAGAGTAAGTAAAGTTTATTTTGCTCAACTAACAATATAGAAAATAATTTGGACTTATTTCTTAGGGTGACAGGTCCGCTTTAATCCAAAAATATTTTATTTGTCCAGTCCTGTACTGCCTTCACAAAATCCATAAAAGCTCTTCTAACCCTAAAGACCAACAGTATCCTGTAGGAAGAGCTTTATCACATCCAAAAGTCTGTTTTTGGATTATCGTTCACAAGGAACAATGAAGCCTCTTTTGTCATATTTGAAAGACACACATCATCTGATACAGATTTTAGTTTTCATGCCTGATGTACCATTTATTTTGACTAGTGTGAATGTGTGTAGCCGTCACATATTAACTACACCTAGAAATATGCTGCTTATTACAAAGTACAGGTATCGAACCCCTTATCCGGAAACCCATTATACAGAAAATTCTGAATTATGGAAAGGCCATCTCCCATAGACTCCATTTTAATCAAATAATTTACATTTTTAAAAATTATTAAATATTTCTCTGTAATAATAAAACAGTAACTTGTACTAAGATAAGGTACTAAGATATAATTAATACTTACTGGAGCCTAAACAATCCTATTGGGTTTAATTACTGTTTAAAATTTTTTATTAGCAGACTAAGGTAGGAGATCTGAATTACAGAAAGACCCCTTATCTGGAAAACCCCAGGTCCCAAGCATTCTGGATAAGCTCTAAGATTGAGGAGCCTGGAAAATGGGCATAGACTGGGGAAGGATGCAGTTAACAAAAGTGTTACACTTGCCTGCACCTCTCCCTGAGAGAACCATTTTGCCATTTGCTAATGCTCAGCCACTGTAAAACTATCTGGCAAGCTATAAAATGAGACAGTTTGATGCATTTAGAATTTAATAACTTCTTGTCATTGGGGGCTTCAATTAGATGCACTTTAACAGAGCAACAAAATCTCAGTTTGCTAATAAAGCAGTGTGAACAGTTATCAGTATGTGTTATTGGCTGTTAGCTAAATGAAGGAAAGCATTGTAGAATGTTTACTCATGTGATAAACTTCTTAATTCCAAGAGACAGAGAAAATCTGGGCATCACAAAACCTTTTATTTTTTTTCAAATAAATTACAGCTATGTTCTTTCAGTATTTTCTTTCTCCTCACTCTTCTGTCTGGGAAATACTTCTATTGATGTTGGACAGCACTTTTAGTCTAGTTTATCATGATATCATGATAATGTGAGCTAAGAATAGGTTGTCAAAAGGGTTTGTTTATTAGTGTCATTTTAGCCACAATACAGCATTAAAATGACTTGCCTAATTCTTTAGACACAAGAGTGCTATCTATTGAGACAGGCTGCTAAGGAACCCAGGGGTTCCAGGAGATACAATGGGTTCTTATATCAATAATATTTATTTCCTGTATTGCAAAAACATTACTGCTATGACAATTGAAAAAAATGTGGAAACACATTTGTGGGTGCCTATTTAACTCCTTTTATTTCTCTTTATATAATTTTGTATGGCACCTTTTTATACCCTGTGTAACCTGTTACCCCCTCAGAGTTCATGGACCCAATGATCAACTGAGTTCCCCCTTTGTATCAGTCCATGCAGTAGGGCTAAACCTCAGGTCCCTGTATGATAATGCAAAATGTAAAGAATTCTGGGAGTAATATTTGCATACAAAAACCTTTAAATTGCATGTGGCTGTTTTTGCAATTGCTTTAGATCACTTCCAAACAATATTATTTGCAGCCTCACACCGCAGTGTAAATCATTTTAGCAATATCTCTCCCAATGTATTTGTGTGTAAGTGTAATACAGACTACAGGTATGGGATCTGTTATCCGGAAACCCATTATCCAGAAAGTTCAGAATTACGGAAAGGCCATCTCCCATAGACTCCATTATAAGCAAATGATTATAATTTTTAAAAAATATTTCCTTTTTCTCTATAAAAATAAAACAGTACCTTGTACTTGATCCCAACTAAGATATAATTAATCCTCATTGGAGGCAAAACAATTCTATTGGGTTTAATTCATGTATAAATTATTTTAGAATTAAGGTATGGAAATCCAAATTATGGAAAGACCCCTTATCTGGAAAGCCCCAGGTCCCGAGCATTCTGGATAACAGGTCCAATACCAGTACTAGTAAGAAGGATGATTGTCGGGCCAAAAGGAAACAGAAGTAGGAATGAGGTGGTGTCAAGGCTTCTGAGAGAAATAAACTTACAGTCCAGGCAGGAGAACAACCAGTGGAACAGACAAGAGTGCATTTCAGGGGACAGGTCAGATCAGGCAGCAAAGGTTTGTAGTCAGGAATAGACTAAATAGTCATTATACCAGGAGATCAATCACAACTGAGAAAGCAGAACCTCTATTAGTAAAGTAGGACTCAGTTTTGTCAACCAATCCAATGCACTTGGCCTGTGGGTTCATGCAGCAGTGACATGGTGCTGAGAAAGGCCATTGGAGTCTATGGTAGACAATGCAACTTTACAGCCAATGTGAGCCAATACTGGCTTCTAGAGTGACTTGTTTTAAAATAAAATGAAAAAAAAAAAAAATAAATTAAAAATAATTTGCACAGAAATACATTTTAAAGGGATTACAATTAACACTAGTTTGTTACATTAGTATTTAAGGTACATTAGTATCCTTCCTACAGCAAGCAGCCACATCTGTCTCAAAGGGAAACTTTTACCCTGAAAATTGAATCCCTCTATTAAACAGACTGTTTTTAATGCAGTTTTTACATTTATATTGTAATGATTTTAGGTGGTTGGACCATGATGAATGGAGATGCTCTAAGCAATCCCATTTATAGGAAGGTGGTGTTTGTAGTCAATATTTTTTATTTTGTACCTTTTTCTTTGCTAGCACAACACTTTTTTTTAGCATTCTCACAACACACAATAAGCGGGACAGTCATTTAACAAAGTAACGTCATAAACTAGGTTGAAAAAAGATGCACATCCATCATTCACTCTTTTTGTCTAAATGCTAGTTGATGCAATTAGGACACCTGTGACCTACATTCTAAAGCAGTATCCATTTTCCTGCTGCTGTTAACCTACACCTCCTAACAGAGTTTGGCTATCAAGGACTGTTGGGAATTGTTTAATATTAACTGTAGGACACTGCACTGTATGAATGGTATGAAAAAATATTTTTGGAATCAATAGCATAATTAGAAATGACTAAGACAAAGATGTTGACTTGTTTTGCAAACATATATTCAAACACATCAGTCAGGGCCCCAATAGCTATCTACACTCCTGGGACCTTTAGCAGATGCAGGAACTGCTCTCCCTACTATTACATCCCTGCATTAAATGCAGTAGTCATATTAGAGAATCCAGTGTTTCTTTAAAGATTAAGATTTAGAAAGATAAAGATGTGTTTAAACTGTCCATAAATCCTGGTGCTAAGAGTTCCCACTCACAGGACTATAGCTGCCAACATTGTAGAAGTGAATTCTAAGACATTCTGGCCATGTTCCTGATCTATGCCATGGGCATGCTTTGGTAACCTATGGTACTTGAAAATCACCCAAACCCTGCCCAGTTTGGTAAACTTCATCCCTTCAGCAGCATGCTTCCTGGGACTGTCCCGGACTGTTGGTAAGTAGGCAAGAGTGAATATGTATTATTTCTATGTTATTAATTATATATACATATATTATAATTATATATTGTTTATAAGCAATAGGATTTGTTTGCATATGATTTTCATAATACACAAATATAAAAATGATAATAAATAAGGCGCAATAAATACAAATCAGCAAACAACAGGCTTCAGCCATTCTCATTCGCTTTTTGCTATATGTGAGTGCATGTAGGATTTTTGCATTTATGTCAGATTGTAGTTTAGTATTTACAGTATATTCTATTGTGTAGCTGCAGTTAATATCATTGTGTTTCAGAGAGAAGTAAATACTTGCTGGTTTTGCCACCTAGGTAGTAACCAAGGTAGTTTGGTTGATACTATGAAAGTGCATGTGCATAAAATGCTTCTGCCCTACTTTAGGTGAGAGAAGCTCTAAAGGACAGAGCACATTGGATATAGTCACATAATCCTGAATCTGAATCATTTGGCAGATGCAGGGTCACAAACAGCTGTTGGATTTTATATCACAAGTGCAGTCCCAAAGATCAAATGTTGTTGTGATGTGTTGTGATATACCACACACAGCATTTTATTAAATCTATAAAACCAGCCACACAATACCTCCCCACCTCCCCTATACTAACCAGCTTGAAAAGGCTTCGATTCTGCTAATACACGTGGGTCTTCCTGTGGGTGTGATCAGATTGAATTCTGGAAAAACTTCCACTTGCTTCCACCTTCATATTTGTATTCCCTAATCAGCAATGTAAACTTTCTGAAGACATTTCCATCAATTATACCAGATCCTTATCTGAGCAGAAACGTGACAAGCCTTGATGTAATTGGGCAGCGGAAAGCCGAGATGCTAAACCCCTGGCTGGGATTTGCAAGATGTAAATATTTATATATTTCTACAGAGGCAGAGAGTGCCACAGTACTCTGAGCATTATTTTTTCTTCTTCTCGAAAATGGTCAGCAGTGTCATATCAGAGAGAGGATCAACGTCGCCACCTGGTCAGTCAGGAAAGCTGGTTTGATTACTGCAGCTCTGCTTTGCCAAGCACTTGTCCATGATTGGAGATGGCAGTGTACCTTGGTCCCCCTTTGTCACTTTAGGTTTTGATGTTTGGCATTCCAGAGGACCGGAAAATCCAGTGACCCGAGATGTAAAGTCCAAGAACTCTATAGAAGCAGGAGGTTTCGTCTGCCACTGCCAGACAAGCTGCTACAGTACAACGCTGCCAACTCATTCCATCCTGCAGGAAAAATCATTTAGCTTGTAGAAGAAATCTACCTGCTATATCTTCTAGTGCATCCAGTTGAAAAAAAAAGTGCACTGAAAATAGTCCTTTAAGAAATCTGACAGAGGGGAATTACAATTCAAAAATGCACGCAGTGAAAGTGTTTTGCATTTCATTTAAATGCATGAACACAACTGAATCTATGCAGGCAACAGCACATAAGATCTATCTGTCTCTATTGAACTCTTATGAATCTGAAGCCCTGGCTGGGAGAGAAACAGGAGGGGGGAGATGGGAGGTGCTGAGGGGGGATTTTCTCTGCCTATGCATACAATAACTAAGAAGGCTCATTCTCTAAAGAAGGATTTCAAAGACCCTTTCACAATCTCAAGTTCTGTGATTTAGCAGACAACAAATACAGCACAAAAGGAAGATTCAGAGGCCAGAGAAGAGGAAGATGCTGATCATTTTTGCAGAAAACACTGAATCAGGTCAACTCTCTACCTGCACAGTCTTCGTGTTTCTGTTTTCCAATTCAGACAGTGCCTTGTCTGCGGGCTCTGTGAAACCAGGCAAGGCATTAAATGCAGTTCATGACATACAAACTAAAACACCTTTATTTGATTTGTAGTTTATTGTACATCTGTTTATTCTGAGCAGAACATTTTTAGTCACATTTTGAAAAAAAGAAGTGAATACAGCTGCTTCCAGAAGGACATGTTTGGGATCAACTGTTGCTTATTTTAAAGGAGATGTGTATTTCCAAAATGAAATGTAATAAAGGTGTAACCCTATTTACGCTGAGAAGTTTGATTTACCAATATCTTGATTTCAGCATTAGCACATAACTAACATAATGATCTTCTTTTTATACACACACACACACACATATATATTAGTACATATTGAGTAACAATAGAAGAATAAACAAAAAACTACACTACATCAAGGTTTGCAAATGTTAAGGAATAAATGAGTAAAAAGTCTATGCATCATACAGCTTACATTCTAACCTGTGGTTGGATAACGTACAGACAGCAGTATGGTAAAGGGTAACCAGATTACTTGAAAATTCATTGGCATGTCTAAAAAACACAGCCAACGGGGCTGAACTGATTGCAGTTTATTTTAAATGCAATTATGGCTGCCCTGAAACATGTATTTATTAGACATGTCCCTGAATTATCTCGTGATTTGGTAACCTTAGTATGGTAATAAATGCACCACAATGGATTGGCACCGCATATAGTAAAATACACTGGTTTTCTATTGATGAAGGTCAATTGATGTCCTGTATATTAACAAAAACAGCCCTGTATACCTCTCTAAGATATGATTAATTAGCCCAAGATAATCTGCTATAATGAGCATAAGTCTACCCTTAATAAACTGGTTCTGGTAAGACAAGAGGCCCTTAATACATAACCTTAGGGCACTTTGCTCACACCAAAGTTTATAATAGGGGTGCCCATCCCCAAGCTTCCTGTACTGCCAGTCCTTTTCTAAGGAATTTCATTAAAAAGACAGGACTCCTATAACATTTGAAAACCTTTATTGCAGTCACTGGCATAGAGCTATGTGCCAGTAACTGCAATAAAGACTTTTAAATGTTATTGCAGTGCTGTCCATTTGAATGAAATACAAGATCCTTTAACACAGAAGAGCCTGTCCTTACTAAAATAGTTCTGGGGCAATAGAACAATTGCTGGCAAATGCATTGGAATATGGTGTTCCTTTAGATTAATTTCCTCTTTTGACTTTCAGAAGAAAGATATTTTATGGGGTCACCATGGAAAACTCAGGCTACTATGTCTGCTTGCTTGGCAAGAAGGACACTAATACCTCCATTCTTACATAAAGCTGATTGTAATTGTTTTTGACAGATTTAAGATTATGATGCAGCACCTTTAAATTCCACATTTCATGGGGGGGGGGGCGGGTAGCAAATGGTTCTATGACATTAAAGAATAATTCTAGAAGATTTTGATCAACCCAGCCCCAGTTTCAACAAGACATGGGGAGAGATTTACTAATCCAGGGAAGGGAAAGGGGAACATTCGGATTGGAAACAAAAATTTTGGCGTCTTTTCGTCGCCGTCGCGACTTTTTCGTATTGAGCAATTGTAAACGGCGTAAAAACCAATCCGATTTTTTTCGCGACGGCAACGAAAAAATTGCGGAAAATATACGAAAAAGTCACAGAACATACAAAAAATTCGCGACGGCGACGAAAAAGTCGCAAAATACCGATCATTATGAAAAAAACGCATTTGGACGCCTTCGGACCGTTCGTGGATTAGTAAATCTCCCCCATGGTGTATATGAGAAATTGTATGCCTTGTACTTTTTTAATAAATTGTCTTATTTTACATTTACAGTACAGGCTGTAGGACAACAAGTTAATAAGTAACATTTATAGAGCAATAAAGTAAAATTGATACAGAAATAAATACATTTACATCAAAAATTACATACTAGTCCAAAGTTGGGACATTTCAACTATTCCCCAGATCTGCCCTTGTCCCATTAATTTATGCCAAGACAAATCAATGATCTATGGGATATAAAGGGAAACAACAAAACAAAAAGCTGCATGACATACTGTAATTACTGGTTATAGTAAAGAGGAAAGATTTAGAGTATCGAGCAATATTATGCAGATTAAAGAGACTCCAATACTTCAAAAGCTGACAAGGTACTAGCAGAGAAGCTGGCAGCAACAACTAGAAAAACTATACTTCGAAACTGGTTATCTAGTTTGACCCCAACATTCACTCTAGTCAAAAACAAATTCCAGTTTCATAAAGACTTGGTCAGAAATATTCTTTATTAACACCTACCTGCCTGCCTACACCCTAAACCATCCTTCTCACACCAGATATCTAACAATACATACCTGCTGTCACACCCTATGGTACAACACAAAAAGCCTACTTTATGTGTAAATAATCCTTTCATATTAGCTATGGAAGACTATATCAGTCAAGGATTAAGCATGCATCTGGGGATCCAAAAAGTCACTTCTGAACTACTGAACGATACAACAAAAAATGAATGCCATGGCTGAAATGGATGGGACAATAAGTTGTTGGCCTGGTCCTATATAGTTATGTTGATTCATAAAGTCTATTTAAATTGTTTAAATGTCCAATACTAAAACTACACCTTTTGCATTGTCATCCAAGGCAAACCAAGCCGTCCTGACGTTGAAGCAATGTTGAGATACTGTATTTGACTAGTAAATTTTTAAAAAAATGTTATTTATATGAATATAATACTATTATATATATATTAATATAATATAATAATATAAAACTACACTCATATGTGTATCCACAATAGATTCCTATTTGAAATTGCAGCGTTTGCAGATTGGCTGAAGGCTGCAGATACCTTTAAGCTGTAACATTGACACCCACGCATTCAATTCAAGGTTTCTTTCTCAGTGGAAGTTTAACAAAACACAGTTTGTCAGTTCAGATGAATATATTTCACTTGTTGGTGTCATTGACTCCTTAAGATCATATTGCTGAAAGAAGAAATAAATAGTTGGACAACTCATAATGCATATGCAATTCTTCTTTAAAAGATACACGGTAACATCAATAACCCAATACCTGTCCTCAGTAAGCATACATACCTTACCTTGAAAGTCCCTTTACTAAAAAAGACGTTGACATCACATAAGTAAGCCTATTTTTAATAAGGAAATACCACACTGGACTTTTCAACAGGTGTAAAACAGAGGCTGACAAGATGCCCACTAAAATAGCTGAGTCAAAGCACACAAAAGAGTCACTTGAGCATTGATCAGAGGCAATCTGACTGTCATCACTACAAATGGTTCATGCACACCATTTCTTATAGATTACTAGGGAAGCAATGGCATTAGTTAATACCCAAAGAGTATGAAGGAGATCATTATATTTATATATTTGTTAGCTCATCACGCTGTCCCAATGGATGAAGTAGGCATATCCTCCTAACACATTCTGATGATTGCTATTTATTCTTTAGGCACATATTATTATTACCATTTATTTATAAAGCGCCAACATATTCCACAGCGCTGTACAATAAGTAGGTTTCATACATTGGACATACAGAGTAAAATATAAAGCAATCAATAACCGATACAAGAGGTGAAGAGAGCCCTGCCCAAAAGAGCTTACAATCTACAAGGAGAAAGGGTTGACACATAAGGTGTGGGACATATAAAGTGGTTTCACTTACACGTGATACTTATATCATTTTGCATAAGAAGAAACCATTAGAGCATTTAAGCACTGGGTTGGTTTTACCTAGAATACTATACAGACATTTTAAGACAAATTCAGTATAAGATACAATAGTTCTTAGCCAGCTGCAGAGCTTACTGAGAAGTCACCCATTTCTGGCAAGCACTGAAAGTGTATGTTTTGTCTATTGAAGGGGAAAAAATGATCTCATTGACATAAACCTTGGAAATGTATAGAAACTAGTGAAAAGCAGGATAATGAGGGACAGCTGTTGCATTACTGAAAAAACTTAGCTTGCCTAAGATCAAACATTATTATATGTCATAGCTAAAAAGCATTAGCATGTTAGGATCATCAGAAATGATCAAGCCATAGCAAATGTATAGCAGCTGTCCTAGCCCACCAGAATGCATTTTGAATAATTCAATCTATGGACAAAACAAGCCAAAACATCAGCATATTCTTTTTTAGTTTAGCTTTCTAAAGCATAAACAGCTATTGATTCGGCCTTTGCTCTCATTTTAAATAGAAGACAAGAACAGATGTCTGCTTTTTCCTCTAAAAAGTAAAAAAAAATCCTAAAGCCTTGATAAGTCAGCCTTTGTGACAAACTATTTCATTCTATTACCAGAGAAAACTATTAGAAAGGGTGTAGGTTGCAAGGAATGCACCCATACATTTTGTAATGGCCACAACTTATATTCTATTGATATTTAATTTTCTATCTGTCTATGTATGAATCAAAAGTAAACCTGTTTCCACAGAAACTAGGTTTCAAAAAGTACTAAAATAACCCTACTGAAATACAGACTTCTGATCAGGCTCTTTATCAATTCTTGAACTTGTAGCTGAGGAACCACCCCAACATGGGGTCAGCTAGCATTCTCTTGCTAGGCTACATATAGAGCAAAGAGGAAAGTAAGTTGAGTATATATGTTGCGCAGTGCACAGATTTATGAAAACAGAGGGACCTAAAGAACCCCACATGGAACCCCACAAGTCAGAGGTAGACCATTAGGGTTTCCTCTTAGGCTTACTCTTTGTAAAACCAAATATTTATTTTTGGTAGTTTAGATAGTGTTTATAAACTGTTATTATATAAGCCTATCTGAACCTTTTACTGGGATCTACTTCCTTGTAGTAAAGTAAAGATCTTTTTTCCCACTATTGCTAGCTTTTTACTTTAATGTACGTATATTGTACATCAATGCAGTCTATTGTACAGCTATCAACTAACAGAGGGCTTTGATAATTCCTTCTGGCTGGCTATACAAAAGAACAAAGGTTCTATCAGATACCTTAAGGGTTGCGGCACATGGGGAGATTAGTAACCTGTGACAAATCTCCCTTTTCGCGGGCGAATAATCTCCCCGAAATGCCATCCCACCGGCGAAAATGTAAATCGCCGGTGAGATGGCATACGCGGCGCCGCGATTTCCCGAAATTGCAGGAGTTGCCTTGAGAGGAAACTTCCGTGATTTTGGGAAATCGTGGCGGTCACGTATTACTGGGTGGGTGCAAATGTGTGGCACTCCCCAGTAATTGTAATCACTTACCTGATACCCCTGACCAGTGCTCTTGTTACGAGAAAACTGCAGCGGCACAGGGTATATGCGAGTGAGCATTTCTCTTCCTCCTGTCTTCTTTCTCCAGAATTCCAGGGCCAACGCAGGCGCAGTTGAGTGAAAAAGCTGGCTTTTCACTCTACTGCATATGCTCGAAGACCGAAGCAGGAAGAAGGAAGGCTTGCTTGCACACACCCCGGCCGGTGCAGTTTTCTCGTAACAAGAGCACTGGTCAGGGGTATCAGGTAAGTGATTACAATGACAAAGCATCCTCCCATCTCTGCAAAGCAGCTCTCTGCATGGACCTTGCTTTGGCCACGAGTCATTATTGTGATGAAACAGGAAACTGTTTCTACAAAGAATAAAGCACAGACATATAATAAAAGAAAGCACAAGTATATAATTGTATTTAAGGTTTTCTTTCAATGTAACAAGGAGCCATGTCCCAAAACATAACAAATGCCTCCACCCATTATTCCTACTAATAACCATTAGGCTAGTGGCACACACGGCTTTTCTCCACCTGTGTTTTCACAATCAATTGGTGTTTTTCTTACGTTTTTTCTCACTCCAGATGCACTGATGTGTGTTTTTTCTCAAGAATTGTCTCACTCCAAATGCATTAATGCCAATGGAGGTTTTTCTTGTGCCAAAATGCACATTTGCTGTAAGTAAATGACCTTTATTGTTTTCAACCAAAAGTAAACACTTCTTATACTGACAACAGCATCTCATAAAAGAAAAATTATTTTCAAGGCAACTCACAAGCAGAATATTGCTATCACTGGTATTTTCAGTAAATCTTAACCAGTTAAAGATAGATCGGTGACCCTACAAAATTATTTGTGAGCGCTGCTTTGTCTCTAACGCATAAGGCCAGTGTCCTTCAGGCTTTCAACTACCAAAGTGTAAAGCAAAAGCGTCATATATTGTATAAGAGGCAACATTAGGGGAGTACAGACAAGCTGAACTGGGCCCCCGGGAGATGTGCCTGCTGCATGTAAATTACTATATTTAAAAAGGAGAGACAGCAGTAAAGCACTGACTGGTGCCTTTAAAAAAAGAGACTATCCCAGTTAACAAAATAATTAATTTAAAACATGTAAAATTTCTCTGGAAAGAGATTGAAAATTTGGAAATTTTCAAAACAAGTTGTTATTTAATATTCCTGGCATGAAATGTGTAACAAACACATGCTTACCTTGTGCTGTGTAGTTTAAATATAGCAGAGTTTATTTAAATGTGTGCTATTATTTATCTCCTGTAGACTAAATATACAATAGTGCAATATCCAGTAAGTTTTTGTACCTGGCCCTTCTGACACCACTTTTTTTCTTTCCACCTTAGGTTAAAGGCAGGGAATTAAGTACACGGATCCCCAGCACTGTCTAGTTTAGTTATTTGGAATGTGGATGCGCAAGTTAGGGGGCATGCCCATTTTCTACTCCGAATCCCTTTAGTATGCAGTGTTGCCAAATACCTAAAACTATGGATATAGGATATAGAAGCACAACACAAATATCTTGTTGCAGACAAGCACAGTGCAAAAAACAAGGTGCATTGTACCTTGCTCCATTTATTGTACACAAGCCCACATTAATTCTAAAGGGAGAGAGAACTTGGCAGTCATGCACTGACCCTAACCCACTCTACTCTAAACAGGGTAACATTATGAAAATGCAAAAGTGCAGAAAAAACAGTTTAGAAATTAAGAAAAGTGGTATAATTCCATAAACGTGCAGATATCTATGGTGCGGGTCTGGAAATGCATAGGTCCATTGTATGTGTAGGGGTTTACCAAAAATGGGCCCTTAGGACAGAAACCCCTAGGACAGGCCACAGGGTGGTGCTGGGTAACAGGGACACTGGGATGACTGGGTTGTCAATAGTTAAAGGAACAGTAACACCAAAAAATGAAAGAGCCTTAAAGTAATAAAAATATAATGCACTGTTTCCCTGCACTGGTAAAACCGGTGTGTTTGCTACAGTAACACTACTATAATTTATATAATAAGCTGCTGTGTTGCCACGGGGGCAGCCATTAAAGCTGGAAAAAAGGAGAAAAGGCACAGGTTACATAGCAGATAACAGATAAGTTCTGTAGAATACAATAGTGTTTTATCTGTTATCTACTAAGTGCCTGTGCCTTTTCTCCTTTAAATGGCTGCCCCCATGGCTACATAGCAGCTTATTTATATAAATTATAGTAGACTTTCTGAAGTTAACACACAACTTTTACCAGTGCAGGGCAGCAGCACATTATATTTTAGTTACTTTTATACACTTTCATTTTTTTATGTTACTGTTCCTTTAACAGGGAGTATACCTGTAGTTCGGGTTATGGCCACAGGGTGGTGCATAGGCCCATATAAGGGATAGCAGCCATGTGCTGTAGGCAGACATTTTGGGGACTGCTCCAGGCAGGAGTACCCCAGGTACAGCTCAGTTAGAAGTTTTGGTAATAGATTGCTCTAGGAGTAATATGTAGTACACCATAGGTTAGAATGGGCAGACATGACCCCTCCAGGAGTGGTAGTGAGGTTATGACCTCCCAGCGTTACATCTGCTGGAGTGCAGGGCCACAAGTGGCTAGGGAAGGTGTACCAAGACACCACTAGTCCAGGATCTCGGATTTGAGGATGCTTCGTGTGAGTACCGGTGTGGGTCCCTGTGGTGATGCTTCTATCGTGAGTACCGGGGAGGGCTCCAAGAGGGGGTGCCTCCTGTCGAGAGTACCGGGAAGGTCTCCTAGAGGGGAGCATGTGGCGGGAGTACCGTGAAGTAGTCCAACAGAAAATGAGTATCAATGAGTAGTAGGGAGAAAGCCCTGCATGCTGTATAAATATGTTTGCCACTCCTGGAGAGGACCCTGCCTAAATAAACCGTGCATCTATTTCACATACAATATTGTGTCTGTGTATCTGAGTATCTGCCAAGCCCAGAGGACCACTACCAGCTGGTAAGGATCAACCCCAGGGTGGGGAACATCTGCCAGGAGTACGTGGGTCCCAAGAGGGGCATAGAAACCTATTAAGTTCCCAGGGGGTGGATTATAGTTTCACAACACCATCCCTGGGTGGAGGCACGCCATTTAAGGGAGAATCCCTTGTAAACCCCCATAGTAAGCGGGGGCTCAGGACTCCTGTAGCGCCAAGTATAGTGCTCCAGCAGGTAGTGCCACATAAGCTTTTAACAAGTGGGCTACATATGATTTGATTATTTTATCTTAACCAATGATCGGATCAGCCCTGTTTAGCTGGGCCCTTGGATGTCCAAGGGTAGATATCTGCAACATCCCCAAGCGGGTAGATCTTAAGGTGTATGGCAAGCTTAACGTGTGAGGTGGGTTACTGTGTGACTGCATGCCAACTAAGGCAGCCATTATTGTGAAGGGCACTACTTGATGGGTTTCATCTGACCTTTCCTTCCCTCAGTTATTATCCATGCTCTTAAGTTCAACTAACCTAAATAAACTTTGCTTTCTTTCTTGGTTATGCACAAGGTCCAACTAGTAATTCATTAATACTGCTGTGTAGGACCATGTTTTTCCACAGTGCAGTGTATCTTCTCACAATTGCATCTTCATTGCACCCAGGACAAGAGGGCATTGAACCCTGGACAAGTCCACAGGCTTAACTGTGGACCTGTTGTTAGGAGCAAACAGTGCAATAATGCAAACCCAATACTTTCACCAGTCTGTAAATATTGCAACTTTACTATAGTCAAGGTGCCATCACTTGTCTGCCTTGGTCCAAAAAAGGCAGATATAAAATTCAAGTTCCCATTGCACCTTTTAATGCTGCACATTTCTCAAATTTAAACAGGTAATAAATGCAAGACACAAGCAATTTTCTTATGCTAGTTTTACACTGCAAATATGCATGTGTTTTTGCAGCTATTTCTGTACTATTTCTGTGTAAAGTTTATGTGATCCAGAGTTAAAGCAACAGGTATAACACAGATATTCTTTCCTTAGATTTTTATACCAAGATAATTCAAATAAACCCCAAAAAGTTGCTGGCAAGTCCATAATATAAAAATAACAGGACCATATATAAATGCTTGTAAAATTGATAATATTTGTAATGCAAGATTTAAAAAGAATGTCTCTTTTTACCTTCCCCTCTAAATTGGAGTTGGCAGTCCGCTGACACACAGATAACCAAAGATTTACAGTACACTGACATGACACTCACTATGCATCTATGCAATTGTTCTGCTCTACTAAATAGATGGAATGAAGTGGCTGAGTTAAGGTTGGAGCAGGGATCTTATATGCCTATAACACTAAAAAGGGCTAGCTAAACCACAACAATACAGACCTACTGTATATATCACTAATGGGTAGATGGTGGAGAAGCTTGTCTGGGTAAAATTCTTTTTTTTCTGTAGCTGTGTATTAGATGGTTGCTTGTGGTCATGATATTCTAGGGTACTAAAGGAATGAGCTGTGACCCCAAGTGTTTGAACTTGCATAACTGAGGGTCAGGCCATTAGAAAGTAAATGTCTCTAGGCACACAAATAGGATAGAAAAACAGTTATTCTTGACAGTCCAACCCTCAGAGCAGAAAATGTCAGTAATACTATGTACTTTGCCCTATTTATAAGGAATGTCTGTCTATATTTAGCTAGCAGGCTTAACATCTATGCCCAGGTCTTCATTATACAACATTTAATGGATGTTAATATACTGTAGGTAACATACATTGCTTTAATGTTCAGCGTGTATAGTTTTTTGTACTTTTGGTAAGTTCTCAGGACTGCTTTGAGTTATTCTATACCCTTTCTTGTTTATGTATTTTATTCACCATTGTTCCACTTTACTGGAAACTTGGGTAGTCTTTATCATTCTTATACAATATAAAGATTTCAATTCAAACTTGTTTATATACCTGAATAGGTAGCTATTTACTATGCAGGAGCCTGTTAGGAATAACCTTTCAAAGTGACAACATAAATCATGTTTGTTTAAAATTAATGAAGTGGATACAAAACTCACAAGTGGCTTAATATGCTAAAAATCTGTCTATGGTGATACTGCTTGGATACAAGACGATTAAAAAGCAATTACATTAACATCATAGACAGTGAATATGATTCTATCACAAGTATAATTATATTATATTTTTTCTGAGTAGAAAATGGATAGTTCTCTTGTACCGTATGACAAAGGAATACACAATGTACTTAAATCTCTGAAATAAAACTGAACTGAATACTCATCTTTTGTTTTTTTAAAGTGATACTGATGCAACAAAACACTACTTTTCAGAATATAAATGTACATAGAAACTAACTTTTCATAGATCATGGGTCTATAGGTCATGTTGATTTTTCACTGATAGGTTTGCCTTTTGTGTTACTTGAAGTTCCTAAACCTTTTTTGCCAATCTGACTGTCCCTTCTCAGCTAGAATTTCTATCAGGAGCAGACTACTGCTGCAAATATGGCAGTGCACTCATAGAGAAACCTAGGGATCTGATAGGTAATGTAAAAGCATGTGGAAGTACTTTTATGGCAAAATTATAAAGTTTGTGCAAAGACAATGTTATGATATATTTAAAAAAGTGTTTAATTCCGGTTGTCAGTAAGTTATTGTAAAATTATTGGTAAATAATTTATTTGATTGATTAGCACAGATTAGCATTTGTGAGAAAAACCACTGTACAAGTTGCAATTTTATATATATATATATATATATATATATATATATATATATATATATTGTGACAAAAAGGCTTGTCTCAGTGAGACTTGTCTGTTGGATGGCAGGTATATAACACCCAGGCTGAGGTACTGGCTCCTTTAAATCTCCAGGGCAGGAGAGGCTAGGACCCTGAAGTATGGCTAGGGAATGCTGGAGCCAATTAGGGAATGCTGGAGCCAATTAGGCAACACCTGAATCATTTAAGGTGAGCCTGGGTGTGCAGCAGGAGTTCAGTTTGCTGAGAGACTTGGAGGTTAATCCTTGTCTGATTGGAGGTCACTCCCAGAGCAGGGCACAGAGCAGGAGGGCTGCCTGTGTTGGGGACTCCCAGAGGAGCTGGGGGTGCCACCTGCCACTGTGAGGGAGCAGTGGGAGTCACGACCAGATAGTTCAGTTTCTGAGAGAGACTGAGAGGGGCAGGCTGGACTGACGACAAGCTCCCCTGATTCTGGGACGCCAGAAAAGGACTGCCGGGCATTGGCAGTGAGGATTTGGGTATCCCGTGTGTTGAAACTACAGTCTGGTGAGACTTATGTTTTCTTGAACTGTTAACTTGCAAATACCCAGTTGTGATATACTGCTTCACTGTGGAAAATAAAGCACAGGCAGTAGCCTGATCATTTTGGTTGCAAACCAGAGTTGTCTGTCTCGTCTGTGAAGCCCAGATTACCATCCGCTACCGGCTGCTACCAGCTAAATCCCCACAATAAATAATATATATATATATATATATATATATATATAATATATATATATATGAAGCTGGATATGAGCTGGCACTCATGTAAAATGAAACAAAAATACCTGGGTGCAGAAACAGAAAATAATGTATATACTGATAAAGTGAGACCGCACTCTCAGGACTTGAAAAATGGTGTTTATTAAAAATGGACTGACGTTTTGCTGAATGCACACAACAAACAAAGCCAGATAAAGCCAGGGTGGATGGAAGTGGGGGGATGAGGTCATAGGCCATTATGGTGAGACTACACATGCATTATACAAATAAAAATACCCAACAGTTATACAAAAACACCTTTACAGCACAACACTAAAGGTGGCCATACACGCACCGATATTATCGTACGAAACCTCGTTTCGTACGATAATCGGTGCATGTATGGTATGTCAGCGAGCCGACCGATATCGCAGGAAGCTGCTGAAATCGGTCGGCTCGTCGATCGGCCAGGTTAGAAAATTTTGATCGGGCGCCATAGAAGGCGCCTGACCAAAATTCTCCCTTCAGAGCTGAATCGGCAGAAGGAGGTAGAAATCCTATTGTTTCTACCTCCTTACCTGCCGATTCAGCCCTGAATGGTGTGTGGCGGATCTGACGATGTTTCGTGCGACCGATGGTCGTACGAAACATCGTCGGATCGCCACGTGTATGGCCAGCTTTAGTAGAAAAAGCAGAAAGGAAATGTCACAATAAAAGTATAATGATACAATGTAGAATAGTTTGAATGTAACAAGATACTGCTGGTGTATTGTAATAGCTCATAGGAATCAAGATCTGTATGACTGCAAATAAAGTGTAACATATTTACAAGTCTAAAGTTATGTAAGAATTAATAATCGCGAGTAGCAGCAGAATGCTTTTTCAAAAAACGTGTGCTACAGGTATTAAAAATAAACAATACCTGTATCACTATATGTTGGAGGATCCGCAACCTGTTGAATGCAAAGAGCAAGGCGGGTTGTGCTTAGGTAGGGGAGCCTGCAGATAAGGAGTCAGAACACATTAGCAGTCAGCGTGTGCAGCCGGCATGGAGCTGCACACGTTGCTATGTATATACTGTATATATATATATACCCTGGCAAAGTAGCAACTCCTTGCATTCCCTGGTTGGACATGTATTACATGTGACTCTTCTTACTCAGGTGAGTCCTCTCTGTACTGTTAGAGGAAGGGTTAACCATAAAACAGACCTTTTAAATAACTTTGGCACCAGTGGTTCTTTAAATCAAATGAAACTCCTTATTGGGCTGATGGTACACAATTTTGCTTGGTGTGTGCTAATGCAGATGATACATAAATAAAATATAATATATTTTTAAACAGGCAACAATATTCAGTAAATAACCCATGCACCACTAGCTCCTTTGAACATGTACACATTCACAAAATGGATATCAAGCAAGTGCTATTGACTCTTTCCACTCAAGCAGCTAAGTGGCAAGTCCCACAAGAATAAGCCGGGAATCCAGCATAAATCTGTTGTCATGGAACCATGTAGTTGAAGTAATTACTTGTAACACTTGTATATGACTATGCAATCGGTGCAATACAATGTATGGGGGGCTGTATATTTATACAGTTGTACAAATGTACATAATACTGTATTTCTTCTCCCTTGAGTAGAACCCGGCTGGTGCTCCGGCCGGGGCGTATGCAAGCTACCGAATCTTCTTCCTGCTGCCATCTTCACACATGTGCAGTACAGTAAAAAAACAGGCTTTAACAAAAAAGCTGGCTATTTTGTTCAACTATGGATGCATCGGCCCAGGATTCTGAAGAAAGAAGACAGGAGCAAGAGGAAAGCTTGCTCACATATACCCTGGGCCTTCGGGTTTTTACCTAAGAGGAGCACAGGCCAAAGGTATCAGGTGAGCATTTACATATATGCCTCCTTAATAAATGCACCAGACACATACCATGCACAAACCTCCACAGGCCACTGATTACAATGTGAATAACAATTAATTTATTCAATTCATTTTGCAAATATTTTTAGCTTTTTGCAACACAGCTTTTAATACCTTTTTGTTTATGTTTAATATCTGTGCAGGAATATAGCTCGAGTTCTACTTTGTTCCACCACCAGCATCCTGCCACTGTGTTATCTACTAGGGGCTATATAATAAACTGGAACATTGATTTGTTTTTAACTGAAACTTTCTCTGATGTTATAAACTTTCAATACGAAATGACTTTCATTAGTAAGGCTTTAATCTCAATTTAAATACCAGAAAATCTACATTGTACTACAGGACATGATGGTAAGATTGGATATTCCACAATCAGTCACTATTGGATTTGCACAGTGGCGTAACTTGGTTGCACCAGCCCCGCCTGCAAAAAATCTTTTGAGGGAACCTGGTGTGAAAGCCTCTCCACCCCCTCCTGGCCACTCTTCCCATGCCACTATTTTTTTTAAAAAAAGTAGGAGAGGGACTGCAGACCCCACCATTTAGGCCCCCACGACCATGGGATCTGCTGTATAGATAGTTTTGTCACTGGATTTGCTGTTAATATGATTGTGGGTAATGGAATAAAAGTTGAACTTGATAACACTAAGTAGTAGAAGCAGTAACCCATAGCAACCATTAAGATGTTTGCTTTTAAACAAGTGAACAGTAAATGCTGCCTGCTGATTGGTTGCTATGGGTTACTGCTCCTGGGCAAACTTAGTGCCATTTATTACATAACCCCCATAGTTACCAAAAAAATGTTTGCCTTTAATGAAGAAAGAATTTGCCATGGTACATTAAAAACCTTGCAAACTCCATAGTAAGTTTAGACTAGCTAGAAGGTGGCGAAAGTTTAGTTAAAAAATAGTTAATTTTTCAGCAAGATGCTTTAATTCATTTACTGCACATGCACATACGGTAAGGCAAAATACCCTTTTCTTTCTGGCAGATGAGGCACTAGGGGTTTGCAAAACATATATATATATATATATATATATATTCCCAATTTTTTTTTTACACAGATAAAATTTGTAACATGGTAAATATATATTTTTTTTTCATTAACACTTTTTAATTATTTTACAATGATATTTCAGGAGGGTATTGATTAGAAGGATTAAAGAGAAGAAGATAAGAAGAGAGGATAAGGAGTACTGGTATAATTGGCAAAGGATCTAAGTCACTTAAATATATATACTGTATATATATATATATATTTATATATATATTTTATTACAATACCCAGTGGCCATCCTTGCAGTAGTTTTCTTTTATCAGTGGCGTACTGTAACTATGGAGGCAGCAGACCCCGAGCTCATGGGGGCCTCAATAGGTACTTTTCTCTGAGAGCATGAGCGGGCATGCTCAGGAAGGCAGCGGGTGTGCACATGTAATCGGGGACAGAGGGGGTGCATAATGTTTTCAGTGCATGCCGGGCCAATCTTAAGATCCTTTGCATGGGGGCCCATCAGCACTTTAGTACACCCCTCTTTTTGATGTATTATTTACAATGCAAAATGACATGCTATTAAGGGTGCCACCTATGTGAAATTGTCTAGCCTCCAGCAAGGGTTAATTATATCTTAGTTGGGATCAAGTGATCCAAACTAAGATATAATTAACCCTTATTGGAAGCTAAACACTCCTAGTGGGTTTATTTAATACTTACATTATTTTGTACTAGACTTAAGGAATGGTAACCGAATTACAGAAAGACCCCTTATCTGGAAAACTTCAGGTCCAGAGCATTCAGTCCGATACCTGTAGTGCATTTTAACAGTCTGGGACCTAACATAGGAATGTTGCTTAGGTACAGATGCCAAGGTATGCATACAGTATTTCCAACCACAGAATGAATTACTGTACCATATGGGCTCTGGTAATGTACATTGAACTATGTCATACTACACATAGCACTCATGTTGCATGCTGTAGCTAGATCCCCAGCAGTGGTAACTAAATGAAACAGAGCCATACAGAGCTATTTAGTCTCTCTGAGTTCTCTGCCACATTCTGAAAATAAATGTTTCTCTTTACTGTGGGTTTCAAAAACATATTTTCAGGGTTATTATTACACCCTATTGCTAAAAGGCTGAGCCTGCATCTCTTGCTTGGTAGGTTAACTTAGCAAGATGCCAATAAATCATTGGTACATATATTTATATGACAAGATATAGATAAAGATTGATTATGGCTGGATAATCTGTAACAGATCATATTCAGTTTTTCATATGTTATATCTGTATAAATTACTGTACAAAGACAAAGGAGATAAGGTGGTATTCTAAATGAACAACATTTATAAATGTGTTTGTGATCTGCTGGCTTGGTAGTCATACTGTATGATATGTTGAGTGAAGGCAGACCCAGAGGGGAAAATCATTCTGTGGAAGCGTAGTGCCCAGTCATGCATAATAAAAAAAATCATCTAGACAAGAAATTAGCCCAAGGAATTGCAAATGCTAAGACACTGCTATCTAGTCACAGTTAAAAACAGTCTAATTGGACTCTTGCATAACTGCTGTATGTATGTGTATATATATATATACAGAAACAAAAGGAGCACACCCTGCCCTCGGTGCTGGTCAAAAAATTCAATAAACAAACAGAGTACCGCACACATAGGGACTTTATGAAAAAACAAAAAAGGTTTATTGAAAAAGATCCGACGTTTCGAGCACCAACTGTGCTCTTCCGCACACATAGGGACTTTATGAAAAAACAAAAAAGGTTTATTGAAAAAGATCCGACGTTTCGAGCACCAACTGTGCTCTTCCGCACACATAGGGACTTTATGAAAAAACAAAAAAGGTTTATTGAAAAAGATCCGACGTTTCGAGCACCAACTGTGCTCTTCCTCAGGAAGAGCACAGTTGGTGTTCGAAACGTAGGATCTTTTTCAATAAACCTTTTTTGTTTTTTCATAAAGTCCCTATGTGTGCGGTACTCTGTTTGTTTATATATATATATATATATATATATATATACAATTCCGAAAACATCATAAGCGCACTCCAGGGACTTTTTCAATCTTTATTTATTATTATTATTTGTGGCCATTTGTATCTTGAGAAAGGCTCTAGGCCAGAGCCGAAACGTTGATCGGATGGCAAAGTGAAAATAAAGATTGAACTTTTATGAAAAAGTCCCTGGAGTGCGCTTACGATGTTTTCCGAATGGTGAAGTACATCCCTGGCTGCACCCGGGCACTAATTATTGAGAGATTAATGGAGAGTTCAGAGTGCGGATCGCAATGTAGCTGTATATATATATATATATATACAGTATATATATATATTTTTTTTTTTTTTATATTCAACATTTATTATTTACAAACAAAGTTACAGTTTAGGTTAACTGAAATGCATTTAAGGAGCTAAAAGAATTATGTAGGGACCCATAGGGTTAAGCTACCTATGGCTTTGCAACCCTACCTCTTCACACCTTTATTGTTATTGGGCAAAGCCCTCTGTACTCAGGTTACAGTTAGAACCACTATCCCTATTGGTATAGTTAGGTTGTTCACACTCCCTGCATAGTGTCCCCCCTGATATAGTGTCTAGCAGAAGGGTGTGACTTCTTTGGCTGAAGTCTGCCTTCCAAGCAACACTCCATTGAGTCTGGGAGCAGACAGTAGGCCCCTGAAGCCATTTTGCCCCAAAGTGATAACATCCACTTTGGAGAAGTCGGGGACAGGGCCCCGTGAACGAGGTTAGCAAGCACAGCAGATTTGTTAATAGCACTTTCCAGGAAAGTGACATAGTCAGCTCTAGCAAGCAAGGGCAGTCTTAATAGCCCCACCAAGGAGAGATTAGATCCAGGAGTATTTCTCCTATCCAGCAATGTTGCCTCAGTGTAGGGCTGCGGATTTAGAGATAGAGACAGGACTAGAATAACCCTGATCCCTACTCACCGGAGGACTCATATGCTAGAGGTTATCAACCTGAAGGAGCAGATACTATCCAGACTATCTCCCAAGGGGTATTGGCTAAAAAGTGTGTTTCCCTGCCCAGACTCTACCAAGAGGTGGGATAAACCGGTGCGTACCCTCTCTTCTGCATCAGAGTGTACTCTCATATTACCATCTGCTTGTGTTGTGAGTATGATAACCCTGCGTACCATCTGTCTATTGGATCAATAATTCTGTATTATAGTTCACAATAAGAACTTCTCTGGCGTCCATTTATACCACACAGTATCAGCTCTCAGCGGGACAGTCCCGGATTTAATAGCGCATCCCGCTGTCCCGGATAGTTCAATGAATGTCCCGCATTTCCATAATAGATTACGGAAATGCTGAACATTCATTGAAGTATCTGGGACAGCGGGATGCGCTGGTGCTCCTTCTCCTTCAGCGGCTCCTCTGTGTATGTGGCTTCTTGCATGGCGGTAAGAGGCCCTTTTATAAGGTTGTGCCCCGTGCATATTGACGTCACGCGGGCGCAACCTTATAAAAGGGCCTGTCACCGCAACGCAAGGAGCCACATATGGAGAGGAGCCGCTGAAGAAGAAGGAGGCACTGTGTATGGGGGGCACTGTGTATAAGGGGTACTGTGTATGGGGGCACTTTCTGTGGGGGGGTACTGTGTATGGGGGCAATTGGGGGCACTTTCTGTGGGGGGTACTGTCTATGGGGGCACTGTCTATGGGGGGTACTGTCTATGGGGGCAGTTGGGGGCACTGTGTATGGGGGTACTGTCTGTGGGGGCACTTTCTATGGGGGGGTACTGTCTATGGGGGGGTACTGTCTATGGGGGATACTGTCTATGGGGGCAATTGGGAGCACTGTGTATGGGGGGGTACTGTCTATGGGGGCATTTGGGGGCACTTTCTATGGGGGGTACTGTCTATGGGTGCACTGTGTATGGGGGGGTACTGTCTATGGGAGCACTGTGTATGGGGGGTACTGTCTATGGGGGCACTGACTATTGGGTCATTGGGGGCACTTTGTAGGGGGGCAAAACTGGTACATAGTTATAACTCCCTTATAACTAACTGCCTTCTCTATATATTTGTATTTTATATGTAGGAGTTGCTATATTGTTTTCCTTAGGTAGTACAGTATGAGGGTATAGCACATTTTGCGTCTGATCCCACCATTTCAACTATATAAAAGGAGTATTTTTTGGGAAAAAAATTGAGTGTGGCAATTGGGGCGTGGCCACAAAAGTGGGCATAGTCAAAGAAATTTTCTCCCTCTTTTCATTTTTCAAATGATGGGAGGTATGCTATACCCTCAGCTCCTATCCAGGTTTCTTCCATTTAGCGAAGGCCCATCCTAAGAAAGAGGTTCGTATGTAACACATGCTCTACATCATTTATAGCCTGGTTTAACCCCTACATAGCCAAAATAGTGTTACAATTATTTTATGTAAACAGATAGCTCCGTGCAGGATTAGCCAGCAGGTGGTGCAAAGTCCACCTGCAGAGAAAAATGCAAAAATACTATCTAGTTTAACAAGTGCTAGGAGTTGAACAATGTTTGTGCTATAATTTAAAGGAACAGTAACACTAAAAAATGAAAGTGTTTTAAAATAATTAAAATACAATGTAGTGTTGCCCTGCACTGGTAAAACTGGTTTTGCTTCAAAAACACTACTATAGTTTACAGAAATACCCTGCTGTGTAGCCACAGGGGCAGGCATTCAACTAAGAAAAGGCACAGGTTACATAGCAAATAAATTACATTTAGATAAAATGGCTTTCTACACCCTATTTTAATTAACTCCATGGCTACACAGCAGATTATTTACATAAACTTTAGTATTGTTTCTGAAGAAAACAGATTTTACCATTTTACCAGTACAGAGCAATGCTACATTATATTTTTATTACTTTAAATCACTTTCATTTTTTGGTGCTAATGTTCCTTTTAGGTACAACTTTTGGGTAATGTTAAGACATGACCTGGACTTAGTAAGGTCCATAAATGACTAACAAATCTTTAAATTTCCACATTAAAGAAATCTTTAATCTTTACATAAAGATTTGTTAATATTCTGTATTAAACAGAACATATGTTTATCTATATATCTGCATGGTTGTTTGCAGAACTTTCAGTTCTGTGATCAGTCACCATTTCATATTAAACAAGATCGCTATACAAAGTATTCAACTATATTTTTATAATTTCCTGTTATTAGGTAAATGACAGCACTTGATTATGGTGTTCCTCAATGAAACTCTAATTGCCTCATTCAATAATTGAATCTCACTGGAACTATTTGATAATTTGAGGGAGTCATTTGTTGAAGGGCTTCTAATAGTTTACTTTTCTGTAGCAGCTGCAGAAAATAATTTAAATGGCTAATTGGAATTATTGAAAGGCCTAGTCTGGAAATATAACATGATAGATTCTAGAGAGTCTGTAAAATCATTTAAGTGTGAAAATATATGAAAATACACCCAACATTTAAACAAGAATATGACACAAATGCCAGGGCTAATTACAAATGTAAGTCCTATTTGCAAATTGCTCAAAGGGACACAAAATTAAATGTACATTGATGCTATACATCAGTACCTGCTCCTTAGTAACTTCAGGTTGAGTGCCAATGTACCTGCTCAGTCTACTTTGATGAACTGCAAGTATGGATGCAGGGAACTTTAAAAAAAAGGGGGGGGGGGGGGTTGGGGTTTCCACAGTTCATAGTTAAGCTGCACCAAGTAAATCAGCTACTAATGCCAGTGTGGGCATCAGCTTTGAGAAAATACTCAGTTACTTGTTTTTTTTGAGAAAATACACTCAGTTACTTGTAGGCCTCAAAAACATATTTTCTGTGCAAACTAAAATAGAGAGAGTAAATCAGATATTAGTACAACAGTAAATTGAAGAGCCATAACTGTATTGATGGGGTACCGCATGAAGGGCAGGGTGGAAAGGGCAGAAATGGGCACTCTCCACCATGTTTTTGCACCTGCCTTCCATTGTAGATAAACTGCTTGATTTTGAACAAAGACCTACAGCTGCCCCCATGTGGCTGTCCCCATGTGGCTGTCCCCATGAATACAGTGCTGCCTGCACTTGGAGGAGTTGTATTCAGGAGTAACGGGAGACATGGGCACCCTACTAGTATCGGGAACTGCGAGGAATCAAACTCTAGACAGTGTGCTGAACCATATCTGCACTAATCTACTAAACCAATGTGGGTTGTTAGAGTTAGTTACATACAGTAGTTACATAGTCTGTCTTTCTGAGGTACATCAGTAATCTCTCCTCCTACTCTTTCCTTTATCGCTCATATTTCTCATTTACAACATGTGCCAATGATCAAATAATTAAGGGGCTTTATAAGCCTGGTCCTGCAACAAATATTTGCAGTTGGTACCCGGGGTTGTTACCTTTTTCCTCTGGGACCAATGCAGGCCTTGCTGAGAACATTAGCCATGATCACATGGATTGTGTTGACCCTGTACTGACTTTATTGCAGGCGTCTCAGTATGCAAAGCAGGAGAGACTTGTAAACCAACCAGTAAACTTCTCTATAAGCTTCACGAGTCACATGCACATTTTACACATTGTATCTTCCCTGAAACCTCCAGGGCCCCTGTCTCCTTACTAGGGATGCACCGAACCCAGTTTTTTGGGTTTGGCCGTACCCCCGAATCCACCCTGATGGATTCAGCCGAATACCAAACCGAATGCTAATTAGCATATACTAATTAGGATCCGGAAGAGGTAAAAATAAAATTTCCCCTAACACCTTACGAATGCTATTTAGCATATGCTAACATTTGCTAATTAGGATTTGGATTCTGTTCGGCCAGGACCGTTCATTCGACTGAAACTTCACACAGCTGTCTCCAAACTCCACCTGACACTAACGCACAAACTGCCATTTGTAAAGAAGGCACTAGTTTGCTCAGGTGTAATGAACAATGACATCCAATAAGATTTCTGGTTTTAAACAGCTGATCATTAAATGCTACCTGCTGACTGGTTCCTATAAGTGATTAGATCTATATCAAACTTTGAACATTTTATTACATAATCACAAAAATCTATGGCACAAGACATGTTTGTTGTTTTTCTTTTTCTATTTAGTTTGTTCAAGCCCATCTGCTACTTGTTGCCCATGCAATTCGATTTAAAGTATAAAAACTTGGTTATTGGAGGGTAAATTGTAATCATGTTTAATAGCAAAAAAAAAAGAGTCAATCATAAATGAAAACTGCTGGTTCAATTAATTTCAATAAGGCAATAAAGTGTAGAAACTCAACAGTTTTTAAATCTGAAAAATTATGAAGATTTGAAAAAATTTATACGAGATCTGTTTTTCTATTTTGTTTGATAAATCATGAAAATTCAAGTTTGAATAATTACATCCAAGATAGCCTTTTCTTCCTCAAATCATAACTCATAATATTTATATTCTCTCTGTACCTGTCTTTTTAGCTTTCTCTCCTTTTGCCCCTCTTCTTTACTTCCTGTTCTTTTGTGCTTAATGCTTTTCTAATTTTTTTTCCAGATTTCTTCTCCTAGCTTTATATTTACTTGTACTCAACACTCTGATGTCCCCTGGGGCTCAGTGCTAAGCCCAGCTCAACTCTTTCTGCACAAGTGAGCCATACAGGTGATTGAATACCGAAGGAGGTACAACAACTTTTACAATGGGTCTTCAGACTAAGGGCACTCTTCCGAGTGATGTTGTGATGGTCGATTAATGCCTTTAAGGGCATTTTCATCATTTTTTTTTCATAGAGCAATCATAATATCCAAGGTTATTGTGATATTAGAATCTACAGTTAGTATAGGTATCAGTAAATACCAGTTAATGTATGTCAGTGTATAGATAACCTTCTAATAAATAATATTTATATGCGTCATACATGTGTGCAGTGGTTCATTTGGATGGGTTAAATCTTATGGACTTTTTTCAACCCAAATAAAATATGCAATTATATACTTGAGACACAGGTTAACAGCATGGGTAGAGGTAAACCCTATGTATATCAAGTTCCTATATCTCCATTTTGTTCTATATAAAGCCACTCATTACAGATCAGTGAAAGATATTTGGTAGCTTTTAATTTTTGTTTCCTTCATAAATATTAGTTCCCTTCAAGTCACTTAATCACTTAACAGAGGTACACAACATGTAAAAGGGTAAAAGAAAACATTTGTTTTATGATGTAAATAGTTATGTGTATGGCCAGCCAGCAGGTGATGCCGTATCCAACTGAAAGCCTGGCCTAATAAGATCAGCAGACAAGCAGACAATACTAAGTTACAGGTTACATAGTTACATAGTTACATAGGGTTGAAAAAAGACCATTATCCATCAAGTTCAACCCATCCGAGTAAACCCAGCACACAACCTATACTAACCAATCTATACACTCACCTACATAAACTATATATATACAACCAGTAATACTAACTGTAGATATTAGTATCACAATAGCCTTGGATATTCTGCTTGTTCAAAAACTCATCCAGGCCCCTCTTAAAGGCATTAACAGAGTCTGCCATTACCACATCACTAGGAAGGGCATTCCACAGCCTCACTGCCCTCACCGTGAAAAACCACCTACGCTGCTTCAAATGGAAGCTCTGTTCCTCTAATCTATAGGGGTGACCTCTGGTGCGCTGATTGTTTTTATGGGAAAAAAGAACATCCCCCAACTGCCTATAATCCCCTCTAATGTACTTGTACAGAGTAATCATGTCCCCTCGCAAGCGCCTCTTTTCCAGAGAAAACAACCCCAACCTCGACAGTCTAACCTCATAGCTTAAATCTTCCATCCCCTTTACCAGTTTAGTTGCACGTCTCTGCACTCTCTCCAGCTCATTAATATCCTTCTTAAGGACTGGAGCCCAAAACTGCACTGCATACTCAAGGTGAGGCCTTACCAGGGACCTATAAAGCGGCAAAGTGGCTCCCCAAAGCCTTACTAGGGTAGATAGAGAGGCAGACGTTGAAACTAGCTAATTCTAGGAACAAGAACTAGACAGCTTTGGGCCCTACAAGGGTCAGTTTTTGGCATAGAGCACCAGTGGTGATTCTACACCATATGGGATTGTAAGTGTGTAGGATTAGCAGCCTTTAAGAAAAGATGTAGAGAGACAGATGTGTAAAGGTTGGGCACTGTAGGAGACAGGGGTACTGGAGGCTTCAGAGAAGACTTGTGGAGGGAAGCTTGGACACTGTAAGGGATTTTTCTCTGCCATTTCACGAATTTTCTTGTCATTTCACGAATTTTCTTGTCATTTCACGAATTTAATGGCGTAGTAAAAAACGGGACAGATTCACTCATCACTATACCTAAACAGTATCTCTTTCTACCTGTTTTGGCATGTGTGCATGATACTAGATGAACTGCTTTCATAAGCCCTAGCTCAGTTTTAGCCCAGCCTTCATTTAAAATCTTTTCATACTTTTTCTCATCTTATATGGTTCCCAATGGATTGGATGAAAGTATTTGTAATTCCAGTTGAGATCTGTAAAGGAAAGTTTTATAAAGATTTTATAAGAGTTCATAGTCAGGAATATGATTTGAAAGAAATATCATGGTTAGTGAAGATTCTTTTATGAGAGACAAGCAATCACACATATTAATTTAGCTAAAACTCAGCAGGCTTATTATAGTGGAAACAATCTACTTAAGCTTTGCTAAAGCTTTTATATAGTGCTATATCATTGCTTTAGGTATTCTGGGAACCTGTACATTTATATAAAGTAGATTCACTTAAAGAATGATATCTAAAAAGTAGTTAGTACTTGAGTCCAAATCATGGCAAGGTGAGGTCAATAAGAACTTGTTAGTGGGGGATAGATATAACATTGAAATGCTCTAGGCATCGGCGGATTTCTTATCCGGGCACCCCAAGGCCACCCCATTCTTCGACCCCCCCGCCCCTGGACGTGCATGGGTGAACGTTCCTCCTCGCTGCGAAGGTGCAAACATTTAAAATCACATACGGAGCAGTGGGGAGCACATTTTCAAAATTTTGGTGTAGTGGCTCTAGGAGCACAAGGTAGTGAGATATATTTATCGGGATGGAACATATGAAAGTAATCCATCAACACAGGGACCTCAAGTGCATAAACCTAGGGAAGCGGTGTTCCTTTTTTAAAGGCTGTTGTTGGAAACCGTGTGATAGCACTTTCAAAAAGAGACAATAAGCATTACAAGGACCCTGGGCAGAAGCATACCCCTTAGTGTTGATTCTGGCTGTGCTCTGCATGACACACCAGATATGAAATATGACACAAGGTACAGAGAGCAGCATCTGAATGATGTTTAAATTAGGGTAAAGCTAGGGGCAGGAGGGGTTACTAATATACCATCATTCCCCTTATGAATACAGTGCTTCCAAACACATGCAGTGAAGTATTTATCTGAGCTCCATTTTGAAGTGCACAGATCAGTGGTAATTCTTTTATGAGTAGGGTAGTGCTCAAAGTGCAAAAAAAAGGCACATTGTACTAGCTATTTTTCTTTAAGTTAGCAAGATCGTTGAAAGGCTTTTATTTTGATATCTTATGTTTTCATAACTTTGTATTTCAAAATGTAGAAGTAAATCGATATGAATTATCTTGTTTCTTTGTAATTATAATTCACTTATAAAGCATTAAAAACCTATTTTGTTGTGTAATATATTTATATGTTTCTATCTCACCAATAAACCACACAGTTACAAGTAGCTAATGCAGCATAAGTACTGTATATCATATTACAATATCTATTAGGGTTTAATGCCTGCTAAGAAATATATACCAAGAAATGTTTCCTGCAATTGTGCTGGACTTTAGTGGAGATTGCTGATCTGAGAGTCCTGTCTCACTGATTAAAGTTTAGTATAATATCATGGAGAAGCAGATTTCTTCAATTTAAATTCCAGTATTTTGTTTAATTAAAAAGTGTGGAATTCATTAATCTTCATTGGAAGCGTATGAAAAAAAAAATCTCAATTTTAGTAAATTGCAACTGTTAAAAAAATAAAATAGCTTGACAGCTGATAAGAGGTTTCTAGATAAGGGTGCACGGAAGCAGTGTGTATGTGAGTGTTACAAAGCAATGTTGAAAACGAGTTTTCTGCAATACATTTTACTGGATAACATAAGGTATGTAAAAAATGCACTACACTTATTTATGCTAAATTAAAAGACAGGTGTATATATACATGCAGAATCAGAGTAGAGTACAAATTATTTTAAAGTATTCTGATAACTAGTGATGAGCGAATTTTTTCACCAGGCATGGGTTCGCAGTGAATTTCCACATTTTGGCACTGGCGAAAATTCTGTGAAGATTCACCGTGCGGAAAAAAATTTAGTCACACGTCAAATTGGGCGCGGTCGTGTCAAAAAAGGGCATGGCCACGTAAAAAAGCTTGGGCTACGAAAGAAAACATGCGACAAATGCATTTTGCTAATCTTTTTGCCATTTCACAGGAGCGAACCAGGATAGATTCGCTCATCACTACTGCTAACAAATCTAACTTTGAGTCAGATAAGAAATTTGCTGCAAAAAAATCGTCATGCATAAAAAAAAAGTTGTGGAGCAAGATTCATTCATCACTGCATACAAAAGCAGCCCTATCTTACTTTTAAAGTAGATTCATATTTTAAAAAGTTGTTTTTTCATGTCAGTGTCACTTTAAGGTAAAGCCATTTTATTAAAGCAAGCAAGTATGGGAGTGATGCCATCCCCACTAGAAAGTTACACCATGCCTGCCTGTGTTGACACAGACTAAAAACAATAATGTCTATCTGTAACCCTGCATGGCTAATTCTCTCATCACCACATGCCCAGTGCTTATCACTATCATTTGAATCAACTAGAAGTTGGTGAGATTCCCAGAAAAAAAAAATTTAACCTGGAGCTGTGTCTTTTTTTTCAAGCTCAACGGCTATGTAACATGCAAGATTTAACTAAATGAGAAAGATTTATTTCCTTAATCACTTTCACATTTTTCTGTAGAGTCATATGCAATTTCATGAGAAAACGTATCTCACTCTTTGTCACATGAAAAATCTAGTAAAGTCTATGGGAAAAACTGGAACTGAATTAGGAGAAATGGAATCTTGCCCATAAGTTTTCATGTGGCCCAATAGGCCAGATTAATTTCCATGAGAAAATTTTATTTTATAGTTTATCACCTGAAAACTTATGGGTGAGATTCTAATAAGTTGCCTGTCTATATTAATCTCCTCTTCTAATTTAAAAAAAAATAGTATATGGGGAAAAAAAAGACAAATATTTAATTAAATAAGAAAAACCTAACTTATGGTATATCTCATGAAAAATCTTAAGTCTAAAGGAAAATCTGGAATTGGATAGGGAGAAAAGTTTTCTTCATGAGTCATAATCAACAATCAGTTCCATGACGAAACATTTTTTAAAGTGAGAAACAAGTGAGATTCAATTTGCTGAGAAAAATTTATCTCCTAATTCAATTCCAGATTTTCCCATTGAACCAGATGCAATCAATGAGAAAAACTTATCGCACTGTTTATTACATGAAAACTCTATTGAAGTCTATGGGAGAAAAATTGATTCCGATAACGGATTTACTGTTTAGTTAGAAAAACAATTGGCAATAGGCAACACTATAAAAGAAAAAAACATATTTGATCTCTGAAAAAAAATGGTTTGTATCTAAAATGCCTCATGTGTGCATCTTTTGATTTGTTTTAAAGGTTATAGTGGCTGCTAGTTAATATATCATACTTGTACTTGCTATTGTACCTTTCAATGAAAAATCAAAACTTGCACAATATCTCATTAAGCATCTGCAACTTAGTAAGTGATCTCTTTCACCAGGAATGATGAGGGAGATTAAATTAAAGATAGCAAATGAATGGAACACAAGTATTTTTAAATTTAGTCCTGAAACAACAACTAAGATATAGAAAATGGCAACAGGATAGAGACTAAATGCAAAGTGCAAAATATTTTTGCAACTGTCTTTTTTTAACCACAATTCCCCAAATTTCCAGTGCAAATTTGTCCCTAAAAACAGCAGCAAAATATTGCACTAGATATAGAATGCTTAAAAACTCTGGTTTGTGATATAGGAAAATAACTATTGGTAGAGAGGAAAGGGTAACATCACAGGAGGTGCCAAATGTTAGGCATCCCCAGTAAATATAATCACTTACCAGATACCAAGAGCCTGTGTCCTGTTAGCAGAAAACTGTCAGTATCAGTAGAGTGAAAAAGTTGACTTTTTGTCTTTGAATATAAAAGGAAACGGACATTTTACAAATTTGAGTAAAAATGCAGTAAAAGACTACAAGAAACTTTGCAGCCAGATCATATGGTTCCAACCTTCTCTGCTCACACCCACTTCAAACCTAATAACTTTATGGAAAAGCATCAATAATGTCTGCAAGGGGAATATACATTTGGTAGAAATGACCGGTTCGAGTATATACTGTATATGTGGCAGTACTATATGTGCCTACATACCCTTCTGGCTCTTACAGAGATACTGGTGGTTATTTACTAGTACCAGTGCTGTTACCCATTGCAATCAGTCTGATAACAGGTTTTACTTTCTAACATGTCCTTGATTTATCAGAACAAATTAACTAGTGCTTGCTATGAACTCCTGCACTGTTCAATGTACAATAGTAAAATGGTCCTGCTGTCTTCAGAAAAAGTGGTTGCCTTTACCTTTAAACAATGGTGCTGATTTAATACTGAACTGGGGAATCCTGAAAGATATTTTCCCTATTTGTTAAAAACAGTTTTCTATTAGCCCATTAGTCAGGAAAGGTATTAACAAACTGACACATTTCTCAAACTTAACAGTTGTGTTGATTTGTACGCATTAGTTTAACTGCTTTGTAACTATCTTCACTGCTTAGTAATTAGCAAACCTTTGATAAATCACCACTAATGCAAGCAAACAAATAAAGCAGCAACGGTTTTGGACAGAAATATTTTACTGTACTGCTGATTCTGACATCATTAGCAAAGTCTGTAGACTGTTGTTAATCATTTAATGCATGCCCAATAAGTAAGCCTTACCAACAAAAATGTAGATAATTCAGCAAGATAGCAAGAAGTAATGCAGGTTACATAAGGTCTTTACACTGTATCATAGAAGGACTACATAGTCAACAATTTCATGCCCTAAAACAACAAAACTCTGCAAAGCCCAGTTCTTTACACATACAAAATGTAGCATAAAAATGCCTATTTACAAAGCTTCACTGTTTAAGTAAATTCTGAGATTTTCCATACAATTAAAGAAATTATGAGAAATTTATAACTTATATGGACTTGCATAGAAACCAGGGTAGTTAGCAAAACTGTGTGATACACCTACGTTCCATGCACCTACGATACCCATGTGCACAGGTTTTACACAGTTTTTATGCAATTGACTAGACTTGTGTAGCTTTTAACATAAATAATCATTTTGAGCTACTTTGTGGAATATTACATATGCAGTATTTATTATGGAGATGTGATTTTTCATGGGTGGCACAGGAACACACTATTTTATAAGTTTTGCAGCCACTAATATGCCATTGTTTACTACCTGACATTGTGTTATACTGACATTGGCTGGCATATTATAAATATCTCATATTTGCTCTCCTTGAAAAAATTGTTGCTGCCATTAAATTTCAAATGTAAATATATGTATAAAACTATATGAATGACTTTATTCATGATACATTTCAATTTGCATTAGTGGTAAGAAGTAAATAATAAAGGTACATTTAGTACAGGACATTTCAACATAAAATTCATAGTAAGAAGAGAGAAATGTATTTTCTGCTAGATATCAAAGGATTTTATAATAACTTCTGGTAATTTGATAAATAACTTGGGCCATCAGGTACATTTTTCTTTTGCATTACAAAGTACTGCATTAAGTTCAATTCTGCACAAGCTAACAATGAAGATAAAGACTGTTCCATGACCCTTCACATTAATAAGAACACTCCAGTATTGAGTTACAGCACATAATGCAGATTTTCTTTTCAACAGCCTAACTAATTGGCTCTTGTTGGGTCGGGTAATGAGCGAGCCGTTTTTTTGTAAACAGCTTAATAGCAAGCCATATTAAAGTAACAAAAATATTTAAAAAAATGATTTTTTTTCTTGAAACTAATAAATCTCTGGTGTGTTTATTGTGCATTTGCTTTTTGGTTTTATTTGATTTACCTGAGAAACATAGACTTAAAAAGAAAAAGTAAGTGTGTGTGTGTGTGTGCGTGTGTGTGTGCGTGTGTGTGTGTGTAAAAATACATCAGGTCTTTGTTTTACTTCATTATGCCTTTTTAAATTCTCTGAATAACAAGAAAATGAAAGTGGAGATACATTAAGTATACAGGTATAGGACCCATTATCCAGAATGCTCGGGACCAAGGGTATTCCGGATAAGGGGTCTTTCCGTAATTTGGATCTCAATACCTTAAGTCTACTAAAAAATCAATAAAACATTAATTAAACCCAATAGGATTGTTTTGTATCCAATAAGGATTAATTATATCTTAGTTGGAATCAATTACAAGGTTCTGTTTTATTTCTACATAGAAAAAGGAAATCAGTTTTAAAATTCTGAATTATTTGATTAAAATGAAGTCTATGGGAGACGGGCATTCCGTAATTCGGAGCTTTCTGGATAACGGGTTTCCGGATAAGGGGTCCGATACCTGTACTACCTTATCTGCAGTAAAACCCTTATATAGGGGTTTTCTGCTCCAAGATCTGCAAAACAATGCCTTTTACTTCCAGCAGGCAATTATAAAATTACCACTGGGAATACTGAGGGTCCTAATACTGTAGTTTCTTTGATATCCAAGATAATAAAAAAAACACAAATACAAGAGTATTGTAGAAATGATACCTATATTGGCTAATAAAAATACATTTCAAGCTTTTGGAGCTCTAAGGCCCCTTCCAAGTACTACCTTGCTTAAGGTCTTGGAAACCATTAGATGAATCAAAAACATCAAACAGAAGAAAGAGTCAAATTTGCTTATACATATCTGCTTGTTGCTTGGTTGCTAGAACTTCGGAAAACTTTGTGCCTGTTATTATAATCCCTCTATAATGCAGAGAGTTTAAGAGATGAATTCCTATTGGGGGACTCACCACCTGGAAGGGTTATCATGCTATGTGTATTATGATGCCCACACCTCAACACATACCTTGCACAGCACATTGCGTGCATCATCATGTGTGCATGATGCATGTTCTGACACCCTTCTTAGGCTATTTAAAGCGTCTTTGAACTGTAATTCCTTGTGTTGACTTGGTCTCTCATTGGAGCCTATTCCAGCAAGCCTAGCCCTGTTTGATTACCTGTTTTTGATCTATGCCTGAATGATTTGACTTCTGTCTCCTCTTCTGACCTTGGCTTGATATCTTGCTTAACAACCTTGATGCCTGCCCCAACCCAAATTTGTTTGGCTTCACTTCTGCATTATCCTGCTCGCTACACCTTGTTTGCTTCACTGCCTACTCTTTTTTTCCTTGCTCTTTGTACCGTCAGGCGAGATTTTTGTTTGGGGCACTTGTAGGTCTCTCACTTTAAACTTGATCCCTGCAGGGGAGCCATGACAACACCTTCCCACCTAAGGGCAATTCGATATCATGCATAGTTCCATCTTATGCTTTTTATATCTGTCACACATGGCTGCAAAAAGTAAAAATAATGCATATTATACAACATAAGGCATTATGTAGGCACATTCTATCTTTTTTTGTCTGTCACAGTGGCTGTGACATTGTTATTGAAATTGTTATTTTGTATTATAATACACACCATTTTATCTAATAAAGAAGTGTATGAATTATTCTAATGGCCAGTAGTTTTATCTCCTATAAATTAAAAATAAATATATATAACATGAAAAAAAAAATCTTAAATATACCTTGTATACAGTATATAATATTTGAAACTCAATATTCACTTTTAATTAAGGTAAATATACTTAGGGCAATGTTACACATAGTACTGGCTCAGCCTGCATTATGTAGGCAGACAGAGAGGCAGATCAGCTTTTATCTGAGTGCAGCTACATGGAGCAGAGTGGGGATCAGCCCAAAGATACCTGCTTTCATGGTTTTTGGGTCAAACTCCACTCCGTGTACCTACATTCAGGTGGAATTTGTGCCTGTCAGTGCAGATACCTGGAGCTGTGGGATAGACCCTCTTCTTTCTTTGAGAGCAGTGGAGTCAACACTCTGTGTGTCCTTGCCCTTAGGGGGCACATTTATTAACCCTTAAATTTAAGTTTTTACCACAGTTTGAGTTTTTTCACTCTAAAACTCATAAATTCGAATTACGTTTTCTGAAATTTGAATGTCTAGATTTATTGATTGCTAAAAAACTCCAATGTAAAATCTGGTATCTAAAAACTCATGTAGAAGTCAAAGGGATCTGTCCTAGAAAGATTTAAGCAATTTTTACAATTTTTTTTTATGTTGGTAGATATGTTAAAAATGATTAGTAGAATACAATGTGCGGTGTTTAAGGTCTTCTCACATTTTTTGTGATTTAAGTAAAAATACTTGAAAAGTTACTCAACTCAATTTTTGATAAATATGCCTCTAAGGGGGCCATTTACTAACCGTCTAATTTTTTATTTAGATTTTTAGCGCTAAAAGTCATGGGGGGAAAAGTTTTTTGAGATTTACTATGCTTTCAAACACCTAAAAATCGCCAGCTAAAACTTGCCAAGATCATGTAGAATTCAATGGCAGATGTCCCTTCCCTTCCCTGGATGATCCTTCTTTTGCTTCAAAACTTTAGCGTTTTCAAATTTTTGTCAAATTTTTGACAACAATTTGAAAAAGTTGTTGTTTTCAATAAATTTGTGATTACAACTTTTCTTCACTATGCCTTAATTTGCCATTTTTCTTGTTAAATAAATAAATTATTAGTTGAATGTGTATATATAATCCTTTTTATATTTCTTAAACTGTTGTGAAGATAATACTGGCTCAACTTGCAATTTGTAGTTGGCTATAGAGTAAGGTCAATTTATTGCTTATTTGACCATTGGCCTGGGACTAGGTCAATGATCCCCAACCAGGGGCTCGTGAGTAACATGTTGCTCCCCAGCCCCTTGGATGTTGCTCCCAGTGGCCTCAAAACAGGTTCTTGGTTTTGAATTCTTGGCTTGGAGGCAAGTTTTGGTTGAATAAAAATAGGTTTACTGACAAACAGAACCTCCTGCAGGCTGCTAGTCCACTTCACAGCCCATATTTGGCACCCCCCAGAAACTTTTTCATGCTTGTGTTGCTCCCTGACTCATTTTACACTTGAATGTGGCTCACAGGTAAAAAAGGCTGGGGATCTCTGGACTAGGTTATTGTCTGATTTGGCTCCCAGCTGGATAATTAGCATTGTTCACTTAATTCATGGTGACTGCCCCAAACATACATATCTAAGAGAAAGTGAAGCTATGGCTTGACTTACTTATCCAGCTTTACAAAGAGCAGGTGCATTGAAAGATAACATTTTCATTGTGCATGGGCTTGCTGTGATGTAGGAATCCAGTAGTGTTGTATGACATATTGGTTTCTTTACAGTTAATAAAACATCCTTCCACCAATAGTAATGCTTTTGAGTTTGGGTTTTCCAGACATTAAAGTAAGGGGATAGGGCCCATCATGTATTAGTAAGAAGAAAACATCATCTCTTTTTTTTTTTCTTTCTTTGGCCTCCTGTTCACCTTTTTTCTAATCTCTGCCTGTCATGAAATCATTGTTTCCTATGCAATTGTGCCCAAAGGTGCTCTCCAGTATGTACCAAATGTAGATTTTAAACAGGAAATGCAGATAAAATAGGCAAAGTCTTCTGTCTGATAGGACATGCAAATAATTTTTGTTTGCCCATGTTTAAGTTTTTTTGGATTTTTGTTGTGGGAACATTTTTGAAAATAACATGGTGTTTGCATTCTATATTTTTGGCCATTGGTCAACCTATTTAACAGAAAAAGTTGATTGCTGTTAAATTATTCAACTTTCAAGTTTCTTTCCGTATTTTTAAGCTGTAGTTAGTATTCATCATAAGACTTTCTTATTGTAGTTTTGATAAATTATACTTTACTTCCTTCAGTCAACTACCTCTAATGCAGGTTAGTATTTTCCTGGTTTTGCAGCACAGACTTGCTGTGGGTGGGTCTTCCCATATTCAAAATATGAATCATGTGTGATATAATAAGAAAGGGAAGGGAAAGGGAACCATTGATAATGTTTTGCAGTACACAATCATTTAATTTTGAATTGTTTGGCAGTGGGCCCCACAAATATTTCTTAGCTGGGGGCCCAAGCCCTTTCAAGTTACTGTGCTGCTTAAGGTATTCAATTAAACCTACAAAATTTCATTTGGTGCCTTTAGCTATTAAAACATAACTTTTAATTTCAACAGTTTAAAAATAGGAGATAATCACTCATTCATAAAATAGGATCCATAATTACTAAGAAAAGATCAATGATTTATTAAAAACAATTCATTATGAGTGCGGAATTTATATTCATATTATTCTCATTAGAAAATTGCCCCAATGTTCACAACAATTCATCTCATGTTCAGGCCAATTTACTATTAATTCCAACAGTTTTAAATAAATTCATTCCACCACTCAAGGATGCCTGCATTTAATTCATAATTTTATGGTTGCTCACAATATTGGGGAAAACCAGTTCTTTTAGGTCAATAAGCGCAGACAGCAGTGAATCACAGGTTGGGGGTCAATTATGGGTTCAGGAGGTTGTTACACAAAATTATAAATACCAGAATTACCCACACAGCCTGGTCCCTATCCCGCAATTCGCTGCCCTACAGCTTTCTCCCACCCCCAGGCTGTGTACCCAACTCAAATTAGTATTGACAATTTAAGGCACAATTCTTTGCTACTAAATAATGGCGATGCTAGTTCTATTCCGAACAAACTAGCATCCACGTGGCATCTCAATCACGCCACAACCGCTATAATGTGCACAACAATCATTCCCTTAGTCGGCATTTACTAGCCGCGTCATGCCACCTCTTTCCTCCCCGCTCCCCCAACCCTGTGTATCTGCGCCATTCCCCCTCGAGCAAACCAAGGCGCGCTTAGTTTGACGTCACTAAACCGCGCCCATCCAAACAACACTACAGGCGCCCGTTACTAAGGTCCGCCCAACGCGTTTCGTCACAAACATGTGACTTCCTCAGGGGCTATCTGCTTAAGGTATTCCCCAGCCCCAAACACTATTGCTCATACAATCTGCTTGCCATAATATAATTGCTCAATATACTTGACCACATTCTCTGAGACAACTATAACTTTCCACTCACTTCACAAAAAAAAGTAAATTTGTTTTGACAAGACCTGTGCCAGAGATCATTTTATTATAAAAATATTACTGAATACCATTTCTTAACACACCATGAAACATCTTTCCACTAAAAAAGTCTAAATGTAAGCTAAATTGTTTCCAGGCTATTGTTTCCAGGTTGATTTTCCATTCCCTTTCTGAATAATAGATTCACATCTGCTTTTCTCTGATCCATTGGCACAAAACCAGACAGAAGAAAGTTTGGGAAGATTAAAGTCTTAGCTCAACTAAATCTCTTGAAGGACTCATGGGTGGATTCCATCTGGCACAATAACTGTTTGGACAATGTTAGAGTAACGAACAATAGGCCAAATTCAATTTGATGAGAAAGCTTATTTTGTAATTCAACTCTAGGTTTTCCCATAGAGCCAGATGCAGTTCAGTTAGAAAAACTTTTTTCATTGTTTATCAACTGAAAAAGTTTATGCGGGAAACTGGAAATGAATTAGAAGAAAAGTTTCTTTCCTCTTCATTCAACTAATCTAAAATAATGCAAAAAATGCATGCAGGGTCAGACCCTGGATAATTTTTGTTTAATGATGGCAGTACGGTTGCGTTCTTTCAGTTGCTAAAAATGCATCTAGTTCAGGGAACTTCACCAAAACGCTCTTTTGTGCCTGAAGAGGAAAACGTTTCTTTCAAGCACAATGGATGTTTTGGGGTGATGAACAAACTAACTGAATAAATACTTTTATCACTTTGAAAGTCATGAATTGCATCAAGCTAGATTTTTATGTTTATTGCACCTTTTGTTTTTTGTTTAGCTGGACCACCAGCTACAATTGACTAAAGTAATCACAGAAACAAACAATGGGCATTCTATTTAGTAAAGTTATTTGTCTGAAATATCTATCTTTCTATCCAGTTGTATTAAACCAACAAAGTGGGGTTAGGGTCAGGGCATTGGATGGGCCCTGTAAACATATTCATCATTCCTAGTCTTTAAATAGTTATAAAACAGCTTGGAAGGATGCTTAGGATCATTATCAAGTTACATCACAAAGTGCTAGCAAATGATACTGGAGGGTATGGAATGGTGCTGAAGAATAACTCCTTTGGTTCAGAATTAGTTGCTCACTGAAGGACCCCAAATTTAGAGCAAGCACACACTGCCAAACCATAACTCTATATCCTCCATGTTTAATTTTTTTTTCTAACAATGAGAATTAATGCTTTCACCTGGTCAGCCACATACAAAATGCCAAACTTCAGTATATCAGTCCACAATACCTTCTCTGTACTGTTGAAGTTGATACTTCTAATGTATGCACCCATTTATATGTTCAGTTAGTCTTTTGTTACCCAGGCAATTGACCCTTATATACTTGACATCTGATTTTGTTATTAATGTACAGAAGACCTTTTACAACCTTACTTGATGTCACTTGATAGTGTACACTGCTTGTACTTTCTCAATTCTCAATGAGAATCATAGTACCATTGTGACTGGATCATACCTTCTTACACCTGTTAGTATCAGCCGACACCTAACTGAATAAGTTCAATGGAACCACTGTAACTAGATATCTGTGACTGTAATACCCTCAAGGGTTTAAATGCTAGGGTATTCTCTGCCACTCAGCTGAACTGAAGAAGCCACTCAGATGAGTGGTGAAACGTTTTCAACAAGACTCAGAAAGTCCAGTTGCTTTAGACTTATTTCTTCCAAATACTGTAATTTCTTGTTGCTGCTAGGCATTTTCTCTTTGCAATATGCAAACATTTCACTCTCCAGCACTAACTTATTTGCAAAGGTGTCATCCAATGATATGCCATGTTGAAAGTCACCACGGTCTTCAGGACAACCCATTCTACTGCCAATTCTGGTTGATGGAAATTGCAGCACCTGTCCTAAAGCAGATGTTAAGATGCAAGCTGGCCTGTGCCCACCAATGCTATGCTCTGTTCTTCAGCAGATTTTTCATCCAGTGCAAAGTACAGAGCATAGTCATACCCCAGAGAGAATGAGCACTAAGCAGTGTGCCTATAGTGTATCAGGTTAGTGAATGTCAGGCTAATGGGGAACTTGTGGCACTGGTATTTGATCATGTTCATATTTTCCTTTATGTATACTGCCACAAAGCCACTGCTAGATTCATGTCCACAAATGGTGTGTTTATGTGTACAGGTTGGGGCCTGTTATCCAGAATGTTTTGGACCTTTCCATAATTTGGATCACAATGCCTTAAGTCTACTAAAAAAATATTTGAAGATTAAACCCCAATAGGATTGTTTTGCCTCCAATAAGGATTCATTATATCTTAGTTGGGATCAAGAACAAGGTACTGTTTTATTAACTAGAGATGTAGCGAACTGTTCGCCGGCGAACTAATTTGCGCGAACATCGGGTGTTCGCAAGTTCGCGAACTTTTAGCGATGTTAGCAATTTTGGGTTCGCCTTAGCTGGAGCCAAATTTTGACCTCTCACCCCAGAGCCAGCAGATACATGGCAGCCAATCAGGCAGCTCTCCCTCCTGGACCACCCCCGGACCACTCCCTTCCATATATAAACCGAAGCCCAGCAGCCATTTTACATTCTGCCTGTGTGTGCTTGATGAGTTAGCATAGGGAGAGAGCTGTGCAGGGGTTTGAGGGACAGTTTAGGTAGCTTTGCTGACTAGTAATCTACTTTCTACTGTTCTGTATGTAGCTGCTGGGGACAGCTGTCCTGCTGATCTCATCTGCTGTAACTCAATAGTCCTTGTAAGGACTGCTTTTATGTTCTGATTACTGTTACTCTTCTTTTCATTGTGTACTGCAGCTCCGTCTGTGTGTGTTGGAGACAGGTGTGCTGGTCATAGTAGTGCACCAGCACCAACCACACATTCACATAATTTTTTTTTATTTGTGTTTTTTTACTTTGCTACTATAATTTATAGAGCCCAGTGCTATTAGTCTAGCTGTGTTGGGGACTGGTGTGCTGCTCCTAGTAGTTCACCCCCAGCACCAACCAGAGATCACTTTTTTTTTATTATTAATTTTTTTATTTTTTTTTAATTTAACTTACTGTTATTTAACTTGTCCAGTGCTGTTTGCTGTTGTTCATAGTAGTGCACCAAACACGTTACACATAGTAGTGACATTGCATTGCAATAAAATCACCAGAGTGACGTTTATCAACCAGCAATAATATATTCTGTATCCACTACTGTGGCGTTTTGTCTTTGCGTGTGAACCGGCTGTAACCTTTACACTTGATTGGCATGTAGATGCCGGACGTTTTAAAGCAGTTTATTACACAAGTTTAGAAATGTAGTGTGATTTCTGCCCTTTACAGCACAAAACGCAATGCTGTGTCAACAACGTATTTTTCAGAGAAATTTTTGCCCTTGATCCCCCTCCTGCATGCCACTGTCCAGGTCGTGGCACCCTTTAAACAACTTTAAAATCAGTTTTCTGGCCAGAAATAGCTTTTTTAGATTTGAAAGTTCGCCTTCTCGTTGAAGTCTATGGGGTTCGCAAAGTTTGCACTTTTTGGCAGAAGTTTGCGAACAGGTTCGCGAACTTTTTTTGTGAGGTTCGCTACATCTCTATTATTAACACAGAGAAAAAAGAAATATGTTTAAATATTTTGAATTATTTCTTAAAAATAAAGTCCATGGGAGATGATCTTCCCATAATGTGGAGCATTTTAGATAACAGGCTTCTGGATAACGGATCCCATACCAATACTGTACATTGACAGGAGTTTTCTTTTAAAGTTTCTTGTTCATTTACACCTGTTTCTGTTGGAAATGTCAGTATTAACATATGCTCTCAGAAACAATTGATTATATTGGCATCATTTAGCCTGATTCAGGGGCAGCAGTGCAAACATATTTGCAAGAATACAATGTTAATGAGTAATACAAAGATGGTAGCCCCAAGGCTACCATCACGCAAAGTCAAGCTGCCTTCTAGTAAACTAATGAATTATAAAGCAAATGTTTAACCTGAAAGTGTTCATTACTAGGAGTAGAAAGTTACTGCACCTTTTTTGTTGTATATCAGAGATTTTCTGTCTCCCACTATATTAGTTTATTGAATCACTTAACTGTTAACTAAATCCAATTTTCTGTTAGGTTTTTTTTTTATTGTGCTTGCAATTACACATACTGTACTTTGCACACGGCTCATTTAATAATGCATGGCAATGTGGATAAAATTTCCAGGGAACAAATCAACCTTGTTATGCTTGCACCTGTTAACACTGCAGACCAGTGATTTCAATTTGCCTGACCTCATTCTGCTCTATCAAATTATGTTCAGCTTGTTAAACAGCTTTCTGGAACTCACCTAGAAATTTATATATATATATATATAAAATACGGCCCCTTACTAGCTGAAGCCTTGTCCTGGAGCTTGTATGACCCAGCAACAGGGCGAGGGGCATGTCATGTTAGTTAGACGCAGCCCCCAAGTCAGGTAATATCAGCAGCGCATCCGGCATTCGTCTCGCACCAACCCACCCCCCCCGTGCATGTGTACGCACGGACGTGCACATGCACGGGGGGGTGGTTGGGGGGTGAGAGACGAATGCCGTCTCTGCTGATATTACCTGACTCGTATATAAGCCGAGGGTTCCTTTTCCATGATTAAAATACTTTTTGGAGACATGGCTCACCTAACAGATTTTGTTTTTGGTAGGCTATTATTTGCCATTACCACTGTTCATAACAGTGGACCTAAAACCTTTGACTTTACACACTATGGGGTTAATTTACTAACTTTTAAGGTCACATTTTAATAAAATTACTAAATATGGTATCATGATATTTATATTTGTATTGTATTGCTATGAAAAAGCACCCAAACTAGTTTTCTTCTACTCTCTATTTCTGGTACTGGTATGGGATCTCTTAAACAGAATTCTTGCCACCGGCTGTTTTTCAGAGGAAGATGTGTTTCTGTAATGCAGAGCACTGTGCATTAAGGCTACTATAACAAATGTTTAAAAACATAGTTACAGTCTTATTACAAATAAAAAGCAAATCAGTCAGAAACAAGAGGGTTGATTCACTAAAATGCGATAAGCGTTATCGCATGCTTTTTTGCGTTAAAATTTACGCGAAAAAAACTCGAGATTCTTTAAAGTATGATCGCATGCATTAAGTCGCAGATCGCGTGCGTTAAATAGCGTGCAACTGAATGTGTTCATTTTAATGCATTGCGCTAATTCTCACGCAGAAATAATACTAACGCATGGTTCACAAACACTTAGACGTGCTAAATATCGCATTAGTCTGTGCGAAAATTAACACCTACTTGGGGCAGGCGCTAATTATAGAGAAAATTATAGATAGAAAAGTACAGTTCATGAGCTTTTGGCAACACAATATGGACTTTTCAGTGGGATTTATTCAAGTATGTGTTGGCCCTAGAGTGATGTAGCCACCTAGGGACAGGTGGAGCGGAGCGAGGCCATGACAAGGGGGGTTAATAGGGACCCATAGGAAGTTGGTGTATAGGTTTATGGGAGTTGTAGTACCAAAGCAGTAGATGGGAGGAGAAAGAGGCCATATAAATAAATGAAGCAGGAAGAAGGCATCCATTACCTCATGGCTGTAGAAGGGAGAGGACAGCGTTCCCACCCACCCACCCTGCAGTACGGGATTCGGGGACAGGTAATAAGTGGGAACTGGTTGATTAGTCGTAGCTTAAGGCGTGGTGGGGCTGCCCTAGGGGGAGCCGAAAAGGGGCTAAATAGATTAAGGGACAGGCGCTTTTCTGAAGGGGCAGGTCTGGGGGCTAGGCTTTGGGGGGAAAACATAGTCATAGTAGGCACAGGAGGTGGGAAAGTTTAGTTGTGGAGGCTTAGTCACAGGCTTGAAAGGGTTCTTCAGTTGTCTAAGGTTTATTTAAGGTTAAGTTATTATAATGGTAAGAATTGTAATGCAGCCTTCAGCGGCTAAATGTTATGTAACTATGTTTATGTAATTGGTGTAAAAGTGTATTGAATGAAACATTGATTACAATTTTGTTGTGTTATCAATAAAATAAGCTGCGGCCTTTCCACCCAGAAAAATGCAGTTTGTGTTTTTGTGGGGGGGGGGGTTAGAACGGGGTGTGGGTTAGGAGAAAAGGGGACCGTGATTGCAACCTCCCCATGTCATGTATGGCTAATATGGCGTGTGTTTTTTTTGCACGCAGTGACAATTTGTGCGCGCTGCGTTAATTAGCGTGCGTTGCGTCAAATACCGCACGAAAATATTCTTCACGACTTAAATAACGCAAACAGCATCGCGTCTAAATTAACGCAAGTATCCTTTTAGTAAATCGTGCATTAAGACGCGAAAAATAAGACGCAATAAAATTTTTAACGCATGCTATAAATATCGCTCGTTTTAATGCACCTTAGTGAATCAACCCTAAAGTATTTTGTTTAAATAGGACACTATGGGAAATGCCAAATAAATGCTATAGATAATAGATTGTTTTCCTGTATTTTATTTCATTTAGATTTTGGTCCTTGTATTATATCATTCTAGATTAGTGAGTTATTCTATGTTTGTGAGATGTGGCTTTTGGATATTGCTAATACTGACTTCTTAGTAATAAAAAATTGTTCGTAGTTAAAGGAAAACTGTACCCTCAAACAATATAGATCTCTATAAATATATATTGCATAAAGCAGGTTATATGTAAAACCCTATCTAAATAAACCATTTTCATAACAATATACTTTTTAGTAGTACAGTATTTGCAATTGGGTAATCCTAAATAGAATTGCCATGTTAAGTACTAAGAACCACCCCCTGGGATCAGATGATAAGGCACACATTTGTATTAGGTCACATCAGATAACTAACGGACAAAGTTCTGTCTTACTCTTATACTTCTTCCTGTTACAGCCAGAGCTGCATTATTTCTGGTCATGTGATCCCTGAGGGAGCACAGAGCCCATCACTAAATGGTGGCTCAAGAGAAAAGATGTAAATCTGCAATATTTAGTGATGAGCAAAATTTTTCATCAGACATGGATTGGCAGCAAATTTCTGTGTTTCGCCATTGGCAGATTTTTCAGCAAAACGGGCACAAAAATATGTGTGCAAAAAAATTTGCTGCACGTCAAAACAAATTGTCATGCGCGTTATTTTTTTACGTGCAACATTTTCCCCACCTTGCACAATTTTTCCCCAAGTTTTACGGATTCTTCACAATGCAAAATGTTACAGATTAGCTGATCTCTAGAAATACTTTTTGATACTTATTTCAGTTTGGCAAGATTCTATAATAGGTCACATGATGGTTAAGCATTCCGGGGCTATAGCTTTTTTTAAGTGTATTGCAGCAGACCATACCTTAGCTACCACATAGCAGCAACTGCCAACTAATAACTGTGTAGCAGCTTTTCTAAAACTCAGCCCTACCTAAACACAGCACGTCAACTGGCTATAATATGTTTAAATGACAGCATTCGTGCACTGTAAAAGTTCATGTATTCCTATTCTGGCTACAGGTGAGCCTTACCTTAACACATATCCAATGGTCTATAACATTTTTAAATACCAGCATTCATGTAATTTAAAAGGTCATGTATTCCTGTTTTGACTACAAGTGAACTGATTTTCTTGAATTTTTTTAGAAAACCTGGTTGAGAAAATATGCAATGATCTTAATTACAGTAAAGCTGGGAAATTAATTGAAAATTTCTGTAAAATACAAATCTTTTGAACAAATTTAAAGTTCTCAGCCTATGAAAACAGATATTTAGATTGTATAATGAAATACCTAGGAACTGATATACTATGAATCAGAATCAGGTAATATGAGGCTTACAATAGCAGTGAGTTCTTTATCTAACTGCTTTTTCAGCTTCACTCGCTTTTTTATTGCAATTGTTTTTCTTTTTGCTGAAAGCACTTTTCTTCAAAAACATCAAAAATTAATAGCTCACCACCTTAAACCTGGCAAGTTTTTATATTTTGATTTTGTGAAGAAAAACGCAACTGACAAAAAAAACATGGAAAAAGAATAACGAGTGGGGGAAAAATGTTAATGAGAATAAAGAATTTGTGTTTTTTACCTAATCCCAAACATTAATTCATAAGCCCGCCTGTCTGCGTAAGCAATGTGCTGCTTTTCTACTGCAAATAACATTCTCTAATTCTGTTTATAATGCATGCCGCTTCTGAACAGACCCCATAGCTTAAAAAAATAGGGATGTGGTTTTGACTTAAGCATCATACTGATATCCCAGTAATTGTGTTGCATTGCAGTGAAGCAGTGCCAAGCATCACAACAGGTTCCTCTATTGTAATAAGGCATTTCTGAAATATACTTCTGAAGCTTAAAAAGAAACTGTGGTAGACAGGAATTTTAGAGGTGTATAACTTAAACTATGAATGCAGTAGCAACACCAAAAAATCCTTTTAGTCTTTGTAGCTTTCTTTGACAGGTATATACAGACAAATATTTTAAAAATAAAAAAGACTATGAAAATAACACATTGGGCCAAATCCCAATCAATAAGAAAGTTATTTTATGATTTATCACATGAAAACTTACGGGTGGCATTCAATCTTAGAAGAGAAAACTCCTAATTCAGTTCCAGTTTATCCCATAAACTTTAATAGAGTTTTCTATGAGTGAGTTAATTTTTCTCATTGGATTGTCTCTAGCTTTATGGAAAATCTGAAAATTAATTAGAAGATAAGTCTTTCTCTCTCAAATTGAATTTGGCCCATTATTACTTATACAAAAGCAGACTTTTTTTAAAATTCAAGATATTTATGTAGTGTGAAAAATGAGAATGCAATGAAATCTTTCAAAATACCCATTTTTCTGTTTTTGCATGAACAGATGTCTGATATGCCATTACTTATGAAACAACAGTGATTTTAAAAGGCTTAAACATTATGGAGAACAAGGTTTTCTTAAAAGTTTTTAAAAATTTTTAAGTCTTAAAATATGTTTATATGAAATGTAACATGGATAGGACATGTCACCCCCCTTCTAAATGCAGAAGAAGGGTCTTATCGTTTATATGCAGTAAGATGTTGTTATTCAATTCAGTTTTGTTACATTAGTGGCAGCAGACCAAATATGAGAACACCAAGAAATCAGTATGGAAGATACTTATGAGTAAATACTGATAACATAGTCCTAAGGATCTCTACATAGGGCCAATTGCAAAGGTCCTAAGTATGGCCAAAGTATCCAGACACCTATGCATCTAATATCCCATTCCCAAAGTTATTTATCCACTAGATTTTGCAACATAGTTTGGTTTTTGCTTCCATTCAGACACAAGAGCATTAGTTTGAGGTAGAGCACTGATGTTAGGTACCAAACCTGGATTGGCTTTCCAATTCATCCTATTCATCAGCAGGGAGGCGGTCAAATTCTTCTGCTTCATATTGTGCATGGGCCATTATTGTGCTAAAACAGGAAGGAGCCTTCTCTAAACTGTTGCCACAAAGTGGAAAGCACAGAATTGTGCAAATGTTAATTGTAAACTGTAGCCTTAAGGTTTGCTTTCAGTTGAACTGGGGGCTCTGGCCCAAACCATGAAAAACCATGAAAATAGTCCCAGACTATTACTTCTCTTTCACCAAACGTTACCGCATGCATTATGCAATAAAGCAGGTAGTGTACTTCAGGCATCCACCAGAATTCTGAAAGGTGAAACACCATAACTCCAGAGGTGGTGACCATTACATAATTCCAATGTTTGCATTCTACATGGAACGTTTGTTTGCCTCTGATCACCCGTAAAAACCACACCTTCAATAGAAATAGTTCTTGTGCTGACATGAAATAACATGGAGTGTTCAGATCATTTTGGATAAAAATGTATCTGAATTCTTTTGGCTATATGGTGTATGTGGTTACACTTTACTGCAAATTTTCAAAATCTCAACTGTTGCAGCACTCACATGGCATTTTCTATATTCATTCTTAAAGTGATACTGACACGAAAAAAACTACTTTTTTTAAATATGAATCTACATAAAAAGTTACCTATAGGTCGTGTTGATCATTTTTTGCTGATATGGCTGCTTTTGTAAGTGATTGTTACTTGAAATCCCAAAACCTGACTGTTTTGCCAACCTGACTGTCCCTTCTCAGCCTGTCAGTTATAGCTTCTAATGCTAAAAGGCATCTGCTGCACAAATATGGCCGCCCCTACATAGAGCAACATGGGGGATCAGATAGGGAATGTAAAAGCTTGGATTATTAAAATTTTAAAGCTCATGCAAAGAAAATGTTATGACAGATGTAAAAAAGGTTTCGTTTCTAGTGTCAATATCTCTTTAATTTAAATTTTGCATGATTAGAGCAATGTTTTGGACCACATAGGTCCTTTCTTCAGCTTGCAAAGTATCATACTGACATAAAAAACCAACTTAAGAAACTCCCTAACGGGTGTTCCACAACAGACTTCAATTAACTGCACCGTTATTTAGTTGCCTAATTGGACTCACTTAATTGACACAGAGTTTTAGTAGATCGTGAAATTAAAATTTAACCTTTATTAATTTATAATAAAACTTACATAAGTAATAAATAGAAAAGAAAAAAGAAAATCCCATTAAAAATAGCAGGGGGTATATCAGAGATCTTATCAGTTCTCCAGGGAGCATCAATTGTTAGTTGCTATTTCACTGAGGCTAACATGAGCCTCAAAACAATGTTACCAATTTCAAAAGCAAACAGAGTTGTATCAATTTCTCTCCACTTCAAATTGCAACTGGAAAGTAGTAGGGAAAGTCCCTCACCGAATTAGTTACAGGCACAGGCAGGCACGGTGGTTTCTGGGGGGAGGTGGCTGTTGATGCGGGGTAGTAATCTCGTAATGGGGTATAACTGATAAGGTGCATTATGGTCGAATAATTTTAGGTGCAGGGTGGTTTACTCCAGGGACGGGGAGGTGACAATATGCTCTATGGTGGGGTGAATTATACAGGCTAGGAACATTATGGAAGTGCTGTAGTAAAAGCACCCTGGAACTCCCACGTATCCCATACTTTATAGGATGATGGGACAATTGATATATGCTACAATACTTGTTTAGATATTATTACTCTGTTAAAGGGAGTGTTACAAATATTATAGGAGTGTTGTAGTAAAAGCACTCCAAGACTCCCGTTTTTTCTAGCAAGCTTTAATAGATTTTCTTTCTCTGTCTGCTGTGAAGGTAGTTACATTTGTAACTAATTCGGTGAGGGACTTTCCCTACTACTTTCCAGTTGCAATTTGAAGTGGAGAGAAATTGATACAACTCTGTTTGCTTTTGAAATTGGTAACATTGTTTTGAGGCTCATGTTAGCCTCAGTGAAATAGCAACTAACAATTGATGCTCCCTGGAGAACTGATAAGATCTCTGATATACCCCCTGCTATTTTTAATGGGATTTTCTTTTTTCTTTTCTATTTATTACTTATGTAAGTTTTATTATAAATTAATAAAGGTTAAATTTTAATTTCACGATCTACTAAAACTCTGTGTCAATTAAGTGAGTCCAATTAGGCAACTAAATAACGGTGCAGTTAATTGAAGTCTGTTGTGGAACACCCGTTAGGGAGTTTCTTAAGTTGGTTTTTTGTACATATTAACACTTCATTTGCACGTTTTTTGGAGATTTTTTTTCTCCGTGTCTATCTCCTTTGTAGAATCTGGTTCAGTTTGATGCTTGGTTGTGGAGGGTGCAGCTATTCTCTTCTCTCTCTATCATACTGACATAACCAAAAAATATACTGTACATAAATATAATAATGCCTACTGGTGGCTAGAACTAGGTCTACAAATGATATTTTAAATATGACATTCCTTTTTGTTATATATCTCCACAAAACAAAAGAGGATGTTAAATCAAAAACAAAAAAACAATAACTACCAGGCATGATAATAATCAATTTAAATCAGGCGTCCTCAGACTTCTTAAGCAAGGGGCTAGTTCATGGTCCCTCAGACTGTTAGGGGGCCGGACTACCACCACCAAGTTCAGTACTATGATTATTACAATGCTGACTCAAGTTTATACTGTATAAAGATACAGAAAGCACAATATAACAATGCATTTAGGAAAACATCCACATTCAGTTATTAATAGATTATTCAAGAACATAAAGAAGAAAACGCCTGACATTTTTTGCAAAATATGCAAAAAAGGGGAGGGTTGGTGGAAGGTTTCTACCTGCTCAAAAGATAAGGAAATCAACTGCTTCTCTCGTGACATCACATTCTTCTCCACCCCCAGCCCAGCTTACTCCTGGCTTAACTCCTTCCTTCTCTCTAATGACAGTTGCACCTGATTCTGACAATCTCTAAACATAAACCAGTATAATCTGGCTGCTGACCATTCAGATCCATTGTCATGTAGCCCATGTGCTTATAGCTCCAGGGCTTTCCTTTCTTTAAATATCTGATTTGCGTTACCCATTTCTCACTTTTAGCTGTCTAGATGTCTGCCCTACATGTCCTAGTTCACACAGACATTTACAACATAATATTTGCATACAGGGCATAAGATGATAAACATGTATGTTATTCTTTTATTTTTATTTAGCTCTGCTAATGTGGATGGTATATATAACGTTCCCCTTTAGACAATTATTCTAATCTATATGGCAAGTATACCAATCCTCTGTTTAGTTAGTAATCCCTAAGAGTTGCATTCCTGCAGATTTCCCTGCAATTATTTGTGTGTTCATTTCCATTCATTAAATGGTACTGACGTCAAAATGTGAACTCCATATACTGTAGTTGCACTCTGCATCACTTAGTCCTTCCTGCCTCCTGTTCTAAGTGTGGTTGCTCCTATTGATGCAGAGCATTGTGCGTCAATAGGAGCAGTGCACTTGTGTCACTCTCATTCTAAACACGGAAATGACAAAAACCAGACTTGGAAATCTTGGAAAATTGTAATGCACTTGGGGGTGATGAAAAAAATAGAATAAAAAACACCCATTGACTTCAATGCATTTGGCAAAATTTCAACAAAAATCACCTCGCACAAAAAGCCAGAGCCATGAACAGCTGAAGCAGAGTGCCACCCTGGGTTCGCTATATATATGTATATATATATATATATATACATACATAGGGCCATATAAAGTAATAAGGCTAAAGTCAGAACTTTTCTTTCTGCCAGTAGAAAAACAACAGCATACCCCAGTCTGCTCTGTGCTCTGTACTTTCAGTGGGCAACTGTGCATTTCAGATTTAAATGCACTGTATTTGAGCTGTGAACACTGACAGATGAATTTAGTTCTTGTCAAAGCTCACAGCACATGAGCCATTTTCTCTGCCCCTGTTGAATGTGTGAAAATTAGCCTAAAGAGCAGTTCATTATTCAGAAGCTTCTCAGTGGAATGCTGATTTGTTTTGAGTTGCTGATTTAAGTATATTTAGCTCAAATCCCATTTATTGAACTATGAAGATGTGGTATACTTTAATAAGACAATTGTTGCTGTTTACAGTAACATAAGTATAAAACGTCTGAGCTATATGCACACTGCCATGTAATTATTTATCTAACAAGTTTCAAGTGGCAAAATATATATACCTGTCTTCATGCATAGGTTTTAGTTTGAAAACTACTCTTTAGTACTTATTTCCTTAAGGTATTGTTGCTCATTTTGGCATTATACGTCCTCAAGAGAAATAACATAGGACAAGTTCTGTTGTGAATAGAACATATTTTAATATGCCTCACACTTGCTGTGAAATTAACTATGATAAACTGTACTAACAAGAGACTAAATTTGGAAAATCACAGTTAGAACTAATTACTTTCATTCTGGCATACAGTCACATTGGATCCACTAATTTTTCAAGGCAGTTCATGGGCATGAAAAGATGGCTCTAATTTGACTTGACTACATCTGAGCCAAGAAAACAAATCAAATGTTAATTAATCTATTGCAACTGTAGCTTAAACAAGCCGTTGATATAAATACCTCTTCATGCCACAACAGTGTTAAGTGTTGCTTTAATGTGTACATTTGCTGGGTGACCCTGTTTATGAAGGGCTAAGGTTTTTTAAGTACAATAAACATTGCATTTATTTGGAGTACTTGCAGCAATTCATTAACAAAAGTGCCCATTTCTATTTTAGTTTAACTGTATATACAATATATAAACACATATGATCATGTTACAAACGTCGTTGTGGGCTAAATGATATGTGTGCAGAATTTTGTCTTGTAGGTATCATTTAAAGGGAAGGAAATACAGGTTGCTAGATATCTGGAAACCATGTGCTTTTATACCCTGAATGCACATGAGTTTCCTAGTCCCTGCTGAGAGCGATTTTTTGTTCTCTCCTGAATTTAATAACAAGGGTATATTCTTGCTTTTTAAATAGAACACAAATAGGGGGAGTTTTCATTTGGTGATTGGTTTCACCCCATTGTCCTGTTCTTTATATATAAGGAACAAGATCAGAGCACATAGGGCACAGTTGCCATGCTTACATATGCTTGAGAAAAGAGTATTGACTATATATTTTTTTTTTTTTTTTGCCCTAAATATGCACCAAGCAGGCTTTATACATAGGATTATATATATATATTGTATATGGATATCCACATGCACATTATTGCACATTATTCTATTACTCATAACTTTCAAAACAAACCAGGGACTAACCCAGGGAGACTTGCTTGCATCATATCTCTATTAAATAGAATGTGCATGTATTTTATATGTACATTGTAACTTGTGTATTTAAGGATGTTGAGTAATTAACATATTAAATATAATTAGGTTACAACAGATGCAAGTTTCAAACACATCCTATCTAGCACACAGTTGCTAAGTCTCCTCCCCTTTGACCAAGTGTGTTTGGAAATTCAATCCCCTTTTGTCTCCAACTGCAATTCCCAACTTCCATTGTCCAACCTGCCACAGGAATCTATGGCCAACTCCCTAAAGTTAACTTAATGGTCATTGACCAATCAGAACTTGCCACATCAACTATGACTGATCTCTACGTTAATAGCATGGGTTAAGTGTTCCTGGAGTTCCTGGAGGGAGGACATAAATGCCTGACTCAATGGAAGGATGAGTATAAGGGAGGCAGTGGGATTCTATGCAACATTTACACCTTTATAATTATCTTTCTAAATAGCAGTATATACTGTATTTAGATTTTGTGTTGTTTTGTATTTTGTATCTTTGTTATTTCTGTAGATATGTGTCAATAGCTTTTGTTAATAAAAGTATATTTTTGATTGAACTATCTCTTTTATTAAAGAACCTTTATAACCAGGAATATTCATGTACATGTGTATATAAGAATAAATATACATATTTACATAAATATATCCTTGGGCAACACGGAGGACATTCAAAACTTGCTAAATATTTACCAAACACAGAACGTTAAACAGCTATTAAATGCAGAATTGCAACGCTATTTTCTTTCACTCATCTGACCAAACATATAACAAGGACTGTATGTAAACCCTGTGACCCAGGCAGGGGCTAAAGAAGGCACCTTTTTATTTCTCATTTTTAATTTTTGTTTTTTGATAGTTCCTTACTTTTCTTTTTCATTCATGTGCTGAGCAAAATCTTTTCAGCAGGCATGGATTTGCAGCGAAATTTTGCCACTGGCAATTTTGTTTGCAAAACTGTCGCAAAAAGTCGTACCCATGTCAAAAAAGTTGCACAGTAGCTGCATTTCGTGAATTTTTTTGCTGTTTCGGGACAGATTCGCTCATCACTAATGTTTTCTGATTTACAGCAATATTTCATCCAGCAAAGGTTACTTACTGTACCTTATTTAACTAGATGCTGCTTTTCAATCTAAAATCGTTCCATGCAACTCAGTAGGTCAGGTGCCCAAGAGAGAAGGAACCTGACTTACATGTAATTTCCCCCCTTCCCTCCCTGAGCCCCCCTGACCCTTCCTTCCCTGACCCTTCCCTCCCTGACCCTTCCCTCCCTGACCCCCCTGACCCTTTCCTCTCCTCTTCCTCTCAATAGGAGACAAAAATTCTTAGCAAACACTTGTTTCTTTAATGATGTTACTTTATACAATTCCTTGTAATACTATATTTATGCTCTCTGTGAGTCCTAAAGAGAGTGACATCTATTTAATTGGATCGACTCATGCTGAATATAAATCTTTACAAACATCCTACTGGAATAAACAATAAGTACATTTTTTTTCTCCTTTGCATCTCCATTTCAAGTTTGTATTTGCCTCTGTTTCAAATGTCTGATTTAGAACATGCATTCTTCTGAGTCATGGACAAGATATAAAATAATATTTGTATCTGTGTGTTCAATACTTTTTAAATAACATTTTGTAATGCAATTTTTGTTTCTGAATTTACCAGTAAAATGTTTCATGTATTTATATTTTTATTTTGTTTTTCTCATTTGAAGATACTATATCTTCAATTTCAGAAATAATCCCTAATGTCTACCTATGGAGCTGAAGCACAAAGAGATTAATACAATTATACAAATAAAGTTATAATAATTAAGCACAGCAACATAGCAATTTACAAATGTTTGCATTAAAATAACATATAACTGTCTAACTGTTCTTCCCTGAATCTATAGCCTTTTTAGGATACAAAGTGGCAACTCCCAGGTGTATAACCGTACATTTATCAACACTGAATCTTATCTGCCACTTAGCTACCCAGATTCAAGTTTGTCAAGATCCTGCTGCAAGGATGCCATATCCTGAATGGAATTAATTGGCCTAATTAGTTTTGTACAATAAACACAGATGCACTTTTTATAAAGCATGTCCTCTAGTCATTATTAAAAAAAATATATATGTGAGTCCAATACAGAATCCCACAGCAACCACTAGGGGCCATACTCTAAATAGAGAACTTACCATTGACAACCACCAAATGCTTAAATGCTGCATTCCGATTATCTTCTACTACTATACTACTATTGTGACTGTTTTAGCTTACAGATAAGCAGAAGTTTATTATGTACTTAAAAAAAAATAATAATAGGAAACAGTTTGTTAAGCACAAGTCCTATTCAGTGAACTAATCTTGAACACAGGGGTATACTGCCCCTTTAAGCACTTGTACCATGGGGAAAGGTAAAATGATTCAACCTTGGAATTACCAGCAGAATGACTGTATTGCGCCAATCATAAACATTTAATTTAGACAGTCAATTTAAAAAATCTCTGATGTTATTTTTAAGTATTGAATAGTGTGTACTAAAGACAGGAATGCAGCATCAATACTGGAAATGCATCCACATATCCTAATTCATATTTACATTCTTTACATTCCTTGTAGAAATGAAGCAACAAGAAATGAAAGAGACACAAACAGACTCTGTTCAAACGAAGCATCAACCATGTTTGATAAATATTCCATTCAAAATAAAGTTTAGCTAGGTAAGATAATAAAGCATTTATTTACATTGATAATTAAATGTTAAGGGTCAAATTAGTTTAGTTTACAAATTACAAAGTGTATCATTTATGTTTGGTATTTATCAAAATTGTCTTACCTTGTAGATATTTTTGCACTGAAAAGGTTTTTTACCTCTAGGGGAAAATGGTGTCATAATGATATTGTAATAAATATGATTTTATAATTTGTGCACAGAGTAAAAGGCACAATTTTCCTTGTGAGTCAGTTTAAAGTGCATTATTTTTATAATAATTATAATTATCAAAGAAAGAACACTTACAAGAAAGAATTATGGCAAGTATTTTCCCTGCAAGGAGCCAATCATAGGTTTCTATGAACAAAAATCATATATATTCAATCATTTTTAGATATAACAATGTGAAAAATATAGGCATTACTTTTTTCCATTTTCTGGTGGGAAAATTGCAGTATAATCATCAACCATGTCCTATACTTCTGGGAGTGAAATATAAAAAAAAAGTGAGTACCAAAAAGGATATTAGGGTAGAAAGAATAGCGGTAAATGTGTGAAAAGAAAAAAATGTCTTGATTGAGTTTCATGAAGAGAAAGTTTTAATGAAAAGGTATCTAAGTCTTCCATACTTGTACCCCCTAGTTCCTTAGTAGATGACCAAATGTACACATTAAAGCAACACTTAACACTGTTGTGGCATGAAGAGGTATTTATATCAACGGCTTGTTTAAGCTACAGAAGTGAGACCAGCGTCAGAATTATTTTTTTAAGGTTCAGCGGTTTTTATTTGTATAAATAAACACAGAAAGATGACAGTAGCTGCTATTCCACTTATAATATCCTCAATAAGGAAAGTCAGCTTGATAGGAAGGAAAAAAAGGGAAAGAAGGAAAGGGGCAAAAAGGAATAGAAAAAAATGTGCAGGTATAAAGGATATATAAAGCTAGAGTGTAAGTGAAATCATTATAATTGGAGAGCACTGTCACTCTAATACTCTAATGGGTGTCCAGGGGTGTGCATGATCAAAATCATAAATGTAAAGAAAAAGTGATAAAAAAATGCACCTTTGCACAACCCTCTGGTATACTAATTCTTAGACCTCATGACAGGAATGTTAAAACTTAACCTTTAATAAGTACAGATTAAAAAGAATGTCAAGTGAGCTAAAATAAAGGGCACAGCTAAGTTGCACCTTGAGTGCTTGCAGAAATGCACTATGCCTTAGGAGTAGGGGTTAACTGGAGAAAGAGTCATTCTAGAGTCACAGTCTAAGGGTACAGGCCTGCACAACCGGCTCTCCAGCCCACCATGAGTGGCCCACACCCATCAACACCCCTTCCGTTCTCCCTCCCCAGGCAAACAACACCCTTGGTGCGCCTCTTTTAGTACCCTTAGAATGCAGCTCTAGAATGACTCTTTCCCCAGTTAACCCCTACCCCTAAGGCACAGTGCCTTTCTATGAGCAATCAGGGTGCAACTTAGCTGTGCCCTTTATTTTAGCTTACTTGACATTGATTTGACTTTTTAATCAGTACTTATTAAAGATTAAGTTTTAACATTCCTGTCATGAGGTCTAAGAATTAGTATACCACAGGGTGGTGCAAAGGTGCATTTTTTTTATCACTTTTTCTTTTTCTTTACATTAGAGTATAAGTGGATCATTGTTGCCATTCATGTTTCGGACCAATCCTAAAAGTACCAATCCTTATGAAACCTGAGGAATTCTGCATTATATTGATTGAACATCTATTCGTACAAAGCTTGGATGTTAATTTGGTTGATTAGAATATTAGTTGTTAGGGCATTAGTAAATTTTCATCTGGAGGCTAAGGAGCCGATTCACTGAAGGCCGAAAAAATTAGTGTTATTTTTAGCATGCAATAAAAATATTATTACTTCTTATATTTTGAGAATTAATGATCGATTCACAAAAAAGACACTTGTCTGATTTAGGAAGCAATTTTATTGTCGTTAATTATCTTGCGATTACAAATTTTTAAGCAATATTTTAAAGCACGAAAAATATTTATGTGTTATTTCGTAGCACGCAATATTAGCGCACAGTATTGCGCACGTAAACGTTACGTGTCACATACCACATGACTTCCACCATTTTCCCCATTGCCACTGTGAGTCGCAAGATGGAGGATGCCGATAGTACAGCTGCACAAACACCATCTGAACCGCTTAAAAGGAACCCTTTGGCAAGGCAAACAATGGAAAGGAGGGGCAACAACGATATTGAAGACAGCAGTGGCAGTAATAAATAGCTGAAAAAAAAGGAGGACCAAGGTATGCTGGGCATGATAGAGGTGAGAGTCAGAGATTTAGCCCAAACCAAGTTAGTGCAAGTGTTAGTAAATGTGAACAGAAAATTGAAATACCTATTCACCTTAATGACAGCAGTGAGAGTTCAGGTGTTAGTAAATATGACAGAACAGAAACTAAACACAAAAAAAACCAAACATGTGCAACTTCACATTTGTCCATCACTGACAATGAGGAAGAGAGGCCTGGCTACATTAGCAGCCCAGAATATATATATTGAAGTTACAGACAGAGATTATCATCCAGAGGAAGCAAGTGAAATAGAAAGTGAGGAACTTGACACACCCTACTCACCAAAGCAAGAAACAATTGCATGAGAGCAGACTGAGAAATCTGAAATTTACCGAATTTGAAAATGAAGCTCTTATTGAGATATTAGTTCCATTGTTTGACAGAATAATTGCCAAATATTCTGCTAAAACTGCTACTGCCATCAAAACTAAATACTGGAAGGACATAGCTGACCATGTCAACAGTGTTGGTGTCAGTCCAAGAAGCATGCAGCATTGCAAGGAAAGATACCAAGACATAAAAAGGGTCCTCAAGAAAAAACTTTCTGATGAATCCAAATATAGGTACACATCATACAGGGATATTTCTATTTAACACTTGCTCATCTGCTTTTCTCATCAATCTGCTTTTACTTTTTGATTACTTCTTTTCCTTCTTTATCTGCGCTACTTATGTACCCAAGGCTGTTGAGTACAACAACAAATTAATACAGTAAATAGGGATGTCATTACCATAACATAATATTCCCAAAAATTGTTAATGCCCTGTACTCTCCTTTATGAAGGAGGATCATTCTGGAAGCACTGTTTAATACAGAATATAAGGGATAGCAATGGGAGTTAGCAAGGCCAGTTAGTAGAAAGTTGAAGTAGTTTAGTAGGGTTAGTGTCACAGCATGCCTTAGTATTGTACTTGCTACACTTGAAAGAAAGGGTATCTAGTAGAATTAAGTCTAAAACAACTGGACTTTTCTGAGTTTTTCTTGAAAACGTTTCATCATTGGGCTGAAACTGTGGCATCCACTGCAGAGGCCAAGGAGAAGGAATATAAACATCTAAAAGGAGCTCTGAAAACTTGTGGGTACCCAGACTGGGCCTTTATTAAAACCTAATCAAAGACCAGCAGAAAGACCAGACCAACAAACAGAAGGGAGAAACACAGCAGGCAAAGCAACATAGTCATCCCATATGTTGCTTGAACATCAGAATACCTTAGGAGAATTTTCAACAAACATTGCATTCCTGTGTTCTTCAAACCCAGCAACACTCTGAGACAAAAGCTGGTACACCCTAAAAACCCTACACCCGAGCACATGAAAAATAATGTGGTCTATGTCGTCCAGTGTAGTGAACAGTGCTCTGCATTGGGGAGACATAATAACCTCTCTGTAAGAGAATGGCCCAACATAGGCGGGCGAACTCCTCAGGACAAGACTCAGCAGTCTATCTACACCTCAAAGAAAAAGGTCACTCTTTTGAGGACAGTAACGTGCATATTTTGGACCGAGAGGACAGATGGTTTGAAAGAGGTGTGAAAGATGCCATTTATGCCAGCCTGGAAAAACCATCCCTGAACAGAGGAGGGGGCCTGCGACACCGCTTGTCATCAACAATGCCGCTTTGACATCCTTACCCCGGCGGTTTCACAACAGTTCACACTTCCAGTCATGTACTTTGAAGGATTAACACCGTCATCAATGAGAATCATGGTACCATTGTGATTGGATCATACCTTCTTACACCTGTCAGTTTCAGCTAACACCTAACTGAACTGAAGAAGCCACTCGGATGAGTGGTGAAACGTTTTCAAGAAAAACTCAGAAAAGTCCAGTTGTTTTAAACTTAATTCTACTAGATACTGTATATGTATATATACCTGGATGAATGAGAATCTTCATAGACAAAAAAATATATTTTTTTTTAGATGAACGTCCAAGAGGTCACTGGGTTGGAAAGTCAGCAAGTCAACTCCGCAGAAAACCACACCAATCTCCTGAAATGGAAAAGAGAAGGTTTATTGTTGATGATAATGCAAGATAGTGTCCTGAAAATTTTAGTGATTATGCTGTATTTTCTTATGATGCCAATGATTCTGGTAATGATAATAATTATAACCCCTCAGAATGCCCACAACAAGCACTTGTTAAATGTAAGGTCAAATCCACAAATACTACTGTTACCCCAAAAATACTTGAACCAGAAAAAAAATTGTTTCCATAACTCTCTTATCAATTATCAAAAATCTCTCATGAAAAAAATGCATGTTGTTCATCTTGATCTGTGTATCACCACAACATGTTACAACAACAGTCAGGGACGACTAGCCTCACACGAGGCAGCTATGTTAAAGATGCATGAGCAACACTTAAAGGTCAAGGAACAACATATTTCTTTGCTGGAAAAACAAAATGCCATTTTAGATAACATGAGTAATTGTCAACAAGTTGCTAAGTGTTATAGATTGCAGTCGTATAGTGCCAACACGCTGTAGTAGGATAGATAGTGCAGATAGTTCAGCAAGCTCTCCAACTTCACAACAAAAAAAAAATAATTTGTCATGTTTTGTTGATATGCTGAGGGGCAGATTTGTTTAAAGTGTTTAATTAGAGTTCCTCACTGTAAATATGCAAGAAAAGAGTTATTTTAATGTTAGCAAACATTACTCCTGTGTGATCATAGTGGTATGTAAATAAACATTTCTCTTTTAAATATTTGTGGGGGGGACTCACCCGCTCCAAGGGACAATGAGCCTTAGTGGAGAAAATCCAGTTATGTTTTCATATACAACTATTTTCAAGTTAGCTGTTGCAGCTTAATTACTTCATTATTAGCACCAATAAGGAGTTAGTGAATAATAGTTACTGTGAATGCAGAAATATTGCATATTGCCACTCACTACTGCTGTGCTCAATAAAATAAATGAGCATTTTTTTTTTTAAAGCAACTATTTTCACTGGAAATAAGGAGTATTGTTTCAGATGTTGTTTTGTGTTTCTTTTTTATTTATTAAAGACTGTAGGTACTTACACGCAAAGTAATAGTTTACGATTTCTCCCCGTACTCAATTGCCTCTGTCATCTGCACTTTGTACACAATGTATGATTCTCTTCTTCACAATCCAACAAAAATCCGACTGCAAACTCTATGTTGTTATCACAAACGCTTATGAACCGCAATGTTTTTGGAGTAACGCCCACTCCTACTAGGGGTTAATATTAGCACAAATTATTGTGATATTTTATGCTTTTAACGCTTCAAATATATCTGTGAATTATGCGTTAGTATTATTTCTATTAGATAATTCTCGCAATGCGATGGACATAACGCCTTGCGATAACTGAGATTTTTGCGCATGTGATATGAGTAGTAACGCATGCAAAATTATAGGTTCTAAGGCTTGAACTGGACGGTGCTGTATATTGAGTTTAAATTTATTAGCTAGAACAATATCATCTCTCCATACTCTTAAAGGAGAATGCAAGTCAAAATTTATAAAGCATACTGCCCAATAGTCCTCCTATTGTTTAGTAAAAACGCCACACTTTTGGCTCACCTAATCAAATATTTACTCAGTCACACTTACTTCACATTTTCTAGAACAGGCAGCCATCTCTAAAAAAGTATTCTCCCTTCCTTTCCCTCCTTGCTTCATACTGCACATGTGTTTCATTCCCTCCCCCCCCCCCCGGCAGATCCGCTTCTGATTGGCTGGTGGGCATGTGTAGCTCAGAACAGGAGACAGGATCAAGTTACACACATGCTCAGAGAATAGGAAGGCTGCTGCTGGCACCTACAGGAAGGGGAGAGAGATTTCAGTGATGTCACTGTAGTCTTCACACTGCTGTAGGCTGCCAGCACCATATCTCACAGAAGCAAGCAGGGATCTGGGAATTTAGATATGCAGTAAGTACTTAAAAAGAATGCCTTTAGACTTACTTTTAATTTATATTAACCTTTCATTGTCCTTTAAGGTATAAGGTATCTGGGGAATGGCCATCCAACTTAGGGTTAAGAGCCAGTTTGTTTTAATATTATTTTATTCCTCAAACTAAATCAGATAACTAGCAACAAACATAGACTGTGTCTACTATTTGTTTGGCAACTAGATGATTAAATAGCTAAAAGAAGGAAGAGCATTCCGCCCACTCTGCAAGAGATTGAAAATGGTGGATAATTGAAATGGAAAAGTTCACTGCTTTGCTGTGCAATAGGATAAAGCCCTATGGAATCTATGATTATTCAGACATTTTTGTAACCTTGTCCAGATTAAAATTTCATCCCATTATATTTATTGATATAGTATTGTAGAATGTCATTCACTTGCTCACAGATGTAATACCAATTTACTGATCTGTGACTATGCTTGCAACAGTTGTACCCATGACCTTTCCCTTTCCCCTCCACCCTCCCTCTCTGTTATTCACTTATTTGATTAATACAATGTCTGAATATGAAGACACCTTTTGGTTAAAGAAATTGAGACAACATTCTATGCTTATAAATGTACAGGTAATTTCACAGTATATGGTTTTACATTTAGTAATGAACAACATTGTTGCCATATACAGATTTGCAGCAAAAGTCTGCAATTCACCACAGGCAAATAATTCATCACTTAATTTCACCACAAGAATTTTCTCACCAGAAAACGTAATTGCAAAAAATGGCTATAGACTCCTATGTAGTTTGTGTAGAAAAAGTCACTACAAAAGAATTGCAGCAATTAAACGCCCATTGACTCCAATGCAGTTTGAGAATTTTTGCCTGTGGCTTTGCAAAATTTTCGCTGAGACAGGACAGTTTCGCTATGAAGCTCTGAAAAGTAAGCATGGGCGTTGGCATTGGAAAAGAGGCCAAGGCACCAAATCACCCCTGGTTGCAGACACCCTCGACCCTCTTCAGTTGCAAGTGAAGCAAACATGGGGGTGAGGGGGGTCGGCACAAGTGCTAATGCCACAGGTGGCAGCAGCCACAGAAAGGACACTGTTTGGAAACTTCCTTTACTGAAATCAAATATGTTTCTTGGGAACTCCCTGAAAATCTGCCCTTACACTTCAAATAGATGTAATAATGCATAGCAGGTTCCTGCTTGAAATTTACATAAAAAAGGTTTTTCTGCTATAAGTGACTTTTCATTGACACGTTAGGGATCCTTAGTACCTTTTCCTTATATACAGCACTGCAAGTGTTACTGGTGCAAATGGTTAAAAAAACACTGCATTGTAGGTAAGAAACATCACTAATTGTGACAAGACAATTCATACACTTCGTAATTTGCTCACAAACATCACCTAATTTTTAAAGTTACTGTCAATTCAAACCAACTTATTTCAAAAGTGTTCTTTTTGCAGCATAATACTTTAACCCTACCCACACCACTTCTGGCTCTTTGGACAGTGTACACTCCACATGTGGCGCTTACCTGATGGCACAGGACAAACCTGAATCACTCCATAGTAGTATTGGGAGAGACTGGATACCTGGCACCTACAGGTGGCCCACTAGGAACAATAATAATGTATGCACATGCATGATAAACGAATAAACTTTTATCTGAAATAAAAGGGAAACTAATACAGATAACACTCCTAACAAAGTGGCAATAAGGGCCTTACTAACTAACTCACTAACTGTGTAAAGTCCTTTAGCTCAGTCCAAAGGAAACAGTCTATATACTGTAAATCTTCGAGCGCTCCTTTATTACTGTCACTTTAATTATACTCACTCCAGAAATCTCTTTGGATGCTTTACACAGAACCTTCAGGCGAGTCCAGCACATGCAGACCTGTAGTGCGACTACTAGCCCCTTTAGATACTCAGATGGGATCCCCCTGCAGGTGTTTGTTCATCCAGTCAGGACTCCTCACAGGATCTTTGTCTCTCCAGGTACAGGACCTGCCTTCCCTGTACCAGCCTGTTCCAAAGGACAGCTTCTTCTTGTGCTGCTCAGCTCTCTGAGCCCACATGCAGTTTCCTAAACTCTGGAGCTTTCTTTCTCCTGAGTCTTAGTGCCTGCTCCCCTTTAGGGAACAGCTGCAGGAGGGGGGTAAGTACAGGGACCCAGCACTACCTCCCTACAATACAAAAACTGTTTCAGTCTTCTTAGTCTAGACATGGGTTTTTCAAAGCTCCTATTTTAGCCAGGATATGAATCTGTTTTTCAAATGTACTATATACCATCTTAAGTATAAGTATTGGCATATTCTTTTTTTAAATAAAAAAAAACTGGTGAATGGTAGGCAAAGTTCATAACACAATGCTAAGGGTGTCTATTAGAAATAAGTAGGGCCGTGTCCTCCATTTTCAAAAATCGATTTGATTTGAAGTAGGGGAATGAATCATCCATTTCATCTTTCCCTAATGGTTCTGGCTCTCTGTGCTTTTAGATGGAGGCAGATAAAATGAATTAATGGTTCCTACTATTAGCTAGCTACATAGAAATGGAAACATTGTTGTTATCAGATGCTTTTAAAGTACACGCAAGATTCAGCTTAATATTTTCCAACTGAAAACGCAATAGTTTTGAATCATAAAGGTTCATGGATAGTAACCAAAAGCACAGCGCTTATTTAATAAGAAACAGTATATGTTTGGTATAGGTATATAGTAGCTATAGTATAAATTGAGCAGTAGATTAGAGTGATATTATAATACAAGCAACAAATTAAATGCGTTTGTAATCCTTTCTTGGCACACTCTTGTAGAAGTGAATTACACTCACTCTTTTCTGGGCTGTTACCTGTAGTTTGGAATCCAAAAGCCTGGACCCCTGGTACTGGAAACTGGGAATTACAGAGTAGTGCCTCTACCTAGTGGACACTGAGGAGCACACCTAAGGGGATTCCACTAGGAAATAAATCACACGCTTTTGCAGCAAAGGTTAACTTTATGTAAAAATAGAAAAATGCAACGGGCATCTAATACAGAACAATCTGCTGGTCTAATCATTAGCACAACCTGCCGGGCTTGTAATGGGTATATCACTGTGGTTGAACATGCAGGGATGATGATGAATTGTTGTTGACATGTTGGTTCAAGGGCAGGTCTAATTGTATTATTAGCATTGGGAAAGTTTTTTTTTCCATAGATGTGACAAAGTAAAAATAACCTTTTTTTACTGGGCTCTGGCTGAGCTAGAAGTATGGTAGGCATTATTTGAGCCTCTGATTGAACTCGTAGGCTTAAATAATGCCTATTATGCTTCTAGTTCATTTTGAGAACAACCTTCTACTACAGCATATCAATTTAGTATCTATGGACTAAAGGGAGATAAATGATTATTATATTTACAGGGGTTTATCAGTTGTCAGCACTTTAAACCTTTGTAAATTCAGTATGCATTTGGACTAATATTACTAGAATATATAGTTAGCACTTCTAGCCAGCCTTTACCTGGCTTTCCATGAATCATATCCCTACTGCAGGAACTAAGGGGAATTGCTTAGAGGGAAACACCTGACAGTACTACTAGTACTGCTGCTTTCCATTGCAAAGATGCTCTTGCGAGTCTTTCTTTGGCTGAAAGCGCTATTTACTAGCATGGAGAAATTTACCCATTAGCACACAGTAACCCTTGCCATGTAGTCCATTACTTTGAAAACCACTGTCAAGGAGACAAATGAAATAGAAACCATTGCTAAGGAATTGCTGTTGTAACATGGAGACTATTACAACAGAGACTCTTGCAAATAAACTGTTGCCATGAAATTGACCATAAGACTTTAACCATGGCAACAGCTTCCATGAAAATTGTTGCCATTGTAATATTTCTTACTGGATTCATTGCCACAGTGCCTCTTGCCATGAGCTCTGTTCCTACTGACACCATAACAACAGGCACATATGCAGCAAAAGCTGATTCCAAGGTGGCAGAATTCTAGGAGTCTGGTAACCTAGAGAAATTTGCCACAATACCCTGTTATCATGTTGAAAATTCCCACATTCATTGTTACTAAGACCATTAATTGCCACCGTTAATGGTAACTGTTAAATGAACTGGACTTTACAGAGATTACTTTTAACTACTGATTGAATTTACTTCAGTGTTTTCATTTTGCTTAAACCTCATTTTGAAATATTCCATCTATTACTTCAAATCTTTAGGGGGGTATTTATTAACTAACTAACTAGCACTAAAAGTCATGGGGAAAAAAAGTTGTGACCTTTTTTGAGATTTACTATACGTCCACATGGCTAAAAATCCAAACAATGTCAATTGTCAATGAGATGCTGGTTTTTGTGTAACAATTCAAAAAATTTGAGTAGTCAGGGCAACAATTCTTTGTTGGGACTTTTTCATGCATGGACTTTTAGTAAATCTGCCCCTTAGCGTCTCTTTTAAGTTTGGTATACACTGGTGGATTGCCATGAAAATGGTAGACATGAAAACTGTAGTTGTAATAAGATTTGTCATGGAATCACATTCCATAAAATATGTTGCCATTGAGTTATTATCATGAAGTGAGTTGCCACTAAAACTGCACAGGTATTGGTAGCAGTACCATGATACCATGCCAAATAAAGAGTTTCTATAGAGACTATTGCTATGGAACCTTTTGCCATGGAGAGATTGCTGGCAAGAAGACAGTAGAGGAAACAGAAATGGAATGGCACATTAAACTATCCACAGGCTCCACAGAGACTTTAAATATAAATATAAATGGGGTTATGTAATAAAAGGCACTAAGTTTGGCCAGGTGCAGAAAACCAGAGCAACCAAGCAGCAGGCAGCATTTACTGGTCAATCACTTAAAAGCAACATTTTGGTTACTGTACCTGGGCAAACTTAGTGGGAGTCATTTATAGAGTTTGCGCATCACATATTTTTTTCGCTAATGGTTGATTGCGCATGTTTTCCCCCTATTGCATAAATTTTGCCTTGCTGTGCCCATCTTTCTTTCCTTTTTTTGCGAATCGCATTAAAATCTGAATTACGCACAAAAACTCACAAATTAAATTGCAGTTTGCATGAGCATGCTCTTTGTGAGCATCTATTACGGATGAATGTAGTGCCAATTTTCTCTTTGCGAATTTAAATTCGCAATTTGCAAATATTTTCCACTAAAGTTGTGGCATAACACAAAGGGGCAGATTTATTAAAATGTGAGTTTAGAGCTCAGTACATAAAAACTCACCCACGTTCTATTTATTCCTATGGGATTTTTAGAAGTGTATTTATCTGTGGGTGAAAGTTAGAACTCATTATTTGATAAATACACTTCTAAAAATCCCATAGGAATGAATAGAACGTGGGTGAGTTTTTATGTACTGAGCTCTAAACTCACATTTTGATAAATCTGCCCCAAAGTGTGTGCATAAATATTCACAATTTGTGAATATGCCATATATTCACAAAAAAACTTTGCAATCATGTTTGCACATTAAATGCACCAGTCTTGTCCAGCTTTATAAATATAAACATGGGCATGGCAAATATGTTTACTGTTTGAATAAATTTGCACTGCATGAATTTTATAAATCACTCCCAGTGCCTTATACTACTTATGGGGGAAAGACTATTGCCACAGCAGATGATGACAATTTTGCTCTGTAACATGGAGACAAAAAACAGAGAAACTATTGACTTGCTAACAGTTGTTGTGGAACATTTTATAACGGGAGGAAAACATAGAGAAAACTGCTACTTTCCATTTAAACAATTGCCATGAACACTGCTGTCATGGTGAAAGCTACCTTAGATTTGTATTCCATGGTCACCCTGGCTGTGTTATCTTGGTTTGCAAAGAATCTGATGAAATGAAAAGAACTGCTATTAAAAATATAATACTTTTTATTAACTTATTTATAAAAAGACATCATATTTTACATCACTGTACAGCAGTGGCAGGTGAATAATCAAATATATAGAATGCAAGCTGCAATTTATGAATTTATTCGCACAACATGTTTGAAGTAAAAGCAGTGTTACAAACCACAGTGGCCACAAACCCTTGAAACACAATGTCATCCCCCCCCCCCCCCACACACACACACACCACCATTCAGTGATTGGATAATGCAAGTGCTAAAGGGAAGCTTGATAACCTATATATATATATATATATATATATATATATATAAAACATGTCCTTGGTTAATTGATAGAAGTCCATAAAATATATATCAACTTGACTGCAGAACTGCCAGCAGGCCAGCCATGAGCATTCAACAGTCAATGTAACAATGTAATAATTAAACAGCTGCATAATTGTATCATTAACAGTAATCTACCATATGGCAAATTTATTTACTGCAATATTCATAATCCTTTAAGAAGTCTGCCATGCTTGTCTACTGTGGTTTTCATAACCCTAGATGTGTTTCAGCTATCCCTACAGTTCTGTTTATAAGGGCACGGAGGATTGGCACTAATGAATAGTAATGGGGAGCAGGTTCCCTGATAAAGAGAATTAAGGTTATGGGATTTAATAAAGCAGTAATGTAATCTATAAAGGCTGGATTCAAAGGTTTTCTAATGTAATATAATAGCCAGAACTAGTGATGAGTGAATCTGTCCCATGGAAAATTTGTGAAACATTGAAAATTTGTTTAAAGTAGAAGGAAAGGCTAATAAAGATTTAATCTCAAGTTGCAGGCATACCTTCAGTTGTCTCAATAGTGCCCTTAAGTCTCCCCATATTTCACCTGTTCAGATGATCAGAAGCCAAACAGGAAGAAAAAATGCTGAGCTCTGTAAAGAAAGTTCCCATAATGCCTCACTCCTGCACAGACACCCAGACCAAGTGAACATGCTCAGTTAGTTAGACTATGGGGCACATTTACTAATCCACGAATGTCCGAAAAGCTTCCGAATGCGTTTTTTTCGTAATGATCGGTATTTTGCGATTTTTTTCATAAATTGTCGCGACTTTTTCATAGCCATTACGATTTGCTCGTAAATTTTCGCGACTTTTTCATAGCCATTACTACTTGCTCGTAAATTGTAGCGACTTTTTCGTAGCCGCCGTGCCAAGTACGAAAGTTTCGGATTCATTCAAGCTTCAGTATCGTGACTTTCCTTGGGCCAGGTTGGAGCTGCAGAGTGCCATTGAGTCCTATGGGAGGCTTCCAAAATCATGCAAAGTCGCAAAGGTTTGCCCGCCGTTTACGAGCGCTCAATATGAAAAAGTCGCGACAATATACGAGCAAGTCGTAATGGCTATGAAAAAGTCGTGACATTTTACGAGCAAGTCGTAATGGCTACGAAAAAGTCGCGACAATTTACGAGCAAATCGTAATGGCTGCGAAAAAGTCGTGATAATTTATGAAAAATCGCAAAATGTTCGTTTCCAATCCGATTTTTTCCAATTCGGGATTCGGATTCATGGATTAGTAAATCAGCCCCTATGAGTCAGCTTCCTGCTGATTGGCTCAGATCCACATTCCTAAGGGGGGGGAGTAAGTTCTTAGCATTCTTGAGGGGGGGGCAGGAGAGAGGTGACAGCAGAGAGCTGCGTGTCTCTGGCACATGAATTACAGACACAAGAAATCTTTTCACAGAGAAGTCAGTGCAGCGTTTCTGTGAGTGCTTATGGCTGTATTTACATAGACCTTTCTGATAAAGCTTACTTCGTTTTTACCTTTCTTTCTCCTTTAATGCATGAAAGTCAATCAGCATCTTCTGGTGACTTTTTTAATGCAAAATACATTGAGGTCTATGGGTGTTTTTTCACTGCAACTTTTTTAGCTTTTTCCACAGTAACTTTTGTGCAGAATACATTGGAGTCTATGGATTTTTTCCCCAGTTTTACAAAAATATTCTCTGACAGTGAAATGTAGAATTCCACTATGAATCCATACCTGGCAAAAAATGTTGCTCACTATGACATCACTTCCTCCTTTGTATATCTCTAACTTGTTGGTGACTATAAGAAGGGGCCACATGGGACATAACTGTTAAGTTAGTTTTCTGAGCATACAGTTCAGAATCAAAAGCAAACTAACTGTACATTCATGTTGCATGTGGCCCCCTCTTCTAGTCACCAACTAACAGGTTAGGGAGCTGTAAAGGAGGAAGTAGTGGTCTGGCTATAATGTTAGACATCCCTTCAATCCATTGTTGAATCCACCACCTAACCACCAAACAGAAAAATATTTTTTTAATTTAAAATTAAATGTCTGAATTGCAAGTTGCAAATGTTCAAAAATATAGCAGATTACACCCAGTTGTTGCACTTTATTAATGAACCATGATGTATATTAACATATTAGTGTGAAAAGATGATAAAGCAAATAAGCCAGTAAGATGCTTATTGTCACAAATGGTTCTAGAGTCCAGGCTATAAGCAATACTTATTTGGGGCCAATGGGTTTAAGATAAGCCCACACACATAGTTATATGCAAAAAAAAACTCTTAGGGAGTTATATAAAAAAAAGGAACTAAATTTGCCTAGGTGCATTAACCCTTAGCAACCAAACAGCAGGTAGCATTTACTGGCCACCTGTAAAAGCAAACATCTTGTTGGTTGCTATAGTTCAAACTTAGTGCCTTTTATTACATAGGGGATAAGAATATAATGAATTTTGACTTAGGAAAGCTTAAAATAGTTCAAAGTGATTTTCACATATGGAACCAATCACAATTATTTAACTAAAGCACTACTACAGTATTTTACCCAAGCTAATGAGACTTCAACATGTAATACTTGCCCTTTTAACAATGTGCACATACATAGCCACACCCTATCCTTGCTGAACAAAATCATGTGCCATGTGCACAGTGCACCACATTTGTTAAGTCTATGCTGTCTCTAAATGTTTCTCTAGAAATAGTATTTTGTTATGGTTAGAACCAACTCTCTGGGCACAAAAGAACAGTTTTGTTTATATAAATGTGCCGGTTATGTCATTTCCTGTGTGCTATATAATAGTTTTGTAATATATTTAACAGGTACAATTAATTGGTTATTAATGATAATCATTAGCTCAGACATTTTATGTTGATCACCAAGTTAAACAAGTAGACTTTCTAACCTATTGTGCTTTTTTACCTTTAGTTTCTTTGCTCTAATATAAAAACAAATAGTTATGAACAAGAACACTTTCATTAATGTGTGATAGAAAATTGCTGTTTTTGCTAAATTCAAATAACACATCTATATAAGAAGCAATATACAGTACACATTCAGCATTGAAAATCTAATTTAAACAGTTATGGCCTTATGGTTTTCCTTACAGCATCACGTAAAAAAACAAAATACAGGTAGATGCAGCACTTATATTAAACAGGGTTACTGGGCTCGTGTGCAGACAACATATCATGAAGATGTTTCTGTGTATACATCATGCACACCCATTTGACAAATGATGGAATAAATTTTGTCACAGATGATATCAAACATCAGTTCAGGTTATATACCATATGTATCTGTTATTTACATAAACAGTGTGCTTAGAGAAGCTGCATCACATGTAAATATTAGGGCCCTTTAAAAATAGAAAACTACAAATAATGTATGAGTTACTGGGACCAATTACAACTACAAGTACAGTAAGCAAAGTGCAATATTGAGGCAATAGCCATGTTTTTTCTCCGCAATGCAGTGTTTTTTGCAAAATTCCAATGTTTTTTGGTCACGGAAAGGGGCGGAGTTGCATTTGGTGCAGTTGTGGGATGTGGCCAATGGGTTAAGAAACTTTTCTAACTCTGGTTCGCATAATATGGCATTCTGCATGCAAGTTATATATGCTCCTTAATATTTCAGCACAATTGCGCTGCAGTGATTAATGTTGTTTCATGTCAAACCAAAAAAAAAAAAAAAAACTAAGAACCTAAGGGATACAGACAGGCTGTAAAGTAGTTTGTTGGACAGTTTGCTTATTTATCACTATGTTTCACAGTTTACACAAGGACTATGCAATGCTGTGAAATAGAAGGTTCTGGCACACAACATAGCCACACAACAGTCAAAGGGAAGCCCAGCAAATCTGTCTCTTGGGCTGTTCATAAAATGCTGGAATACAGTATAAGCTGTACATTAATATCGATGTTAAAGGTCTAGTGCATTTGTTTGCCTTTCTCTAGACCCAGCATGCAGAGGATTGTGCAAAGGTTGAACTTGATGAATGTACGTCTCCTTTCAGTCTTTATATTTTAATTAACCTGCAAAATGAGCTTGCACCATTTCTCTCATCTGTTAATAAAGAAAACTCACCTAAGTAAATAAAGGCATTTCTAGCACAAGAACCCTTAGAAATAGAATTTGGCTGGGTTATCGTTCCTTTATAAGAATGAAAGAAGGTCAAGAAAATTGTGACTTCCACAAAACGTTTTGATATTGCTGCTACATGCCAAGATAGAGATGATACTAGATAAGACCACATTGATCAAAATTCATAGCTATAACTGTATTATTATATTTTAAAATGTCTATACTATATATAACAATACATGACAGAACTGGAAATATTGTTCCGCTTTAAAAAAACAAAATATACCAGTTTTTTAACCAATGTCATTTTTAAAAATATATACCTCCTAATACACTGAACCTGATATCATTAGAATTTGTTTTGATGAAGCTGGAAGGGATTGAATGGTTTTGCTTGACAAGAGATAATTTAATAGATATATTTGACAGTCTAAATTAGGTTATTGACACTTTTCAAATCAATCTTTCTTAACAAGGAGCCCGATTGCTTTGAAAAATTATTCTTCTGACATCGTCTCAGAAAGTAAAGCACCATGAAGATTGAAAATAAATACCCAGTGAGGTAACCTGGAATACTGGAACTTAATTAAATTTTGACCTTTTCCAGAAATGAAGGATTCAAAGCCATTGTTTCTTACTTTCCTCAATTAAATTAGGTCTCAAGAGAGAAAGGATAAAGATGCATGAAAAAACATTGTTGGTAGCTCTGCTTTGATTTGAATTCAGTTTTGAAAATGTTACTTTATGATCTATGCTGTTTTGATTAAAAGCATTAATCGAATAGCAATTCATTCAATTAAATGTAATCGAGCATAGTTAAAATGTGTTTTTTTTAGAGTTATAAAGGCAAAAGATGATCAGTTTGGCTATCAGTAGCAATTGATCAGCAGCTCTATCTTTTAAGCTACTATAATGAGGGGCAGATATATGAAGGCTTGAGTGTCTGTATTGCAAATGAGGTCCTGATGGATTCAAAATCGGTTTCTGCAATTGTTTGCCCAAACCCAGTTAGGGTTGCCACCCAGCCAGAATTTTACCAACCTAGCTGGAAAAATAGCAGCCACGGCCAGGGCCAAATTTGTAATATCCTGTTGATCAAGCCCTAATCCACACAAATGCCTGGTCAAATCTTACCTTTAGCATTCCATTCTCTCTGAATCCTCCTGAAGACAGCCCCATAACTTCATTACCCCACTGACTAAATGCCAAATCTAAGCTGACATTCATTGTTTTACAAATTGTGGACAATTTTGGAATTCAGGGTCACAAAAACATCAACTGAGACTTGGTCATGATTATGTTACATTTGCCATTAAAAAAATGTGCTGTTGCAACTAATAATAAACATGAATCATCCACTATGTCACATAACCATAAAAAATTAAGTTTTTTCAATAAACATGTATGCTTTAATATCTTACTAAAACCTCATTTAACAGACACATTTTACTTTTAAGTCAGCTATTTGCCCCTCTAATTTAATTTTTAAGTTAAAAAAAGATTAGATCAAGATTAGACATTTTCTATTACAGTATAAAGCAAAAAAAAAGAAAAAGAAAATGTGTCCTCTAAAAAAACATGGATTAGAAGGTTTATGACTAAAATATTAAAAAGTACATTCCATTGCCTTAATACAAGCAGCTTATGACTACAAAATCATCCATCTCAGGCTGCTGGATACAAGGTTGCTAAAAGGCAAAAAGAACAAAGATATTTTGTGTTGATGATTGTCTGTGCGGATAAAAGATTGTACTACTTTTATTTCACAATAAGAATCCCTGTAGGCTCAGACTGGATACTACTCTCTAACATTGTCCATTGAAGACATTGTCAAATTACTGCAGTTTCATGGAGGTTTTTTAACATGAATCGATAAAGACATAATAAGAAAACTATATATATATATGTCAATATAGGAATTTAGCATTCATTGAGAGTAGAGTTAACAAAATGTATCCGTAATGAATGCTTTTAAATATTAGTAATGGATAAACACTATAGATTTAAAGGACTAATGCTTTTGGTTGTAAAATTGGATCAAATGTGCCCAATAGTAAATGTAATTAAGAGGGGAATATGCCACTTTCATAATAGTCAGTCTTATAAAATAAAGTCTAATAGGTTACATACATTAGACATTTAAATTGTGTGTGTTACTGGAACTGCAGATATAAGGTATGTGAGCAGAAAGTGTGGGCTTGGGCTTAATATGCTAAAGGAACTGGATGACTAACTTTGCCTTTGCAATTAAAGAGACCCAGACTCATTAAATCCTACCATATGTCCTCCTCTTTTCAATTTATCTTGATTCGAAAAAATGGCCTTACCAGTGGCTTTTCTTTTATTTACAAAAATTGTAAATTTAATTTGATTTTGTGAAAAAAAAATGCGGACGGGAAAAAAATAACCCGGACAAAACGTGTGCGACTTTTCTTCTAGAATGCTAGCTTATTTAAGAAAAAAACACGAAAGAATATTCCAGCATGCATTTTAGCGCAAAAAAATGTTCGCATGGGTAGTCTTAGAAAAAAAGTCACACACTGGCAAGAATCCAATTGTTCCATTCATTTTCAATGAGGCTAAACAACTCAAATGTTTTAATAACTGTGGAAATAAATAAATAAAGCTGATAGAGACAATTCTCATTGACTATTAATTCTCGCCAAATTTTAGTTGCCAAGTATTTCTGGTGACTTTTTTCTTTAATAAATAGAGTGAGAGTGATAAGTGGGTGAATGAGCAGTGCGAGCAAAATGCAGAAAAATATGTGAATGAAAGAAGAGAAATGTATGATTGTGGGATAGGAGTGAAGAAGAATAGAATGAGAAAGAAGAGGGGAGCAGAAGGGAGTGTGGGGCTATAAATGGGGTGAGTTCCCTGCCTGCATGTTATATAGCATGTGTGTAACTCCTTTAATATGTTGTGTCTCAGAATTGTATGAAGGTGCACTGATTGTTCTGCCCACATATTGGATCTGTACAGCGCCAGATTTGTCACCAGAACGCCCCGAGGCTGCCCCCATTTGGCCCCCTCACATGCGTGCATGCACATTCACATGTTCATTTAAACTTACATATGGAGCAGTGGGGAGAGATTCCCATTGCTCAGAATGTGAGCAAAATTACAGTGCGGCTTGGGCGGCATGCCACCCCTAAATTTGTGCCGCCCTAGGCCTGGGCCTTTGTGGCCTCTCCACAAATCCAGGCCTGGATCTGTACAAACAACCCAGCACTTTCTGTTGCATCCTGTTAAGGATCCAGTAGCAACCCAATTTTCATTGTGTCCTGAAGTAAATGAGTGCCATAAGCACTCACAGAAATGCTGCACTGACTTCTGTGAAAATATTTCTTGTGTCTGTAATTCATGTGCCAGAGACACGCAGCTCTCTGCTGTCTCCTCTCTCCTGCTCCCCCCCCCTCAAGAACTCACCCCCCCTTAGCAATGTGGATCTGAGCCAATCAGCATGATCACGTGGTCTGGGTGTCTGTGCAGGAGTGAGGCATTATGGGAACTTTCTTTACAGAGCTCAGTGTTTTTTCTTCCTGTTTGCCTTCTGATCATCTGAACAGGTGAAATATTGGGAGGCTTAAGGGCACTATTGAGACAACTGAAAGTATGCCTGCAGCTTGAGATTAACTCTTTATTACCCTTTCCTTCTCCTTTAACTACAGTATATTAGTATCTGCGAAATCGCTGAAAGGATCTGATACAAGTTGGAAAGCAGGAAAGCATCATCAGCCATTAGTACAGACCAAGGGAGTAGTGGCAAAAAGGACTATCAAATCTGTCAAAAGGACTATGTCATAAACTGGGAGGATTCAGCTTGCCGTTTGCTTCAAAGAGTTCCCCTTCCCTCACTCGCTCCTCGCATTGCATTGTGATCTAGATAGCAGGAAGGCTTGACCTTTCCATTGCCTGCCTGCTTCAAAGGGCTGTGCCCCCTCTCTGCTCTTCCCACGCAGAATTAAATAGCAGGCCAGTTTAAGTTCTCCAGTGCCTGCTTCTAAGGGCTCTCCCTCCCCCCTCACCATTACACATAGACAACGGAGCTGAGCTTGTCACACACCAGCTGAAAGCAGAAGGGGCGTTGCAGGTTTGTGATTGGGCATATTTATTCACGTGGGAGGCATTTAAATTAAAACCCGGAAGAGGGGAACAAACATGGCTGCTCCATGGGTCTGTAATTCGTTCTACCATAATTATGTAGTGAAAAAACTTAGTTTTAGTTTAGAAGGAATTTAAAGCTGATACAAATTAAAACACAACAGCAGATGTAAAAAAAATAATAATTGGCTGTCAGTATCACTTTAAAAAAATAAATATATAGATATATATACTAGGCCCCCTCCCCTTGCCCCACTGGCTGAAGGCAGAAGAAATAGTATAGAGAACATGTTCTATTTAGACAAGTACCCACATATTCATGGACAACCCAAACCTAGAAGTAACTGACGAAAAAGGCAATAGGGCTCATTTGTTTGTGGCAGATGCATTAATGGGTACAAATCTTTTATTCCAATATTTTAAACTGCAGTAGAACTCAGGGTTTCCTAGAGGGCAGTGTGAAATCAGCATAAATTCCAGGAACATGTCAAATCCGGTGCAAAAACATACAGCTTGCCTGCATGGGACTGCATCAGTTCTGGAAAAGTGTAAAATCCGGGTAAGTAAAATCAAATCAAGGTTTCTCTTTCTCTGAACAATGCAGAAATTCTGGCATACTAGGAGTAAGCACTTTGCATAGGCATTATAATTTTCACAAGATTTGTACACTGGGCAAAAAATTAAATTACGAATGAAGCAGTAAAATTAAATGGTTAAAAATGTTGCACATATAGACCCCCCACTCTGATTTAATAATACACTCTCTCTCAAATTCATACTCCATAACCGGCCACCAAAGGAATCATTCTCTGTAAAGCAACATTTGTATTGGTTGTCCTTATATTGAGGGTCTCTCCTATTGATCTTCTGTACTGACTTCCAAATCTTGTTGTTGGTAACGAAGACCAACTGCAAACTGTCTACCATCTGTGTGCTACTTAGAGTTAAGCAATTATAAATGAAACAGAAAATGGGACAAAACTTTGGCCCCCATATTATAAGTTACACAAGTTGGCCACCAATAGAGATGTATAAATTGACTCAGGGTTTGTTTCTATTAAAGCTTTACAGAAACAAAGAACATGCCAGGAGAAACAAACATTAAACAAAGTATGGAACCTGTTTTTTGTTTTTTACAATTAAACCTTTGACAATTGAGCAAGATTTTCTCCTTGCCTTCATCCCTTGCTCCCACCCTTACTTTGTCCCCTGTGTCTTGTTCCCATAAACCATTTTGCCTAGGCAGCCCTGTGTCCTGACACTCACTTGTGCAAACATGTCTATATTGGCACACAAGGGTATTGTAAACTAAGGGGCACATTTACAAAAGCGCGAACGCTCCGAGCATATTTTCGCCGATTTTTTCGGGCATCCGCACGACTTTTTCGTACGGCGCACGACTTTTTCGAACGTTTGCACGAAAAAATCGGAAAGGTTTTACCGCTGTTTACAATTGTTCGGTACGAAAATTTCGTGACTTTTGGATCGCCAATACGATATTATCGTGACTAATACGATTTTTTCGTAAGCATTTTCGTGATATTTGCGATCTTACGAAATTTTCGTTTCCAATACGATTTTTTCCCATTCGTGATTTGGATTCGTGGATTAGTAAATGTGCCCCTAAAAGTATGCAATAAATCTGTGTGAAATCATATGTTTCTGAAGAAGATGTAAGAAGTTAGCCATCCATACTGTGATGGTGTACCTATGCCCTGGGAGAAAGGTGGCTTCACATAGGCCCAGTGATAGTTATTATGATTGATTTCTATTTTAAAGAGGAAGCGCATGGTTCCTTTTGGGCTCCACTCCAGGAGGGGGTGGATGATGCTGCAGAGCTGGAGGTAGCAGGCATCAGTACAAATAATTGTCCTAAGATAACTCAAAACAGGGATAAGGGAACCTGTGAATGAGGTAAAGACAGTGACCACTTGTAGAACACTCTAGGGCCCATCTGAGTTTATTCACAATGTAATGGTGCTCTACTTTCAAAAGCAGCTAAAGAAGAGCATATCTGCCAAAAGAAAAAGCATTGCATTATTAAACTTTTAATGGTCCACTTAGTTTGGCATCTTTGTACTGCAGCTACTGAACTACCCACTCTTATTCAGCCCATCTACTGTTGAATCCTATCTATTCAACCTTCCATTAGTTTGTCTGTGCAGTCCTTTTGTGTAGTGTCTTAAATAGATAAAGACTCAATCAGTGAACTCCTCATTCAGAACAAACAATAGGGAAAAAACTGATATTCACAGGAAAATATCAGTACATTTAGTCCTCTAAATAACAAGTCGCACAATCAGCAGTTGTCATTTCTTATCTATTTCTCATCTCAAGAACTTATACAACCAATTGTGTACCACTGTATTCTGCTAATTTAATCCATCAGCCCTAATTAAGGGGTATTTCGACCTTTATTTTAAATTGTTTGCTAAGTACTCACCATGTCACAAGAGCATATTAAGTAATGAAACATCTCTCTCACAAGCAAACTAGGCCAGTAAGTTGTGTAACATTGCCATCTAGAGGCCAGTTAGCAGAATTTCCTATTATGAAGCACGCACAAGCATGAGTTATTTTATGTTTAAAGTTAATTACACTGTTGTATTCAGGCCTGGATATGTGGCGAGGCCACAAAGGCCCAAGCCTAGGGCGGCCGCAAATTTTGGAAATGTTGCTTCCATATGGAGCAATGGGGACCTCTCCCCACTGCTCTGTATGGGAGTTTAAATGTCTGTGCATGCGCCCTGGCGATGGTGGGGGGGGGGGGGATGGTGTTGGCTCGCACATGTTTTTTGAAAATTTTGTGCTCTCTCACTTTAGGGGCATTTCCTGGGGGAGGTTTTTAATTTACCTAGGAAAAATATGTGTATTTCCCCTTTTGGAACAAGATTTAGAGCTCTATAAAAAAAAACTGATATAGGGATTTATACCATTGATTCGGAAAGCCTTATGTCTCTTGAATGTGCCAATACCAGATATTTATAACTTTATGGAGACTTCTAAATTCCATAGATCAAAAACTCCCAGCAGTGAATTACTACATTTTCAAAGCACTACAGCAGTATACAGCATATGAAAGCCAAGGATCCACTGAACAGTTTGATGCCCATTGTACATAGAATTAACAAAGTATTTGGCATATAGACACCCCAAAAGGAAGTTTGTGCATACAAATTGCCCCGGAGATCACTTCAGCTAAAAGTAATTTTTATGTAATTTCTGAAAATTTTCTCAAAGCTTGCAATTTACCTTATTATTTTTCCCCACATTTCTTAACATTCCAGTGTAAAACATCCTAACTATGAATGCCAAGTAGTTATGAGCAAATTTTTTGGTCAGGCATGGATTTGCAGCAAATTTCCGCATTTTGGAATTGGCAAATTGTTTTGCAAAACTTCAGCGAAAATTAGACGCAATCATTTTTTATAGGCACAGTCACATTAAAATGGGTGCAGTTGTGACAAATGGCGTGGTCGCATCAAATTCGCGCAGTCAAGTCAAAATTGGCACGCCCGTGTCAAAAAAAAGTTTCCCCCATTTCCCAAATACAGTTTTGCAAATTTTACGGCGAAGCAAAACAGGACAGATTCACTAATGCCACAGGCATACTGAACAGTTTGATGTCCTATATGCATAGGTTTAGCAAACTATGTGGTGTACAGAGGCACCCAAATGAAAATAGTGCATATGAATTTTCACAACTGACACTCTAGCTGGTGTAATATAAGCACCTGGTATGTGTATTATGTTCCATAAGACCCCCTAACAGTATGAAGACCCTAGAAAACCAAATATTCTGATAAATCCAATATGCAGGGCTGCACCTAGGGGTAGGCAGAAGAGGCACCTGCCTAGGGAGCAATATGGCTAACTACATCTTTATACTGCAAACTACCAAACAGCAAAGCTATGCTAAACACAGTGGTTTTATTCAATTTCTAAAAAATTGTCAGAAAGCTTGCAGAAAGATTGCATTTTACACATATTGTACACATTCTGATGAAACTAAAATGGGCACCTTTCTACTATAAACTACTAAACTAGAAAGCTATGCTAAATGTAAAATCTTTATGAAATTCCTGTAAATCGTCACAAAACTTGCATTTTACCCCATTACATACCTCCCAAGTGTCCTGCATTGTTCGGGAATTTAAGCTGGCTGCCTGCAGTCCCAGATGACCTATTAAACGCCCCATATAATAATAATCAGCAAGTCTATAACAGGCTGATAATTCACATTCACAGACCTCAGACCTGTGGCAAACGCGAGGCTGTACATAAATGCCTGCAAACACAACGTAAAAAAGGGGTGTGTTTTTGAGTACAGACATGTAAACTAAGGGGGCATGGCTACAAAGTGGGCATGGTTTTCCGTGCAGAACAGCTGTCCCGCTTTTCAGTTCTAAAATGTTGGAAGGTATACCATTATATACCCCACATTGTAACATACCAACATCAAACACTCTAAATATGAACGCCAGGGGTCTGCTGAACAGTTTGATGCCCAATATGTAAGATCCTGTGAGCCTAACAGGGGTGGAGAACTGGTCTATATAGTTATATTTTTAAAGGTTTTATTTTATGTAATTTTCCACATACTGTATGAACTATAAGGAATACAGAAAAGATGATTAGTACACTGAACAATAATTGTGAAAGCATTTTTCAGACCCAGTATGGTGTTAGTTTTGCCATTGTGCATTGGTAACGACAGTATAAGCCTCAAATTTACTTGGCACAAGTCAGTAGCAGCTATTTATATAAGCCACTTGACTAGTGTAACTCGGGAGTGCTGCCAGGTCCATACTGCCATTAATTACAGGATTTGCTTACTTAAATGTATGCACTGCTGTGTAATTTATGACAGCAAGCAGCACTGGAACATTGACACTGGCTGCAGGTTTCTAAAAGAATTTATCAGCACACATGCTTTTCTAAATGATGTCAATGCACATTTTGCATCCATTTTAGCAGTTTTGCACTTAGTTTTTTGCTTACAGTGGTATATGTAGCTCGCAGGCTATTTGCTATGGCTTTCACTGAGCAAAAAGTAGTGGATGATCAGTAGTCATGATCAGTTGCTTACATAGACATGATATGTTTCCATGTCTTCTTCCTTAGTCTGCCTGTCCTGCTTAGCTCTGCCTGTGTGTGCCATACTCTACATGCCCTACCCTACCAGTGTGGGCCAGACTCAGTCTACCTGTGTGTGCCATACCCTGGCCTGCCCTACCCTACCTGTGTGTGCCGTACCAAGTGTACTACCAGTGTGTGCCATACTCTGCCTGCCCTAAGCCCCCGTGTGTGCCATGCTCTGCTGCCCTATGCTGCCTGTGTGTGCCATACTCTGCTGCCCTATGCTGCATGTGTGTGCCATACTCTGCTGCCCTATGCTGCCTGTGTGTGCCATACTCTGCTGCCCTATGCTGCCTGTGTGTGCCATACTCTGCTGCCCTATGCTGCCTTTGTGTGCCATACTCTGCTGCCCTATGCTGCCTGTGTGTGCCATACTTTGCTGCCCTATGCTGCCTGTGTGTGCCATACTCTGCTGCCCTATGCTGCCTGTGTGTGCCATACTCTGCTGCTCTATGCTGCCTGTGTGTGCCACACTCTGCTGCCCTATGATGCCTGTGTGTGTCATACTCTGCTGCCCTATGCTGCCTGTGTGTGCCATACTCTGCTGCTCTATGCTGCCTGTGTGTGCCATACTCTGCTGCTCTATGCTGCTTGTGTCTGCCATACTCTGCTGCCCTATGCTGCCTGTGTGTGTGCCATACTCTGCTGCTCTATGCTGCCTGTGTGTGCCATACTCTGCTGCCCTATGCTGCCTGTGTGTGCCATACTCTGCTGCCCTATGCTGCCTGTGTGTGCCATACTCTGCTGCTCTATGCTGCCTGTATCTGCCATACTCTGCTGCCCTATGCTGCTTGTGTCTGCCATACTCTGCTGCCCTATGCTGCCTTTGTGTGCCTGTTCTGGGAAGTAAACCTGGCAGGGGATTGTTCTGAGAATTTGGTAGTATTTGGAAATAGCTGTTAGGGGTTCTCTAAGGTGTTTAATTATGTGATGGGTGTTGCTGTGCTAATCCCAGTGGAGGAGGAGTCATGTGGAATTAAGGGTATGTCTGAATATAGCATAATAATCTTCATTCATATGAGTAACGGGTGAAATCCTTGTAGTGAGCACCAATTATTTGGGTTCTTTGGTGTTCTATCACCTTTAATGTGTATGGTATTAAAAGCTCTCGTGATAACATGGGTTGGTTTGAAGTGAGCATGTTTTAAAAAGGGATTGGTCAAAACTGGCTTCTATAATCGGCCCTCCACCATGTAGGCCAGAAAAATTTTGGCCCTCAGTACCACAGAAGTTGGACAGCACTAATATAGCATATGGATCCATGTTATTGTTTTCTATACTGAATTTAATAGTTCTGTAGAATAGAATCTATGCTGAATAGATGCAATAAATATTTTTCCAAGCCAAGTGCCAGGAGAGCATGTGACTACACACTGCTATGTGTAATGTATACACTTATAATGTATGACTTTTTGACTAAAGCTGGATAGATCTGATTCCATGGGGTACTCCCCACATTTGTATATGGGGTGTCCTCAGTCATCATCAAGGTAGCACTAACCCCAACCTCCCAAGCCACACAATCCAGTACACTGAAGACACCCCATGTAATGGGGATGTTTTTGTTTCCTGTCAACATCTGAAAATTGCTACTGGCTACTGCAATCTGTGATATCCCCAAATAAAAGGGATGTAATGGTCATAATCTGTGTCCTGGACACCAAGAATTGGAGATCCCTGGTTAGTTATTACATTTCTATTACGAAATCATGAGTGGCAAGAACCAAATCTGTTCTACATATTGTCATATCTGTGTTATATAGTGTCATACCCACTGAGAGATAAAGCTATTGTCATTTGTCCCTGCTGGCAATTTGACTAACTGATCATTCATAAAACTATAAAATATCTCCTAGGAGGCAAAATTGGCCTATAGATAAGTTCACCAATTTTCCCATTATGAGTTACACCCTGTGTGAAGGAGGAGAATGTAGACTTCACACAGACAGACATTAACATTGAGTTTACTGGGTTTACAATCAAGGATTACAAATCTGCCATGACGCTTGATTCCCTACATCTAACAGTGAGAAGGGATATATTTTCTAGATCAATACTGAGATAGTCCTGTAGTAAATTGAATAAGGGCCTTGATAAGCATTAGACAACTAAAATTGGGACAAAAGCTTGACCAAGTATGTCCTGGCAGAGAAGTACTGCAGGGAATAACTTTTTGAGGAAATAAAAAAAAGTGCTGCACTTTGATATTTACGGTTTAACCCTTTTACATTCCAGCACAAAATATTGTTCTTAATCTAAGGCAAAAACAACTTTTTGTATTATTAGAATGCCACCACATTTACATTGGTTTCATGCACAGTATGGTATATATGGTATAAATAATTAAGAACCATGACTCAATTAGTTGTAGCCAGGGTTTAGGGAGGCTTGAATTCGAGGATTCCAGAATAAATACTTAGCTAACAGATAGTAACAGATAGTTTATATCGTATTAAGTGGCCTATTAAAGAATCTCACCAAACTGGAATATATTGATAGATAGATAGATAGATAGATAGATAGATAGATAGATAGATAGATAGATCAGTTAACATTGACCTTTTACATCTTTTCCCTTAAACCTTCATTTTGTGAAGGTCTGTGTGCTCCCTCAGAGATCACCTGACAGAAAATAATGCAGTTCTGACTGTAACAGGAATAAATGTGAGACTAAAAGACAGACTTTGTCCATTTATTGGCTGATAGGTGTACACTGTGAATCGTATGATCCCAGGGATGGCCTTTAGTACGGTGCTTAAAATGTCAGTCTTCTATTTAGTATTACCCACTGGCACATAATACTAAAAAAGTAACTTTTTATGAAAATGTTCCTTTTTAGATAAATCAAGGTTTTAAATTTAAGCTGCTTTATGTGGTACATTCGGGGGGGGGGTCTAACATTTGGACCCCCCACCCCGGGTATTGCACCTTTACTTCTTTCAAGATTTATCCAACATACGGCTATCTGGATATATGTCCAGACATATGTCCAGACTAGCATGAGACAGTACTTGCTCACCCTACATCACTGACATTGACCCTCCTGCACACAAAAATGATACAGTAAGTGACTCTTATTTACACAATGGGGGGAATTCACAAAAGTGGAGATAGCCCTTTTTTGGAGTAAAAGTGGTGGAAAAACTGGTAGAAAACACTTTCTCCAGATTCACAAACAGAAATCCACCTAAATTCCAACTCAACCACCACTTTTCCATTTTAGGTGAAATAAAGGCAGTTTACAGACACTTTTGTGAATTTGTTGTTTAAACTGCAATTATACAACGTTTTAACGATGAATAAAACGTTGTATAATTGCCGTTTAAACAACACCTTCCCCCGACATTTTCAAAATAGGGTAAAGCTCAGTGTAACTCTGTCAGACCAATTCTAAGCTTTTCTGTTTTGTTTTGTTTTACCCAGTCTCCATTTCACACCTCTTGTAGAGTTCCCATTAGGGAATCATTAACATATTAATGGGGATTAGCAGACTATGTTAAGGGGACAAGTCTCTGTCTAATCGTAGAATAAAACGTGCAAAAAGCCTCATTAGCATTTTATATACAAGTAAAACAAGCAAAAAGCTTAATTTATATCTTATATATAAAACATTTTTACCTCACATTTGCATGATTATGTTAGTTTTAGCTTAATGAATGAGGCAATAATAACATTTTGAGTGAATATATTGTATACATTTTTATTTAAAGGAAAAGTAAAGCCTCCAAGGCTTAGCATGTCCAGAACTACAAAGCTGCTTGATAGCATTAGCCCCCCTCCTTTAGCTGTGTCCCTTCTGTTCCCAGCAGCCATCTTGGTGATCAGCAAACAGCACATGTACACTGGCACCCAAACTGGGATATTGGGGTACAAGGTTGGACTGGCCCAACGGGGCACTGCCAGACTAATTTAGATGCCTTTTATGAGGAGGTGAGCAGGAACCTCGATGCTGGAATTGCAATTGATGTCATCTACTTGGACTTTGCAAAAGCGTTTGATACAGTACCTCACAGAAGGTTAATGATCAAATTGGCCTAGAACATAATATTTGTAATTGGATAGTGAAGTGGCTGAAGGATAGATTACCAAGAGTTTTGATAAATGGAACATTTTCTAATTGGACAAGTGTTGTTAGTGGAGTATCACAAGGGTCAGTCCCTGGTCCTTTGCTTTTTAACTTGTTTATTAATGACTTGGAGGTGGGCATAGATCAGGGGTGGGCAAACTACGGCCCGCGGGCCACGTCCAGCCCCTTGGCCTTTTTAATCCGGCCCGCCGACGACGCCAAGTCTCATCACGCGAGACTTGGTGTCATCGGCTTAAACAGACTAAGGGGGCGTAACGCTGGCCTGGCCCTGCCCGCCCTGGCCCGGTCTGGCCCGGGGGTAAGTAAATGTGGCCCGTGAGCCAAAAAGTTTGCCCACCCCTGGCATAGATAGTACTGTTTCTATTGTTACTGACGACACAAAATTGTGCAAAACTATAAGTTCCATGCAGGATGCTGCCGCTTTACAGAGCGATTTGACAAAACTGGAAAACTGGGTTGCAAACTGGAAAATGAGGTTCAATGTTGACAAGTGCAAAGTTATGTATTTTGGTAGAAATAATATAAACGCAAGCTATCTACTAAATTATAGTTTGTTGGGGGTATCCTTAATGGAGAAGGATCAGGGGTTTTTTGTAGATAACAAGTTGTCTAATTCCTGCCAATGTAATTCGGTGGCTACTAAAGCAAATGAAGTGCTGTCTTGTATAAAAAAAGGGCATTGACTCAAGAATTTTGCCTCTTTATAGGTCCCTGGTAAGGCCTCACCTTAAGTATACAGTGCAGTTTTGGGCTCCAGTCCTTAAGAAGGATATTAATGAACTGGAGAGAGTGCAGAGACTAAACTAAACTGCAACTAAACTGGTAAAGGGGATGGAAGATTTAAGCTATGAGGTTAGACTGTCGAGGTTGGGGTTGTTTTCTCTGGAAAAGAGGCACTTGAGAGCATGGGCGTCCACAGAAGGGGGCAAGAGGGGGCACTTGCCCCCCCCTGGAAAAGTAGCAAAAAAAACAAAAACCTTACTCCGTTTCTGCACTTTCCCCTCAAGCCCGTTTTTGCTGTGCTCCGATTGGATCTTTCTTCTTGTGGATTCACCAATCAGAGCACAGCTTCCTTGACAGACAGTAAAATTGACCAATCAGAGCACAGATGCACACAGGGATCGGGAGATTTTGCAAACTGGAAACAGAAATAAAGACTGAAAAGAAGAATCTGCAGCTGTAACTTTACCTGAGAACCAACTCTCAACTTTTGCTGCAGTTTTCATCCCACAGGTACTATACAGTTCTAAAGAATCACTAGCTGACATTAAATTGTTTAATTTATAATCTATCCCCTACCCTAACACATGGAGGGTAAGTTAACTCTTTCCCTCTGAAAAAGCTCATTGTGTGTTTATATATGTGTTGTTGTTTTTTGCACTTACTATTTTTTTTTTTTTTTTGTCATTGTTTTGTTCATTTATAGTAAGTTACAGTGGGGCCAATGTTGTGTATCAGTGCCAGTGTTATAGTGCCAGGGCCTGAATATCTGCCATCTGTACCCACTGCTTCTCATGGCATATAATGTGCTGGGTTTGTAAATACGGACTGCGTCTCACTGTATATAATGGGGAGTCAGTACCCACTGCCTTTCTTGCTATAAAACTAACATAAACACATCTAAAGGGGTGGTTCACTTTTAAGTTAACCTTTAGTATGTTATAAAATGGCCTATTCCTAGCAACTTTGCAATTGGTCTTCCTAATTAATTTTTTTGAATAATTTGCCTTTCTCTTCTGCCTCTATACAGATTTCAAATGGGGGCCAAAAAATATTGCTCTGCGAGGCTACAATTTTATTATTATTATAATTTTGTATTACTTATTTTTCCAAGTAGGCCCCTTAACTATTCATATTCCCATCTCTTGTTTAAATCACTACCTGGTTGCTAGGGTAAATAAGACCCTAGCAACCAGATAGCTGCTGAAATACCAAATGGAGAGCTGCTGAACAAAAAGCTAAATAACTGAAAAACCATTAAAAATAAAAGTGAATTCGAATGCGAACTACCCCTTTAAGCTAACTGATCCCAAACACAAATGTTTGCAGATCCCCTAACAGAAGTGCGCGTATGAATACTTTTACTACTAATACTAAACATTTTAGGGTAAAAAAAAAAAGCACCCCCACCCGCACTTTTGTACAGTATCCCTGGGAGTCAGTGGGAACGGCAAGAGGTAGTTGGGAGGTTAACTTTTTACGTCAGCAGTGAATCCACTAAGTGTCACATTAGCTGTAGGTCAGTCTGTGTATGGGCCATATTTAGCCTCCCCTAGTATCATCCTGCAAAAAAAAAAAAATATATATATATATTTATCTGTTGCAGGATGATGCTAGCTTACTTGCCCCCCCTTGGAAAATTTTCTGCGGACGCCCATGCTTGAGAGGGGACATGATTACTCTGTACAAGTACCTTAGAGGGGATTATAGGCAGATGGGGGATGTTCTTTATTCCCATAAAAACAATAAAAAAAAACGCACCAGAGGTCACCCCTTTAGATTAGAGGAACAGAGCTTCCATTTGAAGCAGCGTAGGTGGTTTTTCACGGTGAGGGCAGTGAGGTTGGGGAATGCCCTTCCTAGAGATGTGGTAATGGCAGACTGTTAATGCCTTTAAGAGGGGCCTGGATGAGTTCCTGAACAAGCAGAATATCCAAGGCTATTGTGATACTAATATCTACAGTTAGTATTACTGGTTGTATATATAGTTTATGTATGTGTTGGTATAGATTGGTAAGTATAGGTTGTGTGTGCTGGGTTTACTTGGAAGAGTTGAACTTGATGGTCTTTTTCAACCCTATGTAACTAAATATTTGTTTCACTTTAAAAAAAACAACACAATGTGTTTTGTTATATAAGATGAAATAATGAATGCAAGGCAAGCTGTTTTTAAACACATTCATATTAGCATTAATTTATAAGGCATATATTTAAGATAAGCTAAGACAGAAGTTTTAATGTTAATGAGTTGCTATGGGGAAAACCAAGTCTCTGACGATTTTAGCTGTTACCAGCTGACCACAAAAAAATAGCGCCTCAGTGAGGAATAATCAATATAAAAATACACAAGACAGATAAACTAAACAGCATGGGGGGAAAAATGATTCCAATGTGCCTTATTAGAAAATAAACCTTTTGCTGTCTTCAAATACATTTCTGCTCTCAACCTACTGTTATAAGTGCAAAATGTCCTTTTGATTTCCCTAATGAGCACATAACAAGCACGGAATAGAAGAAATCATGCGCCTAGCAGCAGGTGTGAGCAAACCTTAAAGATTTCTGCGTGCTAAGAACAAGCTATAATTCCTGAGCAGAATTTACAATCACATAACCAGAAAGGCTGCCAAGATTCTCAGAAAGTAAGACCTGTTAGTTGGAAGGCAGATATTACACAGATACCATTGTTTATTGGAACTACTGAAAAGAAACACAGACAGTTATAAAAACCTTTTTTTATGCATGCAAACAATCTGTTAATAGTGATGAGCGAATCTTTGAAAATTTACAAAACGATGAAGCATTTTTTTTTGTCGCCCATGTCTTTTTTTACGTGACTGCGCCCAATTTTGATGCAACCGCACCCATTTTTTACGGGACCGCGCACAATTTTATGCATGCAACAAATTTTTTTTTACGTGCAACATTTCCACTATTATCGGTGAAGCGAAACAGGACAGATTCACTCATCACTACTTGCATGTATTTTATGAATTTATTTGCATACTTTTATATTTTATGAATTTATTTGTAAACTTTGTAATTATTTTTCTTTTGGTCACAGTCACATGAACTTTGCTCTCTTTATATTCTTATGAGAACCAAAATTTTAAAAGAAAGTATGAATTAATACCATTTTTATGTGCTGAACTCCAGCTGCAAACTGTTCTCTTTCTGCATCATTTGAAATCCTAGCAGGGGAGAAGGGACTAAAACATTGATGTTACAAATGGTAACAACTTCTCCACAGCTTACAGACAGCATGCAGGAACTACATAACCTACAACACATTGCACTGTGATGTTCCTTTCTTTATTGACATTTTACAGGGTACAAATAGTGGCATTTGGAGGATGCAGGGTTTTTAAAGTAGTTAGCCAGATCAGCAGGTGCACAGGGGGCTAGGCTTAGGTAGAGTAACTGTTCCAAACCATATTATTACATTAAAAATCATGAAAAGACTGCATGTCTTGTAAATTACAAAATGCTCTTTTCAAAAAGCTTAAGTTGTGTTTGGGTGGTGTTCCCCTTTAACTGTTCTAATGCTTTTTTCACATAATTTGGTCGAAAGCATTGTATTTTCGGAGAACAGCAGCTGAAATGACAAGCAGGTTTCTGGAATAGATTAAGTAGCCACATTGCTGCATACTCTTATATGAAATAATTAGCAATGGTATGACTTCTGGTACTCCATTGTGACTTGGATATTTTCAAAATGGAATAGCCCTGAAAATATAGCACTATGGACAAAACTAAGGGGACTGGTAGAAATACATTGCAAACTTTCAGAGCTCTAAGGCCGCTTCACCAGGCAAAATTAAAGGTATTTTTCCTGATGAAGTGGCCTTAGATCTCTGAAAGCTTGCAATGTATTTCTTTTGTTACCCAGTATACAGTGAGGAACATAAGTATTTGAACACCCTGCGATTTTGTAAGTTCTCCCACTTAGAAATCATGGAGGGGTCTGAAATTCACATTGTAGGTGCATTCCCACTGTGAGAGACAGCATTAAAAAAAAAAATCAGGAAATCACATTGTATGATTTTTAAAGAATGTATTTGTATTGCACTGCTGCACATAAGTATTTGAACACCTGACAATCAGCAAGAATTCTGGCTCTCAAAGACCCTTTCACTCTGCCTTTAAATAGTCCCCCTCTACTCCACTCATTAATCTAAATTAGTAGCACCTGTCTGAGCTCTTTAAAGACACCTGTCCACAGTAAGTCGGACTCCAACTACTACCATGGGCAAGACCAAAGAGCTGTCAAAAGACACCAGAGACAAAATTGTGGACCTCCAAAAGGCTGGAAAGGGCTACGGGGCAATTGCCAAGCAGCTTGGTGAAAATAGATCAACTGTTGGAGCAATTGTTAGAAAATGGAAGAGGCTAAAGACGACGTCAGTCTCCCTAGGACTGGGGCTCCATGCAAGATCTCATCTCGTGGGGTATCACTGATGATAAGAAAGGTGAGGAATCAGCCCAGAACTACAAGGGAGGAGCTGGTCAATGACATGAAGAGAACTGGGACCACAGTTTCAAAGGTCACTGTTTCAAAGGTCACTGAATATGCTGTCATGGTTTCAAATCATTCATTGCACGGAAAATTCCCCTGCTCAAGTCATCACATGTCCTGGCCCATCTGAAGTTTGCCAATGACCATCTGGATGATCCAGAGGAGGCATGGGAAAAAGTCATGTGGTGAGATGAGACCAAAGTAGAACTTTTTGGTCTAAACTTCACTTGCCATGTTTGGAGGAAAAATAAGGATGAGTTGCATCCAAAAAACACCATCCCTACTGTGAAGCATGGGGGTGGAAATATCATGCTTTGGGGGTGCTTTTCTGCGAAGGGGACAGGACATGTATTGTGAGATTTTGAGCAACAACCTCCTTCCCTGAGCATTGAAGATGGGTCGTGGCTGGGTCTTCCAACATGACAATGACCCGAAGCACACAGCCAGGATAACCAAGGAGTGGCTCCGTAAGAGGCATATCAAGGTTCTGGAGTGGCCTAGCCAGTCTCCAGAACTAAATCCAATAGAAAATCTTTAGAGGGAGCTGAAACTCTGTGTTGCTCAGCGACAGCCCCGAAACCTGACAGATCTAGAGGAGATCTATGTGGAGGAGTGGGCCAAAATCCATGTTGCAGTGTGTGCAAACCTGGTCAAGAACTACAGGAAACGTTTGACCTCTGTAATTGCAAACAAAGGCTTCTGTACCAAATATTAACACTGATTTTCTCAGGGGTTCAAATACTTATGTGCAGCAGTGCAATACAAATACATTCTTTAAAAATCATACAATGTGATTTCCTGAATTTTTTTCAAATGCTGTCTCTCACAGTGGGAATGCACCTACAATGTGAATTTCAAACCCCTCCACGATTTCTAAGTGTTAGAACTTGCAAAATCACGGGATGTTCAAATACTTATGTTCCTCACTGTAGGTATCATTGCTACAGTACTTTTGTATTTCTGTTTTAATTTATTATTTTTGCCACTGGCTAACACAGTACTACAGTTTTTGTTTGTTATTCCCTTTCCTTGGAGTTCCTTATTTTGTCTCAAAAGAGTTTTTCATATTTTTGATGCTTTGACGCTTAGTCACAGTTTTCATGAGACTTTAGTAAATGTAAGACATTTTGTGGAAATGAGTTTATTAAAATTTTTAAAAACTTAAAAAAATTAGACATGTTAGAGTTTTAGTATATGTGCCCCTGAATGTGGTCCCCTAGATATTGGGTCCATGGATCATTTCTGCTTTATATGAGAATTCAAAATGTGGGTGTCAGTGACATTTTAAGCTTGCCTTGAAAGATGCTTTGCTATTTCTTGAAAAATGAGCAAAATGTGTTTCTTTCACAAAACACCAAACCAGATGCTATGTACCACTTCGTTATTTTATACATTATCAGCTCCACCAAGTGGATAAATGTTTTTTTTCTCCCTCTTATTGCTCAGCTGCAATTTTCACTAGCGTTACAACATATACAACATAACCATGGATTTAGCTATATTTTTCTGAAGTGAAAACATTTTTGAATAAATACAGATTTAAACAGATATTTTCATTTGTTATTTCCTCCTTTATACCAGCTTACAAATGACTTTCACTACAGTACTTAAGAATGTTTTTAACCAGAATAACAGTTAGGATTAAAGGTGTTTACTGTCATAAGTCATTACAGTGCATTACAGAAGGCAATTAGGTTTTGGGAAGAAGTACTGAAAGGTAAGAGACTACTTGTGCCTTGTCAAAGATGGAAGTGATCATTCCAAGGACCAAAATTATAAGCAAGTATCACAAATAATGCTGGGCACAAAGTTTAAAATAGCAATTATTTTGAGATCTGTTCAGGATGCACATGCGCATGGGTCTGGGGGCATTGTGACTGCCATGCATACCCAGAAGGTTGGGCAGTGTAGTTAAAAGCATGCATAGTCAGCTTTAGCCAAGGTGCTCCATTAGATCACCTGCCTTCCAAGCTGCCAGATGCCCAGCCACCTGCTGAGTGCCAGCACAAGAATGCTGCCTGTGACCTTCAGAGAAAGTCACTACTGGGAGAACATTGTTAGAGTCTTAGTGGGATAGGTCTAATGAATAGGGGTCTAATGAATGATCCTGCTATGTGAATGCAGATGCTTTGGCCCAGGGAAGGTGGTGCTACTGTATTTACACAAATGTTAATAATTAGAAGCTCTTTGGGAAGGGTTTTTTCTGGTAAAGTCAGGACTTTGCCTTTATTTCAGTCATTTGGAAGTGAGTAAGCCTTTGCTATAGTGGTTAGCCCTGTGTGTCACTATTTGGCAGTTGTCACAATAGGCTAACATTACTTTTGTTTTCTTTTATGAATGTCTACATAATACTTGTATAATAGTAATTGCATTCCTGAGTGGTATAATCCCTTCCAATTCCACTTTACTCCCAATACCACTTAGGGGTCAAAGGTTGCTGGAAAGCACCCTGTGCAATCCTGAATTTGCAGACAGGCAGCAAATGGTTACAATTCCAAATGTAGTTTAAAAGAAAACGATATTTTAACTTCAAGAAGATTAATTGGTTCAAAAGCACAGAAAATGGTATAATTTGAACCAATTGTAGATAAAGAGAGTGGCAGGTACAGTATATTTCATCCATTTACAAAAATGCAAGAAGAGAAATCAATGTGACTGAATAAGAAGTTATTACATACAGAAAGAAATAAAAGAGTCAAAAAAAAATCAATAATATTTATCAGGATAGCTAAGCTTACAAATGGAAAAGCCTACTAAGGGCTTTTCATAAAAAAAGAGCATAACTGTCTCAGTGCAGTACTACATAGTAACCAATGAGCAATTAGCTTTGATTGGTCTATAGCAAGTAGAATAATGATAGCAAATATCTAAGCAATTCTGTCCAATGTTGCTGAAACCTATCCTGCCACAACCAACCTATCCTGCAGAAACAGTAAGAAGGCACAGGGAATGAACCTCAATGAGGATTTTGGTAATGTAAATTTATGTTCCAGATATTGTGGCTGCAGAAAGACAAATTGGGGAACCCTTTTAATGCTGTCAATTATTGAAGCCATATGCTATTTTACTTGACAAGGGGACTCCTCAATTTCCCTTCGCCTTCAGCCATCCCTCTGAACCCCATTGTTACATACATTAATAAAACACCAGGAGACGGAAATGGGTAAAAAGAGGCCACAGCATTTATTTACATTTTATCAAATAAATAGGACCTTGCCAGCCTCACCCCAAGGCAATATTCAAAGCCAGAATTCCATAAGAGATCGCTACTATGCTCTGCTGTTCCTTACTGAAGACTTGAGATCAGCACTATGTCATTATATCCACCACTGAGTATTAGGCTGCCTCTACCTACAGAGAGGATGGCCCCAAACTCTGCTACCAGCAGGAGCTGCATCTCCCACCATGAGAGAAGTTCAGCAGCCCTGCTGCCGGTCCTGAATCTGCAGTGCCTCGATGATAGGAAATCCAAGCAGGCTGTCACCTAGCACAAGCAGTAGTAGCGTCTGTATCAATCAACCCACCGTGCAGTCAAAGGAGAGAAGCTCCTTTCTCCCTCTTCTAAAATTTCCTGTGCAGTACTCTGGCAAGGTCCTACCGCCACAACGAGCCCAACTGAAAACCTTCAGTTGGGTTCGTCCCCACCATAAATTTTTAACTATGTTATAAAACATTTCTTTTTGTATCACACATACTGTACCACAGGATAGAATAAAATTGGCCATTAGCTCTATGGTATAAATACAAATCATTTTTTTTTTTTTTTTTAAATATCATATGTATGCAAAACATAAATAAATACTTTCCTTTATTGAAATACCTTTAAATCCATGACCATGTGCAATTACCAATATGGCCAGTTATGGATGTATATTTTTTGGACACGTTACAGCAAGGCAAAACTTCCCACTAGGATGCCTGGCATATCAGCCCAAATAGTTCTCAACTAGAGGATTTGATGAGCACAAAAACCAAAAACCACTGGAGCATTCTATTGGCCAAGAGACTAAAAATTTGTAGCATTATTTTGCTGCAAATTACCATGTATTCTGCCCATGTGGTAGACTAGGATGCAAACACGGCTTTTCAAAGGCAATCTGATTCCATCCTGGATACCAAACTTGCACTTCTGTTAATAACAATGGAGCACAAGTCAACCAACCACTTACCATGCCCTCCAGCTGTACACGCCTAGCTCAGAGGGTAAGATCAACCAACCACTTACCAAGCTGCTCCATAGCTGCCTGTCCTCTCTGTGGAGACCTCCCTCCGGCTGTACTTGCCTCGCTCAGAGGGTAAGGTCATCCAACCACTTTGCCATACTGGTCCGGTAGCTGCCCATCCATACTGTGAAAACCCAGCTCAGAGACCCCAGCTCTGAGGGTAAGGCCAACCACCACTCCACCATGCTGCTTCCATAGCAGCCCTTCCACACATGTGGAGACCCAGGTCAGAGACCCCAGCTCTGAGGTTAAGGCCAACCACCACTCCACCATGCTGCTTCCATAGCAGCCCTTCCACACATGTGGAGACCCAGGTCAGAGACCCCAGCTCTGAGGTTAAGGCCAACCACCACTCCACCATGCTGCTTCCATAGCAGCCCTTCCACACATGTGGAGACCCAGCTCAGAGACCCCAGCTCTGAGGGTAAGGCCAACCAACCACTCCACCATGCTGCTTCCGTAGCAGCCCTTCCACGTTGTGGATGCCCAGCTTCGAGGAAAAGGTCAAACTGCTCCTGTTGCTGCTCCCGTACACTTGCTGTTCCTGTACACACTACCGCAGCTCTGAGGGTAAGGCCAACCAACCACTCCACCATGCTGCTTCCGTAGCAGCCCTTCCACGTTGTGAATACCCAGCTTTGAGGGTAAGGCCAAACTGCTCCTGTCGCTGCTCCCGTACAGACTACTGTGCTTTTTTGCCACAGCCCATCCCTTTGTGCAGAGACCTCCATCCAACCTTGCAAGCCTAGCTCATAAGGGCCCCAGCTCAGGGAAAAAGGCCAACCAACCACTTTTTCTTAGGCTTTGATATTATAGTCACTGTAGTGACAACTAGCCATAGAAAGAAAGAAATAATAACCTTGTCGAGAATGGGGGCTATTAGTTTCTTGCCTGCTTGTATGCCCTCCCCCCCAGGTGATCAAATCATATACTGACAGTGGGGAACTGCTTTCTGCCCAGAAAATTTAAAAATAAGTTCTATGAATTAAAGGCTAGCATTGTGCCAGGGAGCTATGTGATCAGTTTAAATATACATATATATACATACATATATATATATATATACACATATAATCTACAGTAAGCAGGCCTCTATCATATAATCTTGGGGTTGCTAATTCTATATAATTGCACAGATATGGTGAAATTGTATCTACCCCCCAATTGCAAGCTGAGTGCCCTGAAACTGCAAGCGACATTGTGCTAAGCGTATGGTATTTTCACAGGCGCTGTGGCTTTCTTATACAAACCTTTTTTCAGAGGGAATGCTTGCCAGTAATAAACCACCATCCGCCTTCATGGACTACCTGGCATGCCAGCCACCCAACCGTTAGGGGTTGGGTGGGCAAGTGTAACCAGGCAGCCAATTGTCAACACTCCTGTGGGACCCAAGCCCATCAAGCACCTGCCTCGCTAACAGTCGGCTGCATCCCAGCTAAGCTACAATAGGCAGACTCTGTTTTTTATACTTACCCATCAGTATCTGGACTCCTACTAGTTGTACTAATAGAGGATTATACTATATTTAGGTTCTGTCTGCAGTAGCAGCGGATTGTCCTCTGAGCATGACCTGAAATCTGTGACTCAATAAATTAGAGGTAAGGATCCTACTAAAGGCTGCTAAATCGAGAACTATATCTATAGAAATACCATGCAATGTACAGACTTCTTAAACCAAAGCCTGGGAAAGTTACTATATTCAGGCTTTGCCCTATTCCTGACTAAGCTCCTCTCTGTAAACTCAAACTACTGCTCTCTGTGTACTTTGATGAGTTGCAGTAGCAGCAGCTCAGTGTCACAGCCTGGATTTCTATATTTAATAGAGAGGATGCCTTTTAGGACTAAGGCTGACTCCCCTGCTGCCCAAGTGACTACAGTGCAATTAACTGCTGTAGCAACAACAAGGAAACGACTATTGAGCAGCCTGCCCAAATAGTTCTACCCCCAATGCTAGTAGTATAATGAGGAGTAAATTTGTATATACTTCAACTAATAACATTATGTAAAAGAGAGAGGTCTGTACATGGTCCATGATACACTCACAGGGGCAATTGTACTGTAATCCCCTCCTCCCTCACTCTCTCTCTCTATATATATATATATGTGTGTGCCGAAACACAGTAGAACTACTTCTGCCCTAGGTACACAGCCTGAGTGTAGCCTCTACAGGAATGTTGTCCAAATAACTAGATGGCTATCTGGCAGGTTCTGCATGGGTTAATAATATATAGATAGATGACATCCGCAACTGGATAAGGCCCAGTAAATTTAGAGGTAAAACTCTGACAGCAGGCTGCTGAATCAAATGATTATATCTATAGAACTACTGTATAATACGTAGTGTTAGTAAAACAAAGCCCAGGAAAGTTACTGAATTCAGGCTTTGCCTTATTACCAACTGAGCCCCACCTCCAACTACAGCTCTCTCTGTATACTCCAACTGTAGCTCTCTGTATACTCCAACTACAGCTCTGTATACTCCAACTACAGCTCTCTGTATACTCCAACTATAGCTCTCTGTATACTCCAACTACAGCTCTCTGTATACTCCAACTATAGCTCTCTGTATACTCCGACTATAGCTCTCTGTATACTCCAACTACAGCTCTCTGTATACTCCAGCTATAGCTCTCTGTATACTCCAACTACAGCTCTCTGTATACTCCAACTACAGCTCTCTGTATACTCCAACTATAGCTCTCTCTGTATACTCCAACTATAGCTCTCTCTGTATAATCCAACTACAGCTCTCTGTATACTCCAACTATAGCTCTCTCTGTATACTCCAACTACAGCTCTCTGTATACTCCAACTATAGCTCTCTGTATACTGTAATGAGTTGCAGTAGCTGCAGCTCAATGTCACAGCCTGTATTCCTATTTAATAGAGAGGGTACATTTTTGGGCCCAGGCTGACTTCCATGCTGCCTGAGTGGCTACAGTGAGATTAACTGCTGTAAAGCTGCAAACAAACAGCAAGAGCCTAACAAACAGTCTGCCCAAATAGTCCTACCCCCAAAGCCAGCAGTGTAGTGAGGAGTTAGTGTGTATATACTGCAGCTAATAACATTATATTACAGAGAGAGCTCTGCCTCATGTTTCTACCTGTTCAGAAGATAGGAAGTGAACTCCTTCTTTTGTGACATCATATCCCTATCCTTCTCCACCCCCAGCCCAGCTTTTTCCCTCCTTAACATACTGCTTCTCACCCAATCACAGCTGCATCTGATTTTTCAATCTTTAAACATAAACCAGTGTAATCTGGCTGCTGGTCATTCGGATCCCTTGTCATGCAGCCCCTGCGTTTATAGCTTCAGGGCTTCCTTTATTTTACTTATTTCCAGAATTGTGACAGAACATTGCTTGTACAGGTCAGGCTGAACCAATAACTTTATGAAAAGCACTTTTGCAGTTCCTTCTCACGTGCCTCTGTTTCACAACTAAGCTTAGTCTGTTAACTATACATTCCACAATCTTATGCTTAAAAATGACAAACTTTTCATCAGACTTAAAACATACCACACTTCACAGGTCTTAGCATCAAAACTGTTTTTACTGAAAGTACTCTGTTTTGATGACCAACATCTGAGGTACCAAGGCCCAGAATTTTTCTGGCCTATATGGTAGAGGGAGGATAATAGAAGCCAGTTTTGACCACTCCCCTTTTTAAAACCACACCCACTTTAAACCACACCCATGTTATCACAAGAACTTTTAAGACCATACCCACACTAATGGTGGTAGCGCAGCAAAAACCCAAATGGTTGGTGCTCACTGTAGGGATCTCACCCTTCATTCATTTGTGAAAAAATTACATTATGTCATATTAAGACACACCCTTATATGCCTCCTCTTACTCTGTGATAGCACAGCAAACCCCAGCATATAATTACACACCTTACGGACCATATAATGACTATTTCCAAATGCTAACAAACTCCCAGAACAAACCCCTGCCAGGTTCACCTCCCACAGGGAGCATAGGGTAGGCAAAGTACAGCTAACACAGGCTGCATAGGCCAGGCAGAGTATGGCACACACAGGCAGCATAGGGCAGGCAGAGTATGGCACACACAGGCAGCATAGGGCAGGCAAAGTATGGCACACACAGGCAGCATAAGGCAGGCAAAGTATGACACACACAGGCAGCATAGGGCAGGCAGAGTATGGCACACACAGGCAGCATAGGACAGGCAGAGTATGACACACACAGGCACCATAGGGCAGGCAAAGTATGGCACACACAGGCAGCATAGGGCAGGCAGAGTATGTCACACACAGGCAGCATAGGGCAGGCAGAATATGAAACACACAGGCAGCATAGGGCAGGCAGAGTATGTCACACACAGGCAGCATAGGGCAGGCAGAAGTATGATGCATACAGGCAGCATAGTGCAGGAAGAGTATAGCACACATATGCAGCCTAGGGCAGGCAGAATATGAAACACACAGGCGGCATAGGCACACATAGGGGCACATTTACTAATTTACATTTACTAATCCATGAACGTCCGAAAAGCGTCCGAATGTGTTTTTTCTGTAATGATCTGTATTTTTGCGATTTTTCGTCGCCGTTGCAACTTTTTCGTCGCCGTCACGACTTTTTCGCGAATTGTTGCAAACTTTTCGTCGCCGTCGTGAAAAAATCGTACTGTCGCGCCGAGTACAAAACTTTTGGATTCATTCAAGCTTCAGTATCGTGACTTTCCTTGGGCCAGGTTGGAGCTGCAGAGTGCCATTGAGTCCTATGGTAGGCTTCCAAAATCATGCAAAGTCGGAAAGGTTTGCCCGCCGTTTACGAGCACTCAATACGAAAAAGTTGCGACAATTCACGAAAAAGTCGTACCGGTGACGAAAAAGTCGCGACAATGCGCGAAAAAGTCATACCGGCGAAGAAAAAGTCTCGACAATTCCGAAAAAGTCACAAAATGTTCGTTTCCAATCCGTTTTTTTCCCATTCGGGATTCGGATTCGTGGATTTGTAAATGTGCCCCTAAGAATGCCGATTCAGGGACCTCTTTTGACTGGAGAGAATACTGATATTGTAAATTTCAATTTATTTATCTTTGGATTTGCATCCTAAAAATTCGCACAGGTGTTCTTAACAATTTTTGATCTTTTTAAGCAATATAATAGTGATATACCACACAAATCTGGTATATTGTACTCAGTGAATACAATAAACATTAAATTAATGTAACACACACGTCTTTATTGTTATATTTGATAATATATATATAATATAAATTATGCAACACAATGTGTTTGTGTATTTTTGGCAACATTAAGAAAAATATTTATTCCCCACGTTTTTGGTATTTGCAGTCTCACATCCTGTTTTTTAAATATGTCCTGAGTAAGGTAAGTGTAGAAAACATACATTGCAAAATCCCCCACACATACTATATACAGTCACTCCCCTTACATGTACTCACAGATTCTTACCTAACTAAATAGTGTAATGAGTAATTAACCTGTTCTCTCTGTTCAAACTTCAAATCAGCACCACTCAAAAATTAAATAACAATTTAGAACTTTTATAAAAAATTAAAACAAAATATTTTTTAAAAATAACAAAAAAATATCACTCTAAAGAATAAATCAAAATGTATTTTAACTCCGGCCCATTTAGTTTATACTATCAACCCCTACGCAGGTTTGTCAAAGTTCAAACAAATGCCCTGGTGCCACATTCTCATTAGTGAAAAAAAAAAAACATAGAATAGAATTATTTTCAAAACTTTTTTGGTGTGGTAAAAGTGGGGAAGCATTAAACTGAGCCACTTTTTTTTTTTTTTACTTTTTGTGAAATGTTTTTTTAAAAGTAAAAAAATACTGACCTAGAGGAAAACTCTAAAGTCTACATAAAACAAATATGAAATTTGATAAGTATGCCACTAAAATGTTATTGTAGTTTAACAAAATATGTGCCTCACTTGTAATTGTAAAAACTTCAGAATGCTCACATTAATGACATAGAGTACATGTGTATTGGTCTTTTAAAACAAAAAAGTAAGGCAAAAATATTATTTTAATTTAAATGTATGTTATATTATATACATATTTTTACCATTTTGCCCCCAGCTAAGCTGGCTGCTATGTAAATTGCATATTGATAGGTACACAGGTTAATAAAGAAAGCAGAAACGTAAAATTTACGGTAATCTGCAGGTGCTTGATTTCAGGTGCTGTAGGTTTTACAGTCTTTAGCAGGGGGACCTATAAATTATATAAGATATCAATTCCTAAAATTTAAACAGACAGGACTTTCACAGAGCAGAATGAACAATAACACAAATTTACTAGTCTGCAAGTAACACAGAACTTTTGATCTTCATTCCAGGTTCAAGCTTTGTTCAGATGTTTCTTGATGAAAAAACCAACAAGTTTTTGAGGCCTTTGTTGATAATCCACAAGCACTTCATGTGAGCTACTGATCTGGTCGCCTTCCAGACGGTTCAAAAGTGTAACACATACTACGGCAGCTATATAAAAAAAAAACACAATATTAGAAGTTTATTTCCTAAATAATGACCATTGTTGCTAACACAGCACAGTTTGGGGCAAACAATGCTTATTTAATGTATAAATTATATATATAAAAAGTGCAGTACCACAAATTTTAGCCATGGTTCACAGCGGTATAACCTTCTACTATAACAGCTTTTATGAGGTTATCTTTATTTTAAAGTTTAGGCACAATCTTCCCCACTGACCCTAAACCTGCTTTGAAAAACCCAAACAGGCTCAGTTGTGGTCGTGCCAATTCCTCCGCAGCCAGTTGCACATAAACTCCATTAATTAAAGGAGAAGGAAAGGTAAAAACTAAGTAAACTTAATCAGAAAGGTCTATGTAAATACAGCCATAAGCATTCGCAGAAACACAGGATTTAAAAAGAAACACAGAATTACTGGTCTCTTTGTTTTCCTGTGCTAGAGACACACAGCTCTCTTCTCTCTCCCCTCTCCAGCTTCCCCCTCCCTCAAGAATGCTAAGAATTTCCTCCCCCCCATAGGAATGCGTGATCTGAGCCAATCAGCAGGAAGCTTCCTCATAGTCTTACAAACTGAGCATGTACACTGGTCTTGGTGCAGGAGTGTAGCATTATGGGAAATTTCTTTACAGAGCTCAGCGTTTTTTTTTCCTATGAGGCTTCTGATCATCTGAAGGTGAAAAATATGGGGAGACTTAAGGGCACTATTGAGAGAACTGAAGTTATGCCTGCAGCTTGAGATTAACTCTTTATTAGCCTTTCCTCTCTTTTAAAGGAACTTGCTTTAAAATGAGCTTCTTGCTCTTCTGTATCGTTATGCTTGGTGTTGCTCAGCCCTTCCTGCCTCCCATTTAAAATCGAGTGTAGTTGCACCTATTGACGCAGAGCAACACTGGAGCTACCGCCACCTCCGGACTAGGAGGTGCTTTTTAGGGTGCAAGCGTCACTGGCACACCGAACACTTAAACTGCATAAATCAGACTTCAGCACAATGTAATTTTGATATATTGGCTGCAATTGCATCAGGCCCAATTCACCTTGACACCACAATGATACCGACATTTTGAGAAAAAATCTGCATTATGGGAAAAAATATGGTGATTGTGTTCGAAATTGCTATTTTCAAAGTAAAATCATATGCAGGGCTCCAAACAACAACTTCTCCTTCTTGGGGGTGCTACAAGTTGTATTATTCTACTTGAAGCACTGATATGAATTAGCAGTAAAAAGAAATATAGATCCATAGCACCTGTACACCAACCTTTCAGTCCACTTATATTGCACATCGCTGCAAACACAGAAGACTCCATTTCAATATTTCTTACTCCTGCATCATATGCTGCTTTCAAGTACTGCATTTTTTCTTCCTCGGTATATGAACAAAATGCTCCATCAAGGCGAGCTTGACCTGTATTAAGAAAGGAATGGAATAGATGAGGCTTATATTACATAAAGAGCTTATTTATCATCCCTTTGGGATCGAGCAAAACTAATGAAGAAGAGGCTAATGCAGAAACAGATTTTAGCAAAGATTTGTGGTTAGATATATTGAAACAGGAGGACATATTTACAAATTTTAATACCAGTTTGTCATTTCCAAAATTATATTGTTTTTGGGATAAAAGTACTGTTAAGGGCTTTTGCAACATTAAATCTATACAAGTTTTCATTTGCAGGGGCCACAATATGTCCTTTGAAAATTTCAATGCATTTTTTAAATTTTAAAATTATGTTTACATTTTAAAATGTAAAATTAAAATTTTAAAATTATGATTTTTTTTTAATTATGGGGCCTCCTCAGTTAACACTACTATTAACTACAACTAATCTTGTGCATGTGGTATGAAAGTATTTAGAAGACCCTTTGAATTAATATTAACAATATTTTGTTTTTGTAAAACAAAACAACATTTTGTAGATAAAATGCCGGAAAATGCTAATTTTGTTTTGTTTTTACAAATTTTGAACAAAAAAGCTAATAATAACCAATACTTAAAGTATTGTAGTTTGGAGCATAAAGACACATATACTATGGAAGTAGAGAATCTAGAAAATGTAGTTCTGGGTTTGAAAGAATTTAATTATATAATTATAATTTCAGATAAATCCTTTATTATCTTAACCTGACTTTATAAATAAAATTATGTCACTACCACTAGCCCACTACATCATATAGTCATGCCTTCTCCAGTTGGGTATCTACATATGATCTGGTGGATCTTTGGCGTATCCACAGTCCAGGTATTCAACAATACACGTTACTTGTCAAGACATGGTAGTATATCCAGAGCCAACTTAGCCTTAGGGACCCCTGAAATTAACACCAATACCTCCAAAGTGGTAATCCTCACTAGGGGCATCTCAGACCACTCTCCTGTAGTGGTAACCCTAGCAACCTTCCTGAACCGGCAAATAAGATCTGGAGACTAAGGGGTATATTTATTATGCTGTATAAAAAGCAGTGTACAGTGTTACCAGTGATGTTGCCCAGGGCAAACTATCAGCAATTACATTTCAACAGTTGGAGAACAAAAGCAAAGCATATGATTGGCTGCTATGAGCAACCGGTAATGTTTTACTCCACTTTTTACACAGCATGATAAATATAACCCAAAATTCATACTGGATTAAGCATCCACAACAAGCCGACACAATGCTGAATAGTCTTAAGTCATAACTAGCTACAAATATAAACTCGACGGCCTCAGATGTAGTGTAGGATGCCCTGAAGGTATTTACCCGAGGGGAATATATAAGTAATATAAAAGAGCTTACAACTTCACTGGCAGCCGAATTCTCCCTTACTCAACAGGTACAGAAATCTGAAGCCAATTATCTAGCTCATCCCTCTGGCCACAGTCCTGGATGCTCAAACCCCCCACACACTTTTACACTTATAGTGTGGTCACAGCATAATATTCTTTTTAATGACTGCATTCATGAAGACAGGACACTCCAGGTTATATGTACCTTTTTCTCCTTTTTACCTTGTTTATTTGTTCAATTTTCTACATTTAATGTATTGCCTTCTAAACATATGAAACTCTATTATACAACTCTTCAATAAAAATAAATATATATAAAAAAAGGGTAATCACCTAGACCCTGCTAATTTACAATGGGTCAGGTGAATATTGCTGGACACACAGCAGGGAGCTTTTCTGAGCAATAATCACTTAGCTCCTAGTGCACCAAGTCAGCCAGCTTTCTGTAAAACTGTTTTTGAATAAAAATAAATATACATGTACTAACTAACTAAACATTTGACATATTCAGTGTTTACTTATATAAACATAAGGTTCAATGTTACAAACAGGGCAAACCATGCAACCATAATGTTACAAGTACCTTCATAAAAATCCAAGGTGCACATTGTATTTCCAATGACTGTGTTGAACTTGTTGATCTCTTTGCTACACTGAAAGAATTCTCGGGCAAGCTCAGAATCCAACTCTGTGTTCCGAACTACAGTTTTTCCAAGGATTATCTGTTCAAACTGAGGTCTAAATGAAGCATCCACAGACTGACTTGTTATTACCACAGAACCAGGTTCCAAACCTAAATGACAGATCAAAATACTGCATATAATACTGTTTGTTAGCAAATTTTGGAGGTGTGTTTTAATATTGACACAATGTTCAAAAAGGTGATTATTAAGCATGGTTTATTTCACATTAATTCCTGTAAATATATAATTAAGATAGGAATGATATAATGTGATCTAGAAACATATAACCATGGCTTGGTCCTGTGCTTATTAGAAATAGATATTAAAATTACACACAGAAAACAAAGGCAAAAAAAGAAAATTTTGTAACATAGGTAAGAGTTGCCTGGAAGTGAAATAGATGGGTAGCACCAACCGAATGACATTCTATTTGTGTTGTTCAATGAACAATGCCACTGTCTATGAAGATTCTCATTTATCCAGGTCATGATACACAGTATCTAGTAGAGTTAAGTCTAAAACAACTGGACTTTTCTGAGTTTTTCTTGAAAACGTTTCACCAGTTCAAATGACTTGTAGGGTATTCCCCGGTATTTAAACCCCTTAACGGTAGTACAGTCACAAACATCCAATCACAATGGTTCCATTGAACTTTTTCAGTTAGGTGTTAAATGAAACTGACAGGCGTAAGAAAGTATGATGCAGTCACAATGGTACCATGATTCTCATTGATGCAGGTGTTAATCCTTCAAAGTACATGACTGGAAGTGTGAACTGTTGTGGAACCGCCAGGGTAATACAGTTTTATCACTCTGCACAGTCCCCTGCTAAAGTCAATCTTTGTATTCTCTTACTAATAAATCTGGCTGTGTTCTGTCCTGGCCTCAGCCCTTTAAAGTAGTAAAATAGACATATAAAGCCTTTTCACATGGGGTCCCTTCTGTGTACAAACATGCTCAACACATAAGGGCAAATTTATTAATATTAGGCATCAGCATTATTATAATTTTTTTTTTTTTAATTAACAATTTTTATTTTCGTGATAAAATATTGACATACAACCTACAACACACATAATGGCCTTAATACAAGTTATTATCTTCATAACTTTTAGCTCAGGCCTTGAACTTTTAAGTAGCTATTCCTTATGTCGCATAAAGGACACTTAACAGAAAACATAAAAAGAATAAGAGAAAGAAGAGAAGAGAGAAAGGAAAGAGGAAGAAGTAGAAATAAGAGGGGGGGGGGAGAAAAAAAAAAAAGGGAAAAGGACAGGGAAATCAGACATTGTTAAATTATAGCTAGACTTTGCACCACACTGAACATGATAAAAAAAATTTTTATCTACCCTTCGTTAAAGTATTTCCAAGGGAACCACTTTTTGTGGTGATTGCTCAGAGAGTTTCTATTTCTAGCGTCAAAAAATTCAAACTTTTCAGTAAGGTCTAAAAAATTTACTAACTCTGGGATAGCTGGGGTTAAGTCCTATTTATTATTATAATTTATTTATAGAACACAAGCAAGTTGTGCTGCACTTACATTAATTTAACAAACAAGGGATACAGAATAAAAAAAGTGCTTACAATCTAACAGACATAAAACTGAATGTCATTCTACAGAAAGGCTGTGATCTGTGCCCTTTTGCTAGTTTTGCCTTTACTGGGGCATGTAAAGAGTGCAGCAAAAGAAGGCCCTATACTTAACACCTTTAACAGTTGTTTATGCCCTGTCAGCAGGTGCTGCCTGCCTGCACTGTGTACACAAAGTGCATATGTAGTAAGTTTATTCAGCGGCTCATGGAGGCTTTTCAATTCAGATGTTACAGCTGCCTAAGTTTCCCTGAGCAAGGTCCTCAATGTAGCACCTTCTAATTATGTCTCTATACACTTAATTTACATATAGGGCCCTATGTATAATTGTCCAAGCCTTTGGGCTTGCGCCATCACTACAGAAATGTTGTGTGAGTTTCCTATGTCTGCTTGGTTTTGATCCCAATTATCATGCCATCTTTGTTTTTTTGCCCCAATTGGGCCTTTGTAAAAATAAAAAGTTCAGCATCTAAAAGCTTTTTTTTACATTAGTCCCTATAGTATTCCCTATATACTACTATATACATATTTTATTCTTCAGAGCCTGGTGCTCTGATCCTTTTGTTTCTTTATTTCATACTTCATATCAAGAAACCCCACTACACTGTGTAAACATGTATAATTGAAATTGATATTGAAAATAAAATTATGAATTAATTACCTATACCACCAGAAGTGCCAATGCGAATAATCGTGACGTTGGTGCATTTGGAATGATACAGCAGCTTTATCAATTCATGGAGCATAATAGATATTGATGGAATTCCCATGCCATGCTGGAAAAAAATAGAGATTATTTTGCCAGCAATATAGATTGATACTCCTTAGTTACCACCAAACACAATGTTTATTACAGAGATACAGTAAATAATTTTAAAAAATTACAGTTATTTGCATATAATAGACTCTGTGGGAGAGGGCAATCATATCATTTGGAGCTTTCTGGATAATGGGTTTCCAGATAATAAATCCCATACCTGTATTCAAAAAGACAGTACATTTTCATATGAAGTTGTGATTTTATGTTTAGCTTATTAACTTTTTACTACTATGCACAATGCATTGATAAGGCTTACCCAATGAACTCCTAGTGCCCATAATTCCTCACACTGGTAGGAAACCATGATTCTATGACTCACAGTTTCCATTTTCCCCCACCTTCTTAAGGTGGCCATACTTGTTAAAATAACAATCATTCCTGTGATCACTGGTTGCAGAAAAAAACGTTCATCCACTCCACTAACGTTAAAAGCTGAATTGGCAGATATGTAGGTAGAAAAAAATAGAATTCTACCACTATCTGACAATTCAGAATTAACCTACTGCCGATGTTTGGGTGCAATCAAACTCAAGCAATCAAAATTTTCCACCCTGGCCGATTGACAAGATGACATATATCCAAGGCTTTTGCCAATATCGGCCACCTGGCAAACCCACTATACACAAACCAAATATCGCACAAAAGTTGTTTCATACAATGATATTGGTGCATGCATAGGCTTTGCCATGATGGGCAGTGCACAGGTTCCCTGTTCCAACATGGTATATATGGTTATTTTTGGCAGTTCAGTTAAATGAGCTTATATCAAAGTATACAGATCTTTGATGAAGACTCTGGGAATGGGGAAGCCCCTTTTTTGTTAATATATTTAATTATTCAAATAACATAATTATGAAATATAATTTATAACTCACCCCCAGAGCCCCCTCTTTCATTCTGTTGTGCTTTTTTTTTTATAACCTGAAACTTTCTAAATTGATTTTACTCATTAGAATACTTTACAGATCGTTCAAGTGCAAGAGCATGCCCCTTAGTGTACATTACTGAAGCACTTGCATGCCCATCACCTGCCTACTTTCCTCCACCCCCCCCGCCCATCTTGAAAGTAACGCTGCCTAACACACGCAGCGTTACATTTATAACACAGCCTCTGAAACAGACGGCAGAGGCCTGCAGCTATTTGTACAATGCTCAACACAGTGGGCAAAGTGCAAAAAATGGGGTCTTGTAAATGAGGACTTTTATGTGACACATATACATTAGAAAACCAAGATAGTTATATAAAGTCAGACTGACAAGAAATATCCATATTTAGTTCCAGATTTACCAATCACCATAGACTATAATGGATATTTTATGAAGCGTTTTTTGCTAAGTTGTTCAAATCCACTGAATTAACTATTTTTGTTTTTAAATTTATATTGTTAAACTTACACTGATAGATAAGACAGGTCCAACTTTATACATTGCATAGCGATCAGTTCCTGCACAGATATTGGCAACATCAGAGTTGGGGTCACCCAATGCCAACTCTCCATTTATGTACTGTGCAAATGCTTTCATCCTGGATGGGCTTCCTCCAACACAGACAAACTGAAATACATAAAATTAATAAAAAATTAAGATGACGACAGAAGATAGAATTCTTTTGCAGATAAATGTGTAGCAGAGAAATAGACAATAGCCCTCATCAGATGCTACAGTAGAAAGCAGCTCTCGTCTTTGAGAAAAACACATAGCAATCACACCTAAGAGCTGCCAGAGAGAAACAGCAATCTATCTTCTCATCAGCCAGCAGTCACCTACAATTACCTTTCAAAAGAAACAAAAAAAACTCCTACATGGCATCGGCTGAACTTGAATAATTGTTCAAGTTCTTCAAATTCAGAAGACAGGAAAGTATGATTCGGAACCTTCAATTCGATGAGCATTTTTGTGAAAACACATTTTTTTAAATGAACAAATATATTGATTCTTCTTTAAAAATGAAATACAGTCAGCCTTATTTATGAAAGATAGGGCAACATGAAAAAAACAAATGGAAAGAGCAGACCTATCAGCATGTGACAGGACTGCATTGGGGGTTAGGTGGGGCAAGTGGGTGTTCTCTGGAATGTCTCTTAACTTGTGCATCATTGGCACACTGCACTCAACAGTGTTGACCCTCCAACCCCATGGACACATTTGCTCTGTGGATAAACCCTAAGAAGAGCAATTTTGCAACAGATTTTGAATTTTTAAAAAAATTCAACATAGCGGGCTAAACAAGGCTGCACTGGTACTCCCTGAAAAAATGCTTAGAAATATTAGAGTACATAGAAGCCACATATTTTGGTATCCCACAAATACATAATATTTACTCAAAAGTTTCCTATTTCACCTCCTCTAAGCATTATTTTATACTTTATCTCCAACATCTGTGAACAATAAACTTAAAATGGTCTTACCCTCTTTCTTCTTGTATTTTTTATTTAAGGAATTTTTTAAATTACCTTCACATCGCCAAACATAGCAGGAAAATCATGAGTCCCAGTTCCAATGTCAAAATGGTACAAAATGTCTTCTTTCATTTTTTCTAGGTGTGGATTATCAACGTGGACAAGACTAAAAGAAAAAATGTTAGCTATTATTTATTAGCATTTAATACTGGGAATTATGTATCCTCTGTTGCAAAATTCAAGGAGTTTCATTGCTACACCTAGTCATTAGTCTATTTTAAAATAGAGGTTATATAAATGATTGCAATGAATACATGATTACAGTAATTCTGCATGCGCTCTCTAAAAAAAGTGCGTGAAAATTAAAAAAGAAAAGTGAAATCAGTGATTGTGCACCCTGCACCACCTGACTCTGTCTCCCTAAAATCTCTACCCTCCCCATAACCTATTCTGTGAGTGGGTGAGGAAGGGCAGCATCACTTATGCAGAGAGCACAACTACACCTTTTTCCTTCTTACTACCCTTTTCACCTAGGCCTTAACCCTAATATAATAAAATATGATGATATAAAATTAGAGTTAAGTGTGGTTGGTAAATGATGTATGATTTTCAGGTATAACATTTGTAAAATCCTCTACATATATATACATACTGTTAAACTGGGCGAGCCAGACTTGGATTTTTAACATTGAGTGCTGCTTTCATATCTACCACTAGGTGGGGTATGGGAGCATTTTTAGCAATACAGGTGTGAGGCAGCTGCTATCTTACTACCCTTTTCACCTAGGCCTTAACCCTAATATAATAAAATATGATGATATAAAATTAGAGTTAAGTGTGGTTGGTAAATGATGTATGATTTTCAGGTATAACATTTGTAAAATCCTCTACATATATATACATACTGTTAAACTGGGCGAGCCAGACTTGGATTTTAACATTGAGTGCTGCTTTCATATCTACCACTAGGTGGGGTATGGGAGCATTTTTAGCAATACAGGTGTGAGGCAGCTGCTATCTTGCTACCTTTCTTATTGTTTTGTTGATCTGCTGCTGGGGGGGAGGATTTAGGGGTGATATCACTCCAGCTTACAGTGCAGCAGTAAAGTGTGACTGAAGTTTGACAGAGCACAAGTTATATGGCTGAGAGCACCTGAGAAACCAGGACCATGTCTGACCCCATGCCAAATTTGAAAATTAAATATAAAAAATCTGTTTGCTCTTTTAAAAAAACTAATGCATTTTGAAAAAAACATGTTTTCCCATGACAGCAACCCTTTAAGTTATAACTAAATTGGCACCAGTTATTGTTATAGAATTATCTGCATAATACCTGGTGGGAATTGTATTTCCCCAACAGCAACTGAATCAGCTTTAGGTCCATATATCCTCAACTGTGTGTTCACTATAACTTTGCTGCCATTTAAGCCTACACAATTATTCCTGTGTTTAAATACATATATAAATAACTTCACTCTTCACATTTCTTATACTGCTTTGATTTCCTTGGTACAATTAGTTGCCAATTTACATTTGAATAGTTATAAAGCTAAATACATTAAAATACACTGTAAAAGAAAGGAAATGTTCTTTTTTTTCCTGTCAACAAAATATTTTCCTGTCACTGTATGAAAATATTCTCATGACAAAAATAGCCTGACCCTCTCAACTTTCCCATTGGTGAACTGAAATGCCACAGAACAGACAAAGGGCCGAGTTTACCATAAATGGATTCCATGCAAGACTTATATCTTACACACAATATGAACATGAACATTGATTTAGTTTAAAGTTTAAAGAGAGATTGAAATCCTTAAAAGACTTTTAAACCAAATATAACATTTAGCATTGTGGGAGCAAATATAATTCTAAGAATCATTTTAGTAACATTATTTGTAAATGTAATTACCGTACTACTGCAAACATTGTTAGTAAGTATCTTGCTATTCTCTCAAATGTTGGTCCTGCCTACATGCAATGTTGAAACTTGCTAAGGGACCATCCAACAGGCTGCCAGTAGTCATTGGAAGGATCATCCACTATATCAGAGCTGTGGTTACCCAAATTCTAGGACTGTGGACAGCCTTGCTGTCATAAGGGACATGAGGGTTGATTCACTAAAGTGCGATAACGCATATCGCAAGTTTTTTTGCGTTAAAAGTATTATCGTGTGCGTTAAGTCGCATATCACATGTGTTAAATTTTGGGCTACCGCATGCGTTAATTTTACCGCTTTGCGTTAATATGTGCGCAGAAATAATACTAACGCATGATTCACAAACTCTAAGATGCACTAAATATCGCATTTGTCTGTGCAAAAAATAACACCTACTTGAGGCAGACAGTTAATGAGCTTTTGGCAATAAAATATGGACTTTGCCATTATATTTATTCAAGTCTGTGTTGGCCCTAGAGTGATGCAGCCTCCAGTTTGCAGGGAAATGGTCATTTTCATAAAAGTAGTTTTACGAAAGTAATGTCGAGTATGGCTAATATGGCGTGAGTTTTTTCGCACACGGCGACTATTTGTGCGTGATGCATTGATTAGCGCACGTTCCGTCAAATACCGCACGAAAATAGTCTTCGCGACTTAAATAACGCAAGCAACATAGCATCTAAATTAACGCAAGTATGCTTTTAATGAATCGTGCGTTAAGACGCGAAAAATTAGACGCAATGACATTTTTAACGCATGCTATAAATAGCGCACGTTTTAACGCACTTAAGTGAATCGGCCCTATGGTTTGATATATCAAGGATAGCCTTGTATACTTGGCCTTGGTCAGACTTGATCAGGAAACAGCAGATGATTATGTTTTCCATGAATCTATGTGCAGGTTTGGGCTCAGGAAAATGTTCAGCTTGCATGTTAACCTGATATACTTTGATATTTTCACTAAGGTACTGGTGAACAGGTGAAAATATTACCCCTTTTTTTAGTAATACAAATTTTTGGACACAACTGTTGGGTCACTAACCCAGGGTAAATATTACATAAAGAATGTTTTTTAATAAACAGTATTTGCAATAGCCGATAAATATAGGCTTGTGGCTAGTGCACAGAAACTCCCACAAGGAAAGAAATTCATTTCAACTGTGTAATTATGGAGTAACAGCTTACTAGCATTTTGTGCAATATTACTACTTACTACTACTTACTACGATATATTACACAAGTATGGAACCTGTTATCCAGAAGGGTTGGGACCTGGGGTTTCTGGATAAGGGGTCTTTCATTATTTGGAGCACCATACTTTTGTAAGTCTACAAAAAAAATATTTAAATATTTATCTAAACCCAACAGGATTGTTTTGCCACTAATGTGGATTCATGCAGCTTTGTTACCATCAAGCACAAGCAACTGTTTTATTATTACAGAGAAAAAGGAAATTATTTTTAAAATGTAAACTATTAAAATAGGAGATGGACTTCCTGTAATTTGGAACTTGCTGGATAATGGTATTCCAGATAATGGATTCCATACCAGTAATATAAAAGCTGAGAAAAACATCTTCATACTGTGTGTACATAAGTATTAATGGCACATAGCACTTACTTTGATGTGGCTTGATCATTTTCTGTTTTCTTAGCAGTATGCACAGGTGCCATTTTGGATCACTGAAAGAAAAAACACACAAGCTTAAACAGTGTTTGCTGAAATACTTAAGCAATGTGCAGAGGAGATTGAGGGAGCAGCACTTATGTGGTTTAAGTGGGGGTAAGGTGCCCTATCCATTAGAACTGAAATTAAAATTAGGGTTGACATCTCCTTTAAAGATAGATATTGACATTAAAGGAGGAGAAAAAGAGTACCTTATTAATATCTTTGGGCATATGTATAGCATGAATTCAACCCAGACTTCATGTCACAAGTTAGTCTTGTGATTTAGAAGATGGCAAAGACATTCAAATAAGTTATAACTGGCAGCAGATGTTAAACATTGCTAAGATTTTAGACATGCATAGGTACAGAGGCATGTGGGAAAAACTCTAGAACAGATGTTCCTATCATAAAGGAATAAGAAGCTGTAAAGGGCATGTAGTTGACATGTACAAAAACACAAGGTCAGAATATAACGGGCCCGATTCACTAAAGTCCGAAATAAGGAGTGCTATTTATAGCATGCGTTAAAAATCTTATCACTTCTTATTTTTCACTCGATTCACTAAAAGGACACTTGTCATAATTAAGAAGCGATGTTCTTGGCGTTATTTATCTTACGATGACATATTTTCAAGCAATATATTACGCAGCGCACAAGATATTACGCAGTGCGCGATATTTTACGCAGAGCGCAATATATTACGCACGTAACCATTACTTTCTGAAAACCACCATTTCCCTGAAAACTGGAGGATGCATCACTCTAGGGCCAACATATACTTGAAAAAATACGACTGCAAACTCCATGTTGTGTTGCCAATAGCTCACGAACCACAATTTTTTTAAGTACCGCCTGCCCCAAGTAGGGTTAATATTCACACAGATTAACACGATATTTTGCACGTTTAACGCTTCATATGTGTTTGTGAATCATGCGTTAGTACTATTTCTATTCGCTAATTAACGCAATGCGTTTTTTTGTGCATGCGATATGCGGATTAACACATGCGAAATGACTTTGATGAATCGGTACTTAATTATCGCATGCTTTTTAATGAAAAAAACTATGCGATAAGCGTTATTGACCTTTAGTGAATCGGCCCCTATAACGCTTATCGCATAGTTTTTTTCATTAAAATATGTCATCGTAAGATAAATAACGCCAAGAACATCGCTTCTTAATTATGACAAGTGTCGTTTTAGTGAATCGAGCGAAAAATAAGAAGTGATAAGATTTTTAACGCATGCTATAAATAGCACTCCTTATTTCGGACTTTAGTGAATCAGGCCCAACGTGTCTTAATTAGGAGAGTAGAGGAAACAAGTGAACATCCACAGACATGAGAATTATGATTTTTTTTCCCCTGCAGCACTGATTTGCCAGTTGGCCTGTAGATGTGTGATTTTTTTTTTAATTCTTGCCTAACATGCTTAATGCTTATTCTTGAGGTTCTAGCATTCCTCCTTTCCTGATTATTGCCTTCACTATTGCCTCTTCATATCCCTGACACTATAAAGCCCCAAGTATGTATTGAAGGAAAGTGGCATTGCATTATTAGATAGATACTTGCGTATGTTGAGTTCAAATAGAAAATTTTGCATAGTTTGGAGAAATGAACATGCAGTTAGAACCAGCAATGCACAGAACAGCAAAGCACAGGCAAACATTGCTTTCAATAGCAATACGACTTGCAATTAAATATAAAATCCTAATTTAAATCATTTTGCTATACAGTATATGTATTGAAAATGTACTTAAAATAATATTGGGTTGTAAAACATAACATTTGGGCATACAATGCTTTTGCACTTGTGTGACATTGTCAGGTACAGACCTTCTGCAAATCCCCATAAACTTCTTGAATATAAAATCAGAACTGAGGGAACACAGCAGCACTCAGAAATCACACATTAACCTGTAATTGGATTCTGATAATTGTGCGTGTTTCTGCCATACTGCAACTCTGACCCATCACTGTCAGAAATCACATCTGAAAGTCAATACAAGTCAGTGCAGTGGCATAACTACCAGGGGTGCAGAAGGTGGCTGCTAGAGCTGCAATGGTACTCAATCATGAGCAGAACTCTAAAAATATTTCAAATCTTGCAGTCAGTAAGCGTTTACATATGCAATTTTTTATATCAAACTTTGTCCATATAGGTGCCATTTAAGTGTAAATGAAACTTAAACACTGTCTAGGTAAAGGGAGTACAAAAAAAAGAGGGGTTGTGGGAGAACTCCAAGGCTAAGTAAAAATATATAAATACAAAGGAAGTGCTGATCTCGCCAAATTAACTACAAGCATAAAAAAGAGAAAAGCTGCAAGACCGTGGAACAAGTGCTGTGGTTTTGGCAATCTCTTTTCTATAAACACTAATTGTGGGGGAGAATTAAGCCTGTGAAACCAATGCTAAAGTCTTGACAATCTCTCTTCTTATAAATGCTAATGGCGGGGGAGTATCAAGCCTGTGACTGAGATCAACGCCCAGATCAGAACCAGTTTTTCCTAAGAAATGCTACCAGTTTGGTGCCAATCCTTGAAAAAAAGTTAGGACCATTATATGAGGTTTACCTTGATGTGGTATCGTGGCTTGCCAATTTTATAATGATAACATTGTATCTAAAAAAAAACCCTGTTTTTGACAGTATATGCACTTCAATAGATGCTAAATTGCTAAAAAAAAAAAAAAAACAGGTGGACCAGGGAATGTGCATTGATCAATTTTATCTCTTTTATATGCTTTTTGGCAAAGGAAGAACAAAGCAAATATTTTACCTAGCTGTCACTCAAACCTTATCCCTAATCCTATTCAGATTGCTGAATATGTATAGTCAAGAGAAATTTGATTATTTCAGAAATGGTGCAATTTTGAAGTAACTATATATATACAAAATGGTATTTCCATGAGATAAACCTCACAATACATTTTTATTTTCACAACAGCTCACCTTTCAGAAGAATCTGAAAGCTTCAAATGCAAGGTTTAAAATTAACAGCAAAGGAGACAGGTGGGATGCTGGACAGCTGGGGTAGGGTAAATTAAAAAAAAAACAGGAAAAACAGCTACAACTAAAAAAAACTAAGCCTGTTAAAAATGGCAAAAAAAGCCTCACATGCCAAATAAGGGCTATACAGCTAGGGGCACATTTACTAATCCACGAATGTCCGAAAAGCGTCCGAATGCGTTTTTTTCGTAATGATCGGTACTTTGCGACTTTTTCGCAAATTGTCGCGACTTTTTCGAGCTCTCAATACGAAAGTTTCGACAATTCGCGAAAGTCGTAATGGCAATGAAAAAGTCGCGACAATTCTCCAACGGCATAATGGCAATGAAAAAGTCGCGACAATTCTCCAAAGGCATAATGGCAATGAAAAAGTCGCGACAATTCTCCAAAGGCATAATGGCAATGAAAAAGTCGCGATAATTCTCCAAAGGCATAATGGCAATGAAAAAGTCGCGAAAATTCTCCAAAGGCATAATGGCAATGAAAAAGTCGCGAAAATTCTCCAAAGGCATAATGGCAATGAAAAAGTTGCGACAATTCACAAAATTTGTTATGGCTATGAAAAAGTCGCGACAATTCGCGCAAGTCGTACCGGTTATGAAAAAGTTGCGACAATTTACGGGAAAGTCGTAACGGCGACGAAAAAATCGCAAAAAATACGAAAAAGTCGCAAAATGTTCGTTTTCCAATCCGAATTTTTCTCATTCGGATTCAGATTCGTGGATTAGTAAATCAGCCCCCTAGTGTTTACCATCCACCTTTCCAACTCCATTTATTTGCTGGATGAGGAATACAAAAGCTTATATTCAACACAAGCTGACTGCCCTAGTTTTGCTATCCCTAGTCTAAAATAACATTTGGTACTGTACCCTATATCCTATACATCTATACATTTATGTGTGTAAAGGGTGTACAATTTTCTGTGCAAAGAGTTGTTAAATTAACTTTACATGCATTTTGGGGCTTAGTTATCATACTATGTAAAGAAACAGTGACCAAATACACCACACATTGGCATCTAATTACCAAGCATTGGCATATAATCATGCTTTGTGTAAAATTTTGCCGTAAAAACAAAAAAATCTCAATTTACCGGAGGAATTTACGTACCACCTACATTTTTCTCACTAATGTTGTAAAATAACTATGTAGTATAGGGTAGTTGGATAGCATTGGTGAAAATGCACAGTTTTATAAATGTGACCTTTATTTTACACTACTTTTCCAGTGTAAATAATTTTAGACAGCATTATAAATTGGCCCCTTTGTGTTTTGATATCTGTAGCTTATAACGCAAGACAGAATAGAGATAAAAGAGAAAGTAATTCATAATACAGAAATTCATAAGGCTATTAGAAGTTACCAAAGGAGTTATGTGACCATAAAAAAGCATAAAGTATGTATCAGTGCTTTTTTAAAGGTCACAGCGCTCCTCTAAACTTCAAAAAATTGTCAAGTTGACAAATGGCAAGATAAAAAATCAGTGCAGGCTTCCATGGAAACCTATATAAAAGGATAAAGTATTGCAGTCTTGTGACATTCTATTCCTCTCAGTGACTTCTTAGGACTCAATTAACAATGGAGGAGTAGGGTGCAAAATACAGTTGAACTTTGCACCCTTCCCTGCTGTAAGTGGCTGTGGGTGAAGGTCCTAGCACTCACTATTTCATTCTCCATTTCCAGATGAATACAACACTGTTTGTCTTTAGCAGTGCTGTATTCATGAGGGGTGGGCTGAGAGAGGCGCATAGATGCTTCCAATCCCACCACCTATCTGGCTGGCATCCACCTGTGTGGAGCTACATGGTGGCAAAATGCAAACTTCCTGTAGCAATATCCGCTCCGTGTAGCTCCACACAGGCTGAAACCGGGCCCGTAAATGGAGCTACAGGAGTGAGTACATGAAAAGCAGCTCCGCTTTGCTCCTCCTAGAAAAGGCAGGCAGAGGAAAGCAAACAATTCCCTACTTGTGCCCCTGCCCTTAGATGTGTAAGTTAGGGAGTACCAGTGGGCATAGAATGAAAGAAGACCGGTCCTCTCATCCAGAACAAGGTGGGGCAGCAATGCCCCAAATGCAAGTGTTGAATACAACAACAAATTCATGAACCATGTAGCAATAGTTCCTAAACTTGCCTTCCTAGTTAATAGATTTTTAGGTATTTTGCCTTCTAAAAAACAATGTATTGCTGTTACCCTTTTCATATTCTTACCATTTTTCTATTTTTTGCCTCTTAGCATATATCGAGCATAGATAGATAGATAGATAGATAAACAGGTAGATCATATTATCATAATATTCATTGAACTGTAACGGAAAGTCAGAAGTATAAATGAGCATGCCCCAAGTCACAAGCTCAGACTGCCCCCCATCTACAGCCTTGAGGAGTCCTTGAACAGCCTCCCAGTTTTAAAACCAATGCTGTAAATGAGCTCCCCAGGAAAATACATTCAGCACCTTTCTTCTACATAACTATCACCTGTTGTTTATTAGTAAAATATTATAGCCCTATACCATTAAAAACTATCTCTTTCTATTCTCTTACATTTATTGTTGGACAAATATCAATCATGACTGTTTTTAACACTGAATATTATCACAGCATGTAACTTTTAAACATTAGTCCCAAACTGCAGGATATTGAATGACTTATCTTCACCGCAGTTGTAATAAGTTGTGCAGTAAAATAATACTAAAGGCAGAACTCTTACCTTTCTTCCAGAGCAGCTCACCCTTGTTACCTGTCCGACTTCCCTCCCACTTGCTCCTTGCTGGCTCTTCTGTCCTGTTTGTGTTCCCAGTTACGTTCCAGGCTGTCACTGCCCAACACACCAGTACAGGGCCAGACGTTCGGCTGCCACTAGAATGAGGTGCACCCGGTGCGCACAGAATTCTCTGGTAGGAACAGGGCAGAACCTCTGCAGCATTTGTACGCCTATCCCTGACACTTCTGGGGAATCCACGCCCACAGAAATACCCATTATTTTACAAGGTTTCATTCATGTACAGTACGTGCTGTATTTTCCTTGTTGTACGTGCTCTGGTTTCCTTGTTGTGACGTTCCGCTCATTTATTGCCTAGCCAACTGCATCCCGGATAAGAACCGGTTAATCCACGCACTGCTTATATTCATAATAATAATGTTTTAGTCAGGTGCTTCACGTCCACATATTGTAGTTCCTCCTTGTCAGCTGACAACTGCCGTGACCTTATTAACAGGTCACCGTATTGAACGTCCCTTTGCAGTCTCTCGGGTGGCCTCTGTTGCTATGGGGCTTCATGTCACCATGCCAGATGGTTGCATGTATACGCGGTCGGAGAAACAGCTGGGTCTAGAAGTGAGATTACCAGGTGATGATGGGGGCACATTTACTAACCCACGAATCCGAATCCGAATTGGAAAAATTCCGATTGGAAAACGAACATTTTGCGACTTTTTCGTATTTTTTGCGATTTTTTTCGGCGCCTTTACGACTTTTCGGAAATTGTCGCGGCTTTTTCGTTACCAATACGATTTGCGCGAAAAAACGCGAGTTTTTCGTAGCCATTACGATTCACTCGTATCTTGTCGCGACTTTTTCGTATTGAGCGCTCGTAAGCGGCAGGCAAAACTTTCAGACTTAGCATGATTTTGGAAGCCTCCCATAGGACTCAATGGCACCCTGCAGCTCCAACCTGGCCCAAGAAAAGTCACCATACTGAAGCTTGAATGAATCCGAATCTTTCGTACTCGGCGCGAAGGCTACGAAAAAGTCGCGACTTTTTGCGCAAGTAGTAACGCTACGAAAAAATCGCCAGATTTTGCGAAACATTCGGAATGGCAACGAAAAAGTCGAGACAATTTTCCGAAAAATCACCAAATACCGATCATTACGAAAAAAACGCAATCGGACGCATTCGGCCCGTTCATAAGTAAATGTGCCCCTTAGTGTACCTCTATTGTAATTCTAAACATTCTATAGTGAGGATGTTTGACTCTCAAGATACCAATAATACAAATAATATAAAGGCATGCGTGAAAGTATATTTGTCTGTCTACAGCTTTTAAGAATTCCTTTAGGGCTAAAGTCTCTCATAAAGTGTGATTTAATGAGATTTTTATTCACATTCTTACATTAAGGAAGCTGTAATTCCAATTCACTTTAGAAATGCATCATTTCCAGTATGTTCCATTGAAGCCTCTGGCTGCTAATAATACAATGGACCATAAAAACACAAGGAAAGCCAGATTAGGAAATCTACATTGTCATACATTTCCTTCTTTATTTAGAGTAATGACTCTAAATAAAGAAGAAGCTGTCCAATAAACTTTTTAAATGATGGCTGGTGAAAATATGGCCTAAATATTTTCATCTTTTCACTTGAGAAGTCTTTTCTGACCCCATCTCTCTAAGTAGGTTATGATAAGCACATAATTTTTGTCTTAGATCAGACAGTATCTTCTGGAAAACCAACACTACATAACCAAAGTAAACATGTTCCTGCTGCCTGACCAATGCCTCCTTCCTAAATAAAGGGTATTAATATGAATGTATGCCTCGTGGAGCTAGCACAGCCTCTAATATTCTGCAAAGGCTTTCCACTATTTGTTGGAACACTATTGGTGGTGGTTCAGCCACAAGAGCATTAAAGGACAAGGAAAGCCTATTTCACTAGGGGGTGAAGAAATGTTGGGCATCCCCAGTGAAATACCTGTAGTTTTTTTTCCAGGGCCAGTGCTTCTTTTAGGAGAAAACTGCACCAGCCTATGGAAAAACTGTCTGCTGCGCCAGCATTTACTTACCATGCAATCATACGTGCTTGCTCAATCATGCCTGCACAATACAATCATATTTTTAGGTCTTATTCTACTGTGAATTTGCAAATATGAATCTGTGCTAGGGATGCCTTGGATGCGGGGAAAAAAGTTAGTGAAATGCTGGTCCAGCTATTATATGGGTCTTTCACAGGCTGCAATCAAGACTTTTTTTTCACTTTCCCTACTTAATTGGGCATTACGTGTATAGCCACAGGTCGCTCTGTAAAGGAGTGCAGAGACCTCCAATCTGCTGTTTGATTCTAGTGTGGCTCTTCCCCCCCTGCCCCTAACTTGCACATCATTTGCTGTGCCCACATTGAGGGTCTGTACTTACCAACTGCCCAAAGGATTTCCTGGTGAAAATGTTGTTAAATAAACACTATGGGGCAGATTCATCAAAGTACGAGTTCGAATTCGAAAATTGGCAAAATTCGGATTATATACGATAATTTCTGATGATCGGAAATGTCACGAAAATGCTTACGAAAAAATCGTAATAGTCATGATCATATCGTATAGTCGATCCAAAAGTCACAAAATTTTTGTATCCGAACGATCGTAAACGGTGGGAAAACCTTTCTGACTTTGATCCTTCTGTGCATGTTTTTGGAAGCCTCCCATAGGACTCAATGGCACTGTGCAGCCCCAACCTGGCTAAAAGTCACGATAACAAAGCTTTAATGAATCCGAAACTTTCGTACTCGATGTGACAAATATGATTTTGTAAAATTTTCACAAAGTACGCAAATTAACAAAAACCCGCAGAAAATACGCACAGTTCTATAAATTAGAAAAAATATAATTTTGTATTCGGAATCATTCATACTTTGATAAATGTGCCCCTAAGACTATAAATAATTTTGCTTTATTTGTTTATGTTGAAATTCAAAAAGTAAGACATTTACATTGTACCAGGTAAGACTGCGGAGACTTATTCCCTTCCTTTCCAACATTACCCCAATGTACTCAGCAGACCAAGAAGACACGGACACAGTTATGTAGGTGGAGTTCAGGCCACAGCTTTATTATAGAATACATCATCTATAGTCCTCGCCATGCATTTTAACTTTACCAAATATCTTAACGAACTTTATAGCTGTTTTATAACTGAATGCCAGCAGTGGGCATTCAAAGCCATCAAATAACACCAGAGATTAAATAACCAAGGACTATCACCCACCATTTTCTGTAACAATATATATATATATTAATACGTGGTAATACAGGCACTCACATATAATTCTGGAGCCAATGTGCCTGGGTGCAGTATAGCAGATATTGCATAGACCATAACGATAGATTCCGCACTCACAGGATTTAAATAAAAGTGGTAGTTTATTGTGACATGGAACTAACGTTTCGGTTGTGTCCACAGCCTTTGTCAAAGTTCAACATCACAATAAACTACCACTTCTATTTAAGTCCTGTGAGTGCGGAATCTATCTTTAAGGTCTATATATATAATTTTTTTTTTTACATAAAGAGTTCTTGAAATGAAACTTATTTATGTAGCTGACAGAACTTAAATGTCATAAGGCAACTGGGCCTGAACAGGGAAGGAGGGAGATGCAGCTCCGAACGCAAGGCACAAGGTGGAGGGGGTGCTGCACGGGGGATGCCAGGAAGAAGAGGAGTGAGTGAGGAGGCTGCTTTTTCCCATGGGAACCAGATTTGGTTAGTTAACCCTATATTTGCACTGAGGGAATTGAGCAGGCAGCTGGCTCCATAGTCCCTCATTAGATATTTCAGCGCTCTCTAATGTTAATATTAGTCTGATATTACAATAGAAGTTTCTCAGCAAAAATAAAATACAAAAGTTGAAGTTGCCCAGAAGATAGGTTCCCATGGATGTAAAATGGCCATACACATACTACTTTGTTTCAAGAGATTATTGGTACAGTACATGTATGGCAGCACACCAGTCGCAACTAATATCCCTTATTGGCCCATGTATGGCTGCCTTAAGGCACACACTCCTTTACAAGTTACTCATTTATTAAATAGTATTAGTGCATGTGCCAAGTTAAGGTGGAGCAGGGGATGCCTGGGTTGATAGAGGAAGACAGAGCCAGATAATAAGGGAAAAATATAGAATGGAAATGCTAAGATAACTTATATCCACAGTCTGCAACTACACAGGGCCGTTGTTTCAAGTTACATCATTGGTTACCATAGGGGTGCAACACAATAAGCATCACATCACTACAGAAATGAGGACATGTAAGTTCTATGCATATAAACTGATGACTCTGACTAGTGTACACTGGAAAAGATCATTTCTATGCATAGATCTTGCGTGCAGAACCTTAGATCTACAGATGTTGCTGGTATCCTCACTTCTGTAGTGATGTGACGCTAATTGTGTTGCACTCCTATGGTAACCGATGATGTAATTTCTGGTTGCTATTTACACAAACAAATGTAATGGTACATTTAAAGAGTTTTGTTTGGTCACTGATACAGAGAAAAGTTTAAAAAAGGGCGTGGAAAGCCCCAAAATATACAACATTTTCTGTGTGATTCTGGGTATTGGCATAACTTTCTGATCACTTACTTGTGCCTGCCTTTGCACTGATTCTGCTTGGAATGACCCAGTGCACAAAAGAAAGCACCATTTGCTATCATGTAGGCAATTGCAGTTAAGTGAGAGCAGAGTAACAGCTGCACCATGTGTACAGGATTTCACTGACCTTTTTATAAACCTGGTGCCTTGAGAGCCTAAGTTACAAATACCCCCTGATTACAGTTGCAACCAGCAGCAGTGAGCATGTGCTCACAGGCTATAAATGGGTAGCTTGAGTGGTCCAAAAATCTTCAATATCTGACAATAACCCTACAAGAATACTACACACAAACAAAATATAATCAATAGCTATAAGTCTTCATCGCTTAAAGAAGTAACGTGTTATCTTATTATATATATTGTATAAATATATTGACTTTTTTGCATAATGTTATATGTCCTTAAAGGGGACCTGTCACCCAGCCATAAAAAACTGTATAATAAAAGTCCTTGTCAAGTTAAACATTAAACCCAAATTCTTTCTTTTTACAACACATCTATACCCATTAAAAAGGCATTTAAAAATCCAAAAAATGACTTAGGCATAAAGGCGGGGGAGACAATAACTTTAGCTTTCCATTTAGCACTACCTAGATGTCACTGGACTCCTCACTTTTCCTGTCTCTCCTCATCATCTAATTGTGTAGCCATCTGGTCCTCCATTCTATCACATAAACAAGATTTTGGCATGATACAAATCTTGCTTTACTAAGGGGCACATTTACTAACCCACGTACGGGCCGAATGCGTCCGATTGCGTTTTTTTCGTAATGATCGGTAATTTTGCGATTTTTTTCGGCATCTTTACGATTTTTGCGTAAAAACGCGAGTTTTTCGGCGTCTTTACGATTTTTGCGTAAAAACGCGAGTTTTTCGTAGCCATTACGAAAGTTGCGCAAAGTCGCGATTTTTTCGTAGCGTTAAAACTTGCGCGAAACGTTGCGCCTTTTAAGTTTTAACGCTACGAAAAAGGCGCGACTTTGCGCGCAAGTGTTAACGCTACGAAAAACTCGCGTTTTTACGCAAAAATCGTAGACGCCGAAAAACTCGCGTTTTACGCAAAAATCGTAAAGACGCCGAAAAAATCGCAAAAAATACAAAAAAATCGCAAAATGTTCGTTTCCAATCGGAATTTTTCCAATTCGGATTCGAAATCGTGTCTTAGTAAATCAGCCCCTAAGAGTGTCTACAAAATGGCTGCTGTCTGCTTGCTGTGATTGAGTAATTCCAAGACTAAAGGAAACAAGATTTTACTTATATAGTGAAAGTGAAGTTTATTTTGCTCAACTAACATGAAGTTATTTCTTAGGGTGACAAGTCTCCTGAAATATAGAACTATATAAAACAATTATTCCTTCCTTTATACCCTAACACCATAAGTTATTATTTAGTGTATTTTTACAATTCTAGAGGAGACTTTTATTTAATCTACTCAGTTAACATTTATAATGGCCTCCTGAGACTGTTCATTGTTGAGGAAACATCGTCCAACCTGAAAAAAAAAGTATTTATTTAGAGAGAAAGTGCTGGTCAACTGTTTTATAAACCTAAAATACAATGATCAGATTTTCTTGATTGATTCCTGGTTTTAAGGCGGTACATGACCACTGTATATACATGAGTGTGAGGCCTTCACATAGCTCATTCTGTCCTTACATTCACCTGAACTCAGTTATAAAGAAATATGCATTCTTCTTTAGCTGGGTTCCAGAAGCACATACAGTGGATATAAAAAGTCTACACACCCCTGGTAAAAGGTCAGGTGCAGTTTATAGGTCACATTAAAGGTGGAAAAAGTTCTGAAATGATTTATCTTTGTGTCACAAGAACCTGACAAGAACCTGACATTTTATCAGGGGTGTGTAGACTTTTTATATCCACTGTATGCAGAAGCACTTGTATCAGGAAGAACATTTTTCATTGGGAACAATGGAGTAAATTATTTTTCACTTGATGTGACTTGTTGTTCATCATGGGAAAATTTCGAAGCACAAGGGCAAAGTGCAAAATCTGGATGCAAATCACCATGGTTTTAGCCACAATGCAGGCTTCCAACCCAAAGAGTCATGGGGACTTGTACCAAATAGGTAGAGCAATGGGTGGATACAGGGCATGTCAAGACCAGAGGAGGTATGCCATAATTTTATATTTATTATCTTACTGCATAATGTACTCTTACTGTAAGCAAACAGCCTCACTTTCAGTGTGATTTATGGCATTAGCATCAAACTAACTCCAAGTCCGCTGTGGCTATAGACTTAATGGGAGCATGGTCCAGGCTTCTGTTAATGCCACAGTTCCCTTGCCCCCATTCATGCAGTTGCACTCAATTCATCAAAGCAAGTTGGGTGGGTGAACTGCTGTTTGTCATAAGTCATCAATGCACAAATATTGGGAATTATTGGGCATCAGACTTTTATACCTTTTTTCTTTGTATTTAAGGACACGTGGTAGTTAAGTTAGTTATGTTTACTTTTCAAAAATATGTGGTTTTCACATGCTGCCTTACTTTTAGGGACTTTTACTATACATAAAACAAAAGCAGTGAAGTATCACCCATGAAAATCTTTATGTACTGTTTTCATTTTGGGGTCTACATGCCATGTAATTAAGCCATACTAAATTAAGTCCTATGCATATTGGACATCAAACTGACTGAAACTTATGTGCCATAAGGCCAAGGATGTCCATTCAAATGGAAAAAGTATTGGAGAGCAACACAAGCATTAGGTGCCAATGAGAGCTATAATTGGCTATTTGATAGCCCCTATGTTGACTGGAAGCCTACAGAAGGCTCTCTTTGGCAATTACACTGGGTTTTTATGCAATCAAAGCTTGCCTCCTAACCAGAAATTCAAAAATAAGCACCTTCTTTGAGGCCACTGGAAACAACATCCAAAGGGTTGGCAAGATCACGAGCCAATGGTTGGGGATCACTGCATAAGGTGGACATTTTTAGCTGATCAGAATGTTACAGAAACCACTAACTTTAGCGACAATATATATTTTTCCATTTGGATATTTTCCAAATCTGAACTTGTTAACAATACAGGCACTGGATTGCCTAAGTAAATTTACTAAAGAAAATGCAGAGATATTGAGCACAAATTGGTGACTTGGTGTAGCGAATGGTTAAACATTTAACACAAATAAAGTGGGAATATTAGGTACCACTACAAGGGTTAATAATAAGTTCTTGGTTGTGTTCCTATATTATATACTTAACAGTTAGCACATACTGTAGCATTTAATTTTGCAACAGGAACCAAGGTTGTTTTCATCCCTTGAGTTAATGCATGACAGTACTTTGCTTTAGTAGCCACTGAATGACACTGCCTAGAGTTACCCAGCTTGTTATCCACCAAAATTCCCATATCCATCTCAATTAAGGATTCCCCTGACACAATATTATTTAGAGGCACATTTACTAATCCACGAATCCGAATGGGAAAAATTGTCGCAACTTTTTCGTAGCCATTACGATTTGCTCGTATATTGTCGCAACTTTTTCATATTGAGCGCTCGTAAACGGCGGGCAAACCTTTCAGACTTTGCATGATTTTGGAAGCTTCCCATAGGACTCAATGGCACTCTGCAGCTCCAACCTGGCCCAAGGAAAGTCACAATACTGAAGCTTGAATGAATCCGAAACTTTCGTATTCAGCGCAACGGCTACGAAAAAGTCGCGACAATTCCCGCAAGTCGTAACGCTACGAAAAAGTTGCGACAATTTGCGAAAAAGTCATAACGGCTACAAAAAAGTCGCGAAAAAATCACAAAATACCGATCATTACGAAAAGAACGCATTCGAATGCTTTTCGGATGTTCGTGGATTAGTAAATGTGCCCCTTAGTGTATAATTTGCATTTATTTCTACCACAGTGCATAACCTTGCACTTATCAACACTGAACCTCATTAGCCAGTTTGCTGCCAAGTTATCCAATTTAGTCAAATTGCTCTGCAAAGTGGCAGCATCCTGCATAGATATTTGAGGCAGGCATCAAATGCCCTTCTGCCCATCTGATTTTAAATAATAATACAACATACATACAACATAGTGATAATATCTTACCTCAGATTAATTTGGGCTTGTGTGGTAGTTTGTCCTCTAGATCACCATGTTGCTGAAACCAATCATTTCCATACCCATTGCTCATCAACTTACTGATGTTAACAGTCTCTTTATTTTGGGACACTGGCCTAGCAAAAAAGACACACAACAGAATTTAATATTTACTTTTTCCCCAATAGATAAAACAGATACAATCCTAAGCTTCAGCAAAATAATTATTGTAAACGTAAACTAATTCATTTCTCCCCATCTGATCTATTGTGTTTGTGACTATAAGTATGTTTTTCCTTGAACACCTATTACAGATATTACTGTACTGCCACTGTAGTACATGGGTATTAAGGTTAACACATCCCTCCATATGCACTGGTGTAAAATGAAGAAAACATTACACAACTTTACACTAACATTAGCTTGTTAAAGTATTGCTCTGTCAGGCTGCAGTTTTGTTCCTATCATTTATTTTTAATACTTATTTTTCTACTCAGGCTCACTCCTGTTAATTTTGCATTCTCTCATTCAAACTATTGCCTGGTCACTAGGTACCCTATCAACCAGATAGTTGCTGAAATTCCAAAGCTGTAGAACAAAAAGGTAAATAGTTAAAAAAAACCAAGAAAATCAGGATACAGACTGTATATAGTCTCTGATTGATTCCGTCAATATCAATAAGTCCTGTTCTGAAAATCCATAATCTTGTTCTGGCATTCTAGCACTATGGACCACAAGGGGCTCCTACCCCCCCCCCCCCCGCCCTACCTTCCCCATTAAGGGTTTAGTGAGGTACAAATAGGAAGCTGAACTGGGAAATTAGACAGGCAGGTTCTACAGAACATAAAGTAGGGTGGCCACCTGTCTGGGTCATAATCTTCTGCCCTGGCAAAAATGCCTTCTGGCGGAAATCATCTTTTTATGATGTCAGCAGTTTGTGTGATGACGTCAGCAAACTAAATTGAGTATCTTTAACATGTTTGCTAAAACTTTACCAGGGGTTCCTGAATGAAGGCTGAATGTGCTTATTGGTGGGAATTATATTTCATAGAATTATATTTCTATGATATCCTATGCAATATACTTTTTATGAATTTGCATCTATAAATAATACTTACATAGGTGGGAAGAAGCACTTTTTCCCAAGTTTTGCCCCTTTAGCTTTTATTGTGGGAGGCACTTTGCCAAGCAATGTTCTGGATTCACCCTTAAACCTTGTTTTTATGTCTGGTAGCTTCACCTGCTATTAAAGAACAATTGAAATAAACATATTTAATTTGAACAATAAAACTGCATTTAATCAGTTTGGCTTACAAACAATCTAAACTATTTGTTCTTACAGTTGAGATATATAGAGTGCTCCCTTTGTTAGAGTGCTCCCTCAATCTAAGGGCAAGCACCCACAGAGCAACTTACTCGCCCGCAATAGATTGCTGCCTCCTGCAGGCAACTTTGCAAGACTTTGGAAACCAAAGCGATGCAAAGGGCTTTCACCGGCGACTTCTATTGTTGCTGGTGGAAACCCTTTTCGGAGCAGGTACTAGACCACAATAGCAGTGATCTATCGTGGGCGAGTAAGTCGCTCCGTGGGTGCTTGTTCTAACATTGTTTTCCTGCAGCAAACAACTCAGTCATACTGAGAAAGTAAAATTTTCGGCTTCAATGTTAAAGTTCTCTTATAGCCACATCTAAAGTCACAAGACACTTTGGGGACGATTCACAAAAGGTCGTTATCACCTAACGCATAGTTTAATGCGTTAAAAAATGATCTTTAATTAAGTAACAATTCATGAAAGTCATTTTGCATGCGTTAATATTGATATTGCATAGGCAAAAATCTCGATTATCGCAAAGCGTTATGTCCATCGCGTTGCCATAATTATCAAATAGAAACAGTCCTAACAATTATTAACAGACATATTTTAAAGGAGAAAGAAAGGTAAAAACTAAGTAAGCTTTATCAGAAAGGTCTATGTAAATACAGCCATAAGCACTCACAGAAACGCTGCACTGAGTTCTCTGTCAAAAGATTTGTTATGTCTGTTTCCCCCTGCCAGAGACACGCAGCTCTCTCCCCACTCCCCCTCCCTCAAGAATGCTAAGAACTCACTCCCCCCCCCCTTAGGAATGTGGATCTGAGCCAATCAGCAGGAAGCTGACTCATAGGGGGAGATTTACTAATCCACGAACGGTCTGAAGGCTTCTGAATGCGTTTTTTCGCAATGATCGGTATTTTTGCAACTTTTTCGTCGCCGTAGCGACTTTTTCGTATATTTTCCATAACTTTTTCGTTGCCGTCGCGAAAAAAACGGATTGGTTTTTCCGCCGTTTACTATCGTTTAATACGAAAAAATCCCAACGGCGACGAAATAGTCGTACAAAATACGATAAAGTCGTGACGGTGGAGAAAAATTTGCAACAAATACGAAAAATCGCGTCAGCAAAGAAAAAGTCGCAATACGATTTTTTCCCTTTCGGCATTTGGATTCGTGGATTAGTAAATATGCCCCATAGTCTTACACACTGAGCATGTATACTGGTCTCGGTGCAGGAATGAGGCATTATGGGAACTTTCTTTACACAGCTCAGCGTTTTTTCTTCCTGTTTGGCTTCTGATCATCTGAACAGGTGAAATATGGGGAGACTTAAGAGCACTATTGAGACAACTGAAGGTATGCCTGCAGATTGAGATTAACTCTTTATTAGCCTTTCCTTCTCCTTTAAGCGTTAAAAGCATAAAATGTGGCGATAATTACTGTGAAACTTAACACCTCCTAGGAGTGGGCGTTACTAAACAACATTACAGTTTGTGATCGTCTGTGGTGACAAAATGGAATTTGCAGTCAGATTTTTTTTTTTTTAATCTGAAGAAGAGAATCAAGTATGTGATCACCCTAAAATGATGCGTACTCGAGTTTTCAGGGAAATGGTAATTTTCAGAGCGGTAGTTTTCACAAAGTAACGGTTACCTGGGTAACAGTGCGTGATAAAATTGCATGCTATAAAATAACGCATAAACATATTGCATATCGATTAAAATATGGCTAAAAAATATCGTACATGGTTTACTGAAAAATAACGAAAATAAAAACTCTTCTAAATTCAGACAAGTGTCCTTTTTGTGAATCGTTAATTCTAAAAATATAAGAAGTGATAATATTTTTTACAGATGCTAAAAATAACACCCGCTTTTTCTGCCTTTTGTGAATCAGCCACTTTGTATCTAATCTGTACCTTTTTATCTTCCTGATTTTCTTTAATGACTCCCTCAGAATCCCTCTGCCAAACAGATTTCTGATCAAAATCAAAAGGGCCCCTTTTTCCTTCGTATTTTTGTTCATGTTGACTTGTATTCAATTCTTCATGAACCATATAATCTGGAATATTTCTTAAAGGAGGTCTAAAAAAAAAAAAGCGAGAAAAATCATGTGAAAAGGTATTATTCATATTCTTTCATGCAGTTGCTTTTATTTCAGAGATTTAAAATACAAAGTTTACACAGAATCAAAAAAGTTAATTCAGTAGTGATGCACTCAATCGTCCAAAAAACTTATATAGAACCAAATCCCAACACTAGTTTGCATTTAAAAATTTTAGAAAAAAAACATTTTCCATTGTCTGTCATTTTCAGCTGTCCGGAACCTTAAATTCACTTCAGTTCAGATTTGAGGGCATGTGCAGTGCAGGTGCACTCGGCCACAGTCAGTTGCGGAAAAAATCTCATTTATTAAAGGTACTTGCATCAACATGCTTTACTTGCACTTGTTCGCCCCCTGGCATCAGCAATTATGTTGGAATCATGGAAAGAAAACACTGCACTGTTGGTAAAAAACATGGCGATTGGGTTTAAAAGTGAACTTAGCTCACTGCACTTGCGGACATAAATTACTTTGGTCTGGCTAAAAAATAAGGATATAGCCACAGCTGAATACTGCAAAATGTGCTAGAATTATGCCAAACCAAATTCAGGATTTAGGGCGTACATAAAGAATAAAAATATAGTACTGTAATCCCTAAGAACTCATCACAATGCAGCTTATTAAGTGCACTGGTGGTTGCAAATTTAGGGGACCTGCATTGAAAGATACAGAATTGGTATTTATTCTCAGATATGTGCCTAATTTTAGTAAAAAAAAAAATAGCTTCTCTCTTTCTCACTCTCTCAGTAACCCAATATTTGTATAAATGCCAACACCTTTTCTTTGTCCTTCTATGTGCCAATGCTCTTCACACCTAAGGTGTTTCCCTTTCTATATTCCTTAATATTTCTCACTGTCAAAGAGCCATTATACCAAAATACGAATACGTGAATATATAGGTGTTTATAGATTTCTTTATTTAACTTCCAAACAAGAGAAAAAAGATTAAAGGAAAATCTTGGAAATCTTTCAATACCTGCCACTCTGGTTGTGCAGAGGTTAATAGTAAGGCTGCGACATCCCCTTAATCACTTACATTTCCTTCTCCTCCTGTAACCCACTCGGCCCCCTCCCTCAGGAATTTGCTTTGGCTGTTGGCTTGTGGGCATGCTCAGTTGTTCTAAGCTCAGATTACTAAACACGCCCCCAGTCTAGCAGCAAGTGATGAGATGGCATTGCTGGTTCTCATAGAAACTCAGCTCTAGCTCTTTGCTTCAGTTTTTTTCTCCTGGGCTCAGCTTTACCATTACAGTGCTCAAACAAAGCAGAACATTTATCAGAGACAGTTGTGCCTGTGTGAGCCTGTATTCTTGATGAAATGTATGCTGAATAAGGGTCTGTGTGTGTATGCTGTTTGCAGATTTAAATGTAACTGATTCTGTATCAGAGGAAAAATGGCCACTGGGTGAAAGCTGCTATTTGCTTTAGGAACATGTGATGGTGCTGGAAAGCGGAGGGGATATATGCAGTAGAAATGATGCCATTTGGGTGGGGGAGATGTGCCCAACTGATATACATTGTAGGCAAATGTTGGCTTTGCATGTCCTTTAAATAAATAGAGAAAAAAACATAAATCAAAGGAAAAACAAAGCACTGTTGTAATGTCCTAGACATTATCTTTAGTACAGGTATGGGATCCCTTATCCGGAAACCCGTTATCCAGAAAGTTCCAAATTACAGAAAGGCCATTTCCCATAGACTCCATTATAAGCAAATAATTCTAATTTTTAAAAATGATTTCCTTTTTCTCTGTATTAATAAAAGAGCACCTTGTACTTGATCCCAAACTAAGATATAATTAATCCTTATTGGAGGCAAAACAAGCGTATTGGGTTTATTCAGTATTTAAATCATTTTTAGCAGACTTAAATTGTGGAGGTCCAAATTACGGAAAGATCCCTTATCCAGAAAACCCCAGGTCCCGAGCATTCTGGATAATAGGTCCCATACCTGTATATATTAGTAAATAATAAGAGTGACTACCTGCAGATAAGCCTTTCTCGTGGAGAATGTACTTACCACACTCACACAACACAATATAGATAAATTAAACAAATCAATATCTGAGGAAGAAGTCAAAGCTGTTATCAGGTCCCGCCCAACCTCAAAAGCTCTTGGCCCAGTTGGATACACATACGCATACTATAAAAAGTTTTCTCTTCTTTTGATCTCACACTTTAACTCCTTAATGACTGATATTATAATCCCACACAAAGCTACAGACCAATCTCCCTCCTAAATTCAGGTCTTAAAATATTCACTAAACTACTAACCAATAGACTAGGACCACTTATGCCCCACTTTATTAATCTCAACCAAGTAGGCTGCCAATATCGGTCTAAGGGACCGATATTGGCAGCTAGAATTGGCCCGTGTATGGGCACCTTTAGGGAGAATCCAAATAGGTGGTAAACCACAAAAGAGACAACAATCGTAGATAACTGAGAAAAAAAAAACAAGAGTGAGCACTACAAGTTGATATAACATGCAAAACTTACTCTTTGTATTCAGCTGGGGAATTTTCACTCACATGTGTATACCATTCTGGAAGGGCATTGTATACTGAAGATGACTTCTTTGTACTTTCCACTTGTTTCAACAAGTCTGAAAAACAAATTTGAATCATCCTACTGTATTTCTGTACAAAGTGTAAAACGTTAATGAAATATAAATTACATATCTGGATATTATAAGAAAACATATACATAATATTATAATAAAAGACTATTAAAGCAGATCTAGTAACCACTAGCATGCAGTAAGGTGTTACTTTGGAGCAGAGTGATTGCTATGAGGTTCTAGACTTCAACTATTGCTACACTCCTCGAAAAGAGTTGTTTTAAAGGAGAAGGAAAGGTAAAAACTAAGTAAGCTTTATCAGAAAGGTCTATGTAAATACAGCCATAAGCACTCACAGAAACGCTGCACTGAGTTCTCAATTAAAACAAACACATGATTTTCTTTTGTGTAAACGTGTTTTTCGGTATCAGACTTCTTTTGCCGAAATTGCTTGCGCAGCGTGTGCCATCCCACCGGCGACTTACATTTTCACCGGTGGGATGGAAGTTCGGGGAGATTAGTCGCCCGTGACAAGGGAGATTTGTCGCGGGCGACTAATCTCCCCGTGTGCCAGAGCCCTTAGGGTGACAGGTCCCCTTTAATAGACTAGAGGGGCACCTCTCCCCCTCCTTTCCACCCTTCTTCTTCCCTCTCTGCTTTCCCCAACATATAATTGATCATATGCCTATTACATGATATTGATGTCTGCATTGTTTTATTCCTTCTCATTTCTGATTTGCATTTGAAAATCAATAAAAAATATAATAAAAAAAATACTTACACTATACTAAACATTATAAATGCTTCCTTTAAAATTTTGAAATCTTGTATACAATGTTCACAAGCTGGGCAGGTTCAGTCAGCAATAAAACATTTTTTAAACAGGGATTTCAAGAACACCTTTCTGATAAAGAAATATTGTTATATGAAGTCTGGCTCAATATACAATTGCCTGCATAAAGTCTAATCTCAATAAATCTCTGGTGACTTACAATTGAGTTTAAATACTCTCAGTGAAAAAGTGATATATATTACAAGACAAGTCTGATTTATAACCACAGATTTATGTTAATTTCTTTTTTACTTTGACTTTACTTGCAGAACAAAGAGTGACAAACAACTTTCTGTTTTGGCTTCTTACTTTTTGAATATGTATTATGCTTATAATGCTTATACAGGTATCTGTTATCCAGAATTCTAATATCCAGAGAGCTCTGAAATAGGTCACGGCCATTTCCAATAGTGTTGTCTTTAAACAAAATCATTAATGTTCCAGTAATTTGCTTTTTGTCAGTGATATGATAGTACCTTCTATATAATGTTAACTAAAGAAGTATACATTTATGTTGCATAGCAGGAAGACCCTTTGTCTGTAAAAGCCCTGGTCCAAACATTTTTAGATAACTAATCTCATACCAGTTCTGGATCTATTATGCCAAATGCTTTGGACATGGGGTTTTCTGGATTAGAGTATTTTGGTAATTTGGATCTCAATATCTTCTAAAAAAACATTTAAACAACAAAGAAAACCCAATAGGATTGTTTTGCAACCAATACAGATTCATGCGGCATAGTTAAGATCAAGTACAAGGTACTGTTTTACTATTACAGGGAAAAGGATTTAAATAAAAAATAGAATTATTTGCTTAAAATTAACTCTATGGGACACGTCCTTCCGTAATTTAGAGATTTCTGGATAAGGGATCCCATACCTGTATTTAAATTAGCAGTGTAGCAAGTATTATTTGAACAATAACGCATAAATTTTTGACTTCATAGTTATACATACAATGAAACCCTTCACAAAATTCACAAATTTCCCATGCATATTAGATATAAAAAATAATTTTAAAACATGTAGGGAACCACATAAAAATAAAACTTTAGACATAGCCCAGAACATGCACGTTGCCTGGTATAATAATATATAATAAAATATAATAAATAATAACCAATACCTTGTCCATCTTGTAAAGATGTCAGTGTACTGTATTTCTTGTGTCAGTTGTGTACACTGTATAAGAACTGCTACAGTACTATAGGATAACTATCTCATGTTTACTGCCATCTTAGAAATGTGCTCATCTTATTTTAAAGCAAACCATGTTTCTTGTTCTATTTTTTACCTGGTCGACCTCCTTGCTTGGCCAGTTTGACATAATCTGAGTCTGTATCCTTAATCCACTTTTTGCGACTTTGATTAAAAGACTCATTATGAGGTTCTGCAAGATCACTCAAACCTGGAATTTGAGATGTGGGAGGAAGGACAGCAGCACTGACTGACATATCTTCTTGCTTCAGTGGTGCATGGTAAAACCATTCTACAAGTTGAAAGCATAGAAATGGAAAGTTTATATCAATTACAGACTTCGTAAAATGAAACTGATAGTGCAAATATTTTTCCTTTATTTATTCTTTATGTTTAATATTGAAATTCTTTAAAAAAAAAAAATACCAGAGTCTAAAAGGAGCAGAGATCACTCTGCAGTGATTGGCATAAGTGGCAATGGTACATTATACATGCACTTCAGGTTGCCTACCATTCAACGACAACTTCGCAATTCTGAGCTGGAAAATTTAACATAAAAAGATTTATGTGGGCTAAACTCTGTTAAGCTGTAATGGTTTTACACTAATTGGTTTCCATCTCATTATAAATGGTACAGACAACTAAACAAAGTGTCTCTCAGGAATTCTCTGTTTTGTTTGTCAGAAAGAACAGCATGACAATAGGACTTGCTTGCTGTATGGAAAAAAAATATTTGTACTGTGCACAAAACGTGTTTTTAGAAATGACTGCCAGAATATAACATCCATTTCCGAGTTCTGAGAAAAAATTATAGAAATGCTTTTGCAAGGAAAAGCAGTGACCATTTTGTTTGAAGACAGGAATTATTTTTCTCTGAAAAATGAAGCTATTAGCTTTTACCAGCCTTTTTAAAACATAAATCTGTGAATGGATGCTGTGGATTACTTTACAAGGGTAACTATGTCCAGTGTTACTAAAACAGAGCACATAGTTGGATATCAGGGCAGTCTGTGACTTGGTTGCAAAGAAGCCTTGTACAGTGTAATGCAGTAAGAACAGAGCTGCCCTGCATTTTGGACCGATGAAGTTCCATCAGCTGGGTATCACTCTAGTAAGTTTTAGGTGGTTCAACAATTATGAAGTGTAATATGTAGTCTGTGAGGCGGCATGCTGGAATTTCAGTACTAGCCAGATAATCACACACTATTTATATTGTATCAGATTTTTTTTCTTTTTTTAAGAATTTGAATAACAATCATTTCTATTATATTAGCCTATTTTATTAGGATAATCTTAGATTTGGTGAATTCCTTATGTAGTAATTCCCTGCCAGAATGCTTGGGACCTGGGGTTTTCCGGATAAGGGATCTTTCCATAAAACCTTAAGTCTTCTAATAAATGATTTAAACATTCATTAAACCCAATAAGATTATTTTGCCTCCATTAAGGATTAATTATATCTTAGTTAGGATTAAGTACTGTTTTATTATTACAGAGAAAGGAAATCATTTTAAAAAAATAAAATTATTTTCTTATAATGGAGTCTATGGGAGATGGCCTTCCTGTAATTCAAAACTTTCTGGATAATGGGTTTCCGGATAATGGAAACCTGAACCATCACTTTCCATAAAAAAAATAATGTAAAATATGCAACGTACCACAAGTAGCATATCGGGTTGGAGCACCTGAGGTGTCTTTTATCAATTGTTTCATGCTGGGTATTGCTTGGAAAGGTAAAAAAAAGTGATAAATGTAAATTTAATGATGCAGAAAAACATATTAAAAACATAATAAAAGCGCAGCTGTGTTTTTATGTATTTAAAATAACCTGTAACTGAGTTAACACAGTTATAAAGTCTATGCTTGCTCTGTTTTTTTACACCAAAAATTGTTGCCTTAGCAAGGTTTCAAGCATGCTAGTATCAGCCAGGGGCAAAACACGTTAGCCTACCAACAATAGCCAAATCAAATATATAGACATATAGAGGCAGAACACATTAGCTCACCAGGAACACACAAATTAATTGAATATGCAATTAGTCTTCATATTTCTTAATTTTCAAACAATATTTAAATGTTTTTGCTCAGCAGCTCTCCAGTTTGGAATTTCAGCAGCTATTTATACATCTACGGTTGTGTAAAAAAGTAAGTACACCCCATGATAGGGTTGCCACCTGTCCGGTTTTGACCCAGACAGCACGGTTTTCAGCAGGTCTGTCTGGGTCAAAACCACCTGCCCGTTTTTCCAAATTAGGAAAACAGGGCAGGACTGACTGAGATTGACATGGTGATCGGCCAATGGGCGAGTCATAGCAATGCCCCCATGGCATCACATCCCATCCCGTTCCCGGCGACAAATGCCAGCAGAGGTGGCAACACTTCCCCGTGATAATGTTTTACTTTTCTAAAATACAGAAATATTATCTTCATTTCAGCAAAAAATAGATGAAACTGATATAATACTGCAGTTGCTAGGGTCCAAATGGATGCAACCTGAGTGTGCATTGACACTATGTAGAAAAGAGCTTACAGATTTGTGGCTGAATTTTGCACTCTACACATAAATAATCCCTGCAGTGTTTTCCCCATAATACTATTGTCATTGCCTTGTTAAATGACAAGCATGTTGCAAGCACACAATTATTTAGGGCATTTGTGTGCACAGATATCACTTTTGGCACCTAACTTTCTTAATGGCATTATCAATAAATGTACTTGATACATGTCAAGCTGCATGTGTAAATGCAACCTGCTAAGGAAACTGGATTTACCTGCAGCTCAAGATCAATTTAAAAAGGGGAATTAAACCCTTAAAACAAATATGGCTAAAAATATTTTATATACTGAGCTTCATGTACCAGCCTAAAAGTTCAGCATCTCCATAAACAGTAATGATCCAGACTCCCCATCTTGGATAGGAATGTCAGTGACATGCACATTCTTAGGGGCCCATTTATCAAAGACCAAATTTCGCACATTTAAAAGTACGATTGAGAAAATTCAGATTAAATCCGATAATTTTTGAGGTACGTTAAAAGCATTAAAATTTTGCATCGTGGTCGAACAAAAATATCATGGTATGATCCGAAAGTTCTGAAATTTTCGTATCCGAACGATCATAAACGGTGCGAAAAACTTTCTGACTTTGATCCTTCAGTGCATGATTTTGGAAGCCTCCCATAGGACTCTGTAGCTCCAACCCGGTCAAAGGAAAGTCACCATACTGAAGCTTGAATGAATTCCGAAACATTCATACACATTGCGACAATTGCGATTTTGTCGCACAAATTGTTGCAAAGTACTAAAAAGTTACGGAAATTAACGAAAAAAATCGCAGAAAATACGCACAGTTCTAAAACTTAGAAAAAATACAAATTTTTCCCATTCTAACCCAATCATACTTTGATAAATGTGCCCCTTAGTGTTCTCTGGGAGCTAGGAGGCAAGGAAATTAGCAGGGAGATACAACCGACCAAAACAGCCTGGGATCAACACTGTTACTAACCAGCCTTGCACTGTGACATTTATATTCTATATGTACGAAATATTGTGAGTTGGCCCCTAAGCTCAGGTAACTAACAGCAGTAAGGAGAATGTGTTGTGACTGAGCAGAAAAAAATATATTTAATAATCTACTAGAAGTCTTGTTCATGGTTGGTGTTTTAATTTCCTTTGCTACTATGTGCTTCAATTGCTACCCAGGCAACTGTCATTTTTCAGTGCTGCTTTCACCAATTACTTTTATTCTATCTGTCATCCTTGAGGTATGGTTATATAATGTTATCAAGTAGTTTTTGTTTTGATTTTTCATTCTAACTTTTACATTATAGTTATGTACAATACTTCTATCTGTATAGTGTCAATAGTCTGCCCCCATTTGTTGTATTCATTTATTGTTCTGCTGTATAGTGCTGTGTACATAAGTAGCACCATTTAAATAAAAAAAATATACATACATACTTAAAATGGCAACCTTAATTTATTAAAAATGTTAAAATCAAAGAAGTGAGGACAGAACACTCAAGTACTCTATCAATAACATTAATGCAACCATAAAATGTTCCCTGTATCACCACGTTTGTGATCCATCTTTCAGTCAGTTCCAAGTACAAATAATATATATGAGGTTTTAATTAAATAAGTATGCTTCTGTGTGGTACTGTATTACATTCTTTAGAAAAAAACGTATTGCATTTTATCCATTGCAACCTCAAGGTCTAGGTTTCTCCTCCGCTTCTTTTTGAAGGCAATAAATTTACACGACAGGATCGATACAATTCTGACACATACTCACAGCGGTAGATTTATCAAAGGTGGAATCAGGGTTGCTAATTTCCTGAATTTAAGGCATCTTTGCAGTTTAAATTTTATAATTTCCTGACATTTTCCTTGTAGTTTAAAATGTTTCACATTTGTTAATGTTTTTCTAACATCCTGGAATTTTTTAACACATTAGTATAATTTATCAAAGCACTTACAACTTCCCACACTCATTTTGCAGCTGAATAAAATTGTGTTTGCACAGATGGTTATTTTTTTGTTGCCACTCAAACAAAAAATGATAATTCATCTTCCCCACAAAATTGTTATTTGAAATGTATTCCAATATCTCTTCACTTATATGCCCTACAAATGTTTTTGTCCCACAGATAGTTGCCACTCTAACATACAGCTACTTGGCTAAAAACAGGATCTCTTTTTAAATAATGACAGCACATTAGCATAATTCACTTGTCTTTTGGTACCATGTAAGGCATCTAAGAAGCATGAAAGATAAAGTAAATTGGTCTAGCAATCACATAGCTAAGCTTCTCCAGTACTCAGGGTTTAGCTAGTAAGCACAGGGTTAAAGGATCTGACTTCTTGATCCCTAGCACTGATGCCCCTACTGATGTACTGCTTTGATGGCTGCCCTAATCTCAGGATTTTATTGTTAATCCACTAACATCGATAACATGATGTGGTGCAACACATCCTGCTGCTAAGCCTGTCTGGAAGTCACAATGCACATAATATACAGTGTACCAGATTCCATTCGCTATAGTATTATTTACACATCATACTAGACCGAAATATTTACACTACAACCAAAGTATTGTGTTCTCTATCTTACCAAGTACTATCCTGCAGGACTGTTCCTGTACTGGAACATTATTATCCAAAAATAAAAACTTCTATTACAGCATTAAATTACAGCTACATACCTTGTGTTTTTTCAACCGGCAGCAGTAGGCAACTCCCTTTACCTCCAAGAAAGCATTAAAAACTGAAACAAGTCACAGAAACAACTACCACATCACCATAACAACCAAGCGCTACAATGTTGCGCATGCTCCATAAAACAATATCACTGCTCACCCTATGGTAAGTTAGCTTTAGGCAATAGATACAAACTTTAGCAATGGTGCACTAAAGGATACATTTTTATTTCTTTACAAATATGTAACAGACACTTGCAAAATCTATTGCAGTTAGCCATTAGAACGTTCCATCTTACAACTCGCGATAAAATCACATCAGCGGGTAGAGTTAGAGCAAAGGGGTGGGGCTAAATGACGTGTTTGGGCGGGCAGTGAGCGGAAACTTCCTGTTGTGGGAAACTGGAAATGTGGCGATGGGGTGCTGCGTGTAGTTCCTCTTGCGACTATGAGATTGAAGATAGGACAATGTATGCCTAGATTTCTTTAGAAAACCCGCCGCCAGTTACTGTCCGCCATGAGGTTCCGTTCTAAAATAGTGGACGTCAGCTGTCTGAACCACTTTACTCGTGTGTATACCTTTTTCGTAGTAGTGTAATTTGCCTTACAGCTCTAGGTTTCTGTAACATGCTGTGAAATACGTTTGATTTTAAACAGATGCTTAAAGTGATGAATAGCTTTCCTGTAAAGTGTGTTTTCGGACATTTTTGTGGGTGCAGGTCATTTTTAGAGGACCAGAATCTTGTTAGAGTGCTTTTTATTCGTTTAGGGCAGAGATCCCCAGCCTTTTATACCCTTGAGTTGCTTTCCAATGGTAAAAGTTTTGGAGAGCAACACAAGCATGAAAAAAGTTCCTGGAGGTGCCAATCAGAGCTATAATTGGCTATTTGATATCCACTATGTTGACTGGCGGCCTACAGAAGGCTCTGTTTGGCAATTACACTGGGTTTTAATGCAACAAAAGCTTGTCTCCTAACTATAAGTTCATAAATAATCACCTGCTTTGATGCCACTGGGAGCAACATCCTAAAGGGTTGGCAAGCAACATGTTGCTCATGGGCCACTGCTTGGGGATCACTGCTTAAGGGTGAAGACACACAGAGCTTCTAGTAGCAGCTACTTGTCGTGGCTACTAAGGGCTCTGGCACACGGGGAGATTAGTCGCCCGCGACAAAACTCCCTGTTCGCGGGCGACTAATCTCCCCGAGTTGCCATCACCTGCCATCCCACCGGCGAAAATGTAAGTCGCCGGTGGGATGGCACATTCGGCGGCACGATTTCGGCAAATTGCCAAAGTTGCCTCGCGAGGCTTTATCGCCGATTTCCTGAAATCGCGCCGTTGCGTGTGCCATCCCACCGGCGACTTACATTTTTGCTGTGATGTCCCGAAGTTTCCTCTCAAGACAACTTCAGGCATCTTTGGGACATCGCAGCGATGCGTATGCCATCCCACCAGCGTTTTACATTCTAGCTGGTGGGACAACTAATCTCCCCGTCTGCCACTGCCCTTAGGGTGAAGACGCATGTAGCTACTTTTAGCAGCTACTTATCACAGGTACAAAAATGTAGACAATGCTGATAATTTACTGATAATTATCTTTACGTGTGTTAGCAGAGGCAATTCTCAGTATTGTCTATGGCAGGGTATTTCCTGGCATTTAGTAGCCGTGACAAATAGCTGCTGCAAAGAGCTTAGTGTGTCTTTGCCCTTAACTCTACAGTTACAATATACCCGTTGTTCAGCATGAGTTCTATAAATAGAGTTTGTACTAAACATTTTACTTATTGCTTTATTCATAAGATTTTATTCTAAGATTTTTATTTAGCTTTTCCATGTTTGGTTCTTGAAAGGTCACCAGTATACAGTCCTTTCCCTTTAGCTTTTGTTGTGACTGCATTATTATCAGGAGTCTTATGATCTAGTTATTTGCGCAATGGTATTATTATTTTTCTGTACTTCATGTGGCAGTGGGCACTATAAGGTTAACCTGCCTGAAATGTGGAGGATAGGAAATTAGGTAACTAATAAATTGAGAGGTTCACCTCCATTCTATTTCCTGTCCTCAATGAAGACATTTTGTGGTTACCCAGTAGTTCACCAGGAGATGCCAAGTTCTCCTGAAGCTCCTGAACGTGTCTTTTACGAGAATCTCGGTGGAAATAATGGCCATCCATTGCCCATAACTGCTGTAAGACACAAAGCTGCTAGGTACATGTACAATAAGACATTTGCAGTGCTTAGGAGACAGACGTGTTGATAAGATATGCGTTGAGGACACAATCTCCAAAATAAATGGATTCTGAGGAATGCTTTCAGACCTTTTCCACTGCTTCCGTCCAGTGAAGCCTTGTATACCAGTAAAAGATAGTTTGGAAATAAACAGTATTGCTAAAGTGAAAGTGTTTTATTATAACACTACTGTACATGTTTCGAGCTGTGCGTTTTTTAAGTGTATAACACTTTTTTTTTTGTTTAGTGTCTTATGTTTCCTTGCTGCCAGTTTTTACTCAGACACCGTGTGGCTATTGAGCCCTGAGCCTGCTGTTTATAAACCTTCCAACCATAATCTTTGGTTTCTACCCTATGAAGGAGATTTATTTGTCTCTAAGCTTGAAAATATAATTTCTAAAGCGCCTGCGGGAGAGTCTGTCTTTTTACCACAAGACGAGAGAAAGGAGACCATCAAAAGTAGAACCTCTTTTAAGAAGGCCAGATCTTATTGGCCAGGCAAACCTTTTCAGGAACAATCTTCCTGAAAGATGGAGTCTCATTCCTTTAAGGTTAGAAAGGAGGCCACGCCTGACAGAAACAAATCTTTCTAAAGGTTTACGAGCCCTTCAGTTGCCAGTGGGGGCAAGGCTTAAAAAATTCAAGACTATCTGGGCTCAGACTATGTGGTTAACCTATTGAAGATTTCAGTTCTTTCTCACTTCAGGGACAAGGCTTGTTTGGCCTTAAAAAATATTTTAATGCAGCTTCTGGACAAGAAAAATTTCCAAAACCACTGTTGTAGTGTAAATCAAGAGAAATGTTGCCTGATACCAATTCAGTCACTCAATTTTCTGGAAGACACTCAAGACAAAAACAGGTTTGCAGTTTTTGTTCCTCCGGAAAGGATTCTGCATGTCCTGGTTCATGTTCAGAGGTTATACAGATTTTCAGTCACTTTGGCTTATTTTTGCAAGGTAGTTCTGGACAAGTTAACAGCTACTCTAAATGCAGTCATGTAAGAAATGGCTTAACTCAGGCTCTTCAGTCAGGGCCCCCAAAGGATATACTGAGTTAAGTGTAAAAAGGTGTTGGGCACCATGTCGGATGCTAAAGGACTTCAGGAACAGGCAGGAAACTGGAAGCCACATCCAGGGTGGTATGCAGCGCTAAGGAGAACAAGAAAGAATTGAAGGCTGCAGATTTTTAGCTTACTGCTTGCAAACTTTCCGTGTTTAGTGACTAGATTCATGAAGGTGCAGGCACATAGACACACAAGGTGCTACTACTCTATTTTTCTCTCTGCATTCTAAGAATGTGTACCAACAGGAACAGGAGCAATAAGGATCTGATAAGCAACATGTTCTTCTTTGCTCTGTGAGTAGATTTTAAAGATGCAGAATTTTTAGTTGCTAAAATGGTACTTCACCATCGAAGCCTATCATTTCTTATAATTTTCCACAGAAGGGAAGACTGAAGGAACACTCAGTGTGAGTGCACCATTGCTGTGACTGTGCATTTCAAATCCTGGGACAAGTTTCTGGATTTGGACAGGATTTGAGTCCAGCGAGATTAAAGAAAAAAAATTCTGCTCTGTCTGCAATAATGGGCTGAATATTAAATCCAGAGTCCCTCCTTGCCATCAAAATTTAGTGTTCCTCGAACCCTTCGATCAATATCTTTCTACGTTTCTTGGAAAGTTGCCTTTTTCTTGGCTATCACTTCGGGACACAGTTGGAGAAATTCGGGTCAAGATCAAGAAGTAATATATGATTGTCTCAAAATAAGTTGGTGTTTACATTACCTTTAAGATTTCCGTCCTAATGTGGTCTCAGAGTCTCATGTTTATCAAATCATTTTGCCTCCTTTCTTTCCATCTGGCAGGGAGAGAAGATGGCATACTCTCAATGTAGTATGCAGTATTTAAAGATTTACTTGGAATGAACCAAGGCATTAAAGCGGACCTGTCACCTTAAGAAATTATTTCAAATTGTTTTCTATTGTGTTTGGCAAGCAAAATAAACTTTACTTACACTATATAAATTATTTTAATCTTAGTTTCTTCAGCCTTGGAATCCACAATTGCAGCAAGCAGGCAGGGGCCAATTTGTGGACACTGTTATCAAAGCAGGCATTGCATCCTGCCGAAATCTTGTTTCTGTGCCAGTATGGGGGGACCTGATGCCCAGGCCTATGCACTGGTTACACAATTAGATGGTGAGGAGGGAGGGGCAATGTGGGAGAGCAGCAAAATCTAAGAAGTTCTGAATTGAAAGTGAAAGTAACTGTCTGCCCCACCTCTATGCTTAAGGCATAGAGGCGGGGCAGGCATTATATGATTGACAGCTGGGATTTTAAAATGCTTTTATAATAGGTATGGATGTGGTAATAAAAAAAATATTTTGGGTTTCATGTTTAATTTGAAAAGGACTTTTATTATACAGCTTTTTATGTCTGGGTGACAGGTCCACTTTAAGACTGATAATCTGTTCATTGTTTTTTCGGGAAGTATGCAGTCTTGGCTTGGATTAAGCTGTGTATTTCTGAAGCGCCCGGGTTTTCCTCCACAGGGATTTGTTCATCTTGAACAGATTCTAGGATGGAGGTGAGGTGGAAGCTCTAAATATATTAGCTCATTCCTGTCCTTCACATGTCAGGCAGGTTAACCCTATAGTGCCATGCTTCAGTCCAGGAAAAGATAATCTGGGTAAGCAAACTGAATATGTGGTATTTGGTCCTTTGCTATTTCTTTGTGAAAAAAGAACCATTGCTGTTGGTCTATAATGCCCTCAAATGAATTTGTGTTATTAAAAATCCACACATAAGCATCTTTTATTCAGACATATGGATACCTTTAGGGGTCATTTATGAAGAGCAGAAAAGTGCAAGAACACTAAGGAGCAATAGAGCTTTATCATTTAGTGCTCATTTAGACAGCATTCCTTCTCACTTTTCACCAGATAAAAAATCTGGCATGAGGGAAGGACAGGCCCCCATTACAGCTTTTTCCTTTGCTGGCCCCTAACTTGTGCCTATGAATGACATGTTTACATGTCTTCCCCAATCCTGCCCCTCAGGTCTTTGTACTCCAAAGCATTTTTGTTTGGTTGCATACCTCTTCACTTTTTTCTAGCTTATCAAGAGCTAAAAAACGTAGTATAACTGGGGGTACCCAGTGGAGGAAATTTCTATCATGTTGCTTTTTTATGGAGTCCGAAAACATTTTGTTTTTGTTCACTAATAATGAAGATGAATTCATATAAACTTGAGTGTTGAAATAGCTGTAAATAACTTCTTTTCCCATGACGGCCTGTCCTGTCAGTGCAGACATCAGGGCCTCCACCTTCCCCTAGTATCCACAGTGCTCTTCTCCCACCGGCAGTATATTTTGTCCTGCCACAGGAGGTGGGGCTCTGGGAATTATCCCTACGTGTCCAGGCAATGCGCAAGTCCATTCCCTAGGTACCTGGGCTGGGCTCCCCCTCCTTACCAATCTCGCCTGCCAAATAACTTATTGTGTTTTTTTTGTTTAGGTCCTGTGAATGTGGATATAATTTATATCGGGAGTGATGTGGCCCCTTCTGAAGTTTTATAAGGATATTAGAATTTTCAGAGTTTCAAAAATCAATCCATATTAAAAATGGCACCTATCTAATGTTAACCACCTTGGTCCCTCCTAGTTGGCTTTTAGCTGTGTCAGACATTGGACACCCCATCAACTGTGGCTTAAAGCGGACCTGTCACCCTAAGAAATAATTCCAGGTTGTTTTCAATTGTGTTTGTCAAGCAAAATAAACTTCACTTATACCATATAAATTAGTTTAATCTTCAGCCTTGGAATTCACAGTTGCAGTAAGCAGGCAGGTATCATTTTGTGGACACTGTTATTAAGGCAAGCTTTGCATCCTGCCAAAATCTTATTTCTGTGTCAGTATGGGGGGACCTGATGCCATGTCTATGCACTGGTTACAAAATTAGATTGTGAGGAGGGGGGGGAATGTGAGGAGTGCAGCAACATGTAAGAAGTTCTGAATTCAAAGTGAAAGTAACTGCCAGCCCCACCTCTATGCCTAAAGGTGGCCATACACGTGGCGATCTGACGATGTTTCGTACGACCATCGGTCGCACGAAATATCGTAAGATCCGCCACACACTATTCAGGGCTGAATCGGCAGGTAAGGAGGTAGAAACAATAGGATTTCTACCTCCTTCTGCCGATTCAGATCTGAAGGGAGAATTTTGGTCAGGCGCCTTCTATGGCGCCCGATCAAAATTTTCCAACTGGTCCGATCGGCGAGTCGTCCGATATCAGCAGGTTCCTGCGATATCGGTCGACTCGCCGACATACTATACACGCACCGATTATCGTACAAACGAGGTTTCGTACGACAATATCGGTGCGTGTATGGCCACCTTTAGGCATAGAGGCTGGGCAGGCAATATATGATTGACAATTGGAATTTTTAAGTGCTTTTATAATGGGTTTGGATGTGTTAATAAAAAAATGAGTTTGGGGCACATATTATATAATATAATAATTTGCAATGGGCTTTTTTTTTTTTATACAGCTTTTTATGCCTGGGTGACAGGTCCTCTTTAAGGCACGGCTTACATCAGTGTTCCAACCTATTGGGTAATTGTTAGTTCAACATCATTGGTACAGCAGTCTTTTTTTCTGGTTTTGGACTCTCGCCATGCCTTCTTTCCATGACTGCTGTAATAGTCCTGGTGGGGGTGGAGCAATGACAGTAGTATGGCGTTACTGTTTACTAACAATAGTAATAACTAGTGGTTGAGGAGAGGCAAAATCGTAGTTTTATTATGTTACATCAGTGCAAGGAAGATTTTTAAAGTATTACAATAAAACATGAAGAATGCATCAGTATCACTGCATTGTAATTGTGTTTCAGTAACGTGTGTGTTGTATTTTAATTTTCTCTTTCTTTGATTTCTCTTCTGAAGGAGTCATAAATACAATAAGCAAGCTGACAAAGACATGTACCCTCAGGCTCACCGTTAACAATCTGTACTTTATTCTAACTGACAAGGTAGCCAATGGAGGAGTCAGTATGTGGTGTGAGCTTAGCCAGGTAATCCACTTTGGTAATACATGTAATTATCAAACTCCTAGGATGGTTGCTCAATATTCGTTCAAATATGCCTTTATTAAAAAGAAAAAAAGTTTTTAAAGAGTTTGGTAACTACTATTCTTATTGGACTAATCACAGTCCTGTATTTCAGCTTTTTGAGCTTCTTACATCTGTCTTAATCCAACCAGGGCTCTATGTAAGAACGCTATTACGACCAATGCTAAAGTTTGCTGCCAAGCATATATGACCCTCTGTTTCTGTTTTCTAAAGCACTGTACTTGCACCAGATATGAATTTCCTTTACCTGGTGTAAGTACCATGTTTTTTTCTCTTTTGGTGAAGGCTCTTTCCTGTTTCAGCATGCTAATAACAAATGCATCAAGCAACATTTGTTAACCAGTTAACGCCTGTGATTGAAATACTGTCTGCAAGCCAGGCCTGATCAAGCTTTGTCACTGGTCAGCCTCACACATGCTTCTGTGGGTGGCTGGAAGCAAATCTTAAAAATATTCTCACATTTAGAGAAAAGCCTTTCCAGAAAACTAAAGGCTATTGTAACAGGAAACGAAGGCTTGACTACTTTCAATACATTGATTGAAATGATCCAAAACCTAAACAAGGTCAATGGGTTTAGGATATTTTTTTTTGAGAATTTTGTTTATATTTCAGGGCAATTTCTTTGATGAATATCAAATGGAAGGTGTTTGCATGGAGCAGAATGAAATCTTCTTGGAGCTGATACCTGAAAATCTTTCCCGAGCATTAAAAACTGCTCAGAATGCTAAATCTGTGAAAGTAAAACTGACAAACAAGCATTGCCCATGTCTGACAGTGGCTCTAGAGTTGGTAAGGAAATTTGAATTTTATATCGGCATAATTGTATTTTGTCTACGAAGGCATGTTTGTATGTAAAATCTTCTTACAAATGTTGTTTGTAAGTATTATTATACATTTTTTTTATAGCGCCAGCAAATTATACAGCTCTTACAATGATTTAACCATCAAGGGTTTTGAGTAACAATAGAATCATAGGGCCCTACTTGCAAATGCTTACAATCTAAAGGGGTTAAGGGTACAAAAGGAATATGGAAACAGATTGATGATATATGATACATAAATAAATGTTGGATCAGTCGGGATATATTGAATATGCTTTCCTAAATTGATGGGTTTTTAGGGAGTGTTTGGAAGGAAGGGGAGAGACTGATGGCTCGAGGCAGAGAGTTTCAGAGACAGGCAGAAGCCCAGAAGAGAGTCAAAGGTTATAAGCAAAGCATAAATTGCATAATCTGTGTGCACCTTTTCCTGCTGTTAGGAAAAGATCTCTCTAGATTAATGTCAAAGTTCAAAAAACACGTGGAAAAGCCACCTAGTTTTTTACACTACCCCACTGTCAACTCTTCTAGACACAGTGATTTTTTACACCCCTTTGTGTTCTAGCACTTGTTCTGGATAATTGTAAATAACTTCTTAGGACCTTGACACTCAAAACTGTCTCACACCGATCCAATCGGGCAAGTATAAATGAGGATACGATAAGACCCCGATACTGTAGGCATGGTAAGAACAAAATTACTTCCCCACCCCTTTCTATCACATAATATGATAATAAATAGGGTTGTGGGAGAGCTGATTCAGGAACATACATGAGGAGAGTGGTTATGAAAATGTGAAAAAGATAAAGGGTGAAATAGTAAGAGGCAGGAAGCAATTCATAAAAGTTTTATATATATATATATATATATATATATATATATATATATAAAGTCATGCAAAGCAGGCACTCGCGTGAAAATGGAGCCAAAAATGCCTGGGTGCAGTATATACAAGTGTAGTACAAAAATAGCAAGGATGCCGCACTCACAGGTCTTAGTGCAATAAACAGAAAATTTATTAATACAGACTAACGTTTCGGCTGTCACTGCAGCCTTTTTCAGCCTTTGAAAAAGGCTGCAGTGACAGCCTATCGTCTTGATTTAGGCTGATGCCACACTTTGCATATGGCGTATATTTTCGGCAACCTGAATATCGTTTGCCGAAAATAATGCCATACGCTCCTACCTGTGAAATGGAATATGCTCGGGTTCAGGCACATGTAGGTCATATCCTCAGAAGATATGAAGTCTTGCGTTTTTTGGTGGATATCAGCTACATATGCCTGCATCCGAGCGTATTCCATTCGTTCAGGTCCAGGCACAAGGTAGGACACTTTTACAGTAGCGGGCGTATTATCGGCAAGGGTTTTTTGGCTTGCCGAGAATACACCCTTGCGGCATCAGCCTTAAATCCAACAAGTAGCTAGGTCAGGAGGCAGGGTTGGCCTTCTCCAATTCGCTATAGGTGAAGCTAGTTCAGCCATTATTTCATCCCTCCCATATAATTAGCTCCTTGTTAATATTATTTTTTTCCCTAACATTGCTTTCATCCTGACATGATTGCTCTCATAGTGATATGAGCCAAAGTAGAGGGTAGATTGCCACTGAGATTATTTGAAGGAGTTAAACTTAGAAGGGGAGGAATTGTAGTAGAATAGATAATAAAAGTGATGTAATGGTATAAAAACAAGCCACCCTTGTTATGCATTCATTGTCTCAAGTGATTTATTTCTGGGTAACTATATAGTTCAGAATCTTGCTCCCACTCAGCCAGCTAAAAATAACACAAGTGTTTCAAGAAGCTCATTTCAAGTAGTTCATTAAGGCAGAGAAACTTTTATAATTATAAGTTACATAAAAAAATGCTGTCATATAAAGGAATATTGTACTTTAACTATAGTTATTTTGTTAAGCAGCAAGATCTGGTGTAGGCCATTATATGTAATCTTCTTTAGGAGTACTCTGCAGTAAGCCTTGACTTGGTTTCTTATGAATGTGGAGGTCAGTTGGCCTAAAACTGGGTATACACAAACTTTTGTTTAGTTGAATGCCTGTGTGTCGCTTCATTCCAAAGTAAAATGAATCCTGTGAAGGAAGTTACATTTTGCAAGTTGTACATTTTTAGGAAATTACGATATCACTTATCATTATTATTAATATTATTATTTATTTATAAAGCGCCAACATATTCCGCAGCGCTGTACAATAAGTGGGTTTCATAAATTGGACATACAGAGTAACATATAAAGCAATCAATAACCGATACAGGAGGTGAAGAGAGCCCTGCCCAAAAGAGCTTACAATCTACAAGGAGAAAGGGTTGAGGCACAAGGTGTGGGAATGGGCATGACCAGAGTTGTGAGAGGTGTGGCTCAGGGTATTGCTTTTAGCAGCACACTGAGGTTATGTTAAACTAGATTAGGGTAAGCTTCTCTAAATAAATGCGTTTTTAAGGATCTCTTGAAGGCAGAGTGACTGGGAGAAAGTCTGACAGTTTGTGGGAGCGAATTCCAGAGGGAGGGCAGCCCTTGCAAAGTCTTGAATGCGAGTGTGTGGGAAGGGAATGAGAGAGGAGTTGAGGAGCAGGTCAGTAGAGGAGCGTAACAAGCGGGTTGGGTGGTACCTAGAGATGAGTTCAGAGATGTAGGGTGGGGCAGAGTTATTAACTTGTTCACATGCTTTTAACTTACCACTATTAGACTGATGTTTTGCTTCAAAACTTTGTTTTGTAGCATACCATATAACAGACATTTTCTGTGGGCCTGCGCTTTGTTTTCTGAAGTCCTGTGCAGGGATCTTCAGGCAACTTCGAAAAATGAAGCCCTGGGTATAACTGGGTTACTGGCAATTCACTTTATTGCCTGTAGGAAGGCATTTTGGGGAGATTAGTCGCTCACAGAAGCAGTGATGTGCCATCGCTCTAAGGCTTATGCCCTATGGGGCGATTAGTTGACTGAGATAAATCTCTGCTTACCGTGGGTGACTAATCTCCCCGAAATGCCTTCCCACTGGCAATAATGTTAACTGCCGATGGGAAGGCATATGCATCGCTAAATCGACTGAAGGAATTTATTATGGGTGACTAATCTCCCCATGGGGTATTAACCTAAAGCAAGTAAACTTTTTAAATAAAAGGTTGTTGTAAACTAGTAGTGTGCTCTTTGTCCAAATCCTAGCATTCTTATTTTCCTTTTCGTTTAAATACATTTAAAATGCAATACAGTTTTAGAATATTGCAACCTAAGACGGTTTTCAGTTTGTTGGTTAATTTACATGAGAATACATAGGGAAACAATATTACATTTCCACAAAAAGATTGTGCAAGCATTTTTTTTGTTTTTAATAATTTACAGATTCTTCCATGTTATGAAAATGCAGTACTTGCTTTTTGAATGCCTACATTCAGAATTTTGTAAACTACTGATTTGGTATTTTATTGATTTCTGCATGCTGTCAAGATTTGTGCAATTTTTTTTTCTTTCACTCAGCCTTCTTTATCAAGTTCAAGTCGAATTGTTACACATGACATTCCTGTAAGTGTTATTCCACGAAGACTCTGGAATGATTTTAAAGAACCAAGCGTTCCTGAGTTTGATGTAAGTATTTAATGGTTTTGCTTTGCTAAGTCTTTTCTTGCTTACAAGTACATTATACTGACAGGTATATTTGTTTGGTAGCATTTTAAAGGCATTCCATTTTGGAAACGTCTTCCCCAGCTACTATGTTTCAAAAATGCCCTTATACTGCTTAAGTTTGCAATTCTCAGACTTAGGTTCTTAGTTTTTTGTGTAACATAATCTTAAAGGACCGTGTTATGATCACTGTTCCCTGAATGCTCATCCACACTATTACTGGAGATAAATTTGTTAATATTAGTTAGTACCAGACCTTAAACTGCATCTACCCTAGTAGGCTCCTAAAGCAGGGGTCCCCAACCACCGGTCCGCGGACCAGTGCCGGGCCGCCGGCTGCTTTGTAGTGGGCCGCCTCTGTTCCTGGTCGCACTGAATATGCGCCCATAAAAGCATGCGCGCAACCCCGCCCACCCACCCTCCAGTCCGTGGAAAATTTTACCCGCTTGCCAGCGGTCCTTGGCACAAAAAAGGTTGGGGACCACTGTCCTAAAGTACCTGGAATAAAAAGTTTCTGTCTTGGCAATCCCATTACACCAGTCACTGTCTGGTTAATTGTATTGGAGTAGTGCAGTAGGGTTGGCAGACGCCATTACATATAACTAAAAATTCTCTAATAAGCAATTGCTGACTTTTTTATTTATTATTTATGCCTGTAAAAATTTCACATCCTGTTACAGTTTGCGTACTAAATTCTTTACATGATCAATGCCATTAATATTTATGATGTTTTACAGTTGTCGCTAAGGACATGTAGAATCTTTGAGACGATTTAAAGTAGCTAAACCGCTCTTTTCAAAAGGAGCTTCAGGTATGCATTACTTTACATCACTGTATATATATTTTTCCCTTTTAGGTAAGCATTTATTTGCCTGCTTTAAAAACTATGAAGAGTGTCGTTGAAAGGATGAAAAACTTAAGCAATTATATAGTAAGTATATATATATATATATATATATTTGTTTTTTTAATTTAGAAGATTGCAAAGCCTTGTGTTTTTTTTTTTTTATTTTTGAATAATTTTTTATGAAAGCCAATTTTTCCCATTAAAAAGTTTCTATAGTATTATCTATAAATGCTAGGTTATATAATGAATGCAGTGTATTTTATGTCAAATTGAGACCGTCAGATTGCAAATTTCCTGTGGTGTCAGTGAGAATTTTTTTTACTGAACATAGTAGAATTTTATCTCTAGCAAAAATATTTCAGTAAGTGAAATGACTTACTAACTGATCTCAGCACTGCTTAATCTTGAGAGCATGGAAGCTCACTATGTTCTGTGCAAACAGCTCACATAAAGCAAAGTGAATCTGCCCCATAAGACAGCAGCCCGAAATAAATGAATGAGTTGAAGTAGGACCTGAGAATGCCTGGAGAAATAAGGGGAAGAGCATAAATAAATGAGGAAGAGAAGGGAATGTGGGGCAGAGGAGATGAAGCATATAAAAAGTATAGGAGATTTAAACCTTGGACATTTGGTTTGAAATATACTGGCTTCTATTTCATGGTAAAGTAATGATGCTCTTGTGTCTGATATACACATTGTTAAAACAATTTTGCTCCATTTCTGTCATTGACAGAAGGGGAAAACAATCACATTTCAAAATGTTATACTCTCAATGACCCTTTTTTTGGTATGCAAATTGCTGTTCAAGGATATTTAAGTGTGTTCTATTTATAGAGCACCATACAGTACACAAAACTACTTGGAGCTAGAGGTAATCCTGAGAAGGATAGGTAAATTATTAAGGCCTTCGGCACACTGATCATTGGCTCTGCTGCTCTTAGCCTGTATTTTTTCTGCAGGAGAAAAGCAAATCGGCTCCTTTTCACATCTCCATGTATCTGCAAAGTACAGCTTCTGCTTGAGTGGAGGTCATCCCCAAAATTTCCTGCTTTTTGTGTTTTTTCGGCCGACCTCCGCTCCCTCCGCAGTAGTTTTTCAGCGCAGATACATGGAGATGCAAAAGTAGCAGATCTGTTTTTCTTAGCCTGCAGAAGAAACGGAGGCTGAAAGCAGCGAAGCCACCACTCAGTGTGCCCTTTGCCTAAAGGGATTTTATGATGGTGCCAATGTTGCTGCTGTTCACAATGTTAAAGAGCCACTTAAGGTTACATATTTACTGTAAGAGACCATTCAACAAACTGTCTTGGTTCCTTAATCGCCAGTAGATCTTTCCAGAAGACACTAGAACATAATTTGCAAACCAAAAAAGGAGGCTACAAGTTTATTTTTCAGTTAAGGTGGCCATAGTCTAGCTGATGGTAAAAGTTCAGACCAAACATGCAGGTATTGTGCTGTGTCCATGTTCTAATGCTTTAGTGGTCTCAACAACTGATCTCACAGGAGGTAAAATGGGACCTCCCTTATCCTCTACTGATGTACCCACCAACAAATGCCTGTGCAGATTTCTCCTAAGACAAATGAGAAAACACTCTTAAGTAGGCATGTACTAATGTTCGTATTTTCTTTTTTTTTCACGATTTGTGTTTTTTGCACAAAACCACATTTTTGGTAATTTTATTATGCATGAAAACCACTAATACAGGACTCCATCTAAAAGCTGTTAAGGTCATGAAAAAGTCAGCGGGAGTTGTCTTAAGTAGATTGTAATAATTTTTATTTGATCCATGCTTTTAGAGGTGTTTTTTTTGTTTGTTTGTTTGTTTGTTTGAAAGTCCACTAAAGGTGGCCACACACGTGGCGATCTGCGTCGCGCGAAAGATCGTCAGACCCGCCACTTACCTTCAGGGCTGAAACGGCAGATAAGGAGGTAGAAACAATAGGATTTTTACCTCCTTCTGCCGATTCAGCCCTGACGGCAGATTTTGCTCAGGCGCCTTCTATGGCGCCCGATCAAAATCTTTTGACCTGCCCTATCGGCGAATCGACCGATATCAGCAGCCTCCTGCGATACCGGTCGACTCACCGACTTGCCATACACGCACCGAATATCGTACGAAACGAGCCAGATTCGTGGAAAAACCAAGAAAGCTTTGTGGTTTTCATTCTGTATTTTAATTGGTTTGTGCTTTTTTTTTTTTTTTTTTTCCAATTTGAATCTTTTAATAAATTCATGGTTTTAGTGGACATGAGATGTGATTTAAAAAAAAACTCTGAAACCAGGAAAATGAGAAGGTTGATAAATGAGATTCCCCGTGTCTATTGGTTATTTTTGCAGAGTATATGAAGAATATTGTTGCAGTAACCAATATGGCGGTCTCCCACCACTCCCATGTTTTAAAGCAGAGAAAACATGTTTTGTGCACACAGTGAATTGTAATTTCCTGTACTATGCATTTTTTAGAATTACATTGAGTTTCATTATGCAAAAAAAAAGTGATTTGGAGTTAGGACCCTTTCAACTGAACTATTAACATTTTTTGTCTGTTTTGTCTGTCTGTTCTTCTCATCTAAAGGTAATTGAAGCCAATAGAAATGGAGAAATTAACCTGAAGATAGAAACTGACTTAGTTTCTGTTTCAACTCATTTCAAAGATCTGGGAAATCCTCCTTGGGGTATACTTCTGATAATTATTAGAATTATGTTGTATAGCGATTCTCACTTTCCACAGGGAACTATCCATCATCTTCACCCATCTGTGTATCCTCCAGCATCTCTGAAGCACAGCAAGCCAAAAATCTGGGGTTTTCTTGATAAGTGATCATTCCATCCACATCATAATGTAGAGCATATGATGCCTTAAAACTGCAAAAAATGTAAAAACCAACCTGTGGGATTATTTTGCCACCAAGATGCACTTTTGCTGCCTTAAGGTGGCCATACGTGTGGAGATCTCAGCTTCAGAGTCGAATTAGCTAAATATTGGCCACCTTTAGTTGAGTATATCGGGAGATGATCTGCTTGTTTGGTGACCTTGCCAAACAAGCAAATCTTATCATGTATGGCCACCTTATATTTTCATGAAGCGGTTGGCACTGACTTATTGCAAAGTAAAAACAAATCCGTAAAAAACAAAAACTTTGTTTTAATAGGACTCTTGCAATTTCATATTTTGAGGTTTTCTAGATAACAGGTTTCCTGATACTGGATCTCATAGCAGTATATTTATTTTCTAGAATATTGAAGTTGATTTTCTAAGTTCCTTTTTTTTCCTGAATTTCAGTTTCAGATGATGCCTCTCAAAATAGCACTCAAGAAATAGATAATATGGCAGAGGCAAGAATAGACATTCGAAAACTTTTGCAGTTCCTTGCAGGACAGCAGGTCAATCCTACCAAAGCTATATGTAGTAAGTTTGTTTTTTGTCCTTGTTTTGTGTTTTTTTCTGTTTTTATGCCTGTGTGATAATAATATAAGCTGTTGCATTAATACAATTAATTTTTTTTCTAAACACCAGCAGCAGTAGTATAGACAAAGTCAAACTGTTTGGGATGGAGTGAAAATGATTCTGATGTAGGGGTCTACTTTTAGTGAAGTTATTGCATTGTGGTCTACCACCTTCGGTTTTGTACAGCAATGAGAAATGTCACCTTGAAAAGCAATGCTGCCTCTGAAAACAATCTACAATTCAGTTACATTTCAATTAGATGTGCCTTGAATATTGATCCATTTGACCTGTTTGGAATCACCAGTTTAATATATATATGTAGGGATATAAAATCTCCACTACTGACTGACCATGTTGAATAATGGGGACTAATACTAATTTGCGCGATAAATCAGTTTATGAACTTAGCTGTTTCTATTGAAATTTAGGAATATTCTAATAAAATTGCCCCAAATCTTATCTTTATTGAAAATTCAACACATTTACTGCATTATTGTGGGATAAAAACACATTGACCACCCAAAACCATATATTTTTGTAAATTACACATTCAGGTATATTTAATATGGGTACCCATGTCTTTCTACTCCTAAGTACCAATTTCAGATTCAGCAGAATGTGTACTTTCAAAATCAGCTGTATTTTCACACACACAAAAAATCTTACTCTGCCAGGGTGCATAAAGTATATGAAGGTTCATACAATCATACAACCATATGCTACTTATACCAGGCTTACTCGCCCTACAGCATTTGAAACTCTAGCTCGCAACGGCCTACCACAAAAGAGACTCATCTCTATCATATACAATCTACTCACTACTCCTCCAGATGACCCTCCCTATAAGCACAAATATATGGACAAATGGGACGCAGTGCTACCACAACCACTTACACCCGAGGAATGGGCAAGCATCTGGGACAACGCCAGAAAAATGTCAATGTGTGTCAGGCAAAAAGAACACATATACAAAATCATGATGTTCTGGTACCACACCCCAGACAAATTACATAAATTTTTCCCAACCTGCCCATCAACTTGCTGGAGAAACTGTGGAGCACAAGGAACCCTTCTGCATATATTCTGGGAGTGCCCAGCGATCCAACAAATGTGGTCACATGTAGCCGACCTCATTAGCAGGATCTTCTCCCAGCAGATACCGACAGACCTGCCTACCTTCCTTCTAGGAAAACCTTTCACAAAACTATGCAAAAGCGGCCAGACCTTGGTCAACCATATCCTCACAGCTGCCCGGCTAACAATAGCCTCCAACTGGAAAACCACAAACCAACCGACTTTGGCTGAAATAATAAAAAGAACTAATACAAACAGGATCTTCGAACACGGGATAGCAGTACTTCAAAACAAAGTTGCACAATATATGAAAGTCTGGACAATATGGGGACTCCGAGGCCTAGCCTCTTGACCGAACCTTTTCTACCCCTATCACTTCCACACCCAGACCGCCATGAGGATTATTACTAAGCTAATCGCTCTCCTCCTCTCTATCCCCTATCCTCCCTCTACTCTCATTTATGGCTTACTCATATAGTTATATGTTTTCATCATGCATCCAATTGTTAAATGGTTTGATCTCTTAATCTGTATACCTCCACCTCTTTTCCCTCTCCCTCATACATAATATTAATCACTTAGCCTTCAGTATAACTTCCATAGATGACAATAAGGCACTTGCATTATGTACTGTTTCTTTTTAATATGCTACTCAAAGAATGTATAATATAAAAGCCAATGGTACAATGTAATAACCATGCACTGAAAAAATAATAAAAAATTTTAAGTTACAAAAAAAAAAAGTATATGAAGGTTAAATATATAGAAAACATTTCAGCCACATTTTTATTATGCAGGATAGCAAATAACGTTTCCTTAGGACTGAGCCTCACCTGCCACTGCTTAAGGCAGAGGGGCCAGCCCCATAGTTTGGGAACTACTAGTCTAGCACTTATCCAGTTACAATAATAAAGGTAAATATCCAATGGTAAATTCCATGTTTAAGATGTTAGTGCTAATTTGCACTTTTCTGGGGCATTTACCTATAGGTTTTAATTTTAATTAATTTGACGTTTTTCCCATTGTTTGCTATTGTTTATAACCAGTGGTCCACTTTTCCCTGCTTGAAGAGATCTCTGCAGTACTTCCTGTATGATAGGTTAAATTTGAATCAGCTGAACTAATTTATTCACTTTCTTTCAGATATTGTTCATAAACGGATGGTTCACTTTATTTTGCTACATGAAGATGTCTCCCTGCAGTACTTCATCCCAGCCCTTGCTTGAGAATCCAGTGTGCAGGCTGAAAAAAAAAAAAATTTTCTTGGGAATTTACATCATCGTGATTGCAGTCCCAATAAAAAAAAGTTACATAAACAACAATTTGCAAATATACTGCAATATTTGTTTTTCTTTCAAGAGACAGTCCTCTCAGATGTGAGGATTTTATAAACCCAGAAGTACTTTGGCATTTGTAAGATCATACATGGTGGCTTCACTTAACATTTAAGCACATTCAAAATTATTACTTAAGAAACCTTTGTATAGTGTTAGTAATTTATTTGCTATTGAATTACAGGAACATATGTTAACTACTTAAGTAGCTGCTTTGGTCGCTAAACATGATGCCATAAAGAGGTTGAAACACATGCAGTTCAAGTAACAGAAATGAAATGAAGCGGCAAAAATGCTCAGAAGAGCAAATGTACTTTTTTTTTTTTTTTTTTTTTACTGCTTACATACATTTATTGAGTCACAAAAAGAATGAAATGAAAGGTATAATCACTGGGGGAGTGTTAGGCACCCTTCAGTGACTGTAATCACTTAACTCAGTGCTGTCCAACTGGCGACCCCCCTCTGTTTGGTCCCCCACCAAAAGTTTTTTAATATATAGTTATTGTGCAGACTGTAGGAGCAGTGCCAGCATTGTGTCACTGTATGCTGCCTGTGTGTGCCATACAGCATAGGGCAGGCAGAGTATGGCACACACAGGCAGGATGGGGCAGGCACAGTATGGCACACACACAGGCAGGGAAGGGAAGGCAGAGTATGGCACACACAGGCAGGGTAGGGCAGGCAGAGTATGGCACACACAGGCAGGGTAGGGAAGGCAGAGTATGGCACACACACACAGGCAGGGTAGGGAAGGCAGAGTATGGCACACACACAGGCAGGGTAGGGAAGGCAGAGTATGGCACACACAGGCAGGGTAGGGAAGGCAGAGTGTGGCACACACAGGCAGGGTAGGGAAGGCAGAGTGTGGCGCACACACAGGCAGGGTAGGGAAGGCAGAGTGTGGCACACACAGGCAGGGTAGGGAAGGCAGAGTGTGGCACACACAGGCAGGGTAGGGAAGGCAGAGTGTGGCACACAGGCATCGTAGGGCAGGCAGAGTATAGCACACACAGGCAGGGTAGGGAAGGCAGAGTATGGCAGGTTTTTGCTGTACTACAACCATTAATATGGGTATGGTCATGTGATAACACGGGTGTGGTTTCAAAAAGGGGAGTGGTCAAAACTGGCTTCCATTATCGGCCCTCCACCACGTAGGTTGGAAAAATTACGGCCCTTGGTACCACAGAAGTTGGACAGCACTGACTTAACTGATACCCCAGCCTTGCGCTCCTGTTACTGCAATGCTCTTCCTTCTTCTGTCTTCATGCCACTGTGAAAAGCTGAAATGTAACAAAAAAAAGCTGATTTTTTCACTCTACTGCACATGCCTCAGCCCTGGGATCTAAAAGAGAGGAAGAGAATCACTCACTAGCAGGTACCCCAGGCCGATGCAGTTCTCCGTTAACAAGCCCCGGCTGGGATAGTAGGTAAGTGGTTAAAATCAGTGGGGGTGCCCCCCACCAGTGATTGTACCTTTCCTTCTCCTTTCAGTATGTCTACTACTGACTGATTTAAATGGATTTTGCAGTAAATTACTGCTATTTGGTATGTCCACATTTGTTATTTATATGATTATTATTCAGCGAACCAGAGACCAGCTTCTCTGTTTCAGTATTACACTAGAATGTTTTGGGAGAAGAATGGCTGGGCTGTTAGGAATCCGTTTCTCTCGGTTCCTATGTGCATAAAAATCATGGGGAACAAGATGTATTGCCAAGAACAATTCTCACAAATAGTCCCCAGAGGACTGGACTAGATAGGACTGAACCATTGTGGAAATATATGAATTGCCAATGAAGGGGTCTGCCATTATCCAGTTATTATGACTGTTGAAGACTGATTAGTTTCTGGATTTTTCCAATAAATTTTCAAAAACAAAGTTTTGCTAAGAATATTTTTCCCCTCAAAATTAACTCAAGGGTTAGAATGTAACAATCAGTTTGGATTGAAAATGGGGCAGCAGAACAGTATAAATTAAAAAAAAAAGTGGAGAAACAAGGAGAAACCTACTTTTTTTTCCAGTTTCTGCAGTAGGCACGAGTCACTGGCTTTTTTTTTTTCAACTATTGGCAAACAGCTAAAAAGGTTACTGATGAACCCCAATATCCTGTGCCTAAAATCTATACATGTTCCAGGGGAAGGCTTTCACAGCAGTGTTTTGTTTGATCTGAAAGAAAGGAAGTCAAGAACACCAACAAGGTCAGGAAATGCTTATTACTTTTTCCATAAAAAAAATCAATAGTAGGGATACAGATTCTATCAGATTCTATGGGGGGAATTTCACAAAATTGGAAAGAGCCCTTTTTTGGAGTAAAAGTGGTTGAAAAACTGATGAAAAACACTTTCTCCAGATTCACAAACAGAAATCCACCTAAATTCTGACTCAACCGCCACTTTTCCGTTTTTGGTGAAATAAAGACTGTTTAAAGACACTTGTGAATTTGTTGTTTAAACGACATTTATATGACGTTTTAACAACATTTTTTCCCCCGATATTTTCAAAATGGAGTAAAGCTCAGTGTTCTGTTTTGTTTCACCCAGTCTCCACACACCTCTGGTATGGGTCCCATTGGGGGATTCTTATCATATTAATGGAGATTAGCATCCTATTGTTAGGGAACAAGTTTCTGTCTAACCCTAGAACAATGGGTACAAAAAGCCTCATTAATATTTTATAAACAAGTAAAACACTTAAAAAATAAAGTTCAATTTATATCATATATAAAAGTTTTTACCTCACATTTGCATAAATATGCTAGTTTTAGCTTAATCAATGAGGCAATAATAGCATTTTGTATGAATATATTGTAAACATTTTTATTTAAAGGAAAAGTAAAGCCTCCAAGGCTATTGTTTAAGTTTAGCAGCAGTTCCCCCTCTTTAATCGCTTCACTGATATTTGTCCCAACTTTTCTGTGCCCCCATAGCATGTCCAGAACTACAGAGTTGCTTGACAGCATTGGTCCCCCACTGTTCACAGCAGCCATCTTGGTGAACAGCACACTAGCACCCAAACTGGGATATTGGGGTACAGGGTTGGACTGGCCCCAACGGGGCACTGGATAAAATCCCAGTGGGCCCTAGTCCTGTTGGACCTCTTTTCACTGGGCATGTTGGTGTGTGGGCCGGGTTGCTTCTGACCAGTAATGAGTAGGGGCTAGAGAAGAAGCTATTTAGACCATTAAATCTTGTTACAGAAGTGGAATTACACAGAAATATAGGAAACATTAGAAAGCCGAGCTTGTTCTGAAAAAATTATGTATAGTTTCCCTGGGCAAACTAAAATTACTCTTCAGGAAATCCCCCCAAAATGAAATGACAAATGGCATATGAAATGCAAAATCCTGCTGGTTAAATCTGTATCCCAAGGCTCATGTAGCTGTGGGACTGGGTTTGATGGCGCACTGACAGAATTAGTTAAAGGCAAATTCATAAAAAAATTTGGGAATATGACAAAATCTAAAAGACAAATTCAAAAAAGTGGAGATAGATGTTTGTGAATTAGGTGGAAAATCAGACAAATCTATCTCCACTTTTATTTTGTCTCAATATCACCACTTTTGTGAATTCCTCCCTATATGTCTTTACTTAATCCCATAATTCCCTGTTTGTTGAGGAGGAGCAGACAGAGCAAAAAGGATGGCTATACATCCATGATGGCTGAGGGGAGAAATTGGTCTCTTTCAATTGGTAGTCTGTAGTTCAAACACAAAGGACTCCCTGGTTATAATGCAGGGTGTATTGTTTAGCCCCAAATGTACAGCATAGGGAGGCAAGTCCTATATGGCAAAGATGTCCACTTTCAGGGACAATCCAGTGAGAAACCAAAGAAAAAAAATACTTTTTGGCTGTGATCAAAGATTTCTAAAACACCTCCCAGACTATGAGACTGTTAAAATAATTTAGAAGAGGGAAAGCCCTAGCCCAGTGCTCATCCAAAGAAAAATGTTTTCATACACTCTATCCTTGTGACCAAGCCCATAAGGATAAGTGGGATAGTGCTTCTAAGATGCCCCAGTGGAATGGTTGGCTAAGAAAACCACCATTCCCCTAGAGCAGTGATTCCCGGCCAGTGGCTTGTGAGCAACATGTTTCAGACTGTCTCATGGACAGCAGTACTCTGACTTGAAACTATGGCAGCCTGTACAGATGAATCCTCACAGAAAAATTAAACTGCAGCACATCCTTGTTGCAAAAGTGAAAAGTTGATTTTATTTTCAGGTCAAATAGCAGGATGTGCTGCAGTTTAATTTCTCTGTGATGTTTGTCTAAACCCTTGGCAAGGGGTTATCTGACTGCTTAGCCCCCAACTGAAAAAAGCATATTACAAGGTGGTAGAAGCACACACCAATCGAGTGCCTACAGATAAATCCTTTTGGCATGCACAATCATCTTTCCAGGATATTGAGCATGGTCCACTTTCTATGTATGGATATTCTCCAGGTGATGAGTTTGATGCAGACTAGTAAATGCAGCAGAGTGGGTGGAGGAGAAAGGCTGTTTTAGCCTACACAAACCAGAGGGAAGGGCTCATGAATTATGTCAGGAGGGCTGAGAAAGTACACCCGAGTCAATAGGTTTAGATGAAAAGTTATTCAGGGTGGGAGGAGGAGGCGGACTGATCCATTGCAAAGGGGGTAATCTTGAGGGAGGAGAGTGGACAATGAATACTGAGAGAGGGGTGGACTGCTTCATTTCAGAGGGAGGAGTAGAGATGAGGCAACCGGGAGCTTGGACCTGTCAGCATAAAGTAAAGTGGGTTGCAAAATTTTGAGCCACAGTGGGGGAGACACAAGAGATGAATGTGCAAGGGGGACAGGGCAGGACTGCTGTAAGCCCTGCTACAAAGGAAAAAAAAAACTACTAAAAGTCTTTTTTATTTTCCTTGGGAGAAATAAGCTGTTTTAAGAACAGTGCTTGAAACCATACTTGGAAACTGTACTGTATATTATTATACAGCATTATTAACACATCAACACCAATTCATATAGGGTTTTTTAAACAATAAGTGACAAGAGACACTTCCAAGATAAAAACAGTGCAAACACCATTAGCAGCACTGAGCGGCTTGATTTACATATAAATTACAATTTATGTAGCTTATATGATATGTTGTCCATCTGTAGGTTCATTTTTGCAAATATGTGACATAAAGCTGATTGCTAAAGCTCATCTGTGTAGATATAATTGTATGGAAAACAATGTGCTACTCTGACACTACAGGTGATATTGTAACTCTAAATGAAGAAAAGCTCATATTTGACTTGTCCCAGCTGATTTTCCTTTTCAGTGCAGTATGAAATATCTCAGAAATATGTGCAAAAGCTACCAGGTCAAATTTAATAATGCACCATTAATTCATACTTAGGAAGAAACACACAATCAGTTCGTAATATCTCTTCCTGCTGAAAATTTATGGAAAACTATAGCTAAAGCTGCACTCATGTAAAGGAATATTCTGCAGCCTTCATAAATATTCATGGGAAAGAGAAGACCAGACAGTATAAAGTATAGAAGCAGGCAGAAGTTGGAAAAAAATCATACATGTAATACATTGTTATAATAATACATTCATTAAACTGGGCAACCATTGCTTTCTTCTTTTATTTGGGTATTTCAGTTAGAAAACCCATTAGGACATTTTTCTTAAATGTCCTTTTTTAAAATTGCTCCTAGATGTGGCCGCCTGAAAACTCAGTTTGTCATTGCCTTGGGCTACGCAATGGCCATCCAACTGAAAACATGTCATGTTGATACTTTTTAGCTTTTGCATTTCATATGGCTGATTTAGTAAACACAATGATAGTCTCAGTACTTTTCCATTACCAACCTAGTCATTTCAAAAATGATACAATGAAGGTTGGTTTATTCTACCTTTGCTTCAAGTTAAAGCATTGGCTTGGGTTACCACACTAACTGAACATTAAAGGGCACTGCTATATTATTTGAATTGGCTCTTGGCTGGAATGTCTACCTTATATTATGATTGTGCTACTACTGAAACCACATTTTTTATACAGCCCAGGGCCAATTATCTGTAGCATAACATGCAACAATATTTATAATACAATCTTGTAGATTGTAAGCTCTTTTGGGCAGGGCTCTCTTCACCTCTTGTATCAGTTATTGATTGCTTTATATGTTACTCTGTATGTCCAATGTATGTAACCCACTTATTGTACAGCGCTGCGGAGTATGTTGGCGCTTTATAAATAAATGTTAATAATAATAAGGGGGGACGTATACCACTTGTAATGAGGCAGCCCAAAGATCAATTTTTAGGGAATATCAAGAATGAACAACCTGAATTTGTATTTAGCTTTGTGTAACTGTAAGCTGTTTTATGAATAATTAATAGAAGAACAATTTGCTTCCCTACTTACTGCTGGGAGGAATGTTTCTCATGCCAGTCAGCCTTCCCCTAAAGAAGAACCAGTGCAACTTTTTTTTTATTAGAGGCGCTATCTCAGCTGGAAATCAGAATCACATACAAAATGGACTTTGTTGATATTGTTGTAAAGGGAGCTATATGCAGCAACCTGTGTTAATATTACATTTATATCAATCTATATATTGAATCTATACCATAATCTATACATTGTCTATACCAGGGGTGGCCAAAAGAGCGATCGCGGTCCACCAGTCGATCCCCCGTGGATTACTGGTGGACCATGTCGAAGCCGGGAAATGCAGAAGTGCGGTATGTGTACGTACGTACTGGAATCTATACCGCCTTTAAAAAGAGGGGGTGATAGAGAGCTTAGGCTGAAACAAAGGGAGGTGTGGTGGATCAATAAATTACAATCGCTATCCCCAGCAGGATTAAACAGGGATTATGTTCTGTATCTGTTTCTCTTTTTGTAATCCATAAATACTTTGTTGTTATTTGCTGATTAATGCCTTGTGAGGGTACTGCATTATTCATGACTCAAGAATGATTGCTATGGTAACGTTTATTTCATGATGTCATTTCCTGTGTATCCCTTTAAATGTGACTCACTGAGTGGGTCACATTATTACAGGCTTGATAAAGGGCATGTACTTTGTCTGAAACGTTGCATATGTGATTCTTTTAATACACTTTTTTTGCAAATAATCCGTGTGCCGCATCTTTTTCAAGGTTATCTATGGTGAAGGGATGTGACGGCGTCCTGAAGTTGCAGAGCACCGGGATTCACACTATGGATGAGTGCGGTAACAGTGCTTTTTGTGTATATATATATATATATATATATATATATATGGTACAAATATCAAATATATATACACATCTATACCACTGTACATAAATTGTATACATTCAGTCTATAAAATATCTTAAATACATCAATACCATGAGTTTAATCGATTTAGAAAAACAAATTGGAGTTCACAAATTCAAAAACTGATAAATAAGCCCCTCAATCTGTATAATTAATCTATATATATCATAATGTATACAGTGATTTATACATTAAATTTATCATTTAATTCAACTCCATAATATGTAAAGTTTATACCATAAATCTATACTACATATCTATAATTCTATATCATAATATTTGCATTGTATCTATACCATAATCTATACATTATGGGGCATATTTACTAAAATCCAAAGTTTTTCTGGGCTTAAATAATGATATGGTAAAAAATTGTGTAACCACAATAATTTCTGAAATTCTAAAATGCCATAAAAATGCTTTTATCGTTTGCACCAATTGCATTCCGAAAGTCATGTAATTTTTGTTCGTTAAGCCATGGAAACCTTTCTGGCTTTGATGCCTTCCATGTTTGGCTTTGGAAGCCTTCCTCGACAGATCAAACCTGGCAAAAAGATAGTCCCAAGGAAAGTTTAACCAAAGCTTTATAGAATTCTAAAATTAGAAAAACTACGAAATTATCTCAAAATTGTTTAGTAAATGGGCCCCTAAATCTGTACAATAATATATACGTTAATCTATATTAATATTAAACCTTTATTATAAATCTATACCAATAAATGAGAAATCTATACCATAATCTAAACATTACACCTTTATCATAATTGTATACATTACATTTATACCAAATTATATAGATTATATATGTTCCATAATTCTATATATTAAAGCTATACCATAATCTATGATGATTATTAGATCTATACCATAAACCTCTACCACAACATATCCATTAAATATTTAATAAATCTAAATCCTAACTCATGTTCATGAAATCTAATTTATTAGTTGAATTTGAGTTTTTAATGATACATTTTCCAGAACCTCAAATGTTTGAGATTGATTAAGCGCACAAAACTTAAATGTAAAAATTTTACATAGTAGATTTTTTTCCCATTTTCTTGGTAGACTCATTTAAAGGGATACCGTCATGATTTTTATGGTGTACTTTTTATTTCTAAATTACACTGTTTACAAAGCAAATAATTCACTCTACTATTTAAAATTTTATTCTTGAACCAACCATCCATTCTGAGTCAGAGCTTTCAGAAGGAGCCAGCGTTACACATTAGAACTGCTTTCAGGTAACCTATTGTTTCTTCTACTACCATGTATCTATCGCAAGCCAGACTTGGATCTCTTACTACTGAGTGCTATTCTGATATCTACTGGGAAAGGAAGGGGAGTGATATCACTAAAGTGTGATTGAAGTTAATCAGAGCACAGGTCACATGGTTGTGGCACCCTGGGAAATGAACAAAATGTGAAATTTCAAAATTAAACATAAAAAAACTGTGTTTTTGAAAAATGGATTTCAATGCAGGATTCTACTAGAGAAGCTCTATTTACTGATACATTTTGAAAAAAACATGTTTTCCCATGACAATATTCCTTTAAAATGATGAGTAGAATGTGATTTCACTGCATTCTAGGGTTTTTCATGTTCTCAATTGATTGTGTCCACATTCAAATTTTGTGAGTTTACAAGTTTTTTAAAATGATACACATATGACATATGATCTACATTGAGTTCACATACAGTGGAATAGATTTAATACATAGATTTAATATATAGATTATTTATATTATGTATTATTTATGATATATATTCTAGGTATAGATTTATAGTATAAATGTAATTTATAGATTATGGTATAGGCTTAAAATATAGATTTAATAGACTGAATGTATAGAATTCACTTACAATAGTATAGATGAAATATGTATATGTAATGTATATACAATGGTTAGTGATGAGTGAATATTGATGAAACTACAAAATTTTACTGAAATGTATTATCAATGAAAAGGCATTGCTTTTGGTCCTGACTTGGTTCTCAGAATAAAAAGTAAACTAACTGAACAGTTATTTCCCATATGGTTTTCTATCCTGTTTGCCAATTTACAGGTTAGAGAGATGCAAAGGAGGAAGTTGTGTTTTGGCTATACATTAGACATCTATTCACTCCATCTATTATAGGTTACATTTTTGGCAAACTACAAACATTTTGGTTTTGCACATTTTTAATATGCAAGGAAGTGCTAGTCTTTGAAAAATATGACCAAAGGTAAATGAGACCACTATATGGGGTTTATCTTGGCGTGGTATGGTGGCTTACCAATTTTATGACCATAATTGTGTTGCTAAAAACCTGTTCTTTTTAACACATGCACTAGCATAGATACTAAATTACTTATGAAACAGGGGACCAGGGAATGTGCATTGATCAATCCACCTCTTTATTTTGCACAGCCTATCTATTTGCCCAGTTATATTTGTATACTGAACAGTTCCTTTACTTATGTACTTTAATTATTGACTGTCAAATCAATTGTCGCTGCAACAATTCGGAAAAGTAGAGTTTTAGGACAAAACCCAGCAAAATCTCTAAAGTTTCGAGACAAAAGAAAGACCTTCAAGGAAAGGGACCTTTGCCATTGGCTTCTACATGAACTCAGCAAGTTTAATCTGGTGAATTGTCGAATTTGGATTTTTAGCTGTTTAGATGCATAGTAAATCTTGGAAAAGTCACAGCGTATTTCTCTGCAACTTTTTAGAAAAAAATCAAAATTGAGTTAAAAATAAAAAAATCGATGGTTAGTAAATGAGCCCCAAAATGTATCTAAAGTATTTGTATATACATTGTTGTTACTAGTCCTTTAGTGGGTTCTTTCATCAGTCAAAAAATTAATAGACACCCTTTAGATTCTAAAATGGACATGCTACCTTCTGGCTTGGCATCTGTTGACCTAGCTAGCAGATAATTGGTCTGTCTATGGGGCCTCTCTTGCCTCTCAATGATATCTGGTTAAAGTGCAGCAAAATATCAATATGATACACCTATGGGTATATTTATCATGCTGTGTAAAAAGTGGAGTAAAACATTACTGGTAATGCTGTTCATAGCAGCCAATCAGATGCTTTGCTTTGGTTTTCTAAATTTTGAAATTTAATTGCTGATTGGTTGCCCTTGGCAATAACATCAGTAATGCTTCACTCCATGTTTTACAGCATGATTTTGGCCCTTTTCATTTTGCATTCTTGCCTATGACAGACATGCTACACCCATTCTCCTGAATCCTATCATTCAGAAATGATTCTTATTAACCTATTTAAGTAAATACAAGTATACCTGGACTGGGATATAAGTCAATTCGCCTTTGATTTGGCCTGTTGTATGTTCTACCATAGCTAATATTAGCATTTTATTGTGCAAATATTTCTGCTATTGGTTTACTGGTTTATATATATACAGTGGTGTGAAAAACTATTTGCCCCCTTCCTGATTTCTTATTCTTTTGCATGTTTGTCACACTTAAATGTTTCTGCTCATCAAAAACCGTTAACTATTAGTCAAAGATAACATAATTGAACACAAAATGCAGTTTTTAAATGAAGGTTTACGTTATTAAGGGAGAAAAAAAACTCCAAATCTACATGGCCCTGTGTGAAAAAGTGATTAATATTAAAAAATAACTTAACTGTGGTTTATCAATTTCAATTTTCAATTTCAATATCAATTTCTGTAGTCACCCCCAGGCCTGATTACTGCCACACCTGTTTCAATCAAGAAATCACTTAAATAGGAGCTACCTGACACAGAGAAGTAGACCAAAAGCACCTCAAAAGCTAGACATCATGCCAAGATCCAAAGAAATTCAGGAACAAATGAGAACAAAAGTAATTGAGATCTATCAGTCTGGTAAAGGTTATAAAGCCATTTCTAAAGCTTTGGGACTCCAGCGAACCACAGTTAGAGCCATTATCCACAAATGGCAAAAACATGGAACAGTGGTGAACCTTCCCAGGAGTGGCCGGCCGACCAAAATTACCCCAAGAGCGCAGAGACAACAAAAGACCCCAGGACAACATCTAAAGAACTGCAGGCCTCACTTGCCTCAATTAAGGTCAGTGTTCACGACTCCACCATAAGAAAGAGACTGGGCAAAAACAGCCTGCATGGCAGATTTCCAAGGTGCAAACCACTTTTAAGCAAAAAGAACATTATGGCTCGTCTCAATTTTGCTAAAAAACATCTCAATGATTGCCAAGACTTTTGAGAAAATACCTTGTGGACCGACGAGACAAAAGTTTAACTTTTTGGAAGGTGCGTGTCCTGTTACATCTGGCGTAAAAGTAACACAGCATTTCAGAAAAAGAACATCATACCAACAGTAAAATATGGTGGTGGTAGTGTGATGGCCTGGGGTTGTTTTGCTGCTTCAAGACCTGGAAGGCTTGCTGTGATAGATGGAACCATGAATTCTACTGTCTACCAAAAAATCCTGAAGGAGAATGTCCGGCCACCTGTTTGTCAACTCAAGCTGAAGCGATCTTGGGTGCTGCAGCAGGACAATGACCCAAAACACACCAGCAAATCCACCTCTGAATGGCTGAAGAAAAACAAAATGAAGATTTTGGAGTGGCCTAGTCAAAGTCCTGACCTGAATCCTATTGAGATGTTGTGGCATGACCTTAAAAAGGCGGTTCATGCTAGAAAACCCTCAAATAAAGCTGAATTACAACAATTCTGCAAAGATGAGTGGGCCAAAATTCCTCCAGAGCGCTGTAAAAGACTGGTTGCAAGTTATCGCAAACGCTTGATTGCAGTTATTGCTGCTAAGGGTGGCCCAACCAGTTATTAGGTTCAGGGGGCAATTACTTTTTCACACAGGGCCATGTAGGTTTGGATTTTTTTTCTCCCTAAATAATAAAAACCCTCATTTAAAAACTGCATTTTGTGTTTACTTGTGTTATCTTTGACTAATAGTTAAATGTGTTTGATGATCAGAAACATTTTGTGTGACAAACATGCAAAAGAATAAGAAATCAGGAAGGGGGCAAATAGTTTTTCACACCACTGTATATATATATATATATATATATATATATATATATATATATATATATACAGTATATATATATATAACATACGTAGATTCAGCACTCCTAAGCATGGTCAAAAGACCCAGGTGCTACCAATTAAGCATTAAAAATAAAAAATCTAGTGAATATTGGTGCACACCGGGAATCGTTTAAAAAAATTGCTTTTATTATAGTAAATACATTTACTATACATTTACCTGTCCTGTAATGTATTTACTATAATAAAAGCTATTTTTTTAAATGATTCCCAGTGTGCACCAATATTCACTAGATTTTTATTTTTATATATATATATATATATATATATATACACACACTGTATATTTTTGGTATCCTGTTGTTTTGTGGTACTGTTTTCACTGCTTGAGAGCTATTTAAACATAAAAGAAATTCACCCACGTTCTGGATGTATAGTTTGCATCAAAATATTGAGATTAAAAAGCAGATTTAAAATACATAATATTCATGCCCTAGGCTGGTTTATGTCATATGATATTAAAATTATAATTAGAAATTTATATACAAAGACTTTAGAGGGCATTAATATTTCATTAGAATATATAAAAGATAATTAAAAAATATAACTTGAGGGGAAATGACATTTACAAGTGATATCACGCCTTTTAAATGCATTAAATTAAAAATCAATTTTAAAATATACTGTATTATGTATAAACACCATTAGTATGCAGTGCTTAGCTGCATTTATTTATGCATTTTATAACTGCACTATATGTTAAAATATGAAATTGTATCCATTATATTCTTTGTAAAGTTTTTTGTATAGAGGATAATAAAGCAAGCCCACGTAGTAGTAAACCCTATATAGATATAAATGATTACTTCTACTATTAATATTCACATGAATCATGGTCCCTCTCTTTACCACAGAGAAATTCAATTACCAGTAAGTGACTTAAGCAATCCCATGAAGTGCATACAGCTTTCTATAATTTACCTACCTCACAGTCTTCCATTTGATTCAGTATTGTCACAATGATATCAAGACAAGAAAATGGGAAAGAAGCAAGTAGAAAACAACAAAGAAGTTCTGAATTAAACAGTTAGGCTGACCTAACTAAGATCAATCAGTAGACAGCCAACCAGGAAAAACAACCCTGGTGCGATGCAGACATTTAGCAAAAATTCAAGCAAGGGAGGGATCAAAGGGCATCACAAACTGGGTAGGCACCCTTTATATCATGAACGCCATAAAATAAATACATATGTTTATTGTTAATGTATTGCTACATTCTAAACATTGTATGTATAAATGATATGTAATTGTAATAATAGTGCTTACGGATTTCCAGGATCAAAGCTATTTTTGTTTTGCTTGATTTGGACTGTACACCAGCAACTACCAGAACTTGGGAAAAAATTTGGACTGTACATCAGCAACATACAATGCCACTTTAATATCCTTACTTGAGTGGGTTTACAACAATTCACACTTCATGTAAATTGAACACTTAGGGGCACATTTACTAATGCACGAACTGGCCGAATGTGGCCGAATGCGTTTTTTTTGTAATGATCTGTATTTTGCGATTTTTCGAAAAATTGTCGCGACTTTTTCGTAGCCGTTACGACTGTTTCGCAAAATGTTGCGACTTTTTCGTAGCGTTACGACTTGCGCGAAAAGTCGCAACTTTTTCGCAGCTTTCGCGCCGAGTACGAAAGATTCGGATTCATTCAAGCTTCAGTAGGTGACTTTTCTTGGGCCAGGTTGGAGCTGCAGAGTGCCATTGAGTCCTATGGGAGGCTTCCAAAATCATGCTAAGTCTGAAAGTTTTGCCCGCAGTTTACGAGCACTCAATACAAAAAAGTCGCGACAAGATACGAGCATATCGTAACGGCTACGAAAAAGTCGTGACTTTTCGCACAAGTTGTAATGGTTACGAAAAAGTCGCAACAATTTACGAAAAGTCGTAACGGCGACGAAAAAATCGCAAAAAATACAAAAAAGTCGCAAAATGTTCGTTTTCCAATCAGAATTTTTCCAATTCGGAATCGAATTCGTGTCTTAGTAAATCAGCCCCATAATATCTGCCTTAATGAGATTCATGATGCCATTTTAGCTAGATCACACTTTCACCCCTCTATAAGTTTCAACTAAAACCAACATGTATAAGTTCAATCAAATCATTGTGATTGGATGTTGGTCCTATTTCACCCCTAAGGGTAATGCAAGCCGGGAATTACCTACCACACAGTTGAACTGAAGAAACTGGGAAATAGCTTCACCTTTAGCAGAACTAAAATGATTGGTATTGTTTCTATTTACAGTATATATATATTACATCAAATCTTATGACTATCTTGCTTTAGATAATCCACAAACTTTTGCAGCAGCTATATTATATAGAGACCCTGCAGTATATAATTCATGCAGGGTCAAATTAAATCACCACCTTAGGAATATCTGAAACCCCTTCAGGTTGTCTCAGAGGAGTGGGAAAATGATTGCCTGACTCCAAGAGGACAATCAGACCACTCCCTGGATTGACTTTGTACTAACAGTTAATTTCAGTAAACCTGTACTTTCTAAATACACAGCTATTAATGTAAAAAAAGAAGAAGAATGTTTTGCATCTTTAGGTGGAAATTATTTTCTTTTTATCTGAATGGATGTCCTTGGGTCTGCTGGAAGTATCTATTGTTGAAAAAAGCATCAGTTTATTGTATGGTCTCATTATATATTTATACATATTTATCCTATCTCCCCTTAAGTAACTCTTCTCTAATATAATGCCAGCTTGGTCAGCCTTCCATCATAATTAAGAAATTCCATATGCTTTATCAACTAAGTTGCTCTTCTTTTAACCCTATTTTATAAATATCCACTGGTGACCAAACTGTACTTTATATTCTAGATGGGGCCTTACTAGTGTTTTGAAAAGCAGAAAATGACCTTTTCCTACCATGAATCGATACCCCTTTAATACAGAACAATATCTTGATGGCCCTTTCTGCTACTGACAGGTATTGCTTGTTATAGTTTTTGTAGTATTAATGCTTTGCCTAACTTTAAAATAAAGGAACAGTTCAGTGTAAAAATGAAACTGGGTAAAATAGACAGACTGCGCAAAATAAAAAATGTTTTCAAGATAGTTAGTTAGGTAAAAATGGCAGTGGGCAGATGTCTAACATAATGCCCAGAACTCAGCTTTCTCCTTTAGAACTCTCTAAGCTGTTAGTGTAGTCAGTAACCAATCAGTCACTTTAGGGAGGGGGGCATATGGGACATAGCTGTTCAGTTAGTTTGCTTTTGAATCTCCCCTATGTGCTCACAAACTAACTGAACAGTTATGTCCCATATGGCCCCCCCTAAAGTCACTGACTAACCAAGAAGTTAGAGAGCCGAAGGAATTCTGGCTATTATGTTAGACATCTGCCTACTCTGGCTTTTATAGATTACATTTTTGCCTAACTATATTAGAAATATTTTTTATTTTGCGCAGTCTGTTTTACCCAGTTTCATTTTTACACTGAACTGTTGCTTTAAATGGCTTGCATAGTTTAAAAGCCCAAATGCACACAACCTTACATTTATCAACATTAAAGCTCATCTGCCACTTAGCATATAATGAAGAGGGTTCTTCATATTGATTAACCGTGGCACATGAAATCCAATGTTATCAATTATAGGACAAATATATGGGGCATAATAGTTACATAGGGTTGAAAAAAGACCAGAGTCCATCAAGTTCAACCCTTCCAAGTAAACCCAGCACACACAACCGATCTGAGCCAATCAGCAGGAAGCTTCCTCATAGTCTTACAAACTGATCATGTACACTGATCTTGCTCTTAGTGCAGGAGTGAGGCAATATGGGAACTTTCTTTACAGAGCTCAGCGTTTTTTCTTCCTGTTTGGCTTCTGATCATCTGACCAGGAGAAATATGGGGAGACTTAAAGGACAATGAAAGGTTAATATAAATTAAAAGGAAGTCTAAAGGCATTCTTTTTAAGTACTTACTGCATATCTAAATTCCCAGATCCCTGCTTGCTTCTCTGAGATATGGTGCTGGCAGCCTACAGCAGTGTGAAGCCTACAGTGACATCACTGAAATCTCTCTCCCCTTCCTGTAGGTGCCAGCGGCAGCCTTCCTATTCTCTGAGCATGTGTGTAACTTGATCCTGTCTCCTGTTCTGACCTACACATGCCCACCAGCCAATCAGAAGCGGATCTGCCAGAGGGGAGGGGGGGAGGGAATGAAACACATGTGCAGTATGAAGCAAGGAGGGAAAGGAGGGGAGAATACCTTTTTAGAGATGGCTACCTGTTCTAGAAAATGTGAAGTAAGTGTGACTGAGTAAATATATGATTAGGTGAGCCAAAAGTGTGGCGTTTTTACTAAACAATAGGAGGACTATTGGGCAGTATGCTTTTTACATTTTGACTTGCATTCTCCTTTAAGGGTACTATTGAGAGAACTGAAGGTATGCTTGCAGCTTGAGATGAACTCTTTATTAGCCTTTCCTTCTCCTTTAAGGACTGGAGCCCAAAACTGCACTGCATACTCAAGGTGAGGCCTTACCGGGGACCTATAAAGGGGCAAAATTATGTTCTCATCCCTTGAGTCAATTTCTACCAAAATGCATAACTTTGCACTTATCAACATTGAACCTCATTTTCCAGTTTGCTGCCCAGTTTTCCAATTTTGTCAAATCGCTCTGCAAAGCGGCAGCATCCTGCATGGAACTTATAGTTTTGCACAATTTAGTGTCATCAGCAAAAATAGAAACAGTACTTTCTATGCCCTCCTCCAGGTCATTAATAAACAAGTTAAAAAGTAAAGGACCAAGGACTGACTCCTGCGGTACTCCACTAACCACACTGGCCCAATTAGAAAATGTTCCATTTACAACCACTCTTTGTACTCTATCCTTCAGCCAGTTCTCTATCCAATTACAAATATTATGTTCTAGGCCAATATTCCTTAATTTGATCATTAACCTTCTGTGAGGTACTGTATCAAACGCTTTAGCAAAGTCCAAGTAGATGACATCAACTGCCATTCCAGCATCAAGGTTCCTGCTCACCTCCTCATAAAAGGTGACTAAATTAGTCTGGCAAGATCTGTTACGCATAAAACCATGCTGGCACAAACTTATAGTATTGTGAACTGTGCTCGTTGACACAGCAGTTAAATATTTTTTTGTTTAAGAACATGGATCTCCTTCGATAATTATTCCATTATATAAATGAGCTGGTATGAGGTGCAGGATACAGAGTACTTTGTACTGTTGTACAAAAATTGTTGTTGTACCCTCTAACAGACATGCCTACCACCAGGATTAGATTGGAATATGTACTCTATTAGCAGATGCCTGTATATATTTATTACTGCTTTTCAACTAGACTGGTTTAGCAGTGACTGTAAGTGGACTACTGATGGGAGCCTGTACTCCAGAAAGCAAGTTTATATACTTGAATATACAAACAAGAGGTTTACTTAAAGGAGACATATCCTAAAATAAAATGAGAATTTACTAGTGAATTATACTCCTCTAAATATAGAAGAATAGTGCTTAAAAAAAGTTGTGTTATGGACTAATCTATTGATAAATTCGACCAAAACCCCAGTAGTCCTGCCCATTTGTTCCACTTCCTGCTGGCTTAATTATCTGGAAGTGCAGGGGAGCCAGCTGCTCTCAGTACACTGCACTGTAGGATAGGAACCAATCAGCAGCTAGGCTGACCTGATAGGGAATTGAAGCCTGTCTGTGCTTGTGTGACTGCAGGGCTGTGATTGGCTCTCCCCCTCCTACTGTGTTTCTTGCTGGGACTGGTAGGACACGCCCACCTCATTTGAAACAGGTACAAAAAACTGATCTATAGGTAAAAGGGATCTATAGCTAGCTCCAATAAAGGGGCCATTTTTGCAGATAGTATTCAGTTTTAGCCCAAAGTGAAACCAGTGCCATATATTATTCATAATTGCCTGCAAAATTAGGGTTTTTCCCATTTATCCAATATGTCTCCTTTAAAGGGTTCCTCCACTCAAAAACTATTTTTTGCATAGTGAAAGAAAATGTTATTTTCTTTTTATATACAGTCAAACCAAATGTGTGATGGTTTTAATGTTATTTGTTAATGTAATTGCTATTAAAAGCAGTATCAGTCTGTTTACATTTTCTGCTCTGGCTTTGACCCCTGAAGCAATGTTTCAAGCCATCTAATAAAAGCTGAACTGGAAGAGACCTGACTCCGTTTATATTGTTGAAGATGTAAAAGAAATAAACAAACTCTGCTTTTGACTGCAATTACATTTAACCCTTTAAGTGCCAGCCGAATTCGTCATTTCAGTTCCCCCCAGTGCCAGACGTTTTGTGAACATTCTGTGCTCTCTCAATGTAGGGGCTTTTACTGGGGGCAGGGTTAAGTTTAGGTAGGCAAACTATATATTGTTTTTTTCAGGAGAACCTGAGCTTTCCAAATGAGTTTTTGTGTATTTCCACTTCTGGAACAAGATTTAGAGCTTGAAATACAAAAGAAAAAGAAAAAATGCTATTTTTCATGATATAAGGATTTCTACCAGAAACACATTTTATTTTATGGACAAAAATTCAACTGATTTGGAAAGCCTCATGTCTCCCGAACGTGCCAATACCTGATATGTATAGTTTTATTGAGATTTCTGACTTCTATAGATCAAAAACTCCCAGCAGTAAATTACTAAATTTTCAAAGCATTACAGCAGAATACGGCACACTTTACATTCCAAAGCCAAAAATCCTGGAACATTAGGTTTACCCCAGGAAACCATACATTTTTGAAAACTACACATTCTGACGAATCCGAAATGGGTAACTATGTCTTCCAACTCCTAAGTACCAAACGGCAATGCTTTACTGAATTTAGCATTTTCTATAAAAAAATTATGAAAATTCTAAAAAATCACCTCAAATCTTCCATTTTCAAGCACCTTATCTCCCACATAACATTAGGTACGAAGAAAACACACCCTAAATATGAAAGCCAGGGGTCCACTGAACAGTTTGATGCCCATTGTGCATAGGATCACCAATGTATCTGGAATTTAGAGACCCCAAAAGGAAGTTAGTACATACAAATTGCCCAGGAGATCTCTTTAGCTACTGAAAATTCAACACGTTAACTGCATTTTCTGTGGGGTAAAAACACAAAAAAATACATTGACCCCCCAAAACCATATATTTTTGGAAAGTACACATTCGGGCGAATTCAAAATTGGTACCCATGTCTTTCTACTCCAAACTACAGAGTCGCAGTGCTTTCCCTAAATTGCTAGTTTTGGTGAAATACCTGAAAATCACATCAAATCTTCCACTTTCAAGCACCATATCTCCCACATAACATTAGGTACCAAGAAAACACACCCTAAATATGAAAACCAAGGGTCCGCTGAACAGTTTGATGCCCATTGTGCATAGGATCACCGATGTACAGTGGTGTGAAAAACTATTTGCCCCCTTCCTGATTTCTTATTCTTTTGCATGTTTGACACACTTAAATGTTTCTGCTCATCAAAAACCATTAACTATTAGTCAAAGATAACATAATTGAACACAAAATGCAGTTTTTAAATGAAGGTTTACGTTATTAAGGGAGAAAAAAAACTCCAAATCTACATGGCCCTGTGTGAAAAAGTGATTGCCCCCCTTGTTAAAAAATAACTTAACTGTGGTTTATCAATTTCAATTTTCAATTTCAACATCAATTTCTGTAGTCACCCCCAGGCCTGATTACTGCCACACCTGTTTCAATCAAGAAATCACTTAAATAGGAGCTACCTGACACAGAGAAGTAGACCAAAAGCACCTCAAAAGCTAGACATCATGCCAAGATCCAAAGAAATTGAGGAACAAATGAGAACAAAAGTAATTGAGATCTATCAGTCTGGTAAAGGTTATAAAGCCATTTCTAAAGCTTTGGGACTCCAGCGAACCACAGTGAGAGCCATTATCCACAAATGGCAAAAACATGGAACAGTGGTGAACCTTCCCAGGAGTGGCCGGCCGACCAAAATTACCCCAAGAGCGCAGAGACAACTCATCCAAGAGGCCACAAAAGACCCCAGGACAACATCTAAAGAACTGCAGGCCTCACTTGCCTCAATTAAGGTCAGTGTTCACGACTCCACCATAAGAAAGAGACTGGGCAAAAACGGCCTGCATGGCAGATTTCCAAGGCGCAAACCACTTTTAAGCAAAAAGAACATTAAGGCTCGTCTCAATTTTGCTAAAAAACATCTCAATGATTGCCAAGACTTTTGGGAAAATATCTTGTGGACCGACGAGACAAAAGTTTAACTTTTTGGAAGGTGCGTGTCCTGTTACATCTGGCGTAAAAGTAACACAGCATTTCAGAAAAAGAACATCATACCAACAGTAAAATATGGTGGTGGTAGTGTGATGGTCTGGGGTTGTTTTGCTGCTTCAGGACCTGGAAGGCTTGCTGTGATAGATGGAACCATGAATTCTACTGTCTACCAAAAAATCCTGAAGGAGAATGTCCGGCCATCTGTTCGTCAACTCAAGCTGAAGTGATCTTGGGTGCTGCAGCAGGACAATGACCCAAAACACACCAGCAAATCCACCTCTGAATGGCTGAAGAAAAACAAAATGAAGACTTTGGAGTGGCCTAGTCAAAGTCCTGACCTGAATCCTATTGAGATGTTGTGGCATGACCTTAAAAAGGCGGTTCATGCTAGAAAACCCTCAAATAAAGCTGAATTCCAACAATTCTGCAAAGATGAGTGGGCCAAAATTCCTCCAGAGCGCTGTAAAAGACTGGTTGCAAGTTATCGCAAACGCTTGATTGCAGTTATTGCTGCTAAGGGTGGCCCAACCAGTTATTAGGTTCAGGGGGCAATTACTTTTTCACACAGGGCCATGTAGGTTTGGATTTTTTTTCTCCCTAAATAATAAAAACCCTCATTTAAAAACTGCATTTTGTGTTTACTTGTGTTATCTTTGACTAATAGTTAAATGTGTTTGATGATCAGAAACATTTTGTGTGACAAACATGCAAAAGAATAAGAAATCAGGAAGGGGGCAAATAGTTTTTCACACCACTGTATCTGGCATTTAGAGACCCCAAAAGGAAGTTAGTGCATACAAAGTGTATACACTGCAATATAAGCTACCGGCATGTGCATTATGCGGCATAAGACCCCCTAACAGTAAGGAGACCCTAGAAAACTATACATTTTCCGAAAGTACACAATCTGACAAAACAAAAATGGGTAAATACATCTTTCTACTGCAAACTACCAAACTACAAAGCTATGCTAAACAGAACGATTTTTTTGACATTACTGAAAATTGTCACAAAGCTTGCATTTTACCCCATTATGTACCCCCACATTTTGTACCGTATCAACATGAAACATTCTAAATATGAACACCAGGGGTCTACTGAACAGTTTGATGCCCTATATGCATAGATTTACCAAACTATGTGGGGTACAGGGGCACCCAAGTAAAAATAGTGCATATGAATTTTCACATAAGATGCTTCGGCTCATGCAGTTTTTGCACCCGGTATGTGTATTATGTGCCATACGACCACCTAACAGTAAGGAGACCCTAGAAAACCATATATTTTCCGAAAGTACACATTCTGACAAAACAAAAATGGGTAAATACATCTTTCTACTACAAACTACCAAACTACAAAGCTATGCTAAACAGAACGGTTTTTATGACATTTCTGAAAATTGTCACAAAGCTTGCATTTTACCCCATTATGTACCCCCACATTTTGTACCGTATCAACATAAAACATTCTAAATATGAACGCCAGGGGTCTACTGAATAGTTTGATGCCCTATATGCATAGATTTACCAAACTATGTGGGGTACAGGGGCACCCAAGTAAAAATAGTGCATATGAATTTTCACATAAGATGCTTCGGCTCATGCAGTTTTTGCACCCGGTATGTGTATTACGTGCCATACGACCACCTAACAGTAAGGAGACCCTAGAAAACCATATATTTTCCGAAAGTACACATTCTGACAAAACAAAAATGGGTAAAAACATCTTTCTACTACAAACTACCAAACTACAAAGCTATGCTAAACAGAACGGTTTTTATGACATTTCTGAAAATTGTCACAAAGCTTGCATTTTACCCCATTATTTACCCCCACATTTTGTACCGTATCAACATAAAACATTCTAAATATGAACGCCAGGGGTCTACTGAACAGTTTGATGCCCGATATGCATAGATTTACCAAACTATGTGGGGTACAGGGGCACCCAAGTAAAAATAGTGCATATGAATTTTCACATAAGATGCTTCGGCTCATGCAGTTTTTGCACCCGGTATGTGTATTATGTGCCATACGACCACCTAACAGTAAGGAGACCCTAGAAAACCATATATTTTCCGAAAGTACACATTCTGACAAAACAAAAATGGGTAAAAACATCTTTCTACTACAAACTACCAAACTACAAAGCTATGCTAAACAGAACGGTTTTTATGACATTTCTGAAAATTGTCACAAAGCTTGCATTTTACCCCATTATTTACCCCCACATTTTGTACCGTATCAACATAAAACATTCTAAATATGAACGCCAGGGGTCTACTGAACAGTTTGATGCCCTATATGCATAGATTTACCAAACTATGTGGGGTACAGGGGCACCCAAGTAAAAATAGTGCATATGAATTTTCACATAAGATGCTTCGGCTCATGCAGTTTTTGCACCCGGTATGTGTATTATGTGCCATACGACCACCTAACAGTAAGGAGACCCTAGAAAACCATATATTTTCCGAAAGTACACATTCTGACAAAACAAAAATGGGTAAATACATCTTTCTACTACAAACTACCAAACTACAAAGCTATGCTAAACAGAACGGTTTTTATGACATTTCTGAAAATTGTCACAAAGCTTGCATTTTACCCCATTATGTACCCCCACATTTTGTACCGTATCAACATAAAACATTCTAAATATGAACGCCAGGGGTCTACTGAATAGTTTGATGCCCTATATGCATAGATTTACCAAACTATGTGGGGTACAGGGGCACCCAAGTAAAAATAGTGCATATGAATTTTCACATAAGATGCTTCGGCTCATGCAGTTTTTGCACCCGGTATGTGTATTATGTGCCATACGACCACCTAACAGTAAGGAGAACCTAGAAAACAATATCTTTTCCGAAAGTACACATTCTGACAAAACAAAAATGGGTAAATACATCTTTCTACTACAAACTACCAAACTACAAAGCTATGCTAAACAGAACGGTTTTTATGACATTTCTGAAAATTGTCACAAAGCTTGCATTTTACCCCATTATGTACCCCCACATTTAGTAACGTACCAACATAAAACACTCTAAGTATGAACGCCAGGGGTCTACTGAACAGTTTGATGCCCTATATGCATAGATTTACCAAACTATGTGGGGTACAGGGGCACCCAAGTAAAAATAGTGCATATGAATTTTCACATAAGATGCTTCGGCTCATGCAGTTTTTGCACCCGGTATGTGTATTATGTGCCATACGACCACCTAACAGTAAGGAGACCCTAGAAAACCATATATTTTCCGAAAGTACACATTCTGACAAAACAAAAATGGGTAAATACATCTTTCTACTACAAACTACCAAATTACAAAGCTATGCTAAACAGAACTGTTTTTGTGACATTTCTGAAAATCGTCACAAAGCTTGCATGTTGCCCCATTATGTACCCCACATTTAGTAACGTACCAACATAAAACACTCTAAGTATGAACGCCACTAGTCTACTGAACAGTTTGATGCCCGATATGAATAGATTTACCAAACTATGTGGGGTACAGAGGATGCCAAATTGAAATACAGCAGACAAAATGTCCATGTGCAAAGACAAGTAACAAAGAACAATGTAAAAAGCAATACAATTGATAAAGATAAAAAAAAATCACTAAAATCATTTTTTTTTATTTGCCTAATAATATCTGCGGGCAGAATAACAGTTTGAGTATTTTGGCTAGAGCAAATAAGTTTTACAGACAAAGTCAAGCAAACAACAACTATGCATAACTGAAAATGCTATAAAATGGCTAAACATGCAGTAAAATACCCAAAAATCCACCAAAATCACAGAAAATGTAGTAGAAACACCAAAATAATACACAAAAGGTATTGCGCAGTGTGGTTAGCGAATACACTATCCGCAATGGCAATAAAACATTTTTTTCAGGCAAGAATAAAAACGATGCGATTAGAAAAAAAAAAATAATTATAAAATTACATAAGTGTGTAAGTGTGTGTGTACATGTGTGTAAAATGTGTTTTGTGTGCATGTGTGCGAGTGTGCAACCAAGTGTGAGTTTTCTCTAAGTGCTGTAAGTGATAAATGTTTGAAAACCTCCCAAAAATGCATGTGTGTAAGTGTGAGTATAAGTGTGTATTAGTGTAATAAATGTGTGATTGTGTGTTTGTGTGTGTATTTGCCACTTACTTGAGGTCTAGGTGAGGATCTGGAGGAGAAAAACGATCTGGCACACCAGCAGCATCAGCTCATGTGAGGGGGCGGGGCAGGAAGCAGGGGGGCCAGAGGGGGAAGCTGCGGAAGGGAGAGGAGCTGCACACAAAGCCACGAGGATGGCAGGTGAGTCCCATGGGGCCCCTGGGCGATCGCTACCCAGGGGCCACTCGTTCCCCACCTCTGACTATTGTCTGGAGGCTGGGGAACGAGTGGGGAGCGAAGGAATGGCTTGAAAAGCCATTCCTCCGCTCCCAAAACCGGAAGTGCAGCAGGACGTAGAATCTACGTTCTGTGGCACTTTGGTCCTTTGATACACAGGACGTAGATTCTACGTCCTGTGGCACTAAAAAGGTTAACAATAGCTTTAAACAACTGGATTTTTTTTTTCATTTTTTTTTTTAAATTAAGGTATATGAGAAAGTTGACTAAAATGAATTTTTTTTCATTGTGCAAAAATTAGTTTAATGGCAGAGTACCCCCTTAAACACAATGAAACAATTTTAGCACATGATGACGTTATGGTATTAAGAAGTGTCATTCATTATGCATTCTTAATGGTAAGGGCATCAAAGATTATTGCATAGCACATATTATTGTATCAGCATTCACAGAAGAATCTTGTGCATTTAGAAATTCAAAGCTAGCATAAATAATATATACACCTATAAAGAACACAGAGGAACCTGAAAGTGTTCACTCAGGAACTGGAAAGTTTAATAATACAGAGGGTGTGCAGGATGAAAGGATATTATTAAGTCAGGGTATTATTTTTTATTTTTCCAGACTCCTTTTTGTCTGGTGTGGATCCAGTGAACTGGAGCAGAGTTAATATAATTCCACTGTTCAAAAGCCATATCTTTGTCATTTTAGACCTTTTAGTTTGTACTTTATGATATTGTAGTAATTAAATAGTAATTAGTATGGTTTTATTAGGGACAGATTTTGTTTAATGTGTAGGTAATTAGATAGTGGTTTTGCAGTAAAACATTTAAGGTGGAGGTTTACTTGAAATGTTGCATTCTTCAAATAAAATTGCAAAAGCATGACCTGCTTGTCCGTGCTGTGTGAGCCTATTTTCACTGCTGTGATAGTGAGACCTCTCTCCCTGGGCCTGTATGGAGCTGGGCACAACCACTGTGGGCAATCATTCCAGATAGCAGAACTCACCAGACACTTCGAATCCAAAAAGGTTCTTTATATGGGGTAGATGGACAAATGCAAGAGTGGATGGGCAAAAGGCAAATGCCCGGAGGTCAAAAGGAATATTGCCTTCCAAAAAAATGCTAAGCTATGCCAAGGTAACTATTAAACTCTGATCATATTTCATATTTTACTTAGGCTGGTACCTCCTAGCACTGGTTACATTTTCTTGGTCTTACAGGTTAATCTTTCTGAGCTGCTGTAGCTTTTTAAATAAAGCTGGTTAAGGTGTGCTTCTTTCAGAATATCATCTAATTTCAGGGTTTGGGGAGAAAAGGGTTAAATTAGGTAAAGCGATCTCAGTCTGAACATAAAAGCAGTGTAATCAGAAATAAATTTACTAAAGCATATTTCTACACCTGTGTTATTTATTTTGCGAAACAGAATATTTCAATCATAATGTTAGGATCACATAAATGATCCACCATAACCATGTCAAGATAAGCCTAATAAGATGGTCTGTTAACCATTTAGCCTCTCCAACAGTGAAAAGTAACAAGGAGTGTGTGGGGAGTAGATACAACTCCCACAGCCAAAGATTTGGATCAAGTACAAAACATAGTCAGTAGATGGGCCAAGGAATTATAGCCAAAGAAAACAGGTCAAGGATCAGACAGGCCTAAGAGAAAGAATAGACTGTGCATGCAGCAAGAATGGATTGATGAGCACCAAAGCAACAACATGTGAAACTAGAAAGGGAAGTTTGAGAACAAACTTCATGTTGGGTTGAAAAACGTGAAGTCACTGAATGAAATCTGATGTGTTGTTAGCTCCGCCTACTTTTTCTAACCTTGGACCACAGGTATATAGAGTAAAAACCACTGTGCAAAGTTTGGGGACCTTGGTTTTACTAGTGTCTGAATGGCAGTACTTTAAATTTCCCCACTGAAAGTCAACGAGTGACATCTGATTGGCGGTTGGTGGCTCCGCCCCTTTTTCTAACCTGGAACTGCAGTTACCCAGTGACTAACTCTGCAAAGTTTAGGGACCCTAGGATTAATAGTTAAAGAATGGCAGCAGTTAAAATTTAAACCAATAAAAGTCAATAGGTAAATTGTGATTGGTGGTTGATGGGTGTGCCCACTTTTTCTAACCCTGATGTCACCCAGTGACAAACAGTGGGCACCCTGGCATAAATAGTGTGAGAATGACAGCATTTTATACTTAAATCAATAAAATTAAATAGATGAAATCTGATTGGCTGTTAGTGGCCCAACCCACTTTTCCAATTTTTGAACTGCAGTCCCCCAGTGACCAACTTTGCAAAGTTTGAAAAACCCAACATACTGTTCTTCGACTTTAGCTTATTCTTCCGCTTCTTCTTCTTCTTTTATTCTTAGCGCCCCCCATTTTCTAAACGCTACTCCTCCTACAGTTTTAGGGGTACAACACCCAAACTCGCCACACATCTTTGCCCTATAGCGGAGCAGGTTGCTTGTGCTTTTCTAAGCGATTTGGCCCCCCGTCTTTTTGTGGCGCTGCTCCGAACACCCCAATTTTCCCATTGACTTTGACAGGGAAGATTTTCAAACTGCTGCCATAACATAATAATGGGGTCACCCCGAATGAAGCAGCAACATTTGTTGGATGACCCCAAAGTGGGAGGGGCCAGCAACAGCCAATCAAATTTCACCCATTGACTTTAATGGGGAAATTGAAACTGCTGCCAATCTTACAGCTTTGAGGCTACACTCCCCAAACTTGAATCACATAGTCATGGGCTCAGCCTGAATGAAAATAGGATGATTGCTAGATGCCCAAAAGTGGGCGGAGCTGTGAACAGCCAATCAAATGTTACCTATTGATTTGGCGGAAATCCAACCTGCTGCCATTCTCACAGTAATAACACCGGGGTCCCCAAACTTTGCAGGGTTAGGCACCAGGTAACTGTGGTTCAAGGTAAGAAAAAGTGGGTGGAGCCACCAACAGTCAGAGTTTACCTATTGACTTTCAATTGGGAAATTCAATCTGCTGCCATTCTCACAGAATTAACACCGGGGTCCCCAAACTTTTCACAGTTGGTCACTAGGGGACTGCAGTTGTAATTTTGAAAAGTGGGCGGAGCCACCAACAACAGATTTCACTTATTGATTTTTTTTGGGTTTATTGCCAGGGTTCCCAAACGTTGCATAGTCAGACACTGGATGACTACGTTACGCATTTAAGGGTTTTTGTATTTTTGTAAGTGGGTGGAGCCACCAACAGCCAATCAGATTTTACCTATTGACTTTCAATGGGAAAATTCAACCTGCTGCCATTCTCACAGTATTAACACCAGGGTCCCCAAACTTTTCACAGTTGGTCACTAGAGGACTGCAGTTTTAGTTTTGAAAAAGTGGGCAGGGCCATCAACAGCCAATCAGATTTCACCTATTGAATTTTATTGGTTTGATGCCAGGGTTTGCAAACTTTGCACAGTCAGTCACTGGGTGACTTCGTACTCAAGGTTAGAAAAAGTGGGCGGGCCGCCAAAAGCCAATCACATTTCTTTCATTGTTTTCAGTGGGGAAATTTTAACTGCTGCCATTCTCACATGTTTAATGTCAGGGTCCCTGGGTCACTGGGTGACTATGTTCCAAGTTTAGAAAAGTGGGTGGGGCCAACAACAACCAAGCAGATTTCACCTATTGATTTTTTTTGTGTTTAAATTTAAAATGCTGCCTTTCTCACACTATTTATGTCAAAGTTCCCAAACTTTGCAAAGTCAGTCACTGGCTGACTACATATTCAGGGCTAGAACAAGTGGGAGGAGCCACCAACAGCAAATCCATTTCCACCCATTAGATTTCATTGGTTTATATTTAAACTGATTCCATTATTTAAATATTAATTCCAGGGTTGTTAATGTTTCCAGAGTTAGTCACTGCCGTTCAAAATTTGAAAAAAGGGGACGGAGCCACCAACAGCCAATAACATTTCATCTATTTACTTTCAATGGTGAAGTGTAAAATGCTGCCCCAAAATTTGCAAAGTTGGTCACTGGGAGACTGCAGTTCAAAAATAGGAAAAGTGGGTTGGGCCACTAACAGCCAATCAGATTTCATCCATTGAATTTTATTGGTTTAAATTTAAAATGCTGCCGTTCTTTAGCTATTAATCCTAGGGTCCCTAAACTTTGCAGAGTTAGTCACTGGGTAACTGCAGTTCCAGGTTAGAAAAATGGGGTGGAGCCACCAACCGCCAATCAGATGTCACTTGTTGACTTTCAGTGGGGAAATTTAAGTTGCTGCCATTCAGACACTATTATAACCAGGGTCCCCAAAACAAGACCATAAAAAAGTTAAAACTCAAAAAAAAAAAAAAAACAGGGTCCCCAAACTTTGCACAGTTGTTTTTACTATATAACTGTGCTCCAAGGTTAGAGAAAGTGGGCGGAGCCAACAACAGATCAGATTTTATTCAGTGACTTAACGTTTTTCAACCCAACATGAAGTTTGTTCTCAAACTTCCCTTTCTAGTTCTTATTCTTAGCGCCCCCCATTTTCTAAATGCTACTCCTCCTACAGTTTTAGGGGTACAACACCCAAACTCTCCACACTTTTTCGCCCTATAGCGGAGCAGGTTGCTTGTGCTTTTCAAAGGGATCCTCTCCCCCGTCTTCTTGTGGTGCTGCTCCGAACACCCCAATTTTCCCATTGACTTTGACAGGGAAGATTTTCTGCTGCCACTCTTACTGCTTTGAAGCTACAACCCCCAAACTTGAATAACGGGGTCACCCCGAATGAAACCCCAAAGTGAGAGGGGCCAACAACAGCCAATAAAATTTCACCCATTGACTTTAATGGGGAAATTGACACTGCTACCAATCTTACAGCTTTGAGGCTACACTCCCCGAACTTGAATCACACAGTCATTGGGTCAGCCTGAATGAAAATATGATGATTGTTGGATGCCCAAAAGTGGGCGGAGCCACCAACAGCCAATCAGATTTTACCTATTACTTATATCCAACCTGCTGCCATTCTCACAGTAATAACACCGTGGTCCCCAAACTATGCAGGGTTAGGCACCAGGTAACTGTGGTGCAAGGTTAGAAAAAGTGGGCGGAGCCACCAACAGCCAATCAGATTTTACCTATTAACTTTTAATAGGAAAATTCAACCTGCTGCCATTCTCACAGAATTAACACCAGGGTCCCGAAACTTTTCACAGTTGGTCACTAGGGGACTACAGTTTTAGTTTTAAAAAAAAATGGGCGGAGCCACCAACAGCCAATCAGATTTCACCTATTTAATATTTTTGGTTTAAATTTAAAATGCTGCCTTTCTCACACTATTTATGTCAGGGTGCCCACTTTTTGTCACTGAGTGATTTTGACGCAAGGTTAGAAAAAGTGGGCACACCCACCAACCACTAATCACAATTTACCTATTGACTTTTATCGGTTTAAATTTAAACTGCTGCCATTCTTTAACTATCAAAGAACTATTGAAAAACTAAACTGCAGAGTTAGTCACTGGGTAACTGCAGTTCCAGGTTAGAAAAAGGGGGCGGAGCCACCAACCGCCGATGTCATGGACTTGCTGCCATTCAGACACTATTAAAACCAGCGTCCCCAAACTTTGCACAGTGGTTTTTACTCTATAACTGTGGTTCAAGGTTAGAAAAAGAGGGTGGAGCCAACAAAAGATCAGATTTCATTCAGTGACCACGTTTTTCAACCCAACATGACGTTTGTTCTTAAACTTCCCTTTCTAGTTTGTTAATGTCATCACTGAATGCAGAGACCAAGGTATGCTATTCTGGGGTTTTTTTAGAGTAATTTTAAAGATAGAAAAAAAAAGGTTTACTTTATAACTTACTGCTCTTTTCTCTTACTTTTAAGCAGAATGTGTTGTCTGGAAGGACATTGAAAAACAAGCAATTTTGTTCTTACTAATGTAAAAGCATATAAATCTCACAGACAAAACAGGGTCGGTATGAACATTTTTCTTCCTTCACATATAAAGATTTGTACACCACATTGTATTTCTTCTATAATCTGTCAATGCAGTCATTTTGATGCAGTAAGGTTTTTTTAACATGATGCCACTTATTGGGACATTTGATGCACAAAGACTTCCCAATCATCCATTCAGCAAAATTGCCATCTCTAAATACCTGGATGAGTCACCTACCTTCATCCTTTTTGCCTGCTGATCTGCACTTTCTTTAATTGAAGCTCTCTGCTGTATCATTGTATTTAGGGTTGTGACACACACAAACTCATTCACAGAGTTATACTGTACCACATATGATTAAATGCATCAAAACACACACCACAATCACTTCTTACAGCATACAGTCTTTATAAGTGCTGCATGTACTAAAAGCTCCCCTTTATGGTAAGCATATAGTACGTAATATAGTGGTAATATGGCAGCTGTTTTGTGGACAGTCTGAGATATTTTCCTGGGTGATTAGAATGCTCTGATTTTCTCTTGAGATCAATAAAGAAAAAAATGAAGAATTTTTGCATTGTCACATTATTATCACACTAAGCAATGCATCACACTGTGACTCTCTAATACACCCTTTATCAGAATGACACTCCCTTATACACACTGCATCATTAGGACAACCCATTATATATCATAATGTACACATTCAAGAAAACAGTGTATAAAAGCTTCACTCATTTATACATAACAAAGGAGAGCCCTACCTGGAATGGATGTCAATTCTGTCCATGGTTTTCTTACCTTAGAACTGTGCATGTGAAATGTGATCTTCAGAAGCCTGAGCAACACTCGTGTTATCGCATAAAGACCCAGAGCTAGCTATCATGTGCAGAAGGAACACAAGGGTAAAATGATGATGGTGTATTTAAGATGTGTTTGGAGATGTGCGGAGGAACATTGTAAATTTGTTAAGTCTAAAGGAAAGGGTTTTTGGTGGAACAAATGTAGAGCTATAAAAGAAGCAAGGTTGAAACCATGAAATAAAATAATGGAAGACACATTAGGATTGATTCACTAAGGTGCGATAATGCTTATCACATGCTTTTTTGTGTTAAAATCGACGTGAAAAAAATGCGTGATTCGCATTTGCAAGTATTATCACATGCGTTAAGTCGCATATCGCATGCATTAAATAGCACTCAACTGCATGCGTTACTTTTACCGCATTGTGTTAATTCTCGCGCAGAAATAATAGTAACGCATGATTCACAAACACTTAGGGGCTGATTTACTAACCCACGAACGGGTCGAAATGAGTCTGATTGCGTTTTTTTCGTAAAGATCGGTATTTTGCGATTTTTTCGTATGTTTTGCGATTTTTTCGGCGTCTTTACGAATTTTTCGTTACCAATACGATTTTTGCGTAAAAACGCGAGTTTTTCGTAGCCATTACGAAAGTTGTGTAAAATCTTGCGATTTTTCGTAGCGTTAAAACTTACGCGAAAAGTTGCGCCTTTTTCGTAGCGTTAAAACTTAAAAGGTGCAAAGTTTCGCGTAAGTTTTAACGCTACGAAAAAAGCACAACTTTTTGTGCAAGTTTGAACGCTACGGAAAAATCGCAAGATTTTACACAACTTTCGTAATGGCTACGAAAAACTCGCGTTTTTACGCAAACATCGTATTGGTAACGAAAAATTCGTAAAGACGCCGAAAAAATCGCAAAATGTTCGTTTTCAAGTCGGAACTTTTCCAATTCGGGTCGGATTCGTGGGTTAGTAAATCAGCCCCTTAGACACGCAAACTATCCCATTAGTCTGTGCGAAAATTAACACCTATTTGGGGCAGGCGGTAATTATAGAAAAGTACAGTTCATGAGCTTTTGGCAACACAATATGGACTTTGCAGTGTTATTTATTTTTTTTTTTTATTTTATTTTTTTCCACGGACCGGCAGGGGGTGGGGGGTGCGCGCGTGTACGGCGTTCAATCGCACAATCATGCACGCCTTTTATCTGTGCCTCTATGAGCGCCTCTATTTGAACGCACTGCGCATCATTATGTGCCTTTATATGTGTGCCGCCTCTATTTTTACTGCGGGCAGGAACAGAGGCGGCCCACTTGAAAGCCGCCAACGGCCCGGTACTGGTCCGCGGCCCGGCGGTTGGGGACCCCTGCCCTAGAGTGATGCAGCCTCTAGTTTGCAGGGAAATGGTCATTTTAAAAAAAAGTAGTTTTATGAACGTAATGGTGTGTATGGCTAATATGGTGTGCACGCGAAAAGTAGCGCACGTGCGTTAATTAGCAAGCGCGACAAGTAGCGAGCTGCGTTAATTAGCGCGCGTTGCGTCAAATACTACACGAAAATAGTCTTCGTGACTTAAATAACGCAAACAGCATCGTGTCTAAATTAACGCAAATATCCTTTTAGTGAATTGTGCGTTAAGACGCGAAAAATAAGATGCGATAAAATTTTTACCGCATGCTATAAATAGCGTTCATTTTATCGCACTTTAGTGAATCAACCCTATTGTAACTAGGAAACAGTGCCCACAGGAATATGTTGAAACAAATGAGACCACGTGGGGAAATGTAAAATGTGTATACTATAATTCAGCACTGCAGGCTAAAATACTTGAGAGCACTTTTTTGTACTTAATACTGTACTGTAAGTGTAGGCAGTATTAATTCTTGTGGCTACAGTGAAATATATTCTCTGTAGTGCTGAATGATTTTACAATACTTAACTATATATTCAAACTTGTGGCCTAACAAATGTATGTTGTTTGATGTGCTTTCAGTTCTTTACTGCTGGAACCTCTGAATTAACTCAGTGAAGTACCCATGTTTCAAAGAAAAACAGTTTCTGTGTTTATTTTCTCTTGAATGCATTCAAGTGTCCTTAACACATTTCCCTGATTTTACACTTGTCTGGATTTTACACCTACACAAGGTTAGTGCATGATCATTTAGGTGGAAATGCGCTGTATCTATTGACACAGGCCTTTGTGGGGAGCTTCTGCCACCTTTAAGGCCAGGTTTTGATCAGGGTTCCCCTATATCAATAGGTGCACTGTGTGCAATTCATACAGACAAATTCGCATTATATCCTGTCCCAGGATAAATAATTTCATTTGGGCAAAATAAGAGAAGAAATCAATAAGACATTGAAATGTTAACACCATTTAAATAATAGGATTACAAAAACAAGTTTTTTAAATTTTAAATATTTTATTTGTAATAAAGAATACAAAAAAATAATATGTTATTGTCCGTGCAACATTCTATGGGGGTCATGAGCAATATTAAATTGTTGCATCACAATTTGCATTACATCACAATATTCATACCTTCTGCTGAATTTTAAATATAAAAAATGTTTCAAATTTTTAAAACAATAAAGAAAGAGAAAAGATAAACCTTTAGTGGAGGGCTGATGGTTTAGAACTTTAACTTGAACTTAGACCTGAGCCTCTCGTTCCGCACCCCCCATTATTCTACAAATAGATGAATAGGTGGATCCTGCAATATCATTTTGCTTGCATACCAGGAAGTGGTGTGAAATCAGTTGTGTATTTGTGTTGGTTGGTAGTGTGTCAATATAACTTTCCCAAGTGGAGAAGAGTATTTTGGTGTTGATATCCTTTTGTAGGGATGCCTCTATCCATTCCATTAGGAATGCATGGTATAACTTTTGCTGAAAGAGTGTGAATGGAGGTGGGGTGGTATGTATCCACCATTGTAGTATTGTCTTTAGGCGGTTACTGATATGGTCGTCAGCAGTTTTTTACTCCCCATTTGTAAACTTTGATTGGTATTGGGCATATGAGTTAAATATTGGCCACTCGGGGGGGCAGTAGAACATAGTTCAATAGGGCAGTTGTGGCCCAATCTCTTTAAAATAAAGAGGAGGGTGGATTGCGCTTTTCCTATGAAGAATAATAGGTCGCCATCGAAGGCCACCAATTTTGTCTCTATCTGCCTAACTTTGATTCTCTGGAAATGAGTGGAAGTATCTAAAATTTGGAGTAGTGGATCCAATGCTAAGTTGAATAGGAGTGGCAGCCTTGACAGATCCCCCTCTGTAAGTGAATTGGGGGTTGATCTATAAGATGTTGTGTGGGGTGCTATAGATGTATTTAATTAAATTAATAAAGTGATGGCAAAATTGGTGAGGTATAGTCAAATGATACTATCTAAGCTCAAAATAATAGCAGATTTGGATTGTATTATATAGGGAAGTTCTAGCTATAGTCAACCAGATGCCCTTGGTTGAGTGTCTATTATGGGTGAAGCCCAGCTGATGTAATGTTAGGAATGTGGGAAGGATCATTTGTAGTCGTGTTGCTACTATTGATGTTAGAATTTTGAAGTCTATGTTTAGGAGTGAGATTGGTTGTTGTGCTTCCAGGATTGTAGGGTATTAACCAGGTTTTGGGAGGAGGATTGTACAGGTGTTGTTAAAATGCGGGCAGGGGATTTGTTTGGTCCAGATTTAAGTGTATAAGGTTAGCATGATTGGTGTTAAATGCTCTTTGAGTCATTTATAGTAGACTCCTGTGGGGTGGGGAGCTTGGTGGGGGGAGCTTGGCCTAATGATCTTGAAATGGAATCCTGGGTCTTTTCAAAGTATTGGGAGAATTGTTTGGCTATTCTGTCTACCAAGATTAGTAGTTGACCTGTCTCTGGGTGCTTTATTTGTGTTATGATAGATTTTTATTTGGGTGGTTTTGGCAAGTTAGCTAGGAGCCTGCAATGTTTATTACCCTACCTGTGATATATGTTTTGCATAGCTAACTTGTATTTTTGCTTTTATTTGTAGGAAGGAGTTGAATAGTTGTTTAGTAGTTTGGTATACTGCTGGAGAGATTGTGGGGGTCTTTTGTTGTAGCTGGTGGAGGTACACTGTTTGTACTGTTGTTAAGAGTGTTTTGTATTTAGTTAGGTATTCTCTTTTCCTGTTTGCTGTGTAAGCTAGTATATCTCCCCTCATCATTATCTTCGAAGTTTTCCAAAGGAGTGTCATCCCAGTGTGGTTGGTTATTGTCTATGAAGTTCATCCATGTCTATGTCTACTCTAGGAATGATTTAAAGTCATTTGAGTCTTTTCGGTATTAAGGGAAGCGCCACTGGTAGGAAGTATTGTATGGATGGGTTAGCCTTAGCATGATTAGGATTGGGTGAATTTTGGTAAACTGTATTCATGGAAACAGGCTCTCTTGGAGCAGAAATGAACATGAGTTGTTTACTCATGGAATGTGAAGTATTGTTTTTCTCAGTTTTGTGTTCTCCACGGGTCTATCATCTCAAAAGTTTCTTTGAGTTGTTTGATGCTATTTGTCCCTTGTGAGTCTCCCAATGAAGAGAGGGGAAGTCTGTCTATCCAGGGTTGTTCCAGTGCATTAAAGTCACCTCCTATTATTAGAGTATGATTTTGCCTTTTCAAGAGCAACTCCCTAAGGAAATAAAAAAAGCAATCATTGTATGTATAAGGAACATAGAGTTACCTTGATTTCTGCGTCCCAGTGTATGTAGTCAGCATAGGTCCTGGAAAAAAAACAAGCAACATATGTGATGAGAAGAAGGTATAACATTATGATTTCCGTAGTAACTTTGCTTAACACTGAAAACTTAAGAACTTGTATTCAACTTTTTTCCAACTTTCCTAGAACTGTTAGGCTAAGGCTAGGGTAGAGCCAGGGCCCTACAACTCCAAGTATTTTAAAGGATTTTGGAAGGGGGGGAATAGGGTCAGGTCTTTTTCTTGGAAGTTGAGAAAAATTGCAATTATGGGTCAAGGTCGTTGTAGGTCACGTCTTTCTGGGCCTATCCTATTAAAACATTAAATTATAAAATTTGTTTTACTTGGTTCTGGTTGTAGTGTGTTGGTGATCTTATTAGATAGCAGCTGGAGTAAGTCAGGTCCTTTGATGGATTCTAGGATGCCAATGAAGCGGAGATTGCTACATTGTCCCCTATTTTCTAGGTTGTCAAATTTTCTCCAGTAAGGTGGAGATGGTTCTGTCTTGTTGTTGTGTTTTGGAGTTGATTAATTCTGCCTTCAGTATCACTGACCTATTGCTTCACCTCTGTTAGGCGTTTTGAAGTCAACAATATATTGTCTATTGATAATAGCAGTCCTTCAGATCTTTTGTCGATTAGAGGCATATGATGGGAAAGCATTCCCTGTACCAAAATGTGAGTATGATATTCATCGCCTTGTTGGGGTGGTAAATTTGGGGAAGATGGTGGAGTTAATTGAGCAAATTTGTTGGTCGAAGAGTGTGAGGTTGGTCTGTCATAAGGTTGGATTTTCTTTGCTCCTGGCTTGTGTCTGCTTATTTTTGTATGTGGGGTCTGTTCCGGGAATTAATTCATAGGACAGAGGAAGGTTGTTTCTTTGTTGTTTATGGGTTGAGGTGAGTTAGTTTGTGGCCCAGGAGTAATCCAGCTGTGGTTTTGGTTCAATCATGTTTAATTAGGGATTTTTTTCTTTTTCCCTACTTTTCTCGCTCTTTCCCCCCTTTTTCCTTTTTTTTTGCAGAGCAGAAACAAAACAAAGGCACAAAATACAAATAAAAAAAGTGGGGAGAAGTTGGTGTAGGTGACTAGAGCGTCACAATTTTCTATGGTTAAGGTTGTTGTTTGTGGCTTTTCAGGTTGTACTTTGTCAGAAGTACTGTGCTGTTTCCTAGAGGTGATTTACGAGTATACCAGGGTAGGCGCAGGCCAGTAATATGTGTACCACATTCAAATGATCTTTTTGTTAATCTGTGTTGGGATGCTGCTTTTTAAGTGTCTTAAGAACCAAAATATCATTATAAGCTTGTGGGAGTTTATGCAATGAAAGTAGTTTCTACTTCAGAGGAAAATTAAAGGATAAGGAACATAATTTTGGCATTTTACAGGCAATAGATTAGCCACATTAGTGTCACCTAAAACGCTATATTAATTCTGCAGAAAGCTTTACCATACCTGAGTAAAGAGCCCTAGAAGCTCCCTCCGTTTGTTTAAGGTAGCAGCTGCAATTTTAGCTTGGTCTCCATAGCTTCCTGCTGCAGCTCTAGCTGTTGGTAGCTTAGATCACACATTCTGATGGGAGGGGGGAGTGACTTCTTATACATGTGCAGACTCCACCCCCAATGAAGGATTTTTCTGAGAGAGGAAGTCTGATACTGAAGAACATGTTTACAAAAAAGAAGACAAGAAATGCTGTTTCTTTTGCTAGAGGACTCAGTGCAGCTTTTCTGTGAGTGCTTACGGCTGTATTTACATAGACCTTTCTGATAAAGCTTACTTAGTTGTTACCTTTTCTTCTACTTTAATTGAATTTGTCTGCTAAGTACTGTATCTTGGAACCTAGCTTCCTAGCATTTTGGTTTCCACGTCAAGCTTGTAGTCTTGTGTACTGGGTTTCTATTTACATAGCACTCTACTGTTCATTATTCTTCTTTTTGTAACTGCAGCAGTGATATTCTATAGCTGGCAAAATGCTATGCCAACTCATTGTCCTCATTAAAAAGGCGATCCAATTGGCTTTGTTTTTTCATCTAAGGGCAGTCAATATAGTGCCTATCCACCTACCCATGGCAACCAATCTGTGGTTAGCTTTATTCTAGATGTAGCAGAAGGAACTGTCAATGCAACATTTTGATTGGTTGCCATAGATTACTAACATGGAGTGCTAGTAAATAAGGTCAATCCTTTGATCTCTATTACCTGAGGAAATCAAAATGCTGCTCTCTGAAAAGGATCACTTCTTGTCCAAATTAAAGAGAATTGCCCCACTTTCTATTCAGGTAAATGAGAGGTATTTAGATGTGGGTATTGAAATTCTGGTCTCTGCCTCACACCGGTGTGATGAAAATGCTGTATTGGCTATATAGGGGTTAACACAGTGTATGTAAGAAAATTCATACAATACTGTATTTTGAGTTGGACAAACTACCAATTACTATCCGGTACTGCAATGTGACTCCACAATTGTATTAAAGCCCCTGGAGTATAATTATATAGTACTTTCAACCTTCCTTATATTTTACTGTTTCCAAACAACATGCCATATGCTGGTTAACAGTGTGTCTTTATATTTTTCTCTAGGTCTGCTACAGGTAACGTGCATAACTCAACTTTAATTCATGAGTCACCTTATATTTACAATACATTACTTCTCTTACACAACTGCTAAACAGACGTTTGTAATTAAAAAAAGTGCTTGAACCTGTATATTCTTTTGGAGCACAAAAGTGAACCAGACTACTAAATGTCTCATTTACCTTAAAGCGATTGACCATGAAATGCACCAAAGGAATTAAGCATTTTAGTTGGATTGGAACTATAGTTGTACTACAAGTTAATTTTGTATTGCGTGTCAGATAGTTTTTTGTACTTGTAGTGGGCATGCACTAGCTGACCCCAGGTTGTTCAGGTTAGATAAATGAAACTTGTGCACTTCAGTTTTCAAATAATTTCACAGACTAAGGTGAAATAAGGGCTTTAACTGGGCCATTGTAGAAAATGCAACTTTTTGTTATTGACTCACTCCAAAGGTACTTTGTTCTTGTGCTTAGGGTCACTGTCCTGCTGAAAGATACATTTTCCCCTAACATTCACTTTTTTTTTTTTTTTTTTTTTTTAGTAGAAACAGGTTGTCTTGCATCATTTTCAAGTATTTTACACAAGTCTAAATCAACACTAGAATGACTTAATTAAAAAAGCAATTAGCCTATGATAGGCTCCTCAAAGTCCTGATCCCAGAATCACTTCAAAATCCTCAGCAAATAGTCTAGCTATTATAATTACAAAACAAACTAGAAAGGGAAGTTTGAGAACAAACTTCATGTTGGGTTGAAAAACATGAAGTCACTGAATGGGCTCTGCCCACTTTCTCTAACCTTGGAGCACAGTTATATAGTAAAAACTACTGTGCAAAGTTTGGGGACCCTAGTTTTATGGCAGCAACTTAAATTTCCCCACTGAAAGTCAACAAGTGACATCTGATTGGCGGTTGGTGGCTCCACCCCCTTTTTCTAACCTGGAACTGCAGTTACCCAGTGACTAACTCTGCAAAGTTTAGGGACCCTAGGATTAATAGTTATAGAACGGCAGCAGTTAAAATTTAAACCAATAAAAGTAAATAGGTGAATTGTGATTAGTGGTTGATGGGTGTGCCAACTCTTTCTTTTTTTTTGTAACTTACAATTTTTATTGAGAAATTTGGGGGGTACAGAAAGGAAGAGGGGAGGGGGTTAGCAATTTCACTTCCACAGATGGACAGAGCATAGTAAAACATGTTGTATCCTTGATTATACAGTTGCCGTCTGTTACAGTCATGTATTGGAGTGAAAGGAAAAGGAGAAAAAGAGGACACTGAATGGGAAATATATGGGTGAAAAAGGGGGGAGGTATTCAAGTTTAAGTTTGTGTTGGCTGTGTGGGTGTGCCCACTCTTTCTAACCTTGAGTCGAAGTCACCCAGTGACAAACAGTGGGCACCCTGGCATAAATAGTGTGAGAATGACAGCATTTTAAACTTAAACCAATAAAATTCAATGGATGAAATCTGATTGGCTGTTAGTGGCCCCCCAGTCACCAACTTTTCAAATTTTGGGGACTCAGGCATAAAAATTGTGAGACTGACAGCATTTTACACTTCACCATTGAAAGCAAATAGGTGAAATGTTATTGGCTGTTGGTGGCCCCGCCCACTTTTTTTTCTAACTTTGAATGGCAAATACCCAGTGACTAACTCTGGAAACTTTAACAACCCTGGAATTAATATTTAATATAATGGCATCAGTTTAAATATAAACCAATGAAATCTAATGGGTGGAAATGGATTTGCTGTTGGTGGCTCCACCCCCTTTTTCTAACCCTGAATATGTAGTCAGCCAGTGACTGACTGTGCAAAGTTTGGGAACTCTGACATAAATAGTGTGAGAAAAGCAGCATTTTAAATTTAAACAAAAAAAAAAATCAATAGGTGAAGCTGATTGGCTGTTGGTGGCTCCACCCACTTACAAAAATACAAAAAACCTTATATGCGTAGTCACCCAGTGTCTGACTATGCAAAGTTTAGGAACCCTGGCAACAAACCAATTAAAATCAATAGGTGAAACCTGATTGGTTGTTGGTGGCTCCGCCCACTTTTCAAAACTATTGAAAGTCAATAGGTAAAGGCTGTTTGTGCCTCTGCGTACTTGAAATTACAGGCCTATTTTAAATGTCAGCCTAGATATGTTCTCCACCACTCTCCCTCTCAAGTTGCGGATCTGCAGCCAACTCCCCGAGGAGAAAAAGGTGGCTTCCACAATGTCAACAGAAGCATGCAGTCTTTCCCAATTTCTGCTCCTGCCCCACATATAGTGTTATTCACTTAATGGAATTGGGCAAAACAGTTGCAGACTTTGACCAGGAGCTAAAGGTGGCATGTTCCCCAACACCACAGGTTGAGAACACACACTGCTTGAGTTGTTAACTCAATGGGGCCGATTCACTAAAGGTCGTTAACGCATAACGCATAAGGGTTGATCCACTAAAGCGCGATAACGCTTATCGCATGCTTTTTAGCGTTAAAATTGACGCACAAAAAACCCGCGATTCGCTAAAGTATTATGTCGCAAATCACGTTTGTTACATAGCTCACAACCGAATGCGTTCACAAACACATATGAAGCGTTAAACACGTGAAATATCGCGGTAATTTGTGCTAATATTAACACCTACTTGTAGTAGGCGGTATTTAAAAAACATTGCAGTTCGTGAGCGTTTGGCAAGACAAGATGGAGTTTTCTGTTGGATATTTGTTGGCTTGTGAAGAAGAGGATCAAGTATGTGATTGCCCTAGAGTGATGCATCCTAGAGTTTTTAGGGAAATGACATTGCTTTTTAATTCAGACAAGTGTCCTTCTTAGTGAATCGATCGTTAATTCGCAAAATATAAAAAGTGATAATATTTTTAATGCATGCTATAAATATCACTTGTTTTTTTGTACTCTTGTGAATCAGCCCCAATGCCTCTCACAGGAAAGAATGCTCAAACTTTATCTTTTAGTACCACTCCCAGTTTCATTCTGCAGAAGCTGACCACAAATTTGTCACAGCATGTTATCAACTCTGTTCACAGCTAGACCATAACTGACTGCCTTTTTTTTATACAAATGTCTTAAAGCTACAGCAAATCAGGGAATGACTCGCCTTTCCTCTGCACCTGGTTGAATAAACTTGGTACTCTAGGTTTGTGGCCACAGCTACCTCTCCATAGAACCCTTCTAGATGGGCTGCTGTTTCATCCAGGTTGTTCCTCTCAACCACTGGCAACTGTAATACTACCTTACAGGTGTGGCCTTCCAGTGACAACAGGCCCATATCAGCTCCATGTTCAGCTGGTATGTGGAATAAGAGGGCAGATTTTCGCAATCTCTCTGTCCAGTTGGCCACTGTAAAATTCACCCCATTAAACTTATATAAACTTATATAACCTTTTGACTGAAGTATCCCCCAAAAATGGCAAACCCCTCATTTTAATCAACTGGAAGAAATCTAGATAATAATGTCTATGAAAATTTTCATTCATCCAGGTCATGGTATATCAAGTATAAATAAATTTAAAGCAACTGGACTTGTTAAGTAATCATTGAAGACGTTTCACTACTCATCCAAGCAGCTTTTTCAGTTCAACTGACTGGTATGGGAAGTCCTCAGCATATATATTCTTCCACTAATCCAATCACAATGGCACTTTGTAACTCTTCAGAAAGGTGACATCTGAAACTCACAGAGGTGTGAATGCTGTGGAGTTACTTTGAAAGGATTACCAAAGTATCATGCAACTCTTCAAAGTCACACAAAAATACTGACACAACAAGAAAGAACATAAAAAGAAACAACAAATCAATGCACAACTTGATTTAGTTATTAAGTCTCTCCTTTAAAACGTTTGATTTTTTTGTTTTAAAAAATAAATGTCTTAAAAAAGTGGTAAAATATAATGCATCTTAAATATCATTTAAAGCATTGCTATATTTTTAATATTTTCATTTTAAACTTGTATTTGTGTAATATTTAACAGTGGGCAGTTTATTTTTTACTACCATATGCTATTAAGGCATTTCTGGCTACGTTAGCAATTTTAGCCTTTTCTTATTGCAGGATAGCCGGCTACATTCTTCTTGAAGTGATACTGACACTAAAAAACCAACCAGATATTTGCTTCCATTGTTCTGCCTGCAGCTGGCTGAATAAATCTATTCACTGGTTTGTTGCTATGGGTTACTGCCCAGGTGTAAATTTGCCCGATGTTTATAACTGACTCCCGGTGAGTCTAAGATTAGGATTCTAAATATGATATACAATTGAGTCCTAAAGTTTAAGTGCAGCCTATCAAATAAGATGTCTACTCTATATATTTCTATATGATATAATTTCAAAGTAATAGCTTAGAGACCAAATTTATTTCCTGTAAGGTCTCTGGGACTATATCTATAGAGAATAGTTTGCTAACCTTGTAAAGGTGCCGATTGCTTTGATTTTTGCTTGCTTTCCTAGCGAGAACCAGGAAAATATTATTACAGTAAATTTGGTATGATAAAATCCTTCAAATCAGGTTTAAAAGTAATAATATAGCATCACTGTTTCATATTATTAATAAGAGCATGCTAATAAAAAAAGAAAAGATTCTTCAACAAAGGGTACAAGCATGTTGATACACTGCTGATAAGTGCCATATCACTGTTGATAAGTGCCATAATTGGTGATTGATATGCTGGTGACTACTTGACTTGACAGCTGAACTATTGGACCATAGCTCCTTCCTTTGCTAATGATAGCTGACTGCATCCTAAGGCAAGGTATTCATCTCCTCACACAGCAGCTGGCATCCTTGCAATGTCATTACTGGATTTGAAGCAGTATTTTTAGTATTTCTGTATTTCTTTGTATTTTTCTAGTTTTTTTTTTTTCAAACATGCCCAATAATTGGAATCCAGTTTGTTCAGCTTTACAGAAAATGTACTCTCTAGTCACTTTACTTTTGCTAGATTTTGTCATTTATAATAAATTCATGACTTATTTTGATTCCCATGGATTTCTTAGCAGAATAAACTAAAATATTCAGGGGTTATGGATACATACTTAGGTAGTGTGAATAGCTGCCATCCTTTAACAATATGCATTGCAATTTCCAGGGACATTGTGCTACTACACTAGTGGGTCACATTACACTTCAGTTTCAGGAATATAATGTAGAGGGCATGGTACAAAGACATTATTCCTGTTACTAGGACAGATTCAATAGTTTTAAGATACAAACTGTTATGTTTCAAGGAAGAAATATTCTATGGGGCCAGTGCTCGAATTTAGAAACAAAGGGAAAGCAATGGCAGTGATGTAATTAGAATGCAAAAAAAGTATATAGAAATGCATATTTTGCATCTCTTAAAAGATCAGTTATTTATGGAAAACCAGTCTAGGGTATTAGCAGAACACTTTTATACATCATAAGTTTGGTCAGGTATGTACACTGCCTTCAAGGGCACATTTATAAAAAAAATGTGTTTAAATGTAATTTTGCTGCTCCTCTTGCTTATACATGCTATATAAAGTGTGTAGAATTATTTTGTTTTGTAAAACTCACCAGCACAGCCTTTTCTTCCTGTGTCTGCTCAGTATGAAGTGAGGGATCAGCACCCTCAAATCTCTTAACGTAAAAAGACATAAAATACCAGCACAACATGGTGAGTGCAAGTGGAGCAAAGCCCCTGTATGTCTATTAGTGCAAAAACTGTAATGTTATGATTTTTTGCACTAAATAAACACTTGTAATCTCTATATCTTGCTGGCATTATTTATCTTTCCACTGCAGACTTATGCCATAATTAATGCCAACATTTTACATTAGCTTTCAACAGTTACAAAATGAAAGCAAAGCATCTGTTTGGCTGCTATGAGCAACATCACCGGTGATGTTTTACTCCACTTTTACACAGCATGATAAATATACCCCTAAATGTCCATTAAAGTAAAAAGAACAAAGCCTTGCAAGTGCAGTAGACTTGTATGCAAGAATAAGTTGTTGCATAATCAAAAGTTGTTAGGCCCCACAGCAAAATCATTTTAGCCCCTCTCCCCAAACTATGAGAATTTGACGTTTAAATAATACTGAACCTGCTTATTAGTCAGTGCCCTTTGGGCTCCCAAGCAGTTATAAGCTTCACTTTCTGTCTAGTTACACCCTCATAAACTCATGCAATTGAACAGACAAGGCTAGCTTCTGAGCAAGTTTCACTTACATACTTATTTAAGAGCTCTGGCACCCAGGGCATTTCTTTTTTTTTTTTTTTCTAGCATGGGTGACAAAACATCTCATGTTTCCTTCCCACTGTCATTAATGTAAATTACTATTGAGAAAAAATGTGCACCACCACTGCTTTCCTTAGTAGCCCAGGCTAGAGTTTTGCAGCGGGTCAGGTAGCAGCAGGTTACCTGCCAAAAAATCTGGTACCCTGCAGGTTGCAGGTATGACTTTTGGATGAGACATATATATTTCTTATATTATCTATAAAAAAGGTTAAAATGTGGGTTTCAGGTTTAGGTTCCTTTATGCCAGGGCATTTATTACTTCTGGTTTCACCAGTGGCTTCTGTTCCTGATGGCAACAGAGAATGGCAGTGCAAAAAGTGGGGATGGAAATGCTAATTCTCTTCACTGCCTTATAAACATGCCCCTGTGTGCAATAACCAGTGATGGGTGGTCCTGTGGGAAAGACAAAGTAGCTTCTGATATACAACACCCCCTTATCCAGATTCCAACCTGTTATTGCTCTCTAGCTGCCAGAGGCTCAGAAAACCTCTGAGATAACAGTTTTGACACCATTTTACCTTAGTATAATCATTCCCTACAGGTGCTACCCTATACTTTGGAGCTTTTTCTTTCCTTCTCCAAGTGCTGCTCTGCGGGGCCTGCAACATCAAGCCAAGCACTCTATCTGCCCTACGGACAAGCAGTGGCAATAACCCAATGTAGAGGCATTTGCAGCTGCACAGCCAGCGCTCCCCGCCGTACTAGGACCCTGCAGCGCCCAATGCACAGCAAGCCCCGCCCTCCAGGCTGCCCAGATGCACAGTGTGACAGGATCCAGACTTTGGCACCACACTGCAAACTACACACATTGTCATCCTTCTGGCTGGACACATTCGGCTATCAGGGGATCCCAATAATCCCATAGCGGCAGTATTCTCAGCCTTCTTATTGTCCGCACATTCCGTGCTGAGGGATTGCGAGTATCGCTGTCATTATGACAATCCGCTCATTGTAACGGGGATCTCGAGTGGAGTTTGATAGGAGCTCGGTCACACACACGACCATTGCCCGCGGCTGCCTTTTCTCGTCTTGTGTCGCTACTGCTGCTGTTGCTGTTATTACGGAGAGAGAAGTTTATGTGACTGTCACCGCCGATCTCCTCAATGAAGTCTCCTCTGCTTTACTGAAACCTCCTCCTCAGATGCTTTCCTTTGCCCGCCCGGCGCCTCTTACCTTGGATCGGGATGGATAAACACATCTTGGCTCTGCTGCAACTTTTCCTGTCTCTGGTTTGTGGTAAGTGGCCCCATTGTGTGTGCCTGGGGGAATGGGGGCATCACTCCCTCTGGGTATGACATTGGTGGGCACTCATACAACAACTGCTGGCTCTTTTGTTCCTTTCAAAGAACACAACCGCTGGGTGATAAATGGGATTTCCTTCATGGCAATAAGCTATTGTTTAAAAACATGGATCCCAGTTCATTTGGCATCCAGGGAAACAGATGTATCTATCTCCTACCTCCCATCTATAGATATATAATCTATCAAGCTCTCTATCTTTCGTTTTTTCTTTCTATTTTCTATACCAATCGGTCTGTCCCTATCTGACCATTCATTTTTTGATCACTGTCACTGCCTCTGCCCCTTTCGCTAGCATCCATCTGGCATTTCTTGTTCAGTGTGAAACTATGCCTTGGCCAAGCACAGGGTGCAGTCTGTGAACTTGAGTTTTCTTATAAGAAAGTACTGTAATTGTATTAGCCAGGATCTATCTGTTATACCTGCCACAAATCAAGGAGCCACACTCACAGCAATGTACACTTGAGGTGCTATGGCAGAACTAATACTCATATAACAGCAAATAGGGATTCATGTATGTATGTATGTATGTATGTATAACTTTATTTATAAAGAGCAACAAGGGTACGCAGCGCTGTACAGTCTTACAGAATACAAAATTACACACAGGGAGGACAAGTGATATAATAAATAAATACATATATGTATATATATATATATATATATAAGTGCCATGCGGTATGAGACACAGTAGGAAGGAGGTCCCTGCCCCGTAGAGCTTACAGTCTAGCTCAGTAGCTAACTAAATGCCTAAAATAAATAAATAAATAAGGATGTCAAGATTTGCAAGCTGGGGGAAACAAGGTGCAAACATCTTGAAGAAAAGTAATGGAATCAAATGTTAAAAAGAAATGCATGGAAGTTGCACAATGGTGGTTAAAACAATAGCTTCGCTATATGGCAACACAATATAGCTGTGGTCTGTTGTTTTAGTGGGGTTGCAGAATGGAACAGTGATTGGCACCAGGGCCCTAGGTTTGAATCCAGCCAAGGCTGGAAGTTTTTATGTTCTTGTGTTTGTATAGGTTTCCACCCACAAAAATCGTCCCTTGATAAAAATGCTCATATTGTGTGTGAATATTATAGGGGCATTAGATTGTAAGTTTCACTTGGACAGGGTTTTTCTGTAAAGATCTGCAGAATATTTTAGTACTTTATAAATAAAGGAAAATAATAATGGAGACTTTATGAAATTGTCTCTGGTCTCTCCTCAGTTATCGTAAATGACCAGTAATCATTTAATCTCTTCCCTTGTGTTTAGAGACTCCAGAAAAAAAACTTTAGTACTGGTTTTTATCATGGATCAAAATATATAGGTATGGATCTCTTATCCAGAAAGTTCCGACTTACCAGAAGGCAATCTTCCACAGAGTCTACTTTAAGCAAATTATTTTCCATTTTAAAAATGATTTCCTTTTCCTTTAAAATAATAAAACAGCACCTTATACTTGAATGTAACTAAGCTATATATATCCATATTGGCGGCAACACAATCCTATTAGGTTTATTTAATGTTTAAATGATTTTTAGTAGACCTATGGTATGGTGATCCAAATTATGGAAGGGTTGCTTATCCAGAAAACTTCAGCTCCCAAGTTTTCTGTATAATAGATCCCATACCTGTATTGTTAAAGACTGAGCTATAAAAGTCATTTTACTTCCCTCCTATGGTTAAAAGCAGGTTGATTACTGCCTCTTCTATCATAACAAGGATATCTACTTATCATTGCCAGGATAACCAACACAGTCCAACAAATGCAACCAGTATTTAAGTTTACATCTGTATTTGAGTAGTCAAAATACCTAATTCCATGTGGATAACATATTTTGCTATAGAAAAATTAATGATTTGCTCTTACAAAGTAGACAGATTACATGATTAATAAGTACTTTTTGCACAGTTATGCTTTTATAAGTCTCTACTTTCACTTATCATCTTACAATTTTATCTGTAGCCGTTATTTTATTTCAGTCATGTGTCTTGTGGGTTTGTTTAATACACTGATAGGAATGGGTGTGCATTTTAAATATAGATTTTCAGATTACACTCTGCATAAACTGTTAAATAGGACATTGTACATAGTTATAACATTTCACCCTTCCAGGCTGATGAACAGGTATCTGTTCCTACTTTATGCTGTAGGTCTACTTGCTCATTCCCAGGAGCACAAAGTCTTGAGAAGACTGCTGCGATTATGCTGATCGAATCATATTTGCTGATTGCATAAGATAGAGCAATACATTGAAGAGAAAAATGTGCCTGCACCCATGTCCCTTGTGAGAGCTGGTTGTTGTGCCTTAATGCAATAAGTATTCGTTTAACAAATATAAATGAGGCTGAGCAAACATATTTAATGTGTTAGGGGTTGCTGTAGAAGTGAGGCATTTTGCTAAATTGGATTTATAAATTGATAAATGATTTAAAAGTCTTTCTATAACAGAAATGGTAGTCGTTTCTACTACACACACAATAATAATAACTGAAAAAAGAAAAATGCAATATTTTTTAATTGTTTTAACAGTATTTTGCATAAAGAAAGAAAACTATTGAATACATATTAATGATACAATCGCAATGGTTTTAAATGTATTTGTAAATGCTTAGCAGTATCTGTCTAGCTTTTCATATTCTCAGCATTCCTGGTTCTGACTCCTGAAATAGTGTTGTAGGAGCAACTGATTTTGTGGGCTAGAGGAGTACTGACTTCTGCGGCACTTGATCAAAATACTGCTTTCCATAGCTGTTACATTTACTTATAATTTTAAAGCCACTAATATATTTATTATTAATGAATATGGGAAATTTGCTAAGAATTACATTTCTTTATCATTATGCAAACATTTTGGGGGGGGGGGAGATTCCACTGTAACCCTATAATGCAAATGCAGTATGAGAATGACCTCTCAGAATTATCCTTCAGAATTTTCTGCAAAATAATGTTAATACATGCCATGGAAACACACGGGATACATTTTTACTATATCTTAAACTGCCAGAAAGGGAAATTGCTGTTTATGGTTTAAGATACAGGATGTTAGTGTACAATATTGGCATGTGGCTTAGAAGACTGCATAAAAGCAGGATACATCCTCCAACAATATAATGGTAGAGTGACTAGAGGGTTTCATTTGGTTGGATACTTTATCATTTTAACTGTAGTTTATGGACCTGAATGTGAGCAAATATGTACATGTATGCATGTGTGTACTTAAACAGTGCAAAATTAGTGTAAACAAGTAGTAGGCAGTCACACATGAAGCGTTTATATGGTGCACAAATAATTCAAACATTTAACCAAAAATTCCCCCAAAAAAACAACCATACCAAAAGGACAGAGGTACCTCAATGCTCCATGGTCACTAAACTCCTCCTTCCTAATGTGTTTTGCGTCTTTGGACACTTCATCAGAGGGTCAACTTTTTTATGGATAAATTTATGATTTTGTTCTTGAATCAGATAAACATTTAAAGCGTGATACTGCCTACCATTTGTATTACTATATTGTTTATCCAGGGTCTAGGGCAGTATTCACATGCATATCAGGTGGCTTACTAAGTACTTATTATAATTGATTGTTCTGAAGCATTAGTAACCTTTACTGAAGAACAAAACATATTTATAGGAAATAATTGTGCAGAAAGTATAATCTTAGCACCCTTCACTAAAGACCGTATATTTTTGGGACAATTCTAGTTGTCTTAGATATATGATAGCATGAATTTGTAAGAAGAAAGTGATATATTTTTGCACACTTAAATGACCAGTAACACTGAAAATGTTTTGCATGTATTTACATATTGTATTTATTTGATATATTACACTGTTTTGGAAAAAAGAACAGTTTTTTTTCTCTTCTGAAGCTACAGTAGTTTATTCAAATAATCTGCTATATAGCTATGAGAACTGCTATTCCTGCAGGGGTGTATGGCTCACTTATATCAAATGCCAGACAAACCATTAAGCTGATTATATGTGAATAAAGTGACCTATGTATCACACACATGTTATACAGTGTAGTATTTAAGTTGATATGAACAGGAGGAATAAATCACTGCATCATTTAGCAAGGCCATTATAATTTTTTTGGAAGCTGCCATGCAGTGCATAGACAATATGTTCCAGATATATTCCCTAAAGAAACATATTGTAACCAGATGTTACATTTCAGAAGCCCCTATACTAATCATCATAAAAACAGGCTATATCCTACAACAGGTAAGACACATTGCAAACAATACACATTTTAATCAGCAAGATCGTATAAAGACTGGCAATTACTTATACAGTCAGAGACCTACTGAAATTGTGATCATGTTTTCCTTTTGTACTAAGGTTAATAACCCTGAAGACAGTCTGTAAGCTAAGTCAGTGAATATAAGGGCTTCTGTGTGACAAAACCTTTGTTAGAATTGTGGTATGTATATGGTTGGCAGAAGATCCAGTCCTATATCTGTATACAGTAAATATTAGCCAGTTTGGTGATCAAACATGTTGGAAAATGGTGTATTGGCAGGTAAGAAAGTGAAGCTTGTTTGTGCTGTGAAATGAAACAAATGAAACAACAGAAAGGGGACCATATCCTGTATAGCCACTTGTGAAATATCTACCCATTTAGCCCACAAGCTAGTTGATCAGATACTGTAAAGGATTTGCCTGTCTTGGCTGCATTAGCTGACAACCTTTTGATCTGAAATAACTAGGCACAATGTTTTGTCTTAAGCATAAAAATCAAATATATTTAGGCATATTTAAAAACAGCGTATGTTGGTAAGGAAATTTGTGACTAAATCACTATATTTTTATCTAAAACACAGTACAGGTATGGGATCCGTTATCCGGAAACCCATTATCCAGGAATCTCCAAATTACGGAAAAGCTGTCTCCCATAGACTCAGTTTTAATCAGATAATTTAGATGTTTAAAATTGATCTTTTTCTCTGTAAAAATAAAACAGAACCAGGATAAGTGGTCTTTCCTTAATTTGAATCTTCATACCTCAAGTCTAATAAAAAATCATTGAGACATTAAATAAACCCAATATTCGTTCTACCTCCAATAAGTACTAATTTTATCTTAGTTGGGATCAAGTACAATGTCCTGTTGTATTATTATAAAGAAAATGGAAATCAATTTTAAAAATTAGAATTATTTGATTCAAATGGAGCCTATGGGATATGGCCTTACTGTAATTCTGAGGTTTCTGAATAATGGATCCCATACATGTATCAGTGCAGCAGTGTACTAAGTTGTGTCCCACGCAATTGTGTGTGATGCACCATACTGCACAATAGGGGCGGCATCCAAATTCAGCCTAAAGCAGTGGGGACACACGGGAGAATAGATAGCTCTTTACATCTCCCGTGCACCAATCCCCAGTGCTCCAGACCAAAGCAAAGGGAAATAAAAACCCTGTGAATGTGCGTGTGCACACATGTGCATTTAACGCAGAGGAGAGGGCGGGGCAGTGGTGCAGGCCTAGGGATGCCTGCAATTTAAATCTGGGCCTGAGAAGAACTGTTTTACAGTTGGATTTGGGCATATAAATTATATATTTTTTGAAGCAACAGATTACAGTGATAGGTATTTGGGGTGTCTGTGTGGTGTGGGGCTCTTTAACAAATTTTGGTTCGGAAGCATGAGTTCCCCTTTAAGAGACTAATGAAACAGTGTCATTAACTGGCCAGGTTATCACAAAATGTTCGCTAACATGGGGGTACACTTCCTTTACTTACTAGGAAGATCCATGCTTATTTATTGATTTGTTCTGATCAGTGTAATATCGCTCAAAACTTGTCAGGCATTAGGGTAAAGGTCTTATAAGATTTCCTTTGTTATAACATTTCATACTTCTATCCAGCTTTATTACAAAATCAGCCAGTTAAGCCGCAGGATTGTTTCAGTAGTGTGTTTATTTGCCCTCTCCAGGATCAAGAAAGAGAAGCTCTGACAAATTATGAACAAGCTCGATTGTATGAGCATTTTGTCATCTTCAACAACTATGCGACAAGTAAATATTGACTTGGAACCAAGTCAAGTCACAGCAACGCAGAGCAATGTGATACAGCAGCTTTGTGTTTTACTGACTTGTATATGGAAATGTGCAGATGATATTCATTATGTTTTGGATGCAGCACACAGTGGATAAGTCACAGGCCAATACATTCTCACAAAATAAGGATCAGAGGTCCACAGAAATGTAAGCTCTCAAGCAAATTAAAAGCAATACCAGGATGCTACATGCTTAAAAGCCTGAAAAAGCCACACTAAATAACTTCACTTATGTAGTACATTGTATTTTTATTATATTTAATCTGCCTGTATCACATGATGCTATTTCTGGCAAGATGAAAATGAATTATATAAAAAGAATAAAGAAAATCAATGTTAAGTCACAGACAATAGCTATGGTTACATGGGACTTTTCCCTTTTATAATATAAATCAATACATATTTTAAAGGCATTTGTTGTTGCATCAAGGTTGGAAATATAAAGCAAAACACAACAGTATTCACATGAAATGAAAAGGGAAATACCACTAAGTGATTTCAGTTGACTTTAGGGCACCTATGGCCTAAAAATTGTTTCCCCTACTGGAGGTGCAGGCTAACAGGGCCCACACTCCAGATGGGCAATCAGCAATATTTTTCTAAAGAAGAGTCCCCTATCAAATGTGATGGCCCCTGCACCAGGATGAAGCTCCCGATGTGCGTAGCCATGTTTGGGCACGTTGTGTATAATCAACAGGTGCCTCAGCTCACTCATTATGCACGTGCACCAACATGGCTGCCCCACCTGGTGTTCTGTTTAAGGTGCAGGGGCCAGAGATAGGGCTATAACTAGGGGCATTCAGCAGAGGCTGCCTTGGGCACAGTGGGGTGCAGCATACAACTTGGAGGGGAGTCATTAAGCTAAAGACTGGTGTTGTGTGGGTTTGTGATCAATCAGCGGGGCCTTTGTTATTGCACGCACAGGGTGGTTGCAGCCTGTAAAGCACATCCGTGTCTTTTCTTCTTTGGAAAAAACACCATATCATACTTCCCAACTGTCCCGATTTTCTCGGGACAGTTCCTTTTTTGACAGCTCAACCCGCACTCCCAGATTCTTACTGAAAAATCCCTCATTTCCCTTTGATCTCCTGCACTTAAGTCTAAAAAAGATACAAACTTAATTTTAAACAGTAGCTTTTGGCAGAGAGCCCAGAAATCTTAACCAGCTATACCTGCACTTAGATACATTGTTTCCCCCTTTAATTAAATAAGTGGGCTTTTGTCAGCAAGCCCAGAAAGTTAACAGGCCACATGTGTACTGAGATACAATTGTAACTAATAAGCTAAACAGGTCTCTTGGGGGAACTGTGACTTGCAGCTTAGGGCAATTTCACGTTCATTAGCAAAACTGTAATAACACATAAAACAAGACCCCAAAAACCCCAGAAATGTGTTCAAACTTTACAACTTTACATAACTTGTCAAGTTTTGTAAAATGGGTGTGGCATTTAGGGGGTGTGGTTGCAAAACAAATGGGCTATGTGGACCATTTCTTTTTATCCCTCTTTCCATTTTTCAAAAGTGAGGTATGCCATATGTTGCATTAGCCTAAGCAGGTCAGATGAATAACCTATGTGCAGCATCTCAAGACTCACTATGTGCACTAGGAGTTATGACAGGGATACCTGTGCAGTGCTCTGCATAGTGTACCCACAGTGTTAGAATATTGGACACATTCTATGAGGACAGCACATTTTGTTTCTTTAAGCACTAATGCATTACCCACCGATGCTGCTGACTTTTTGGTGTATGCTTGTCATACGTGGTGCATTTGCATTTTAGAGAGCAACTATTTAGAAAGTCACAGATAGGGACAATTGATGAATACCGCCGCAAAATGGTTTGTTTTAGTAAGTAGAAAGCAACAAAGAGGAACCCTAAAAACTGAACCACCCTTTAAGGGAGTTGGTTTCCTTGCTTCTTAATTAATGGATAATATTAATAATTATATAAATCAAGGCATTAGACTTTTTAATGGGGGTTCTCCACCTAAAACCTTTTTATGCATAATAAAATAATGTCGAATTCTAGGGATCATACCAATATAGCTTAATAATTTCCAATAGTTATAAAGTTATTTGTAAGGATGATGGCACTAATGCTTCCCCACTGGCAATAATGTAAATTGGCAGTTCGCTCCTGGCAGTGCAGATTTATCAAGGGTCAAATCTCCCTGTGTGCTATGGGCCTACAAGTTATTGCAGTAGCCAACAGTATTTATTTATCCATTTCTGTTCTCTTCTTCTGACTTTTGAAACATTGGTAGAAGAAGCCAGTTTTCCATGTCTTCAGCTGCATTTGCATGGCGATTTAAACAGAGATGCTGCTCTCAGAAGCTATTACATTTATAAAAAAAAAATTCAAAATCATTGAAAATTTTTTATCAAAAGAAAGTCTAATTGAGCGTGACCACATGAAACTTCAGGGACATGTCTAAAAAATGCAGCTTATGCAGGGCTAAACTGCAGTTTAGTTTAAATGCAATCAGTGCTGCCCTGCAACATGTATTTATTAGACATTAATTAGACATTGAATTTTCAAGTGATCTGGTCACCCTGTTTTAGTAAGAGGTGGCAGTATGTTTGGTGCCCAGCACTAAATGAAATTGCTAATTTTTTAATAGCGATAACATGACATGCCAAAAGTGGAAAAGCTGGTCCTTAAAGAAAAATCTTGCAAATAATCTTTGGAATAAAAGATCTTTTAATTTAATATCTTTCTTCATGCTACAGTAAGTCTAGTCTATCAATTTACCATGAGCAATTACAACTTAAAGCATCTTTGGAACAAAGATCTGTATCTGTATGCATTCTGAATCTAGTCCATCTATTTACCATGAGTGGTTTCTATATATTACCAAAGCTGAAAGGCCTATTTACAGGTGCTACCCTGCATACAGGCTCCAGTACACCTATATACAACCATTCATCTCTGACACTTAATTATCTTAAAACAAAGACATTCCAGTAGATCCAGAGATCCCTAGAGCAAAACACTGACCACAAGTAGTTGAGATTGTCATTGTGAGTACTACAAAATTACTGTAGATTGGGGGTTATTTAAATGCAGCAATATATATTTTTCCATAGCTGAATGTAATTCAATTTAGTTTTGCATAGCACTGTAATATATACCTGATTCTGCTGTGTTAGAGCTCATGAAGCTATAGAATTATTTAAATAGTTGGTCAAGTGGAGAGTGAATAATAAAAGGTTAATGCACTGGTGTAAATTTAACCCTTTGTTAGTAAGGGTTTAAAGGGTTTAAAAGAGGGGCCTTTACAAGGGTCAGTGGCATTACAATTTTATCAAGAAAGTTTTAAGAATTTTTCAAATGGTGTGGTATAGTTTTTTTAATGAAATATAAAATTTGTTATTTACCTATAATTCATGTTTGGTAAATTCATAGTGTTTGGGTCTGTCATATAATGGCTTTTGTTTGTATATTTTTCCAATTATTCAAGTTCACAAATTGTTCCTCATTTTTAATTTGATTTGAGTTTGAAATCAACCCTGCATTGGTCTGTTCTGTCAAAAGTACTGTTACAATTACCATAGAAACTTCAAGAACATCCTATTCAGCATTATTGCCTGACATTTTGCTGTGTATGAATAAAATCTTACTTCGCTTGACTTGTCTTAGAAATGTACATCAGCTTTAATGCTGTGTTCTATAAACAACTCTGCCAGTTACATAGTTTGTAGCATTTGGGCAAACAGAACAGTTTCCTTTATCCAAGTGCAGAATCAGAATGATGAGAGCAAAAAACTATGCTCATCTTATCTATTATTCCTCCATTTAAAGCACATCTTCCCTTATCTTTTCAAATTAATTTCTGCATGGGGGAATGAGTTGTTTGGCCAAGCAGAAAATGCAAGGTCCAGATCTGAGAATACTACTGTGTTAAGAATAGTGGGGAAAGAGATTAAAAAAATCAGGTCAGAACAGTTCAGGAAAAGTGGTTGAATTACAAATTTACCAGCATTGTACAGTGCTTGTAGTCCCTTAATTATTAACAGTCCTAGCATTGTCTCTCAGAAAGCACCAGTTGCCAATATTTTACTGACTATGGTTTATTACATATGACACATCATGTCTATTTGGAAATCACCTACTTGCATCTATTATTAGTTTATGGTCCTTCACCTGTCACTACCCTACTGACCACACGGATAGAGACCAGACTGAATTTGCCAGAAATATCCAAAGAGTGGGACAATAGCAATGAGAGAAAAGCCATGCTGTTTGAAAAATCAAGAAGATCTTAACCATTTGACCTGGTTGGTTTGTGGCTGTGTTTTTGGGAAGTTTGACTATATACATAGATTGTTTAACTGGTATTTTAATCTAGCTATCTTGTCATACGGTAACTGGTTGATTACTCAGTGGGTGCTGTGAGGGTGTTCAATGCATGCAAGTTTTGGTAGGTTTTCTAAAACCATCAAATGCTGTAAAGTAATGACAAGTCATGAGAAACTGACACTTTTTTTTAAAGTGCTACATCCAAAAGTGAAAAAAGCTTTTTTTGGACATGTGTACTTGGAATTAACTATTCCTGTCCAGTTAGCGTACCTAATAAAGTATAGCTTTCAAATGTTGATAAATTAGCATCTTACGGGTCAGATCTAGTGTACCAGAAAAGCAACTTAGAAAATCAAAGGACTGTAAATCCAAATATACCATTTTTCATAACGAAAGCAGATTTAAAGAACAAGAAAATCTGAATTCCCTAGTGGTGTCAATATGTAAGGCAGTAAAGGTGGCCATATGCGGGCAGATTAAAGCTGCCAATTTGGTCCATTCAGACCGTTTTGGTAGCATATCTGCCTGTGTATTGGCCCTTTCCATGGGACTACCCTTCTGATATCTGGCTGAAAATTGACCAGATGTTAATCAGAAAGGTTCCATTTTCCCATCAAATTGAGGACTGCATCGGCTCATTGATGCAGTCCTCACAGCAATGGCCTGTATCCCCATTGTTGTGATCTGAACGTTTCAAACTAGGGCCAAACGATAGGATCAGCCCAATATCACCCACCTTAGGTGAGCATATCGGGGAGAGATGTTATTGTATGCTTCATAAAAAGACCAAATTAACATGGGAACATGGGAAATAATTATATGCTCTGCCCGTGCTTTTATGGGTTTCCTCTCACATGAAAGTTACCTAGCTCCAGGTAAAACTGACCATTATTTGTATATGTAAAAGGGACCTTGGGTGCTAAGGGGTTGGGACTGATGCTATAAAATCTTTGGAAAGCACTTGGAATATATTAGCACTATATAAATAAAGGATAATAATTTATTGGGGAAATGGCAACATTTCCTTTTTATAATTAGGTGAACTTTGGCTTTAGATAATGCAGACCTTTGATTTTAATTCTTTCCCTTAATTAATCAGTTTTTTTTATATTTTCAGATTATTTAGACAGAATAAATAAATATTCAGAAGGCGCTGACCAACATAATTAAAAAACTTTAATTATACATTTAGGCATTTATCCAATGGTACTGCTCATGAAACAGCATTAACAATTTCCTATTACCAATCTAAGCTGACAGTATAACTGACACATACAATTGCTAGAAATAATTATAGGCAAGAGAAATGACTGCACACCATATAATTATTTACATCATGCATAATATAACTGTCTATACTGCCTATATTGTAGATTTATTTTTGAATTGCAAGTTAATGCTTTGTAAAATCAAAAAAGAATACAAGTGTGAGGATAACATTGAAACAAGTGGGAATTTAATCAAGACTTTCATTCGAATGTTAATTTTCCCTGCTTTTCCACTTTTTTCTAAATTTTTGTTTAAAGCATCATTACTATGTCCAAATAGCATTGTTTTTAGAGTAATTGATATATAATGTACTGTTGCCCTGCATTGGTAAAACTTGTGTGTCTGTTTAAAAAAAAAAACTACTATAGTTTATATAAATAAGATGCTGTGTAACCAGGGGGCAGCCAGGTTACATAGCAGACAACCGATAAGATTTATAGAATACAATGTAAGTTCTTACAAAGGAATCCAAACCCATTGTATTCTACAAAACTTATTGGGGGTAACTATGCCCATGGCTACACAGCAGCTCATTTATATAAACTATTGTAGAGTTTCTCAAGCAAACATACCAGTTTTAAACATTTGCATGTTTCTTTCTGTAAAAAAAAACCCAAGAGGTAAATATTAAAGATTATTTCATAGGCCACAGCTCTAGGATTATGCTCTAGGACACCAGGAGATCCTGCCAATGTACACACTCAATTAATGCACATATTTTTTTATTATTTTCATCATCCAAGGCTTTGATATTCCATTTAAAATGTGGCTGAACAATTTTTATAACATTTCCCATATGCCGTTTACCATTTTTGACTTTTTTTTTACTGTATTTGACCTAGAAGTGACCAGCACAGGCTGCACACAGAGGGGACATAAGCATTGCAGCCTCTCCTGATGGGGGTAACTTTGAAGGGCTACTCTGTATCTTAAAAAGCATTACAGAAACTAACTGAATTTAGGAACTTCCCAGGACACAAGGTCATGGGGCAATTTTGGGCAATTTTAAAAATGTTTTCTAGTATTTTTTAATATTAGAACTGCTTACTTAGCTCCTGCATATTTTTGCATACCACATTTAAATCATGTACATTTTTCCCTATATTTTATCTAAGTTGGCAGTAAAAAGCATAATGGGAAGTAAAATATCTCAGAATAGATAAAATGAATTCATTTCATTTGTATAAAATTGCAAAAAGTAAGCATTTTGTTTAATATGTAAAATTCGCCATCTATTCCATAAACACGTTTTTATTCATTAAACAAAATGTTTTCCATATAAAACAATGTTTATATAATCTAATGCTTAGCAGTAGACAAATTCTCTTTTTGGTGGTTGCATCCTAGAACTGCAGAGAAAGGCAACTTTGACTTTAAAGGCAAATTAAACCCTAAATTATACCGAACTGAATCTGAATCCTAATTTGCATGTGCAAATTAGTATAAGGAAGGGTTAAAGAGAACTGTGCTAGATGAGTGTGGTGAACAGTTTTCAACTTCTTTGTTTATGTGACAAAAAGTCACATGATTTTAAGGATTTGGATTTGGTTCAACCAGACCAATTTGGTTTAATTCTGCTGAAAAAATGCAGAATCTTGGCCAAACCCTGATCTGAACTCTGGATTCAGTGCATCCCTGCTATATATGCTGTATGTTATGAATCAGACCCTGAGCTCAGTAGAACAGCAGCAGAAAAGAAGATCTACTGGGAGCATCTTTGGAGGCACATATCTTCCCTGATAATAATGGGCAGCATTTCTAGCCTACTTCTTGGTTATGCTTTAGTTCTCCTTTAACTGACAATGCAGATGTGCAAATAAAATTTGGCAACCTAGCCTTCTGTATCACTGTGGTAGATTTCACAAAAAGACATACTGATTCTCAGGGTCAGATATCCAGGTAATTCTTGTTTACTATTTATGGTGCTATCTGATTCTCTAACCCTTAATCCCCAAAGTGTATTGCAGTATACTATAAATTCCTAAGCAAGCTGGCACTGGAAATAAGGTAAACAAGAAAGTTTTTTCCCCAAGATATCTGGTCCTGAAGATGACATACCAAGGCATTTAAAAAAAATCATCAACCCTTTTAAATGTATAATTTGTATTTAGCTTCTAGCTGAAAAATTTGTTTTATGCCTGTTTTATAGTGAACCAAATTAATCTTGGAAGATTATCTTCCTAATGGGAAAAGTTCCAGTACCTTAATGCATGCATACATTCATGTTTTTATTTTAATTTAACAATCTATAAAGAATTAAATGTAGAATTTCTTTCTTCAATGTTCAAGGGTATAGTTTCCCTTTAAGTTTATACCCCCCTATTAAATGTCAGCTGGCACAGTGCATTAAGGGTATATGTGCATGCTAATTTTTTTTAACCCTTTTAGTGCAGACAAGCATCTGTTTGACCTGTGTTGCATTTTACATGTAAGCAAATGCATTGAGCTGACCAAAACAATAGTGTCTACAATACCAATGCTATGGTTTCTTTGGGTCACTCAAATTCTACACTGCATGGTAATAAAAAGGTTCAACTCAAAACGCATAACACTAAGGGGCTGATTTACTAATCCACGAATCCGAATCCCCAATGGGAAAAAATCGGATTGGAAACAAACATTTTGCGACTTTTTCGTATTTTTTGCGATTTTTTCGTCACCGTTACGACTTTTTTGTAGCCTTTACGACTTGTGCGAATTGTCTCGACTTTTGCATAGCCATTACAAATTTCGTGAATTGCCGCGACTTTTTCATAGCCATTATGACTTTCGTGAATTGTCGCGACTTTTGCATAGCCATTATGACTTTCGTGAATTGTCGCGACTTTTGCATAGCCATTACGACTTCGCGATAATTCGCGAAAAAGTCGCAAAATACCGATCATTACGAAAAAACGTATTCGGACGCTTTTCGGACATTCGTGGATTAGTAAATGTGCCCCTAAGGGGCTGATTTACTAATCCACAAATCTGAATCCGAATGGGATAAATTCGGATTGGAAAACTAACATTTAGGGACTGTAAAACATATGTAGTTAACGAAATGTTCTGTATGTATCGTTTGTATGTTTAATCAGATAAGCCATAGAGTAGGCAATCATTATCATACTAAGATTATTTATTTTCATTACTGCTGGTGGTAAGCATCTATAGCAACAGAGAAAATGATACTTTTATCATTGGCACATTGGCATTATACCATGGCATTATACACATTTAAAAAACGTATTCGGACGCTTTTCGGACATTCATGGATTAGTAAATGTGCCCCTAAGGGGCTGATTTACTAATCCACAAATCTGAATCCGAATGGGATAAATTCGGATTGGAAAACTAACATTTTGCGACTTTTTCGTATTTTTTGCGACTTTTTCGTAGCCGTTACAAATTTCGTGAATTGTCGCGACTTTTTCATAGCCATTATGACTTTCGTGAATTGACGTGACTTTTTCATAGCCATTACGACTTTCACGAATTGTCGCAACTTTTTCGCATTGAGCACTCGAAAAAGTCGCAAAATACCGATCATTATGTAAAAAACGCATTCGGACGCTTTTCGGACGTTCGTGGATTAGTAAATGTGCCCCTAAATCTATCTGCAGGACATTAAATCTTGACTACAAGCCTATGAATTTGACTAGGTCCTCCTGCAAAGATGGTAGATTTTGAATAGTGCAATTATTTTTCTTTTTATGCCATAAATGCACATTTAAATATGCACTTGTTTCCAGAGTACTATACTTTTTTGTGTTCTTTCTGTGAAATCCTATATCACCATGAATATTACAGAGATTGTCTTTGGGTGCCCTCACTTTGTATTGCTGTAAATATCTTGCATGCAGTTATCATGAAAAATGTTTCCAGATTCACACACTCATTCTACTAAAGCAAACTGATTGACCAAGAAGCTGATTATCAAGTAATTGATTGATAGCAAAAGTAGCATATTTGATGTTTAAGTATTGGGATGGGGTAGAGGACAGTTATTAGGCATCTTGTCTGCAGTGCCCCTAATAGCTCTGTTGCTGTGCTTAGATATAATAGTGGTTTCTAGATCTTACTTCCCCTCCACCAAATCTAAAGCTGCAATAGATTTTTTATTGTGTTGCCTTTCTCATATTTTCATGGCTGGAGATGTTGCAAATAATAGAGTCAAATGATATCTTATTTTACATGTTTTTATATATTCCATGCCCCCAGTCTCACTTTTTCCATTTCTCTATGCTTAGGGACTGTAAAACATATGTAGTTAACGAAATGTTCTGTATGTATTGTTTGTATGTTTAATCAGATAAGCCATAGAGTAGGCAATCATTATCATACTAAGATTATTTATTTTCATTACTGCTGGTGGTAAGCATCTATAGCAACAGAGAAAATGATACTTTTATCATTGGCACATTGGCATTATACCATGGCATTATACACATTCAGACTACTAAAATAGATATAACAACCTTTATTTAGTCATTATACCAGTGTGACACTACCAGCATAGCAATTCATAACTAGCAAAATGCAGTTTAACGTGTAGGATCTTATTTTGCAATGTGCAGTTGGATCGTTACGCTCCTTAGTCTAGCTTTTATGGATGTTTGGGATTATCTTGATCCATATAATTATTTTTCTTTCTTTGAACAATTTCATTTAGTAGGTGTTACATTTTTCAAATGTGTTCCCATTAATCGTTTTCTGTGGTCCATAAGCCACAGTACTTAATGCCCATGTATATAACCACCTTCTTTTTTCCATCTGTTGCTATGAGAAAATAGGTGATGCAGAATGAGAAGCATAGGGGTAGCTGTTGGGTAGAAAGCAGAGAGCGGGGAAGTGATTGGAAGAGCTAGGAAGTATTTTCAGTCTGGTAGTACCTTTTGCGGTGGATTGTCTCGATTCTTAGAGAGTAACAAATATGCCTTTAACCACTTGCCTGCCATGGAGTGTAACATTTATTGCTCTGATCCTCAAGGGCCTGAATGCCATGCCTTTCAGTTGTGAGGCAAGGTGAGAACAAGCCACCTCTGGTAAATTTAAGATTCAGTTTTTTATTTATTGGTTTTATTTTAACTAAATTCAACTCTTTTGGTGCAATTTTGTGCTGCACTTTCCTTAAAGGAGAACTAAAGCCTAACTAAAGAAGTAGGGCAGAAATGTTGTACATTTTGTGTTGGGGTTCTGTACCAGTCAAAGTCAACCCTATGACTATAACCCATAAGCTTAGCTTCTTAACAGCTGCCCAGAGAACACTGAACATGTGAGTGCTATTGACACTTTTAACAATATCCAAGATGGGGAGCTCCTGTGAAGGCTTTGAATGATAATTACAACTATAGAGTTACTGAACCTTTAGGCTGGTACATGTCAAATATAGCATTTTTCCTTTAAATTGCAGCAAAATCCCAACCAATTTGGAGCAGCCCACTGCACAGCAAGAAGTAAAGGGCAAGTTAACAATAAAAAAGAAATATGTACTTTGTGTTTTGCCATTTAATTCACTTAGGAGGCATTTTTTTTATGATATTCATTTGATCACTAAAAATAATTGCCAAGATCCCTTTTACCTGCATGCCATTTGCAGCTGAGTAGCCCTGAGCACTAACACCCAAATGCTTATTGACTGCACAAAGTAGTTGAACACATGGTGACAAATGGGTGGGAAATAACTTGCAAGTTGTGTTTGATGCATTTTTCACAGAAGTATTAGAATAGCATTGTTTGCAGCATTTTGCATTATCGGCATTCGAGACCAGTATGCTTGGAGGGGTTCATAGAGGAAAAATGTCACATTCCTGTTAAAACCTCTTTAAATTTTGATTTACGGAATGTACTGTCTAATTTAGAGAATGTACAGTTTGAAATACAGAATGTACTGTTCCAATCTGTCAGTTGTGTAAGTATTTTGTGGCTGCATGTCAATTTTATTATAAATGCTAAATATTTTATTTTGCTTTATTAAACATATATTTGAATCTTAATCTTATCGTAGAAGAGTTCAAATATGCTGGTCCCATTTTTCGATTTAGTTTTATTTTAGTGTTTGAAGTAACAGCTAATTTCTGCCTTTGCCTTAGGTAACTGTATGTATGCCTCTAATTTATAACAACAAGCCACTGTGTTATATGCCTTAAGTCTCTTTAGCTAATTAGTTTTATACCTCCCAGGACATTTGTTCCTAGAATCTGTAGGCTGAAATCTAGGTAAGGTATACAATGCTGCAGTACAGTGCTCTACAAGAATTATTTCTAGTGCAGTACAGTCACTCGTTGGCAAAAATATGTCACACTAACTGTCTTTTTCTTCCAGACATTTTATAAATGCCAATTATGAATATGGACATACAGTCTTCATGCGAAATTCACCTTCACATTAACTTTGGGCCTATTCTAAGCATTCTTTATTTATGTTTTTTTTTTCTAGCATACATCTAAAAATGCTATTGGATAGCAGGGGTCATTGACCACAGCAGCAACAAAAAAACCTAAACAAATTGACTTTAAGGCATCCATTTTATCCTTGTTTTTAGAGCTTATTTTTCCTTTCAGACCCTCTTTAAATGATCTTTTTTTAATGTAAAAACTAAATGGCTAAAAGGAAATTAACCCCTATCTAACGGTTTGAATTCTGAGCCTGGGAATTGCAGAACAAAGCATGTAGTAAAACTACAAAAAAAAACACCAGTTGCAAACTGTCTTAGAATTGTGGTCTCTATAACAAAAGTTAATTTTAGGGTGCAATTTCTTTAAATATTTTTGTGGGTGGAAAAAAGTCAGTCTAAGCATGAATTATGCAAGAAAACCACAGTCATGTTTGTGGTGCACCCATATTCCACGATACACCTGCTTGTTTCCTATATTTTATTTTACTCCTATTATTAGCTTCATATTAGCATATTTACTATAAAAAGCACCAACTTATTCTGCAGCACTATACAAGAGAAGAATGTAATACAGAAACTATACATATTACATACAAAAAAAATGACCAGTACAGGAGCTCAGCCAAGTTTACCATCATATTCCTTTACTTTGTCTCTTCCTTGGAGCATATTTGCTCCACAATTCTTTCACATATTTTTCCTTATACCCCCTTTTCCATATTATTACATGATCTTCCATAACTTATTATACTTATCCTTAGTAACTGGACATATGATATAGATTGGATAAAACAATATCCTATCACAAAATTATGTATCCCTTTAAGAAAGTGCACAATTTATTTCTAGAGGTATAAAGTTTAGAATTTATAAGATTATTACCTGAACCTTATTAAATCTAAAGAAACAATTAACGTTTTCATACCTCTCTATGTTACTCTCTTTTATATTCTTCTTAGTATATTAAAGGTGAAGTTCAGCTTTACATATAGAATGTTCTATTCTTAGCAACTTTGTAACTGGTTTTCATTTTGTACAGTTCTTGAATTATTTTCCTTCCTCTTCTGCTTCTTTACAGCTTTTAAATAGGGGTCACTGAGCCTGGCAGCCTAAAATGATTGCTACACTATTGTTATTATTACTTTTTATTACCTAGAATTCTGTTCAGGCCCTATCCTATACATGTACAGTTTTTTTCAAATCACTGATTCTACCCTAGCAACCTGAGACATTCCAAACTGGCAAGCTGCTGCAAACAATAGCTAAATAATACAAAAACCATAAAGAATTAAGACCAATTACAGCAACTTCTTAGAATATCACTTTTTACATCAAACTAAATGTTATTTCTATCTCTTATTCTAGTCAAGTAACAAGAATACAGATTTTTTTATGGTGCTTCTACTGAAAATATAAACTTTCTAAGTTTTTTGTTTAGTTCTTTTTTTCTGTCATTTCTGTCATTTTTCTGTCATTTTCTGTCATTCTGTCATTCTGTCATTTTTTTCTGTCATTTTTCTGTCTTTTAAAGAAATCAGAGGTTTTCTACTACTGATTTTCTACAGGCAATTGAACATGTAGGAGAGGTCCCCAATGAGACAGCACTAAGCACCCCTTTGGATTTCAGTTCTGTGCTGACAGGCAAAGAGCAGCAGCTGCATCCCCCTGTCGCCCACTAACATTGTATCATGCAATCTTAAATAGGCCCCATGAATTCACTCAAAAAGCTAAATAAATGAAAAACCATAAAAAATAAAACATGAAGACCAATTGCAAATTGTCTCATAATATCAATCTACATCAAATTAAAAGTTAATTTAAAGGTGAACTACCTCTTTAAGGCAATTGAACATGTAGGAGATGTCCCCAATGAGACACCATTGAACATATAACTTTTTGGGTTTCAGCTCTGTGCTGACAGCCAAAGAGTAGCTGCTGCTCCCCCCAGTCGCCCATTAACATAGGGGGCCTGATTCACTAAAGGGCGATAAATTATAACTTGCACGCGATTCACCATAGTATTATCGCGTGCGAAAAATCGCCATTTTCGCATGGGGTATTTCTCGCACTAGTTTTACCGTTTTGCGTTAATTTCCGCGCTGAAAAGAATACGATCGCATGATTCACTATAACTTTTGCGCGCTAAATATCGCATTCGGCTATACGAAAATTAACACCTACTACAGGCAGGCGAAAAATTATACAAAAGTACAGTAAATGATTTTTTGCAATAAAATATGGACTTACAGTGTTATTTATTCACGTTTGTGTTTCCCCCAGAGTGACGCAGCCGCCAGTTTGCAGCGAAATGTTCATTTTTAATACAGTAATTTTCCGCAAGTATTGGCGTGTATGGCTAACATGGCGTGCGTTCATTTGCGCAACTATTTCTATTTGGCTACAAGTGATAAAATGTTTCGCCAGGCATGGATTCGCAGCGAATTTTTGGACGTGCGTTGAATTTTTTCGCGGTGTATTTTTTCATGCGTTTCGCAAAACAATCCACCAATGGCAAAACGCATGAAAAAATTCGCCACGCAAAAATTCACCGCACATCCAAAAATTGATACAAGTGTCAAAAAATAACAACAATTTTTTTGCCCGCACAACATTTTTGCCGTTTCGGGGATCTTTCGAAAGATTTGCTAATTTTTCACTAAAGAAACCAGAACACATTTGCTCATCACTAGTGGCTACTATTTATAAGCATCTACTATTTATATGTGGCTAATATTTATATACACCATTTATATGCTTCGACAATTTTTATACACTATTTCTATGCTACCATTCATATTCGGCGATTATTCGCGTAATTTAGCGCATGTACAGGCAAATACCGCATTGAAATAGTCTTTCGCGAGTTAAATAACGCTTGCAATATCGCGCGTAAAAAAGCGCGAGTATGCTTATAGTGAATCGTGCGAAAAATCGCCAAAATTAAGCGGCGGTAAAAATTTTAGCGCACAATAAGAATAGCGCACGTTTTATCGCCCTTTAGTGAATCAGGCCCAGGATGTCTTGTCTGTGATCTCACATGGTTTCACTCATTTACCTTGAAATACACTTATCTCTCACTATATCGCCTCATACCACACACATAGGGCTAATAATCTCACTTTCCTGCACCATCTCTCTAAACAACCTCACTCTTCATTAAAACACTTCTTTCCAAAACATCTCTTCACGCAAATCATCTCGACTCTGCCAAGGCTCTCACTACTGTTTTTCCTCATGCCTAGTTATTTGTGGCTGCTACTTCTCTCTCCCTAGAGCTGGCTAAATTCATTTCCTCCATGCCCAAGACACTCCTATATACTTTCCTGTTCATGCTTTCTCACTGTGTCTCCCACCCCACAGGAAGTCCTGCTTAAGTTTCTGTTCAATTAATGCAGCTTTTTCTAATTCCACTGCAACTTGGACTACAATTTATAGTCACATGGCACAATAGCACAGTTCCTTAAAGTTTCAATTTAAGAAGGATTTATTTTGTGAAAGAACGTCTATAGGACTTCTAGAGAAAAGAATAATAAATTAGAATATTAATTTGGTTTAATTGGGAATAGATGTTTAGTCCTTTTCACACTAGGAACATATAGAGCATAAAGTATATTTGTTTTCTTTCCAGGTGTTGCAGTTGTGCATAGTACATGGGTACAGTGTAGGTCTGAGCCATTTGGAAGTTCCTAGCACCAGATGTATTGTATGAATGTGATTTGGGCTTCATTTGCATTCAGACAAATTAATATATATGCTGCGTATTTTAATAGCAGATATATAGCATATTGTGAACTTAGCCACATGTGTAATTTTAAATGTACAGGCATTGGCTATCTTATCCAAGTTCTCAATTCTCAATCCATAAAGCTTCCAATTACAGGAACTATCTCCCATAGAGTCAATTTTAAGCAAATTCTAATATGCAATTCTAATTTGGAAAAAATATTTCCTACATCTCTTTAAAAATTAATCATCTCTCGTATGTGATAGTAACTAAACTGCATTAATACATATTGGTAGCAAAACAATCCTATTGGCTTTTTTCAATGCTTCAGTGGTTTTTTTTTTAATAGTCTTAAGGTATGGAGATCCACATTTAAAAAACCCTCCTAGTTAGAAAAGCAAAGGACCCAAGCCTGAGGAAATGTGAAAGAAAGAATTGTACAGAAAAAGCAGCTACTGACAAGTGGTTTTACATTTTGTTCACTAATGTGGATCACGTATAGTCAAGTACAATCAATAAGTAATACTTTGCCTCTCGCCTTTCAGCTCATTATCTGCAAAAAAATCTCTCTGCTCACTGAACAACGTGCGTCCATCTATTAGTAACATTCTATCTGACATGAATGGATCCTGGAGTTGCCCTAGGGAGCTAAGAACCCAGTGTCCCATATATCATGCCCTGCAGTTTCCCAGCTAGTCATGCTGATGTTTACACATTTAGAACGTGACTTTTTAGATTGCCTGGAGATTTCATTATCAAAGAAGAGGTAAATAAAAAGAAAATGCAGAGCTCTAATATCTATGTCTTTGCGAACACTGATCAGTCTTATACAGAAATGGAATATTTTATCCTGAATGCTTGGGGCCTGGGTTTTTATGGTTAAGGGGTCGTTCTGTAGTTTGAATCTCCATACCATAAGACTATTAAAAAAACTTTAAAAAAATAGACAAAGCCAATAAGATTGTTTTGACACTAATATGGATTTATGCTTGCTCAGATCAGAATCAAATACACAATACATTATAGGGTTGATTCACTAAAGTGCGATAAGCGTTATCGCATGCTTTTTTGCGTTAAAATTGACGCAAAAAACACGTGATTCACTAAAGTATTAACGCATGCGTTAAATCGCATATCGCGTGCGTTAAGTAGCACACAACTGAATGCATTAATTTTACCGCATTGCATTAATTTTCGCGCTGAAATAATACTAACGTATGATTCACAAACACTTAGATGCGCTAAATATCGCATTAGTCTATGCAAAAATTAACACCTACTTGGGGCAGGCGGTAATTATAGAAAAGTACAGTTCATGAGCTTTTGGCAGCACAATATGGACTTTGCAGTGGGATTTATTCAAGTATGTATTGGCCCTACAGTGATGCAGCCTCCAGTTTGCAGGGAAATGGTAATTTAAAAAAAAAAGTAGTTTTACGAACGTAATGGTGTGTATGGCTAATATGGCGTGCGCGCGAAAAGTAGCGCACGTGCGTTAATTAGCACGCGTTGCGTCAAATACCGCACAAAAATAGTCTTAAATAACGCAAACAGCATTGCGTCTAAATTAACGCAAATATCCTTTTAGTGAATCGTGCGTTAAGACGCGAAAAATAAGACGCAATAAAATTTTCAACACATGCTATAAATAGCGCTCGTTTTATTGCACTTTAGTGAATCAACCCTTATGTATGTATGTATGTTTTATTATTACAAAGAAAAAGTTTTAAAAATTAGAATTATGTGCGTAGAATGGAGTCTGTGGCAGATTGCCTTCCTATAATTCAGAGCTTTCTGGATAACCTGTATTGCTAAGATTATAAATGTTTGCTAAAGCTATTATTTTAAAGGGAAATTATTTTTTCCCATTTAAAAACTGCTAAAAGAAGGCAAATAATTCAAAAACTATAACAAAATAAATAATGAAGACAAATTGCAAAGTTGCTTAGAATTGGCCATTCTACAACATACCAAAAGTTAGTTTAAAGGTGAACCCCCCCTTTAAAAGCAAACTCAAGAAAGTATTGGTGCTTAAATTAGATATATTAGATTACAAAGATAATAACAATGGCCAAGGCTATTTCAAATTTCAGGTATGGGACCTGTTATGCAGAATGCTCAGGACCTGGGTTTTTCCAGATAAGGGATCATTCTGTAATTTAGATAGGGCTGATTCATTAATGTACGAGTTCGAATCCCGAATTGGGTAAAATTGGATTACATACAATAATTTCTGATGATCGCAAATATCACGAAAATGCTTACGCAAAAATCGTATTAGTCATGATAATATCGTATTGGTGATCGAAAGTCACAAAATTTTCGTATCCGAACGACCATAAACGGCGGGAAAACCTTTCTGACTCTGATCCTTCTGTGCATGATTTTGGAAGCCTCCAATAGGACTCAATGGCACTCTGCAGCTCCAACCTGGCCCAAGGAAAGTCACCATACCGAAGCTTGAATGAATCTGAAACTTTCGTACAATACAATTTTGTCGCAAAAAATTTGTCACAAAGTACGAAAACGTTGCGCTAAGGTACAAAAAAGTCGCAGAAAATCCACACAGTCCAAAAACATACAAATATGTTGTATTCGGAGCAATAGTACTTTAATAAATAGGCCCCTAATTGGTTTGCCTCCATTAAGGATTAATTATATCTTAGTTTGGATCAAGTACAAGGTACTGTCTTATTATTACAGAGAAAAAAGGAAATTATTTTTTCTTATAATGGCTAGTCTATGTGAAATGGTCTTCCCATATTTCAGAACTTTCTGGATAATGGGTTTCCAGATAATGGATCCCGCACCTTTGTTATTATGTCTATAACAGAATATATCTGGTTTGAGCAGTATTGAGCCTGGTATTGGAAGTCTAAAACTGCAGATATCTCAGAAATAGGTAAAAATAGAAAATTAATGTCGATTGCAGTTGTTTAGGTGACCACTCTTTGACTTTTTGTTCATTCATTTTTTGGGGTTTAATCTACTGGTAAAAAAAAAAAAAAATCATGTTGGTAATCTTAACTACTTGCTGCTTCATATGGAGCGATGCAGCTCTCTGCTTCTGACTCCGTTCTGATATAAAACATTCTCTGTTTAACACGGAGGTAAAATAAATACCCTGATAAATTAACCAAGTGTTAGTAGGTTGCTAGAAGTAACACTACGCACGATTGACAGTCTTGAGAGGAGTCTCTTGCTCACTGAGCAGGAGTTAGTGTGGGGTCAGATAGTTTGGAGGGAGGAGTACAGCAGCAGGATGATGAGGCGGTAAGCTGGGTAACAGTTAGAAAATATAGTGTTGGAAAAAGGAAAAGGGAGGCTGCTCCGGGGTTTGTGCATACCTCCCAACATTTGGAAAAAGGATAGTGGGACAAAAAGAAATGCATGTAGTGTGGTGAAATGTATTTGGCCACGCCCATTTTTGCAACCACACCCCCTAAATACCACTACCATTTTACAAAATTTGGCAGGTTATTAAAAGTTTGAACACATTTTTAGGAGTTTTAGGGTCTTGTTTTACGTGTTATTATAGTTTAGTTTTGCTAAAAAAGCTAAAATTGCCCCTTAAGCTGCAAGTCTCAGTTCCCCTAAGAGACCTGTTTAGCTTATTAGTTACACTGAGTTGTACCTTAGTGCAGGTGTAGCTTTTAAACATTCTGGGCTCTCTGCCAAAAGCCAACATATTTAATTAAATTTGAGAAACAATGTATCTAAGTGCAGGTATAGCTCATTAAGATTTCTGGGCTCTTTGTCAAAAGCTACTCTTTAATTAAGTTTGTATCTTTTTTAGCTTCAGTGCAGGAGATCAAAGGGAAATTAGGGACTGGATCCGGGACTGCAGATTCAACTGTTAAAAGAGGGACTGTTGGGAGGAATGGTGTTTGTGCATCCCAACAAATTCGCCAGATTGTGTGAAGAAGATGGGGACCCTGAAACTTTTATCAGGTACAAGGAAGCCAATAAGGCATGAAAAAAAAGTTATCAGGCAAGCTAAAATAGAGGCGGAAAGGGGTATTACAGCAAGAAGTAAAAGGAATCCAAAATTATTATTAAATATGTAAAGAAATTAAGCAAAAAGTGGTGGAACACTTAAGTTTTTTGAAAATTTTGAACTCATATTTTTTTATCTGTCTATGCAACTAAGGAGCCAGCTAATGAAAGTTTCCTTTTTAATAGACCCAGTTTTAAAGAAATTAATTATTATGTAAAGGTAAACAAAGTTCCAGGACCGGATTGTATTAATCCCAGGGTACTAAACAAGCTAAGTTCCGTGATTGCCAAACCTCTTCACTTAATTTTTAATTGAGAGAATGATGAATTTCTAATGTGGTGCCATTACTTAAAAAGGGATCCTGTTCTCGATCTGAAAACTATAGCCCTGTTAGTCTGACATCAATGGAAGGGGTAACAAGGGATAAAAGGAATTTAATTGCCTTTTATGAGCAAGTGAGCAGGAACCTTGACTCTGGGATAGCAGTGGATTTCATCTACTTGGACTTTTCTAAGGCATTTTGATACAAAAAGTTAATGATAATATTATGGGATATTGGCCTGGAATATAGATCATGGATCATTTTCATAATATTTGTAGGGATCGTTTTCCAATTGGACCAGTGTTGTTAGTTAAGTACTGCAGGCATAGGCGGGCCAAGCCGACCAGGCGCCCTAGGCAACCTGGTCGGCCACCACCCCCCTGCACACCCCCCCCTGGAACAGCGCCCCCCCCCCCGATCGGTCATTGCCTCCACCGCTAATGACAAGCGGTGGGGGCAATGACAAAGTAGCAGGACTAGGGGTAGGCAGGAGAGGCTCCTGCAGGGGTCAGTCCTTGGTCCTTTGCTTTTTAAATTGTTTTTTAATGACCTAGAGGTGAGCATTAAAAGTACTGTTTCTATTTTTGCAGATGATACTAAATTGTGCAAAGCTATAAGTTCCATGCAGGATGCTGCCACTTTGCAGACTGATTTGACAAATTGGGCAGCAAAATGTAAAATGAGGTTTAATGTTGAAAAGTGCAAAGTTATGCAATTTGGCATAAAAAATATAAACACAAGTTACACACTAAATGGTAGTGTGTTGGGGGGATCCTTAATTGAGAAGGATCCAGGGATTTTTTTTTTTCAGTGCAGTTTTGGGCTCCAGTCCTTAAGAAGGATATTAATGAGCTGGAGAGAGTGCAGAGACGTGCAACTAAACTGGTAATGGGGATGGGAGATTTAAACTATGAGGTTAGACTGTCAAAGTTGGAGTTGTTTTCTCAGGAAAAAAAACGCTTGGGAGGGGCAAGTATATTAGAGGGGATTATAGAGACATAGGGGTGTTCTTTTTTCCCCATAGAAATGATCAGCGCACCAGAGGCCACCCCTTTAGATTAGAGGAATGGAACTTTCATTTGAAGTATAAGTTACTGTGAGGTTGAGGAATGCCCTTCCTAGTGATGTTATGATGGCAGATTCTGTTAATGCCTTTAAGAATGCCTTGGATGATTTCTTGAACAAGCATAATATATTGTGATACTAAAATCTACAGTTAGTACTGATGGTTGGTATATATTGTTTATGTATGTGATTGTATAGATAGGTCAGGATGGGTCTGTGTGTGTGATGGGGTTTGCTTGGAAGGGTTGAATTTTTTTCAACCCTATTTTACTATTTAACTATGTTACACAAAGATAGTGTTACAAACTAACAGCATATTCCATTAAGCAATCAAGCAAACATATATTTTACTACACATTTATTTGGAAGGCCTATCATTTGACAAAATTATTTCAACACATAGAAAAGTAGTGCTCATACATTAAGTAGAGGTTAGTGCTGTAAAATCAATTTCTGGAACTTTTTTCAGCAATGAAAATTAAATAAAGAGCCTTTTTTAAAATAAAGTTCAAGTTCTTTTTACTGCATATATTTATAAAATAAATCTTCTTTTGACAAAACTATTTAACTTTAAAGGCTCTTATATATAAAAATGTTATCATTTATTCTCCAGCTCCATCTCTTTGTTTATGCAGTGTGTGCATATAGTTACATAGTTACATAGGGTTGAAAAAAGACCAGTGTCCATCAAGTTCAACCCATCCAAGTAAACCCAGCACACCTAACCCACACCTACCAATCTATACACTCACATGCATAAACTATAAATACAACCACTAGTACTAACTGTAGATATTAGTATCACAATAGCCTTGGATATTCTGATTGTTCAAGAACTCATCCAGGCCCCTCTTAAAGGCATTAACAGAATCTGCCATTACCACATCTCTAGGAAGGGCATTCCCCAACCTCACTGCCCTCACCGTGAAAAACCACCTACGCTGCTTCAAATGGAAGCTCCGTTCCTCTAATCTATAGGGGTGGCCTCTGGTCACCGATGGCTCTCTTTCCATGTCTTACAAACTGTAGCTTTAGAGCTATGACAAACATTGTACTTTAACCAACACTTTGTACTCAGGAAGCACAATGGAGGTGAAAACACCTTTCCCTGCTTCCAGCCACATCTTATCCTATGTCTTTGGGAGGATGAATTGTGATATGCTTTGTTAGGAGGCATTAAAACCATCGCTCTGATGCAGTGAAGTTACATCAGCACAGCAAGTTCATTAAAGATAATTATGTTTGCATTAACTGACTGAAAGAGAGAACTTTTTTTAGGTTTTACATTTGCTATAATAAACAGGATTTAGATTAGCTGAATCAAGATGTGGTGGCCTGCATATGACTATCTAGTATTACCTAGGATACCCTTAGGCTAAGGACCCACGGAGCAGTTCAGTCTCCCGTGATAGATCTCTGCTTTTGCAGGTGACTAAGTGCTCCGTAATGCCTTTCCACTGGCAAGAATAGGAGTCACTGTTGCAAAAGCCATTGCTTTGGTATTCCAAAGTCGTGCAAAGTTTCCTTCTGCAGGCAACTTTGCTCTGTGGGTCCTAAGCTTAAGGGCATGGCCAGACAAAGCGTATCTCCGCTTCTCTCAGCCCTGGCTCTTCTGCCTGTCTGAAAGAAGCAGATCCGCTTCGGTACGCGAAAGCGGGCGTTTTCCAGGCCGACTGCCGATCCTCTCCGTATGTGCACACACTTAGACTGTTGCCATTGCTTCTAGTGCACGCACACAGAGCGGCATACCGAAGCGGATCTGCTTGTCTCAGCCAGGCAGAAAAGCGCAGGGCTGAATGGATCATCATGCATTCATCATTCATTTATCAGCATTCATTCATCATGCATTCATCTTTTGAAGATGAATGCATGACTAGGCAATTGGTGAAGAAAGGGGGCTTTGGGGTATTTCGAGAACTGTGAATTATTTTCTAACTAAATTTCTTCCACAGACCTTGCACAGGAGCGTAAGAATTTGTTTTGTAAATTCAGCCAGGGGTGTCTGAGTATGCTTAGGCTGGTGTCCGAGTATGCTTAGGTTGAAGGGGTGCAAATGAGTCAATGGTGGAGGCTAGTGTGCAATTGTACTCACTAACCAGGGTACCAGGGTATCAGGGTCAGACATCTCATTAAAGGAGTAAAGACTGGACCTGAAAGAGTGAACTAAGGCCGGGAGGTCTATGTCACATGTATTTTGAATTAATACAGTGGGGGAAGGAGCAGGTTGGGAAGGAGAATGAGAGACAGAAAATGTAACCAGGTAATGGTCAGAGAAAGGGAAGGGGACACTGTTAAAAACAGAAAGGCACAGATCTTTGGTAAAGACTAAATCCAGAAAGTGGCAATCCTTATGAGTTGAAGTATTTGTCCACTGCAGGAGTTCAAAGGAGGAGGTTAGGCGGAGAAAACGTGAGGGCCAGGGTTGCGAGGGATCATCAATGTGGGAGTTGAAAACCCAAAGGATGATTACAGGGCCAACAGTACAGAGGAAAAAAGAGAGCCAGGTTTCAAGGTCAGAAAGGAAGGTAGCAGAGAAGGATGCTGATGGAGGCCTGTAAATGACAGCCAGTGAGAAGATGTGAGCAGAGGATTTTAAATGAGTGCGGCTCTGCATACTGACAGTAACTGGGGGAGAAAAATATTTCAAGAAGTTATAAAGCGTGAAAGAGCTGGAGTATGTAGATGGGAGCAGGGAGGAGGATATGTGGATGGAGTATGGACAGACAACAGGGGGGTAAAGTAAGAGACTACCTTAAGGAGCACCATGCATACAATCAGTAGAATAAAGTGAGTTTTGCTATTAGTAGGTGGGTCATAGTCTTGTTGCTTCAGAAAATGGCAGTAGCAGGTGGGTAGGTTCTTCAGTGCATCAGTGAATTTTTCTGCATTTTACACAGAACTAAAATGGAACTATGGAACTAAAGAAAGTACAGTGATCAGATTAACAGCTGAAAGGAAGAATTTTATTTATAAAGAGAAGATAGCTGAGGTTAAGTTGCTTACATTTGGGCAGAGAAACATAAGCTGGGACATGATGACTTTATCTAAATATATAACAAGACAATACTATAAACTTCCCCGATACTTGCTCATATACAGACCATTCCAAGGAACATGAGCTCGAGTTGGACAGAGGGATTTGCACAGTAAGATTGGTGAGCATGTTCTGGCAGATACCATAATAATTTAGGAAAAGGTTGTATACATTTTTAGCAGATGAAAGAAATCAAAAGGTTATTATTTATAGTACACTATTACAGTGTTGAACCAAGGACTTGATGGGAAACTGGAGATAAATTCAGATGAGATTTTTTTTTACATTACTCTGTATAAACTAAAAGCTAAATTATCATAAATATTTTGGGATGTTAAAGGGATACTGTCATGATTTGTATGGTGTGCTTTTCATTTCTAAATTACACTGTTTCATAGCAAATTATTTACTCTACCATTTAAAATGCTATTCCTGAACCAACAAATAGTTGTAATATTAGTGTGTAGGCAGCCATCTCAGTCATCTCTTGTATCTGAGTCTGAGCTTTCAGAAGGAGCCAGCGCTACACATTAGAACTGCTTTAAGGTAACCTATTGTTTCTTCTACTCCCATGTAACTGGAGGAGTCCCAAGCCGGACTTGAATCTCAATCTCTTACTACTGAGTGCTATTCTGATATCTACTGGGAGCTGCTATCTTGCTGTGTTCCCATTGTTCTGCTAATCAGCTGCTGGGAGGGAAGTAATATCACTCCAACTTGCAGCTAAGCAGTAAAGTGTGACTGAAGTTTATCAGAGACAGGTCACATGGCTTTGGCACCCTGGGAAATGAAGAATATGGCTAGCCCCATGTGAAATTTCAAAATGAAATATAAAACAGGTTTCAGTGCAGGATTATGCTGGAGAAGCTCTATTAACTGATGCGTCTATCATGATCATCTATCTGTTGTCTTAATTTACTAACAGTTGTGTGATTGAATTAATTTGTGATATGCCTGTACACCAACATCCTTAACACAATGGCTATTCATATTTTAAGTTAATTTTCTGAAGTTACAATATCAGTTCTGAACATAGGAATTAATGTGACTGAGAGAAAGCCACAAACACTTTCACTGCATTTATCTCTTGTATTTTCAAGTGACCGCAATGGCACTTCAGACCCTATTTCAATTAATTTTATTTTGAGAAGCTGATGCTTCAGAGTTTTTTCATTGTGATCTCTGTTACAGCAGAAAATATGCTGCCATAACAGGAGCCATTTTAGAAAGCAATGGGAAAGTTACGGAGAATACTAGAAAAACATTTTTTAGAAAATGTAATCAGAGTAGTATCAGAGTAGATCATTCTGTCTATTGAAAAGTGAATTTGAATGTCCCTTGTCTGCCCTTATGCTTACCCTACTTTATCCAAGTGTATTGTCTATCTAGGTTCTGGTAACCTGGTAAATAGATATGTTTCCTAGGAAACTGCCATAGAAAAGGAACCCCATATTGCTGTACAACATAGATTAATGTAAAAAACTACTGCTTAAATGTAGCTTTAAAGAAAAAAGAAGCATTAAGGTAACTCCAATATTTTTGTTGTGAACCTTCAAAAAGCAAAATTTCAGACTGCATTTGCCATAATAATTCCTGGACACCATGCAACTTGAAATCTATGAAAATTATCACCTTGAGTTGAACTCAAATTGACACAATCACAGTTGATAACTTTTGTAATTTCTTAAAAGCTATGATGCCAATGTTCTTCATCACCTTTTTTGTTAGACCCTTAAGCAAAAGGCAAGTGGTAAGGGGAATACGTATTTCTGAGGAACACCTAGTTGTGCTTGCTTATAACCCAATCTAATATATATATAATTGAGATGAATGGAAAGAAAAGCTAGAAAGTGAAAGAAAGGCTGAAATGGTGATAGAATAAAGGGATATAATTAGTCAATAAACATCCAACCCTTTGATGCTACATTTGTTGCAGAAGTATAACACCTTTTGGCCAGCCCATTTTACATTCAAGTGTCACCAGTACTGCTGAATTGTACAAAATTGGAATTATCTGGCAGACCATCACTTTTTTGTGCTATTTTCAGATACTCATTGTGTATGACTCAGACATCATTCATGAAGCTCCAAAGACACTGACGGCCCAAACCAGCCACATAGCCAAAACAAACACACTGCAGGCGGCTTCACCTCAATTTATGGAGGGTTTGGCCATTTAAGGAACAAAAAGGCTGCTTCAATGGGCATTGTTGGCCTCTATTAATTCCAATTCCATGTCTTGGCAAATACTCATCTAATGGAATGGAAAGGTTCATCATGTGATTGTAATAACCTTTCTTAAAAGCAGTGGTTCTTTATTTGAAAGGAAAAGGAGCTTTCTGAAAATAGATATTGAAATTACACCTATGCATGTAAGGTTTATTCCCTTGACTCCCTTTCCCCAGTTTATGTTCATATGGCTATAAACAATATATATAGGAGCTCATGTATTTATTTTCAAGGAAGGGGACTGGATTAGCAAGGTAGAAAAATCTCACTTGGACTTTTTGCCTTGTTTTTTTTTTAGTGTTGTTTTTGTTGATCTCAGCCTAAAACTGGCCAAGCTTTCAATTTTCTTTAAGAAAAAAAAATCTTTAATTCCTGAGAATTTGGCATCTCTGTGTAACAGCTGGCCCTCTGGTGTGCCCTGATATACCCATTCCAGCATAAGGGCAGTACAGCAGAACTAGATTATCCTGGAAAAATCATATTGTTAGGAAGATGTGGGATCAATATTTTGTCATTGCTTGACATTGCCTACAGTATTCAGTTTTACAGTATCTTATCAACCACAGCTTTATGTTGTTTAATGTCATTATCAATATTGCATTTCCGAAAGCGAGGTACTGAGTCTTAAATTTAAAAGACTAATCTCGTGCTTTCTCTGCAGATGTAAAAAGTCTGTAAAATACCCTGAAATCTCTAAGGTTGACAAAGACATCTGTGTTCTCTGTAACAAAGGAAATTCTTAAAGATATCTGATAAGGCCTGGCCAAAACAAAAAATGACATTGACACGCTTGAGAAAAATAAAGAGGAAGTTAAACAAAGAAAGGCAAGGAGGAACAAATGTTCAGCACTCCAGAGAAAAATAGTTTATTTTTAAAATAGTGGAATTGTGTATTCAGGCAAATCATTTAATATTTGCTCCATAAAAACACAATATGGAGACTCAGATTCAGTCACTGCAATAATTTTTAACACTCATTGGGTTATAACATAAAACCATGTGCCTGAAAATGCCTGAAAACCATGTGCAATACTAATTTAAAGAATAAACCAAATACAGGTATAGGACCCATTATCCAGAATGCTTGGGACCAAGGGTATTCCGGATAAGGGATCTTTCCGTAATTTGGATCTCCATACCTTAAGTCTACTAAAAAATCAATAAAACATTAATTTAACCCAATAGGATTGTTTTGCATCCAAAAAGGATTATTTATATCTAAGTTGGAATCAATTACAAGGTACTGTTATATTACTACAGAGAAAAAGGAAATCAGTTTTAAAATTCTGAATTATTTGATTAAAATGGAGTCTATGGGAGACAGGGTTTCCGTAATTCGGAGCTTTCTGGATAAGGGGTTTCCAGATAAGGGATCCCATACCTTTACAAACTAAATGTCAAACCATTTTCCCCAATTCCACCCAGTTGACCTGTTATCTGGAAACCCCTTATCCAAAAAGCTCGGAACAGGAAGGCCATCTCCCATAGACTCCATTTTTAACAAATAACTGAAATTTTTAAAAATGATTTTTTTACCAAGAAATAACTCATCCTAATTGGAGGCAAAACAATCCTTTTGGGTTTAAATTTTTTCTTAGTAGACTTCAGGTATAGAGATCCAAATTACAGAAGTATTTATTATGCAGAAAACCCAAGGTCCCAAGCATTCTGGATAATATATACCTGTACATTCAAATCAGCTCTGATGCTACAGGCCTTTGCTTTCTCTGAAACCAATGGTGCCTTTGTATGCAGCATATGCACAGCGACAGTTATCCTGTTATCCAGGGGCCCCAATCACGTCATCTCCCTTCCACCCCCGCGCACATGCGCATTTGCTAACCGCCCCCCCCCGCGCATTCACGCATGCACATTCACGCATGCTTTTTAAATCTTTTTAGTGTGGCTTTGCATATGCTGCATCCAAATTTGTGCCGCCATAGGCCCAGGACTTTGTGCCCTCGCCACAAATCCGGGCCTGCATATGCAGTTATCTGTCCAAAACTGCATGCCCTACAGACTTTCTTCCAAGCGACATAATTTTTAGAGACAAAAAAACTTAAATTAAAGACAATTAAAACTAAATCCACAATTTTTGGATTCAGTTGAATACTGAACGCACCACAAAAGATTCAGTCAAATCTCAACTGCATCCGAACCCTAATTTGCATTTGCAAAATCCAAAAATGCAACAAAAATTGTCACCTTCAGTTGTCCAGATATTAAGGCATTAGATTCATTTCCCCCAGGCTCTAGGATTTGGCCCGTTTTGAATACTGCTAAAAAAAAATGCTGAGATTTGGCCAATCCAAACTGAATAAGGAATTTGGGACATTCCTACTTATTTGCACTATTAGTTTGCATCCCATTCCCTCCTGATTTGCATTGCTTTTGCAGGAAAAAAAATTAGTTCTGACTGTATCACAGCCAAAGATTAGTGGCATTCTTTGCAGCTGCCATTTTGGCCACATTACTTACAGAAAGTCAAGATGTTGTCAGTGAACAGTGCTGCCAATCTCTGTGTACTCTGCCTTTATACAGGGGCAGAGTAACATTTTCCAAGAGGGCACCAGGGACGCAAGTCAATAGTATATATATTACATGTAGCCAGGGCCATATTTATATATAGGCACCCAGGGGCATGTGCCTAGGGTGGCATCTTTAGGGGGCAGCCCTTGGGTACCTATATATTAAATAGAATTTCAGTAAAGAGAAACTTCCCCAGCCGCTGGCAGATCATACCAGTAAAAATCGGCAGCGGAGCTGGGGGGTGAAGGTATGGATTGGGGGGCGGTGTGTGGCTACAGTGATGGCACTTCCACCAGAAGTGACATCAAGGACAGCCGTGCAGGTGACATCACTTCCGCACCCAGGGGACGTGTTTAGGTCTGGTTTTGAGGGTGGCACCGGACCTAAATACAGCCCTGCACATAGCCTTGTCATATTCTTTAAAATGAGATTTATTAAAAATGCATGTTTAAAGGAGGAGTTATATTTGACATTTTGCAAGGTTCATTAATGGGCAGGGACTTCCCTATTTCAGAAGAAGTAGCTATTCAGTCAGCCCCTTCAAAGCACTCTTACCGCAAATATTTCTACAGGCTTTTAAAATTTATATTTTTATAGGCTATAATGACATGCCATTTTATGTTATATTATGGAAACATGAAGAAAAACACTTGCAAAATTAACTAAACTCATTTTTGCATGCATCCTTTACATTTCATAGTGCAAAACATATCATATGATGAGGGTGACAGTACAATACATTAAATAATTGGTCCAGGTACCTAGCAACTACTCTTTTGTCTGACATAGTAACCAAAACATCAACTGCCTATTTATTAGAGGATTTATTAGTAATGAAGCTAGAACAAAAAATGAATGTGAAAAAGCAGCATTAATATTTGTTTTTTTACTTGCAGGGATTGGGCCAATGTAAATTATATTGTTGGGAAAGACATTTAATGATTGATGGTCTTTTTAGCATAGGACAACCCTGGGAAGAAGTTATTGTATAGCGTTTAATTGTGGCATAGAGTGGGCGGCAATACCTTTTAGTGCCGAGAGCGAAAGCAGAAGGGTGGGAGAGGGAACACTAATATTGGTATATGTCATTATGGAAGCAAACTGTTACAGTGTTTCAAAATACACTTTGAATACAATTTGGGGTGAACCTAGAATGTTTTTTCCTGCTTGCAGAGCATCCATGAAAAAGGGAAATTATTATTATGTGTATAGCTTACCTTACCTATTCACAAACACTGCTATTCATATTTACAGTAATTCTGCCATACAAACAGTACTTGTCACCCGCCAGTGGATATAGCAACCAAATACATTAAAAGAGAAAAGGCACAAAATGAAAGTCACCTGGAACCATCCTAAAACAGATCCAAATAGATTTGCTTGAAAGAGAGTAATTTTTGTTTTCAGTGTTTTATTTCTCAGTATATACTGTACAGATATGGGATCTGTTATCCAGAATGCTGGGGGCCTGGGATTTTTTGCATAAGAATTTTTCTGTAATTTGGATCACCATACCTTAAGTCTACTTTAAAACATTTAAATATTAAATTCACCTAATGGGATTGTTTTGCCGCACCTTTGTTAGGATCAAATACAAGCTACTGTTTTATTATAACAGAGGAAAAGTAATTATTACTTATTTGCTCACAATTGACATTATTGGATATTGCCTTCCTGTAAACTATAAGGGATCCATTCCATATAGTTTGAGGGTTTAATGGGTGAGATTTAACAGAGATGGAATCTAAAATACAGGAATAGGATGTGAGAGGAAATGATGTGGCTGCGACTAAAAATAATGTTCCCCAAACAAAGCTGCACTGGGTTTTTAGTATTCTTAATTCCTGTACACTAACATGCTCTATTATGGATTGGCATCTGATACTGTTGCTCATGTTTTATACTGCCTACTAGACTGTTGGGCTCCTACCCAGGTATCTCAAAAAGGGTGACAGTGTTTTTTGGTGAAGGTAGTTAGTATGCCAACCAAAAAATTCTAAAAGTAGAATTTGTAAGCTGTTTGGTAAGCTGTTTGATGAAGAAAATAGATCCTTAAATTAAACTTTGGCAAATGTCTACATTTTCATGAAAATCACATTCCAGCATGAGGTAGGTGAAAAGTAGTAAACAACTACTGCAGGAGTCATTGGGGCCGATTCAGTAAAGGTCGATAACGCTTATTGCATGCTTTTTTGCAGTAAAAAGTATGCGATTCATCAAAAGTATTGATTCATCAACGTTATTTCACATGTGTTAAAATGCACATTACCGCAATGAATTATTTTTAATGCATTGCGGTAATTATCGAATGGAAAGAATACTAACGCATGATTCACAAAAGCATATGAAGCGTTAAACGAGCTAAATATCGTGATAATCTGTGCTAATATTAACACCTAATTGGGGGAGGCTGTACTTAAACAACATTGTGATTTTTGAGCATTTGTGAAGACAAGAGTCATGCATCCTCGAGTTTTCAGAGAAAGGTCCACTCTAGAGGGTTAACAGAGGAGGAAATAGTGAAGCGCTGCAGACTAAATAGAGCTGCAAAATGCAGCCTGTATGAGGTACTGGAGCCTTATCTGCAGCCACTAACACACAGAAGCCATGCCGTTCCTGGCATGGTTAAACTTTTGTGCTCCCTGCATTTTTTTGCCACGGGAAGTTTTCTAAAGGTTTGTAGGGATCTACGGGGGAGTGTCACAGCCCACGTTCTCATGGTGCCTTGGCCAGGTCCTGGATGCCATACGTTCGGTGTCTGGCAATTTCATTTCCCACCAATAGATATGAGTGGAACAGCATCAAAAGGCAGTTTTATGGTGTGAGTGTCATCCCCAATGCGTTAGGTGCCATAGATTGCACCCACGTGGCATTAAATCCCCCCCAAGACAGGGTGCATGTATTCAGGAACAGGAAAAGTTACCATTCCCTGAATATACAAGTGGTATGTGACGCGAGCATGAACATCAGGAGCATCATGTCTGGATTTCCAGGCTCCTCACATGATGCTTACGTCCTAAGGCAGTCCGGGTTTTATGATGGTTTTCAAACCAGACAAATACCTCACGGGTGGCTTTTAGGTAAGTATTTGTGTCATGTCTAGCACAACTTGTCACATTTGCTTTCTGTCAACCCAGGGCCTGCCTGCCATAAGCAATTGCAAAAGGGCCCTCTTTTGACAGTGGGAGAGTCAAAGCAGCTACTTGTAGTGTCACCTATCAGTCTCACACTGTCACATCTGTTGCAAAAGGGCCCTCTTTTGACAGAGGGAGACTGGAAGCAGCTTATTTGTTTTCAGCATCTTATTACATCTTATTTTATTTCAGTAGATGCTGGCTACCCTTGCTGTAGGTGGCTGATCACCCCCATTCACAGGCCGCGTACACAGGCTGAATGTGCTTTTAACGAAGCACATGTCAGAGCGCAGTCTTTGATCGAGAGAACTTTTGGGGTTCTTAAAAGCCACTTCCGCTGCCTGGACAAGTCGGGAGGCAGCCTCATGTACAGCCCCACTAAAGTTGCCCAGATAGTTGTAGCGTGTGCTGTACTGCACAATCTGGCTTACCGGCATGGTTTACCTGTGTTTGTGGCTGAGGACCTGGATGGCCCAATCCATCCCATCCATCCTGTCCAAAGTGCGGATGACAGAGAGAATCAAGTCCGGGCAGAAATCGTTAACAATTACTTTTCCTGTAAGTACCTACAATCTTTAATCCCATAAAAAAGAAACACAAAACAACTTCTCAAACAAAACTGTTTTTATTTTCAGTGAAAATAGTTGCATGCTTACAAAAGAAATGCTCCTTTCTTTTATTTCTCACAGCAGTAGTGAGTGGCAACTAAGGCTCATGTTGCTTTGAGCAGGTGATTCCCCCACCCCCAACACAAATAGCAAAAAACAAAATGTTTATAATATTTATTTATAAAATGTTTATTTACAAAGCACTATAAGCACATAGGACTAATATGTATTAATATTCTTGTTTAATACCAAATTTGCCCCAGAAAATTCCAAAACTCAAAGATTACTTACAAATTGTAAAATACCATTTTGCTTGCAAAATCAAGGAAACAGGGACATTTCTTTTTTTTTAAGCACCTGTCTAGTTGGAGCTGCAGAAGTGGTTGCTGAACTATCAGCATTATCTTTAGTAGTAGAGCGTGTTGGCATTACTTGTTTGGAGAACAGTTATCAAGTTTTTGTTCATTTCCTGTTGTGCATGAGTCATGTTCTCTAAAAGGGAATTTTGTTTTTCCAACAAAGCAATTTTTTGTTGCTGGACCTTCAAGTGTTCCTCATGCAGGTTTAACATAGCTGCCTCGTATGAGGCTTGTCGTGCCTGACTGTCATTATAAAAAAAAGGTAAAATGTTTTGCCATACAGAGTGCAAGGGCAAAAACAAGTTGAAAAGATTGACTGTCCAAAAGTACAAGATGAACTGACTGCACTTAACCCAGCAAGACACACTTGTCCAATAACACACCTATCTTATTAGCAATACACTGCACTCCTGTAATTAAAGCACTTGTAATATACACAGACACAATTCACTCTCATGCCATTGCATAAGCCTGACACAAAACACATGTCCTCCAAAATTAGGAAACAATATTACCTGGAATGGTAGAAACTGAGGATCGTCTGCCTTTGCTTCTGCCAGGTGGTGGTAAGGGTGAATCTGTTTAACAAAACGTATTTCATTAATATTAAGCTTCTCTGCAAGAGAAAATTCACTTGTATTAATGTCGTATAATGTAGCCAGGCCTCTCTTCCTCACTGTCACTGCTGGATAAATTTCCCGGGACAGAAGTAGGAATACTTGCAGGTGTTGGTTTTGTAAGTGTCCCTTCATGTGCAGCTTTGGTGGTGTGGGATAAATCATTCATGTAGAACCTGCTTGGTTCATGTAGGCTTTCAATTTTCCTTTTTGGCCTCTATTGGTGTTCTACAATGTGCCTGTGTCGCCTCTCAGATTGCTCACCTTGCTCTCAGATTGCTTACCTTGGTGTTCCCTTAGTTTTGCCACCTTTTTCAGACTGCCACTGCTGGCTTCAACATCGATCTGCAACACTTGACTCGTCTTGCCTTGCTTTGCCAATTGCGCACCTGCACCTTCCGCTCTCTCCATCTCTACACTCACAGCGGAACTGCACAAAATGGTGTTAGTCATGTGGTACACAACGCGTTACACTTGGGTGCAGGATATCGCTAGTTAATATCGAATGCGTAATATATAGCTCACAACTGAAATTACCGTACGAAATCGCTCATCGCCAGATAAAATACACAAAGAACATCGCTTCCTAATTATGACAGCTGTCCTTTTAGTGAATTGAGCGTTAAGTCGCAAAAAATAAGAAGTGATACATTTTTTAATGAATGCTATATATAGCACTTATTTTATCGACCTTTAGTGAATCGGCCCCATTGTGTTAGTAATTAAATATTTGGAAATGTTAATGCAGTTTTGTTTTATTTCACAGCTTGTAAACACCTTTGGTATCCAGCTAAGAGTTGTTCAGTTGTTGTTATAGGGATTTTTGTCCACACTTCCTTGCAGACCACTTCTAATTCTAGATCTTCTTGAGCTGTCTTGCATGTTCAAGATTTATCCACAAATTTTCTGTGATATTTAAGTCAGGGGACTGTGAGGTAATGACCTGTGTGGGTCCAGTTGGCCAGACTTGTACCCGACCTGTGAGGCCCCCCTTCCAGACCTGCAACCTGACTTTACCCTCAATGGGTTAACTTACCTTCTGACCCTGTAACTTGCAAAACTGAATGTGACATCACCCTGAGTTGGAAGTGACCTCACTCTGAAGGCGGATCAAGCAGATAAAAGTAAAAAATAGCATTATCATCAGGGGTGGCTGGGTGGGCATACTTCTGTGGGTACCCACAGATTATCTTGTTGTTGGAGCCACCCCTGCTTCAGCTTCTTGGCTGACTGTTTCACATTAGCATTCCGAATTTTGTGATATTTATTGGAATTCTTACTTCCCTCTATATGTACAATTCTACAAACAAACCTTTGATGATTGTGGCAAAGGAGTTTACAACACTTGTAAAACAAAGTCCTCTTTACAACACTTGTTTCAAAAAAGGCCTCTTGCTTGTCTAGATGCTGTTTTCTATCCCTTGGATGTTGACATTTGTTATAATGTGACAGGTAAGGCTTCCTCCCGATGGCTATTCCATGCAGATCCACTGCAACCTGGAACAGAGAAGCACTGCTCCTGTTTCAGCCAAACCTTCCTGAGGGTCCTTTGTAGTAATGTAAGGGTTTGCTAGCATAGGAACAATTCTCTTGGTCTTGCTTTTCCAGATCATCCCATGACTATTGTGTTTCCCTTAAATTGCCTTTTGTTGATGACATTATGAAAAGTGGAAATTACACTAGAAGCGTTTAATAAATGTCACAATTACTATTTTCATTGTTTCTATATTTTGTTTCTATGTTTTAAAGTTTATGAAATAAAATTTAACTCCACATTAACATTTGCAAAAATGTTAGGGTGTCATTCGTGGCCATGGCGGGGCGCAAGTGCAAGAGCACTAAGAGGTGCAAGGCTCCACCCACCTCCACCTCTGCACTGAGTTCTGCATTGAGCATAGGATGAAAAATCTAGAAGTCAGTGAAAAATGCAGCAACAGGACAGAGACAGCTAGCCCTATACTCTTGCCATTCCATTTCTTTCTGTGGGTCTCTGTGCTTCAGAATGGAGAAAAGAGGCCTGCACCTATTTGCCCAATGCACTGGCCAAATTGCAAAAAAATGGCCAATTATGGCACTTTGACACTGTGTGGGGCATGTACATGAGGCTTCCTGTTTTTTATAACACTGATTCTTGATGTCGTTTTTTACTACTATTTACTTACAAATACACTAAGGGGCAGATTTACTAATCCACGAATCCGAATCCCGAAAGGGAAAAAATCGTATTGGAAACGAAAATTGTGTGACTTTTTCGTCGCCGTTGCGATTTTTCGTATTTGTTGCGACTTTTTTGTCGCCGTCGCGACTTTATCGTATTTTGCACAACTTTTTCGTCACCGTCGCGATTTTTTCATATTGAGCGATAGTAAACGGCGGAAAAACCAATCCGAAAAAGTTGCGGAAAATATACGAAAAAGTCGCGGCGATGATGAAAAGATCGCGGGACATACAAAAAAGGCGCGACGGCAACGAAAAAGTAAAACAAAATACTGATCATTACGCAAAAAACGCATTCGGACACCTTCGGACCGTTCGTGGATTAGTAAATCTCCTCCTAAGTATTTAATTTAGCCATAAGTGCCCAAAGTCCAGAGTTAATGGAAGTAATGACCCCATTGCCACCATTTCTGCCTCTGGTGTTGTGCTGAAAGAGAAGCTTTTAGCTTTGCTGCAGTATAATTGGTTTCAGTCACTTGTCGCTGCTTGCTCTCTCCATTTATACCTGCAGAAAAGTTGGTACCTCCATTTTAATAATACAGATGTGCAAAGTAAATACTGTTCAAAATCACTTTAACCTATTCAGTGCCAGCTGATTTGCCTCGTCAATGGCCTCATAAACTTGCTTTTATTAAAAGTGACCCTGATTCTTTAAATGATCTGGCTTCCTTATTTTAGATTAAGTTTTCCGGATTTGTTATGTATATGTACATGTATATTTTTTCAAAACAATGACTTAACAGCACTTAAAGGGCAGTGATACAAAGGGTGATTTTGATCATTTTGTCCCACACTGAGGTGACAAAATTATTCAAATTGCTTGTGCTTTTGCCCTGAAAGTGCTATCATTTTGGTTTTTTTTGCCTTCCTTCTTCTTCCCACAAAACATTTGCTTCTACGTCCACTTCACTTTCACCAGTCAAACCCTGGTTTTACATTCCCTCGTTTTACATTTTTCCAGATGTTACTTTTCTTTTTTATACAGTATCTTTATGTTTTAATGCATTTCAATGGGGGCATTTCCTAGTTTTAAGTTGGTTTTCCTGCATGTCATAATTTTGTCAAATTTTCCTTAAAAAGCTCCCCACATCTCCCGTGTGAATGTTACTTTTCCCGCATTGAGTCTTTTTTTGGGGGAGTTTACACTGTTTTTGACTTGCAAGGTATCCTTAAAGCCAATATAGTAGCAAATACACTGCTACAGATGATGATACTAATTATATCCTATATGTGTATGATCTGGTAGGGTTTGAGCTTGACTAAAATACACTGTGGAGTGGGACATACACTCACGTCCTTTTTACTTCATGTTGTATCTTTCTTGCTTATGCTCTTTCCATAGTCTTCACTAATCCCCACTTCTACTCCAGTCTCTGTACACTGCCTATTATATCTATCACACATACTGTACTTCCCTAACTCTCACACAGATACTTAGAATATCTGTTCTTTTTCTCATGTCACCACTTTCCATATAGATCTATAGGAAGCATATTGCCTAAAGTATGCATAGTGGAACATTTCTAAACCGAGTTCCATCTGTTGCAACTGTATTGTCTTGTCATGAGTGTTATGCGTAGATCACAGTGACAGGGATATTTTCACAACACCAAACCTTTACAAAGTGAAATGTGCTAGACATCTCAGCCATATACATATTGGGGTTAACAATGGGAGGCTAATTAACTAAGCTGGAACAAAATAGACCTGGGAATAGTATACAAAAATATCATCAGACTGCAGACCTAGCAACCATGTATGCAGACCTAGCAACCTTGTCAGTTCCTCCTTAATGGCATCTACAGGCCATCTCGGGGTCTAGAAATACATAACAATGTCCAGTTGCTCCACTTAACACATGAGGACCAACTTTGAAGGAAAGCCTTCTCAGAGGCAGTCTCTGGCTTCTCAAGGCTTCTCAGAGGAGGTGAAACAAACCTTGCTTAGAGCAAGAAAATCTACCACATCAAAAATGTACTCCGAATTGTGGAAACATGGGAAAACAAACCACAATCTTAAAGTTGTATTCCAATAGATATTACAATCTCAAAATTACTGTTGATGTGGAACAACATGCAGGGGCCAAGGATCCTTCAAGAGAATTTTTTTCTATATCCCCGCATAAAACTTTTTCCTCCCTTTCTCTCTGGGCACTGAATAGCTTTTGTACATTCCCAGATGTCTACACTGACAGGATAGGCCAGGCCTTCCTTGCATAAAAGGGATTTTCTTATGGCAAATCTTTTTTTTCCTAGGCTGTTTTTGTAGTAGAGTTGTTGACGGTTTATATGTTTTCGTAACATGCTACCTAAATTTGTGCTTCCTTTGTTCCATTTATTCCAACATAGTTTTGCGTATGTGAATGTTGGCTATCTTTTATCAATCTCTATGACGTCTGGCCTTGAAGAATATGGCAGACGTTAAGGTGTTTCATTTGTTTGGGTCTGTCCTGCTTCACTCTGTATGGAAGACTGACTATCAATACCATTTTCCTACAGTGTCACAGATGCTTTCCCTCAATTCCCTGTAATTGTTTCACTTGTCTCCCTTTTGTCTGTACTACTTATTAATTTACTGACTTGCTTAGCAACATTATTTTTCTCTCTCTAAACATTTCCTTGGCTCTCTCACCAACAACCTCAAATTTTTCAGTTCATCACTAGCCATCACAAACCTTATGATTATGATATGTGCTGCTTAATAACACCTACATGCAAAAAATCTTGATTGCAAGGGAGTGGGTTGACTAAATATCAGTATACAGGTATATCACAAATAAAAGAAGCTGTATAACAAAAACAAGGAGGTTTGGAGGAGTCTTTCTTGTAAATATTTCTTGTCAACAAAGAAAGTCCATTACATTTTAGATATAAGGCACTTACATTCTCTCTTGTCATGTGTTGCATAATGCAGAGCAGTGAACAGAAATTGCAGCAATTTAGGAAGGGTTAAAGGCCAAAGATGAAAAATCAGGATGGATTTTCTCTTAATTGAAACTCATACAAGCATATATATATATATATATATATATATATATATATATATATATATATATATATATATATGTAGCTACATGTAAAGATACCATATATATATATATAGTTATAGTTCACATATTTTAGCATAAAGCGGTTAAACAGCCTCAGTGCTACAGTAGTAACTAGACCTCTTGTCGTCTTTTAGCTCTTCTAGCAAGTAAACTTTTTTTTTATATTAACCTACATTTGACTCTACATTGAGAATGTGCATGTGATCATATGTTGCTAAATTACAGTTCCCAGCATTCCAACCGTTGAAAGGACCACTATTGATAAGTAAATGTATTGTTCTTCTTGGCTCTGCTTGAGGTAAACTTTCTTATCTCTTTCCCGCTATCATTTCTGTAATTACATTTTCTCCAGGATACAGTGGTTTATATGAGAATAATGGAAATCCTGCTCATTTCAGATAAAGGATCATTGCACGGCAAGTTTGCCTTTTGTTTGTTTGTTCTATGGCAAAAAGGAAGCAGTCACGCGAGTACCAGGAAATAAATCCCAAATGATGTAAAACGAGCATCTGAAGTTGAAAAATAAAGCAGACTATGAAAGCATTCCAAGGCTAATTAAGTATAAATAAAATACTACCGGTATATGCTTTTGGAAGTGCAGAGACCCGGTGTCATTGATCAAGGCATATTCAGTGGGCCAACTTTTTTTAGGAATTCATTATTTGCATACATTTTCAAAACCAGGGGCAGTTAACGTTTATTTCTAACCTTACAGCAGTTACTTACAACATGTTGCTCACCAACACCTTGAATGTTGCACCCAGTGGCCTCAAAGTAGGTGCTAGGTTGTAATAGATCAAAATGTACTGACAAACAGAACCTCCTTTAGCCAATCATAGTCCATATTTTGCACCCCTAGGAACTTTTTTATTTATGCCTGTGTTGCTCCCCAACTCTTTTTACATTCAAATGTGGCTCACTGGCAAAAAATGTTGGGGACCTCTGCCTTACAGTGTTCACATGCAAAGTGCAGACAAACCAATTCAAACAGGCACTCATATAACCCCCATATACAATACAAGGCACAAATGGGGTTATGTAATAAAAGGCACTAAGTTTGCCCAGGAGCTCCTGGGCAAACTTAGTGCCTTTTATTACACATGGGGGAAAGTTAGCTTTAAGCATTAGCAACCAATAAGATGATTACTTCTAAACGGGTGAACAAGAAAAGTACTTTTTGTTTGGTTGCAGCAGGCAGCAAACTTTGCACTGTATGTTAAATTAGTAATTATGCTTAAAAACATACTTTTGTACTTAGCATTAACACATTTTTAGTAGGTGTAGTTTAACTATTTTATTGAAAATTAGAATTTTAACTCCCACAAAGCTTTATAGCTCTTGAAGACATAAACTCAAAACTCTTCTGCATTATATAAACTTAAAGGGGTTGTTCACCTTTAAGTTAACTTTTAGTATGATTCAGAGAGTATTATTGTATCATGTAGAGAGAATATTCTGAGACAATTTTCAGTTGGTCTTCATTTTTTATTTGTTGTAGTTTTTTAGTTAAGTTTAGTTTAATTTTGTTAACTTTTTGTTCAGCAGCTCTCCTTTCAGCACCTATCTGTTTGCTAGGGTCCAAATTACCTTAGCAACCAGGGAGTGGTTGGAATGAGAGACTGGTATATGAATAGGAGAGAAGATGAATAGAAAAATAAGTTGTAAAATGTAACAATGACAATAATAAAACTGTAGCCTCACAGAGCAATAGTTTTTCAGCTGCTGGGGTCATCAACCCCCATTTGAAAGCTGCAAAGAGTTAGAAGAAGAAGGCAAATAATTAAAAAACTATACAAAATAAATCATGAAGACCAACTGAAAAGTTGCTTAGAATAGGCCATTCAATAACAAACTGAAAGTTAAAGCAATACTGCATGGGAAAACATGTTTTCTCCATTGAAATCTATTTTTTAAAAGCACAAACAAAATTTCCCATAGTCATATTTTTTATTTCCCAGAGTGCCGCAGCCATGTGACCTGTGCTCTGATAAACTTCAGCCACTCTTTACTGCTGAACTGCATGTTGGAGTGATATCACTCCCTCCCTTACTCCCCCTCCAGCTGCTGATCAGCAGACCAATGGGAAGATAACAAAATAGCAGCTAGCTGACACCTGTATTGCTAAATGTGATAGATATTAGAATAGCACTCAATAGAAAAAAAATCAAGTCTAGCTCATAACTCTTCTAGTTACATGGGAGTAGGAGAAACAAGGTTACCAGAAAGCAGTTCTAATGTGTAGCGCTGGCTCCTTCTGAAAGCTCAGACTCAGGCTCAATGCACTGAGATGGCTGCCTACACACCAATATTTCATCTAAAAAATACATTTGTTGGTTCAAGAATAACATTTTAAATGGTAGAGTGAATTATTTGCTATGTAAACAGTGTAATTTAGAAATAAAAACTGCACCATAAAAATCAGTTTCCCTATAACATAAAGGTAAACCACCATTTTATTAAAGCTAGGGTGAAAAGAGAAAATAACAGTTTAATATTATAAATGAAATATCTGTCTAGAGCAGTGGTTCTCAACCTTCCTAATGCCTTTAATACAGTTCCTCACATTGTGGTGACCCCCAGCCATAAAATTATTCCTAAGACCATCGGGAATATGTGTTTTCCAATGGTCCAATTAGGCGACCCCTGTGAAAGGGTCATTCAACCCCCAAAGGGGTCCCGACCCACAGGTTGAGAACCACTGGTCTAGGGCAGCTTTTCTGTTTCTCAGGAGACCCATAATAAGTCAGGAAAAGTAAGATTTGCATCTCAAGAATTGTTTTTGAATTAATTATGCAATTCATTTGAATTATTTAGATCTACTTTTAAATTATCATAATGTTGTGTGGTAAGATTTTATACTGTATTACATGGAATCATGGAGACCCATGCATCAATGCAAGAAAACCAAATTAAAATGTAATCTTTTCAATAACTTTTCCTTGTTTCTGTCCCTTTTTCCTTGCTTACTTTCCATCCATGTAAACCATTTTGATCCAGACAACCCATTCACTTACCTGATTTATTTTTTGAACAACTTTTTTTGTCAAATTTTGAAATGGCTGCAAAAAAATCCATGCATTCACAGATTGTTTCACCTATTTGTCATTGTATTTGCTCAGCTCAGATTCACAAACCTCATACATGATTGATTCTAATCCCCACCCACCTAAGGATATGGGATTTTTCCTTAGCTTTGAATAAGAACATTTGAAATAATGCTACTGCCCTGAGTTCAAAAACAAATATACAGTTGCCTGACAATACAAAGTCAAGGACATCTTCATGTTTTACCTCTTTTAACACTTCCTCAGGATTGACTGAGATGTGACCTTTGACAACTGAATCATTTCCCTTTCCATAAGAAACAATTCTTTGTGTTGTCCTTTGTTAATGACCAGTTTAACCTTTCACAATGATGAAGACTGTACTGAACTGAACAGTAAAAACAATGCTTGTCTCAGATATTTTAGTAATTTCTGGGTTTCGACATTTTGCGCAATATTGTTTTAATCAGATAATTAATTGCAATATGTTTGTATGATTGAGGTAGCACAAGGTATTTATAGATTAAACCCTGCACCATTTGGTACCTTGTCACAATCTAATTTTTAATGATCTTGCTCTGTTTATGAATTTCATTTCTCCCTAGATATTTGCAATTTCTTTAAAGTTGTCCATCTGCTCATTACTTTTATTGGCCTATGACCAGGATATCATTCTTGTTCCCTGCATCATTTAAATGGAATGATCCTTGAAAGTATTTAATTCCCAAAAGATTGTTTATGTGTGTTCCAGCTTTCTCTGTCTACCCTTTGTGTTGAGAAAGTGTTTGTCGATTCATTTTGTTTGCTTGTTGTTTTTTTTCATTTTCCAGCCCTGTGACAGAACACCCACTTGCTAAAATGCAGTCAAATTGCTATGGGTTTTGTCCACAATGCAGCATTTTTCTTAGAATTCCACCATTATAACCTGTGCTGACTAAATAGCATGCTATAAAACTTTGGAGTGATTTAACAATGGGAACAATAACTTGTGTATGCTTAAGTAAATCATTCATAGGATGCATTTTATACAGCGTCCATTTAAAATGCAGTTACAGAACTTTTCCATAATTTTTAAAAATTCTTATTTAAGGGACAATAAAGGTCATTTGCCAAGACCCCCTTGAATTTGCAAAGGCATTAAAGAAATGAATAAATAATTAATATATTATGTACTATTGCCCTTCACTGGTAAAAGTTGTGTGTTTGCATCAAAAACCCTACTATAGTTTATATAGACAAAGATGTGTAGCCACGGGGGCAGCCATTCAAATTGAAAAAAGGAGAAAAGGCACAGGTTACATAGCAGATAACAGGTAAGCTGAATAGATTCCCATTGTAATTTACAGCTGCTTATGTAACCTGTGTCTTTCTCCTTTTATTCAGCATTAATGGCTGGCCCGTGGCTACATGGCAGCTTATTTATATAAACTATAGTAAGAACACACATTACTTTTACCAGTGCAGGGCAACAGTACATTATATTTTAATTACATTTTTATTTTTTGGTATTACTGCTCCTTTAAGCAGGCAAAAGCACCTACATGCCAGCCCTCCCACACCTTATGAATACAATGCTGCCTAACTAAGCAAGTTGTATTTGTTGGGGCGGACCCAAACTGGCAGAAGAGTAGGGCACATTGTGCAAAATACATGGGGCCAGATTCAGGTACGAAATCCGACAATTTCTGATGATTGTAAATATCACAAATTCTTTCCATTTGAATACGAAACTTTCGTATGTACGATCCAAAATTTTTGTATCCAAACGATCGTAAATGGCGTGAAAACCTTTCTGACTTTGATCCTTCTGTGCATGATTTTGGAAGCCTCCCATAGGACTCAATGACACTCTGCAACTCCAACCTGGCCCAAAGAAAGTCACGATACCGAAGCTTGAATGAATCCAAAACTTTCGCACTCATTGCAACAAATATGATTTTGTCGCACAAATTGTTGCAAAGTACAAAAAAGTTGCGCAAATTAACACAAAAAACACGCACAGTTCTAAAACGTAGAAAAAATACAATTTTTTTTTATTCAATCGTACTTTGATGAATGTGCCCCATGGTATATTACCCATATTTTTGCACTGGAGAGGCCACTGTGCACCATGCCCTGCAGACCTTGCACCAAGCAAAATGGATTTGGACTAAATCTATGTAATCCTCCTGTTTCCCAGCTGGTATTAAATATTATTTTTGAGTCTACATCACTAAACTACAGCTACAAAGTTAGAACACAAGGGCAGTAAATTCAGTAAAATTGCATAGGCTTAAATGGCCTGGTTTTTAAACTAGAATAAACTGTAATAAGTTTCCAGCAACTGATTTACTGCTGCAGATGAAGAGCCTGTGTTGCCAAATATTATTAAGGCCAGCATTTATCATATAAAAATGGAGTTAGAAATCTCTTAGTCTTGTAAATTCTAATACCTCTAATGGATAACTGTAAGAACAGGTATAGGATCTCTTTTCCAGAAAGCTCCAAATTATAGGAAGATCATCTCCATTTGACTCCACTATGAGCAAATACTTTTTTAAAAATGATTTCCTTTTTGTTTATTATTCCTAGTGCCCCCCATATTCTAAATGCTGCTCCTCCTACAGTTTTAGGGGTACAACACCCAAACTCTCCACACTTATTTGCCCTATAGCAGAGCAGGTTGCTTGTGCTTTTCTAAGTGATCTGGGCCCCCATCTTTTTGTGGCGCTGCTCCAAACACCCCAATTTTCCCATTGACTTTGACAGGGAAGATTTTCAAACTGCTGCCACACTTACAGCTTTGGACCTACACCCCCCAAACTTGAATAACATAATCAAGGGGTCACCCCGAATGAAACAGCAACATTTGTTGGATGACCCCAAAGTAAGAGGGGCCAACAACAGCCAATCAAATTTCACCCATTGACTTTTATGGGGAAATTGAAACTGCTGCCAATCTTACAGCTTTGAGGCTACATTCCCCAAACTTGAATCACATAGTCATGGGGTCAGCCTGAATGAAAATATGATGATTGTTGGATGCCCAAAAGTGGGCAGAGCTGTGAACAGCCAATCAGATTTTACCTATTGACTTGGTGGAAATCCAACCTGCTGCCATTCTCACAGTAATAACACCGGGGTCCCCAAACTTTGCAGAGTTAGGCACCAGGTAACTGCAGTTCAAGGTTAGAAAAAGTGGGTGGAGCCACCAATAGCCAATCAGATTTTACCTATTGAATTTCAGTGGGGAAATTCAGCCTGCTGCCATTGCTGCCGTTCTTTAACTATTAATCCCAGGGTCCAGAGTTGCAGAGTTAGTCACTGGGTAACTGCAGTTACAGGTAAGAAAAAGTGGGTGGAGCCACCAATCAGATGTCACTCATTGACTTTCAGCAGGGAAATTCAGACACTATTAAAACCAGGGTCTCCAAACTTTGCACAGTGGTTTTACTATATAACTGTGGTACAAGGTTAGAAAAAGTGGGCGGAGCCAACAACAGATCAGATTTCATTCAGTGACTTCACATTTTTCTACCCAACAAGAAGTTTGTTCTCAAACTTCCCTTTCTTGTTTAATCATTTGTTTTTAGTAGACTTAAAGTATGGTTATCCAAATTACAGAAAAATCCCTAATCTGGAAAACCCCAGGTCCTGAACATTCTGAATAATATGTCTAATACCTATATTTTGAACTTTGTGTAATTTTGCAACAATCCAGAGTGTGGTTATATTGTCTGTGGTACAGATCCTTTATGTGTCTATATGTATATGAATGAAAACTCAACTCTTACAAGACATTTGTTTACAAAAGAATGTAAAAGTTATATGTGCTGTTTTATGAGACAATCTGCAATCGGTCTGTTTTAAAGAGGACTGGATTCTTAATTCGTATTTCCTAAATAAGGTGCCTAGGTCTAGTAACCAATAGCAGCCTAACAGATGGGTGTTATCAAAGCTGACCAGTAGATTATACCTGCTGACTTTGCAATAGTACCCTTATCAGCAATTTTTAAAAACACCTGTGAATCAGTGTTACCATCAGTCTCCGTCTCTGGGGGCAGGCAATTTTTTGGGGTTTTAAAAATAAATATCTTTATTATATCAAAGTTAACATTGCAAAGCCCATCAAAGTGTTTCAATACCCTGGGGATCATAGTCACGATTATATATATATAACCATAGACATTTAAAATTTGGAACAATTAACTTTGATTTTAACTTTTAGTTAAGTTTGATTTGAATTTGATTTAAATATTACTTGACCCCTGATTATATTTAAAGTTCTCCACAGGGTTCTATGTGTCTTGTATTTCCATTCTTGGCATTCAGTGCAGCAGTGCAACCTCCCTGTAGTAAATAATGCATTTTACTATATACCATGTCCTAAATATGCAGCACATCTACGGCAGTCCTATTTCTAAACTGTACAAATGTCTGTCAGAAGTTATATTTTTAATTGGCAATTAGCCAGCTACCAATTAACCATCCCTCCCTGCCCCCCTGTTTGGGAAATTGAGTAATTTATTCTGCAGGGAGCTGTTCCAGCTGCCCATTTGGAAAACTCGGATACATTAACTTGAACAAGAAGATCTGTGAATTCTTCAAACACGAAAATGTACTCAGTAAAAGCCATGTAGGATTTTTGCCAAACCATCCTGATATATGTATAACATCTTCACCCTGCTTAGCCTCATCAAAAATGTCAAAACACAACTAATAGAAAGCTATTTGTCTGCTTTGTTGATTTCAGGAAAGCTTTTGATATGATGTGACACCCAGACCTATTACTCAAAGTATTAGGCAACTGAATAGGAAAAGATTTGCTGGCCTAAACATAGATACAAACAAAATAGGACTTAATGCCAATAAAGGTATTGCATTTGTAAATCTATAAATACATTTTCCAGGTGCACTGGTCTTCATCTAGCAGTGCGTGTCCTGCAGAGCTTGGCAGATATCCCTTGCCCATTTCTGTACAGAGATGCTACTTACTTGGCTCAAATATACAAGCCCATTTATAAATACATTTATAAAACCAGATAACCACGTGCATGTGCGCATGTGTGTGAAGTCCCTTCTGGAAGTGCGTGTATGCGCATGATGTCACTTTCGTGTACCAGGAAAGATTTTCAGGGGACCCCCAGATTCACTTCACTAGAGGTTGACAGCTCTGTAACTGTGCAATAATATGGTCATACTAAGGATTTGGATAAGCTGCAGAAAAAATATGTGATACTTAAATATCCATAGGAAATGAGTATCTTAAAGGAGAAGGAAAAGGCAAAGTCACTTGGGGGTGCCAAAATGTTAGGCACCCCCAAGTGACTTAGATCGCTTACCTTGTACCCCGGACTGGTGCCCCTGTTAGGAGAAAACAGCACCAGCCCGGGGTACCTGTAGCGCAGCGCTTCCTCCTTCCTGCTTGCGTTTCCTAAAATGCCAGCAGTCGGCGCATGCGCAGTAGAGTGGAAAGCCGACTTCTCTGTTAACGTTCTGCTTTTCACTCTACTGCGCGTGCGCGCGCACTGAAGCAGGAAGTGCTGCAGTTACCTCGGGCTGGTGCTGTTCTCTCCCAACAGGGGCACCGGCCCGAGGTAAAAGGTAGGCGATTTAAGTCACTTGGGGGTGCCTAACATTTTGGCACCCCCAAGTGACTTTGCCTTTCTTTCTCCTTTAATCTAAATCTTATTCCTATCTCAATCTATCAAGGGCTTCAGGACCAGAAATAGACCATTGCTTCTTTTTCTTTAGCCCCAGAGATCTTTTAACTGGTACCCTTAGTTAGGGATCAAGATTAATAGTATGGGCCTGAATGGCAAATGGAAGGTGTCGAGGGGGAAATGGATTTTATTTTATGGTAGAACTTATAAAGGCCTTATATCTGCACAGGCTGACAATCCGCCCCTATGCTTAAAAAATCTTCTAGTTGTGTCTGCATCCGGAAGCACCTGGGTGCAGACACACTCAGCTAATATCCCCCAACAAACGGCAAGTCTCATGTTTGTTGGCGGATATCAGCTGCTTTGCCTGCACCCAGGCTGATTCAATGCTTCCGTGTCCAGAAACAACAATATCTGTACTGTATATAGCCCCAACATGAAGTTTAATGTGGGGAATAAGTTTCCTGGGAGTAATAATGTATACTCATACCTTGTGTCATGTTGGGTAAAATGGTATAACAAACAGCGCACTTCAACAGCAACCAGGAAAGCATTTTATAACTTGTCTTACAGACATTTCAGAATCTCAGGAGAAGTTGCTGAGGTTATCTAACCCATGTTATGTAGAAATGTTAAGTGATTTTTGCCCTGAGCACTGTATGACTGAAAAAACTGTAAGTTTAAGGGGGAGATTTATCTTCATAATTCTTCATGATTCAAGTTTTTTTTGTGTATTTATTAAGTGCCAAAAACCCTGAAAATATAAAAAATCTGTATTTTAAAAGCTTGCAAGTGTCTTTAGAGGTCATTGGGAGTTGTTTTAGGCAAAGTCAACCCATATTTTCAATTACACTTGTTCGAATTTTTAAGTTTTTTCTGAGCGTGTAAACTCGAAAATTTAAGGTATTCAAGTTTTTGGGGTTTTTTGCACAAGCTTTCCTTATTAATAAATAAGCGAGCATTCAATATGCAAGTGTATTCGATATAGAAAAACAAACTTGAATTCACAAACTTGAATTTGTGTGGTGTGTGGAGAGAACACCTGAACACTAGGCTAAATCTGAGGTTGCACATAATCCTAACAGTACTGTATAGATATTTAGCTGGCAGATGCCTATACCACCTATGCACCATCAATGGCTCCACTAATTATTACAATGTTATAGTCTTTATTAAAAAAAAAAAAGGCTTGGGGCCACAGTACTTAAAAAGGGGCCAGTCCTGGGAAACAAATTGTCCATGACCTTTGTACTTTTGTGAAATGTCTCTTTTTTTATATCAATGATATCAGTGAAAACATTGTAAGGGTAATTTATTGGAGACAAGGGGAGGAAGAGCAAGACCCCTAAAGGCCAAAGAGCACACCCTCTAGTTATTATTCTGGCAGCACTTCATTCTCCAATCTTGGTGCAGTGTGTGGCCTCTATCTCTCCCTACTTCTTTGCACACTCCTTTACTAATAATGAATAAGCCCTGTGTGTTAATGGAACTGAAAGAGTATACTAAATCCATTTATTCAATGTATCTTAATCTCAATTACATAAATGTTGATACAGAGCTTAACTCTGGTTATTGGTTGGATGGTTTTGTACAAAATTTTTATGTTCAGTGTATACACCCATTTATTGTACAGCACTGTATATATTATATGTTGGCTCATTATAAATATGTGATGATAACACACGTAACAAAATATATTTTTCTTTTCCTTTGACCTTCACAGGTGCGCAACAGCCCCTGCAACAAAAGTGCAATGAAACACTTATGTTGGAAAATTTCCCAGATTGCCGGAAAGATTTTGAAGAAAATATGAAGAGAGTAAATCCTACCCAGTGGTGTAACCTGACAGAATTCATTATGTAGGAATATTTCCAATTTTTCATTTACTTATTTCATTATATTCATTATAACTTATAATATGTTGTGGATTATAAAAATATTACAGGATATAAGGTGATGAAAAAGTGCCTTATATTATTAGCATCTTTGTTATAAAGAACTACAGAACTGCAAACATTTTTTTTTAAATTGGCATTGTTGCGTCTCATGGGTGCTCATTAGGGGTTACTTTATCCAAAATATTTTAGTAGAGTAAGTGGTCAGTTTAAGAACATTGTACAGGTATAGGACCTATTATCCAGAATGCTCGGGACCAAAGGTATTCCGGATAAGGGGTCTTTCCGTAATTTGGATCTCCATACCTTAAGTCTACTAAAAAATCAATAAATCATTAATTAAACCTGATAGGATTAGTTTGCATCCAATAAGGATTAATTATATCTTAGTTGGGACCAATTACAAGGTACTGTTTTATTACTACTGAGAAAAAGGAAATCAGTTTTAAAATTCTGAATTATTTGATTAAAATGGAGTCTATGGGAGAGAGGCTTTCTGGATAATGGGTTTCCGGATAAGAGATCTCATACCTGTATTCAAAATATGTAAGCTGCAGATATTGAGGAATTTTACTGAAGAGATAGATGATAGCAATTTTGTATAATGTTGGCGTTATTTTTTTTTTTTTTTTTTTAAATGTGTGGATTATAGACAACTGAAATATCAATGTTTCTTAAGACTCATGGATTCTGTAACTTGCTACAACTGATAGCTTTTCTTTCTATTTGCAGGTATTATGACAAATTTTCTAAATGCACGGAAAGTAAAGCTTTGAGTTATGGTTGCTTTTGGCCAAACGGCTTGGCAGAAGAATTTATTACGGGGATCCATAAACATTTCTTTTCAAACTGTACTTCAAATAAAGTGACGTGGGAGGATCCACCTGATGAAATACTTACGACTCTTATTTTGATTCCTGTAGTTTTGATGGCAGCTATGATCAGTGTGGTAGTTTGGTGCAGTAAGAGAGGTGATGTATTTGGATAAACTCTTTTTCCAGCCTCCTCAAACAGTTACTTTGACAAAAAAAAAAATCCTAAAAAGACATTTCCTAAAGCTGAAATTAAATCCAACTTATTACAAGTTTTATTATATTGCTTTGCTAAGGCAAATTCAAGATAAGTATTGTCTCATTATTGACCAAATGTAATAAGGGTGTTAAATAAATAACAGTTTTTTTAAGAATGTTGTTTTTTTATGTTTTTTAAATGGAATAATTTCCTTCATATTTTTTTCTTTTGACTTTTATAATAGATGATGGTAAGTTAAAACAAATTGTTTATATAAACATGGCTTGTTGGTGGGTGTGTAAGCTGTTTAAAATATTTCTGTTGTAAAGTTTCAGTCTCTAGAGAATATGTAAGGTCATAGCCGGAGAACAACAGCAGATGTGGATATTAAATATTTTCTGTCTGATGTAGCACTTAAATGTCTTTTTTATTTGTTTGTTTATTTGTTTTTGTATTATTCTACCATACCAGGGCAAAATATTTTTCTTTGCTGCGTTATGTGACATATGCTGGCATGGCTTTTAATATGCAATGGCTGCCAACTGTGGTTGGATAAACAATTTGCACAGCCTGTGCAGCTACCCCCTGTGGAAACCACCTCTCTGTTTATTAGTAAAGGAGGCAGAGCCCAGACAGTAATTCAGCACATTGGTCTTAAAACTTTTGTTACACAAGGCTTCTGTGCTTACAGTATATTACAGGTACTCAGTATATAATACTGTATATTTGCTCCTGTTTTTTCATAACTGCATTTTAGGCAGCATTAACGGACATGTAAAGTCTATTTTACTGGGGGGCAGTAAAATAGACTAAGCACCGTGCCAGTATCTCATTACATGTGTACCTTATTGCCTGGGATGCCAGTAGAAAGGTAAATAAAATGACAGTGTCGCTCAGACAGTTTTTTCCACAGGCGGTGCAGTTCTCTCCTAACCCCCAAGAGAAATAGACTTAGGACAAGTCTTACGTTTGTTGGCAGATCGATATCTGCAACTGGGTGAATTCAAAGCTTCTGGGTGCAGGCACAATTAGAAGATATTTTAAACAAAGGGGCAAATTGTCAGCCTGTGATTATCCGCTGGCTGACAATCTGCCCTGTTTGCCCCTGCCCTTAAAGGAGAACTAAAGCCTAACTAAAGAAGTAGGCTACAAAGGTTGTACGTTATGTTTTGTGCTTCTATACCAGCCCAAGGCAACCACAGCCCTTTAGATGTAAATATCTGTGCCCCCAAAGATGCCCCAGTAGCCCCATCTTCTATTAGCATCATAGAATTAGCACATTGCAGCTTGGAAACCAGTGCAATTAGCATTATAATTTCAGAATAGCTCAGTAGCATCAACTTATATGACAGACAAAAATGCCATAGGGCATTAGGGGTAATAGCAAATTATCAAGCAGAAAGTAAGGTTGTTACTTTCTGCTTGATAATTTGCTATTACCCCTAATGCCCTATGGCATTTTTAGTCGCCATATTCATTTCTAGGATTTAGTTCTCATTTAAAATGTCCTTTAAGGTAAGCTGATCTCTGTCCTTTTTGGATTCTAGATAGCTTCATCGGTTTAAAATTTAAAAAGGGAAATAGCACATGAATCATTTTAATATACTACTTTTATTTTTCAATAGCTTGTGGGAACCAGTGCACCAATGTTTCTGTATGACTGCAGAAAAATTCCTGTTTTAGTCAGCATCCTCACAGCTGTTTATAAGGGCCCCACCTGCCTATTGTATTTTTGGGGCCACTAATCACTGGAGGGAAAGGGTACTTTTTGTTTATTCAAAAGGTTCCTGGCTCTATTCATGTGTTGGTGCCTGTATTTCTTTATTTTTCCCACAGTAAGTGTTTTAGAGTATATCAGGAACATCAAGATTTAACATGTTTACTCTTTCAGCAATTGTGAAATTTTAGTCAAATTTAATTTCCAAATTCTCTGTTATGCTTTGAATAAGAAAAAAAGAGAACACAGTTCAGGGAAAATTGTCAGAGCCAGAATAGGAATGTTTTGATTCCACACATGGTCTCAGATTTCAAGGGACACCACATTTCCTCTGTGCCATTTACCACTATGCAGTAGTGGAAAGGAAGATGGGGAGGCGCTGCCTGGAGCAAAATGGCTGGTATGGTTGGTGTAGAACACAGACAAACCATCAAATATATTTTCTGGTTTACTTTTGTGCTGCTAACTTTATAAAATATATATAGAGTGCTAGCTTTGGCTGCCATTGCATTCCCAACATTGTAAAGCAATGATTAAAGGCTTGTATGGAAGGCAGGTGTATCTCATGGTCCATCTGGGAATTTCAGGAACCAGGGACCTGATTTGTATCTGGTTACTGCTCCTCTAGATTGAGCCACAGAAGGCAGTGTGGTTTTAGCTTGGTGGATAATATCAATGACTTTTTTTTCTTAATGAGTTCCCTGATACCCTGCTACGATACAGCCGCAATTAAGGGGCTATTTAAACCTGCCTCATTCCAAGGCTGGATCCTTTAGCTTTTATGTTGTGGCCAAACCATGTGAGTTCCTGTCCTGTCCTGAGTTCCTGTCCTATCAAGGATCCTAAAGTCGTTGTCCCTAAGGCCGTCCCTGCCCTTGTTCTCTCATATTGTGACTTGGTTTTGACCTTGGCCTGTTACTTTGACATTGATTGCTTGCTGCCTTCCCTGACTTTCTGCCTGCTTCTTGCATTTGTTGTCACCTTCCCAGACCACTTCCTGCATTCTGACTTAATTTACTGTCTGCCACATATACACCCTGTCTGCTGTGGTATGTTTTATTAGTGTTTCATGGTATAAACAGTTTGTATCAAACCTAATATATTTGGTAGGGGTGACAGCACATCAGCTCCTCACAACCAGTTTAACCAGCCACTCTAACAGGAGAACACATGCAAAACACAATAGGTTTGACCAAAACTCAATATTTTTTATTACTGGGGAGAATGTTATGGTAAAAACTCATTTGTTCAGCTCTGCGAATGCCTTCTTATTGGATCCTTTGGTATAAACTCTTGGCCGGCACTTGACAGCATATTCATGAGAACAGCACCAACAACAATGCTGCCTTAAGTCAGATACCACCTTGTGGCCTCTACGGTAAGTTAAGACAAAACTAGTCACTTAAAGTGTATCTATCACCATAAATTTGCTTCCCCCACCAGAGGTACAGGCTAATAGAACCCACGCTCCAGTTGGGGGAAACAATCGTTTTTTCTTTTTAAAAAAAAAGTCTCCGCTGGTGCTAGGGTTCTAGGGGGAAGAACAACAATGACAGACCAGGAGATTAGTTGCCTGCGATAAATCTCCTCTACCAGGGGTGACTAATCTCCTGCAAATGCCTTCCCAGTGGCCATAACAAAAGCCCATTTGGGAAAACAAAAGCCTTCCAAAGTCCCCTGAAGGTTTCGCAGGAGGCAATTTCAGTCGATTTCGGAAAGCCAAAGTGATGCATATGCTTTCTCACCAGTTATCGCCTATGGGAAAGCATTTGCAGGAGATTGGTCGCCTGCAGTAGAGAAGATTTATTGCAGGCAACTAATCTCCTGGTTTGTCATTGCCCTAATAACAAACAAAAATACTTAACAGGTGGCAAAACAGATAATATGTTAATAGATAATATGTTTAATGTACAATTACTAAATCTTGTAATATCTTTGTGTTAGTATCCCTTCCAGATATTCTCCATATGAACATGACACTTGCAACAAGGCACATCTTGAGAGAAGAACAAAATCACGTTTCATTTATATTCACTGTCTGGTATAGGAACTGCCTGACACACAATTGGACATTCCAGCATCAATATAATATAAGAAATACAAACTGTATCCTCTCTCATCGAGACACAGCTTGAAATCGTTCTTTGTACTCATTACAGGCCATATGCACTCCAGTTTCTTACTGTGTTTTTAAATGCAAAACATAAACTAAAAAGTGACTTTTAGAGCTAATGCTGCTGTGGAAAAAAGCGTAATTTTAAGAACAGAAAGTCTAAAACTAAAGAATAATTACATATAAAAATGGCAAGCACAAAATTGTTGTAATTTCATATAATTGTAAGTGGACTTTCTATCTCATTTGTGCACTAATGTGATTTCCAGTGTATTTTAGATAAAAGTAGTAAAATGACATGTGAACAGAATGTCAGGGTAATAGTTACATTTCAACCAATTCACCAACAAATACGTGTAATGTGAATAAAACAGAAGAATATCTGTTCACCAAGTTGTGAGTGTACAAATTTGCTGATATATTCCATATATAGCTTATAACAAAGCAACCACCAATTTGACTCAGAGGGGGTACATACCTTTTCTAATGTCACAGGCATGAATAGCTGGAGTCTTGTATATTTTGTATGGCTTTAAAACTGTCTATTGTGTTTGAAAAAGGTCTCCTTTCTTCTAATTACAAGGGACCCCTTCTACCCACAGGTTTCTTTTGTCTGTTTTATACATTTATGTTTAGGGATTATTCTCTCCCACGTGTGCTTTTGTTCATTGTATATGGATACCCAACATAGTGGAAAATAATGTATTGTTTTTTATTTAAAGGAGAAGGAAAGGAAAAAACTAAGAAAAAACTAAGTTCTAAGCTCTAAGTTTGCCTGGGTTTGGCTTGAAACAGTGCCAAACTGAAAAAACCAAGCACAAAACGTCGAAAAATTTGTGAAAAGCATTTGTCACACAATTTTTTTGTCGCCTGCATCTTTTTTGTCACCCGCGCCTTTTTTTTACGCGCCCACAACTAAATTTTTCCGCGGCGAAACAATTTGCCAATGGCAGAATGCGGAAATTCGCTGTGAATCCATGCCTGGCAAAAAAATTTGCTTATCAATAAATGAAATATGAAAAGTAGCCTAGTACACAAAAGGTTACATGAATCATCTTCTAGATGTGGTCAAGAGCTATTTATAATCTCCTAAAAAGAACTCTGCGACATTAATGAGAAAACGTATTTCTGAAAAGAACAGTATAACATTAGATAGGCCACTTTTTATGATTTTCTCGTACTCATTTTCATCAGGTATGGTGCCTACGGAGTTAAAAAAGGTGATGATTCCAAAGCTGATTCCAGTATTTAAAAAAGGATTACAATCTCAGCCTGACAGTTAGAGGCCTGTAAATCTGACATCTGTTGTGGGCAAGTTATTTGAAGGTTTGTCAAATTTAAGATTATATACTGGAGAAAGGCATTATAAGTAATAATCAGCAAGACCTTATGTCACACAAATGTAATTGCTTTTATGATGAGTACGAACTTGGATAGTGGGGTTGCAATAGATATGGTCTATGGTCAAGGCTTTTGATAACGTACCACAAAGACATTTGATTTTTAAACTAAGGTCAATTAGTATTAACAGTTCTGTTTGGACAAGGATAGAAATCTGGCTTAAAGGAGAAGAAAGGCTACTGAGTCATTTTATTGCCAAGAGATTAGTCACAATAAAGCAAGCTAGAACACTATATTTATTCTGCAGAATACTTTACCATACCTGAGTATGCAGCCCTAGAAGCTCCCTCTGTTTGTTTAAGAAAGCAGCTGCCATTTTATCTTGTTCTGACATCACATCCCTGCTTGCATCTCTGTGTACTGGGCTCAAATTACAGCAAATAGGGGAAAGGAGGAGAAGGGAGAGGGAGAGAGTTGAGAGAAGCAGGATTGTGCCATGCCCTCAAGGATTTTGTTTAGAGAAGATAGTTTGACAGAAGATCATGTGTACAGAATAGAAGGAAAGGAAATGTGGTGTTTCTTTTCACAGAGGACTCAAAGCAGCAGTTTAGTTTATGGCTATATTTAAATAGACCTTTCTGATAAAGCTTACTTTTCCTTTCATTCTCATTTAAGGATTGTGTTTGTCAAAAGAGCATTCTGTAACTGGAGAAGGGTTCTTAGTGGGGTATTGCAGGGTTCTATATTGGGCTTACTTTTATTTCATTTGTTCGTTAATGACTTGGCTAAGGGCATTGGAAGCAATCTATCTCTGTTTGCTGATGGCACAAAACTACAGCATGCAGGCCTGTTAATTCAATGCGACATGCAACATCCATGAAGGGAGACTGGGCAGCTAAGTGGCAGATGAGATTCAATGTTGATAAATGTAAGATGGGATGTAAAAATATGCAAGCTGCTTATACCCTAAATTGGATTAAGTTAAGTAGTTCTTGATGGAGTAGGACCTGGGGTACTTAGTGGAGAGTAAACTTAGAAAACAATGATAGTCAGCAGGAGGAAGGGACAGCAAGGTTTTAGAGCGAAGACACACGGGGCGATTAGTCGCGGCGACTAATCTGTGAAAATGCGTGAGAAATTAGTCACAGCAATGGCCATGTGAAAAGTCATCGCGATTAGTTGCCTGGCTTAATTAAGAGTCGCAGTGACTAATTGCCCTGCGTGTCTTTGCCCTAACTTGTATTAAAATGAGTATAGAGTCAAGGGAGAAGAGAATCATACTGCTTCTTTACAAAGACTGGTAAGGCCTCATCTAAAAATTGCAGTGCAGTTTTAGTCTCTAATCCTGAAAAAGGGATATTAATAAATAAAATAGAGATAGTCCAAAGAAAAGCTTCTAAGCTGATAAAGGAAATGTAAGGTCTCAGTTATGAGGAGAGGTTGCCTAAGTAGTGGTTTTTACACTGGAGATGAGGTGCTTTAGGGGGGATTTTATTACGTTGTGTAAATATACAAGGGAACCATTCTTTAAAATCTTGGATACTTGATTCACCAGTAGGTCCTTCCAGCAGACTCAAGATCATACAGTTAGATTAAAGGAAAGAAGTAAGGACAGTGAAATTGTGGAACTCTCGAGTAAGGGCTAGATGCCTTTTTAGAAAGTGAAGCAATACAAAGTTACTGAAATTAACTCTTACCCACAAGTTGATTCAAGGTTTGTTTTGAGAGGTTGCAGTGGGGGATTTCGCCTTGAATCAACCAGTAGTTTGGCAGGTTTCACTTAGGCAAATAGGGTGGACCTTGTGAAAATACCTTCTTTACACCTCATCTACTGTTACTATGTTACTATATGGGAAAAAATCTTGCAGCTCTTGACAGCCAAATGAGAAACAAGCATGTATCTAATGACTATGGACTGTGCTTTTATACTCTTTTAGCCCATTTATTCTGTTTAAGTTTAGCAGTTCTTTATTTCCCCAAAGTAGTACAGACATATATACACACTTCCTGTGTTGATGCAGTATTGCATTGTCAACTGACAAAGACAAATGGAGTGGGAGGCCAATTCAGGCCTCAGTTATATAATGTGTCCTGTTCTTCCAGTCTCTGCTCAGTGGGAAGTTAAATGAAAACCAGGCAAACAATCATTAAAATGAACTGTGCTTGTAACAAGAACAGATGTGCATGATCCCAGCAATCCCATATATTTTACCATGTGTAGACAGAGAGCATTTTTAGAACAAAAATACAATTTGTATGAAGAGGAGTGCTGGAAAAATAATTACATTTACTAGATCCCCTGCCCCCTAAATTTTAACATGATTGATCACTTTTGGAGCCTTACTCTGCCCCTGGGCACTGAGAGGCATAAGAGTGCACCATCACTCCCTAACTTGCTTGTCAAATTGACACCTTTGTGTTTCCCACCCATCATGAATTTAGCTCTGCCCATCGTAGACAGAGTTTTATTTACTGGAGTGGCCATAGGTCTCTATCATTTGTAAAATGTAGTGTGGAGAGTAATTAAAGTTAAAGAGAACTAAAATCACGGAGGGGGGGGGGGATGAAGACAAAAGAAGAAGCCTAAGAAGATGGAAACAAGAATCTTCTACAGAAATTCCCAGGACTAGTGCAGTTTTTAGTGAACAGAAGCACCAGCCAGTAGTATCAGGTAAGCAATCCTTTAATTAGTGTTCAGTAGTGTTTTTTTGCACTGCCTCGCTGTTCATAAATGAAATGAGTCTAAGAAGCACCAAATCATTGCATATAGGACTGGATTTACTAACACAGGTAACTAAATTGCACAGGGTTTAGTTAATAGTTGCAGCCAATAATTATGCAGTTAATATTACATAGTACATTTATCTAGTGCTTGAATTGGGTTGTATGTACGTGTAGTATGGTGTGCCAAAATTATGCCAACCCACAGTTCTAATAAGCCATATCCACCAACACTACTTTAAAACAATATCATTTTGCTATTTCCATCTACTGGACAGTTTGTGGATGTAGAGACACTAAAATAAAAATAGTAAATTTTATGTTCATAGTCTGTATTGTATTTGGAATGGACAGAAAGTAGGTGACTGTTTCCTGTGGTGAACCCTAATCTGCCCCTTAGATTCTTCACCTAGATCAGCACCTAGAATTTGAATGTCTAGAATTTCAACAATTTTTAAAAAATACCTCAGGCACAGTCAACTCAAAAATGGGTTTAATGCTATAGCAAAGTAAATATTACTACAGAGAATTGCAGATTTTTAAAGGCTCTGGGAAAACTAAGCACACAATTGTATTAATAGTATCTATGGTAGAAGAAATGAAATACACGAAACTACCAAGCTATTCAGAACTTTTGGGAAAATATTTTTGGTCAAATGGTTGACATTGCTTCTAAGATGGGCTGACAGGGCACCGGGAAAAACCCTGGTGGGCCCCGGTGGCCCAGACCCGATCCCCACTGGGCGCTGCACTGATATTTTTTTTTTCAAGTGTAAGCAATACAGATTCATATGTTGCAACTGATTGTACTGTATTGTACTGTATTTTTGGTAAAAAAGCAAACAACAAAAGGATACTGTATATATTATATTAAGCAGCACTTTGTAGAGTTTATACATCATTCTTTGCCCTAGTGGAGATTACACTCTAAGATTCCTGTCACATTTACACATACTATGGTCAGTGTTACCAAAAGCCAATTAAACTGCCAATATGTTTTTGGAATGTAAAAGGAAATCAATGTACCCCCCCCCCCCCCTCCACCACAGAAGCACATGAAAACAGACAAACTCCTTGTAAATAGTAGCCTGGCTGAAATTTGACCTAGCACCCCCTGTAAGGCAGCAGCATACATTGTTAGACTTTGTGCACTATTCAGAGAAACAAGAAATTTGGATTTGGCAGAACTCTTCATGGAACATTCTGGATGTGGCAGGAGATGAGGGGACTTGTGTATCTGCTCTTGAAGTGCCACTAGCCGATGAGATTCCAAGGGCTTTGGCAATTGCTTATTTAAACTTCTGCAGGAACAACATCACCTGCCAAAACATAGAGTAGCAAGGCCCGGTGTATTTTGGCCACTTGACATTGGGCTAGTCTAAAGAGGTGCCTGTATTAAGGCAGCCATCAGTGTTAAGGTCATTATCACCAGCTTACAGGTTACATAAATTAAATGTCTTCAATGTGAATATCCAAGCTACTGCACAAAACAGTCAGGTGTTCTTCAGTTGCACCCTGAAAGTTCAGGACCTTTGGACACTCATTAACCACTTGTCCTTGTTGAGCATAGTCCAGTGTCAGTAGTCTGACTTGATGCAGAGGGCAAAATATAGCATGTGTGCATGGGTTTTATGACATTGACACCGCACTGTTCAGCAGAAGGGTCTACCCTCATAATAGTGGCCATTGCATTCTTGGGCAAAGAAATACAAATTCAAAACTTCTAATCCCATAGTACATTGAGTAATGGCCATCCTATCAGCAGGTAGCATTTACTGGTCACCTGTATTAAAGCAAACATCTTATTGTTTGCCATGGTTACTGCTACTGGGCAGACTTAGTGCTGTTTATTACATATGGGAAAAGTTTTTTAAAACCATAAAACAGCTAAATCTGGCTTTAATAAGCTTCAACATCAATTTTACATGCCTAAACAGTGATAGGGCCACAGGGTAATACTGCATGAAATATATAACAAAATAAATGAAAATGTTGATCTATTCCTATAGTATGTTAGCCTATTAATCCCACTTGCCAGTGACTATAAAGAATTATATAAACTACCTTACTACCCTTCTGAAACAGTGGGAAATGAGGGCCACAATAAGCACTGATGTTTTTTTTTTATAATTTTAAGTAGTTAGTGTAGGGGTTTGCCAAAAATGGGACACCCCTAGTATAGGGCCCCAGGTTGGTGCTAGTAAATGGGACACTGGTATGGTCTGGGTTATCAATGGTTAACAGGGAATATCCCTGCAGTTCGGGTTGCAGCCACAGGGTGGTGTGCAGGTTATATAAAGGGATGCAGCCATGTGCTGTGGGCTCTTTAGGCCTGGGATAGCCTCTGGGTAGAGGAGCACCCCAGGCTCAGTTAATAGATAGACAGTTTTGGTAATAGGTCACTCCAGGAGTGATATGTAGATGTTCAGCTAGAATGGGTGGATATTGCCCCTCCAGGAGTGATAGTGGGGTTAAGATCCCCCAGCATTACATCTGCTGGTGTGCAGGGCACACAAGGTCTAGGTAGGTGGATCAAGCCGCCGCTAGAAGGGGTCCTACTCTGAGGGTGCCTAGGCTTGAGTACCGGGGTGAGTCCTGGAGGTGGGTCAGCCTGGCGAGAGTACCGGGGAGAGCCCTAAGAGAGGGTCTCTCGGCGTGAGTACCGGGGGGAGCACCTAAAAGGGATCATTTGGCGGGAGTACCGTAGGATTACCCAACAGTAGTGAGGTACCCTTAAGGTGAAACTGAGGAGTATATGCCCTGTCGATTTGTATGCCACTCCTGGAGAGGTTCTACCCGAATAAAGACTTTCATCTTATTCATCACAGTCTGTGTGTATCTGGATCATTCCTGCACCAGGGATCACCTACCCGCCGGTAAGCAACTACCCCAGGGAGGGGCAAGGTACCAGGAGTTGTGTGGAGTCCCTGGCAAGGTTACAGTACAATATCAGGTCCCAGGGTGGGAGTTATAGTCCCACAACATAACCCCTGGGTGGAGGCATGCCATTTGAGTGAAGACTCCCTGTTAACCCCCATAGTAAGCGGGGGCTCAGGACTCCTGTTAGCGCCAAGAGTAAGCCATAAGGGCACTAGTAGCCGCACTGCCAACTACATTAGTAACAACTACTCAGAATAGTGCCAAGCAGAAAAACAAACAAATCCATGGTAAATAGGCTTTTTCCTTCAGTTTGTGAAGTAAGATTATATGGTTAGCATAGCACGTGCTTTTCGAGCAAAAGTAAAAATACATATTTATTTCTTCTAGTTCTTTATTTTTACTGTATGAATGTATGTATGTAATACAGCAGAACCTCCATTTTATATTTTTCAGGGGACCAGAATGTTACAATTAGATATATATATATATATATATATATATACACTTTTGGAAATGTGTTTAATAATGCATTTAAATATGTTTTTTGCACCAGACATTAGGACTGGGCAAAAAAATTTTGGACACAAATAAACATCTAAAATAGAGACATTTCCAGCATAATTTATTTATAATTACCAGAGTTTAGTTAGGATTTTGTGCTGTATATGATAAAAAGCAGAGAGTTCCCAAAGGATTTATATTCCTCCCCCACCCTCTAGTTTCCTGTGGAATCTATGGGAAAGTGTTTTAAAGGATGGGTTATAAGTTTAGAAATTCTTTATAAGTCCTGACCTTAGTCTTTAACTAAACAGATATTTCTAAACATAGAAACTATGGAAATTTAGGTCATTGTAAAAATCCGTTTTATCTTTTCAAGTAAAATAAATAAATAAATAAACGAATGCCATTTATGTCAAATAAAATTGTTGAGAGTAAATAGACATGAGCTGTGTTCTGAAGGAACTGTACAGGCACATAGATATACAAGGTCAAGATAAACATTTTGATATGCTTTCTATTCCTAGGAGATTCAGATGACGAGTACATCAGCTACGTCTGAAGGAAAGAATATTTTACAGTTGGCAGAGGAACGGTTTACTGTAACGGCAGTAATGTTATATAATCACATATACAATTATTGAATTTCTGGCACTGATTTTTTTTTTTTTTTGCAAAAAAAGTAGTTTACTCGCAAACTGTTGCCTTTCTGACAAATTTCAAAGAAAAGTATTTAAAACTTTAAAACAATATTTCAGTATTTCATCAAGTATTTACCAAATCATTTTTAAATTCATCACATTTAAAGCTTTTATTTACAAAGTGCTGTAATCAGAATACAAAATGTTAATATATGCAGTAAAATAATGTTGAAAGTGTACCTTTGGCGATATAAGTTTATCATCAGCCATCTATACTAAAAGGTCAAGCTGGTCAGTTATCCTTTATCTGAAAGAGTCATTAAAGTAGAATAAAGACCCTACAGTGATGATTTCGTCCAAAGGAGAGCAGCGCCCAATGTCTAGCAGTGTCACACTTTATCAAGTCCGAATTTGGACATTTAAAAGTACGATTCCAAAAATTCGGGTTAAATCCAATAATTTCTGATGTGCGTTAAAAGCACGAAAATTTCGCATCCTGGTCATACAAAAATATCGTGGTATGATCCAAAAGTTCTGAAATTTTTGTATCCAAACGCTCGACAGCGCAAAAAACTTTCTGTCTTTGAACCTTCAGTGCATGGAAGCCTCCCATAGGACTCAATGGCACTCTGCAGCTCCAACCCAGCCCAAGGAAAGTCACAATACCGAAGCTTGAATGAATTCCGAAACTTTCGTACTTGTTGCGACAAATATGATTTTGTCGCACAAATTGTCGCAAAGTACAAAAAAGTTTTGTAAATTAACAAAAAAATTACACAAAATCCGCACAGTTAATATATAAAATACAAATTTTTAGTATCCGGACCCAATTGTAATTTGATAAATCAGCCCCAAAGTGTGCAGGCTCCCAGCCTTTGATCAAGAAGGAGCGTGTGCAATAGAATCCGATTGGGTCCCAGTTTCCAGTATGTATGTATATCTTTATTTATAAAGCGCTACTTATGTACGCAGCGCTGTACAGTAGAATACATTAATACAAACAGGGTGTTAATAAGATAATAGATAAATACAAAGTATAATAATAAATACAGATAAATACAGCAGCAATAAGTTAAGAGTCGAGGACACAAGAGGAAGAAGGTCCCTGCCCCGTAGAGCTTACAATCTATATGGGAGGGTAACTAACAGACACAAATACGCAAATATAAGTGCTGTAGGTCACAGTGGGTGACACTACAATATAAGTGCCAGTTCCCAGATTAGGTGCTGGGTGAGTGCTCCAAAAGGTAGTCTTTAACCTTAGTTTGTATGAGTAAGTACTGTCAAAATCACCCAAGCGCAGGGGAACTTTCTTGTCAGAGGTCTGCCATATAAACAAATGGGGGTGATTTTCAGCAACTGACAATTAAAGATCACCTTGACTTTTATGGTTTGAATGACCTGGTATGCAATTGCTCTAATTTTTATTACATTGTTGCTTAAAATGCCTAGGGGCTTAATATAACAGTAAGGGGTGTTTTTATTAACACTGGAGACAAACATCACCAGTGATATTGCCCATAGCAACCAATCAGATCTTTTATTTTCTAGCTTGTAGGTAACAGTTACATTTAATTGCTAATTGGTTGCTGTGGCTTAAGCCATACACTTAAAGATTCATTAATATGGTGACCTCTGTAAATATGGCTGCCCACTCAATGGGGCAAATCAACTTGCTAATGCAAACCTTACCTGATGGGACTTTCAAACCTGCCAAATAGACATATGCCCAATATTGGTCAAGCAGGGGTGCCCATGGCCCTCATACATGGGCCAATAAGCTGCAGACACAGTCGGTTACATTTGCCTGTGCTCTAAAGAGATGCATTCAATGCTTTTGGGTGCAGGCACAGGTAAGAGGATTTTCAAGCACAGGAATGTATACTCGGCAAGCGTTTATCGGCTTGTCGAGATTACGCTCCGTGTGGCATTAGCCTTAGGGGCTGATTTACTAACCCACGAATCCGAATCTGAATGGGAAAAATTCTGATTGGAAAACGAACATTTTGCAACTTTTTCGTATTTTTTTGTGATTTTTTCGTTGCCGTTACGACTTTTCGTAAATTGTCGCAACTTTTTCGTAACCATTACGACTTGCACGAATTGTCGCGACTTTTTCGTAGCCGTTACGATTTGCTCGTATCTTGTCGCGACTTTTTCGTATTGAGTGCTCGTAAACTGCGGGCAAAACTTTCAGACTTTGCATGATTTTGGAAGCCTCCCATAGGACTCAATGGCACTCTGCAGCTCCAACCTGGCCCAAGGAAAGTCACGATACTGAAGCTTGAATGAATCCGAAACTTTCGTACTCAGCGTGAAGGCTACGAAAAAGTTGTGACATTTTGCGAACCAGTCATAATGGCTACGAAAAAGTCGCAACAATTTACGAAAAAATCACAAAATACCGATCATTACGAAAAAAACGCATTCGGACCGTTCGTGGATTAGTAAATCAGCCCCTAAGTGGCAGATTTATCAAATCACGAGTTCGAATCCCGAATGGGAAAAATTCAGATTGGAAACGAAAATTTCTGAAGATCGCAAATATCACGAAAATGCTTACGAAAAAATCGCATTAGTCACGATAATATCGTATTGGCGATCCAAAAGTCACAAAATTTTCGTACCGTACAATTGTAAACAGCGGTAAAACCTTTCCGATTTTTTGGTGCAAGCGTACGAAAAAGTTGTGCAGGGTACGAAGAAGTCGTGCGGACGCCCGAAAAATTCAGCGTTCGAATGAACGCTCGTGCTTTTGTGAATGTGCCCCTAAGAGTGAGTAATTATATGACGCCAGTAAGCCTGGCCCACTCTAAATGGATATGACTGTTAGACTTATGCCACATGTTGTGTATTTTCGACAGGTGTTTTTTACACCCCGCTCCTTTAAAAATCTCCTACTTGTGCCTGCACCCGGAAACATTGAATACGCTCGGGTGCAGGCATATTTATTTCTGCCTTAAACTGCATAGCGAGCATTTTCATGCAGAAATACCCTGTGTGTCCCTTCACCAGAGAGAATACGCTCGGGTGCAGTAGGAGGTTTTTACATTAGTGGGGCGGATTCTCGGCAATCGATTTTTAGCTTGCTGAGAATATGCAATGTGTGGCATTCAGGCCCGGATTTGTGGCAAGGCCACAAAGGCCAGGGCCTAGGGCAGCACAGATGTAGGGGCGGCATAGCCCCTAGCTGCATAGCAATTTTGCTCACATATGGAGCGATGGGGACCTCTCCCCACTGTGAATGGGGGTGGCCTCGGGGCGCCCCAGCAACAAATCCGGCACTGGTGGCATTAGCCTAATGCATACAGAAATGGCTCTTATTGACTTCTATTAAAATTGCAATGTAGACTGACAATTCTCTTCCCAGATTCAAGAGCTACCCCTGCAGAGGAGCTGCTCTAGACAAATGCCCTGCAGTGCCTATATAGATTATATGGCCCTGGTAAAAACTTTAATACAGTTGTTAAAAATTAACGGTGGTCAGAATACCAATTTTTTATACCAGTATACACCAAAATGTTCTTTTAATGTTCTGTGTTTCCTTTAGGTGGAGTGCACCTGTGTTTCACTGCAGGGAGGACAAAACACAAATTATTCTTTTAAATGTGCCTGTTCTCACACAGGCGCATGTAAGCACCTAGCCCAGGTGGAACACAACATGCTGTATTCCACCTGTGTTTGGCACTTACATGCGCCTGTGTGAGAACAGACACATTTGAAAGAATTAAGTTTTGTCCTGCGCTTGCCTGCAGTGAAATACAGAGTGAAACACCTGTGAGGATGAGCCCTTAAACTGGAGAACGTACTTTACTTAAACACATATAGGGGCTGATTTACTAAGACACGAATTCCAACCGAATTGGAAAAATTCCGATTGGAAAACGAACATTTTGTGACTTTTTCGTATTTTTTGCGATTTTTTCGGCGATTTTTTCGGCGACTTTACGACTTTTCGGAAATTATCGCGACTTTTTCGTTACCAATACGATTTGCGCGAAAAAACTCGAGTTTTTCGTAGCCATTCCGAAAGTTGAGCAAAATCTGGCGATTTTTTCGTAGCGGTAAAACTTGCGCGAAAAGTCGTGCCTTTTCCATAGCGTTAAAACTTAAAAGGCGCGATGTTTCGCGCAAGTTTTAACGCTACGAAAAAATCGCGACTTTTCGCGCAAGTTTTAACACTACGAAAAAAACGCCAGATTTGCGCAACTTTCGGAATGGCTACGAAAAACTCGCGTTTTTTCGCACAAATCGTATTGGTAACGAAAAAGTCGCGACAATTTTCCGAAAAAATCGCAAAATACCGATCATTATGAATAAACCGCAATCGGACGCATTCGGCCCGTTCGTGGGTTAGTAAATGTGCCCCATAGTTGTGTACATCAATATATTAAGGGACTGATAGAAAAATCAAATGCATAAGCTACATGTAATTTTTAATCCGATGTGACTGTTGGGTGTGAACACAGCAAGCTGCATCCGTGTCCGATGCGATATTGTGGCATCCAGCTGGAGCTACTTTTGTCCATATTAGTATATACTGCGTGCAGACATAGGAACAAAACACTACATCTGGCTTTATCTCATCCGACTTCACTTTACAGCCTATAGAGATCAGATTGTATAGGATCCTATGTGTCTCGACCCATAGAAAACAATGAACCTGTTTTTAGCCTGCTACAATTTGCTTATTCAAAATCGCCCTTTAAAAAAAAAAAGCCCTGTCCTTCTGTATTCATTTGATGCTCATCAGGTGGCAACCAAACAAAATTTATCTGGGAACGGGCTTGCTAACTGAATGACTAATCTTTTTTTTTTTTAGTAGGCAATTTACAAAATACAAAAAAAAAATCCTGGAGTTATAACTAGTAGCATCAAATAAGACTACTATTTTAGCCATACTGCACTTGACAAAGGGTTATGGGTTTCTAGGGTTACTACTTATAGTAAAGGGACACCAGTTTTTTGGATTCCCCCAGTGTGTGTTACATAACCATTAATTAGCCATGGGCGGTGCAAATAAGGAGGAAGTTAGAAATATGAGTGGAGTGTAGTGGTGTTTGTCATAAAGTCTAGTAAGAAATAGCTAAATTTTATATGTTATAATGGAACTGGGAGGCCCTGCAACAGCTGGAGCGACTGACACAGCTGGACAACTGTTTAAAGATGAACTTTCTGACAAATGTCAAAAGCTTTTCCTGGAGTTTTTGGAAGAGTAAGTTACAGATAATTACCTTCTATAAAGTTGTGTTAAACTGTGTTCCATTCTCATTATCAGGCAGGTAACAAGATCCGTTACTTTTAAGGTTACAATGTGCATAGTAAGTAGAACTTGCTATACAAGCATGGCACAGAGAGTATGACAGTATTTGAATAATAAACAGATCAATTAAAACTTGGCACCGCACTACTCCTTAAATAGATATTAATTAGAAACATTATTACATAATAAGTGCACAGTTAACTGGTTTATATGGTTTAAAAATCCCTATGTACTCCTTTCATTTATTATTGCATGCTTCAGATTGTGGGTAATGGTTTTATTTACAGAAAAAAAATGTTCCTTCAATTCTTTCCAAAGTTCTGCAGTGTCTATCTTAGTTCAACTCTTGTCTCTCCTGTCTCAGTTTAAGTTCTGTCCATTTCTCCAATTCCTTTTTATAGCAAAATATCATACACATTTCTATAAATACTCAAATGTAAATTTGCCCTTCTAACACTGACCATTGTAACAGGTAACCTTAATTAGGGCTGGCCCAAACACATGCTCCTCAATTGTTAACTTGAATGTAGTTACAAAAAAGCAATGCAGCTACAGCATGTATCTAATTTAACCACAAATAAGCCACTCAATATGTGGATTTGGTGGCCATATTTAAGGGGATATACTGGTAAACCTAGTCCAGCCTTTCTCCATACCCAATTCCCATAAAACCTACATTTACTGCATCAAAGGTAACCTGCCTGCTTTTTGACCTGTGGAAAAATGGAGGAACTAGTGGAGTGGACTAAATAAAAATCCCAATAAATGTTATTCCTGTTTTCCAAATTCAAAATCATCACGTTTTAAAGGAGAAGGAAAGGCTAAGTCACTTGGGGGTGCCAAAATGTTAGGCACCCCCAATTGAATTTAATAGCTAACCTTGTACCCCGGGCTGGTGCCCCTGTTAGGAAAAACTGGACCATCCCGGGGTAGCTGTAGCGGAGCGCTTCCTCCTTCCGCGTTTCTTCTGCCGGCGAAATCCCTGGCCCGGCGCATGCGCATTAGAGTGAAAAGCCGACTTTGTTGTTAAAGTTCGGCTTTTCACTCTAATGTGCAAGCGCGCCAACGCGGAAGAAAGCCCCCCCCAAGTGACTTAGGCTTTCCTTCTCCTTATAAACACTGGGCAAACTTGCACCTGGGCAGAACATTTTTGCCAGGCATGGATTTGCTGCAAAGTTCTGCATTTCGCCATTGGCATTTTTTTCTCAAAACGGGTGCAAAAAGAGGAAAAAAGTTGCGGTTGTGTCAAAAAAGTTGTGCGGTAGCCACATTTTGCAAGTTTGGCATTTCACTAATTTTTCAGCGAAACAGGACAGTTTCTCTCATTGCTAGACGTAACCAATTAAATGTGTACATTCATTATTCAACCTAAAAATTAGCCAATCACTGATTGGTTGCTATGGGTTATTGCCCATGGGCAAATTTGTCCAGTGTTTATAAGTTGGCTATAGTTACCAAAGCAAACAATTGGGAGACAATTACTAGACAGCTTTTTGATAGCTTTTTGACCTTGGCAAACATCACTTACTTAGCCCATACGTGTAACTCCTTCATGGCAATGTTCCAGCTTAAGCTTTGGAGGGACTATCTTCTCTAAAAATATTTTTTGCAGTATGTGATCTTTTTGGGGAATCAAGCAAGAGCTAAATCATGAATGACATTGTAGGTTAGTCCTCAGGACTGTACTGAAATATACGTTCCCTCGGTGGGCTTGATTCTGTAACTTGTCTACAGGAGGGAATAAGCAAGATAACTGTTAGTACTTTATAGAATGTTTAATTCTTAGCAACTTTTCAGTTTTCATTTTAATAGTGTTTGCCTTCTTTTCACTCTTTCCAGCTTTTAAATGGCTGTCACTGACCCCAGCAGCCAAAAACCAATTGCTCTATGAGGCTATAATTTTATTGTAATTGTTACTTTTTATTCAGGCCCTTTCCTATTCATATTCCAGTATCTTTCAAACCATGCCCTGGTCACTTGGGAAAACAGCACCCTGGCAACCAGATAGCTGCTAAAATTCCAATGTGTAGCTGTTGATCAAGAAGCTAAATAATTAAGAAACCACAAAGAAGACCAATTGTAAATTGTCTCAATCACTCTCTGCAATATTCTAAAAGTTAATTAAAATGTGAACAAGCCCTTTAAAAAAAAACTGTAACATGTATATATTGAAAAGCCAAGGACAGTCACAGGATTTTAACATGGGGAATTCAGATCACAATATTTCGGTAAAATGTTAATCTTCACTGCGTGGGCTCGCAGATTTCCATCAGCCTACCAACCTTTAAATATGATACATGTTTTGGAAATGTCTACAAATTGCACTCTTATTCAAAGGGGAGGCAGACATTGCTGTTTCCCCTAAGGGCTCTTACACACAAACATTTATACCTGTGATCTGTGGGAGTGCACTGTGTGAAACACTGATTAAACTCTGTATGTTTCAGAGTGCTCTATTGGTATAGTCCCCACAGAAGAAATCAGTTTACTCCTTCATTCCTGTGCACATGAACACACACAAAGCCACTCCAAGAGATTGTAGTTACCTGTGCGTTAAAGCCCTTGAGCTAAAAAGCACACTGAGCGAAATCCTGACTTATTTATCTTATTTGCAGCTTTTCTGTAACTGTTGAACCATGCTGCCAGTTACAAATGGCTCTGTGGGTTTTCTCATTTAAGTGAATGTACTGTGGAGGTTTCAAAATATGCAAAGCCTGTTCCCTGTATTATCTGCATTGAAGACTACATCAAAAAGAACAATAGACCTGTAATGCACTGTATGCAAAAAAACTCTCTCTCTCTCTCTCTCTATACAGTATCTATATCTATATATTAATATATATAATATAATATATATATTAATATTATATATATTAGTAATTGTGGAAATTGTGTATTTTTTTATAAGTACTAGTCATACAGACCATATTCCCTACGCAGTAAAACTCCGAAAATGAAGGGACATTCAGTGTTAATTTTAAGACAAAAAAAGTGTGAAGTTGGGCAACAAAATCAATAGCCAATAATCAATCAACCCTATAATGCTGAGGTTCCCTTAATATGTTACCTACCTCAAACGGTATAATCATTTATACCATGTGATGAACATAGTTTGCTATATAAATTAGCGAAAAGTGTTTATTTATAAAACTGCATTTGCCAGAGTGTGAAAACTATACAATGTAGCAGCTCTCTATAAAAATATAATGCATAAAACAGCTCATATGCAAAACCTGCCCCATGTAAATAAACCTTTTTCATTAAAATATATTTTTAGTAGTATGTAACATTAATTTTACTGAATAAGGGTCAGTGTGTGTGTATGCTGTTTGCAGATTTAAATGTATCTGATTATGTATCAGAGGAAAAATGGCCACCAGGTGAAAGTTGCTATTTGCTTTAGAAAAATATGATGTTGCTGGCAAGGAGAGGGGATATATGCAGTACAGATGATGCCATTTGGGTGGGGGAGGCGTGCCCAATTGATATACATTGTAGGCAAATGTAGGCTTTACATGTCCTTTAATGAAGCCCTAAGGACAATGCCATGTTGGGCATTTTGACAGCTTTTATGCTTTTGCACAAAACCAAATTTTGCTCATAAATTGTCTGTCTCTGTGCCACTATCTATCATAGGCAGAGCATTTTGATTCTTTGCTGCTGACAGGTGGTTAATGGAGTTTCTCCATTTCAGTATTCCAGTAGTTAAAAAGCCATGGATGCTGATGACCTAAGGATAGCGGTCCTTTGTTCTTTTCACAGCACAGCAGCTTCATACAAAAAAGTAGAGAAGATAAGCAAACAAATCTGTGTGATTTATAGTGTTATACGTTTTTTTTCCAGGGCTTGATTCTGAGCATACAGCAATTAGCAACTCATTGCACAAAATGCTTAAAACAATAACTGTCAGGGGAATACATGTTGTTTTCCATGTTGCTTTTTTAAATGTAATCCTGTACTGAAATCTATATTCCTAAAGAGCAAATATTTTTTTTTTATGCTCAACTTTAAAATTAAGGCATCAGGCAACCGATTAGCTATATCTCATCAGAGTTGCACTGGGCTGCCGGGGCGCCGGGAGGAAACCTGGTGGGCCACGACAGCCCAGACCCGAATACCCCAGGGTGCTCCCGCGACCTGCCGGTCTCCCTCCCACTGATGCACCACAGGTTAGTTTCATTTAGGCGTGCTCGGGGAAGGGGTTGGATGGTGTTGGGGGCTCCTGCGGCAGGTGTGAGAAGGTGACAGGGACAATAGGGGGTGCAGAAGACCCTGAGGCAGAAGCCCTGGTGGGCCCTGCACCCCCCAATCTGATCCTGTATCTCATGACTCCTTTGGCCTCATGAATTGAGCAAACTGATCTCACCCCCAACTCCCCAAGCTTTGGAAACCTTGAAACCCTGACTGCTCTTCTGAGGATTTAGATGCCTGAACTGATAGGAGCTCCATGTTTCTACCATTGTTCTGCTTTGGACTATAGCAAGTGGCACACCTGGCAATTTCTCAGTCTGTGTACCCACGGTCTGTATGCACTGATAGGCAAGTAGCCCAATGACCCGTAGTGAAATGTAGGGAAGCAGGGGCATGACAGATACGTTGGACAGACTTAGCCACTCCCAGTTGCAGGTGATTCGCTGATTCATAAGGGGTATAAATGCTGGGGAACCGTTCCCGCTTCTCAATCCATTTTAGTCAGCATCGTAAAACGCCCACCCTCCCTCCCTATAGAGATGGAGATAGCGGAGTGTTGTGGGCGGGGTGATTGAGTTGGGGGAAAAACAATGGTTGGGTTAGGAGGGGAGTTTTATAGTTAATTGGGGCTGGCATGCTTGGAACCTCAGGGGTAAGAAAGTGGATTAGGAGGTGAGTTTGTTGGGTAGTTGGTTCCGGGCTAGAAGGGCAGCTGGCAGCGCCAGTTGCGCTGCGCAGTTATTGGATAGTTACAGTGTTTGGTTATTTAAAAGTTGGTTTGTTTGTTATACAAACATTTGTGTTATGTTTGAGATGTTTTGTTTCACATTTGTTATTTATGTTATGTTTTAAATTAAAACTTTGTTGTTAATAAATTCTCTGCGGCCATTTTATCCCAATAATTGGTGTTCGTGTGTTTATTGGGGATGGTAAGTAAAGAAGTGAAAGGGGGGTGTTGGTTGGGAGAAGGGGCGGGTCAGGATCCAACGTTACTCATGTCACGTCATTTACCAGTCAGAGAATAAATTGAGCCGATTTCAGTGTGAAAATGCAAAATTTGTATTTTCCTACAGAAATTTGCTGTGTGTGCACTGCCAAGTGAATGCCATGCCTATCAACGCCTACAGAATATGGGGTGTAGGGCAGCACTGCTCTCATTTTTACGCAGGCAGAGAAAATGTGTATTTCACTTGCCTACTAGCAGATCCTGGTTAAAAAGGCGTCCGTTATTTGAGTGAAACAGCTAAATATACCAATCTTTTTTAAATCCACAGCAGACAGGGGTTGTCTGCTGCAGAAGCAGTCCGAACGCCTTTAACTGTACCTGCTGCTGATAAAAAAGGAAAAGCCCAATGGCTGACACACACAGAAGAGTGACAGACAGACTAACTCAAAAAAAACTGCCCCTGTGATCATTTTGTCTCTGAGGTCTGGCTTCATGTGAATCACTAAGGGTGCTTTTAATTTAATATTAAGAGTGGTGATGGGCATTTTAGCTGCACCTGCACCAACAGACAAAATGCCCTGTCTACCAGTGGCCTCATGTAAATTGTCAAATGCTGGTAGTAAAAATGAGTATAAAAATGTCTGGCAAGCATTTTTTTCTGGCTAAGAACCATCTGTACTTGCTTGTTTAATATACATGAATAGGAAGTAGGTAGGTTTCAGGTATGTCTGCCAATCAAAATGCACTGTTTAATACAGCCCCATATGCCATTTGATTAAAAATCAGCATGTATAGTAAAGGCCATACACAATGGTACTCTGACTTCTTGGAACAAAATTCCCCACATCATAAATACATCATATATTTAGAGCCACTTACAATGGGTCCTGACACCCCTTTCCTATTACAAAAAGCAGGTTACCAGGCTCAAGAAGATTTCACTGTCCAGGCCAAAATTAACTCCGGTCGCGGGGTGGCCAGACTGCAGAGTCTGCTGTATTGCAGACCCTCCTCCCCTGCAATATTGTAATATTAGATTCTATTGCTTCAACTTTCATAGGTGCAAAGGTAAAGATGGAAGCAATCTTTATGTGTCTGCAGCAGAAGAACTTGTCCGACCTGAAAGGAACACTTTGGTTGTAAATTTCACTGATATTGAATATTACAATCAACAACTAGCGACAACTATACAAGAAGAGTATTACAGGTAAATTAAACAAAATGTACACCTTAATGTAGAAATTACAGCAAATATTGTCCTGTAGAAGTCATTGTGTGTATTGTGTGTCTATTTGTATGTTTGCATAGCCTGGGAGTCAAGGATGATGCACTGTAAGGTGCCCCATTCCCAATAAATTTTGTAGAAGAGGACTTGAACTAAAAAATGTTTTTTTGTGTTTTGCATTAGAACAGTTTCATTTTATGCCTGATTCTACTTCTTCAATTGTTATTATTATATAAAATCCTTCTCTTGCAAAGCTCTGCTCTTTAGCTCAACCTTCAGTTTCTTAAGATTCTTATTTTTTTCCCCCACATAGTGGCTATAACTTTCTGCAAGGCAATCTCCTGCAAGGCCCTCGTGCTGTCAAATGACAGGCATGGATTACTTAAAAACGCAGCACTGAGAGTTTCTAAACAATGTACTTAGTCACTTAGAGACAATTCCCATGCACTTTGAGGGGAAATATTTGAGTGTTTTGTCCCTGGTGAAGTAAGATCTCTCTTGAATTTCTCTGTGCCATTCATCTAAACAATTGTCTGCTTCTTGCCTATCAAACTCTTTCTCATCAAAACTAGACTGTAACCCTTTACCTATATGACAAATGAATATTTATGGAGCCATACAGTATACAAATTGTAATGCAGCTGCACTTCTGTGTACCATTGCCATAGCATCATATTGTCCCAAATATTTGTTTTGTTATTACTCTATTTACAATGCCAGCTGACTGCATCTAAATAAACCATTTTCATTAAAATACTTTTCTAGAAGCATGTTAACCAACTTTTAATCCTAAGTAAAAAAAAAAATGCCATTTTAAGTACAAAGGGCTGCCCCCTGGCTCCTACAAGTCACTGCTCACACACGTAAATGGTAGGTTACATCAGCCAATAAATACAGATCTGTATCTTTTCCTTCCTCACTACTTCCTATTACAGTTAGAGCTGCATTATTTCCTGCCAACTGATCTCTGAGGGAGCACACAAACAGTCGTAAAATGGTGGCTCAATGGGACAAAAAGTAAAAGGGCAATATTTACTGATATGTATATGCCAGTTTGGTAAGACTCTTTCATAGTTTATTATAATATACATTATCTGTTGGTGAAAGGAGAACTAAACCCTAAATATGAATATGGCTAGAAATGCCATATTTCATATACTACACTGACTGCACTAGCCAAAAGTTTCAGCATCTCTATAGTAGCAATTATATGGATCTTTACATTTGTCACAGAAGCTCCTCATCTTGGATTCTGTTAAAACTGTCTCGGACAGTGCACATGTTCAGTGGGCTTTGAGCATCTGTTGAGAAGCTAAACTTTTAGGGGTCATTGCAAACGGAGAAGAAAATGAGGCTGGCCTGTCATAAACTGATGCTACAAGTCTGTTTATTAAATGTTGATGCTAACTGCACTGGTTTCAGAGCTGCCATGTAATGTGAATCTGAATGAATTACTAATCAGCCTTAAACATTTATATTCTATATATACGGTATATTGTGAGTTGGTCCCTAATCAGCGCAGAACATGTGCAGTGAATCAGCAGAAAAGAAGATGGGGGGCTACTGGGGCAACTTGGAGCTACAGATCTTCCCTGCTAAAGGGCTGTGGTTGCCTTGGGCTGGTACAGAAACACAAAACATCATGTACAACATTATTAGCCTTTTTCTTTTGTTAAGCTTAATTTTCCTTTAAGTATTCATTTTGATGGTTACATTTTCCTTTACACCTCTTGATTAAGGAACCTGTACGTGTACCTGTATGAAGGAGGCTAAGGAGCAGATTTATTAATGTGAGATTAAAGCTCAACACAGAAAAATACACCCACTTTCTATTCATTCCTATGAAAGTCAGAGTTCACCAATTGATACATATGCTTCTAAAAACCCCATAATGCATTTTTCTGTGATGAGCTCTAATCTCATATTGATAAATCTGCAGCTAAGTTTGAATTCCTTTATATCCTTCTGTACAGGTCTTTTGAACTGAAATTATTTCCCCCACCCAACATGGTGGTTGATCAACCTACACCATAGGTATTATGGCAGTCATGTTATGCTAAATGTACAGTGAGAAGTTTAACGCTTAACCTTCTAATATGTATAAAGCATAGATTTACAGTTGTCTCCCTGTTCCTAGGGTCTACCCTCATCTTTGCCGAGCTGTGCGAAGTTTTGCAAGGCAGATGGGAAACATCCCAGCAAATAAGGAATTCTATGTAGCCTTTTCTGACTTTCCTGCAAGACAAAAGTAAGTGGGCTTAAAAGTTGAAAAATTGAACGCGTCGGGGAGGAACAGTCAGTTGGGGGAGCGCCGGCAAAGGTCGGACTGGGCCACTGGGGCCCACTAGCGCCGGGGCCCACCGGGATTTTTCCCGGCGGCCCAGTCCGACCCTGATCTGTGTGCAGAAACATGTTTAAAGGATAACTATACCCTCTGCACATTTTCCTTTACAAATACCCCTCCTGAATAGTTTGAGTGCCCCAAGTTAACCATTGAATTGATTTAAGACATTTTTCTTTCCTGTACTTCCTATGTGTCAGGAGCAAGGTAACTTGCATAAAGATTAAGTGTGGGCTTGGGGAAGGAGAATGACCAATATACATGTGCCTGCTTGGAAAATGTATTACCCATGTCTGTGTTGCCACAGCGGACAACTGAAGGTAGGGGGCGAGCTGTTCTACATTTAAACGCTGCACTTTGGAATGCAGTTCATTGATGGTCTGACTACAGGCAATGGAAAAGGTATTTTAAAGGGGTGGTTTATCTTTAAGTAAACTTTTAGTATGTTATAGAATGTCTAATTTCTAGCATCTTTGCAACTGGTCTTAATTTTTTTATAGATTTTTAATTATTTGCCTTTCTCCTCTGACTCTCTCTCCTCTTTCATTACTTATCTTTCTATTTAGGCCCTCCTCTATTCATATTCCTAACTTTTGTTCAAACCACTGCCTCATTGCTAGGAAAAAATTCACCATAGCAACAGTTAGTTGCTAAAATACCAAACTGGAGAGCTGCTGAACAAAACCCTGAAAAACCATAAAAAAAATAAATACCAGTTGCAAATTGTCTTAGAATACCAATGTCTACATCATACTAAAATATAATTTAAAGGTTTTAAGGTTGGGAATGGTCAAATGGTATTGTGTTTAGCTGACCATCTCAAAATGGTACACACATCCAGAGGGGTTTAGTTCTCTTTTATAGTAATCATACATAATAACGCTCCTTGGCTCATGTTATATATTTAGGTTGAAAGACAACCACCCCTTGTAATGCTAATACATTTGAAACAGTCTGGGAGGCTTTAGGGAATGACTGCCATGTTGCTCTTGGCGGACCAGGTTACATGGTGCCCTTCCCTTTAGATTAAAGTGCTCGCTGGCATTAAAACATAACTGCCCATTTACCTAGAAATCACAAAACAGCCACCAAACCTACAACTCTAGTATGGTGCCGAATAATGCCTTTAAAATGTTTTCAAAATTGATTTAGTAGGATATTATTGGTTGTAATATCTAAATAAATCCTCCTAAATCCCAAAGGATTTCATTCACTTTTCTCTTCCCTTCACCGCCCAACTATCAATTTTTTTCCTTCTTATGCTGAAATTAGGTGGGACTATTTACCACACACAGTCCATCTATGGTTCCCCGCCCTGCTTTCACCCATTAAATAGACCCATCCGGTCCATGCTGGGCACACTTGCAGCTGTGTAGGCAAAAGTCCACCACTATGTCCCTAAATGATGTCTTTCCCATATTTAATTCTCTGCCTACTACAAGAATGAATTGAAGGTGAAGCCTTCATTATGTTCCCACGGCTCCTGCTATTTATAAAATATATCCATTGTGCCTCTTTCTGCAACAATTTAATATTGGCATCCCCCACTCTTGCACCTTGTCTGATCTGTTCCACAGCATAAAAACACACATGTTCTGTCTTTTCATTGTGGAAATTATTTACACGATTTGCCACTGAGGTATTTCTTTTATGTTTCACGTCTCCTGCTTCCAGATTTCTTCGTTTGAACTCTGTGTATCTTTTACTGCTCTAACATTCCATGATATACACCACCTCAGTGGATTTACAATTCATATATTCCTTGATTTCTTAAGGTTCCCTATCCGTTCATTGTGCTTATGTTTTTCACGTACTGGCAATACTTGCCTTGCAGTCGCTACATTTATAAGCACTTCTTAGTGATACCGACACATAAAAATTACTCTTCATAACATTAAGGTTTTTAAACCTGACTTTTTACCAACCTGACTGTCTCTTCTCAACCTTTCATTTATAGCTACTAATGCTTATCCTATGCTAAACCTGTCTTATAGCTGCTAAAGTAGGTTGTTTTATGCAGGGTGACCGTGGCTTCTTATAAACTGATCCTGTAAATTTTTGCTACGTGGGGCGGATGGTGATAAGGGGGCTGTCTGTCAGTACCTCATGTTCTGTTTCAAGATGTGCCAGTGACTCTCTAAAATCCCTCTGATCAATGTATGTTCCCTGCTCTAATCCCTTATTAATCTTATTATTTTATCATTGGTTTTTCTTCTTATATTTGGGGTCTAGCAGCTTCTCCAAGAATTTAACTTGTGCTTTTTTGAGGCAATTATAGCTGTATCCTTCTAAACCTCATGTACAATTTTCTGGCTTTAATGTTGAATTTGTCAGTTGTGCTACTTACCATACCATATAGATGTTTGCATAGGTTGGCATGAATGCACTACCCACAGCAGTGCTCTATGTTTGATGAAAATATTTTGAAATATTTGAAGGTAAAATAAGTTCACTTAAATTTACGCTAAACTAATTATGACTTTGATACGATGTCCCTCAGGCAAAGTGTCACTCACAGCCTGTAAATATATTCCATGAACTACATTGGTATATAGTGACTCCACTTCAAGACTATAAATTGAACTTTTTCTACATTTCCTTGCTGTCACAATGCATCCATCACATCTTCCATGTGAATGCTAGGTATAAAAAGCTTGACAACCTCATCAATATAAATGGAGGGCTCTGAGACTTCCAATTCCCAACACTATTGGACGCTAAGGTGGCTTTTCACGGTTTTTGTGTATTTTTGTAATTGTATATAATCTGGGTATTATTGGCCATTTCACTTTCCTAAAATCATATTCATTACTGCTCAGAATGCCTGTTCCTGACCTCATCAAGCGACTACACTATTTCTAGCTGAGGCTGTTCTGCGGTGTCTCCATTTAGTAGTTGAAAGTAGTTCCCATCACCCAATAGTCTCATACATTCCCATACACAGTTCCCTTTTGTCACTGGGGTTAATCACCAACTCCAGATTGGTCTCTTATTCTTTTGCACCCTTTTCTCTTCTTGCAGGATACATAGTTATAGGAAAAAAAGTTACACGGTAGCCACAAAAAAAATGCAGATTGACTTTAATTTTGCAGTCTTTTCAGTAGTTTCACAAATTATTTGGCGAAGTGAGATGGGACAGATTCACTCATCACTAATCTCTGGCACATACCTCTACAAAAATCTCATGAGTTGCTTTTGGGTTTAAATTCAGAGAAGGGTCCTTGCTAGTATGTCTTCAGACAACATAAGTCACTATCGGTCTGTTTTGTCTCTGCAAATGTGTATATTCTTTTGTAACTCTATCTTAACTTACTAAATAATTAATCATTTTTACATTTCGGAACCTCCTTAAAGCAGTGTTCAACTTCTGCTTCATTGTCTTTAATTAGCTGCATAAGTTCTAATGAGCATTTAGTCATGTTATCCCACTTACCCAGAACTCCTCATTATCTAGATTATCCACAGGGCTTAATTTTATTAATTAATTTTATAAATAGGGTAATATTTGTTAAAACAATATATTTATCAAGTGGTTCGATCTCCCACCACAGATTAGTCTGTTTAACCATGGGCTTCTTTAAGGCTTATGTCCAATGGGGAGATTAGTCACCCGCAATAAATCCCTGTTACCACGGCGATGAATATCCCCAAAATGCCTTCCTACCAGCAATAATGTGAATGTGGTGGGAAGGAATAACCATCACTAAGTCACCCAAAGTTTCCACGCAGAGATTTAGCGCAGACAACAAATCTCCCCATCAGCCTAACTGTTTAAAGATGTTTGCAATATATAAAATCTTCAATTTCTGCCTGCTAAATGACACTCGGCGCCACTTCCTTAACTTGCCAAATCCTGTTGTTGCTCAGCCCCAAACCCTGTGCATTATCTTTTAGAAGAGTATAACCTTAAATGAGCAGGGCCCTCTTAACTCTTTACCTGTATCGCTCAGCATTTCTGTGTAATCTGTTTGCTTGATGTACTGTATATTCCATTCTGCTGTACAGCCCTGTAGTTAGAAAATTGCTCAAGATCGTGGAAAAGTTAAAATATTAATTATAGATATTCATCTGTGTAATTCATCTTGTATAAACTAAAGATCTTGCTCAGAGTATTTCTTTCTAACATTTTTTATTTGTAGGATTCGAGAACTCAGCTCTGCCAAAATTGGTACTTTACTAAGAATTAGTGGTCAAGTTGTCAGAACCCATCCTGTTCACCCAGAACTGGTCAGTGGTACATTTCTTTGTATGGACTGCCAATCAGTTGTAAAAGATGTGGAACAACAATTTAGATATACTCAACCAACGATCTGCAAGAACCCAGTCTGTGCCAATCGCCGCCGATTCACATTGGATACAAATAAGTCCCGTTTTGTTGATTTTCAAAAGGTGATGCATATATTTCTTTTTTATTGAGGAATGTTTAATTAAATCTCCATTACTGTTAAACAGCAGTAAAAGATCATTTATTCCTAGTGTACAGCAATGTACTAGCTGTGCTTGTTTGCTGTGGTGCAAATAAGTGGGAACAAGTAGAAACATTAGTTCCAGAACTACAAAATCCTCGTTTGGGGCGTATACATGCCTGAAAAAATTGGTGATATTTAAGCTTTATTAAAACACATTAAAAAATTTCTGTAATGGGAAAACATTTTTTTTAAACATATACATTAATAGAGCTTCTCCAGCAGAATGCAGAATCCAGCAGAATGCATTTCAAATAAGCAATTTTTAATATTAAAATTTCATATGGGGCTAGACAAGTTTTTTTTCCAGGGTGCCACAGCCATTCGACTTACAATAGACAGGTAACAAGATAACCGCTCCATGACACCTCTACTGAAGGATTCAGTTGTCTGAACTGAAAGTGCCTCCATGGGCTAATAGCATTGCTGGCGCTGTCCTAAATTTTAGCGAGTAAGTAAAATACTGCTTCACAATAATTTAGGGTGGCTTCAGGCATTTCTGTGCCAGCTAAAATATGCTGTGGAAAACTGCCCCATGTGCCATTACTGTGCAACAGGGGTCCCCAGCCTTTCTTACTCATGAGCCATAATCAAATGTAAAAAGAAAACTTGGAGAGCAACACAAGCATCATAAAAGTTCATGGAGGTGCCAAATAAGGGCTACGATTGGCTATTGGGTAGCCTCTATGCACACTATCAGCTTACAGGAGGCTTTATTTGGTAGTAAATATTATTTTTATTCAACCAACATTTGATACCAAGTCAGGAGCACTATCTGGTTTGGGAGCACTGAGAGCAACATCCAGGGGGTTGGTGAGCAACATGTTCCTCACAAGCCACTGGTTGGGGATCATTGCTGTACAATTAACTTGTACGGTAAAGGATATATACACACAGTACTGACTTGGAGATAATGGTACATTGACTTCTATGAAAAATAACTCCAGATCTAAAATGTATTATACAGTGAGAGAAGTAGTGGTACCTGTCCAAAAAAGTTTCCTGAGATGGCTGCATAATTTGAAATGGTTTAGTGAATTATTCTCTATATAAACAGTGTAATTTTGAAATAAAGTACATCATAAAAATCATGACAGAATTCCTTTAAATATAAACACACTGTGACCTTTCCATTGTTTTCTCTCTCTAGCCCTGATAATTAGATGACTTATGCAGTCATATAATTGTAATTTCTTTACCTGCTTTCCAAAAAGTTAACTAAATAATAAAATTCCATTTACAGGTAAGAATTCAAGAGACACAGGCAGAGTTACCACGTGGGGCTATTCCACGTAGCGTGGAAATAATTCTACGTGCAGAAGCTGTGGAAACCGCAATGGCTGGTGATCGTTGTGATTTCACTGGTACACTAATTGTTGTACCTGATATCTCTGCTTTGGCAGCAGGAGGTAAAAGTTTTTTGGTTTTTTTTCTTCACGTTAAAGTGTGGTCTTCTCTCTCTGCAACCGGAACCACAGAGTTGGTGCTGAAATGAATACTTACCTAATACAACCTTAGGGCATCAACCTTAGGGAAGACTAGAATATAAAAATAAATAAGTAGACATGTCAAAATGATAAAATAATAAAATGACCATAAAATAGAGGAATTTATAGAATCCCAGTATATGTGGTGTGTGCCGTTTGATTTCATATGGTCACAGAGCTCCTAGGTGACTTCTAATTACATTTTAGTTGGGGCATTAGTATCCTTTACCACATAAAGGACAGTTTTTCACTTGGCCCACCAGTACCTGACAGCTTGAGAGTACTGGGTAGGAATCAGCATGCAGTCTGGGGACATGCTTCTGCAGGGTGACAACCAAGAACCATAAACATGTATATATAAATGTTACCAACAGACTGGGGCAACATGCAAGAAGAAAGCAGAGCCTGGGGTCAAATTATCTGCTTCTTTAAGTAGACTATATTCTGCTGCTCCCTGTCCTTTACCTCTCATTTGCAGGTGATAAATTAGTTGTTTCAGTATTTACATTATTTTTTTAATATGCTTCATGCACATCACTAAGTGATAAGTGAATCTGTCCAATTTTGCTTTGTCGGAAAATAAAATAGTACAAGGGCAACATTTCAGATGTTTTCTTAGAAATATATGCTTGTTTTGAATTTATGCCAGAAATACATTTTTAAAAAAAGTATAATGAGGGGCATGTTACCCACTGTTCCAAATGCAAAGTTACAGGGTATATTGGTAATTAATGCCTTCCTCTCACTTTTCTGGGATGAAAAGGATCTCCCACAGTCCCCCATGCAGTAATTCAAACCTAAAAGTCCAAGAGCTATAAGAGAGCAACAGGAGTAATATTGTGCAGTGTTTACAGTTCAATCATATACCCAACGTGTCTAGAATGAGAGCAGAGGTATACAGTATATTCTCCACTCCCCTATAGTGGCAAGAAAAATAGGTTTTATTTACCAAGAGATCCCAAGATCTGCACTCCAACAAATAGTTACAAAAAGTACTTACAGACCCCTCAAATTAATTATCAGCATGTAGAAAGGCATCTCCCATATTGCTGCCCATAAGATTCACAAAAGCTTATTTAGTAATTTTCCTGGCTCTTGAACATAAACTTATGATGTGCTAGGGAAAGCACAGAATGTATCAGGTTAAATCTGCTATACTTAACTCGATAAACATGTTTTGTTTTCATAAGCAGCTGGACCTTCAGTCTACACTGATTATATGATCTGAATCAGCCCAGTTTGTCCACTGCGCCTGAATGTTCTGAAGGTGACCCTGACCTTTTCACTGTTGCATAGCTTTCTGACCTATGTTACTTACCACAAGCATGGTGACTCGCACTGGGCTTCCCCAACCAATATCTAGCCTAAAATTGCCCAGATATTGATTGTGCAGGTTCGAATTTCCCATAGGATCAGGGACCGTATCTAGTCATTGATGTGGACCTCGCTCTGACTTGTCTTATTCCTGTCATCCAAATAATCGGATTACTCTGATATTGCCCACCTTAGGTGGGCATATCGGTGGAAAGAACAAACAGAGCAAAGAGGAAACTTGTTGTTTTTGTTATTTGTATTCTTTATGATAAACCGAGAGAGAACGGAGAGTGGCAATTGGTATCATTGAAACTAGAAATTACTGGTACCCTCTCCTGCTCTGATCAGGGACCACAAACTGCATGTGGTTTTTCTATTTTACACCTATTATCTACATCTATTTTATCCAAGTTTTGGATATTTTTTGGAAGAAAGGATCCTACAGAGAAGGAGAAGGGACCATTGACTTATACACAATCTTGGCAAGTTTTAGCTGGTAAATTGTCAGATTTGGAATTTTAGCCCTTTGGATGCATAGTAAATCTTGAAAAAGTTGTGACTTTTTTTCACTACTTAGTGCTAAAAATCTGAATCGGAAAGAAACATAGATGGTTAGTTAATGGCCCCTTTAGTCTTGGTATTTGGTTATCGCTGAAGAAAATGCTATGCAAAACATAGTAAAATAAATTCAGTTAGCTTTTAGAAAACATTTGAATAGATTCAATTCAATTAAAAATTTAAGAGTATAACTATGAAGAGTTGTGGCTCTGGGCCAGCAGCAAATAATGCCTGGAAGAGCAGCTCTGAATCAGACTATTAACAATGAAACACATGAATAGATTTGATTTAAACAGAGAACACAGACAATAACCATGGCATTGGGCCAGTTATACTGGGAATGGTGGCAGAGCTTAGCTGATTACTTAAAAATAAAAAATAAAATAAGGAATTGGAATGGGCATGGATTTGGGCCAGTGTTGTACAAATGTGCATGCAGTACATTAATGAATGTGTTCATTTAAGACAGAAATAATAATTGACTCATAAGACTATATTGAAAAATGGTAATATTACCATATGTGAATGGATTGAATTAGGTAAATGTACCAAATATAAATGTGTAACACTATGTACAAACCTGCTCACTAGCAGGCTTCTAAATCTCACATTTTTTACTGAAAAAAAAACCCATTCTTTTCACATTTATGTGTCACAAACCTGAAAATAAAAATACACTACCTAAACTGTTGAAGTCAAGGAAATGTCAATGTAACAATCTTTATTTAAATTTTTTGTTTTGTTTTTCTTGGTAAGCACATGAAAATTCTTACATTCATGCTTTTTTTCCCCCATTGGTTGCATGAATTGAATGCATTCTGATTTTTCTGTGGTTTTAACGAGAAGCAAAATGGGGCAGTTTTGTTCTACACTGGGGGTGTGGAAAGACGGGGCGGGCCAAGCTGACTGGACGCCCTAGGCAACACCTACCCCCCCCCCCCGTGTGTTTTGGCGCGCATGCGCAGTTTGGTGGGGGTTCATTGCCCCAACCGCATAATGATAAGCGGCGGGGGCAATGAAAACAGAGCACAGACTAGGGGTAGGCAAGAGAGGCTCCTGCCTGGCGCCCCTAAATCGTGGCACCCTAGGCAGCTGACTCTTCTGCCTAGCCCTAGTTCTGGCCCTGTGGATAGCATAGGCTTTGCTACCTGGTACTGCTGGGGTCTTAGGTTCAATTGCAGCCGTGCACTCAGTAGTTTGTATGTTCTCCCTCAGCTTGTGTAGGTTTGCTCCTAAATTAATAGCTTATCTGAAAACAGTTCTATTGTGCAGTGCTGGCTTTTTCTAAAAATCTCAGAATGAGGTCAGACAAAATAACCTGAGATTGCTGCCAACACAACAATGTTACAGCTAAATAAAGTACACAGTGTAATTCAGTAATACAACTAAACCATAAAAATCATGACCGAATACCTTTAAACACCATTCTATTTGTATACCAAAGGTTACCTGGAAGTCTGCCTGTTTTTGTCATTATGTATGATGTTAATATACTGTAACTTTCTCAGGTTTTGAAGAATGTTTAATTTTTTTAAAACTTCACTGTAATCAATGCAAAATAGATCTGAGAAGAGGCTTTTTCTATCTACTTCTTTTGGCTACCTCTAAAATAATGAACAACTCTCCCTATTATATATTTGTATAAGATGCTCGAATGGAGACTGGGGCCAAAGTAACAGGTGGAGAAGGTTTTAACTCTGAAGGTGTTCAAGGCTTAAAAGCATTGGGAGTAAGAGATCTGTCTTACCGGCTGGCATTTTTAGCCTGCCACGTGGGTGCTACAAATCCACGGGTAAGAACTTTTTTTGTGGGCTTTTGACAGCTTCCCAAATACATTATTGTATTTTGCTGAACTGCATCAAATATTTGTTTTCACAGTTTGGAGGCAAAGATTTAAGAGAGGAAGACCAAACTGCTGAAAGTATAAAAAATCAAATGACTGTGCAAGAATGGGAAAAAGTATTTGAAATGAGTCAAGACAAAAATCTTTACCACAATTTATGTACAAGCCTTTTCCCCACAATACATGGTAAGCTTTTGTCCATTAATGTTTTCCCTTTAACAGCAGTGCTTTATTCCCACAGAACCAAACAGAATCAATAGTCTAGAAGGGGACAAATCTTTTTAGCTAGGTCTACTAGCTATCCATAGGCCCTGCTGAAATCCCCATATGTAATAAAAGGCACTAAGTTTGCCCAGGAACATTTAACCAATAAGATTAGTGATGAGCAAATCTTTCCCGTTTCGCTTTGCCGAAAAATTTGCGAATCTTTCAAAAGATTCACGAAATGGCGAAAACGTTGCGCAGCTATTCTTTTGTTATCCGACTATTCTTTTGACACGAGCGACAATTTTTGGACGTGCGGCGAAGTTTTTCATCCGTTTCGCAAACAATCCGCCAAAGGCGAAATGTGGAAATTCACCGCAAATCCATGTAAATAGTAAATGCTTCCTGCTGATTGGTTGCTATGGGTTACTGTTCCTTGGCAACCATAGTGCCTTTTATTATTACATAACCCCCAAATTATTTTTAAATGTTAAGAGCCTTATCTGGGAGCAAGGGTCCTGCTACTGCTCCCTGCAAATGTGCCCTGGAAGATGCTGAGGCTGGTTCCCAGGTCAAAACATGGTGCCTCTATAGCCTGGATCAGTCCTCCAACCACAACTCCCTTTGATTCTAGACTCATGCATATCGCATCCCTTTCTCTGTTGTACAACTTTTACATCATTGCAATTTCCAGCAGGCAGTTGAAGTGGACATGAAATACATTATGGTATCATGTACATGCTGTGTCCTTACAAATTGTTCTTATTAAAAACTGAGTTGTTATAACAGGAGTAGAGCAGACTTTCTCATTGCTTTTATATTTTCTAGGTAATGATGAAATTAAAAGAGGGGTATTACTGATGCTCTTTGGGGGGGTTCCGAAGACCACTATGGAAGGTACTTCTCTGAGAGGAGATATCAATGTGTGCATTGTTGGAGACCCCAGCACATCTAAGAGTCAGTTTTTAAAGTAAGAATTTGTATAAAACTGGCATTACACAACGTTTGCATGTTATACGTTATTAATGCAGAAAAATTATTTAAACCGTGTTTGCTGCTGCATTGAGTGATACCTTCAAAGGGATGCAGAAGTTACCTACTACTTTCTTCTCAATGGAGACTTCACTGACAGAAGTACATGTAAAGGGCAAACTCTCAGATAAAAATGTCCAATTTTCACTTGTGTTCTATGTGGTGGAATTTAGGCTGATGCCACACGTGGCGTTTTTCCGCTGCGTATTCTCTAATTCTCTCGGCGGCTGAAAAACGCCTGATATCATCATCCATAGAAATAACTTGAAAAGACGCGAAGCAAACCACACAATGCGGAAATACGCTAGAAAACGCCTTAGCACGGATTTTTCAAGCATTGGCCGAAATACGCCAGTATTTGCAAAGTAAGCTATTCCTAGGTATACGCAAAGGCAGCTGCCAGACCTAGCGGAAATACGCTGCGTTTTTTGCTATTTTGCACTATTAGCACCATGGAAACGGGATTTGCTTACGTCACCAGTACTAGGCTGAAAAACGCCATAGTCAGGGGCTGTGTGGCTTGTGCGGCGTTTTTAGGCTGAGAAAAAATGCAGCGGAAAACGCCACATGTGGCATCAGCCTTAGAAAAACGGCACTGGCTGGGTTGCCATATATATTTTACTTTCCTTTTCTTTTGTAGGCATGTAGAAGAATTCAGTCCTAGAGCAGTATACACTAGTGGGAAAGCTAGCAGTGCTGCGGGTTTAACTGCTGCTGTTGTAAAAGATGAAGAGTCACATGAGTTTGTGATTGAAGCTGGAGCTTTAATGTTAGCAGATAATGTATGTATTTAAAAATATGGTGATTTGAAATATCTTTACCCTGTTTGGTTAATTTTGTCAAATTTAGGCAATGATGAGAAATTCAAGGACAACCACAAGTAATCAATTTTCAATTCCATATACAGGTATAGGACCCATTATCCAGAATGCTCGGGACCAAGGGTATTCCGGATAAGGGGTCTTTCCGTAATTTGGATCTCAATACCTTAAGTCTACTAAAAAATCAATAAAACATTAATTAAACCCAATAGGATTGTTTTGCATCCAATAAGGATTAATTATATGTTAGTTGGAATCAATTACAAGGTTCTGTTTTATTTCTACATAGAAAAAGGAAATCAGTTTTAAAATTCTGAATTATTTGATTAAAATGGAGTCTATGGGAGACTGGCATTCCGTAATTCGGAGCTTTCTGGATAATGGGTTTCCGGATAAGGGGTCCGATACCTGTACAAGTATGGGACCTGGGTAAGGGTTTCTGTTATTTGGGTGTCCATACCTTAAAGGAGACATATACAATAATTTTTCACTTTATCTTAAAATGCAGCTAACACTGTAAAATTGAATACAATAAAGTCTATTTTCTACCTACTCTTCAAGAAGGCTGTTAAATCCTTGCTGAAACGCTGAAGCCCCTCCCATCCACAGGGCTTCCGGCCAGAACAAAGTCTCTGTCTTCAGCTAGGGCCGCCGGCCCTAACTTCTTTCCTACTGACACGCTGCAGCCACTAAGAGAGGACTGGGCGTGAGATGTGGGCGGGGACTTTGGTGACATCATTTCCCCGCCCACGTCAGTCACTCTGGGGTCCTGCTCTCTTGTGCTGCTCCCAGCCGCCCAGCCCTCCTGACTAGAGCCGTTCAATTAGCTGTGACTGGATCCTGTAAAGTAAGGCACTTTGAATCTCTTTATTAAAAAAAATAATTTACCAAATAAAAAAAATCGTTCTTCATATTAAAGGAGTCACATCTGTTTATTCTATAGACTGTACCTAATGATAAGAAATGTGTGTTTTTTTACATGCAACTCCCTGCAACTTGTACTTTGACACCTAAACTGGCTGTTTTTTGGTATTTTCTCCTGCAACAACTCCCTGCAACTTGTACTTTGACACCTAAACTGGCTGTTTTTTGGTATTTTCTCCTGCAACAACTCCCTGCAACTTGTACTTTGATACCTAAACTGGGTTTTTTTGCATTTTCTCCTGCAACAACTCCCTGCAACTTGTACTTTGATACCTAAACTGGCTTTTTTTTTGCATTTTCTCCTGCAACAACTCCCTGCAACTTGTACTTTGACACCTAAACTGGCTTTTTTTGGGTATTTTCTCCTGCAACAACTCCCTGCAACTTGTACTTTGACACCTAAACTGGCTTTTTTTTTGCATTTTCTCCTGCAACAACTCCCTGCAACTTGTACTTTGATAACTAAACTGGCTTTTTTTTTTTTGCATTTTCTCCTGCAACAACTCCCTGCAACTTGTACTTTGATAACTAAACTGGCTTTTTTTTGCATTTTCTCCTGCAACAACTCCCTGCAACTTGTACTTTGATAACTAAACTGGCTTTTTTTTGCATTTTCTCCTGCAACAACTCCCTGCAACTTGTACTTTGATACCTAAACTGGCTTTTTTTTTTTTTTTGCATTTTCTCCTGCAACAACTCCCTGCAACTTGTACTTTGACACCTAAACTGGCTTTTTTTTGGGTATTTTCTCCTGCAACAACTCCCTGCAACTTGTACTTTTACACCTAAACTGGGTTTTTTTTGCATTTTCTCCTGCAACAACTCCCTGCAACTTGTACTTTGATACCTAAACTGGCTTTTTTGTTGCATTTTCTCCTGCAACAACTCCCTGAAACTTGTACTTTGGCACCTAAACTGGCTTTTTTTGGCATTTTCTCCTGCAACAACTCCCTGCAACTTGTACTTTGATACCTAAACTGGGTTTTTTTTTTGCATTTTCTCCTGCAACAGCTCCCTGCAACTTGTACTTTGACACCTAAACTGGCTTTTTTTTGGGTATTTTCTCCTGCAACAACTCCCTGCAACTTGTACTTTTACACCTAAACTGGGTTTTTTTTGCATTTTCTCCTGCAACAACTCCCTGCAACTTGTACTTTGATACCTAAACTGGCTTTTTTGTTGCATTTTCTCCTGCAACAACTCCCTGAAACTTGTACTTTGACACCTAAACTGGCTTTTTTTGGCATTTTCTCCTGCAACAACTCCCTGCAACTTGTACTTTGATACCTAAACTGGGTTTTTTTTTGCATTTTCTCCTGCAACAACTCCCTGCAACTTGTACTTTGACACCTAAACTGGCTTTTTTTTGGGTATTTTCTCCTGCAACAACTCCCTGCAACTTGTACTTTTACACCTAAACTGGGGTTTTTTTTGCATTTTCTCCTGCAACAACTCCCTGCAACTTGTACTTTGATACCTAAACTGGCTTTTTTGTTGCATTTTCTCCTGCAACAACTCCCTGAAACTTGTACTTTGACACCTAAACTGGCTTTTTTTGGCATTTTCTCCTGCAACAACTCCCTGAAACTTGTACTTTGACACCTAAACTGGCTTTTTTTGGCATTTTCTCCTGCAACAACTCCCTGCAACTTGTACTTTGACACCTAAACTGTTTTTTTTTTGGTATTTTCTCCTGCAACAACTCCAAAAGTAAAGCTCAGGCAGCAGCACAGGACAGCTATGTGCAGACTGGTAACAGATACACAGGCGGGGGGGTGGGAGGGGTTTCCCTGCTACAGCAGAGTTCAGCCTGTCAGTCAGTGCTGTGACAATTTCCTGTGGGAGAATGAAGAGACACTCCCACCTCTCATTTCAGTTTAGCTTCAGAGGAGTGAAGATCTCTCTGCAGCTCTGATATAAAAACGATTTTAGCAGGTAAAATGCATTCAAATCGTTTTTTTTCTGCAAGATTCCATAGATTGAAGAAAGCTGAATCATATAACTGAATATGAAGGTGATATGAAATGTCTCCTTTAAGTCAAGTAAAAAAATTATTTAAACCACCATTGGTGTTTTGCCACCAATAATTATAAATAATATCTTAGTTGGCATCAAGTACAAAGTAATGTAGTAGTAGTAGTAGTATTATTTATTATTAGAGAAAAAGGAAATTGTGGATTATTTGAACTCTATGGCACATGATCTTTCTGAATAAGGAATTTCCCATACCTGTGTATAGGCCCGGGCCTAGGGTGGCAAAAATTTGGGGGTGGCATGCCGCCCAGCCGCACCTCATATACGGAGCACTGTCCCCAGTGCTCCATACGAGAACTACAAGGATGCGCATGATCCTGTGGGGGCGGAGAAAAGGGGCAGCCTATGGGCGCTAGAAAAAAGTAATTCCGACACTACCTGTGTAAGCTAAAATAGAGTTGAATCTGAGGGGAATAAAATTTGTGAAGATTTTTGTGAGAGGTGAATTATAAATCAATTAAGTCTTTCTCATCAGCAATAAGGTTTAGTTGTGGCAGATTTTGTGCACATGTAATTCTGATACACCTTTTTACATTTCTGCTTGCAATGTAAAAATAATATCTATAATTGGAGATTTTAGAGAATCTCTCACAACGTCTTCAGTTGGTAGAGAGCAGTATTTAGGATGATGATTTAAATTACTGACCAGAGGAAACTGCTATTGACCTTGAAAAGAACTAAAAACAATAGCTGGTGCTAATCTGAGATTTCACAAAATTGCTTCAAATAGCAACGTAAAGGAGCCCTTCCACTTAGCTAATCACAGCAATCAGCATAATGACACAGGTTTTAGCTTTTTATGCATCTGTCAATGTGGTCTTGGCCTCGGAGCTCATATATATTTACTTTGAAGTACTTGTTAAAAATAGACTGCCATGTAATGTCTCTTTTAAAGTGCACTTGGGTTTATAAACAACTTCAAATCCCTTGTTTTTATAATTACATTGATGACATGATTTATCATGCCTGGGGATAAATTAGCAATATGATCCAAACCCTAGCACTTTTTCTGCAGGATTTTCCATTATTTAGCCAAATCAAATACAAACACTAGCAAGCTTATTTATCCGTTTTTGAGCTTGTGATTTTTTTGTAAATATATTTTTACGCCTAAATAACCCCTAAGTGATGTGACTTTAAAGCTCTCGACCACTGAAATGAGTTTTTTTTTGGTTTAATTTATTGACTGCAACACTTTAAGTTTTTGCACTTGCACAAAAAAAAACAACATTAAGAGCATACATACATATCAATAAACTCTCTTTATCTGAAGGGTCCACTGAAGATTCCACAACACTAACACTATTAATTTCATTTTTTATCTAACATAAAATGCAATGAATACATTACCATTGATAAATATTGCTAGATGTATGAAATCTTTTTGTTTCTCTTTTTTAAAAATATGTAGGGTGTTTGCTGCATAGATGAATTTGATAAGATGGATCTGAAAGATCAAGTGGCCATTCATGAAGCTATGGAGCAACAAACAATTTCCATCACGAAAGCAGGAGTGAAGGTACATTATATAAATGTTAAAATGTTTTTTAAACGTACATAAATAAGTTACCAGGCCTAATATACCTTTTTTAGGGCCCCTAAACCTTAAGTAATTGTTTCTGAAAGATAAATTTAAATTGTGCATCAGACAGTATCCCTCTCCAGTTCATACTGCAGTATAGCTGTAAATTATTTTCTGAGGTCTTTCCAGTTGTTAATTAGAATGATCGAATCCCTGGTTAACACCATTGCTAGATATGTCCCTGTGTACAAATGGAGCAAGCCTTTGGTAGAAATTTGGCCCAGATGACTTTCCTAAAAGGTCATTAACACACCTTGTTTTCATTGATATAAAGCTGTGACATGGTGTGCTAGGTGATTCATGTATAAAATGTTAAATCTCTTTAAAATCATGGTAATCTAGTGAAACTCTTTGCCTCCCTTTGTGTTGCAAGAAAATTTCAGTGGTTCAGACAATGAAAAATAAAACAATAAAACAGCGTGACGGTTATTAGACTGACCCTTTAAAACTGGGCACCTATTAAATAAACATACCCGATTAACATTTTACCAAGTTGACTTGTGATCCTCTTAAGGGCCATGACCCAATAGGAGATTGGTCACCTGTGGTGAATCTTGGCTATGGGGGGTAAATAGTCACCCCAAAATGCCTTCCCACCAACAATAAAGTAAATCGCCTTTATGAAGGCATACGTGCCACTTCCTTTTCGCTCAAGGTTTACTCCTGCAGGAAACCTCCCTGTGGGCCATGGCCCTTAATTGGCCCTACTTTTTTCCTATTTTAGAGGAGTTTTAGTTTTTATATCCTTAATTGTAGAAATATCGAGTGACTTCCACTTCTTCTACTCCCTTATTCTTCTAATTAGATTTATATCAAGAAGTTTTTTATAATAGTAATGGCTAGTGTTAAGCGAATCTGCCCCATTTGCTTTGGTGAAAAATTTGCAAAACGCTGAAAATGTTGTCTGAAAATGTTGTGCGCCAAAAAATTATTGTTGTGTGTGTCATTTGTTTGATGCGCGTCAAATTTTTGTGCCTGTTTCACAGAAAAATCTGCCAATGGCAAACCGTGGAAATTTTCCACGAATCCATGCCTGCCAAAATATTCCGGTCATTGCTAGTAATAATCTGATATGTGGCCCTATCATATGTAATGTATTTGAAGTGGGCTAGATATCCCTACAACCTAATGTACAACCAAAAGCATTAGTTGCATTAAGCAACCCCATTGCACTCAGTGGCTGTAATATGTGGCATATGAGAATATTTCCTTTTTAATCCTAACTCTTCTTGGCACTTTTTTGATTAAGTAACAAACTAAATAATAATCATCAGACCTCATTTGATTGAGATGGCTGACAAACACTCCCAGACTCTCCCTGCTATTAATATGAATGCTATGCATGCCATGCTTTTTATAAATCTTATTTTCCTTCCTGTTCTGCTCATGTTTTATCTTCTTTGTGTGTTTCCTAAGGCCACATTAAATGCTCGTACATCTATCCTGGCTGCAGCAAATCCTGTTGGAGGAAGATATGAAAGATCAAAATCATTAAAGCATAATGTCAATCTATCCGCACCCATTATGTCACGATTTGATCTATTTTTCATTTTGGTTGATGAATGCAATGAGGTAACTGTTCAAAAGTATTCTAAACAGCATAGACATGTCAGATAAAATAAACTGTATTGTTTGAGCTAGCCTTTCATTCTCCTTATTGGACAGTGTTTTCATTCTATCTGGCGTGTTTTTAACACAACCCAAGTTAAACCTAGCTTAGTAGAAGTGAACTTATGTGTTTAATTGAAAACTGTGGCTACCTGGCGCCTGAGACTCCACTTTAATATTAACATATTGTTTATGTATACATATAGATATGTTTGTATGTGTGTAAATAGTCCCTGGTTACCAGGAATCAAATCAAGGTTACCAAGTAAATATAAGGCAAGCAGAGAAAAATGTGTGTAACCTCGTTACCTGTACAGTCATTTGTCCCTATGGTTTTTTTTAAATTGTACTCTGTGTATAGTCACTATAAAATGTATCCTCTTTAGGTAACAGATTATGCAATAGCACGAAGGATAGTAGATTTGCATGCGAGAAATGAAGAATCAATTGAGCGAGTTTATTCAATTGAAGATATTCAGAGGTATTTGTTGTTCGCTCGTCAATTCCAGCCAAAAGTGAGTTATGTTACATTACTATACAGCATTACTTGTGCCTATACTTGTAGTTAACCTTAAAGTGGTTTCAAAAAAAGAAAAGTAACTTTGTGGACATTGTGGCTATGGGGAATATAAATTGATTTGGTTGCTGGTTGGAAACTGATTATCTTGACAGACATTTCTGTAGACCTTTTTATAAAAAAATTATTGAAAAATGTCCTGTAGAGGGTGCATTATTCCAGATAATAAAGGTAATTAAATAGTTAACTTTATGATGTATGCTAAAATCATCACTGGAAAAGTCTGTCTGATGTGTAAGGTACACTGTTTTGACTTTAGTTGCCCATAGGTGGTGGCTCACCAGCTTGAACAGGCCAAGCTCAGAGGGATTTCAATGAATCTACAGTACAAACTTAATACAACCAGCTTGCACTTGTCCAGTAGACTGTTCTCTGATTCTGATTTAACTTTGTTTCTAATATGGGCCATGCATTGAATATCAACCGTTCCAAATATCAAATATATAAATTAATGTATTTGTCATCAATTTCTTCTAGTCCCAACATGTCAATACACATGGGCACCATTGCCCCTCTCTGACTTTAGGAAGCAGCAAGCAGTGGCGCCAAGTTCAAGTATTGTGTAAGCAGCTGCTAATGCTAAATCAGCTTACCAGTCTACAAACCATTGAAACCAATCGGCTGTAAAGCATGTAGCTCCTGGGGCACAAGCCAGAAAAAAGCACAAGAAACACATGTTGCACAAGCTAGCCACCCTGAATGCAATTTAAAAAACTAGATACTATCTACACCAGTGTTTTTCAACCTTTTTTGGGCAAAGGCACACTTGTTTCATGAAAAAAATCACGAGGCACACCACCATTAGAAAATGTTAAAAAATTTAACTCTGTGCCCAGCAGCAGTGCCCCCCTAGTACACTGGTGCCCAGCAGCAGTGCCCCCCTAGTACACTGGTGCCCAGCAGCAGTGCCCCCCTAGTACATTGGTGCCAAGAGCAGTGCCCCCTAGTACATTGGTGCCCAGCAGCAGTGCCCCCCTAGTACATTGGTGCCAAGAGCCGTGCCCCCCTAGTACATTGGTGCCCAGCAGCAGTGCCCCCCTAGTACATTGGTGCCAAGAGCAGTGCCCCCCTAGTACATTGGTGCCCAGCAGCAATGCCCCCCTAGTACATTGGTGCCCAGCAGCAGTGCCCCCCAGTACATTGGTGCCAAGAGCCAGCCCCCCTAGTACATTGGTGCCCAGCAGCAGTGCCCCCATAAGTCAGTGTGCCCCGTGGCCCCCCCTAATACATTGGTGCCCAGCAGCATTTTACTTCTGCTCTTCGGCGGCTTCAGCATCATCTTCCCCTCACGCGCGCCACCTCTGCACTTCTGCCTACACGCGACCGCACACAGGCCCTTTTATAACGTTGCGCCCTGTGCGTACTGACGTCACCCGTACACACGGGGCGCAATCAATGACAGGGCCCGGATTTTATTAAAGGGGGCCCGAGCTACTAAGAAAAACAGCGGAACAGCGGTTGAAAAACACTGATCTACACAACTCGGGGGCCAACCACCCACTGGCATGTGAACCTACGCTGAAGCACCCAAGCATGCTAACTTTTAGTGCAACCCCCAGCCAATCCCGGAAGCACCTGGTGTAAAAATGAGAACACATTCCAGCTGTACCTGCACAGAGGACTTAAATTCACAATAAAACTTTGGATATCAAAATAGCAAAGTGATATGAATTAAAGCACCAGACAGCACTGACTTGTCAGTGGAATTCAAACTCCAATCAAAACCCAGAGGAAATCTGCTTATAGGACCCACACTTATGAGAAAGGAAGGAGGAACAATACTGCTAAAGCAGTACAAACCCCAACGAGTCATGGAAGCACCTGGTGTAACACAAATATCCACTGTGTCTGCACAGAGGACTCGGGCCCGCACAGGCCCGGATTTGTGGAGAGGCCACGAAGGCCCGGGTCTAGGGCGGCAGAAACCTGGAGGCCCCGCTGCACAAAGATCTAAAAATTTGTGTTCCCATACGGAGCAATGGGGACTTCTCCCCACTCCGTATGCAAGTTTGGCCTATGGCGCATGCGCGCTTGCGGGGGCGTGCGACCGCGGACGGAAAATTTGTAAATCTGGCCCTGGGCCCGCACATAAAACATTTGATATCACACAGCAAGAGCACCTTACCAGATAGCAGTGACTGTTGGCAGGATTAAACCTCCAGCAAGAACCCTGACAGCTTTCAGCTGAGGGACATAATTAGCTAATTTAGTATGCAACCCCATATTTTCAGCAAGTGGAAAAATGCTTGCCGAAAATAGGGTGGCATCTTCAGCAACCGTTTTTCCACTTGCCAAAAATATACGCCCTACGCCTCGTCTGGCGTTAGCCTAAGACACACAGTAGATACCGAGGAATTATACTTACCAGATTCAGGTTTAGCTGACACTAGCCTATATCCATACCCACAGCCCTTTTGTCCAAATCATTTTACAGTGCAGGAGTCCTTTAAAGCCTTGCAAAGCCATAGGAAAAGGAAGGCTAAGTTAGTTCACGTAGAAATGTAGGAATACCCTCACCTGTTGCTCTATCCTATAGATGTCAGTTTGAATACTGTGCGTAGTTGGGCTTAGCGCAGGGGGGCTATTTAAATACAAGGTTCGGACCATGGGTATGCCCACTCCTGCATTTCTTCCCAATAAGTGTCAATTTAAACATTGTGTGTATTGTGACATCAGGTAAATTATTCTCCATCATACCTCTGTGTCTACACAGAAGTAAAAAAATAAAAATAAAGACAAAAGAAATACCAAGGGTGATGAGTAAGTCAGGTGGTCCTATACAGCAGGATTCATTTTAATTAGCTATGGTATAGGTCCTACCTCCTGTCTGGGAGAGGCAATGCTGCTCATGTGTACTGACTTGGAGGGAATCCGAAGAAACTCGTTTCTTTTAGGATCTGAAAAAATGGTTTTTGTATGTCTCAAGTAAAGCTTTCAAAAGAGAATTTATATTTAAATATTTTTATTCAGTAATATTGTTTTGTACTGATATAGTGGTTACTGCATGGTTCCCTATACACAGATATGAGCCCTAAAAACTGTGCTGCATGAGGCTTTCTCTCTGTGTCTAGAATTAGCAATATTAATCAAAAATAAATTATATTAACTACTAAATTGTCACTTCAGTTTTAAAGGAATACTGTTTTTCTAATGCTTTACTACACTGTGGGGGTTATGTAATAAAAGGAACTAAGTTTGCCCAGGAGCAGTAACCAATAGCAACCAATAGGTAGAATTTATACTGGTCACCTGTGAACAAGAAAACATCTTATTGGTTGTTATGGGTTACTGCTATTGAGCACATCTAGTGTCTGTTATTACAGATAGGGCTTTTTACATTGCAGATAATTCTGCCATATGAAATTTTATTGTTAAACAGAGCATCATAGTTTTGTTTTAATAATAGGGTGTAGGCCGCCATCTCAGTCCATTCTGTACTTAGAGAAAGAGCCACTGTACCATTATTTACAACTGTATGTATATATAATATCCATACAATACAAGCAATACTGTACAAGCAAATTTAGTCCAATATACAGTAAATGGCACATGGGCAGTTTTATAACAGTGTGTTTTAGGTGGCAGAGAAATGTCTGAAACCAGCCATGCCATTTTAGGAATACTGAAATGGTCTGACTCAGCAAGTTCAGTTGGTCCTGGGCCCAAAAACACACATTAGAGCACTTAAAAAAACCCAAAACATTTCATTTTAATAACTACCTGTGCTAGCAGTGTGAGAGCAGTTTTCATTTGGGCTGTTGCATTTTGTCCACCTGCAATCAGGCAGCTAAAATGCCCTATCACCACTCCTAATGGTAATGAAGAGCACCTTGATTAATGATCATTAAGTAGTGAACACCACTGAATGTGCATTAGCCACAGAGCATTTCATATTCTAGAAAGCCATGAAAAGCAGACAGGGACATTCACATTTTTGCAGAGTTTTACCCACAATGTTTCCCATAGCAAGATGTTCCTACGTATTTTCTGGTACACTCTGCAAAGAGCAACATAAATCTGCTATTGCACTTACAATGTTCTATTAGCCCAGAGCAGAGCAGTGGTAGCAAAATAGAAACATACAAGTTCATCCTTGAGGAGTGGTGTCAGAGCAGTTATCTTGTTAAAGGAGAACTAAACCCTAAAAATGAATGTGGCTAAAATGCCATATTTTATATACTGAACTGCAGCAGCCTAAAGTTTCAGTATCTTGATAGCAGCCAATCAGATGCTTTGGTTTTCCAACTGTTAAAATCTGATTGGTTGCACTGGGCAACATCACCGGTAATGCTTCACTCCACTTTTTACACAGCATGATAAATATACCCCTCAGTGTGCTCTGAGCAGCGGTTGAGAAGTGAAGTTTAGCAGTTTTTCCAAATTATCAAGCAGAAAATTAGGGTTGGTCTGTAATAGAAGATGCTACAGGTCCAAATAATGTATGTGTATATATATGTAACACTTGTTTGGCTAGGATATGGCAAAACCCAGGCTAGTGATAGGTATAGAGCATGTGTTACATGCAACCTTAATGCACAGGAGTGGGCCTCCGCTATATGGGAGGTATTAATGGAGCTGAGGGTGTAGTTGAACTACAACTAGATAAAGCTTGTGTGGTGCAGATAGAATAATGGACGCCAGAAAGGTTCTTGATATTGAACTATAGTACAAGTTTATTGGACAAGGCACAACTTAATAGTGCAACAGGGATTATACTCACAGACACAGCAGATTGAATGGTCACAGAGAATAACAGAGGATGTGACACTTAAGGAACAGTATAACCCACTTGAAGGATTATGCAGAGTATTAGTTGTGAGCCCAGGAATGGATGCCCTTTACGGGAACGGATCCCCTCCAGCCAACTATGGTTCAGGGTAAGGTACTGCCTGAAACCTACGTCTTAACTGTGGTCCCTACAGCAAGGCATACAAAGCCTGGGTTAGACTAAACCCGTACAGTCTCCTTTGATGGGGCTAGCGCTGCCCTTACTAAATAAGCTGACTATGCTCACCACTCCTAGAGGGTGCTATTAAGTAAGACTGACTGTGCTGGCTTGTTCTCATTCACGGGGCCCTGTCCCCGACTTACAAAATGGCAGGTTCTCTTTACTGGGGCCTAATGCCTCAGGCTCGATGACGTGAAGCCTTGAGACAACAGCAGCCAGAGAGGAAGACACTTCTTTGTACAAGACACTATATAGTCTGCCAAGGGGAGTGGTCAACCTGGCTAAACCTATAGGGGGTAGCCTAAGAACTGTAATCTGAGTGTAGAGGGCTCTGCCCTATAGCAGCACAGATAAGGAAAAGATAAGGGATAACACCATAGGGAGCTTAACCCTATGGGTCCCTATATATATATATATATATATTATAATATAATATATATATGTGACAGCAGTACAGAGCATGTGCAGTGAATCAGCAGAAAAGAAGATGGGGAGTTACTGGGGCAACTTTGGAGCTACAGATCTTCCCTGCTAAAGAGCTGTGGTTGCCTTGGGCTGGTACAGAAGCACAAAACATTATGTACAACATTTCTAGCCTACTTCTTTAGTTAGGCTTTAGTTCTCCTTTAACCTGACCATTGTTCTGTTGATAGGCTGCTGTTTTTTAGTATAGAATTCTATTGCATTCTAAAATACATGCTTCCCTGTGACAATATCCCTTTACTATAAGATATCAACCAACAATTTCAATAAATTATATTTTTCTTTAAACCCATGGACTTTTTGTGAATCCACTTGTGTGTTTAACAAGGAAATTCAATTTTTTCACAATTTAATCTCCTTCCTATGAAATGAATTTGCTTTGCAAATGGATTGAAAGTGGGTATTAAGTATTTTATTTCTTATTGCTGTACCTTGTGAAAATCTTATTCTTTGCAAAGATAACAAAGGAAGCTGAGGAATTCATTGTTGAGCAGTATCGACGACTCAGACAGCGTGATGGCAGTGGAGTAGCAAAGTCATCTTGGAGAATTACAGTCAGACAGCTTGAGAGTCTGATACGATTATCTGAAAGTATGGCTCGAATGCACTGCTCTGATGAAGTAAGTGGATTTTAGTGATTGGGATATTTTTGCCTAATTTATTCCATGTTTAAATCCAACTTTTACCAACATGATGCTTATGCTGAGGATTTCAGATCGCTTGACAATCACTAAGCACTGATACACGCTGAACACATACAGTTTATATATTGTCTTTCAAATAGACCAGCACACTGTTTGTAAATTCTAAAACATTTATTGTAGCCTCGCTCAGGCCTGAACTGGGATTCAAAATAGACCCTGGTTATTTCACTAAATAGCGACTGTCTATGGCATAGAATTGAATAGTGACAGCAGGCCCTCTGGCATTTGCTAGAACTCACAGATTGCCAGTCCAGGCCTGCCCTCTCTTCCCCTTTAGAAAGGTGCCAAAACTGATGTCATCATAGTCTTGGTTAGGCAAATGTAAAAGGTTATTTTTCTAACCAATTGGTGTCACTATAGCATAAAAGTGAAAATTTAGTGTGTATTAGTCCATTCAACACAAATCCATAAAAGTTGTTTACCTATCATTGTTATTTATGCTAACTATATATTAATTGTCTGTGTGTCTAGAATTTAGCAGGGAATAAGCTAGCACGTTAAAAAAAAAATTAAACTCAGAACCAATTGGCCATTTAACATCCTTTTCACTTAAGCAAGGTTTATTAGCATGCACCCAAATGTAGCAGGGCTGTGCCTAGTCTCTGCCCAATGCTTGGTCATTAATTGGTGTGAAATGTCTTGTTTCTTACTTTTACCCTTCTCAATTTTATTTGTATAAAATCCCACTCTAATACTGGCCCTGTGCATCCCAATCCTCTCCTTTAATTGTCCTGTGGTTTTGCCACAGTACATTGTAGATTAAACTACACGGGCACTTGATAATATATACTGTACTTTGCATCACCATACCTTAAGTCTGCTAAAAATGTAATCATAATGTCAATGGGATTGTTTTGCCTCCAGCAAGAATGAATTATATCTTAGTTTGGATCAATTACAAGGTTCTGTTTTATTATTAGAGAGAAAAGGGAAATTATTTTATTAAAATAGAGTCTATGGGAGATGGCCATCATGTAATTCTGAGCTTTCTGGATAAAGGTTTTCCAGATAAAGGATCCCATGCCTGTACAATCATTAATGTATTGCATGACATCCTAGGCCTTCTATTCTATTTTTAGCTTGTATGAGGATGTTTAAATTGAGTAGCTAAGAATAAACTGCTCCACATGATGCAATTTACACATTGTATATATGATACAAGTTCGATATATAATACATATAATATCAGTGTAAAAATTGTATGCAACTGTGAGATACTCAGTGGGGTAAAATACCAGACTTGTGATGTATGACTTGTAGTTTGCGACACTTTGGTCCTAAGTATCTTTATCTTTATTTTATAGCTAGTTAGGTAAGCTTTTGAGAGGGTTTATTTATATTTTTAGAGGACACCCCTGTCACATGAAATAGGTATTCTGGTTGAAACTACCTGAATCTAAAATCAATTATGAATTATACAAATTGTGTTTCACTATTGTATAAAATTCTGTTTAGCATGAAGTTGTGCCTCTGGCAGTGCAAACAGTAAATATTGCTACATGTTTAGGTTCAGCCAAAACATGTGAAAGAAGCCTTTAGACTGCTTAGTAAATCGATAATTCGTGTGGACACACCAGATGTCAGCTTCGATCAAGGAGAAGATGAAAAGAACGTTGAAGGTACATATACGCTAAACCATTGTGCATTAATATCTTACCAGATAAGTGGAATTAAATGATGGTTAAATAATCAAAGAACAAAGTTCATACTGTAAATGCTTAAGGCAACTACAGGCTCTGCAAGCGCAATGTGGCATGCAGACAGTTACCTATTCAGCTACAGTTAAATTCCCTTCTCATCATTCACCTCCAATGCTGTTTTTTTGTAGTAAGGGGAGTAAGGGGAGTCTACTATGTTAAATACATAATTGTTGATGTTTGGCAATTTGGACAGTTTCAACTAAATTCCCAAAATAAGGGTGTGTCATTTTAAACAGACCACTGCCAGTATCTAGTAACAAATTATAGCAAAAATGAAAATTGAATATAAGCTTCACCTCACTAAAATAAGAAACTTTAGAAATATAATCATTTCAAAATTCTGTACTGTATCTGAAATAATGAAATTACTCTTCCACTCTCTGCAACTTGTATTTCTTTATTCTCTCTCTCCATGCAGGAGTCAGTCAGATTTTGATTGACAGTTACTGTAAGTCTAATACATCCTTTGGGGGGCTCAATGATATATTAGAATTTACTCTCCAAATAACCAAAAATACTCTACATGCAGGATTTGTGCCAGTCGGATAATTAGTGGGGGAATTTGTTTTTGTGTGCTGATGTTGTTTATTTGAGGTAACTGCAGCACATCTGCTAGGAAAGGGAGCCCCCCCCCCTAAAAAAATGTATTGGGCCTACCTGTCAATCAGATGGTACAGAATTTTTAATTTTTATTTACAAACGTTCTTATTTGAGATGAACGTAATTTTAAATTTTCATTTGCAAGATAGTTACTACAGGGTTACTACAGTCATCAACATCCAGCTGCTATGGTTGTTACCTAGTTACAATAGTACCATAATTCTCTTTGAGGCAGGTGTTAAAATATTCAATTCATGTGACTGGAATTGTGAATTGTTGTAACTGCTGAGGGTAAGGATGTCAAAGCAGCATTGTACATTGCTGATAAGCAGTGTCGTAGGCCCTGCCTCTGTTTAAGTACCTCTCTTAAACCATCTGTCTTCTTGGCCAAACTATAATTCTTCTTGGTCTAAAATATGCACGTTACTGTCCTCCAAAGGAGTGTCCCCTTTGTTTAGTTGTACTGTAGCTAGACTGCTATAAGTCTATTGTTCTGAGCATTTAGCCATCCTATACTTGCATATTTGCTTGACAAGGGGACTCCTCAATTGACCCTTCACCTTGAGGCACCCCACTGAACCCCCTTGTTACATACCTTAATGAAACACCAGGAGACAGAAGTAGAGAAAATGGCCACAGCATTTATTCACATTTTATCAAATAAATAGGACCTTGCCAGCCTAACCCAAGGCAATATTCTAAAGCCATAATTCCATAAGAGGTTGCTACTATGCTCTGCCGTTCCTAGCTGAAGACTTAGACTCCCTCTACCTACCGAGAGGATGGCCCCAAACTCTGCTACCAGCAGAAGCTGCATTACCAACCATGAGAGAAGTTCAGCAGCCCTGCAGCTGGTCCTGGATCTGCAGTGTCTCAATGATAGGAAATCCAAGCAGGCTGTCACCTAGCACAAGCAGTAGTAGCGTCTGTATCTATCAATCCCCCGTGCAGTCACAGGAGAGAACCTCCTTTCTCCCTCTGCTAAAATGACCTGTGCAGTACTCTGGCAAGGCCCTACCGCTGCTGTGACAAATAAAACTTAAAATATATTATCCTATATCCACTGTTTTGATCCAGAGGAAGGCAAAAAACCCAACCTGAAGCTAGTGCCAATTATGCTTCAAGAGGGAAAAAATTCCTTCCTGACCCCCTTGGCGATTGGAAACATTCCCTGGATCAAGCAATCGTAGTTAACATGAATTAAATACAATGCTGATTCTCATTTTTATACCGTATTAAGATACAGAAAGCACAATATAACAATGCATTCAGGAAAACATCCAGATCCGGTTATTAATAGATAATATGAAAACAAAAAGAAGAGAAACTCCTGACATTTTGCAAAATATGCAAAAAGGGGGAGGGTGGGTTGTTTCTACCTGCTCAGAAGATACAGAAGTGAGTGCCCTCTTTTTCTGACATCACATTCCTCTCTTTCTCCGCCCCCCAGGCCAGCCTTCTCCTGCCTTAACTCTTTCCTTCTCACCTTATCACAGTTGCACCTGGTTCTGCCAATCTCTAAACATAAACCAGTGTAATCTGGCTGCTGGTTATTCGGATCCCTTGTCATGCAGCCCCTGCGCTTATAGATCCAGGGCTTTCCTTACTGAGCAGTTGCTTGGTCTCCAGAAAAAAGTTATTTTATAAAGTACATTTGTAATTTTTTTTAGAAGAGGTTAATAACGCTAATCTGAACAATGGTGAAGAAGCAATGGAAACAAATCAGGATGAACCAATAAATGACAAGCCATCCACAAATGCAGGATTAAAAATGTCCTTTGCCGAGTACAAGCAGATCTCCAACTTGTTGGTTTTGCACATGCAGAAGATGGAAGAAGGTAATAATAATGCAAATTTATTTTTAAAGGTCTAAAGCCCTAATTATTACTTCAGTCAATCAAGCCCCATCTGTGGCTGATATTTAGTAAGGGCCTCTGAATAAATAAGGTTAACTATAAAGCAGAGTATTTTGGACAGTAAACAAGCTCTCACAAATGTTTCTTCACACTTGCATATTTTTTCTTGTAATGGCTAAATTCTTGACCAAGTTTTTAAGAGAATATTTTTACTTGCTTTTTGCAGGGGGAAAACTGTCATACAAAACAAAATAAAAAACACTTGCCCTGTGAGGCTTTAGTTTTAATGTTATTACTTTTATTGTACGCCGTATCTTTCTGTATCTTAACCGTCGGCAGCAAAAATAGGTAAATGGGAACTACAAGATTCAACAAGGCCGCAGATGTGTTCATTTATTTATTTTTTCTTTTTTACTTTGTTTTTTGCTAAGAGCACTTAATCATAGACTTATGATATATATAATTTAATTTTTTTTTAACTTTTTTACATAAGTGGCCTTGTAGATTCTTCTAGTGCCCATTAACATTTTTTCTGCAGAGTATTTAATAGGACTCTATTTTTCAGTCATTCAAACCATTGTGTGGTTGTTATGATAATGGAACTTTAGCAACAAGATAAAAGCTAGAGTTCTTAACTGGAAGGCTTCCAAACAAAAATGTAGCAGACCCATAGACTCCATATTAATCAAATAATTCACATTTTTAAAAATGAATCCTTATTGGAGGCAAAACTATCCTATTAGGTTTAATTACTGTTTAAATAATGCTTTCAGCAGACTTTAGGTAGGAGATCCAAATTATGGAAAGACCCCTTATCCAGAAAACCCCAGGTCCCGAGCATTCTGAATAATGGGTCCCATACCTGTATATAGTTAAAAAAATAAATAAAATGGATAGCAATTGCAAATGTATGAATAATCTTTTATCACAACTAGAAAAGGGTGTTACTGCAACATTTTGCTTTGTTGAAAAAATTGCTCTAAAATAGTTTAAGCACAATGTGAACTTTATTAGCTGGAAAAAAAAATGTAATATTGTTCCCTATATTTTGAGATTTCTCTTATGAGTATGTCAGCAGCACAAACCCCTTCCTTATGGGTGTCTAAATAAAAAGGATAGTAACATCCACTGTTGCCAGTAACACTTAATCCAAGTTAAGGTGGCCATACATATATTGTCCTGTGTATGGGGCCACCGATGACCTGTTCAACTATTATCTGACCAAAAATTGGACAGGTTTAGAAAGCCCATTGTACAAGAGGTGCATCGGCATGTTGATGGTCCTCCAAAGGCCCAGCCTATAAACAAATCAATTGGCCCGAGGTCAGCATTTGTACCAATTTGATTTGGCCTTGTGTGTGGGTGACCAAAACAGACCCAGATCCACTTGGTTGTCAATCTCACCAAATAAGCAGATCTGGTAGTTTATGGTCACCTTTAAGCTGTGTACAATTTAATTTCTTCAGGAATTAATTCGTATCCCAAAGAAAGATTGTGTTTTCATTAACCATTGAACAGTTGTACACCACTGAGAACCAATCACAGAAACAATTGTCTTTACCGTGAAGTTAGAACATATATGATAGGGATATCTGGAAAACTGACTATCCTGTATTACTTATATCTGCCTGTAATAATTCCCTCCATATGTATTTTTGTCAACATGATATCTAACTCTTGACTTGAGCCTTAAACCTAGTAGTATCAACATGCCATCTATATAAAAAATCTGGCAATGAATCAATCAATCTCGTCATTGAACTTCACTGTCCATCACCTTTGCTCCTGGGGCAAAAGCTGGAACAAATATTTAGTGTAATATTAAGATTAAGATTACATAATCCTTACATTTCTTTAATATTACACTAAATATTTGTATGATATATATGTTTGATGTAAGAGCTATGGAGAATATTTACCGGTGTAAGAGATCGATGGTGCTGCAAGTTAAATTGGTAGTTAGGTTCTCACTTAGTTTACAACAATTTTGCTTAAAGGAAAACTATATCCCCCAAACAATGTAGGTCTCTATAAAAATATATTGCATGCTCATATGTAAAACCCTGCTTCATATAAATAAACCATTTTCATAAAAATATACTCTTTTAGTAGTATGTGCTACTGGGTACTCCTAAATAGAAAATTGTCATTTTAAGAATTTTAAAAGTTCTGCCTTTTGCTTCCACACTTTTTTTTGTTACAGTTAGAGCTGCATTATTTCTGGTCATGTGATCTCTGAGGGAGCACACAGCCCATCACTAAATGGTGCCTCAAGGGAAAGGATGTAATATGGGAATATTTACTGATACTGGTATAGTTTTCCTTTAAAAATGTGTCCAGTGTTCTATGCCAACATAATTCTGAACCTTTATAATGAAATGACAGTGTTCATGGTATCAACATGTTTTGGTATGAAGCTTTTCTAGTAAATTTGTAGCTAAGACATAAGAGAGTTCCATGTTTAAAACGGTTTGGTGTATTTAACAGGTTTAAATGAAGGCAGTGTTGCTTGGCCCTCTTTTGAGGGAGGTGATTATTATTTAAGTGCGTATTTTTCACTTGGGAAATAGCCTTGAGAAAGTTCCCAATTAGGACTGAAATGTTGGAATGCGAAGTGAAGCAAAATCAATATAATTTAATTTATGTAATGGTGTGCTGAACCTTTAGTAGATATTCATTGTTTTCTCAAGCACCCTATCTGAACTGGTCAGAGTGCGGGCACAAATTCTATATTGTATGTGTGTGTGTAGGGACCCATAGGGTTAAAGCTCCCTATGGTCTTAGCCCTACACTTCATTTTCTGCTGTTACTGAGCAGAATGTAATGTTTTGACACTTGCTATTTTGCATCTATGCACTTATTCGCCCTTAGGTTAGGATGACCAACTTTCTGCACACTGTAATAGTGTTATGCAAGGTGTGGGCACTTCCTCTTTGGCATTCCTCTCATCCATAGAAGGTTGCACATTGCGCCTGGGACCTCAACTAGGCCCAGAAGCCTGTGCCCTAGAGAAAGCCAATCCATCTAGTGATCATAAGTCGGGGATCAGGGACCCCATGAATGAGGTGAAGTTATTTGCAGGATTAGACTCATAGCACGCTCTAGAAGTGTGATTTAGTTCAGGGCTATTTAGCAAGAGCAGCTGTTTGCTCCAACAAAGGAGAATTTAGTGGGTTTAGTATACCCAAGGCTCTGCTGCCTTACTGTAGGGACCACAGTTCAGACACGGGTGTCAGGCTAGTCTTAACCCCTGAACCACTGTTGGCTGTAGGGATCCGGCCCAAGGTAGACACCCTTGGGACTTCAGACTATCCCACATATATCTCCACAGTGGTGCTACACTGTTCTGTTACCTTGTAACTGCATTTAACATCTGTGCCATTCTACCTCAATCCTGTGAGTATTAACCCTGCATATGCTGTGTACCACCAATAAACCGAGTTATAGTTCAATACAAAAGAACCTCTGGCGTCCATATTTACATTATATACAATCTGTGGCAGTGGAGAGTTGTAGTTTCGCAACATCTCATAAGTGCAAACCTTCCATTTTGCGAAGGCCCCGCCTGTGTGTTGGAGTCACATGTGCCCGTGCTCATACCTACTAGCCGGAATTGGCAAACACTAGCCAAGATATGAGAGAGAGAGAGAGAAAATCTCAAATTAAATCTGCTCATTATGATTTTCATTTTTTTACTTTTTCTGCAGCTATGTTACAAATCAAATATGAAGCACAAGCCTTCATATTTAAACCAATAATATTAAATCAATGTAGCCCTTTAATTTATCAATGGGTTCATAGCCCTTTCATGTATCATCATGGGTTATGTGTGTTTGCCAATAGCCTGAATGGTTTTGATGTTTTGGAGCTAGATGTGGAACTGATATCCTGCTACATTGTTTTCAACTGTTATCTTCTAACTACACTAATATCTGATTCTGCATGATTTGGGTTTTTTTTTCCATGTTTTTAAATGCAGCCTATACTGGCATCTTGTGGACATTTTTGGGTATTACATGTCTTGTTTATTTTTGTGAGAGATGCACTTCTCTACCAAAACTTGTTGTTTATAATCTAATCTTTTTAATTCAAAAGTTCCAGTAGATCTGGCTTACTATGCAAGCAGAGAAGTGACGCTTTTAAGATTAAACCAAACAGATTCACTTTTTAAATGGCACTCTAATTTTATAAACTATACACACCGCATAAACTATTCTTAATTTAATATGGTATTTGAGGCCATTTGTAAATGATGGAAAATTGGTGCAATATGCAGTTTGAGACAGATATGAACCTATTATGTTTTAAAAGAGAAAAATTCTAGCCTTTTTGTAAATATAAGAAAAAATATTTGTTTGTCTTGAAGAAGGTTCCTTTAGTAAAACCAAAACGTTAGCTTAATACCTTCTGGACTGAATTTTAGACTGAAAGTCCCTAAAGTGCTCCTTGTTTTTGAATGAACTTTTAGTGTGAACCCGAGTTGTTGCATCTATTGATGCTATGTATAATATGGAGGGCAGTGGCCCTCTAAAAATACAACTGCTTCTCTTGTACTTGTAGGGGATCAGAGAGCTCTTTCCCCTGACATCATCCAGCCTGTCTACAGACTGGGGAGAACCCAACTGGCTGGATACTCCAGTGCACCGTTGGGAGAGAGGAGATGTGCCTAGGTTTGGAGCCAAATATCAGGGGCGGGTCCAGCAGTTTATAAAGGGATCCCCTGTTGTTTTGACAGCTTTTGGAAGCGAGATCCAGAGTGAGTAGCCAGTGCCAATTCTGTGTGTTCAGACTGCAAAAAGAGAAGTCTGCTGGGCGAGGTATTGCTTGATTGCCTGCTATGTGGGAACAGCCGTCTTTTCAAAGGGGAAGGTACACTGGTGCAGGTAGCGCTACCTGGGGGGACTTAAGAGCTCTTGGGGAAGGGACTGAACTGAATAAAAGGGTTGTGGCCTATCCAGATCCAAGTTGGGATTGGGCACCTAAAGAGACTGCCAGGAGTGGATAGACTGGATGGGTTCCTCAGGGCAGGATAATCAGTTATCCATACAGTTGTGTTTATACTATTTAAACAGTTATAAATAGTTATCCTTGCTGCAAAGTGTGTGCTAATTATTTTTCCTAGTGGAAACCCCCTTGAGGTGTGCTATTGCGCTAAATCCCAGTTTCCAGTATCTTTCACATTGCTAAGAGAACAAAATCTTCTGTTTATGCAAGTATAGAGCCCAAATAAGTGAGTGTGCCAAGAAAGGGTTACATACTTTTTACAGAAAAATGATGCAGGAACAACACAGAAGGTATCTTCAGAAATGGAAAGGAATCCCATGCTGTGGAATGTGTTACTTTCAAGAGTGTATGAAACAAATTAGATATATCCACTTATCCCTTCTCTCTGGCTAGCTTAGTAATGCCAGTCCATTTCCTGTAGGGACATAGTGGCATTGCCACCCTGTTGTGAGGGAGTTTCATTTGGTTAAATCCAGGGAAATATGCAATGTTTATGTTTTAGTTAACACACTATGATTTGTTAGATATATATATTAAATATTCTCACAAGACTTTAAAACAATTTAACAACTTTTCCTTTTTAGTTGAAGAAGAGTGCCATCTAACAACAACTGACTTGGTTAACTGGTATCTGAAAGAAATGGAAGCTGAAATAGAGACTGAAACAGAGCTAATCCTTAAAAAGCGTTTAATTGAGAAGGTCATTCACAGATTGATAAATTATGTAAGTATTTGACTGCTTTATCTGTATTGTTGATGTCATTATCTCATATCATTAAAAATGGTCATATAGGTAGGTGCAAGCAAAGTTCTGCCCCTGCTCTAGCAAGCCGTCAATCAATCTCTCAAATGTGGCTGGGCATACTTCATCCCAAAGCGCATTACTAGGAATTCATAGATTAAATGGGCGTGCAAGGGCTGCCTGTGTAAATGGAATCTGCCAAAAGCTTTTGCTTAGATGTAAGGTGCTGACAAATACAGGGCCCCTACTAATCTGTCCAAAAGGTCATCAATATGTGGCATTGCATGGGGTAGGAGTCACTGGTCTTGTCCTCACAGAACAGACACCGCCATCTTTCTTTGGCACAAAAACAGGGGAGGACCAGGATCGGATGTCTGTATAACCACTAACTGCTTCATATATTTTAGTTCTTGCCTCAATGTCTTCCTAATGGCTACATGCACCTGATATGGGGTCTCCTCATAGTGGGTAACCAGAGGGGTGCGCCCAGGCTGGGTTAAAAAAGTTTGGGCTCACTTGGTAAGCATACCCTGTAAGTCATTTTTCAGGGAAATATTAATCATCCTCACCTGACTCAAATGAGGGAGGATGGTATATGGCTAGGACAGGCAGGGCATGTAAACATGCTCAAACCATACTATAATTGGGACCTGTCAGCTGCTTTTGCCCTGTGGTCCATGGTCACTACATAGGTAGTGTAATTTAGCTTACACACAACCAGGAAGGGTCCTTCCCAGGAAGTGTGTAATTTATTCTAGCGGCTGGGACGTGACTTTGTCATTCGGTGTACTTTTAGAAACAAGCCTTACAGTTATACCACATCTTCTGGCAGGTCTGTGCAGCTTTCATCTGATCCTTTAAAATTAGTAGTATGATATTTGTGTGATAATCTCCTCTCACCCAGCCAGTTCACCCTGTAGCCACCTGTGGCAGACCTGAGAGTTTCTGGCCATGCTGTTAAAATGACTGTGAGTCGCAGTGCTTCCCATAAACAAATGCAAAGAAGACCCACATACAGCTGCCTTACAGTTGGCATGGGAGACAGCTATAGGGTTCCTACACAGGTTAAGCTCTACTTTGTTCCCCTGGGAGTGTTTATTCGAGCAGCATGGAGGGAGGAGCAAAGTCACTGCTGAACGGTTGAGCTACCTGAAACCTTTCCCCCTCTTGTGCACAGAGGAGCTAGAGTGTGAGCCTTTTGTTCAGCTCACATGCACAGCTCTCCTTTGGAGGGAAGTTTAAGGAACAAAGGGACCAAAGCTGCAATATAAACTGGCAGAGAGAGAGCTGGGCCTGTCCTGGGCAATACTGTTAGAACACCCATATTATGTTGTACCACTGGAGAATTCACCCAACCTCAAATGGGATTACTGGTAAGTGGTTCAGTCCCTGGATTCTGTAAAGGATGTAAACACCGATAAGGCCAACTTATTCTTACATTCCATGGACCATCCTTAAAACTGGCTAATTTATGTTTCCCAGAAGTCAGTTGCGTGTAAAACCACTTTCATAAAAGGTACGCAACAAAATATGCTCCTTGCACTTTCCTATAGTTGCGCTCAGTGCCACTCCTGCTTTCGTTTTGAATTAACAGAGGTGGCCCCTTCTCACCTCCACCCTGGAGCTACCACCACATCCTGACCAGGCAGTAGCTCAAGGGTTTCCTCGGCACCTGGGTCAATTGCCATTGTTTAGACGTGCCAAAAGAATAAAGGAAAAGAGAGGAGAGTAAATGATGCCTGGCAGGTATAGAAAATATTAATCGCAATCGCACTCTATTTGCAACAAAGTTAATGCGCAGTTGTGTTCATTTTAACAAACTGAATGCAATTGCAGTAGGTGCAGTGCAATTGCATCAAGAGCATCGCTCATTTGTGACTACAATGACACTGGAATTGTGGGGAAAAACATGACTTTAATAAACTTATCAAGGATGTAAGGATTTGTGCTAAGCATTCCTCACTTATTTACCTGAATAGTCCCTTTTACTAAATTTATATTTTCAACACTGATTTAGAAAAGCACTTTAATAACAGTATGTTGAACATCTGACTTTTAATAACAAAATATTGATCTGTAATATAGAGCACTTGTCACTGCTGATTGAATATGTTTGGCAGAGCCTGATTAAGGTTACCTACATGGGGGAAAACTTTTGGATTATTTTTTGTTGCAAAGGTATTTCTAGGTATTTTGAGTATAATTTTTTAGTATTGGCAATTAAGTTGTAATTCAGAGAGTGTGTTGTCTCTTTTTATTTATGTTAAAATACAGTTCACTTTCTGAGGTCTTTCTGCACAAATAATCGCACTGAGAGATTTCAGTTTGGTGATTTTTTTTTTTGTATTTGCCATAACCTGGTATAATACCTTTACAGCAAATTTGTGCATCTATGTATCTTAAAATTAAGAAATTATTTGTATCACTGAATGACCTTCATTGTAGAGCAATCAAAATAAATTGTCAGTCTACTATAAAGCCCTGTGAAACAAAACCCCTCTCTTCCCTCAGCTACAGCCTGTTAGGCTTTAAGATGAGAAGCAGCTTTTATACTACTTTCTAACTGCTTTGATTGTGTTTGAACTGCTAAATTGATTTGATTGTGCTCTTAAAAACCATATTTAGACTTGAACTTTTAGATTTAGTGCAGCAAATAACACATGCATGTTTCTTTATTATAACAATTGGCAACAAGAATATTCATCATAAGCCCTATTCATCAAAAGCCCAGTTAATTATTGAAATGTTTTTATAACATGTAATTTTTCTTGTTTTTACAAATCGCCATGTGAAATAAAGTATGTATGTATATAATTATAAAGCACTACTTATGTACGCAGCACTGTACAGTAGAATAGATTAATACAACAGGGGGTTATTAAAATAATAAATACAAAGTATAACAATAAATACAAATAAATACTAGGTACAGTTGCAATAAGTTAACAATCAGAAAGACAAGAGGATGGAGGTCCCTGCCCCATAGAGCTTACAATCTAAATGTATTTTGGTTTTTATCACAGTAAGTTTAGGGATTTTACTTGTTCCTTCATTTTACCAGGTACCTTTGTATCTGCTGCTATTGTTTGATCTGCTACTGAGCACAATTACAACAGACTGCTGATTAACATCGCAAAAATCTGTACCTTCTGTTTGGTTACCATTACTTTAGCAGTACCATGTTTGTTGGTATATGTGTAGCATTATATGAACGTGTAAGGGCATATGAAATATATATCTTTTCAAATTTTAGGGTATGTAAACAAAAAGCTAAATTTTTTTAATGCAAAAGTAATTCTAAGCAATGTTTTAATATACATCAAAAACATTTTGATGGTTTTAACACTTTGTAAATGTAGAATTGAAAGCAACATTTATCTGTCAAATCTTGAAACAATGTAGCAGAAATCAGCTCTCCTCCAACCAAGGCTCTCACAAAGTCTTTTAGATCCACAAATCAAAAGGTTACCTTGAGACTAGCAGATAACTGATTTCACTAGCTGTTAACATTTACAAATAACATTAAAACCGCTAAAATTTGTGTATATAGGGGCGTTTTAATTAGGGCTTTTTTTAATAATTGGATTTAGATTCCTTTTTAAGGGGATATGAAATCCAGTTCATGTAAATTAAAGTTGGGATGTTTTCACAAACTGGTATTAACATTGCTCTATTTCCAAATTGTTTGCAAGGATCATATTCTGATAGAACTGAACAAATCAGAATTAAAAACAATGGATGATTCAAAGGAGACAAGTGAAGATGCTGCTGAAGATCGAATTTTAGTTGTGAATCCAAATTATATGCTGGAAGATTAAACAGCAGTTTATGTAGGCAAACATATTTGGTACAAACTTTTCTTGCGAATAAAAGGGCGTAATTATGTCATGGTTTCTATGTCCAAAAGAAATGTAAAGTTAAATATATTAAAAATGATTTTGCTATAAAATTCCCTTTTGTCAGTTGTGAATATTTCTTTTTATTTATAGTGGGGCAACTTTGTGCAGAAAATACCATTATATTACAGAAGAACAAAATGGGAGCCGTAACACTGCGCTGCACTACAGTAAAGCCACATGTAGCATTTTTTCAGCAAGCCAAAAATGCTTGGTGAGAATATGCCTGGGTTGAGCAAGGTGGCTGACCAGGTTGCCTAGGGCATCAGGCATTGCACATTTTGCCTCACAGACATTTGCAGAGAGACTGCAGAGGTTACTACTTTTTACCTTACATTATTCAATGGAGTTAAATCTATAGTTAGTTAGATAACATTTAGGGGCAGATTTACTAAGACACGAATGCTCGTAGCGTTCATTCAAATGGTCTGAGCGTATTTTCGCCAAATTTTTTATCGCTTGCGCGACTTTTTCGGCGCCCACGCAAGTTTTCCATACGCTTGTGCGACTTTTTTGTACGTTTGCGCGAAAACATTGGAAAGGTTTTCCCACTGTTTACGATCGTACGGTACGAAAATTTTGTGACTTTCGGATCGCCAGTACGATATTATCGTGACTAATACGATTTTTTTGTAAACATTTTCGTGATATTTGTGATGAAATTTTCATATCCAATCCAAATTTATCCCATTCGGGATTCGAATTCGTGATTTCATGAATCTGCCCCTAAGGGGCTGATTTACTAATCCACAAATCCGAATCCCGAATGGGAAAAAATCGGATTGGAAACAAACATTTTGCGACTTTCATATTTTTTGCGACTTTTTCGTAGCCGTTACGACTTGTTGTGACCGTTTCATAGCCATTCGTGAATTGTCGCGACTTTTGCATAGCCATTATGACTTTCGTGAATTGTCGTGACTTTTGCATAGCCATTACGACTTTCGCGAATTGTCGCGACCTTTTCGTATTGAGCGCTCAAAAAATTTGCGACAATTCGCAAAATACCGATCATTACGAAAATAACGCATTCGGACGCTTTTCGGACGTTCGTGGATTAGTAAATGTGCCCCTAAGTGTTCTACTTAACAGGGATACTATATGCCCTCCTCACTCCTCCTCTGTGACACTAATCAAATCCCACAGGACTTAGCACTAGTTTCCCCATAATGTTTAAACTCATCCCTTCTTGTTTAAACGCTGCTGCGCCATTGGACCCCCTTCCAGAAAGGTGTAATCTGTTCAGTATCTATATACAAATAATGGTTCTTCAAAGTTACAGGAGCTCCCCATCTTGAATTTTGATAGGACTGTCAGTGACAGTCTCTTGCTAAGTATGCTCGGGGCAGATGTTGAGAAGCTAAGCTTAGGGGTTATTGCAAACTATGAAGCAGAAAATGAGGTTTGCATGTCGTATAAGCTGAGGCTACAGGGCTGATTAAAGGAAAACTACACCCCCAGAATGGATTATTAACAAACAGATCATTTATATTGAGTTCAGTGGCCTATTAAAGAATGTCGTCACCATTTAGTGATGGGCTTTGTGCCCCCTCAGAGATCACATGACCAGAAATAATGCAGCTCTAACTGTAACAGAAAGAAGAGTGAGAGTAAGACAGAACTCTGTCCATTATTTGGCTGATGTGGCCTAGCATGTATGTGTGCCTTGGCTTGTTTGGCTCTTAAAATGGCTATTTTCTATTTAGGAGTACCCAATAGCCCATACTACTAAAAGAGTATATTTTTATGAAAATGGTTTATTTAGATGAAGCAGGGTTTTACATATGAGCTGATTTTAGGCAATATATTTTTATAGAGACCTACATTGTTTGGGGGTATAGTTTCCCTTTAATACATTCTGATTCTAATAGCACTAGCTTCAGAGCTGTGTATAGCAGCCAATTCACTGCACATGCTTTTTGCTGCTGTCAGGTACTGAGCTTAGGGGCCGACTCACAATATAATATATATATATATATATATAAAGGTGCAGTACAGGAAGCACTCCTTCAATCTGTAGCGATACCCGGGTGCCAGAGCAAGGAATACAATAAACATAACAGAGTGACAGCACTCACGGGTTTTCACAAAAATAATCAAAAAGATAGCAAAATTGCTAGATGCAAATAGTGAGGTTTTTATTGGACCTACGTTTCAGTTCCCTACTGGAACCTTCGTCAGGGATGAACATACAGCGTTAGTGTCAGAGATTTTAAGTACATCTTTTGGCGCCAAAAAGCGCCGTTGCTAAGCAACCAAAAGTATACAAACACGAAATAAAGAGTGCAATGTGAAAAGTAAAGGAGAATAAAGTGTTTATCAAACATGCGTGTGGTGTCATTATTGGGGGTCCCTTGTTGCATACTTCAGCCCAGTATTGAAATCGCCAATGTACAGCAGACCAGTAATTCTCATGCAGGCAGAGAATGTTCTCTGCCAGTGCGGAACTGTAACTCACCGTATGCAGGACAGATAGGTGCGCGTAAACCAACGGTGCTCATCTGTATGCTTATAGCCAGGGCACTTATCCACAGCGACATCGCAGTGTAGCGGGGGGGCCATAAACATAAGAGGGAAACCCCCAAGGGGGAGGAGAATATAATCTTTAACCTCAGCCAGCATATACTTACACAAGGGGAGGTCTCATTACTCTCTAAGGGATTATCCTTTGTACCCACCACTATCCCTAACACCTTCAATACCCTAGTTGATATCTATAAGTTTCAAAGAAAACTTAAACTCAAGGAACATTTTCGTAACACTTCTGAAATACAGCGTCCCCAGTTTAGGGCTAAAAGCAATTTTGAACCCCCCAACACTCCAGCAGCCATACGCACTTTTGGGAAAGTACTCAGTCTTGAGGCAAAAGATACAGCCAAATCACTTAAGTCCTACCCCAACTTATCATTAGCGGAACGTAAGGCCATCAAATCCCTAAAGGAAGATGATAATTTGGTCATCAGACCTGCTGACAAGGGGGGTTCAATAGTCCTACTGGACTATACTTACTACAGAAAAGAATTACTGGCACAACTTTCAGATAGTGTAACATATAAACCCCTATCTGGTGATCCCACCAATAAATTCAAGAAAGAATTGGATTCCCTCTTATCCTCAGCACTTTGTGCGGGCTGGGTAGATGAGGATTCACTACAATTTATGAGCACAGCATATCCACGTATTCCTATCATCTACACCCTACCAAAAATCCACAAATCATTATCAGCCCCTCCAGGTAGACCAATTATCTCGGCAGTTGGCTCACTCTACCAACCAGTTTCGACCTATATAGACTCCTTTCTACAACCCTTAGTCCAATCCATGCAATCGTACACTCGTGATTCTACACAGGTTATACAGAGACTTAGGGATCTGGGAGATATCCCTCCAGACAGCCTTTTGGTAACTATGGATGTTAAAAGTTTGTATACTATCATTCCCCATGACCAGGGCATTTTTGCAACTAGAAGGGCACTAACCATGAACCCACCAAGTAGCACACCAATAGAGTTTCTCCTACAACTCCTGGAACTAACTCTGACCAGGAATTATTTTCGTTTTGAAAAGTCCTACTATCTGCAAATCTCGGGCACCGCCATGGGCAGTGCGCTCGCACCCTCTTATGCCAACTTATACATGTGGGGCTTTGAGACAGAACACATTTTCCCTCTAATAGGCAAATCCATTGCCACTTATTTTCGCTATATCGACGACCTCTTCCTGGTCTGGACCAGTGGGGAAGAAAACATACTAAAATTCCATCAGGATCTGAACAGCCTGGACAACCCCATCAAACTAACTCTCCACTACCACACTGACAATGTGGACTTCTTAGACCTAAATATCTTTAAATCAGGAACGGGACTTGGTACCAGACTGTTTAGAAAACCTACTGACCGCAACTCAATACTTCACGCCTCAAGCCACCACCCTCCAGCCACCATCAGAGGTATCCCCTTTTCCCAATTCTTACGGGTCATTAGGAATAACAGTTCGCCCGATACAGCTCAAGTACAGCTAGGTGAAATGTATGACAGATTCCTGCAACGGGGCTACACCGATACCCAATTGAATGAACAACTACACAGAGCCCTTCAGTACACGCAAGACAAACTACTACATGACAAGCACTCTATAAAAACCCAACAGATTCCTCTAATTTTCACTACAACCTACAATTCTGCTTCATCAAATCTTTCCAAAAGCGTTCAAAGAAACTGGCCAATGATTAGCCAGGATGAGACTTTATCTTTACATTTAGCCAACAAACCCATGATGGGCTACAAAAGGAACAGCAGCCTGAGGGACTTGCTGGTAAAAACAGACTTCAAAGGGAGTCCTACCACCCATACTGACTGGCTTTCCACTAATAAAAAATTGGGCTGTTATAAATGCCCGGACTGTGTAACCTGCAGATGTTTGCTTACAGGACCTGACTTCCCCCACCCATACACTGGAAAGAGATTCAAAATTAACCACAGACTAACGTGCACCTCAGTTTATGTGATATACATTATTACCTGCCCATGCGGACTATATTATGTAGGTAAAACCATCACCACACTACGTGAACGGATCGGTAATCACCGCTCGGCTGTCAGCAAAGCATTGAAGGAAGGGAAAGCGGACCAACCAGTGGCCAGGCATTTTCTCCGTATGAAGCATTCTCTTCCCACCTTCAAGTGCATGGCAATTGACTACCAACCCCCCCTATCACGAGGAGGGAATAGGGACCAAGCACTTCTCCAAAAGGAATCAAGGTGGATCTATAAATTGGACTGTGTGAGTCCCAGAGAACTGAATGAGACTTTGCCATTGGGCTGCTTTATATAATGTACTTCATTCTACCCCCACACAGCTTTCTGTATCAAGAACAACGTGTTGCTATGTATTTGTTACAACGAACTGCTACAACGGTTGCACTGCTGTATGCAACCTTTGATGTTTCAATTTTCAGTTTTATTGTTTCTCTTTTCTTCTCTTTCAAACAATGTGTACTCCCCGGTGTCATTGGCCCCTATGTTGTAAATGCCCTTCCGTATAATGAAGCCTTGGGTAGCAGGAGTACCCCTAGGATCCAGTGGGGTGAGACTTATGCGTATAAGGACCCCCGACCAGCAGTTTCCAGCTAAAAAGAAGGCGCCCCGCGTGGGGCTAATTCTCACCAGGACAGGCGCTACCAATACGGGACAACTAACTACCCCTGCTGGTATGGCGCTCTCGTGTTCTGTGTTGCCCACTAAACTTTTGTTTCGGACCATATCGGTGGAGTGCACCCCCCTGGTTATAACCAGCCGAGTTGCAGCTCTACATGTCCTTGCTTGATGCGCATTACGGGCATAACATTTCCTGACACGCCAATGAGTCAGCCAGCCTTACGGGGGATCGCGACCTAGCTACACTGCGATGTCGCTGTGGATAAGTGCCCTGGCTATAAGCATACAGATGAGCACCGTTGGTTTACGCGCACCTATCTGTCCTGCATACGGTGAGTTACAGTTCCGCACTGGCAGAGAACATTCTCTGCCTGCATGAGAATTACTGGTCTGCTGTACATTGGCGATTTCAATACTGGGCTGAAGTATGCAACAAGGGACCCCCAATAATGACACCACACGCATGTTTGATAAAAACTTTATTCTCCTTTACTTTTCACATTGCACTCTTTATTTCGTGTTTGTATACTTTTGGTTGCTTAGCAACGGCGCTTTTTGGCGCCAAAAGATGTACTTAAAATCTCTGACACTAACGCTGTATGTTCATCCCTGACGAAGGTTCCAGTAGGGAACTGAAACGTAGGTCCAATAAAAACCTCACTATTTGCTCTAGCAATTTTGTTATCTTTTTGATTATTTTTGTGAAAACCCGTGAGTGCTGTCACTCTGTTATGTTTATATATATATATATATATTATATTGTGTGTCGGCCCCTAAGCTCAGTACCTGACAGCAGCAAAGAGCATGTGCAGTGAATTGGTTGTTCATTATCCATATTACATTTTTATATTTTTTAATTTTCTTTCATTTCTTTCTCAATTACTAACTAGCATAGATAGCAAAGGTCGAAAGGGAAAGCAATGTATACTGAAACTGAAACCCCTGCATTTTAAATAGTTATTGGTTACTTTTCTAAACATTTTATACACCAGCACAACTTTGAAATTCTAAAACTTACAACAAATAATTTTGCTCAACTTGGAATAAATCAAAACCTGTTATAGCTTACCATTTATTAAATTTGAGAACTAAATAGTGCTTTTTGAGTTTTCAAACTGCTGTTTTACAAAAAAAATTGCAATATTCTTTAAACAAGCAGATTCAGATTTAGATATCTGAATATTTATGATGTTATTTTCAATCCCTTCTGTGTTGAGTATTATGTAATTAAGGATGATTCGTTATCCACCTACTCATAATGGGCATATGGTATGATTTGTGAACAAAATAAGACAGTTTTTTTTCATGTGAAAGCAACTGCTAGCTACATAAAAGTAAAAATAAATGAGCATGTTTGAGTGTTATTTTCCATTTCTACATAAAAGAGGAATATTGTGTGGTATTTAAACTGTGTGTTCTGTAGAGATTTATGACATGTACTTTAATTATATTTGCAAGCCACATTTAGCATAGAGCCTTAAAAAGGCAATTAAGTTTCACAAAAGAGTGAGCTTTAATTAATTCATCTTTAGGTATATTCTCAAATTGACATCAAACCTACAGACTATAGGGCACTGTAAGAGCTAAAAGTCATTCCCAGGCTGGCTAGTCCTACACTCACTTTTATCTGAATTTTCAAGAATTTCACTGTTTTATTGTACATTTTATACATGTACTGAGTTTTACCTGCAACTTACTTGCTTTCAAGGTTTAAACCCCCAAATGGTTTGCCCTTTCAATTAGCCTCCACTGGGATCACCTGACTGTAGCTGATACAAGTCCCAATGCGTTAAGTATCTAATAGAAGCAAAACTAACACTGCAAGCAGGAAAATATGCAACTCACAAAAACCAAAGTGCAAGGAGTAGGTTAAAAAAGTGTGTGCAAGAGGTCATTTGTGGTGTAATTTTGGGCTGGCTTATTATCCCTTTCAAAAACCTGGGTAATAGTCTGATCTCCACTAACATGAGTGCCATGAAAGCCTTGAGAGCCCAGAAACCGCACATTTCAGTAAACCCCAGAGTATGGCATATTCCTGTGCTTGTCATGTCATACTCATCCTTCACAAGGATTTAATATTGAAGTAAATGGCTATTTTATATGTCTTTCCAAAAATGTGATATATCTTCTTAAATGCCCATGTGGACTGGCCTGTGTGGGGCAAACCTATAGGCAAATACGTGCGTGTCTGAATAAACATAGAAGTAATATAAAGAATGCATCTAAAAGAATCACGAGCATCAGCAGACATTTTTCTAAGTTCAGACATAATGTAAGCCAATTGCGTTGGCAAATCCTGGAACAAGTGACAGTCCCAGTGGGTCACAATACACGTAAGTTATTGCAAAGAGAATTGTTTTGAATTATAAAGTTAAATACTGCTGATTAGGGACTAAATGAGGATGTGCATTTTAAATGTTTTCTATGGTTTTTGTACTATATCACTAATAATTGGTTGTGTTTTACAAAGAAAGTTAAAAAATGTTGGGCTGTTAGAGAGAGTGTAAAAGCTGTCTGGTAACAAAGCTGTCTAGTAACAACTTTTTATGTTTTTTTGCAAGTTGTGCTCCTTACTGTTTTCTGTAGGTTTCTTCACTTTGATTTATGGACATACTATGGACTGTGTCTGAAGAAATTGTATATAAATTGACACTAGGGGGCATTGTTTATGTATAAAACCTAGTGATCTCTTGTATCCGTTGCACCTTAGGAAGGAAATTGGTTACTCACCTCCCCAAAACATTGTGATACTGGTGGGAAGGTACCAAATATATCCACTTGTACTCCACACTTCTTTTTGTTTTGGAGTGAGAAGAAGGCAACTTGTGAATTAATTATGAAGGAGAGTTAGGATGATGGCAAAATGTTCTTCAATTAAAGTAAAGGCAGAAATGCTGGAAGTGGTATGGGATGGAGTAGTATGCAACTTCTTCATTTCTCTTAAAAAAACATTCTCTTCCTGCTTCTCACTATGTCAGAATGTTTGATCAAAGCAGAGTGTTTGATCAGAGCAAAAAAATGTTGGTTTCGGTCACATGCTCTGTTCTGTCCATCTAGTGTTCGATACTAAGCAGAAGTAAAGAGATTTGGCACTGAGCTGCCGGGAGAGGGAGAAGGGGAGTTGTAGTTAAAGGTGCTGGGGCCATGGTATGTCATGAAAATCTGAGGGCTAGGGTTATGTTTTGTCATAAAATGCTATTAATATATATATAAAATGCTTCTATGTTATGAAATTCTTAGGCATCACAGTATTATGATGCGTCTGTCTTTAAATTCTGGTGCAGGGGGACACAATGTGTCTGACCAGTAATTTTGTTGTCACGCTGTTGGAGGGCACAATGTCTTAAATGTTAGTGTTGGGGACCCAAAACTACTGGGGTCATGACTGCTTTACACCTGCTGGCACTGCCATTTGTACCATACGCCAAATTTTTTTGTGTGTGTGAATGAGAACTAAGGGACACATTTTATTATCTTCATGCTTTTGTCTGGAGTCTAGGTAAATGATCCCTAAAAATTCTAGAAATAGTAGTAATTTTAAAAATAGTTGTTTATTTTAAGATATTGTTAAACATTATGAACAAAAAAAAATCTAATTTTTTAGATTTTGTTTACCTTTTTGGAGGGATTAAAACTTTTTTTACTTTTTAAAAATAATGTTAATTTTACTTATAGAGAAAAAGCCCTTATTATTACCTGCTGTCTGTTTAAGTATGCATTTTAAGCTTACAAACTAATTATAACGACATTGCAGCATAGTCTGCTCCATCATTTCAATCCCACAAGACTGGTCTTGGTGAGAAATACTGTAATTTGTTAAATTACTAATGTGGATTTTAAATATTTAAATTTTCAGTGAAAAGCTTTTAAGAAGCTGAATATTTTAATCCTCCGGTACCATTTTTGATCCAGCATGTTAGGATAAGGCAAGTTGGAGTTTCATGGAGCGTTCTTAATTCATCTTTGTGTACATGCTTCACTGGTTTTATGGTTTTCATAAAATAGTTATAAAAGTCTATGTAATTGTTTTAGATTTTTTTAATACACTGGATGCAAGGCATTTAGTTAAGGTTGCAAGTTTTTGCATTCACCGTCAAAGATGGTACTCGTTTAATAAATGTGGCCTGATATTTTGCCCTTTGCTTTACAAAATTCTGTTCAAAATGACATTCTTCAACTGGTCCTAGATATGAAGCTTTATTATTTCCAACTTATTGAGACATGGCACAGAACCTCAAGCATGGGATACCTACTCTAACTGGTAATGGCACAAATCACTCACATCAAATGATGCCTTCACCTCTTACTGCATTTTTAAGTCCTTAGTCTTTGATACAGTCAGGTGGATGTATATCATTGTTGCTAAAGTAAAAAGGGCCAGCTGGCACTACGGTAACAAAAGAAAATGAACCCTTCTATAGACCGTAAAAGGGCAACTTTAACTGGAAAACTGCAAATGGCAAATGTGCAAAGGATACTAACTTTGAGGGATTTTCTCTTTGGGAACCACATACACTTCCCACAGATTAATAACATGATTTAATTTAATTATTTTATTGCCTTTTGTAGAGGAAAATTAATTTCTTAATTAAAATACAGCTTCATACAAAGGAGGGGGGATTTATCAACATTAGAGTTTGATTTTTTTTTTATAATTTGATTTTTAGCTAAAAAAACTTGATGTCGAATTATGGTTCAAAAACTCGAATGTCTGGTATTTATTAAGTGCAAAAAAACCTGAAAACGTGAATGTAAAAAATTGCCATCTAAAAGCTTGGGAGTTACTTTAGAAGCCAAAATTTGAGGTATTCAAGTTTTTTTTTACAAATGAGATTTAGACAATAAGTGAGCATTCAATGTGCCGAGTTTATTTAATTTAGAAAAACAAGCTCAAATTCACAAACTCAAAAAATTATAAATAAGCCCATTAATGTGGCTGTCTTAATAGTTTGTATAATTCTCTTTATTTACAGGTTATTATTTAATTAGCCACTGGACCAGGTGCTAACTAACTACTAAAAACTGTATCTGTAATCACAATTTATTTAACAGTGTTCAAATAAATCTGCTTATAACTTTATAATTCTTTCTAAATTTTATTAATAGAAGCCTATAAAGGACAATCAAATACAAAATGAACTTGGTTGCCTAGACTGAAGTCTCTTGAGGACATCTCTCAAGCGATGGTGATGTTCATCCAATGAAGAAGAGAAGGCAAAAATATGTGACATGTAGGTCAAGTAAATCACAAAAAATGTCATTCATAAAATACTGAAAAATCAGGGGCCCAAAGGGCATAACTATAATCTTAAAATGTGACAATGTACTGAAAGCTATTTTCACTAACTTTTTTTCTAATAGAAATCAAGTTATATGCAACTTGTGTGTGCAGTCTTTTGAAAAAATCTTAATTGCTACGTCATTTAGGCACTTGTAATTCATGCAAGGCTTAGGAGAATGGCATTCTTTAGTGGGAGAAGTGGAAGGTATATTGAAGTAAGGTATTAGTGAAGCAAGTCAGATAAAACTCCAAGATTATGCAGAACTACAGGTATAGGATCTATTATCCAAACTGCTTGAGACCTTGGGTTTTCTGGATAAGGGGTCTTTCTGTACTTTGGAACTCCACACCTTAAGTCTACTAACAAATAATTTCAATATTAATTACAGCCAACCTAAATGCCTCCAAAAATGCTAAATTATATTTTAGTTGGGATTAAGTACAAAGTACTGGTTTTATAATTACAAAGAAAAAGGAAATAACTCTAAAAATGTACGGTAACTTTGGGAGATGGCCTTTCCATAATGTAATGCTTTCTGAATAAAAGTAACAATGTGATCATAAAGGATACATAAAAAACAAACAAGCTTTATTAGTTCTTTCCTTCAGTTGATACAATAGAGGACTCGTTTTAAGGGGCCATATAATAAACTCTCTAATGCTTTATTTACCAGTGGTTCATTCCAGTAGACATGAGGGTATTTATTACAATCAGAAGGAAAGTGATTCCATCTTAATATTCAAGGGGGTTGTTTTTTTACAGTAAGAGATGTGAAGTTGTGGATTTCTTTCCATGAAGTGATTTTACTGGCAGATACATTACATAGCTTCAGGAAGGGGTTGGATGGCAAGTTTTATTTAGAGATAAAACTCTGAATTCTCAGAATTTACCTACGTTACTATGTTACAATAAATAGTACAATGGTTGTAACAATGTCAGTGGGGAGAGCAGTATATCTGGTGTATGATTAAAGGCAGTGCTACATTTGAGGCAAGGCCAAAAAAGCCTGCCCTACAGCGGCATGTTGCATCTGGAGCACCCAGTGCTCCGTACCCAACAAAAGAAATTTGCACATGCTCCTGCAAGAAGGGGTAGTAGCGGAGCGATGTGCCAAGACAGGGGCCTAGGGTCACCCCTGATATGCAAATCCAGGCATGTGAATTAGGGAGGGGTTCAAAGGGATGCTATCCCTCCACTCCTTTATTTCTGTGAAATAGCATCCCCTCAGGGGGAAAATAACTTGGAATCCTGGAACTTTTTGTATTGTAATACTTTGGTTCTCTGCACTTCCGCATCCTTTTAAATACATAACCTGCATGGCCTGCATTTTCTAAATTCCTATCGCTTAATGGCTCCTAAGTACCGGTATAGCAATACAGGGACTGAATAGGCTAAAGTGTGAACTCTGAACCTCCCTCCAGCCTATGTAATTTAATAAATGTAATTTAATAAATAAATAGTTATAAAATGGCAATTCTGCAGGTTATGCCTGAATTAGATATAACCCCCCCATATGTAATATAAGGCACTAAGGTTGCCCAGGAGCAGTAATTCATAGCAACCAATACGATATATGCTTTTAAACAGGTGACCAGTAAACGCTGCCTGCTGATTGGTTGTTATGTGTCACTTTGTTACTTAGTGCCTTTTATTACATAACACCCTAAATTAGGTGAAAGGGGGGGGGGGGGGATATAAAACTTAAAGGAGAGATTAAAAAGTGCAAGGAAAAAAGCATATATGAGATAAAAGGGGAGAACCTATTGCTGGACAAGAGAGCTAGACAAGAGATGGAGGAATGTTAGGCAGATGAGATAGGTGGAGGCATCAGAGCGGGACATAGAGAGCAGCTAAACAGTAGGAAAAACAAAATTAAAGAAGAGAAGTGTAAAGAACACAAGAGAAAGGTGGCTTGAATAGCTGACTGTGAAATGGTGAGAGAATGATGTACGTTATGTAGGGTAATATAAACTATGCTGGGGAGATGCCGTGTTAAAACACACAATATGTAGTCAGGGGCTTTGTTTGCAAAAGCTTGCTTACCACCAGAAAATTCACATGAGCTATTTATAATTTAGGGTCTCTTCATCCACAAACGGTTCAGTAGATGGAAATGGCAAAATTACTTTGATTTAAAGAAGGCAAAACCAGTGTTGGTGGGTGCGGCTTATTATGACAATGGGTGGAACTTATAATTGTGGGGCTACATTTTGGTACACCATGCTATGCATAGCGCACATAGCATCCCTCCACTTTTTTAACCCAATTCAAGCACTGGTAGGGATAGCTGATAAAAGTGGTTCTTTCAGAATTTGTGGCCTACATGGCTAAATTAATAAAACAGAATTGTTGTTCCCTCCTTAATTACAGATTTTATAAAATATTTACATTTTGGTACTTTAGTACTTTATCTACTGAGTATTTTGACCAATAGATTTCTAATGTTTTAGTCTGATACTGAAAAACACATCACATTTGGGTTAATTAGGAAAGCAATACCTTTTCAACTGAATAATCTGACTGCTTTTTCATAGATGATATCATGAGATAATTGAAGGATTTATATTGCCAAAAAAGTACACCGGTTCCATTACAGTTCTTCAACATTTAAAAAAGAGTTCATTGATAAGTGGAACAAGTTTATTGGTGTATTACCTGACACAAAAAGACTGGAGGTTCACCATTTGTGTTTAACTAGAATAATTTTGCTTCCTGAACTCTAGTTTAATAATGGCAGTGTTACTATAAAGGCATAGTTACTATAAGGGGATTACACTCATGAAATACCATTTTAGGTTATAGTGTTATTGTTTGATTTTTTTTTCTATTGTGTAGTTATTTAGTTTCTTTGATATTTATAGGCTTATTTATCAATTTTCGAGTTTGTGAATTCTTTGTTTTCCAAAATAAATAATAAACTTGCATATCAAATGCTTGCTTGTTTATTTACAAGGAAGACTCATTTGAATAAAAAACTCAAATACCTTGAAATTTGTCAAGGTATTACAAATATGGCTTGACTTTGCCTATGACAACTGCCATTGACTTCTCTAAAAACTTGCAAGCTTTTAGAATTTTTACATTACAGTTTCCAGGTTTTTTGCACTTTATAAATACCAGACTTTCGAGTACTTGAATTATAATTTTGCACAAAAAAAACTTAAATCATGAAAAAAAATTCAAACTCGAATGTTGATAAATTTCCCTCTTAATTTTTAACCTTGGCTCAGTGCAATAGTCTCATATGATTTTTTATTTGTTTTTAAAATTGCACATTTACAAGTAGGGGATCCATTATCCGGAATGATTGGGGCCTGAAGTATATATGAGTGTTTATTCATAATTAGGAAAGCTATACTTTGGGCAATTTATCAAAGTGTGAAATTAGAGCTCACCCCAGAATAATTCACCCATTCTCTAATAATTCTATTGTGTAAAAGTCAGAGTTTATATTTGATAAATAAACTTCCAAAAATCCCATAAGAATGAATAGAGTGGGTGAATTTCTCTAGGGTGAGCTATAATTTAGACTTTTTACTTCTACTTGATAATATTCAAATCTAAAAAAAACAATAATGAGACTTATAACTAAATTGTTATGGTCATGATGCCATTACAATTGTTTTTATGACAACTTTAACAATGGTTAATGCGATTATACAAAAACTGATTACAGTTTCCAGCTTCACTGCTGTTTGGTCACCTACATAGATTTATATGAATTAGTTATGGTCAGTATGATGTACTGTATGTTAGTTGCAACAGATCTCTGCTATCGCAGGCAACTAACTGCTCCAAACGCAACAATAGTAGTTGCTTGTGAAAAGGTCTTTGCATCGCTTTCGGTTTTCTAAAGTGACTTCTGAAAACCAAAGTGATGCGAAAGGCCTTTCCATTAGCAATTCCTATTTGTGCTGGTGGAAAGGCACTTTGGAGCGGTTAGTCGCCCATGTCAGCAGAGATGTATTTCAATTTTAGGCCTAATTCTAGACCAAAAGAAAAGATGAATGGACACCACTTATACAGATGTATGTCTGTTCGCTATCAAATGTTACTATTCCTCCCAGACCCATAGTAATGGAATGCTTCAGATGAGCAGTAACAAGTAAAAGGCAAATTAGTCAAAATAGAATGGAAGGTTAGATGGGAGGTTGGTATGGGTTTCCAGTACTGCTCAAAAATATGAATGCATGAGGAGTAAATATATACTCCATTCAACTCTAGCTGAAGAAATTTGTACAGGTATGGCACCTGTTATCCAAAATGCTTGGCCTTGTGGTTTTCCGGATAAGGGGTATTTCCGTAATTTGGATCTCCATGCCTTAAGTCTTATAATAACATTAAACCCAATAGGATTGTTTTGCCTCCAATAAGAATTATATTTATCTTAGTTGAGGTCATGTAAAAGGTACAGTTTTATTACTACAGAGAAAAAGGAATTAATTTTTAAAAATTAAATTAAAATGGAGGCTATTAGAGATGGCCTTCTTGTAATTCAAAGCTTTCTGGATAATGGCATTCCAGATAATGGATACTATACTTGTACAAAAGGGCATCGGTAAAGGCCAGTGCTGACAGGGGTTCTCTGAAAGACAAGTCCACATAGAAGAGCAAAAGAAATTGTATATTTCATAATATCTAGATTACAATGATCCCATCTGTTTTGGAACATGATTACAGACTGAAATAGGAGGACAAATTCAAATTCATATATTCCATCCAGGTCCATAATAATGGAATGCTTAAGAGAAGCAGTAGCAGACAAGAGAAAGCCAGACATGGGGAATACTTGTAAATTCCCCTCCACACACTGAAGATGGAGAATATATGGAAATATTGATTTGTTTTCTGTCCTGCCACCTCAAAGTGTCATGTGGTGTACAGAAATGAATAAATCCTTAAAATACTGAGGAAGGTTAGGGGGGTTGTTTCCGTGGCATAGCGGCTTGGCAATTTTATGATCAGAAATGTGTAACTAATAACCTCTGTATAAAACTATGCAATGATATTAAAGTATTGTTCATTTATATATAAAATGGCTCTTATAGTATCCCATCTAAATTAATTATATCACATAAAGAAATAATGGTCATCAACAGCCTTTACTAAGGTCTATGACACTAAAATGTAATATAATTAAATAGCCTCTTTACCACTTGTATTTGGTTATTGGTTGCTATATATATGTAGTCTGTTAAATATATACACCCATTTATTGCACAGCACTGCTGAATGTGTTAGCACTTTATAAAATAAACATATTATCAAATATAATAACACTGCATGTGCTATATTTCTTCCAGAGATAGGAAATTATTATTGTGGCCATTATTAAAATACATGTTGTGAGTTTTTTGGAGCTTGCATTGTACCTTGAGGCATATATGATATCCACCTTCTAATCACATTATTCTCACCTTTCTGATAGCTGATGGAGGAGGGGCATCTATCTATCTGAATAGCTTGGTAGTTTCCTATATTTCATTTCTTCTACCATAGATACTATTAATTAAACTGTGTGTTTAGTTTTTTTCCAGAGCCTTTCAAAATTTGTAAAAATTCTCTGTAGTAACATTTGCTTTTTCATAGCATTAAACCCATATTTGAATTGACTGTGCCTGAGGTTATTAAAAAAATTGTTAAATATCTAGATACAAAGTCACAGATAGGTGTGGATAGTGAAGAATCTTAGAGTGTATTTATCAGTGGGTGAAAGTTAGAGTTAAAAAACAATTACACTTCTAAAAATCCCAGAAAATCTTTGGTCCTAATTAGTGTCATGAAAAATAAAAGTTGAAAAAAATAAAAGTGAAAAAAAACTTTTACATTCAGGTTTTTCAAAACTCTTGTGTTTTAATAAATATTATTCAAGCTTTGAAAAAAAAATTGAATGACAGTATAAATTTGTATTCGAACATTGATAGATCAGTCCCTTGACAGGTGCAGCGTCGAGTCTGCAACCCTTACCCCTCCCCCCGTCTTAACCCCCTAACCTTTTCCCCGAACAACACACTCGGACACCGTAGCTGGGAAGAGAAGGCCGCAGTTATTTATTTATTAACAATAACTTAACATTAGTTAACATTTGTAACATTATTAACTTGACAAAACCGTTTGTATAACAAACATTTTAAGTAACCAACAATTTACATAAACAACAATCCCTTACTCGCCTCCAAGGGGCTGGCCCTGCGCCCGAATTTAACGCCTGGTTCCTGCCTCCTTTTCGCCCGACCTAAACCGAGGCTAACTGCCGCTCAGGACCCCAGGCCAACCGGGCTACACTCTCCTTGCTTGACAAGTACCCCCCTTTAAACTTCCCCCTGGGGGCACGGAGTAAGGTACCCTCCGCTAACTGCGACGACAACAACCCCCTATTAAAGGGAGGGAGGGTGGGACGTTGCGAGCTGTTGATCCTCCTGCTGCCTGGAACCGAATGGCAGGTAAGCTGTCCTCGCTCGCTCCTCCCCTTGCTAAGCCCGGGAAACATCCAGTAGTCTCATTGGCCAGATCAAACAAAAACCCAAACAGGAGGGGGGGAGGGGGGAAGGGCTGCCCTCCTAGCCCCGTCATGCCCTGCTTCCCTATACTGCGTTCCGGTTCATTGGGCCCCATTAGAGTTAGTCCCTATTTTTTTTATTTTAACACTGGAACTTTCTTTTGCTCTTCTGCATTTATGTATGCTTTTAAATACATAGCCTGCATGTCCAGCATTTTCTAACTTCCTAGCATTTAATGGCTTGTCTTTTTTTTTTCTTAAAGTGTAAGCACCAGTACAGCAACACATTGTTTGGATAGGCTGGATTGAACTCTAAACCTCCCTCCAAGCCCGTGAAATTCCCCATGTGGCTGTACCATGACTTACACTTTGATTAAAAAAGAACAATATCTAAAGCTGTAGAAAGTTCTAAAATGGCAGTGCTGCAGGTCATGCCTGAATTAGAGACTGAATTTAGTGAAAAAAAGGAGGAAATGTAAATACAAAACTGAAAGAAGAGGTTAAAAAGTGCAAAAGAGCACATAGGAGATACAAGGGGAGAAAGATTGATGTTCAGCAGTAATTACAGATATGACAAAGACTTTATTTGTTTCCAGTTTCCATTGTCTACAGTGCACCCACTATCCCTATACCTTCTGCCCCTCCCACCAGGAATGGCCAGGGGATTTTAGCTGGTGAACTTTAGAAGGAACGTTGCATTTAATTGCCAGACACATCATAAGGCAAGGGTGCCTTTTGTTTTATTCATTTTGTTTTAAAAGACATATTTTAGTATGTCATTATGATCAATCTATACACCCATTTATTGTACAGAGTTGCAACTGTTACGGGAGCAGCTACATGGATGTGCGAGAAACTCCTATAAAAGTGTACCACTCACATCCATATTAAATTGAGTGGGATATTTCCTGCAAATACCTAATTGCTAATATGATAATATGTGGCATGTACATTTTAATTGTAATGCTGATGCTGCACATTTGCTTCGGTCTCAACTTAGCTGAAAACATGGCAACAGAAATATAAAAATATATTGATAACAATGATTTCTTCATTGTTGTCTATGATGGCAAATAAGCATTCAACTCCAAATCATGTTAACACTACAGCAGGCGCGTGTCAGATTTAATCTGCCAAGCAACATATTAAATTGGCAAACTACGCACTCACAGTCCATGAAATGAAAGTTGAAGAATATTTTTTTTTGCAGAGAATCAGACTTTATATATTTTAAATCAAAGTTCAGTATTATTGTTAAATCAACCTATTTTTAAAAAGAAAAACTATTACAAAATGTTAGAATCCCCTTTACCCCTTCTAAAAAATGAAACCTTTCAAAATAGGAAATAGCTATGATTTAAGTTTGTAAATATTTTATTGGATTGAATTACCATTCTTTTGAAAGATACACTAATGGCTATAATTATTAGTGTTTATAGAATAAATCACCATCAATAAAAATCACCAACAATATGTAAATAAAGCACTTGTCTAAGGAAAACTAAATTAAAAAAACAAAATTACATTTGGGCTTTTAAGAAAAAGAGAAACTGAAATAACAGAAGTAAAAAAAAAAAAAAAAAAAAAGAATTAGGTTACCTCCCTAAGCCGGCTCTCTATCCCAAGTATTTATAGCAACAATGGGGTCAGAAGCTAAATAGCATTAACTGGATTTATGCAAATCATTTATGGGGGAAGGTTGTTGTGGTACAGAATCACACAGGATTATAGTGACATGAGAAAATAAATGCAGAGATTGGGAGCTATATAAAATGAGATTAAACAAAAGGCTACTTACTTAAACAAGTGTATGATATATATTTATTTCTATACCTCAATCTGTTGTCTATAAACAATGATTTCAACTGGAACATTATTTTTTATAGCATTACAATGCAGTACTGATAGCAACATTGAACCATTTTTTCTAATTCAAGTTAATATTAGCAATTTATAATTGGATTACTTTCACGCTGTTTCTACATATGTTCAGTAAAACATATGGACAATGCCTATTCAGCACAGAAGAGAGCCTTATTATGTGCAGAGTATATATAAATATCTGCTGGAATTGCTTACCTTGCAAAACAAAATATAAATAGGCAGCGATTAAAATACCCCCCCCCCCATGAGCTATAACTTTATTTAACTCAAATGCCATTGAGGAGAGACCAATACAAAATCTATAATTACCTAGACATTTAAAAAGAGCACAGTGTACGTTTCTTATGACCAATCACATTTGAACTTTTAAGCAATGCGGTAATTATTCCACCGAAATTCCTGTTATTGTAACAGATTTTATGTTTGTTGTTTATATGGTGAAATAAGGTGTCTAAACGAGAAGCGAAAGCTAAATTATTGGGGGGGGAGTCAAATGTTAGGCACCCCCCAGTGATTGTAATCGCTCCTGTTAGGAGCCTCGTATATGCAAGCATTTCTCTTCCTTATGTCTTCTATCTTCAGAATCCCGGGGCCAACTAATAAACAGTTGAGAGGAAAAGCTGGCTTTTTTTGTTAGTCTGCTTCTTACTCTACTGCGCATGCGTGAATATCGGAGCAGGAACACTCGCCCGCATACACTCTGGCCAATGCAGTTTTCACCGGACGGGGGTTTCAGGTAAGTAATTAAAGTCACTTGGGGGTGCCTAACATTTTGGCTCTCCCCCCCCCCCCCCCCCAGTGATGTAGCCTTTCATTATCCTTTAAGGCAGGTATCCCCAACCTTTTATACCCGTGAGCCACAGTCAAATGGAAAAAAGTGTTGTGGAGCAACATATGCATAAAAAAAGTTCCTGGGACGGCAAATAAGAGCTATCATTGGCTATTTGGTAGCTCCTATGTGGACTGGCAGCCTATAGAAGGCTCTGTTTGACTTTACAATTGGTTTTATGCCATCAACACTTGCCTCCAAGCCAAAAATGTAAAAATGAGCACCTAATTTGAAGCCACGGGGAGCAACATCCAAGATGGTGGAGAGAAACATGTTGCTCATGAAGCACTGGTTGGGGATCACTGCTTTAAGGTAAGCAAGGTTGTTTTCAAACAGCAACAAACCACATAAACCCTCATAAATATTGAGAGGTTTACAAAAAACAGTAATAGGCATGCATGGGGCCCCCCGTGTAAGGAGAAGTACCCATGACCTTCAGTGTCTGCACCCAAAGAGAAGTAAGTGCAGAGAGAACAACTGGTTCACTGTCAGGGAATGATATTCTATTCTGCAATTCCATGCCATCTACCTCTCAACTATGAATGAAAGATATGTGCAAAGTCTTCTCAGAGACGGAGGCATGGATGCAAAACACAGCTCACTGTGACATTAATGAGAAACTTTCACATAGCGAAAGAGAAATATGTCAAACGTATACTGGGCAAGAAGCCCATCCCAAAATACAGAGCAGGAGATATGTGAAACATGTATACTATAGTGAGAATAGGATACAGATCCAAAAGGACTTACATCCAGTTTAAGTCCAGTAAAGATCAAAATCCTGGGACTCAAGTGAATGGCGTAATATGGATATGGTGTCAATATTAAAAAAGTAAGTGTGACAGCTATATTTGGCAAACACTAAAATAGTCATTTTATATTATCTTTTTAATATCACTGTAAGCCGATAAGTTTCTCAGAACAAGTAAGAAGGAATCTGAACTGGGGGAAAGCCTGGATGCAATTTAGTAAAAAATGTCTGTGACAATAGATTGCATGAAATAAACAATAATCATACTAAATTCTGCGCTATAATATAAATAACTTCTTTGATATATTAAACAGAAATAGACTGTGATGGGAAATGCTGGTAAATTCTGTAAATACATCTGTTCCTTCCATTCATTTTAGTTTCTACACTTTCCTGTTTCCCAACACTATTTACCCCTCTACCTTATCTTCTTTCTACTTTCTATTTCTATAGCCCACCCTCTGTATCCTTCTAAATTTCACCCACTGCACTTGATCCTCTTTCCTGGCCAGATTACCTCCCATCTCTTCACACAAGCCCCATATAAACCCCTTTTTCAGGCTAAACAAGATTGTGAGGCCTATTTATCATGCTGCAGCTGCTTAAGACGCTGTGTAGAAACTTCCTTGCTATTTTTTTTGCAGTGTTTTTTACCGCACAATTTACTTGCTGCCTACAATGTTTTCATTAGGCTAAATTAGATTACACCATAACTATGATTGTGTTAAATAACCCCACAAACACAATATTCGGGTTTCATAAAAGAAAATACATTATAAATTTGCCATTTATTTAAAACAATTTTTTATACCGTATTTCTGCAGTAAATAATGTTGCATGGCATCACCACTCATCATCACCACAACCCTACCTATCTCCCTGGCTAAGATTTTTGAACACTTAGGGGCACATTTACTAACCCACGAACGGGCCGAATGCGTCCGATTGCGTTTTTTTCGTAATGATCGGTAATTTTGCGATTTTTTTCGTATTTTTTGCGATTTTTTTCGGCGTCTTTACGATTTTTGCGAAAAAACTCGAGTTTTTCGTAGCCATTACGAAAGTTGCGCAAAGTCGCGATTTTTTCGTAGCGTTAAAACTTGCGCGAAACGTCGCGCCTTTTAAGTTTTAACGCTACGAAAAAGGCGCGACTTTGCGCGCAAGAGTTAACGCTACGAAAAAATCGCAACTTTCGTAATGGCTACGAAAAACTCGCGTTTTTTGCAAAAATCGTAAAGACGCCGAAAAAATCGCAAAAAATACAAAAAAGTCGCAAAATGTTCGTTTCCAATCGGAATTTTTCCAATTCGGATTCGAAATCGTGTCTTAGTAAATCAGCGCCTTAGAGTTAAAGCTGACCAGATTTTCAAAATCATTAATGTCCTGATCTTATGTGATATTAATAATCTGTTGTTTAAAAATCTGCAGTTTGTGCTACCGTTAAATAATTCCCCAGATAAAGCCTAACAAACTAGACCAATTACCTTTGGCTGACTCTATAGTACGGAACATTAGTACGGAACATGGTTACTGTGTATATGTATTAAAGATGAAAAAACACATTAATCTAAGTCTTTATTTTATTTGCCTTAAAGTTGGAAACTCTTGTTTGTATGGCAATTTTATTGATATTACAATATGAATATAAGTCCCATAATATTGGCAATTCCTCTAAATGCTGCTGCAGCTCTTTAAACTGCTGCAGCACAAAAATAGCAATGCTGTATTTTTTTTTTAAGATTCCTAGCATGTTTGCTGCACTGCCCTAGCTTTTTCTTCTGGAAAGCTTTCATAACACCTGATATGATATGGATAGCAATGAAGCTATATATATATTTCAAACCAATCTGTATTTCAACACCAATTTCCAAACCAGTTTTCAGGGACTGATGGCATAAATATTAAATAGAAAAATGTTAATAAATAAAGAACACAACTGTATATTTTCTTTATGTAATTTTCTTCACCAGACAGTTATAACATGTGCATATTAACTGTGCATCACTGTTTTAGAATACTTTTTTTTTTTTTTGCAAAAATTGTTTGGGCAAAAAAATTGTTTCTGCTTCATTGTCTTAAAATCTTCACAAAAATAAATAATACTTAATTTGGTTATACTTTGCCCTAAATATGAATTCTTTTTACATGATATAAAAAAAATCGAAATGAAACATGTTCCTATTCTTGTTATCATTTAATCAGCTGATGAAAAAGATGTAAATGTCTTAAAAGTACCACCAAATATATTTTAAGAATACTAAGAATAACAACGCTTGACTGAGAACTTTTGAATATACAGGTAAGGGAAATGTTATCTGAAACCCGTTGTCCAGAAAGCTTAGAATTACGGGAAGGCTTTCCCCATAGACTCCATTTTAAACAAATAATTGAAATTTTTCAAAATGTACCTAAGTACTTGATCCAATCCATATTAGTGGCAAGCAATCCTATAAGGTTTATTTAATGTTTATATAAATTTTAGCAGACTTAAGGTCTGGTGAAAGGATCTGTTATTCAGAAAACCCAAGGTCCCAAGCATTATATATATATATATATATATATAAAGGACAGAGAGCCGCACACACAAGGACTTGGCAAATAGTGAAAAAATGTATTATAGAAAATCCAACGTTTCGAGTACAAACTGTACTCTTCTTCAGGGGTACATATATATATATACACTAAAAGACAACATCACCGCACTCATCCATAGTGTAAAGTCCAGTGCTCAGCAACTTCAGGACGCTGTCACATCCCTCCACAATACATACAATTGAAAAAGATGCAGCACACGGATTATCTCGAAAGTGTATATTAAAAAAGATTCACATCACGTATGCAACGTTTTAGGCAAAGCACATGCCCTTTATCAAGCCTGTAGTAATGCAATCCTTCTAGTGAAGCACATTTAAAGGGATACACAGGAAATTACATCATCCAAAAAACATTACTATAGCAACCATCCTTATATCATATTAACATAAGGAATTGTGAATATATAGCAGCACAATATATATGAATTACAAAAAAAAGGAACAAGTCACAGTCCTTATTTAACCCTACAGGGTAAAGTGATTTCAATTTATTAATCCACCACACTTCCCTTTGTTTCAGTCTAAGTTCTCTATCTCCTCCTCTTTTTAAAGGAGGTATAGATTCCAACACCATGAACCTAAGCTGCTCGGATGTGTGGCCCTTCTCGCAGAAGTGCTTAGAAACCTGTAGTGTAGTGTTCCCTGACCGATACTGCGAAATACGTGATTTCACCATCTGTGTGGTCTCACCTATATAGATGAGGCCACACGCACAGGTCAACACATAAACCACATATTTTGTAACACAGGTAAAATGTCCCCGTAGTTGCGCCTTCTGCCCCGTATGTGGATGTGTAAAGTCATTACCTTTTAAAGCATATGGGCATTGTGTGCAATTCAAACAGGGATACATTTTATATATATATATATATATATATAATTTTTTTTCCCCCTATGACAGAAAGAGGAGTCATCCACAATACCCCACACAGTGTGCAAAGTGAAAGTGCAAAAAATGGGCCACAATCAGCTGCACAAGGAAATGTACAGTTGCAGGCCTTCAGAGAGCAGAGACCTGCAGTCTGCTGTTTTAGTCTAGTGAGGCCTGTGGTAGCGCATCCTAGATTTAAAAGGGGCAAGTGGGGGAAGCAGGTAGGAGCTCCCACCTCCTACCCACCCCTAACTTCATCATTTGTTATCGAACGGTAGACCGTAAGGATAGGGCTGAGCTGTGTCTCCTGATGCTGTTCTCTCATATATATATATATTCCAGTTTGGCGAGATTCTTTAATAGGTCAATTGACATAATATAAACTATCTGTTGGTTAAGTATTCATTCTGGGGGTATAGTTTTACTTTAATTATAGATTTTTCCACAATGTTAGACTGGCCTGCCAAGGTACCAGAGAATATCATTCTGGGGGTATAGTTTTCCTTTAATTATAGATTTTTCCACAATGTTAGAAAGGCCTGCCAGGGTACTAGAGAATATCCTGGTGAGCCCAAACCCACGTGGGCCACAGCCACAGACAATTCCAGTCAGACTTTTCTTTTTTCAATCATACAACTAATAACTATAACATTTAGCACCATCTACTGTATTTACAGATATTTATATACTGGCAAACAGTATCAATTATGTCAAACATGTTTACTTCAGTTCCCATCGCAACAGAAAAATGTTTAAAATTATATTTTCCTTACCCTTATAAATATGTAATGATTGTTGCATTATTTTTGAGTACATTATTGTGCCTCTAAAAAGGCAACTGAGCAAAGAACAAGCTCTTAATTATTTAATAGGTTGAGGACAAACTGCCTTTTCTGCTTAACTTTACACAGACTGAATATTTGGGTCACTTGTCTAAAGCAAGAATACAAGGATTATGCACTGACTACAGTTCCTTAAAAAAAAAGAGAAATGTACTTTAATGTTTGATGGTTCTAAAATTAAAATGATTCTAGAGCAAAGCAGACAGAGTACAGGGTGGAAAAACATTTAGTTTGAGTATTTTGTAGTAATTCCCAGTAACAATGATTAAGAATAATATTATTTTAACTACTAAGAAAAACTGGTCATTAAATCTGTCAGCTCCGTGTCCATATTATTATTGTAAAATATTAGTAATATTGCCCACCCAGGAACCAAATGTAACCTTGACAGTAATGTAAACCCCTGCAGCAATCAAAATCCTCTCTAAATTAGTTCATCATAGATCTGACAATTTATGTATTAAAAAAATAAAAGCTTTAAATTCTTTATAATCAACAATGTACACTCAGCATACCAAAATTGGCAAGGTTGGCAAGGGAGAGGATTGTAGGATAATAGGGTACTAGTAGAAGTCAGAATAGACCCTAGAATTAAAGCACATAAAGGCCCTAAAAAAACCCATAATGGTACATTATAAAGTGCCTCTTTAAAGGAGAAGGAAAGGCTAAGTCACTTGGGGGTGCCGAAATGTTAGGCACCCCCAAGTGACTTAGATCGCTTACCTTTTACCCCGGGCTGGTGCCCCTGTACGAAGAGAACAGCACCAGCCTGGGGTAGCAGCGATCGCTTCCAAGTGACTTAGACTTTCCTTCTCCTTTAAAGGTACCCTGTGGGATACTGGGCCAGCCAGCCTCAGGTTGATCCATGTTTGGAACTGTAACACAATGGAGAAATCACACTCAACGGAAGAGGCTGCTTAAGATACTACTTAGATTAGAATGATAATAGAAAAGATAGCGTCATTTTGGGCCTTGGACCTGCTTAAGTGACATTAGCACTTCTCTGATCAACTGTTAACAGCAGGGGATGGAGATTTTAAGATCATCAGGTGAAATTATTACTATTTATGCTTTAGTTATATAGCATATAGAGATTTACAAAGATTGTTTGTTATTCCCTACTATGTTTAGTTTTATCAGGAGCCATTTAACCTGCCTGTGTGTTTTTGGAGTGTGGGAGGAAATCAGAGTATCTGGAGGAAACACATGCAGACACACCTATATCTTGCTGTTTGCTGCTTATGTAATGTTCCAGTCACTTAAATTTCAGTACATCTAGAAGAATCCAGCGGAATTGACTATAACTCCATTTCCAAAAAAGTAGGGACACTGTAAAAAGACAGTGTGGAGTTTGGCAAATCATTTAAACCCTATATTTAATTGAAAATAGTTCAAAGACAATATATCAAATGTTGAAACTGAGCAATGTTATTGTTTTTTGAAAAATATTTGCCCGTTTTGAATTTGATGCTAGTGTAGGGACCCACTGGGTTAACATCCCCTATGGCTTTAAGCACTACACTTCCTAGTTTTACTGTTACCACGTAGACAACTATGTTGCCATTTCTATATTTACCTATTGTACTTTGTTGGCTCATAAGTTATGACCACTTCCTGACGCACTTTAATATAGTGTTTGGTTAAGGGTGGATCTTCCTTCTTGGCCTTCAGCAGTTTATCTGTGTGGATGTGCTCCAGGAAGCCTGAGATCCACATGGCCCAGAAGTGTTCGGCCCTAGAGAAGTCAATGAGCAGGGACCCCTTGAATAAAGATTTAGTAAGTGTAGAGAGTCGGTTATACAGTCAGTTATAGCTATCAAGAGCAGCTTCTTTGCTCCAAACAGGAGAGACAGCAGGGAGTATTATCCTAAAAGGCTATGCAGTAGTGACAAGGGTCACTGCAGTAGTGACAAGGGTATCAAGCTTAGATTGATTCTCCCTGATCCAGGTCTGCTGTTGGGATTCAGACCACTAGAGCTAGAAACTCTAAGGACATCCTTTTTTTCCCTTGCTTACTTCCACAGTGGTGCATCCATAATCTGCTTGCTTTGCATTGAACCTGCCAATCCATTTGCTCTGCATCTGCATTTTTGAGTATTACTGCATATCCCTGTGGACCTGTCTTGGACAATAAAATGGTTCTGTTTGAGTTGCTGCAAGATCCTTCTGTTGTCCTTTCTTTACTGTTCTTGCACACAGCATAAGTGAGTCTTAGTTGTACTATTACGCCCTTGCTCCTTCCACATAGCGAAAGCCCATCCTGTTTTTTTGAGTCAAGTGTACCAGAACAAAATTATTCCTTCAGCACACCACTTACTTTGTTAATATTTTGTTTAATTTTGTATTCTGTTTTATGGGGTGCATTCATTTCCCAAGCCAAACCATCCAGTCAAATTTTATGTAAGGAAGAAGCATACCTTCATGCCGATATATGTGGCACAAGCTTTCTGGGACCAAACCCTTCCTCAGATGAATACAGACTTAGTGAACCCAACACATTAAATACCCTATAAATCACATGATACAAGCATGTAGCTTTTTGTTCAGTAGCTCTCCAGTTTGGTATATCATCAGATTTTAGCTTGATAGGGTCTTATTTACTTAGTAACCAGGCAATTGTTTGGATGAGAGACTGGAATATGAATAGGTGAGGGACCAGTTACAAAGATGAGCAATAAAAAGTAACAATAAATTGTAGCCTTACCGAGAAGTAGATTTTAGCTTCTGGGGTCAGTGACCCCCTATTTGAAAGCTGGAAAGAGGCAGAAGAGAAAGTCAAATAATCTATAAGCTATAAAAAAATAAATACCAAGTGCAAAGTTGCTAGAAATATGATTTTTTATAACAAACAAAAAAAGTTAGCTTAAAGAGACACTCATGATTTTTATGACATAGCAAATAATTTACTCTACCATTTAAAAATGTTTTCTTAACCCAACAAATGTATTTTTTTACTTGTAACATTGGTGTGCAGGCAGCTATCTCAGACCATTGTGCCTATTGTTTCTCCTATTGTCATGTAACTGAAGGAGTCGCAAGCCGGACTTGGATTTCTTTGCCTTAGTCCATCTTAAATGAGCTTAGGTCCAGAGGAGGTGGTGGTGTTTCTGGATCGTGTCTATATATGGTTTCTTCACTGACAATAGTTTTTGTGTATATTTCTGTGTGCATGCACCCCAAAGATCCGATCCAATACGGCCATCCTATAATGACTTTCAAACTTGCCCCTTGTATACATAGATTTGCTTTTTCTTTAAAAATTATTATGTGCTGTAGATTAAATTCTTAAATTATTACCAATTTAACTTTGAGGAACAGTATTGTTACAATATTTTCCCTTTCAGTGTTTCACGGGGTTGTGCACCCTTCCCTATCTTTACTTCTGAGAGACCCAGCCTCTCTGGGATCCATTCTCTTAAAACCCAATCATGTTACTGACCCTGTTGCCAGATGGCGAGATGTCCCACTGTGTGTCAAATTCAAAATAAGCAAATATTTTTCAACAAACAATAAACATTTCTCAGTTTCAACATCTGTTATCTTGTCTTTGTACTGTTTGCAATTAAATATAGGGGTTAAATGATTTGCAGATCATCCCATCTCTTTTAGTTTACATTTTACATAATGTCCCAATGTTTTTGGAAATGGGGTTGCTCTGTTTAGTAATATTTTATTTTATATTTTCATTTTACAGCACAGCATGCTCTTAATTTTATTTAAATAGCATTTAAAAATGGAAGTTTGTCAGTTTCTCTTTAACCAATGTTGTATGTCAATTCTATAGAAGCAGAAACTGTCAGGCAGCAAAAGAAAAATCTAAATGTATCAATGAACTATTTTGCTTTGGTTCAGCATGACAACAAAAGCAAGTAAATAATGAATTGAGCATATCATATAGGGGGCTTAGAAACTTGCAGAGAATGTTTTACTGGTGCCTTTTTTTTATCACCGCAAATGGATTTTTCACTTCCCTACATTTCACACTATTCCTATCCAGTTCTTTGGGGGTGGAGTGGTTGATAATTTGGAAAAAAATAGTTTCATGTGTATGCTCGTAGATATTTCTGTACTGTAAATAATCCCTATTTCGTGAGTCTCTTTCACCTGTGTAATCCTTATATTCTGGTACTGCTGCTTATTTTTTACAATTATCTCATTATTAGAGTATTAGGCTGCTAAAATATACGAAATTCTTCATAAGTGCTGCTGGTCTATTCCATTTCACAGAAAGACACAAACAGGAAAGCACAGTAAGGCTTTCACACAGAGAGTAAGGCATGTATAGGCAGGCTGAAATTTATTTAGAGAGACTTTCAGAGAGGAATAGAGATACAGAAATGCTCATACAGACAATGTAAAGCTAGATTTGGTGTTGCCCTTTGCTGCTGTCTGTGGAAAATGGCTGTATCTTTTTTGTCCTTGTTGGGTTAAGGAAGCACATTACACAACTATTTTTATCAAACTATAAGAATAAATAAACCCATTTGTGAAAAATAAGCATCTACTGCAGACATGTTTATCCATTTTAACTTATATTTTTTTCACTACATACTCATATGCACAGTATTATTTTCTAGGGGTATTAATGAGTGTGCTTCCTCAACCTACTGCTAATAACAGAACATGCTGTTTGCCAGTAGTGCATTTCAAATTTCTGCAACATCCTGGAATCAGCCATTAAGTCCAGGTAAAATCTGTAAGTTGCTTGCAGCATAAATGTGCTTGCCGCTATTAAAAATAATTAGGTTGAGGAACACATAAAGGAATCATCAAGCAATAAGTGTAAGAAAAATAACAGACTATGAAACATCTATAGTTTAGTGTATTTTTTATAACAGCAACAGGTCCCCTTTAAAAAAAAGAAGAAACAAGAATATTTGACCCACCTTCTAGGGGGTAAGACAGGTTAATGTTTGTCCTATTACTGCATCCATAAGCAACAAAGCAAAGCAGATCTGTTCGAAAATATATAGAGACTTCTGAATTGAATGACAAGCAGGGTACTAGTACATATATAACACCTGCTGTGTTTTTATGCTGCCTATTGTACACTCTAGCTTGCATGAATTCATCTGACAGATGGTGCAGTGTGTTTACCCTCCCCTTGTGATTTTCTAATTTTCTGCTAAGAGAATGACAGTTTACTGTGCAGCATGTACATTTTAGCAGCACAGAAGATCTAGGGCTAAACAACCAGGGCAATTAAAAGAAGGTTGTATTGTCACCCAGAGGTCAGTTTGCACTACAATTACAAGCCTATGTAGTTTGCTCTATAGGAAAAAATATTACAGTTATTTTATAAATGCAACCACAAGTGCAGCCATGCTTAACTGGAGTGTTTCACTTCTTGGCACCATTAATTTATTGTACTTGTATCCAAACATGTTCCCTCAACATCTGCATACAGCAGTTGCACTAAGCCTGTTTCTTCTGCTGAATTCTAGCAAGTGCATCTACTGACACTAGGAAACCAGGGTGTCAACTACTGTGTTGTGTTGTGTCAATAGGCACAATAGACTATTGAAATATATGGGAAGTGAAAAATCACAAATGTTGGATGCAATGCAGCAGAGGTGTATAATCTTTAACTAAAGTAGAACTACAGTTCCCAGCATCCTCTTACACCCTTAACTGATATAAAGATTATAATACCCCAAATAACATTTTGCCCAGTGTAATTTTAATCTGCTTTACGTTCGATATATACTTTTAGGTGCGGATTTATCAAAATATGAGTTTAGCTCTTAATACATTAATACAATAAAAGCCCACCCATGTTCTATTCATTCCTATGGTATTTTCAGAAGCATATTTATCAATGGGTGAAAGTTAGTACTCACAATTTGATACATACACTTCTAAAAATCCCACAGGAATTAATAGAATGTGGGTGAGTTTTTATGTATTGAGCTCTAAACTCACATTTTGGTAAACCAAAAATTCAGTGCAATTCAAAGCAGTATTGCGTTATTCTCTTTCAGCACTCATGGTTCTGTCTCTTGAAAGAATGTTACAAAAAAGTTTCAAACCTGAAAAATGCATAATTCACTTTTATTCATTATCACTAGGCACAACTTTATTTTAAAGGGGTTGTTCACCTTTAAATAAACTTTTAGTATGGTGTAGAAAGTACTATTCTAAAACAATTTGCAACTGGTCTTCATTTTTTTATTATTTGTAGTTTTCAGTGACTCCCTTTTTAAAGCTGGAAAGAATCAGAAGAGGAAAACAAATAATTAAAAAAACAATAAAACATGAAGACCAATTTAAAAAGTTGCTAAGAACCAGCTATTCTGTAACAAACTAAGGGGCACATTCATGAAAATGCAAGTTCGAATCCCAAATGGGATAAATTCGGATTGGATACGAAAATTTCTGAAGATTGCAAATATCACGAATATGCTTACGAAAAAATCGCATTAGTCACAAAAATATTGTATTGGCGATCCGAAAATCACAAATTATTCATATCCGAATGATCGTAAAATGCAGGAAAAAATATCCGACTTTATCCTTCTGTGCATGATTTTGGAAGCCTCCCATAGGACTCAATGGCACTCTGTAGCTCCAACCTGGCCCAAGGAAAGTCACGATAACGAAGCTTGAATGAATCCGAAACTTTCCTACTTTCGCACCGAACACATTCAGACGCATTCGGAGCGTTCATGGATTAGTAAATGTGCCCCTAAAAGTTAGCTTCAAGGTGAACCGCCACTTTAAAGGACATCAACCCAAATAAATAACTTTTTGCCCATAATTCTAAGCAACGTTCCAATATGAATTTATTGAAAATGTTTACTGCTTTAAAAGTTATTTGTAAATGCAATTGCAATTGAAAGCAGCATTTGGTTTTTTTTGGTCACTTTTTGCAGGATTTGGGCAAATCAGTGGTGGCCTATCTATAATTATCTGTGCAAGATTAATGTGGGCAAAAATATTCAATGAGAGCTTAAATGCTAATTAATAAAAAATCATCACAGTATTTAGAAAGGTGTTTATTATTGCTCTAATTTACGCCATTATTCCACACCACTTCAAGCATGGGATAACCCATTCAGATAGCAACACAATTACAGCATAAGGAATGGTATAAACAATGGCTTAACAATCTGTAATTGCTATTGCCATTTTACAATGCACTATGCGTTTGCCTAAAATCGATACATGGCTTGATAAATATGCTGGATTCTATGCATCTGTGTCTGCCAATTGGGGCCAATGTGTGCTGTTTTTGTTGCATTTGTCCAAATCCAAAATCATCAATTGGTGCAAAAGGAACATTGAAAGCTTTGTAACCATATTTAGTACTTAAAACTTTTGTTTTAAAAATGTTATTTTTATTGAAATAGTCAATATGTATGGGTTTTGATATTTTGCACTTAACAAGGCAAAATCTGAAACTGAAAGTAAAGTCATATTTACCATCAAAGCATATGAGCAGTCAGCTGAGGAGCCCTTTATAATAAACACAAGCCCTCTAAGATGTTCAGCACAAGTCCTATTTATTAACATAATGTTGAAAATGGGGTGTAGAAGGATACAGTGGCCTCTATTAGAGCAAAAATTTATATCACAGTATTTTTCAAAATTATATCGGTATCACAGTATTTGACGGTATAATACTATTAGAGCAAAAATTTATATCACAGTATTTTTCAAAATTATATCGGTATCACAGTATTTGACGGTATATAAATAAAAAAATAAATAATAAATATTGGTGGCCCCCCACCCCCCCAACACCAACCCCCCCCAACAACCCCAGCCCCCCCCAACACCAACCCCAACCCCAGCCACAACCCCCCCCCAGCCAACCAACCCCCCCAACCCCAGCCACAACCCCCCCAACCCCAGCCACAACCCCCCCAGCCCCCCCAACCCCAGCCACAACCCCCCCAACCACAACCCCAACCCCCCAGGCGAACTTACCCAACTTGTGGTTCCTCCAGCTCCAGCGATGCGTCCTAGCGACGTCGCGTGCGCGCTGACGTCACATGCGCGCCGACGTCACGTACGCACGGGCGCAACCCGGAAGTAATAGGAGAAAAACAGCAGGAGGCGCGCATACCGGTATAGCGGTATGTTTAAAACTCATACCGTTTTTTTTTTAAAAACCGGTATACCGGTTAAACCGGTATACCACCCAGCACTAGCCTCTATCAATACACACACTGTGATTGCATCTAAATAATTGGACACGTCTCATTTTAATGGTAAATCCCAGAATTTCACTAGCGAGTTATGTCACTAAGGGGTATATTTATCATGCTGTGTAAAAAGTGGAGTGAAGCATTACTGGTGATGTTGCTCAGGGCAAGATCACCGGTTTGTTTCACTCTACTTTTTACACAGCATGGTAAATATACCCCACTCTATTAGGGCGTCACTTCCACCTTTGGGCAGCCAAACAGTGGAGACAAGCTTCACTGGTGATGTTGCCCATAGCAACCAAGCAGATCTTTGGGGGGGTTTTGCTAACTTGTAGGTGACCATTTAAATCGAATTGCTGATTGGTTTAGATAAGCAACATCACTAGTTATGTTATTAAATACGCCACTACTTTGATTGAGCATTTGCTAATCTGGATACAGGTCATGGCAAACGGAGATGCCTCTGCTTATCTGTGTCCTTTTGATTATTCTAAGCAAACAAAAATCCACATGATACATGATTTTTTTAAGCATGCAGTTACAATGCTTACCATATAAAAAACACATTCTGTATAAAATCTATATGCTCATAGGTTGATTAGTACTTTGTTCAAGTGTACATTTTATTGTTGCATAAAGACCAGATTAACTAAAGTACAAACACTATATGGGGTTGTCTGTTAATCTATGAAAGGAAAATCAGGCTGTAGTGGGTTTTCCTCTTTGATCTAACATGAAATCAAATCATTACTAATGAGAACTACAGAAACGAATGATTTATTTATAAGGGGTAACAGATGTTTTTTTTACAAATGTTATCTCGCATTCTACCCTTTTAAATTACCATTTCATGCCCAGAGCAATTAGGCAAACCAGAGCCTTTGAGCGTGTGCAAGGACAACAGCACAGGTACATTTGTTTCTGCCCTAAAGGAAGGAGCACACTTAAAGGAACAGTAACACCAAAAAATGAAAGTGTATAAAAGTAACTAAAATATAATGTGCTGCTGCCCTGCACTGGTAAAAGTTGTGTGTTTACTTCGGAAAGTCTACTATAATTTATATAAATAAGCTGCTATGTAGCCATGGAGGCAGCCATTCAAAGGAGAAAAGGCACAGGCACATAGCAGATAACAGATAAAACACTATTGTATTCTACAGAACTTATCTGTTATCTGCTATGTAACCTGTGCCTTTTCTCCTTTTTTCCAGCTTGAATGGCTGCCCCCATGGCTACACAGCAGCTTATTATATAAATTATAGTAGTGTTACTGTAGCAAACACACCAGTTTTACCAGTGCAGGGCAACAGTGCATTATATTTTTATTACTTGAAAGCTCTTTCATTTTTTGGTGTTACTGTTCCTTTAAAGGAGAATGCAAGACAAAATTTAAAAAGCATACTGCCCAATAGTCCTCTTATTGTTTAGTAAAAACGCCACACTTTTGGCTCACCTAATCATATATTTACTCAGTCACACTTACTTCACATTTTCTAGAACAGGCAGCCATCTCTAAAAAGGTATTCTCCCCTCCTTTCCCTCCTTGCTTCATACTGCACATGTGTTTCATTCCCTCCCCCCCCTTCCCTCTGCCAGATCCGCTTCTGATTGGCTGGTGGACATGTGTAGCTCAGAACAGGAGACAGGATCAAGTTACACACATGCTCAGAGAATAGGAAGGCTGCCTACAGGAAGGGAAGAGAGATTTCAGTGATGTCACTGTAGTCTTCACACTGCTGTAGGCTGCCAGCACCATATCACAGAGAAGCAAGCAGGGATCTGGGAATTTAGATATGCAGTAAGTACTTTAAAAGAATGCCTTTAGACTTACTTTTAATTTATATTAACCTTTCATTGTCCTTTAAAGGAGAAGGAAATACATTTTGGCCACTTTAGTGCAAGTTAGAACTCTATATTTCTTCAGCAGAAAGCTTTAGTTGGGAGGGGGGAGAGAGTTGTGATGGGAGGGGGAGCAAATTCTGATGGGAGAGGGAGAAGGATGGGGAGAGGGAGAGCAGGAAGTCTGACACAGAAGAACACGTGTACACAAAAGGAGAAATTAAATCCTGTGTTTCTTTTGATAGAGTGCAGCATTTCTGTGAGTGCTTATGGCTGTATTTACATAGACATTTCTGATAAAGCTTACTTAGTTTTTGGAGATTAATCGCCCCACAACTAATCTCCTCTAAATGCTCTCCTGCCAGCTAGAATGTAGGGAAATATACATGTCACTTTGGCTTTCTGAAGTTGCCCAAAGTTTCTTTGCAAGGCAGCTTTAGAAAGCCTAAGTGACTCATATGTCTTCCTACCAGCGATTTACCTTCTAGCCAGTAGGAAAGCATTCAAGGGGACTACCGCTAGAGGAGATTAATCACAGGGCGACTAATGTCAATGTGTGTTATGGCCCTAAAGGATCAGAAAATAACTGGCTGTACAGTTTAAGAAGTGACATGAAAGCCATGTTCTGTTTGTACTAGAATTAAAGATCTGGGTAGCTTACTGCCTAGGGTGCTTGGGTGATAACAGAAACAACAGAAAGAGGGATATTTTTTATTATGCTTATTATACCATAATACAGTGCTGTCCAACTGGCGGCCCTCGGGCCACATGCGGCCCGCGATCCCCCCCTCTGTGTGGCCCCCCACCTGTCTGGCTGCTTTGATGGTTTACCTTTGTGTAAGCTTTAAATGGTATCAGTACTGAGATTAACTGCCCCCCCTGCATGGTTCTCACCTCAGATTCAGGCTGTAATCCCCCTGTATTGTTTAAACATGTAATCCCCTGTGTTTTTCCACACCTTTTAGTTTCTGCATTGTTCACCCCCTGCAGTGTTCACACTTCAGGCTCAGGCTGTAATCGCCCACATTGTTCACCTGTTCACACCTCAGAATGTACTGCCTGGACTATGCTGCCTGTGTATATGGCACACACAGACAGCATAGGGTAGGCATAGTATGGCACATAGACAGCATAGGGCAGGGAGGGTATGGAACACACAGGCAGCATAAGGCAGGGAGGGTATGGAACACACAGGCAGCATAGGGTAGGCAGAGTATGGCACACACAGGCAGCTAAGGGCAGGCAGAGTATGGCACACACAGGCAGCCAAGGGCAGGCAGAGTATGGCACACACAGGCAGGGCAGGCAGAGTATGGCACACACAGGCAGCATAGGGCAGGCAGAGTATGGCACACATAGGCAACTAAGGGCAGGCAGAGTATGGCACACACAGGTAGGGCAGGCAGAGTATGGCACACACAGGCAGCATAGGGCAGGCAGAGTATGGCACACACAGGCAGCATAAGGCAGGCAGAGTATGGCACACACAGGCAGCATAAGGGAGGCAGTGAGAGGTGAACCTGGCAGGGGTTTGTTCTGGGAGTTTGTTAGCAGTTGGAAATAGCCATTAAATGGTCCCTAAGGTGTGTAATTATGTGCTGGGGTTGCTGTGCTATCCACAGGGGAGGAGGAGGCATATGGATTTAAGGGTGTGTCTTAATATGACATAATATAATTCTTTAATACAGGTCCTTTTCAAAAAATTAGCATATTGTGATAAAGTTCATTATTTTCTGTAATGTACTGATAAACATTAGACTTTCATATATTTTAGATTCATTACACACAACTGAAGTAGTTCAAGCCTTTTCTTGTTTTAATATTGATGATTGTGGCATACAGCTCATGAAAACCCAAAATTCCTATCTCAAAAAATTAGCATATTTCATCCGCCCAATAAAAAAAAAGTGTTTTTAATACAAAAAAAGTCAACCTTCAAATAATTATGTTCAGTTATGCACTCAATACTTGGTCGGGAATCCTTTTGCAGAAATGACTGCTTCAATGTGGCGTGGCATGGAGGCAATCAGCCTGTGGCACTGCTCAGGTGTTATGGAGGCCCAGGATGCTTCAATAGCGGCCTTAAGCTCATCCAGAGTGTTGGGTCTTGTGTCTCTCAACTTTCTCTTCACAATATCCCACAGATTCTCTATGGGGTTCAGGTCAGGAGAGTTGGCAGGCCAATTGAGCACAGTAATACCATGGTCAGTAAACCATTTACCAGTGGTTTTGGCACTGTGAGCAGGTGCCAGGTCATGCTGAAAAATGAAATCTTCATCTCCATAAAGCTTTTCAGCAGATGGAAGCATGAAGTGCTCCAAAATCTCCTGATAGCTAGCTGCATTGACCCTGCCCTTGATAAAACACAGTGGACCAACACCAGCAGCTGACATGGTACCCCAGACCATCACTGACTGTGGGTACTTGACACTGGACTTCAGGCATTTTGGCATTTCCCTCTCCCCAGTCTTCCTCCAGACTCTGGCACCTTGATTTCCGAATGACATACTTTGGACCACTGAGCAACAGTCCAGTGCTGCTTCTCTGTAGCCCAGGTCAGGCGCTTCTGCCGCTGTTTCTGGTTCAAAAGTGGCTTGACCTGGGGAATGCAGCACCTGTAGCCCATTTCCTGCACACGCCTGTACACGGTGGCTCTGGATGTTTCTACTCCAGACTCAGTCCACTGCTTCCGCAGGTCCCCCAAGGTCAGGAATCGGTCCTTCTCCACAATCTTCCTCAGGGCCCAGTCACCTCTTCTCGTTGTGCAGCATTTTCTGCCACACTTTTTCCTTCCCACAGACTTCTCACTGAGGTGCCTTGATACAGCACTCTGGGAACAGCCTATTTGTTCAGAAATTTCTTTCTGTGTCTTACCCTCTTGCTTGAGGGTGTCAATGATGGCCTTCTGGACAGCAGTCAGGTCGGCAGTCTTACCCATGATTGCGGTTTTGAGTAATGAACCAGGCTGGGAGTTTTTAAAAGCCTCAGGAATCTTTTGCAGGTTTTTAGAGTTAATTTGTTGATTCAGATGATTAGGTTAATAGCTCATTTAGAGAACCTTTTCATGATATGCTAATTTTTTGAGATAGGAATTTTGGGTTTTCATGAGCTGTATGCCACAATCATCAATATTAAAACAAGAAAAGGCTTGAACTACTTCAGTTGTGTGTAATGAATCTAAAATATATGAAAGTCTAATGTTTATCAGTACATTACAGAAAATAATGAACTTTATCACAATATGCTAATTTTTTGAAAAGGACCTGTATATGAATAACTGTTGATATCCCCACAGTGAGGACCAAGCATTTGGGTTTTTGCTGCACTACCACCATTGTGATAAAATGGGTGTGGTCTGAAGTGGGTGTGGTTAAAAAGGGGAGTGGTCAAACTGGCTTCCATTAGTGGCCCTCCACCATGTATGCTAGAGAAATTCTGGCCCTCGGCACCGCAGAAGTTGGACAGCACTGCCATAATATATTAGAAAACAATGTTGTTCAAATATTGCATTTTTGAACATTTACTAGACTTTTTTGCAGGTAAAGGCAAACAGGAGAAAACCCTGCTTGGTGGTCTCTCCTTGATGAAACTAGAAACAAAGAAGAATCCCCTTGCTACAGGAGAAATTATCTTCAGAACTGATGCATGCACAAATGTTTTATGTGTAAGTTTTAAATGCTTTTAGAACCCTATTTCTATAGTAAAATGATTTGTATTTAGTTCTATTGCACATTATATTGCTGTATAAAGACTAGTGCAATTTTGGTCACGCCCACTTTTGTGACCACGCCCTAACTGCCACACCCCATTCTTTCAAAAATATTACACACCCCATTTTTTCCAAAAATATTATATAGTTGAAATGGTGGGATCAGACGCAAAATGTGCTATACCCTAATACTGTACTACCTAAGGAAAACAATATAGCAACTACATATGAAATATAAATATAGAGAGAAGGCAGTCAGTTATAAGTGCGTTATAACTATGTACCAGTTTTGCCCCCCATACACAGTGCCCCCAATAGACAGTACCCCCATACACAGTGCCCCCATAGACAGTACCACCCATACACAGTGCCCCCAATAGACGCTGCTCTGTCTTCTTCTTCTCCGGCTCTGCTTCTTCTGTGGCGGCGACAGGCCCTTTTATAAGGTTGTGCCCCGTTCGTACGTGTGACGTCAGTACGCACGGGGCGCAACCTTATAAAAGGGCCAGTCACCGCCGCAGAAGAAGAAGAAAGAGCCGCACAAGAAGGAGCCAGCGCATCCCGCTGTCCCTGATAGTTCAATGAATGTCCCAGAAATGCGCTAAAAAATCCGGGACAGTCCCGCAGAAAGCGGGACAGTTGGGGGGTATGGTTCATGCTGTTGAGCCAAGTAGTTTACCTCACAAATGTGTCATGACATAAACTTGGCTGGGTATACTGACAACAACTCCTGTAAATACAAAACAATATAGACAAAGCAAAAGGAGAAACTTCCCAGGTCTATGTATAAATTATACAGTGGCAGTACTGATGTAACCTGCTTGTGTGGAGATTTTGGTCAAGGGCATTCTACTGTTTTGCCATTTGATTCACTATCCTGTTCCTGTTTCCAATTCCTGTCTCTGATGAAAGCAAGTATGGAGCAGGCCAGTCTTACCTGTCACGTTATAATAAATGTACCACAAGTTACTGGGTTTGCCCCTCTAGTTCACCCTTAGTAACACAGCAGGATAAATTAACCCACTGCTATCCAAGCAGTTTATCACAATACCTATAAAAACTTATCAGAGGATGAGTGATTTCACCAATTATGTATGATGAATGATGTAAGCTAACGAATACCTAAGTAAGTGCTTCTCAGTGTACTGAATACAGAATCCTTCACTGATCTAAACCTTTGAACTCTGAATCAAAGAAACTCTGCTTTTACAGATTATATGGGTTTGCCTGTTAATAAATGTAAAAATAGGCCGGAATGGTATCTCCTCTTTGATCTAACATGTAATCTAATATTTACTAATGTGAACCACAGTAACTGATGATTTATTTATTAGGTTTAAAAGTTAGACTTATTTGACAAATGTAGTCTCACATCCTGCCCTTTTAGTTCTCATTGCACACCAGGAGCCATTAGACAAACTGGAGTCTGTGAACATAGGTAAGGCCAAGCAGCACAGTGCCCTGAAGGCAAGCAGAATAATTTTAAATTTTTTCAAAACAAGCTCAGGGACAAAACAATTTTGGAATGCTTTGGCTGCCCTTACACTATGTTGTACATAACCCATTCCCAGTTTGTATTTCTAAAGTTAAATAAGAAATATGATTTTTGTCCAATGATGTCGGAGGTTTGCATCCTGTTCCTGTCCCAATAAAGGATCTTTGTGTAACTAACCACAATCCCGACAGAATTGGATACCTAATATACTTGGGAATCTGATGTAAAAATATGCAGTTTATTTGCAGTAAAGTAAATTGCAAACACTAATCATTTCTTTAGAGCCTTGCATTTAAGTTAAATGATGCAAATAAGACAACAGGAAGTGACTTTGTGCGCATGCTTTCATCTCTGCAAACTGGGGAGGGGGGCATATTTAGTAGGGCAAATACAGCACTGATTGAAAGCTGTATCTGTCTGCTCTCTTCTGTCCACTGCCCTGGTGGTTCAAAACAATGTAACAAAAGCCAGTGGGTTAAAAGACCAATGAATGCATATGCAAAAGGGCTCCAAATGCACCGGACACAGCGGCTTGCTTAAAACTCGATTTTTATTACTCCATTTAAAAACAATACGCCTGACGCGTTTCGTGTAAATATACACTTAATCATAGGCATAACAAACACAAGCAGACCAATGAAGCAGCACGCAAAGTTGATATTTCTTATGTTTTTTGCTATCAATGGCAATTGCTTTTACAATTAAATTTAAATCAATTCATGTTTTGGGGTTCCTATTCCCTTTAAGAACCAACTTTACTTATATATCCTAAAAAATAGTTTCCACACCTATTCCACTGGACTAGCTACTGATGCATTTGTTACATAGTTACATAGTTACATAGGGTTGAAGAAAGACCATTGTCCATCAAGTTCAACCCATCCGAGTAAACCCAGCACACAACCTATACTAACCAATCTTTACACTCACATACATAAACTATATATATACAACCAGTAATACTAACTGTAGATATTAGTATCACAATAGCCTTGGACATTCTGCTTGTTCAAAAACTCATCCAGGCCCCTCTTAAAGGCATTAACAGAGTCTGCCATTACCACATCACTAGGAAGGGCATTCCACAGCCTCACTGCCCTCACCGTGAAAAACCACCTACGCTGCTTCAAATGGAAGCTCTGTTCCTCTAATCTATAGGGGTGACCTCTGGTGCGCTGATTGTTTTTATGGGAAAAAAGAACATCCCCCATCTGCCTATAATCCCCTCTAATGTACTTGTACAGAGTAATCATGTCCCCCCGCAAGCGCCTCTTTTCCAGAGAAAACAACCTCAACCTCGACAGTCTAACCTCATAGCTTAAATCTTCCATCCCCTTTACCAGTTTGGAAACCATTTGGAGTTTGGAGACCATTGGTAATGGGAAATGGAGGCCATACACTCTGATTTGTTTAAATCCTAAGAGGCCCAGTTGGATGGCAAGAGGCTTCTTGCACCTACAGTTAGGAACTGCACAAGCCCTTAATGTAACTGAAATAATAAAAAAAAAATTAAGAAAACATACATGCTACTAATATTTCTGTACTTAAAGGTGTGTCCCATTCCTAGCAACTTTGCAACTGATCTTCATTTGTTATTTATCTGTCTTCTTCTTATAACTCTTTCCCTCTTTCAAATGGAGGTCACTGACCCCAGCAGCCAAAACATATTTCTCTGTAAGACCACAGGTTCTTTTTGTAACCCCTACTATTAATTTTCCAGTCTCTCATTCAAACCACTGCCTGGTTGCTAGGATAAATAACACCCTAGAAACTGAGGCAGGCCAAGGCAGTCAGCTGCCCTAGGCAACACAGCCATTACCTCACCCCCTACCCACTCCCCCCTGGGGGGAGGGAGCACAGTGATCAGCTGCAGCAGGAGAAGGAGATCCAGTACTTGAAATCAGCAGAAGGGTTACCTGTCTCATGTCCCCACACAGATGCACCTTTTGCAAATTATCTCAGTATATCAATGTGTATATTATATTAAAAGTTCATTTAAAGGCCAAAAACTCCTTTAATACACAAGAGCAATAAATATCCTGTAAAAAATATCCCTATATTAGTAATGTAATTTGCGTCACATAACATGGACAAAACTTGGTGTACTAGATCCTATAAATCAGCCTAAATAAATGAATATATTGAGAATGGTAATGCCCAGAGTTTTATAAATAGACAAAAACTACAATTGCCACTGGTTGATTAATATGCCCACAGAGTTTTGCTATTTTTATAAGGTCTGCTTTTTTTAAACCCACAATAAACACATGATGAAAGCTAATGGAATAATAAGGAGAAGCGCCCCTACACTACAGCGCGGGAATAAGAGGTGGTAGTGAGACGTCAGAAGGAGAAGATCCCCCCAGTATTATCCCCATCGGTGCATGAATCCAGTCAGACTGCGGAGACTTGTTCCCTCCCTTACCGACCTACTTCCCCAATGCAGACACTTGACACAGGATGAAGTACACTGACACCATAATTTTTGTGGGTTTGGTTCGGCCACAGCTTTATTAAAAATGATACAACCGTAAAAATAGTCCTCGCCATGTATTTCAAAACTTTTCCAACTTCACAAGAAACTTAATTGTTATTATAACGGATGCCGGCCACTGCAAACGCAGTGGGCATGTGGAAAACACCAAACCAACCGGACTTGAAATGGCCAAGGACTATCCCCGCCAGGAGGAGTTCATGTATCCCTACTTGAACTCCGACCCCCACCCACCAAGAGCCCTAGGGCCCTTTCAATGCCGTCCTGTAAACCGGACAAGAAGATATCTTGCCCTATGTCATTGAGGTGTACTCCGTCCTGTGTCATGAATCTATAAGTATCACCCTCAAGGTGGATGTGCCGCCATGCTACCCATCCTTTATTCCTGCCGAAACGGGATATCCTCGTGTTAAGTAGCCTACGCGCACGATCGATCGCAGTTAGGTCCCTGGCCCCTCTCCACGTTAGTCTGGGGACAATTTCCGACCACAAAATAATTGGGTTAGTGAACAGTGAAGCGCAGCGCTCTAAGTCTGACTTGATTATTGTTATTAGCTCGGCTACCTTAACCGCGCCTAAGTCGTTGCCCCCTGCATGGATAACCAGAACCATTGGGCCCTTATAAATTTTACTGAAGGTAAACACTTCTGGTAGTACTTGTAGCCACCGCAGGCCGCTAATTCCCTTCCAAACCATGTCAACCCCTTGGAAACCGAGGTTCCTGCCTCCTGGACGAATAGCCGCCCGCCTCTCTGCCCGACGGAGGTAGGAATGCCCAACCAGTAGGATTACTGGTGTATTGGAACCTGGGGAGAGAACTGATTAATAATCAGGTTGGGACGGAAATAAGCCGCAAAGCAATTTGACTTCCACCTTCCCACTGATTTTACTGGCGCCTCGCTAAGACCTTGTAAGCATGCTTCTGTCGCCGCGCCAATTCTGAAGGAGTGCGTGCCGAACTCCTTTTTTTCCAGCCCCAGGTGCCCCAGGCATCTGTTGAACAGGCGGCTGAACTGATAGCGTGTAAGGGGGGAGCTATCCTCGTGCACGAGGAAGTTTGTGCCTGCGCTCCGCAGCGCCGCGAAGGTGCTAATCAGCTGTACTGGGCAGGCATGGCCTTGGATAGCGGAGATGGTCACCCAGCAGCCCCTCCCTAGGACATCGGTTTTTGACCTGCCTATCCGGAACCTTATAAAGTTTTTGTTTACAATCATGTCATCCTGCTTCAGTCCGCCCGGCTTTTTGGCGCTCGGGGGAACGAGCTCGCTAATGCGAAGGGCCCCAAAGAAAGCAAGGCTGAACGCTGCCTGGAATAGAGCAGTCTCGTATGGAGACTTGCAGATGACCTGAAGTGGGACTAGCAAGCGCTGTAGCAGCTGGAAATCCACCGGCCTGCGCGTGTCACCCTTCTTCCCCTCTCGTCTCCAGCCCTTGAGGGCCTGTGTAATTATGAAGTGCTTAGTGACATCCTGCCAACCTAGAAGCTTGAAGAAAAAGGCCAAGCCGGTGAGGCGCCTTTGCGCGGAGACGGCTGACGCGCCCCTGGCTCGCAGCGCTACTAGGTAATTGATAGTGCTGTCGCATAGCTGGCGAGTATCCTCGCCGTTGCCCTTAGCAAAATGTAACCACTCGCTCCATGCGTTACCATATGCTTGCCACGTTGCTGGGGTGACCGAGGACCTAACCAGGCTCAGCAGTTGTCCTCCACCAGGCGCCATAGGAATACTGGGCATTTTGCTCCCTCCCGTTCCGCATCCGGCACCAATTCTCTGAAGGTCCCCCACTGAAAACGAGAGAGAGCATCAGCAGCAAAATTTTCACGTCCCGGCACGTGCCTGGCGCGGAACCATATATTGAGCTCAAGGCAGCGCAGGACCAGATGTCTTAGCAGAGCAAGCACTGGTAATGAAGAGGAAGTTAGTTTGTTTATTGCAAATACTACGCTCATATTGTCTGTCCAGAAACAGATCTTTTTCCCAGATATTCTATGACCCCAGATTTCTACCGTTACCACTATGGGGAACAGCTCCAGCAGAGTCATGTTTTTGCATAGCCCTACCGGGGCCCAGTTATCGGGCCATTGTTCTGCGCACCAGCTCTGGGCCAGGATGGCTCCGAAACCTGTGGAGCCGGCGGCATCGGTGAATAAACTCAGTTCCTCGTTGGACACTTCTGTGTCCATGAGGCACGTGTGCCCGTTGTATTGTTCCAAAAAGGTTTGCCAGACCGTCAGGTCTTCCCGTAGCTGCCTTGTTATCCTAATAAAGTGGTGGGGCTGCTTAATGCCACATGTGGACAGGGATAGTCTCCGCGAGAAAACCCGTGCTATGGGCATAATGCGGCAGGCAAAAACCAACAGACCCAGTAAGGACTGCATGCTGCGGAGCGTTACCTTTTTCGCTACTGTGATCTCAGCTACTGTGCTTTTTAGTCTCTGCAGCTTGTCATCGGGGAGGCGAAAGACTAGCTCCACCGTGTCAATTTCGATGCCCAGAAAGGATAAAACGGGGACCGGACCCTCAGTCTTTTCTCTTGATAAGGGGACTCCAAATTTTGCCATGAAGAATTGGAATGTGCTCAGCAGTAGTTGGCACACGTTGGTGTTTGGGGGGCCTATGAACAGGAAGTCATCCAGGTAGTGAATGACGGAGTTATGCCCGGTTTCGTGCCTCACTACCCATTCTAGGAATGTGCTAAAGCACTCGAAATAGCGGCAAGATATTGAGCAGCCCATGGGAAGGCACAAGTCGTAGTAGAACTGACCTTCGAATTGGCAACCCAATAGATGATAGCAGTCTCTGTGAATAGGGAGAAGGCGGGAGGCAGACTCGATATCTGACTTGGCTAGTAGCGCACCCCTTCCTGCCTGTCTCACTAGGGATACCGCCCGGTCAAAGGACACGTAAGAAACTGCCGCCGCTTCCTTGCTAATCCCGTCATTAACCGAATTTCCCTTCGGGTGGGAGAGGTAATGGATGAGCCGGAATTTTCCGGGCTCCTTTTTCGGCACTACACCCAAAGGGGAAATACGTAAATTTGGGAAGGGCAGGGATGGGAAGGGGCCGGCCATGCGGCCCATTGCTACTTCGTTCCGCAGTTTTGTTGCCACTATTTCCCAATTCTCCGGGACCGATTTCAAGTTCTCTGCAAAAGTTGGTTGTGAATTTTGTGTGAAGGGGATAAAGAAACCGTAAGTAAACCCATCCCTAATTAATGCGGCTTCCCCCTTCCTGTGGTACTGGTCTAGCCATGGCGACATCTTTTGGACGCTCACTGGCATCCTCGCCGCGAACCAGCGCTGGAGTTTTTGGAGGCACCCTGGTTTTTTTAAAGCATCGCAGGGCCGAATGGGCCCCGCCGCAGAAATTGCATTCGTGCTTGAATTTGCAGTTCCCGAAGAATCTGCAGTGCCCTTCATTGAAGAGCCAGCAGACACCGGGACGTCTTGCTGCCGCTGCGCCTGGGGACCCGGTGGGGGAATGCACAGCGGCACCATGCTGAAAGGGCAGTTTTGGGGTCATCATGATCCTTAGCCATGCATCCGTGGCTTTCATATCCCACCCCAGTTCTGGCTTGAGGGCCAGTCTGCGTCTAAACTCCTCATCGTAGCGCCACCACGAGGCACCCCCGTGAGTCCTGTAAGCCCCATAAATGGAGTCTAAGTAGACGAATAGCTCTGAGCATTTCGCCGGGTATTTTTGCCCTATGATGCAGGCCAGGACCGAGAATGCTTGTAGCCAGTTGCCAAATGTTTTGGCTACCTTTGGCTTTTTGTCATCTGATCTGTCAAATCTCCTTTCCTTGTCCACTGTGGGATGTTCAGGGGGGGTTAGGGACCATATATCGATGTACTCATTCTTCCAAATTTTCTCCCTAGTCTCCCCTGACAAGTGGCAGCCCAGTGGGGATACCCCACAGAAATATGTGTCCTTCAGTGGGCAAGGAATTGGGGTATTAGTGTTATCGGAGGGGCCTATTTTGGCCATGATGGCTTGCAAAATTTCCGTGCCATTACTAGCTTGTTGTCCCCATGCCCTGGCGCACGAAAACTCACCTGTTGGGTTCCAGTCGTGCTGTGATTGGTTGTAGTTGGCCGGAGCAGGGGATGCAGGTGCTGCCACTGGCTGAGATCTCGGGACGTACCCAGATGTGTCACGTGGCCTGGGTCTGCCTTGTTGGTCGTCAGTGTCAGCTGGGCTGGGACTGCCATAGCGGAGGGGTGCTCTGGGTGAGGTTGGTCGTGTGGAGGCTGCCCTCCGTACGACCGTGCTCCTAGTCAAGGTGGTGGTTGGTTGGTGGCTGGCCGACACCCCGCTGGTCGAGCCAGTGGAGTGGTGGCGCCTACGTGCCCCAGAGTCTTGGGGGGCCCTTGATGCGAGCGTGCCCGCCAACTGCCAGGCGCGACTTGAGTGGTTGAGGGGTTGGGTGTAGAAAGCCTGAGGAAAGGCCTCCGAGGTATAAGATTCTGGTGGGGAGGGGTGGGGGGGGAGGTGGGCTGTGTAGGGAAGAAGGGGTCTGGTGACCTGGGGAAAGCTTCCTCGAGTATGAGCTCTCCATCCTCTACCTCCTGTGAGGCAGGGACTGTGTGTCTCATAGTTACAAAAGGCACAGTGCTGCAGTGGGGGGTGGGGGTGGAGAAGAGAGGATCCTGGCTGGCAGGTGTACTTTGCTGAGGAGCTGCCTCAGCTGTGGGGGCTGCGCTGCTTTGTGGTTGGGGTGCTTGGGGGGGCTTATGTGCGGCCCTCCTCGCCTTATTAGAACCGGCGGGGGACTGTTTTGCGGGGGCCGCATTGGTGGCAGTGGCGAAGCCGCGTGATGTCACGCGGGGCCCAGTCCCAACCTCGGTGCGTCGCCTTGCCGGCGCGGCAGTTGGAGGTTGGGAGGCGGCGGCGGAGGACATGCGCCGCGTGGCTCTAGGGGGACTGGGGCTCAGACGGGAGGGCGGGAGCGGCGAGGCGGTCGCCTACTGACACCGCTCGCCGCTTGCGCGCCCTGTACCTGTGGGCCGGCAGCGCCGAGGAGTTGATGCAGCCATTCGGCTCCCTCGGCTGCTAGCCTGGCCTGCACTTGCTGGATGAGCTCGTCGCTCATAGCAGGAGAGCAGGAGGCGGCTGACAGTACCGAGCAGATGGGGGAAAATGGTCCTACGTGCTGCAGGGATGATCCTTCAAGCTGCAGCTGCTGCTGGTGAGTGAGGCACTGCAGGGTGAACGGCAGAGCAGGGGAGGGGGAGCAGTAGGAGTGTACCATTTTTTTCCCGCCTGTAACATGAACCGTTAACCCCTTGAGTACTGGAGGGAATTTTGGCCCCTTGCTATCTCCTCAGTCCCTCAGCGCTTTCCTTAGTCACTTCAGCGCTGTCCAGGGCTCGGCGCTGAGCGTTGCCTTTGCGAGCGCTCTCTCAGGTGCCAGGGAGATGCACAAGGCAAACAGGGCAGCCAATTAGAGAGCGTTTTATCCCTGTCTGGGTGCATTACCCTAGCTAGCAGATACACACAAGAGGGGGAGGAGAGGAGGGTGTTTGCAAAGCTGACTCAAACGTGGTCATGTTGTCAAATCTGTGTTTTCTACTTGTCAATCTGCTCAGATTGGAGAGACGTGTCTGGCTTCCCAAACGCCTAATGCGCAGACGCCAGGCAGACAGTGCTCGGTGCAATGCTCCCGCACGTAGGAAGGGAATTACCTTTTCCTTTCATTCTGTTTCGCAGCTTTTGACCTCTTTTTTCTCTATATCTTTTTTTTTAATTTAACCACTATAACCCTCCTCTTCCCTTTTACCTCACAGTCCTCCATTGCCTACACAATCGCCATAGTATTTCCCATCACCTGCATTCTTCTTCCTTACAATGAAGCCTTCGGAATTAGCAATCTATGTAACCCGGGGCAGTGCCTGTTGATTGCTGGTCTTCATGCTCTAACCCCCCGGGTGCCCTTTAATGTCGTTCTGTTCTCTTTCATACTCACAGGCATGTATGGGATGTAGCTGTTATTATCCATTCCTTATTCTAACCTCATTCTATTATATGTTCTCCATTCTGGCGGCTCCCCGCTGATTTCCTTCAGTGCTTCCCTCGTCAGCTTGAATGAGCAGGAGGAGAGAGACCCCAGCGCTCCTCTCGGATGTATGAATGGCACTGATATGGAGGAAATACCTTTCCAGAAAGTGAAAACCAGGAGAAAGAAGTGTCACTGCTTGCCTGCCGCCCCTTTGGATGCCATCGCATGCGAAGACGAATTCGACTGCAAGGAGCTGGAATCCCTCTTCCAAAATTACAACCTGAAGCTGGAGCAAACTTCCACCCTGAAGGCTCTGGCCGTGCTCATCATCATGACAGGCACTTTGGCACTGCTGGAACTCATGTCCGGCCCCAGCCTGACCATCTCCAAGGGCTCACATCCAGTGCACTGCATCATATTCCTTTCCCTCTTCATTGTCACCAATGTCAAGTATCTGCAGGTCACTCAGCTCCAGCAAATTGTCAAATTAACCTTACTTTTCGGCTTTACTTTTTCCTTCTTGTGCTGCCCTTTCTCTTTGGGAGCTTATGGCTTGGAGCCCCCTGTATCTTCTGAACAAGGACTGTGGCAACTCATGTTGGTGACCTTTGTGGCTTATGCCCTGCTGCCAGTGAGAACTCTGTTAGCCATCGTTTTTGGTTTCATGGTCTCTGTCTCACACATCATTGTTACAGCCACCTCTATAAGCCCAAAAAAGAAAAGGCTCTGGAGAACAGTAAGTGCAACATTACTCCAACAATATTTGTTATTATTCTGCTATGGTAAAAGCCATGTGTGTGTGTGGTGGTGCAGTTAAGGGGGATCTGTCCTATTGGGAAGCAGGTGGAGGGAGAGGGAAAGTAAAAAAACAAAAGCTACATTGTGCCTCAGATTTATTTTTTTTCTGTGAATAGGCAATTGTTGTATATGAAATATTGTGTTAAAGTATTTCATATTTGGGCAGTCTAAGGAGCACCTAAAGTGCATTACAATTCTCAGCATGTTGGGGTATAGATCAACAACAGCTGGAAAGCAGCAGCATGTGAGATAAATAATGGAAACCTACTGCCACTATGTGTGACCCTGACCTGTGCTATTTATAAACCTAAGTTAATTACTAAATTGAATTCCTTCATATATAAAGAGGGTGTTGCTGAAAATTCTATGTTTATTTAATAGATTCCAGTTTATGTACAGAAGATGGTGGATTATTGGCTCTTTCATTGTGTTTAAGTTTTGTTTCCTAATTCCACTTTAAATGGCATGACCTTGATATTACTGTCTGTTATCACAGCACATTATTCAGGGGAATAATTAGAAATAAAACTTAGTATAAAGCTATTAATTGAGCACTTCAGTAAACAGGTACTCTTTAAGGTATCTAATTACATACTTAACACCTTCATTGTTTAGGAGCACGCGTATGCTTTCTGTAGCTTTTATAACCCATTTAAATAATTGATTACTGTAATATTGGAGGTAATTTTTACTAGGACATAGTAAACTTTGCAGTAGGTCATCATTTTTACTATTTGTATGCTTTTACATTTTTTTTACTTTTCCCTCCAAGTCCTTTCCTGAATGTAATTTAAACTTTTTTCTGTAAAGCTGTAAAGCTCATCAAAGCTTGCATTAGAGTGTCAGAAGAGAGAAACAATCAATGCAGTATAATACTTACATTGGAAACAGTCATAATAAAGTAGGACATTTTCATTAATCTGGTGAATCTCCGTGATTTCCTTTAATAAGAAGAAATGTCTTCCTACAATTGTAATTAAAATAATGCGCACACTAAACCATGAAACCAGTATTCGGATTGTGACATTGCATGAGAATGAAAATGGCACTGTATGAGAATGAAGATCTAAAGCAAAATTACTTTTGTAATTTTCCATTTGCAGTTTACTAAATGGCAAGTTGAACTTTATAGCATACTATTTTAGATAGTTTTGTGAAATTACAAACTTTTGTTTATACTCCATCAGGACCTAAGTACTGATATAGATAGCACTTTTAATACAGATTTACAGTGCTAAAATAATCCTGTTAAAAGAGAGGGGAAAAAATAAATAAATAATACTGTGTCTTTAGCAATGCTAGGGATGCTTTTACCACCCTTATTCTGCTCTGACTAATCATGGAGAAAGATGTGGCTACAGTAAACCGTATTTGAGTGTGTATAAAGATAAAATGTTGCCATTTAAAGTGATACTGACACCAGAAAGTAAATCTTTTTTTACATCTATCATAACATTATCTTTGCAAGAACTTTATAATTTTGCCATAAAAATATTTGCCTGAGGCATTTACGTAACCTGTCTGATCTCCTGTGTTCCTCTATGAGGGGGCGGCCATATTTGTCTGTTAGCATTAGAAGCTATAACTGACAGGTTAGGAAGGGACAGTCAGGTTGGCAAAACAGTCGGGTTTAGGAACTTCAAGTAACAATTACTTACAAAACCAAACCTGTCTGCAAAAAAACATCAACACAACCTATAGGTAGCTTTTTATGTATATTCATATTTTGAAAAGTAGTTTTTTCGTGTCAGTATAACTTTAATTACCACAGGGGTCTTTAACCCCAAATTGGATCATGCTGTTTAGGGTTGGTCTCCATGATCCCCTTAAATACATTAAAAGTACTGTATTTCTTACAATAAATATAATTATTAAATTAAGGCTGGGTCCCCATGGAAAGGTTAGGAAACACTGCAATTATATGTTTATTACATAGAAATATATCTGATGCTTAACTACCATGTGATATAGTTATAGAGAAGCACATGCATTTTAGCTAACCTGCTTAGAATTCATACCATAATGACTACAATCATATTAATTATAACTGGCTTAATTGTGTGCATAATATTAAATGCAGGTTTTAAATGCAGGTGGACCTATAATGCCTAATGCATAAGAAATTGTGTTTTTAAAGGAGCCATATCATATAAAAATTAAGACTGTACCAGTGAATTATACTCCTCTAAACATAGATTGATTGTGCTTAAAAAAGTTGTGTTTTGGACTGAAATTCCACCAAAACCCGGGAGCCCATCTGTTCCACTTCCTGCTGGCTGAATTCTCTGGATATGCAGGGGAGCCAGCAGCTTTCAGTAAACTGCACTGTAGGATAGGAACCAATCAGCCGCTAGGCTGACCTGATAGGGAACTGATGCCTGTCTTTGCTTGTGTGAGTGCAAGGTTGTGATTGGCTATCCCTCTCCTGCTGTGCTTCTGGCTGGGACTGTTAGGACATGCCCACCCTTCATTTGAAACACAGACAGGGACCTGATAGGATCTATAGGGAGCTCCAATAAAGGGGCCATTTTTACAGATAGGATTAATTTTTAGGGTTTTTTTCCATTTATCCAATATGTCTCCTTTAAGGCCTGCAACAATGTGGTTGAATGTTTCTTTATTTTACTTCTTGCTTGAAAAGAAACTTACTTTGCATTTTTTTTTTATAAATGTAGTTTTGTTCTAAGATTTGTCTTTTACAGTAAGCTGAAGGCATAGTTCATTGTGTGGCTGTATACCTTTTTTATGTTCATCTACACATGTATAGATGAGTCTTTTAAAGGAAAACTGCATATTTATTAAACTTAGTTACTAGACATTTCAATACACATAGATTAGGCAGGGGATACATGAAGACTGCACCTCATGTCATATTGCAGCCCTTTCTTCGGAAGTTTAGAAGTAACGCAGCAATTATTTACAGATGTTAGACATTATATATAAGGATCAAAATAATTAATGTTCTTGATAACTCTATGAAACGAAATTGAATGAAAGGAAAAGTCTGATCTCAATAGGTTAGTATTTAGGAGTAGTCTGCACACCTTTTATGCCTGTAGACTACTCCTAAATACTAACCTATAGAGATCACACTTTTGCTTTCATTCCTCTAACTGCTGCCATGTATGAGTTTTAAATATTCAGTGAATATTGATTTTCAAAATGTTTTCAGTTATATCATTAGAATACATATGCGCACACACACACATACACACACACACATACACACACACACACACACACACACACATATATATATATATATATCAAATATTTATATACAGGTATTGGATCTGTTATCCAGAATGCTCTGAATTACAGGAAGGCCATCTCCTATAGACTCCATTTGAATTAAATTACTGAAATTCATAACAATTGCTTGTTTTTTCTCTGTAATAATAAAACAGTACATTACTAAGACATCATTAATCCTTATTGGAGATAAAACAATCCTTTTTGGCTTAATTGATGTTTAAATGCTTTTTTAGTAGACTTTAGGTATGAAGATCCAAATTACAGAAATACACCTTATCTGGAAAAGCCCAGGTCCTGCACATTATATATTTAATATCTATATAGTGAATAATGTACCCCCTCTTTTAAAATATAACAATATTATGAGTCACAGAGGCATTCTATGTCCATATAAAAGCACAAGGCCAAAAGGTCTGCACTCAAACTGGAACTTTGGTGGTGGGTGCTGGAGTCAAGTAGTAAAATCATGAAGGACCCACACTCACGTCAGATTTAGGAAAGCTGTATTTCACACCACATTACTGTGAAACTGACGTTTCAGTCCCTCATGGGACCTTTATTAAGAAAGTAACCCAATGACCCATAACAAAGTGTAGGGAAGCAGAATCATGACAGAGCCATGAGGGTTGTAAAGCCACTCCCAGTCGGTGGGGGATTCGTAGTATCAGAAGTTGCAGGGACAAGAAAGTCATTGGGGGTATAAAAAGTGAGATAGGATTTTCTTGCTTCCTATTTGATGTTCCCCTTTGATGTTTCTCCCAGTAGCCTCAAAGTAGGTGCCATTTTTTAATTTCTGGCTTGGATGCAAGTTTTGGAAGCCCAGACTCTACTCCAAGCAGAGCCTCCTGTGGGCCAGCAGTGCACATGGTGCTACCAAATAGCCAATCACAGCCTGTATTTAGCATCCCCAAATAACTATTCTCATGCTTGTGGCTCTCCAAAACTTTTACAAGGTTGGGGACCCCTGTGGAACATGACTGTTCAAGAGTTAATTGTTTGTTACACAAACATTCATGCTATGTTGGGCTACGTTTATTATATGCCATTTGCTCTTTATGATACATTTTAAATTAAAACTTCAGTCGATAAAAAAATTTCTGTTGCCTTTTTATCCCAAAATTGGTGTCTGTGTGTTTTTGGAGATTGGAAGAATGGGAGGGGTGGGGGATTGGTTTGCATGGGGGCAGGGCAAGTCCTAGTGATGCTTCTGTCACTAGAGGATTGGAACTTTACTTTGAAGCAATGTAGGTGGTTCTTTACAGTGAGCGCAGTAAGGTTGTGGAACACTCTGCCAGGCGATGTTTTGTTTGCAGATTCTATTAATGCCTTGTGGCTTGGATGATTTCTTGAACAAGCATAATAACCAAGGCTACAGGGATCTGAAGATCTACAGTTCATAGGTAAAAGGTAATATATAATAAAGGTATATATAATAGTCCAGGTTTTGAAAAAGGTTTTGTTTTTCACTCCAGATGAAAGTTTCTGTGTGAGACTGAAACGTCGAGTAATAAACCTTTAAATTTTTGCATTTACATTTTGCTCACAATTCTTTAAATCCTAGGAGTGCTGTCCTTATTCCCGTGTATACATATATATATATATATATAAAATATATATATATATATATATAAATATATATATATATATATATATAGTTTCTATATGTGAGTGTATAGAAGAGCCTGTATATATGTGTGTGTATAATCCCCTTTCATAGATATAATTTCTTCTATTATTATTTATGATATATATAATATGTATATAAGTGAACTGCTAGCCATCTTTCTGCTGAGATCCATATGTTAATCAAGTAGGTTAAGGCATTGTGGATGTCTTATGATCCTTATGACCTTTAGGCAAATCACATTAGAGCTCATTTGCTAACACAACTGCAATTACAGTCACACAAACATGGATGCAGTTGTGTGTATTGATGCCATTGATGGCATTTTGATGCTCAGCAATGAAAATGAAGCAGTATCGACTGAAATGTATCCAATTTGTCAGCAGGCTCATCTGCACATTTAGGGCTCATACTCACAAGCGTTTGCTTTTAGCCGTTAGGGGGTTATGTAAAAAAAGGTACTAAGTTTGCCCAGGAGCAGTAACTCATAGCAACCAAACAGCAGGTAGAATGTACTGGTCAGCTGTTTAAAAGCAAATATTTTTGGTTGTTATGGGTTACTGCTACTGGGCAAACTTAATACCGTTAATTACATGGGTGGCTTGATGTTTGGGTCAGAAACAACTGCCCCTCAAAGCCACAATTGTACTGGAATTTTGCGAGAAAATGCTGTGTTCTGGATCTAAAACCTAAATTTAAGCTCTCTTCTCAGGCATATTAAACATTAACTATGGCATGATGAGATGCCATATACAGCTATCAGACCCCTTATCCGGAAAACCCATTATCCAGAAAGTTACGAATTACGGAAAGGCCATCTCTCATAGACTCTATTTTAATTAAATAATTCACATTTTTAAAAATCCTTATTGGAGGCAAAACAATCCTATTGGATTTAATTGCTGTTTAAATAATTGTTTTAGTAGACTTAAGGTAGGAGATCCGAATTACAGAAAGATCCTTTATCCGGAATACCCCAGGTCCCGAGCATTCTGGATAACAGGTCCCATATGTGTATTAGATTGGTTCTTATATAGAAATGGCAAATATAGAGTTCAGTGTTATATATGATGAGAGTTAAAGTACCCAAACTGTAAATTCCATGAATATTAGAAATAAGTAACCAAGATGTAACTATGCGTAGATAAACATCTTTTCAAGGTGACTTCCTATATCCTAATTTAAAGGGGTGGGGAGGGTGAATAATCTGATAATACACTTTAGCTGAAGTATGAAAGGAGGCACATCAGATATGACAGCTGGCACCCTGAGATAAGCTGTCAGTAACATTTACACAGTGTGCATGGGCTTTCTTTGCTTCATCACAGACACACATTTTGTGATGATAATAATATGAAAGTTGTAATAATAATATGATAATAAAAGATAATAGTATGAAAAAAATGTAATTCTGAAAAGTAAAAAATACTTCTGCCATTTTAAAAAAAATGGATATATTGTAATAATGAATATTATACGACTGACAATTCTGAATGCTTCTTTCAAAAGAAAAACTAGAATCTAGAACTGATTTTTTTTTTTTTGTGGCATCACCATTTTCTAATATTTCTGCTCCCGGGGCTGTTGTCCAGGGCAGACAAATGAGGATCATGTCTCATTTGTGTAAGCACATACACTTTCTTCACTGGCTGCCTTACTATATTGAACTTCACATGCTTGAGGGTCATTCTATAACAAATATCTTGGGGCAGTGGGGGTCCGCCGTTGAAAATTTGCCCAGGGCCCAGCGGCCCTGACAGAGACTTTTGAAAGGAGTATGTCCTTTAAATGGTAGAACAGCTATAATAGCTCTCTACATTTCTGGACTATGTAATTATATTGGGTGATCATAGTGCATTTAGACTTTTTCGTATGTCCCGCGATTTTTTTGTCACCGTTGCGACTTTTTCGTAAATTTTCCGCGACTTTTTCGTCGCCATCGCGAAACAATCGGATTGGTTTTTCCGCCGTTTACTATCGCTCAATACGAAAAAAACCTTGACGGCGACGAAAAAGTTGCGCAACATACGATAAAGTTGTGACGGCGACGAAAAAGTTGCGACAAATATGAAAAATCGCGATGGCGACTAAAAAGTCGCAAAATTTTCGTTTCCAATACGATTTTTTCCCTTTTGGATTCGTGGATTAGTAAATCTGCCCCATAGTCTATAGTTATGGACATGCCCACCAGCTTTGAGTTGCTTGTTTGTGCATGCTGTCTAAATAGCAGGCAGGGAGGTTGCAACTGAATTAGTTTAACAGCAATCACTGTGGTCAGTGTTTAATCTGGATTTATTCATCTGGATTACTATCTCTGCTTGTAGTTTAAGGGTTTGATCACACTTATTTAAAAGAAAAAACAGCAATAAAAGCTCATGCTGCATTAATATATGCAAATTGAATTGGTTTTCCAGACAACTGTGCTTGGAATATTTTAACTCATTACAGCAGCAAATAGATTTTTATGGATTATTTGTATGGATTTTTGGATTTCTTTGAATAGGATTGTCAGATAATCCCTAAATGCAAAACTTTAAAAGCTTGTGTTACACAAACCATTAATAATTAGTAATTATTTTATATGGACACCATATGGTGCCCAGACAACCCTTAATATCCCTTAACTTTAATTTGTCAGGAAAATTTGTACTTTTTAATAAATATGTCTAAAAATGCCATATTTTGTACTAAATTTACTGCACCAGCCTAAAGGTTCTGCATTTCAATAGGAGCAATGATCCAGGTCTTTAAACTTGGCACAGGAGCTCCCCATCTTAGGTGTTGTAAGAGGTGTCCGTGACACTGTGTGTTCCTCACAGGTAAGCCTGTGAGCTTGAACGTAGCAGGGGAGATTCAAGAGAAAAGGGGGCAGGCTTTTTCCGGAGCAGAGCAGGCACAGCAATTAAATGGCAATGCTAAGAAGCGGGATATCTAACAATGAATCCAGGACAGCGGGCAGTGCTATAAAAATCAGGGCCGTCCCGCTAAAAGTGGGAGGTATGCCCTATATAATTGTTTTTCTTTTCCTTCAATCATTGGACAGTGATTACCTCTGTAAACTATATTTATTATTTTAAAGGGGCACTAGAGCTGCTATATTTAGCAAGTCTAGCTGAATTCACAGGCTCTAAGCACTAAGGTTAGGGTTCTGTGGAAATTATTGCAGATTGCCTTCCCAAGCCTTTCTCCTGTGCAAATTTCCTTTCCTTCTCAAGAATGTCACTTGGAAAGTCTGTGTAGTATTTTGTACCTTATTCTACAAACACAATATTAAAAGTCACTGCTAAGTCTCAAAGAAAAGATCTATATTATCTGTTTGTATAACATATAGTACAATTTCCTATAGTGTCCTATTTAAACAAACCTTGTATTTTTACTTTTTCTACATAATTGTTAATTATTAACAGTTTTTATACATGCCCACAACACATTAACAATGGCTAATTATGCCGCTACCATGAACAGTTAAAAGCTGGCAGTACTCATTGTTCCACCCCAGCTGGGGGTATAAATATACTTGAATCCTGATAAATTGACATGTCTGTAAAATTTGCAAAGTTTGCTTAGGACTAGTAATCCATAGCAACTAAATATTTTTTAACCAGATATTTTTTAACCAGTAAGTGCTACGCATGTACTACGGGCTACTAGGCCAGTAGCAAACTATTACATATTTTACATTTATCCTTAGGGAAATTAGGGCCAACAAAACACTTTTCTATTCATTGTACATGGATTAGTGTAGGACCCATAATAGTCAGCAGAAAGTATTCTATCTTATTGCATATTTGTCACGCTGAATAGTTTGAATTGTAATTAGACAAAGAGAACCTGAGGAAATACAACACAGATTTTAAATTATTGCTGCATTTATTTGAGGAAGAAAGTTATTCAACCGCCATATCATAGTTAGTAAATTAATCAGTTGACTACATTTAATTGATAATTTAATTCAACTCACTGAACACAGCCATGCTTGAATGCAGCCAGCCTTGTTGAATCTAAGCATTATTATATATTGAAGCTTACCAATGGAGTGATGTAGTCACCACAAATGTAATGCAGAATGCTATGCCATGCTCAAAGGAAATTTGAGAGATAAGAAACCAAGTTGTTGAAAAATATCCTTATGCAATTTCTAAGGTTCTGAGGGCCATAATGTTCTAATAGGGATGACCTGAAACAGTAGTTAACTAAGCCACAGTACCCCACTTGCTATTTGTGAGTCAGATCAAGGCTTATCTTACAATTGAGTAAACACCTGATGATCCCCAAACAATTAGGGATAATGTTCCACAGGCAGATAAGTAAAAACTGGACAACACAGGTCTCTTTGTCTGGTTAAAAGCAAATCCAGCATTCCACAGTATATACAAATTCAAACATGGTGGTGGTAGTGTTGATGAGTTGATGGTTGTCTCTGATGAAGCACCCAGTGGTGCAAATCAGGCCTTAGTGCTTAGGGATCATAGAAAGTTTTGCCTGCCTTTTTAACTTTTGCACAATGCTTTTGCTGACATAAACGAGTCAATTTGTCACATGATGTAAATTTGGCTAACCACGCCAGAATGAATACACTGAAGCCCTTTGGGGAATACCTGTTTCATCTATCAGCATTAGCGAGTAGTAGCCTGTTACCAGGATTTGTCCTCCACTTCACGGAAAGTTGTGTATATATCTATATATATATATATATATATATAAATATATATATATATATATATAGATTAAAAGGTAAGTAGCAGGACAAATGTTCCATACAACGTTTTTAGACTGGCCCTCGCTGTAGTACTAGAGGAAGGGGTTTCTATACACTTTAGAACTCTTTTGTAGTTCTTATAAGTAAAGTAAATGTAACATAAAAGTTTTAAGTAAAAAATCCACTGTAGCCTGCTCCAATAACAGCTCTATCCTGCATAAAACTTATTGTATTCAATGTTTTATCAAATATACCTGGTTTCAGTTGTATGCTGTCTTCTCAATGGGGCAATATGGTGACATGCACTCTGCAAGATACAATGTGCAGCACTCCACATCTCCTCCTAGCCAGACCTTCTAAAACTGGAAGCTAGTTGTTGCAGCTCTAAAATGAAGCCTTTAGGTCAGATTTCAGGAAAGGGTGCTTGTGAACCGTGTTTCTTAGTTTCTTAGTGTAATTTATTTCTAAATGAGCTGTAAGCAATGAAGAAATTCATGCATTGACTTTATGGAGGTTCTTAAACGTAATGCTGACCTGCATGATGCTTTTACTACTCTCAGCACTTAAAGAGATACATCAATCTGAGTAATAATGCAAGGGTTAAAAAATCTTCAGTTAAGCTGCACGGTTTTTACAGTTTTAGCAGATGTCTGGCTAGGAGGTGAATTTTAAGTATTACATTACCTTTAATTTCTTCGGCGTTGTCAGTCAGGGCTATGTCTTAACAGGTCACAATTGATCTTTCTGACAGATGCTTCACATTAAATGTGATTTTACAGGCAGGGTAGTGTTAACAGTCAGCAATGGTACTCATGCACAGGTGTCCAGCACCAGAATTCTCAGTTTGCTAGGTCAGCAGACATCACATTCTGCTCTTTTCAGTGGAGCCTCTTACTGCTTTTCTTACTTCACAAGAGTATCCTTCTACAGTGGGCTGCAATCTCATGCAATCTATTCTTATATCCAGGCAGTATTGGACTAGGGTGTGCCGGGTCCAATGGGACTGCCACCTTGAGGGCCCACTACCCCAGCCATGGAGGCCCCATTTTGTACACACCCCACTCTTTAACATGTACCTTCACACCATACCACTCTCCCCAACTCATTCCTCCAAGCTGCACAATGGTGATGCCTGCTTGTGTTTGTTGCAGCCATATCTCCAGTGGATCTGGGTTAGCTCCTGGTGCCCTGCTGGCTCAGTATAACACTGTTTCTAGGTTCTACTGAAGCCTGCTTTTGCCTCCAGCTTGTTGTACCATCTACTCATCTCCATTGAGTGGTTTCAAGACAAGCCTACACATCTTATAAATCAAATTTATGGGCATGGGAGAAACCACATGACACGATTAGAGATTTTTCATCTCCAATAAGTCTCACTTGGATGGACAATACCTCTAATTCGAATGATTGACTACCAAGTTTAACCAGTTTTATTATTTCTGACAGTCTTTATTCCTATCAAGCTATTTTATTAGTACTTTTTTATAATTACTAGTTTTTGAAAGGCATTTTGTACTTTGTACTTTAGCAAAGCAACAACTGAGGTTCTTAAAAGTAGACACTGCTTTTCTCATCTGATATTGCAGGTAGATGAGCCTAGTACTGGGTAAGCATGAAACACGATAGACCTGCTAGATCCGTAAGGTGTAACTTATGTTTTTAATGGACTAGAACAAACTTATAGCCATATTTTACACTTTTTTCTGTGGTAAATGAGATTCTATCTTCCTCTTAAGGGCAATAACATGGAGAGATTTGTAGCCCCTGTTAAAAATTTGCAAGCACAGGCGACAAATTTTCCCCAAATCTGCCTTGCCCTTCAGTAATATTGACACAAGTAAATTACATTATGAACAGCAATGACTTCATTGTGGGAAAAATGCAGAAGCAGGCATTTCCCTGTTATTAAGCCGAATCGCCACAAATAATTTATTTTACTTTTCACGATTACAATGTTAGCCAAGGGCAAGGCATTTTTGGGGAGATTTGTCACCTCTGGTAGCGACAAATCTTCCCATGTGTCATTGCCCTTATACTGAAAAATTGCTAGAAAGCAAAAGATAAACCTCTGCATTCGTAACTAGACACGCTGTGGGAGCAGCATGTTTCCTGTACATACTGTACCTGTAGTGTGTAGAGTTGGAGTGTCTTTTGCATACCAAATGATTGTCATACAAAGTTAAAAGTCAGGGTAGTAGCAAGCATGGTTGTTTGGTTGGTACAATAGTAAAATTACAGACGATTGCCCAGATGTTTTTAAAGGGATACGGATGCTTTTAACTATTTGATTAATAAAATAAACAATACAGGTATATAACCTGTTATCCAGAATGCTCGGGACCAAGGGTATTCCGGATAAGGGGTCTTTCCGTAATTTGGATCTTCATACCTTAAGTCTACTAAAAAACCAATAAAACATTAATTAAATCCAATAGGTTTGTTTTACATCCAATAAGGATTAATTATATCTTAGTTAGGATCAAATACAAGGTACTGTTTTATTATTAAAGAGAAAAAGGAAATCAGTTTTAAAAATCCTAATTATTTGATTTGATTATTATTGGATAATTTGGATATAATTTCTTAATTTCAGTGGGTTTGGAAATGGTTTTCAGAATATACATTTTTGATATCACAATACAGCACACTCTTATTCCAGACCATAGAGGTAACATTTCTTAAGCAGGCGCAACTGGAATTTAGAAATACAATACCAGTATAGAATGAGAAAACATGAGGATGTAAAGGACTGCAGTGTATAGGTACATATAAGACTAAGCTTCAGAAAGCCATGAAAATCTGTAGGGTCAAGAAGATATTGTCCTGTACAAAATACAAGTGGTCTCATGGGAGCACTGATTCTGCCCCTGATAAGGCCCTATCTAAGTCATGCGATAAAAATTTGTTCTTCAACACACAAAAAAATGAAAAGTCCAGAGAAGGGAGGATATGCATACTTTAGGGGCTTTTAAAAATGAGAACCTGTTTTTGCAAATTTATTCAGAACATGTTCTCAAAGGAGACAGATAATATCTAGATTAAAACAAAGGATATGTCAACTGCAAGAGTAGAAAGTTTTTGGGTTTTTTTTACACAGTAAACAGTGAACAGAGAAGTTTTGGAATTTTCTTCCTGATGTGTGTAAGAGTACCTGGTAGTCTAGCGGGGATGCCCGCCTCTCCTGCTCGTCTGGCAAGTGGAGGTACACGCGCTGCCATTTAAAGCCGGCGCGACGTGTGACGCCATCGCGCAAGGCGCAAATTTCAAATTTTTAAAGGTGCCTGTGCTTAATTTCGTCGCCCAACGTCGGTTTCGCCTCCTGGTTCTTGTTTTTCTGCTGTTTGACTCTGATTCGTGTTTTGACCCTTGCCTGACCCTGACCTTGTTGCCTGAATTGACCTTCTGCCTGTTTTTTTACTACGGTTCCGGAATCTGACTTTGTACTGCGCTGCCCGTTTGGTTTGACCTCGGCTTGACCACAAAATTCTGCATAACGCTAAGTTCCCTAGCCTGCTCAGAACATTTGCCCTGGTCCTCTCACAATAAGTCCTGGCGGCATCCGAGTAGCGGAGGGCTCGTCCCGAAGTGAAAGGTGGCTGTTATAGGCAGAAGAGTGAGCTCAGACCGGGATCTTGGCTGTTGTTCTGAGTTTTGGGATACCGTGCATGACAGTAAGTTGGGCCAAGAAAGAAAATGGATGCTGAAGGGGCCTCTGCTTCATCCGCTTCTCCTGAAGTTATGCTTAAGAACCTCCTCCAGCGTCTCAGGGAACAAGAGACTAAACAAGATCAAATTGTCCAATGTCTCCAGGGGTTGGCTGTTAGGTTAGATACTCTCCAACAGCAACCTGCTGCTGATGACCCAGCTTCTACTCCGCTCTCTATGGGTATTCCCCTTGTAGAGCCTAAGATACCTTTTCCCGAGAAATTCTCTGGGGATCGGAGTAAATTTTTTGCTTTCAAGGAGACATGCAAACTTTATCTTAGTTTTTTGCCTCGCTCTTTTCCCACTGAAGTGGCAAAAGTTAATTTTGTGATCACTTTACTGTTAGGTGATCCTCAGGTTTGGGCTTTCACTTTATCCCCATACTCTCTTGAGGCCTTTTTTAAAGCTATGGCTATTATCTATGATGACCCTGATCGGGCAGCCTCTGCTGACTCAGCCATCCGTACCCTCCAGCAAGGCAGGAGGCTTGTTGAGGAGTATTGTACGGAGTTTCGACGCTGGGCGGTCGAGACAGGGTGGAATGATTCAGCCCTTCGTAGTCAGTTCTGAACTGGTCTGTCTGATGCCATTAAAGACAGTCTCATTAATTACCCTGCTCCTTCATCCCTTGATGCATTAATGTCCCTCTCCATTCAACTAGATAGGAGACTTAGAGAGAGGCGTCAAGAAAGAACGGCCTCTTCCCTAACCCACTCTCTTTCTTTGGTGCCCGAACCCATACGTAACATTGCTACTCCTATGCCAGTAGAGGAGCCTATGCAATTGGGTTCTACTCGTCTATCCTCGGAGGAGAGACTCCGTAAACGCACTAATGGGTTATGCATGTATTGTGGTGAGGGGGGTCATTTCCGCAAAGAAACTGCAAAGCCTAAACAAGTCTGGGGAGTCTTGTTTGGGTAATGCAGTTTCTACTCCCCAATCTTTCTCCTCTAAAATCTTCATTCTCGTGCTCCTCGACTGGGAGTACGGTAATGTTAAGATTCCAGCCTTTTTGGATTCTGGAGCGACTGGGAATTTTTTGGATGTTAATTTCGTCCGTAAGCTGGGTATTCCTTGTACCACTGTAATCCCTCCAGTCAGGTTACTGGCTATTCATGGGAATCCGCTAGGGTGTGGGTTTGTGTCTTCTAGATCTCAGAATCTAGTCATGTCCATTGAAGGTTTTAATAAGGTTTAATAAGGTTTTAATATTTTTCTATCTAATCAACTGTCCTGACACTCCTGTGATTTTAGGTCTCCCATGGTTACAAAAACACAACCCCCAAATTGACTGGGTTACCGGCAGGATACGAGGTTGGGGAGCACACTGTGAAGTGTCTTGTTTTAAAGGTTCTATTCTCATTGCTACAACCTCTTTGAAGGGTCTTCCTTCCCCATATACAGCCTTCGCTGATGTCTTCTCTAAGAAGGCGGCTGAATCGTTACCTGCACATAGATCTTATGACTGTGCAATTGAATTGGTTCCTGGGGCTGTCCCTCCCAAAGGTAGAACCTATCCACTTTCTCTTCCTGAGACTCAAGCAATGGAAGAGTACATCTTCCCCAGCGGGGGCAGGTTTCTTCTTTGTAAGCAAGAAGGATGGTGGGCTTAGGCCCTGTATCGATTATAGAGGTCTGAATAAGATTACTGTTAAAAATCGCTACCCCCTTCCCTTGATCTCAGAGCTCTTTGACAGGGTTAAGGGTGCTTCGATTTTCACTAAACTCAATCTCAGGGGTGCATATAATTTAATCCGGATTAAGGAGGGAGATGAGTGGAAAACAGCCTTTAATACTCGTGATTGGCATTATGAATATTTGGTAATGCCTTTTGGGTTATGTAACGCTCCTGCAGTCTTCCAAGAATTTGTTAATGATATTTTTCGTGACCTACTTGGACGCTATGTTGTAGTATACCTAGATGATATTCTGATCTATTCTTCTAATTTAGAAGATCATCGTTGTCATGTTCAGGAAGTACTATTGAGACTTAGACAGCATCATTTATATGCTAAGCTTGAAAAATGTTTTTTTGAGGTTCCTTCTGTTCATTTTCTGGGGTACATCATTTCTCAACATGGTTTAGAAATGGAACCAACCAAGGTAGAGGGTATTTTGAATTGGGCTCAACCACTTTCCTTATGTGCCATTCAAAGATTTCTAGGTTTTGCCAATTATTATAGACAATCACAGCCCTTACAAAAAGGGGGTTGATCCTAGTATTTGGTCCATTGAAGCGATTGAAGCTTTTAAGCTTCTTAAAGAAGCTTTTATTTCTGCTCCAGTGCTGCGTCACCCAGATTCCACCTTACCATTCCTCGTTGAAGTTGATGCTTCTGAGGTGGGAGCCGGGGCGGTATTGTCCCAGCGTCACCCTGTTACCTTTAAGGTACATCCTTGTGCCTTCTTTTCTAGAGAATTCTCCCCTACTGAGGCTAACTATGATATCGGTAACAGAGAATTGTTGGCAGTTAAATGGGCCTTTGAGGAATGGAGACATCTGTTAGAGGGCGCTAAACATCCTGTTACCGTCTTCACTGATCATAAGAATTTGCTGTATATTGAATCTGCTAAACGTTTAAACCTATAGACCTGGGTCCAAGAATGTAAAAGCCGATGCTCTTTCCAGGAGTTTTGTCTCTCGTCCTAAAGAACACCTTGAACCTGACACTATTCTTCCTAAGGAAGTGATTGTGGCTGCCCTGAGTCCTGACCTTTTGGCCTCTCTCTCTGAAGCTCAAATTAACTTGCCTAGAAATGTACCATCTGGTAGGCTTTTTGTTCCAGAAAATTTTCGTTAGACTGTTTTGTCTGAGACTCATGATTCTAGGGTAGCAGGGCATCCTGGCCAAAGTAAGACTTGTTCACTGTTATCTCGTTTCCTTTGGTGGCCTACTATGAGACAAGATGTTGACAAGTATATTAACTCTTGTGCTGTTTGCCAACGTTCCAAACCATCTAGGTCTCTACCTCAGGGCCTATTACAACCACTCCCTATTCCTGAGAGGCCGTGGACTCATATTTCCATGGACTTTATTGTTGAGCTGCCATCCTCTAATGGTAATACTGTTATTTGGGTGGTAGTAGATTGCTTTAGTAAGATGTGTCATTTCATTCCCCTTCCCGCCCTCCCCTCTGCCAAAACTTTGGCTGGTCTTTTCATTGCTAATATATTTAAATACCATGGAGCTCCATTGAATATTGTTTCTGATAGGGGGGTTCAGTTTGTCTCTAGGTTCTGGAGGGCATATTGCTCTCTTTTGGGTACTGATCTGTCCTTTTCTTCGGCCTATCATCCTCAAACTAATGGTCAAACTGAAAGAACTAACCAGTCTCTGGAACAGTATTTGAGGTGTTATGTGTCCAATAATCAGTCTCAGTGGACAGAGTTTCTTCCGTGGGCTGAGTTTGCCTTTAATAATGCCACTCATACTTCCACCGGGGATATAATGCCACTCATACTTCCACCGGGGGAGTCTCCTTTTTTTATTGTTTATGGTCTCCACCCAAGAGGTTTTTCTTTTTCTGAACACGTTTCTGCCGTTCCTGCTGCCAATTCTATGGTTGAACATTTTTCACAAGTTTGGCAGAAAATATTCTCTGTCTTCGGCCGTGAGTACCCAAAAAAAAGCGGCTGATAGACATCGGAAGGAGTCATCAGAATATCAAGTTGGTGATAAGGTGTGGTTATCTTCAAAGAATATTTCACTTAAGGTTCCCTCTGCCAAATTGGGTCCCAAATTTATTGGTCCTTTTGTCATTTCTGAGATCATTAACCCTTCCTCTGTTCACCTAGTACTTCCTCCTGAACTTAAAATTTCGAGTACTTTTCATGTGTCTCTTTTAAAGCCTACCAGGGTGGTTCGCCAGCATTCTCCTCCTCCTCCAGTTGTGGTAGATGGTCAACCCGAATATGAGATACAAAGAATTATTGATTCACGTTTTTCCAGGGGAGGGTTACAGTTTCTTTTTTACTGGAAGGGATATGGCCCTGAAGAAAGATCTTGGGTGTCTGCCGCTGATGTTAAGGATGACCGCCTTGTCAGACAATTTTATACTAAATTTCCTGGGAAACCAAGGGGTCCAGTGGCCCCCTCTAGGGGGGGGTAATGTAAGAGTACCTGGTGGTCTAGCGGGGACGCCCGCCTCTCCATGCGCGCCGGTGCGCGCGTCCTGCTCGTCTGGCGAGCAGAGGTACGCGCGCTGCCATTTAAAGCCGGCGTGTGATGTCAAATATTTAAAGGTGCCTGTGCTTAATTTCGTCGCCCAACTTCGGTTTCGCCTCCTGGTTCTTGTTTTTCTGCTGTTTGACTCTGATTTGTGTTTTGACCCTTGCCTGACCCTGACCTTGTTGATTGCTGCCTGAATTGGCCTTCTGCCTGTTTTTTGACTACGGTTCCGGAATCTGACTTAGTACTGCGCTGCCCGTTTGGTTTGACCTCGTCCTGGTCACTTCGTCTCTTCTCCCCAAAATTCTGCATAACGCTAAGTTCCCTAGCCTGCTCAGAACATTTGCCCTGGTCCTCTCACAATAAGTCCTGGTGCCACCCGAGTAGCGGAGGGCTCGTCCCGAAGTGAAAGGTGGCTGTTATAGGCAGAAGAGTGAGCTTAGACCGGGATCTTGGCTGTTGTTCTGAGTTTTGGGATACCGTGTGTGACAATGTGGTTGTTTTGGCTGATTCAAGAAATTTTTAAGAAAGGGTTTAAGACTATTTAAAGTAAGGGTTAAGGACACTTTAGAGAGGGTAAGGGCACTGGCACATGGGGAGATTAGTTGCCCATGATAAATCTTTGCTACTTTGGGTGACTAATCTCCCGAAATGCCTTCCCACCGGCAAGAATGTGAATCACTAGTAGGATGGAATACAAATCGATTCGGTTTCTGAAGTCCCCTGAAGTTTTTGCGTAATTTTAAAAATTGAAGTGATACATAGGCCCCTTGTTTGTGGAGATTTGTCCAAAATTAAGCAGGATCCCCACATGTTCTGAAGGTTAGTGAACGGTAAGGCATATTCAGGTAATTAGTCACCCATGGTAGCACAGGCTGCATTATTTGTTAAGGTAAGTAGATAGTTCAGTATTTACCAGTTCATAGCTCGTTGGCAGGCTAATAGAATTATGCAATTCACATATTGTTGCTGTCACTTAATGCAATTATGATTAATCCATTCAAGATTTCTAATAAATATCTGTTCAATGGTGAAAAAAAAAATAAAAGCTAGAAATTTTATAAATTATTGAGACAGAGAAAAAGGTTGGAATAATATACAGTGGAGGAAATAATTATTTGACCCCCTCACTGATTTTGTAAGTTTGTCCAATGACAAAGAAATGAAAAGTCTCAGAACAGTATCATTTCAATGGTAGGTTTATTTTAACAGTGGCAGATAGCACATCAAAAGGAAAATGGAAAAAATAACTTTAAATAAAAGATAGCAACTGATTTGCATTTCATTGAGTGAAATAAGTTTTTGAACCCTCTAACAAAAAAAGACTTAATACTTAGTGGAAAACCCCTTGTTTGCAAGCACAGAGGCCAAACGTTTCTTGTAATTGATGACCAAGTTTGCGCACATTTTAGGAGGAATGTTGGTCCCACTCCTCTTTGCAGATCATCTCTAAATCCCTAAGGTTTCGAGGCTGTCTCTGTGCAACTCTGAGCTTGAGCTCCCTCCATAGGTTTTCTATTGGATTAAGGTCCGGAGACTGACTAGGCCACTCCATGACCTTAATGTGCTTCTTCTTGAGCCACTCCTTTGTTGCCTTTGCTGTATGTTTTGGGTCATTGTCGTGCTGGAACACCCATCCACGACCCATTTTCAGTTTCCTGGCAGAGGGAAGGAGGTTGTCGTTCAGGATTTCACGATACATGGCTCCGTCCATTTTCCCGTTAATGCGAAGAAGTTGTCCTGTGCCCTTAGCAGAAAAACACCCCCAAAGCAAAATGTTTCCACCCCCATGCTTGACGGTGGGGACGGTGTTTTGGGGGTCATAGGCAGCATTTTTCTTCCTCCAAACACAGCGAGTTGAGTTAATGCCAAAGAGCTCTATTTTGGTCTCATCAGACCACAGCACCTTCTCCCAGTCACTCACAGAATCATTCAGGTGTTCATTGGCAAACTTCACACGGGCCTGCACATGTGCCTTCTTGAGCAGGGGGACCTTGCGAGCCCTGCAGGATTTTAATCCATTGCGGTGTAATGTGTTTCCAATGGTTTTCTTGGTGACTGTGGTCCCTGCTAATTTGAGGTCATTAACTAACTCCTCCCGTGTAGTTCTAGGATGCTTTTTTACCTTTCTCAGAATCATTGACACCCCACGAGGTGAGATCTTGCGTGGAGCCCCAGAGCGAGGTCGATTGATGGTCATTTTGTGCTCCTTCCATTTTTGAACAATCGCACCAACAGTTGTCACCTTCTCTCCCAGCTTCTTGCTAATGGTTTTGTAGCCCATTCCAGCCTTGTGCAGGTCTACAATTTTGTCTCTGACATCCTTGGACAGCTCTTTGGTCTTTCCCATGTTGGAGAGTTTGGAGTCTGCTTGATTGATTGATTCTGTGGACAGGTGTCTTTTATACAGGTGACTAGTTAAGACAGGTGTCCTTAATGAGGTTGACTAATTGAGTAGAAGTGTCTAACCACTCTGTGGGAGCCAGAACTCTTAATGGTTGGTAGGGGTTCAAAAACTTATTTCACTCAATGAAATGAAAATCAGTTGCTATCTTTTATTTAAAGTTATTTTTTCGATTTTCCTTTTGATGTGCTATCTGCCACTGTTAAAATAAACCTACCATTGAAATGATACTGTTCTGAGACTTTTCATTTCTTTGTCATTGGACAAACTTACAAAATCAGTGAGGGGTCAAATAATTATTTCCTCCACTGTAGCTGCAATAAGAGAAAACTGGCCTTGTCTGCATATTTGTAGCATTTAAGTATATAATAAGAGCCCATTATATTTTCAAGTTGGTTGAAATTTCTCTGTTGGGGATTATGGTTCAAACACAAATGCACTCTTGCACTTTAGACCACAGTTGCACTCTAGGGCACAGTTGCACTTCAGGCTGTGCAGTAATACAGTTGCACAGGATTCACTGCACAGTACTTTTAGGTTGGGCTTTAGATAGGGCCACTAAACGAGCCGACATTATCGTCCCCAAAATCGATCGGCCAGGTTTAAAAATTTTGGTCGGTTAACGATAAAATCTGCCAGTTGGTGTGAGTGTCAGACATTTGTCTTTCAACGATTGTTCTCTGCGCATGTCACGATTGCCAGCAGCGGAAGTCAACGACATTCGATCGTACGTAGATGTACGATCGTACGTATTTTATGATAATGATGCAACGAAATCTTTCCCGAATTATCGTTGCCCGTGGATGGCATATCGTATGGGAACTCGATAGCCATACGATCGTTTGTCGATATAATCGTTCATCGCACAACGAGCGAAATCGCCTCGTGTATGGCCACCTTAAGTTAAATCAGGTGCTCATACTAATTAAATCAGATCAATTTGCTGTCTACTGTATATATGTGTATGTGTGTGTGTGTATGTATATATATATATATATCAATGAAGCACAGCACTCAGCACAGTTCAATGAAGCACGCTTGCATTGCTCTTTAATATAGCATGTAGCTCCGAGGTAGTTAAGACAGCAACATTAACGTTTCGTAAGTATCCACTCCCTTTGTTAAGTGTAAAGTACCTGATTAACCCACCTGGGTTTTAATAGAACATCATAGGTCACATGATCTTATCACAAGATACCTCAAAATAACTCAAAGAAACACTGTATATATAAATTATAATCCTTATTAAGTCCAATAGGTTGCAAGTTTTAAATTACATTTTTGAATTCAATATACTTCTCTGAGTCTTTTAACACGACATCCCCCCACCCAAACTGGATTCATCACTTGTTCTAAAAATCATACATCATCATGACTGTGTCCACAATCAGAGCAATGTCTTGGTACAGGCAGAGTGGTATACTTACATTTTATATTGGATCTATGCTAGATCACAGTTCATGGGGGAAGTATATTGGATTCAAAGATGTAAAACTTTGAAACTTAATGGACTTAATAACAATAATGATTTATATGTATTTCTTTGAGTTATTTTGTTTATTTTTTATTTTGATATATGGAAATCCTGATACTGTATGTGTTTCAGCTATATGTATTTTTGGACTTATTGTATATATGCTAAGAAGGTGTTCACTAATGTATCTTGTCCCATAGATGATAGTATATATTTTTGGCCTTACTGGATAGATCTTGTGATAAGATCATATGACCTATGATGTTCTATTAAAACCCCGGTAGGTTAATCAGGCACTTTATACTTGACAAAGGGAGTGGATGCTTCTGAAACGTTAACTTTGCTGTCTGTGATAACTACTTGGAGCTAAATGCCATATTAAATAGCAATGCAAGTAATGATATAGTTATAAGTTATAGTTATAAGATCTTTTATCTGGAAATCCAGTATCCCAAGTCCCATACCGATATATATTTTACACTGACAATTGTTTCAGTTAAGATACAGGGATACTAGTATTAATATGACTTCTTTGTTTTCACAGCTGGTGGTCAATGCTATTCTTTTTGTCAGTGTAAATTTGTCTGGGGTCTTCGTGAGGATTCTAACAGAAAGGGCCCAGCGAAAGGCATTTCTTCAGGCCAGAAACTGCATAGAGGACAGGCTGAGGCTGGAGGATGAAAATGAAAAACAGGTCAGTTAAACATTTCTGCAATTTTTTTTCAAAACACACCATAACTCATCTATAGATTTTCAAAAAATGTCCATGCAGATTATATACTGAAAAATTATTGTATTTCCAAAATGGAAGGAGTTGCAAAACTAAAGTCACATTATATGACGCAGCACTTTTGGAATGTTGGTGCAGTGGCCAACCTACAGTGGGATTAAGTGTATAAAAAAACAAAAGCATGTAAGTGTTGCTTGTCCACAACTTCGGTGGTTAATGCAAGGGAACCCAGGAATAACCACCACCCTGAAGATGGTGGTAATTTTCAGTTCCCCCTGGCAGGTCACAACTTACCATCACCAAGTGAAATGCACATAAATGTCATTATTACCACTGGGCAGATAGGCATGCTATCCACACAGCAAATATTCTTCACAATTTGCACACAAAAACACACATGGTAATTAGTACTCTGTTGCGCCTGATTCAAAGCATCACTGCAACAATACTACAGTACTGGGAAAAATACTGTCCAATCAGGTGTAATGGAGACAGTAAACTAATTGGATTGCAGCCTTAATTTTGAATGCCTTCAAGTTCAGCTGCCTTTTATTTGTTATGAGTTATAGATTTGCAACAGTTGCCAAAGTGACCCATTTGTTTAAACAGTCTGTTTCAAAAGGTTTATTTAGAGGTTAATCAAGCAGATCCATATGCCAGAACTTTAAAGGACATGTAAGCTGTCCAGCAGTTGCTGAATTCAATCTACTTTTATCTTACCACAGCCTTTGGCTGTTATAGGAAACTGGGAGTGTAGAAGGCTGCACATCTGTCATGCTTCTGGCATACTATTAGTTTTTTGCATGGACCTTTTTAACTATATATGGCTATTTCCCCCCTGCTATCTCCTATGCAAGCCAGCCTATGCATTACTACGTAGAGATCTTGGGCTAGATTTACACAGGCACTTTTGCTTTTAACATGATGAAATAAAGTTCGAGTTTTAGCAGATCCTTTGAGTCCGGAGTGCTTGATGTCCTAATTTCTATTCAGGCGCTAAACTACTCCAGTGCAGTTGCACATACTAATCAATCAGATCATTGTTTCTATATTCTAACTACTAGACTGATCAAAACTAATTGCTGATTGCAATAAGCAACTGTACGTACTGCTTGGTGCTTATATTCATAAATGAGGCATTTTTATACTTTATATAATAATGTATTAAATCCCACTTTTGAAACTGAAGTATAAGCAGCACCCCTTATGGCAATGAAATTATCACATTTCCAATGAGTAATACCCGACAAGTGGAAACTAATACTACAGTTTTACTGTAACTAGAGGCCACACTGTAAACTACGAAAATCAACTCAGACCATTATTCTACTATGAAAATGAACCCCTGACCATTATTCTTAATCCAACAAAGTTTAGCAAACAGGAGGGTACATTTTTCTTGGCACCACTAAACTTAGACATGTTTGGCATTATACCAGACAATGCTTGTCATTGTTCATAAATATTTTGCTTGTGTGCTACTGGCCTATTCAAAACCAGGTTTTCAGCCCTTAACTAATAGTTCTTCTGCTGACTGCTGGCATGTGTAAGTGTAATGCACTTGATACTTTGGTACTCAGCAGTCTGTTTCTGAGAGTTTATATGCCTACCACTGAACTGTTGTTGGAGATTCCATGACCGTATGCTTAATTATAGTTGTAGATTTAGGGGCCTATTTGCTAAACTATTTAAAAAAACAAATACACCACACATCACCTGTGATCATCAGGTATCGTTGTGTAAAAAATTATATTCATTGTATTCATTTTTGGGATAAAATTTATTTGTGTAAAATACCAGTATAAAAAAAATCATCACACCATTTTTTCATGCCTCTTTGTACTACCAAAATATAATTGCCATCTGAATTTTTCCCACTGACCTGCATGGGTTATGCTGTAAAGATAACAGTGTCAAAAAAAAATGCTAAATATGGCAATTGGGCAGTGTATTTTATTTTACTCTGCTTTTTTACACTGTTTGTTTTTCTGGCATAAATAATTTTACACAGCATGATAAATAAGCCCAATAGTGTGATTGTGGATTTGTATTTATGTATGTATTAATGTGTATAAAATATATTGCAACAAATGGATTAGGTTTGGGATTCAGTTGAATAGCAGCATTTTTAGAAATATTCAAATTAGCCTAAATCTTCAGTTTTTGGCTAGACTAGTCTAGCCAAAATACTTGTGTTCCTTAAATGGACAACTAAAAGCCAGGGCTGCTCCTGCCATGAGGCAAAGTTAGAACCTTGCCTAAGGCAGCAGTGAGTGGCCAGTTACCAGGGGCGGTAAAAATCCACCTCTGGTAACTTTAAAATGCAGCCCCCTCTGGAACCGCTCTGATGCTAAAGTTGTAAGTGTGGAGCAGGAGGGAGGGGGTGGCTGCAGCCCCAGAATCATCACTGCTAAAAGCAAAATAGTGTGTTAAAAAATTATGCAAGTTTTAGGTGTTTCTCAATGCAATATAGTAAATGGAGTAATTAAAGGTGCTAAAGTGTGTTAAGTTATAATAATTTGTGAATGAAAACTGGGACACTGGAACTAGCACTTCAGTGGGAGATGCTGTTTGTTCCAACCGATTTAACAACCAGCTAGGAATGATGCTCCATTAAACTTGTTGTTCATTGAATGGATATAATGAAGTTTCCAGGTAACAGGGCTTTTAGAAAGAGCAACCACAGCATATCATTTTATTAAAAAAAATATTTATTTATATATACATATATGTATAAAGGGAACTAGAATGTAGAGGCTTCCTGAAAGACTAATGCATTTTTCTGCAGCCATTTGTATTAGTTCTATATGTATACACAATTCAGAGAATCATTACAGGTATGGCATCTATTATCAGAAAATCCATTAGCCAAAAGGCTCTAAAATACAGGAAGGTCATATCCAGTAGTGTCTCCCATAGACAATAGTGGCCTTTAAACAAATAAACTCATATTTGTGTCAAAACAATGCAGAGTACAGACGGTACCAAGAATAATAGATCCCATACCTGAATTTCCCCAAGGAAAAAAAAAAGTAAAAGTTGTAGTCCTGGTTTTTGCCAACTGTAAGGCTGTGGCCCACATGGAGATTAGTCTCCCATGATAAATCTGCGCTACCATGGGCAACTAAATTCTTCAAACCAGTAATAATGTATATCAAGTACTCTGACTCCAATTGCTGTGATAATGGCTGAGTTTCCCCTGAGACCTCTCTCCCTGGGCCTGTATGGAGCTGGGCACAACCACTGTGGGCAATCTTTGCCAGATTGCAGAACTCACCAGACACTTGGAATCCACAAAGGTTCTTTATTTGTTGTGGGTTAACAAACGTTGGGGTGGATGGACAAATGCTGGAGGTCAAAAGAAATATTGCTTTCCCAACCCCTGGAGTAGCTCCTCACACATAGAAAGCAGGAACATGAATGGCATGATGGGAGGAACTAACGTCACACATAAGGAAGGGGATGGGAGAGTATACAGACTTAGAAGTAAACAAGTTGTAATGCGACCTTGGTCACTAGGTGGCAGTGTAACAATGAGAATACATATAAACCAGTGCTGTCCAACTGGCGGCCCACCCTCTGTGTGGCCCCCCACCTGTCTGGCTGCTTTGATGGCTTACTCTTGTGTTAGCTTTAAATGGTATGAGTACTGTGATTAACTGCCCCCCCTGCATGGTTCTCACCTCAGATTCAGGCTGTAAACCCTCTGTATTGTTTTAAAATGTAATCCCCTGTGTTGTTCACACCTTTTAATCTCTACATTGTTCACCCCCTGCAGGGTTCACACTTCAGGCTCTAATCACCCACATTGTTCACACCTCAGACTGTAGGAGGAGTAGAAACCCACAAATAATCCCTGCACACTATAAAAAGAACATATACTGAGGTGGTACTGCAATTAAAAAGTTTTTTAATATATACAGTAGTTATTGTGCAGACTGTAGGAGCAGTGCCAGCATTGTGTCACTGTATGCTCCCTGTGTGTGCCATACAGCATAGGGCAAGCAGAGTATGGCACACACAGGCAGGGTAGGGCAGGCAGAGTATGGCACACACAGGCAGGGTAGGGAAGGCAGAGTATGGCACACACAGGCAGGGTAGGGAAGGCAGAGTATGGCACACACAGGCAGGGTAGGGAAGGCAAAGTATGGCACTGTATGTACTACAACCATTAATATGGGTATGGTCATGTGATAACACGGGTGTGGTTTCAAGTGGGTGCGGTTTCAAAAAGGGGAGTGGTCAAAACTGGCTTCCATTATTGGCCCTCCACCACGTAGGTCGGAAAAATTCCGGCCCTCAGTACCACAGAAGTTGGACAGCACTGATATAAACCATTAACTTTAAAACATAATATACAATATTAACTGCTGGGGCAGCACATCAAGGGTGGAAAAATATTCATGTTTTTAGTTTGCAAGGTTTGCAGTTGCGATACTTGGGCACAGTTAGGGTTACCAGACCACTTTAAAATTTGGGGATATGTCTACAAAATCCAATGACAAGGGCTTCACCGATTGCAGTTTAAATGCAATTAGTGTGGCCCTGCAACATGCTTTTATTAGAAGTGTCCCTGAATTTTCAGGAGATCTGGGACCCTAGGACACATCATTTGTCTTTGAGCTATATACAGAAGCAGTCCTCTGGTTCTTCAGTTTATTATCATTATCTACAGATTATGTGCTAAAATCGTATCTATTTAAACTTAAATTTAAAATAGACAAAATTCATCAATAGACAAAGTTTATTGCTAACAATATTCCTATCTATCTTTTAGATTAGGACTGTCCACAATTTGTTTGAAGGCTTGATTGTTACAAGTCTTTTTAGTACTTGTGTTTTACTTAAGGTGGCCATACACAAGCATGTTTAAATCTTCCGATTCAGGTCCTTCAGACTGATTTGGGAGCTTATCTGCCTGTGTATGGGGCCCTCCAATGGGCCTCCCAAAATGATATGTGGCTTCATGTCAACCAGATGTAGATTGGATAGGCTTCATTTTCCTGTCGGAATGAGGACCACATCGCTCTGACATCTCCAATCCCATTCACGGTGATGCTTTTTTTTTTTTTGCCTAGGGGTAAATGATCGGAATAGAATGATACACTCACCTTAGATGGGCATGTCTGGGGAAAGATCCACTCATTTAGCGGATTGCCAAATGAGCAGATCTTATAGTGTCTAGCCACCTTTAATTTTCCTATTTTCCTATCTGTAAAGAAAGTTATGAATTTTTAGCACCTTTAGCACGATAAGAAACTATGAGGGCCCTACAAGTAATTTATCTTGAGCCCTCTCCGCATGAACACAAGCAACTAGTACCAACATTTTTGGCCATGCCCCCTACACAAGTGGTCACATGTAGGTAGGTAGGTTTTACTAGGACTAAAGGTTGAACTTGATTTTTTACCACAGCTACTATTATAGAAATCCATAAGTCCTTTTACTTAAAACAGGCATGTAACTATAAAAGAAACAGACCCTGCAACTGCTTGGGGGCCAAGGAACTATAGGGGACACCTGTTGGGCTAATAACTGGTCATTCCACTACTGAAAAGTTAATGTAGGGGACAGTTTACACTAATTAACATTAATTAATGTGCTAATAAGTCAGTCTGTTTATTATGGTCAATGCAGTTGCCTACACACCTACCTGCCCCTGGTATACGTCTCTGTGTTGTCAAGTTACATAAGCTCATTCAAAAGTAGCTGAAGTTTTTGCACAAGTTAAGAAGAAGGGACCGAATCAATTTGCTGTGTGCTCAATAACTAGTCATTCCACAGCTGAAAAAGTAATTATATCCTAATAGAAATAGTTGATGTAACTTTGCACTACACAGTTGGGCCCTCCTGCTGATCGGAATTTGGCCACTCCCCCACTGCTGGCAGTCCATTTACAAGCATTTCTCCTGTTGACATATTGTATCAATAATCCTGCTTAAAAAAATTACCTTAGCATTGCCCTTTATAATAGTAGTTTATTATGCTCATGGTTCATCTTATACCAGAGATCTATCCATACATCACTTATCTCAGCCTCTAGGGATGATGCTTCATATTGGCTGTAGAATTCTCTTGGTTCTCTGTTAATAAGATATGTACTCAGAGAAATGTTGGCATTTCGATTTAATCATGCAGAAGTAGACCACATTTCTGCTCCTGCATGACTTAATTATTCAATAATGGGTAGAAGAAAATGCAAGAGATGCAGCATTGTTGACTTAGTGCTGCTGCGGGATTTAAAACAATCACTAAGAATGATTCATTACAATATGCTCTTCCTTTACTTCTACCAATTTTATCTTCATATGTGCTAGTTTGTGACTTGTTCCAATTACAATCAACCTAGGTTTGATTCTTAAGGCACAGTGAGTGGGCATGAAATGCACACATTCAGTATAATGTTTCTCAGGGAATAATTTTGACCAGCAGTCTTCAATTCCTTGAATGCAATTACACTTCATATCAAGTTTTGGACTCAAATCAAGCCAGACCACCAGGAAGGTCTAAACAGCGCAGAGCATTCTTGCTTAACAGTTACTGGGCAGAAGAGTAATTACAACATTTCAGAGTGGGCTAATCAGCTTTATATTTAATAATGAGGGTTGAACTACATCTCCAAAACATTGTGTTTGTCTATATGTCTACCAACCAGACATGTTAAGAGTCAAATGTCTTTATGTGGCTTTCATAAGTCTGTGATAAAGACAAAATAAGCATATTGATTTTTTGTTTAATTTTTTTAGTAGCCTAGTGTTTTAAATTACAGAGAGATCACTTATCAGGAAAACCCCAGATCCTAAGCATTTAGATAATAGAGTTCATATCTGCACTGTTTTACAGTTTATTGTCAGCAGAGTCTCATGACTTAATTATATTCCATTTCAAATGTGCTTTCTTTATTAGGAACGCCTACTAATGAGCCTTTTACCAAGAAATGTTGCTATGGAAATGAAAGAAGATTTTCTGAAGCCGCCAGAAAGAATTTTCCATAAAATATACATTCAGAGACATGACAATGTTAGGTAAGGTAGATATTAATAGGTAAGCTATTTTAAAGTTTTATTATCTCTGAATCTAAATCTAGTAACTTGTGATGCATCCATGCTTGGGCAAGTAAATTCAATGTTATTATAACTGCTGCTTCTGTTGTTATTATTATTGTGATAGTACATAATCACGGTGTCAGCTTTATTTAGCTATGAGACATAGCATGCATATCTTTCAGGTCACTTCCCTTTTAGTAGCAATTTCTAGACATTCTGTAACCCTGTGTTGTATAGAAAAGGCTTTATCCTGCTAGTTAAGATAGGATACACTGGACTCTCTTCCCACAGGATTGGCATTTGCTAAGTGGAAGAGTAAAGGTGAGATGGTGTTGTTCAGTTCTCCACTGCCAAAAGTAAAAAAAAAATAAAATAAAGGACACCAGAGGTTCTTTGCAAATAAAACAGAATAGATGTTTTATTCTCCACCCGCAATGCACAGGGTAAATACTCACAGCTTTGGAGGCAGTAGTAGTAGTAGATTAAAAATATCACGTACAATCACAAACAGAGCAGAGATCTGTGACCCCACTGTGGAGACAGCTTTGAGAGTTTAAGGTTTACCTTCTAGGGTTTCTAGTGAAAGTGGTCCAGATCATTAACAACAGAAATGAAAAGAAATCAGGCAGAAAATATAGCCTGAATCCCTCTTCAGTGCTTATGGGCCTTTAACATGGGCTAGTAGAGCCTGGGGGAGAGCTGCTCCCTTCTGTCCCTCCTATTTGGAACACAAGCTGCTCTTTCTTACTAGTTTTACTATTCCTATAATGTGCTATGACAGTAACTATTTCTGTACACTGACAAAACCTGTCATGAACTGTGTGAAATCGAACTCTTGACTTTGTGCTAAACCACAAATGCACTTACTGAGCCACAGGAGGCTCTTTGAGCTACAAGGGTTCAGTTGCTCCAATGTGCATTCAGCATCTCTGCCTGTTTCCCTTCAGTCTTCTCCCATCTTATAAATTGCATGTGTTGCTGGTTCTGTAATTATGAGCATTTATAAACCTGCTCCTGGCAACTCCTGGTGGTCGATCATCATCTTTGCTGAGCCTGATCTTGCCATGTCCTGATTTTGACTTCTGTGATTTCTGACTCCTGATTCCTGCGTTCCTGCCCGATACTCTGTCTTTTGTGTATCTCCCTGGTTTGACCTTCGGCCCGTGACTTTACCTCGTTTGCCTGCTGCCTGCCACTGACCTCAGCCTGCCTTTGGACCTGGCCAGTACTCTACCAGCCCTGACCTTATTGCCTGTTACCAGACTCAGTCTATCTTGCCTATCATCACAGGCCTGTATATTTACTCTTTGCTATATTTATAAAATTGCTTCCGGACCCTGCTTCCCTGCTACTGGATCTGGTAGTTCTGTTGTTCCAGACTCTGCCAGTCCCATTGCAGTGAGTGCTGGTCTTGTTGCTTCCCTGGGCATCTCTCTTCCACCTGTAGTGGGTGTGTATGATGGTGCTCCACCTGTAGTGGGTGTCTATGATGGTCCTCCACCTGTAATGGGTGTTTTGTGTGGTAACTTCTCCGCTGTGGCTCCTGACCCTATCGTCTCATCCACTGTGGCTCCCGATTCTGGCAACTTCTCTGTTTTAATTCCTGACCTTGGTGGCCTACCTTGTGTTAATGATCCTAGTGACTCTCTGGCTTCGGCTCCTGACACTGGCGACACTCCTGTCCTGGCTCATGACTCTGGCGATACTCCTGTTCAGGCTCTGGCTTCTGATCCTGGCGACACTCCTGTTCTGGCTTCGGCTTCTGATCCTGGCGACACTCCTGTTCTGGCTTCTGATCGTGATGACCCTCTGGCTCCGGCTTCTGATCCTGACGACACTCCTGTTCTGGCTTCTGATCCTGACGACTCTCTTGCTCTGGCTCCAGATCCTGGTGGCTGATTGTTTTGAGAGTTGCAGTATACTCTTATATATCCAGTCCTTGCAACACCACATAATGACTTTATTCTAATGTATAAATGTTATTTCGTTGTCTGACTGCGATATCGCCTGGAGGGCGATTTTTAAAGGGGGGCTAATGTCAGGGACTGTGTGAAATCGAACCCTTGGCTTTGTGCTAAACCACAAATGTACTTACTCAGCCACAGGAGGCTCTTTGAGCTACAAGGGGTCAGTTGCCCCAATGTGCATTCAGCATCTCTGCCTGTTTCCCTTCAGTGTCCACCCATCTTATTAATTGCATGTGTTGCTGGTTCTGTAATTATGAGCCTTTATAAACCTGCTCCTGGCAACTCCCGGTGCTCGATCATCATCCTTGCTGAGCCTGATCTTGCCATGTCCTGATTTTGACTTCCGTGACACCTGACTCCTGATTCCTGCGTTCTCTGCCTGATTCCTGTCTCCGTTCTCCTGTCCCTACCTGGTACCCTGTCTTTTGTGGATCTCCCTGGTTTGACCTTCGGCCCGTTACTTGACCTTGTTTGCCTGCTGCCTGCCACTGACCTCAGCCTGCCTTTGGACATTGCATTACTCTGCCAGCCCTGACCTTATTGCCTGTTACCGGACTCAGTCTATCTTGCCTATCATCACAGGCCTGTATATTAACTCTTTTGTTCTGTTTTGTTCTGTTCAGTTTCTATTAAACATCTTGCTTCACCACACTTGGCTGTCCTTCCCTTAAAGGGAGTTCTGGGGGTTACATTTCACATAGGCTCCTAACTGCTGGCCCCTCACCTTTGGCCAGTCCTAACAAAACCTTGTTCTCTGAGTCCCTTTAACGAAAAGTAAGGTCCCTCTAGGGGGCCTTTCTGATCCCAGGCTCCCTGAGCACATCCATCTGGATCAGCCATCTAGATCAACCGATAGATAGACCAAAGTTCCACCCCTTTTCAATCACTGTATTACAGTGTTCAGGAAGTGGTTGCTATACCTATGAGCCAATAATAGAAATATGCCAGTAAGCTAGATTCATAGGCTTCTACCTAGTAACATAGACGATAGGAAGTGTAGGGATTTAAAGCATAGGGGCTATTAACCCTATGGCTCCATACCTGTAGGGTCCCCAACGCTCCATGTACTGGTTTATTAACAAATGCCCTGCTGGCATAGATTCTGCATCACTGGCAAAGAAGATACAAAATAGCTGGAAACTCAGGAGCTACACTTCTGCATTCTGTTTAAATTAGTCAGAAAAGCACAATGACTACCATTACACATTTCCAGAATGGCAGTTAAAAAGTTAAAGAATCAATGTTGTAGCAGCTGCAACAATACAGTAATAATGGTAGTGCTTACAGCTTCACTGGAGTCCTGGCTGACCAAGACCAAATAATGTTTAATGATGTGATCTTTTTGTAGAATGCAAACTCTTGTTCTTCAAAGATCTGAGGACTTATTTATAACATTGGGCACAAACACTGTACATGCGCTAAAATTAGAAATGCACCGAATCCAGGATTCAGTTTGGGATTCAGCCAAGATTCGGGCAGGACTCGGATCTGGGAGAATCCAATTCTGAATCCTGAAAATCATGTGTTTTTGGTCACATAAACATGGAAGTTGAAAATTTTTCACCATGCACTGCACGGTCAGTGACCCCTGTAGACACTGCAGTTGCTTCCTTTTTACTTCCTTTATGATGTCATGCATAGCACTGGCAGCAGACTTAACTCCTGTTGGCTGTAACTCCTGTCAGTCTGACATTGCTTCCTGTGCCTGTGACAGTGCTGCAAATAAATTTAACAGTATGTTAGATATTTGATATACTAAGTATGTTTGCCTATGCAATTGCAAGGAAAAAATTAACCAATGACCCTTCAGTGTATGCAACTGTTTAGAGTGCACAAGCAACCAATGAATTAGTCCAATAGGAACAAAAGTAAGGACAAAGGCTGGATGTGATGATGTTGGCACATAGGAACTTCTCAGTGTGTCAGGTTCAAAATAGGCAACTCCCTCTCTTCAGAAAACTGATCAGAGAGACAGAAAATGGACTGATTTAACAGGTGTTAAAAGCTTTTACAGTGGCCTTTTTATTTTTTTTTTATGGAAAATGGATTTTCTAACCTGCTGAGAGCATTGTTGGTGGTTTAAATTGATTTAGAAATTGAAAGTGAACAACCCCTTTAAGTGGCACTTACTGTTGCACAATTTGCTATCAGGAACAACTCTTTGCAGTCGATGCATGAAGAATCATACCTGAATGAATTAACACTGCAAGGGTATTGGCGGCAAGATGCATTGTTGGCAGTACAATTGTGCTTTGCCCCAGTATTTTGCACTTTACACCACGCATATCCATTTTTAACTGGGACCTCTGGAGCGACATGAGTAAAAATAAAATCCTGACCATTTTATTATTGCTGTCATTTGTCTATAGTATCATTATCTATAGAATCAGTTTACAGTAGCGGGTGTGGATACCGACATCTGATCCTGAATGATATCTTTGTGTCTCATGTACTGTAAAGACGTTTTCTGGTTTTTATTGCAAATAACCAGATTCTGATTTCTTCAGCACTGTTTAATCCATCCTAAGGCTAATGGCCCACTGAGAGAGTTAGTCTCCTGTGATAGATCTCAGCTACCGCGGGCGACTAGCCACTCCATGAGCCATTAGCCTAAGGCTTTTACAAAATTAAAAGGTTACAAATAACTAGATTCTGATTTCTGCAGAACTATTTTGATCCATCCTAAGGCTTTTACAAAAAAAATCTTACAAATAACCGGATTCAGATCAATGCAGGACTTTTTGATCCATCCCAAGCCTTTTACAAAAATAAAATCATAGGTGGAACTTTGCACTGAGATTTAATATTGAGGCAGATTATTATCAACAGTTTATATTATTATTTTGCATGGAGAGTTATAAATAGGCAGATTATTATTAACAATTTATTTGGTAGCATCAAGAGCTAAATTACCTATATTAAATTAGTTACGTTCAAATTGCTTCTTGGACTGAAAATTTATCATGCAACGGCAAATTTTAATTAATAAATTGATGTTTAATAACCATAGTATCCCATAAGCATCTGCTTTGCTCCAACATGTTTGATAAAACCCTGAACTGGGCTGGTCTAGCTTGGGCTAAGAAATCTGGCACTAGCACTGTTGGAAGAGGGAAGGGGCACGTAACTGTATATGCTTGTGTATCATACAAGGATCCAATTTGTGTCTTCTCTGTTTCTGACACAGGACTCTCTCTCCCACTGCCAACCCAGAGTGTATTGCATTATGATGGGTGTCAGAATATGCTTTCATTTTGGATTTAGCACTAGAATCTTTTTCGAACAAATCTCAATTCCCAGTCTCAGTTTTGATGTCACTAATGTCTGGAATTTTGGTCCTTAGTTTGTGGTTGAACAGCAGATCTACAGGTGATTTGTCTGTTGTGCAATGTGGGGTGGACCTGTAGTCTCTGAGAAAAGAAAACGGATTTTGTTTCCATTGCCGGCCTTTAGATGCAGTTGCTCTAAGGAACTTCCCCATTGTCCGCATGAACCTTTCCACCTCCATGTTTGCTTGAGGCCACAGTGGAGTGATACACTTATGTTTAAATCCGAGGTACGAAGCAAAGTTCTTGAACTGATCTCCATTAAAAGGTGGGCCGTTGTCTGTTTTTACAGTCTGTGGAATGCCCAACAAAGAGAATACCTTGTTTAGAGCAGGTAGAACTGCAACAGAGGAAGTTGATCTGACAATTTCAACCATTGGGTATCTCGAATAATCATCAATGATAACCAGCAGGTATTCACCAGTATCAAATGGTCCATAAAAATCAATGCTCACATTACACCAGGGGGCTGCTGGTAAAACAGATATTTGTAATGGTTCCTTGTGTGTACCAAGTGTTGTTGCCTGACCACACAGTGCATCTTTGCACCACCATCTCTGCTCTCTGATCTATGTTTGGAAACCATACTTTTTCTCTAAGAAGTCTTTTCATTTTTACTATACCTTGGTGTCCTTCATGGGCTAAAGACAACACTCGGTTTTGTAGACAGTATGGAATAAGCATTCGATTACCCCTTAAGAGGATGCTGTTATCATCAGTGACTGTGAGCTCCTTTTGCAACTCTCTTGAATGTTGTGAGCTGTGCTAAATGTTTGTTGTTTTTGTCTACAGTGTACCATTTACCATTGCGTATCAGTTGCGCGAGTGCTTGTAATACAGGATCTTTCAGTGTGGCTTCTTGAAGCTCTTGAATTGTAAGAGCCTTTGGGACTGCATGGCTGGACACAAAATTGGCATACTCTTCTGCTACTTTACATTCTCTGGAATTTTTGAAAGGACGTATGGGGTGGCGTGACATGTAGTTTGCTGGATTAGCTTTACCAGATTTGTATACCACACGGAAATTATATGGCTGTAGTCGTAGGCCCCATCTCTCTATTCTGGCTGGAGGTTTAGATTTAGGATTAATGGTTCTCATGGTTTATCCTATGAAAACTCAATAGAAGTCTAAAGGAAAATCTATAATTGAATTGGGAGATACATTTTTCTTATCAAATTTAATTTGGCTTGTGCATGCTACAACCGATCATTTATGAATGCACCAACTTTTACACAGTGGACACACTGGACAGAGTATATAGATGCTGTTAATGATGAGCAAAATTTTTCCTAGGCATTGATTCACCATCAGCAAATGTTTTCACAAAACCGCCACTATATTTTTCACAACTTAAAAACACACAATAAAACTCCCCAATTTATTTTGCATGAAAAAGTTGAAGCAAAAAAACAGCCATAGACTAGCTTTATCACTAGGAACTGATTTGCTCATCATTAGATGCAATTCATTAAGTTAATGCATTCAAATATGCATTTCTGATGAATAGTAAACCTTTTGGCACTAGAGATCCCTGGATTAGCTCACAGTAATAGCTCACACCCAGCTTGTACCCATTGAATCATATGCAAATGCAGTTCAGAACTCATACTTTGTTAGTGCCACAACTTCCCCTTTGAAAATGCTAGGCACAACTGGCACCCAATTTGCATCTAAAAGCAAGCCAAATTGTATTTTGTTCCAAAATAGCAGCACATAGCACTTGCGTTAATAAATTAGCAATTGTAGCATAAATATCTGTGTTTTTAACTGTAGAATATTAGATGAATATGGGAAAGTTTCCAGAATTCTTACTGTGCAGGGTACAATATATTAAGGAGTTAGAGCTAGGATCACCCTTTTGCCATTCTCAGCTAAATGTTAAATGTTTAAGGCCTTTTTTGGCTTTACATTTGCTGATCAAAAACTTGCACCAAACCGATTGCCCCCCACAAGAGTAAGATTGGTCTTGTTTAAACTGATCAATACCTAACCTGCATAATCATGTTGGGTATTCCATTTGGCTTCCTTAGTAGAATTGACATATATATATATATATATATATATAAAGTCCGGTTTAGCGGCACTCACCATACGCAGAGAACAGGAGCCGGGTGCATATCAAATCTTACATTCACTCCATAAATAGCACTCACGGCTTGTAGATCAATAAAAAACTTTTATTGGTATTCCATATCTACGCGTTTCGACCCGCTGGGGATCGTCATCAGGATAAAACCGTAAGTGAGGTAACCCATTAAATACACCAACCCACCAATCAACAATCCGTGGTAATTAACCCAAAAAAACAAGGACCACAAAACCCAATATATTAACCATTGATAATATCTAAAACACCAAACATAGCACTATGATATATATATATTAATATATATTAATTATACTTTCTTGAATTTGACATATAGTATTGTCACAGGAGTATTATTAGCATTGTAAATCATAAGCATTTCCTTATGACAGTGTAAACAAGTGTATCAAGTAAAAAGTCTGTGGATATACAGCTCTCCATCTGTTCACCATCTGTTATGCTCCTGAAGCTGATGTTAATTATTTAGTTATAAAAGACATGAAGTCAAATGTAAATCCTCAGGCTAACTGCTAAAACAAAAAATAAAGACATCCATCAGATATGGAGTGGGTTATCAAGTCCTTTCATTCAAATTTTATTTATAGTATTTACTATATTTGATCAAACAATTCAAGTAGAGCACCCCATTCCTAAATGTAACTTTAAATATCAACTTTATTGCCCAAGCAAATTGATATTTTTTATTTGTTTTTGTCTAGGTGCTGTTCCTACAAACAGGACACAGAGGGGCATATTTATTATGTGGTGTAAAAAAAAATGGCAAAAAAATTTGCAAAACATTGCCAGACTTTATTGCGTAAAAACGTCATAATTGTTTTACTTGCTTTGGATAGTTTAAAATAAAATACGGCTTGATAATTCACCACTTATACACAGCTTTTAAAATCTTTTTTTTGGGTGGATTTCCATTTACACAGCATAATAAATAGGTCCCTAGCTTCTTTACAGTAGCATTTGCAGTTGTATGAAAAGAATTGTGCATATTTGTGTAAATTATTAAATGTGAAACCCTAAGCTGTACTGCATGTGAGATATGCATAGAGCATTATCCCTTAGTATCATTGTCAGTGAAAGAAAAAGTGCACCCAAGAAAAAGTTACCAGCCAGATTTCAGTGTGAACTGTTTCAATTACAATTCATTGAAAACATTAATAGCAACAAGATTAGAAGGTACAAGTAGTTTGTTGGCATTCAACTAGCATTAAGCTGCAGTCACTCACTAAGCCCCTTGGTTCATTCTCAAAAGTCAGTCAGTCGAGTCATAGTTATAAACTCATGAATACTGTATGTGAGCCCTTTCCTAAATAAGTTAGGTATAGTTCAACTATTAAGTGTTGTATTGTTTGTTAACCTTTATAAACACTGGTACCTGATTATAAAACTAATTCTATTTTTTCTCTTTTTAGCATTTTATTTGCAGATATTGTTGGATTCACCAGTTTAGCATCCCAGTGTACTGCACAAGAGTTGGTTAAGCTTTTAAATGAACTCTTTGGGAAGTTTGATGAATTGGCTACAGTAAGAATGATATTTTTGAATTATTATACATTTTTAAGATTAATGACCATATTATTTTGTTGCATTTAATAGTAATGTCGAACAAAGATTTTAACATTTTGTAGAGTGCTGTTTGTTTATATTTTTTTATGTAAAAAGTAACCACAAATCTTTTTTTCTCTACCAGCCTCTATTAATTATTTTTCTTGACCTGCAACAATCTACAACTTTTTCCTTGCTTACTGTATCATTTGTTCATAATGTAAACATATAATGTAAACATGGCTATTATGCAGATATACAGCATCATGGGTTTGGGTTTTTTTTTTGCATAGGCAGGCTAATCTGGAGTGATTAGCGATGGGCGTGCAATTTAAAGTGTTTCTTTATACACATTTAGCATAAACAAGATTTATTTTATTGCCTTTTATGTGGAGTTGAGCAGTAACCTCAATGCTGGAATGGCAGTGGATGTCATCTACTTGGACTTTGCTAAAGCATTTAATACAGTACCACACAGAAAGTTATTGATAAAATTAAGGAATATTGGCCTGGAACATAATACTTGTACTTGAATAGAGAACTGGCTGAAGGATAGATTACAAAGAGTCATGGTAAATGGTAACATTTTCTAATTGGGCCAGTGTTGTTAGTGGAGAACTGCAGGGGTCTGTCCTTGGTCATTTGCTTTTTAACTTGTTTATTAATGACCTAAAGGTGGACAAAGAAATTACTGTTTCTAATTTTGCTGATGATACTAAATTGTGAAAAACTATAAGTTCGATGCCACTTTCTAGAGTGATTTGAAAAAACTGGGCAGCAAAATGGAAAATGAGCTTCAATGTTGAAAAGTGCAAAGTTATGCACTTTGGCAGAAATAATATAAATGCAAGTTATACAATAAGTGGTAGTGTTTTGGGGGGATCCTTAAAAGAGAAGAAAAAGGTAAAAACTAAGTAAGCTTTATCAGAAATGTCTATGTAAATACAGCCATAAGCACACAGCCACAGCAATGCTCCTTTATCAAAAGAAACACAGGATTTCTTGTCTCCTTTTTTGTAAACATGTTCTTAGGGTATCTGACTTTCTCTCTCAGGAAAATCCTTTATTCCTGGGGCCAGAGTCTGCGCAATTCTCTCGTCTCTCCCCTCTCCTGCTCCCCCCTGCCATAAGAATTCATAAAACCCACTCCCCCCACCCTTAGGAATGTGTAATCTGAGCTATAACGGATAAGCTGCAAGCAGGAAGCTATGTAGACCAAGCTAAAATGGCAGCTGCAATCTTAAACAAACAGAGAAAGCTTCTAGGGCTCTTTAATCAGGTATGATAAAGCTTTCTGCAGAATAAATATAGCGTTCTAGGTGGCACTAATGTGCCAAAATGACTTTCTTCTCCTTTAACTGAAAAGCAAAAATACCCCAATGCATTTCTACAAAATGAGTTTCTCTCAGGGTATTTATGTAATTATGGCTGTATACACTGGCAAAAAATATCCAAGAACAAAAATTATGTTTGTGCACAAAATGATAGTAAATAACAAACTACATTGTAAATGTAAGTATTCATTTTATCTCTCAAACTGTATTTTATCTATCGGATAGATAAAATCCATGTAATTGAACCAGTGATGTGTAATGTTATCCAATAAACAGATTCCTAGCACCGTCCATAAAATGTTAAAGGGCATGTCAACCCCAAAAATAATTGTTTGCTTAATAAAAGAAAATATAATTCTAAGCAACTTTCCAATATTAATTTATTAAACATTTCTAATGCTTTAAAAGTTATTTGTAAATGTAATTGCTATTGAAAGCAGCATTTGCTGAACTCCTGGTTGTTACTTTTTAAACAACATTGCAAAGTCTCCTCCAGCTAGATGGAAATAGCGAAATGGCTTTGCTTTACAGGGGGCAAAACTAAAAAGTGTTGGTAAATAAGACTTACTATATGGGTGGGGCTCATCATTGTTAGCAGGGCTTATACTGTATTTGGCATGCTGTGCTATGTTCAGCACCAGGCCCGAATTTGTGGCGAGACGACACAGGCCTCGGCCTAGGGCGGCAGAAATTTAGAGGTTATAATAACAGGCATAATGATATATATTTGCAGAATTATTTTGTTAGAATTATAATGTTGCTTCTAGGGATTTTGTAGCTCAGAATTAATGTTAAATAAAAGCATGCAACTGATAAATATTGTAACTTGAGGTGATTTTGCTCTAATCTGCAAATGATTCCTTTTAGGAATAGCTTTAAAATATAATAAATATTATAAATTTGAAAGTACAATCCATAAAAAAAAATATCAGTTTTGTATTAATAGACAACATTTTCAACTTCTTTCAAGAAATTATTAAAAAAAAGCAAAACCAAATTTTTAAATAATTTCCCCCAAAAAGAGCTATAATGATAGGTAAGGCTTACTTCCCTAGTATTTTATTAAATCTGCTGCGTTAATTTGACTTGCAAAGTCCCTATAGGAGAAAGGTGAAAAGGTGACAGCAGCTTGAATTCCTTGTGCACTGAAGTTGACTTTGCACCAATGTCCTGAAGCACCTAAGCTTTTTCATTGTCAGCAGCTTAAATATATGCCCACGTGATTACCCCCAAAGCTGTCCAAAAAAATAGAACCTAAATTTAAGCTGCAGACCCTAAAAAAACTTATTTGCTTTAGGTCATCAGTGCAAAGCACACAGAGGAATTCAAGCTGCTGTTGCCTTTTCACCTTTCTCCTATGGGACACTTTGCAAGTCAAAATCAAGCTGAATTAAAAAAATGCAAGGGGAAATAAGCATCACCTATCATTATAGCTGTTTTGGGAGGGATGAAGTATTTCAAAAATTTGGTGTTACTGTTCCTTAAATCCAAAATTTCTTTGTAGCAATATTTTGACCAGTCTCCTAGTTTCATGTTTTCGGTTAAAGTTACCAATATGTATTAAAAAAAGTAATGTGTATAGTTTATATACTCATATATATTTAAAGTACCTCTGCGCTCTACAGGATCAGTGATGAAAGTTTATTCATTTTACTTTTACTTTATGGGCATTTCCTGGGGAGAAAACAAGTTAGTTTACCTAGAAATACCAAAAGGGTCATATATAAACTCAGCCACAGTGTACAAATGGCAATTTCACAGCAATTAGCCATACCTTTTTTTACACATAATGCTGTTTTTCCCAACAGATCCTGAGTTATCCAAAACTATCAAACATGCTCAGTTGCGGTTGTATGATTTTGTGAAACAGACACAGTTACAGATTTTGTTATTTCCAGCATTTGCTGGAAATAACTCCATGGATGCAAGGTGTTTTGCACAACAATGTGTGATTCCATCTTTGTAATAAGAAATATGGTCCTAACAATAGAAATAAAGCATATTAAAGATTGCAAGGCCAAAATATACCTCTTAACCGATATGTTATAAAAGTAGTCACCGTCTACTTGTAATAAGGCAATAAAAAAGCTTTATGTGAATAGTTAGCAATATGCAGGTCTGCCAGTCAGATTTCTGTCAGATGTGTGAAGCAATAAAGAAAGGAGAAAACAGAATGGAGGTGGCCATTTTGGCAGTATCAGTGAGAGTGAGAGAAGTATTCAGCTGTAGGGAGAGAGTAGGCCTGGACCGAGAGTGTGATTCACAGATAAATCAATATGCAAATAAACACAAGGAATCCAGGGAATTAGTCCCAAAGAGCTCCAAGAAGTGTCTTAGAAAAAATGCACAGTGTAAATGGGAGAGCAAGAGCTAACAGATTCCTCAAGCAACCATATAATCTGGATTGTAAACAGCACGTGACATGAGGTGCTACCCCTGCTATCCTCTGCAGTCTGCCTGTATCCACTGTATTTCTCTTTGCTTTGTAAAGCAATAATGCAACAAGCAGAACATACAGGATAGTGCAGCTACTCACATAGAATTAGTCCTGAATGTGTCTTTTTGGAAGCTGCCACTCTGGTTGCTGTAATATCTCTCTGTATAAAATGTTTCCCATAGACTTCAATGAACTGGCATCTTGGGGAAAAAATAGTACCTTCTAGGCTATATTAATCAGTAACATTTGAGAAGTGAACTTCTCAAACATATGGATACTACTGTATTTTAGGGCTACAGCTGGTGGGCCCCTAAAAACAGATTCTGGTAGGCTCTTGGTGTCCCTTTCTAATGCTGGAAAACCATATCATTTTGTAATGTATGAATAATCCAAAAGTAATAATAATATATTTCCGTTCTTCACTAAAGAGCAGCAAATGTTTTCACAAAATATAAGAGAAGCAACTTGAAAGGAGACATATATAAAAATTAAGAATGTACCAGTGAATTATATTCTTCTAAATATAGAAGCAAGGTTGACCTGATAGGAAACTGAAGCCTGTCTTTGCTTGGGTGAGTGCAAGGCTGTGATTGGCTATCCTCCTCCTGCTGTGCTTTTGGCAGGGACTGTCAGGACACGCCCACCCTTCATTTGAAACACGGACAAAGAACTGATAGGATCTATAGGGAGCTTCAATAAGGGAGCCATTTATACAGATAGGATTAATGTTTAGCCCAAAGTGAAACCAGCGCCATATATTATTCATAATTGCCTACAAAATTCGTTTTTTTTAATTTCCTTTCCTTCTCCTTTAAATAAAATGTATAAAACAAATGTAATTGGCAAACAGAACCTGAAACTAACTACCTGAATTATCTTACAATTCTTCCTTTGCTAAAGTTTAATGAAATAGCAATTTTGACTGAATTTTGATAATTTGTAACCCAAATCAATTTTTTCTTTGCAATAAACACCTAAACATGATTTTCGTAACAAACAAACGGGAAATAAGCACAACAGTGCAGAAGTGCAAGGAGCTTGTTTGGATGCAAGTACTTTTTAATGAATATCACCAATACTTACAAAGCCTTGTGTCCATTTGAGCTCAGGAGTACTTGCACTTGGGGTCTTTATTATGTTATAGCAGATTTTAATTAAAGTCATATCAGACTGAAGAGTGTTTTTGTCTTTGAACATGAGCAATATCAGCAATAAAGTTTATGAGTTTGATAACATAATGTTTGATAACATAATTTATTGCTGCACTATGCAGTAATTTTCCATGAATGCATTTTTTATCCTTACATGGCATCAATCTTATGTTCATGTTGAAGAGTCTTTGGAAAGTTGTCAGTACTATAAGAAACACGGAAATATAATTGTATGTATGTATGTATATCTTTATCAGAATGTGAAATTAGAGCTTGTCATAGTCCGCCAGAGTGAGATTCAGCCACTCTCTAGTTACTTGTATGTGGTTTTACGGGCATATATATCAAAGGGTGGACTCTTACTTTCAAAATAAATATATCCTAAAATCCCATGTAAATGAATAAACAATGGCAGAATTTCCCTCTGCACCACTTAAAATCCTATTTATGCATGTAAGTTACCCTCTGACTTCTATTGTATGCTCCTTACTCCTTTCTCTTCTACACTTAGCTCTTAATCATTAATGTAACTGTACTTTGTATTTATTATCGTATTAACCCCTGTTTGTTATAGTACAGTGCTGCATACATAAGTAGTGCTATATAAATAATAATAAATATACATACATACACATAAATACTGTGGCAAGCTTTAATTTTGCCTTTTAATAAATATTCACCTATAAGTAAGGATTCATCAAATCATGTTTGTTTCAATTGAGTTTATCATATAATCAAAATTTTGCAGGTGACAACAAAATATACACTGAGACTGGAGGAAAGGAGGTTTCCTGTAGGGAGAATTTCTTCACTCTAAGCACTGCTAACTACTTTTAATACTCATGGCATTTCATTAACTTAAGAAATTACATTAATGCTGTTCGAACCAAAAAGAGAGAGGAAAATACAACTTTTAAAAACACTTGAAACAGTAAATAGCCCCTATAATTAGGACTAGGTTGATGCTGAGCTAGAAAAATACATGTAAAGCAAGCTAGTATTAAAGGGGTGGTTCATCTTTAAGATAACCTTTAGTATGTTAGAGAATGTACTATTCCTAGCAACTTTGCAAGTGGTCTTCGTTATTTGTTACTGTTTTTTAAATATTTACTTTTTTCATCTACATCTTTCCAACTTTTACATGGGAGTCACTGACCCAACCAGCCAAAAAAATATTGCTTCATGAGGCTATAATTGTACTGTTATTGCTACTTTTGATTTCTTATGTTTTTATTCAGGCCCTTCACTATTCTTATTCCAGTCTTTCATTCACACCACTGCCTGGTTGCTAAGGTAACCAATTGCAAATTGTCTCAGAACATCATACTAAAAGTTAATTTCAAGGTTAACAACCCTTGAAATCACCACTCCAGGTCAATTAAAAGACATACAAAAACTACTGCTGTTGTAATAACTCCTACAGTGATATGTTTTCTCTCTCTCATTGGTTGAGCACCACTACTAATTCTTGGGGTTTAGGATACTTTCATACATCTTGGTATAAGTGCTGGTTTTCTTTTTATATTTGATCCAGTTCTATGAATGCAGCATCATTTTTGAAGGCTCCCAAGAGCTGCTTTAGTAAATGCTTTAACTGAGTATAGGAAGGTGCTATTAAAACTAAAATGAGGATGTTGTATAACGGAAAATGTAATAGAAACTTGTTTTTTTGTGAAAGGAAAACCACTGTAGGAGAATAAAGATCCTTGGAGACTGTTATTATTGTGTGTCGGGACTCACTCAACCCAAAACTGATCATGCACACTGCTGTGTTGAAATGGGGCTGGATATGATTGACACCATTACGTAAGTACCTCTCTCTACATACTTTGTCATTTTAAAAATTACAAGCAGCAAAGTAGATTTAACACATTTATTAATAAAAAAAAATGTCCATGTTCTCAAAACATGTGCATCTCACACCTAAACAGTAAAACAATATGAACAATATACCAAATATATCAGTACTTAACATAATATATTTATTTGTTTATAGGATATCTTGGAATTGTGTCATCAAAATGAACATAAGTAGTTTGCTCTGGTTATAGCAAAATCTCTTTACATTATGTTGGAACATACACAGCTTTTTTTTAGCAATGATTAAATTGAAGTTAGAGAAAAGACATCTTTAAGGAAGGGCATTTTACATGTTTTGGCACCCATAGGAGAAGTGATCGCCCGCAGTCGACAAATCACTACCCATGCCATTGTTCTAAACGATAACTAGACATTTTAATGTTGTTATATGCTCCACAGCAGACTATGGCTGTCAAAGATCTTTGTCCACAGTGCAAATGTAAATAGGCACGCAGGGGATAATTTCTAATTATGTGAAGTAGAAGCGTGTGTACAAGTTGTACAAGTGTACAAGAACTTGCTCCCCGGTAATGCTGCTTTCTGTACCAAGTGCCGGATCAAACATCTGCTCAGTCCATAAAGCATCATTAGTATAAGCAGGGCCTTAGTGTCTATGTGCCTCTCCTGCCCACCGCAAAGGCAGGCAGCTTTCTATCTAAGGGGCAACTTACAAAATGCAGGACTCAGTATGCAAAGAGCATACATTTGCAGGCAATACACTGTGATTTGCTGCATGTGATAATGGTTGTCTTTGTGCTAAAATGTAAAAGAAGCAATATGGACGCTTTTTAATATATACTTTTTATTATTTCAAATTAGCTTTTCATACTCAGTCACCCTTCACATCTATTTTCTGTATTCAGCACTTCTTAATAGTTTCCTAACATAATGTAACATAATGTATTTTAAAATGGTATTGTATGAGGCTGAAATGAATTACTAACTATTGGCACAGTTACAAGGAGGAGTTAAGCATTTACAGAAATCAGCAAGGGTTAAATATCATTATATTTACATTATATTTTGTTATGTTTCATAAATTGTAAGAAGACAAAGTTCCAGCAGTGGTAGGTATCACTGCTTAGGCTGGCAACAGATTTACTTAAGTGTCACAGCAGGGCACACTGCCAACATACACAATGAGAATACAAGGTGGTGTGCCAACACACAGGAATAATACAAGGTGGTTAGGACTCAAGCTGCCAATAGTTAGGTTCATGTGTTTTTCACTGAATGATGATAAATTAAGTCAGTAGGGAGTATAGTAGGTGAGTGCTGCTGATCATAGTGGTAGTACACATGGCAGGCAGTTGTTTGCAATCTGATTATTGTGATAAGAAATGACTTGGGACTTGTGGGTTGGGAAAATATTGGCTTTAAAAAAATAAATGAGTAACAAGTTCCCTTGTAGCCATGTATACCAATTCACCCAGGTTAAAGCGTTTGAGTTAAGAGGGACAGGGAGCAGCTGAAAATCAAATCTGTACTACTTCTCTATAAAGAGAACAAAATTCCATTAATATTACTAAAATGACTAGGATAAAAAAAAGTCTGAATTTTAGCCAGTTATTACCTATTTTACATTTCTATTTAAACATTTGTAACTGTAGCATCTCTTCAGTAGTGAGTTATACAAATTCTTTCTGTCTTCTAGTGGCACAGTTAAGGGGCTTCCTTCTCCTAAGGTAGGACACAAGATCTATACAAGTATAAAAGTAATATCACCACATATAAGCCTGAGTGTCCTGCTTTTCCATTATGCGTTTCTTTTAGAGGGAGCTGGGAATCCCCAGGGCCACCAACATATGATTATCTCTTGGTAAACCTTAAACTCATTCTACCATTTAAAATGTTATTTTGTAACTTTTAATTTATTTTGATATTACGTGCATTTCTTCAAGTGACATTACAAGCTACTTTTTATTAAGTAGTTGACACTGATATATTTTTGGTCATAGGTTTCTAGACAGATGTTTCCTGAATGTGTTTGCCTCTCCTCTATATTTTGTAATTTTCTTTATGCTGCTGGAAGGCAGAAAGAATGCTGGATTAGGGGTTCTTTAAATTCCTTTTCCAATTTTAGAAAGCATATTTTCTACCAGCATCATTGACCCTGCTATCTTTATTGTTTCACTCATGTTTAGGGAAATCCTATTTACTATGCTGACTGAATGAAAACTGTACTTCACCCCCCACAGTTTTATCATTCATGAGCTGCAGAAGAAATTATATTTTATTGTTTTCTTTTCTGCATTAGGAGGCAGAGTTCAGCATTCCAGCAAATATCTATTCAAAAGTAAATAATTACAGGTGATCCAAATCCCTCAGCATAATCTACACACCCTGAGTAGAATGTTGAATAAAATGAAAGCTTTGGAGTGCTACAATCAGGGATGGATAGACCAACCAGGTGCTCAAAGCAACCAGGACAGCCACCTCATGCAAGTGCATGTGGAGTGACATGGGGGGCAGTTGCCATGCAATGACAAATGGGCCAAAGGAGCATGAACCAGGGGTAGGCAGGAGAGGTGTCTAGAACATCCCCAGCATTGTGTCCTAGGCAGGAGCCTCTTCTTTCTACCCCTAGTTCTGACTCTGGCTACAAACCTGGCTACAACTTGCAGAATAAAATTCTGTTACTTGAATTCTAAAGTTGATAAGCCTATTAAGTTCATTCAATATTTAAATGATTTTTAGCAGACTTATGTTATGGAGATCCATATTAGAGAAATATCTTCTTGTATAAGAAAAGATGTATAACAGTATTCAAAATATTATAACTCTCATCCAGGACAGCCAAAAAGATATCAGTAATCATAATGAGCATCATAATGCTTAGATAGAAACCAAGGAATATGCAAAATATAAATTAGAGCGTTACTGACAGCAGGAAAATTATATCCAAACACATTAATCATAGTACACAGTGTTCTGGCATTATGGACCATATGCTACCTTTATCCATGTGCAGCAAACAAAAGCACCAAGGAAATGGATATGCATCATAGCATTATAGACTAAATAGTCTGTTCTAATTAGTCTTACTGGTTACTAGTTACCCAGTGTGTTGGTACCTAAGCTCAGAAAACTAACATAGCACATAGCATTTGCCATGAACCAGGAGAAAAGAAAATGGGGAGCTACTGGGGCATATTTGGAGGCACAGATCTTTACTTGGGCTGCATGCTAAAATTTCAGGGTTACACGGATAGAGATGTAAGCAATATACCATACTACCTACATCAGGGGCCCTTAACCTTTCCTACTCATGAGCCCAGTCAAATTTAAAAAGACCTGGAGAGCAACACAAGCATCATAAAAGGTCATGGATATGCCAAAAAATGGCTAGGATTGACTAGGTAGTCTCTATGCTCACTATCAGCTTACAGGAGGCTTTATTTGGTAGTAAATCATGTTTATATTTAACCAAAACTTTCCACCAAGTCAGGAATTCAAAACTAACTACCTGGTTTGGGGGCACTGAGAGCAACATCCAAGGGGTTGGTGAGCAACACGAAGGGGAATCCCCTGTTTGCAAGCAGTTGAGGCTGAAATCGAGTGAGCAGTGGCTGTAACGGTTGTTCTAGCTTTAACCCTTTCCCTGCCAAAGACGTAGCTCCTTCGTGCTGGCATAAAAAGATGTTGAATGCCGAGCACGTAGGAGTTTCGTTTTCTTTACTTTGCGCTCTTTCTCGCAACGATCGCAAAGTAAAGGACCCCTAGGGAACGAGCGGAGGGGGGTACCCAGTGGCCCCTGGGGCGCGATCGCCCAGGGGCCCCATAGAAAAAGTCGGGCACGTAGATTCTACGTGCCCGACTTTTCGACTTTTTCTGCTCTCTCCCTCACTTCCTGCATTCCCCCCTCCGCTTCCCCGCTTCCGGTGCTGGCTACTCACCTCTGCAGCTGCTGTCCCGGCGTCTCCTGTCTTCCTCCTGCGATCTTCAGCTTCTCTGACCCTAGGTAAGTGCTACATACACACACAATCACACATAATACACTAATACACACTTATACTTACACACACACACATACATTTTGGGGGGGGTTGGGGAGTTTCACACATTCACAGCACTTACAGCACTCACACTTATTTGCACACACACATGCACTCAAAACACATTTTGCCATGTGTACACACTCACTTACACACTGTAATTTTTTTTTTTTTTTATCGCATCGTTTTTATTCTTGCCTGAAAAAATTGTTTTAATGCCATTGCGGATAGCGTATTCGCTAACCGCACTGCGCAATACCTTTTGTGTATTATTTTGGTGTTTTTATTACATTTTCTGTGATTTTGGTGCATGTTTAGTCATTTTATTGCATTTTTAGCCATTTTATTGCATTTTCAGTTATGCATAGTTGTTGTTCACTTGACTTTGTCTGTAAAACTAATTTGCCCAAGCCAGAATACTCAAACTGTGATTCTGACTGCAGATATCACCAGGAAAAAAAACATTGATTTTGGGGGTTTTTTTTGTGATTTTACTGATTTTATTGCATTTCATATTGTTCTTTGTTACTTGTCTTGCACATGGACATTTTGTCTGCTGTATTTCAATTTGGCTTCCTCTGTACCCCACATAGTTTGGTAAATCTATCCATATTGGGCATCAAACTGTTCAGTAGACCCCTGGCGTTCATTTTTAAGGGTATTTTATGTTGGTACGTTGAAATGTGGGCTACATAATGGGGCAAAATGCAAGCTTTGTAACAATTTTCAGAAATGTTATAAAATCCATCTGTTTAGCATAGCTTTTTTTTTTTTTTTTTTGTCAGAATCTGTGCTTTCAGAAAATGTATGGTTTTCTAGGGTCTCTGTACTGTTAGGGGGTCTTATGGCACATAATACACATACCGGGTGCAAAAACTGCACGAGCCGGAGCGTCATTTGTGAAAATTCATATGCACTATTTTTATTTGGGTGCCCCTGTACTCCGCATAGTTTGGTAAATCTATGCATATAGGGCATCAAACTGTTCAGTAGACCTCTGGTGTTCTTGTTTGGGGTGATTTTCCTTTGTACGCAAGAAATTGTGTGAGATAAATGCGGCAAATTGCAACATTTTTAGTAGATTTTCTGCAATGTCATAGAAACCACTAGCTTTAGGAAAGCTTTGCAGATTGGTACTTTGGTGTAGAGAGGACTCTTTACCCATGTTGGATTTGTCTGAACGTGTACTTAAAAATATATGGTTTTCAGGGGTAACCCTATATTTTTGCAGTTTCTATCCCACATAAAACTGCCATGTGTTTATGAATTAGGTAAAGGTAAGCCATGAAATTAGTGTGCACAAGGTATATTTTGAGGTCTCTAAGTGCCAGGTGCTTTGATAAACCAATGTACAGTGGGCATCAAACTGTTCAGTAGACCTCTGGGGTTCATATTTAGGGTGTTTTATCTTGGTACCTTATGACCTATAGAAAATAAGATGCTGCATATTGGAAGTTTTGAGGTGATTTTTGGAAATGTAATAAAATCGGCAAACTTAGGAAAGCTTTGTGGCTTGGTACTTTGGAGTAGAAAGACATGGGTACCCATTTTAGATTTTGAGGAATGTGTACTTTCCAAAAATATGTGACTTTCTGGGGTGGGTGTACTTTTTACTAACTTTATCCCACACAAAATGATGTAAATGTGTTGATTTTGCAGAAGCTGAAATGACAGAAATGGCAGATCATATGGGGTATGTTCATATTGGGGCCCCTACATGCCACATACTTAGGTAAACCTATACAGATTGGGCATCAAACTGTTCAGTGGACCCCTGGCGTTCAAATTTGGGGTGTTTTATCTTGGTACCTAATGCTATGTGGGAGATAAGATGCTGCAAAGTTGAAGCTTTGAGGGGATTTTTGGAATTGTCAGCAAAATTGCTAACTTTAGAAATGCTTTGCGGCTTGTACTTTGGAGTAGAAACACACAGGTACCCATTTTAGATTCAGGGGAATCTGTACTTTCCAAAAATATATGGCTTTCTGGGGTGAGCATACTTTTTTGTAGCGTTATCCCACACAAAATGATGTAAATGTGTTGATTTTGCAGAAGCTGAAATGACAGAAATGACGGATCATATGGGGTATGTTCACATTAGGGCCCCTACATGCCACATACTTAGGTAAACCTAAACATATTTGGCATCATATTGTTCAGTGGACCCCTGGCGTTCAAATTCAGGGTGTTTTATCTTGGTACCTAATGATACATGGGAGATAAGATGCTGTAAACTAGAAGCTTTGAGAGGATTTTTTGGAAATATTATCAAAATTGCCAACTTTAGGAAAGCTTTGCGACTTGGTACTTTGGAGTAGAAAGACATGGGTACCCATTTTAGATTCGGAGGAATGTGTACTTTTCAAAAATATATGACTTTCTGGGGTGAGCATACTTTTTTTGTATTGTTGTCCCACACAAAATGATGTAAATGTGTTGATTTTGCAGAAGCTGAAATTACTGAAATAGCAGATCATATGGAGTATGTTCACATTGGGGCTCCTACATGCCACATACTTAGATAAATCTATACATATTTGGCATCAAACTGTTCAGTGGACCCCTGGCGTTCAAATTTAGGGTGTTTTATCTTGGTACCTAATGCTATGTGGGAGATAAGATGCTGCAAAGTGGAAGCTTTGAGGGGATTTTTGGAATTGTCAGCAAAATTGCTAACTTTAGAAATGCTTTGCGGCTTGGTACTTTGGAGTAGAAAGACACAGGTAGCCATTTTAGATTTGGGGGAATGTGTACTTTTCAAAAATATATGACTTTCTGGGGTGAGCATACTTTTTTTGTAGCATTATCCCACACAAAAGGATGTAAATGTGTTGATTTTGCAGAAGCTGGAATGACAGAAATAATAGATCATATGGGGGTATGTTCACATTGGGGCTCCTACATGCCACATACTTAGGTAAACCTATACATATTGGGCATCAAACTGTTCAGGGGACCCCTGGCGTTCATATTTAGGGTGTTTTATTTGGTTACTTTATGACCTGTAGTAGATAAGATACTATAGACAGGAAGCTTTGAAGCGATTTTTAAGAAATTTCACAAATTTTGATAAATAACTTTAGGAAAGCATTGCAACTTGGTAGTTTGGAGTAGACAGGCAGTTCTATCTATTCTGGATTCCACATAATCTGTTCTTTCTAAACATATATAATTTTCTGGCATAAACCTTATGTTAGTGGAATTTGTGACCTTGAAATCTAAAGTATGCAGCTTTCTGGAGCAATGCTTTGGAAATTTGGTAGTGTACTGCTGGGAGTTTTTGAACTATGTCAGTGAGAAATCTCCATAAAACTATATATATTTGGTATTGGCACGTTCAGGAGACATGGGACTTTCCAAATCAGTTGTATTTTTGTGCATAAAATAATTTTTGTTTCTGGTGTATGTGTTTATATTATGGAAAATATTATTTTTTTTCATTTTTTAGACATTTTGAAGCCTATATCTTGTTACAGAATTGGAATTACACAAAAATTCCACCATATTTTGAAAGCTTAGGTTGTCCTGAAAAAAACGATATATAGTTTTCCTGGGTAAACTAAAAGTCCCCCCTAGGAAAAGCCCCTAAAGTGAAACAGTGCAAAATGTTCAAAAACTGTCTGGCAGTAGAAGTTCCACTTTGTTCAAAATGGCTGGCAGTGAAAGGGTTAAGGAGAGATCTGCTACACTGCGGTTAGATGCCTAAATCCTGGGATCTCAAAGTGATTGATTGATCCACTTGAGGAAAGGTATTGAAAGTCTCCTGTGTGTGTCCCCTGGTGAGGACAGGTGTTTTCCGTGTGCCTGCTACGTGGGAATAACTGCTTATTCCAAAGGGAGAGGTACTTTGGGAAAGGTAGCGCTAACTGGGGAAACTGAAAGAGCTCTGGGGAAGGGACTTTGCCAGGACTCAACTGGGAAAGGGTATTTCCTCCAGGAGTAGAGTGTGGGACTGTGTGCTGGAAGAGACTGAGCCAGTAGTGACAAATACCCACAGGTTTCCAAAGCAGGGCTATTACTATGTGCATGTTAATGCTATTCCATTTTCACTTCATTATATAAAGTTGATATTTGCTGCAACTGTGTGTGATTATTTCCTAGTGGAAATCCCCTTGAGGTGTGCTCCTCAGTGTCCACTAGGTGGAGGCACTGCGCTATAATCCCAGTCCCAGTACCTTTCATCTGCAAAGGGAACCCAAAATCTTCTGTTCTAAGCCTATATACAGCCAAATTTAAGTGAATGTGCCAAGAAAGGGTTACTTAAGTTTTATTTTAATTTAATTTAAATCTAAGCTCTTTTGTTATAATACAGTGTGGCCTGATATGATGGCATTGTGAACATTCTATTAATTTATTACTGCAATGGCATAAATGACCTTTTAGAGCAAAGTAATATTTGATGTCTAAACTGTTAAGTAATTTTATTGTAAATGTGAGTAAATCAAAAGTAATATATTCCTAATAGTTCAGATAAAGTGCAAATCAGTCAAAAAATAAGAAATACTTGGGTATAAAATATGTTCAAGAGGCCTATATATTATGATACTATATACAGTGATACATTTTCCTGCAATTAATTAAGTGTGATACCGCTCTGTGCATATCTAATAAATTCACCCAGCTGTTTTTGAATCATCACCCTTATGCAACTTGCTAATTAATTTATATATTATTTCCCTAAGGATTTCTTTTTTTATTTATTGATATAAATGAGATTTTAACAACAGGGGAAAAGTTATGTTTTATTTTTTCAAATTTGTATTCACTATGCATCACAGACATCACTTGTGGAAGGTGACACGAGCCGGAAAAATCAAAAAACCCTTTTTATTGCATAGGTTTCATCATATCACAGGACAGTCTCCAGCACAAATCTAAATTAACTGCTTATCAACCTTTTAGCGTGCTTATTTAGTATGTCTCTTTTAAATAAATATGGTATGATTTAGCTACCTGTACAGAATGTTAGAAGTATATTCAGCTAGCCCCATGCAAATGTTCCAGGTCCCTTTTATCATTCACTCTTTGTAAAACAATTTATTTGGACTGGCCAGGTAGGAATGGAATAGGAGATGCCAATTCATTATTTGCCCTCACATTTGTTTCCCCGCTTGCATTTACAATCTACATTATGCAGAATTCCTTTTCCTGAAGCCCTCCCCTAATGGCAAGACCTGAATGAAACCAGAGCGAAATGTGTTTCTTAAGCAAGAGTTTATTAAAGTCATAAGGAAAACAACTAAAAGAAACACAGGGAACTTGCAAAAATCTTTGTGATAGGATTCCTTTGAGTCCCTGTTTTAGGACCTTGGTCAGAATTTTTGTGGCTCATTGGCCCAATGTATCTGCTTTAGAGAAACTGCTTTTGCGTTGATAGCAGCAGCGTGACAGCATCAGCAAGGTTTATTATGCTAACATATTTATTTTCTGTTTTTTTATTGAACTTTGTGGCAACTGACTTGAGTGGGTATTGTCAAGGGAAATTCTCAGAAAGTAGATATGGCCTATATGAAAATCTGTCATTTGTAAGACTCACTCCAAATTTCAGTGTAATATTCTGGTAAAAATGTGCATTCATTTAAAAGAGGTGGGAAGTTACATGTTAAATTTCCTTCATCATGTGCAGAGACCCCCCTGTGCCCTTTTAACCATACCATTCACACTCTGCAATGGGGCCCTATTTCCCCATACCCCACAATAAAAGGCAGAGTTGAAGTTGGTGGCCTCCACAATTCTCTCGTTCCAATCCCTGACCAGGATCATGTACAACTGAAGCCAGGATATGAAAAAAACTGCTCATGTTCCTTATTGGTGATCAGCTCAAGGGAGCCATGGATAGGAAGTGAAGGACCCAGACATGTCTGCTGACAACCTTGATGTAGTACAGAAGGTAGGAAGTGGGTCGCTGCAGTGCATCTGTGTTTTATAAACCATTATCCTTCCTACTTAATCTCTATTTGGAATGAACAGATACAGGTTCTTTGCTGACTTGGGCTGTAAACATAAATTCTGTGAATTATTTTCTGTAAATTGTTTGAGTAGTGCTAGTAATTTTTGTTTTGTTTGATCTATTATTGCTTTTAATTATAGCTCATTTTTACTAATTTTTTTTTTTTTCATGTTTACTTGTGTCCTGATCCAGATTCAAGCCACGCGTTCTGGACCTGAATGTGTCAGTACCTAAATCCATTGTTTCATTACGTACTGTCATTATGTACTGTACTGTGCGTGCTACTTAGATTTCATTTGTCATGTAGTATGCTTAACTTCCCTATAGATGCTTCAAATTGGAGACCTTGTAGTTTGTAGGATCCTTGACCTTATGTGTTGCACTCTGCATAGTAATTTTTCCATACACTGAACAATAATTAATTATCGATACTAAATAATATGTACAGTAAGTAAACTGGCATGAATGTGTTTAAGCATGTCATGTTCAATATTTTAATGAATATTTGATATATGTAAATAAAATTACAGTGAATGGAAAATAATATGCCATATTTTCAAATTTTTTGATAATTGTATTACAAAATGTTGATGTCAGGTTATGCAGATTACTTGTTTATTATTGATACATGTACAACTTACTTAAGGCTTTAAAATACACATGGCTGAGGAAAATGTGCATTATTTTTTTACCTTTTTAAAAGTTATCAGTTACAATCTTTACTATTACTTTACTGACACTGTTTTATTACAGCAGTATATAAGTCCATTTTAGGAATCTTGTTTTTTTATATGAGGGTACAGCAGGGGGAATTGTAACCAAGTTTATTTTTGTGTAATTCTTATTACACACTTCTGAAACACTATAAGGGAGGTACACTTCCAATTGAGACTTAAGATTTCTACTGACTCTGCATGTTTCTGAGCAAGCTGCTTCCTCTTCCTTTATCTGAGGAAAATAGGAATGATAACAGGAACTTTGTATCAATGATGCTGCTTATTAATCATTTCCAATTTAAGATAGAAAGCATGTGTTCAGTTACAGCAGGTATTTTAAGATTAGTAGAAGATATAACTCATTACATAATTCACAAATTTAACATGTTTGTATGTTTTTGAATGCACTCCATAAAACATCTAGCCAAAAATCAAACTGAATCCAAACACTAATTTTTATATTCAAATTTGTGAAAAATCCAAACAACCCATATCATCTTAAAGTTCCCTCTGAACTGTCACTTTTTTGTGTTGTTTAACTTTAGATGTTAGGATTCTGTGTTGACTAGAAACTGTGCTTTTAGTTGAATCCAGATTCTGCAAACAGTGCTGGGATGTAGGCAAATCCTGATTTCAGATTCTTGATTTAGTGCATTCTTTAAAGAAATCAAATATGTTAACATATTAATAATAAATATAGAAGGTGGCTACTGACAGTCTGGAACTGTATAATAAAAGAACTTGCAACCCCAGAACAGTATACAGTTAGAGAAAAGGGTCTTTGCATCACAAGCACTTAGTGGGTACTGGCATGCTGAACACATTATATAGTAAGAGTTGCAGGACCTTGAATTCTTAGCCAGTTACACACTTTATAGGCACACACATATTGTACTGTGAAAGCACACAGACCTTTTTTTTTGCCAAGCTAGACACATAAGGGCTCATTTACTAACCATCGATTTTTAATTTTAAACTCAATTCTAATTTTTTCAAAAACGTTGAAGAGGAAACTTTTGCTATTTACTATATGCGTTTAATGGCTAAAAATCCGAATTCAGCAGATTAAACTTGCCAACTTTATGTAGTAGTCAATGGCAAAGGTGCAAATCCCTTTCCTTGAAGCTATTTCTTTTGTCTAGAAACTTTAGAGATTTGGCTGGGTTTTGTCCAAAAATCACAGCAACAATTTGATATAGTCTGGATTTTCACGGTGCCAATTTAGAAAATGTCAAGTTTTTTACAACTTTTCTGAGAGTGACTTTTCCTTGCGACTTTTTTTTAGTAAACAACAAATTCAGTTGAATTTTGAAAAAAGTTATGTAGCTCACAGGCTGGTTGCATACTCTTTATACTTCATACTTTTCTATGCAAATGCATGGAAAAGAGAGTTGCCACTGACCTGTAGGTTGCCAAAACATAAAAATCCATTCCAGGGGTGTGTACAGCAAAGACTCACAGTGCACAACTACAGTCATTAATCATACATTTGATGTGACATGTACACAATCATTGTTTCATTTGTCTGTGCCCTTTTCTGGTTATAAATCTCTCACTTTCTGTTCTCTTCTTTCTGTTTTCTGTTACACTAGCTGTTTGGGACCATATGGTCCTGCATAATGGTGAATTAAAAAATGTAGGTCTAGATGGTCAAAAACCAACCAGGCAATTACTGCGCTGAAAATCACACATATATAGTGGAGTATAAGTGAAAGCAACTAATTGATCCTAATTACACACTATGATAATCAGAGCCTTGAATGTAGTATCATGTGTCCATAAAACATTCATTCATATGAATCACCTATAAAACAGGTGTGTAGTTTTACACAATTTGCACAATATTCAGAAATCATAACAATTGAGTAATTTTAATAATTACTACTTAATAGAATATACTTCATAACTAAGAATTGTGCTAGCTAACAATTTAATAAAACACACAAACATTTAATAAATATAAAAAACTGATCTAGGTGGTAAGAAAAAAAATGCTTATCCTGATCAGGTATAAAGGGCTCAAATATGACAATGTTCAATACATTTTAAATGCTCAGTAGGAAGATAGACATGTTAATTAAAAGATTGCTTATATTCCTTCAACACCATATTGTATACAATGTAATATTAAATATTAATTTATATAAAAGAGTTTGCAGATGCTTTATTTTGTAATGGTTTTTAATGTTTTGCCTTAAGCAAGAGCCCTTTGTACTGCAAATCTGTGAAAAGCAGCACCTGCGTCATTTATAATAGGCACCCTTTCCAATGAATAAATTTGATGTTACAATAGCAAAGGATCCACACCCTCTTATACATAATACAGTAGGGATTTGATAAATTGCTGCTATAGAAACTCTTACTGAATTGTGTGCCCTAGTAGTAATTACTTGTGTAGCCTTGTAAAAGGTAATTATGCACTAGTTACATTTGGAGAGATTTAGGTGGACTTAGGGACAGGTCTCAATTTCTCTGGCTAAATATAGGATCTAAAGTAGTATCAGTTTGCTGACAAAGTCATCAACAAAGAGCAGATAGGGTCAGTAATGTTTCTGTTAAAAAAAAAAAAGTTATATTTTTCCATAATTTGGTGTTGTCCATGGAACTGTTCATATATGGTTCTATTGCCAAGTAAAAATGTTAATGCCGCAAAATAAAGAAACTACTTTTTTAATAAAGAGTATGAAAGGTCTCAAACAGAATAAAATGTTTAAGATAAAATGTCTATTTTGCAATGTAATATTGTTTGTTATTACATTGTAAATTTTATTGATATGTTTATTGGTAAGGATATATGTAGCTAAAGAATGACTTTTTTCTGCTAGCTGGTTAGTTAATTTTTTTCCAGGAAACTTAAATGTGCGAAAAGGAAAATTATTAAATTGAGCTTTTCCATTAATTTTTATTACATTTCCCATCATTATACACTAGTGCTCAATTGTTAAACTACTGCTAAAGTGTAATTAAAACCTAAAATTAGTTTCTGTCTCCCAAAGCATTCCGCTTACAAGGGAGAATGAAAGTTATTGCATGTACGCGTAAAAGCTAATGCTAATACAGTAGTATAGTCCATTGAAGATTAGGGGTTAAATATTATAGCCCTGTTCAAGATCCAGTTTAAAACATTTAGGCGCAATTACATTTTTTTAAAAAAAAAAGTTCTGGAATGAGGCATTAGAAAAAGTGGGTTTTACCAGTGGTTTTATTTTAGTCCCAGTAACCAATATAAGGGTTGATTCACTACATTGCGATAAATGTTATTGCATTCTTTTTTGCGTTAAAATTGACGAAGAAAACCCACAATTTGCTAAAGTATTATCAACCAAATGCATTAATTTTGACGCATTGCGTCAATTAGCGCGCAGAAATAATACTAACGCATGATTCACAAACACTTAGACACGCTAAATATCGCATTAGTCTGTGGACTTTGCAGTGTGATTTATTCAAGTATGCGTGTCAAATACCGCACGAAAATAGTCTTCACGACTTAAATAACACAAACAGCACCGCGTCTAAATTAACGCAGGTATCCTTTTAGTAAATTGTGCGTTAAGACGCGATAAAATTTTTATCGCATGCTATAAATAGCGCTCTTTTTAACGCACCTTAGTGAATCAGCCCTATAGGCTTGTAAGAAGAAATCCATTTTTCCCCCCCCACCCAAAAAAAAATCTTCCACCTGGAAAAGTGGAATAAAACCCCTTATCCAAATTCTCATAAATATAGCCTTTTGAAGCAACCAAAAATAACCCCTTTCCTTTACCATAGTTGTAACTGATGTTCATTATGCAGGTGGTGTACACAGATAATCATGCATGATTGATTTATTTTTATGTATAGCCTTTGCTGGGGGTGCTTTGAAATAGTTTCACAGCACAATGGCACAATGTCCATGATGGAGTAATTTGGCACTGTACTGCTTTGCTTTCTGTACAAATATGAACATTTCCAAGTCCTCCTTGAGTGAATCTTGAAAGCTAATATTAGCTTACCCATCTGGGATGAATTCTGACTTGTATTTGTTGCTCAAGTTTGTTGCAGGGTAGTTGTCTTCCAACGTTACTGTACCACAGACACAAAGTTGACATCCATTTTGTCCATGCAATAATTTCCGGTAATCCATTTAAGAAAGGAAGAAGGAAACATGCAGAAATAGGAGTAAAGAAAGAGAAAGAGTTGAAATCAGGAGAAATTGGTCACATAAACATCTAAAGTCAAACCAGGGGTTAGAACAATGCAAAATGAAAGTAAAAAAACAAAACAAGAACATAAAAGTATATTTAAGTCCAGATGCTACCCAGAGAACAGCAAACCGTCAACAATTATATGGAATATAATCTTTTCTTTTTGTACTTATATGACTTTAAAACCATTATTACTAGTGTAAGTAATCTTTTTTCTCAGAACCATGTTCTTTTAACATAATTCTTTTACATACTATTTGAAGAAAACTACCTAATCTGTTCTGCTGTCCTCACTACCATCAGTTTATCCTATCCTATCCTATATTGTCCTTATATTAAAGAACATTGATTTTATTTTGTCTTTTGTACTTTCTTTTCAAGAAGTTTTAAAAAAAGAAACAGTTTCTGTGTGTTAAAATTGTTTCCAGTTTTGGACAACATATTGTAGCTTGTACTTAAATTACCTAAAATAAATAGCTTTATAATCCCAAATATATCCATGTCAGCCCTCAAGAGAAACAATCTATAACCACAGCAGGCAGTAGTACACTGCTCCAGGCTTACAGAAGAATTTGAAAGATATTATCCTGTTTCCTCCCTTTTTTTATTTCGAAGTGACACAACTACAATATAAGACAAAGGGATACAGTCCTCACTGTATTTATTTCTGTTGTTTGTTGTGGTTACAGGGGTCACTGACTTTCACGAGCATGTTTAAAAGACACAGGATGAAAGGAGTGAACCTAAATAGTATGCCAATATAAAACAGTTAGAACAAAAAAATTACAAAATGCTGAGTACTGGTAACTGACCCTAACAAGCAGATATCAGGTTCAATTTCAGAATGTAATTCAAAGGAACAAACTGTAACTTTGATTAGGCTATGTTTTGTCTACCAAATGTTAAATTTGTTAAATCCTAAGGGACATTTTTATTATGTTTTGAAGATCCTTTTCGTAGTAATTGATGTCAGAAAATGTAAGAGATCTAAATCTCACCCCTTAAAATCTGGAAAGCTTTTTATCTAAAAAAACAAAAACGCCAACTGAAATTTCTTCAAGGAATGCTATTTACCAAGCACAAGAATGAATCTTCACTGAGAGAATTGTCTCCAGGTTTAGGCTGGCAAATTAGCATTACAAAGATAGAGCAGCCACTTTTGCATTTATTTATTACATCTTTCGTGCTAATGGAAGCATACAGTTAATACTTGGCCTATGTGCTCCATTATGGCATTTTTTAATCATTTCTACATTTTGTCTGGCATCCTGCTATGCTCTGTTATGCCTTCACCCCACTAAGGTTTTTTTATGTCCCTGTTTTAATTTCAGTATGTAGGTGGCTATAGGATGCTTAATTTAAAAGCCATTGGTTTACACATGCCATTTTTCATGATAACTTGTCAACAGAACAGCAAGTCTTTCTAAATTGGTCAGTGCCTGTACAACTATTCAGAAATATTTAGTGTGACTTAACAGGAGAGGCCATATAACTGCCATCCCTATAATCTTGTAAAACAGTGGTGCACAAACGGTCATTACAAAAGGTAGAATGATTTCTTAGCTTTTATTTTGAATAAATAACCCTTCAGACATATGAGTCCCAATACATTTGCAACTTGTACCAATTAATGCTTTGCAAAATTTGTCAGCATTGTAATTCATCAATATACTTATTATTTTTACATTAAAAATGCTAATAAAAGCTAAAATTACATTTGGCAATGTTACATTTCAATGACTAATAATATTACATCTGCTATGTTAGGCGTAGTTAAAAATAATGTTAACATTTTCCTTGTGTTCTCTTCAAGGTCGGTTGCTGAAGCAACTGAAGTGGATCTCAATATGAGAGTGGGTTTGCACACAGGACGTGTACTTTGTGGAGTTCTAGGGCTTCGCAAATGGCAATATGATGTTTGGTCCAATGATGTCACTTTAGCCAATGTAATGGAAGCTGGAGGATTACCTGGGTATGTTTCAAAGTGCAATTTCTGGCCCAGATATCTAGTTTCAAAGAAAGCAATACCTGTAGAATAGTTTTATGGTGTATAAATGTAAAAATGTAAATAACTATGATATGAAATAAAATTGATATTTTCTGCAAAGCTGAAAACAAAACTGACAGACTTTAAATTGAGTGCATTGCACCTATTTCACATGGGAACTTTGGAGCTACTGTCACCTCCAAAGGTTGGTGGTAGCTCCAGGGTTCGCACACATGCACCTAAAGAATTACACACACGTCATTTAAATGGTTAAGTGCCGGAATTGATGACGGCCATGGAAAATGACATTAAATTGAAATACTTGTAAATATAGGAGTAGTAATTACATTTCAGTTATAGTAGAACACCAATTTTACGCTTCCCAGGAGACTGCGTCAAAGCGGCATAAATTCCATAAAAATATTAAATTCAGGGAAACATACACTGCTTGCCTGTATGAGGCAGTGAAAAAATTGCGTCAATTCCTAATGGCTTAAAATTAGAAACCACTAAAAAAATGATTGTCGATTAAAAGTGTTCAGTAAAGAGCTGTACTTCTCTGCCCTTCCTTGTTGCTCAGACAATTACGTAAACACACTGATATAGGTGTTAATTCCTTTCTGCTCTTCTGCTTGCCTGCCTGTTTCCCAGCCAGTATCCTCATAAGTCTTTTCTCTAGTCACTAAGACCAGTGGCCTAAGACTCTGTTGTGGCCGCCTGGTGGTTGTGTCAGGTTGGCCACTGGATATGACATAATAAACTTAAATACAGCTGTTTGATGTTGTCTCTGTCATTACTAAAATAGATTCAGCTATTACAAATATCAGTGTATTAAACCACTCATTTGTTTTGCCTTGTTGAACAGTGGTTTTGATATAAAGTTGCATTAAACCCGCAGCGCTTATTCTCCATATTTAACTCGCTACTTCATCCTTCACCTAATGAATCAGTCATATCTGGACACACCCCCCAGGACTTTGCTGACTTCTTTAAAAGCAAAGTCGATTCTATCCGCAATCAATTTTCCCAACCTTCAGATACCGGTAATCTCAACCTTCCTAAATCTCCTCTCTCCGTATTCAGCTCCTTTAATCTCGTAACAGAGTCTGAAGTTTCTCAGCTTCTCCGATCCTCTCCGCCTACTACCTGCTCGCTGGATCCTATGCCCTCATCCCTACTAAAACAGTGTGCCCCTGCCCTTACACCAGCTCTTCAACATATTCAATTCCTCTCTGGCTTCTGGTACTTTTCCCTCTCTCTTCAAACAAGCCTGTGTCAAACCCATTTTAAAAAGGCTACGCTGTACCCGTCCTGCCTTTCTAACTACCGTCCCGTCTTTCTCCTGCCCCTAGCCTCTAAACTCCTGGAACGTCTTGTCTTTTCTCGTGTCACTAACTTCCTCTGCACCCATAATCTGCTGGACCCTATGCAGTCTGGTTTTCGGCCTGCGCACTCCACTGAGACAGCCCTATGTAGAGTGGCAAATGATCTCCAGACTGCCAAGGCCAAATGATGCTACTTGGTCCTCATTCTCCTAGACCTTTCCTCTGCTTTTGATACTGTCGACCATTCTGTCCTTATGCAAATTCTATATTCTCTGGGTATCCGGGATCAAGCAGCATCCTGGTTCTCTTCCTATCTCTCTAACCGCTCCTTCTCTGTCGCTCTTGCTAACAAATCCTCTACGCTGGTTCCGCTTAGTGTGGGGGTGCCTCAGGGCTCTGCGCTTGGTCTCTGTACTATTCTCCCTGTACACTCTCTCTTTGGGAGACCTTATTTCTTCTTTTGGTCTTAAATATCACTTATATGCAGATGACATCCAGATATATTTAGACACCCCTGCACTAACCACTGATGTTCAAACCCAGATTGGTAACTGCCTCCAGGTCAAACTTAACCTAGCTAAAACAGAGCTCATGGTCTTCCCGCCCAAACCTGGCCCTCCTCCTCCTTTCACCATCACTATTGATGGCACGACCATAAACCCTGTAAATTATGCACGCTGCCTTGGGGTTATCTTTGACCAGTCACTCTCCTTCTCTAACCATATTAATAACACTGCCAAAACCTGCCATTTTTTCCTCCGCAATATTGCCAAGATACGCTCCTTTCTTTCACAAGTAACAGCTAAAACACTAATCCATGCCCTTATCCTTTCCCGCTTAGATTACTGCAATCTCCTACTAACCGGCCTCCCAGACTCCCACCTCTCTCCCCTGCAATCAATTTTAAACTCTGCTGCCAGGATCCTCCTGCTCTCTCCTAAGAGGGAACCTGTTCAGCCTCAATTAAGCTCTCTTGCATGGTTGCCTGTTAAGCAAAGGATAGCTTACAAAATCCTTCTGCTGACATTCAAAGCCCTTCACTCGTCTGCTTCTCACTACATTACTTCACTGGTCTCCCTGCACATTCCTGGTCGTCTCCTCCGCTCCTCTCAGAGCCTCCATCTTTTTACACCATCCACACCCACTGCGCTCTCTCGTCTTAAACCTTTCTATCTCGCTGCTCCTTACCTCTGGAACTCTATCCCTGAATCCCTCTGTAGGGAAAACTCACCCACCCTCTTTAAGAAAAAGCTCAGCTGTTACCTTCTGGAGCACTAAGACATTATTTTGCCTAGTCCTGCGCTTAAGGGCAAATGCCCATACCTGGTGCACTCTTACCTTCCAGTTTGTGCCTGTATGTTACCCAACCACTTAGATTGTAAGCTCTACGGGGCAGGGACCTCCTTCCTACTGTGTCTCATACTACATGGCACATATATATATATATATATATATATATATATATATATATATATGTATATACATACTGTATATGTATTTATTGTATTTATTTATTATATCACTTGTCCTCCCTGTGTGTAATTTTGTATTCTGTGAGATTGTACAGCGCTGTGTACCCTTGTGGCGCTTTATAAATAAAGTTATACATACATCTAAAATTCATGCTGTAAACCAAGATGTAGATTCTGTTGTTAAACCATTATTAAGGTCAAGTTGACCCACCAGTTAACACAATTTATGGGACACTTAACCACCCAATAGTATCAAGGATGAGGAGGATGTTTTTGTTTTGACCTAAAGCAATAGATAATCAAAATAGATAGCCATAGATAATCAAAATATGAATGATATAAGAACAAGTATATAGTTTACAATGTAGAAAAGGAGGAAACTGGACCAAGCAGGAAGTTCTTTAAATTAACTTATTAACACAACATTTTTCTGGACTCCATGAACTACGACTTACTAGGCCCCCAGCAAAAAAATATTTGGTGGAGGGGGAGAGTGATGTGCAGACTCAACAATATTCACGATATGGGGTTTGGCAAATTTCTTTTATTTCTGTGCACAATTGCACATTTGTCATTCTAACAATCGAAAAATAATTCTGATGTATGAATTATGTATATTTTCTTTTAACAATTCCCTGTTGTGACCACTTTACATCAATTTGGATGGAAGAGACACACATGGACAAAGAATACTATCCTTTAAGTGTTTTTATCTTAATTCTTTAGGAAGGTTCACATAACTAAGAACACCTTAGAGTGCCTAAATGGAGATTATGAAGTTGAACCTGGATATGGCCATGAACGAAACAGTTTCTTGAAAAAGCATAATATTGAAACATTTTTCATTGTGCCATCTCATCGAAGGAAGGTAAGGATTTTCTAAAAGTATGTTTAGCATTTTTTGCTAATTTAGTAGGATATTCTACGGTTTAAGGTTTGATTGATTTTTGAGTAGAAAATACAGACAGTGTTAGAATACATTATAATCATTTTTAATTTTTATCTAGTTTTATCTAGTTTAATACTTAATCAGATGCCCTTTATTGTTACAGCTGAATACTTTTGCCCAAGAAAATGTAGTATTGCAGTATGCACTTGGTCAATCATAAAAAAAAGAAAAAGAAATAAAGGAAAATAACAAATTTACATACAGGCCACCTAGTTAATACATATGTTCAATTTGGTGATTAATGAGAGAGAAGGCTGTTAGTGTGTTGTATGGCAACACATGTTTTAATTACTTTGTAAATTTGTACAGATGATTTTACTGATTCTGTGTTTTTTTATTGATGGAGGTGTGATAAATGTGAGACATATTCATTGGAATTTCAAAAATGTATTCGGTTAACTGAAACATATTTAGGAAAAAAATTGAGTAGGGGATTATATGTGCTACACCTTTTTTCGGAGTTCCTATTTTCTTGGTTTTTATTGATAAATGTGTGTTTATGATATGGTTAAATTATGATTATTTAGAAAGAAAATACCTCTCTATCATCTATTTAAGTTAAGAAAGCCATGTAGGTCTATAATTAGTTTTTAATATGCTGTCTAGGACAGCACCAGGTTGAAATATGCTCTTGAAGCCACATTGAAGAGGTGAGGTGTATTGCAGAAGAGAGTGCGGTGCTGTAGCAGCAGCAAGAGAGTGTTATCACTCAGTTTTTTTTAAGCATAAAAACAGTAGCAGAACATATAGAAAACAAATTTATTTATTTATAATATGGTATGAATAGTACTTTGGTACTTTGCTGCTATATACTTGATTATTGGTATGATGAACAAAACAGCATTACTTAATGCTGGCTGCAATAGAAATGCAGACTCTTCTAAACAAGGTTATTGACAGAGTATTTAGAGTTCTGTAGCAGGGTAGGATTTATTTGTGATGTATAATTGCAACATGGCACACTTGAACTTTGAAATAAATAGTGTCCTTCTGCAATGTTGCATGTGAGATATATTGCACCATCAATGCTAGCTTGACCTCTGTGTGTCTGCTTATGTTAATTAAGATTAGGTCAGGTTGGATATTTCTCACCTGACATGATGTAAGCAGAATGAGCATCAGGGATATGTATCTTGTCAAGAAGAAATATGATGCAAATAAATCATTTTGGTTTGAGAGTTATTTCTTTCTATTTCTTGATCCATTACTACCAAACTTTCAATATAAACTTCTGAATGTTCATTCTAAATATACAAAAAAAATGTTTGTTCTAAGTGTTGACATTTTTAGGGTTTAGCTGTCTTAAATATCACATTTTACATTGTGATGTGTTGTATTTCAAACTATGTTTTAGAATTAAAATATTGTTATTGAAAAACATGAATGTTTGAATGTTCACAGTTATACTGAACATATTGTAATTCATAACCAGTTTCCTTGTAGAGGTATGGGATCCATTATCTGAAAACCCATTATCCAGAAAGCTCTGAATTACGGAAAGCCTATCTCCCATAGACTCCATTTGAATCAAATAATTCACATTTTTTAAATTGATTTCCTTTTTCTCTGTAATAATAAAACAGTACCTTGTATTTGATCCCAACTAAGATATAATTAATCCTTATTGGATGCAAAACAATCCTATTGGATTTATTAATATTTTACTGATTTTTTAGTAGACTTAAGGTATGGAGATCCAAAATATGGAAAGATCCCTTTTCCGGAATACCCTTGTTCCCGAGCATTCTGGATAATGGGTCCTGTACCTGTAGTTGAAAATAAAACAACCACACCTTTTTGGTAACAACATTTTAAAGTCTTGTAATGTGTTTATATTTTTTACCAGATTTTTCCAGGATTAATTCTTTCTGACATAAAACCTGCCAAAAGGATGAAGTTTAAGACAGTCTGCTACCTATTAGTGCAACTAATGCACTGCCGTAAAATGTTCAAAGCTGAGATTCCATTTTCCAATGTAATGACCTGTGAAGATGACGATAAGGTAACCAATGTCTTTTTATTCATTGTATTTTAAAGTGGCAAACATGCGGTTAAAGGAATGGGTTTTTGCTGGTGTTCGACAATGTGTATTTCCTTTAGATTATATACATTTCCTATAGAGAAGGTTTAAATAACTGTGTTAGACATATGAAATGCCTATATTTTTTATGATAAACATATTATAGGACACAATTAGCTTAATAAAATTATTTAGAGGTGTGGTAGACAGTACTCCTTTTACTTTTAGCTTTTGCATTCAATGTATAAGTAAAGGTAAAATAAAGAATAGTTTACTGAAAAATATTACACTTTTTCCATCATGTAACTTCATCAATAGCATACCCTCAATAAAAGCTCATTAGAAAATGTGTTAGAATATGTAACTTGCTGTGGTAAAATGAAGGATTTAACATCAGTGTTCTATCATATGTCTCAGGTAGAGAACCTGAGCCTGACAGTACTAGATCTTACCTACTGTGAATTGTCTCTAAATTTGTTTGACTATCTTTAAAAATCATACCCTTTTCATTAGTATTGAGATATAATTGGGAGTTTCTAATATTGAAACTTTTCATCTGCTCTCTGAAGCTTCAAGAACAGTGGATGTATGTAGGCCAGTATTTACCTTGTTTTTTATATGCACAAATCTACAAAACCAGACCCAAGGGGAATGACAATGAGCAATGTTACCTGAAGACCAATGTATACATTTTCAAATTAGTTCCAAAAAAAAAAAGACATAAAACTAAATTGAGTCAAAACTAATGAAACTTTTTTCCATGATTGCAGTGTTTTCCTCAGTCACTAGTATATTTAAGCAAAAACTCAAATAACTCAGTGTAAACAGTATAACTATGAACCAATTAACTACAATCAGTGAAAGTGTATCTTTCCAACTGTGCTTCTACTTATAAAACAATCTTGGTCATAGAACACTCATCAAACCACTTTCAGGTAAAATTAGATCTCTCCTGTTCTTTTTTTGCCATTCCTCCTCCTCAACAAAATGGCACCTGCATGCATGCTATGATTGTTAATTCCAATACTGAAGGAAACACGATTTAAAGTAAAGTTAATGACTGACATAATAGAAAATAATTTGGAACTATGTCTTAAGGTGACAGGTCCCCTTTAAATGGAAAAAATATTAATCCTTCTGGTTTTTTCAGTCTGATAGTTTATAAATCAGCCCCATAATATAGGGTCTGTTTGGAAAAGCTGAATGCCACAGAGATAGAACTGAAATAATTAAGATTACCTGAGTGCTATTAACTGTCTTTTAAAATTGTGCTTATTTTGTTTTTATTTTTTAATACAGAGGAGAGCTTTGCGGACAGCCTCAGAAAAACTCAGGAACCGTTCATCTTTTTCTACAAATGTAATACACAATACTCCAGGAACCCGTGTAAATCGTTATATTGGCCGTTTGATAGAGGCACGGCAAACTGACTCTGAAATGTCAGACTTGAATTTTATAACTTTAAAATATAAACACATTGAACGTGAACAGAAGGTAACTAAGTTATAGTTACTATAATTAAATGTTTGCCTGCATAAAAAAACTAAAGAATATTAACATCAATATCAGCATCAATATTCTGCATTAAAAATAGGCAGTAACTGCAAAAATAACTGTTATTCTTTCTTTAAAGGTAGTGAAGAGATTGAGCCCATCACTCACACAAGCAGTGATTCTTACTCAATGACTAGTACTTATGCATGCTTGTACACACTGCACAATCTCACACTGAAGCACACACAAGGACATAGATGTACTCTCGCAACCATAGGCACAAGCAATGACAGGAACTTAGATGTACTTATTGGAACTTGCAAGTACAAATTCACTCTCACACAAACAATATGCATTTTTAGAATGATGTACAGTGTATTTGTAAAAGATTATTTTTGCCAGGGTGTAGTAGTTACTGCTAATATGTAAGTAGTAGTTATGAATTTTCGAAATTAGAAAAACTTTTCTGTGTTATATATCAAATTGGTGCTAATTAGATCCCTGCCACAAATCATATCAGATCAGAAATTCTGGACTATACTGAATTTTTGTAAATCTCTATGATTTAGAGAAAGTTATTCTTTCTCTACAGAGAAGAGAGGTTAGATTAGACAGAAGTCATGAGTAAGCAAGAACCCAGTAAAAAAAGCTCAAGCATGGAGTCTGCAAAGAATATACCATGGTATAAGTATTTCTAGGAAATGTATCTCCAATGCTCTAGTAGCAAATTACAAAAAGCTTAGGTTGCAAAAACAGTTCAAGTTCTACCAAGGAGTGTTACTGAGTAGAGATGTAGCGAACTGTTCGCCGGAGAACTAATTCGCACGAAAATCGGGTGTTCGCAAGTTCGCGAACTTTTAGCGAAGTTCGCAATTTTGGGTTCGCCTTAGCTGGAGCCAAATTATGACCTCTCACCCCAGAGCCAGCAGATACATGGCAGCCAATCAGGCAGCTCTCCCTCCTGGACCACCCCCGGACCACTCCCTTCCATATATAAACCGAAGCCCAGCAGCCATTTTACATTCTGCCTGTGTGTGCTTGATGAGTTAGCATAGGGAGAGAGCTGTGCAGGGGTTTGAGGGACAGTTTAGGTAGCTTTGCTGACTAGTAATCTACTTTCTACTGCTCTGTTTGTAGCTGCTGGGGGCAGCTGTCCTGCTGATCATCTGCTGTAACCCAATAGTCCTTGTAAGGACTGCTTTTATTTTCTGATTACTGTTACTCTTCTTTTCATTGTGTACTGCAGCTCCATCTGTGTGTTGGAGACAGGTGTGCTGCTCATAGTAGTGCGCTAAGCACCAACCACACATTCACGTCATTTTTTTTTATTTGTGTTTTTTTACTTTGCTACTGTAATTTATGTAGATGCCAGACGTTATAAAGCAGTTTATTACACAAGTTTTGAAATGTAGTGTGATTTCTGCCCTTTCCAGCACAAAACGCAACACTGTGTCAACAACGTATTTTTCAGAGAAATTTTTGCCCTTGATCCCCCTCCTGCATGCCCCTGCCCAGGTCGTGGCACCCTTTAAACAACTTTAAAATCAGTTTTCTGGCCAGAAATGGCTTTTCTTGGTTTTAAAGTTCGCCTTCCCATTGAAGTCTATGGGGTTCGCAAAGTTCGCAAAAGTTCGCACTTTTTGGGAGAAGTTCGCAAACGGGTTCGCGAACTTTTTTTGTGAGGTTCGCTACATCTCTATTACTGAGGCTGCCAGGCAATTTTAGATTATTTATGCATATTGTAGGCAGTGCTGCCCAGCTATTTTCTGATTGTAGGTAATTTATCTAACCTGATTGCCAATATGTAGGACAGAAACATTGCTCTGTGTTGGCAGTAAATAAACAAATGTATTCCTAATTCATCATTTGTTACAGTTGTCTTATTCAAAGAGGGGGCAATTAAAACAAATTCACACTGTGCATCACTGCTTCCTTCTCAGTTCTGAGTCTGAGATGCTCTTTGGTGTATTGCATAAACCCTAGAAATTATTGGTATTTTTGGACCATAGAGAATTTATTTGGACTTTTGAGAAACACTTATTGCAATTACTCAGTTATCAACTGACCAGTGCATATAATGTGCACCCTGGCTGTGGGGGAGATGTATTCATTAGATATATATTCAGTATTTGACAAAGACATTGTATAGAACCTATAGACACACATAGGAGATGTTAAACATGTAGGCTTACTATAACCTTAAGTAAGTCTCCGTATTTCCCATAGACTGCTAAAAAAAAAAAAACACCTGCTAAAATACTCAGTGATATTCTTAAAATGTCTTTTGGTCATCATCTAAAGTAAATATGTTGAAAATTGTTTTCTCTTACAGTACCACCAGCTTCATGATGAATACTTCACCAGTGCAGTGGTCCTTTCTTTAATTTTAGCTGCCTTATTTGGCCTTGTCTACCTTTTGATATTTCCACAGTAAGTAGTTCTGTTGTAACCCAAAAATTGTACAAAAACTAACACTAATAACAGGGTAACAGTTTTTTAGTGCAGTTCTGTGACTGGTCATTTTGGTAAACTGCTCGCCACCTGCATTTAACTGGTATTTCTGAAAAAAGACAAGTAGCATGGAGTAGGGCAAACTGCCAGCCTTTTAGTCTGTCGTTGTAGAATTTGTAGAATTAAACAAAGAGAGTGATTCACATTTTGTTTTTGGTTCATTTACACTACCCTGACCACTTTCTAGGCTGAACAAAAAAATTTTTTTGTAATTTTGTGCCCATTGGTGGTCTGTTCATTGTTCTCCTTATTTGATAAACCTTCACATTTCATAGTACAGCTTTTAATATTAATTATTCCATTTGTAATGACCCTTATTGTATGTGCAGTGCATTTTTAAATACCCTCTAAAGTGCCTTTTTTTCTATTGTAAACAAGCTCTGATTTAATAATCTTTCCTCAAATGTATGGTAAATCATTATTTTCTTGTATTAATCTGTTTCATTACCTTGAATGTTTCCAACAACATGATATCCTGTTTATGATGGTTTCTTTTAATACTTGCCAAAAACTATGAAAAAAACGTGTTTAGATAGACATACACAATTAATTATAGTTAACAGAAGTATCAGACAAATTTACAAAGAAAACAGGAAGAAAATGTGATTTTTGACAGACACACACAATTTAATTTACATAATAGAAGCAACATAAGTATGTAGGCAACTAATGAAGGTCTGTATGGCTGTAAAAAAACATTTGCAGATGTCAGGATTCCTGTAGGAGTGTTATTAGAACATGGTGACTTTTATGTTAACATTTTAAAATGTTTATATGTTTATACAGTAGATATATAGGTAATATTGTACACCTTACTGTTATAAGGATATTAGAAGTCTCCAAGGACTTCCCAGACCATATAGATTGTAAAAGCAGGAGGCTAAAGGCAGAATACTTTTACACAGGTAACGGAACTTTTAAGTGACTTCTAATATCCTCATATTTCACAACAGGGTGTACATGATTTTATTAATTTACACAAATCACTAAGCTCCATTATAATTTACAGAATATTCAAGGCTTTGTGCACTATATATATACAGTATATACTCACACACATTTAATTTTAATTTGTATGTTTGAAAACAAATTAAAGGACATGTAAAGCCAAATGTTAGGCACCCCCCAGTGAAATAGATAGCAATAGATGCACTGGCCGATGGAAAAGCTACCTAAGCCGGCACCTCCGTACCTGAGCTCTTCATCCCTTTGGTGTTTGGAGTTCTGTGAATGTGTAGTAGAGTAGATCCTGCAGGTTTACTCCACTGCACATGCGCAAACAGGGTTTGTCACAAGAGACGCCTGTGACACCAGTCAGAAGGTAAGCAAAATGGCTCAGGCAGGTGCAAATTTATTTTAACAGGAGCACCGACAAGTGAAATAGGCTTTACATGTCCTTTAAAATCTATTTCTTTATCTTTGAAACTGTGTTTAGTTTGTCATGGTGAAGTTTAGTATCACTCCAAGACAGAGTGCTTAAATTGTACAATTAATGAATAATTAAGGGCAAATTAATACTTTAGTTCTTCACATTAAAGATCCATCCGCTAGTAGAGATTTTCAGGTGCAAATGAAATTTAATTCTCAGAAGCCATACTCAGTTTGTTAATAGACTGTCATAGTGAACATTTCTGAAAATATAAATGTTGATATAAACTAGTTTATTTTTATTTCCAGAAGTACTATCGTCCTCATTCTCCTGGTGTTCTGCTTATGCTTCCTAGTGGCTTGTATCATGTATCTACATGTCACACGAGTGCAGGTAAATGTAACCCACAGATGGGCTTCTTTTATAAATTCATATAACATATTGAAGGATGTACCTTTTCTAAAAAGATAGTGAAATAGGGTACGGACATAAACAGATACACACAGACAATGCAAACTAATAAGGGTAATGTTACACTGGAAAAATGTAATTGGCCTAGCGTTGAGATTGTCAAAAGCAAATAACACTTATGGTAGCCAATTTCCAAGGCTGACTAAACTGTCTATAAGTATTCCCTAGGTATTATATCCCCTCAGAGGGTTAAAATTTAGGTTATAAGTTGTCTCCTGTAAGGCATGGTTTCACAGATTTTTGTCTTACTTGCAGATTTTATCAAGTTTGCTGACACTACACAGTACTGTAGTACTGTAGTGCCCTTCCTAGTGATGTGGTAATGGCAGGTTCTGTTAATGCCTTTAAGAGGGGCCTGGATGAGTTCTTGATCAATCAGAATATCCAAGGCTATTGTGATACTAATATCTACAGTTAGTACTAGTGGTTGTATTTATAGTTTATGTATGTGAGTGTAAAGATTGGTAGGTGTGGGTTAGGTGTGCTGGTTTTACTTGGATGGGTTGAACTTGATGGACACTGGTCTTTTTTCAACCCTATGTAACTATGTAACTATGTAGTCCAAAATTAAACTTGTGGACTTTACCTTTATAAATTACTATTTAATCTCCAGAAGAAAAAATATGAATCCAGTCTGGATAGTGTGTCTACAGTAAATCTGTACATTCCTGCAAACCAATGTAATTGATCAGAATTATTCTCACCTGGAACCTTACCACCTGGCACCTGTAATGGAACTACACATTTAGGAGGTTATGTAATAAAAGGAACTAAGTTTGCCCGGGAGCAGTAACACATAGCAACCAATCAGGGGTACAATTTAGTGATCACCTGTTTAAAAGCAAAAATCTTGTTTACAATGGGTTACTTCTACTGGCCAAATGTTGTGTCTTTTATTATATGGTGGGTAGTATTATTAATAATAAGTGTCTAATAGGCTGTACCATTGGTACATACAATAATTATACTGGGATCCTAAAATCTCCACAAAGGCTTGCAATTCTGCTTTAAAATATGGCAAGTTGCAATGAAACAATGTATGATACTTGCTGTATAGCACATAGAAGCCTTACCAAATCTAGCTGAATAAAATAGTGCCTTTAATGCTCTGGATCCTAAATGATCTGTATCAGCCCCAATACATACATAGACTTTCTCTCTGCATGTGTGTATTGTCAGAGGCTACTTGCTTTGTTTGATATATATGAACTTTTGCTCTTACAGCATGAAGAGCACAGTAACATGTACTGTATATATGGTGTACATATAGTCAAAGATTTTATGTATCTCAAGCCTACTTTTAATTATTTACTGTTCTTTTTCAGTGCTTTCCAGGGTGCCTCACAATTCAGATTCGAACCATTTTGTGTATATTCATAGTAATATTAATTTACTCTGTTGCCCAAGGATGTGTGGTGAGTTAATAAATTGTTGTTGTTGTATTTGAAATGTAAATGCATGTTTCAGAATAGTAACACAATTGAGAAGCATTGATTTAATGACTATTTTATAAAAATAGCTTTATACCCTTAATTAAACATGTCTTTATATGTAATGGTTACACAATAACAGTTAGCAGCTTACAGCATCCTACTATATGTTTACTTTAAAACAGGTGACCATTAAATACCACCTGTGGATTGGTTGTTTAGGTTTACTAAACTTATTCAGACCTTGCAATTTTAAATATCAGAAATACAACTCCAAAACTATGTAGATATTATTTTTGTTTTGTTTTTGTACAACACTTCCTTTGTATTATGGTGCCTTTTAAGTTGTCTATGAAGATTCTCATTCATTTAGGTCATGATATACAGTATCTAGTAGAATTAAGTCTAAAACAACTGGACTTTTCTGAGTTTTTCTCATGCGAGTGGCTTCTTCTATGTATCTATCTATGTATCTTTTTACATAAGATGATACAGGTTCAGAATGCACCAGTACTTTGTGTTCAGTTAGTGTGTATTTCTTCATGCACAGTATGATTAAAGGGACAGTAACACCAAAAAATGAAAGTGTATAAAAGTAACTAAAATATAATGTGCTGCTGCCCTGCACTGGTAAAAGTTGTGTGTTTACTTCAGAAAGTCTACTATAATTTATATAAATAAGCTGCTATGTAGCCATGGGGGCAGCCATTCAAAGAAAAGGCACAGGCACATAGCAGATAACAGATAAAACACTATTGTATTCTACAGAACTTATCTGTTATCTGCTATGTAACCTGTGCCTTTTCTCCTTTTTTCCAGCTTGAATGGCTGCCCCCGTGGCTACACAGCAGCTTATTATATAAATTATAGTAGTGTTACTGTAGCAAACACACCAGTTTTACCAGTGCAGGGCAACAGTATTATATTTTTATTACTTTAAAGCTCTTTCATTTTTTGGTGTTACTGTTCCTTTAAGAAGTGTCTACTTAATTATACCATCCCAGTTACAGCCACAGTTTTAATATTTATAGTTGTAAAGCAGTTTCTGCTTGACCAGTGGAATTCATTTATGATCAACTTGCTAGATTTGTTTTCTATCAACAATTTGTTTTCTAGATTTGCTAGATTTGTTTTCTATCAACAATTTTATGGATCTTTAACTTTTGTTTTTTCATGCAAGGCTTAATTTTGAATTTGATAAAAGTATTAGCTTAAAGGGCCAGTAACACTGAAAAACATAGCAGGTTATCGCCTGGAATACTGCATCTCGATCTAGAGGAAGGGTTTCTTATTAAATTGAATGGCCCAATGTAATCATGCATGTTTGCTATTACTGTAACAATTAGAAAGCATTCTACTATATATAAATATGTCTTAACATTTATTTGTAGGGCTTTCTATCTCAAACAAAAAAATTGTATAAACCTAGGGCTATGGCATGCATTTTATATCCTCTATCCAAGCGATCAAGCAATAATTGACACAGTGGGTATTCGCATATTTGTTGTGGCAAATTATGGAAATAAATTTAAAGCAGCATTGAAAAAAAGGACCTGAGACTAAATTAGTGTTGGTTGTTAAAAAAAGTAAAAAAGAGTCCTGCTTTATAAATACAATACAATAAAAGTTAAAAATGTTTATGTACTAGATAGAAAAATACTGTCTGCAGTGCCTGTAAGTGCAGACACCTGACCAGGCTAAGAAAAGCGGATTGGCTATTTCTTGCCCTGCATTTATATGCAGGCTGAGAGCCCACCCAATGCAATGTATTGTTTTGAAATTTGACATTTATAGCTATTGACAGATCCACACTCTTTCTCCAGTGTAAGGGGTTTCGACTATCGGTGATGGTTCATGAAGTGGATTACATCAGATGCTGTATAGGCTCCCTATACATTATGTAATGCTGCATAAGACCCTTCTTTTTTTGCTTATTTGCATGTCTGATGGGTTGTTAAGGTTAGATTTTGTTTTGATTTAGTTTTTATTTTGTTCAGATCAAGACCAATGTAAATGACCATGTAAAGCAAGGAGAGTTTGCAATAGTGCTTGATGGCTGCATTGCCCTTACAGTGTTTCACTTAAAACCACTTATATGAGTTGGCATTCAGGCCTGGGAATCTGCTATATACACTACAGAACATGGTATATAGCCTAAAATGGTGAACATTTATTGTCTGTATTTTTTCATATATGATTTATATGAAAAAATATTGAAGGGTAAATCTAGTAAAGGTAAACATGTCCATGGAGTAGATACAGCTTAACCTTATCACTGGCATGATGCATGATATCAAGACAAAAGCAGTGGTCAGAAGCAAGGCACTGATAAAATTACTCAGTTGTCTTTAGATCAACAGATGGTTTGCAGTGAGTAGACTGTACAATAAATTGTGCTGAAAGACACCTAAATATGAATGCACAGTTCACTGTAACTTTACATAAATGGGGTTATGATAGATAATGACAATATATGACTACTTTTTTCATTTTCACCAGCATTGTTTTAATACACATTGGCCTCTTGATAAAGTGGAACAACTTTGAATTACATAACATTGATGATATCAGGTGCTTTCTTTAACTGGAACACGTTTTTCATCAGCAAATTTATTTGTTAGCATTTCTGCCTCATTCCATAAACAAAGAACAATTAGTAGTTGTTCAACAAACGTAACCATGAATTCATGAGTTCAGTGCTTTCACAGAGCAGCACACAGCAGTCTTGTGCATTGACTTGTCCACGTAATTCTTTTTTTTAGATTTTGAAAAATAAATCTATGATAATGCATTTAGAGTAATCCCAAAAAGGCCTCCTATGGATTATTGTTTCTTATTTTTTCAGGTTGGCTGCATGCCTTGGATATGGAGATCAAACAACAGCAGTTCCATTGTGATCATCACTCCAAAGGGAGAAAATAAAACAATGAATGAACGCCCATGTGACACAGCTCACTATACTTTTTTAAGCTGTGTTGTGGGGACATTAAGCTTGGCAATATTTTTACGTATTTCTTCCTTCCCAAAAATGGTTCTGTTACTTTTTGTTACTATTTTGTATATAGTTATTTTGGAAATCAGTGGATACAGGAAAACACTGGGGTTAGTATTCTGGTCTTATATTTTTCTGCACATTACTGTATATCAAAACAGTCATTTAGTTGTTTGAATTAATACTATTTGTTGAAGGTTTATCCAAACACTCTACTTTTTGCACTTTTGCATACTTACACTCAGTGCTGACTTATGCGTCCTACCTTTTGTCGCTAGTCGCACGCTAGTTCATCTAATAATGCTGGGACCCAAAAAAGACTGCATAAGTATGCATGGTGTGCCAGAAAATACAAAATCCCAAATATTCAAAATTGTGTCAGAAAGTGCATGCATAATTGCACTTTGCACAGTGCACTTGCAGCCATAACACCCCACAGGTGTTATCACCTGGAGCTGGGAAAAATTATTTGTTAAAACGGGTATATAGTCATTGAAGAACAAATTTAATCCTGCCTCTTCTAAAGCCCATCTGTGATATTCACCCTAGCTTCTGTTCCCCATTTCCAAAAAATGAACACTATGCAGAGAAAAGTCCAAAATGATAATCATATTAATAAGGTCAGTGGAGTATATCATTGAAGCTAGGGGAGCCAAGTTATAATGGGTAAGTGTACAGGACACACTATAAACTTTCTTATCTATTCCCTTGAGAGTGTTGGTAGTTTTAACTTCAAGGGATAAAAGGTATTTCACTGTGAAAAAGGAACCTCCATTGGTGAGGATTATATGACAGAGAAAGTGTTCAGCTCCTAATTACAGATTTTCCTATAGTTTCCATAATATAAACTACAAAATAAGTTTGTGCTATGCACATATTCCCTGGGTATCATTCATATTTGCCACAAAATAGTAAGCTTACAATGGGGGTTGAATCAACATCACCACTCTAAAGTGCATTATCTAAAATGATATGCTAAAAATATTAATGATATAAAATGTGGTGATGCATGGAACACTAACTAACTAAATTTATCATAGAAACACAGTTGATTTGCTGAGCTAATTAAATTGCAATCTATAATACATCCTATAAAGACTTAATAACGTTTTGACATTCATGGTAGTACAGAAATAAGTAAAATATATCTGGTAATCAGAGAACACAATCCAAAATAAGTTGTATTAAAACAATTGCTATTTGGAGATAATTAATTCCATATTAAACCTATAAAGAGCTAGTAAAATTAATGCCTGCCTTTCAGTACTGAACAATATGCATTGTAAATGTGGTGCTTCAGAGAAAGCTAACCTAATTAACTTGCATAAAGCAGTGGCTTCATTGGTCTAATTAAATCAAAATCTATTAAACCTATAAATAGCTAGCACAATTATGGCAATCGTAAAACTACAGCATTTGGTTTATATGGTACCATTGAGGTTACATTAATATCCAGCTGATAGATTTCATTGAAATACAACTTTAAAAGTGCTTGCATATATGCTACTGTTTAAAATTATGCCTTGCAGTCAAAGTATATATATATTAGTGCGGAATTTCAAAGCAGTTCTCAGCCTGAATAGCTAAAGGGAATCTATAACCAGAAAAAAAATCTAGGTGAATCTAGGTATTGTTTTTCTTTCATTATTTTTGGGACAATGGGAAGTGAGTATGTGTCTGTGCCATTGCATTGCTCCCAGACACTGGCAGAATTGCCTACTTGCACCCCTGCACAGTAGACAGGAGTCACACTGGTCCTCCAGGAAAAAGGAGATTGATAAAACCCTAAATAGATAATGATCATATAGGAACAAAGCCATTTATATAATAAGGCTCAGGTAGCAGAGCAGGCAATACAGAATTCAATTGCAGAAATCAATCAATTACTCAATGCACACCTACTAACCACTAAAGGCAGCAAATGGTATGTTTAACATATAATGCTCTTTATATGGAAAAAATTCACAGAACAGTAAATACAATTACAATGCATAATATACATACCACCAGTTGGACAAAATGCAATATACAGAAAAAGCAGACACGTGTGGATTAAGAAAACCCCAACGTTTCGGAACACAGTGAAGCTTTGACAGTGAGGTCAAAAAGAAGCAGCTGATGAAGAAAACCTGCTTTCTGCGGTCAAAAGGTTTCACCAGAACAGGAATGAGCACCCAGGAGCACAGCTATGAAACTGAAATGTACCACCACATCAGTGGGGTTACTATTATCTTGGGCACCATCATTAGCCCCAGGATGTTTGTGACAATGAATGTTTTAGCAGGGAGGACATTCACTGGTATGAGTGCAGCCACTGTGTGCAACTTTGTCAGTGCCTACCCTGTTGTTTTTTTTTATAAGACTATGGGGCCCATTTATCAATGTACTATTGGTTATGAATAGAAATGTGCATATTTTTCGCAACTTTTTCGTATTTTTGCGCGACAATATGTGCGACAAAATCGTATGTCGCAACGAGTACAAAAGTTCTGAAATTCATTCAAGCTTCAGTATCATGACTTTCTTTTGGCCAGTTGGAGCTGCAGAGTGCCATTGAGTCCTATGGAAAGCTTCCCAAATTTCATGACTATCGGATCGCCAGTATGTATATGGGCGTTTTAATACGAAAATTTCGGAATTTTCGGATCGTAAGTACGAAATTTTCGTATTGAAACAAAAAGATTTTTTGTGACATTTTCAATCATCAGAAATAATCGGATTTTGTGATTCGTGTGAATACCTTAGTGAATCGTGCACATTCAATTCTGTACCTATTTTTGGCATTTAATGATTTAATATATATTGTGAATTAATATTGAAGCATAGTCCATTATCTAGGTATGTTTTTGCCATCAGGAAAGATCTTTTACCAGGTTTGTGCATCCGCAGAACAGCAGTTTCTATAGGGTTTAATTTACTATGGGGCTGATTTACTTACCCACGAACGGGTCGAATGGAGTCCGATTGCGTTTTTTTCGTAATGATCGGTACTTTGCGATTTTTTCGTATGTTTTGCGATTTTTTCGGATTCTTTACGAATTTTTCGGATCCAATACGATTTTTGCGTAAAAACGCGAGTTTTCCTATCCATTACGAAAGTTGCGTAAAAAGTTGCGCATTTTGCGTAGCGTTAAAACTTACGCGAAAAGTTGCGCATTTTTCGTAGCGTTAAGTTTTAACGCTACGAAAAATGCGCAACTTTTCGCGTAAGTTTTAACGCTACGCAAAATGCGCAACTTTTTACGCAACTTTTGTAATGGATACGAAAAACTCGCGTTTTTACACAAAAATCGTATTGGATCCGAAAAATTCGTACAGAATCCGAAAAAATCGCAAAACATACGAAAAAGTCGCAAAATATTCGTTTTCAAGTCGGAACTTTTCCAATTCGGGTCGGATTCGTGGGTTAGTAAATCAGCCCCTTTGTGTGTGTAAAGTGCATGTTATTGGTAACTATAGCAATGTATGGCATGGGTTGGACAACCTGAGAAGAGCACATCTAGGCAATGATCCACTGACATTAGATACTAATACTGTCTAATACTGCGGTATAATTGTCTTAAGTTGCCTTGTGTCTATCAATATTATGTAAAATTAATATATAAAAAAATAGCTGTAAACACATTTATGTACTTTCTCATATCTAATATGAAAACAGTTGGTAAGCAGCTTGTTTAAATAGGTGAATGTTCAAAAGTTAAGCATCTTTGTGTAGTGTATGGTCACTATGCACACTTATTGGCAATGTTTCATGATCCATAATTTCAAGACAGAGAATGCAAATGCTGTACAATGTTTATGTGTGTATTCAAACAAAAAGCGTTCCATATGTGTATACAGTGCTATAGAGAAATAGGGTTTTTCCACAGTTGATATTTAACAGGTGTTACATTGTTGTATTATTTACACTGTTCTTTTTTTTTTTTTACTTTAAGGGGGGACACTTCATACATGCGAGGTTATGAACCTATTCTAGCCATTTTACTATTTTCATGCTCCTTGGCACTCCATTCTAGACAGGTGGACTTGAAGCTACGTCTGGACTACCTCTGGGCTGTGCAGGTAAAATGTACAATATGTTTAATATTTAGACAAATACATTAGGGCTGATTCATAACGCATTAACGCATAAGTGCGTTAATTTTTATCGCACGCTTTTTTGTGTTAAAATTGACGTGAAAATTAACGAGCGATTCGCTACAGTGTTACCGCATGCGTTAATTTGCGTGCCAAAATAACACTAACGCATGATTCACAAACACTTAGAAGCGCTAAATATCGCATTTGTCTGTGCGAAAATTAACATCTTGAGGCAGGCGGTAATTATAGAAAAGTACAGTTCATGAGCTTTTGGCAACACAATATGGAGTTTGCAGTGGGATTTATTCAAGTATATGTTGGCCCCAGAGTGATGTAGCCTCCAGTTTGCAGGGAAATGGTCATTTTCAGTACAGTAATTTTCCAAAAGTAATGGCATGTATGGCTAACATGCGTGCGTTTTTTCGCACGCGGCAAATATTTGTATGCGGTGCGTTGATTAGCACTCGTTCCGTCAAATACCGCACGAAAATAGTCTTCGCAACTAAAATAACGCAAGCAGCATCGCACGTAAATTAACACAAGTATGCTTTTAGTGAATCATGCGTTAAGACGCGATAAAAATTTTAACGCATGCTATAAATAACGCACGTTTTAACGCACTTTAGTGAATCAGCCCTATTATGTCTTGTATAGCTCAAAGTCAGCCTCTCTAAGTGACCCTTAGCCAATATGTTCATACTTATACAGACCTATAGACTTACATACTGTATATAAAAATATATATACACATACCAATAATAACTGTTGATCTTGAGATCACTGTTGCCTTGGATTTTATGCTTGTCCAAGAAGTCATAAAAGACATTAGCAGAATCTTCCATTAACATTCCCTGGCAGAGTATTAAAAGCCTCACTGCCCTCACTGCAAAGAACAATTTTCAGTGATCTTTTAATAATTGCCTTGAGTTCTTTTAGTACTTTGTAGTGAATGCCACTTGGACTTCTTTTACTTTCATATGTTCTAGCCCTTCATTTTGAACTATTCTAGCCTCTTTTCAGTTTAATTTGTGTAATTCCTCAGATTACATTCCATTTTGTTTTACTCTCCTTTGTCCACGCTGTTTTGCAAAATAGGCAGAAGAAGAGAGAGATGACATGGAGAGAGTGAAACTGGACAATAAAAGGATTCTCTTTAACCTTCTGCCAGCACATGTTGCACAGCACTTCCTTATGTCAAATCCAAGGAATATGGTAAATACATAATGACAGCTGGCCCATTTAGTCTACTACCGGATTGCCCTTTGTAACAGCCAATGGCATTTGGTAACTTGTAACTTTGAGCACATACTGTATATGTGAACAAATAACAAGGGGAAATGGAACTTTCAGGTAGTTTAGATAAAACATTATGGACTGCCTGTATCTAAGAAAAGCAATGTCAGTGGACAAGACTGAACAGGTACATGATAATTAGACTTTATCCAGAACCACTTTTAGTATTAAAGTTCTTTATACAATATAAAGCTCTCTACTTGGGCTTTATGAGCTTTATGGCTGCCAAAGATTTAAGATTTTATTTCTATTTTATATGTTTATATGTTTGCATTATAATTTAATACATAATATGTATTGCTATCTTATTGTTTAATTGTTTTTCCTACTTTATTTTCTCTTAGGACCTTTATTATCAGTCTTATTCACAAGTTGGTGTTATGTTTGCCTCCATTCCAAATTTTAATGATTTTTACATTGAACTTGATGGCAATAATATGGGAGTGGAATGTTTACGTCTGTTAAATGAAATTATTGCAGATTTCGATGAGGTAAGATTTCTGCATATAGCGTATATGCTATGTATTGTTATGGGACTTGCCATTTCCTGAATAAGTTTCCAAAATGTATTGAAACTGAAAAGCATTTTGATCACACAGCTTTTTTCTTACTCCAAATGCATTAAAGTCAATGGACTTTTTTTCTCACTTCTGCACAACAATTTTTTCTTACATATGCAACTTTTTTCTCACTCCAAAAACATTAAAGTCAATGGGCGTTTTTTCTTGGCAAATATTTTGTTGCTATGAATTTTTGCTGCAGTTTCGTGAAAAAAATTTGTAGATGGCGAATCCATGTCTGCATAAGATATCCGCTCATCGTTAGTTTTTATTTTTTCCACAAATCTTTGATAAAACCTGAAAACCTTTAAAAGCATGAATCAAATAAAGAGTATTCCATTTTTTATGCCCCCCATAAACTTACTAAACTCGAATGTGTGATTATTTATTAAAGAAATAAATGTCAGAGCCTACAGACTCTTTAAAAAATTTGAAGAATTTGAAGAAAAACTGGAATTGAAAAAGATGCCAGATGAACTTGCAAGCTTTTAGATGCCAAAGTTTTGCATTCAAGTTTTTCAGGCTTTTTGTAGTTAATAAATATTGAATATTTGAGTTTATGAAATCCTAATTCGAACTAGTGAGTTTTAGCCCTTCAGTAGGACCTTATCAGACCAATCTCTCCACTGTCTGATAATGGATGGCCCTAACACTTTATTAATATAAGTAAAGCATCTAGTGGATCAAGTCATAGTGTATGAGGAGAGTTTCTCATTCACTTACATTCCTCCACAACCCACAGGTAGAATTTACAATTAGAAACATGGTTATTATACATTGGGAGCTGTGGAGGCTAGACCTCTTCACAGTCCACATATGCCAGCCCGCCCATAGCCCCATGGGCCTGCAAATATGGGAGTATGCCAATCTGTAAACTTGTTTTCATCAAACTGAGATATCAGTGATCAATCATGGCAAGTATAAAAATGTGTTTTATATTATAGTTGATTAAGCATTAAACATAGCTGTTGAATGGGAATATTGTGCCTGTATAATGTTTATTAGGTTTGCTTTGATACAGCTCATGGAAAAAGAATGCTATAAAGACATTGAAAAAATCAAGACAATTGGAAGTACTTACATGGGAGCTGTAGGACTTGTGCCAACAACGGGAACTAAGGTAAAAATATAAAATACACAAAATACACCAAAGTTTTTTTTTGCCAATCAGAGCCAGGTATTCATGACTAATGTGCAGGTGTTTTTTATTTGTTTTCTTGTTAAACTTCATTATTTATTGATTTGTGAGATAAAGGGAAAAGGAAAAAAAAAGAGCTATAGTGCAAAACCTGTAATGACCTATTAAATAATCTTGCCAAATTAGCATCAACATATCAGTAATTTTTGCCCTTTTACATCTCCCTTGTAATGTTCTCTGTGCTCCCTCAGGAGCACGGGAAACAATGCATGCCTTTGGTTTGGTGAGTGCGGTGCCTCATATGAGTCAGATATTGGAGTTTAGTACTTAAAATGGTAGTTTTGGATTATCCAGGGGCATATAAGGGCCGTTACAGACAGAGAGATTAGTCGCCGCATGACAAATCTCCCTTGTCGCGGGCAAGTAATCTCCCCGAAATGCCATCCCACCGAATGTAAATTGCCGGTGGGATGGCATATGCAGCGCCGAAATCGCCGAAGTTTTCCTCTCAAGGAAACTTCTGCAATTTCGGCCTGCAGTCTTTAAAGGTATACTTTCCTTTAAATCTGGACAGTCCTTCGATAGGTAGGTATGTTGTAGAGGCAGAAGGGCCCCTTTCACCATTCTAATCCTTTTTTGCAGTTTGGAGCGCACTGATCTTAGCACAGTGCATTTTCCTGCATAGTAGAGCAAAGATTGGGCCTATAAGTTGTATGAATCTTCTATCAGTGTTAGGTTTCCTAGAAGAGATTAATGGCGAAAAAAGGCTTATGGGGCTGCCACACTTATGGAGTATTTTTAAAATAAGCTTGGGTGTTTTCTAGATTCAGTAGATTCTCGATGGGTAGTCCTACACTAGAGAGGCATGTCAAAATTGATCCATGGATGCTTCTTTGAGTTGCAGATATTAGTATAGCCCTATGTTACCTAGTGAATGCGAATGTGTTACCTAGGAACAGATTTATCAGCATTGGAATTTTTACCAATTTTACCGCAATTTGAGTTTTTTTACAACAAAAATCTCAAATTCAAATTCAAGTTTCAGAAACTTGAATTTTTAAGATGTATTAACCACAGAAATCAATTCAGTATTAGGTAGTTGTGGTAGAAAGTGATGGGTAGTTTGTGATTTTTACAGCGTTTGAGTTGTCTCTTAACATTTTTAAGCAACCAAGTTTTTGAAATTCAAGATTTTCAAGTCTTTGGATTGAAAAAACCCCCAAAATTCAAAAAAGCCTCTTCAGAAGCCGATAAAAAAATAATTTTATACAGTATATGCCTTGTTGGATTAGCACTGTATTAACTACATATGAACTAATTAGCTAAATTTAGCTAATTTTGTAAGTGAAAGTTTGTAAACAAATTCTTGATTAATCAGTGTGTTAAAAAACATTTTTTTTTCAAGCAGCATATATTTTTAAATGCACATGTACATTTTAGGGCACATGTATGTCCATAAGTCCAGTAAGCAAAGTGCAATTTAAGCACAATCACTATGATTTTTTTCGCAGACATCAACCATCATTGGAGTTGCAAGGGGCAGAGAGCTTGGCACAGTTGTGCTGCACCTACTACTTTGCATCTGATTAAGCAAATCTGCACATTTTTTTTGTAGCTGGTCAGTCACAATTGCACAAATGTCTATCTGGTGTTCTCTCTGATGTTTGGCATTTGAGTGATGTCTGCATCTGATTCTTAAGACACGGTTGTGCTGCGCCTATTTACGCTGGACACAAAAGGAATTCTGGAGCTACAACTTGGTCAGGAGGTGGCAGTAGCTACAGGGTTCCCCTGCATTAATAGGAGTGCAACTGTACAGAATTGCAAGAAGAGCTTTTTGATTCATGTACCTGTAATAAAAGCAGTTTAATATGCAACTGACTGCAGTTGATTGTGTTTACTGTACTGCACTTACAAATTTACATGGGCCCTTTTATCTTTTAACTCGGGCAACAGGTGCACAGAGGTATAGTAATACATTTTGCTAGGTAAGTGAAACACTCAGTGTTTTGCAGTAAAACAAAAAGCATATCTCTGCCTGCCTTTTGTAGCCAGGTGAAGAGAAACGGTTCCCCTCCTATGCACTTTAAAGTTTAAAGCTGCACTGACCGCTTTGGTTTGAGTGCAAGAAAAACGCATGCTTTCACATTTTTTGGGCCGTCCTCCACTCTGCTACACTTGGGAGAATATTTATTATAGTGTGTCACCTACAAGTTAGAAAACAAAAGCAAAAACCTGATTGATTGCTATAGGCAACATAACCAGTGATGTTGGCTTACACACTATAATAAATATGCCCCTTGGTGGTGCTGAACTTGGGCCAAAGCTGTGCCTGTCAGTGCAGCTAAACCTAGAAGCATATAGTAGCAGATCCCCTTCTCTCCGTCTGGCTAAAAAACGCAGGCGGAGAGATGCGGGTCATACTTTTTGTGTGCAGCAAATTTTGCCCCTTTTATTAATTGATGTCAATAGAATCCAAATGGAGAAATTAAAAAAATAAATTTAAACTATAAATATAAAACTGAAAAAGAGTTCATTTAGAGAAGATTGTGATGAGAATCACCTTTACTGTATAAGTAAATAGAAAGAAGTGAAATTTAAAATGCACCATAATATACATTTAAAAAGCAAGTATTAAATTAAAATACTTTTAATTATTTTGAAACAAGCTACTTATTTCTTTGAAGGTCTTTCCATATAAGTATTCTTTGATCCTTTGGAGAACTAAACTCTAAAAATGATATAATGAATTTACTGCACCAGTCTAAAGGTTCAGAACTTCTATAACAGCAATGATTCTGGCCTTCAAAATTCTCACAGGAATTCACCATCTTGTTTTGTTAGGAGTGTCAGTGACGCTCACATGCTCATTGTGCTCTAGGGCAGCTGTGAGAAGCTAAACCTATAGGTCATCACAACTTATCAAGCAGAAATTAGGTTGTCCTGTCTTGAAAACTGATGCTTCAGGGCCGATTATTAAATTCTGATTCTTATTGCGCTGGTTTCTGACCTGCCATGTAAAGTGAATCTGAATTAATGACTAATTAACCTTGTATTGTATTGTACCTCAATATACCTGTATATTGTATATAAAGTACATTGTTGATCCCTTACCTAGTAAATGACAGCAGCACAGAGCATGTGCAGTGAATCAGCAGAAAAGAAGATGGGCCTACTGGGGCATCTTTGGGGGCACAGATCTTCACTGCTAAAGGGCTGTGGTTGCCTTGGGCTGGTACAGAAGCCCAAAACATAATGTATAACATTTCCAGCCTACTTCTTTGTGAAGCTTTAGTTCTCCTTTAAACACTAGTCAGTAGAATGAAAATTGTACGTTGTAAAAAGATATCATTATCAACAACCAAATTTTTTAATGAGGACTTGATCCTTGATTGCAATAATGATCACTTCAACCTACTGGCTTTAGGCCAAGCAGAATGAAATTGTGTAAGAGGCCAAGCAACTGGTGCATCAAAAAGCATTAAGAATATTTGTTAACAGAAAGACATTCTCCAGAAAGCATAATTTGAGGAAAAATGGGCCAAAACATTGAGGCACATATACTGTACATCAATATGCAGGCCGCTTGCATTGTTCACACATGTAAGGGTCTGCATTATTCACACCTGTAAGCTCCTGTATTGTTCACACCTGTGACCTCAGACTCGGACTGTAGGTGACCACATTGTTCACCTGTTTACTCCTCAGACTGCAGATGCAGTGCTGGCATTGTGTTGCTGCATATACTGTGGTACAAACTGTTCATTTTGGAGTGGTCATGATCAGTTACATGACATGACATAATCAACTTATTTCACATATAAGTGATGGGTGATATCCCTTCAGTGGGCACCAAACTTTTGCGTTTTTGCTGTGTTACTACCATTAATGTTGGTATGGTCTTAAAAGCTCTTGTGATAACATGGGTGTGGTTTAAAAAATTGGAGTGTTTAAAACAGGGTTCCATTATCAGCCATTTACCTTATAGGCCAGAAAAACTGCGGCCCTGGGTATCACAGAAGGTGGACTGCACTGACCTAGGAAATAGCTTCTACGTTTTCCGTAGTCATGTATAGCCTTTGAAATCTCAAAACGCGTTATTCCTGATAGCTTGGGCAATAATTTAGTTTAAATAGGTCAAATCAATTAAGGATATAACCTAATTAATGTAAAAGTTTCAAAATCTAGTGGAAGCCTTCTCGGAAAAACAGAGGCTGTAATTGTGCTTCATATTAATACAATTGGTTTGACTTTGAGACTAAACTAATGAGATTTAAATATCTATAATGAATTTTCAAGATTGTACAAATAAAATATATTTGTTACATTTAGCATGTATAAACTTTAAAAGCAGAAGTTTTCTTATTTACCACCAGATGGCATATTGTATATAGTGCAGATGCAATCAAGTCGAGCTTGTTTTCAATAGTTATCACATTGTGGTATTCTTACTTTCCTGGGAATTACTTATTCTAAATGTGTATTTTTTTACATATTATGCATGTAATATATATGTATAAATATGTACATATTTTTAACATTTTGTTAATATTCTTTCTTGGAAAACAAAGCAATGCACGTGCCTTTCCACCGGCGATTCACTTTATTGGTGGTGGGAAGGCATTTTGGGGAGATTAGTCACCCGTGGTAGCTGACATTAACATAGGCAGCTAATCTCCCTGAAATGCCTTGGCACTGGCTAGTTAATAGGCCATGGCCCTAAAAGTTTTGCAACAATTCTTTTCCACCAAAACAATGGTAAGAAAGCTTCATTGTGTGCAACCTTCTCTCTGAGGGCATTATTTAAAAGATAACTAAGCCCCCCTGGGTAGAAAAGCCCCACTCAGCTGTCCTCTATTGGCCCCCTCATCTCTCCCACCCCACACAGTCTATTTCATACTGACACAGAGCCTGCAGAAGTATGCTCAGTTAAAGCTAATTTGCACTAGCTCCAACTGTGCATGTTGCTGCAGGCTCTGTGTCGAGGAAGAGACATGAAGAGGATTGGAAGTGAGTGAAGACGGCGTTAGCAATCTCTGCCATGCTGTGCTGCATTTTTATTCCAGTTGTTCAAATAGGGACACTTTTCTCTGAATTAGACTGTGCAGGGGAGATAGGTGAAGGGGGCCGATGGAGAGCAGTTGTTGGGGGGCTTTTCTACCAAGGGGGGTTTAGTTCTCCTTTAATTGCCACTAATAACCCTTGGCCCACATTTGCCATACAAAAAAATGCACAGACAAGTACAGATAAATAGATAATAACATACATTTATTCAAAACTGGATTACTTACAGTAGTTCTTACTTAGTTTCAGTTTCTTATAGTTATTGTTTTGGAATTAATCATATTTTATTTCTTTATTCCTCTACTGTTTGGCTACATTGTCAAGCTGTCAGATCAGCCAGTATTATGTTAGCCAAGTCACTACCATTTGTACAGTAATGGTTATTTATTCTCTTCATAGGCAAAAAAATCAATTTACTCCCATCTGAGCACTTTGGCTGATTTTTCAATTGAAATGTTTGATGTTCTTGATGAAATCAATTATCAGTCTTACAACGAATTTGTCCTAAGAGTGGGTAAGAAAATTTTGCATTTTGATTTTGATTTTTTAAACTTTATGGGGACAATTCATCAATTCTCTCTTTTTACCAACATGTACAGCTGGAAAAAAAGATGCAGAATGTTTTCTTTTAACAACTTTCTATGCTGGAGATCTAAACACCCAGAAAGAAAACTGGCTTACAAATAAATGCTTATAATTATCAGGTCAGACAGATTGTATAAATAATGGATGATGTAAATGATTCAGGGCATTGCCCTAGTTACAAGAATAATGGACTTCATGAAAGTTGGCAATTCACATGGAAAAAAATACTGGTTTACTGAAGAAAAATCCATTTACTTTTATGGCATTTTGAAATGTAAAAATCCATATTTTACAGGTATTAATGTGGGTCCTGTAGTGGCAGGAGTGATTGGTGCACGGCGGCCACAATATGATATATGGGGAAATACTGTAAATGTTGCTAGCAGAATGGACAGCACAGGGGTGCAGGGCAAAATTCAGGTAGGTTCCCCTTTGGCTTTATCCATGTTGCAGACATTAATATTGCACTCTCTAAATATTTAGTCATGAATATAAAATGTAAGACACTGCACACTGACCCAGTGAACATAGGTATTCCTCAAAATGCTCCTTTTCGACTTGCAGTGAGCACCAGTGCATCTACCCAGTCCCCTTTAATGAATTGTGCTCAGTTGCTTGCATAGTTACCTGACTACCTTGGAATTAATAGCAGCCTGGACCAATGGTTATTCCCAGGTTCCCTTTGCAGGCTTGTCCATGACTGCAACTTGTGGCAAATCAGATGCTAATGCTGCTATTAATCCCACTTACTGGAACTAGCCTCATTTTTACATCAACATATCAAGAAAAATTTGGCAACTGCCACTACTTTCCACCCATTATTGATGTAGTGAAGACTACATACATAGTTACATACAAGATAAAATATTTCCAACAACTCACCACAGAGAGAAGGAGGCTGAGGTGCAGATTTTTTTGTTTTTAGAAAGTTACATAAATGCCTGAGAGTTTTTTGATTGGAAAAATGTGATCAATGATGTAAATATTAATGATAATGTGTAAGTTGATTGTACAAAAATTTCGAATTTTGTTCTATTTTTATCCAAAACAATAATAGAAAAAAATCAGAGCACCCCCTCTTGTATACTTTTTTTTCTTGTTACACAACCTCACTGCCCTCACCATGAAAAACAACCTACGCTGCTTCAAATAAAAGTTTCGTTCCTCTAATCTAAAGGGGTGACCTCTGGTGCGCTAATAATTTTTGTGGGAAACAAGAACGCCCTCTATCTGTCTATAATCCCCTCTAATGTACTGATACAGAGTAATCATGTCCCCACGCAAACGTCTTTTTTCCAGAGAAACAACCCCTCAGGTCTTTAGATAGGATTGTAGATGCTTACTATTTTCTAAAACCTGCATCCTAGACATGGTATAAGATGATGGTGCTTATGAAAATGTCAACATTGACTTGCTTCTTTTAATCTGTGTTTTGTGCATGTTTTTTGTGGGAGTTGGTATTAATTTGAATTGACCCTTACCGAAGTTATGTTATTAATAGTCCGTGTTCTAGTTACTTTCTCCAGATTTAACACTGATGTACAGTATTATAAGACATATTATAAGACATATTAAGTGATGTATTATAAGACATGTTAATTTACACAGTTTGTAAATACTTGAAACTTATATGGGTAAAAAACATTATCTTACCTTGTGTATACTGTAATCTTGCATAGTGTTTACAGAACATTACAAAATTTATCATGGGCAGGCTGAATATTTTTCTATATTGCATTACTTAATTTAAAATTAATTCTTGTTAGATGTAATAGTGTTTAATTTCTCATTAGGTAACAGAAGATGTTCATCGGATACTAAAAAGCTGCAATTATGAGTTTGTTTGTCGAGGTAAAGTTAGTGTCAAAGGAAAGGGAGAGATGCTGACATATTTTCTTGAAGGAAAAATTGATGGAACAAATTCACAAACCCGATCTTTAAACCTGGAACGCAAAATGTACCCATATGGCAGAACAAATATTCAAACAAAGTTGGGTACTAGTTGTCCTGCAGTATCATCTATATCCAACTTTCCAGTCAAAGCTGGTCAGGGTGCACTGCAACCAACAACATCCCATGCAAATCAGACGCTGCATTATCTTCCTTCTGTGCCTGCAGCTGAAGAGGCATAAAACAAAGAAAACTTGCTTGTGCAATCTAAACTGAATTTCAAGAAAATGCCTGTTTTTTGTATTAAGAAATTATGGAATCAAGAGATGTCACTTTACCAAGGATAATTTGTCCAACCAAAGAGAACAATGGGAAGCAGAAAGATTTTAAAAATCCAAGGGCTAACAATAATGTTAGGTTTATCAGGAAACACACATCATGTTCCAGTTTCTAAAGAATGGTGGCCGATGTAGGAAGAAACTAAATCTTGATAGTGGGCGAATTCATATAATTAGTCTGAAGTAGGGAAATATTGTAAATGCTTTATCTCATGCTTTCATGTTTTTCCTTATGCTTACCAACTTCTGTTCCTGAAAATGCAGAATGAAAAGCATTCCTGCTAAGACAATTTTTATTATTCATTTATAAAAATGAATAGAATTTATTTTTTGGGTATGGGAATGATGGGGTGGGGTGGCAGAAATTAAAAACATCCTAGTTACAAATTGTTACACTCCAATTTTGAAGGTGCTAAACACTAATGTGGTGTAATGTATATAGTATATACTGAATAACTTTTGCACAGTAAATTATGTGAATTATGTAAGTATATTATATTCTATCAAAACTCAGAGCAGTTACTTAGAAAAAGGTCCTATCAGTGCTTCTTGAATGTACAGTTCTCTGTATAATAGCATGTTGATACTAACACTGTACCGCAAAAAAAAAAAGAGAAAAGGCTGGGCTCAGGAGTGTCACAATTTTAGCAAGTCAATGAATCCAAATTCTTCCTTATGACCATTTCTATATTTAAAACAATGGTATTTAACCATGGTTTTGTAGAAATATTATTCATTTAAAGTCAATCTTATATCAAATGCATCAGCATTTTGTACGTTGTTGAGTTGTTCTGGGGCATGTGTGTCGATGACAAATATTTTGTAATTCTCTACAGATCTTTGTAAAGCACAACTATTGTATTATCAGGACATTCTCATCTTTTCAATTAACATACATGCACAATATATAAATACTTGCTCTGTTAAAACGGTAACTTTCTTACCTGCAACAGTTATCTGCATATTTATAAATTCATACTCTCTGTGGATTGATGGAGGACTAGTTCTTACCATAGTTCCCATTTGTATCTGCCCAGTTGAGTACAGTCTGTTTTTTAAGCTTTTATACCTGACAGAAATAATATTACCTTTTGTGTGTTCTCCTTAGAAATTGGAAAGTGAATGCAATGTATGATAAATGTTTAGCTAACAATAACCAGAATTTATTTCTCTGCACTCTATTTGTGGCAAGATCTATCCAGCCATCCTTGAAATAATATAGCAACACCTAATTAAGCAGCTCCAAAATAATGCATGCAATGTGCTTGCAAAAAATACAAAACATAAATCAAGTGAATGTGCCAGAAGTGCAATAATATGATCTGCACTGAGGGAGTTCTTTTGGCCAAAGCACCTATATGAGCATTACAGTCAAGGCAAAAATGCCTGCTAAAATGTGAATATTCTAGACACTTTAGGTCTCATCTGCCATCCACTAAATCATGCCCCAATTTACTCTTTTTATTAGCCCCACCTTTTTTCACCACAGAATTAATTACTGTCCTTTGTTAAGCATTTGCAATTGCAAAAATAAGCTTGTCAGTTTAGTAAAACCTTAACAAATCATGCTTCAAAAACATAATAGATAAATTTAGTCTGTAGGCAGTGGTTATTTTCATAAATTAGTGCTTCCTGGTTCCCTATGTGTTTTTAAGTCATTAGAGATCCCTCCAAGTATGTCCACTTCCCCATCACTGGCCAAGGTACGAGAGAGATCAGTGTTCAAGGCCTGGAACAATTAGGGTCCTTTTTATTAAAATGTATACTTTTTCTGCAATTTGAGAAATTCACAGAGAAACCACGCAATTGACTTTTATACATTTTTGAGATTTACCAATTCAAGAAACCCCCAATGTGAATGAAAAAAATTGGCAAGTGAAACTTGAAGAACTCCTATAATTCAAAGGGAGGTGTATTTTCAACATTCAAGCTATTTTATTTTTTGTTTTCAAAAAAGGAATGGGACAATTACATTTTTCCCCAATGATTTCCCTCACATTAGAGCATTAAAAAGATTGTTTTATTGACTTTCCCCATAAGATCCTGACACATTAGAAGCTTATTACCTTACCATTACCTTACTCTCTTTTGTTTATTGTAAATTGTTGGTGGGCATGCTTTACTGTCTATTCCCCTGCCACTGAAGCACAAGTGCAACAAGGCCCCAGTACAAAAATTCTGCAATGGCTCTGTGTCCCCTTTGCTAACCATGTGCCTTCTGTGATTCCATGGGTTGTTGTTAATGAGCTTGAGACATGAAGCCAAGCTCTAATGACTTTTGTGCCCATGTTGTTTTCACTATTGCATTGTAGAATAGACAATGTGGCTGTATCAAGTCATATGTAAATATTTAGTATAATATTATAAGGCCTTGCTACTGTTTATCCAGAAGAAAGCAAAACAATTTCATTTTTTTATTTTTATATTTTTTTGTTCCAGTTGTACCTGAAGTGAGAAAGAAACCTCTTTATGATTTTTTAATGCCAATTAAAGAAAATTCCTTTGATGAAATGATCACACTTTAAAATTAGTCGCTGTAACTGTTAGAGCAGTAAAGTTATGAAATACTGTTGTTTAATACATGAACTTTAAAAGATCAGATAATTGGATAAAATAAGTAAAAAAAGGTCAAATAACTATAATAGAATGATTATTTTATCAGGAAGTGCACAATGTTATATTATAATGATTAAAGTCAAATTTGTTCTGCTCAACTATAATGCAATGAGCTAAATATCACCAAAAACAACAAAGAAATCTTTAATCTTCTGATTAGTGAACAAACTTGAGCTCTAAATTTCAGTATTCCACAACATTACTGTCCTAACAGCTGTTTATGTTGCTGTTATAATTTTGTATTATTTATAATATTATATCCTTAGCCAGTACAATAATTTCCACTGCAAACTAATATTGCATAAAAAAAACTTTATCAAAACCTTGGTAATAGTCCCCTAGATATTTGGAAAGTCAGCAGTACTAAGGAACATGTCACACTAGGCATTTTCTTGGCTGGTGGAGAAAAGACGGTCTGCTTCCTTTTGCCCCAACATCACTGTCCATTGACAGGAAAAACATTGGCCTGTTAGTGCACATACAGAGAAAAAATGCATATTTTCACATTCTGATGTACTTTTTGATGCGGGGCAGTAGAAGGCAGATCAGAATTGTTTTCCCCAGTATAGATATGCCAGCAGAGAAAAGCCTCATGTGACATGGCCCTCATAAGTATGCAATAATATATAAGTAGTGTACATATAGTGCAGTAAATTCAAGCACAATATTTAATGTACAATATCTTATTAAAAGTGCACAGTTAATATTCCTTTTTATTTCCATCTTATTAATAAATCTTTAATAAATCTAAACTGCAACATTTCTCCAAATAAAGAAATGTGAATTCAGCTCACCACAAGCACCAGAGAAATTGTTTGTGAATATAATCTTACATTGACCATACGCTCAATGTGATAATCACAAATAATCTTAGTATACACAACTAAAATAACACACAAGCAACACAAGTAATTACATCTACATTATCACTACCCCCACACACAATTGCTGATATACATATACAGGTATCGGACCCCTTATCCGGAAACCCGTTATCCAGAAAGCTCCGAATTACGGAAAGCCCGTCTCCTATAGACTCCATTATAATCAAATAATTCAGAATTGTAAAACTGATTTACTTTTTCTCTGTAGTAATAAAACAGTACCTTGGAATTGATCCCAACTAAGATATAAATAATCCTTATTGGATGCAAAACAATCCTATTGGGTTTAATTAATGTTTTATTGATTTTTTAGTAGACTTAAGGTGTTGAGATCCAAATTACGGAAAGACCCCTTATCCGGAATACCCTTGGTCCCGAGCATTCTGGATAATGGGTCCTATACCAGTACCATAGTTTAGGAGAATAATTTAATATATATAACATAAATTACCTTCAGGTCTAGATCCTAACTGAAATTGGCTGTATAGTGGCTGCACAGCTGATTAAATGGAAATTCTTAAAAAGCATTTTGTTTACAGGGTAACACTTTTGAAATAAAAAATAACAAAAGTGGTATAAAGGTGATAATCAGCTTGAAAAAGAAACTAAAATGTTCTGAAAGCTTGCTATGGTTATCTTAGTTAGCCAATAAAGGTATCACCTTTATACCACTTTTGTTATTTTTTTTTTTATTTCAAAAGGGTTACCCTGTAAACATTTTTGACTGGCTAACACTGTACATCACCTTTTCCTGCATCTAAAAAAGCATCACATACAGCAAAATCAAGAGCTCTGCCCACTAAAATTGGCAGAGATAATCTGACATTTACTGGAATGTAAGAAAACCCATAAATGAAACAAAACAATGAATCTTTAAAATTTGCTATTTATTATTCTTTATATTGCAATATGAACTTAAGAAGTACATACTACTTTTTCAATCTAATTGAAGATGATGCTTTTTAATGTTGCACTTTCCATGAGTTTTATTACATGCACTATGCTTTGGTGCAACATAAAAAAAATGTTCAAATATTTTCCCACAAGCACATAAGTCACTAATTACCTTTGTGAATAAGCAAAATGTCTACGACATAAACAACTATTACAAAAAAAAGTTTGCGTAAATAGAAATAGTTTTTCCTTACGTACTGACAATCAAAATTTAATCACCAGACATTGTATGAGAGAACGTAAAGATGTGTATAAGTTTAAAGACCCTCTACCTCAGCTACTAATCTAGAAACCAGGACATATTTGAGACAAAGTGGCTACATAAATAACCATAAATATATATATATATCAGTCCCTATGGTGTCTGCACTCCAAAGCTCATAACTTTGCGGGGTGTACAGCCAAACTTTAAGTATTCAGCAATAAATATTCAGTGGCCGGCACACCCATAAAATTGTCATAAGTTTATTTAAGACATATTGTTTTAGAAGAATACAACGTTTTGGTCCTCGATAGGACCTTTCTCAAGGATCCTTGAGAAAGGTCCTATTGAGGACCGAAACGTTGGATTCTTTTAAAACAACACGTCTTAAATAAACTTATGACAATTTTATGGGTGTGCCGGCCACAGAGTATTTATTGCTATGTATATAGAGGTGCAGAAAGAAGAGGATCCGCACTTACAGGACTTATGAAGAAAAAACGGTGTTTATTCTAACAGACTGACGTTTTGGCTAACACACTAGCCTTCCTCTTTTTGCTGCATCTGTTAATCTACTTTGACCTGCACCCAGGCTCCAGTACTTCCCCAGTAGATGTGAGTGCTGGCATCTTTATGGATATATATATATATATATATGAACAGAGCCGCACACACAAGGACTTAACGATAAAGTGAAAAAATTTTATTTAAAAAAATCCAACGTTTCGAGTACTAACTGTACTCTTCCTCAGTACAGTTAGTCCTTGTGTGTGCGGCTCTCTGTTCATATATATATAGATACCATAAATTGATCTAATGCCTACCTTGTTAGTGTTGACCAAACCAGAAGATATTAGACTTTGTTTCAGATTTAAAACAGGCACATAGAACATAGCCTATTCAAAACCCACTCTTAATAGAACACCATATCATTAAATGATAATTGCTGTTAGTAATATTATTAACTGGCTTATACACCTCAACTGTAGTATTGACACAAATGCACTTGTCAAGGTGTTTAGTTCTGGTCTTTTTACTGGAGTAAAAATACTTGATGAATAGTGTAACCTGATGCTAGAACCAAGAACTGAACACTTGGGGACCTGTTTCTTAACATTCATATTTTTTTGTATTCACAAATTGTGGTTTTTAGTACTAAAAATTGTTGATTATACTTGAAATATGTGGGATTTGTAAGCAAAAAATTTCAAAACTAGCCCTCTAAAAGCTGTTGAGGTCATGTATAAGCCAATGGAAGTTGTCCTAGGCAAATTTTTTTCTAGTTTGTAAGTGCACAAAAAATCTTACAAAAATGAAACATTTGAGGTTTTTGTTGTCGTTTTGTGTTTGAAGCATTGTTGGAAATTTCCTGTAGTTCCATAGATTCCCTCTAAAATTCCATCCTAACTGGCTTGGGCTCCACATGGGGCAGACCTAGAATTATGTTATATGGGACCTGAAATGTATGTATTTTTGCCCTATGAGGACAACCCTTGCCAGTTGTGTGTCTCTGTTCCTCCTGTTTTTTCAAAAATTTATAATGTGTCCAGATACTTATTGATACAAGCTCAAGAGTTTTCAATTCTCTCTTTTTAACATTTTGTTTTTCTGTATCTGTAATGCATGCTTCCAGAGGCTACAGTGCTACAGCAGTTGGGTAGGGATATGTCATTAAATGCAGGAAAGAGAGAAAATTACAGTAGTTTGGAATCTGTGTTGAAATTTGACTTTTTATTTGTTGCATTTTCTGTTATATACTGTATATAAGTGTATTGTAAAGAAGTTGTGTTTATTTGATTGTATTTTTTACAGGGGAATTCTTCCCTTTGAGAATGTTGTGCGCTTGTATAGCCTCTAGTAATTATCAAGAGATGGATACCTTGAAAGTTTTGAAAAATATTTTATGTGATTCATTACATAGCACCATATAAACATCCTTACCCTTGACTGGTACATATCTGTATCTGTTTTCCCATGCACACCTACAAATGTGTGTTTGTTAAGCCATAGAATTATTCTGAACATTTGATTCCCCTTTGCACTATAATATACATAATATTGAACTTACATTAAACTACTTTGGATTTTTTAAGCTCAGGTCCAAATAACTAATGTCCTGTGAACATTCAATAGCTAATTGTTGTCCAGATTCATAATATAACATCTTTAGAAATTCTAGTTGCAGTAAAGATTGAGGATTAACTATATTCGCCCTTGTTTTTAACCTTATTACTTTACATATGTTTACGGTAATTGGTGTAATTACTAGCAGTCTTATTAGTGGAAGAGCCAAGACTTGGCTATGGAGAAATCAGTAGAAATCATTAATAATCAGTAGTCATTCAGTATTAGATTTTAGGTTATTTGCAGCAAAAAATCACTTTTTCATACCTATTGGCAATAAACAGGGCTAAAGAGGAACTAAACAATCATATTGTAAATCTAATGCTCATTAGTATGTTAGGGATGAGTTGATTCACAGTCTGTCTAGAAAGATTGCTTTTGCAACAATAATTTTCGCTGGCTCCGATGACTGTTCATGCACACTCTATAGCAGGGATCCCCAACCTTTTATACCAGCGAGCCACATTTAAATGGAAAAGGTGTTGGGGAGTACTACAAGCATGAAAAAGGGTTCCTGGGCATGCCAATAAGAGCTATAATTGGCTACTTATTAGCCCCTATGTGGCTCGCAGCCTACAGACAAGCTGTTTGGCATTATACTTGTTTTTTATGCAACCAAAACTTGCCCCCTTACCAGAAATTCAAAAATGAGCACCTACTTTGAGGCCACAGGGAGCAACATCCAAGGGGTTGGCGAGCAACATGTTGCTCACGAGCCACTGGTTGGGGAACACTGCTCTATAGACTGAAACTGCCTAAAAGAGTCACAGTATATATTTTAAGAATCTGACCTGTTATATATTTATATATATTACAATGCTGTTCTGTCAATGATTCATGTACAGTATTGCACAAGTACAGGGCAACACACATAGTTCACAAAGACAAAAATAGGCCCTTTATCCCTTTATTCCAAAATGGTATTCATAGCTCAACCTTTTTAGAGATCTCAAACACACTGTTAAAGCTAGAAATGGTTTATATTTGAGTAAGGGAATTTTGGCCTGTGACATCCCCAAAATACCCCAGTTGCATTTGTATATTTTTATGGATTTTTTTAAAGAATGCTGATACTGTAGATTTATTAACAGCCACTGAAGTAAGAAAGTAAAAAAAAAAATGTTAATCGTGTGCCTTACAGCTAATTAGTCACTCTTGCCATGTATATCAGAAGGTAAAGTTTGAACTTTATGTAGGCTATGTATTAAGAGTACACAAAACATGTGTATTAGTTTCCCTTGCTTTCTGTCTATAGGAAATACTAAGGTCCATAACACTACTCAGATACCCTATTCAGTGTCAGTTTTTCATCTGATAATCCTGCAAAGATGGGTGTTGGTCCACCAATTTTATTGCAAATAAGTATATTGCTCAAACAGATAGGTACATAGTGAATAGGCCACTGGCCTAAAGCTACAGTGATGTACCTTCTGCTTCCTAGTACTGTGGAATGTCTCCTGTAGTGACCCCATCACATAATGGCGTATCTAACACCTCACCAGAGCAAGCAGTCAAAAGTCACAAGAATTATAAGACATATGTGGCAGCAGGGTCAGAACTAGGGATAGGCAGAAGAGGCACGTGCCTAGGGTGCAATGCTGGGGACACCAGGCACATAGGTCTTCTACTCCCCTACTCCGTGCCCTGGTCCCCCCACTTCTGGCTGATTATGAGTTCTTGCGTGTTGGGGGCAGTGGGTTGTGCAGCAGGCAAGTTTGCTGGCGGGGTTGCCGAAATGGCACCAGCCAATTTATTCATTCATACAGTGCATGGATTCCATAAATGGCTGGTATTAAAGGGATTTGTAAGCAACCTTGTGAAAATGTATTTTATAGCACCCATAACAATTGCCTTTAAACAAAAAAGATATGCCATGTAGGGACAGGCTGAAACCCGTGCAAGGCAGTGAGTTTTAAAACTGATGTGTTTGTATTTCATTTGAATTTCAAGATGTGCATTATAATTACCGTAGAAACCAGGCAGCAGTGCAGAAGTCAGAGTAGGAGAAAGGTCTGAAAGCAAGATAGGCAATAAACTATAAGAATTACAATAACATTGAACTTTTGCAGTCCATGTATATTTTTGTTTCTGGAGTCAGTGACCCAGACAATCAGATTTCCGGCTGGAAATAGACAATAGTTAATAAAAAGCAAAGACTAATATAAAAGTTGCTTAGAATAGGCCATGTTATGACATACAGTAGACCCTGATTTACAGAAGCCACAAAAAAATGTAACAAAAATAGACAAAATATGGGCAACTTTCAAAGAGTGGATATGATAGACACCAGGGTCATTGGATCATAACTAACCTCTCACTGTAATATAAACTCAGGTCTCCGTAAGTTATAGTCTTCCCCAGTTTATAATTGGAGTGCTGATGTATTATTTTTTACCAAAAAATAGCTAAATATTTGCCTTATTTACGGCTGCTAGCTTTTTAATGAAAGCTTGTGGCATTTTTGAATTGCTACATGTGCATTCAGAGACTGACAACAAAGGCAATGTTTTTTGTTATACAAGTATATAGCCTATACTTGCACTGATAAAAAGTGTTTACTGTAGAAATGATTGATAATTATTAATAGATATATAGAAAATATGATAATTTGATTATAATGTAATTTCAAAGAAAACTAAACACTCATTTTAAATAGTTCAGTATTAAAATGTGCGGACTAGTTTATGAAGATATTAGGATGTATGAATGAATACATGCAATGTATTCAAGTGTTTACTGTAGACTCAAAATACAATTCACAATGAAAGCTTATTCTAAACTAAGAAATCATCTTGCTGTCCTAGTCATCTTTTTTACTGTTTTGTGCTTTCTGTAAATGATTATATGGGGATATCTGGCAGCATAGTGCGGGCAGAGTATGGCACACAGAGGCAGCATAGTGCAAGCAGGGTATGGCACACACAGGCAGAGTATGGCTCACACAAGCAGCATAGGGCAGGCAGATTATGGCACACATAGGCAGAACAGGGCAGGCAGAGTATGGCACACATAGGCAAAGCAGGACAGGCAGAGAATGTCACACACAGGCAGAGCAGGGCAGGCTGAATATGGCACACACAGGCAGCATGGGGCAGGCAGGGTATGGCACTCATAGGCAGCATGGGGCAGGCAGAGTATGGCACACACAAGCAGTATAGGGCAGGCAGAGTATGGCACACACAGGCAGCATAGGGCAGGCAGAGTATGGCACACACAGGCAGTATAGGGCAGGCAGAGTATGGCACACACAGGCAGGGCAGGATGAGTAAGGAAGGAGACAGGGAAACCTATCATGACCACTCTATGATGAACAGTTTGTACTGCAGTACATACATTGACACAATGCCAGCACTGCTTCTACAGTCGGTCTCAGGTGTGAACAGGGGAACAATACAGGGGCTTACAGTCTGGGTCTGCGGCAGATGCAACTCTTCTCTTTGCCACAATACTGGGATTGTGAGAAAAATGCTGTATTATCTGTAACATAAATTTCTTCTGAAATTTTACTTTGCATACTGCGCTTATGTGTGTAAATGGCCCCTGATTGATTGCTTGCTATTTGCTGTTCTGTGTTTGTCAGTATGTCTGGCTTTTTGCTTTAGATTCCTTTGTGTAACTGGTATTTTTATTTTCTAAAGCAGTGGGTGATTTTCTACTTCATGTACTTCACATGCATGACCCTTTTCAATTGTTCTTTCTTTTGTGACCATAACCATCTCTTGCAGAATATGTTTCTTATATGATTTTTTAAGCAATAATTAGAAACTAAGCAGGGAAAAGCTAACTGTTGGGAGTCAGGATGATTTTGGTGCTGTAGATTTGGTAGCCAACCTGGTTCAGGGATAGAAAAAGAAAAAGCTGATCAAGTTAGTATAGCATGACAAAAACTTCATAACGCCATTTACCAAATATTAATAAACAAAATTAAGGACTTTATGGAACATTACTGATTTAAAGTAGGCTGTGATTTTTATTTGTATCACAAAGTTAATGAAGAAATTCATTCAGACCATCTGTACAGCCTGACTTTTTTTCCCTATCATCTAAAAGTTTATATATTGCCATTCTCCAAGAAAAACATTTCACCAACAACTTAATTTGCTTTATCTTCAGCTTGCCCACCACATATACAAATTAACATAGAGCACCTAAACTTTGCAGTATTCTGTGCATAAGGGTGTAGACAAACCACACAGTAATTAACAAAGCCCCTGACTTGACACTGATCACTTATGTATCTGGTATCTGCATAAACAGTGACTCGTCCCTTCTCAGAACCTTGTGAGGGGTTATTAATTTTTCTTTTGGCATAATATTTCAGACAGAGCACAATGATTTTTCTGCCGGAGACTGGCTGAAGCAATATCCCCACTAATACAGTTGTATTCTTAAACTGAAGAACACTTAGTTGGTAACAGGTCTTACCTGTGTTTCCAGACTAGTGATGTTTTCAACTAGTCAACCAATTTTCTTTCTATCTGCAAGTGAGCAGACATTAGTTATGTTTTAATATAACATAAATATGAATGTGAACACCTAGCTACCTAGCTCATTCAAAATCCAAGATCATATTCCAAAACCAAAGGTATTAATTTAAAGTTGTTCCTCCATTAGCTTTGTATAACAGGCTCTACTCTTCTGGGAAGACTTTCCACTAGTTGCTGGTACATTATTGGTGAGGTGAGTTTCCATTTAGCCCCAAGAGCAATAGTGAGCTTGGACACTAATACTGGGTGATCAGGCCTTGCTCCCTGTCTGTATTTCAGTTTATCCCACAAGTGTTTAAGTTGGATCTCTATGCAGGCAAATCACGTTCTTCCAGTCCCATCTTATCAAATCAGTTCTTTGTGGATCTTGCTTAGTGCATCGGTCCGTTATCATGCTAAAACAGAAAAGAGGTTTCACCAAACTGTTCCCACAAAGTAGGAAGCATGTAATTGGCAAGAGTTTAATTATGTCAATGGTTTAACTGAAATGCAGGGCCTAAAAAGTTAGCCCCAAACCATTGGTCCTTCTTCATCAAATGTTATAGTCAGCATTACATATTTAGGCAAGTAGTTTTTGTCCATACCCTGTAGTTAACTACTTTAGTAGGCCTGCCAGCGTGACATTCATGGTCAGGTACAAATGTAAGTATGCCAGGCAGGGTATTTGTGCTTTAGAATGACAGACACAAAAGATTATTCCAAGGTCCACCGTCCCCAAAAACATGGTGCCAATGTGTGTCTGGAGTTTAGTCAAGATGGCTTAAAATATGAAGCTGGAAGGATATTGTACATTTTTTTTAAATCAGTTTATTTACATTAAAGGCATTCCATTATTTATTTCTCAACTGTGTAGATGATACTAAAACTCAATATTTTAATAGTTTTTTAACAGGCTAAAATCAATATACTGCTGGCAACAAAACATGCCATGTAATTAAGATACATTCCTATATTTAGAATTATTTCAGTAAATATGTTCTGTTGAGCTCATAATGCACAGTGTCTGTACCTCTGCACAATGATGCATGGGCCCAGTGATACTCGCTAGGGCAAATTCACTTTCATAATTATCATTACATGATGTTATGCTGCCAGGGAGAGTGTCAAACACAGAGAGATATTTTTAATATCTAAATTGTATGGATTTTAGCTAGAGTCCTTTTTAGCCATACAGACTTTTTAATGAGATTTTTCTATTGCTGTGCTGTTACAAATATATATATATGTACAGATGTTTTCTGTGTGTGATAAGATTATATTTAATTGCCTTAATTATATTTTATTTTGTACAGTGTTGACAATGTCTGCCTTGGTGTAAATTCACTTGAAAGAAACTTTTGTAGGGACTGCAGGCTGCTGCATGTAAGCCTGTACAGAGAAGAAACACACACACAAAATACGAATCAATCATTTTTCTAACAAGGGTTTTACATATGCATGAATATAAATGATTTTTAAAAATGACATATGTTCAATTCTATCTGATTCTTCTGCATGCCACTCATGCCTACTGTTATGTTGTAAATAGGGAAGAAAACATTACTGGTTCACATGTTGACTTTCAGTCTGCTTGCACAATTAAAACAAAAATACACATTAAAGACATCTTGCAGAGTGGATAAAATTCAATTTCTATCTATCTATCTATCTATTATCTATCTATCTATCTATTATCTATCTATCTATCTATCTGTCTATCCATCTTTCTATCTATCCATCTATTCAGCTATCATCTATCTATCTATCATCTATCTATCTATCTATCTATCTATCTATCTATCCATCTATCTATCTATCTATCTATCTGTCTGTCTATCCATCTTTCTATCTATCCATCTATTCAGCAATCATCTATCTATCTATCTATCTATCTATCTATCTATCTATCTATCCATTCATCTATCTATTTATCTACTATCTGTATTAATTATATGTGGCTGTATCTAGCTACAATACTTGTCTTTCTCTTAATTTTTCTCATTCTGTAAGAGTTTTGTTCTCTGTGCCTACAATGTGCCTCCAAAACATCAAACCTTTCCCGATTTTAACCGACTTCTGTTAATAGCAAACCATCAGGCAGCTGCTTGGGACTGTTTTGCAGCTGTTTAAATGTTTGTATAACCTCTGTTGTACAAAACTGCCAAGTGGTTGATATGGTAAACATTTTTCTGTTAAATTGGGGAACAATGTGATCATTTTTTTGCTGGTTTTAATACTGATTATTTTTCTTTGAATATGCAAGATCAGAGTGCTGTAATTAGGGTACATAGGTATCGGAGGGCACTTTATTGTATAGGACTTATTATTATTGTGTGTGTGCTGCAGCAGTTATGTCCAGTTTTACCAACATTTCTAATGATATGCACAGCATGTAACCTGTAGAATGTGTATGGTAAAGGGGGGGCTTGTGGCTATAGCACTACAGCTTGGGCACAGAAGTGTTGTGCAAATTTATATAATGATCCGGTACTATTTGCACTTCCAAGTCCACACAAATGTAACATGCTTTGCTTCTTTACAGTATATTGGTCTTCAAAAGCAATAATTTAAACATGATGGACATGAGTGGCAATATTAATACTTCTGTGGTATTCCTGATTTATGATACAGTTACAATAATGATGATAAAATAGTTATTTTATAATTGATATTCTACTCTTTGGATTTACAAGAGAGCTATTTTGGGAGTAAAGTTTATAATGGCATTATTTTCCACAATATAAGAATGCATGATGTATGCTATGTGCGCATTGTCAAAAAATCATGAAAAGCAAACATATTTTTTTAAGAAATAGAACTGACTTTAAGCACATGCATTAGTCGTTTTCAGTTCCACTTTTGATGCTTGATTCACTTGTAGGTTCTAATAATAAAGTGATATTTGATTTGTTTATTTGCTTGTGAAAACACAGAAATAAAATTAGATGCTGGATTCCAGTCTGTGAATTATTTTATGGTGTGTTTGTGTGGTGATTTACTGTCTATTTGCCCTAGAAGTCTTATAACAGGACCTGTCTCTTGGCAGGCAAAATAACACTGCAATCTTTGTAAAACGAAATAGGGAGAGCAAAGTTGGACAGTTGCTATGTTCTCACTCAGCTAATAAAATACAAATTGGTGGTGATAAAAGGAACAGCAACACCAAAAAATGAAATTGTTTTATGGTAAAATATAATATACTGTTGCCCTGCACTGGTAAAACTGGTGTGTTTGCTTCATGTTTGCTTCAGAAACGCTGCTATAGTTTATATAAAGACCTGCTGTGTAACCAAGGGGGCAGCCATTCAAGTTGAAATATGGCTAAATGGTATGGCTTGCATGAAGTAGAAATGTTCACCAGTTTGTTTAGAAATATTTAGCAAAATCCTATTTCAATTGTATTTTCATTTCATCTGAACACAAGGAATCCTGGGAAAATCCTATTTATATGCGTTTATCCTATAGGCTAAAGCTCACTCGCTGGGTTTAAATCAGAAGCCAGGACAATAGCTGATCAGATTCCCAACTACAGACCGGGTTTGGCCTTCTTGGGGCTCATCAGTGTAGTGCAGGGGTTTCTGATCAGCTGGTAGCAAACTATAATGAACTATTTCTACTCTCAAGAAAGGGGAGGAGGAGACAGCAGAGAGCTGCGTGTCTCTGGCACATGAATTACAGACACAAGAATTTTTTTGACAGAGAAGTCAGTGCAGCATTTCTGTAAGTGCTTATGGCTGTATTTACATAGACCTTTCTGATAAAGCTTACTTAGCTTTTACCTTTCTTTCTCCTTTAAAACATTGATCAAAACTGTTTGTCTATAAGATGATACTAAATCATTACTCCTCTCCATATATTGGTACTTGAGGGAGTCATCATTTTACACACCAACTCTGTGGCTTAACTCAGAGGGGGCAGAATCACCAATAGGACTTACTTTACAACAAGGGCTGTAAAGCTGTTCAGGAATCTGGGATCTTAAAGGAGAAGGAAAGGCATGCTGGCATTTTACTGCCAATAGATTAGCCACAATAGTGCTATATTTATTCTGCAGAAAGCTTTATCATACCTAAGTAAACAGACCTAGAAGCACCCCCTATTTGTTTAAGATAGCAGCTGCCATTTTAGCTTGTCTAAGTAGTCTAATTTTTCTAATTTTGTTTTAAAATTTGAATAAACTTATTTCAACAAATGGCTGACATTTACTAAAAAGTCTGAACTGAAAAAATGACATGCAGGAAAGAGTAGCTGAAAAGTTGCAACTTTTTCAAATTGTCGCAACATAACCTCCACTTTTTTGAATTGTTGCACAAAGACCAATTCGAAGCAAAGATCTTCCAGTAAAGGGAAGGGACAAATGCTATTGACTTCTACATGATCTTGACAAGTTTTAGCTGGAGTATTTTCAGATTCAGAAACTTTTAGCTCTAAAACAATCTGAATTGGAAAAAAAAATCTGACTGTTAGTTAATGGCCCCAAATGGATTTAGGTTCCTAGAGGACTGGGTTGATTTTTCCTTGGGCAAAAATCTATATATTCCTGAGGGATTGCACCTTAATGGAAGGGGGTCCACTATTCTAGGAGAAAGAATGGCTAAGAGGCTGGCGCAATGTTTAAACTTGGCAAGAGGGGTGGGAGTTACAGCATTATGGAAAGCTAGCTAGAAAAAGATAGAATGGAGTCACAGGGATGCAGTAAGTGGGTACATAACATACCTGTTAAGAAGATCCCACTGTTCCAAAGAGAACCGCCAACTAACAGAAACTATAGATCTAATTCTACATTAAATAATAGCAAAAGAGGAGAGCTGGAGTTAATTGCATGTACAGAAAATGGCATTATAATTTGTAATGCAGAGACCTGGTGGGATGAAACATATCTGGGCTATGAATGTAGGTGGCTACATCCTTTCTAGGAGGGACAAAAAAAATTAAAAAGGCAGAGGAGTTTGTCTTTATGTAAAGTGAGAATTAAAGCCATACACTAAAGAAATGATCAACAGCAGCACATGGGGAATCACTACCTTTGGGTAAAGACTTCAGCTGAACTTAAGGTTACTAAGAAAAGTATCATTGGTGTATGATACAAGCTGGCCAGTATAGGTGAGAAAAATGAAGCCCAGGTCTAACAATGGTGTGGGTGTGCATTTAGGTGATACGGAATACATTTATGTGTGTGGATTTGCCCACAGACTTCCCCCCTGACTTGAATGGATTCTGTTCTCCATAGCCTTGAAGACAGAGCCACCTGTTTGGCTGTAGAGCAGCTCATTGTTTACTGTGCTGTGAGCAGATATGTCTATACACTGATATACACTGGTAAACTAGTAACACCTATGCTCATATGTTTTTTGTTATATGCTACCATGTCACAAAGTCTACAAAAACCCAATGCTGTCTTTGTTCCGTAGTTCTGACTGTTAGCTTTGTTCAGAACCCACATATGTACAAATAAACCTTACCTGATTATCTCAAATGACCTTTGGTATCTAAAATTTCCACAACATATGTAACAGCGATCATAACGTGGTCTACCTTGAGATTATGTTGCAGAGACAACTGTTTGAGGGGGTAATTATGATATAAAATTTTAGATTTGCAAACTTTGGCAAAACAGTTATGGGATCTATTATCCGGAAACCCATTATCCAGAAAGTTCCAAATTACGGGAAGGCCGTCTCCCATAGACTCCATTATAAGCAAATAATTCAAATTTTTCAAATTTCCTTTTTCTCTGTGGTAATAAAACAGTACCTTGTACTTGATCCCAACTAAGATATAATTAATCCTTATTGGAAGCAAAACAATCCTATTGGGTTGATTTAATGTTTATAATCTTTTAGTAGACTTAGGGCTCTGGCACACGGGGAGATTAGTCGCCCGCGACAAATCTCCCTGTTCGCGGGCGACTAATCTCCCCGGAATTTCTTCTAATCATGGTTTTTAGCACTAAAAATCTGGGATTACTCAAAAACTCCTGATTAATAAGTGAAACAAATACAGAAAAAGACAAAAGTGTACCATTTAAAAGCTGTCAGGGTCACATAGCAGCCAATGGGAGCTTGTAAAAGTTTATAATAAAAAATATAAAAATATATATTTTTTTTTTCTGAAAACTAAACATTTGAGGTTTTCATGTGGTTTTGTTTTCCTTCTACATTTTAATTTATTTGTGTTTTTTCCAATTCATATCTTTATATAAATAATATAATAAGACATTTGTGGAAATTAGTTTTTTGTGGTTTTGTAGGCAGCCATCTCAGTGCATTGTTGCAAAGCAAGTAATTGCTGAGCACTGGTTTACTTAGTTGTTAAAAAAAAGTCACTTTTATTGTTTTCATTAAAAACATTGCAGAGACATGCAGCATAAGCTTATGGTGTAAGTAGTTCATTGGGATAACCCCCACCCTCCCCCACCGTCCAACACTCCAACCTGATATTTCTCTCAAATGGGTTTCCTGACATATCTCTCCAATTGTGCTAAACTGCTTCTGACCCAATGGGGTTAAATAAATATCTTTAAAATGATATACCTGCCTACATTTCTACATGTTCTATGTACCAGTGTACCTTACTGTCATATCCTTTAGAGATATTAACAAAATTCTTTTGCCATTTCTATGGAATAACAAATGTCCCCGAGTATCATTGAATAGATTTGCAGCACCCTAGGGGGTCTAGTGCTTCTGAACTTACATTTGTATTATATGGCATCCCAAATATGCTACCTCCATTGGTGCTTCCTCCCAGATCCATATAACCCAAACATGACACTCCGAGCCCTTATTTTGGTATCTCTGGAAAACTTCCCAAATTACTTTGCAAACTTACCTTACATACTCTTTGTTCCATATAAACTTTGGACAGAAGCTCTCAAGCTCCACAAAATGACCTCTCCACTTCTATCATTCAAACTTCCTCTATGAGGCAATTCATACATTCCGCATTTCTGTCAGCTCCCAGATTTGATATTTTGGCCATCTCAAGGTCTTAAATACTTGGGTGATTTTTTTCTATTTTGTAGATTCCATCTTTCCAACATATGAATATTATCCCTAAATTGTCAATCTGACAAACGATTGCATGCTGTAGCAAGGTTACTTGACCCCCCCCCTGCCCCCGATGTAAGATCTCCCTAGCAATCTTTTATCATATGATGTGGGCCTGTCCTATTTTAACCAGATACTGGGCTAAAATCCTCAGTCTACTAGTAAGTAACTTGATTTAAGTGTCTGTCTTAATATGACATAATGTAATTTTTTCACATATGAATGATGGTTGATATCCCTACAGTGAGCACCAACCATTTGGGTTTATGCTGCGCTACCACCGTTAATGAGGGCATGGTCTTAAAAGATCTTGTGATAACATGGGTGTGGTTTGAAGTGGGTGTGGTTTAAAAAGGGGGAGTGGTCAAAACTGGCTTCCATTAGCTGCCCTCCACTATGTATGCTAGAGAAATTCCGGCCCTCAGCACTACAGAAGTTGGACAGCACTGGTCTAAATAATGCAGAAAGGGATTCTGCTCAATACTATTTTAAACAAGGAAACATACTGCCATGCACTGGATGCTCCACCTGTTAGGGCATGTAAACAAATGGTCACCAAATCATTAATTAAACTTACTTCCAAAGCAAGAGGGACACAAGTAAAATATGGCAAAATCTAGACCCTCTGCTGTCTAGAATAACAGCTTTCACAATTCACTTTACTGTATACCACTGAATACCATTCCAATGTAGATGGCAGATATCCCACCTACAGGTGTTGGTGTAAATTACTGAATACAACTGTGCTTTGGAAAAATGCTCTAATAATCTAAGTACAAGATCACTGGAAAAATTGCTTAGTGCATGAGAGACATGTTAGTTTTAGTGGTGGTAAAAAAGATATGTGAGGACACTTTGTAAGTCATTTTTCATAGTTCCATAATTTAGAAATTAAAAATTCTTCATATGGGTTGGATATAAGCCATTACCCTGTTCACAATCCCCTCGGGTTGTTTTTTATCTTCTGCCTTGCTTTTTATAGCTTGTGAATTTGTTCTTATTGGGCTTCTAAAACAAAGTTCCTGAACAAACCGTACCAGAGAACAAAATTAACATACATATGTGTGACAAACTATAAATACTGTATATACATTATGCATTTTGTATAAAACCATAATTACACGGTTCTTGCAATTGTTCAGCTCAATAAATGTTTTGGGTTAAAAAAAAAATAAAGACTGTTAATGTATTTCATTTATTTTTTTACTAATGACAATTTTTTACTATCCCTAAGTTTCTGTTTTCATCTCTTAGTTGGAAGGGTGGCATTATTACGTCCCTTACTCTAGCTATACTAGGAGAAAATGTTTCCCAAAGGTTATAAAAGACACAACTGTATCATACTTGGTTTCATTTACTAAGCTAAAATAAGGCAAAACAAAGCACAAACGTATACAAACAATTTTATTGGTTTACAACAGGAAATATATATAAAGAACAGAAATATCCAAAGTATAAACAGAGAATCCAGTACAATAAATCCATAAACAGACTCAGATAAAAACAGGGTTACCATCTTCTATAACACATACACCTCTTAAAAATATATACAACATGCCCTAGAGCATAATAATGAATATACCACAGGTTCCCAGACTATAGGGCTAGCCACTTTGGGGACACAGATCAGTGAATGGGGTGTAGACTAACAATCAAGGTAAGATGTGGAGTGAATGCTCCTACGCTGTTGTCATGGATACATGTGAAACTATTGATTTTTTTGTAACCTCGTCTTGAGTTAAAAACTTAAGGGGAGTGTTGAACTCAAAGTTCTGCTATAAAGCAGGTAATAGGTTCCAATGTAAATGTATATGTACCTTTAATAGGTGCCATGTATTAAAAATAAGGTATAGCAACCCAGTCATCTTCTGCACAATAAGTGTTTAAGGAGTTGTGTATTATTGTTAAATGCCTATTAAATGGAGTGAAGGCATATAAACAAACTGATAAAACCAGATGATTCTGTATGGCATGCAATACATACCAACACAAGAAAGGAAGACATGTTATTAAACTATATTTTTTTAGAACTGTAGTCAATGCCTTTTGTAGATATTGTATTAGCAGCAAAGTTAGAAAACCACTTTTATGGTGGTAAGAATAAATAACAACACTCATAAGAAAACTACTCAATAGAGAGAATCCTACAGGTATAATATATATTATGCAGAAAGCTCCAAATTAAGGGACTGTCATATCCCTATCTGCATAAATCCAGGTCTGAGCATTTTGGATATGAGACCCTATACCTGTACATACAGAATTACTAGTTTTATAGATTGAAATTCTGTTACTCAGTGACAGCCAGATATAATCCCTCCTCTCTATCTTTTGTAGAATCTTTAAAATTTCTATAAATCTTACAACAACAAGGATATTCAAATATAAAAAACAAATACTGTATATGAAAACATGTACAATTATACAATTTCAATGTTTTCACTCAAATGGTTATAGGTATTATTTGAAATATATAATGTTTGATTTTACAATGTATATGTTTTATAAAAAAAAAAAGCATAACTATAGTGAATATTAATATTACATTTATAAATAAAGTTATGAAAATAGACAAAGTAAGCAAAAGAACATATTTTAGAATAAATAGTTAAGTACATTTACACTGAGGTTTATTTTGGAAAGAATATGTCCAGGTTTGGAGAGTTGATTCTATTCTTGAACATTAAGGTACTGCTGACAGTTCAACTCTCCTCTGTTTTCAGGGGATCCAGGAATTCTTTTCCCAGTTAAGGGGAAGACACACCAGCATTTTCCACGTTCGCCATCTAGGGAGGCCTCACACTGAAACATATTTAAAAACAAGAATTTTTTAAAGCAATTGCATTATGACTGAATAACAGGAACATTTTTGCACAGTCTCTGCTATTTAACATGATAAATATCTCAGGTTGAACAGACAACAACCCCCCCTGAAGTCATGCTATGTTAGTAATGGATCAATATAGAATTACAAAAATGTTATATTATTTTGCTGTTCATGGCAGCAGTGTGTAACAGACCTGCTATGAGACCCACAGTGGGCACCATCTGTTTATGTCCAGCCACACTACTGCTGTCATGCACAAACTGTTGTGGCCTTTGCATTGCTTGCCCCTGGAGCTGGGTATATTGCTATTGTACTTTCAATTATAAAACTTCATTAACTATGCCCTTGATCCTTTCACTACCTTTTCTAAATCAACCTATTCTAGAGCACAATGTCTCTTAGGTACCATTCCTACAAAGGTGTCCCATATGTAACCTATATTTCTCATTTCAAAAACCCTTGACTAAATGTTAATCCTGCTTTTGGTTTGGGTTGGATGTTGAGAAGAAAATGGTACCTGCTTGCTGTGATAGAAACCATTTCTATTGCAGTTGGGAATATGGAATTTGAACACATCTTCTCCTGGCCTTTGCTGAGCCTTCACCAGTTTATCCATAGTTTTGTAAAGATCTTTCTGGCATGGACCCTAAACAAAAGACAATAAAATATAACACATTTAGGAATTGGAAAAAAGTAAAATTGTTTGACTACAGTGATTACTGGTAAAGTAAATGGTAGAAATCTACAGAAACACCTAGCTTGCAAGAAACATATCCCTATCAGTTATGTACAATAATGTAAAAAGCAACAAAAAAGCCTATTTCCCAAATAAAATCTTTTATATCTTTAATATTTAAAAAGAAAAAAAAACATGCATGTAATGGTTCCCTGCTGTTATTCTCTTATACATTTATAGGATAAATAAGAATTGAAGACCAAAAACATTCCTGTATCCTGGTAGAAAATAAGACTTACTTGATGTTCCTTCCATTTCCTGCGCTCAAGCAACTTTCTTGCCTTCTCATACACGGTGATAGCATTCCATGGATCAAGTTTGTCTAAGCCTTCGGGAAATAATCGAAGAAATGGTGGAATCTGGTCATGTGAAATGTCTGAAACCTCTGGAGCTACGTTTTCATGCTCTGTGTAATCCTTTCCATCTAAAGAGAAGGCAGATGTAGGTAGTTATATCTACACTAGTAACTCTTTATATGCAATAAGATTTACTACACCTATTAATAAGAATATACAGAACGCCAAAAGACTGCAGAATGTAAATTAATATACTAAAAATGCAATGGATGCCTCAGGAATGTAGTCAACAGTACCAAACATTTGATATATGAGTAGTTTATATAGCAAAACTGGCAATATTATTATCAGTCACAAAAGTGGGGTCTTTGTTGATAGGAGCGAAGTCTAGGAGTGAAGTCCCATAAATCTAGGTATCTGTAAGTAAATCTAGCTTGAGTAACAGAAATTTGTGTTAGGTACAACCATGTTATTGATTAAAATTTCAAAGAGTTCCATGCTATGTGACTTTGATCCCTCACCCAAATGATTACAGAAAATAGGTTATAGGTCACAAAAACATCTACGTGGAGAGGTCATTTAAGTGTGCGAAGGCGGTGTGAGCTGGCAACAAACAGAGTCATTAAGCAGCAGATGACAAAGTGGCAGAGTTAAGCACCCGTACTTTGAAAGGAGCTCTATGGGGAATCAAAGGCAGTTTTAACAATGATTCATAACATACTTTGACTTGCTTGAATTGTTCAAGCTATCAATGCTTATATCTCAGTTGCTTGATAAATGACTAAACATGGGGCCAACCTATAAGGTACTACAACTGATTGGCCAAATGCGCAGATGTTTATGGTGAGCTTTGCATTGTAGAAAATGCAGTCAACAGTCACAACTGCAGGAAGTGGAGTGCAAGTGGAGCCTTAGAGCTGCAGCTCTTCATTGACTTTTGGCCAACCAATGGAAATCTTCTGTCTTTGATCTGCCAGGATCACAGGATTATTGGCCAAAACAACCTCCCTAACTGGCCATACATGCCCTGATGGTTTAGGATTTTGGTCAAAATTGGCCAAACTGCCTAGTCAAATCTGGGCATTGTATGGCCAGCTTATGTCTTTAAATAACAGATTACATTCTTACCTCAGATTTATTCAGTTACTATAGTAATATAATATAAGGGCTAGCAGAAATGCTTGGGGCTTTTTGGTTCTCTTTCTTAAAGCTAGATCTAATGATGGTGTGTACTGTTTGGAAATTATTATAATAAAACTCAGACATTATTTTTCACTGAGCTAAAAATGGTTAGAACTCAGTAAAAATACATCAATATCTTAACATTTACAAAGCAAAACATTGATTTTACGGGTGCAATGCCTTGCTCTTACAGTCCATATCACAGAATTAAGTCAAACACACTATGATAACATTACACAGTAAATGTTTTGATATGTCAATTGATAATATGACTACAGTGCACAACACCTTTCTGGTTTAACATATGCACCTATACCTTCTCCTTGAAAATGCACACTGTCCAGCCCATACATTCTTTGACACTTACTTTCTTTTAGGAAATGTACTAAGAAAGTTGGATAATGTTATATTGTGCACAATTGTTACCACTGGTATTAGTAATCCAATCAGTACATATAAACATTACAATCCCTTGTACACAGAAGTGTGAAACATTGTTTGCTCTGATTTAGAAACAGGACAAACAAACTCCCGGCACATAGTTTCCGGTTTCATTGTTCTCTAAGATACAAGCAACGCAGGCTAAAACAGAAGTAAATCTTATTAGACATTGCTTTTGTTCATATTTGCATTTATTAAAACCACAGAAAGTCTTGTCAATATTTTATTTCCACAAAAATTGGCAACGCTCTTTATAAAAGTTTAAGAAAAAAACATGATTAAGCTCTATAAACATCATCAGTCGCTCAAGCATCCTACTTTGTCTCAAATTGTTTTTATGGCTGATGTAGAAAGAATCTATAGCAAAAGTATAAACTCACCTGCAGCGTCACTAGCCCGTAGTTTCTTGAGATCCTCAGCATCCATACAAATCCCTTGCCCCCTTGTGAGTGCATACAAGGGTCGAGATTCTCCTGCCTTTGGGTGGCAGCTGAGAGCTTTTCCACACCTGGCAGTGTACACTCCGCAAGGCTCTCCCCGCTTTAGAGCACAAGTCAGGCAGCAGCCGCATCCGGGCTCCCTTGCCAGCTCTGGACAATCATTTGGCACCGATGGACAAGAAGCTAGCCTCTCTTCAGTGCACTGGGCACAATGCAGCGGCTCTGCCACCACAATTGCTGCTGCTATGAACAGCAGAGTAGCAAGGAGACTACAGCAAGAGATGTTCTCCCTAGCCATCATTGTCAGACAATGTTGAATATTAGTTTCTCTCTAGATGTAATGATTCATCAAGGGAAACTAAAATCTCTTTAAGATATCTCTGTTTCCGTTTAATGCTGTTCTTCATATATACATGCTTTACTAGTTAATTAATGTTTTACTTCTGGTTAATTGTTAATCCAGCGGAAATGTTTGTAAAACATAGTGTGATTATGACTGCAGTTTCTTTGCTTTGGGTGGTCACTAACCATAACGCCCCCTCAAGCCTTCCCTTTACACCCAGGCAGCTAACTGGTCATATCTGCATAGAGCAAGTTTAGATGTCAAAACAAAGCCTAAGAAAATATGTAACTAGTGCTAGCTTTGATTTACTACTTCCTGAATAGCTGAGAAATTACATTCCATATGCATGAAATGCTCTTTGGGATTGCCACAATGTCACCTTTTATTTAAGGTTTTCTAGGGTACAACTTGTGATAAGAAAGGGCACAGATTTCAGACCAAACTCTTTTTTTTTGTTGTTGTTTCAGAGCATGCGTTTGAAGTTTCAGACAATAAACATGTGACGTCTATTGGCCAAGTTAACATGCTTTGATAGGTCAAAAACAAATTCTTTCCTAATCTCACTACGCAACCAAAGTGTTAATGTGTAATAGTCATGCCTTGATGCTGCTGCGGTGCATCAGTTTGTGTCAACAACATCTGCTATCAGTGACCTGTTTAAGATCTTCCGAATATAAATGTATTGCAGTAACTTGAAGTACAATCCTAACAAACCCTTCCAGTCATTTATATTTATTACAGATATGGTGCATTATCCAGAAAGTTCAAAATTACAAAAAGCCCATCTCCCACAGACTCCATTTTAATCAAATAATTCAAATTTTTTAAATAATTTCCTTTTTCTCTGTAATAATAAAACAGTACCTTGTACTTGATCCCAACTAAGATATAATTAACCCTAATGGGTTTATTTAAAGTTTAAATATTTTTTTTGCAGACTTAAGGTATGGAGATCCAAATTACAGAAAGATCCTTTATCTGGAAAATCCCAGGTCCCCAGCATTCTGGATAACAGGTCCCATAGCTGTAGTTGTCATTCATAGAGCTACAGCTGAAAGGATGACAGTTTCTTTTATCAAAAAATTCTGTAAAATCACATGGACTCTGCGTTGTACCATAGAAATGCTTGGTATTCTGATGTATTTAACAATAATAAAGAAATATTAGTGTATGTCGGATACCCTTGTATCTAGTGTGAAAACCGTAGACTCTAGCTGGAAGGGATAACTGAATTTACTCACAGTAGAGCAGGTATTACTGCCTTGCTGTGCTTACATAGTTACATAGGGTTGAAAAGAGTCCATCAAGTTCAACCCTTCCAAGTAAACCCACACACAAATCTATACTGACCTACCTATACACTCACATACATAAACTATATATACCAACATCAATACTAAGGGGCATATTTATTATGCTGTGTAAAAAACGGCGAGCAAATTCGTCACACATCGGCAGGCTTCGCTGTGTAAGAATGGAGTAAAAACGGCGTAAAATCTGCATAATTTTTTATGCGTTTTTTCTTCCACCGGAACTTATGGAAAATAACGGCATAATATCTGGCGTAATATCCGGCGTAATATCCAGTGTTCAGACAGTGATCTTTTCCATTTATTTTACACAGCTTTTTACTCCGTTTTTTCGGCAACTTAGTTTTACACAGCATAATAAATATGCCCCTAACTGTAGATATTAGTATCACAATAGCCTTGGATACTATGCTTATTCAAGAACTCATCCAGGCCCCTCTTAAAGGCATTAACAGAATCTGCCATTACCACATCTCTAGGAAGGGCATTCCACAACCTCACTGCCCTCACCGTGTAAAAACACCTACATTGCTTCAAATGAAAGCTCCATTCCTGTTTTTATGAGAAAAAGAACATCCCCCATCTGCCTATAATCCCCTCTAATGTACTTGTACAGAGTAATCATGTCCCCTCGCAAGCGCCTCTTTTTCAGAGAAAACAACCCCAACCTCGACAGTCTCACCTCATAGTTTAAATCTCCCATCCCCTTTACCAGTTTAGTTGCACGTCTCTTAACTCTCTCCAGCTCATAAATATCTTTCTTAAGGACTGGAGCCCAAAACTGCACTGCATACTCAAGGTGAGGCCTTACCAGGGACCTATAAAGGGGCAAAATTATGTTCTCATCCCTTGAGTCCATGCCCTTTTTTATACAAGACAGCACTTTATTTGCTTTAGTAGCCACAGAATGACACTGCCTGGAATTAGACAACTTGTTATCTACAAAAAAAAACCCTTTTCATTTAAGGATCCCCCAAGACACTACCATTTAGTGTATAACTCACATTTATATTATTTCTACCGAAGTGCATACATTGAACCTCGTTTTCGAGTTTGCTGCCCAGTTTTCCAATTTTGTCAAATCGCTCTGCAAAGCGGCAGCATCCTGCATGGAACTTATAGTTTTGCACAATTTAGTGTCATCAGCAAAAATAGAAACAGTACTCTCTATGCCCACCTCCAGGTCATTAATAAACAAGTTAAAAAGCAAAGGACCAAGGACTGACCCCTGCGGTACTCCACTAACCACACTGGTCCAATTAGAAAATGTTCCATTTACAACCACTCTTTGTACTCTATCCTTCAGCCAGTTCTCTATCCAATTACAAATATTATGTTCTAGGCCAATATTTCTCAATTTTATCATTAACTTTCTGTGAGGACCAAGTAAATGACATCCACTGCCATTCCAGCATCGAGCTTTCTGCTCTCCTCCTCCTTAAGGGCAATTAAATTAATCTGACAAGATCTGTTACACATAAAACCATGCTGGCACAAACTTATAGTATTGTGATTTGCAATTTATTCAAGCATCTCTATCCCTTATTCCCCCTTTCAAAAGCCTTTAGTTTTCAGGCTGAGAACAGGATTCCTTTTTGAATAATTGCGCCACATTATATAGTCATGCCAAGAAATTGTATGTTCTCCCTGTATTTGCGTAAATTGCTTTCACAGTCTAAATACGTACAGGTAGATTAATAAAACTAACTACACTGTGGGGCCGATTCATTAAAACACGAGTTTGAATCCCGAATTGGAAAAATTCTGATTGGATACGATAATTTCTGAAGATCGCAAATATCACGAAAATGCTTAATAAAAAATCGTATTAGTCACAATAATATCGTATTGGTGATCCGAAAGTCACAAAAGTTTCGTACCGAACGATTGTAAACAGCGGCAGAACCTTTTCCGAATTGTTCGCACAAGCGCATGAAAAAGTTGCGCGGGCGTAAGTAAAAAATGTCGAAAGTACGCTCGGAGCGTTCGTGTCTTAATAAATCTCCCCCTGTGTGTGGCATGGATTTTAGATTTAAGATCCAGCTGATATAAACAATCTATGTAAAGTGTTGTGCTGCATTGCAATAGTAATAAGTAAATCATAATAAAGTACAATTATTATTCAAGCCCTGAAATAAATTAGATCAACATATACAGCAATGTTACAATATAATGTAATGTTGGTAGCCCTACTATATCTATTGGCTGCTAGGGCTCCAACTGATCCCATATTGTGCTCCTGGCAAAGTTGTGAACCTAGCAAGAAGAAAACACTATAATCCTAGGTAATGGCCTGGAGAGAGCGGGGGAGAGTTCTTTTAACTTAGTTTCTTTATTTCTCGGTGGCCTCAAAGAAATAAACACTACTCATCCTAGAGACATAATAATTTAAAGGTTAAATGCTTAATAAATAAAGGTGTATATTGTATATCAGCAATAAAAGAAATTCTATAAAGTAGCAATACATTTTGCACATTCTCTAATACAGTGATTTGCGTACTGAAAGGTCAAATATCAATGACTGTCCTGGATTGGAAATGTACTACTCCCCTAAGGCAGGGAACATTACTATTAGTGCTATTAGCATTACACATGGTTGGTCTTTACCTTGGACCCTTGCCTTGTTTGACTCAGGAACATGTTTATCCTTTAACTGGAACAACTTTTACTCTGGAACACTCAAATCAGTCACTCATCATGTGATTGGATAACTGCTGTGTCATCATTACAATCTTCTTGTGTAACAGAAATCATTTCATCATCTTGGCCACCAATAAATAAAACAAGAATTAAAAAAAATTAAAATTTTGAAAATATATTAGGGCCCATTATCCCTACACTCCATAAATAAATTGGTTTTGACTCCATCCCTCAGTCCTGACCAGGAACATGCAATCTACGACCAGACTCTTACTTTTTAAGGTGCATCTTGTTTACATACATTAGTATCAATATCTATGGTGGTGCCCAGTTCTATGATATACTGTATATATATCATGATATATGGCCGGAGGTGAGATACAGTCAGAACAAATTTAAATATAAACCAGTGGACCTGCCAAGGGATTTACTGAGATAAGGTGGATTGTGTGAAATAGCAGGGACCAATTTACACTAATTGCAACTTTAAATAAAGGCAGTAATTTGGCAGAATAACAGGTAACTTACAGATTAATAGAATTAAAGAGATCATGATATTTGTAAAAACCAATGGTGTCATTGCAGTCCAGCCAATAACATAAGTACAAAAGGCCAGTAAGGCAAGGCAAGAACACAACAGGTGATTGCTGAGTAGCGCAAGAGAAGCAATTCTTATAACCTTATGCACAAATAAAAAGAAAGCAAACATCAGCTAAAAGATTAGTGAGAAATAACAATATATGTATAGGGGAAAGCTTTAAATGCTGTTAATTTGCTCTGTGTTTAGGGATCACTATATGCTAGGAAATCCTTGCAGCTAAATCATTAACGCCACAGAAGGAAAGATACTATAATGGCTAAATAGCCACCAATAAAACTCCCTGCTTTGATGGTATGCGCCATGCTCTGAGAGGGTAATCAATTTAGTCAGTGCCAAAACTAAACTAAGGTCAAGGATTGTTTTCATTGCAGTGATGAGAACTGGGCTCAGCCAATTATAGTGTATAAGTACAGGGGACTATCAATTATATTAGCCTTTAGATTGTAAGCTCTTGTGTGAAGGGGCCTCTGATCCTATTTTAACCCTGTAACCTCTGTTAGTTATAAATGTAAAGCGCTGCTTAATTTGTTGGCACTATACACATAAATGATGATGTGCACTAATAGTAGTGGATGCTTTAATATTTTTCACTGATCACTTTTTAAATGATATGAATTAGATAAATATAAATGATATATAGGTAGGTGATCAGTTATCTGGAAAACCGTTATTCAGATAGCTCCAAATTACAGGAAGGTCATCTCCATTTTATACACAACTTATCATTTGAATGTTTTAGAAATTACTTTCTTTATATGTCTAATAATAGAACTTTGTACTTGATCCTAACCAAAATAAAATTAATCCTTATTGGTGGCAAAACAATCCTATTGGGGTTATTTATTGTTTAAATTATTTTTAATTCAACCTCTGCACTTTTGGTGTGAGAAGGGGCCACATACATTCAGAAGTACCCCTGGTTGGTGCAGTTTTCTGCTAAGAGGAGCACCAGCCCAAGGTATCAGGTAAATCATTATAATGACTGGGGGGTGCCAAACATTTTGGATTTCATCTTTCCTTCTCTTTTAAATACACAACAGGCACTTCTGCAAGATTAATTTAAAACTAAATGATTTTCTGATGTTCTGTTTTCATTACAAACCGGGATCTACTGCATGGCAATCTGCAGCCCAACATTACTTAAATTAGAAACACATGCAGTACTCTAACTAGGGCTGCCACCTAGCTGGTATTTTACTGGACTGGCTGCTAAAAATGATGCTTGATGCCAATGTTATTAATAGGGAAAATGCATGTACATAAAGATGGGGCCGACCTGTGGCACATGGTACTAGATGGGCATTAACACCAGCACCCAGAGAAACTGTGCCAGAAGATCACGGAAGGTATGAATACTACTAAATAAACACTCCCAGGATGCACTGCATATTTGCTAGGGGATGTGTGATTGCATAATTGTTTAGCTTTTGCTGTGTGCCTGCACTTGTTTTCGCACTCCCATTTTCAGACATCCAATTTCCTGGAATTTTGCAAACCCATAAAGTGCAATAATCACCTGGATTTCAGCTTGCCCTCCATCTTGGTGCCCAACATCAACCCTGGATTTGGCCCATTTTTCAGGCAGCTGAATTAGATCACTTCTGCACCTCAGTTTTAAAAACAGCCCCAGATTCTCAGTTAGATTGAGATCAGACCTTGCCTGGGCCATTGTAGGACATTCACCTTTTGTTTGCAATCACTGCACTGCCGAAAGATGAACTTTCACCCAAACATCAGTTTTCTTTTGCAAACAGATTCCCTTGCAGCATTTCCCAGTATTTTGCCTCATCCAGTCTTTTTTTTTCCAATTTTATTACTTTGGTAACAACAACAACACTTCGAATGAACAAGCAGAATCCATACAAGCATAAGTAAGGTAAGTAAAGTATTACTGTAAGGCATGGATCCCCAACCTTTTATAGGTGTGAGCCACATTCAAATGGAAAAAGTTTTGGGGAGCAACACAAGCATCACAATAGTTCAGGGGGTTGTCAAACAAGAGCTATGATTGGGTGCTATCGGATAGAGGACTACATCAATGAGCCGATGAAGCCCCGGATCCAATGGAAAATCAAACCTGCCACATCAAGCTCTGCCCAATTTTAGGCCAGATATCTGTCGGGTAGGCCTTTCGGGGGTGCCCATGCATGGGCAGATAAGCTGCAGAATCGGCAGCCAGTGTATGGCCACCTTAAGTTTATCAAGGTGTTTTGTGCAATTTGTAAAGGGTTCTGGGGGAATTTTCCATATGAACATAGTTGGACCATTGTTTTTGCAGTCATGTCCATTAGAAGAGGTTTAGGATTTAGATTACTCCATTTTGATAGTTAAATTAAGCTGAGAATTGTAGGTAGATAGGGAGTCCAACTGGTTTAAGTTTTTTAACCAATGAGAAGTTTGGTAATATTGTTTTCCCCTGTATCAGAAATGTGAAATCTATTACTGAAACCCTTCCTTCCTTGAGAATGTTACCTGTAACTGAAGATATAATGTTCTCTTTGTTTCTAAGTGGTAGAAATAGGAGAGCGATATTGAGCTGGGACGCTTCAAGTTCTTTACTAAAGGTAAGTTTGTCAGAGTCAGAGTAAAAATGGATTAATACACCTTATGCACTTGATTCCAGACTGCAAACATATCCCTTTTCGTTTGTTTCAATTGGTTGAAATTTCAGTGGTCTGTGCATTGGTTCCAAGATAATTTCCTGGGAAATTGTTGATGTTCCTAGAGAAAAATCAGTGTATTTGGTGCTTTCCGAGAGCCATGCGACTATATAGCAACCAGTCTTTGGGTTATTGTAACAAGAAACCCTGTTGATAAAAAGTATCACCACAGCATAATGCAAGCACCACCAGGAAACAAAAGGGTGTATGTCCTACAATGGCAAATTTGTGGAAATTCTGTGGGGTTTGAAAATTTAAATGTAAAAACATCCTCTGACTTGTCTGAACAACCTGGAAAAAAAGTCTAGAATTATGGACTGTACATTCCTCAAAACATATACTGAAGTATAGGGCATGAATATTTACGCAAAGAGCATATTTCAGTATTTGTCTTAAGAGCTTATTTTAAAACATATTACATTCAATAACTAGTTTGGGGTTTTCGCACCATGGAATGAAATTATCAGAACACAAACTTCTGCTGTAGGATTTTTGAGTAAAATGAAAGATTTGAAAGGGTCAACTACCACTGACTGACTGGAATGAAAGTCATGCTTGTTTTGCAATAATCAGTAAGTTAGTGAAATTCTTGCAGTTTGAGAAAATGTGTGGGAGGTGGTTATGAGAGTTGTAGTTTCATAAACAAGAAAATATCCCTATATTTAGTAAATGGCACAATGCTTGCCCAGGTGCAATAACCCACAGCAACCAATATTCCAAAATAGATTTCACTGTGAGAGCTGTGAAGTTGTGGAATCTTCTTCTTTAAGTGGTTGTATTGGTAGTTACATTAGATAGCTTCTAGAATGGATTGGATGGCTTTTAGTAAAGGAGCAAATATGGGTTTATTAAAATAGCTCTGAAAACAAAATTGATCCAGGGGCTGTTCCTTCTAAGGGCCGTGACAAATCTCCGCTGTCGCAGCGCAACTAATCTCCCTGTGTGTCAGGGCCCTTAAGGTGGCCATACACGGACCGATTTTTTACTTACAAACGACCGATTCCCGAACGATCCGATGCTATCGTTAAGTTATCGTATAGTTGGTGGTGTACGAACGATCGTCGTCCCACTAAACGAGCCGACATTATCGTCCCCAAAATCGATCGCCCAGGTTTAAAAATTTTGGTCGTTTAACGATAAAATCTGCCAGTTGGTGTGAGTGTCAGACATTTGTCTTTCAACGATTGTTCTCTGCGCATGTCACGATTGCCAGCAGCGGAAGTCAACGACATTCGATCGTACGTAGATGTACGATCGTACGTATTTTACGATAATGATGCGACGAAATCTTTCCCGAATTATCGTTGCTCGTGGATGGCATATCGTATGGGAACTCGATCGCCATACGATCGTTTGTCGATATAATCGTTCATCGCACAATGAGCGAAATCGCCTCGTGTATGGCCACCTTTAGAGTCAGGAAGGAATTGTTTGTCCCTCAGTGGTAAAATTAGAGAGGCTTTAATTTGGGTTATTCATCTTCCTCAGGATCAACTAGCAGTTACAGGTTTTATACAGGCGTAAACTCAATGGACATGTGTGTTTTTAACCATACTACAATAGGGACACGTGATCTGATTGCTCTTTTTATATCAGCTTCAGATGGATTTTTTTTAGCCTTCCTGATCAGTGATCAGGTCAGTGAATTACGGAGCTATTGTCCGGTTGACTGTATACATGTTTGTCTCCATTTTAGAATATGGAATTTTCTTTTCCCCAGATGAAGTGATGTAATATACTAACACCTACCAAATGATAAAAGATTGTATTATTTCAAATATGTCATGTCTTCAGCATTGTCATTATGTGTTATGACATAACCCTAACCTTGTGTTATTTTTTAAAGGAGAAAGCAGAAATAGAGACTGCACTCAAACAAATTTTGGCTGGGGAGCTTAGCCCATTTATTATGCCAGTGTACCACAAAGAATCTCCCTGATGAAGGGAGGAAGTGCCCCCCCCTCTGAAATGTTGATTCTTTGTGGTACACTGGCAGAATAAATGGGCTAAGCTCCCCAGCCAAAATTTGTTTGAGTGCAGTCTCTATTTCTGCTTTCCTCTATACATTGTTGGGGCGTTGCCATATATCTAGGAGACTTTGCACCACAGAAAATTGCCTAAGGTGAGTGCAGCTGGGAACTTTTTTTGTTTACTGTTTAAAGGGACATTATGATGTGCAGCAAATGTTATGTAACTTTACTGTGTGAGTAAAAACAGGGAATCATTTGACAATTATGAAGCCTGGAAAATCTTCATTTTTAGACAGATAACACTGGAAGGAATGCATTAGTCAGAGCAACCTGATGATATAGATAAACACATCCTTTCCATGTGATATTTTCAGTTGCCACTACAAGCAACGATAACAATAGCATTTCCCTATTAGCATAGTATAGTTTCAAAAACTGTTTAGATAAAGGCACCAAGTAATTTTTCTTCAATGCTGGTTTTTCAGGCGAAGTAGAATAAGCATTTCTGCATAATAAATCCAGATCTGTATTAATAGCATTTATTATCATGATTCTTAATTTTATACAAAAAAATAAAAACAATATTGTTTAGAACTCACAGTTTATGATAGTCTGAATAAAGCCAAGTCGAAATGTCAAAGGCAAGTGGCTATACATCAGATGTGTCGAGCATGACATTTTACATAATGAATACATTTTATACAAGATAGAAAAGGTTTGTTTTTTTTTTTATAAAGGACATTACAGTAGAATGATAAATACACTGGAGTAATTAGGAATAGATATGGCTTTTAAATATTTTGCTTTATATGTATTAACACTGTGTAATAAAGCTGTGCAATTTAAAAGCGTTATTAAAGGCAATACATGTTGTTTATAATATTACAAACAGAGTATATATGTATACAATCTGATAAAAACTAAAACTGAAGTGCTGTCATCAATATATCTTTAGTATGAAAATCAATTCTGATACACATTTATTAAATTTATAGTTTTATGTACTACATCATAAAATATTTCATACAAAATATGGTAATATACCATTAAATGTGCACACCATAAAAGCATGTCAAAGTTAAAAGAGAAATATGCCTCCTCTTTGATATGAGCTCATCTAATTAGGCATATGGATCTGAACTTTTAACACAGACATATTCATAGATTAAAAGGAAACCATTATAGTCTCTCAATTTGGGACCAGGTACCCTTAGGCTCACAGTACAATGCAATGCAATGAAATTCAGATATTGTTTATGTACTATTTCTACATACGCCCAACTGAATGAGCTTATGAAAAAGGTTGGTATATTGCCCGTTTAAAAAGAAACTTTCCCCAGTTTGGTCCACAAGTATAAGAAAAACATTTGAGCATTGAAATAAAAATAATCTTCTATGATCAATGGTGGAAGAGAAAAATTGATCTGATTGTATTTTGCATATTATGTAGAAGTTAAAATTTAGAAGGCTTCACATACAGAATTATAAATGTAAGTAAAATAAGTGTGTTTAAATGGTGAGTTGTATATTTCCAGAAGTTTTCTTTCATATCATCTGTGCAGCTATTACAGACAGTGTCGTACTTAGGCTGGCTGCCCACAACAGTCCTTATCACCTCTATCAGACCGCCTGTAGTGGTAAAATGTCAACTGGGTTGCTGGGCTAGTGGCCAGGGACATGGCAAGCAGAATGCAAAGGGCAACTCGATACAAAGCATTAACAGAGGCAAAAACATAAATCTTCTAGTAGCCTGTACATAGCTGCTCTCCTGTACGGAGCACAATTCAGCAGAAAAGGGTACAGAAGTACTTTAATTATTACACTGTTATTATAAGAGAGCTAGAAAAGAAAGATACAAACAAAAACACAGGATTTTCAACTTTGTCACACAGAGATTAAAAGAAGCTATTTTAGCTGGGTTAGAAACAAAACCATTTTGTCCACAAGGCCACTTTAGAGGTCAATACATACTCTAGATTCATCAAGTAGATTATTTAATTACAGCAAACTAAGCCATCTCACTTAAGGAGATCTAAATCTACATCAAAATAGTATTATAGCGAGTGAACTTAGTTTTTCCCCTCATAGCCAAGCTGCACTTAGTCTTAACTAGTAACTAATAAACTTTCCAGTCTATCAATTGTAATTTGCCATCAGCGTGTTTCAGTTTTAAGAAACTGTTTTTGCATTGTTTGGAAAGCCTTATTTATAATCAATGCACATGGTATAAATGTGAATACCCATATATCCATGTTAGCTGTTAGCCAGCATCTTGGAAGAATAGCTTAGTGCAGGCTCACATTAATGCTAATATTTTCAGTCTTGTGTTGAGCAATGGTATATTAGTTTAAACTGGATTCCATTAAGTGTCACATTTTATGAGGTGGTACAATATTCTGACAGGGTGGGTGAAAAAGGTGTCTGATGCATTTAATATTTCCAAAACCATTCGGCAGCAGGAGAAAAGTTGAGCACACTTTTCTGTTTCAAGTATTAAAAAAGAAGAATTACTACAGTGGTGGCTTGTCCTGGGTTTTCTCCACAAACTTACATATTTACAAGCCTAGTGAGAAGCACACCTTGCAAATGTACTGTACATAGATCTTTCACATGCCACATACAGCAAAACCTAACCAGCTTAAAAAAAAAACAAAAAAGTACTATTGCTCTGGTGGTGTATATTTTACATTACAGGGTTTGTCTCGGAATGGATTTTACTGCCAAGTGTCAAAGAAAATTAAGAAACCCCATGGTCTGCAAAGGGTTAAAGTTTACAGCTTTTCAGCTGGATTTTGTGGGTAAGGATTTGAATCTTGGGAGGAGGGTTTTTAGAGGTGGATTTCTGCAGTGTGCTACCAGGCTGCCTGAAGAGCTCCACAGCGTGTCTCCACGCTTACTTGGAGAAAGGCAATTGTGGTGCCCACGCAAGATCATCCAGTATATTAATGGGTTCTAGGACTCGGTTATGGACACAATCAAAGGATATTACAATACATCAGCTATGTTTGGTTGTGAAAACATAAAAATGCTGTTTAATGATGTTCTATTAAAGAATTCTCAATTAATTTTCCTTGAAATCCTTGGGCAATTCAAGCACATTACTGCTTTAACCAAAGCTACCTTCAATACACACAGGATACCTTCACTGAAAATATACCTCTGTTACCATATTAATAAAAACAACAACTCATTATCAAAGCTCCCCCAAAAACATGCACGTAACATTTCAGAATGACATACTTTAACTTTCCAAATGCTTAAACCCAAATAAAAAGTGGGGTTAATCCTCCATTTTATTAAAAGAATAAATGGCTAATATGCAGAAATTATAAATGAATACAACTCATGACCTAGTGTTTACCATAAGTATATTTTTCTGTAAAACCTATGAAGTACAAAAGAATAGAGTGAAGAGCATCTGTTAACTAAAAAGAAAAACCCGAGATGGCTCTGGTTCCAATATGAATACCAATTTCTTGAGAAGAAATGTCAGAGTTGTTTTCCAATCCTGGTCAATGAACATATTAGAGTACATAAAATGAATAAAGTTATAGCAATTGTAGTTAAAAAAAAACATAGTGCTATTTAAATATGAAAATAGATATTAACTTAATTTTCCCCAAACAACTGCATTGGCTTGATAAGTCAAATTTCTCAAAAAATCCTGAAAAGCTAAATAAGTTTTTTTGTTTTTTTACTTAAAATGTAGTTAATGTAAGGCATCACCAAATGAAAAATATCAATCAGATTAAAAATAGTTTCAGCCTTGTAAGTTCCTTAAGGTCCATTTTAGACTGCATGTTAAAAAGAAAATGGTTCACGGTACCATTTTTCAGTCCCCAACCAACATCTCCTGAAAGAGTTTTTACATTTTCTTTTGTGAGCCAATCATGACTTTTGACACAAAGTTTACGATGGCACTAGCAGGTTGTTCTGGGTCATGTTCTGCAAAGAGGTGACAAATGTTGTGGTTGCCCGCGCCCTTCCTCGCCACAAAGCCAAAAACTCTGAAATAGAAAGCACGCGATTGGATGAACAAAGGTAAAAAGATCAATTCAGCAGACGTCAAACAGATATGATTTAATTCAAAGCAAGTAAAAATACTGTAGAAATGTAGAATTAAGGTTTTGTTTACAGTATAAATCGTAATAGCTTAATTTTACCACCACCAATTTCTCATTTGGAATAAATATCTTCTTTTATGGCTTTATTACTGCAGAATCAAAATCTTTTTTAGGGTTTTATTAACGGCATGTCTGTGCTTGATTATCTATTATTGCACTGGAGTTCAGTATCTGTTCAAATATAGAGGGATATCATCTAGTCATCATCTGTAGCTTAATAGTTGGAGGATTTCTGGATTTATGAGTAATCATAAAACAAATGACAGCTTCTTTATTGTTTCTTAAAATATATTTATTCAGTGTTCACAAAGGAATCCCTGTAATGCATAGATACTGTGTGTGAGCTAATGTGTGTTTCATGAACAAATGGTACATGTGACAATATGTATATGAGTGCTTGTGTAATTCAGCATCCCCCTATGTATGATTTTCGAGACAGGAGGAAAAAGGTCACAGAACTTATACACACTACATTCATGAGCATGAATATCCAGCAATGACATGGCCTACACTTCATATTGTATCCAGAAGGTAACCATAAGAAGGTACATGTCAATAGTCAGTGCCTGCATCAGAGTATATGTATAACCCCTGTGCCCATACATTGCAGCTACCAAAGGTCATCTTATAGCCACAATGTGAAATACAGACCCATGCTTACTGTAATTTCAATAAGTTAAACTCACCACAACTCACACAAATCCAGCCAGTTCTAAATGTGTTGCCAATAGTGTCCAGTTTATATGCACACAAATTACAAAGACATATGAAAAGTTAATATAACACTATACTTCCTCCCAATTTATTGCCTCCCCCTGGGGCTCTCTTGTCCTTGATTAATATGGAAAGAAAAAAGCACAGTCTCTCTTGCAGTACAAGCCTAACTTTTCTGTAATGAAATGTTAGGGTTGTGAAATTATAGCATAAATTTACAGTTAAAACCCCCCAGACGTAACTTTAGAAGGGCATAAAGTAGCAATGGATAAAGTCATTCTCTTGTTATCTGTGCATGGGAAGCAAATATGTAACTCTAAATGGCTGCTCTGCTTATGAGAACTTTGCAGTTGGTAATTTCTGTATTTCTTTGTATTTAAAGCCTTGTGAACCTTTTAGTTGTGCTCTTGCACCCATCTGAGGGATCTTTCTTTGAAATTTCACTCGTGTTTCCGTGGGGCTCTTTCTTCACATCACTACCTGTTTGTGGATATGCTGTATTGATCCAAGCCAAAAATTGGCTTTTTCCTGGGTTTTTCATCAATAAAGCTAAGTATAACCTAAGTTATTGCTGTGTTTTGTAATCATTTGGTACACATAGCAGAAAAAAACAAAAAGAACTAAATGCTTTGGCTTGCATCATCTTTTTCTAAAATGGAACATGCAATGCTTGGTAAACTTTGGTCCATGGAAAAGAAGAGATTTAATGACTACAAAAAGATTGCAGAATACATGCAATACCTTGCCTACTGAAAAAGTAACTTCCCTTCTCCTTTAACTAAACCAGTGGTGAGTGTATTAAATGTAAATACCTGTTGTAGTCAGAAAGAAACAACAGACAAAGATGGCTGAGCACAATTGAGCTAATACTGCAAGTAAAACCACACTTTCTACTTTCAAAAACAAGGACAGAAATATAGTATGTTAGGTCCGATTATATTTTAATTTGTAATACTGGACCTTAATAACAAACACCTACCACCCCTTAAAATGTACCACTTACTTTGCAGAAAGTCCATCTCTTGTCCACCTAAAATAACAGAAATAAGTTAGAGACAAGTTAAAATACAATGTTTTTCATGGAACTAGAAAAAATGGTTCAAAATATGGGAAAATGTATAATCAGGGCAATACTATATTGATTATGTATTGGTGGAGATTTAAAAAAACAGTCTAAAATAAAAGGAAACTTTAAATCAGGGCGTGTAAAAGTTTCACTTGTAAAAATACGCCCCACTTACTTCCTGTCTTGTGGATCCAGAGCACAGAAAATCACAGTGTTTACTGGATAATGTCTTCGGAAAAACAACCTATGAGAAAAATAGACTTTTAGCGCATAAAAAAGAAGCTTTGATTTTTTTTTTTTTTATTTAGAGCAAAAATAATTCCCTAGACAAAAAATAGGCATTGCATTTAACAGACTCTTATCAGTGGATGTTTTTTTAAAATTAAAATGACATATATTCCTTTAATCATTATTGTATACTGCAGATGTCCCATTATATTAAAGAGAATCACTATGGAGTATAACAATTTTGAAAACAACAAACTTTGGCCCTATTCTGTGCCAATATCTCCTCATGTTTATAACACATAAGACAAAATAAGCAGGTATTAAAGATCCACAATGGAGTATTGAAAATTCAAATGAAAGACAACTGGCTATATGTAGTCAGCCAGTATGTCGTAACCTGCCATATCATTCTGCAATGTTGCAGAGAGTATATGGACCAAAGATTTTGTAACCTGCTGTAGGACACAATGCTGGTCAATCCCAGCAGAGATGCACAATAATTTACAACATTTGAGGATCTGTTTCAACTGTGCACATGTTCTTTTGTCATTGTTAGTTCCTGCTGTACTGCATACCTCCCATATGAAATTGTCAGACTTCTTTATGTTGTGGGTATCACGGAGCAGTTCTAGTTGTAGCTTCCAAATGATGGAAGAACAAATATAGTTTGCTAGCTGCTTCTGTGTGTATTTAGATAATGCTTCCATTTTAAGTACTACACATTTGCTCCCCCCTCTAGCACTTGCATTTTATTATTATTATTAATAAACTTCACTCATTTTGCCAGCTCTCCTTAAAAGGTACATGGACTATTCTACTATTCAGAGAATTTAGCAGAGGCATGTATAAATAGCCTGATGGAGTACATTTTCCAGAGGATTTTCACATCTGTCTGATATTGTATATCTGACCAATCCCGGACCAGATGTCGGCCTGGGCAGGTAGTTTAAAGTGGACCTGTCACCCAGACATGAAAATCTGTATAATAAAAGTCCTGTTCAAATTAAACATGAAACCCAAATTCATTTTTATATTAACACATCCAAACCCATTATAAAGGCATTTAAAAATCACAGCTGTCAATCATATATTGCTTGCCCCGCCTCTATGCCTTAGGCATAGAGGCGGGTCAGACAATAACTTTAGCTTTCCATTCAGCACTTCCTAGATGTCACTGCACATCTCACTTTCCCCCCATCTCATCTAATTGTGTAGCCAGTGCATGGGCCAGGGCATCTGGCCCCCCATTCTGGCACATAAACAAGATTTTGGCATGATACAAAGCTTGCCTTAATAACAGTGCCCACAAAATGGTGCCTGCCTGCTTGCTTTGATTGAGTAATTCCGAGACGGAAGGAAACAAGATTTATATTATTTATATAGAGTAAGTAAAGTTTATTTTGCTCAACTAACAATATAGAAAAAAATTTGGACTTATTTCTTAGGGTGACAGGTCCGCTTTAAGATTGTTTGACCAAAGTTATAATATGGAGTAATGGTGGTCATCAAGCACCGAGCAGCTACATACTAGATTGTCATAAACATGGATTCTTTTCTTACTTTCTTTGATTATCAGTTAGAGTGATTCCTTGTGCAGACACCTTGAAATGGACTACAGTTGAGATGGGAGGTGGCTCCTGAAGCTGTGTTATAGATAAAGCCTTCTGCACAGCTTGGTATCCAGTAAGTGACTCCATTTCCACGGAATTGAGATACCAAACATTGCACGCTGCAATAATAGAGGAAATAAAAGAAAATTAACATTTTAATATATTGTTTATATTTTTTCCAACCTACCATTATAACTACAGGCATGGGACCTGTTATCCAGAATGCTCAGGAGCAGGGGTTTTCCAGATAAGGGATCTTTCTGTACTTTGGATATCTACATTTAAGTCTACAAATTTTTTTTTTAACATTAAATAAACCCAATAGGATGGTTTTGCCTCCAGTAAGGAAAAATTACATCTTAGTTGGGATCAAGTACAAGGTACTGTTTACTTTTTACAGAGAAAAAAAGGTAATCAATTTTATAAATGTGAATTATTTGCTGATAACAGAGTGTATGGGAGATGGCCTTCCTGTAATTCAGAACTTTCTGGATAATGGATCCCATACCTGTACTATGTGGTTCATCGATAGAGTAACCCACATTTTTGCAAACAATGCGCAAAATGCTTCTAAACACTTATACATATTGAAAAAAACGAATGACCCATTTAGCATACCTTTCCAAAAACCCAATTATAAATAATGCATTCCACCTGCTATTGCCGATTCCCTGCAGCAAAGTGAGTACAAACATATTGAAAAAAACCAAGCTGCTTTAACTCCTGCATTCTCCTGTAGATAGAACAAATAAATAAAATTGACTGCAGGGGAAGGCAGGAAAGATGCTTTTTTTTGTAAGGCACCCTTAACGTAAATGGGATTTTTCTGTGAGAAATCAGTTTAATTAAAATGTGATGACTTTAAATTAATTAATTGGTGTGGCTGTTACCTGAAAAAGTACATGATTTTGCAATAAGATGCCAAAGAGTGTTCAATTCACCACTTACCAGCACCTTGCTTCAGCAATTCAGCAGCAGAATTGGCAGCTGACTGGGGTGTTGCTGCAGGAATTTCTTCCAGTGGATCTAAAATGAAAACAAACTGTTAACTTACGGCAAATTAAACTTTTTAACAGCCTTAGAAAGAACTAACTAAAGTATGTGATAAAGACCCAAACTGATGCAGCATGTGTGTGTTTGAGATTGATCAGGGCATATCTGGGTATATTTGGCACATAATAGATTATAGCCATGCAGTTGACAGTTCCTGGAACTGGCAAAAACTCCTAATGTTTAAGTTGTTAATATTACTATGACAAAGCACTTTAAGGAAAGAAGGATAAGACAGGCTTCTCCGTTTATAAATGAAAGAGATATTCAAAATATTTCTGTTAAGCAGTGATATAATTATTATTAACATGTACATATTATGAACACCTATGAATAGGTGTATACATGGAACATACAGATTTACATACAAAACAACCAATGACTGATACAAAAGATAAAGAGGGCTTTGCCCAAAAGAGCTTACAATCGAAAAAGAGAAGGGGTTGAGACACACTACTGATGGTAGGCTATTTCACTGCATTACAGAATTTTTACTCAGTCTCTCGTTTGCTTATGTGAAAAGCGTTTATCCTTTTTAAGTTTCTTGCCTATTTATCTCTATGCTTAGACAGGAGGCGTAGGATTCAAGTTAATCACTGGTTGTTGGGCAAAATATCAAATCCTCAGATAGTAGCATAGATAATTTTCAGCTCATCTGCCACATAATAATATGCACTATTTAGTGCTCATCTAGAAAGCCCAGACTTTGAATTTGATGATTTCTGTATTACTGCACTCTCTCACTGCAGACTGTGTTGTTAATCTGGATATGGCCAACTGAAACCACTTAGATTCTTTACTTTCCAATGGTGTTTCGATAAGATTCATTTCCATAACTGTCCTTGCGCAATATAAACTATAACAGAGCTATCTAGAATCCCAGTATAAGAACATTTCAACTCAATTACACAATGTTCAAACACTTCTCTTTGAGAAACAGTACCATTTACACAAAGGAATAACATAAGATAATATAACAATTTCAAAAATGTATTTATAAAAAAAAAAAAAGAAAACAAAAAAACCCTCCTCTAACAGTTGGCTAAAATAATCATTGTTGTTGTTCTGCTATGTGGAATATGGCACAAACACAAAGTTTATATTATAGTTGTGTTTGGGTTTGTTAGTTTCTCCTTTTTTTTGAGGGGGGGTTAAAAATGATGAGATGAGGAAATGAATTATATCCTCCCAAACAACAAAATGTTAGCCTGTCATCCGGTAGTGTAATATTACCCCTAAGCAATCTGCATGATAGGGCATCTCCTCAGGCAAGTGGACTGCTAGGTCATTGGGGTTTGCACCGATTACTAACAGCAAATCTGTAGACCTTAATAAGATGTAGACATGATAAGGATCCAGCAAAATGAGCCTTATCTATAAGGTTTTTCTTTTGGAATAGTTTCTTCAATAAACCGCAAATTTTATGTTGGCTAGCTCATGGGTTTCTTATTATAAGTGCCTTTGGCAATCCTTTCTAGCATGATGTAGCCTTTGGAAGTGCATTGCCATAAAAGGAACCCTGTTTAGCAAACTTCCAAAAATCTATATTGCTGAATGTAGTCAGATCCATAAAAGGTTGGAAGAGCTATTGAGGAGGTCCAGAACTTGGGTGGTGTTTTAATGTCACTACTGTCATGGACAAATCCTGTAAATTCATTTCATGACTTTTTGAGTTCCAGTGTATGACATTACCTTTTTGACTCTCCAAATTCAACATATGCCTTATATTTTCTCATTTGTCACTGGACCTTATCAATCTTGTCTAGACCTCATATGTATGCTGTCTGCAGGCTTGTTCTGAGAAGATGCCTAATCCAGCACATTGCTTACAGGTAACACCACAGCAATGCATGGTTCAGCATAAAGGCATATTTGACATTTAGCTTTACACACATCAAGTCAGATTTAATTGGAATGCACACATGCATTCAGTTAAGAGTACTTGGAACCTGTATAAATATTGATGAAATGAAAAAATGCCCAGACAGACAACCTGATATACTTTGAAGAAATCAAGTCACCACAGTTCGTCATGACAGATATCTTCTGTCATGAAGAACAGTGGTGACTTGATTTCTTCAAAGTATATTAGGTTGTCTGTCTGGGCATTTTTTCATTATCTTGATAAGATAAATATATATATTTTAAATGAGCCTACCTTTGTCTGGTATAAGTAATTTACAAGGTAGCGCCAGTGGAGTAATGGAATGTTGATAAACCAGGGCTGTCAAACTACCTGTGTGAAAGAAACGGCATCAATGTTAGCAATACTTAGGTTTCTGTGTAAGACAGAAATGTGACACATTTGCACATGTGACTACAACTGCAGTTCAGTTAGATCTCCCAGTATGCCATGATACCCAATGGGAAAAAGTCATACAATATTTCTGAATAACTAGTATAAATAAATTTAAAGCAACTGGACTTGTTTGGTAATCATTGAAGACGTTTCACTACTCATCCGAGCAGCTTCTTCAGTTCAACTGACTGGTATGGGAAGTCCTCAGCATATATACTCTTCCACTAATCACAATGGCACTTTGTAACTCTTCAGAAAGGTGACATCTGAAACTCACAGAGGTGTGAATGCTGTGGAGTTACTTTGAAAGGATTACCAAAGTATCATGCAACTCTTCAAACAGGTGTTACTTTTTGGAGTTGCATGAATGGATGTGTGAAGAGTTCTGAAACTGCCGGGGTACAGATGTTAGAACAGCATTGTATGTAGCAGACAGATGGTGTCGAAGTCCCCCGCCTCTGTTAAGGGATGGTTTCTCCACTTTGACATGAATGGCCTCTTTTACACCTCTTTCAAACCAGCGGTCTTCTTTGTCCAAAATTTGGACGTTGCTGTTTTCAAAGGAGTGTCCCTTGTCTTTTAGGTGTAGAAATACAGCAGAGTCCTGGCCTGTAGTGTTCGCCCTCCTATGCTGAGCCATTCGCTTGGAGAGCAGTTGCTTTGTCTCACCAATGTAAAGGTCGGTGCACTCCTCGCTACACTGGACTGCGTATACAACATTGTTTTGTTTTTCCTTTGGTGTTGGATCCTTTGGGTGTACAAGTTTTTGTCTCAGTGTGTTGCTAGGTTTGAAAAACACAGGGATGTGGTGTTTGTTCTCCTGAGTTTCTCCGACACTCCTGCTACATATGGGATGACTATATTGCGCCTTCTCTCTGCCTCAGGACGGTTATTCCTTTTGGTGTTCCCGTTGGGCTTAGTTGCAACTTGTCCAGTTGCTTTAAATTTATTTATACTAGATATACCATGACCTGGATGAATGAAAATCTTCATAGACATTTCTGAATAACTTATATCAGAACATGTTAGAGTGAATGTAACTGTGTAAGTGCATATTAATAAATTGTTTCATGATAACTTATATGTTTTATAAGCAAATTACAAAATATTTACCAAAATATGGTTCATTTGGACATCCCTTTAATCTCACTCCCTTATGAACACATTCAATCAAGAAGTGCCTGACAAGTTCATTTGTCAAATCCAAACCTGGAAAAGAAAGTTTATTTTTTCAGATATAATTTTAAATTACACAACACCCTATATTTTTTCACTTGGTGAGTATTATATCATAATGCATTGCTGGAAAGGGCTCATGATAATGCTGGCTTTTTCTACAAAGTTTGCTTATAATATGCATACAAAAGGTATGGTTATAAAGCTGCAGTGTTGTTAAAAATATTTCAATGCAAAGTGCATGAGTGTGTATGTATATTAGGAATGCACCAAACCCACTTTTTTGGGTTCGGCTGAACCCCCTGAACCCACTCTAAAGGATTTGGCCGAATCCCGGACCGAATCCGAATTAACATGTGTTAGTTAGGATTGGAAGGGGTTAAAAATCGGCAGCCTATTTTTTTTTCACCTGACAATTTAACCCTTTCCGAATGCTAATTAACATATGCTAATTAGGATTCGGTTCAGCCGAATCCGGAACAGAATCCGGTATTCGGTGAATCCCTAATGTATATCAATATACAGTATTTATATATATATCTATATAATGCACCTCTTAAAAGTCACAGAGAAGTTCCATAACAGGCCATAGAACTCTGAGGTTATTTCTAATACCACCATATTTTAAAACTAAGCACAAATTATAAGTGATGAAATCTATAAGCACCATTTAAAAGGTTATAATTTATAAAATATTCATGGTTCTTGTGAATTATATATCTAAAAATATGTGTGTGTGTGTGTATGTGAGAGAGAGAGACAGAGAAAAAGCAGAGCACTTATGTCCGTATCTTAACAAGTTTAACATAATCTATATATGTATATATGTATATGTATATATGTATATGTATATATATATATATATATATATATACACACACACAAGATATTAACTTTAATTGAAACATACCTTAATACGGAGTACTACAATACAAATTTTTAAACTATACTATTAAACTAAACTATTTACCATGAAAACTCCTTATAATATTTGGAGACATCTGTTTCTCTGCAGTCTGATGTTTGTGTGCATTTTCGCAGTGGGGGATTCAGAATGCTTCAATTTACTGAGCTTTAGATTTAATTCATATGACAGAATACCTATTCTACTACTTCAGTAATAAAAAAAAAACTTAATGGAAATGGCAGTACAATAAAAAGAGTAGTAGAAAAACAATACCTTTCTTGCTACTATGCAATACAGATGGAGGAGGAGTAGCAACTTTCATGGCAAGGCCATAAGCTCCTTTGAAAGAGTGGCTGTCTCTTACAATAAAAGAGCCAGGTTCTTTGTCCTTTAGAACTGCAATAGCTAAAGAGAGACAGGAATCATATTTATATAACAACTGATGCGACAAAGTAAAATTAACTTTTTAATGAACTTTTAGCATTATATGGACAGCTGTGTTTTTGACTGTTCAAAACCGCCAAAACTTCTTTTAAAACACGGGAAGATAAGCTGTCGCATTGGTCTAAAGGACTTGATTCGGTAGCTTAAATCTGCCCATGTATGGCGCCCTTCACATTTCTCTGAATGTGGTGCCAGCTGTGATGCATTACATACAATTTTATTCTGTAAGAGTAAAGAAATTCCTAAACATTCTACTGAATTTGAGGGGATTGTGGTCTCAGAAGAATGCAATTAAGGGCTGGTAGTTGTAAAGTTCATGGACAGATTTAAATATTTCTTAATTATTAATTTAAACTTTATTATAAGATATTTTTACATACATGCATATTAGGTCTCTCTAGAGATCTCTTCTTTTCAATCCAATTTTTCCATTTTAAAAAGCATCCAGCTGAAGCTACCCTAAAATGCACAAACCCTTTTCCCACACGTTAAGGGAAGTTTTTCAAGATATTCTCTTATTATTCTAAATGTGCTACTCAAAATGTAATCACATGGAGGTGGTGACAGAGGCAGGGGTATATTCTGACAGGCGAATAATCACTCCGTGGAGCAATAAACTGAGATAAATCTCTGCTGCCACGGATGACTAATCTCTCCAAAATGCCTTCCCTTCAGCAACAAAGGGAATCGCCAGTGGAAAGGCATACACATCTCTTTTTGAATTTTACAAAGTTGCCTGCAGGAGGAAACTGCACGACTTTTAAAAATGAGTTGATGAGAATGCCTTTTCATTGGGTGATTCACTATGTTGCCAGTGGAAAGGAATTTTGGAGAGATTAGTTGCCCTCAGTAGTAGGGATTTATTGCAGGCGAGTAATCTCTCCGTGGGGCATTAGCCTAAAGCTTAAAAAGCAAAGATCAGTATAGCAAAATATTTTTATAGGTTTAGCCAATACAATCAAAAACAGACATCTATACACTGAGTCTATTAAACCCGGATGCCTGTATAGATTTTTTTTAATCCCTGGTGTTTATTGCTACTCCTACTTGTCTTTGTTCTTGTAACTGATGGTCCAGATTCACACAGAGTGGTTCAATCTAGGGCTGTTTTACAAACATGCCCACTCATTTGCCCCAGGGCAGTATCCCACAGCAACTTGTAAAATATATGCTATCACCCAAACAATGCACCGGGCAGTGATCATCTTTATTCAGTGCAATGTTAGAACGTGAGTCCTCCTTTACTTAACGGGATAACAATTTAAAAGGAACAGTAACAGCAAAAATTGCTATAAAATGTAATGCTGCCCTGCACTAGTACAACTGGAGTGTTTTCCCCAAAAATACGATTATAGTTTGTATAAACAAAGCTGCTGTGTGGCAATGGGGGCACCAATGCAAATATGAAAAGGCACAGGCTACTTAGCAGATAACAGATAAACTCCCATTATATTCTACAGTGCTTATCTGTTATGTAACCTATGCCTTTTCTCCTTTTTTTCAAGCTTCAATGGCTACAAAGCAGATTACTTATATAAACTATAGTAGTGTTTCTGTAGCAAACACAGCAGTTTTACCACTTTTATTTGTTGTTGTTACTGTTCCTTTAAAGCTGGCCATACATGCACCGATAATATTGTACAAAACCTCATTTTGTACGATATTCGGTGCGTGTATGGCAAGTCAGCGAGTCGACCGATATCGCAGGAGGCTGCTGATATAGGTCGACTTGCCGATCAGGCGGGTTAATAGATTTTGATCGGGAGCCATAGAAGGCGCCTGAGCAAAATCTGCCTTCAGGGCTGAATCGGCAGAAGGAGGTAGAAATCCTATTGTTTCTACCTCCTTATCTGCCGTTTCAGCCCTGAACGTTAGTGGCGGATTGAACGATGTTTTGTGCAACCGATGGTGGCACGAAAGATCGAAAATCACCACACGTGTGGCCACCTTAAGTATCTGTATTCTCTTGCAAGCTTAGAGTAGATAGAGTGGCACCTAGTCTCCTTTTCCATGTTTTTTGCCTTTCTCTGGACCAATTAGTTGGGATCTGGGACAGACTGATTTGACCATATATACTAATGAGCAAAGGTCATCTTACCTTGATCTCTTGAAATGTCTGGTTTATACCAAAACTTAGAAGTATCTTGGACAAATTTCACTGTCATATGCTTATCTGAAGAATTTTCTGCAAAACAAAGTTGGAAACAGAATGCATGATTATGGGATCAAATGACAGACATTCTCAGTATTTCCATTAAGCTATTCTATTTGTTTATTGTGATCAAATTGGTGGAGCAAGGATCAGACAACCACCTTAATTAGTTTGCAAGGTATTTTCTTTTATTTTAGGGAACAGAGTTAATGCTCAGCCTACAGATGTTGGAATCAACATCTGTTAGTGAACCCTGACACAACATGTATGAATGTGACACCTTAATGGGTTCCACCAGCAGCCTATCCACTTCTTCCCTAGAGATTGTGACGGCAAAGGCATAGACTCTTCATTGGACTGAGACTACTTTTGTCCATTTGTCAAGTTCATCGGGACATTTGGCCAGTGGACTGGGGGTGAATTTTGGTTGTAAGTTGTAATATTTGGCCGGCATATCGGTCTGAGTTATGTTAATTCTTTCTTGTGAAGTTTTTAATAAAAAAACATAAAAACCCTAGAGATTGTGAAAGAAAACAGAAACCATCTTGTTTTCTTAACTCCATCTTGTTTGTATCATTTGATATTAGATGGTTTTGAAATATGATTTGCTGAGTTTGCCTGACAGGGGGGCCTAAAATGCCTCCACCCATTGTGTTTGCGTAACTGAGGGGCCTTGTTGTGTTGGCCAACTAAGCCCCTCTGCCTGTTCTGCTTTTAGAGATAACAGAGCTAACTACTGATAAGAGTGTTTCAGAGCATTCTATAATGTGAGCATGTGTTGTGACATGGCTTTTATAAATTTATACTTGAGATACTCTGCAGTTCAACCACCGTATATTAAACGGGGAGGGAGTTTAGAGGGGGGCAGTGAAGGGGAGGCTGAGAATGGGGTAGGGTTTAGGTTTCCTTCAAGCAAAAGATCCAGACCCAAACAGATTAAGTTAAAACTGTACAAAATAAAGTCTGCTATCCAATTCCTATTTATGCAAGCCAAGCAGAAAAAGCAAATAGACTTGCCAACCCTCTTGGATGAACAATGGCTGGAAGCTATAAAAAAAAAAAAAAAAAAAAAAGCTTTACCTCCCCATTCCCTTCATAGGTTAGTAGCAAAAGGCACATTTTTAATTTCAAAATTACAGGTGGGTGTATGTATATCAGATAATTAACAAAATTTTTGAGTAAAGATGCAAACCTAAACAAAAAGTTTAGCTCAGAAGGAACATTCAGAATAAAAACATCGCTCTAAAGGAATGCCCATGGTAATATACAAGTTTGTTTTATTACCTACCTGAAACTGGAAATTCACTTATTACTTGAGAAAAGTCTGGAAGGACATTGGGAAATGGAATGCTGATTGTACTACCACTGTTGGGACTTGAAAAACCACTGGAAGATGGAGAGATAGAACCAAATGAATGTTCTCCTTCAGATATTCTTTTTTTCTCTGGAAGAGGAGGATGTGAATATTTTTTTTTTCCTGAACGTTGTAGGAATGGACTTCTTTGTTCTTTGCTGTTAATTGCAGAGTCAGCTGATCTTCCAACTTTTGGTGAACCCTTGGTACTGGACATAAATGCTACATGTCTCTCATCCAACAAAGGCAGGTTATTACCAGTACCATCAAAGTTCAAGTATAGATGTGGGTTTGCAAGGATATCTTGAGAGTTTGATGATGCAAATTCTGGATTGCATATTGTAAGAGCCTCAAGGCTAAGTGTTGTTTCCTGAGTCAGTACTGATTTCTCTACCATTGGATTAGGATATTCTGTTGATAGCGGGCAATTCACTTGAGATCTGCTCTTCAGAGATGGCTGTGAGGACAACAAGGGAGTGGGGGAATTTTCTAGCCAGAAATTTTCATTATCCAAAGAACTAAAAAAAATAGAACAAATAGTATTACACTAAATTCAATTAAACATAACATAAATGTAACATAAAAAGAAATCACAGTGCAAACACATACATTAATATCGCAAAAAAAGTGGGAAATATCATATACACTTAAGTACTCTATTTCATATTGTTAGTTGTAATAAAAGGTTTTTTGGTACCCAGGCAGCAAATGCAATATATTATATAGTATTTTAAATATTTTAAAGTGATCCCTCTTCCCACGAAGAGGAATAAGGCAGAACAGAAGAAAAATAGCAAAATAAAAGGAAATTAGGGAGCATATCAGAGAGAAAAATGCAGAGGAAGACATGTAAAAAGAAAGGAGAAGAGAAAAGTCAGTAAAGGAGAAACAAATAGAGAGGTCAGGAAAAGGGTGTAATAGAATATAAGATCAGAAAAGAAGGAGAAAGTAGGTCATAAGACATTAAAACATGTAAGAGTAATAAAAAGATAGAAACACAAAAGCATTTCTAATCACAATCTTTCTGTCTTTTCAGGACAACATTAGCTTTCTAAATGTGCTTATCTTTATGAATAATTCCACTTTTGTAACAGTATATATAATTACATACTTAATTAGGATTGAGGGAAAAAACAAAACTATTGGTTATCAGGTTTAAGCCTTTCTTGATTGCACTGTCTCTGAATTCTTTCCAACACTTTATTTTATATCAAGGTTGATGCCAAAAAGTGCACTTTATTAGATTTGGTTTAGTTAAGTTTATATACCTGGCTCTGTAAGACGAAACCTATTAAGCCAAAATAAAGATTGTTCATAAATAAAAAAAAAAAAAAAAGAAATGGACCAAAGACTGACCTGAGGTACTTTATTAACAATAATAGTCTAACTAGAACATGTTTCATTTATCCCCACAATAACAAATACATATCTTGAAAGCCCATATCTTCAAAGCTTGCCACTTCCAAATATGCATGATTCCTGCTTCCTTGTACAGATAAAAAATACACAGTGGCACTAGATACGTAGATTGTAAGCTCTTTTGGGCAGGGCTCTCTTCACCTCTTGTATCGGTTATTGATTGCTTTATATGTTACTCTGTATGTCCAATGTATGAAACCCACTTATTGTACTGCACTGAGGAATATGTTGGCGATTTATAAATAAATGTTAATAATAATAATACGTTTTAGGCTGCAAGGTCAAAACAATGCCCTACAAACTATATATTGTAAAATGACAGGTTACTGGTGTAGGACTTGCCCTGAAACCCACGGAAGAGGAGGGTTCAGACCATAAATTCAAGGGCAGCCATGGGTGGGTGGCAGTTTTGAAAAGTTCTTTTTCATCTCTGGTGACATGACTATACATACCCCAAATCCCCAAGTGACCTCACCAGGCATATCCCACCCCCTTCAGAGACATATCTCCATGCCTATCTTTTGTGTCATCAGAAAAAATAACTGCCAGTATTTTATGTATCATAGAACTGTAAGTTGTTTGTGTAAAGTTATGCAATCTGAAGACTTCAAAATGGATAAATAGTTTGTTCAACTCTAAACTACAATAGTTTTTCCAAAATTTTTGAGAAAACCACTATTAGTTTGTACCCAAGAAAATGTGAAAAATGCTGCAAAGTGCAAAGACAAAATCAAAAATATTCTTGCCACTGGTCCTTTGAATTACTGCAAACCATAAATGCAAAGAACTACTCATGCTATAAGAAATGTAGAAACCTTAAATTGGGACTATTGTATATAAATATATATAGTTACAAGACTAGTACCACAGCCCTATTTTTGGTAAAATTTGTTATTTCTAAAAGAAATAAAAAATCTTATCATTCACAAGTTCATGAATGATCCTGTGATCCTTATGACCTATTAAAACTAATAAAAAGTGACGAGCAAAATTTTCCACCAAGTTTTATTGCAAAAAATAACATTTCTGGATAACAGGTTTCTGGATAATGGATTCCATACCTGCAGCTAAATTTAAGTTAACCCATCACTGTTAAAAGCTGACTCCCAGTAAGAAAAAAGGTAACAAAACAATACAACAGGGAATCTAGGCGAAAGGGAGGGCACACAAGCCCTAAGCCCATGGCAAACAGGGAGATTTATCAACTGTGCTACCATGGGCAACAAATCTGCTCTACCATTGGGAAAGCATTTTGGGATATTGCCTATGGAAGGGCAGATTTAACCATAGGCAACAAATCTCCCTGTGTGCCAATAGCCCAAGTGCTGCTAATTAGCAGCTGCCATAAAGGTAGGACCTACACTGCTAGCATTAAAAGCCTTTAAATAAATAACTGCAAACCTGTAAAACATAATAGACTTTTAATGTTTTACAGAAAAGAAGCCATGCACATACCCAATAATTGGGTAAAAAAAAAAATCTAATATAAAGTACCAAATTCATTATATACATTTTGAACATTCTGATTGTGTTATCCCCTATTTAGCTTTTTATGTTAAGTTAGCACTTCTATGAATTTATCTTGATCTTCTATGTCTTTACTGTAAATAGGTTTCCAAAAATGCAACCCATTTTTAAGATTCTTTGTTGATTTATACATTGAAATATGATTCTATTACTATCCACACCTTGTGTCTAAACCCTTTCACCTTGTAGATTGTAAGCTCTTTTGGGCAGGGCTCTCTTCACCTCTTGTATCGGTTATTGATTGCTTTAAATGTTACTCTGTATGTCCAATGTATGTAACCCACATATTGTACAGCGATGTGGAATATGTTGGTGCTTTATAAACAGGGCCGCCATCAGGGGGGTACAGGGGGGACAATCGTCCCGGGCCCCATGAGTTTTGGCTCTTAAGGGGGGGCCCGGCTCTACTGCACTCACCTTTATTAGCCGGGCCCCCCTGCTGTCAGCAGCTAAACCTAGGATCTTGCTTTAGCCAAGATCGTTGCACTGCCCTCCCCCAGAACTGCTTGCCCAGCCCGCCCCCGATCCGATTGGCCCAGCCAGCAGCAGCCCGGATTGGCCCAGACAGCCCCAGCCCGGATTGGCCCAGCCCGCCCCCAACCAGATTGGCCCAGCCAGCAGCAGCCCAGATTGGCCCAGCCCGCCCAAGCCCGGATTGGCCCAGCCCGCCCCCAACCTGATTGGCCCAGCCAGCAGCAGCCCAGATTGGCCCAGCCCGCCCCCAACCCGATTGGCCCAGCCAGCAGCAGCCCAGATTGGCCCAGACAGCCCCAGCCCGGTTGGCCCAGCACTCTGCAGCCTGGATTGGCCGAGCCCACCCCATAGAGAAAAGCATGGGGGAAAACAAGGAATGGGTAAGAAAAAGTGTTTGGCAGAAAAATATGGTGAATGGGAGAGTGAAAAGATTGGGAGAAACAGAAAGGGAGAGTATGTAGAGAAAAACAAAGAAGTTAGGAAAGGTGTGAAATATGGACAAAAAGTTTAAAAGAGACGAAAAGTAGTATATGAGCTGAAATGCTGGAAGAAGAAAAAACATAGGAGTGTAAGAAAGCAGGACAGAAAAACAAAGCAGAAATCAGAGAACAGCAAAATCAAAAAGAAAGTAAGCAGAATTTTCTTGCGCTTGCACATTTTTTATATATCCAAGCCTTATGTTGCTTGTGTACATAGCAAGGCAGCAGGGGCGCAGCAGTATAGGGGTACATAGCAAGTGGCGCAGCAGTATAGGGGTACATAGCAAGTGGCGCAGCAGTATAGGGGTACATAGCAAGTGGCGCAGCAGTATAGGGGTACATAGCAAGTGGCGCAGCAGTATAGGGGTACATAGCAAGTGGCGCAGAAGTATAGGGGTACATAGCAAGTGGCGCAGCAGTATAAGCGTACATTTTTTATCATCTGCAGTTTGAGTTTTTTTGTGTTAGGGAAATTGGCTGACGAGATTTGTTGCTATGTGCAAGTGACAGATCTTCTGAAAATACCACTCCCTTCACTAACATTCACATCACAGCATATAAAACACCTTACTTGTGGCAATTCAGCATAAATGCTGAAATATGTGTAAGAAGGGAGAGGTATTTTCGTAAGATTTGTCGCCCACATAGCCAACAGTTCCCCCAGTCTCCCCTTTTGCCATAACCATTAGCACTGCTGTTGTCACATCTCCCTCTTGTTGGTTACACGGTACCCATGGCCACCAATATGTGTTCTGGTTTTTAACCATTAGGCCTCTGGGGGGCCCTGATAGTTTTGTTGTACGGGGCCCCGTGATTTCTGATGGCAGCCCTGTTTATAAATAAATGTTAATAATAATAATACTAGCTGCTTTCTGACTGTAAGTACTAGCATATATAGTCATACATTTTTTCAATTACCTTTTTGCCTATTATATAAATCTTTTTCCCTGAAGAAAGTTCCTGTTTGGAACTGAAATGTAGGACAATAAAAAACCATGCTGGAATACTTTTTGTAAAACCTTTATTTTTTCTGATGATGTTATTTTTAAGTCCTGTGAGTGCTGGCCTCTACTGCACTTGTATTTGTATTTTTTTGCATTAGCACCCGGGCACACACTTTATAGGGATTACAACCTTGGTGCAAATCAGATAAACAATGTAAATATGTAAAAAATGCTGATGCACACCAGGAAAATTTCATCAAAAAAAGATACTTATTTTATTTAGATCGAAATAAAATAAGTACCGTATATACTCGAGTATAAGCCGAGTTTTTTAGCACAAAAAATGTGCTCAAAAAGTAACCCTCGACTTATACTCGAGTATACCTCCCCACTACCTACCTCCCTCCGAAGATGCAACTCGGTCGCACCCCTCCCCCTGGGGCGGACGTGCGTCCGTGCGTTTACGCGCGCACCTACGGACGCACACGCATGAACACAGGCGCACACCGGCCCTTACGATCCTACACCGCAGACTGGGCTGCCATTCAGACACCGCGCACGGACTTACAAGCATGCGCGCGCTTAAGGACACACAGGCCCTTACGATCGTATATCGCAGACTGGGCTTACATTCAGCTAAGGACCCACGTCCGTTCACAGGGGGAGATGGGTGCGCCGAGCGCGTTACACAAGTAATGTAAATAAATATTATTACTATGTTTCTGTGCGCAGTGGTACAAGCGCTCCTTCCTTGCCTAATTTGCCTTCTCCCATGCAGGTGCATTAGTAAGTGTTAATAAAGATTCGGAGAGAGTACAATGGGCCCATGATCACACTGAGCCCCTAGGCTATAGCCTAGGGATGCCTAGACATTAAAGGAACAGTAACACCAAAAAATGAAAGTGTATAAAAGTAACTAAAATATAATGTGCTGCTGCCCTGCACTGGTAAAAGTTGTGTTTTTACTTCAGAAAGGCTACTATAATTAATATAAATAAGCTGCTATGTAGCCATGGAGGCAGCCATTCAAAGGAGAAAAGGCACAGGCACATAGCAGATATCAGATAAAACACTATTGTATTCTACAGAGCTTATCTGTTATCTGCTATGTAACCTGTGCCTTTTCTCCTTTTTTCCAGCTTGAATGGCTGCCCCCGGGGCTACACAGCAGCTTATCATATACATTATAGTAGTGTTACTGTAGCAAACACACCAGTTTTACCAGTGCAGGGCAACAGTGCATTATATTTTTATTACTTTAAAGCTCTTTCATTTTTTAGTGTTACTGTTCCTTTAATTTGAGCACAGTGCCTTATGAGAATAAAAGGGTAAACTTTAGTACCTTATGACAGCATTTCTATATGGGATTATCCAATGGTGTATACTACTGAGAAACCTATTCCAGAAACCCATTAACCGCAATGCTCCATATTATAGGAAAACCTATAGTATATTCTTCATGAAAATTATTTATTTATATGTAACAACATTTTATATACGGGCTGTTTTATGTGATATAAGATATAAGACCTGCAATGTTCAGGGGTATAGTTTTCCTTTAAGTACAGAGCCACTCAGCCTTGCACCTTGTACCTGGGGGTGAGAAAATAGCAAAAATAAGTCCAGCATCAAGAATTATTTTGCCCTTGTAACTACTATTGTAGTACTGTGGTGGGACTTGTACACTGGGGTCCAAGTACTTGATAATTAGTATGGCAGCTTCCTTAGCCTTCCTAAATTTGCTTTTGTCTGCTGCTGTAGCATTTTTCTTTCCCTAAAGTTATCTATTTATTTATCTATTTATTTATTTGATTATTGAAACTTAGCAGTAGCAGTTGCATTTCCCACCCTAGGCTTATACTCGAGTCAATACGTTTTTCCAGTTTTCTTAGGTAAAATTAGGTACCTCGGCTTATATTCGGATTGGCTTATACTCGAGTATATACGGTATCTTTTTTTTTTATGAAATTTTCCTGGTGTGCATCAGCATTGTTTTGCATCCAATAAGGATTATTTATATCGATCAATTACAAGGTACTGTTTTATTACTACAGAGAAAAGGGGAATTAGTTTTAAAATTCTGAATGATTTGATTAAAATGGAGTCTATAGGAGATGGGCTTTCCGTAATTCGGAGCTTTCTGGATAACGGGTTTCCGGATAAGGGATCCCATACCTGTACTATAACCTGGGTGTAACTTTTATCCATATTTAACCAAAGAGTTTAATTCAAAGGGATTCAAAGGGATTCTAAAAAAATGCCTGAGGGATGAACAAACTTAGAAAATGGTAAAGCTTTTAAATCAAAGGGTTTCTATACATACAGTACATTTCCAGTTTCCAGGAAAACTTGTCACTTACAGATTCCCAGTAACATTATCAAGTAAACTTATGCATCCATTAACTTCACTATTCATTTACAGACTCCCAACTCAACACACAAACACTTTTAAATAATATCAAATATAAAAGTTTTTTTAAAAAAAAACTAGGGGTTTGAATGAAAGAAGTGTTGCTCTAAACTATATACTTTCTAAGGCAGGGATCCCCAACCTTTTTTACCCGTGAACCACATTCAAAGGTAAAAAGACTTGGGGAGCAACACAAGCATAAAACATGTTCCTGGGGGTGAAAAATAAGGATTGCTATTGGCTATTTGGTTGCCCCTATATGGACTGGAAGCCTACAGGATGTTTTGTTTGGCAGTACAGGACCCGTGACCAAGGGAATTCCGAATAAGGGGTCTTTCCGTAATTTGGATCTCCATACCTTAAGTCGGAGCTTTCTGGATAACGGGTTTCCAGATAAGGGATCCCATACCTGTAAATCTGCTTTTTATGCAACCAAAACTTGCCTACATGTCAAGAATTAAAAAATATGCACCTACTTTGAGGCCACTGGGAGCAACATCCAAGGGATTAGGGAGCAACATGCTCACGAGCCACTGGTTGGGGGTCACTGTTCTAAGGAGAACATTCTTAAGGTAACACTGCTTTCCTTGTAAGGTAGATAATTTGTTCCCTTAATTAACCTGCTTCCCTCACACAAATACATGCCACAACTCTGCACTGATTCTCTTGCAATACACTTGTTTTGCTGATGGGCTAAGCTGGCAAATAAACCTTATCTGGATGTTGCTATATTAGCAAATCATAAATGGTCTCCAAATCCCAACCATAATGAGAAGAATTTAACGGTACTGACCAGTGTGCCCAATTGAAATTGCTGTTGTAACGTAAAGTGGATAGCATAATTCATGTTCTTATAATTCAAAATTTTACACCTTGTTTTAAAAATAAAAAAAATGGCTCTGATAAGGACAATATTTTAACATAATGTAAGTCAATGGCAAAAATGTATTATAAACACATAATTTTAGTTTAGTTAATCATACCAGTCATCTCTTCTGGAGAACACAGCATTGGACAGCTTTGGAACTGTTGGTCTCTGCATTTCAGTCATACACAAGGAAGAGTTTAAGTCACTTGAAGTAACAGATTCCAGCACTGTCTGGTGACGGCTTTCACTATAATTTGAAGTATCTAGAGCAAAATACATAAAAATCAATGGAATGTGTTAATTCCCTAAATAAACCATTCCCCAATTTATTATAATAATGTAGTATGCCAGTATTATGCAATCTGCATTATTTGTATTTTGTGAACTAGCCTTCACTAATTAATACAGCAATACATATACATAGAATTAAAACCACTTTAAATATACCCAGCTGCCTACACAACATATAAGACCAATAAGAAATAGTTCATGCCTACCCAAACACATACCAAAGAAAATCTGAATCACAGTTTTACAAAAACAAACCTCCAATCTTTCAGCACACTATTCCCAGATTTGCATAATTGCACTTCCACATCGAAATATAATTGGCTGTGATTGGATCTGATTTGCTATTTGATAGCCCAGTGTAGCCTGGCAGGCTACAGGAGACTGTGTTTGGCAGTACACAGTCTTTATGCTTTCCAAATTTGCCTCCAAGTCAGAAATTAAAAAATAACCACCTGCTTTTAGACCACTGGGAGCAACATCAAAGTGGCTTGTGAGCAGCATGTTGCTCACAAGCCACTCGTTTGGCGAGGTTGTCAAATGAGTGGATCTTTCCCCCAATATTGGATCACATTGATGTGATACAGGCAATCAGGATCAGGACAAGCATAAACAATTTGCCAATTAGCTCCTCCCCACCCCCACTGGGATTTTTAAACCTGCCCAATAGATATCTGGCCAATTTTTGGGCAGATGTTGGTTAGGCAGGCCTGGCTGAGGGCCCCCATACAGGGGTCGATAAGGTGCTGACTCAGACCATGGACAGCTTTTATCAGCACATATATGGCAATCTTTATCCATTCATGAGCCTATCCAATTTCACACACACCACAGCTGTCATTTTTTTATGTCAAAATACCATACTTAAATATATTATCAACAAATATAGTCTGCTCAGCCATGCCATCTACAGGCTATCTTTGATTTTTTCTTACAACATTCACTTTGAGGAAAACTGTGCTTCAGTGGCCATGTTTGCTTGGTCAGAAAAATGTCCCTTTATGGAACAATAATTCACATTCTACCTAGGCTGTAAACGGCAATTCTGTTTATTAATAGTAACTACAACATAGCAGTAAATGCCAAGCATTATTCTTCAGGTTACAAACTATCATTGCACTTTTTAACATCTTCTGACAGCAGAATACAGATGGAGTTGCATACCAGTCAGTTGAACTGAAGAAGCTGCTCGGATGAGTAGTGAAATGTCTTCAATGATTACTTAACAAGTCCAGTTGCTTTAGGTTTATTTATACTAGATATCCAGGGCACTTGGCTTGAGACAAGATGAATGAGGAAAAATGCTCATTGATAAAATGCTGATTTTTTCAGCAAACTGAAATGGGGCAGTTACATTTTAATTGCAGCATTTTGATATGGTATAATTTAGTTATACAGTCAGAGTAATATAAGATTTTTGGAATTTGGCAGCAGTTGTGTTGATTTTGAAACGGTCATGATAACTTTATAGCACATATATTACTGAAACATATAAAGTGTCAAAAAAATGGAAGAGTGGTCTATTTTATTAACAGACCAGCTCAATATAATAATCTAGGGTTTTTTGTTTTTTTTTACATTTTGAGTACTTAAGACAATTTATTGATGTAAAGATTATAAAGCATATTTGAGAGAGAATATAAATTATTCAATTTTTACCTCTTTCAACATTAAATGAAATTCAGTAAAAATAAACAGGCATACATCTAGCCATATAAAAATAATTGTTTTGTTTTAGCCACAGCTAGACTGTACTCATCTCAGGAATGTAGTCAGCTGCTAAAGCACCTGCTTACATTTCCCTGCTGATGAAATGACAAAATGGCCTAACTCTCTTCCCTCCTTAAGATCCGAATCAGAAATCCTGTTTAGCAGCTGTTCATTTTCATTTCAAGTTAATTTTTTTATCCCACGCCATAGATTAACCAGGCCTTCGTTATTTCAGTTACATTAGAGTATTTACCTACAGCTCTTTCTCCAATTGTGCAAGTATGAATCTGTTTGAAATAAATGACAAAGTGAAGGCTTATGTCCCACATATGTACCCCTCTCGTTGAGTACGACATACAGGTGTCAGCTGCAGCACTTGCGTGTGACTATAGCTGGCTGAAACTGCTTGTTGACACTGGAAAGGCCCTCAATAGACCTAGTCAGCAAAATGTATTATTAAAAAAAAACAGTAAAAACAGTAAAATACCAGAAAACTAGTTAAATGCTTTAAAAAGAAGCATATTGGAATGGGTCTCACTAGATGTCATTGCAGATGGCACAAGGACCTGGCTTCTGACCTGTCTGTTTCAAACAGACTGTGTTTCACTATAATTAAAAAGCATGGACACAAAGCAAACAAAGCTGTTGTCTTTAGGATTCACTGCCCAGGCTGTTCATGTCGACAAAGCATACAAAGCATATCAGAAACTAACCCTAAGGGCTCTGGTACACGGGGAGATTAGTCGCCCGCGGCAAAACTCCCTGCTCGCGGGCGACTAATCTCCCCGAGTTGCCTTCCCCCTGCCATCCCACCGGCGAACATGTAAGTCGCCGGCGGGGTGGCAGACGCGGCGGCGCGATTTCGCGCAAATCGCCGAAAAAGACTCGCGAGGCTTTTTCGGCGATTTCCCGAAATCGCCCCGCCGCGTCTGCCATCCCGCCGGCGACTTACATGTTCGCCGGTGGGATGGCAGGGGTAGGCAACTCGGGGAGATTAGTCGCCCGCGAACAGGGAGTTTTGCCGCGGGCGACTAATCTCCCCGTGTACCAGAGCCCTAAGGGCTCTGGCACACAAGGAGATTTGCGCCGGCGATTTTTAAAAGAGCGATTTGGCGACAAGACGAGCGACAAGATGCCAATGCTAAATCAATGGAAATCGCCAGCGTCAAAACATACGAGGCTACTTCAAAACGCTTGCTGTTTCAAATCGCACACAGACCCTTTTCTGAGCGACTTGAGTAAACATGAGGGGTGGTTAACTGTTGAGTGTACCATGGGTAGCAGATCGCCTGGAGCTCAACTCGCATGAAATCTCTTCGTGGGTATTGTCATGGCGACTTGTCGCCAAAGGGCCAGGGGGAAAAAACGCAGGCGACAAATCTCCTCGTGTGCCAGAGCCCTAAAGCTTCTTTTTTGAGAATGTTTTGAAATGTATATATTTCCTCAGTGGTGTCAGACTTTTTTGTTGGTGCTGCTCTCATTAGAATGACTACACCTTTAATGCTAACACTACAATGACTAACACTGAATCAAGACAGCACAAGACTGATGCTCATAGCAGAAGGTTTCTTCATTTGCTTTATATACCAGACAGCACACAGCATGGCACAGGTCAAAATGAAATACTTAAGTGCAGAAAACTATGGCGAGGGCAGGCTGACACTTTCAAAGAAAACAACTCCAATGGTTTATATATGGCATTATCCCAAACATCAATTAGCTGGCAACAGTAAAGTACTTTTCCGATTTTTCCATAGCAACATTTTAAGTACCTAATATCTGTCCTGAAAATCGTTCAAAAAGCATTTCAAATATTATATAAGAGATGCTTAGTTCAAAAACTACCAATAATGTAAGTCAATGCCTATCATGTCAGGTTCTACTTTGCTTGATACATGCAGCAACATAAACATACCCTGTCCCTGTTTTAATGTCTATATTTTAATGTCCATATTTTACAAAACTGTAACAAATTACCCTCAGAACTCTTTGTATGCTAGATCAAACAGCATGCTTGTAATCCTTGCTCAAAGTAAGGAATGAATGACTGTTCAGAGCTTCTAAAATGCCTTCTTAATTAAAATCCTTACGTGTATCTAGAAATCCATAGTAAGTTCTTTTTCATAAACCCTAATGCTTGAACAGATATTTCACAAAAATACTGTCTGTACAGTTTTTGGGGATGGAAAAAACTCCATCTGTTAGTCAAGGGAAATCAACATAGTTAAAATAAAGAAAAATGGCCCTTTTTAGTTCAGTGAGGCCTGCCTACAGGAATTCGCTACATACTTCTGACAGATCAAGTTTCATCCCACATCACAGCTTCTGTACATTCCCACAACACACTATTAAAACTCTGCTAAAGTGACGAATGTTAGGAACAGAGATGTACAGTGACCTACCAAAAGAAGATGGCATATCAAAGATATTTCAGCAAAGGAAATCCATGAAATAACTCATCAGAAATAAAAAGTGCAGACTCCTGTAGCTGCTTTGAGCAGATCCATGTTTCCTTCTGTTCTAAAACTCTCAGCACACAGCCAGCCAGCCAGACAAGTAACAGTATGCGTAAAGGAGACACATGCAGCTACAGAGCTTCTCTTCATAGTGGGTTTTTTCAGAGTTTCTCCTCCCCCTAAACATTCTGAAATAAACACACTGCAAAGGGATATTCTCAGCAGTATTGGAAGGGCAAGGGCAAAGCAGGCTTCTCTCTGAAGTCACATAGTTTAGAAAGGCTAGCGTGTACTGTGTGCAGCTGGAAAATAATTCAGTGATTGTCTAACTATGCACTGTGCTGTCACTGCCAGCCTGAGATTTTCCCTGCGCTCATTCTCTTAACTCCACCCCAGCAGATTTTTCTATTTCAGAGACTCTCATACACACAAAGCATTGTTTCACATATTGCCCATGATTTGCCCCTTGATTTGCACATTTAGTTTTGTACCATTTGGTTTTCATTGCAATCTGTAGAACTGATTCACACCAATCCAGATTTCTTACAGTATGGTTAGGAGTCAAATTGTTAATATCCCGGAAACTGCATGCTGAAGACTGACAAAAGGATTTCCTCTGTAAATTGTTCTTTTGTCAAATCTGAGGAAGTTGAACAGCACACAAGGATGAGAATAGAAAATGTGCAACTTTTTATGGTTGTCTCAGTTAAAGAGAGGGGCACTGTATTATAATAGTCATTAACTATATGATTATTGTAATACTTCTTAACTACACTGCTCTGTTGTATGCTGTTTGGATTTGTGCTGATGACACAGTTAAAAACAATGGCTATTAGAGTTAAAAAAATAGATTTATCACTACCTTTAGCAGCACTTTTGCAGCAAAAAAAAAAGTCTTCCAGTCAATGTTATTTTTCCTCCTCCCTATTAGTGGGGACATCTAACACTGTCTCAACAACAGCTCTTTATATGTACACACTAGGCAGTGCCGGGCCAAGCCAACCGGGCGTCCTAGACAACATGGTCGCCTTGGTCCACCCCAAACAGGTACCCCCCCCCATACGTGTGAACACGCAAACAAGCACACAATGCGTGCGCACACAGGGCGGCGGAGGCCCTGCTTTGAGGAAACACATGTTCACAGTGAGTATCATGTTGCACAGGTACCACCAGCAAGGAAGAATTGCACTGAAGTATCATTAAATAATTAATATAGGCACATTTTTATAGATGTCCATTTCTTTTAAGGACATGTCAACCCCAAAAATAATTTTTTGCCTAATAAAGGAAAACTCTAAGCAACCTGTTCAGTATACATTCATTAAATTTTTGTATTAGTTTTTTAGTTATTTGTATAAATAACTGCTATTAAAAGCAGTGTCTGCCTGCAATGTAACAAACGCCAGCAGATTTTACAGACCTGACTTGCTGGAGGAGCCTGGCACTTGCAACATTGTTTGAAAAGTAACAACCAGGAGTTCAGGAAAGGCTGCTTTCTATAGCAATTATATTTACAAATAAATTTTAAAGCACTAATAATTTTTAATAAACTGATATTGGAAAGTTGCTTAGAATTATGTTTTCTTTTATTAGGCAAAAAAATTATGTTTGGGGTTAACATGTCATTTAAAGTTATTGCATTTTCTAAGGGTTGATCGCAGATCCCTCTTGTCCTAGAGAGCCATGAGCTTATGCATACCTAAATTGCACTGCTGTCCTTCATGTAAAAATGCCTTTTATATTCTTAGATTTATTATTATTATATTGTATTTAATAAAGTAAGTTATTCTACAGTACTAAAAGAGGGATCACCTCTATTCACCTATAATAAGCAATCAGCAGAAAGCATTTAACAATCACCAGTTTAAAGGAGAACTGCACCCCCCTGGCTATTAAAGCCCCCTTAGCTGGCCTGCCTCAACAACCCTCTTCCTTATCGCATAGTCTCTAACTTTAAAAACTGTCTCTATCGCAAACCCCAACCTAAAAGAGCAGAGTAGTGCAGCAGCGTACCTGGGGCAGTTGGGCTAGCAGGCTTCAACCCAGCTTAAACTGCGCATGCGCAAGCAGGGTCCGTGTCGGCGGTGAGACCCGAAGACTGTTCACTTGAAGGGAAGATGGGGCCCAGGTACACTGCTGTGCTACTCTGCTCTTTTAGGTTAGGGTTTGCGATAGGGACAGTTTTTAAAGTTAGAGACTATGCGATAAGGGAGAGGTGAGGTGGGTTGAGGCAGGCCAGTTAAGGTGGCTTTTATAGCTGGTGGGGGGAGGTTCTCCTTTAAATTCAGAAATCTTATTAGTTTCTATTAGTAATGAGCGAAATCTGTCATGCTATTATTATTATTATATCATTATATGTTATAGTATGAAAAAAAAGTTGCAGGGAATTGCCCAATGAATACATTTAGCAAATTTTTGCTGCTTCGAGATTTTTCAGTGAAGCAAAACAGATTTGCTTATCACAAGTTGCTATGCATTACTGAAATTAGGCAAACTCTGTGGTTTATTTCATAAGGGGCCAAAAGGGTTATGTAATAAGCGATGCAAACTTTACTACTTGTCTAGTAGCCCATTGCAACCAATCAGCAAATGTCCACCCTCAAACTATATAAATAGCGCAAGTAATAATTACTCAGTTTACACGAATCAACCAATGTACACTTAAATTTTAAAAGCAGGAAAAGAAATGATTAAATACTAGATATTAAAGTAGAATTCCTGCAGAGCTTCAGTCATTTGGGAGGCAGCTTGTTGGGTATTTAATTCCATTTGCCACCTGCATAGCTGCATATGCAGTTCTCCAAGGGTAATGGTTGTTACTTTTTGAACAATGTTGCAAGTGCCAGGCTCCTCCAGCAAGACAGGTCTGTTAGATAACAAGCACATGCAGAAGTGTTTTTGAGTGATTATATTGTAAGTCAATAGGCAGAAAATTATTGGGTAATATGAGTGCTTTACAGCAGTCAGGATTTGATCTAGAAAGTTGATCAAAAACTCTCATTATAGGTCTTCTCAAAAACAATACATATGCAATTTAGCTGCTCAGCCATGCAGCAAGTAGGTGAGTATACATAAAATCAGTGATAAAGGTGGTCACAAAGTTTTTATCTGTGAGAGGTAAGTTTCAACAAAGCAACTTGGCTATATGATAGAAGGGCCACATTTTAAGAGTGAAAAATGAAGCATGCTGATGAAAAAGAATAAAAATTCAGTTATACAGTGCAACACAGATTTTCTGCCAGACAGAAAATTCTAGGGCTTAACTACAGGTTAAAGCAGGGGTTACAACTCTACCTACATGAGCACGAATAGTTTACCACAAAAAAAGCTTCTTGCAGAAGACAAAAAATCCTAAATCACACAAATGCCTCTTTTATACATTAATATGTATAATGGAGACAAGGATATGGTGTTTGCAATAATGGTCTGACTTTAAGCATACTTTTTGTAAGTGAGCACTGGACTCTTAGATTCTGCTACTGGTGCCTTCCAGGTAATGGGTGTTCCACTAACTGCTAGGATCACTCGCTCGCCATGCATGCAAAAGCTCTTTGCAATACTTACTGCAGTCAAAGTTACCACAGTATTATTTCACATTATAAAAAGCAGATGATTTTAATGCAGGGCACATACTGTACATATTTGCTTGTTTTCACTCCTGAAGTATTTTCATTGTGAACAGCAGGATGCAAAGCAGGGTCAGTAGGCCAAAAGCACAGAATGGAGTGGGTGGTGCAAGGGAATCTGCCTGAATGGCATTACTGGCCTTGAAACTTATTGAGAAAAGAAGCATAGCATACAGAAGGTTCAGTACACTTTAAAAACCAACAATACAAATATAATGAGGAAATAAGTAGCTCCTTTACTGCCATATAGGGCAGTACAAGTTCCTTTTCCTGTCAGAGCAATCACATTGACCCTTTCTCTTATGCAGCTTGTAAAAGATTATGGCTTCTACAAAGATCTTCCTGCTGAAGGTTTTAAAACTCCAGCAAGACAATGCTGTTGTTCAAACTATCAACACTATGGCACGGAAAGAGAGTGGCAGTGAGTGCCAACTTACACTTGCAATCTAAGGGTAACTTTGGCAAGTAAACAAATCTACACCCAAAATTAGCATCAGATATTTAACAGAAAATTACACTTATAACCGATGAAAAAAAAAAAAAGGTAAACTGAAAAAAATACAAAAGGGAATTATACTGCATACACACTGTTCTGTTATAACCATATACAAGTTTATAGACCTAGTGTATTTAAAATATTTAACTTGTCTATATGGTACAATATTTAGGTATAAAATATAAAAGTATGCGGCAAGAACTATCAGTCACTTTTGTAGACATAAAAAAAACAAATAAAAGTACTTTTTTTTTTTTTTTTTTTTTTTACACTTTTCACCAGGGGAACTAAAGGTCATTGTAGATGTATGCTAGAAATAGTATACATTATATTTTGGGCTACTTTATTAAACAAGGTGGCCACAGCCATTTATAAGTTAAGAATCAGCTAAGAAGATGCAGAAGCTCCACATTTTCTTTTCTGCCGGTTTACATGCTCTGTGCATGAAACCAATTTTGCTTAATAATTCAATAATCAGTCCTGTATCATTAACTCCTATGACAGATGACTTAATTTCCTGCTTTATTATTTTTTGCCTGAAATTTCCTTGACAAGGCAACTTCGGAAAAACAAAAAGATACAAGCTTTCCCACTGGTAATTTAAATTATTCCTGGTGGAAAATCTGCCCGCAACAGAGCAGATTATCATGGGCAACTAATCTCCCTGTGTGCCATCACCCTAAATGTCAAGCCATTCACCTAGGCAGCAAAAATCTAACATTTATGCACAGCATTGAGAGACAGATGAATTGTTAGAGAAAGTATCTGAAATATAATTTAACAGAAAATAATGAATGCACTGAAGGCAGGCATAATCACCCACCTCCCCATACCATCTACATTCTAACCTCATAGTACATATAAAAGGCCAGACTTAGTTTGTTACAATGTAAAAAAGCTGTGCCTAAGAGTATAATCCTGTCTTAACATCAAATCCCTAAAAATGAACAACAAATATTAAGTGTACATACCACCACCTAAATGAAGTATTTCTGTCAAATGGGGTGTATGATATCCTTCTTCATGTGGCTGAGAATAACTGAGATGAGTTCTGACTGCAATTGAAACAAGAAGAATTTACAATCGGATGTCCAAATGTCATTTACACACAGTAGGGTCAGTTTTATCTGGAGCAAATTAACCTGCCTGTATGTTTTTGAATAGTGATAGGAAACCTACCCAGACAAGATATCTCAATATAATGATATATTCTAATGGATAATAATCATTTTTAGGACTTTTCCACTTAGGTGTTTTCATCTGTATTCCCATACAGTCTTTTTTGTGTGTTCTGCAGTATGGGAACCCATTCTTTTCTATGTTGCTTGTACTCTCAGGACAATAAACTACAAACTAAGAAATGGTAGTAACCTAAACTTAGAAATGGCTCAATTAATTTAACCTAAATGTCTCAAATGTCAGGAAATCAAATAAATAAAACGTACCAAATACAAAAGAGAGATCCGGGTGTATAAACCCCTGATCTGTCTCACAGTTGATCTAGGTCAAATTCCCAACACCATCATATCAGCTCTCACAATGTGAAATCCTAAATACCAAAGAACTCACCGTTGCTCAGAGCCCCGAACCTGTAGCTGGGGAAGGCGAAATCACGCATATGAAAAAGGGCTCCAAATGCACCGGACACAGCGGCTTGCTTAAAACTCGATTTTTATTACTCCATTTAAAAACAATACGCCTGATGCGTTTCGTGTAACTGTACACTTAATCATAGGCAAAACATTGCCTATTGCCTATGATTAAGTGTACAGTTACACGAAACGCGTCAGGCGTATTGTTTTTAAATGGAGTAATAAAAATCGAGTTTTAAGCAAGCCGCTGTGTCCGGTGCATTTGGAGCCCTTTTGCATATACTCTCAGGACAAGGCTAAGCCCCCGAACATTGGCGAGATTCACAGGTCTCTCCATTCTGGAGTTCAGATACCTGTCGTAATATTTCAATGTGCAGTGCTGCAGAAAACATTGCGGATGGTGCCTTTTTTTCTGCACTTTACCCTCCACTAGGGACATGACCCCTTGGTGTTTTCTAACAAGAAAGGACATATATGTATCTAAAATAGTATTTTTTGAAAATAAAAGTTCACCATATGGTGTGTCTGGTGATACTGGAAAAGAAGGTGTTGGAGGAACAGTCTCAACTCCTTGAGAACTCCTTGAAAAGATATTATCTACTTCATCATACTGTCCCTGGTAATGAAGAGTGTGGCCCTGGAAGATAAACAGAAATAAAAAAAAAATTGTTTAAATTAAAAGCCTTAACTTATTAGAAATTAAAACTAGAACGTGGCAGGGCATCACAAATGTTAACAGAAGTCTCACTCTTTTAATACTAGTAGTGTGAGGTGCTGTACCCAGAGCTTATTAAATTGAAACAGGGTTTTTGAATGTTCTATGAAAGTCATTCCATTTTCAGAAAAGTACTTTTATTCAAACTTATTTCCAGAAACATAAAAATTCAATGCAATTCCCTTAATAGCTGAACACTGAAAGATAGGATACTGTTTTCAGAATGTAAAACATTTAACTGAACAATGTGTAACAGTATGTGCAAGTAGTGCAAGTAAAACTAAGTAGTACATACAGACTAAGTAGTACATAGTCCATATTACTTTTCATTAGTAAATGGGTTTTCTGATGCGGTCCCCGATCCGACTGAATTTTCTAACCTGGCCGATCGATATCTGGCCAGATATCAGTTGGCCCGGTCCCTCGTTTCTGCCCCTACATGGGCCGATAAGCTGCCGAATTGGTCCAAGGGGCCGATATCGGCAGCTACAATCGGCCCATATATGGGGACCTTTAGTCTCCTCCAGCAAGACAGGTCTGTAAATCTGCTGTTTCAAATGCCAGAAACACCAGGGCAGAGAATTGAAAAGGACTGGCAAACACTACTTCTAATAGCAGTTATATATACAAATCACAAGTCAAAAACCATTGCAAATTTTTGATGAATGTATATTGCAAAGCTGCTTAGAATTATGTTTTCTTTTATTAGGCAAAATATATATATATTTTGGGTTGACCTTTGAATAAAAAGGCCCTTTTTAATTTACTGCAACATATATATTACCAGCTGTGGGGAGTGCCAATATATTAACCCTTTAAGTGCCAGCAGAATTTCACATTTTTGGTGCCAGATGTTTTGTAAACATTCTGTACCCTCTCATTTTAGGGGCTTTTACTGGGGGAAGGGTTAAGTTTAGGTAGGCAAAATATATATATATATTTATATTTATTTATTTTTTTCAGGAGAACCTGATCTTTCCAAATCTGCCAGAGTTTTTGTGTATTTCTACTTCCGAAACAAGATTTAGAGCTCGAAATACAAAAAAAAAAAAATTTGATATTTTTCATGATATAGGGATTTATACCAGAAATATATTTTATTTTATGGACAAAAATTCAACTGATTTGGAAAGCCTCATGTCTCCAGAACATGCCAATACTTGATATGTATAGTTTTATGGAGATTTCTGACTTCTATAGATCAAAAACTCCCAGCAGTAAATTACCAAATTTTCAAAGCATTACAGCAGAATATAGCATACTTTAGATTCCAAAGCCAAAAATCCTGGAACATTAGGTTTACCCAAGAAAACCATATATTTTTGAAAAGTACACATTCTGCTGGATCCAAAATGGGTAACCATGCCTTCCAACTCCTAAGTACCAAACAACAATGCTTTACTGAATTTAGCAAGAAAACACATCCTAAATATGAAAGCCAAGGGTCCACCGAACAGTTTGATGCCCATTGTGCATTGAATTACTACATATTATCTGGAATTTAGAGTCCCCAAAAAAGTTAGTACATACAAATTGCCCCGGAGATCTCTTTATCTACTGAAAATTCAACATGCTTACTGCATTTTCTGTGGGGTAAATACACAAAAAGATACATTGAACCCCCAAAACCATATATTTTCAGAAAGTACACATTCGGGTAAATTCAAAATGGGTACCCATGTCTTTCTACTCCAAACTACAGAGTCGCAATACTTTCCCAAAATTGGCAGTTTTGATGAAATACCTGAAAATTGCATCAAACCTTCCACTTTATCTACCACATAGTATTAGGTACCAAGAAAACACATCTTAAATATGAAAGCCAAGGGTCAACTGAACAGTTTTATGCCCATTGTGCATAGGATCACCGATGTATCTGGCATGTAGAGACCTGAAAAGGAAGTTAGTGCATACAAAGTGATTATGCTGCAATATAAGATACCGGCATGTGTATTATGTGCCATAAGACCCCCAAACAGTACAGAGACCCTAGAAAACCATACATTTTCCGAAAGTACACATTCTGACAAAACAAAAATGGGTAAATACATCTTTCTACTGCAAACTACCAAGCTACAAAGCTATGCTAAACAGAACGGTTTTTATGACATTTCTGAAAATCGTCACAAAGCTTGCATTTTACCTCATTATGTACCCCCACATTTTGTAACGTATCAACATAAAACATTCTAAATATAAATGCCAAACTGTGTGGCGTACAGGGGCACGCAAATAAAAACAGTGCACATGAATTTTCAAATATGACGCTCCGGCTTGTGCAGTTTTTGCACCCGGCAGGGCCGGAACTAGGGGTAGGCAGAAGAAGCAGCTGCCTAGGGCGCAATGATTGGGGGGTGCCAGGCAGGAGCCTCTCCTACCTACCCCTAGTCTACGATCCATTTCGCATCGCCCATTGCCCCCGCCCCGCTCTCAAACTGTGCATGCGCGCCAAACGAAACGGGGGGGGGGGGGGGTACGCGGTGCAGGGGCCTGGTGGCCAACCGGTTGCCTAGAGCGCCCGGTCGGCCCGCCCCTGGCACCCGGTATGTGTATTATGTGCCATAAGACCCCCTAACAGTACGGAGACCCTAGAAAACCATATATTTTCTGAAAATACACATTCTGACAAAACAAGAATGGGTTAAAACATCTTTCTACCACAAACTACCAAGCTATGCTAAACAGAACGGTTTTTAAAACATTTCTGAAAATCGTCACAACGCTTGCATTTTGCCCCATTATGTACCCCCACAATTTGTAACGTACCAACATAAAACATGTATGAAAACCAGGGGTCTACTAAACAGTTTAATGCCCTATATGCATAGATTTACTATGTGGTGTACAGAGGAAGCCAAATTGAAATACAGCAGACAAAATGTCCATGTGCAAAGACAAGTAACAAAGAACAATGTAAAATGCAATAAAATTGCTAAAATCCCCCCAAAAAATCACTAAAATCAATTTTTTCTTTTCCTAGTGATATCTGCTGTCAGAATCACAGTTTGAGTATTTTGACTTGGGGAAATTAGTTTTACAGACAAAGTCAATCGACTATGCATAACTAAAAATGCACAAAAGAAAATGTAATAAAAACACCAAAATAATACAAAAAAGGTAATGCGCAGCGCAGTTAGTGAATACGCTATCCGCAATTGCAATAAAACATTTTTTAAGGCAAGAAAAAAAAGATGCGATAAAAAAAAAATCCACAAAATTGCATAAGTGTGTGTGTACACTAGGCAAAATGTATTTTGTGTGCATGTGTGTGTGTGCAAGTAAGTGTGAGTGCTGTAAGTGTGAATGTGTGAAACCCCCCCAAAAAATGTATGTGTTTGTGAGTATAAGTGTGTATTAGTGTAATATGTGTGTGTATGTGTGATTTTTAACACCTACCTGGGACACACAGATCTTCTGGAGGTGGGACCGAGGAACCCATGCTGCAGCTTCTTCAAGTGATCGATGAGTGTGCAGAGGGAGCAGGAAATGTCAGGCACGTATAAACAACAAGCCTGGCTTTTCCTATGGGGCCCCTGGCTGATCGCACCCCAGGGGCCGCTCTTCCGCTCCCAAAACCGGAAGTGCAGCAGGACGTAGAATGTGGCACTTAGGTACTTTTATACACAGAACGTAGATTCTACGTCCTGTGGCACTTAAAGGGTTAAAGAACACATATGTTTGGTGAGGAAGAGGACTAAAAAAAACAAAAACAAACCTCTTTTGAATGTCCAATAAGGGGCAAGGTTTTTGTCGAGGCAATCTGTTCAGGGGATGTCTTCCAGCCATAACTGCAGTATTGCAGGGGGTCTGTGTTACCATTATCATACTGCCCAAAACTCAGTTTTCTGGCAGCTGCCAGTGATGCACTGCCTTTTTTTGAACCTGTAAACATAAAATAGAAAAGACACATCTTATACTTATTGTGTAATATATTATCCAGATGATCAAAGATTTCCAAGTAAATCTTTTAATCCTTTGCAGCGATGTCCAAGCATGTAACCAAGTTTGGACTGGGGGGTGCAGGGCCCAGCTACTTCAGCCAAGTTAATGAAGGGCCCGAACTAGGTATGACGAAGAAGAAGGTACATGCCCCCCCTGACCATATGACAACTGGAGAGGGACCTCACCTTGCTGGTGGGGGGCATCAAGGGTGGGGACCTGATATTTAGAAAAACATATTCTGGACAATTCATAAAAGGAATTGAAACCTGCCAACAATAATTCTTTGCTAAATGCAGGGAATCGTACAGTCTTTTAAGACTCGCATTTCATATTACAAGGTACCATCTGTCAATTTGATGAACACTGATGACCTATTAACATACAGGTACAAGAATTAGTTTTGCAGAAACCCATTATCCAGAAAGCTCAAATTAAAGGAAAACCTCCCATAGACTCCAATTTAATCAAATAGTTTAAAGGACAGGGAAAGCCCAGTAAACATGCAGCCTTATATAAAAAGAATTACTTAAATACTCCAGCACTCTGGAATCAGTGTACATTGCATCCTTTTTCAAGCAGCACCACCACCCATTCAAAAAAAAGTGCAGAGTTGTTGATCGCATCTTCCCATAGAGCTGTGCTCTGAGACTTAGACCAAGACAGACCAGCTAGACTTGCAGGGGTGTCAAACTCAATCACATAAGGGGGCCGGAATCTAAAACACAGGCTAAGTCGCGGGCCAAATTTTTTATTAATATACTTAGTAAGATACTAAGGGGTATATTTATCACAGTGTGTAAAAAGTGGAGTAAGACATTACCGGTGATGTTGCTCATAGCAGCCAATAGATGCTTTGCTTACTGTTGAAATCTGATTGCTGATTGGATGCCTTGGGCAACATTACTGGTAATGCTTCACTCCACTTTTTACACAGCATGATAAATATAGTCCTTAGTCTTAGTTACTATGTGAGGAAAATGGAAATTGATCAGGCTGGATGGTCAGACACACTCACCAAGGGCCACATAAAACAGCCAGGTGGGCCGGATTTGGCCCCCGGGCCTTGTGTTTGACATATATGAGCTAGAGCGAGCGTTGCAAACTAGACAAACTAGGAGTGATTCCCCTAATGCCCTCCTTTCAAAAAAATACAGCCAACAGTAAACAGTGTGCCATGTTGCCATAGCGACGTGCTGTTCCTCAATACAGAACTTCATGGGGTAAATTTACCATACTGTGTAAAAAGTGGAGTAAAACATTACCGACTGATTTACCGACATTGCTGATTGGTTGCCCTGGGCAACAACACCGGTAATGCTTCACTCCACTTTTTTTTTTTACACAGCATGATAAATATACCCCCAAGATTACAGCCCAACAGAGAATGAAGGGTTACAGTGGCGCATGTGCACAGACAGCACATTCAGTGGTTTAAGGAAGCAATGTGGCAGAGAATAAAACAGTAGAAAAGACAGAGTTTGGCAGTAAGCAAAGGAGGCACTAAAACGAAAAAAAAAAAAAAAAAATAGAAATGTTTAGCTATCAAGTACAGCAGAGGGGAGCCTGGCAGATGGGGAAACACAGTAATATAGAGTTTTGCCATCCGTCCATTTTAAAAAACATTTTCTTTTTCTCTTTAATAATAAAACAGTACCTTGCACAGAACATGATTCCTAACTAACATATAGTTAATCCTGGATAACAGGTCCCATACCTGTATATGATCTACAATCCAGAATCCTTGGATCCTGGGGGTTTCCATAACATGGATCATGATACCTTAAGTCTGCTAAAAATCCCTTAAACAAACCAAAATCAAATAAACCCAACCAGGTTGGTTAGCCACCACTATAAATTTGTGCATCTAAGTTAACATCAAATACAAGGTACTGTTTTATTATTACAGAGAAAAAAGGAAATCATTTTTAAAAATTAGAATTATTTGTTTAAAATGGGCTCTATGGGAGATGCCTTCCAGTAATTCAGAGTTTTCTGGATACTGGGTTTCCGGATATGGGATCCCATACCTATCTACCTATAATAGTTATTTAGATTTTTAGCGTTTTCATGTGTAAAAATATAGTCCTGAAAATAAATTATTATATGTGTCAAAATAAAACTCTGTATGCAAAAAAATGTCACTTTCACACATAGCCAGCTGCACTGTTACTGGTGGGAAGCAATCACTTGGCAGTTGCTTCCCTGCTGTCACATAGGCAACCAATTACTTGCAGCGCTGTCCAATTTCTGTGGTACTGAGGGCTGATAATGGAAGCGGAGGTGGAGGGCCGATAATGGAAACCAGTTTTGACCACTCCCCTTTTTTAAAATGCACCCACTTCAAACCACACCTATGTAATCACAACAGCTTTTAAGACCATACCCACATTAATGGTGGTAGATAAGGGGTCTTTCCGTAATTTGGATCTCCATACCTTAAGTCTACTAAAAAATCAATAAAACATTAATTAAACTCAATAGGATTGTTTTGCATCCAATAAGGATTAATTATATCGTAGTTGGGATCAATTAAAAGGTTCTGTTTTATTTCTACATAGAAAAAGGAAATCAAAAGGAAATTGCCCTTTAAGCTGCAAGTGTCAGTTCCCCCAAGAAACCTGTTCAGCTTATTAGTTACAATTGTATCTCAGTGCAGGGGGGCCTTTTTACCTTTCTGGACTCTGCCAAAAGCTACTTCTTTAATTAAAAATGAGAAACAATGTTTCTAAGTGCAGGTGATGCTGGTTAAGATTTCTGGGCTCTCTGCCAAAAGCTACTTTTAAATAAATCTGTATCTTTTTTAGCTTCAGTGCAGGAGATCAAAGGGAAACGAGGGACTTTTCAGTAAAAATCCGGGTTAAAAATGAGGGTTAAGCTGTCAAAAGTGGGACTGTCCCGCGAAAATCGGGACAGTTGGGAGGTATGCCTTAGGGACCATATAATGACTATTTCCAAATGCTAACAAACGCCTAGAACAAACCCCTGCCAGGTTCACCTCCCACAGGCAATATAGGACAGGCAGAGTATGGTGCACACAGGCAGCATAGGGCAGGCAGAGTATGGCACACACAGGCAGCATAGAGCAGGCAGAGTATGGCACACACAGGCAGCATAGGGCAGGCAGAATATGGCACAATCTGCCTGCCCTATGCTGCCTGTGTGTGCCATACTCTACCTTCCCTACCTTGCCTGTGTGTGCCATACTCTGCCTGCCCCACCTTGCCCATGTGTGCCTACAGTCTGAGTCCGAGTCAGAGGGGGGGGCGTGGCCCGCCAGTACTGACTTACAGCAATTTAAAGGGATGCTAAAAGTGACGTGTTATACATGGTACCAAGTATGCTCCTGTGGCAGTTCTGTCCCCCCCCGGCATTTCCCTGAAGGAAACTTCTTGATACCGCTTCCGCCCCCCCCCAACACCTTCGCTTAGCATTTTTACATTCCTATTAGATAGGGAGGGACTGCATCACTACTACAGGGAGGGCCATTGCACACTCTGCATTAAATCAGCCGAATTTCTGATTTAAAAGTAATTTCTGCCATACAAAACCAAACGGCAGTTCTGCCTACCACACTGCTCTGAGGGAAACTTTTTAATACCACCCCTCTAACACCTTCACTTAGCATTGCTACATCACTAGTACAAGGAGGGCAACTGCACTTTCTGCATTAAATGAGCAACATTTCTGATTGAAACAGTGGTATATATATATATATATACACATATATAGCCAGATTTTGAGAACTCCTTATTGATTTCCTATAAAACTGATTGGGTACATCCTCTAAATTGGCCTATTAAAAAATAGGACATCCAAAAATAAGGGCTGGTTCTGCCCCCCATGCTGCCCTGAGGGAAATGTCTTAATACTGCCCTACAAAAGCTTCACTTAGCATTTTTGCATTGCTATGGGGTAAGGAGGGGCTGCATCACTAGTACAGTAAGGACAATTGCACCTGCATTAAAATCAGCTGAATTTCTAAAACAAAACTTCGTCAATTAACGTTACCAGAGAAGTTTTTGCTGTGCCTGGTATGGGATGCAGCTGCCTCAGGGCAAATATGCTATGGTTTTTGAAACTCATTTTGTTGGGTAGTAAATGTATCATTGTACTATTAAGTAAATATTATGAAAATAATCTTTTACTTACCTTCTTGGAAGCTGTCACCCCCTTGCTTTGCTTCTAAAGGACTTTGCAGGAGTATACCATCTTTCTCAAGATCACCACTTAAAATAGCATTTAGGGAACTTTCAACAGTAGAACTTGTATTTATTCTTGTTGGAATGGGCTCAAATGTTGGATCCAGCTCCAAGATTAATTTATTTAGCTGTTCGATTGACTGGTCTATATCCAGCGTAGGAGAAGAGGGAAAATCATGGTTTGTTATCTCTGTTTGATTTATTGTTTCCTTTTCCAGCATTATATGTTCAATACACTTTGGAACCTGGTCTTGAACAGAGTCTGACAAATCTGTTTCCAAAGTACCTGTTATTTTGTTTTCACATGGGAATCCCTTATTTTGAATCACAGAGGCTTTTGGTGTATTGGGAATGTTAGAAGTCTCTAGAGAACTATGCATGTTATACATAAGTTCATTATCAGCCGAATAACCGTACCGATGAGAACTAACCATTTGTTGTTGACGTACCCAAGACTGAGTAGAGTAGTTACTTTGTGCATAGGCAGGGGCTTGGGTAGGCGGTAGATAAACTGGTTTTAGTTGTCTATCAGCAAATGATCTTTCATACATGGAATCCACAGGCACACCAAAATCCAATGTTAATACGTCATGGCGATCCTCACCAATTTTGTTGCTAAAGCCATCAGACAGCAAAGAATTCTGACTACTCTCATGACAGCTGAAATTTCCAATATTATTAAAATGGTGACCCTCGGATGATGATAAAGTACCTAGGCTGTCCACACTATTCAAATCATTATTTGTCATTTCATCATCTAGAATGTCCGTTTCTCTGTCTTTAAGTTTGGCATCTCCATTTACATAAATCCGAGCTGAGATCATTCTCTCAACGCCACCATAGTTGCTTTGACCGTCAGCTATGTTCTTTAACGAACACATTGTGCTTTCTACTCCAAAACCACTCAGCAGTTGATCCAGTTCTACTTTTTCTTGTGGGCTTAAACCTTTTTTGCTTATGGATCCAGATTTTTCGGCTGTCACTCTGTTCTTTATAGAAGCAGTGGAATGACCAGAATCACTGCTTACAGACAAAGAGTGTTCACTGTGGTCAGGACTCCTGGTCAGAGGAAAACCAGATCCAGCAACGGTAGTAATTCCATTTGATGTACTCTTCTTTCTCACTCTGGCATACAAACTACCATCAAGAGGCCCCTGTGTGTGTGAGAAGCCTGAGGGTGGGAAAAAAGGAAGAATTCAATTGTAAGAATAAAAATGTACATTTTGTTAAACATTGTTTAAATATTTATTTTTTTATCAAGGAAGAACAGGTAATACTTTGCTAGTTCATATAACTATATGTTCAGCCATTGTGATAATACTGCACTTCCACTGTGGATATGCAATGGATTCTGAACAGATTAGGTTTTCCTCAATGTGTTAATCATTGATTAATCATTGATTTGTTTAACATATGTACTATTCAAAAGTCACTGATGTTGCTATCCCTGTCCTACTTGCAGCTGGATGACAAAAAGCTAATCTCTCATTCTGCCAGGTGCAAATTTCCCAGTCTTGATAAATTAGCCCAACAGACTGTTAGAACCAAGAAAGCACTGAACTTGCCACTGCATCAGTATATTTCCTTAAGGGTAGGGGTACAAGGGGAGATTAGTCGCCCCGCGTTGCTGTGATGTCCCGCAGTTGCCCAAAGTTTCCTCTCAAGGCAACTTCAGGCGACTGCGGGAGATCGCAGCGACGCATATGCCATCCCACTGCCGATTTACATTCTAGCCGGTGGGATGTCATTGCAGGGAGATTAGTCATCAGCGACAATGAAGACTAATCTCCCCGTGAACCCCTGCCCTAACAGTGTTAGGGTGAAGACACACAGAGCTACTAGTAGCAGCTACTTGTTGTGGCTACTAAAATAGACAATGCTGATCATTTACTGATAATTGTCTCTACATGTGTTTTAGCAGAGGCAATTCTCAGTATTTTCTAAGGCACGGTATTTTCTGGAGTTTAGTAGCCGTGAAAAAGTAGCTGCTACTCGTAGCTCGGTGTGTTTTCACCCTCAGTAGTAGGACTACTTACACAATAAGGGTGCATTACATTGCTGAAAGATGTGAATGCAGCTAAAGGTAAAATTATTTGCCTGGGATGCAGGAAAAATAAAAGACTAAATCAAAGGAAAATGTAAAATCGTACAATGTATGTTGTATTGTATTAATCCAAATATATAAATAAATTATTTCTGTACTAAATATGTATACTACAGTAGTCTACTTGTAAAGTGAGCTGAAGGAAAGCATAATCACAGTCAGTGTGTGAGGTGATAAAAGAGGAAGATCACTTTTGAATAACCTTTTGAAATGTTACTGACGGACCTATTCTAAACAGCTATTTTATTTTAAATGGTTAAAGGGGTTGTTCACCTTTGAGTTAACTTTTAGTATGACGTAGAGAGTAATATTCTGAGATAATTTGAAATTGGTCTTCATTTTTTAATTTTTGTAGTTTAATTATTTCAGTTTTTGTCCAGCAGCTCTCCCGTTTGAAGTTTTAGCAGTTATTTGGTTGCTAGGATCCAAATTACCTTAGCAACCAGGGTGTGGTTTGAATGATAGTGTGATATATGAATAGGTGAGGACTTGAATAGAAAAATAAATAAGTACTAAAAGGTAGCAAAAACTCAAGCCTCAATAAGCAATAGTTTTTTTTTTTTTGCTGTGGGGGTCAGTGAAGAGTTAGAAGAAATGAATAAAAAACTATAAATAATAAATACCAATTGAAAAGTTGCTGAGAATTGGCCATTCCATAACATACTAATAGTTAACTTAAAGGTGAACCACCCCTTTAAGAACATCATATCAATACCCCAAACAGTTTCTGTACAAGGCTGGACCCCAGCATAGGGCAGATTGACCCCTCTGAAGGGTAGGTAAGCAGATACAGTTTGGTAGCTCCTGCCAATTCCGGACTCAAAAGAGCTAATATCTAATAACCATTCCACTGAGAAGCCCCTAATAATAGGCTGCTCTAAGGCTTCTGCTTAAATAAGGGAGATATTCGTTTATTTAAAGGTATATAGGGAGCTCTGAACAAATGGGCAGTTTATAAATTAAGGGAGAGGTGACTTCAGTAAACATAGCCCAATTTTCAAATTAGTGCTTTAAAATGGTAAAACCATATGAAAATATGGATTATTTTAATTAAAACAACAGGCAGAATGTAATTTCCTATTTAGTGTTTGCTTGGCGTGCAACTTTCAATGCTGTGCTCTCCACCTTGCATTTGATTTTAACGTTGCAAAAGGTGCAGAGTGCCATTTGTACAGACTGTTGCTCTGTGCTTGGGTTAAACTTACTTTCAGAGCAATAGTGAATGAGTGTGGAGAGTATTTCACTAAACCTCAACAGGGGGCATCACCAATTACTTAGTGCAAGCAGTCTCTGCATTATACCAATACATTTTTACTGCTTAAATTTGACTTTTAACAAGTTTGATTACTAATCTTGTTTGTCAATATGGATAATAGGCACTAGTTCACATGAGTGTGCTCAATTTTAAGTTAATTGCCACTTTCTATAAAGTTCAGTGGATCTGAAATCCCCTGAGAATTGGTATTTGTAAGCCAATAGCTGTCTAAAAACATGTTATGCATATTCATGGTTGATTATATTAATAGGGGAACTAAAAATAGCTTCTACTACTTTTTTGAGTTTCTGCGATTCCCTAAATAATTCAACAAAGAGAAGAAAACAATTAGGTTTTTAATTATTACTAAAATGCAAGGTTCATAACTTTTTCTATGTTTTTTTTTTTTTTTAGGCTTCACAAACTAGGTCAAGTTGTTATTATGGGGGATTTTAATTATCCGGACACTGACTGGAGTAATGGGGTGGCTAAGTCAGAAAAAGCTAAATGAATTTCTTTTGGACATGGTGATTTCTAATAATACTGAACTCATCTCTAACATTTGTGTGGGTGAGCATTTAGGGCATAGTGATCATAACATGCTCTCCTTTGAGATACTGTTAGAGACAGCTCTATAAGGGAGTAACTTTGAGATACTGTTACAGAGACAGCTCTATAAGGGAGTAACTTAAACACTCAATTTTAGACGTGCAGACTTTGCCAGAATAAGGGCATCTCTGCAATGTGTCAACAGGGAAAAGTTTTTCACAGGGTTAAACATGGAAGGAAAATGGAACATCTGTAAAACATTGCTTAGCAGGCATACAGATTAATATATTCCCCTTGTAAACAAGGAAAGGCATCACAAAGCAAAACCTTTATGATTGAATAAAAATGTTAGTGCCGAGGCTGGTAAGAGAAAACGTGCTTTTAAAGCATACAAGCTAGCTGGGACAGTTGAAACTTCAGGAACAAAGAAGCAAATAAAGCATGCAAAAAAGCAAGCTAAATTAGAGATGGAAAGGGGTATTACAACTAGGAAAAATTATTTTGTACATATGCAAATTAAGCACAAAGGGGTTGGACCCTTATTATCACAGGAGGGTCAGTTGGGTGATGAGAACAGGGAAAAAGCAGAAATTTTGAACTCTTATTTTTTATCAGTCTATACAACTGAGGAGCCAGCTAATGAAGGCTTGCCTTTTAATAGACCCCATTCTAGTAATATAGTAACTACTGATGCATGGGTCACTCAGGAGGAAATTCAAAAAAGACTTAAAAAAAGACAGTAAACAAAGGTCGGGGACCAGATGCTATTCATCCCAGGGTATTAAATGAGCTTAGCACTGTGATTGCCAAACCTCTTGACTTAATTTTTCAGGATTCATTAAGGTCTGGCATGGTGCCGAGAGACTGGTGAATTGCTAATGTGGTGCAGTTATTTAAAAAGGGATTCTGTTTTCAGTCTGATAACTATAGGCCTGTTAGTCTGACAGTAGTAAGAAAGCATTTGGAAGGGGTAGTAAGGGATAGGGTACTTGAATAGATTGCAAATCACAATCCTATAAGTTCGTGCCAGCATGGTTTTATGTGCAACAGATCTTGCCAGACTAATTTAGTTGCCTTTTATGAGGAGATGAGCAGGAACCTCAATACTGGAATGGCAGTGGATATCATCTACTTTTGCAAGCTTTTGATACAGTACCTCACAGAAAGTTAATGATAAAATTGAGGAATATTGGTCTAGAACATAATATTTGAAATTGTATAGAAAACTGGCTGAAGCATAAATTACAAAGAGTGGTGGAAAATGGAACATTTTATAATTGTCTCAGTGTTGTTAGTGGAGTAGCGCAGGGGTCAGTCCTTGGTTCTTTTCTTTTTAACATTTTTAGAAGCGCATTTATCAAATAGTGAGTTCTACCTTTCACCTATTGATAAACACACTTCAAAGAATCCCATAGGAATGAATAGAATGTGGGTGACTTTTTAGTTTTAAAATTAAATCTGCCCCTAAATGTTAGTGTGTTGGGGGTATCCTTACTTGAAAAGGATCTGGGAATTTTTGTAGATAACAAGTTGCCTAATTCCAGGCAGTGTCATTCTGTGGCTGCTAAAGCAAATGAAGTGCTGTCTTGTATAAAAAAGGGCATTCACTTAAGGCAGTGCTGTCCAACTGGCGGCCCTCGACCCCCCTCTGTGTGGCCCCCCACCTCTCTGGCAGCTTTGATGACTTCATTTTGTGTTAGCTTTAAATTGTATCAGTACTGAGATTAAATGGCCCCCTGCATGGTTCTCACCTCAGATTCAGGCTGTAATCCCCCTGTACTGTTTAAAAATTTAATCCCGTGTTGTTCACACCTTTTAATCTCTGCATTGTTCCCCCCCTGCAGTGTTCACACCTCAGGCTCGGGCTGTAATCACTCACATTGTTCACCTCTTCACACCTCATTGTATGTACTACCTGGCCTATGCTGCCTGTGTATAGGCAGCATAGGGTAGGCAGAGTATGGCACATAGGTAGCATAGGGCAGGGAGGGTATGGCACAAACAGGCAGAGTATGGCACACACAGGCAGCATAGGACAGGCAGAGTGCTGCCTGTGTGTGCCATACTCTGCTTACCCTATGCTGCCTGTGGGAGGTGAGCCTGGCAGGGGTTTGTTCTGGGAGTTTGTTAGCAGTTGGAAATAAAATTAAATGGTCCCTAAGGTGTGTAATTTTATGCTGGGGGTTGCTGTGCTATCCACAGGGGAGGATGAGGCATATGGATTTAAGAGTGTGTCTTAATATGACATAATATATTTCTTTAACATATGAATGATGGTTGATATCCCTGCAGTGACCATTGTGATAAAATGGGTGTGGTTCGAAGTGAATGTGGTTTAAAATGGGGGAGTGGCCAAAACTAGCTTCCATTAGCGGCCCTCCAACATATATGCAAGAGAAATTCCGGCCCTCGGCACCGCAGAAGTTGGACAGCACTGACTTAAGGGATGAAAACATATGCCTCACCTTGAGTATGCAGTGCAGTTTTGGGCTCCAGTGCAGAGATGTGCAACTACAATGGTAGAGGGGATGGTTGTTTTTGCTGGAAAAGGTGCTTGCAAGGGGACATGATTACTCTGTACATTAGGAGTGGTAAAGTTTGGCCAGAACGTCTTGGGACTGAAAGGCATAGGTTGAGCTTTTGGCTACGAAATTCTATTTGCACCCAAAGTGCTGATCGTGACTACATTAGCTGCACTCTAGGAATGAAATAAATAGTACAAAGTTTGCCAAGGTGCCATAACCCATACCAACTCATATGATGTTTATTTTTAAACAGATAACCAGTATATCTACATAATAGCAACCGGCAGAATGGTTGCTATAGATGACTAGAACTATAGCAAGCTTTGTTTCTGTTATTTTTAAGTCCAGTAGCTGTATTACACAAGCATGTTTAGTATGGCAGATTTTCTGTGCCATTTGCTTACATTTGGTTTTGACCCAGACAGCTCGGTTTTTGGAAGGGCTGTCCAAGTCAAAACTACCTGTCTGGTTTTTTAAATTGGGAAAACTGGGCAGGACTCCTAGATTGATGCTGATCACCATGTCCCAGCCTCGCTCACAAAGCACCACCATCCCGCCCAGTGACGTCACACCCTGCTCCGCTTTCCAGAGGGGAAAAGATGGCACCCTAAATAGGAAGAACATTAAAACAAAAACACCAAAAGGACATCATGATAGTATGTAGATATATTATAACCAGATCACAGAATGCACTGATGTATGTAAAAGGCATGCTCCAGTCTAATACAGAAGACATCTATACTATGAAGATTTTTGAGGCCTAACAGATCCACAAACTATTAAGTTTCACATATCACCTAGCTTAAGCACACATATTAAACAATCCTCTATAACACTTTGTTCCTTACGCTGTTATCAACAAAGTTAGTGTTGCTCCTGAATGTAGCGCTGTGTATTCCTCTCCACAGGCAATTTACTTTGTTGTGGGTGTAAAGGCATTTCAGAGAGATTAGTTGCCCCACATTAGCAGATATTTATTGCAGTCAACTTATCTCTTGTGGGGCATTGGTCTTAAACAGTGTAAATTCAAAATTATTTTACTTCATTGCCATCTTGATTCCAAAGAAGTGATAATAGTCAGTTAAAATGGAATCTAGTTTGCCCAATTTGGTATCTACAGGCCACACAATTCCTAGAGAAAAGCAGCCTCATGCCGTGGGTTTCAGGCCCGATTATCTCATCATATTTGATTTTCTTCCCCAAGGAGACTTTTGTATAAAAAAAAAAAAAAATATAGTGTCTGATTATTTTTATATGACTTGGCTGGCTGTATTTAAAAAAAAAAATCATGAAAATTTTAAAATGAAAATAATGCAACCTAAAACTTGTCAAGATGACACAGAAGTAAATGATAAGTTTATATTCAACCTTCAAGCAAGTCAAGTTTTTTTTCTGTGATTTTGCTCTGTTCCTATCAAGTTTGAAATTGAAAGGAATGCAGTAATTTTTGTCCAGACAGAGCAATTTGCGTTCTGATGCGATTACAAGATGGTCATTAACTCCCTTGTGGGGTGTCCTACTTACTGCAGGAGTTCTAGAACACAAATATGGAGACAATCCATAATGTCCTTGTATAGGATAGATAGGAGTTTTTTGGGGAGGGGGAGTAGAGGGTACCCTCGAGAGTCACTGTGACTTTTGCTGGACAAAGAGTATGAAATAGTGCCTGAAAGGCATGTAGCAACTGAGCTACCTATACAACTGGAGCCTCAGGTAGAAGATCACCAAGTTCTTGAAGACCCAAACGTGACCAGTTTACACTATCAGGTAAGTCAAAAAAGTGTGGAAGTAGTGAATTGCCCCACAGTGGAAGATGACATGTAAAGCCTACATTTGCCTACAATTTATATCAGTTGTGCACGTCTCCCCCACCCAAATGGCACCATTAGTACTGCATATATCCCCTCCGTTTGCCAGCACCATCCCATTTTCCTAAAGCAAATAGCAGCTTTCATCCAGTGGCCATTTTCCTTCTGATACATAATCAGTTACATTTAAACCTGCAAACAGCATATACACACACACAGACCCTTATTCAGCATACGTTTCTTCAAGAATACAGGCTCATGCAGGCAGAACTGTCTCTGATAAAAGTTCTGCTTTGTTTGAGCTGAGCTCAGGAGAGAGAGAGGAGAAAAAAATTTGAAGCAGACAGCTAGAGCTGAATTCCATGGGAACCAGCAATGCCATCTCTTCACTGGCTGCTAGCCTGGGGGGGCGTGTTTAGTAATCTGAGCTTAGAACAACTGAGCATGCCCACAAGCCAACAGGCAAAGCATATTCCCGAGGGAGGGGGCCCGAGTGGGTTACAGGAGGAGAAGGCAATCTAAGTGATTAACGAGATGCTGCAGCCTTACTATTAACCTCTGGACAACCAGAGTGGCAGGTATTGAAAGATTTCAAAGAGGCTGTTCAATGATAACATTTTTGCATGTGGGTTTTACATGTCCTTTAAGGTGTCAGGAAGAGTGGCCATGTCAGAAGAATGCCTGTAGGGATAGGTACCCAGACCTTCAAATGAAAAGAGAATAGAGGTGTGGAGGGTCATGTTGGGATTGTAGGAATTGGGTGAGAGACACCAATGTAAATAATAGATTTGGGAGGCCTTTTGTTATGTGAGAAGTCTATCTCACCCAGGAGATACGGCATAGGTGCAGATATTAAAGCAGCAATTTACACCATGCTCTAGAGATAATTTTTGCCTGACAATTACAATTATAAATCAGGGTATAAACTAAGGGGTGAAAAACATAAATTTATGTAATCCCAACAAACTATGGACAAACAATGCCTGTTTTGTTTAAATTGTAGAACATTTCCTAGTAGCTTAGTGCACATATTGTCTATATATATATATAAGTAGAAAGAAGCCGCTCTCACAGGTCTTATATGCAAAAAAATATATCTTTTAATGTATGGTGAACTAGTTCACCATACATTAAAAGATATATTTTTTTGCATATAAGACCTGTGAGAGCGGCTTCTTTCTACTTGAATTTTGTTTCCTGCTTTGATGACTGCACCCAGGCAACTTCAACTTACATACATGAGTGCCAGTGATCTCCAGTTTTTATATTATATATATATATATATATATTGTGGGGGTTTAGCTGGTAGCAGCCGGTAGCGGAAGGAAATCTGGGCTTCAAAGATGAGACAGGCAACTCTGGTTTGCAACCAAAAGGATCAGGCTCCTGCCTGTGCTTTATTTTCCACAGCAAACAATATGCCACCACATGGTATTTGAAAGTAAAAAGTTCAACAAAACAAAGTCTCACCAGACTGTAGTTTCCACAAAGGGTATAACGAAAACCTCACTGCCAATGCCCGGCAGTCTTTTCCTGGGGTCCCAGAAACAGGGGTCTTTGTAACCAGTCCAGCCCTCACAGTCTCACTCAGAAAAAGCTCTCCCCCTTGCTGCACACCCAGGCTCACCTTAAATGCATCAGGTGTTGCCTAATTGGCTCCAGCATTCTCTGACTTCAGGGTCCTAGCCTCTCCTGCCCTGGAGATTTAAAGGAGCCAGTACCTCAAGCCTGGGTGCTATATACCTGCCATCCAACAGACAAGTCTCACTGAGACAAGCCTTTTTGTCACATATATATATATATATATATATATATATATATATATATTATAGAATTGTATTGCATTAACTCATGTTTTGCTATACACATGTTTATTCCCTTTGTGTGTATTGGAACAGAATAAAAAAGGGAGGAAAAAAAGCAAATTGGACATAATGTCACACAAAACTCCAAAAATGGGCTGGGAAAAATTATTGGCACCCTTAACTTAATATTTGGTTGCACACCCTTTGGAAAAAATAACTGAAATCAGTCGCTTCCTATAACCATCACTGAGCTTCTTACACCTCTCACTGGGAATTTTGGACCACTCTTCCTTTGCAAACTGCTCCAGATCTCTCTTATTGGAAGGGCACCTTTTCCCTACAGCAATTTTAAGATCTCTCCACAGATGTTCAATGGGATTTAGATCTGCACTCATTTCTGGCCACTTCAGAACTCTCCAGTGCTTTGTTGCCATCCATTTCTGGGTGCTTTTTGACGCATGTTTGGGGTCATTGTCCTGCTGGAAGAGCCAAGATCTCTGACGCAAATCCAGCTTTCTGACACTGGGCTCTACAGTGCTACCCAAAATCCTTTGGTAATCCTCAGATTTCATGATGCCTTGCACACATTCAAGGCCCCCAGTGCCAGAGGCAGCAAAACAACCCCAAAACATCATTGAACCTCCCCCATATTTCACTGTAGGTACTGTGTTCTTTTCTTTGTAGGCCTCATTCTGTTTTTGGTAAACAGAAGAATGATGTGCTTTACCAAAAAGCTCTATCTTGGTCTCATCTGTCCACAAGATGTTTTCCCAGAAGGATTGTGGCTTACTCAAATACATTTTGGCAAACTGTAGTCTTGCTTTTTTATGTCTCTATGTCAGCAGTGGGGTCCTCCTGGGTCTCCTGCCATAACGTTTCATTTCATTTAAATATCAACGGATAGTTTGCACTGACACTGATGCTCCCTGAGCTTGCAGGACAGCTTGAATTTCTTTGGAACTTGTTTGGGGCTGCTTATCCACCATCCGGACTATCCTGCGTTGCAACCTTTCATCAATTTTTCGCTTCCATCCACGCCCAGGAAGATTAGCTACAGTGTCATGGGTTGCAAACTTCTTGATAATGTTGCGCACTGTGGACAAAGGCAAATCTAGATCTCTGGAGATGGACTTGTAACCTTGAGATTGTTGATATTTTTCCACAATTTTGGTTCTCAAGTCCTCAGACAGTTGTCTTCTCTTCTTTCTGTTGTCAATGCTTAATGTGGCACACACAGACACACAATGCAAAGACTAAGTGAACTTCTCCTTTTTATCAGCTTTCAGGTGTGATTTTTATATTGCCCACACCTGTTACTTGCCCCAGGTGAGTTTAAAGGAGCATCACATGTTTGAAACAATCTTATTTATCCACAATTTTGAAAGGGTGCCAATAATTTTGTCCAGTCCATTTTTTGAGTTTTGTGTGAAATTATGTCCAATTTGCTTTTTTTCCCTCCCTTTTATGTTCTGTTCCAATACACACAAAGGGAATAAACAAAGTCCCACAAAAATTATCTATTGAAATCAAATTTATCAACCCATGGAGGTCTGGATTTGGAGTCACACTCAAAATTAAAGTGGAAAAAAAACACTACAGGCTGATCCAACTTTTATGTAATGTCCTTAAAACAAGTCAAAATGAGGCTCCGTAGTGTGTGTGGCCTCCATGTGCCTGTATGATCTCCCTACAACGCCTGGGCATGCTTCTGATGAGGTGGCGGAAGGTCTCCTGAGGGATCTCTTCCCAGACCTTGGCTAAAGCATCCACCAACTCCTGAACAGTCTGTGGTGCAACGAGGTGTTGGTGGATGGAGCGAGACATGATATCCCAGATGTGCTCAATTGGAGCATGCGCAGTTGAAGCTGATTTCCAGCTAGCCCCAACTGCAAATGCTCAAGCAGGGTCCATGTCAGTGGTGAGACCCAAAGCATTTTCAATAGAATAGAAGATGGTGCCCAGGTACGCTGCTGTGCTGCTCTGCTCTGCTCTTTTAGGTTGCAGGCCAGTTAATGAGGCTTTTATAACTGGGGGGTGGTGTAGTTCTCCTTTAATGTCAGGGCAGTTGATAACATTAACTAATATAAAGAGCATTTAAAAAAAAAAAAAAAAAATCAACATTGAAAAAATACTCATTATGGCTCATCAGACTGGACAACCTTTATTAAAAATAAATTGAGAGTGCCATATTGTTTGGCACCTACCTGCTAAAAAAATGCACCAGCCTGGGTAACTGTTTGCCGATTAATGCAACAACATATTTTTGATCTTCCCCCCTTTTGGCTTGGGCGAGTGCATGAGCAGTGCAAAACAATGTTCTGTACTGTGCCTCTCTTAAAGTCAAACAGGGGATGCCTGAGAGAATTAAAGAAAATGTTGGCCACTCAGCAAACAGTTAGGCTGGTGTGTAGAATCACTGCCTAACAACTTGACACCCCCAGTGATTTTACCTTTACTTCTGGTTTAACCCCCCACTTCAAGTCCACACAATTAGCATGTTTGAAAAGTAGTGCGACCAGAGGCAGACTGGAGCACCGTGGGCTCACCAGTGCTGAGACTTTAAGGGCCCTCCACCCAAATTATTGCTCTGACAGTCTACAATTATTCTTATATTTTATCAATTATCCTTCTATTCAGGCCTCTTATATTTGTTTGCCAGTGTCTCACTCACTCCACTGTTTGGTTGCTATGGTAATTTGAGCCCTAGAAACCAGATAACTGCTAAAATTCCAAACTGGAGAGCTACTAAACAAAAAGCTTCATAATTTACAAACTATAATACACATAAAACAAATGAAGACTAAATGCAAATTGTCTGAAAATATTGATCTTATTCGGTGAACATGTAAGTCGCCGGCACGATTTGCGCGAAATCGCGCCGCCGCGTCTGCCATCCCACCGGCGACTTACATGTTCGCCGGTGGGATGGCAGGGGAAGGCAACTCGGGGAGATTAGTCGCCCGCGAACAGGGAGTTTTGTCGCGGGCGACTAATCTCCCCGTGTGCCAGAGCCCTAAATATTGAACTAGGTAATTCAGAAGAATGTCTGGGACTATGATCTGTTTTTAGATTTATTAAAAAAAAAACTCTCCTGCAAACAAACTTAAATGTATTAGCTAATCCCAGAACAAACAGCAAAATTCTAAACACAATTTTTTTTATGTATGTAATCACTTTAGGTTATCAGGATGCAGCCATTCAAAACATTCTAGGCTTTTCATTGATGATTTTGATAAACGTGTAGTGACAAAGACATTTAAAAAAAAATGCTATAATTTACAGATGGTTGTGGAACACAATGTTAATGGAATTTATGAATAAGGCAGCACTTTACAAGGGGAAACAATTCCATGCATTTTAATGAATATCTTTCTGCCAAATCTTGCTGTAATCATGTGACAGCCATAAATAACTTGGGCTTCAACACAAGACAAAGCAAAATAGTTCAACAAGACATTATGTAGATGGAGAGTCAGAACTACAAACTTACTTTTTTATCATTTAGAGACTAATAAATATGCTAAGGAGCAGAAAATAATTTTATAAATTTGCCAGTATAAAAGATGGAGCCAAGCGTATGCTAAACATTTCCTTGTAAGTATAGTACTTGAGATTTAAACTTTAAAGGAAAAAGCATTTTTCCATGCATTCTTCATTTTCTTATCTTAGGCCTATCATTTTGTTTGCAGAAATATAAATCACAACAGCAACAGCAAATGAAAATTATACATATTTCTTTTACTATGTAAGCTATTAAACATCTTCACTGCAAATGCAGTGCTTCACCTATGCCAAAAATTAATGTTGAATAAACAAAGGATGGCAAAAGATGGCTGCTTCTCTATTTTAAGACTTTAAGAATGAACAAACTACAAGATATATTCCCACCCATTTAAAACCAAATTCCATGAAAACACAAAACATTCATCTACATCTCTATAATTTATCTCTATCGACAATGCAAGCATAAACAAGGAAAACGTAAGTGCTTGGAAAACTTTTTCAAAGTACTCAGCGAGGCAGGAAACCACTGGTGCTCCAGCTGTTACATCTGGAATGCTAAAGGCCTCCTGAGCCTGTTCCACTCATCTACTGAAAATGTTTTCTGCAAATGATAGTTTTGCTAACTTGGTATGAAACCGCCTCTTTTTGCAGATAAATACATGTATACCAAATTACGACAAAACAGAAGTATAAAAATGATTTAGTAAAGTTGCAGTTTGCTGAAAGTTCATAAAATGATGCAAAATGTTTTAATTAATACTTTGGTGCTTCATTAAAAAAGTTACAGAACCATCACATCATGAAATCCTAAAACCTGCAAAAAGGCTTCTGAACAAAATGCCAGTTTTTCTTTGAGATTTTGTATGCCTCTCAGCTACCCCTTTTTCAATTATTCAGCACTTAAGAAAACACAAGCAAAATGTAACCACTGAAAAGCAAGCACAGTGAAAACAACACAAGTATTTTATAATCCCCCATTGTTTTTAACCCTAGAAAGAAAGGATTCAGCAATGTGACATAGCTCTAACAGTGTATCAGGCTAGTCTTTAAAACATTCCTTGCATATCCTGCTTCCTCCCCCCTTTCACTTAGCAGCTCCAGCAGCCCCTCTGCCAACTCTCATGCAAAATGATTTACCCTTCATATGCAGAAATATCTCACCTTACAAGACGAATTGAGGTTTTTGGAACCTCTTAAAGGACAGCATCCTTGAAGGTATTTGCATAAAAAGCTTAAAGAGCAATGTTTGGAAATGCTGCAGCTTTTAGTAACTGGCTTTATTTCATGAACGGAACAGTCCAGACTGAGTAAAAAGTAAACACAAGGGCGGAGAATACATCTAATCAGGTTTGCTGAAATAGGAACTCTTGGAAGAAAGAAGTAAAAGGGGGAGGTGAGAGGAGCCCTGGAGAAATGTAAAGTGAGTCTGTAAGCTACTTCATTCATTGTGGCTCCACCTCATCCAAATATGTAATTTAACTATGAAGCTGCCTAACAGTACAATCCACCATCTACTGCCAGGGCAAAACTATAGCAGCACTTTGTTTTTTAACTATGGACAGAAGGTTTTGCTATATTTTTTCCAACTCATTTAATGACAGGCCATATTTAACAATTTAGGAATTTCCAAATGTTTAAAAATGCTTAGTTTAAATGTTTTTGTACACTTATTTTAGACAGAAGTTCTCTTTTTTTTCAACCACAGTGCAGCATGTTAACTGATCTCATTCTGCCCTGTGAGTACCCCGTGGCAGACATGAATTAGTTATCTGTGTGCAGCATTCATGGGTATGGAGCTTAAGGCTGATGCGTGAAGAATAAAAACCACAGATGGAGAGGTCCATGTGATCATGCCCTTAGACTGATGCCACATGGGATGGATTCTTGGCCTGGGGATAAACGCAGGTAGAGAATGCTCCCCCTATGCTTCACAAAGATTACTGATGTGCCTGCACCCTGAGCCATTGCGCCTGCTCAAGTATGCATTTAAACGCAGAAATCCACTATATGTGCCTTCACCCAGACCATGCTCCGGGTGCAGGGACAACAATACAATTTTTGAAGTGTATGTATGGATTCTAGGCCTGCATTTTTCCGCAGGTGGAGAGCTCTGTGTGATCATGCCGTTCGACTTCTCTATGCTTCAAAAATGTTATGTTACTGCATCCGGAGCATGGTCTAGGTGCAGGCACATGAATATGATTTTTAAAGTGTAGGTACAGATTCTAGGCCTGCACTTTTCCACAGGCCAAGAATAGGACCTGTGCGGCATCAGTCCATGGGCATGATCACATGGAGTGTTTGCTCCGCTGCTCTCCACCTGTGTTTTTTATTCAGCCAGAGAAAAGGGGATAAGCCCCAATATCAGCATCTCCCTGTAGCTGCACTGACAGCTTCTACATGCAACTACACAGAGCAGAGTGGAAGCGGAGATCGGCCTGAAAATGCATGCTTTAACATTTTCAGGGTTGACCTCCACTTCTGTGCCATGTGCCTACATGCAGGCAGAGGCTGTGATCGTCAGTGCAGCTACAGGGTGATGCTTATTAGGGCAAATCCACTTGATCAAAGACCACAGGCGGAGAGCAGCGTTACAAATGGTCCACTTGACCATGCCCTAAATACAAAAACTTGGGGGTCTAGTTATTATGCACCAAAATAAATCACATCGCAACAGGCATCACAGCATAAAAAAAAAACAGTGTTTATCAAGCTGTGTATTTTCAGCAATCCCTTATCTCTGTGTAAAAGTCCAGTGTAAATGAAGGCAGCAGTTTAAAAATGCTATGTGAAAATATGGCATCCATCGCATTTTTTACACACTTACGTGCCGCTTGAATTTCTCCCACTGACTTTAACTGATTAGGAAAGGTTTGAAGTGGCATACAATAATTGCATCAAATCTGGAGATCAGGCAGCAGAAAATAAAACATGCACCTTGATAAAGTTGCGTTTTTTTTTTTTTACGCAGCATTGTACACTATATTTCTAGTGTTAATCATTTTACAAAGCATGATAAAGAGGCCCCTCTTGGGATGCTTTACACATGGAAATTTTCAAATGTGCTCCCATACCGTAGATTTTTTTGTATGTGTTTCACCGAACAGGAATGCAGGAGCTGACCTTAGTGTACTAAGCAATGAAATTGCATTTAACTCAAGCATTTCTATGTAGAACCATTCACAGGTAAAGGCTCTATTCTCATGGGCGCTTTAACATGCATTTCCATACCTGGGGGGCAGCCCTTGGGTACCTCTATCAAAAAAAAAAAAAAAAAGTGTTGTGGCTAAATCTGGCAGCAGGGGTGGTTAACCCTCTCTTCTATGAACTGGAGCATGCAATGGTCTGAATTCTCATACACCGCTTTTTAAAAGAATGGGACAGGCTGAGGTATGCTGCCTAGAGAAGCACTGGACCAAACTACAGTCCTTCATATACAGTCATGGGCAAAAGTTTTGAGAATGACACAAGTATTAGCTTTCACAAAGTTTGCTGCTAAACTGCTTTTAGATCTATGTTTCAGTTGTTTCTGTGATGTACCGAAATATAATTACAAGCACTTCATACGTTTCAAAGGCTTTTATCGACAATTACATGACATTTATGCAAAGAGTCAGTATTTGCAGTGTTGGCCCTTCTTTTTCAGGACCTCTGCAATTCGACTGGGCATGCTCTCAATCAATTTCTGGGCCAAATCCTGACTGATAGCAACCCATTCTTTCATAATCACTTCTTGGAGTTTGTCAGAATTAGTGGGTTTTTTTTGTCCACCCGCCTCTTGAGGATTGACCACAAGTTCTCAATGGGATTAAGATCTGGGGAGTTTCCAGGCCATGGACCCAAAATTTCAACGTTTTGGTCCCCGAACCACTTAGTTATCACTTTTGCCTCAAGGCACTGTGCTCCATCATGCTGGAAAATGCATTGTTTGTCACCAAACTGTTGTTGGATTGTTGGAAGAAGTTGCTGTTGGAGGGTGTTTTGGTACCATTCTTTATTCATGGCTGTGTTTTTGGGCAAAATTGTGAGTGAGCCCACTCCCTTGGATGAGAAGCAACCCCACACATGAATGGTCTCAGGATGCTTTACTGTTGGCATGACACAGGACTGATGGTAGCGCTCACCTTTTCTTCTCCGGACAAGCCTTTTTCCAGATGCCCCAAACAATCGGAAAGCGGCTTCATCTGAGAATATGACTTTGCCCCAGTCCTCAGCAGTCCATTCACCATACTTTCTGCAGAAGATCAATCTGTCCCTGACGTTTTTTTTTGCTGCCGTTCTTGACACCAGGCCATCTTCCAAAAGTCTTCGCCTCACTGTGCGTGCAGATGCGCTCACACCTGCCTGCTGCCATTCCTGAGCAAGCTCTGCACTGGCTCTGCACTCCTATCCCGCAGCTGAATCCTCTTTAGGAGACGATCCTGGCACTTGCTGGACTTTCTTGGACGCCCTGAACATGAATTGAACCTCTTCCCTTGAAGTTTTTGATGATCCTATAAATTGTTGATTTAGGTGCAATCTTAGTAGCCACAATATCCTTGCCTGTGAAGCAATTTTTATGCAACACAATGATGGCTGCACGTGTTTCTTTGCAGGTCACCATGGTTAACAATGGAAGAACAATGATTTCAAGCATCACCCTCCTTTAACATGTCAAGTCTGCCATTCTAACCCAATCAGCCTGACATAATGATCTCCAGCCTTGTGCTCGTCAACATTCTCACCTGAGTTAACAAGACGATTACTGAAATGATCTCAGCAGGTCCTTTAATGACAGCAATGAAATGCAGTGGAAAGGTTTTTTTGGGATTAAGTTAATTTTCATGGCAAAGAAGGACTATGCAATTCATCTGATCACTCTTCATAACATTCTGGAGTATATGCAAATTGCTATTATAAAAACTTAAGCAGCAACTTTTCCAATTTCCAATATTTATGTAATTCTCAAAACTTTTGGCCACGACTGTACAGTCAGACAGACAGACATGGTTTTGTTTATCATTGGCTGAGCTTTCAAAGTAGCAACTTCCTTTAAATATATAACATGCCTTACGGAAACAGTAGTATTTCTGCAGTGACAACGTTTATTGGATTAACAGAAAATATGCAATATGCATCATAACAAAATTAGACAGGTACATAAATTTGGGTACCCCAACAGAGATATTACATCAATACTTAGTTGAGCCTCCTTTTGCAAATGTAACAGCCTCTAGATGCCCCCTACAGCCTTTGATGAGTGTCTAGATTCTGGATGGCGGTATTTTTGACTATTAGTCCATACAAAATCTCTCCAGTTCAGTTAAACTTGATGGCCATCGACAGCCTGCTTCAAATCATCCTATAGATTTTCGATCTAGTCGGGGGACTGTAATGGCCATTCCAGAATACTGTACTTCTCCCTATGCATAAATGCCTTTGTAGATTTCCAACTGTGTTTAGGGTCATTGTCTTGTTGGAATATCCAACCCCTGTGTAACATCAACTTTGTGACTGATGCTTAAACATTATCCTGAAGAATTTGTTGATATTGGGTTGAATTCATCTGACCCTCGACTTTAACAATGGCCCCAGTACCTGAACTAGCCACGCAGCCCCACAGCATGATGGAACCTCCGCCAAATTTGACAGTAGGTAGAGCAGGTGTTTTTCTTGGAATGCGGTGTTGTTCTTCTGCCATGCAAAGTGCTTTTTGTTATGACCAAATAACCCAATTTTTCTGTAACTTGTCAAATGACTCTGTTTGTGGCATGAGTGCAGAAAGGGCTTCTTTCTCATCACCCTGCCAGATGTTCTTTGTGCAAATTGCACTGAATTGTAGAATGACATACAGATACACCATCTGCAGCAAGATGTTCTTGCAGGTCTTTGGAGGTGATCTTTGGTTAGTCTATAACCATTCTCACAATCCTCCGCATATGCCGCTCATGTATTTTTCTTGGCCTGCCAGACCTGGGTTTTACAGCAACTGTGCCTGTGGCCTTTCATTTCCTGATTACATTCCTTACAGTTCAAACTGACAGTTTAAACCTCTGAGATAGCTTTTTGTAGTCTTCCCCTAAACTATGATACTGAACAATCTTTGTTTTAAGATCTTTTAAGAGTTGCTTTGAGAATCCCCTGCTGTCACTCTTCAGAGGAGAGTCAAACAGAAGCAAAAATTGCAATTCGCTACCTTAAATACATTTTCTGATGATTGGACACACCTACCTATGAAGTTCAAGGCTTAACAAGCTAATTCAACCAATTTGGTGTTGCCAGTATTGAGCAGTTACATGCATTCAAATTAGCAAAATTACAAGGGTACCCAAATTTTTTTTTTTTTTTGCACAGCCAGTGTTTCACATTTGATTTAATTCATATGACTAAATACTGCTTCACTAAAAATATTTGTTCAGAAAACACCCCAGTACTCAGATGTTCCTGGGAAATTAAAGACATACCACTGTTATATTTTTTGTTGAAAGCGGAGTAAATTATTATGCAGGCTGAGAGTGGTTCCCAAACGTTTTCATATGACTGTATGTACCAATAATAAATACAGAATACATTTTAGTACAGTAATAAGTTTACAGCAACTGACAATTTTAACTAATATCCATGTACTATGAATACTTGGTTTAGAAACCAGACAGCTTTAAAAATATTATTTGCCTATGAACCATAACAGCCAGTGCATGGTGCCGAAGCTCCTCCTCACTTCAAACTATTCTGATTGTTCTAAGAATGACTGGAACAATTTCCTGTCATTTCACGTGTGGCTCCTTTACTCTCTCCGTCCTTTTGGCCTGTTGGCCAAGGAATCAGATAATGAACTTGATTAGCCCGTGTGTGTCTGCCTTTCCGTACTTTGTACAGAGAAAAGTGTTTTCCCATGTTCAAAAGGTTCATTGCTTAAATTTGGCTACTTAACATAGCCAAGCACTGGCTTTCAAAACAATTTGCCTTCAAGACTAGGATGCCATTTTACTGAGGTCTATGGGACTACGGAAAAATGCTTTATACAGAGATATTAAAGGTGGCCATACACGCACTGATAATATCGTACGAAACCTCGTTTCGTACGATATTCGGTGCGTGTATGGTATGTCAGCGAGTCGACCAATATCGCAGGAAGCTGCTGATATCGGGCGACTTGCCGATCGGACCAGTTTGAAAATTTTGATCGGGCGCCATTAGAAGGCGCCTGACCAAAATCTCCCTTCAGCGCTGAATCGGCAGAAGGAGGTAGAAATCCTATTGTTTCTACCTCGTTACCTGCCGATTCAGCCTTGAATGGTGTGTGGTGGATCGCCACGTGTATGGCCAGCTTAAAGTGAACAGTGTGGAAGCTTCCACAATGATATATTCAGGACTAATGTTACGTGTGAACTGCGTTTTATACAATGCTCTACAGATCAAGCTGCAGCACCAGGCTGAGCTGGCCAGATGCCCTAGGCATCCTGACCAGCCAGTCCAGCCACTGTGGGCCATTAAAGAAAGAAGACAACCACTAAAGAAACACCAGAACACACTAATGGGCGTATATATTATGCTGTGTAAAACTAATTCGGTAAAAAAACGGAGTAAAAAGCTGTGTAAAATAAATGAAAAAGATCGCCGTCTGAACGCTGGATATTACGCCATTAATTTCCATAAGTTCCGGTGGAAGAAAAAACGCGTAAAAAATACGCTATTTTTACACGGCGAAGCCTGGCGATGTGTGCCGAATTTTCTTGCCGTTTTTTTACACAGCATAATAAATATGCCCCTAAAGATATTCCTGGTACCCCAACACCCATTAGTGCAAACCAACAATGATGTAGATAAAAACTCTCACACATTGCAGTCCCCATGCATATTTTGAATTTCAGCCAATGGAATACAAAGGGATCACATCTAATGAATTATTACATGCACACAGATGTGACATTTATTAATGTGTTTGCAAGTTTTCAATCAGTGGCAAAATAATGAAATCCTAGTGATTCAGGAATCAAACTAAAAAACACAGATGTGTTCCTGATCCAACACACAAAAAGAGCCTTATTACTAATTAAACCATTTTTGTGGGGAAAATGGTGTCAAATAAATGGTGTATTATAAAATTGTTTATTTTCTTTGCTGCTTGATCACCACATTTTAAGCAACTGCTGCTTTTAACCTGGAATATTACACGATCTCCACACTATGTAATTGATGACAATTTTCTGTACAAAAATGATAGATACGCCCTTATTGACAGCCAATACAGGTTGTTTGATAGGAAGTGAATGAAACTACAGGCTGAGAAGCAAAAGTGAAGTTTCCTTGTTAGTTAGCTAGGACTACTACATTAACCATTTAAAATGACACACTTATAATTTGACCCTAAATAAGTAAAACCATGTACAGAAGTTCGCTGTTATTTAAATAAACTGAACTGTAATTTAGTAACTGAACAAAGGGGTGCACTAAATGGAGAAACAAATGTTGAAAGCCTATCTAATTATTGGTATTGTTTTTAAGCCACACCCATCATTGCTGACACAGATGTCACATCAGTATACAATGATATGCTTAAAAATACGGTGCTTCCTACTTTGTGGGAAAAAAACCCTTTCCTGTTTCAGCAGGATAATAAGCCCTTGCACAAAATAAAGTCTATACACTGTTTCGCAAAGATGATAGTGGAAAAACGTGACTGGCCTGCACAGAGCCCTGGGCCTAAGGGTGATGGTCACGGTAAGATTTGTGGCCTGCACAACAGATCTTGGCCTTGTAGTGTATAATAAAATATAAAATTCCCTGTTTTTGGACAACCATTTTGGAGTACAACGATTTAAACATTAAATAAACTACATATTGCTATAACTGTACTCACACAGAAGCATTTCTGGTATTTCTTAAGAGAAAAAGCTTTAATAAAATGTTAAAAAAACAAACATTTTTTGGTTAAAATTGATTCTTTGTTAGATGCCTTCCCATAAACCAGAGCCTTCTGAATAACTAATCAACTAATTCAAATTTTTATAAATTATTCCTTTAACCCTATAATAATAATAAAACATTACCATGTACTTGATTCCAGCTATAGATTATGATTAATCCTTACTGGTGGCAAAACAAATCTATTAGGTTTATTTAATCTTAAAATTATTTTTTAGTAGTCAAAGTATGGTCATCTATATTAAGGAAATACCCCTTCCTTATCAGAAAAAGCCAACCCAAGCATTTTGGCTAACAGGTGCCGTACCTGTATATGTGACTTTTTGCACTGCTTTTTCTACATTGTTACCGCAGATTTCAAGAGACTTTACGCAGACCAGCGTTATGTAAAAATGGAATACATTTCTGCTTAAAGCTGGCCATACACGGGCAGATTTTCACCCGATATCCCCACCTACAGGGGCACACAGCAATGGGGCAGTCGGTTCGGGGACCGCATCAACGAGCCAATGCGGTCCCCGATCCGACTGGATTTTCTAACCTGGCCGATCGATATCTGGTCAATTTCAGGCCAGATATCGGTCGGCCAAGCCCCTCGTTTCTGCCCCTATACAGGCCGATATCGGCAGCTTCTATCGGCCCGTGTATGGGGGCCTTAACTCTTATATACAAATGTAGAAATAGGCACAAAGGAGCTTCTGTGTATGGAATTTCAGAGTAAGGTAAACACGTCTCAGCTTTCTCAAGCCATTTCTTCTTTTTTTATATTGAACTTCACTTCTTCATAAATTGCCCCATGTCTCTTCTCTTTTCATCTTTCACTCATTTAAAAAAATACTTTTTTTAAGTTTTATAATGTGTTTGTTTTGGGGGGGGGGGGGTTGTTTTGTTTTTTTTTTTTAGCACATTTGCCCTCCCCTACCTTAAACAATGAGGTGGGAGAATTTTAAAGACAAACATAATTTTCACTTTCAATAAATTGGCCACCTTTGGCAGTTTATATCGTATAAATGGAGTAGAAATGACTTGTATTTTCAGTATTAGCAAGAATGCTTTGCTTGAGCAATTTCTAAGCTACTTTAACGGTGTGGAATGGAATCTTGTTATTGAAAGTTTTATCTCCTTTTTTCATGTTTATACATGCAACTAGAATGCAGCTATCCATCCATCACATTCTGATCATTCTTAAAAGAAAGGTAAAAACAAGAATGCAGTTATGTAAAGGGGTAACAAAGAGGTAGAACTCTACAAAACTAATGCAAGAAGAGAACCCTCCATTCTAAACAAATACTGAATTTTTCAATATTTAGTACCACAGAGGAACAACTGTGCCTTCAAAAGATGTAAACCAAGGTCTTATCCATAAAGCGGATTTTTACACAATTGAAGGTGACCATACTTGGGTAGTTATTTGTATCTTACCCGAACTCCTTGGTCTAGACATTCTATTAGTCTGTGGGACTAAAATAAGCACCTCTTGGTTTCCAGTTATTAGTGTTCAAAAGGAATTAGAGGTTTAAAGCCAAGATACATCTCTAACACCAAGGACATCTATCTGTGAAATCTACAATTCCACAACAGATCATATCATATTAAGTGATATCATATCAGTAAATATTGTACTTTTATATCTTTGACTTGAGGCACCATTTTGTGATGGTCTGTTTGGTCCCTCAGCGATCACTTGACCAGAAATAATGCACTAACTAATAATAAGGGTCTAACTGTAAAGACAGAACTTTGGTCTATTCCTTGGCTGATGTGACTTAACATGTATCCTAGGGGGCAGCCCTTAGTACTTAAAATAGCAATTTTTTATTAAGAATTACGTATTATGGCACATACTAATAACACGTTTTATGAACATTACTTATTTTGATGAAGCAGAGTTTTACAAATGTGCAAAAAAACAACAGAAACAATTTAACAGTAAGAATTTTAAATATCCTTTTATGAACAAAATAAAAAACTAAAACAATTTTAGTACACAAAATTCTTGAATTGATTCTTGAAATATTCTAGCAGCAGAGAGTAACCGGGCAGATAATTTAAATATTCAAAATGACAAATTCTAATACCAGAATTTTAAAGCTAGTAAATTATATTAAGAAACAAGTACATTAACAAACTGACCTTCACTGACAATGTTTGTATTTTCATATGAATCCCATCTTATTAGAGGATCAGAGGTATTGTAGTCAATTGTTACTCCCTGGTTGTTATAAAAGTTTTCTGTATTATAAAATATAAAATATTATTGTGGTCAGATTAACACATTTGTTCATTTAAGACAATATTTGCACAGATGAGAACTGATTTATTTAAATTTGCACAAAAAAAAGTTTAATAAATTGATTCATAAGGTTGTTTAAGTTCAGCCATTGAATTATACCACCTCATAGAAAAATTATTCTAAATTGCATGTCAATAGCAGGAAATGCTTTGTATTGATTGTGCCAAAGCCTTACAGCACTTGTTCGACTGGCAGGAATATTTTCCTAAAAGGAAAATTAGTAACTGCCACACAATTTGAATTTTCATGAATCTGCAACTTATTGCCACAAGTTGATGCTATTTGTTATACAGGGACACACCCAAGAATAAAACATTTTGGTAGAATATGTTGAGTCAACCAGATTTTCATTTTGGCTGTAATGTATGGCTTTTCCCTATGGCAGGTGCTGTTTCAGAATTTTAGTCCCAGGGGGGAAGTTCCCCCCTGTCTGCAGCTATTGGCTCCTTATTTTGGCTTCACAAGCTTAAAGAGATACAGACACCTGTAATTAAACTGTTTTAAATATATCATTACATTGTCTTTGCATGAGCTTTTGCATTTTGCCATAAAAGTATTTGCTCAAAGCTTTAACACTGATCTGATTCCCATTGTTCCTCTATGAGTGGGTGGCCATATTTGTGCAGCAAAACTAAGTTAGCATTAGAAGCTATAACTGACAGGTTAGGAAGGGACAGTCAGGTTGGCAAAACAGTCAGGTTTAGGAACTTCAAGTAACAATCACAATCACACAAAAGCAGCCCTATCAGCAAAAAATGATTAACTTGACCTATAGGTAACTTTTCATGTACATTCATATTTTAAAAAGTAGTTTTTTCATGTCAGTATCACTTTAATATTCTACTGTAGCTGCTTTTTGCATACAGCAACAGCAGTGTGATAGCAGATTTAAGATACATGGGGCATTCTGGAGCATTTTGTTATCCCAGCATTTTATTGCTACATGGATCTCAGGAAGATCTGGGAATTGAACCTTGGACTGCTTATTGGACTGTACCTGCACTAACCTTCTGAGCCCCCTGGGGACTCATGGGTTTAGCACTGGTTAGTTATTCTGTAGTATAGCCATATGGTCTCCCTGCTGTTCTCTCTTCTCCACTCATCTTGTTAATCTCATGTGGCTTCAATCTGCAATTAAGGGGTTTTATAAGCCTGCTCTCAGCAACCCTTGTTGCTTGATCATTAAGCCATATTGCCTGATCTTGCATGCATTTTCCTTTGTCCTGTGATTTCTTGCCTTGTTTCTGCTGGGTTATCTGCTCCACACCTTGCTCCTCCGCTCCAGTTCCCCTTGCCTGTTCTCTGTTGGATCTCCCGATATTTCATCCCAGCCTGTTTACTGGAGTACCCTCTGTCTTTAGCCTGCCCCCTACTTTGCCTGTTATACAGACTTGTGATTGTTGCTGCCTGCCTCTGACCACTGGCCAGGTGTAAGGACTTTAGAATCTCTTACTATTGCTCTGTATGTTGGCATCTCCCTGTTTATCATTAATAAATAGTTCTCCTTTAACATGACTTCTGCTTTTTATCAAGCCCAATTTGTGTGTTACCCACCTTACTCAGCATTTAGGCTCCAACAGGCTACTTACCTAAAAATGGGCAAAGGCAAAACACTCCAAATTGCCCTTCTACTAATTATTAATTAAATTCACTGGTGCACTTTTGTGAAAGTGATCATTGCTTGAAAATGCCAAATACCTGGTAGCATGTACAGCACGGAATTCCCTAAGAAGTGTTATCTACTATGTATGTGCCTGCCTAAGGTGGTGTAGGGCTAAATTGGGAGCCTAAAACAAGATGGAGGTGGTACACAATGAAATTGGTATTTCATACATGTAATTTGTAAAATGAAAGGTGTTCTCCTCTTATAGGATTTTCCAACCTTTGCAATCAATATCTGAACAAACTCCAATCAGACAGTGGTTGGGGAGGTCATCACCTTAGCCTGACATAATGGGTCAATGTTCTGTCTATTCATGTGTGGCTGACATCACATCACAAACAGTATATAACAAGGAGATTGCAAGCAATATTTTGCTTACCTGGATTTTTTTCAGGACCTCCCGAAAATACCAGTTCTATTCTCCCATATTCAGGGAATCTGTCATCTATAAATAAAGTTACAAACAGAAAAATGTCATTAAAAATACATATGTATAATAAAGAGTAACTTTTGTAAAATGTATGTATATATTTATTACAGAGGTAATAAAAAATGCACTGTATTTTATATATTGTTTCATTTTAAAATAAGAGGAATCATTTCTTTAAAGGCTAATGCCAGAAGAGGCATAGGGTGGATATTTTAGGCAAGCGGAAAAGCGCTTGCTGAAAATTCTGCCCTACGCCTCCTACATGTGCCCGCACCCGAATGAATGAGATACGCTCGGGTGCAGGCACATGTAGCCGATTTATGCATAAAAACGTGAGACAATGCAAAGTCTCGTGTTTTTATGCATATATCGACTACATGTGCCTGCACCCGCGCGCCCTACGCCTCGTCTGGCATTAGCCTTACACACACAATTTATGAGACAAAACTGACATAGCTGAGCAACATGAAACTTAGTACAGGTGAATTCCTGTGTTGCAAAAAAAAAAAAAAAACCTAGTACTTGCACCATTTAGTGGAATATGTACAGCACAGCCCAAACATCCCTCCGCACAATAAACTATACACCTCCTACTGAAGCAGTACTACATGGCACTAGGCTTCTTATTCTTGGGCTAGTACAAATATTGTGCAAGTAGGTAAGTTGTTAAAGTAGTGTATGCCAAATTTTCAGTCTCTGTATATAGAGACCTAATTATGGTAGGCCTCTGCTATATTTTCTGTATGGTGCTGGTAAGAAAGGGCTACAGCATGGACAAATTAGAGAGAGTTGCAATCTCTCTCCAGTGAGGAGAAAAGCTACATTATAAGAAACGGGTCATGTTTAAAAGTGCAAATGGTCTAATCAAAAGGAGGAATGCATTGACTTATCACCTGTTTAGAAGCAAGCTATGTGTATTGGTTGCTATGGGTAAACTTTGGCCTTTTATTAGATATGTGGGAATGGCTTTTATTTAGCAGTTGGGGCGGAGGAGGTGCGCAGACAGGATTTTAGCCAAAACTGCTCAACTCATATGCATGAGAGGCTCAGAGATCTACAGAAAATAAACACAACTTTGCTAGCAGCACACATAAGGAGATAAGCATTTCCCATAAGGAAACAGCTGTTGCTCTCAAAATGTGCATTATTGTAATGACCGATAAAGCAACACTAGGCTATGAATTGGCTGCCATTGCCTAGTGAAATCCTCAAAGCAAGATACTGCAGGATAAACAAGCAACACATTTTGACAACCCAATCCATTTTTTTTGCTAAGGGTGAACTGCCCTGATGATTAACCAAGCAGTAATTAAACACTGTTTGCAGCCTGTTACTAGGTAATCACCATAGTGCAGATGTGTACAGTGCTCTAAAGACAGCTCCAAAGAAACAGTGATGCAAGGATCACAATAAGGCTTAACATTAAAATGCAGAAAAAGTTAATGAGTAAAACCTTGTATAGCAGAGGTTAGAGAAATACAGGTTGCAGAAGAAGAGAGGTTGCTGAGATATTTGAATGCAGAATTCATTATTGTCTGGAGTGGGGGCTGATTACCAAAGCAACATAATAACCAGTGCTATAGATTATAGGATTATTATATTAATTTATAGCATGCATTTATTTATTTTATAATAGGCAAAGTAGCTGCACCATCATGTATGTTTCCCCCTGGTGATTAGTATTTTAGCTGGTGGAAAAGCATTTGAAGGAGATTAGTTGCCTGCAGTAAAGGAGATTTATCATGGATGACTAATCTCCTCATGTGTCCTTAAAGGCCTAAATTCATAGAGCTGTGCTGAGGCTGCAATACAAGAGTACATGTATCTTCAGAGAAGGGGTGGTATTCAGAGCCACAAGCCTTTATTAGGCCACCATTAGATATGAGAATAGCACCCAAGCAGAAGAAATAGGAGCAAAGGCTGAGCTGTTCCCAATTGGGAGATGAGGACTGAATAGGTAAGGGTACAGCTGCCTGAAAGGACCTGCATTGCCCATGCTCAAGCACAATGAATTTTGGTGCTAAAATTCATACTTTTCATACACATTTTAGGGCAGAAATCTGCTCCATGTGCCAGCACCTGAGCCAATGCTGTGGATCCAGCTGCAGGCACAAAAGAGCACCGATTTGAGCATAAGGGCTGATTCTCAGTCTGCATTTATCTGCAGGCTGAGAATTAGCCCAGTGTGCCCATGCCCTTAAAGTGCAGTCTCTTCAAAGGTCTTTCCTTCTTGAGAGTCAGAACCAGACTTTGAAGTTGAATTACATCACATATTTTCAAAACAAAGAATCTTTATAATAATTACAAAAGTACACAGTCATATGAACTAAAAAGTCTGCACGGATTACAAAACATAAGATGAGAAAAAAAATATCCAGCCATTAGGACACATTTTTATGTTTTACAAGTCCAAAGGCAAACTAAATAATTTGTTTGGAAAAATCAGCTTAAAACATAAATGTTTTAAGGTTGCACTGTTACATTCAACAATTTATTGCAATTGTTACATGTTATTGTACAAGTTACATGTTAAATGTCTAGAGTAAAAAAAAATATTAACTGAATTAACTGCTTAAGTGATTTGAATTGTTTTTCACAATGAAAGAGTTATCCACAGACCCTGTCGCTTCTAATCTGGTCATATGCAAAAAGATCCTCCCATTTGGCAAAGTCGCCAAATGACAGGATCTTTGCCTAATTTGGCCATCCACATGTTGGGCCAAATTGGGGTGATTCAGTCAGAACTATCTTAACATTGCTTTCAGGCTTGCATGTGGCCTCTGTTCTGGGTACTTTTTTCTTTAGAAATCTATAAAATGCTACAAAACTAGTTTTAAGGAAGAATACATGGATGGGATTTCCTGGAAATCACAAGAGAGTGTAGCATGTGAAACCTTGTCAGAAAAGTGCCAAGGAAAAAAAAAAAGGAAGAAAGAATGAAAAGGTAGCAAAATTGTATATGTGGGGCTTGCTTATAGCTCTAGTGAAACAAGAGTAGACTCTTTGTTCCCTGTATTTAATATGTACTCCCCATTCGGATACTAATCTCCTTGTTTCTAGAATAATACAGTGCATTCCAAAAGGGTATACAATATGAGCATTTATGGTCTTTGATAAAAATAGTTGAAAACTTCAGCTTTGTACCATATAGGATTTGGTTTCCTATACAGAATTAACCTACATGCAACATGCAACATAAAAGTACTCTTTGAAAGATATCTGTGTCATAGCATTCCAGAAATTTTGTAAAAAATCTGAATAAAGACAACTCACCAATATTAGCATGATCCAGGTCCTCCTTGCAAAATATCACCCGATGGCTATGAATAGCCCCCGTATGAAACTGTAGTCTGAAAACAAGATCACGTGTGACAGACGGATGATAACACTTGAGCTGTGAACAAAACAAATACAAATTTTATTTGAAACTGTTTCATCAAATTAGTGGATAAAGGAGTCATCTTTAGAGTTTAGAGATGCAGAGGGCTAGAAAAATTAGTGTGTTAATCATTCATTTATTATATTTATTTGATTAATCATTTTGTAGGTTAGATCACTTATCTGGTTCAAGCAGGTAGAAATCCAGTTCATGGGGTCTAGGTCTACCCTGTTAGACTCGCACAGGTCCAGTAGCCTAATTACTTATAAAGCAGACCCTCTGCTGTAATGTAGGACCCCCCCGACCACTCTCCTACCTTTAAAGGAAAATTAAAGCCCCGAAACAATTTAAGCTTAATTAAATGGCCAGCCTGTGTATATGTACATGCCCTCAGAATGCCTGTCATTGACTTCCCATTTCTATGTAATCTATACAGTAATGAAAAAGAATCTTGATAAGATGATAGAAAGTTCCTGTCTTTATTATCTACAGCAAAAATCTTTATTTTAGGGCATTCAGTCAGGGCTACTAGGGATCATTTGGGGACAATCTTTTACAGTAATGTTTCCTTCTTCTTTAAAATAGCAGTGTGGTGCAGGCAGGAAGGTGGGGTGGGAGGGATTGTTTGTGCTGGGACCCCTTAGAACAATTTGAAGTCTAATGTTTGTAAAACAAGGCAACATGCTTTATGGATTGGCAAATAAACTGATATAGTCTGGCAACATCTTGACTCAATAATAATAATGATTGCCCTAATAATTAAAAATACCATGAGAATACTGAAATATATAAATAAAAATAACATTTCCATTTTTATCATAAAATGTGTCTCATCACTGAAGAACAATTAAATGTTAGCATTTAGAAAAGTAGAGGTAATTTTATAATAAAAAATGCAAGTAATTTCATTCATGTAACAGTTAGTTAACTATGCAGGCACAATAAATGGATTTATATCAGCAGGAAAAAAGTGGTGGATAAAGAAATAATCCTTCAAGTAGTACAATCTTTAAGAAATTAAAAAGTGGTAAAGGAGAGGGCAGTAGAGTAGGTCAGATGTGAACATGCAGGACTCTTTGGTCAATATCTCAATTAAATTTGCCTTATTCCCCATTTACTAGCTTTAATCCTTTAAATCGTAGAATCTACAATCTATGAATAAAGGAATTTATATGCCTTAGAATGTTTATTCTACAGTCGGTAGAACTACTGAGTACAGTAGATGATCATCAGCTTTTATAGATGCTGATCCACTTCTGCTTCATTCCCCCACTACAAGGTAATATACAAAGGTCAGGAACAAATAGCCCTTGCGGCACAAGCCATATGTCTGCTGTTCTGATGGCTTCCTGAGTCCCACACTGCCACAAATAAATATTAAATATATATTATTTAAAAAATATTTATATATATATATATATATATATATATTTATATATATATATATATATATATATATATATAGACATATAGACATATATATACATATATATACACACACACACTATACATTTTTGGCATGCCTAGGGCATATAGGGATTCAGTTGTATTTCCAAACACATAATGGCAGTTGTATTTTCACACATATAAATATGTTTTTTATATATTTCTCTGTATGAGATTTTTTTTAGGTAGCATCCTATATTTTCCAAGAGAAGTGGAATTTGAGATTCCTTTCATATTTTTAAGGCTGAGTTTTCCTAAACAAAATAAACAATTGGTCTAATTTATCATAGATCCAGAAGGAATTCTAGCAAGTCACCCTTATTTTATGATAAACAAAATGTCAAGAATGTTTCTAATTAATTTATTTGAGTTGATACATGTGTCTTCTGCTTTGAGCAGATGAACGTTATTCTTCCCTATAAAGTGGTACTGCTCAGTGCAGCTTTGTGTTGGTTATTTGGTCTGGGCAAAGGGACACCTAGCTATCCATCAAAATTTGGCTCCAACCCCTGCATTTAGAGAATAATATTATAGTAAATAGTAATGAGGTTTTTTTTTAGAAATGATAAAGAATTTTTAAATTATATTATATTTAGAAAGATTCTTATTTTCATTACATGAAGCTTAACCTATATTTTCATTTTGACAATAGTTTCTCTGTAATAAGCCCCCAATTTTTTCCTAGTTAAAGAAAAAGTTACAGCTTATGAAATGCCCCTAAATACAACATGAACAAAAGGTTTAATACAAATTAAGTGCCAAACTCTTCTGGAACTGTAAGGGCTAAACTTTATCTAACTTACATGACATTTGTTAATAAAAGGAAAATAATTAAGGTTTACAATCACTTTATATTCCTTTCACCAGAATTATTCAGTACATGGAGCCTTACGTATTAGCATATATAAATTAGATCGGCTATTCTGACTTGGTAAGAACCCATACACTAGTGAAAAAGTGACCTCTAGTGGCCAAATTGTGAAATACATGCTGCTATATACTTTTAGTGAAATTGAATAAACCCTTATCATAAGGTAGATGGCTAATTCATTTCTATAACCAAATACAATGTCTGTTGGGCAGTTACAGATATGCTACTTATTAGATGAGCCAGTGAGTTTTGCAATCATTTGTGTTCCAGTTAAAAAGAGACATGGTACAGAATGGATAAATAAGTAATAATACATAAAAAATAAAATAATAAATAAAATATTACAAACAGCAAAGATAAAACAACTGCTAATTGGCAAATTTATAAGAAATATATTGTATGGCTAACAAAAATGAGAGCAAAATATAGTGTTAATTCCTTTAGGAACATGAATTGTGCTCAAAACAAATGTACTGTAGTAATATTATTATAAAAATGAACAGATACAATTAAATTTTGGTAGCTCAACTGAGCTATTCATTTAATGCAATTATAAAACATTGTGCTTGGAAAATAATCCTGCTACCCTCAACCACTTTGAAAACATAACGGTGGCCATACCGTTAAGATTTTTCTCTCCCTGATGACCAATTTCAGTACAACAAATCAGTTAAATTATCGTAAGGTTAGTGGGCACCGAAGAATCGCACATCTGGAGATTTTTTAATCAAACATTGGTCAGAAAATCGCACAGGTAGGTTTGAAAATTTTTGGCGTTAACAATGACATTTGCCCATTGTCCAATTGTTTGCAGGACCAAGCAGGTAGTTTTACTAGATTCAACTAGACAATATCACTTAAAATAGTCATTTTCACTGATGGACAAATCATACTTTTAAATGATCATTTTAAGATAAGCTTGGTCCTATGATAACAAAAAGATCTTTTAAAATCTTGTGTATGGCTTTAGTTGTGCCCCCTACATATTACCACAATTAAACCCAGTATGGAGGACTAAAGGAGTACAAACACTACAACCGCATCTTTCCAGTTATAACTGATAAAGAGAAGCATTTGTGGGTCATTATATACACCTTTTGGGTGGCTTCAGTTCTGACTGCTATAATATTATTCACAAAGATTAAATTTTCCATCAACTATTTCCTAAGAGCCTTAAGTTACTATAGGGAAAATATATGTAAATGTAATGATGAACAGAAGTGATGAGTGAATCTGTCCCGTTTCGCTTTGCCATAAAATTTGCGAAACAGCAAGAAAATTTGTGAAATGGCAAAAAAATTGTGAAACGCATTTGTCACACTTTTTTTTGTCGTGACCGAGCCCTTTTTTGACGCGCAAAAAAAAAAAAATTCCATGCAACTAAATTTTCCACAATTAATTTTCATGGAAGTTTTGCTAAACAATTCGCTGCGAATCCATGCCTGCCGAAAAAATTCGCTCATCGCTAATGGACAGTTCTGAATACTGGTGGTAATGTTATAAGGTTTTTTTTAAATATGAAATATGTAATGAATGTATACTGCAAAGTTGCTTAGAATTAAGTATTCTTTTATGACATGTCCTTTAAAAAAAAAAGTTTCATGCCAATATTTTAAATCCTTTATGCAAGAATGGTGCAAGGATATCTTTATGGTTGCTAACTTTGTAAGTCATTTATTATGATTAAGACACTATTACAAAAGGGCCTACTGGATCAAACAGCACACCACTCTAGTCTGAGTGTGCGGCACTTTTTCTATTATATTTGTGTTTTTGACCTGCACCAAGGGCATTTGGACTTGTATAGGGTGTGCTCCTCTCTGTGTACTATATATATATTTTTGCATATGCATTTTGGTCTAAACGGCATTCCTTTGATGCACAGTGTTAATGGAATTAGCAACTGATTCACTTGGTGCAAGTAAGTTGTGGCAACTCCAAGGTTCCCTGACATCAATTTGTTAAAAATTTATATATTTACAGTATTTATGGTTCAGTAAAACTATAATGTAAAGAGACAGCTACCAAAGGTATTGTATTCAGTTTTATACAGTCCTAAATACACCACCTGTCTCAACAGGTGTTTATAGCAGGTTAAATCTGTTAGCCATTAATTAAGGGAAAGAAACTCACCTTTGTTTCATACAAGTTCTATGTAATCTAGTCTATTCTTAGACAAACATTTCCTTCTGTTCGAGTGTAACCTTCAGTGTTTTATTTCCTGTCAAACAAAGTTTAGGCTCCAAAAGTTTCATTAGAATGAAGATAAACTTACCATAATATCTCCCTTGATAAGCTGGGCTGGTTCAATTTCAATATAGATTTTACCCTGGTTTTCTGGGCCAACAAGGCTTGGAAAACAAAACAAAATAATTTTATTTAAAATTATTAAAGATAATAAACACTGTCTTTGCATGAGCTTTAGAATTTTGCCATAGAAGTATTTGCCCGATGCTTGAACATTACCTATCTGATCAGCCATGTTCCTCTTTGAGGGGGCTGCCATATTGGTGCAGCAGTAGTCAGCATTAGAAGCTATAAATGACTGGTTGGGAAGGGACAGTCAGGTTGACAAAAGTGTCTGGTTTAGGAACTTCTAGTAACAATTACGTACAAAAGCAGCCCTATCAGCGAAAAAAAGATTGTGACCTATAGGTAACTTTATATGTACATTCATATTTTAAAAAGTAGTTTTTCGTGTCAGTAAAAAAAATCTGGGTTACCATGCTGTTTATGGTGTGTTAACATAATTCTTTTAAATACAGGCAAACATTTTCCTATAATTCAGAGTATTATTTAAAATCAGCCAAATAATTAAAGGGGAACAATTATGAAAAATGTTTTTATAATACTGGAAATATAAAGTCTAGACAAATATTTTGACAATTTATAGCTTTTAATAATTTTGCACCGTTACAAAGTTATGGCTAATTATTGAAGCAGCCTCCCATCCCCCCACTCAAGAGTCTCTGGCGTCAGTGATGCAGAAACGTGTGAGTGACAGAGCAGAGTGAAAGCTGATTTGCTGTGGCATGTCATGAGGCCACACCCCTCAACAGCAAACATGTGCAAAGGGAAAGTAAAGGAATAGAGCCAGGCTGGGCTGGGTGCTGATGAAGCTGCATTTGTACATAACAGTAAAGCAGCTTATTGTTTATATCCTTTATATTTACATACACACAGCACTACACATTCCGATTTTAGTCTTATTCCGATGAACATTCAGATATTGGTCATAGGTTTAAATGCAATGATCTGAAACTAATATTCAGACTGAAATAGTAGGACAAAGCCACTAAAACGCAAATCGGAGGATGTTCTGAACATGAAATAGTTGTCAGACACCAATCGTACAAAAATGACTTCCACTGAAGGTCCCCCAAGGATATAGTCCGATAAACAATACATACAGATTTTTTTGTTAGCCGACCAAAATTTTCTAACCTGACTGATCGCCATAGTAGAAAAATTACTGGAACGATAATTCAGAGCCCACACATGGTCCGATAATCGTACAAAACTAGGTTTACATGTATAGCCAGCTTTAAATCAGCTGCCAATCCTGCAATCCTACCTTCCTGCAATAGCCAGATACAGGTGAAACACAAGAGTGTATAAAAGAGACTCTCCTTACCAGTGACAGTGACACATCAATTGCAACAATATTCCGGACCTCTGCACAGGCAACTTGGGTTCAAAGACACCTCTCTATGTCTCTCAGTCAGAGCTCTCCTGTAGACTGACTAGTCAGGCTTTCAGACTTGATTGGCCAACTGTGTCTAATCAGGCCCACTGGGTCAGTCTGTAGCATTTACTCTGCTATGGTCAGACCATGTATTCTTAAAAAATGGCTATATAGTCTGTTATCGATTGGCTTGCATACATATAAAGAGTGACTACAATGTTATTGCACAAACAGTGGAACAAGTTACTGTTTCTACAACATTTATTTAAAGTTTATGCAAAAGGAAAATTGTAATTTTATGGGAATGTGCCAGTGGATGCCCTAAAGTTATTGCTTAATTGCAATTTCCACATCACCTACCAGCTCACTTGGCATGTATGTTTTTTAAATTGCTGGGCCTTTGCACTAAACAACTTGCTTGCTGCTGTTTAGAAAGTGATATGTGGCTTCTTTCATGTTTTTCTATGAAATAACCAAGAAATAAAGTTCTGTATGTTTGTTAGTGACTCGGGTTAAACTTTAGATGTCAGTGAAGAATGGTTGGACCACTCCCACCCCTCTCTGCTCAGAACACAAGCTGCCTGTCAGAGCTAAGTCAAGTGAAGCAGACTCCTATTCATGACAGTCCCCCTTTATTTTATAGCCACTCCAAGCTTACTGTATTGCTAAGCCTCAACACCTTAACAATTAGCCTAGATAAGGATACATGAGTTATAATTTAAAGACTGAAAGCAGCCTTCTTATAAGCAGTTTCCTTATATCACTGGGAAAATGTCTCTGTTTTTAAAGGAACAGTAACACCAAAAAATAAAAATGTTTTTAAGTAATCATAATACAATGCACTGTTGCCCTGCACTGGTAAAATTTGCACATTTGCTTTAGAAACACTTCTATGGTTTATATAAATAAGTTGCTATGTAGCCATGGGGGCAGCCATTCAAGCTGGAAAAAGGAGAAAAGGCACAGGTTACATAGCAGATAACAGATAAAACCCCATTGTATTGTACAGAACTTATCTGTTATCTGCTATGTGTCTGTGCCTTTTCTCTTTTAAATGGCTGCCCCCATGGCTACACAGCAGCTTCATTTACTAAACTATAGTAATGTTTCTAAAGCAAATACACCAGTTGCACCAGTGCAGGGCAACAGTGCATTATACTGTAGTTCCTTTTATACACTTTGATTTTTTGGTGTTACTGTTCCTTTAATTCCAAATTGTCTGGCCAATAATCTCTTTCCATGTTACAACAGGCACTTGGTCCTCCAATTTAACACCCCTGCTCTAAAATACCCCTTCCTTAGACTTAGCCCTTCCATAAATCTTGAAAACTATTTAATCATAAAATTATTTAGAGATAGTTTTAAGTTTGAGGTCATCTTTGTAACAACCAGTTACAGTGAACATTGTTTATTTCAGGATTATCATTACTTATTGTTAAAAGTATTTACGTAGCTCAGGATATTGTGTAGGCTGAGTAAGTTGGGGAACACACCTTGCCATCTAAAGGTCCCCATACACAGTAAGATCCGCTCGCTTGGCGAGATCACCCAATTTCAGGCCAGATATCGGTCGGCCAGCCCGCTCGGTTCTGCCCCTACACGGGCAGATAAACTGCCGAGTCGGCCCAAGGGACCGATATCGGCAGCTTCTATCAGCCCGTATATGGGGGCCTTAAGGGAAATAGGACTTAGCTATCTTGAGCCCAGAACATTTACTCTATGGGTTGTGCCTAGAAGGGCTTGTAGTGAGTCACAGATTTTTTCTAGTTCTTAACTACTGTAAATTTTACTCTGGTTGAACTTTAATCTGGCTACATGTGGCCAGTAAAGAAGGAAGTAAACAATGTTTTTGCTGCAAATGTTGAAGTAAAAGATTTATGGCCTGCCCTTTGTGTACATGACACCAGGGATAATTAATGGCATTTTTTTGGATGACTAGATGCTTAAAAAATAATCCCATTTTTCCTGCTTCAGGAAAAAAGTGGTGAGTGGCAGGTATGAGGTAGACATCTATACTGCTAGAGGAAAAAAAAACCTTAAGAATAGTTTATTTACACTTTTATTATTATCACATTATTATCAAAAGGAACATTATTTTTCAACAAAAAGTGAATTACTGCAAAAACTACTTACTAAATTCCTGATGTATACACAGGTTGCATGGCAATGTAGATCTTTAGGAAGAATTGACACCCTTAAAAAACACAAAAAATATTTTTTGATTTTCTGTTTGGTATTTAATGAAGTGTTGAATCTTGATACAGATTTCTATTATATGTTAGCTATGTTGTTCCCAGAATTCCTTTTGCTACATGTCATTTCCTGTGTGGTGTGATTGTTTATTGGTTCCGGGTGCTTCCTGAACTATAGTTTCCTGTTCCTGAGAGAATGTATGCCTGATCTGTAGCATACATGGGGCGGATTTTCGGGCCATGGGAAAAATGCAGCCCATGAATCCGCTCCTACACCCCCAAGATCTTACTGATGTGCCTGCACCCAGAGCCATTGCGTCAACTTAGGTATAGGAGTGAATTCACGTGCTGCATTTATCCGCAGGCCCAAGAATCAGCCCCCTGTGACAGAGCCTTTACAGAAATCTACACCCATTATATTCTACAGATCTTTTCTGATATGTAACCTGTGCCTTTTCTTTTCAGACTAAATGGCACCCCCTTCGGTTACACAGGAGCTTATTTATATAAAATATAGTCTGACGCTAACACACAAACTTTAGAAGTGCAGAGCAACAGTACATTTTATTTTAGAAATCCAAAAAATAGGAAAAAAGCTTCAGCAGGTTTAATGCAAAACATTTATTGTGGGTAGTGGTAACACCACAATAGGTGTTACCACTACCCACAATAAATGTTTTGCAGCAAACCTGCTGAAGCTTTTTTCCTATTTTTTGGATTTCTATAATTGTATTTGGCTGCAGCACAGAGCAACAACTAGGAACTAAAGCTTTTTTTTCGCAAGTATTTTATACAAAGTTCACCAATTATTTTTTATTTTCATACATTTTATTTTAGTTTTCATGGTGTAGCTTTTAATTACTAAATTACACTATGTACACTGCAAACAATTCACTCTGCCATTTAAAATTATATCGTTAACCAATAAATATTTTTTTTAGCTGTAATATTGGTGTGTAGGCAGCCATCTCAGTGCAGTGTGCCTGTTCTTGAGCTTTAAGAGCCAGAACTGCACAACAGAACTACTTTCCGATAACTAGTGCTGAATAATGCTGCAAAACTATGAAAAAAGTCAAAAGCTACTTTGCTGCTTTCTGGGTTATCTTGCTTGTATTATTTTGGGTGCCACTATATCTGCTGCTTGCTATATAATGAACTTGGGATCTGAAATAATTGTTCACTGAAGTCACTGTTCAATTATTTACTGTGTACAATGTATGTATCTATATCTCCTTTACTATACAAGCTAATTCAGGTGGCACATGGGACAGTTTTATGCAGTTTTTATGCAGTTTTAGCCACAGAGAAATGCCTATTATTGTGAGGCAGAATAAGCAGATTTGCCTGTTTACCCACTTGCTAAAATTCAGAGCAGTACCAGCAGTTCTATTAGCTCAAAGCAGAGCAGTGAGAGCAGCATAGAAACATGGAGCTCCTTTCATTTCAGGAAGCATAAGTGAAGTGAGTGAGTGAAGTTTATCAGAACACAAGTCACATGGCTGGGGACACCTGGGAACTACACTCCTCTGTGCCAGAATCCCATACCAAGGTACTCTGGTAGGTTATCTCACCTTTGAATGTAGTATAAAGAAATATCTATTTTCGTAAATAACAGTTTACAAACAGATACTTAAACTTTAAAAGAATACATTTTTATCTGTGATGAATAAATAGCATTTCAGCTGAAAAATGTAATAGCCATATTATTTTAACTCAAACATAAAACATAGATTTCAAATACTGTATCTTTAGTGGGTCATGGCCCAAAGCTGCACCCAGCCCATGGTATTAACATTGACACTACAACATGGCTTAGATGCCAGGAAGTGTACCATCTTTACATTGGCTGGAGTATTGTTTACACTTGTTCTCCAGCCAAGGAAAGGATTTCACCACCTCCAGCCAGCATGTTGGAAGGAAGCACCTCAGTCCTTCGGATGTGTCTACAGGTCACGTCTTCAGGTAATACAGGGCTGGAGGTGGAAGAAGTATAAGGAATGTGTCGGCATGACTTTAAATAATTAAATATGAAAGTTGCCAACATCTTATGTTTATTAAATGGAAGAAAATATCCCAAGTCACCTCCAGCCCAATGTTACCTGAAGACATGACCTGCAGAGAGAGTCAAAGAAGTGAGATGCTTTCTTCCATCACGCTGGCTGGAGGCAGTAAGGTCCGTCCATAGGCTCCAGAAAAAATGTAAACAGTACTACAGCCTCTGAAAACATGTTACACTCCTGGGCATCTTAGCCTATCCTATTTTGACAGAAATATGTCGGTATCACTTTAAGTAATAGAAATTGCAAATTGTTAGATTATATCTTCATCAAATGGAAAAATAATCTTATCTGACACAGGATTCCTAGAATGGAATGAAAAGAATAATTAATGACCCCTTTTAGAAGTTTTAAGAATTATGAGAATTTCAAGCAGGCTTTAATTTGTAAGTAAAAATACCAGTGATGAGTTGCAGGTGGCTGCAATACAAGAAGCACACATAAAACCAGTTTGAACTCTCTATGTGCACCACATAAAAAAAGAAGCAAAAGGAGTGAACTATCTAAGGAAGTGAGAGACAGAATTTTTTTGGCTACAAGTCCATATCCAGAGACCTTAGTTTTCCTGTGTCCACCATACAAAATGTTTTGAAGAAGTTTAAGGTTCACTAGAATTGTAGACTATGTCCCTTGACTTGGACACAAAAGAGATACATTGATCTTAATCAATTGTGGTGAAGCACTCTAAACTGGCAGACAGATTCAAGATAACCTTCACACCTAGACAGGGTACAACAGTTTCAACTCACACCATCCATCGCCAACTCAATTAAAGGAAGCCCTATGGTAGAAGACCCAGGAAGACACTGCTTCTGACAGAGAAAGAGAAGAAAGCCAGATTGAAGTTCGCCTAAACACATCAGAACAAGCTAAAAATGCTTCTGGAAGAATATCCTGTGAACAGATAAGATAAAGTAAGAACTTTTTTTGGTAAAGCACAAAATCGCTATGTTTACTGGAAAAAAAATTAACCCTTCAGAGAAAAGAACACATCTGTGAGTTCAACCATAAAATCAGGCGATTATCAAGGCATTATGGAGCGCAATATTGAACCCAGTGTCAGAAAGCTAGGTCCCTATAGATAATGGGTCTTCCAGTAGGCCAATTACACAAAGCATCTAAGAACAAATAAAGACAATATTTCTGGCCAGGCATAAGCCCAGATATAACTTGTGGAGAGATCTGAAACTTGATTTGGGGAGGCATTTTTGAAACCTGGTAGAACTAGAGTGAACGGTCATTAGAAAGATGTAAAGAGTTTTATTTCAGTTTTTTCTATCCAAAGGGTATGCTACCAAGAGTATGCTATGGTGTCAATACTTAGGTCAGTGTAATTTTCTGAAGTTCTAAGCAAAAAAAGTTCTGGAATCTTAATGTGACAAAACAAGGTTTTTACAATTATTTGTTTCACTATTACTTCCTATTAGTTTTGGCCATGATAATACCATTCTGTTCTGATGCTGTTGTGTCTGTCTGTAGGGACAGAGGTGATCCAAACTCCATAAAGGCATAAGGCCACATAAAAGGAATGTGGAAGTGCCTGTATATAGAACTGACTATGGTTATATTAGGTCCTTAAAATACAAGTAGTTTTTGGACAAGGTACAGTTTTGGACAGTGTAGTGTCACTATTGTAATTTGTTATTCAATATCATCTCCTTTAGTATCATCTCTTTGATGTTAAACATTACATACAAAATTGGCAATACAGTTTTATGACACAGTAAAACTAGTAATATAAAATCTAAAATAAATTTACACATTATAATAATTATGTATAGCAAAACTTACTGTCTGCTGAATCAAAATTTGGAATGCCGTGGAGAATAACTGAATGCAAGAAGAGAGGCATCACATTCATTTTTTCCAATCCAGATAGAAGTTCGTTCAGAAAATTAACATATCTAAATCAAAAAGAGCATATTAATTAAAGCCCACACACACACATCTCTACTGCTTTCATCTACAGCTTTATACAGTTTTTTTTTCAAAATTCATCAGTTAATAGAGCTTCTCCTGCAGAATCCGTGCTCAGCACCGAACCGAATCCTATTGCCACACATGACCGCCTTATCGAGTCTTCGCGGGCTTTTAGACATTGCACAAAATGGCTGCTTCAGGTGAGCATGCGAGGGGGAACAGGGGTCGGAGATGCCGCTGGGCGGGTAAGAGGTTGGCTGCGCTGAGTAAGACACGCAGGCTGGGAGACACAGTTTTAAGACACGCAGGTTGGGAGACACAGTTTTAAGACACAAAGGCTGGGAGACACAGTTGGAAGGGCAGGCTGGTAGCATGCTCAATGGCAGAGAGAGGCACCTACCTTGGAGTACGGATGGGAGGGAGGACGGGAGGGCGGCACACAAGCCAGCAATGAATGTGTAAGCCACAGTGAGGCTGCCAGGCTATTCAGACAACGTGTATTGCACCAGGAGCCCAAATGAAGGGAGAATATGGTGCTGCCTGTACTGGCTTTTTGCCCTTCTAAGTGATTTTGTAATGGCAAATTCTGTTAATGCCTGTAAGAGGGGCCTGGATGAGTTCTTGAACAAGCATAGTATCAAAGGCTATTGTGATACTAAAATCTACAGTTAGTACTGATGTTGGTATATATGATTTATGTATGTGAGTGTAAAGGATAGGTCAGTAAAGCTATTACTAATTAGCTAATTAGATGGCAATAATGGCAAAAAAGTGGCAGGTGGCATGTGGTGATTCAATGCGTGCCCAAATGATAGCTGCAATCACATTAGCATATATTTATCATTGTGTTTGTATGTATATATTACAGACAGAAACAAATACTATGCAGTCATGTCACAATTGTTCCTGTGCTGATTACCACTAGTGCTGTGCTGATAGTTACTAATTGCTAGTAGACTAGTCAAGAATCATGAGATACCATTGCTGCTGACTCTGAGCAGGAAAAGTAGTATGAACTCACAGTACCATTTTTTATTTTCTGTGGCAGCCCTGTTTTTTTGGTGCAAAGTGTGATGGAGGAGGCAGCGTGGTGGTCTGGTCAGTGACACTGACAGTCTGAGACTGAGATTTTTTAATTTGTCACCTGCAGGTTATAACAGCAAGTGCAGCTAATGGAAAAAATCTCAGATAGGATTACAGATAGGATTAATGTTTAGCACAAAGTGAAACCAGCACTGTATATTATTCATAATTGCCTACAAAAATAGGGTTTTCCCCATTTATCTAATATGTCTCCTTTAACAGGAGCACCAGTCCAGGGGTAAAAGGTTAGCGATTAAAATCACTTGGGGGAGCCTAACATTTTGGCACCCCCAAGTGACTTAACCTTTCTTTCTCCTTTAAGGGTGAAGACACATGGAGCTAATTAGTAGCAGTTACTTGTCATGGCTACTAAACTCCAAAAAATACCCTGCCATAGACAACACTGAGAATTGCCTCTGCTAAAACACACACAGACACAATCATCAGTAAATGATCAGCATCGTCTATTTTAGCAGCCGTGACAAGTACCTGCTACTAGTAGCTTAGCATGTCTTCACCCTAAATAGTAAAAAATCCAAGTCTGGCTTGGGACTCCTTTCAGTTACATCAGAGTAGAAAGCCAGAATAAGGCACAATGCACTAAAACAGTAATTTAATAAAAAGTACAACATAAAAATCATGACAGTATCCCTTTAAGTTCTTCTGTGATGAAAAGTGCCCCATTATGTGGATCAAGGCTTTACAGAAAAAAGTATAATACAGGTATTGGACCCCTTATCTGGAAACCCATTATCCAGAAAGTTCTGAATTATGGAAAGGTCATCTGCCATAGGCTCCATTTTAATCAAATAATTCACATTTTTTTTAAAATGGTTTCCTTTTTCTCTGTAATAATAAAACAGTACACTTGTACTTAATCCCAACAAAGATTTAATTAATCCTGATTGGAGTCAAAACAATCCTATTGGGTTTAATTAAGCAGACTTAAGGTAGGGGTTCCGAATTACGGAAAGACCCCTTATCCGGAAAACCCCAGATCCCAAGCATTCTGGATAATGGGTGCCATACCTCTACTTTAAATAAAAATGAAAAAAAGTATTATTTCAAGCACAAAGAGAGACAAATTAAGATGTATGAAACACACAATCAAATAGGAAAAAATGGTTATAAAATCAAAGAAATTAAAACACAGCCACAGAAGCCAACATAACATTTTGGGCAAATAAGCAAACTGCATTTGTACAGAACTTTTGTAGAGAACTCTGTGCCTTCCTGTGCAGCAATACATTTAAATAAACATTTGCGCCAAGTGTTAATCAGTCTTTTGTTAAGGAATTTTGGCATGTCATCACATATTTAACACACACTCTAATGGTGTTGTGTTCTTTATTTTTTTTTTTTCAGATTAGATGTTTTGATTATTTGTATCTATGCTAAAGGGGATCTAAACTAAAAACACTGTATACTATGGTATACAGCATACTTTAATTATTGTTTGTGGGAAAATAAGCAGAAGTTTCTGATAAACATAGTAAGAACTCTGGATGCGTGGTCCCTCTCTGCTTGTGCCCCCTCTGCTTGTGCCCCATCTGCTTGTGCCCTGCCTATCTGCCTTTTTTGACAAAAGGTAGTCTGAGGTGTATTATTCATGTCCATAATATTACTATTCAAAAAAGAATTAGGTGATGGCATTCCATATTAAATACTAACTTAGGAGGCAAAGTATTTAAGTAGGCCATAAAATCTTCCAAGTTCCTCAAGGGTGCACCATCGTACCAAAAAGATGACTAGAAAACTTCTTAAACACTTAGTGGCAGATTTTCTATAAATCTAACACTTCTCATAATTTTAAAAATTAGACTAAGTTCATTTCCACGAATGCCTAGCATTTACTAAAAAATCCGAACTGAAAAAGTCCATGTGGCAAAACTTTTTTGAATTGTGGCACAAAAAACAGCATCAAAAATACGAAACCTCTAAAGTTCAAGGATCTTTCAAGAAAGGGAAGGGACTCCTGCACAATCTTGGCAAGTTTTAGCTGGCAAATTGTTGATTTGGATTTAGTAAATCTTGAAAAAACTTTTTTCTCCTGTGACTTTTACCCTGATGGTACAGGGGGAGATTAATCGCCCGCGGTTAAATTCTCACTACTGTGGGTGGCTAAACTCTCTGAAATGAACTGAAATTAAGTCACCTGAGGATGCCTAGTGAGGAAACTTTGGAAGACTGCGGAAAAATGAATTTACATTATTGCCAATGGGAAAGCATTTTGGGCATACAGTCACCCGTGGTAGCGAAGATTTATAGCAGACAATTAAAAATGAATTTACCGCTACCGAAAGTTATATATATCAAGTGGATCACTTTCGTGCTCTCATTGAGATAATTATCTTCACGTTATTAGTTTGTATAGATTAAGATTAATTAACCTACCTTTTCTGGGATGGTTGAAGTAATACTGATACTTTATCATCAATAAATTTCTTCATGGCAAAGCGATCAAGAGCTTGGTCAGCACTGAAAAAAATGCAATACATATTATGCCATAGATGTATTATCTATTTAATCTTTTTAGTTAGAAAATGTTATGACAAAATAAACTACAGTATGGTAAATACTGACAGACCACAGGGACTGGTCCGAATGCCATCTTGGAGTCAGGAAGGATTTTTTTCCCCTCTGCGGCAAATTAGAGAGGCTTCAGATGGGGTTTTTTTGCCTTCCTCTGGATCAGCTAGAAGTTAGGAAGGTTATATATAGTCATTATGGTTCAACGTGATGGACGTATGTCTTTTTTTAACCAAACTTACTATGTTACTATGTTCACTGTACTGTGCACAAACCCAGCAAGGGATACTTGCAGGCAGGAGTGAAGATGGTAGCATGGTGCTCTGCTGAAAATACCCTGGGACAGCCCAGGTTGTATGAAACCAATATTGATCACTGGGGATTGCCAACCAATTGGTAATACAGTCACAGACATCCAATCACAATGGTTCCACTGAACGTATTCAGTTAGGTGTTGACTGGAACAGATACAGTGGAGGAAATAATTATTTGACCCCTCACTGATTTTGTAAGTTTGTCCAATGACAAAGAAATGAAAAGTCTCAGAACAGTATCATTTCAATGGTAGGTTTATTTTAACAGTGGCAGATAGCACATCAAAAGGAAAATCGAAAAAATAACTTTAAATAAAAGATAGCAACTGATTTGCATTTCATTGAGTGAAATAAGTTTTTGAACCCTCTAACAAAAAAAGACTTAATACTTAGTGGAAAAACCCTTGTTTGCAAGCACAGAGGTCAAACGTTTCTTGTAATTGATGACCAAGTTTGCGCACATTTTAGGAGGAATGTTGGTCCACTCCTCTTTGCAGATCATCTCTAAATCCCTAAGGTTTCGAGGCTGTCTCTGTGCAACTCTGAGCTTGAGCTCCCTCCATAGGTTTTCTATTGGATTAAGGTCCGGAGACTGACAAGGCCACTCCATGACCTTAATGTGCTTCTTCCTGAGCCACTCCTTTGTTGCCTTTGCTGTATGTTTTGGGTCATTGTCGTGCTGGAACACCCATCCACGACCCATTTTCAGTTTCCTGGCAGAGGGAAGGAGGTTGTCGTTCAGGATTTCACGATACATGGCTCCGTCCATTTTCCCGTTAATGCGAATAAGTTGTCCTGTGCCCTTAGCAGAAAAACACCCCCAAAGCAAAATGTTTCCACCCCCATGCTTGACGGTGGGGACGGTGTTTTGGGGGTCATAGGAAGCATTTTTCTTCCTCCAAACACAGCGAGTTGAGTTAATGCCAAAGAGCTCTATTTTGGTCTCATCAGACCACAGCACCTTCTCCCAGTCACTCACAGAATCATTCAGGTGTTCATTGGCAAACTTCAGACGGGCCTGCACATGTGCCTTCTTGAGCAGGGGGACCTTGCGAGCCCTGCAGGATTTTAATCCATTGCGGTGTAATGTGTTTCCAATGGTTTTCTTGGTGACTGTGGTCCCTGCTAATTTGAGGTCATTAACTAACTCCTCCCATGTAGTTCTAGGATGCTTTTTCACCCTTCTCAGAATCATTGACACCCCACGAGGTGAGATCTTGCGTGGAGCCCCAGAGCGAGGTCGATTGATGGTCATTTTGTGCTCCTTCCATTTTTGAACAATCGCACCAACAGTTGTCACCTTCTCTCCCAGCTTCTTGCTAATGGTTTTGTAGCCCATTCCAGCCTTGTGCAGGTCTACAATTTTGTCTCTGACATCCTTGGACAGCTCTTTGGTCTTTCCCATGTTGGAGAGTTTGGAGTCTGCTTGATTGATTGATTCTGTGGACAGGTGTCTTTTATACAGGTGACTAGTTAAGACAGGTGTCCTTAATGAGGTTGACTAATTGAGTAGAAGTGTCTAACCACTCTGTGGGAGCCAGAACTCTTAAAGGAACAGTAACACCAAAAAATGAAAGAACTTTAAAGTAATAAAAATATAATGCACTGTTGCCCTGCACTGGTAAAACTGGTGTGTTTGCTACAGTAACACTACTATAGTTTATATAATAAGCTGCTGTGTAGCCACGGGGGCAGCCATTCAAGCTGGAAAAAAGGAGAAAAGGCACAGGTTACATAGCAGATAACAGATAAGTTCTGTAGAATACAATAGTGTTTTATCTGTTATCTGCTATGTGCCTGTGCCTTTTCTCCTTTGAATGGCTGCCTCCATGGCTACATAGCAGCTTATTTATATAAATTATAGTAGACTTTCTGAAGTAAACACACAACTTTTACCAGTGCAGGGCAGCAGCACATTATATTTTAGTTACTTTTATACACTTATTTTTTGGTGTTACTGTTCCTTTAATGGTTGGTAGGGGTTCAAAAACTTATTTCACTCAATGAAATGCAAATCAGTTGCTATCTTTTATTTAAAGTTATTTTTTCGATTTTCCTTTTTATGTGCTATCTGCCACTGTTAAAATAAACCTACCATTGAAATGATACTGTTCTGAGACTTTTCATTTCTTTGTCATTGGACAAACTTACAAAATCAGTGAGGCGTCAAATAATTATTTCCTCCACTGTAGGTGTAAGAAGGTATGATCCAGTCCCAATGGTACCATGATTCTGATTGATGCAGGTGTTAATCCTCCAAAGTACATGACTAGAAGTGTAAACTGTTGTGAAACCCTCAAGGGTTTAAATGCCCGGGAATTCCCTACAAGTCATTCGAACTCCACTCACCACTTCGAAAGCCACTCAGATGAGTAAAAAAAAAAAAACAACTCAGAAAAGTCTAGTTGTTTTAGACTTAACTCTACTAGATACTGTATATAATGACCTGGATGAATGAGAATCTTCATAGACATTTTTTAAAAATCTGAATTAATTAAAATGGAGCCTATGGAAACAGTCTTCCCTTGAGCTTTTTGGATTATGGGTTTCCCGGATAATGAATCCCATATCTGTAATAGTTTAGAATCAACATTTTTAATCTTAATTTTTACTCATCTGTTAAAGCTCTTTTATACATTTTCCATTTTGATATACAACTAAATACCAAAACCGAACAGCAGTTGAAATGTCAGACTAAGCAAATGCAAGTTAAAGACAATAAGGGGACAGAGTAAAGAAAAACATTATACAGGTATGGAACCAGTTATTCAGAATGCTGGGGACCTGGGGTTTTCCGGGTAAGGGATCTTTCTGTAATTTGGATCTCCATAACTTATTTCTACTAAAAATCATTTAAATATTGATTAAACCCAATAAGCTTGTTTTGCCTCAAATAAGGATTAATTATACCTTAGTTGGGATCAATTAGAAGGTACGGTTTTATTATTAGAGAAAAAGGAAATCATTTTCTAAAATTTAAATTATTCGCTTATAATGGAGTTTATGGTAGATGGCCTTTCCGTAATTTGGAACTTTCTGGTTAACGGTTTTCCGGATAAGGGATCCCATACCTGTAAAACTCTAAATAAAATAAATAAAGGAATGTTCCTTAAATATTACATTTTGTGCTGCCTTAAAGTGTTACTGATACGAAAAAACTACTTTTCTAAATATGAATATACATAAAAAGCTACCTTATAGGTCGTGTTGACGTTTTTTTGCTGACGTTTGCTTTTCATAAACCTGACTGTTTTGCCAACCTGACTGTCCCTTCTCAGCCTGTCAGTTATAGCTTCCAATGCAAACAGACAAATATGGCCGCCCCCCCCCTCTTTGAGGAACATGGGGGATCAGACAGGGAATGTAAAAGCATCAGGCAAATACTTTAATGGCAAAATTATAAAGTTCTTGCAAAGACAATGTTATGACAGATGTAAAAAAAAGATTAAATTTCTGGTGTCAGTATCGCTTTAATGATAATTTCTCAAAAATTAGTTTTAGTTAGCTGAGGAGAGCAGAAGGCACCAAGCAGAATGCTAGCTTGTTCCCATCTTGTAGGTGGACATGGCAGGAATATATATATCCCTCAAAAAAAAAAAAAAGGGTATGACTGCCTACTGCGCTTCTGCGCTCTAAATTCTCTTAAATAAGTGTGCTTACTACATTGAATTAAGAGTTCTCATGAGCCTGGCACAGCAGCAAAGATTTCATGCCATACCCCAAAACTTCTAGGTCATGCTCCCTTACTGGTTTCTATACACTGAATGCCAAAGCCCATTCCCATTTTAGTCAAGGGAACAGCACTTTCAGTGTTGTTGCCACCACCACCCAATCTACAGTCTCCTACGTTTTATTCATCAGGGTTGGAATTCACATCATGGCTTCTACTGGAAAGGGATTTCAAGTGAAAGGGATCCCAAGATGAGCCACGAAAAGTAAGGGGAGATTTGTAGACATAACTAAAACTGTATAGCCATGACATAAGTGGGGGGATACTTGCATTTCCCGTAAGAATAAATTGATATTTTATCTTTTAACTCTGCACTGCAGCAAAACATTGGTAAAATATTATAAAGATATAAAGATAAGAAAGATATAACAATAAGAAATATTTTGAAGACTGATTCAGTTTGACAGCATGAAAACATATCGCTTTGAACCTACCTTGCAGAAATATTGGTAAAATGCATATATGATGATATGACAACTCCTATTCTTCCCCTTTCACCCTACCAAAATGAAAAAGATTATTATACTGTATTATACTATATTTACAAACGCTATACATTTGAAGACTTTTGAATTCCAAGGTTGTTCATAATAAATAGAATATGATTATATGAATTACTTAACGGGGTTAATCTGCACCTGCGTAAAAACCTGTGGAAACAAGTTTATGACTAGCTTTGTTCAACCAGCTGCATGTAAAGCAATGAAAGCAAATATTTTATTGGTTGTAATGCATTACAAACCAGGTGCTCATTTTTAAAGTGTTTGTAAACGAGGCCATCAGGTTCTTGTGCAATATGTACCTTGCCTACTCTTAGTAAATAAGGCCCTGGGTTTCATTTATTAAAAGCAGGCAAAATATCTAGTGCAAAAAGAGGCACAATTTACCATGTTTATTTTCATCAATGAAGGTTTTAGTTTCTTTTATTTTAGAATTCTAGTGTCATTGCATATGCGAATACATTGTTTTATGCAGGCAATGTGCTACTATAGCTGTAATTGTTGTGCCTATTGGAAACTCACAAGTAACTTCCATCTTTTTCATTATGGCCAATTGCACATGTGGCATGGGCATTCACTTACATGCCCTCCTTTTTCACATTTCAGTTGGTGTAAAGAAAGAGCACTGTATTTTACATCTGGTCCCTGTCAAATGAAAGTACAAAGTTCTCTAGTGCTGTGCATTGTGTTATGCTACTAAGTCACAGTTAATAGGCACAAAGGCCTTTAAAATAAAGAACTACAATGGCTCAGCTTTCTTTTAACAGATCGTGCATACTATTAGTTACATATGACCTGTATTGTCACATCCGCCCAACCTATTCATTCAAAACTTGCATGTTAACAAGATGTCACTCATACATGGCCCACCTACCCAATTTGACATTATCAGCATGTTATTGTCAGTGAGACTTATTGCCTGCCCTTTATACATGGGTCAGGATTACGAACGACCATTTCCCTCAAATTAGTCAGAAGTCTATCTCTTCTATCAGCAACTGTAGCCATGGTGACTTGAAAGCCTCTTGCCAAGTGCCTACTGCACTGGAGTAGTGCACATTTAATAAGGCAATCAAGCATATGAAAGTGTCAAGAATGAATACTTGTGCTTTAATTAAACAGCCATTTTCAGCTTAAGTTTGAATTATTAATGAAAAAAACATTTATGGCATTTAATACATTAATTTTTTTTTGGGGGGGGGTATTTAGATTGTAAACCTAAGTTAAAAAAAACTACAGCTAAATCTGCTTCAAAAAGTTAAAAAAAACTAATGTACTTACTCTGCAGTGAATTACAACCACATGTAAAGGGTCACTGTTCAACCAAGACTCCATAGCTTTACAGATAGTGCACATCTTATCTAGTGGGGGAGCATGGAAGTCTGGCCAACCCACATCCATGACCTTTAAAAATGCAAAATAAATAGATTGAAAAGTTTTCTTACATTTTTCTATGATAAAATGAAATTTGTTCTAACCTGAAACAAAACTTATTCTAAATAATCAAGATTTTTCCATCCAATCAATATCTGCAAATCCCACATGGAATATCACAAAAATATGCATCGAAAAATTATTTTGTATACTATTCTGATTTTAGAAATCTGATTTACAAAATTTCTAACAACTATTGGTTAAACAAAACACAATTACCTCAGTGTTGAGTTTGGAAAGCTCATATCTTTTTTCGGATAGATTCAAAACCTAAAAACAAAAAATATTTGCAGTCATAGAAGGTGAAACATTACTGATCTTTGGCTCAATTTATAGCATTGCAATAATGAGTAACAATGCAAGAATAAAGCTGTCAAGACTATGTTTAAAAGAGAAGAAAAGATTAAATCGCTGGGGGTTTCGGATACACTGGGCAAGTCTTTCTGTTAGCATGGTGAGCACAATGAAACAATCATCTTCTCCACTTCTTTGTTCTTTAATAGTTTTGGGCCAGTGCATGCTTAAAGGAGAAGGAAAGGTTGTAAGCTCTTTTGGGCAGGGCCCTCTTCACCTCTTGTATCGGTTATTGATTGCTTTATATGTTACTCTGTATGTCCAATGTACGTAACCCACTTATTGTACAGTGCTGCGGAATATGTTGGCGCTTTATAAATAAATGTTAATGTAATGTAATGTAAAGGTAAAAACTAAGTAAGCTTTATCAGAAAGGTCTATGTAAATACAGCCATAAGCACTTACAAAAGAAACACAGAATTTCTTGTCTTTCTTTGTAAACATGATGTTCCAGTGTCTGACTTCCTCTCTCAGAAACTGAGAGAGGAATTCCCGGGGCCAGAGTCTGCTCAGTCCTCTCCTCTCTCATGCTCCCCCTCCCTTAGGAACGTGTGATCTCAGCTATAACGGATAGACTGCAGGCAGGAAGCTGCCTAAAATGGCAGCTGCTATCTAAAGCTGTTTACTCAGGTATAGTAATGGTATCTGCAGAATAAATGTATTTTTCTAGGTGGCACTAATGTGGCAAAACTATTGGCAGTAAAATGCCAAAATGACTTTCCTTCTCCTTTAAAGGAGCAGTTCAGTGTAAAAATGAAACTGGGTAAAATAGACAGCGCAAATTAAAAAAATGTTTTTCAATATAGTTAGCAAATATATAGATAGCAAAAATGTAATCTATAAGGGCTGGAGCAGACAGATAACTTTGCAGAACTTTACTTCCTCCTATACAGCTCTCTAAGCTGTTAGCAGTCAGTAAAGAAACACTGAACTGTTCCTTTAAAGGGCACCTGTCACCCTAAGAATAAGCTTTACTTACACTACATAAATTATCTAAATCTTGTTTCCTTCAGTCTTGAAATTCACAATTACAGCAAGCAGGCAGGCACCATTTTGTGAGCGCTGTTATTAGGTAAGCTTGGCATGATCACAAAATCTTTTGTATGTACCAGAATGGGGGACCTGATGCCTACAATTATAGGCCATGAGGAGGGAGAGGGAATCTGAAGAGTGTAGCAACATTTAGGAAGTACTGAATAGAAAATGAGGTATAAAGGTGGGCAGGCAATACATGATTGCCAGTCGAGATGTTTAAAAGCATTTATAACAGGTATGGATGTTTTAAAGGGGACCTGTCACCCAGACATAAAAAGCTGTATAATAAAGTCCTTTTCAAATTAAACATAAAACCCAAATTAATTTTCATATTAACACATCCAAATCCAATATAAAGGCATTTAAAAATCCCAGCTGTCAATCATATATTGCTTGCCCCGCCTCTATGCCTTAGGCATAGAGGCGGGGTAGACAATAACTTTAGCTTTCCATTCAGCTCTACTTAGATGTCACTGCACATCACACTTTCCCCCTCCTTTCTCCTCATCTAACTGTGTAGCCAGTGCATGAGCATGGGCATCTGGTCCTCCATTCTGGCAGATAAACAAGATTTTGGCATGATACAAAGCTTGCCTTAATAACAGTGTCCACAAAATGGTGCCTGCCTGCTTGCTTTGATTGAGTAATTCCAAGACGGAAGGAAACAAGATTTATATTATTTATATAGAGTAAGTAAAGTTTATTTTGCTCAACTAACAATATAGAAAATAATTTGGAGTTATTTCTTAGGGTGACAGGTCCCCTTTAATAAAAAAAATAATTTGGGTATCATGTTTAATTTGGGAAGGACCTTCATTATACAGCTTTTTAAGTCTGGGTGACAGATCCCCTTTAAAGTTTGGCTTCTAACTCTACTGCACATTTGCACCTGCCAAGAAGAAAGAAAGAAGCAGGAAGAAGACTGATGCAGTGCTCACTCAGAAGTAACACAGTCCTAAATTATTTATTAACAGTGTGTTATTAAATTATAGTACATATGGAAATTTGTCATAGAATACAATCCCAAAATAGAAGGCATGTAAGAAGTGTTGAAAGGAAAATATTGACATTGGTGAGTGCACCTAAGTTGCTGAAAATGATTTACATCATGGGCATATTTTTTAGAAGGCTTATCTGGCTTAAATAACATAAATTTGTATTTATCTGGGACATGTCCAAACACATATCCCAGATAAATACAAATTCACAGGGCTGTTATTTAAGAAAACCTGATTTGACACAGGATTGGAAATGAAAGGCCGTATTTATAAGGGTCAAAACATAAGTCACCATTTTGCCAGAGGGGAATGCAACAGCTCTCTCGTCATTTGTGTAAGATTTTTTAGGGGGTAAACTTATCAATGAGTAAAAACAGATATTAAAACTCATTTGATTTCCACTATTTATGATTTACAGTTGATGGTTTTACTGCACAAGTCCAGGCAGTATAATTGAGAGAACATTAATTTTACAATTTTTTTTTTTTTAGAGCAACTGTGGTTGGAGGAGAATATATATATATATATATATATATATATATATATATATATATATATATATATATATATATATATATATATATATATATATATGTCTGTCCCCAGTACTGTGCACATTATGTTCAAATTCACATGACACTTTGTGATGAATATTTATTGTTTTCACGGTGACTAGTTACCAAATAACTGTCTCCATGTTTTGATTTCAACATGCACGTAACATCCTGTAGGTTATGGATGTAAGCCTCTTCTGAGGAACTTCTTGGAAAAGAAACTGAAATGATGCGTTCTGTGATATAGGTGAGATCAAGTTCATAGCATTCTTCCACGATGTGCTCCATGGTCCTAAAGCAAAAAACATGGTGTGTACATAAATAGTTAGCAACTTGTATTTGCATAAGCCTCTGTTTTTATAAAATACTTAGATGCAGTTTTATTTCTAGTCAATGTTTCCATGAAAAAATGTAAGAAACGCAACAGTGACATTTTCTTGTATCTATTGCTTTTTTACTCCCACAAATTCCAAACTGATTTTTGAAAAGTGGACTTGCACAACATGGACTTCCTGTTGCAGGCGTTTGTGCTTTTACTTTTTTACTAGTATGTATAAATACATGCTTGAAATATTCAATGTATTCACTGCACAAGTCAATCCATGGCTTGACATAAAAAGCAAAAATGCCTGAATATTACTAAGCGCGGTTTCTCCTTTATGAAAATTACCGATTGAAAAATAAGGACATCAAGCACTGATATGGTAAAAAATAATGCTATATAAATAGAAAATAATAAAAGTTTCCACCTGTATTCATTAAAGGAGAAGGAAAGGCTAGTTAAGAGTTAATCTCAAGCTGCAAGCATACCTTCAGTTGTCTTAATAGTGCCCTTAAGTCTCCCCATATTTTACCTGTTCAGAAGATCAGAAGCCAAACAGAAGAAAAAACGCTGACCTCTGTAAAGAAAGTTCCCAAAATGCTTCACTCCTGCACAGACATGCAGACCAAGTGAACATGCTCAGTTAGTAAGACTATGGGGGAGATTTATCAATCCACGATCAATCGTTCGTTCGATTGGACCGTTCGTGTTTTCTGTGACTTTTTCGTACCTTGTGTATTTTCGCCAATTTTTTCGTTATTTAACGCCACTTTTTCGCGAGTCATGATACTGAAGCTTGAATGAATCCGAAACATACGATTTTGTCGCACAAATTGTTGCGTAAATTGTCACAAAGTACGAAAAAGTTGCGCAAATTAACAAAAATATTGCAGAAAATAAGCAAAAGTTGTAAACTTTAGAAAAAATACAATTTTTTTTGTAATCGGACCTGTCATACTTTAATGAATGTGCCCCAATATGTTGGTAGAAGGCTGACCCCGTTATTATAATCATAATAGTGTTAGGGAGATCAGCAGAACAATGGGAAGGTAACAAGATAACAGCTACCTGACACCTGCATTGCTAAAAATGCTCCAATGCCCCATCTAATGGTAGACATGAAAACAGCACTCAGTAGTAAAATACAAGTCCGGCTCAGCCAAGTTATGACTCCTTCAGTTAGGGCTCTGGCACACGGGGAGATTAGTCGCCCGCGACAAAACTCCCTGTTCGCTGGCGACTAATCTCCCCGAGTTGCCGCCAGTTGCCATCCCACCGGCGACAATGTAAGTCGCCGGTGCGATTTCGGGCAAATTGTCACCACAGCATTGTGGTGCAATGGTTGCATTACTGCCTTGCAGCACTTTGGATTCTAGGTTTAATTCCATCCAGTGCACTAGCTGCAATCAGTGTATGTTCTTCCTATGCTTGCATCAGTTGCTTCCACACCTCAAAACATACAGGCAAGAAAAATGGACTGTTGCAAAGCTATTATGCTGCCATATAATCAACTAAGATATATGTACAAACCTTCTCCGCGCTTGACAAACAAATTATAACTACCATTAATTTTTAGTGTTCCAATAACCCAGTGATTAATAAATACAGAATGTGAGAAGAGAGAGAGGAGAAAAGGAAAAAAAAAAAAAAAAGGAGCAATTAGTAAATGGCATAAGACATATCTCGCTTACTACCGATAGGGCAGTGGAGATATGTCTTATGCCATTTACTAATTGTGTATGATATTGCGAGCCCTTTGTGTTAAGTGTACTAGAAGTCATAAGGAACGTTTTTATCTGAATGAGTTGTATAATCATGTTGCAGTTTCCTTCATATAAGAATATAAGAATGAATTGATAACCCCTCCACTACTCAAGTAAGTCATTTCCTCTTATTTATCTCAATCAAGTGAACTCATAATTACTTAGTGTAAATATAGGGTTTTGTCCTTTTACTCCTGTATATAGAATTGATTTTCTTCTTTTATTTTATGTTATGTGTATATCTATTGTGGATTTTTAACTTTGTATTCATTTGATTAAATCTGTATCACGGTGATTTCCCTATTTATTGAATATATTTTTTAATAAAGATAAATTGATTAATTCTAATACACTAATGGTTTTGGATTGATTGATTTTAATGCACTGGTGGTTTTTGAGCGCCAACTCTGGGATTGTTATATAATCAACTAAGGCATTTAAGGATCTTGGGTGTGCTGTCGTGGAGGAGCTGTATTGTCAGTTTAGCTGGAATATATGAATTTATTGCTTATAGATATAAAGATGATCCTTAAAGGTATACTGTTATGGGATAACATGTTTTTTTCAAAATGCATCAGTAAATAGAGATCAGCAGAACAATGGGAAGGTAGCAAAATAGCAGCTCCCAAAAGATATCAGAATAGCACTCAATAAGTAAGAAATCCAAGTCTGGCTTGGGACTCCTCCAGTTACACGGAAGTAGGAAAAAAGATATGTTATCTGAAAGCAGTTCTAATGTGTAGCGCTGGCTCCTTCTGAATCAGGCACAATGCCAATGAGATGCCTGCCTACACACCAATATTACAACTAAAAAATATATATTTGTTGGTTCAAGAATAAAATTGTAAATGGGAGAGTGGATTATTTGCTAAATAAACAGTGTAATTGAGAAATAAAATAAATAAAAATCATGAAAGAATCCCTTTAAAGTGCAGACTAAATTTCAGGTCCGAGTGATACAGTGGTGTGAAAAACTATTTGCCCCCTTCCTGATTTCTTATTCTTTTGCATGTTGGTCACACTTAAATGTTTCTGCTCATCAAAAACTGTTAACTATTAGTCAAAGATAACATAATTGAACACAAAATGCAGTTTTTAAATGAAGGTTTACGTTTTTAAGGGAGAAAAAAAACTCGAAATCTACATGGCCCTGTGTGAAAAAGTGATTGCCCCCCTTGTTAAAAAATAACTTAACTGTGGTTTATCACTCCTGAGTTCAATTTCTGTAGTCACCCCCAGGCCTGATTACTGCCACCCCTGTTTCAATCAAGAAATCACTTAAATAGGAGCTACCTGACACAGAGAAGTAGACCAAAAGCACCTTAAAAGCTAGACATCATGCCAAGATCCAAAGAAATTCAGGAACAAATGAGAACAAAAGTAATTGAGATCTATCAGTCTGGTAAAGGTTATAAAGCCATTTCTAAAGCTTTGGGACTCCAGCGAACCACAGTGAGAGCCATTATCCACAAATGGCAAAAACATGGAACAGTGGTGAACCTTCCCAGGAGTGGCCGGCCGACCAAAATTACCCCAAGAGCGCAGAGACAACTCATCCGAGTGGCCACAAAAGACCCCAGGACAACATCTAAAGAACTGCAGGCCTCACTTACCTCAATTAAGGTCAGTGTTCACGACTCCAACATAAGAAAGAGACTGGGCAAAAACGGCCTGCATGGCAGATTTCCAAGGCGCAAACCACTTTTAAGCAAAAAGAACATTAAGGCTCGTCTCAATTTTGCTAAAAAACATCTCAATGATTGCCAAGACTTTTGGGAAAATACCTTGTGGACCGACAAGACAAAAGTTGAAGTTTTTGGAAGGTGCGTGTCTCGTTACATCTGGCGTAAAAGTAACACAGCATTTCAGATAAAGAACATCATACCAACAGTAAAATATGGTGGTGGTAGTGTGATGGTCTGGGGTTGTTTTGCTGCTTCAGGACCTGGAAGGCTTGCGGTGATAGATGGAACCATGAATTCTACTGTCTACCAAAAAATCCTGAAGGAGAATGTCTGGCCATCTGTTCGTCAACTCAAGCTGAAGCGATCTTGGGTGCTGCAGCAGGACAATGACCCAAAACACACCAGCAAATCCACCTCTGAATGGCTGAAGAAAAACAAAATGAAGACTTTGGAGTGGCCTAGTCAAAGTCCTGACCTGAATCCTATTGAGATGTTGTGGCATGACCTTAAAAAGGCGGTTCATGCTAGAAAACCCTCAAATAAAGCTGAATTACAACAATTCTGCAAAGATGAGTGGGCCAAAATTCCTCCAGAGCGCTGTAAAAGACTCGTTGCAAGTTATCGCAAACGCTTGATTGCAGTTATTGCTGCTAAGGGTGGCCCAACCAGTTATTAGGTTCAAGGGGCAATTACTTTTTCACAAAGGGCCATGTAGGTTTGGATTTTTTTTCTCCCTAAATAATAAAAACCCTCATTTAAAAACTGCATTTTGAGTTTACTTGTGTTATCTTTGACTAATAGTTAAATGTGTTTGATGCTCAGAAACATTTTGTGTGACAAACATGCAAAAGAATAAGAAATCAGGAAGGGGGCAAATAGTTTTTCACACCACTGTATTTTTTGAAGAGTTCCACAGATTCAAGCTAAGCAATAGCCTGCACACCCACTCCTCATTGGGCTGCAGGCACTGAGGAACACAGATCTCCGGTTGGCTGTGTTTTAACTGCTTTGCAACCTGATTTTTTTTTTTAGAACATCATCTCTTATTATGTTCTTAGGGCTATAAACACTGACTAATTTGTGCTCAACTAGACCAACCTGAGCTTTCCAAGGATAAAGTTCCATAGAAAAATTAGTCACCTGCAATCGATTTCTGCTACCGTAAGCAACTTATCTCTCGGAAATGCCTTTCCACTAGAAACAAAGAGAATCGCAGGTGGAAAGTCCTACGCATCATTTTGGATTTCTGAAGTTGTGCAAAGTTTTCTATTGCAAGCAACTTTGGATAAACCAAAGCGATGCATAGGCCTTTCCACCGGTAAATATGTCTTCCTACACAGTAAAGGTATGGGACCTTATGCAGAATGCTTGGAACCTGGGGCTTTCTGGATAAGGGATCTTTCCATAATTTGGATATCTATACATTATGTCTACTAACAATAAATGTTAACATTAAATCAACCCATTAGGATTGTTCTGTCTCCAATAAGGATCAGTAATAACCTTGGATCAAGTACAAGGCACCATTTTACTATTACAGAGAAAAAGGAAATCATTTCTAAAATTTTCAATTATTTGCTTAAAATGGAGTCTATAGGAGATGGCCTTCCCAAAAGTCAGAGCTTTCTGGATAACGGGTTTCTGGATAACAGATCCCATACCTGTATTTCCAACTTTAAAATATTTTTCTGAACTTTTAGATTCTAGATCTTTTTTTTTTTTTTTTAATTAGATTCTGGAAAATCACCTCAAAATGTTCACTTTTCACTGCCACATTTCATTAGGTATTAAGAAAAGACATTCAAAATATGAATGCCAGTGGTCCACGAAACAGTTCGATGCCCACTCTGCATAGGATCACCAACGTGTAGGGCAGGGGTGGGCAAACTTTCTGGCTCACGGGCCACATTTACTTACCCCTGGGCCAGGGCGGGCAGGGCCAGGTCAGCGTTATGCCCCCTTAGTCTGTTTAATTCCGGCCCGCCAATGACACCAAGTCTCGCGTGATGAGACTTGGCGTCGTCGGCGGGCCGGATTAAAAAGGCCAAGGGGCCGGATGTGGCCCGCGGGCCGTAGTTTGCCCACCCCTGGTGTAGGGTAAAGACACATTTGGTAGAATCCAAAACAGGTAACCGTGGCTTTTCAATCTAAGCTATTAAGCTGCAAAACTTTCCTAAATTGACCAAAAGCTTCCACTTTCCAGTGTCTTATCTCCCTGAAGTCATGAGATTCCAAAATGAAACATTCTAAATACAGTTATATTCACATAGGGTTGAAAAAAGACTAGAGTCCATCAAGTTCAACCCTTCCACTGGCATGTAGAGACCCCAAAATGTATATCATGCATACCATATATTTTAAAAAATAACACATCCTGTCAATTCAGAATGGTTAAAAATGTCTTTCTACTCCCAACTACCAAGTTGAAAGCTTTTCAATATTTAGAAGTTCTGATGAGATTTCTGAAAATAGTTTCTGAAAAAGTTTGCATTTTACCCAATCATATACCTTACATTTCCTAATGTACCAACATAAAACATCCTAATTATGAATGCCAGGGGTTGTTGATGTACAACATGCATCGATTTACCAAAGCATGTAGAGATACCCAAATGATAATATAGCACACAACACTTTCATGGGCAGAAAGTAATCAAGAACAATGCAGAATGCAATAACATTACTAAAATCCAATAAAACCACTCAAATTAATGTAATTTTTTTTTTTGGCTAATGTAACTGGCGGTTAGAATTGCAGTTTGGATAGTTTTGATTGGCCAATTAAGTTTTATGGAGACAAACAATCAAACAACGCCTATGCAGAACTGAAAAGGAAATACTAACATTAAAATGCATCAAAATCACCAAACATACACAGTATTAAATAATGCAATTAGCGAACATGCTATTTGCAATGGCAATAAAACATTTATTTTCAGGCAAAACAAAAAATAACATAGTAAAATTCCAAATTGTGGAAGTGTGCGTTTAGATGTGTGTGCAATTCCCTGTTAATGTGCCAAATCCTTTTGATCCGCCCAACAATGGATGTGTTTTTATGTGTAAATGTAAGTCAGTTAACACCACCTTAAAGGACATATAAAGTCTACATTTGCCTACAATGTATATCAGTTGGGCACGCCTCCCCCACCCAAATGGCATCATTTGTACTGCATATATACCATCCGTTTGCCAGCACCATCACATTTTCCTAAAGCAAATAGCAGCTTTCACCCAGTGGCCATTTTTCCTCCAAATACATTTAAATCCGCAAACAGCATACACACACAGACCACAATCAACTGATTCATTCAACTCATGTTGAACAATGAGATGCACTGCCCCTTTAACTGAAACTAGTGATGAGGGAAGGCTTGGATTTGCAGCAAAATTCCACATTTCGCCACTCACAATTTGTTTTGTGAAACTGCCATGAATATTTGCAGATTGAGGAAAAAGTCATGATTGGGTCAAATTATTGAAAATGACAGAAAAAATAAAGGGTTATCTTTAACTACTCTATGGAGATTTTCGCACAAGTTATTCCATGTTCTGAAACACATTTCTGTAAATGTAGCATTTTTATATATGTATGTGTATGCATATATTATATGTATGTGTTTATATATGTATATATTTTTAATTACTAGTGCTATTAGTATATGTAGCACTATACAGTCACTAAGATCTGTTGCAAACTGATTTCATAAAGAACACTTATGGGCCTCTTCTTCTGTGCATATTAAATCTAAATAGGAGTTTTTAGAAAACCAACCACAAACTTGCAAAGCATTTGTAATGCTTTCCCAAACTTTTTCCTGTCAGAACACTCAAATTCCTTAGGGCAGCCATACATGCACCGGCCATGAATATTGTACAACTGTCTGTTTATTGCTACACTTAGGCCAACAGTCTTAACAATAATAACAGAAGGGCATATATGTTGTCGGAAGTGATGTCACTTACCCATCCGTGATCACCCTCAGAACCTTACCCCCCAGCTCGGGCACAAGCTTTGCACAGGCATCATCTAGCGCCGGCTGGAGAGGTGTTTATATATAGATACAGCCCTTGCAAGGGATATAATGGAGCGGAGTCTTCTCTTCATTTCCTTATTTGCTGATGCACCAAACACTGGTAGATAAATTGCATTGGCATATTACATTTTCAAACTGAGCGACATCCATAGTACAAGGATATCAGTCAGGATTGTTGGACTGCCATATATGTTAGCTTTGGGCTAACCTGGTTCCTGTTACTTATAAGGAAACTCACATTATTTAGGCATCTGGCACAGATATATATCTGCGCCAGATGCCTAAATAATGTGAGTTTCCTTATATATAGATCACGGCTGTCTGAGTTAGCTCTAAATCACCTTTACAATGGGCTGACACTGGACTGTTATTAACTATTCATATTCCTTTTATTTGCTTCACCTTTATCTGCTTCTTCTAGCCCTGCCTCTTATGTCAACACCTTGCCAAACCGTTTGTACCTGTTGCAAGCATGCCTTGCTTCCACTGTAACTATTAAACAGACCAATGTCTTCTGTCAGGTTCATTTTCCCTTGTTCTTAGGTCAACTAGACACAAGTGTTTCACACTGCTGCAGTCCTTTTAAAAATCTACAGTGATTAAAATGCCCAGACAGCTGCTTACCCTGCCAACGGCAGACACTGCTTGCAGGCAAAAATTGATTATGAATGCATTAGGGCAATGACACAAGGAGTCACTTGAGAATATTTTTTTTTTTTTTTTTCAAAGGTGGGATCAGATTGACAAAAATTGGCCTCTTGAAATAATTTGTAAGTTAATCTTACTCTTCTGTAGTTATTAGGGGGTACAGTTTATCCCCTAGTGAGAACACTGCAATATTTCAAATTCACAGAAGTGGGTTAATCAAAAGTGACCTAAAAATAGGGGAAGCAAGCCCTTCAACTGCAGGAGGGCTTGGAAAGAAACCACACAAATTGTTCACCTCACATACATGTACTAACCTGATTCTGGTCACAACAGATCTGTAGACCTGGAGCAAACTATGTGTCTTTTACTACATTCCCCTTGTGCGTGACTACACTCACATAAGAAGCAGCTGACCAAGCATAGAGCCACTGAAATTCTACCTCTTAGGACTGCAGTTTTGGGTTTGGGTTTTAGCATAATAAAAGAAAATTAAAGTCTAGGCAACTTTCCAGTATGAACGAATGTATTATTTCCAGTGTTTTAAAGTTGTGAATGTATTTGTTTACTTTTTCCTGTTCTCTAGACCCCTGAAACAATGTAGCAAAAGACAGTTTTCCTTCAGGTCTCTTAATCAGCTGGCATCTGATACAATATTTCAGGAGTCAGAACCAGAAAAGCATGAAAGATACTTTTACAATTAAAAATGACTTTCCCTACTGAACATGTTTTAATTAACTTATATTGGAAAGATGCATAGAAATAAACATTTGTTGTGCTAAAATCAAAAACCCCCTTTAAGGATAATCACAATAAAGTGAAATTGACTTCAATGGGTGCAAGAAAAAAATTCAGTCGATATGGAAAAAGTAGGAGTAAAACTGACTTCAACAAATTTCCGTTGTTTCGCGATTTTTTTGGCAAAGCGAAAAGAGACAACTTGCTCATCACTATGAGCTAAAACACAGCAGACAGCAGACAGAGCATGGCTACATACAAATTTTGCCAAATACACTTTGGTCAACAGGGACCATAAACGTCTGGAAAAGCCAAATACCAAAGGCAAATGAAAGAGTATCAAAATATATCAAATGGTCCAATTTTATTTCACATCTTTTCTTTCCTGCTTCACTGCTATCCACTGCAGCCCCAAAAGAAGCCACTAACCACAGTGGAAGTGAATCACATGAAACGCAGAGCATGGCTACCTACCACTTCTGCCAAATACCCACTGCACTCCTGGGCTGGGCACATCACTTGCCAACATCCTGATAGGGAACCATTCCAAACACACATAAATGTAGTCAATGACTGCAAATGCAAAGTAGTTCTTTACTAAATACATACAAACGTTGTTCTTTAATAAATACATGCAAGGGAAAAAAATGTCAGATATGTTTTACTTAACTTAAAATAATTAACGGGAGAAAGAAGTTCCAATTTTAGTTTTTAGGAACTAGGAGATGAAGGTGTCGAATGTCTTTTTTTTCTCATTCTGGAGACTGTAACTGAACAATGGACACTACAACCATAAAGAATAACTTTAGGCAACTTCATACCGCTCAACAGTCCCGTTTTTCTTAACATAGCCCGCAACCCCGGATCGCTGCTTAAAAGTCCCGCAACGCCATTAATATCCAGCTTGTTGGATCCCGCCGGACAGTAAGTACCAAAGTTAAATATCTCATCTCGCGAGAGTGTGTGTAGTAGAGCCGTGACGCGCCAGGGAGCCGCCTTGTGGGAGGGGCGAGTATCGGCAGAGGGGATTCAGTGTTGCACAGTTAGAAACTGCTGGTTATTCGAGGCAGTCTGTAGTGATTGTTTTTTCTGCTCCCTTAGAACAAAAAACTTTTCATCCAATTTGACCAAAAAGGAAAGCTTTTTTTGTGCAAACTATGGCAAGATACAATTAGCTTGTTTTTTTTTTATTATTTTTATTTTTAGATTTTTTTTAGATAATAAACAAGGGTAGGATTGTTCACGTTGTGGAGTCAAATTAGTGGTTCATTTAGGAGAAGACAGTGGTCAAAATTGGCAAACAGTAATTTTAAGTTTTTATGCTCTTTCTTTTTTCTAAGTGGCATCACAGGATCCCAGTATTTTTATGGAAACAGAGCAGATGTTTCACAATTTAGGGACAGAACAAGGGCTAATTTATGAGAATACTGGGTGAAATTGACTTAATTAATCTTTTACTTAGAAGAGGGGGGTGGAGCTTCACTCTAGACTAGAAAGTAGCAGTGAGACCTGAATTAAGCTGCTTATGGGGGTGTATAGAGTCATTTTAGAGACTGAAAAAAAGGTTTACTTTAAAATGTTTATGGCCCTCTTCTGTCATCACACACCCTCCTTACCACCATGGCTAGATTTCCCATTAGTTTTAGGGGCCTGGCCCCGCTGCTGTGCCAGCTTCCCCTTCCTGGTTGTGATGATGCGTCACGCATGGTGACGTCGTAATGACGTCACAAAAGGCTGGGGTGGCCAAGCATAGAAAAGGCATAGGGGCAAGTAGGATTCGGGCAGATCATTAGCAGGCAAATTCTTAAAGGAAATGTAACACTAAATTTTTTCACGTAAAAAAGCTATTCTACCCTGCACCAATAACTGTCCTATCCTGCAAACCACTTAGTATTTTAAATGCTTTAATAGAAAATACCTGCTAAAACTTGGCTTCCTGTCAATTGAACTACGGCGATACGGCGAAGGAAGGAGCAGCATCCATTATGCGACAGTCTAGCCTGACTCCTTCCTATACAGAAAGAAGGCTAGGCTCGATCAATCGATTGTCGCATAGTGGTTGCTGCTTTCCTTCGCCGTATCGCCGTAGTTCAATTGACAGGAAGCCAAGTTTTAGCAGGTTTTTTCTATTAAAGCATTTAAAATACTAAGTGGTTTGCAGGATAGGGCAGTTATTGGTGCAGGGTAGAATAGCTTTTTTACTTAAAAAATGTTAGTGTTACTTTTCCTTTAAGCACGTCAAGCCTGCGGAGTTGCAACCAGCGCTGCGTGTGGGCAGGCGGCCTTTCTGTTGTTTCCTGCCTGTCTGTGCCTATGCTATCTACTTGCTAGTTTATTCATTTTGATTATCATCTGGCTGCATGCCTGCACAAAAGTTCTGGGACTGAATGATGGGTCTGGGTGAAAAGAACACTCTGACTGTGTGTCTGGGTTTAGGAGTTGGCTGAGACTGATCTTACTGACATTCTGACCTGAGATTTTATGGCCATTTCTCCAGTGATCATATTGGCAAGTCGGGTTGACAGAGTGCTGACTGCCCATTTCTGAAGTGATCTTTCTGTCATGAAACATGAGTAAGGGTGTGATTTGTAAAATGGACATGGTATTTGAGCATGTTGCCAGAAAGCATTATCTTCCCAAATGCACCTGAGTAAAGCAGCTAAGGGCAGAATGAGGGCATGGCTGTGGAAGGGTAAAGATGAAGGGGGTGGGGACCAGACACACCAAAATCCCTTTCGGTCCGCGTTGATGTCTCATGATGATTGAGTCAAAGGGAGGGTGTATCCCCCCCGAAACGTTGATCAAGGTGGTCACAATAAATGGGTAAGCTCCCTGACTGCATATATTTGTGTGTGCGGCTCCGTTACAAAGAAAGTTCTATTGAGGATAAGGACCTGCCAGTCCTACGGAAGACTTGCACCACTAGTGCAGTGGATTGAACAGTTTAGGGTGTGCGGCTGAAATAAGTGTGTTTGTATCATGATGATTGAGTCACATTTATGCTACTTAAACCTTGTCATTAACACATATACATTGTATTACAAAGAAAACTGATTCCTGTGCTTATATCCTTTGACTACTTACACATTCCCTCTGAAAAACAGGGGTTCTACAGTAATTATTTAAAAGAAATAGCTTCAATTCAAAATGATTACTACCACTTACCCTCTGCCTGTCCACTAGGTAGCAAACAGTACATAGAGACCTGTAAAGAAAATATTTTATAAAGTTACATCAATAGACAATATCATAAAACAATATTAATGATATTAAGGCTTATTTACAAATATAGCATAGTATGCAAAGTGTATTTCTCAGATTCAATTTGCCACTTTTTTTTGCACAATGCAGCATTTTTTTCTTACAATTCTAGAGTCATTGCTGCCAAAAACTCAGTTTTGCCTATGCAATTGCACACAAAGCACCAAAATGTACACTAGTTATACTATAACCTTAAAACTTGCAGCTTAAAATGAATCAGGAACTAATTGCGCATAGCATTTTGATAGTGGCATTGGTGTCAAATTCACCATGGTGGTTATTAACATCAGTACCATGTTGGAGCATGTTAGTAGCAACATTTACTGGGGGAACCCTGGAATTACCACCACATCGAGGGTAGCGGTCAGTCCAGGGTTTCTAGCATCAATAGGCACTATTTCTCAGCAGGCTGGCAGATGCATTTACGCTCAGGACAAGTACAGGGGAGTGAAGGGAGCTAAATCGGTGCAGGTACCTGTTATGATTGGTACAGATATACACATAACTTTGCATCTGCTTTTGCATGGAGTAGTTGTGGTCGTGTTTGTAAATGTGCCTTATTGGGTTTTGACCTGGTCACAATGAACATGAAAGACAGCACAAATAAAATATTAATATAAAAAATTCAGCGATGGGATTATGGGATTAACTTCCCCTTTAAAGGTGTGAAACTGAAAACAGTGAGAGGATTAAGTTCCCCTCTGAAGCTGGGTGAAACGGAAAACAATGAGGGGACTATTCTAAGCCTCCATAGGACTCAATGGTACTCAACAGATCAAACCTGTTAAATTTTTATTTTACAAAAAAGTTAACTAAACAGTAATAACTCAAATTATGGGGGTTATTTTAGAACAACTCAAATTTTTCTGGGAATAATAAAAAAAAAAAACGAGTTCTGGTGAAAACCCACTTGTAAATCTCGAAATTATCTAGAAGTGAGAAAAAATCCAACTTTATCTCATAATTGCTTAGTAAATGTGCCCCTTTGGGTTTCCCAAAGATTTGACTGCTAGAGTTTATTTATTATCCTTCCATTCAGTGATGTAATGGAGAAATGAAACATAAAATAGTTCAGTGTGTCTAGTTGTGTGAACCAGCATTACCCATCTTACTAGCAGTGTTGCCTGCAATGCTCCAAGGATCCAATGTAGAGCCGCAGCTCTATTATGTAAGCAAGTCTGGATTTGCGGCAAATTGGCGGATTGTTTCGCGAAACCGATGAAAAAATTCGCCGAGGAAAAATTCGTCGAGCATCCAAAAATAGCCACGGGCGACAAAAGAATAGCCGCACAACAAAAAAATAGCTGCGCAACAAAAAAATAGCCGCGGACGACAAAAGAATAGCCACAGGCGACAAAAGAATAGCCACAGGCGACAAAAGAATAGCCGCAGGCGACAAAAGAATAGCCTTGCAACAAAAAAATAGCCGTGGCGACAAAAAAATAGTTGCTGCCGACGGTTTTTTTTGACGTGCGTCATGTTCGCAGTTTTGCGAACTTTTCGCCGTATCGCGAATCTTTCGAAAGATTTGCGAATTTTTCGGCAAAGCGAAATGGGACAGATTCACTCATGACTACTGATATGGCTTTAGTTGTCTTTCCTGAACTGCATGGATATTTTATCAGCAATAGAAGGTTAGTGATACTACTTGGCCCTTTGGCAATATCACCAAATGAGCAAATTTTTACAGAAGTTGCCAACTAACAAATTAGGATGATATTTAATCAGAGCATGTAAATAATATGAAAACATCATATTATATATTACATAATAATTAGTGCTAGAATTTAAAAAGAGAGCATTGTTGCATTGTTTTGCCATAGCCTTGTTTGTCATTGTGAGCTTACTTTAAATTACTTGTGCAGTTCACAAAATGTATGAAAGGAGACACACTACAGATGTAAAAATTAACAGGTTTAACATTGCAGGATGCACTGTATTTTTAAGCAGAATAACCTTTGTTGGACACAAATAAAACATAAAGTGAAGCGGATTCATCCTAAATATGATGTGTGTTGCAATGTTGGAATAAACCTGGTGTGGTCAGTGTATTGGGTGCGTGCTTACTTTCATATTATAAAGCAAACAAAACTGGAATGCGCTCCCATAGTGTAAAACACCAAGTATTATTTTAAAAAGTATTTTATATTATAAAATAGCATGCCCCTCTGTTTTGTTGGATTTATAGATTATATAGATCATTGCCTGCACATTATCTAGACATTGGCTAACTTCTTACATTTCATTACCATGGGGAGCTGCCACATTCCTTTGTTGATCACACACTGATTACATCTCCTTTACCTCATGCCCCCCTCTGATCTGAGTTCTGATATTGGGGTACCATTGGCATAGGAATGTGATAACCATTTATTTGTGTGTATAGGAAGGGGTCACTAATCTGAGGTCTGACTACTTTGGCCTCATATGCGGCAGGGATACAGGTCTGGGGTCTGCTATTCATATCCAAATACACATAGGAGGACTAGTCATATGGTGTAGGGGGGGTTGGGGTATGCTACTTACATCAGTGCATGCTGGGGAGGCCACTGGCCTGGGGTCTGCTACTTACAGCAGTGCATTGGGAGCCATTAGTCTAAGGTCTCCTACTTACATCAGTGCATGCAGTGGAGGCCACTGCATGCATAAGTCTATGGTCAGCTACTTACATAAGTGTGTGCCGCTGCTGCCACTGGTCCTTTCCTCATCAGTGCATGCAGCGGATACAACAGGTCTAGGGTCTGCTATTTATATCAATAAATGCAGTTGGGACCACTGGTCTGGATTCTGTTACTCATATCTCTGCATGCAGTAGGTGCCACAGGTCTGGTATCTGCTACACATATCTACGCATGCAGCGGGGGGCCCAATATCTTCTTCGAAAGTTGGGAGGTATGCAACTTTCTTCCTTCTTTTCCACACAGGAATTTAACAGTTCCCTAGAATAACAAAGTGATTGAAGCTCCTATACAAACAAAGGTCAGGCCCTGCCGAGGCATGAGTCTCTCTCCCTGCACTACCTAACCTAGGGCATGACTTTAAACAACAGCATGTTACCTTAAACCAGCAGCTGGAACTGGGAATTGCTCTAGGCAATGGAGATTGGAGCACTGTAAATGATCAGCCAGGTTGGGAAGGAGGTGCTGAAATATTTAGTTCTTTAAATCAGGAAATCCACAAAGCTCCGTCCAGTTAGGATAACTCCAACGTACATTGTAGAGAAATGAAAATTAGTGCTTCTTGTTTTGATTTCCCTTGTTAGATTCGGGAGTTTTCTAAAACACTACCGTGTAATCACACGTCTATCTGGGCAGCCTTGTGTTCCTCCTCCTTTCTGCCCCCAAGCAGGCACTTCCAACAAGTGTCCTCCACCCCCTCGTATAGGGAAGCAGAGCCAGACTCTCCTGTTCCCTCCTCCCTTGCTCAATCTCACTCACTGCTATTTCACTCTTCGTGCCTCAAAACAAAGTGTGCCTTGGAGGTAGGCTGCATTTCATAACATATTATTATGAGATGAGAAGCAGAAAGTGGCCGTTACATTTAGTACAAACCATTATTCAATTGTCACTGCCATTTATTTGTGCACATAGGAAGGAGGTCACTAATTTGAAGTCTGACTACTGGGGTCTGCTACTTACATCAATGCATCCAGTGGGGTCCACTGGTTTGGGGTCTGCTACTTACATCAGTGTATGTAGTGGGGACCACAGGTATGGGGTCTGCTATCAATATCAATGCATTCAGCAGGGGTCATAGATATGGGGTCTGCTATTCATATGCAAATACACATAGCAAGGGCTACTAATATGGAGGGGTTGAGGTATGCTACTTACATCATTGCATACAGCAGAGGGCTACAGGTTTGGGGTCTGTTATTTAAATCAGTGTATGTAGTGGGGGGCCACTATTCTGGGATCTGCTATTTACATCGGTGCATGTAGTGGGGGCCACTAGTTTGGGTTCTGCTAATTACTTGAGTGCATTCTGCAGGGCCACTGATCTGGGGTTTACTGCTCATATCAGTGTATGCAGTGGGTTTAGGGGGGAAATTCTGGGGGTTACGCTCTGCTCCTTACATTAGTTTATAAAGTGGGGGCTGCTGGTCTGGTGTCTGCTACTTGGGTTTAGCTGCCAGTTGGTGCCATTAATATGCTTATCAATATGGATCCTACAACTCTGGCCTTGATGTAACACATCTTCCTCTGGAAATTAATGGGAACAATTTTTCTTCAGTGAAAAAAGTTTACTGAAATTGCTAACCGAGGCCATAACAGCAACAACTTTATTGTCCCAATTTCTTGTCAGCCCATCAAAGCCCCACAAGCTGAGACTTTGACCTCACTCCCCATACAATATAAAGCATGGCTGCCTAGAGAGTAGGTGGAGTCCAGCTTGCTGCATGAAATGCTCGAGAGACCACCACTGTGTCTGTTTTTCCAAACATGTAAAAAGAGGTGTGGTTACACATTGGGTGTGGCTAAAATATGCACCGCCCCACTACTCAAAACAGTTAACTATGTCCCTCTCTTAGTTTTTCAAATGTTGGAAGATGTGCAACTTTCTTCTTTCTTTTTTAGTAGTTCCTCAGAATAACAAAGTAAATGAAGCTTCTATACAAACAAAGGTCAGGCCCTCTGAGTCTCTTCTTCAAAACACTACTGTGTAATCACACATCTATCTGGGCAGCCATGTATTCCTCCCCCCTTCTTCCCCCTCTCACTGCATTTTGATTCTTTGTGCCTCAAAAAACAAGTGTCTTGGAGGTGGGCTACATTTTTAATATATAACTTCTTGTTTATTATTACGAGATGAAAAGCAGAAAGCAGCTTTTTCAAAGAATAACACGAGTCCCACAGGAAGTTCCTTCAGCCTCAGTTGTGACATATCATATGATTTATAACACTGTAAATCACATGATTTCTGCCCACCTGCTTGTGACCTGATGCTAAGGGTTGTGGCACCCCCAGTGGAGAACTGGAGCAAATGTTGCAACTCTGGAAACTATTTTGAGGAACACACCAAGTTGACAGGTGCCTGTCATTTATATTTTTGGCACATGGGGTTTTCTGGATAAGGAGTCTGCTAATTAAATTATTTAAACAGTAATTAAACCTAATAGGATTGTTTTGGCTCCAATAAGGATTAATTCTATCTTAGTTGGGATCAAGTACAAGCTACTGTTTTATTATTAAAGAGAAAAAGGAAACCATTTTTAAAAATGTGAATTATTTGATTAAAATGGAGTCTATGGGAGATGGCCTTTCTTGTACAGTATATATTTGCACTACTCTGTACCAACAGTCATGGGTACAATAAAAATGGGGAAGAAAAATAAAAAGCAAAAACTACAATGGTGCATTGTAGAGCTCTCCCAGTGAATTAAAACAAGAGGTCAGAAGGATGCTTCAGCAGGAATTATAGCAGATGGACCCTGGACACATTTCCTGTACTTCACATGGAAATTACTATAGTAACCTGCTGATGACATAATTTTGCCTGTTCTTGGCACACATTTTTAAAAAGCCAGTGTTTTTCTGATTCCCTGCTGCTCCCCCTTGATGCTGTGCGCCTTTTTGGGCCTGAGTTTGCCTGTGTTTTACCTCCTACACTGCAGTAAATGCTGTTGCTATAACATTTAAAATGCATTTCATGTTGCTTATGATTTTTCTGCTTATTTTTAGCGGACCATGAGTTGTAGACAGTCTAGATCCACTGCCAGTGGGTGAATCATGGATGTCTATGTTTTGTGCTTTGGCCCAAGTTCAAGGTTAATTCTGTAAATAACCTGCATATTGACTAATTTTTCACAAGTCCAGAAGGAAATCCAGTTTCTGCTCTAAACCAGCTGTACATGACAAGAAAGCGTATCAAACATGCTTTGATGAGAGTCGTTTTATGCAGTTCTCTGAGCAACATATTTAGTACCTGCATGAAGGAATCCTTTAACAGATCCATGTCTGATATGGTGAAAAAAGTTACGAATGATGTGTTGTCCAAAGTTTCTTCTAACCTCTTTTCTCATCAATCTATCACTGACACCCCATCAGTGTCTGAGCCTTGTATGGTTAATTTAGCTCAGACTATCAATATAATCAGACAATTAATATTCTGTCTTCTAAGAGTGATCTAATTCCCAGGATGAGGGTGAAATAGATTCTGAAGAAGAAATGTTTAACATGTCCACTATTGATTCATGAATTTCTGCCATGAAATTTAAACATAACCGGAGAACCAACTTTTCAACCTCATTTGATGTATAAACCAGCAAAGAAGTAAGGTATCCCCATACATGAGGTGATTAAGTCTTTAAATCTGAATTTGACGTGCTGGATAAGAAATGTTTCTCTTCTAAGAGAACAAGGAAGATGTACCCTTTTACAGAGAATAAGACTCCTCCTAAATGTCGATGCCTTTACGAGGGTGGCAAAAAGAACAACATTACCAACAATGAAATAGGTGTGTCTCCTAGAGATCTCATTGAGACGTGACAATGATTAATTCTTTGTCATTTCTCAAGCCAATAAGATCTGCTATCCAATAATGAAGAGGAATTGAAAAAAGATTGTGAGTTGAAAGGGGGTGCTTAATTCTGTTGAATATATTAAGCTGGTCAATGATTTTTGTGCAAAAGGAGATTTATTATTTGACAAGTATCACCAAAGTTTCAGTGGGCCCTCCTCATGGAACAGCAAGGCTCAGAAGAAAGTTTAGGCAGAAATAACTCATTGTAGAGATTTCCTAGCGTTGAAGTTGGCAGTGGGAGACTTTCTCATTTCCAGAATGTTTGGGCTCAAACTACGTCAGACAATTAGTTCAAAGAGGTAATATGCAAAGGTTATAATTTGAGCTTGGGAAACTACCTCCTCCTTTTCATTTTTTAGAGATCAAGACATCCAAACATCAAAGAAGCTAGAATAAACAATGTTAAAAAAAAACAAGGGACTAGTTCAGAGCCATTTTAGACCTAAGATACCTATGCGTATGGGATATTAATGCATGTATGTGACTTCCCATGTGCAAAATACTATTTGTAACAAATGGGATCCAGTTAACTCCACAGAAAAGTATAGATATACTAAAGTAAAATGTAAAACGGTGAGACTATTGGTTTCCTCCAGGCACTCTGGTTTCCTCCCACAGGAAAGCAGGTTAATCAGCTTCTGATAAGAAATTGTCCCTATTGTGTGTATGAATGTGATAAGGACCTTAGTGTAAGCTCCACTGAGGCAGGGACTGATGTGAATAATGATAATTGTCTCTGTAAAAAGTGGTGCAGAATATTTCAGCTCTATATAAAGGATAATTATAATAACAAAATAAAAACAGTAAGATTATAGTAGGGGTTAGTACATTTGACCCTGCAGCTGAGGTGCCTTGGCATGTGGGAGAAGGCAAGGTATTTGGCAAGTTCCTATCAACTTTCTACCACCAATCCTCCCAAGTGGCAGAAAGACACAAGGCAGCCTGAGAGAGTGCAAAACAATGGTAGACTATGCCGGGCCCTTGGCAACCTGGCCAGCCACTTTATTACCTTCCTGTTTAGCAGCATTTTGTGACAACTGAGGAGGGGGGTCAAGTAAAGAGTGGGTGATGGGGGTATGAGGGCCCAGACTAGGGGGCTGATTTACTAATCCACGAACGGTCCGAAGGCGTCTTTTTCGTAATGATCGGTATTTTGCGATTTTTTCGTAAATTGTCGCAACTTTTTCGTAGCGCTACGACTTTTTCGTAGCCTTCGCGCCGAGTACGAAAGTTTCGGATTCATTCAAGCTTCAGTATCGTGACTTTTCTTGGGCCAGGTTGGAGCTGCAGAGTGCCATTGAGTCCTATGGGAGGCTTCCAAAATCATGCAAAGTCTGAAAGTTTTGCCCGCAGTTTACGAGCCCTCAATACGAAAACAAATCGTAATGGCTATGAAAAAGTCGGGACAATTCGCGCAAGTCGTAATGGTTACGAAAAAGTCGCGACAATTTACGAAAAGTCGTAACGGCGACGAAAAATCGCAAAAAATACGAAAAAGTCACAAAATGTTCGTTTTCCAATCGGAATTTTTCCAATTCGGATTCGTGGGTTAGTAAATCAGCCCCTAGGGGTACAGAAAAAGTATATACCTAGCACCCCCACCCCTATTGCTTTCTAGGCATGTGCCACTTCTGCCTACCCTTAATTCTGGTCCTGATTCTGGAAGGGAACAGAACCTGGGGACTGGGCTGAACTGCAGCATGGCTTATATCTGTAAATAATCAGTATCTGGGGGAGCCCAGCAGAGGAATCCATTTTGAAGCAGAATGATTTATACAGACATGCCTAAACCATCTTTGACTTACAGAATATGCCTTACAGAATATGCCTTGCTGGAGGAATGCCACCTTGTAAAAGGGCTAGTAGTTGCAGAGTGGAGCTCAGTAATTATACTAACCTAAAGAGTGCGTGTACACACATATCTGCTAGTAAATACTGTCAGGTGCTCCTATTAGCAGACATTGCTTTTTGCTTAAATTTCGGTTTGTCACTCTACTGCAAATGTGCACCCAGCATGTAGAATGAGGAAGAAGAAGATCTCCACATGTTGCTTGCTCAGAAGTACCCGGTAATAAGTGTATTTATTAAACTATAATACATAATGCATAGATTCTAAATGGAGCATTCCTTAAATAGAACATTTTTATTAGTTATTTGCTTTGATTAACTAAGAATATAGAACAGAAACCATTAGAATTAAAAATGAAGTGTTAAATAATAACACTTAAATACATGTTAAAATACAAATAATTTATATCATGTTACATTATGTCATACATACTTTTAAACTAATATTTACTGTCTCAGTAAATGCAATCTTCAGTCTGTTTTTATATCCTAATAATATTCTTTGGCAGTCTGAACCCCTGAAACCCCTTCATACTGCTTTTAACTTTGGGGCCTAAAACACTTTTTGCTGTCCAATAAATTATTGCATCTATAGCATTACAACAGTGTTTTAATATGTCTGTAAAAGGTAAGGAATGCCCTGATTAATTTCTGGTCAGACCAAAGTCTGAAACTTATTGCCTTAAGTCTCAAAAGTCCATGATCTAGAATTTACTTTGTGTAGGTTTGGACAAAAGCTCAGGTTAATAGGCATGGAAGGGCCTCCATAATCTTATAATGTTTTTGTATATACATTTTAGCATTTATCAAACTCCAAGACATGTTTAAAACGGTTAGCTAAAACACTTTTCACTTTTGGCCTTCCTGGCCTTATTTGCATATGCAAATTAATATTTGGATTTGGTTCTATATTTGGACGAAGTATTTGGGCCAAATCCCAAAAGTTATTCAGGGCATGCCTGGTTCTGATTTCTTATTACATTTGTGCTAAATTGATCCTGTACTGAAAACTTACATAGGTGAGGCCATAGTACATTCTGTGGTCTCCAATATTCTTAATGGTAACTTTTCCGCCTAATGACCAGAATTTTAAAGAAACATATTTTAAGAATAATGGAATACAGAGTTAGAAACCCAAAAAGAAATATCGGTTATGCTGAAAAATGAGGCAAGTCATTAAAATGAGATGATTTAGTAGCTTATGTCCTCTCAGTACCAACACTGCTTAATAAAACTTTGAGTATCTTTTAAGTCACAGTTTTCCTGATGAAATCTGTTTGTTTCAGCCTGGTGCAGTTCATTATCTTGTTGTCTTTCATTTTGTTCTCCTTCGGGAAGTTTACTTTTACTGTATTTATAGGTGTCAGCACTTTTTTGTTTCATATGGCTTCCTTTCTCTCCTTCATAGTAGGTAACTTGGGGGTGAATGGCATTTGTGTTTTCCATTGAGAAACAATGCAGCTTTTCTGAATGTCTTACATCTATTGTGCTCCTGACTACTTCTGGATTACCTTCATGCACTTTATTCCATACTAATTTGCAACTATTGTCTAAAAGTTCAATCACAGTCGTATGAGAACGCTTTAGTGGTTTACGATTTTTACAGAAATCGGTAGCAGAAGTGCAACGATTTTTACCATCTGTTTTCTCAGGATCCATAGCTATATTTTCTATAAACTGGTCACTGCAAAATGGAGTTGATAAATCTTCGAAATTAGATTCTTTCATTTGCGTTGTTGGAGAAGAGATCTTAAGCTCTTCAGATACTTGTGATCTGCAGCGTTCAGTGTCAGTTACAGGTTGCTTTTTAGGTTTAGTCTTATGCATGCTTGTCTGATCACCTTCAAGTTCTGTGTTACTTTTTAACTTCATACAAGACACAGTTTCATCTTTATCACTGGAAGAATTTTCATAAGTAAGGGATTGAGCTGAGTGATTCTTAAATGTGTTGGATCTAGGGGAAAAAGCTATTGTTAATAAATATCTTCAGTGAAACCAAAATAAAAACATTTTAAAGGGGTTGTTCATCTTCAATGTCCAAATCATTATAAACCACCAACAATGCTCCCAGCGTGTTAGATAATCAATTTTCCATAATAAAAAGTAAAAAGGCCACTGTAAAAGCTACTTTTATATCGGTTAATTCAGTCCTTCTTCTGTCTCTCTGACCAGTTTTGTGAAGGGATGGGAGTGGCCTATTTGGAAACTGACACTGAGAACTTCCTATATGCTTACATAATCATGTCCAGGCTTTGCCCTTACTTTTTTCCTATTGAGCCAATTCATTGGTTGCTTCTGAACTCTAAACAGATTTGCAGCCCCTTTTCACAGGCACAGGAAACAATGCCAGACTGAAAGGAGACACAGCCAATAGAAGTTAAGTCTGCTGCCAGTACTATGTGTGACATCATATAAGGAAGTGAAAAGGAAACGGTAGCATTTATAGGACTCCCCACCTAGACACAGGGTCTGTGCAGAAGTGAAGGATCAGCAAAGGGATGATTCTAAGGTGTATATCTCTTCAGCTGTGCATTTTTTTTTATTAACTATGCATATGCAAAGATTGTTCTATTAATGTGAACTATTAGATCTGTGAAGGTGAACAACCGCTTTAAATATGCATTTTAATTGTAAATGCGGGTCTTTTATCCTACCATACCACACATCTGTTATCCCTGAACCAGTCCTTTATTCAGAGGGAGCATGCCTTTAACTCCATCTTCTCTCAACACCTAAGAGGTTGGGCTGGTGAATAATAGATAGGTTTAATTCACTATCTGTACCCAAACTTGGCGTGGACTGTACTGCCTCAGCACCCACATGCCTTGCTGCCTGGACAGGTCAGGCATGGTAAACTCTCTATCTTTACCATTGATAACAAATCTCCCTGTGAGCCATAAGCTTAACAGATGAACAAATACCAGTGTGTCTTCTCAAAATGTTCTAGGTGCCACTTGGTAAATCATGCAGTCCAGAATTTACATCACAGCTCCCCCAAAGCATAAATGTGACTGCAGCAACAGTGTTTAGGCTCGAGCCCCATAGACATATACATTTTTATTAAAAGTTTAGGAAAATTGGCCAGGCACAAATTCTGTACTGGGGCCATGAACCTCTTGTAAAGCCACTGCTCTCATATCCAGACTTTGACGTTGTAACTGGGATGAAGCTCTTCTCCTACATCTTCGGTTAATGGTTTGTTTTTACAACGCAACAATTCCATTAAGTATCTAGTGAATGCTAACTACCCATTGGCAAGGTCTTAAGGCATTCATTTGGTTTACAAGGGTCCCTAAGTATTTTGTAGGACCCCACTTGCCAGGAGGGTTTGTTTAAGTAGGTGTGCAGCGGAATACCATTCTTAAGAGGTTTAGGGGTCCTTATTATGATTATTCTGGTTCCATTGGCTTGCTCCCTGAATGCCCCCCTAGCAAAACCACAGGGATAATTCTCAACATATTCCCAACAGAGATGCATTGAAAGGAAGTGGAGTGGAGTATGGCATTTGACATATTTCTCCGTTTTCAATTCCTAATATATTTAGTGGCAATAAATATAGAACTAATTGTAGGGTGTCTTATTATTATGAATCATCACTTCCATAACCATGCATCTTTGTGAGACTGAATATCTATACTTCTCAGTTACTTCTAGAAAGCAAATAAACCCATTAGTTTCAATCTGAATTTTAAGTAAATAATTCTGATTGTTAAAAATAATTGTTCTCTTCTCTCTAATAATAAAAACAGTGCATTGTTTTCAAAAACCTCAGGCCCCAGGCATTCCAGATAATAGATCATATAACCATACCAAATTAATTTAAACTATAAATACATTACCTGTGCAGATCAGTATTCACAGTGGCACATTCTGTATAGTATTGACTCTTCGCTGTGTTTTGTCTCTGAATTTTTAGGTCATTTTTCAAATCACTCTGAAATATACAAGAACACTTGTATTAATTGTAAGATCAGCCCACCCTGGAACACTCTAAACCAGAATTAGTTTATTAGGTAAAGCTTAGCTCATGATTTATATCACAAAAACTACAACTAAATTAGAAGGACAAGTTTTTTTTTCCCACAAACTGAATCTGGCCCATTATGCGCATGTGAAATATTTTAAGAGATGTCTAAATATCTTGGTTGTTGCCTGCATTTTCTGTTATATACATATTAGACTTGCCTCCTGTGGTGGTTTAAAGCAGCAAACCGAATGACTTTCCAGCTGACTAACTTCTTCAGCTTCTTCTGTGTAACAGTGTAACTTTGCAGGGAGGGAATGGTGAAGGCTATTTGATATTGCATTTAGTCGAAATAACAGTTCATCTATAAGGTCCTCAAACTCTTCCAAGTAAAAATTCTGTTGGCAGAAAATTGTATAGTAACAAAAATATATGTACAAGAAAAAAACATTAGGCTTACAAATCTGCATGGGTTGCCCATGTGATCAAATTGATGGTCCGACTGAGCCTGCCATAGAAAAGTATAGAACATACTTTAGCTTTGGTGTTCATGAGTTATGTTTCCCTGTGTCTGCCATAAGCAAACATTTCATTTCCCATCCCTTTTTCCCTCAGTACTACAGCATGCCATAAATGCCACATGTGCCCTGAGATAATTTATTAACCTAAATACTTAATGGAAAGGTAGGGTAGCCAAAATGGCTACAAACTATTTAGGTTGTGATTGACAGAACATAAAACAGTGGCAGAGAAGTAACAGTAGATTTCGGTTCGAACTTGTCCGCGTGCAGTGACATCATACAGTCACATCATGATTACCTCACACTGCGTGCAGCCGTTAATAACCTATTTCTTTGCCTATGTTGGACCAGATAAGGAGATTATTATGTGATTTCATAAAGCATGGGTGGAGTGGCTTTACAGGTATGCAATTATGAAAATCAACATACTACACGCAGTCACATAGTGCTGTAAGTGGCCTGGGTTTGGCCCACATATCTTGCTGCCCTAGGCACAGGCCTTGGTGGCCTTTCTAAAAATTCTGAACTGAGAAGCAGAATAAAAATGGATATTTTTTCTGTGCTGTAATCCAAAACAAAAAGAGGAGTGGACTTAACTGAACAGTTACACCAAAATAAAACATAAAGTTCCCATTATTTAAAGGGATATTACCCCTTTTAAAGTAAGCGAGGTCTATCCCAAGTAGAGGAGTTAAAGCCTTTGCACTGCAAGGAAAATACAGAAGCGCTTAGCATTGGTCTAAAAATAGTGCTGTTAACCCAGGGAGACTTGCTTGAGTCATATCTCTATTAAATAGAATATGCGTGTATTTTATATATACATTGTAACTTGTGTATTTAAGGATATTGAGTAATTTACATATTAGATACAATCAGGTTACAACAGATGCAAGCTTCAAACACATCCTATCTAGCACACAGTTGCCGAGTCTCCTCCCCTTTGACCAAGGGTGGTTGGAAATTCAATCCCCTTTGTCTCCAACTGCATTTTTCCAACTTCCATTGTCCAACCTGCCTCAGGAATCCCTAGAATTAACTTAATGGTCATTGACCAATCAGAACTTGCCACATCAACTATGACCAATCTCTAGGTACACAATACTAAAACTTAACCCATGCTATTAACCTAGAGATTAATAGCATGGGTTGAGTTTTAGTATTGTGTTCCTGGAGTGAGTACACAGATGCCTGACTCAATGGAAGGATGAGTATAAGGGAGGCAGTGGGATTCTATGTAACATTTACACCTTTATAATTATCTTTCTAAATAGCAGTATACTGTGTTTAGATTTAGTGTTGTTTTGTATTTTGTATGTTTGTTATTTCTGTAGATATGTGTCAATAGCTTTTGTCAATAAATGTATATTTTTGATTGAACTCTCTCTTTTATTAAAGAACCTTTATAACCAGGAATATTCATGTACATGTGTATATAAGAATAAATATACATATTTACATAAATATATCTGTGGGCAACAGTGCTGCACATAAAAATTTCAATTCTTGTCCCTAAAAAGTCACATTGGTTTTTATGGCTTGGACAGCGTTATTCCTCAGATGCCTAAAATTCGTCATACGTAAAATTGTTTGCTGTATAACTGAATGGATAATTGTAAATGCTTCCTGCTAATGTGCTCTGATTACAGGTTACTGTGGGGAAATCAATATTAAACAACATGTGTTGAGATAAAGGTGCTGCTATGCAGTAGTTAGCAGGAAATCACATGGGCAATATTTTGTAATTTTTCAATAGAGATTTGTATCACTGTGTATTAGTTATATAAACATCTGATATACTACTCTATCAGTAATCACTTCTTGAAAAGTTGTATGCATCTACTGCAACCTAGTGCTCACTCTGAACCATTAATATTATTTTCCTTAATTCTTACAGTGTGGTTATGCTTCCACTTTATTTATATTACAGTTTCCTTAAAGGAGAAGTAAAGGCATTATGGCATTTTTTTTGCCAATAGATGTATGTATGTATGTATAACTTTATTTATAAAGCGCCACAAGGGTACGCAGCGCTGTACAGTCTTAGATTAGTCAAATAGTGCAAGCTAGAATGCTATATTTATTCTGAACGCTTTAGCATACCTGAGTAAACAGCCCTAGAAGCTCTTTCTGTTTAAGATAGCAGCTGCCATTTTAGCTTGGTCTGAGTAGCTTCCTTGCTGCAGATCAGACTGCTGAGATTACACAGCACAGTTGGGAGGGGGAGAGAGTTAAGATGGGAGGCAGAGGAGGAGAAAGGAATGGGGGAGAGTGGAGCAAACTGAGCAGACTTGCGCCATGCCCTGAAGGATTTTTCTGAGAGCAGGAAGTCTGAGGATCATGTATACAGAATAAAAGGAAAGAAATGTGGTGTTTCTTTTCACTGAACAGCAGTTCTGTAAGAGCTTATGGCTGTATTTACATAGACCTTTCTTGGTTTTTACATTTCCTTCTCCTTTAACTTTTTACCTACTTCTTCCCTGCCCTCATATCATAGTTGCCTGCACACCTCTAGCAATCTAATGCACTCTGTGTATAGTGCCATGAAACTACCCAGTTTTGGTAAGTACCAGGATTATTCATATTAATCATTTTAAAAACCACACTAAAAATATTTTTTTTAGTGCACTAATCAGCTTAAGAACATTTCTATTCACATAAAGCTATATTTGTGTGGATTTTAAACAATTTTAAACACGTAAACAAAGCTGCATTCAAATTTTGATATGTATATTAAGCTTCTGATTCACTTTAGTATTCAGCCAGATATTTTGGGATACTTGTGGGAGTCTGATGAGTCCAAATTAGTATTGCTTTTAAATAACAGAGAGACACAAACATTTTCTGGTTCCAGTAGGTATTTAAGTTAAGAAAGAAGTCTTCCTCTGTGTCAATGGAAGGAAAAAGGTGCTAATACTTTTATATATTGTGATGGGCCCAGTTTTAAAATGAAGACGAAAAATGAAGAGAGAAAGGTAATGCTGTAGATATGTACCAAAACTATAGTTGATACTTAATATTTTTCACAAATAGGTTTTACTTTTTTCTTATAGCTTTTGAGATATGCAGTTTATCTATGTGCTTCCTCAAAGATCATAATAATAATAGAAAAGCTATTCATTATTGCTGGGGGGTCACTTATGATATATTACTCCTTTAATTTTGTTGACCATGCTGTTGCTGACTAGTATGTCTTAGCTACAACTATGTTCATTATCCTACATTCTCCTACGCCTACATCCTACATTTTTATATTTTATGCTAGATGCCTAGAACCAACAAAAAGTAAATGCTGTTTCTTAAGTTAAGGTGATTATTATCCTATTAAATACCTCAATACAAAAGGGGTTAATTGCAAATGCACTTTCATTATACTTTACTCATAGATATACGCAAGCCAGTGCAAATAAATATTCTAAACACTTAAATTTACTCAATCTAAGGTGTCAATGTAACATTATCTACTACAGAAGATCTTACTTAGTTGCATTAAACTTGAATAAAAAACAAATGAGAAAATAAAGGTATATAAATTAACTGTTGCTTTAAAGTCATGAATGCTGAAAACTAAGCCAATAATTTAATTATTTACATTGCGGGGAAATGTTGTAGTATCCGTTGATTTCATTCTTTGGCGTCCAAACACTGAATATACTTTCTCTTTTGCATGAGAAGCGACATCTGTTAGTGTGATCAGTTGCTTATTTCTATGTATTTTACTGGTGTTTTTCATTATTGACGTGAGTATTCCTCTTATCTAGAAACAAAGCACCATAGATATTTTGGGTTAAAAAAAAAAAAGATTCAAAGCATATTCAAAGCTTATTCATAGCATAATGCAAAGCTTGTACCAGTTACCTTAGTTTAGAATATGCTGTTAGGGGAGCAAATAGTGTGAAAAGTATTTTCCACTGAATTATACACTTCTGAAAAGAGAATGGAAAGTATCTCTTTATACTGCTTTAACAACAAAACATTGCAAGCTGTGCCACTTCCTGCTGGCTGATTTCCCAGACTGTGCAAGAAGGATGGTGGCTCTTAGTACTTTGTACTGCTGGGCCAAACATTATGTACCCCTATACCTAGGCATCCACCAATTGTCATTGCCAACCCCATTGCCAATTTCTCAGAAACCCCTGTTCACAACACCACCCCCAAATGGCTAATTCTGGAACTAGGGGTTACCCCCCACCCAAGCATTGCACCCTAGGCATGTGCCTCTTCTACTTACTCCTAATATATCGTTCACAATTTGAAGGCAAAGCTGTGATTTCCTATCCACATCTTACTGTGCTTCTTGGAAGCACTGTTAATATACGCCTACCGCTCAGTTATAAAAGTGTCACAATTATTTTTAGACAATAAATCAAGAACTGTATATTATTTATTATGATGGCCTACATGATGTAGGTGATTGTCAAAAATGCTGTACCTCCCCTTTAAAAAAAGCTAAGAACACAAAAATATGGCAATGAATCTACCCATCCCAACACAGGTTGATAGTTGTACAAAATGCTTCCTTAATAAAGGTTTTTCTAATTTAAACCTGTTTTAAAACAGATATAATGTATTATTATTGAAGGGCCCACTATACCCTTATTATATACTATAGCATTTTGCATACCCTTGACTAAATTACATATTTAGTTAGTAAACAACTACTGCAGAAATCTATGTTAAAAATAACATATGCAAATGTTAATGCACAGCTGCATATCATTTCACAAAGAAAATAGAATTTGTGGCATGCAGAAAATTTGGACACCCTTCCACCTTTCTAGTAATAAACACTGCTTTTCAGTGACCCTATTTACTAGGGATGCATCAAATCTAGGATTTGGTTCAGGATTCAGCCAAGATTAGGCCTTTTTCAGCAGGTTTCAGATATGGCCGAATCCATGCCTTTGGCCAAAACCGAATCTGAATCCTTAAAATCACATGACTTTTTCTCACATAAACACAGAAGTTGACATTTTTTTTTCTTTAGCTCTTCCTTGCCCTAACTTTCATATGCAAATTAGCATTGAGTCGTTTCGGTATCCTAAAATAGTGGATTTGGTGCCTCCCTACTATTTATCTCATTAGGCCTTTACAGCTATTAGCATATGTGACCTGTTGACAATTGCAGAGCAAAATTTGGGCTGTCACTTATCAACTATTGGCTTTAAACATGGACTCTAACAATCTGAAAATAAGCTAATTTATGCCTACAAAGTAGGAGAAAGATATTACAATATTGCCAAAATATTTCCATCTTATAATTTCTACTGTCTGTTATGTAATCAAGAAATAGCAATTAAATGAAAGGCAAAATATGAAAGAGCAAGAAAACTTTCAGAGAGGACTACTTATATGCTGGCAGATACAGGAGCAGCAGGCACCACTAAACGGTGCAGCTTTGCTTGCACAAACATGACCTTCACTGAAGAGTCATCCGGAGGAAGCTTTACCTGCAACCTCATCACAAGCATTAACGTCTGAGGGATACAAAACATAGAAAAAACTGAAAAAAGGAGCAGCAGTTGAGTAAAAAAAGAAATAAAACACCTTGCTATCTGATGACCATGTGGTACTGGGGGTTGTGTGGCACAGAAAACATTGTACATGAGGTGGGTAGAATGAATTCTACTAAACATCAGCAAATTCTGGATGCCAATGTGACATAGTAAGCCAAGAAACAAGCTGAAAAAAAGATGGCTCCTACAGCAAGCTAATGATCCTAAACATACATCAAAAGCAACCTTTAAAAAATAGCAAGCAGAAGGTTTGGAATGGACCTTACTGTCCCCTAAAATAAACATCATTGAAACTCATTAAAAATGTGGGTAGATCTTAAAGATGCAAGACGGCCCAAAAAGATCTTGAAATTAGATCTGCATGGAAGAGTGGGCAAAATGCCAACAATAGGAACTGAAAGACTCTTAGCTGGGTACAAAAGGCATTTACAAGCTGTGCCAAAGGGGGTGTTACCAAATACTGACTAACTAGGGTCTCCACATGTTTGCACATGGCACAACTACTATTTTCTTTGTTTCAGTTTTTAAAAAGTTTGTAAAATGCAATATAACTGTACATTACCATTTGCAAATATCTTGTTTCTAACACAATGATTGCTGTAGAAGCTGTTTACTCCCTTTCACCAAACTTTAGCATTCAACCATATGCCAATTTTATCTGATCTTTCTGTACAAAATTTAAGGATTTGTCCTTACTATGGAGAGTTTCATTATGTAACTGTTCCACTGGCCTTTCCCCGTAGAAAAGAGAGCCACACCACATATTTTGTGAGGGCTTTAAGTGAGGTTAAGACATAATCCATACATATATATGATAAAGCCAGAGAGAGAGAGAGAGAGAAATCTATAATTGAAAGCCCACTTACCATGCCAGTCCATAAAATTGTTATAAAAAGAAACAGTACTACATAAACACATGTTGCAGGTAACGGAACTGATTTAGTTCTGAGGTGTAAAAATGAAAAAAGTCTTCTGTCGCCAACTCCCAAAAGGTTCATAAAAAGCATATGTAATGACCTGATCATGTTGCTAAAATGAAAGGAATTAAAGAGGACAATAACATGACCAAGTGATGAAAAGGCAAGCGAAAAAATGATTCCAGAAATCTGTAAAAAAATATATAGAAATTTTCAGCACAGTTACCTACCAGTGATTTCACAGTACTAACCTGCAGTAGACTAATCAAAGCTCTTTACCAAATGTTGGAATGGTGTAATACTCTTGTAAGAAATTTACTCAGTTTAAGTACTGTAATTGAGCTCAAGTGTTTCTTGAGGTAAACTGCAACACCACATTAAAAGGAAGAAAAGAACAATGAAAAAACAAATAACATCCACAACTAGCATTGAGAGTGTTGAGGATTTCCATTTGTAACACCAAATGTTACCACTGAACAATCCTAATTCTGCTTCTTCTTTGCCTGCGCAGGTGTGAATGTGCAGTAAATTGTAAACAGGACAGAAGAAGAGAAAGACTGCTGCAGTTGCAAATGTAGTTGCAAATGAAAGTTTATGTATCCATTTGTTCTTTCTTGGGTCTGAATTTTAAGAAGTCAGAGCCAGAAGCGCAGATAATGCAGCCAAATACTGCTAACTGGTGTTATCTCGGCACTCCATGTAGTTGCTGCTAACATTTCATAACAGCAACATCACAGTTCTTTCAGTTACAGTAGTTTTTTTCTGGTTTGGTAATGATATTTTTGGAGATATGAATTAGGAATTAAGGAAAAATCCTTCATTCCCGGGGCCAGAGTCTACCCAGCTATCTCCTCTCTCCCTTCTCCTGCTCCCCCTCTCATAAGAATTCATTCCGCCCTCCCATCAGAATGTGTGTCTTAGATACCAACAGCTAGAACTGTAGCAGGAAGCTACGGAGACTAAGCTAAAAAGGGAGCTGCTGTCTTAAGCAAATGGAGGAAGCTTCTAGGGCTGTTAACTCAGGTATGGTAAAGCTTTCTGAAGAATAAATATAGTGTTCTAGGTGGCACTAATGTGGCTAATCTATTGGCAGTAAAATGCCAAAATTACTTTCCTTCTCCTTTAATTCACTTTTCTTAACCCTGAGGTAGAGGATGAGAAAGACAAAATGCGTTGATTTCTGGAGCCTTGACCTCCTAAAAACATTGGCTATTTCCACAGGAATCTGAATAAAACTGCAGCTGTGAATCATGGACATCCTGTGATTGGAATGCTATTGAAGACCTTGGCCCAGATAAACATTTTTGCATTGTTATCACATGAGTGCAATTTTATTATTTGCTTTAATATATTACTTTCAGCATTACACTATAGCTATGTTCAACTCTTTGTAATTTTACTTTCTGAGAAAGAATACCTCCATGACATAAGGAAATCACTTGAGTCTCCTGGAAATAAGTTATTTTCCTCAACTGCTAGTTATTTGACAAACAATTCCATAATTCACAGACAGAAAGATAAAGCAACTCCCCCTTACCATAGTAAAAGCCATACTGGATGAAGAAAGGTGAAGAACCGTCAAACAGGGAGCCATCACTTTGTAAATGCGAAATAATTTGATGAACTTTATTACCATTAAGAAAAAAATGATCCCATGCAAAGAGCGGTTCCACTAAAATATGGAATAAAATATGGTTGTGATGAAAATGTTATGATTTTATTAATTTATTGTGAATTAATTGTTATATACATTCAAAAGGACACATCAACAGATTACAACTAATACATTTATTACTGTAGTTGTAGAAAAGAAATCATAGACAAGATGTTAAGAGTCTTAATAGTGACTCTTTTTGAACCCCCCTTTAGTACTGAAAGGGCAAACAATTATGCAGTTTCTAGGTTCTTGATAGAGAGCAGCAAAAAGTGGGGGCAAGAATGGCATTTATTCATTTGAAACCACTAGCTGTACTACTCCATGCCCTTACACTGGTGGTCACTGACAACAGATTCTTCCCTTATTGTTAAGAGACTGTTGCAGCCATCTCTGACAATCAACAACAGGTGCTTATTGCTGACTGGTTGATATGGGTTACTGTTAGGGTTGCCACCTGTCTGGTTTTGTCCCGGACAGCCCGGTTTTCAGAAGGGCTGCCCAGGTCGAAACCGCCTGCCTGGTTTCCCTAATTAGGAAAACTCAGGTCTCAGTAACATTGACGCGGTGATCGGCCAATCACCCCACAACGTCATGGGCCTGCCTCCTCCCTGCCCCATGATGTCACGGCCCCACCTTCTCCCCACCCCCATGACATCACCCCCAACCCTAGTTACTGCACTGGGGTAAATTTAGCCACTACTGGTATGCAAGAGATATTATATAACAACTGGTCCACAATAAAATCTCTGTATGACCAATTAATTTTTTATTTTTTTTATTATCACAGTATTTTTTTTCATGTATTAATTGTCTATACATTCAATTCTTACCTTTTCCCATGCAGCAAGGATGCTGCAATCTATAAAAATTCTAAAGAATACTTTCTGAAGACGGTCAATCATATCCATTGTAAGTAAAAATGTGTATGTAATGCATGCATAGTAACAGAGACTGCTTGCTATTATGCCAAGCTGCAAATAAACAAATAAAAATTGTAAAACACAGGCGCTCATAATTATACATCTTGTATAGCTATATTCAGAAAGAGAGATTTAAGTCAGTTACACACTGTATATAACTATGGATCTATTTTACATATTGTTGATTTAGTTTTTACCAAAATGTAAATGTTCTTTGCTTAAATAACAGTATTAATGGAAGACATTTTGGCACATTTTTAAACAACATAGTACTGTTCCAGCCATCCAGCGCTTGTTCTATAGCATTCAAAACATATGTAACACATAAAACTTTAATTACAACCTGCTTTTTAGCTATTTTATATAATACAAATAACCACATTACAGCCACTGTCCTATTCTATTCTTCCTTTGCCAGGTGTATTATCCTCAACAGCCAGGATACACTAGCTTAAAGCTGTACAATGTGGCAACAGAGGTATCTTATCATGAAATAATCGTGCCATTGTATTTCTGCTATATGTTACCAGAAAGCCACCGAAATGCATGATGCAAGCCAGTAACTCCTGATGACCCAGTGATTATTAGTATCTTAAAGGGGACCTGTCATCCACACCTTAAAAGCTGTGTAATAAAAGTCCTTTCAAAATAAATCATAAAACCTAAATCTTTTTTTTAATGAAATCATCCATACCTCAATATATGATTGACAGCTTAGATTTTTAATTACAATTACTTTAACTTTCCATTCAGCACTTCCTAGAAAGCACCTAGATGCCAAATGCATAAGATTTTGGGGGGATACCAAGATTGCCTTAATATGAGGGTCCCACAAAATGGCGCCGGCCTGCTGTAACTATACATTTTAAGTCTGAAGGAAAAAGATATTCAATAACTTATATAGTGTAAGTAAAGTTTATTTTGCTCTACTAACATAATACAAAGGGTTTTGGAATTATTTCTTAAGGTGACAGGTCCCCTTTGAGTGCTAGTGAAATCTCCATACTTGCATTTACAGGAACCTTGTATATAAAATGTCATCAACTTCTGCTCTGCATAGCTGGAGGTACATGCTAACTATTGTGTTGTAATAATTGCAGTTGCAGTTACTGTATATGACATATATTGGAAAGTAAAGAGCTGGCACCTGGTTTATTTAGGTCACTGACAACCATACAGTATTACACTATATGGGGCTTTTGTGACACTTTTCTGGTGTTTCTAGTCATGTTTTAAAGGAGAAGGAAAGGCTAATAAAGAGTTAATCTCAAGCTGCAGGCATACCTTCAGTTGTCTCAATAGTGCCCTTAAGTCTCCCCATATTTCTCCTGTTCAGATGATCAGAAGCCAAACAGTAAGGAAAAACGCTGAGCTGTGTAAAGAAAGTTCCTATAATGCCTCACTCCTGCACAGACACCCAGACCAAGTGAACATGCTCAGTTAGTTAGACTATGAGTCAGCTTCCTGCTGATTGGCTCCACATTCCTAAGGAGGGGGAGTTCTTAGCATCCTCGAGGGAGGGGGAGAGAGGAGACAGCAGAGAGCTGCATGTCTCTGGCACATGAATTAGACACAAGAAATCTTTTCACAGAGAAGTCAGTGCAGCGTTTCTGTGAGTGCTTATGGCTGTATTTACATAGACCTTTCTGATAAAGCTTACTTAGTTTTTACCTTTCTTTCTCCTTTAAAGCTTTGGACCTGTGAGACAAGACTGGTGTTTAATAGACAATTAATAAATAGCTGGACATCTATAAAATGTGAGCCGACTATGTATTTCTATCCTAATCAGTTAAGATATTAACCCCACTTAAGGATTAGCAGCACGGAGTCAAAGTTTTTCCTTTTAAATAACCTAAAGCAGCGCTTCTCAACCTGTGGGTCGGGACCCCTTTGGGGGTTGAACGACCCTTTCACAGGGGTCGCCTAAGACCATCGGAAAACACATATTTCCGATGGTCTTAGGAACCGAGACACCACTCCTCTATCTGTCTCCAGGCGGGTCTGCCTACATACAGATACGCCCACATACTGTTTGAGTACCCTGCGTGATGACATCATCAAGCCAACCCCATAACATACACCCCATACAAATACAGGTTCATGCGACAGGGTTGGCGCCATAATGTACTTTTGCGGACCAGTCACACATGTGTAGAGAGCAGCTACTGTGTAGAAAGCAGCTACTGCAGTATAAAAAGCAGCAGTATTGGCGGTAAGTTATGAAGTAGCAACGAAAAAATAAATTTATAGTTGGGGGTCACCACAACAGGAGGAACCGTATTAAAGGGTCGCAGCATTAGGAAGGTTGAGAACCACTGGTCTATACTATAAAGGCTGCAATCTGATTTCCAAACCTCAATCCAGTTCCATGGTTCCTGCCAGTAGTTCCTAATGCCAGTCTGAATCATTACACCCAGTTGGAAACAGGAATGAAGAAGAATAAGTCCCAGAAACAATAACTGTAAAACAAAATAAAAACAGTCTCCAATAGAGCATTCCACATAAAATCTGCTAAACAAATGAATCACCCTACAATTTAAAATAAAAAGCACACTGTATGTAGTAATTGCATGTGAATATTAAATGTCCTTTAGTGTAGTATATAATGTGATTCCACTACAGCACACACAAAACTGCATTCTTAAATGTTATTTGTCAATATACAACTATTTTCACAACAGCCCAAAAATATGATTTATACCAAAAATGTGTTTCAGTTCTTCTAATTAGAACTAGTACAGAAGTTCATAGTATCAGGGTACTATATGTAAGTGGTGTTTTTATTGCCCAATCTGTGTAATTAATGTTTGCACTCTTTATGACACACCTACTTTATGGCAGTTTTGGACTGTGTTTCAGTCATTGCAATACATCGAGTACTATACATATGCCAATATGAACTGTTGATAGGAAATACTTCTAACTGATGTTGGACTTATCCTTAACTGTCCATCCCTCAATACTTATTTGTTTCCTCCATTAAAACTAGTGGTGCAAGGAAATAAGAGTGAGCAGGGACTGTGTCCATACTGTGGTAAGGGAGACCAGTAAGGGCCATCCTATGTTTCAGGAAGCATATACAAGTATGGGAGCTTTTATCCGGAATGCTCTGGATCTGGGATTTTCCAGATAAGGGGTTTTCTATAATTTGAATCTCCACCCATGTCTACTAAAGAATAATTTACATATTAAACAAACCAATAGGATTATTTGCTTCCAATAGGGATTACCTTTATCTTAGTTGGGATCTAGTACAAGGTGCTGTTTTGTTATTACAGAGAAAAAGGAAATATGTTTTAACATTTTTAATTATTTAATTAAAATGGAGTCCATGGGAGATGACCATCTTGTAATTCAAACTTTCTGGTTAATGTGCTTCGGGATAACAGATCTTTACTATATTGGAAGAATATTGGTACAAACAACATAGACTGTAGCAGGCTTTACAGATGTACTCCCTCGCAGCCACACACTTTTAAAAGCTACCAAGTTACAGTCATTGAGCACACGTGAATAAAAATCTAATTTGATTCCAAGAACCAAACTTATGCCAAATGCTCTAAAAGTAGAGACAATAAAAAAAACGAAAAAATATAAAAGATAAAATGGAAAATAAGAAGTGTTCTCACTAACACTAATAAAGAATCAAATATTAAAAATAAAATTAAAAATAAGAAACATACAATATCTTTATTTCTTATTTTTAATATTCGATTCTTTATTTTTCTCACTTCTTATTTTCCATTTTATTTTTTTATATATTTTTTTTTTTTCATCTCTACTTTGTGCTATGTTTCCATTGTTTTGGCCCTCCGAACTTTTGGTTCTCCTGCCTTTCATAGCACTAAGATGTCCTTATAAGGGTTATATTGTTTTCAGATTGGACAAGACACGGGATGTTTAGGGTTCGTGTGGGGTGGTACATTGTGGTTTGAAACTTATGTCATTGTCGGGGGGTGGTGTTTTAGTTTTTGTATATGTTACGTCATATGCATGCGTCTTTGTTTGAATTTCCAGCCAGTTGCAGTATTTATGGCTTTCCCTCACTTGGTTTTGTAACTTTGAGAAAGGCTGAGGTTTTCAGCCAAAACGTCAGTTTTCATCTAAGGCCTGTGAGAGCGGCTTCTTTGTGGTCTATACCAATTCTGTGGTTTGAAGACTGCACCCAGGCATTTATGTTTCCCTTAGACGTGAGTGCCGGTGGTTTCTATTTTTGTTTTATATATATTATATATATATATATTATAATTTACCTTCAATGCCATGGTGATATAATCCAAAAGAGTTGCGATATGGTATATCTTGAAAGATTCAATTAATGATGATGTAATAACACCACCAGAGGCAGGAAACTCCATTTGCAATAATACCACAGTAAACACATTAGTTGGAGGATTATATAGAGTAAAAAGTACATGAAGCGCTGTTGTGCTGTGGTTTATCCACTGCTGACTCTGTATACGTAGCAAAGCTGAATAGGCTTCAGTTCTAATGAGGGAGATATCAGAATAAAAAGAAAACACCACTTACTGTTTAGAACAATTTAATAGAAAATAAAAGCAATCCTGACATGAATCATATTAATGAAGTAAAGACCCTCAACACATGCACACTTAAAATTATGCAGTAAAAAAATCAATCTTTGGATAAACTCATCTGAAACAAAATCATAGGTGTTTCCCAAACACCATCAAACCCATAACATGTGGACCTTAAAGTACTGAAAAAAAAAAAAGTGCAACATTACTGAAATACACAGCAACTGATCATGTACCAGTTTTTTTTTATCTCCAACCCAGCAAAGGGTTAGAAGACAGTGAGCCTTCAGGAATCAAATGTCTTTTTGGCCTCACAAAGATCAGAGAACAAGGCAGAAGGAAGGCCACAAGAAAAAAAAAATAGAGTGTGGTTAATTTAAGTTTACATACTGCCAGGTAGGATGCAAATAAGAATATACACCAGTCTGTTTAACTGTGGCAAATTTTTGGAATTTAATGGCAAAATGGCAAAAAATACTGAAGTTTTAGTGGTTTCGCTAACCCAACTTCCAGACTTACAGTGTATATAACAAGTCTACTCACACCTGCAATATGGCAGGTTTTTGTTTAATACAAAAAATAAAACAAAGATAAACCCTGTCAGAAACTATTCCACCTTTATTGCAAAATTGCAGTCTATACAAAGAAGTTGAAAACAAATCAGAAACTGTTTACTGAAAGAAGTAAAAACAAAAATAATGCAAAAATCAGGTTGTACTACTGTGCACACCCTATCATAATCAAAGAGATGGCTGCATTCAGAATCAACCAATCGTTTCATCTCAGAAAGTAGTTACAGTACACCTGACACCAATTTAGGGCTCTGGCACACGGGGAGATTAGTCGCCCGCGACAAATCTCCTGTGTCTCGGGCGACTAATCTCCCCCAAATGCCATCCCACCGGCGAAAATGTAAGTCGCCAATGGGATGGCATATGCGGCGGCGCGATTTCACTGAAATCGCGCCGCTGCGTATGCCATCCCACCGGCGATTTACATTTTCGCCGGTGGGATGGCAATCCGGGGAGATTAGTCGTCCGCGAACAGGGAGTTTTGTCGCGGGCGACTAATCTCCCCATATGCCAGAGCCCTAAAGTGGCCTTAATAAATTTGGCTGTTCCTGTAGGATCATTCCTCCTGGTCTCATACTCCAAAAGCCATGGTCCACAAAGAACTTTCAAAACATGAAAGGGATCACATCAATAAAAGGCATCGGTCAGGACAGGGGTACAAAAAAGGATCCAAATCATTAAACATTCCAACGAGCATGGTGAAGACAGTCATCAACAAGTGGAGAAAATATGGCTCAACAGTGACTGTACCAGGATCCACAAAGGTGGAATATGTTCTGACATGATTTTTTTTTATTATTTTTTAAGAGTTTCTCTTTTTTTTTTGCCATTTTGCAGGGTGTGTAGACTTTTTAATCAAGTGTACCTCACTTAAAACAGTGAAGTCAGGCTATCTTCTTTAATAGGGGAATGCAGACAGTCTAAATTGGGTCAGGCCAGGAAGTTCTGGTAGCTGTTTCACCAAAAATGCTATTCTTTAAAAAAAAAAAAAAAAACAACAGGCATGTCAACAGCTACAGGAAGATGACCCGTTTGATCAGTGTTTTTTTTTTTTAACTTTGATTTTTTTACATTTTATCTCATACCTTGATCTGCCAAGATTAATAACAGATTTTCTGCCTTTGTAACAATGAACCTTGCCATTGCGATGATGCATTTTATCTCTGACTTCCAGGTGGTTTTCAGTGTCTGGTTCTTTAGGTTTATCATTTGCTTGATTGTATGAGGAAATTATAGATGAAATAAAGGAATAGGTCTATAAGAAAAAATAGTTTAGAATTTTCTTGCCAAATCTGTCTGAAATGGTCTGAGATGTACAAATTGCCTACTTTCCTTTTATATTATATTGCTAACTTTACACATTCAAAAAACCCCTCCAGCAATAAAGCTAAGGCCTCTTGTACCATACTTTTATCTGATTCAATATTAATTAACTCCTATATTTGAACTCATAGATGATATCAGACTAACAGTTGTACTACATACTGCAGCTTTAGTAAAAACTTTTGCAGTCTGATATCATATGGTCAATATGCCAATTGTATGATTTTTTTGGTCTTCTATGGTCCAACTGCAGGATGAATTATAGAAAGACCTTAAAGTAATACTGACACTAAAAATCTACTCTTCAAAAGATTAATGTATGTAAAACGTTACCTATAGGTCATGTTGATCGTTTTCCCTGATAGGGCTTCTTTTGCAAGTAATGGTTACTAGTGATGGGCGAAATGTTTCGCCAGGCATGGAGTCGGCGCACGTCCAAAAATTGTCGCCGGGGTCAAAAGAATAGCCGCGCGACGAAATAATAGCCGTGGGCGTCAAAAGATTAGTCGCGGGCGACAATTTTTTTGGCCGCATGACATTTTCGCCGTTTTGCGAATTTTCCGCCGTTTCGCGGATCTTTTGAAAGATTCAAGAATTTTTCGGCGAAGCAAAACGGAACAGATTCACTCATCACTAATTGTTACTTGAAGTTCCTAAACCTGACTGTTTTGCCAACCTGACTGTCCCTTCCCAACCTGTCACTTATAGCTTCTAATGCTAATGGACTGCTGTACAAATATGGCAGCCCCCTCATAGATCAGATGGGTAATGTAAAAGCAATGAACAAATACCTTTATGTCAAAGTTATAAAGAACATGCAAAGACAGTGTTATGACAATTGTAAAGAAATGTTTAATTTCTGGTTTCAGCATCTCTTTAAACAAAGCAAAAACAGCTAGCATCCAGCCAATATCTGATTGGAGTCATTCAGTTTTCACAGGCCACCGTGGGAACCCTGAACCTAGCGCATGGTTCAAAGGTGGCAGTAGCGCCAAGGTTCCCATGAGTCTATGGGTGCAACAGTGCATGTTGATGCAAGTACATTTAAGGAATTAGACTTTTCATGCAAGTAACTGCAGGAAAATTTGCTTATGTATAAGTAAGGATAAGTATAGGATTCCTTACTGGTTTTTAATCCCTGTGTATCCTCCAGTAGAACAGATATTAGCAGCATTGTTACTGTATGACTTATATATAACTGCTGTAAGGAGTGGATCAAAATGCCGTGTAAACTCTGTTGAGGTTTGATAACATGAATTCTGTCCTTTCTAAGGGCTAGAATAATAACTATAAATGAACTATAAAGAAATGGGAATCCTTAAATAATGAAGATAGGACTTCCATTATTTGCAGTTAATTATAGAAAGAAAATTGTTAAAACATTATCACTCATGTAATGTTATTCTAATAATAATGTTAAAACATTATCACTCATTTAATGTAAATCTAATAATAATGCCACGGTAAAAAAAAAAACAAAATAAACTTACCACACATGCAGAACTATTTTCAAGACTAAACTTCTGAATGATAGGAGTTCCAATCAGAAAGAATTTGCCTCCAATAGGACCAGTCTGTGAATAATATTCACCCTTATAAGCATTAAATTATGCACACTGGCACTTTAGGATGAAACGGCCTGTTTTTTTAAATGTTAATTAGAAGTGTAACATGCAATAAAATATAAGATTGTGTAATATACCAGTAATAGTGTTTATATGGACATTATGGTGATGGTTAAATAGGGGTGGGGGGACTATTACAAATGCCCAATTTATGCTATCTTTTTAAGTTTTCATTTACATGCACCCCCAAATATGATTTAAATAGGCACTACCCAGTGAATTTTACTTAACTTGTCTTTTACTTCTGTATATGGTGGTGATTTGCCATTTAATAAATTATAGCACAAAGTTTTAAGCCTAAATCAAGATTAAACCAAGTAATTAGCAAAACTTTCTAGATGACTTACTTTAGACTTTGCAGATGTAATATTGTACATTTTGTTCCAGTACAGACCATCAAGTAAAACATTAAAGCTCCAATTCCACCAGTCATCTTCAGTTCTTATATTCTTAAATGACTGTTTAGCATGTCTAGAAAATGGAAAAAGAAAGGTGAACTGAGAAGTAAAGGCTGGAATGAGAAATTAACATTAAAAACGTCACTTAGCAAAGTTAAAAACCCTCCTGAGCTAGTGTCTACTAGTGTCTATATGCAAACCTACTGTTCACATTTCCAGCCTCCTTTTAAAGCGCATACAGTGTATTGAATAGAGACCCACCAACACTTAGTAAGGACTAGTGGGAAGAAGCCATAAAGAAAAGGAAATGTGGGGAAAGGAAAGGCTCCCCTATAGGTCAATACTGCAGAGGTTTATGAAATATGTAGCTGAAACCCTTGATTTACTGGTGATGAGATCTTCAAAAGACTGCCTTTTTGGTGTAGTAGATAATTTAATTTCCACTTACAGTATCAGAATATTAGTTAAATATTTTATCTTCTATGTTAATGATGTACTGGATAGCTCCCACCCCTCCAACTAAGGCTAAATGGTTGAATTATGTAAATAAAATGTTGCCCTGACTGGTTAAATATAAAAATATATGGGTACTGGGTTAAAAGCACATTTTTACATGGTTAAAGGAGAAGGAAAGGCATTTTAGCATTTTATTGCCAATAGATTAGCCACAATAGTGCAAGCTAGAACTCTATATTTATTCTGCAGAAAGTGTTTCCATACCTGAGTAAACAGCCCTCAGTTTTAAGATGGTAGCTGCCATTTTAGCTTGGTCTCAGTAGCTTCTGTGCTGCAGCTCTAGCTGCTGGTAGCTAAGATTACATAGCACAATTGAAAGGGGGAGCAAATTCTGATGGGAGAGGGAGCAGGAGAAGGGAGGGGGAGAGGAGCAAACTGAGCAGACTCCTGCCTGTGCCCTGAAGGATTTTTCTGGGAGAGTAAGTCTGATACTGAAGAACATGTTTACAAAAAATGAGACAAGAAATCCTGTGTTTCTTTTGATAGAGGAATCAGTGCAGCTTTTTTGTGAGTGCTTATGGCTGTATTTACATAGTCCTTTCTGATAAAGCTTACTTAGTTTTTACCTATCCTTTTTAAAAATTTGTGACATAGCACTGCTTGGATTACATCATATGCAATAAAAAACATGTGCTGTATTTACAGTTCTGTAACTTTACCAACTGCTGTATCTCCCCCACCACGTTTTCGCTTTTAAATATAGTATAGTATTTAGTGAAAACACTATAAGGTCTAGCCCAGCTGCCAAAGCCACATGACCACCGGGGGCCACTGGAATTTTTCCAGGTATCCCAGTCTGAGACTGTCTGCGGTATGCAGCTTAGAGGGCCTCCAGTGAAATATCACTGATCTGTTTCACCATGAGCAAAGGCAAAGAAATATTATATATCAAAAATGAATCTTGTGAAAATTCTAAAGACTATCCATGAAATAATTAGTAATGCAGCATGTATAGTTAAGTAAACAGTGACATTGTGATCAGTGATACAGAGAAAGTTATTTAAACAGTTTTATGATGTAACACGAATGACAAAAACAAACAAACAAACACACAATAAAACAGTAAATATTTGTTACATACCTTGTAAATTCATTTCTTACTGCTTGGTTCAGCAAATAATCATCATTTGAGCATTTCCCCAATGTTATAAAAAGGAATATCAAGATCATGATTCCATGCATGAAACATTCCCTTCAAAACAAATATTTAAAAATACATATATTTTCAATACTTTGAGCACATTACATACATCAGTGCTTATTACAGAGAATAAAGGGATGTCCTGGTTTGATTTGTCCCTATTTTATCATAAGGCCCATGGAAAAATGAGTACCATCATATTGTCAATGTTTCTTGGACAGACATTGTTGAATTCAATGAAGTACCATAGGTAGATGTCTAATGGGAAATGGCAAAGAAGGTTATAATTTGAAAAATAGCAGATAGATACTGCAGAAATGGCTGTACTTGAAGAGTAAGGCAGAAATGCCTTTATTTCACAAAAATAGAGGCTATAGTAGGGAAATACCCAAGTTTTACTAAGGGTAATGGCAGAAGTGGGGAATATTGTTGTTCTAGGGAAAAGAGGTAGAAAGGGTTGAAAAGTAGTGATTGCTGTACTGGGGGAAACAGCAAAGATTGTGTCAGTGTAAAATTTCGCTACTTACTAATGTACTGAGTTCAAATGCAGAGACTGGTGAAATGGTGTAAGTAAATTTTATGGGCAAATGGCAAGGTGTGTTCTTCCAATAGAAACTGTAAACATGGAAGAAGAGAAAGGATGCCTACACTGGGGAAAATGGTAGATATAGCTGGCAGATAGATATGGCAGCATTACCTGGACTGAGGCATTTTTTAAAAAGGGAGATAAATGGGACCATTGTTTGAAAACAGAATATAAATTACCTGAATGTTTTCTCAGTAGTTGTTTTCTTTCTGATTTTATCCTTGACTACCTTGAGTTGAGAAGGGGAAGGTGGACGGGCCAGCCTCAAATAGCGAGCCCTCTTTCGAGCAGCAAGTATCTATTTGAAGAAATAATTGAAATATAACAAAACTTTTGCTTTGTTACACATTCTTATAAGCAATACTTCACTTTCCAACAATAGCCTCACTTTCCTCTTAGTTATAACCTCTTCAAATACATTCCCATCCTCTATTTTTTTAATAGTTAAAGGTTTATAGAACTAGCTACACATTATGTTTTGGGGTTTTGTGCCAGCTTTTAGCCATGAAGATCTGTGTCTATGAAAATGCCCCCAGTAAATCCCTGTATTTTTTGCATATCTTTTTTTGGCTTTTTCTTTTTTCTGTATTGCTGTCAGTTGTCTTATCTTAGAGACCAAGTCACAATAAACTGTATTCATAAAATGTGAAAGTCATGGTACAAGGCTGATTAGTAATTCATATACATAGAAGTTTTATAATATAAGCTTAGAAATGCTTCCTCTCTCCTTGCCAGGAGGTAGGATCAAAGCACTGGGATTTTTTCTTTTCCTTTTTTTTTAATTTGCCTGATTAGTAATTATATCAGATGGCAGCAAACATGGCAGCTCAGGAACCGGTGCATTTCCATCAGAATTTAATAATCAGGCTGGAGCATCAGCATCATTTAAAGGACAATGAAAGGTTAATATAAATTAAAAGTAAGTCTAAAGGCATTCTTTTTAAGTACTTACTGCATATCTAAATTCCCAGATCCCTGCTTGCTTCTGTGAGATATGGTGCTGGCAGCCTACAGCAGTGTGAAGACTACAGTGACATCACTGAAATCTCTCTGTCCTTCCTGTAGGTGCCAGCGGCAGCCTTCCTATTCTCTGAGCATGTGTGTAACTTGATCCTGTCTCCTGTTCTGAGCTACACATGCCCACCAGCCTATCAGAAGCGGATCTGGCAGAGGGGAGGGGGGGAGGGAATGAAACACATGTGCAGTATGAAGCAAGGAGGGAAAGGAAGGGAGAATACCTTTTTAGAGATGGCTGCCTGTTCTAGAAAATGTGAAGTAAATGTGACTGAGTAAATATTTGATTAGGTGAGCCAAAAGTGTGGCGTTTTTACTAAACAATAGGAGGACTATTGGGCAGTATGCTTTTTACATTTTGACTTGCATTTTCCTTTAAGGGTAAACTTCATTTTCTGCTTGATGCCCCATACCAGAGCAGAGAAAGCAGAGTAGTGCAGAGGTGGTGGCAGCCACCATGTCTGACGCAATATATTTATGGGTCATGGATTTTATTCTTACCTTTTCAAAGTCTGTTGAAATGTCAAGATCATTTGGACAAGAATGCAAGGTAGAAATCTGTTCAAATGTACTTGTTTCCCTCTGAAAATACTTAGTGGCCTCACAAACTGTTTCAGCAAACAAGTCAATGATTTCCTTCTTACGCCAAGTCATAAAGAAAGCTATAATAAATATCTGCAAAAAATACAATTCATACAATTCAATTCATAATCCTTTCACTGACATCCAGATTTCATACTTCAACTGACCCTTCAGCTACTGCTAACAAAACACTTCTGCATTTCATTTGTTTCATGAAATCCCCCTAATACAAAGTTGACCCCAGAAAAATTTGTGTAACATAGAATCCAAACTGATAAACTGCAAATCTAATTTAGAATCAAATGTTTTATGAGATTTCCAAAATTCACCTCAGTCACCTCAAAGCATGCAAGTGAAAGTATCAAATTCTCCCACATACCCCTAGGTACAGAGATAAAGCCTTACAAAAATAAATACCAATAGTCTTTTGAAGTGTTTGATACCAAGTTGCCAGGGTTACTTTCTGAAGTAGCTTGACAACTGGAGACACTATGTAGCTGATGCAAGATTTAATAAAGAAAAACAAACTGATGCATGGTACAAGAAAGGCAGAAAGCAAACCTAACACTGGTAATGGTCTGAGCAGGTGGCAGGCAAAACAAGTCCCTGTCATGGCAGGTAGCAAACAAGTAAGTTCCATGTAACAGGCCATGGGTTAAAACTGTGGAGTCATAATATTGGAGTACAAGGGACAGTAACCCATAGCAACCAATCAGCAGGTAGCATTTACTGGTCACCTGTTTAAAAGCTCCTGGGCAAATTTAGTGGCTTTTATTACATAACCCCATTAATGTAGAATTGAAAACGGATATCTGAAAAGCAATTTAAACTGGTTCCAAAAAAAACATATATATAGTGTAGTCTTCATTTTCTTCCATCCATATTTAGATAGCTTCTTAAGGTATACCTTAAACTGGGCTAAGTCTGAAATATGTATAACAAACAAGATAACTAATTAATGTCATTTATTCAAACACTTATTCTAACAGTGTATTCTAATGAAATACTGTATATTTTGTAACCCTAATATCTTACCGTAGAAGGCTGAACAACAAAAGTGCAAAAGATGACCGAGAAAAACACAGAGTGCGCCCAGAGTATGCATTTTGTAGGACCAAAACTGCACAAACAAATAAAAAATGTTGTAGTTATTTTTTTTATTAAAAAAAAAAAATCAGCATGTAATTGCATTTTACGTTCTAAACATATTTGTGTAAGAAGTTGGAACAAAAATAAGATAATTTTATGGTGCAAATCCAAAGAATTATAAACCCCATGTGGTGGTGGATTACCATGTACGGGTCACCCAGGTGGTAGCCTGGGGCCCATGATTTCACAAATGGTCAATTGTCATGGAGTGGGAAAAGAGCAGGGGAGGGGACAGGGCACCGTGCAGGGCCCTCATCATAGTCGATACAACCAGGATTCTGTGCAAAATAATTTAGATAACATTTTGATAGAAGACTCCACTGTAGTAGATGAAGGATGACATCCCAGCATGCCACAAAAAGAATGATTATTCTGTCTATACATTAAATTAATTTAGTTTAGGTGCCCCCAGAAGGTATTCAATGTGGAAGTAGTAAGAACGTCATTACAGTATATACTTATATATGCCATTTTCCTAAAATGCACACAAAAAATCTTCTGAGGGGGCATGGCACAAACAGACCCTCCTCCCCCACCCCATTCAAACATCACCGCCTGGCCCACACCATTATGTTAAAGGTAGGAGAGGGGCTGGGGGGGGGGGAAGGTTCTTTGATACAGCAGATCTGGCGGTCTAGGCACCCTTGCTGCCTGGGCCCCCCACAGCCTACTATGGTAGTTATGCCACTGGTTAAATGGGATCTAAATCCAATAAATTCATTTATGCATATTAAACAAAAACAGAAATATGCTCTTTGAATAAATATTCAATCTCAACTGAATGTCTCACATTCTCAACTAGAGCCTAAAATAGGGCAAGGACTGTGTTTAAGTCTCATTTTAAGGTTTTTTTTTTTTCTTTTAGTTGAATGCAAGGATGCTGAATTCTCTGGTATAATTTCTAATGAAATATGTTAAGCCCAATGAATAATGTATTGCCTTTATTCCTGAGTGCATTTGTGTGGAAAAGTAAAGTTTTAAATATCTGAAGGAAATAGCTGTTCTGTCTGAGGCTGACCCAAACCCAGAGTTAATGTGACAGATTTTGAGAATATAAAACATTAAGGCAGATTTATTAAAGGAGAAGGAAAGGCTAATAAAGAGTTAATCTCTAGCTGCAGGCATACCTTCACATTTCTCCCGTTCAGATGATCAGAAGCCAAACAGGAAGAAAAAACACTGAGCTGTATAAAGGAAGTTTCCATAATGCCTTGCTCCTGCACAGACACCCAGACCAAGTGACCATGCTCAGTTAGTAAGACTATGGGGCTGATTTACTAACCCACGAATCCGACCCGAATTGGAAAAGTTCCGACTTGAAAACGAATATTTTGCGACTTTTTCGTATGTTTTGCGATTTTTTCGGATTCTGTACGAATTTTTCGGATCCAATACGATTTTTGCGTAAAAACGCGAGTTTTTCGTATCCATTACGAAAGTTGCGTAAAAAGTTGCGCATTTTGCGTAGCGTTAAAACTTACGCGAAAAGTTGCGCATTTTTCGCGTAAGTTTTAACGCTACGCAAAATGCGCAACTTTTTACGCAACTTTCGTAATGGATAGGAAAACTCGCGTTTTTACGCAAAAATCGTATTGGATCCGAAAAATTCGTAAAGAATCCGAAAAAATACGAAAAACATACGAAAAAATCGCAAAGTACCGATCATTACGAAAAAAACGCAATCGGACTCCATTCGACCCGTTCGTGGGTAAGTAAATCAGCCCCTATGAGTCAGTTTCCAGCTGATTGGCTCAGATCCACATTCCTAAGGGGGGGGGGGTGAGTTCTTAGCATTCTTGAGGGAGGGGGGAGCAGGAAAGAGCAGAAAGCAAAGAGCTGTGTGTCTCTGGCAGAGGAAAACAGACACAACTAATCTTTTGACAGGGAACTCAGTGCAGCGTTTCTGTGAGTGCTTATGGCTGTATTTACAGAGACTGTTCTGATAAAGCTTACTTAGTTTTTACCTTTCCTTCTCCTTTCAAAATTTTGGGTGTGAAAAATATTGCTTAGTGTTTCTTGCATTCTTTGTTTTTTTATTTAGCGTGGAAATGCCTGAGAAAGTTTTTGAGAATACAGTTAGGGTTTGGGTACAACAGTAAAGACATACATGAGTTCTATGACAAGTGGAGTGATAATATTTTATGGATACAAAATTTCTAACAAATAATGATTTAGCAGGTCTAAACTAACAGATTTTTTTAGCGAAAAAAAAAGACCTGCAAGGATATGAGGAAAAACTGCTCCAACTACAAGGTACAAATTAAACATTTTTTTACCTGAAACCAATTAATGTTGTCCCGGCTGCACACACAATACTAATCACTGCACAGAAACACCAGGCCAAATAAATACACCATTGAGGCAATACTTTATACTGATTTCCAAATAAGCTTCTGTGGCCTGAAAATTCAAACAAAGAAACATCTTTAGGCTAAATAGTTATCTACTATTAATGGGAAGAGCAAAGAAACCACTCCTTGCACCATGGTGGAAATAAACACATGTAACTTTGCAGTAGTATAGCAGTGTAGTAAACTACAATCAGTTTTCAGACACAAACTCTTCAGGGTTCTGCTTACGCATGGACATGGTTTCAATTATCATTAAGACTAACCTCGGTGAAAAACAACCCCTCTCTGTTGATATTTTCTCACTACTTAAGTCAGCGGCTATCAAAGGATTTCTGCAGGCAACTTCCAGGAGGGAAAAGAGATTAACAGTGAATTCAGCTGCAGAAGGTCGCTTATTTTATAGAAATGTAATGATTTTCTAACTGATGTATATTGCAAATTTGCTTCTTTTTAGCAGTGGAGAAACAGTAAATGCATTTTTTGCCTTTACATCCCCTTTAACTAAGGCACTGTCTGTATAGTGTTTGTATGTTTTTCCCTTGTCTGCACAGTTATTTTCTGGGAGCTCTGGTTTCCATTCTGTCGTTCAAAAACTTACTGGTAGGTTAAATGGCCTTGGAAATTATCCAGGTGTTCTGTATTTGGTAGGAATATTAGATTATAACATATATACAGGCAAGTCATTTTGTTTTCTGTTTGTGCATTTTGAATTACCTGTTGGGAATTCTGAACACGTGTCACATGAACTATGACTGCAATTCTTTTGAGCCAGATGTTGACTGCAGTCTTCAAATCCACTTGAGCTTTGGATAGTAGGAGAAGGGCTTCCCTTTTTACTCCTCTTACTGCAGTTTACTGAGTGAATGCTTGGTGTAAAATAATCCCTCTGTACAAAAAGATAAAACAAGAACAAGACATTATACAGTGCCTCCTCTAGCAATATTTCCCTCCTCTTACATAGGTTTTTCTGTTTTTTAAAAAAAAAATTAAAATAGGGGTTCTACTATTAAAACGAAAACTGTTAAAATAATAATACAACAATGATACAAATATAGCATATTATGTAAAAATAATGTTATTGAAATTAACAAATTATCTACATAGTTATACATAGCTTGAGAATCATATTTTAACAATGGGCAAATTTTCCCTGCTGCAGTAACCCATAGCAACCAGTGTTTGCTTGTAGTCCTGTTCGTGAGTATCCACTTGTAGTATACAGATCAAAGCTACTTCTTGGCTGCTCTGGGTTCTGCACTGAGGCAAATCTTCCCAGTGTCAGTAAAGTAGCTTTACACTGGGTAAAATGTGTTACTTTAGAAGATTATACAAAGACTCTACACGCTGAGTACCTCATATTTCTTTTTCCAGGCATCATAAGCCCAGTACTGGAAGTGCTGCCAAGTCAAGTTGGATTCAAACATTGTGTCTGACGGAGATAAAGAATTTCGATGATCTATAATTAACAAATAGCAGGGTATAGTAACGTTCATACAGGTTTTATTAGAGAAAGGGACATTGTTCCTGTATAAATGAACATTTGTTGAAAGGATTTTGTGTCTTATATGACATCAAGTGCAGTGGTTATGAAAATTATCTCGCAGTGACTGACAAAAGTATCTTTTATGAATGGAATTTTTTGTGCAAAAAGTGCTCATTGCACTTAGTGCCACTAAATCTGTACCAGCTCCTGTTCCTAATTGAGGGGAGTATGCCTACTGACACAGACAAAACCTATAACTAATGCCACCCTGAAGGTAGCAGTAGCACCATGGTTCTCACAGCAGCCTGCGTCAATTGGCACAGTACACTTGCACCTAAAGAATTGCGTGCAGATGTCATTTTGACATCATTTGCCATTGGATTGAAATCGAAATGCAAACACAAGTACGCCTATCAGCCTCAGCCCTTATCCACAGCTATTCTGAATTTATGGGAAGTTGCTTGTTTGTGGGTAAAAAACTTGGCCCAACATCACATTCTGCACTTGTTGTACATGACCTATCTAATGTTTCACAGAGTTGTTGAAAAAACAGCACCAAAGAAACAAAAAGAAAAATGTAATGAAATGATGTAAATACTGCACAAAGTCTAGATGTTTGCAGTGGCTGAGCCTTGTGTGTTAGAATATTTATGTATCATAATATACCACACACCTACACACTACAGAAGTTTTGTTTTAATGGAGGTTGTTGTAGTACTTTTTTACATGGCCGGCAAAGTGGTCTGCTATTTGTATTAAGTACTTCACAATAAATGGAAAATCTACCCCAAATTTCATTATTTTGCATAATGAAAGAAAATGTAATTCTAAGCAGCTTTACAATATACAGTTAGTTAAAACTGTTCAATGGTCTTAGTTATATATAAATTGCAGTTAACCTGCTGGTCGGAATTAATCTTTAACAAAAATGTTAACTGTACGTGTTACAATACTATCATTATGTGAACACTCAGTAACAGCAGAGTCCCAATCTGTCCTCATGGTGCTTTACAGTGCCTTAGGACTTATGGCTCTTGGTTTAGCAAGTGCTGTAGTAAGTGCTATTTAGCCAGTGGTTCTGAATACACAGTTAACATCAGAGAGTAATCTGCATATCTCCACCCCTGATACATTTAGGGAGGGTCAAAATCTCTTTTTTTTGTTTTATGCTATTACAATGCTATTTGTCTAGCAAGAGGCATGTGAACACCTTCTGTATTAACATGACTTAAAAAGAAAAGTATACCTCCAGAATGAACAGTCAACTAACAGATAATCTATACAGTGAATAATCTATTCCCTGCTGTAAAATATAAGGATATTGTAAGTCACAGAGGAGTCCATGACCATACACAGGTCATGGAACTCTGAGGTGACTTCTAATATCTTCATATTTTACAACAGAGTACATTATTTATTATAATACACAATTTTAAGTAAGTCATTTGACAAATGACATCACTAAGTACCAATTATAACTGATGACATCACTAAGCTCATTTTATTAGGATATCATATATTATTAGAATAAGTGACCTATTAAAGAATCATACCAAATTGCTATATACATATCGGTAAATATTGCCCTTTCCCTTGAGCCACTATTGTGTGACTGCCTGTGCGCTTCCTCAGAGATTACTTGAATTTAAATAATGCCACTCTTCTTGTAGCAGGAAGAAGTGTGGAAAGTAAAAGACACCGCTCTTTCCGTTTATTGGCTGATATTACCTACGTATATGTGTCCTTGGTTTGTGTGTGGTGCACATTGTTTCATACAAGCGAAAGGTGCTTAAAGTGCCAGTTTGGCTTTAATTACTCTATAGAAAAGTAAAACTCATGGCATTTCATGAAAAGGCTTTATCTATAAGGAATAGTGTTTTACATATGGGCTGTTTCGTGTGATTCATTTTATAGAGACTTGCCATATACAGGGTAGTTTTCCTTTAATGTACAGTAGTGAGTTTTTAGACTCCTTTTGGCCCACTTCACATTAACCTTTATGCATTTGTCTGCAATACCCTCTAACATATTTGTAAAGAGTTACCATGTTCTCTCACAAGCAACTTTTAACTAGAGAAAATAAAACTCATTCTAACAATCTTTTTGTCCCATTTCTTTTATCAGCCTTTTATTAGTTGTGCATCTCTACACATTTTTCAACTGAGTTATGTACTATCAATATATCAAAACCAAAAGTGATACTAAATACTCAAGGGGACTACTAATAAGACATATACAAATAGGCAAAGTAATCCCTGAGTCTCTACACAGGAATGTATTTAACTATTTGCAGAGGATTCAAAAATTCTTACCTGCAAGAACTCCCAGATCCTTCCCAACTAGTAAAGCCCCAGAACAATTTCATTTTGTTTATAACTAGAACCATAAACTACTGCTTTCTGGCATGCATAATCTTTTAGTGGAAAAATATTTTGATGTAATTCAAATACATAAAAATGTATGTATATATACCTCCAGAAGAGTTTGTCTGAATTGGCACTTTCAACTTCTCTTCACCAGAATCACTTGTTAGCTTCTTCTGCAATAAAAATGCATATATTAACAACAGAGCACATACAAGGAATACTATTCACATCCTTATCTCTAAGAATCTCTATTGTATTTTATTACAAACCCTAATAGAACAGTTTGAAGATGAATGCAAAAATATCCCAAATAGCAAAGGAGTAAGATCTTACCTCACTAAACCTAAAGAGAAGTGAGATTAATGCTGCAAGTGGATAAAGGGCTAATGTTGATTGAAATCCTGATATCATGGAAACTGGAGAAACATCGAGAAGACCATGTTCAAACGAATGCTATACAAAAAACGAACATTTAAAAACTAGAGTGAGTTTTTCTTTTAATATAAAATACCAGTAATTGTATGTTAATATTATTTTACAATAAGAGCCTCTCAGAAATCCAGAGTTCTAAAGTAATATTATTAAACATACTGTTAACACATGTTACGTTCCCAGGCTATGTATTCATGGGAACTGCCATTAATGTGTTGTTTTAATGTATAGCACTATTAGGGAATCCTTTCAATGATCTATGACCTGTGTAGAAGCACCTCTCCTTTAGCGTTCCGTCTTCACATATATATGAAACTTCATTGTGGGTTCAATACTTATCTATTGTAAACAACATACCTGTTCTTCTTCCCAGTGAATAAGAACACTGTTCAAAAACATGTATCCCAGAAGTAAGACAAGGCAAACGGTTATTCGTTGAGTGTATGTGAAGCAGCTGTAAGAAGGACGGCTAAATAAAGATCCCCATAGATGTAAATCCTCTAAAAGTTCCGTCAGCTTGCAGTAAAACAACTGTTAGAAAAAATTTATTTTATTTTTATTATTTTTATACTATTATTGAACTATACTCACACAGTATTAGTATGGATTTAACATAATCTGTAAAAGGCCCATCAAAGTCTAAAAATAATAAGGAAGAGCTCAGTGGAATAAAATAGACAATAAATAGTACAATTACAATAGGCAATAAAAAGTATGATAAGCACAGGTTTTTAACAGAGGCAGCATTTCAGAAAAAATATTTTCACAGAATTCTTACTGATTTTGGCAATAATCTGACAATGTTGCTGATATTGCATAAGCCATTAGCATAAGGCATTCTGCACTGCAGGTATACTGTATCTTTGGTACAAGTATGCAAGTCACTACTCACCAAATTACATACTCGGCTTACTAGTATACGATATCTACATTTCAAAACACTTACATGTTGTCTATATATGTCTACCTTTATATTTCAGTACACTAGTTATGATCTGAATGCCTTAGGGGGGTGAACTATCAACATTTAAGTTTTATTTTTTTCACAATTCAAGTTTTTTAGCGCTAAAACTTGAAACGGTTCAAGAACTCAAATGTCTGATATTTATTAAGGTTACGGTAAGCTTATGTAGAAGTCAATGGGAGTCATCCTAAGTAGAGTCAAGAAACTTTCAATTGAGATATTCAAGTTTTTTGAGTTTTTTTCAATGTCTATAAACTTGCAGATTGGACATATTCAAGTTTTTTTTATTCAAACAAGTTTACTCATTAATAAATAATTAGAAAAACACTATTGCTTTATTTAACAGTGGTTATTGCAAAGACTTAACAGGGTACTTAACAATACAAATGTTTAGATTCTCTTTTAATTAGTGGTATTCATTGTGCTTAAAGCTAAATAATATAGGAGAATTTCAGGAAAGCTATTGAAAATGTAGGCTGCACAGTGATATAAATTACCTTTTTAAACTCAAGTCCATGTACAGCAGATGTCAGCTCCCTTTCCACTTTTCCATCACCTTTAGATATGGAGCAACAGAAAAATGATAGATTAGACATTTGAAACCCCATAGCAATTACACAGAATAGAAATCATTTGTAGAAATCATTGCCTTAACACAGAGCCAACGATCAAGGCACACAAGTGTACAGCATGTTTACAATGATTGGTCAATGTTTGATAAACTTTTTTTTGGATAATAACAATGTACTGTACCTTCATCCATAGCAAGCCAGCACTCTGCAAGGAAAAAATAACTGTGACCACTTTGTAAATCTTTGACAATTATGTGACTCAGATACAAACTTGGAGAGTAGCCACTGTTGTTATGCCAAATATGAATCTTCCATATGGGCCCAAGGCTTTCTGAAACACTAAAATAGACAAAACAGACTTATGTACAAAAACTCCTTTGAGGATCTCCCTATTATAGATACACATTTTCTCTCTGAATTCAAGACATTGAGCAATTGTTTAAAAGAAAAAAAAATGTTTTAAATTGCTTGGTGGAAAATACACCAACTTTCTTATTCATTGCATCTCTCACACATGGGAAATAAAAAGTAGATTTTTTTCTTTTAAACAGGGTGTGCAAATTAATTCTGCCCATGGAAAATTGCTTTTTATACTGAGATACAGGAAGCTGGGATTTCTACCTCTGAATCAGTCGATTTAATAAAGAAGTTTGAAAAATTGGTTACTTGTACACCTGACTAGATAGGTCCTCTGCGCCCAGCCTTCCAGACCTCATGTATCAAACCCCTAGCAATAGAGCCGCACTCTCAATGTTCTGTCAAAAAATATATGTAGGGGGGAGCACGAGACAAAGTGCAAAATTGCTGCAAAAAAGTGCTTTTATTTTTATGCCATACACAACATGTTTCGGGCCCCTTTCGTGCCCTGAAAATCTACATTCAGGGCTGGATCAGCAGGTGGAGGTAGAATTTCTACTGTTTCTACCTTCATATCTGATGATTCAGCCCTGAACTTTAGTGGAGGGTGGGAACGATCTTTCGTGCGACCAATGGTTGCACAAAAGATAGGAATTGCTACGTGTATGGCTACCTTAGGGCAACCTTTTAAAAGATACCACCTTGCAGAAACCACAGACTTGCAGTTCATTTTCACAATACCTCATAACGAATGCCTGTCGTGAATTCTTTTCAAATAATGGTTTGTCAGGAAAGTAAAGTTCTCTTGTTTCAGACACACCGTCTTCACCATGTAGAACTACATAAACCTGAAAAAAAAATACATTAAAAATGTATTTCTTTTTTAATATCACATTACAGCTCACAATAATGAAAAAAGAGTAATAAATTAATTCTGTCCAAGAAAGCTGGGCATATATCCCGTCCGTATAGAACTAATCTTTAGCAAAGAAAGACTTTATATTTGGTATTTGATAGATGAATAACCATAATGGGTATGGTGAAAGTTCATTTATAAATACCTTGGCTGTTGATTTTGGCCTGGATCGCAAACCTACATCAACTACAATGGCAAAATGCTGATGGTCATTTGGAGAGTTATCCTGAAGGAATACAACACCATTCTTCTTCTCTTCATGACGATCCTTAAATTTGTAGTAAATTGCCAGTAGTGTATATACAAATACGGTAAGCAAAACAAAAGTACAAGGTATAACATTTTTGGTGGTCCTGCAAAAGTACAGAGATCATTAGCAAGTGAGCTTCATAAAAGGAACATATTTTCATGAGATAACACTGCTGGGGTTAACAATGTATTTTTAAAAAGCAACTATTTTGGTGTCTTATTCATGGTCAGCAAAATAACCCTACTCAGAGATTAGTGAAACAAATGATCAGAGTTCCAACATTTCTATCATGAAACTTTCTGCTCTGCCAATGGTCAGCCAGCCTCTCTATTCCTGAAATTCTCTATACTTCCACTCCCCCTTCTATAGGAAACTATTTACTGCAAATCACTCTCTTAAATGGTTTACTTATATAATTTACATCATGCAATTATGTGCAAAGTATAGAAAATGAGCTAGGAGAGCAACTATTTTCCAGAAAACATGATAAACCCTGACATTTCTTGTTTTTTATTTTAATAGTGTTTTGATTTCCTGTCACATTAGAGATTCGCCTTTAATATAGTGTCTTTGCTAATTTGTCTGGTCTGCGGGTAAGGTTTCTTTTCTATGTATTTTAATTTAATTCAAGCCATAATCTGCCTACTTAGGCTATCCTAATTAACTATACTAGAATGAGGATAAAGACAGTAGGCAAGTGACCCCCATGCCTAAACTGTATACAGGTATGGGATCCCTTATCCAGAAATCCGTTATCCAGAAAACTCCGAATTACGGAATGCCCATCTCCCATAGACTCCATTTTAATCAAATTATTCAGAATTTTAAAACTGTTTTCCTTTTTCTCTTTAATAACAAAACAGTACCTTGTAACTGATCCCAACTAAGATATAATTAATCCCTATTGGCTACAAAACAATTATATTTGATTTAATTAACGTTTTATTGATTTTTTTTAGTAGACTTAAGGTATGGGAGATCCAAATTATGGAAAGACCCCTTATCTGGAATACCCTTGGTCCCGAGCATTCTGAATAATGGGTCCTATACCTGTATATATATATATTTCATATTTTAAAGATAAGATTTAAGCACTTATCAAGAATACATTTAATCCTGTAAACCTATGCATTTTCTAATAGAGACCTTTCTTAAGTGGTGTGCTTTCACACAAACACATATATTAACTTGCCCTAGGTTAAAACATAACCTTGAGAATTGTGGAACCACAGTAAGGAATAGTATACTTTTGTTGTTTGCCCCATTAGTAATAAATAGCTAAATAGATATGGTGAGTTACTGTAAACAATCACTGGCAGAAACTGTCAAATAATACATAAATATCAGTCTGTGGTATTCCACAGAAACTTGCAATAAGTCCATGTGGCTTCTGTTGGCTCATAATCATGATCTTTCATATGCCTACAAACAGCTGGAATAAAATTCAAGCAGGTACAAAAACTTACAGCAGATATTGTGAAATCTCTTCAGTGTTGATGCTAGTGTTCACAGGACTTCTTAGGTAGGTATATATGCCAAGATGTTTGCAGCTAAAGACATAATTTAATGGAAATTATAATTTCATAAAGAGATTGTATCTTTAAGGGGGTAGATAGTTTTTTTTAAAATATCATCCTCATCATGAATGCAATAATAATATGTATACAGCAGATTTGAATTTTAATTATAAAGAATCATTATGTTTAAAAGAGAGCTAAAGCCTAACTAAAGAAGTAGGGCAGAATGTGAATTATGCTTTGTGCTTCTGTACCAGCCTAAGGCAACCACAGCTCTTTAGCAGGGAAGATCTGTGCCTCCAAAGATGCCCCAATAGTTCCCCATCTTCTTTTCTGCTGATTCACTACACATGATCTGTGCTGCTGTCAGTTAGCTAGGGGCTGACAAAATATATTGTATAGACTATAAATGTCACAATATAAGGCTGATTAGTAATTAATACAGATAATTATTAAATGGCAGCTCAGAAACCTGCGCAATTAGCATCAGAATTTAATAATCAACCCTGCAGTATCAGCTTATATTACAGGCCAACTTCATTTTCTGCTTGATAATTTGGCAACAACCCCTAAGCTAGGCAGTTGCTCAGAGCACACTAAGCATGTTAGTGTCGCAGACACTTTCCAAGATGGGGAGTTCCTGTGACAGGTTTAAAGTCCTGGACAGGGCCGGAACTAGGGGTAGGCAGAAGAGGCAGCTGCCTAGGGCGCAACGACTGAGGAGCGCCAGGCAGGAGCCTCTCCTGCCTACCCCTAGCGATACTTTGTCATTGCCTCCGCCGCTTGTCATTAGCGGCGGAGGCAATGACCGATCAAATCGCCCCGCCCCGCCTCCTGTGCTTTGGCGCGCATGCGCCGTTCGGGGGGCAGGGAGGTGGGCAGAGTTGGCCGACCGGGTTGCCTAGGGTGCCCGGTCAGCTTGGCCCGCCCCTAGTCCTAGATCATTGCTGTTATTAAGATGTTGAAACTCTAGGCTCATGCAGTAAGTTCAGTATATAAAATATGGCATTTTTAGTCATTCATTTTTAGGGTTTAGTTCTCCTTTAAAAACCTCTATGGAGCACCCTATATATTTGGTTGTGTTTTGCAAATGAGCAGTGTTTGAGCAACCCCTTCCCAGAAACACGGTAGGATGTGGGTAGCTATATCAGGGAAAGAAAAACTTCTAGTTCTCTATTTAGTCTGTCTAGCTGCTAACTACGCAACCACTAGATCACATTGGTTACCAATCCTGAGTATGGATAGCTCTCCTGCATTGCCTTGGGAAGTCAGTCAACAGGAACTAGTGCCACCAGGCTTGCTAAGTGTTTTTGGAGAAATTTTCAGTAAATCCCTACAAGAAGTAGTGATGTCTAATATAATAATAAAAAATGTTCTTGCTCACTAACTAAAAAGCTCATATACAAATTCAGCACATGATAAGAAGTGCCACTTTTCGTGTCAGTGTAAAAGCTACTAAGCTCTGAATCATGCACAAGGCATTAAGTTGCATGCTATTTGAGTGCCGTAAGTTAGTACCACCTATTCAATAAATGCTACCCACACTATTCGTCATATCAGGATGAATGAGTACCCAGCATAGAAATTTGAAAGTACCTTTTATGAATGATGTCATAGTATGCTTAACTTTGCATTAATTTTAGCACCTTATGCTTGCGATTGTAATTTAGGCATTATGTCTCCTTCACTAGAACACCAAACAATACACATGTACTTAAAAAGAAATGTGCTGAAAGTTTATTAGATTTTTAAAGTTTTGGGACTCTTTAGAGATCTGAGATCAAGCCCGTGGAGTCCCAGTTTATAAAGAGTAAATGAGGGTTGTTTTGGTTAGTGGAGGGCGAAAGACATTTTGTAAAGAATATACATTAGTAAAGTTGTGAGGCAGTGCTTTTATTAGCTACAGAACTAATTGGTGAATAGGGGTAATGTTATCCCTATCTAATTTTTATAATAACTTTTTTGGTACTGAAACTTTAATTGCATGGGGGTTACAATAAGTCTACTGATAACAAAACTCTTAAATTAGTAATCCACTACATCTCGTTGAATTATATTCAATGGTCTGAATAACAGCCAAACAAGTCAACTAATTCAAGTAAAGATGTGATCTGTTAGATCTGCTAGATCAGCTAAATATAACAATATATCATAAACAAAGAGAGAGATGTTGCCAATTGCAGTATGGCTAGATGCTTGATTGCAAGAACAAGGTGGATGGGTGAGAGGGAACAACCCTGCCTTGTACCTAGCACAAGTTACAATGTTATCTTTTACATTAAACTCAAAATACTAGGGCATAACAGCTCACTCACAAGTGACAATATTGGCACATTAATAATATTTAATGTTAATTCATTGTAGTATTGTACTTAGCAGTTGCACAGGCTAACAATGCAGATAAAATTGTGCTGCATAGAAAATACATTAAGCTTTGTTTTTAATCATGATTACCTGCATATGATGTTTGTAGACAGTGTTCCTTTTTGAGGAAAACAACTTTCTGAATTCCACTGTTTGTAGTAATCCCAGTACAAACACTTTGTCCATTGGGTTTCAAGAGTATAATTGATCATCTTTGAAAGATATTTATTTCGTGGTTGTCTATTATAGTCTGCGTCCATTATCGCCAAATAGGGGTTATCACCATCTGTTAGGTTATTTCAAAGTCAGACTGAAAAACTATCCATTAAGGGCAAACATTTTTAAATGCTTTACGTGCAAATGCAATTCCTTCTCAAGCTGTCCATCCCCAACCTCCTGAAGGACACCTACTTGATTTTAACCCCAAAATGGTAATCAGACAAATCTATGGATAAGTTCTACTTTTAAAAAACAATCATCCCAAACCATAACTTTATATGCCCTCACTTTTGGGCTCCAGTCCTTAAGAAGGATATTAATGAGCTGGAGAAAGTGCAAAGACGTGCAACTAAACTGGTTAAGGGGATGGAAGATTTAAACTATGATGTGAGACTGTCGAGGTTGGGGTTGTTTTCTCTGGAAAAGAGGCGCTTGCGAGGGGACATGATTACTCTGTACAAGTACATTAGAGGGGATTATAGGCAGATGGGGGATGTTCTTTTTTCCCATAAAAACAATCAACGCACCAGAGTTCACCCCTTTAGATTAGAGGAAAGGAGCTTCCATTTGAAGCAGCGTAGGTGGTTTTTCACGGTGAGGGCAGTGAGGTTATGGAATGCCCTTCCTAGTGATGTGGTAATGGCAGATTCTGTTAATGCCTTTAAGAGGGGCCTGGATGAGTTCTTGATCAATCAGAATATCCAAGGCTATTGTGATACTAATATCTACAGTTAGTACTAGTGGTTGTATTTATAGTTTATGTATGTGAGTGTATAGATTGGTAGGTGTGGGTTGGGTGTGCTGTGTTTACTTGGATGGGTTGAACTTGATGGACACTGGTCTTTTTTCAACCCTATGTAACTATGTAACTATGTAACTTATTAAAATGTCAGTCTTCCCACTTTTGAACTCCAGTATTAATATTCAGATGACAGATCAGCATATTTAATAAATGCCTTTGCCCCCAAAACTCCATTGTGTCATACATACCTTTAATGGAATGAGCAGGAATAAATATTTGAACAGAATTTCCTTCCCAAGTGTAAATTTCTTTTATGTTAAAATGAGAAGTGTTGGGCTTATCAGAGTACCTGTTGATAAAAGTGTTAAGACAAAATGATTTGTTTTAACTGCATTGCCTAAATAATTAACTTGTTAACTATTTAGGTTTAAATGATGATGATGATGATGATAAACAGGGATGCAAACCTGGCATAACATGTTGAGACTCTTTATCATTAGGTCTCCAATATACCAAATATACAACTGATTTATTGGTCACCAGTCAAAAAAAATAAGTTAGCCTTTTAAGTTCTAACTGTAATACCACTTCATTTCTCCCAGGGCCATTTGCCACAATTAGACCTTTCATGTGCTATGACTTTTGACTGAAGTAGGACCTGCACAGACTCTAAACAACATGCTGGTGGAGAGCCTACCCCATTTATTATAACCATGTGTTCATCAGTGTTTACCCTCTGAAACACTTTAAATGGTTTAAACGAGAACTAAAGTTAACTAAAGAAATGGGCTAGAAATGTTGTAGATTATGTTTTGGGCTTCTGCACCAGCCCAAGGCAACCACAGCAGGGGAGAACTGTACTTCTGAAGATGTCCCAGCTTTTTTTCCCAGTTCACTGCACATGTTCTGTGCTGCTGTCAGTTACTGAACTTAGAGTCCCATTCACAACATACTGTATATATAGAATATAAATGACACAATATAAAAGCTGATTAGTAATTTAATCACTTTCACATTACATGCCAGCTTTGAAACCAGTGCAATTAGCAGAAGAATTTAATAATCAGCCACATAACATCAGTTTATATCTCATTTTCTGCTTGACAATTTGCGATGACTCCTAAGCTTAGCTTCTCAACAGCTGCTCTGAGAGCGCACTGAGCATGTGCAGTGTCCTGGACAGTTCTAACAGAATCCAAGATGAGGAGCTCCTGTGACAACTGTAAAGACCTAGATTCATTGCTACTATAGAGATGCTGAAACTTTTGGCTAGTGCAGTCAGTTTAGTATTTAAAATATGGCCATATTCATTTTTAAGGTTTAGTTGTCCTATAAGCTCCTGTCTGCATGTTATATAGAGTGTGTCCAGCTCTTTTAATATTCTGCATTGCAGTGTATGCCACAAAGCCTTTGTCATATTGCAGTTGTGTTGCAAGATGCCAAATTCCATTACATTTTAAAACATTCACATTTAGCCGTGCAACTTACCTTACAAGTAGCAACACAGGAAATGCTCTCAAATTAGGACGGGAAAATGTAACTGTTATAAGCAATGCCTCATCTCTGTTAACTGAAACTGTATGAAATCTGTGAAAGTTTACTTTGTCCCAATAAAGTGAAAATAGGTTTTTGTTGAGCTCTAAATCCTGTAAGAAATAAAAACTGCTTATTCAGCTTTAAATCCTGTAAGAAGTAAAAATTGCTTATTCAGCTATTTCAGCTGCTGGACAGTTCCCTGCATCTCTTATACCCATCTGACTTTTTCCAATATCTCAACGCACTTCAATCACTTAATTATTATTGCATCCTTAATAATCCTTCACAAGGAACCACTAACTAGTTAGTAAAAGAAATGATGTACCATCTCCTAAGTTTCTGATTAAAACCTTTGCCTTAATACCAACTATGATATGTTTTGTACCTCACAGTCAAATCAGACAAGTGACAACCCTACATCTACTGCTGCATTGTAACCACCCCCAAACCAATTAATATCAGAGATGACATCAGAAGGTACAGCAACTGCTCCACTATAAAATATTAAGGAGTAGAACATCCTAACCCCTAAACCTTTCCAAATGGCAATTTACTACAAAGGACATTGTCTACATTTGTCTAAACAAACTTGTGATATGTAATAAAAGTCATTTGTGCTTGCTTATCCAGTTGTAATCAAATTCAGAGATTTACCCATTTATCCCATAAACAGGCCTCTTAGTTTGCTTAGGTGCAGTAACCAATAACAGGTTTGCATAATTCTACCTGCGAATTGGTTGCTATAGTTGATTAGACATGTAGCAAACTTTTCTTACATAATCTCCTTAGTAACATCTGTCAGAAAAGAATATATCTTCAAGTCTCTATTTCTATAAGGAATTATTAATAAGCAGAAGCTTTAAGGGACACTTACATGATTTCTTTTCATGTCAAATTCCATCATTACCGGTGCTGCAATTTCTCTTGCATTTATCTTCTTTTTGTTGGAGCAGTTGAAAAGACTAACACCAGCAAACTCCCCCTGAAGCTGAAAAACCACAATAGATAAATATTGATTAACCCACTCACTGCCAACGGCTTATCCTAAAATATTTTTCAAAACGCAGAGAAATTTCACATAATTTTAACAGTTAATAGGCATTTTCTGTTGGGAAACTATTAGGAAACTCAGGAAACATCAGCTTTCAAAATGCAGAAAAAAATGATCTATCAATGCTTAACAGCTAATACACAAAATGTAACAATTTTCATAATATCAATATACATCATGTCATTTTTGTTCACAATATAGAGATATATACATTGTCAAATTGGTATACATGAAAAGCAGACTGATATTTAACCCTTAAGTGCAACAGTAGATTGTAGAATATAGGGCACTAACACTATATGACACTAACTAAAGTAGATCCTACAGATGCAATTTGTACTGATCAAAACCCATAGCAGTACAAAGCAAACTGGTAAAGGACTTGCTAAAGCCCAGCTAATGGCCAAATCATTAGCCTTGGTTAGCAGTTGATAAAATTAAAAGTTATTTAAACAAATGCTATACCTCATACCTGAGATGAAATTTCTGCCCAAAGGTATGGATTCTTCTTGAAATAAACCAGCTGACTAATGTAACACCGGTTACTTAGTTTTGTTTCCAAGTGACTGCTCTGCAGCTGTGGTAGGTAGACTTTTGTTGAACCAATTGTCTGGATGCTGTTCTGAAGCATCATATGGGTACTGGTCTGGAAATCAATCAGATTTGTACTTAGGCCAAGATGTTGTTTCTTATTAAAAGCAATGTACTCCTGGAAACAAGAAAAAAAATTAGCAAATAAAATTATACAATGAAACATCACTAGGCAGCTTTTTTTGCTATCAGTAATTTGTACAAGCTACTAAATGCAGCTAAATGTCGTTACATATATATATCTAAATAATTACCAATATAAAATGATATGTAAGCCATATATTAGTATCTATAATGGACTGCAACCTGCTTTTTAGAAATCCAATTACCTTTAGAGTGAAAGGGTGCTAATTCAACATCCAGGCACCAACACGCAATAGTCTATGGCAGACCAATACCTCCATTGCCTTCTAGGTTAAATATTATTTGCATTTTTGTAGCTGAAGAGGGGTGCCAGTGGCCAGAGCTTTTATGAAGCTACTTGGGAATGTGGGAAATTTTCTTTAGAGCTGCGGTTCATTGGAGATTGATCAGCAAGATCAAGAGCTCAAGAAAGAAGAACCCAAACATTTCTGTATTAAGAACACCTGCTAAAGGACTGGTCAGAACATATTTGCCCAAAACATTAGCTGATCCTAAAATGTTTCTTCTTTACTTGAGAGGATCTCTATCTACTACTAACAAGGAACCAGATACAGTATCCCATGGAATGAGTTTTAAATTCCCTGCCTACGGAATCATTCCAGACTGTTACATTCCATAGATATGAATTATGAGACTACAACTCAGGGTTCCCTTGAAGTTACTATGACTTCTATATGCTGTGCCAGTTAGTCTGCTGCAACAAATTTGAAGTAAATACAAAAGTCAGTACTGCATTCAGAGGGAGGCAGAGCCCTCTGAACACTTTTCTAGGAGTGCCAAGATTGATAAGTTAGCTCATAGTATAATAAAAAAAGAACACACTTTTCAAAACCTTTTTTTAATGTCATGGTTGCCATATTGTCAGGAAATGCTGATTATATCACATCATCCAAACATTGGCTGGTAAAGGTTGTCCCTCAAAACTCTGCATTCCAGGGAGGAGAAGGAATTGCAACTGTTCTGTCTGAAGGAAGAGTTCATTGTTCCTAATACAAAGTGCTAAAAGGGATGTTCATCTTCAGACAGTTGTCAAAATATAAACAGCCCATGACAACAAAAAGCATTTTTTCAAATCATGTTCATTTTTTCAAGCTATCACATCAAGATAAATACCATTACAGCTGTGGATCCCCAATCCCCAAATTTTCTCTCCTCCCCTCGGGAAAGGGGGCAGCAATGTAATAATACCTTTCCCTTTCAGCCTTATTTATATTTCATTAATCCACATTGGCTTTTTATTTCAAACAATTGTCCAAAGATAAACATCCCTAAAGTCTTTAAGTGGACTGGTATTTAATATTAAGCACTCTGTGCGAGGCATGACTATGATGCAATCATGCAACGTGTATTTTATCGGAGTCTAGTTTTGAAACATCACAATGAATGGTAGTATTCAGGAGATGGGAGGAGTAGGAATGAGTGCATGGAGTAAATTTTCTATGTACAGTGGGATGGTTTTCTTTATGAATTGAAGGATTTTTAAGCAGGATTTTGGCCTCTACATATTTTTAACCAGTTAACCAGGCACCAATAAGAATGTACAAGGCTGCATGGTACATGAAAGGTCTTGGGAAAGGGACCATTTTGGAGGTACAGATAAATCACACAGTACAGTTGCTGTACTTCTACCATGGGTTGGAATACCCTATGATTAAATATATTGCAAATATTATCTCACCAGCATCAGATCACTTATGATGTTCATGCCATCAAGCACAATGAAGTTCCTTTCATTATACCCTATAGATACTTCCATGGAATATGATATCAAGGAGACAATTTTCTCAACCGAATTTCTTTGCAGATATATTCTGCTATGGTCTTCAGAGTCAACAGACCTTTTAAGAATTTTTTTAGTAGCATTTACAACGAGAATTGCGCTCTTAGCTGTAACCTGGTATTAAAGAAGGGAACAAAATTTAAACATTTAAGACATACAGTGCAGATCTTGCAGGTGTGCATTATGTTCCCAAAGCCAAAATTCTGTAGGTGGCTCTTTTTCCATAGACCTATGCATAATGACAGATGATTTCCCCTATAAGCCACAATAGGGGGAATAGTGGTGTAAAGCTGCTTTAATAACATAGGTGCTACATTTCACCAGTGTGATTACTCACTGATGGATGCCAGTTTGCTAGGAATCCCCCAATAATTATAAACGCACAGCCTTCTTTTTGCATGCACACCCAGTCTATGGCCATACAGGTTCTACGAAAAAGATGATGCAGATATGGCACATGTACAGTAGTACACCCCGGCCAGTAACTTTTAAACGAACACAAAATGGACTTAGATAAGCAATTATATTTACTGGGTGTGTCTAACAAATTGCATGAAATTGTAGTTTAAGTAACACAGTACATATGGAATTAGAGAGAGAACTTGTATACAAGGCTGCAATCAGGGGGGAATCCATTAGCCCTTTCAGGCTCCCAGTCCAAGAGGCAAGGGTGGGCAGATGAAGCCAGCAACCCTTATTTTTAATAGAATTAAACAGATTATGAAGATGTGTCTTTGCTGAAAGACCAAGAAAGAAAGTTTTAAAAAACTATTTCCATTACCTGCTTTGTATAATTCAGAAGGTCTATTAACATTGACACTATCTCATCAAATTCATCCTGCAAGAAAGAAACACAATTAAATGCAGTTTTTATATTACATAGAATTACAGAAAAATAAACAAATTAAAACAAAAGTTTGAATGGGGGTATAGCTAATCTGCCTTTCAGAGAAAAGAGAAGCCAACTCACAAATACTGTATGTGCCCAGACACTCCAAAATCCGAAATTTGTCAAAATAGTAGTTCAGATACGGACATCAAATAATATTAAAATCTTACAAAAATAAAGAGATGCAGATTTAAAACACCTAAAACCTGCTTATTCCTTAATCCCATAATTGTTTAACAGTCAAGCAAAGTCTAATTCACTTTGGGGTGCCACTATGTTAAACGTCTTCCCAGTGAATGAAATGACTAACTTTTTCCCTAAACTGGTACTCCTCTAGAAAAATTCACAAGTGGTGCATTTTTCTTTAACCATTATTAGGACTAGCGCATCAAAGTGTACTGCATTAATTCCCTCTCCTTACAGCAGCCTCCTTGTTAGTTTGTAACCAAGCACCATGCCCCCATCTTACCAGTATTTCCTAGAGTCCCTTGGCTGCTGCCTAGCTTTGCATATATGCAGTTTTATAAAATTGATTTTACTACATTTAACCTTAGTTAATATTTAACTTGTTAATAGCAGTGCTCTTAATTCCTGTCCTTGAATGAATTTAGTAAACATGCTAAGCTGTACAGGTATGGTTATCTGGAAACCCATAATCCAGAAAGTTCTGAATTATAGGAAGGCCATCTCCCATAGACTCCATTATAAGCAAATAATTCACATTTTTTAAAGTGATTTCCTTTTCTCTGTAATATTAAAACAAAACCTTGTACTTGATCCCAACTAAGATATAATTAATCCTTATTGGAGGCAAAAAAATCCTATTGGGTTTACTTAATGTTAAAAAGATTTTTTAGTAGACGTAAGGTATAGAGATTCAAATTCTGGATAAGCAGATAAGCATTCTGTATGTTCAGGTATGTGACCCATAATCCAGATTGCTTGGGACCTGGGGTTTTCCGGATAAGGGATCTTCCCTTAATTTGGATCTCCATACCTTAAGTCTACTTGAAGATGATTTAAACATTTAATAACCCCAATAGGATTGTTTTGCCTCCAATAAGGATTCATTATATCTTAGTTGGGATCAAGTACAAGGTACTATTACAAAGAAAAAGGAAATCATTTTTAAAAATTAGAATTATTTGCGTATAATGAAGTCTATGGGAGATTGCCTTCCCGTAGGTTAGAACTTTCTGGATAACAGGTTTCCGGATAACGGATCCCATACCTGTACTAAGGTTCCTTGATGTGCAGAATAACTATTTTACAGATTGACTGTTTTCATTTTCCCATTGTAAGTCAAATCTGCTATATTAGGGCAACACTCACTTGAAGACATTGTAGACATTATTCAAAACCAAGTGAAATGTGTGCTTGCAGAACAAATGCTCTTATTTAACAATCAATATTTTGAGCTTATTTTACTTCTATTTTTAAACACACATGGAATTTGTTCCTTAACTTAGTTTTTTGTATTCAATAACAAAATGTCCTCTGTCCACTTTACTTCTAGCCTCAAAATTTCTGGACCTTCTCATATTTACTAACCTTAAAACTCAAAAGCAAATAGAGACTCTGAGAAAAATTTAAGGGCATTCTCTCTCTAGTAGACTGCCAGCTTCTTTTACTTGGAATATTTTTATTATGATTGTACCCTAATTCCCCCTTATGTATAAGTGCTCTAAGGGGCCCATTTACTTACTCACGAACGGGCCGAATGCGTCTGATTGCGTTTTTTTCGTAATGATCGGTATTTTGCGATTTTTTCGGAAAATTATCGCGACTTTTTCGTTACCAATACGATTTTTGCGGAAAAACGCGAGTTTTTCGTAGCCATTCCGAAAGTTGCGATTTTTTCGTAGCGTTAAAACTTGCGCAAAACGTCGCGCCTTTTAAGTTTTAACGCTACGAAAAAAGCGCAACTTTTCGCGCAAGTTTTAACGCTACGAAAAAATCGCAACTTTCGGAATGGCTACGAAAAAGTCGCGTTTTTTCGCGCAAATCGCATTGGTAACGAAAAAGTCGCGATAATTTCCGAAAAGTCGTAAAGGCGCCGAAAAAATCGCAAAAAATACGAAAAAGTCGCAAAATGTTCGTTTTCCAATCGGAATTTTTCCAATTCGGATTCGAATTCGTGGGTTAGTAAATCAGCCCCTAAGGCTTTTTTTTTTAAGTCTCTTAACTTTGGGACTTCTAGTTTGCATGTTTCAAATAATATTACACTTTTGGTGCAGTTACCAACATGGTGAGCAACATATTAGACTATTCTACCTTTTAGTTACTTTAAACATGATCTCTTTGGGTACCTCTCAAAAAACAGTATTTTTGAATTTTTTTTTTTTGTAACTTACTTTTTATTGATTTAGAAATTTTCCAGAAAAAGGAAAGAGAATCATACAAACAATGCATATAAAGTACAATTGAATGGGGTTATTTTTAGACAGAAAGATGCGTAGTAAACCTACATAATAGGTACATGAGCTGCTTTATTATCGATTCCCCTGTTCAAATAAAAATAAAGAGCATGAAAAAAAAAACTATAAAAAGAAGGAGGGGGAGAGAGAGAGAGAGAGAGAGAGAGAGAGAGAGAGAGAAAGAAAAAGGGGCGGGGGGAATTAAACAATCAAGCAGTGATAGTCATTATGTTTCTACTTGTAGTTTGGTAAATTTCGTTCATGATGCTATTCTGATAACAGTTTGAGAGATGGTGGCTACACAGCAGCTTATTTATATAAACTATAGTAGAGTTACTGTAGCAAACACACAACTTTTACCAGTGCAGGGCAACAGTACATTATATTTAATTTACTTTAAAAATCTTAAATTTTTGGTGTTACTGTTCCTTTAACCAGCTTTTGAGAAGAGCTTGATAGCTCTCTTATTGGCTTACCCAGTAAAAAATTGATTGGGTCTTTTGTTATATTTTTGCATGTTACTTTATTAGTATTTTTTAACTTTTTAAGACCACTAACGGTTTTTTGACTAAGCATACTGGAATTTTAAGGGCCTGTTAATTTTTCTCTTTTAGCTAATTTAGCTAATGCAGCTTTCTCAAGTAACACATTTTACCTCATCCTGGAAGGACATACTACAAAGAGCTGAAATCAGTGCATTTCTTATTTTTGATTGCAGTTCAAACGGAGTCTTAGTTTCTTCACTATATAATTTATTGAGTACCACTGTCAATAATGTAATGTAATTTCTTATCTCTATGTGATTTTCCATAAGTAAAAGTACAGAAAGATTTTTCAAGCCATGATGATACCTTTAAGAAAAAAAAATAAAGAATTATAACTTTTAAATAAAAAGCAAAAACATTTAAATTTAATGCACTAATCACTTACAGTTGTTCTGCAATGAAGTCAGTAGAGGTATTCTTCCCAAAGCTAGGCCATACAGTTACATTTACCGGACATGGCTTTGTTTGTGATCCATACATATTTGTGATTTGTGTGAAAAGAGTAACTGAAATTAAGAAAACATATACTAAAAATTACCGCAATTCTGCCCCTATTGTATTTACTTTACAAATTTCTATTTCTAGCATATTTACTTATAAATTGTATTTATTTATATTATATTCCTATAAAAGTTAAAGATACCTTGCTTTTTCTCAGATCTAATATGCTCTTGGATATCAGTGATACCCAATCCAGTGACAAGATTATTTAGCTTGTTTGTCTTAATTGCACTTATAAACATCAGTATATGTTAAGACTGTACAAACCACAAGCGTATTAGGTGAAACACAAGACACGATTTTACGTTTTCTAACTCTCTCAAGGCAACTTCGGCGACTTTGGCAAATCGCTGCGCCGCGTATGCCATCCCACCGGCGATTTGCATTCTAGTCAGTGGGATGGCATTGCAGGGAGATTAGTCGACCGCGACAACGGAGATTTGTCGCGGCGCAACGAATCTCCCCATGTACCCCTGCCCTTAGGGACAAGAATATGCCTGCTTCATGCTTTGCCATTTGTCCTATCTAAGACAAATGATAACATGGTAACTTTTTGAAGGACACTGCACTGGAGAAAACTGAAGGTAACTGGCATATTACATTATTCAGTTGGGAAAGCTCCAATAGCATTTCTACAATTATTTGTAATTATGTATATTTTTGTACCTTGATATCCATCTGTTTGATCACCTGCAGGCAAGTTAAAATAATACTGAATGTCTCTTCCTTCATACAGTTTCTTCCTAGCTGATCTCCTCCCAACTTGGTAGCTAAAGTCATAATAAAGATCCTGGCCAATACATAATAAAAGAAACAAATTATGCACTACCTTATTTACATTTGCTGAATAAATAGAAACTAATATTTATTTTTAGACATGGGATGAACAAGGATGAACAAGTATCTACAGAAGCTATTGAAGCAACTTGGTCCCTTATCCTGTCCATGCTACTAGGTGAATAAATAATCAATTTATGATTTACCTCTTTTCCTGAAGTACAAAATATGCTGAAAACTGTGTATAATTCCATTCCCTCGTTTGGTTGCACTTGGCAGGTCATTCTTGGTGCCATTTCATTAACTGTAAAGTAGAGCTGTGATTTGCCTATTTCATTTCCCCTAGAGGCTGGATTAAAAATAATAATAACAATAATTAAAATCGATTCACTGAGCAACTGGAATCAGTTTATTGCTCTTCTTTTCATTTACAATGGAACAAAGTGAGCAATTCAAACAATATTTTGCTTTTGTGAACAATTTTACTTTTGTGCCTATTTAATATAATGTTTGTTAACCTGTAGCACCTCATTTTCAAGTGGAAAAAATATTGACGGTTTTATAGGCAAGTGTGCGGTGTATATAATATAAATTGTTAAAGGTCACCCAAATGGCAGGCAAGGCACACTAGTATATGGTGAAAAATGTGCATGGGATAGCCATGGCCATTACATACACATGCAGAAATTTAACAAATGTACTCAAAATACCTATGCACGTGTGAATATCAGGAGACACACATTCACATACTGAGTGTCATGCAGATTCTATGTTATTTAATCAATAAGCAGGTTCTTTGAAATATTTCAATACATGCCACTCCTGTTGTTCAAAGGTTGATAGTAAGGCTGCAGCATCCCCTTAATCACTTGGGATTATTTCTCCTCCTTTAACTCATTAGGCCCTCCCCCCAAAGAAATTGACTTGGCTCTTGGCTAACTGAGCATACTCTGTTCTTTTCAATTCAGATTACCAAACATACCCTCTGATTTCCATAAAAAATTCTGCTCTAGCTGTGCCTCTGCTGGAGGAACATGTTTTTTATTTTACCTCCTGTCCTGAGCTCAGTGTAACCATTAAAGGGCTCAATCCAATCAGGATGTTTTTTTTATGAAAGTAAGTTCTGCCTCTGTAAGCCTGCATTTTTCATTGCATGAACTTTACAGAGCAAATATGATGTTTGCAGATGCAAATTTCACTAAAGATGTGTAAAAGGAAAATGGTTGTCTGGTGAAAGCTGTTAATTGTTTTAGGAAAATGTGATGGTGCTGGCAAACAGAGGGTATATGCAATACAAATGGTGTCACTTGAGTGGGGGAGATGTGCCTAACTCATATACATGGTAGAAAAATGTAGGGTTTACATGTCTTAAAGGAACAGTAACACCAAAAATGAAAGTGTATAAAAATAATTAATATATTATGTACTATTGCCCTGCACTGGTAAAAGTTGTGTGTTTGCTTCTTAAACACTACTACAGTTTATATAAATACCCTGCTGTGTAGCCATGGGGGCAGCCATTTAAATTGAAAAAAGGAGAAAAGGCACAGGTTACTAAGCAGATAACAGATAAGTAGCATAGATTCCCATTGTATTCTACACAGTTATCTGTTATCTTCTTATGTAACCTGTGCCTTTTCTCCTTTTTTCAATTTAAATGGCTGCCCCCATGGCTACACAGCAGCTATTTCTATTACCTACAGTAGTCTTTCTGAAGCAAACACACAACTTGTACCAGTGCAGGGCAACAGTACATTATATTTTAATTATTTTAAAACATTTTTATTTTTTAGTGTTACTGTTCCTTAAGATAAAAGTCCATGAATTATCCGTTTCTCAGACAGTGCGTCTGAAAAATAAGGAAGCAGTTGATTTTCTAACATGCGCAGCCAGCGTGAAGAAAGGAGGCAGAAGAGGATCGATCACCTGCATGTACCCCAGGCCGGTGCAGTTTTTTGCTAATAGGATCACCAACCCGGAGTGTTAAGAAAGTAAATACAGTCAATGGGGGTGCAACCTTTCTTTCTACTTTAAAATATAAGATTAGAAAAACTGAAACATGAAGCTTGTTTTATGCATATACGGTATACTGTATGATATAATATACATATAGTAACTTGCCATACCAAGAGAGACATCAAGCATATACATCTTGCCAGGTTTCAGAGAGAAAGGCTTGAATGTAAGAACCTGAGACGAAAGATCTATTAAAAATACAAAAAAAAATAGATAACAATATTATAAAAATGACTCTTAACTTTATCCTCTTTGATAGCTATGGATTATAGCACACAGGTTCTCATCCATCCCTTGTATATAGGTGCTCTGACAGGCAGGGGATCAGTCTGAACTCAATTCTGGAAAAATGTGCATACTATAGCATTTCCATGCTTAAATCCACTGTGAGTGTGAATATGCATAGTTGGGGTGGATGGCAGCAGATGTGGTTTTCACAGCTGGTATACTGACACCAGAAAAGGCAGTAAACAACCCTCGCACCATTAGTCTATACATGGTACAATACAGGGAACTAGAATATCATTACCTTCAAGCTACAGTCAGACCCTGATTTTACATTTTCTAGGGGTCTGTAAAAATGGCACACTGAAAAAAAACTTAGAATGTGCAAAAAATTACATTCAAGGGAAAACAGCGGTTCTTAAGGAAAATGGGGCAAAATAATCATATAAAATGTGAGAAAACACTTTAAATTTAGGAATTGCTCCCACTGAGAAGGATTAGAACATGAAGGGATAGTAAAAAAAAAACAACTAAAAACCTAAGAAAATGTAAAATGGGGGTATGTAAAATTAAAATCAAGCTGATGCGTAACAAATATTTCTACTAATTAAAAGGGCAATACAGCTGAAATTGAAATAACGTGCTCTGTATAATGCCTTAATTGCTAGTATGTGTCGGAATTATAGATAGAAGAGAATATATATACAGAATTTATAGCAATGCACATGTGTGTAACTTGATACAGTCTCCTGTTCTGAGCTACACATGCCCACCAGCCAATCAGAAGCAGATCTGCCAGGGGGGATGGGGGAATGAAACACGTGTGCAGTATGAAGCAAGGAGGGAAAGGAAGGCAAAATACCTTTTTAAAGATGGCTAAGGGCAAGGGCACACTAAGGGGCATATGTATCAAAGTGCAAAATTAGAACTCACTGCAGAAAAAATCACATATTTCTATTCCTATCGGATTTTCAAAAGCATATTTATCAATGGGTGAAATTTACCATTACCATGGTTCACCATATGATAAATAGGCTTCTAAAAATCCCATAGGAATGAATAGAAAGTGAGTGAATTTTTCAGTGGTAATATCTAATTTCCTACTTTGCTAAATTTGCCTCTAAGCATAGGGTCCACTTCTCTCTGCCTACAACTTGTAGGCAGGCAGAGAGAAGCAGATCCGCTCCTATATGCTCCTGTGTCTAGTTGCACTGATAGGCACAACTTCGGCCTCAGTGCAGCTACACCAAGTGGAGACCAGGCTAAAAATGAATGCTTTTGTGACAAAGGGGATTAAATTACTGTAGGTACTTGGTAGTATAATAAATAGTATATGAAACTCTGCAAGGAATTTTGTAGGTGCTATGATGGTTTGATAATGTTGCTTGAGTGAGTAAAATTCGACAAGAGCATTTGTGTTTTCTAACTAATATATCCTCAGTTAAATCTTTTTGTTCAGTGGAAATCAGAGTTAAGTCAACATTTGGAACTGAGCAAGGCATTCTGGGAGCTGTAGTTGTATAACACCTGGAGCACTAATGGCAGCCCAGCCCTGGGTGGATGCATACCTGTTGTTACGAAACCTCTGAATGTGCTTTTGCTAATTTGCTGTGTTTTCCAGTCTAACATGGATGTGACAGGAGACACAGCAGCTGCCTTTGATGGATTTAAAATTTCATCTCCTTTTTGGTCTTCATTTTCATGTGGTCTTGTACTGCCATATCTTTCACCTTAAAAGTTAAATAACCAGATATTATCATATCTACATAACATTGTTTAACTACATATACATATTGTTCAAAGATCCTACCTTCTGGATCTTCAGGCCTGCCACCTGAACCTTTTTTACCTTCCTGGATGCCAATACAGTGTACCTCAAGATCTGCCAGGATGTTCAAAAGAAAAAATTATTATCCTTTATTTACATTGCACAGGCATATCCCACAGCTTTTACAAAAAAAATTATAAAACAAGAAATAAAACCACAACATTGCTTAACTTTATTTAGGCAAAAATAGTATGGCGATATCAGTTAATTTAAAGGGTTTATTGAAAGGGATTCTTCATTGCATATAATTTATTCTATCATTTAAAATGTTGAACTATAAAATATATATTTTTTTAGTTGTAATACTGGTGTGTAGGCAGCCATCTTAGGTCATTGTGCCTGATCCTGTGCTTTCAGAAAGAGCCTGCACTTCACAATGCATCTGCTTTCAGATAAGATATTTTTTCTCCTGCTCAGTGTAACTGGAAGAGTCATGACTTGAGTGAACCAGACTTGGATTTTTATTATTGAGTGCTATTCTCATATCTACCACTAGGCAGGGCATAGGAGCTTTTTTAGCAGCTCCCTGACACTTGCATTGCTATCTTGTTACCTTCCCATTATTCTGCTAAGAGGCTGTTGGGGGGGGGGAGGGGGAATATCACTCCAACTTGCAGTGCAGCAGTAAAGTGTGACTGAAGTTCATCAAAGCACAAGTCATATGACTGTGGGTACCTGTGAAACTAAGAATATGTCATGTCAAATTTAAAAATTAAATACAAAAAAAAAAATCTGTTAGCTCATTTTTGGGCCAGTGTGGTTAGTGGAGTACCGCAGGGGTCAGTCCTTGGTCCTTTGCTTTTTAACTTGTTTATTAATGACCTGGAGGTGGGCATAGAGAGTACCGTTTCTATTTTTGCTGATGACACTAAATTGTGCAAAACTATAAGTTCCATGCAGGATGCTGCCGCTTTGCAGAGCGATTTGACAAAATTGGAAAACTGGGCAGCAAACTGGAAAATGAGGTTTAATGTTGACAAGTGCAAAGTTATGCACTTTGGTAGAAATAATATAAACGCAAACTATCTACTGAATGGTAGTGTGTTGGGGGTTTCCTTAATGGAGAAGGATCTAGGGGTTTTTGTAGATCACAAGTTGTCCAATTCCAGGCAGTGTCATTCTGTGGCTACTACAGCAAATAAAGTGCTGTCTTGTATAAAAAAGGGCATTGACTCAAGGGATGAGAACATATTTTTGCCTCTTTATAGGTCCCTGGTAAGGCCTCACCTTGAGTATGCAGTGCAGTTTTGGGCTCCAGTCCTTAAGAAGGATATTAATGAGCTGGAGAGAGTGCAGAGACGTGCAACTAAACTGGTAAAGGGGATGGAAGATTTAAGCTATGAGGTTAGACTGTCGAGGTTGGGGTTGTTTTCTCTGGAAAAGAGGCGCTTGCAAGGGGACATGATTACTCTGTACAAGTACATTAGAGGGGATTATAGGCAGTTGGGGGATGTTCTTTTTTCCCATAAAAACAATCAGCGCACCAGAGGTCACCCCTATAGATTAGAGGAACAGAGCTTCCATTTGAAGCAGCGTAGGTGGTTTTTCACGGTGAGGGCAGTGAGGCTGTGGAATGCCCTTCCTAGTGATGTGGTAATGGCAGACTCTGTTAATGCCTTTAAGAGGGGCCTGGATGAGTTTTTGAACAAGCAGAATATCCAAGGCTATTGTGATACTAATATCTACAGTTAGTATTACTGGTTGTATATATATAGTTTATGTATGTGAGTGTATAGATTGGTTAGTATAGGTTGTGTGCTGGGTTTTCTCGGATGGGTTGAACTTGATGGACAATGGTCTTTTTTCAACCCTATGTAACTATGTAACTACTATGTAACTTATTTCAATGTTCTGTTGGAGGAGCACTATTAAATGATTAATTTGTAAAAAAAATGTGTTTTGCCTTGACAGAATCCTTTTAAACCGTTTTCTAAGACTTGGAGTAGAAGTACCCCAGGGAAGTCTTTGGGATGCCAAACTCTGGCAAAAGTAGATGTTACATTAAAAATGTATTGCAAGTAATGTGGATGGGTAGATAAGCTCAAAGAGGAGGCAGATGTGTAATACTTGGTCATTCTTAGCTGGTTCACCCCAAGATTGTTTCCAGCTTGGGTAAATAAGTTAAGGAAGAGCTCTTAAATTGCAAGTCAATGCTTTTAAGTAGTGAGTGGAGAGAAGAACATTGTTCATCAACTGTAAGGCAATACTTACCTGAATGTGTTGGAACCTCTGTTAGGTTAAATAAATCTGCCCCTCCTTCTCCTCCACCAATTAAAAAACCACTGTATGTTCCATTAAAGTTTGTTTGTTCTCCTGTAATTCAACATATAAAAGAACTATTTAAAAAATATGATGCTGTAAATTTTATGTTCACACAAAATATGTAAAAACAAGCTACAACAACAGCTGCAGAAAAGCGAAAGCAAAGTTCTTTTATTTAATTTTCATGGGGTTCTTCAGCAATTGTAGCAAGATGGGAAGGTTATTCAAACTACATACTATACACTTTCCTGTTAAACCCCCAGCATAATGAACTTCTCCATATCAGTAAGGCTGAGACAGGCATGAATCGGGTAGCAAAAGAAAAAAGTACCTGAAAAGTCTATTTCATGAAAATGTTAGGCACCCCCCAGTGAAATAGATAGTTTATCCTCAGGCTGGTGCTCCAGTTAGGAGAAATCTGCACCAGCCTTTGGAAAAAAACTGTCTGAGCGCCACTCTGTCATCTCCCTACATCAGTGCTTACTTTCCTTGGTGCCTGGCATTCTGCACATGTGCAGTAGAATAAAATCTTGGGCATACTCTACTGCGCATGTAGGGGCAGGAACGAGGGGGCATGCCCGACTGATATCTGGCCTGAAATTGGCCAGCTATCGATCAGCCAGGTTAAAAGATTTAGTCGGATCGGGGGACGCAATGGCTCGCTGACGTGGTCCCCGAACCGATTGCCCCATTGCCGCCATTATCGAATTAGCTTACATTTTCCCCAATATCGCCCACCCGTAGGTGGGGTTATTGGGAGAAGATCCGCTCGCTTGGCGTATGGGCACCTTTAGTCACAGCAAAAGCAAGTCACCACTGCTTATAAAAGCAGGCCACCAACCTGACAAAGGAACTGTTAGACTTTGCTTTAATTAGCTGCATTTACTTGATTAATTATGAATACCTGACTGTTCATGGCTTATATTTCTTAAAGCAGTGGTATATTCTGATCTTTTGCTTCTAGATGGTCTACCTCCAGATGAAATTTCCTCTAACAGACCTAAAAGCAAAAAATACAGGTTATCATCTTCGTTAAATAATCAGTTTCTTTTTCTATAAGTCATTTTTATATACATACCATGAATACCATGAATGGGTGCAGATGGTACAGTTTTTGGACACGGGTCAAGCCTAAGGTATGCTTCTTCTGTCAACCGGTGTTCATCAAAAATATCCCCTGATATAATTTGTGTAATGGGGGGATCAGTAAATATTTCAACCGATGGTAGAGGTGTACCAAATAGACTGGATGACCCCAATATTTCAAGAACACTGCAGAATGGTCCTGCAAATAAAAAGCTTTTAAGTTTTAGGAAAAAGGTTGGATTTATTTTGCAGTATCTGTACAAATACAAATAAACTGTGTATTTTATTGCCAAACACATACAAAAAGATACTCAAAGACGCAACATACAAGAATAAGAGCACTAACATTGTCAGACAAGCTTGGTCCAACACCGCCATGTTCTGCTTGGCACCTCCCTTCGTGCGCGCTCTTCTGGTTTTGTCCACACATGTGCATTCTGCTTTTAATGACACCAGCGTTCAGAAAAACTTTGCTGAGTGATCTTAGCTTAGTATCACAGCTAGGGAAAAGCTATAAACTGATTCTTTGCCTGTTGCCGACCTTTGCTTATGTTTTTGGATCCTGTCTGCTTGCTGCCTGCCCCTAATCTCGTGCCTGGACTTGACTACAATTTGTTTGCTGACTCAACACCTTTGCCGAACTTAACATCTCTGCAGGAGTTTCTCCTCACGCACTCCTGCCACTCCTCCTCAGAGCCAGCCCTGTTTTCAACTTAACATCTCCTGTAAAATGTTTTTGGTATTCATTTTCCTCTTTAATCCATATTAACATATGAGCAGCTTCACATTTAGAATTTTAAACGAGGGTTTTAATTGTATTTATGATCATTAATCAGAAAGCAGTCACTGCTGTCATGGCACATCTACAGCATTGGAAACAACGAATCCAAACCCGCACTCCCTCAGCCCTCCAACGGAAACTCACCGCTCGGTGCACAATGCTAGAGAGGGATCGGCACTCTCCCCACAGATTCCAAACAAGCAAACAGCAACGGCACTCAAGAGCTACATACGGGCATTGCCCTTAAAAAATCCTTTATTGCGGAAATGCAAGGTGCAGGGGAAGCAGACTTGTGAGTAGTTATGCCACTTGGAAAGTCAAACAGGACGGTGGGCTTATGATAAATTAACACAAAGCACTTGCAAGCAGGGGATGTGACAGGGAATAATCAACAGACCACCCACAGTTCAATAATTGATCAATAATTGATAGCCATTCTTGCCTGTTATTTCTTGTAAAAAGCGGTGCTTCTTTGCAAGATATTTGCACTGCTGAAAACGTCTCCAATGCTTTGCAATGTCACTGGTCAGACTGGCTTGGTAAATGGATCAGTTTTAAAGGCAAACAGATCATATAACCAAAGTTGGCACCTTTGAAAACCCCTACATATATGGTTTCTCCTTGCTACAATGTGCAAACGTACTTTTTGGAATAAATGGTAGATCAACGCTCAGCTCCCTTGACCGCCCTTAGCAGCATGTTTTATCCTTTGCCAAAATGTCTACAAAGCTATGGAATACTGCAATGTGGTAAATAGAAGGACGATTGAAGTTTAGCAACCTTGAATCACCCTTTGTAGAGTTTTTATTCACAATGCACAATATCACAGATAGGGAAGCATGTGATTTTGGAGTAAACAGTGCTGCAATGATTTGTGATAACATAATATAAAATAACAATAATAAAATAACACAAAGTTGGGCCACTGCATTTCTTAACCAAAAACTACATGGCTTCGTGGATAAGAAGATTGGTCCCAAGAAGTGTACCATGTGCAAACACATAAAGAACAAATAAACTTCCTTCTTTATATAAAAACATATTAGACCATATATATTACAAATATTCTAAGACATGTACATCATAGTTATTTTCTTACCATCTGAACTCTCCACTTCTGTTGTATTTATTGAATACAGTTCCCAAGAATATGATATTTCTGCCTCTCTGCACTCAGTACATACAACTTGAACAGAAAATTTCTCGTTCCAGTTAACAGTGTAACCTTTACATTCAATGCAAATTATCTGAACATCCCTAAAAAGAAAACAAAATGTTGTTAGTAACCAGGGCCGCTCCTGCCATGAGGCAAGATCCTCAGAAGGCAGAGAGCTGCCAGTTACCAGGGGCAGCAAAAGCAGAAAGGAAATGCAGAGTTTTCACTGTAAGGGGCCTATTTATTATGCTGTGTAAAAAAAGGTGATAAAATTTGCAACACATTGCCAGGCTGCGCCAATGGTGTAATTTTTTTTAATGATTTTTCTACCGCAGGAACTTACATTACTATAACAGTGTAAAATCTGGCATTTGGATGTAGAAATTCACCATTTATTTTACACAGCTTTTTACACTGTTTCTTCAGCTTATTTTGTTTTACAGCAAATTTCATTCACAGCATAATAAATGGCTGTATTTCCATCGACCTTTCTGATAAAGCTTACTTTATTTTAAAGAAGAAGGAAAGGTTAAAACTAACATTACAGAAAAATAAAAGTATGCAGAAGTACATTTCCATTTTGCATTTGAAATATATTAGATAAATGAACACAATATTTTGTATTTATCACTTGTGTAACTGGAATATATTCAGGAGTGAAATGTGAAAAAAGGGAATGCACTCAGAATAGATACGCTCAAAACAGAGCCAGCAACAGGGTCATATTATCATGAAAAACACAGGCCTGAAAATTATTACAGCTAGAGGAACATATATTCAAACATACAGAAAAAGAAGCTTGAAGGAGGACAAATTATTTAACAAAAAATCACACAAGAACACAGAACTTAAAAAATATATATATAAACAGGTCTGACTTCTTAGTTCATATATTTTGGGAAGAGGGGGAAAAGGTGCAAAGTGCTGCATCTGCCCCTAACATGCATAACTTGTTGTGCCAAAAAGTTGCACCTCAGTGCAGTGCTGTGTGTGCTTGGCAACTCCATATAAAGTAAAATTACAAATTATATAGCCATATATATTTAATTTCGGTGCATAAAAAAAGATCTTTAGTGGAAATTTTACATTAAACCTCCTAATTTGATTGAATTCCTACCTGAAATTCGGTCTTGAACTTATAGATAAGACAGCTTGGGCAACTGGTGATCTGCGATTACCATTGGACACAGTTAAGCTAATAAGAAACTGATCAAATTTCTCATTAAGAAGAGCAGTTGGAAAATGTATTATTGAACCATCAGTCTGAAGAGGGTTAAGGGCTGCAGTATTAAAACATGAATCTGAGTATAAACTTACTGGAATGCACTTCCAATGAAACCTTTAACAGAGAAAAAGGAAAAGTATTAAGCTCAGGCAGCATAATCACAATATGTTGAAGATAGTGCTTGGAATAAATAGAAACATATTGAGAGAGGTTAGATGAATGACCTTGTACTTATAAGAGATAAGACTAGAAATACAAATACAGTATAATATTTAAACACAAAGACTTTTCATTTAGGGACATAAGTTCTTATAGGATTTACCAGAGAATGACAGGTATGTAGTGGATCAAATACATATATGGAATCCATTTTCTTGGATAATAAGTTGTATCACCATACCTTAGGGCAGGGATCCCCAACCTTTTTTACTTGTGAGCCACATTCAAATGTAAAAAGACTTGGGGAGCAACACAAGCATAAAACATGTTCCTGGGGTGCCAGATAAGGGCTGTTATTGGCTATTTGATAGCCCCTATATGGACTGGAAGCCTACATAAGGTTCTGTTTGGCAGTACATCTGTTTTTATGTAACCAAAACTTGCCTCCAAGCCAAGAATTCAAAAATAACTACCTGGTTTGGGGGCACTGGGAGCAACATCCAAAGGGTTGGAGAGAAACATGTTGCTCATGAGCCACTGGTTGGGGATCACTGCCTTAGAGGTAGTCAAGTTAACATTTGGTATGTTATAGAATAGCTTAATCTTAGCAGCTTTTCAGTTGGTATTGAAAAATTGTCTGTAGCAGCTGGGGAGGGGGAATTACCATGCAGCAGACCCAATGTTCCGGGTTCTGCTGTATTGTAGTTATGCCACTGGTCAAAGGCCCCGGCAGCCACAAAACTATTTCTCTTTGAAGCTACAATTTTACAAAAGCAAATATCTAGATAATTAAAAAAAAATTAAAACCAACTTCAAATTGCCTTGGAATATCACTTTCTACATCATACAGCTACAGTTAAATGTGAACTACCACTTTATGTCTACTAAAAAACAATTTTAAAAACCAATATGGATTCATGCCGGTTAGCTAGGATCAAGTACAAGGTACTGTTTTATTATTAGAGAGAAAAAGGAAATCATTTATAAAATGTTTTTGCTTTCAATGTACTCTTGTGGAGAAGACCTTCCTGTAGTTTAGAGCTTTCTGGATAACAAGTTGCCAGATAAGATATCCTATACATGTGGCAATTTCTTTAATGTATCAGGTTATCGGAAGTCACTAAGGAGATTAACAATAATGTAAAAGGTTACAGATACATGGAATATTGCTCTGATGTATAATGACCTTATAAATTAGGACAAGTGGGTGATTGTATTGATCCAAAACTATTTTGGGCAGAATATTTCATTGTTATTGTAAAGAAAACATGAATACATTTTAAATGTCCTTTAAGTGTCTTTCATAAGTATTCATCCCCAGAACCTGTTTTCGGATTTCACTGGAATGCCTACACTAAATGAACTACTCACTTACCTACCTAGGAATTATTATATCCAAATAAACAAACTTAACCTAAACTCTATTACGTCTACAATCAAAAATCACCTAAAAGCTCGGAAGGATAAAAAAAAAGTGGTTCAGGTGAATGAAAACCAATAAATAAATATTATGCCCCAAATTCTAGACATTTTTCCCAACACTTCCACTCCCAGTAGCAGACTCCCAACTAATATACTACAAAAAAACAACACTTTATTTGGCAAGGGAAAAAAACAAGAATCTGCTATAAGATTTTGATTAAAGGTAAAAGTAAAGGAGGTATCACTATCTAATTACCACAATTACAGTTATACATCTATTAGATCTATTATATGGAATTATAGACTGGTCACATCATGTGAATACAAAATACTTGGTAGAAATCCTCATGCATACTACATCTACCATGGACTGATTGTTCATATAGGACAGAATACTCTGACTCCACCCTTTCCTTTCTAACACCATAACAATATGAGACAAATGTTATCATGTAATACTTACTTACTACATACCCCTCCCTTTTAACAACCCCACCTTTCCTCCAGGACTGAAACCTGACTATTTGAAAGACTCATTTACAGAAATGGATTATTTAAATAGGGTACTTCTGTTACAGTCTGGGAAATCTTGGATGAGAATTTACCCCTAAATTACACCCAAAATAGTGTGTAGTTATCAAAAAATATTTTATTGCTGCAAACTGTGCTCTAAAATCTTTTAAATGTGGTGGCTAAATATGATTTTTTTTTCTAACAAAACATGTCTTCGATTTTTGTAATTTTAAACTGAAATATTAGTGTTGAAAGAAAATTTTAGTTTAGGATTTCTATTTCAAAGGGAAGAATAATATTTAAAACTGTATATGAACAGATTTCAGACAGACTACATTACAGCTCTGCGAGCTATTTGGAAAAAGAGGTTCGCCCTTTCTTACAGGCACATTTCCTTCCATTACCTAACTTTTATTTTACTCAGGAGCTCTAGTGAGACTAGCAAGAAACCTTTGAGTCCCACCTAATAAAAATACACCAATGAGAGAGTCCTTATACTAAAGGCATAAATCAATAGCTTTCAACTTTTTATTCTTTATACATTCCAGTGTTGCTTAAAATTATTTTTTTTTAGAATTTTGTACCGCCCACTTGCCCCCACCAACATACATCAATTACAGTTTTTTTGTACAGATTAACATACCTCAAAGAGGCTTCAGGATAGTCTGGGTCAAAAGAAGCACTTCCATCAAGTTTAAAATGTGTCACAGTACTTTTGTCTATGAGAAAATGTGTTCCACCAGCAATCACACTGACTGGGTCACTAGGAAGGACTTCTAGCAGAACTGTGTAGTTACTGTATACCACATTGCCAACAATTTGGACCTAAATGTAAAAAGAAGCCCACTTATTTATAACCAACATTTTTGTTTCATTGAAAACAACAATAACTTTTGAAAACAATGTTTTTGCAATGGGTGAATGGGCTGCAAAGTTCCTCTTTTGAGTACACATTAAGTAGACACTGTTTAATGCAATAACCTATTCTTAACAAGTCTGCACTATCAACAAACTTCCATAGGTAAGAAGAAAACTACATATCAACACATGTCCAGATTCAAACCCTGGATTGTGTGACTGATAGCTACTGCATTTACCTATTAAGCCACTGGAGACATTTTCAACTTATATGTAATCCTAAATGCCCATCCACTACCTCAGCTTCTCAACTGTTCTTCCTCCAACCTTGCTCAAATCATGTGCCAGCAATCTAGTCAACAAATGTCTATATGGGCCAGACTCACTTTATTATCTGTGCTCAGTCATTTCATTTCCTAGACATGATCAAAAATGCCTCTGCTTCTGCCTGCTCTGACTTCTAGCCTGTGTATGCCAAACCACATTTGAAAATTGTAAAGACGGACATAAAAAAATGCTGTGCACAGAGCAGCAAAATTCTTTTGACCATGCCCATTGTTGCAACCACAACCCTAAATACCACTCATTTTTTTACAAAATTTGGCAGGTTATTTAACGTATGAACACATTTCTGGGGGTTTTGGGGTCTTGTTTTATGTGTTATTAAAGTTTTGCTAAAAAAGGTGAGATAGCCCTTTGGGCTGCAAGTCTCAGTTCCTCCAAGAGACCTGTTTAGCTTATTAGTTACAATTGTATCGAAGTGCAGGTGTAGCTTGTTGAGTTTTAATTGAAATGCCTCCCAAGTGAATAAATATACCCAATCACAAACCTGCAACGCCCCTTCTGCTTTCAGCCAGTGTGTGACAAGCTCAGCTCCGTTGTCTATGTGTAATGGGGGGGGGGGGGGGCATGGGAAAGTTTAAGCTGGCCTGATATTTAAATTCTTTGTGCAAAGAGCAGAGAGGGGGGGACACAGCCCTTTGAAGCAGGCAGGCAATGGAAAGATCAAGCCTGCCTGCTATCTAGTTCACAATGCAATGCGAGGAGCGAGGGAGGGGGAACTCTTTGAAACAAACGGCAAGCTGAATCCTCCCAGTTTATGATGTAGTCCTTTTGACACATTAAGAAGCTACAGTCTGGTTGCCAGACAGTCAGGTTCAGGATCTTCAGTAGGATTTATGTAGAGAAACAGGACTTTTAGGAAAAAACAGTCAACATGACCTATAGTTAGATTTGGAAGTAGGTTCATATTTTTATAGGAAATTTTTTGGTGTCAGTATCACTTTAAATAATAAGAAAAAATCCTATGTCCTCTAAATACGTCACAGATGTTCATAAATATTAATTGTTCTGACTTCTCTTCCTCAATATCCTGTAATCTCCTTCAAGTGCATCTACTGTACCACCAGATGAACACAGTTTGGTACATAAGATCCTGGAGTCAGATAATTCCTGTCTTAATTCCCCAAAACTGCAACGTGCACTTGATTCAAGATACGTCCACACTGTCCCCACACTTGTGGCTAGTCCCATGGGTGCCTAAGGCTAATGCCAGACGAGGCGTTGGGCGGATATTTTTGGCAAGAGGAAAAGCGCTTGCTGAAAATTCCGCCCTAGGCCTCCTACCTGTGCCTGCACCCGAATGAATGAGATACGCTCGGATGCAGGCACATGTAGCCAATATACGCATAAAAACGCGAGACTTTGCATTATTGGCTACATGTGCCTGCACCTGAGCGTAGGGTGGAATTTTCAGCAAGCGCTTTTATGCTTGCCGAAAATATTCGCCCTACGCCTCGTGTGGCATTAGCCTTAGGCAATCAGCTGTATTTCCCAACAATTGTGCTCAGTCTTGCAAACGATTAACTGAGATCAAGCCATAATGTCTTTCCAAGCCCTGAAATCTGTTTTAACGGTTTTCAGACGTACTATAGATCAGTATTCCACACATACTATAGCTGAATATATATTTATTTATGAATTGAAGGGGCAATTTTCTGACTTGTTAATACATTAAGAGGGCTTGCTATTGCTGTAATCTTACACTTATCATTAAGAAATACCTATATTGGCAAAGCTGTATGAATCACTCTATACTGTCTATGAGGAAATTCAGGGGGCTCCGCCTGCCAAGTTCAACAAGACTGCTTAAACAAGTGTTTTTGCCTTCCATAATGATCGCAGATTACACCTCCTATTGAACTTCTGTCAGTCTTTTCTCTCGTAAAATAAGTTAATTAAACTGTACAAACATACCCGTGCAACAGCAGTATAGTTTTCATACTCGAGTAAGAATCCTGGAACTGTAATTTTTTGCTTCCTGTCGTTTATATAATTTGGTAGAATTACAGAATTTCCATTAGATTTAACAAAAGACCAGAAATAGTGAAGACCTTGTGATATATTACACATAATTTCAGCTTCAAATGTGACTCCAAGACATAGCTGTTCATATCTTCGTATCTAGTTTAAAATGAAAAAATAAAATTGAGAGCATAACCACAGATGTCAAACACAGAAAAACAAGTAGAAGAACAAACAACAGGGTTTCATTACTTTTCTATAAAGTGTGTAAAAGTAACTTAAGGCAAAAACAAAAACAAAAAGGTATAAAAATTGTAAAATACATGGCATATTTATAAAGCTTCACTGTAGTCTTTACATTGAGCCTTTACATTGATACCTTTATAAAGTTGTTTTTCAGGTTTTAACAATAACGTAGCCCTTTGCCTACAGAAACCGGACCAATGCTAATTTCCCTTTGCAAAGGTACCCCTCTGCCTTTCCCCAGATCCCAGTTATTTAATACAAAAGCAGCTTTAAGCAGAATGGTCTTAAAATGGTATAAAGCTTGAGGGGGGTTGGGCAAAGTTCCAATAGGATGAAAGTAAACCATTCCAAATTTTGCTCCTCCCTGAAGTAAGTTTTTAAACCTAAGACCAGTTTCCTTAAAGGTAGCCATACACGCGAGATCCACTTATTTGACTAGGTCGCCAAACGAACAGATCGTCTCCCAATATGTCCACCTATGGTGGGCGATATCAGGCTGATTCAATCATCTGGCCCAAAACGGCAGCTGAAATCTGCCCATGTATGCCCACCTTATGGCTGCATTGGTGACCAACACAGGCCAGTAATTGAGTGCTGGGCAGGTATTTATAGGCATAGTGTTTGGTTCCTATTAAAACCTGGAATGTGTCAGACTTTAAAATGCTTTTTTAAATATGCCGTTTAGAATCCACTCTGGCCTGATTTTTGAAAATTATCAGAAAGGTAGACCGCACTATATAAAGCCATCTGTTGAGTGAGAGGAAATCTCACTCAAATATAGTTAACAAATATGTTCTATAAATTAAAGTAGAACATGATAACTACCTACATTTGCATTTTTGCAAATATGGGTATGGGACCTGTTATCTAGAATGCTTGGGACCTGGTGTTTTCCTGATAAGGGATCTTTCCATAATTTGGATCTCCAAACCTTAAGTCTACTAATAAATGATTTAAACCCAATAGGATTATTTTGCCTCCAATAAGGATTAATTATATCTTAAATGGGATCAAGTGCAAGGTACTGTTTTATTATTACAGAGAAAAAGGATATCATTTTTAAAAAATAAAATTATTTTCTTATAATGGAGTCTATGGGAGATGGCCTTCCCATAATTCAGAACTTTCTGGATAATGGGTTTCCGGATAATGGACTCCATACCTGTAGTACATTTCATTTTCAAGTCCTAATGAAAAACAAAAGACAACAACCTCATTGATCTTATATTGTAATCATATAAACTATACCTGTATTTTTTGTGGACCCATGTGTTTTACTGGAGGAGGAAGACAAAGCTCTCTGACAACAAAAATCTGCTTTGTTAGGAAAGCAGCACTAACATTATTGAAGATCGACACATTTACTGTATATTCCCCTTCTCTGAAATAAGAGGAGGATAAACTATAAGTACATTTATATGGGTTATATGTACATTTTGAATATTCAAATATCAGTACATTTTTTTTTTTTATTTACTGTACACATGAAAAAGTAATGCCTTGAATTACATGTTTTCAGTAAATCACAGGAAAATATAACTATAACGATATGCTAAAAAAAATGTGTTTAATCCTTGAAGAACAAAGAGCATTCTTCAAACAATGGATTTCTAGCAGAGGACTATGGCAAAATGGCGGCAATCCCATCACCGCATGCTACTGCTCAGGAACACACAAAGGCAAACAGCATGCAGAAATGGCTGCCTCTGTCACAGGCAGTTCCTACACAGAAATGTGGTTCTCTGTGATGCTAATTTCAAAACACTGCAAACAAAACAAAATGAACATAAAATGTATCTATTATTATGAATACAGTTAGAAAAGCTGTATTTTATATACTGAACTTACTCTACATCATAGACAATTGTTAAAGGCATTTTTTTTTACCACATTTAGAATACTGTAACTAAAAGAGTATTACCTCATATATACATGTGTGTCAGTTATCTTTCCAAATCTAATTGTTTCATCTCCAAAATTCCACAAATAACTTATATTTGTCCCAGAGTTGATTCTACATTCAAATGTCACAGTGGAGTTAATCAGTACAGATGGTCTAGCAATAAGTCGGTTGGGAATCACCTTTTTCTGTATAAAAATTGTGTAGACTTCAGAAACAACGGTTCCAACTGGACTGGAAGCATTGACAATTACATTATAACTGTAAATTGAAAATAATCAGTATTTGAATTATAATACACTGTAGGTGTTTTAAGCTTTGTGGACATTGTGCAAACACTTAGTATTCTGATTCAATCTGAACTGAAATGTAAACTATGTCCTTGAACATTGGAAGGCTCTATGAAAATATACTGTACAAAGCAGCCCATGTGTAACACTACTTTAATAAAAATATATTTTTCTAGTAGTAAAGATAGATAGATAAAAAGGGAAAGTTGTGCTCAGCACTTCATTTGAAACCATTAGGTGGGGGTGCAATAAGTCTGTGACCACAAAATTCATACAGACAAAGACAAAAGATCCTTTGCACTCACCCATCATCAATATGTATAGGTTATTAAGACATCTGTGCATTAAGCTACCAAGAAATGCCCTCCCCTTTAAGCAAAACAGGGATTGTTTGTTCATATATTGCAATATACTTCAAGCTGGCCAACTATTTCAAAGTCATCCCCGGTCTGGCCAGTCCTACACTACAATTCTTGTGATTAAATATAAATTTTTCAGCTTCATGTTGTAGCACCCTCTCTTCCCAGCTACAGTGAAAGTCAGTGTGGGCAGGGCCATCAGAAACTTTGGGGCTGCGCACAAGTTATTTATATGAGGCCCCCCATGAACACAAGTGTGCAGTACCAAAATACTGACCATGCCCCTTGTGTGTGCAATATAAACAGCTGAAGTTACTCTATAATAAGCAGTTCATATAAAGAGTTCAACTGAATAAGTTCCATTGATTAATGTGCTAATAATTCAGTCATTCAGTCAGTTTATTGTGGGTCAGTGGGGATTGCCTTAAGTTTAACCCCTTCCCACCGATGTGCCCCTGCTCTGTGCTTTCACTGCTTGATATGAAAGTTACGTACGTTTTGCAAGTTAAGTAAACTGCATAAGTTTAGGGGCCCAATGATCTTGTTGTGGGACAAAATAACTAGTCAGTAGTAGTTAATAAAAATAGTAAAAATAATAAATGTGCTAATAAGTCAGCACTTTAATAATGTGGGGGGGGGGCTTAGTGGAGTTTACATTCAGTAACATAAGTTTTTGCATAAGTTACATAAATTGCATAAGTGTTGGGGCCCAATGATGTTGCTTTGGGTCCCCTGCTGGATATGTCATGTAGGAGACACTGATATAATTTAGTAAATTATTGGGAGCAGTGGAATTTACCTTAAGTTTTTTAATTCATTGGGGGTCAGTGGAGTTTGTCCCTGCAAAGCTTCTCTGCATTGTCTTTTGCTTGATACACAAGTTACTTAAGTCCTAGGCATGTTACGTAACTTTCTAAGCAGAGGTTGGCCCAAGAAATTTAACAAAATCTGGTCTGTGTGGCTTTGGGACTCAATAAGGACTATACATTCACTACCCCCCCCCCCCAACTACTCCTTCCCTAAACCCTAACAGACTGAAATGAATACAACTTTACTGGAAAATTACCTCTTACCAAACCTTTACATTACAAGTTAGAGCAATAGCACAGTGGGAGGAAACTTTGGGTGACTTTGGAAAATGAAGTGCCGTATATGCCTTCCCATCAGCGTTTCACTTTGTTGCCAGCTGACATTTAACAACAGGCAACTAATCTCCGCATGTGCCATTGCCCTTAAGGCACCTAAAATTCAGGGCTAGAAATAACTTCCTCAAACAGTGCCGTCAGTTACTGATTGGGCCAGATGGAAAACAAAGAACTACATAGTGTTATGAATGAACCAGTGTGGGGCACCCACTGCTTAAAGAATGGTATCAAAATGATTGGGGCTAGCTATGTGTGGCCAGTTTTACTGTAAATACTTGCAAAACAGTGAGACATACCTGTTTGGGATAGAGTATTTTTTTGAAATAACACTGTTATATGTTGACTCAGGTAGTGACTTGTCTCCAAAATTCCAAACAAAATGCACAGGACCACTTTCGGAAGTCACAGCTTTGAAAATAATATTTGTCTCAGTTGAAAAGAAGGTCCCATTTGTGACAATGGAAACTGCTGCAGGAGTAAATTGTGATATGTGTAAATGTACTTTTACAGTTTAAGTAATTCAGAGGCAAATATTCTGAACTGTATTTGACAAAAGATATATCTTATTTGGCGATACTTTCTTACAAAGTTGCAGCAACTTTTCTCTAGCATTGTTACCCGTCTCTCCCAGTTATAGTTAACAGAACACAGTCAAATTACACATGGGAATATGTTAGCATGCATCTGAGATTTTAATTAACAATTATATTTTAAATAAATATAGATGTGTGACAACGGTTTAAAAAGTTTGTTGAGTCCTATGCATAATAAATAATAATCAGTTTGGGCGATTGGGTTATAAAAGGGAAAACAATCACTTCCTACAGCTCCCACTTAAATGAAAATGCTGCTTTTCAGACTGAATGCCCTATACAAATGACACACCAGTGCTAGAACGTTTAAGAGCGCTTTTCAGTCATTTTAAAACTGCCATGTGTACCATCAGACTAGTCACAAACAAGAAAATAGGTCACCATTGTGAGTATAGCCTCTAATTGTTCTTCACCCTATAAAACTTCAACAAACGATCTGTGGTGTTATCCTTCTGTTTCATTTCTGTCTATAAAGTTTAATATATTAAAATGCATAATACAATTCTGTGTAACCTAAAATGGTAATCACAGAGGTGCCATCGGTTAACTTATAGTATAGGTTACAAGAACATACAGAATATTCATACTGTCTAGGCAGAGAAGGAAGAACCCATATAAATTGGCACCCAAGCATTGGGAATGGAATATATAATATGACTTAAAGGGGACATATTGGATAAATGGAAAAAAACCCTAATCCTGTAGGCAATTATGAATAATATACGGTGCTGGTTCCACTTTGGGCTAAAAATTAATCCTATCTGTAAAAATAGCTCTTTGGAGCTCCCTATAGATCCTATCAGTTCTCCGTCCCTGTTTCAAATGAAGGGTGGGCGTGTCCTAACAGTCTCTGCCAGAAGCACAGCAGGAGGGGGATAGCCAATCACAGCCTTGCAGCCAAGCAAAGACAGGCTTCTGTTCCCTATCAGGTCAGCCTAGCCTCTGATTGGTTCCTATCCTACAGTGCAGTGTACTCAGAGCTGTCGGATCCCCTGCATATCCAGAGAAAACAGATAGGTGGGACTAGTGGGGTTTTGGTGGAATTTCTCAATAAATCAGTCCGAAACACAACTTTTTTAAGCACAATCCTTCTAAATTTAGAGGATTATAATTCACTGGTACATTCTTAATTTTTATATAATTTTTGTCTCCTTTAATCTTTCTTTTAAAAGCACCATTTATACATGGATTCCTAACATCATCAGTAAATGACATACATAATATATGTATATACAGTATATACTTCTGTGAACTTCTTTACAGCTTACAGACAGCATGTCAGCCATATCAGCAGGAGATCGGGATGCTAGGCTTAGGTAACTGTTCCATACCATATTATTACATTACATTAAAAATAATTCCTGGCGTTGCTTTCCACAGGCCACTCTACTTGTTTCATTATTCCTATGTCATTATATGCTGATGTTTGTTTGTTGTCTAGAAGGTCTGACTAAATCCTAAATTTTGTCCTAAAAACTATTCTAGGAATACACTATAATATAATTGTCCTTACTTTAAATAGTACTGTAGCACTTTGCAGACATTATGAATTACATCAGACCCTGCAACAGTGCAGCTTACAATCTGAAGTCCATGTGAGCAAATCCTTTTGTCAACCACATTGAAATATGTGGCCATATTAGAGCTTTACACTTGCAAATGAGCCCTAAAATAATCATGTGCATTCTCAGGATCAGATTGTGGTTGAGTGAAGTAGGAAAGGTTCATTAACATGTACTGCAGAGTTACTTGCATCTAATTAAAAACACAGAGCTAAAGCTTAGATTAGGCAGAAACAGAAGCATCCAATAGTTAGTTATTTATGCTTGTTTGTACAAAATATTGCAATACAACAGAGAGAGTCGCTATGCCTACAATATACCTACAATGCATTAAATTAAAAAAAAATGCAGGGAGGATCCCCAGTCACTTAATTTGTCACACCTGCAATCCGCCACTGCGCAAAGCGAGACCTTCTCTAACTGATTCATTACATACAGTTTGATTACATACAGTTTCTTCATAAAATTAAAACAAAATTATAAAAATGAATACCGTAACTCTTAAATAAACTTACTGTTCTGGAGTATATTGCTGAATACGGCGGGGGTACTCAAATAAATGCAGAAAAGCACTTGCAAAGTGCCCATTCCGCCACACCGAATTAAGTTTTTCTTGTACCTGCTATTGCACTTACTAGGACAGATAACAGGACAGTTATCTGCGCAGGGTTTTCCTTTGTTGCTGTGTATAATTGCCAGGATTGTGATTTTCCCAAGCCTTAAAAATACGCCTACAAGTGGGAGGATTCATAACAGGTCCTGTCACAGCGGTTCCGCTTGTAAACAGGAGAATACTCGGCTGTTAACTCCTTCTCACATTGTTCCATACAGACGAAATTTCCCTACATATTTGCCTGTTTTTGGAATAGGGCAAGCCATGGAGCCAATGCCTATTTTTGCATTTACATTTTGCTCACAATTCTTTAAATCCTAGGAGTGCTGCCCTTGTTCCAGTGCATTTTTTTTGGGTAGCATCGAGGTTTTGTTGCTGCAAATGGTGTGCACCCTATTGACTATTATATATAATTTCCCAGTATCGGCACTCACAAGTCCATGTGATTTGTGACACACAAATCACATCCAGTCCATAGAAAGCACTCATGGCATAAATAGCGATAAAGCAAGTCCTTTATTCAGGCATAATATCTACACGTTTCAATCCACATCCTACTGACGATCCCTTGTGGATCGAAACGCGTAGATATTACGCCTGAATAATGGACTTGGTTTATCGCTGTTTATGTCGTGGGTGCTTTCTATGAACTGGATATATATATATATATACACAGCACTTCAGGCTCTTATGCATTTGGGTTTTGTGCTGCTCACCCACAGGCTTAGATCTGTTGCCAGTAACCCTCTTGCAATTTACACATGCAGATGCAAATCTTACTTCAATAGCCAGATACAGGGGTAACAAAAACATTTTAAAAAAGAGACTTCCACCATACCAGTGACAGTGCCACATCAATGTCAGCAATATTGCAGACCTCTGCACATACATGTGTGTGTACAGGCACATAGTCTTCTGTATGTTGGATTCATAGACACTTCTCTATGTCTCTCAGTAAGAGTTCTTCTGTAGACTCACTAGCCAAGCATTCAAGCTTTTTGATTGGCCAGCTGAGTCTAATCAGTCCCACCTGGTCAGTCTGTAGCATTTACTCTGCTATAGCCAGTCCCTGTATTCTTAGAATAAAGCCAAAAGAAGCACATGGCGAATATTTTCGCCAAGCTGAAAAACACTTGCTGAGAATACGCTCCATATGCTTAAAACTCCCCCTACCTGTGCCTGCACCTAAATGAATTGAATATGCTTGGGTGCAGGCACATGTAGGCAATAACCACATAAAAATGTGATTTTTTATGTGAAAAAGGGCTACATGTGCCTGCACAGAAGTCTATCTGCCTGAACACACACAGCTGTATGTGCAGAGGTCTGTAATATTGCTGCAATTAATGTGGCACTGTCACTGGTATGGAGGAAGTCTCTTTTTTTACACTCTTTTGTTACCCCTGTATCTGGCTATTGAAGTAAGATTTGTGTCTGTCTGTGTAAATTGCAGAAGGCTTACTGACCACGGATCTAAGCCTGTGGGTGAGCAGCACAAAATCCAAAACTCAGCCTGAAGTGATGAGTATATACAGGCCCGGATTTGTGGCGAGGCCTCAAAGGCCCTGGCCTAGGGCGGCATAAATTTTGGGGCGGCATGCCGCCCAGCCGCAGGGGAAATGTGCTCAGATATAGAGCACTGGGGACGGGACGCGCAAAAAAACTTCAGTGCGCCCTGTCCCCATTCCTCCGTACCTGACTGATAAGGATGCATATGCACGTGATCCGGCAAAGGGGAATGAGGCGGCCTCTGGGAGCCTCAAACTAAAATCCGGGGCTGTGTATGTATGTATATATATATATACAGTTTATATGTGGACATAAAGGATATAAACAATAAGCTGCTTTACTGTTATGTACAAATGCAGCTTCATCAGCACCCAGCCCAGCCCAGCTCCATTCCTTTACTTTCCCTTTGCACATGTTTGCTGTTGGGGTGTGGCCTCATAACATGCCACAGCAAATCAGCTTTCACTCTGCTCTGTCACTCAAACATTTCTGTGTCACTGACGCAGACCAGTGAGCCAGAGATTCTGGAGGGTGGGGGATGGGAGGCTGCTTTAATAATTAGCCCTAACTTTGTAATGGCGCAAAATTTTTAAAAGCTATAAATTGTCAAAATGTTTGTCTAGACTTTATATTTTCAATATTATAAAAAAACTTTTCACAATAGTTCCCCTTTAAGCTGTACCACAACAATACCAGCTTAATGATACTCCCATTTAACGCCTAGATCCATTTGATCTTGGCCAGTACCCCATAACTGTGCTAATAACCTAACCCCTTTTTCCCCTTCCCTGAAGACAAGAAGAGTAAATAAACTCTGTGGCACAGGGCAGGTGCAAATGCCATTGCCTTCACCAGCCCTGACATATTTGCAAGGTCCAGAGTCTGGTAGCTGCAAGGGCTTTACCTGCCCTGATATTACTCCACCTAGCGCATAAGTAGTTCCTGGACAGGGAAGTGAGACACTAAACAGATCTGTGTCTCTGAGGGATTATTTTTTGTATTCTTACATATTCAAGTACCTTTGAGAAAGAGGAAGCTAAATCATGGGACAGTCTCCCAAAGTAAGGGATACCAATGTAAAATGTGATATTCTCTTGAAAGTCGTATGTATGTGGTGGATAAGAGAGTAGAATATGCTGAACTTGCTGAACATCTCAATATCATTTCAGTGTGTGACCAAGACTGACCTTTGAGATCACAACTCTTTAGGGAACAGTGTTATACGCCTTCTTCCACATAATATGTATAAACTAATATAATGCTATGATCACTGTTGCCTAAATATGTGATATTGTATCAATGCATTTCAGCAGTATCAACCAAAAAGTCTAATTGTCAAATAACTGCTGTTTTTTTTTAATTTGTTTAGATTTTGGTTTACGCACCCAAAACCCTGCTTCTTATTGCTAAAGTATTTCTTTATGTGTCACCTTTTATATTTAGGTAGGTAAAATGAGCTACACAGTTAGAACTTCACCCAGTTTTGGCTGTTTTATATTTGCATTAACAGTCAAGTTTCTCCAGTTATTCTTGACAACTTGTAGCACACCTTGGTTCACTTTCATCTTTCCACCCCATATATTACTAGCTATAAAAAATGGGACTCATTCATCCATGTCTATGTGATGATTCTTGTATATAGTAATGTTCTTCTGACACTTTAAAGGGTTAGAAATATCTTTCCCCACCAAAAGTGTGGGCTAATAGAGCCCGCCCTCTGGTCGTAGGAAACAAGTTTTTTAATAAGAAAAAAATAGATAGCCCCCTACAGCACTAGGCTGCTCGCATCGGGAGGGAGCTCCCAATGTGGGTGGCCATGTTATTTAGCGTGCATGCGAATAATAAGCGAGACTTCCCGCTCACCATCTTCTCCCCAGTTCTCTGTAAGTGAAAAGGGGATGCGACTATGCATGCGCGTGGGGGGGAGGGGCGCGGCAAATGGGGGGGCCTCTGGACACCCCAAATGCAAATCCGGCGCTTGATGTAGGCAGCCTAGCACAATAAGGGGCTATTTGCTGGTGGGGAAAGCAATTTCAGGTTGATAGTGCCTTTTATTACATAACAACCCAAATGGAATTAAAGAGCACCAAAGTTTGCCTAGGTGCAACCAATCAGCAGGTAGAATTTACTGGTCACCTGTTGAAAAGCAAACATTATACTGGTTGCTATGTGTTACAGCTACTGGGCAAAGGCAGTGCCTTACTACATATGGAGGATATTATTTGCAATTATTTAGGAATTTTTTAGTGCTCTTTAGTTTTCTTTTTTGCTTTGTGTTAGTTCCATATAGACATGTTCAGTAGATGTTTGTGTGAAATAATGTTCCTAATATATTAAAACATAGCCTTTATGTAAAACAACGAAGTTTAACTGACACCATTTAAATCTTAATTAAAAGGGTTGTTCGCCTTGAAATTAACCTTTAGTATGATGCAGACATTGATACCATTGAACCAATTTGCAATTAGTTTTCATTTTTTGTAGTTTTTCAGTTATTTAAATTTTAGTTTAGCAGCTCTCCAGTTTGGAATTTCAGCAGCTATCAGGTTGCTAGGGTCTTGTTTACCTTAGAATGAGAGACTGGAATATGAATAGGAGAGGAATAAAGGGTAACACAATAAAAATAAAACTGTAGCCATAAACAGAAAACGTTTTTTGGTTAGCGGGGTCAGTGACCCCCATATGGAAGTTGGAAAGCTGCAAAGATGGCAAATAATTCAAAAACTATGAAATACTGCTAAGAATACTACATTCTATAACATACTAAGTTATCTTAAAGTTGAATCACCCCTTTTATATACACCTTAAAAATGCTTGTTGGCACTGCCTTGTTCCCTCAATACTTAACCCTACTGTGCCAAGGTAATCAAATTTAGATAAAGAAGTAAGGTCTTGTAAGCATGGCCATCTGATTCAATTTTTATTCTGTAACTCATTAAATTATTGTAAGACCCCTTGTCTATAGAACTTAACAATTGGACTGTATCCAACAACTCCTACTACCCTGCTTCTTCTTGAACCCACAAGTGTGTTGTATCTAAGCAGAGCCAGGCTCCCCCCAAGCAAAAAAAACCTCCAGGGGGGCCTGACTCAAACTGTGCATGCTCCCTCCTTGCCCATGCCCCCCAGGTGGCAGGTGGAAAAGGGCAGTGGTAGGACCTAAGGAAGGAGAACCATTCAGCAGACCCCTGCAACCATTCTGCCCAGCTGTTACCCAGGCCTGCTGTATGGTAGTTATGCCATTGGTCCACACATTTTGGCCTAGACTGCCTGTGGTCCTGGAGAGAATTCTTGCTAGCTAACAACCACAATGGTATGGAACATTTCTATACCTAAACTATAAAGCAGTTACTGGAAAATAAAATGGGACATCTATAAATTTGTGATCACAACCTATTGGTGGTAATTTTACCATCTGCTTTTTTTTACATATTTTGTGTTTTGCAGTGACAGGTGGATATGGGCAAGAGAAGGAAAGAAAGAAAAAAAAATAGGCGGAGAAAGAAAAAAGGAAGCGGTGAAACCCCAACTCAATGCACAGTTTATAGAGTTACAATATAGTTGGTTATGTCACATACAAGACAGCAACAGGTCAATGAAAATCTTCCTCTACTAGCAAACGACCTCAGACCTTAAAGGAACAGTAACACCAAAAAATGAAAGTGTATAAAAGTAACTAAAATATAAAGTGCTGCTGCCCTGCACTGGTAAAAGTTGTGTGTTTACTTCAGAAAGACTACTATAATTTATATAAATAAGCTACTGTGTAGCCATGGGGGCAGCCATTCAATGGGGAAAAGGCACAGGCACATAGCAGATAACAGATAAAACACTATTGTATTCTACAGAACTTATCTGTTATCTGCTATGTAACCTGTGCCTTTTCTCCTTTTTTCCAGCTTGAATGGCTGCCCCCGTGGCAACACAGCAGCTTATTATATAAATTATAGTAGTGTTACTGTAGCAAACACACCAGTTTTACCAGTGCAGGGCAACAGTGCATTATATTTTTATTACTTTAAAGCTCTTTCATTTTTTGGTGTTACTGTTCCTTTAAAGGGATATTGTCATGATAATTTTTATCTTTTATTTCTAAATTACACTGTTTACATAGCAAATAATTCACTCTACCATTTAAAATTTTATTCTTGAACCAACAAAAGTATTTTTTTTTTCTTTTTAATATTGGTGTGTAGGCAGCCATCTCAGCACATTGAGCCTAAGGGGGACATTTACTAATCCACGAAAGTCCGAAAAGCATCCTAATGCGTTTTTTTCTTTTTGATCGTTATTTTTGCGATTTTTTTCACCGCCGTCACAAATTTTTTCGTCGCCGTCGCGAAATAATTGTACTGTCGCCCCGAGCACAAAAGTTTCGGATTCATTCAAGCATCAGTATCGTGACTTTCCTTGGGCCAGGTTGGAGCTGCAGAGTGCCATTGAGTCCTATGGGAGGCTTCCAAAATCATGCAAAGTTGGAAAGGTTTGCCCGCCGTTTATGAGCGCTCAATACGAAAAAGTCGTAACAGCGACAAAAAAGGCGCGACAATTTGCGGAAAAGCCGCAACGGCGATGGAAAAAATACAAAAAAAGTCGCAAAATGTTCGTTTCCAATCCGTTTTTTTCCCATTTGGGATTCGGATTCGTGGATTAGCAAATCTCCCCCTAAGTCTGAGCTTTTAAAAAGAGCCAGTGCTACACATTAGAACTGCTTTCCGGTAACCTATTGTTTCTCCTACTCCCATGTAACTGGAGTCCCAAGCCGGACTTGGATTTCTTACTACTGAGTGCTATTCTGATATCTACTGTGAGCCGCTATCTTGCTGCCTTCCCATTGTTCTGCTGATTGGCTGCTGAGGGGAAGGGAGGGGGTGATATCACACTAACTTGCAGCTCAGCAGTAAAGCGTGACTGAAGTTTATCAGAATATAGGTCACATGGCTGTGGCACTCTGGAAAATGAAGAATATGGCTAGCCCCATGTGAAATTTCAAAATTAAATATAAAAAAATCTGTTTGCACTTTTGAAAAATGGATTTTAATGCAGGATTCTGCTGGAGAAGCTCTACTAACTGATGCCTTATGAAAAAAAAAAAAATGTTCATTAAAAAAAAAAAATAAGTTTTCCTATGACAGTATTCCTTTTGTATGTTTGTATTGTACTGCTAATTATGTTAACTGATAAAAAAAGATGTGAACAAGGAAACCGCTTTTAATTGGCCTCTCCTCAATGGGTTTCTTGTGACCAATGCTTTTGCCCCTGACTTTTAGGGCTCTGGCACACGGGGAGATGTCGCCCGCGGCAAAACTCCCTGTTCGCGCCGCCGCGTCTGCCATCCCGCCGGCGACTTACATGTTCGCTGGTGGGATGGCAGGGGGAAGGCAACTCGGGGAGATTAGTCGCCCGCGAACAGGGAGTTTTGCCGCGGGCGACTAATCTCCCCGTGTGCCAGAGCCCTTAAACTTTGCTGACAATGTCTTTGTTGACTTACCTGGCTAATCACTGCAGGTTTTGTTCCTCTTTTTTTATTTTTTGCAACACAAGTGTTTCTAGATGTTGGAAATAACTCCCCTTCCTTCCCACCATAGTAAATGAATGGTGAGGGTAAATTAATAGCCAGATTACTATCCCCACCTTTAGATGGTTCTTATGCAGGTATGGGACCGGTTATCCAGAATGCTTGGGACCTGGTGTTTTCTGGATAAGGGATATTTCTGTCATTTGTATCTCCATACCTTAAGTCTGCTAAAAATCACTTAAATATTGATAAACCCATAGAATTGTTTCGCCTTCAATAAGGATTAAGTACAAGTTTTGTACTTGGCTGTTTTAATATTACAGAAAAAAGGAAATTATTTTCAATAATTAGAATTATCTGCTTATAATGGAGTCTATGGGCCTTTCCGTAATTTGGAACTTTCTGGGTAATGGGTTTCTGGATAATGGATCCCATACCTGTACAAAGATAAAGGTGAGTATAAACAAATAATACCTGTATCTAGGAATGAAATCCACTTCCTGGTTGGATAAAAAATCCCCTTTGATGGGTTCTGTTTCCCCTAGTTTGCAAGGGTCCACCTGTGTCCGCACCTACTGATCAATGCTTCAATCACCAGTGTGGAGTTAAATCTGACACATATACCAAATACTAAAATACTTTTTAAGCAGTTCATGGTCCCTTAGCCTGTTGGGGGCCAGACTATAGTCCCCCCCAACCCCCTGCTCCAGGGTCAAACTATGGCCCACTCCTGCATCCTCCATCTCCCCCCGGCATACTCTCTCTTCCAGCTCCCCCACTCTGTCTGTGCACCCTCTCCCAGCTCCCCGCTGAGTCCTCTCTCTTCCAGCTCCCCCCACATCGCCTGTCCTCCCTCTCCCAGCTCCCCCCTCCTGCTTCCCGCTGCCAGGGGTGAGGACGTAGTGGGGGGCCATAGTTTGAGGATCCCTGACCTAGAGTTATCTGTACATTTAAAGCCGTACCTTTCTTTCGTATTCTACCAATACCTTTTTTCTTTTGTTTTTAAAAATAATTATAAAAAACACAGTTTAAGGGGGAAAAAACACTTCATATTTACTTCATTATATTTAATATCTAATTCAATAATTTCCAGTTTTCCATTTCTTGATCTGACAAGGTACAAAATGTAATTCAAGAAGTACATGAAAGCATTTTCCAAGAACTTGCTTAATAAATTACAACACAAAAAATGAAAATGTTCCATATGCATTTATACATATTATACACAGTCTGCTTTCAGTTCTAGAAAACAAAATAACGTCATTTAAAATACTTTTACATTTACTTCACAGGGCTCCTGGGCTATGGTCATGAACATTTATTATCTAATGCTCAAAAGAAAACTGGGAAACTGGGTTCTGGGACTGAACCAGTAGGGTTTGTGTATACAGTATATAAAAAATGGCTCAATAAGGAGACCAGGATTTAAGCATCAAAGTAACATAGTAAACTGTATGTCAATGCAAATGAATAATTTTCATTTTTGGTGTTTCTGGTCCCTTAAATTCATATAGTAGTAGTACAGTTCAGCTTTTTGGACCTTAGTTTAACTTACCTAGTATGTACATTTGGCCTTAATCAATGGACCAAAGTAAACATTTCTGATGGAATGTATAGTCCCTGGGCACTATTGGTGGCAATCAAGATATCACAAAGTTAAAGATAAACTTCAGAAGTGTCAAACCAAAATGTATATATTTTGGTTCATTACTTTGTACAGACACAGGAAAAAGTAATGGGAATAATTTTAAGGAAACATTCCAGGAATTTGGCAATGTAGATTATATATTGTTGAGAAAGTTCTTTCAGAAATACTCGTTGTTAACAACTTCCTTTGTAGCACTCTTTAAAGTATCTTTCAAGTATGGGATATGATGTAGCCCAAGTGAGTCATAACTAGTTTATATGTGGCTTCCTTTTCGTCTTTTCTTCATAAGATTCACCATATTCATTCACTCTACTCTTATCCACAGGATAAAGCCTAGTGGGAAAACAAAACAAAAAATTATCATATTGAAAGTTATAAAAAAAAAAAAAAAAAAATATTAAGGCATCCTGATGAAATTTTAAAAACCACTGGCATGTCATCCCAATCAACAATTTTCAAAAGACAACAGTTTCAGGCTTCTATGCGGCACAGAAGGCAGCAACTTGGTTTCCAGAGCTTCTTACTAAGCCTGGCCTGAATGGGAGGCTTTGAACTATGTTAAAAAATGCAAAGTTAAATTATATTCTCGTAGAGCTGATGGCATAATGAAATCGTTAAACAAATTAAATACTCAGTTGTCAACCCATATTCCTACAAACTTAGTATATTGTTTTACTTTGTTCTAAAATGTTTAAAAAATGTAAAAAGATATTACCTGTTTTTTAATGGAATATTTACAATTTACTGAGATTTGTATATCGTCTTTGTAATCCTACTATTTATGTATGATCTGCATCTTATCTAGCTTCGCTAAAGGCAGGCCATGAACATAACGATTATACATCATTCCCAATTCTATCATTGTGAAATGATAGAAGCCAAATGCTCAGTTTATTTAGGTGTGGCTAAAAGGAAAGCTAGTAAATATATGTCATATTGTGCCCTAAAGTGCTTTCCACTTACAAATATCAGCCACAATAGATTATTGCTTTTGTAGAATGAAAGAAGTGTACATCTCACATCTCAAAATAAAGACTGCATCTAGGTCCCATTTTATTGCAGCAAAAGTAGAAAATCAACAAACCCATGTTGTGCCCACAAGACACTCAATCATAGGATATTTCTGGCAATTTCTGATGGTTTTGAAGATTACACTTCCTCCGGTAACAGTAGATTCATTTGCTCTATCTTTTTTGTGTTCTTCATGTTCACCCACCAATTTTAAAACATTAGCACTGGAGACATTTTAATGAATAACAATTATAGGAAGCATTATCCAGGTATGCATCATATGTGCATTAGTTATGCATTTTGGTGTTTATCATGCAATAATCAACTAATTGAGGGGCATACATATTTTAAGGGGTTCTAAACTAAACTAAAATGTAATATATTTTACTAAAACAAAATGTGTTAAGAGCTGAGAGCTGAAATAAAAGCAAAAACAAACAAAAAAGAAAACAAAGTTAACTTACCATCTCTGGTAAAGATATATTAGAAACACCACATCATCTCTAAAGCATGCCAGTCTATGCGATGTTGGCATTGTGATAATAAAAGCAAATACATCATCAATAAATGTATTAAATGCCTGTAGGGGGACAAATGAAATGGTAAATTACAACTTAGGTGGTAAACATTAAAACATTATCTTAAAATAGAAACACCTATGGGCGTATTTATCAATTTTTGGAGTTTGTGAATTTGAGTTTATTTTTCTACATCGTACAAATCTGCACATCGAATGCTTGCTTTATTTATTGTGGTAAACTTGAGCGATTAAAAAAAAAAACATGAATACCTCGAATATTTCAGTTTACAAAATTGAAAATGTGGCTTGACTTTGCCTAGGACAACTCCCGTTTTTCGAGTTATTCAAGTTTTTAGCACTTAATAAATACCAGACAATTGAGTTTTTGAACCACAACTCGAGTTGAGAAAAAAAAACAAACACTCAAATGTTTATAAATCTCCCCTAATTTGCCAACCAAAATTAATTTGTTTTATGGGATATATATTTTCACATAAATTGGTGGGGATCAGATTAGATGTTGCTAAATTTAAATTACAAGATTATTCACTGTAAAGCTAATACTATCACACAAGACCAGCATATACTGAACAATAAACCTGAAATGAAACTGAGGCTCCCGGCAGCTGCTCTCATTAACAGACTAGGTAATCTCTAGATTAAAACATGCTACCAGATGATTTTTTTAAAATTCTTCTTGAAACAGGAAGAGCGGCAAGACATAACAACTGATGGGAAAGACACACAATTTTTTTATGTGTGTGCTATTGCCCTACAGCACTGCAATGACTGCAGTTTTTGCCAGGAACATGGCTAACATCATTAGAAGCATAGCTCTACTGTGGTAAGCGATTATTTAGCCAGTTCCACAGATGGCAGCTCCTATTTCAAATTTAAATGTATGTCCGAGACATAGCTAATCATTTATTTTAATTTTCTCTCAGGGAATCCTCTCAGCTACTTCATAAAACCCTCCTCCACTCTTTCCAGGCTAAACATTCCAGTACTAATCTATATATCCACTTTCAGCTCTCAGTATGGCCTCCTGTAACTAAGATATATAAATCATGCTGAAGAAAATGCAGCTAACATAATGCCCACAGTAAAGATGTTTTTTTCTGGATCTGAAGGTATGGAATATTGTCTTACAAATAAAAAGGAAAATGCCATAACCAAAAAACTCTATATTTACTTACTTTATATGTAAATGCTTTCCAAGGTAAATGTGCGACAGACTTCATCTGTAAGTTAAAATGTATTTTATATAATAATGATACTAAATTAAAGTGAAATAAATCAGTTATATAAAAAAGAAAAAAAATATATTACCTTATAATTTACAAACAACTGTGGTAACATGAAGAGAAATCCAAATGCATAAACTCCTAGATTATGAAGGGAGAGGTTAATTAACACAGCCATTATAAACCAACAGAAACAAACATATTACTTTATTCTTATATAAGAGTGTATAAGAGTGAGAGTTTAATATTTCTAACATTCAAAGTAATATACACAAGTTTTCTTTATAGAAACAGTTCCTTGATGCTGTGCTACTTCTGTGTTCAGTGGAGCATATCAGTAGTCATGTCCCTATGGCACACGATATTCGTCATTTGCAGGAAATCTGTGATACTGGCAGGCGTCAAATCTCAATATCAAATCTAAATATGCCTTGCCATTCACTAACCTTTAGATTGCCACATTTACAATTGCAGCTTTAAAGGAGAACAAAAGGCTAAGTCACTTGGGGATGCCACCCCCAAGTGACTTTAATCGCTTACCTTGTACCCTGGTGCCCCCGTTAGGAGAAAACCGCAACAGCCTGGGGTACCTGTAGCAATGCTTCCTTCTTCCGTGTTTCCTCTGCCCGAAAAATCCCTGGGCCGGCACATGCGCAGTACAGTGAAAAGCCGACTTTGTTGTTAAATTCAACAAGGAAGCGCTTGCTGCTACCCTGGGCTGGTGCGGTTTTCTCTTAACAGGGGCACCAGCCCGAGGTACAAGGTAAGCGATTAAAGTCACTTGGGGGTGCGTAACATTTTGGCACCCCCAAGTGACTTAGGCTTTCCTTCTCCTTTAATCACAGTAATTGAAGGATGACAAGGCAATAGCACAAATTTTACATGGGCAACAAATCTCCTCATGTGCCATTGCCCTAACAGTTCTATTTTCCATGTTTTTGCTAAAGCTTACCAAACCTTTATTGTATGTCACAATACAACTGAAGGCGTAAATTCCAAAATAATTGTATTTTTATAACAAAGATACACAACCATGTGCATCTGAATGTAAAAGCTATTGTCATTTTAATGTAAGTTATGATTAAATGATAATAGGTCTCCATAATGATTAGATTCATCCAAATCAATGCTGCACAGAAGATTTCGCTCAACACAAACTCCTTTTCACAATTACAAATTGTATAAATTTAGTTGCCCAGATCTGTAAAATGATGCAGCAGCTGATAAGATTCAATGTAGATAAATGAAAGGATACATTCAAGATGAAGATTCTTAAGGTATCTGTGCACTGCTGCAGCATGAAAATGCAGCCTACAGTGGAATGTTTATAAAATGACATTCCACTTATGGCACCTAACACTACCATTTCTTCTAAGCTATTCAAACAACCTCTAATAAATCAAGTGACTTGTATGGATTGTTAAGAGACAATTTTATATATATAATATATATACATATATATGTATATATATTATATATACACACACACACACACACACACACACACACGTATATAAAAAAAATATATATATATATATATATATATATATATATATATATATATATATATATGGGTTACATTCTGGAGGCAGAAACAATGGTTACAAATATATATTGAATCAATACATACCATTAACAAAGCTGTTAATCAACCAAGAATACCAGCTGAAATGGGAAAAAAAGATGAGAAGGGGTTTAAGCAGTCATGCAACCAATCAAAAGAGAAACATTTTCCAGTAATTAAATAAGAAAAACTGATATCAATAAAGACACAATTATGCTAATAATTTAATAAAACTGATAAGCATCAGATGCTGCCTCTGCCCATGCAGAGGCCTATTTTTACTGGAGGAAGCAATGTTTTTTTGCCAGTAGCTAAGTTTCTATATTATATGTAAAAGGTTTACTACTATTACTGATTAGACAGGCTTCAGGATTTTTTTTAATGATATAAGTATATTGTTGCATAAAACGGCCCATATGCAAAACACTACTTCATTTAAAAAATGAACTAATTTTACCAATATATACTAATAGCACAGTATGTACTATTGCATAATACTTAATGGTAAACTGCTATTTTAAAGGAAAATTATACCCCTAAACAGTGTAGGTCTCTATAAAAATATATTGCATAAAACAGTTCATATCTAAAACCCTGCTTCATCTAAATAAACCATTCTAATAAAAAAAAAAATTTCTAACAGTATATGCTATTGGAAAAACCTAATTAAAAACTGCCATTTTAAGTACTCAGAGCTGCCTCCTGGTGTCATATGATTTGCGGTGCACACGAACAAACCAAAGGCACACATACATTTTAGGCCACATTAGCTAATTAAAGTCCTGTCTTTTGCTCCCACACGTCTTCCTGTTACAGTTAGAGCTGCATTATTTGCCTATCACAAAATGGTGGCTCAATGTAAAAAGGCAATATTTACTGATGACTCTTGTTGATTCTTACACCAGTAATAACCAACTTGACAAGAGGCTCAAACTCTCTGGCCCCAACAGGTGTGTAAGAATATAATGATCCTCTGGGGGTGAGCACTTAAGTTAGGGGGTGGGGAGTGCTGAAAAGAGAGAGACAGATAAAGAAATATAGTCTCTCTAAAACACAAATAGGAGTCCCTGGCTATTAAGGAGCAAGGTTAATATTTTGTAGGTTAGGCAGCATCCAAAGGGAATGAAAGGATATTCCAAAAAAATTAATGTAACAACACATGTACCTGGATCAGGGAACAATAAATATAATAAATACTAGAGTACACTAATGGACTTCCTGCAAGACAAATAACCCTGGCCTGGGGATGTTCTACAGGTATACCACAAAAAGAAAGTGTTGAATCATAACTTAATAAATCTAGCAAAGGTATCAAGGCTAATAAACAAGGATCTTACCTTTTATATCTGATATTCAAAAGTGAATAAACTGCTCCTCCAATGCAGAGTGGATATAATAAATATGACAAGTACTTCATGGCCTAAAAACAGTAAATTACATTATTACTAATCTACAGTTTATGATTTTAGCAATGAATTTTGACTACCACCTGTCAAATTATGCATGTGGCTCTTTACTAATAGCACAGGTTACCTCTTTATAATCCTGTAATAACAAATGGCATGCAAGGAATTCAAGCGTGTGTCATTAGGAAGTATTAATTACTGTGCTCTCAAGCCTCAAAATCCTTAATTAGTGATCTTCATAATTAGAACAAATTGTATACTTTCCCTGTTGTGCTAGTAAGCTACTGACAAATAATTATGCCTTGTCTTGATTGATCCTACATACCTGTGTGTCATATTCTTCTGTTTTTCGTTCAGATTCACTGTGAGCGCCAAACTAATATGAAACAAAAAATACATGAAAAAGTATTGTTTGTTGATGTAGCATTAAGCATAATAAAATATGAGAATTAGCAATTTTGCACTACAAATATTCACAGATGCTAGAAACCGATAAAAAGATTTTGTATTTACTTCATCATTTATTAACTACAAAAGATTCTTTATGGATACTACTGAGTTCCCCTTAAAATTACGACACGGAATGCACTTTTCTAAGACAATATACAAATAGTCTTTATTTTTTTTTTTATTTTAGCTGCTATCTGGGAACTAGGAGCTATGGCTTTATTAATCTAGAAACCACCCAGCAGTTAGGAAAAGGGACAAGAAATCTTGCTAAATAAATTGTGCTAAACATGCAGATCTTGGAGCACATTTATCAAAGTACGACAGGTACGAAATACAAAAAATTCATATTTGGTCATACTGTGCGTATTTTATGTGACTTTTTCGTCGTTTGAGACAAAATTTATGCGACAAAATCGTATTGTCGCACCGAGTAAGAAAGTTTTGCGTTCATTCAAGCTTTGGTATCGTGACTTTCCTTGGGCCAGGTTGGAGCTGCAGAGTGTCATCGAGTCCTATGGGAGGCTTCCAAAATCAAGCACAGAAAAATCAAAGTCAGAAAGGTTTTCCCGCCATTTACGAACGTTCGATACGAAAATTTTGGGACTTTCGGATCGCCAATACGATATTATTGTGACTATTCCGATTTTTCGTAAGCATTTTCGTGATATTTGCGATCATCAGAAATTATTGTATCTAATCCGAACTCGTACTTTGATGAATGTGCCCCCTTGTGTATGCCCAGCTTTGCAACCAGATAGCATATTCAGTTGCAAGCCAGAAATAGGCAGATAATGCAAAAAAACATATTAAATAAAATAAGACCTAAGAACTAAAAAGCTGCTTAGACTAGGCTCATTTATAACATAATAAATAGAAGGTAATCTAAAGATTAGATCAAAATTATTTAATATCTCATGATTATAGATTTCCTTTGAACCTGCACTTCAACATATCACATGAATAGTCTGGCCACCCAGATAAGCACTGTAGAGGTTCGAAAACACAACTTTCTGTTTCAGAAAACCAGGAAAAGCAGCCATTGCTCTTCTCACATGTTAAGTGCATGATTTGGAAGCTTTCCATCCACAATATTTTTACTGACATAAAGCTGAATCATATTACTAGAAGAGATTAAGTGGAGGTAAGTAGGATAGCTGTTCCCCTTTAGTACTTCTGTTGGTCACACACAAACACATGGAACAAGAAAACGTTTACCTTTATTTCTGGCATCAGCCCATTCCACCGAAAGGAAATCTTCAAAGCTTTCTTAACTTTCCATACCTGTAGATTAAAAATATAAGCCAAGTTAACTAAGTTATGTTCATAAATTGTTTGCTTTACATGGTTCACATGATGATATCCTGTTACATCCTCCAGGACTCAAAAGTCAGACTGTGTTATCAAAGGAGTTTCATCTAATCCCATTTAAGATGGCCATATATTGAGAATATTTAGACAATTATCCTACAGCTTTCCAGTCAGTCTGATACAGTGCTATTTGCAAACACTGTTCTGTAGCTACATAATTTGAGCAATTGACACAGGGCAGGTAATTTCACTGTAATTATTGTGCCGCTGTGTACAAGGCAGTAGGTTTTGCTGCGGAGTGTATGTTCTGTTTGCTGCTGGAAGCCACTGTAGAGAATGGGTACATAAATACCTATGCAGTAAAGTTACTTTTATCATCCGATTACCAAATGAAATGTTTCTAATTTTTAATGCAATATACAACATTTTACTTTTACTGAATGTGACAACTGTTGAAGAGACTGGCAAATTTCATAATAATAACTGGAATACATATTTGATGTTAATACTTACAGACATTTAGAACATATATAACAAAGGTATTTTTTCCATTCCCTATACTACACATTCAATTTATAAGGACCTTTGGGAAAAAAAAGTCTAAAATTGAATTTAATGTAATTAATAACAATTAAGAGATGTAAATGTAAATTAGAAAAATGTTAAAACAAACCTCAATAATAGCTCCAATGCCTGCTGGAATAAGTACCAATAAACTTGTTTGTTCATCCAGCAAAAACAGGAATATTACCACAGTGCTAAAGCAACGCCACAGTACTATAATGGGGCAAAAAAAAACAAAAAACATTATTATTAAAAAAAATTCTTTATCTATCACATACTTCTAATACATTAGTATTCATCACCAAGTGAGCTTAGGAACAGACCACCTTTAATTTCATACACTAAACATAAATGACCAGCACACTGGCAAGGACAAACTCCTACTTCATGTGCCACTTGAACTGTCTACTTAAACTTTGTTATTGTGTATATTTAATTTTGTTAGCTTGTATATTCTGTATTTTATTGTAATGTTTGTCTCCCTCTGCGTCATTACTGTATTTATTCTTGCTCTCCTTTTGAGACAAGTCCAGTTATTGCCAACTGCAAATACAAAATTTGCTTCCTGATACTGATAGGCTTTTATTGACAAACCCTAAGCTTAATTAAGACAGGCATAGGTTCATACCACCCTGGCAAGGCTAAGGACTGTTTGTTACTCATGCTAAATCTCTTTCAGTGTAGATGACAAATGCCCAAAGATACCTCCGCATTGGTGTTGGTGTGACTCTCCGGTGGCAAACCATATGCATTATATAAGCACCAGAATCTGCCTTTCTCTGCACATACCAGCACTTATGCTGCTATCTCACACTGACACCACTAAATATGTGCAAGCAAAAAAACATCCTGTGTGCCATCACCCTTCTTTTCGAATACAAGTCAGTTAAAAGATCACCATAGGGACAGTAAAACTATTTTTGATAATGATATGAAATACTGAAGAACCAGATTTCAATTTTGGACTTATCTAATCATAGTTCACAGTTCACATTATTTTTCACAGACTCCAGCACCTGTTCCCACCTGTCGATGAAATCATGATGCAAACATTTACTACAACTTTTTAAAATTTCAATCCCTTTTTTTGTCTTCTCATTTTGCTCAGTATCTACGTGGACAATTTAAACCTGCATTCACTTGACAGTTTGACAAGTTTTAAACTATTTTTCTTTCTTTGTTTATTTTTGCAATTACTTTTTCTCAAGATACAGTATTTGTACTATAATTCAGAGACCCAACACTCAAGTCTCAGAGTGAGCTCTCCTTGCAACCACTGTTCCATAACACAATCAAAGCGTTGCTAGGAAGTATCTATATACATTACAAATGCTACCCTCAGTAATCTCACTGGGAAACCAAATAATTATTTGTCACTGGTTATACTAGTCAAAAATACATTACTTAAATGATCACTCATTAACTATCTAATACAGAACAAAAGCCACACATGGGAATTTACTCACCACCAAATGGGGAAAAAAAAACCCAACAAAACCACTGCACAGAACTTACTGCACCCTTATTTTACATTACATAGACAATAAATGGTGGTAAGTATATAGCAACCTTTTCCTTACAGTTCTGAAGAGTTAGGGTTAAACCTAAAAATAGCTGATTTTGATAAGCTATATTGAACAGAGCCCTAATTTCCTCTTGTATTGGTTATTTGCTGTATTTTATGTTTGATACATACACCCTTCTATTACACAGAGCTGTGAAATAAGTTGGTTCTTGAAAGGAGAAGAAAAGCTTAAATCACTGGGGGCATGCCAAATGTTAGCCACAACCCAGTGATCATAATGACTTGAAATAATGTTTCTGACAATAGAAAGGATTCTATATAAAAACAAACAAAAGTCTGACTTTTAAACTTCTTAGGAGATACAATATCAATTCTATCCAGGATCTGTGTCCAGAGTTGCTCTCTTACATTTCAATAGATTTGTACCATCTCAATGACATCTAGAGCATTAAGACGGTGTGCTAGGAATAAGTTATGAAGCTTTGTAGAGTGTAGTATACCCTGTGCAGTGGACACAGTTACGGCATCCTGTGCCTGTAAGTTAGAAATACAGTCAACTGGATTTCTTTACTGCAGCTCAGGCAGAGTCTGAACAATGTCTACAAACCGCATTTCTAAAATATATTATTAGAATCCAATTAATTCCAAAATGGCCTTGAAATTATATTGGTTTAGGTCGGATTGGGTGCTATCAAAATTGACCATGGCAAACAATATCAGCCTGTTTGTAGCTTTATTGCCCCAATTTTAACTGCCATCACCTACAATGATCGCTATTTTGATTTAAACATTTTAAAACATATTGCTTTAAACTTAGGAAGTTGTAGTACCTGCTTTTGTAGACATTCCAACCATATTTTTCTTCTTTTTCCAAAAGCTGATATCATTTTTAAATGCAAGAAAATCAAATAGAAGCTAGAAGAGGAAATACCATTAAAAATGATTGATATAAAAATGTTAGAAAACTAAACTTAGAATTTAATTTAAATATGTTTTTGCATAATTATTTATTATTTATAACACCCACATATATTTATTACATCTACTTTTTGCAGCAATAACAGTTTTAAGTCTTTGGGGGTTAAGGATGTACTGTTCCAGTAAACACTGTTGCTGATGATTATGGACCATAACATGCAATTTGTTGCAAGCTGTTCAGGTTAGTTGAGGTTATTTGTGCACCCAACAGTGCAAACAACATACAGGTCAGGGGTAAAGTTGGCCATACACACAACAATATAATCGTACGAAACACTGTTCTGTACAATTTTCAGACCTTGTGGCTAAGAATTATCGTTTCAATAATTTTGGTACCATTGTACATTAGGTCGATTGGACAGGTTAGAAAACTTTGGTCAGATAACGATAACATCGGTGCATGTATTTTGTATCTGCCGATATCTTTGGGGGACCTACAATGAATTTCCAGGAAGTCACTTTCGTACGATTGGTGTCTGCCAACTATTTCATGTTCAGAACATCCTCTGATTTGTTATTTTTGGGGCTTTATACTACAATTTCAGTCTAATTGGGGCACATTTATCAAAGTATGATTGATTCCAAATACAAAAAATTTGTCGTACTTTTTCGTACTTTGCGACAATTTGCGCAACAAAATCGAGTGTTTCGGATTCATTAAAGCTTTATCGTGACTTTCCTTGGGCCAGGTTGGAGCTGCATTGTGCCATTGAGTCTTATGGGAGGCTTCCAAAAACATGCACAGAAGGATCAAAGTCAGAAAGGTTTTCCCGCCGTTTATGATCGTCCGGATACGAAAAGTTAGGGAGCACAATTACGATAATATTGTGACTATTATGATTTTTTCGTAAGCATTTTCGTGACATTTCCAATCATCAGAAATTATCGTATTTAATCCAAATTTTACCCATTTCAGGATTCAAACTCGTACTTTGATGAATCTGCCCTTAAATGTTAGTTTTAGATTGTTGCATTTAAATGTATGATTGATATCCAAATGTTTGTTGCAAGAAGGCTAAAATCTGAATGTGTATGGCCATCTTAAGAATACTTTTTCAAGGCACTGTAGATAAACACCCCACTTTGTATTCATTATCTATGCTGTGGAATTATTTCAGGTACTCTGCTAAACCACTTCAATTCAGGTTGATCGCTGTTTACATAATGCTAAAAGCTAAGGTGAACTATCCCTAAAATAGTTAAGCCAAATAAATTAAAGTGGAAATTCACAAGAGCGAAAAAAGTCAAATATAAAAACAGCATCAAACTACTACTTCTGTCATAATATGGTATAGTTATGACATTTATCATACAGCACGCATGCATGAGGATTATATGTTGATTATATGGTCTCTTTAAACAAAAAAAAAATAATAATAATTATTCTTAACTTACATGAAAAGCTGCAACAAAAAACGTAAGTGCCAGAAAGTATAGGTTTGTGTCAACAAATAATCCTTTAACTTCATCTGCATCCTTTTCTGAAAACCCTGTTATAAAAAAAAAAAGTAAATCCTGTTATATTTCTTTAGTATTATTTTTCCATAAATGATTATTTATTTTAAAGGTTGCAGCCAAGTTCTCTGTTCTCACTAACTGGTACTGATATAGAAAATAAGCAAAAAAATAAGCTATACAATATCTTACATTATACTAATAAAATCTAACATTCTGTATTTACAGGTTTGGAGTTTGCTGGAGGTGTTCAGATTCAGTCAAGTATATTATTTAAAACAAAAGCCTTCTGTGCTACAATCCTGTTATGTATATTTTTCACCATAAAGTCTTCTATACTTTTCAATGCATTTCAAAAGGAAATATTTTGTGTTCGAGTACACAAACCATATTTCAACTGGTTTATCCATTTTAGAAAGTAAATTGTTATATATAAATCGAATAATAGTATATGTTTAGTAAAGTCAACATACCAAACTGCTGTAAAGAGTATACAGCATCTTGCATGTGGATCCAAAATCGAAGCTTTCCTAACGATATTTTATCATATGACACAGTGAGGGGGAGCTCTGTAGTTGAACGATTTATCATCTGTTTAAAAGAAATATTATTGCTGGTATGTAAATAAAGAAAATAGCACTAGAAATAAACATTACAATGTAGATATTATTGTTTGAATGTTAGCACCAGGCTATAAATTCTAAAAACAGGATTAACTTAGAATACAAATTTTCTGCACTGGCATTCAAAAAGCGCGCCTGTTGGAGGACAAGGAAAGCCAATAGTCACTTGGGTGGAGAAAACTTCTCAGGCACCCCCAGAGACACTGGGCAGTTGCTCCTTTTCACTGAAAAACACACCTTCTATGTGAGCTCCCACACTACGATCTTTTGTGAGTTTCCCAGGGGTTCCATGGGCTAGAAATGCACACAATTGTGCTTCTCTTACATCAGTTTCGTGGTCCAGGTCTAGTACATGGGCAGTACAGTTAGTAAGATGTCTAACTTCACTCTACTACATATGTGCCGGTCCTGGATTTTTGCAAAGAACCCATGGGAAATGTATAAAAGATGGTGTTGCAGGAGCTAGCATAGTAGGTTCCCCAGGCTGATGCATTTTTCAAGAGGAGTACTAGCCTGAAGTACCAGGTTTGAGATTATATTCATTGGGAAGTGCCACTTCCCAGTAAATATGACTTCCACTGTCATTTAAAAAAAAAAAAAAATCAGGAAATCTGTTCAAGACATGCACACATTTAACAACTTATTTTGCAACAGGTCCTTTAAACAGAAACTGAATTTAATGTGGGTCATTTATGAACACTGGACACATCTGCATCTCAGTAGTAACCCAGCAGCAACTAATCATTGATTAGTATTTTTAGCCACCTGCAAGTAGAATAATGAAAGCAAACATTTGATTAGTTGCCATAAGTTGCTAATAAATGAAGCCCACTGTTACCATCCAGCAAGTTCTATTTACAGCCTATGTGACAGAAAGAAGTTGTCATGGGTGGGTTTGGCAAGTTGCCAACATTTTCCGACTCCACCACCTCCCATTGTATTCAATGAGGATTTATGAAATGTGATACTGGCATTTTCTGGTAATTTTAGCCCGAAAATGTGTACTAGAGTGCTCTAGATCCATGTGCCAAACACAAAACATGAATATGAAATCTAAAAGATTCTGAGTTGAATGAATTACTCTTCACTCCTTTTGCCTTTAGTGGACAATTATAGTATGATGTCAATGAGACACGTCAGTGTTCATTCACAGTGCTTTATATTTTGTACCATCCATTTACCCTGATATTTAACAAGATTTAACCCAATTACTGCTGATCAAAGGCAGCATAAGGCTCTCATCACCACACTTATCGGTCAGGGAATAACAGCAGAAGTCATCACACCATGTTATAAAATACTTGCTGAGTTTCAAGCAATTGCTGACCCTCCATAAACACAATGAGAACTGCTGCCTGTATTTTACAAGGTATTGTTTTCAAATTAAGCATCCTCGATTCTACTCTAACCTTTCAGTAGCTATCACAAGATGCAGGTTCCTGAACAGGTAAGATAGTAAGACAACAGTCCTAAGGCTGAACACACTTGTGTGTTTTTGGGCCAAATTCTGCCCTGTTGTGTTACTTGTGCAATGACAAATGAATGCCACTGGTATTATTGCCTACAGACACCAGGTAGTATTGTTGTAGGCCAAGTGTAAGTTTCAGTGTTGTAGGTATTATATGGCAGAGGAAAATTTTAAATCTCTAAAACCCCTAAAAACAAAATTAGGGTGGAGAAGGCAATCACTCAAAACTCAGCCGTCTGTGAAGCAGCTTCCCAAATACAAGAAAACAAAGATAAACATTAAAAAAGGTAAGCTTTTAAATATTTCACTGCTTTGCACTAAACACCATAAACAAAACCCACTTTTAAAAAATTGTTTTAGTAGTTTTGAAGAACTTTAACTCAATGGCTAATTATATAAGAAAGAAGCAAATGACAAAATAAAACAAAAAATAATCAAGTAAATAAATAGAAGCTCTTATAACTTACCATTAAATCTTTCACTCTGTTGCTTAACTGATCAATAAATATTATGGGAAGATAATAAACAGATTTTCCCAATTGTATCCTACAACAAGAAAGATTGATAAAAACATTAAATATATGTATATAGTCTCATTATGATTCTTTCTGTGCCTGATGCCTTACTTGTATAACATCTTGATTATTATTGAGTGTTATGCCCATGCAATAGACTGGGTGGATCTGCTTGTGCATACTGAATGTTTTTTTTCTGTTATTACAGTTACATGGCTTTATATTATCGTATACATGAATGTATATGCAGTTTAATATATTGAAACAAGTGGATACTCACATTTTCATGTATCTGTGAACATCAGCAGGAAGAGAAGACCCATCAAAAACAAAATCCTCTACCATAACATTCAGCGTCAGTCGAGATCTCCAGTGTGAGACAGGCTCATCCAAAGCATACGTTTCCTTTTTCTTATCAGTATCAATTTGCTTCATATTAACAATAAAAATAAAGAATAGATTAGAATAAAAAGTTCTGTTTTGGCAATTCTACTTGATAAAACTGAATTACTTATCCGTATAATGTATTTATATACAAATATTGAACTAAAGTTCAACATACATCTTTGGGCTTCTGTGCACAGCCCTTTACTAGTAAAAATATGTGTTACACTAAAGATGCCCCCATTAACTCCCATTTTCTTCTGTGATAATTCACTGCATGTGATCCAGGTTGTAGTCAGTTGCTTGAAGGGGCACTGTCATGATTTTTATGGTATACTTTTTATTTCTAAATTACACTGTTTACATAGCAAACAATTCACTCTGCCATTTAAAATGTTATTCTTGAACCAACAAAAACTTGAAAACAAATTTTTAGTTGTAATATTGGTGTGTAGGCAGTACACTGTGCCTGATTCAAAACTTTCAGAAAGACTCAGCGCTACACATTATAACTGCTTTCAGGTAACCTATTGTTTCTCCTACTGCCATGAGAAGCCGGAGTTGGATTTCTTACTATTGAGTGTTATTCCGATATCTACTCGGAGCTACTATCTTACTGCCTTCCAATTGTTCTACTGATCGGCTGCTGGGGGGGGTGGGGGAGGGGAGGGTGATATCACTCCAACTTGCAGCTCAGCAGTAAAGTGTGACTGAAGTTTATCAGAGCACAGGTAACATGGCTCTGGCATTCAAATTTTCAAAATTTAATATAAAAAAAAAATCTGTTTGTGTTTTTGAAAAACGGATTTCAATACAGGATTCTGCTGTAGAAGCTCTGCTTCTGATGTGTTCTGAAAAAAATGTATATCATGGGAAAACATGTCAGCCCCAAAAATAAAATTTTTGCCTAAGAAAACTTAATTTTAAGTAACTTTGCAGTATACACTCATTACATATTTTTAATGTTTTTTTTAGTTATTTGTATATATAACTGCTATTAAAAGCAGTGTCTGCCTGTCATTTCTATTCTCTGCCCTGGTGGCTCTGGCCAATGTAACACAAGCCAGCAGATTTTACAATAAATTCATATTGGAAAGTTGCTTAGAATTATGTTCTCTTTTATTAGGCAAAGACTTATTTTAGGGGTTGACGTGTCCTTTAAGGTCCTGCTCACAATATACATTAAACATACATTTTAAAAGCCTCTTTAACATTCCATGACATCATAGCAACCAGTACATACCAATTTGGCGTATGCCATAGGGAATAATTTAAGAAACTTTGCTAGTCAGCCAAAATCTGGTTTGACTTCAAGTGTACAAACTTAAGTACTAGATTTAAATGTATATGATAAATATATTTCTTTTGACAAACCAATTGCTTAATATTATTTAACAATGAGATTCTAAAAAAAAAAAAAAAAAAAAACCAACAACTGCATTAATTGGATAAAATAAATACTGCATTTTTAAAGAATTTTCCTGTAATATTCTCTGCTTAAAATGTTTTGTTAAAGATGCAGAATACATTTTATCTTCTAAACATAATTCACCCACTGCATGAATTAAAGATGACACGTTTACAAGACATGTACAGGTATGGGATCCGTTATCCGGAAACCCGTTATTACATTACATTACAGAAAGGCCATCTCCCATAGAATGAGCAAATAATTCTAATTTTTTAAAATGATTTCCTTTCTCTCTGTAATTCTAAAACAGTACGTTGTACTTGATCCCAACTAAGATATAATTAATCCTTATTGGAACACAACAGTCCTATTGGGTTTATTTAATATTTTAATGATTTTTAGTAGACTTAAGTTATGGAGATCCAAATTATGGAAAGATCCTTTATCCAGAAAACCCCAGGTCCGGAGCATTCTGGATAACAGGTCCCATACCTATATTTGAAAATATGGTAGTAGTAAATATTGAGGATTTGCTTACCTGTGTACCTGTTTCCCCTGTTATCAAATTAACCTCTTCTGGTTTGGGAATCATATACGTAGTAAGTGGGCTCAATATATGCACCTGCTTCCCATCATGCCAAGGCAAGACTCCAGCGTGATGAAGAAATACATATGCGTACAAGGTACCATTGTTTCTAGTTTTCTTCGGTACAGTAACATTGACAGTTCTTAAAAAGAATATTGCAGTTATTTTTTGTGAGACACAATATAACCCTAAATTATTAGGATAACAAACCAATCACAGATTAACGGTTACCCTTACAGCTGAATGAAAAAGTCTGGGCACACCTAGGCAAGTTATATATTTAATTAGTGAAAACAACTACTGCAGGTGGTAAAAAGCAATTAAATTGCAAATGTTCATACGGATATACATTTTATTTCACAAAGATAGGAACAAGGAAAATAATAAATGTGGCATGAGCAAAAGGAGGGAGCCCACCTAAAACATTGTTCATGCTATATACTGTGTTCACAGTATAATTTATTGTAAAATATTTTAATAGTAGGGATGCATTATCTCATTGAAATGTTTTGTGCTTGCTTCTATTCTACTGTTTGTGCAAGTCTGGGCATCCTTCCACACAAGTGACAAACACTGTTTTGCAAGATTCCTGGCCCTATTTGCCTGATTAGTCCTTAATAGCCATTAGGAGTTGTGATCAGTTGACAAATGCAGAGCTTTATAAAATATTTGACACAATGAACTTTGGGATGCCACGCAACAACCACGGGCTCCACTAAGCAAATGTTCCAATGTTTTAATGTTGTTGGAATAAAATGTAATTATCTATTAAAATTTGCAAATATGTTGTTTTTTTAACAAACTGATTTCTGCCAGGGCTATGGAGTCGGAGTCGAGGAGTCGGAGGCAATTTTGGGTACCTGGAGTCGGAGGAGTCCGACTCCTACTAAATTTAAATGGGAATAAAAAAAAAAAAATTAAGCAAGTTTAAATGTCCCAATTCACAAACAGTCATAATTAATTACTTCTCTGCTATAAGAATAAAGCCCAATGCACGCAGTGCATAAACGAACACGTTGAGTGACCATGAAGCTTTTCATTGACTGTATTCTTCACTAAATACATTAGCATATTAAAAACAGAGGAGTCGGAGTCGTGGAGTCGGAAGTATCAGAAACTGAGGAGTCGGAGTCAGAGAATTTATCTACCGACTCCACAGCCCTGATTTCTGCAGTAATCATTTACTACTTTTCAATACAAAACTAACTAAATATGTAATTTGGCAAGGAGTGCCCAAACTTTGCATGTAACTGTATATCAAAGAAGACAACTGATCAAAGAATGAATAACACAATAAAGAAAGTATAACACAATACTCTGTACACATATTCATTGCAATGGAGGTTTCGCTTTTGGGTAAATTTGTTTTAGAGCTTACCTTTCAAATTTTGAATCCACATCAAAGTTGTCAACATTCAGAACTAAATCAACATTATTCTCTGCAGAAATTGTAGTCCTTGTTGTTGTGTATACACTTAGCTGCAAAAGGAAGAGATTACCTTTGTGACAGGTGATATGTACAATTGGTATACATGAGTAAAGATAAGGTTGTTAGAAAGCTTAGGTTGTTAGGAATAGCTGTCAACCAAACCTGTAGGGCAAAAGCCTAAATATCCTATAAAAGAAATTTTTTACAGTTCTGTTCACATAGCAACCTTAGAAGGTAGGTTTGAAATGTGCCATAATCAGATCACAGCTGGTTTGTCCAACAGACAGGGCCACAGTAAGACCAAAAACACCTTGAAAGTAGGCAAAAATATTTTAACACAAACATGGAGACACAGTGATTTTATTTAGGTCACAGAACTCAAGAGATGACTTGTAATAATGGTCTATCTGTATCTGAGGCAAAGTTTACCCACTAAAACCTATGATGTCTGCCAGGTTATGGTTGACAATGGCGGATTAAAAGTGAATTGAGCCATTCAGCCACATGTGTTGGACTGCCAAAATGAAAACAGTTATAGCAAACCAAATAATGACATTCTTTTGGATTACAGTGCAGGTCCCTGACACTCAGTTGAGTCAAACTTTCCAAACAAAAGAGGTCAAGCTACACAGGGATGAACAGAATAGCATATAAGTAATAAAAACAGACACTGATCCGTGGCATCTACAGTGTGATTGCTCCTACCATAGTTTAATAGTACCATCATATTGTATATGGTTCATAGAACTTGAAGGAGAAGGAAAGTCTCAATTACTAGGGTTTGCCAAAATGTTAGGCACCCCCCCAGTGATTGCAATCACTTACCTGATACTTAGATTGTAAGCTCTACGGTGCAGGGACCTTCCTTCCTACTGTGTCTCACACCACATTGCACTTAATCTATGTGTATTTATACTTATTTATTTATTGTATTTATTATAACACTTGTCCTCCCAGTGTGTAACTGTGTATATTGTAAGATTGTACAGCGCTGCGTATTCTCGTAACGCTTTATAAATAAAGTTATACATACATACCCCAGGCCAGTGCTCCTGTTACCAGAAAAACCACACCAACCCAGAGTACCTACGATCAACCGATCCTCTTTCTTCTTCTGCCTTCGTGCAGCTTGCGCAGTAGAGTGAAAAGTCTAACTTTTTTTTACTCTACTGTGCATGCGCCGGCCCCAAGATTCTGAAGATAGATAAGGAAAGGAAGAGGATTGCTCGGCTGCTTGAACCCAGTGCCAGTGCAGTTTTCTGCTAACCGGAGAACCAGCCCAGGGTATCATGTAAGTGATTACAGTCACTGGGGGGGTGCCTAACATTTAGCACCACCCTAAATGTACACTATATGTTTTAAGCTTGGCTTATTATTATTATTATTAACATTTATTTATAAAGCGCCAACATATTCCGCAGCGCTGCACAATAAGTGGGTTTCATACATTGGACATCCAGAGTAACATATAAAGCAATCAATAACCGATACAAGAGGTGAAGAGAGCCCTGCCCAAAAGAGCTTACAATCTACAAGGAGAAAGGGTTGAGACACAAGGTGTGGGAATGGGCATGACCAGAGTTGTGAGAGGTGTGGCACAGGGTATTGCTAAACTAGATTAGGGTACGCTTCTCTAAATAAATGTGTTTTTAGAGATCTCTTGAAGGCAGAGAGATTGGGAGAAAGTCTGACAGTTTGTGGGAGTGAATTCCAGAGAAGGGGGGCAGCCCTTGCAAAGTCTTGAATACGAGTGTGTGAGGAGGGAATTATTGCTTATTGGATTTACTGTGTTGAACTTTCTCCCAATAAGGCACACAATTTAGACTGATAATCATCTTGAAGGAAACATGTGCATGCAAAATTAACACATTTGCTAACAGCTGTCTTGTTAATCATGTTGTATACCAGAAAGTCAGACTCTCCGATGATCAATGCAGAGAATTTGAAAAATAAAAATTACTATGCATGCTAAGCTAATAGCAATATTTAAGAATATCAAAAATAATTAGATAACAATAAGAAACCTTTAGGTTTCAGCGGATAATTCATACCCAATGTCTAGCTTTACACAACTTTTCATTCACAATATAAGCTCAAATGCAAGTTGTATCTATTACTGACCTGTAGTTTGGGCCTTTTTGAAAGGTATGGCTTGATGCAGTTGTCACTGTGACTTTCACAAGGCTTTGTGTAAACAATACCATACATCACCCAGCATGTATGCACCACATATACGATAAAAACACCCACCACCAGGGTGGTGAAAGAGCTCCTGTTCAGCATTGCACAGACAGTACAGTACTACAGCAACGCAAATAGATATCCAGGTGTACAGAAAAACAAACCCTGCATAAAAGTAAGAACAAAACAATGGTATGATTTGATCATATTAACACCAATATCAAAATCGGTCGCTTCTTTCTATGTAATATTGCCACTATCCGGCCCTTTCCGCCGCCGTCAGTCACTTCCGGAACCTTCAGTCCAAACTTCCTGGTTTCGTGACGCTAATTCCGAAAGTGACGTCACCGGCCAGCAGCGAGTTACGCGCTAGCAGCGTTCTGCTACAGTTTCCCCTCTGCCAATGAACAGGTTGGTCGCGTCGTTTGGTGCCGCAGCATCTAGTCTGTTCAACTCGCGGTTGGAAGAGATCGGAGCAGCAGCGTTCTTTTGCTCGTCGCATCTTATTTACTTGCCCCGCCCCCCGCTGTTTAGCTGAGGTCTGATATTGTCTAACACTGATATGGGACTGATCTATCAATGCGCGCAGCGGGGGCCACAGGTCTGGGGGTCTACTCTTCCTTTTGGGGGATCCACTAGTGTGGGACTGTCATGGGCATTTATTTGATCAATGCGTGCATCATGGGTTGCAAGTCTGGGCTATTCTATTAGTATTTTAGCAGTGCCTAGTCTTCCGGTTCCTCTTAGCATTACAATAAATTAAGAGCATCACAGTTTATCTTAGTAAAACTGTAGCTATGGACACGACAACTGCAGAATTTCTAATATTGGTTTATAAATGTTTTATCACTTTTATTACTACAATAAGGGGTATATTTATCATGCTGTGTAAAAAGTGGTGATGTTGCTGATAGCAGTCAATCAGATGCTTTGCTTTGATTTTCTAACTGTTGAAATCTAATTGCTGATTGGTTGCCCTGGGCAACATCACTGGTAATGCTTCACTCCACTTTTTACACAGCATGATAAATATACTCCTAAGACTTTTTAAGCCACAACTGCAACAGGTCCGCTTTAGGAAAAGCCGAGTATGTTCATTTCTCGAAGTGAAATCCCAAGTACATGTACACTATTTCAGAACATATCGTTTTAGCTGGCTATTTGAACGTAATATATATTGTTCAGCTTCTACTAGTTAATTGCATGACTCTCCCAGCTAAATGTACAATGTGATAGCCTGGAAGCCAGCTAATCTAACTGGGAAGTTACACCACCTGTAATTTGTGTAATGTGACATGCACACACTTATCCTCTATATATATATATATATATATATATATATATATATATATATATATTTAATCCAAAGAAAGGCTGTATTGTTACCTTCACTAGTGCTTTGCAAATGGGCTCCAATAGTTCCTCAGACCAATCTGGTGACTTGTAAATAGCATTTGATTTTAATCAAGTTTCATAGTTGGTTTTACTTTTGTCTGATGTTATATGAATGCTCAGTGTGGGCTTAAGGGCTCTGGCACACGAGGAGATTTGTCGCCTGCGTTTTTTCCCCCTGGAGCTTTGGCGACAAGTCGCCACGACAATACCCACAAAGAGATTTCATGCGAGTTGAGCTCCAGGCGATTTGCTACCCATGGTACACTCAACAGTTAACCCCCCCTCATGTTTACTCAAGTCGCTCAGAGCCTTAGGGCTCTGGCACACAAGGAGATTTGTCGCCGGCGATTTTTAAAAGAGCGATTTGGCGACAAGAAATAAATCAATGGAAATCGCCAGCGTCAAAACATACAAGGTTACTTCAAATCACCTGCTGTTTCAAATCGCACACAGACCCTTTTCTGAGCGACTTGAGTAAACATGAGGGGGGGTTAACTGTTGAGTGTACCATGGGTAGCAGATCGCCTGGAGCTCAACTCGCATGAAATCTCTTCGTGGGTCCAGGAGGAAAAAACGCAGGCGACAAATCTCCTCGTGTGCCAGAGCCCTAAAGAGCAGAACACCAACACACAAATTGAGGCTTAAGCTTTACAATATATTAAAGATATATGCAACACAGTACATATAGAATAAGCAAATGTATACAGAGCCAAGAAGGATTTGTCCAAAATAGAAGCTGCAGGTATATAGTAGCAGTGCTATGGTGTCAGGTCACATTAAGCCCCATAAGATCTGTTTGTGCAGAAAAGCATTTTGGGTACAAAATCGCACCATGACACTGTATAGGGTATTCTCATCAGGAATATGTTCAGTTTGCAGACTAGTGTTCTTGTTCTTAACAATGCCCTAATAAAGATGCGATTTTACATTTCTTATACACATTAATGAGTTAAGTTTGTTGGAAGGGGGGGTGTTTATCTTGTATATTTCTATTTACTTTTCTGTTATGCAGTGCTGCAGAATATGTTGGCACTTTATAAATACATTATGTATTTATATACATTACTGTATATAAATTGGTATTTTGGTGGTTGTCGTCTGCCTTATAAGTAAGAGGGGCAAGGAGATGACCCCTAGTTAGAAAGTGCTCTTTAGGATGCCTGATTTTCACACTGGGTAGGTGAAATGACTGCATTCTAACAGACCCATGAGTATTGTTTATAAACATGGTAGACTGCATGTTCCCTGCCTTGGAGTTGCAAATGTTTCAGCACATAATAATTCTATTAGTATTCATAATTTGAAAATCACATAATAAAAAAAAATATGGTATTTAATATCTAGAAGCCACCCTCTGGTTTATTTGCAAACCAAGGGCAGGCTTACATGCTAAGTTACATTGCCCAATGAATTGGCAGAGCTGTATCTTTTACTCCCACACATCTTCCTGTTGTAGCTGGAATCTTCATTTTTTTAGATGTCAGGTGATCAGTGAGGGAGCACTAATGTGTAAATGCTAAGATTCTTTAGTGGGTCACTGATTGACATCTATTAGTTACGCACTTGTTCAGAGTGTGGTTCCAAACTTAAGGATGGATTGTGCACATGCAGTCTATGTAACATCAGTGCATGCTGCATATTTGATAGCTGCATTCTTTATAAGACTTTTCTTAATTTCACATTAATCTGGGAGGAGAGACCAGAACTAAGTGAGACAGGATCAGAGAATTAAAAATGATAAAAATAAGTAATTAAAGACAAAGGGGTCGAGAAGCACACATACAGGGAAGGAAGTAGCTGACTGAGGGGAATTTTCCATCAGGACTTATCAAAATCACTGGATTATCAGTCTAAATCGCACCCTGACCTGCCATACAATATACAAAACCAACCATTCATGCAGTATGGCAGAAATTAGCCTAGTAGCTGGCACTACATTGACTGACATCTGTAGCGCAAATACTGTCATGACACATGGGCCTGTATTTCAATTATTTTTTGCGGTTTCTTTTACTTAAAGTGGACCTGTCACCCAGACATGAAAATCTGTATAATAAAAATCCTGTTCAAATTAAACATGAAAGCCAAATTCATTTTTATATTAACACATCCAAACCCATTATAAAGGCATTTAAAAATCACAGCTGTCAATCATATATTGCTTGCCCCGCCTCTATGCCTTAGGCATAGAGGCGGGTCAGACAATAACTTTAGCTTTCCATTCAGCACTTCCTAGATGTCACTGCACATCTAACGTTTCCTCTCCCTCCTCCTCATCTGATTGTGTAGCCAGTGCATGGATATGGGTATCGGGTCCCTCCATACTGACATAGAAATAAGATTTTGGCATGATACAAAGCTTGCCTTAATAACAGTGTCCACAAAATGGTGCCTTCCTGCTTGCTTTGTTTGAGTAATGCCAAGACGGAAGGAAACAAGATTTATATTATTTATATAGAGTAATAAAGTTTATTTTGCTCAACTAACAATATAGAAAATAATTTGGACTTATTTCTTAGGGTGACAGGTCCGCTTTAACTGTTCCAGTAAGCCTTGAAACACATCTCGGCACATTTTGATGCCTCCCTGCTTTATACAATGTCCCTTTGAGGCTACCATTGCTCGCCACAAATACAGTATACTGCTTGTGTTACATACATTACCCTGGTGAGCCTGGTATTGGCCAGGCCACCTCTACACTGGTTGTCTGCAAACTGGTTGGGACAAGAAGCTAGAATGGGCATATCATAGGTAGTCATGTGGTGCTGAAAGTGATTGATCTCATGTTTTGGTGTATCTGCAGGGTAGGAAGCAGGACGTATGCTCTGCCTATAGGCTATCTACAAATATTTAGCAAGTTTTAATTTGTATGTTATGGCATAAAAGGTGGCTTAAAGGAATAGTTCAGTGTAAAAATGGAAGTGAGTAAAATAGACTATGCACAAATAAAAAATGTTTTCAATTTAGTTAGTTATCCAAAAATGTAATCTATAAAGGTTGGAGTGAATGGATGTCTAACATAATAGCCAGAACACAACTTCCTCCATTACAGCTCTCTAAGTTGTTAGCAGTCAGTAACCAATCAGTTGAGGGGACCATCTGGGACACAAATGTTCGGTTAGTTTGCTTTGGAATCTGACCTGCGTTCTCACAAACTAACTGAACAGTTATATCCCAAGTGCCCCCCCCCCTAAAGTCACTGACTAAGTAAGAGGTTAGAGAGCTGAAAGCAGGAATTACTGTTCTGGCTATTATGTTAGACATCTGCTCACATTTTTGCCTACCTAACTATATTGCAAATATTTTTTTATTTTGTTCCAAAGCTCCAGGGATGTTTTGCTGCCAGTACAATGCAAATAAAGCCAAATTTCTTTGAAGAAATGATCTATTAGCATTACAATTAACTAGTGGTTTTTGCATTTTTGCTCAGTATGCCCCAGTGTTGGCCATGACTCTGTGTACCGGAGGAGCTGAACTACTGAGCATTTTGCACAGCCTTTATGGCCAGGTCCTTGGGATTGTGGAATATATCGACTCACTGCATGTTCCCGGCGGCATTAAGGTGCCTGTGCTGCAAGAGGGAGACCCGGAGAAGTTCAAGTCATTTGTTGCGGAACTGATGCTGTGCATTCCAAGAGGAACAAAGTCGCTTCCGTCCCCTGTCTCCTTTCTTCAGGTAAATATGGCAATCTGTATTGGCAGAGCAATGGGTGGGCAGTAGGAGCCATACATTTTAAAACTGGTCATACCAAGCCAAATTGTGTATATTTTAAAGCGCACTTGCATCCCCTGTAGTGAATTTTAATATTTGGAATCTTACTGTTATGTGTTGCCATCTAATAGAACATGCTTGGGTACCTGCCCTTGCAGGGCATTTTTGATAATGCAGTACTTGTACGGTTTAAGCCAAAAACAAGGATATTTCAAGGTAACATTTAGGGCTAGCTGGTTTATGTAAAACTGCAAGGTTTCTCAATGTAATAGTCAAAAATTATATTATACAAGAAGTTTTGTAGACTGTATAGTATTGCTATACAGTATATACATGTAGAAATAATTTTTAAATCTTGAAAGTCCCCACCCTTTTTTATATATTGATAAGGTAGCAAATGGTATCACTATTTGGGTAACTGTTGGTGCACTCATAATTAGGAGTAGAGCTGCTGGGAACACTAGTCAACACTAGGGGGCACATTTACTAATCCACGAACGTCCGAAAAGCGTCCAAATGCGTTTTTTTCGTACTGATCGGTATTTTGCGACTTTTTCGAGCGTTCAATACGAAAAAGTCGCGTCAATTCGCGAAAGTCGTAATGGCTATGAAAAAGTTGCGACAATTCACGAAAGTCATAATGGCTATGAAAAAAGTCGTGACAATTCACGAAATTTGTAATGGCTATGAAAAAGTCGAGACAATTCACGAAAGTCATAATGGCTATGAAAAAAGTCGCGACAATTCACGAAATTTGTAATGGTTATGAAAAAGTTGCAAAAAATACGAAAAAGTCGCAAAATGTTCGTTTTCCAATCCGAATTTTTCCCATTCGGATTCGTGGATTAGTACAGTATATACTCGAGTATAAGCCGAGTTTTTCAGCACAAAAAATGTGCTGAAAAAGTCATCCTCGGCTTATACTCGAGTGTTTACGGTAGTCAGCACTGCGCGCACCCCCCGGCCGACCTTCCCTTCGTGCAGACGCACGGCGCGAATGCATGTGGCATACAGCAGTAAAATAGTTCGTATGTCCCTTCATTGTGCACCGCGCGACGCACGTCTAGCAGTGTGCGCGCTACACCATTAAGGGACATACACTTTCCTTCTGACCTTTCGGTACGAATGAATGTGGCGCGCCGTGGCTTGATGCACGTCCCATCGTTCCGGTATTTAGAAGCAGTTACAGAGCGCTAATGTCCCTTAACAGTGCAGCGCGCGGTGCGCATGCGCACGGCATCGCGGCACTCTGTAACTGCTTCTACATACCGGAACGATGGGACGTGCATCAAGCCACGGCGCGCCACATTCATTCGTGCCGACAGGTCAGAAGGAAAGTGTATGTCCCTTAATGGTGTAGCGCGCGCACTGCAAGACGTGCGTCGCGCGGTGCACAATGAAGGGACATACGAACTATATTACTGCTTCAAACGCACTCTGTTACTGCTTCATGCCACATGCATTTGCGACCTGTCAGCTCTGTCTCATGGCTGCTTAGGTATTTTCTGTCTGTAATGAAAATCTTGTTTTTAATCGGATAGTGATTAAGCTGTGAGAACCTGCATACATTAATGATGACAAAGAAGCTCCAGAATGAGCCAACATTTGTTTTTGTTCTTTTTTGCATTGCCTTATGATGAATTGCACAATCAACTACACTTAGCTCAGCTACAAACTCATAAAACTCATGACAATGAAGTTGTGAGCTCTCAATCACTATAGACTGCACATTTTTAGTTATATGATAATGCACTAATCCAGGGGTTTTCAGATTATTTGGGTTCTTGAATTCTTGACCTAAAAGTTTAAAACTCGAGATCTCTGATTTTAAAGCCATCATGCGCGACACGCGCTGCACCATTAAGGGACGTACGTGCTCTGTTACTGCTTCTAATTACCGAACCGATGGGACACACATCAAGCCGTGGCGCGTTACAGTGGGGCACACATTCACTAAAAAAGGCACATAAAAAGACCACTAAAAAAATATAAAAAAAAAAACTTTTAAGGACAGATCTTTAGAAATAAAAAAGTTCCAATGATGCACTGTGCCTACTTAGGATTTGTAAGTAATTATTTTTGGTAATGGAAATTCACTAATGATGGGAGCGCACACAGCGCACAGAACCAATGGGACGAGCACAAAGCACACAGCAGGATGGCAAGTACTTGATAATTAGTATGGCAGCTTCCTTAGCCTTCCCAAACTTGCTTTTGTCTGCTGCTGTAGCATTTTTCTTTACCTAAAGTTATCTATTATTTATTTATCTGTTATTTGATTATTGAAACTTAGCAGTAGCGGCTGCATTTCCCTCCCTAGGCTTATACTCGAGTCAATAAGTTTTTCCAGTTTTCTTAGGAGTTTGCATGAGTTTTATTTATTTTAAATATATGATTGTATAGGTTAGCCTTTAAATGTTATATCATTAAGTAAGAGAACTTCTTTTTGATTACCCACAATATTACATTGAAAGCATTTGTAGAAGAACAGTTATTTCATGAAAATACTATAAATTCATTCATCCCTAGACATAATATATTTTCTCTTCTTCTTTTAGCTATCAACTCAGAGAGAAGTAGTGGCGCGAGTAATTCAGCGGATTTGTGAAAAGAAAAGAAAAAATGTTCTTGCTTTTGGTTATGGCTTAGTTGATGAAAATAGCTCTCTGAATATTCGATTGACTCCAAATATTTGCAGTTATTTTCCTAATTCCACAACAACAACAATCAGCACAAGTATTCTTTGGGAAACTCTGCTTACTAGAGTAGGTGATGATGTTATGATGTATTGGCTGGAACAATGCTCAGTTTTTGTATTTGTGCCACCTAGTTGTTGTTATCAAATCAGTGGGCAGCCAATCTACACTTTACCCTATGATAGTATGTGTTCATTTCGATCTCAGTCATTTATGCATAGCAATGTTTTGTTGCAGTACATTAAAAGAAATGCCTTTTTCTTGCGGAAAAAATATCTGAAGCCAAAAAAATGGTGGAAAACGGTGTTAAACAGCAAAGTAGAAAAACATTCAAAGACTTCTCAAATGCTAACATGGCAAAATAAAAAGTCCACATCAGCATTGCCTATTTGTAGTGAGTCATCTATGAAAGTTACCACAAAAATACATTCCAAAAGGAAGATGTGTACTACAGATATTTGTGACATTCCAACTAAGAAACGCAGAGTCAACTTGGACAAAGATGATAAAATGGACCACGTTTCCTTTACGTCTGCATGTCTTTCTTCCTTCTCAAATGTGTGCCCTGAAGCTAAAGTACAAGCAACGGAATTTATTACCTCAAGATATGGAAAAAAAACAAAAATTCAATGTCCAAAATCGACTTCATACTCAGTTGATGGTGAATTTAATGTAACTCTTCAAAATAATGCTAATACGTTTATTACCAATGCTTCTGTCCCTACAATACAAAGCAAAACTTCATTTTCAAATATTTTTATTGAAATTGGAAGAACATTGTATTCAAGTATTAGTTTCAAGAAGGGCTTCTCTGAAAGTTTTATACTTAACAGTTTAGACTGTACCCCTTCTGGGAGCCAAAAATTAGTGGAAACCATATTTCTAAACAACTTTTTAACTGAGCAAAATTTTGACCAGCCAAAACGGGATGAAAACTTTAGATCTAAACTTCCCAAACGTTATTGGAGAATGAGAAAATATTTCCAAGAATTAATACAGAACCATAAGAATTTCCCTTATCTGGTATATTTGAATAAACACTGCCCTGTTAGGCCTTCAATGGCTTGTTCACACAAACTGGCGTTGCAGAAAAAGAATAAATGTAAAATGGATAAATCAATTTGTGACTTAAGTAATACCTCAGTTATGAAAAACAAAATTGTAAATGATGAAAAGCCGCTAAAACATGTTCCAGCCGAAGCAACTTTTTTACCTCTTCTTAAACAACACAGCAGCAGTTGGCAAGTGTACATGTTTGTTAGAGAATGTTTAAATAGTTTAGTGCCTGATTTCATATGGGGCTCCAGTCACAACAAGTGCCGTTTCCTTAGAAATGTAAAATCTTTTCTTTTTTTTTCTGGCAAATTTGGCAAGGTCTCTTTATTAGAGCTTATGTGGAAGATGAAAGTAGAAGACTGCTCTTGGATTCGTCTACGAAAAAGTAAGTGAACTATAAAGTATTTAAACTCTTTTGAACTTATTTGCAGATCTGTCAACTAAGCTACGTACAGTATTAAAGCTATTAATGTGTACTTTACATATCTATCAACATTGTGCTAAGCCAGTGTTGACAGATGTGCAAATATGGATAAGTAGAGTGTCTAATGAATCTACATGATTCAAATCTGTTGATCTTAAATGCTTCCTGTTTGTGTAACTAATCCATTTAACTAGAGAGTGTGAGTTTAAGTAAAAGCGCACACATGCCTAAAAAGATGTATGAACTATAAAGTATTTTAAGTATTGCTGAAAGAGTTATCTGTGGAGGATTTCACTGTTTATGATTAAGTTAATTTAATCCAGATAGCATAGATCATTATTTTATGCTTAATATAATACTTCACTGACCAGGACTTGTATAAAAGTTTCAAATCAATGTAACCCTTCCAGGTTGTTATGTGTTCTGTGATTGCTTGGCTACACCCCCAGTTGCAGTGCAGTTAAGCATGTTATTGGTATACAATGCCAACGCTGTGCAAATTTGCTCATAGCAACTGATGAGTGATTTGTCTGAAACTAGTCTAGTTTATTTTGCTGGATATGTGGTTAAAAAGGAAACAAAACCCTCATCTTTAAACTTAATTGTTCTGAGTTGTAAGATGATCTATACTACTTTAAGATGGTTTTGATTTTTTGAATGGTTTATCCATGCTACTGCCCCTCCCCAGCCTGCAGTGGTTTGCTCATTAACATGGATAGCGAAAAGAACAAATTCCCTTGGACAATAGATCTACACCTGCAAAAAGTGTAAAGTTTTTAAAGGTGCCCATACACCGAGAGATCTGCTCATTTGGTGAGGTCAAAACACGAAAAAGGCAGGCACTCCGTAACTCCAAATGAACGTCAAATAGTGGCTCAAAAAAGTTTATAGTAAAAACAAAAAAGTTACACATAATGCTACAAAGCCTTATACGTTTTGTACCTATATGGTACTTAATCATAGGCTCATTTGGTGAGGTCGCCAAAGGAGCGGATCTTTCCCTGACATGTCCATCTTGAAGTGGGCGATATCAGATCACATTGATGGAATACAGGCCATCGCCACGAGGACTGCATGGAAGCGCAGATGTGCTTTTCGCCCCAAGGGATTTTTATACTTGTCTAATTGACAGCTGTTGGGCTCATACAATGTGCTGACCCGGACCATCTGCAGCTTTTATTGGCCTGTGTATGGCCATCTTAAGTGACTTTATTTCTGAGGTTTTTATTAGTTTAACGTATTTTCATCTATTCAGTTTTCAGTGGATTTTATTACATAAAATATTAACACTTTTTTATGCATGCTGCAGGTGATCACTTTGTTCCTGCTTCAGAACACTTGCTACGAGAGAGAATCCTTGCCAAATTTATCTTTTGGCTAATGGACACCTATGTCATACAGTTGCTGAAATCATTTTTTTTTGTCACGGAAACCATGTTTCAGAAGAATAGACTTTTGTTCTACAGAAAAAGAATTTGGAAGAAACTTCAAAATTTAGGTCTAAGGTAAACTATGAATATAGAACTATGAAGTCTTAAAGGCATTGCATTTGAAATCATAAAATGCAATATCTATGATATCTGACATCATCATTTTACATTATATCCCTGGTTGATAAACGCTGCAGGGCTGTGCACCTGATGATCCAGTAATATTATCGTTTCATCCTGGCCACTATTATAATCGCTCCGTGCTGCCTTTCAATCGTTGATAAACGCTACAGGGCTGTGCACCTGATGATCCAGTAATATTATCATTTCATCCTGGCCACTATTATAATCGCTCCGTGCTGCCTTTCAATCGTGTAAATGCATTCTGGCGAGAAGTAGCAAAGAATGATTATATTACTGGATCACCTCGTGCAGAGCCCTGCGCAGTGTTTATCGGCCAAATAATTACCGGCATATGGTTCTAAATTATGATGTCCAGTAGTACCACAAACCAAACAATGTGAGAAGTGCTGTGATTCGTCCATCAAAGTGATCCCGCTATTGGCTGAAGCATATATCTTTCACAACTTCAAGTCAGTGAGGAATTGGCAGGTAGCCAGTACAAAGGTAAAACATTGACGTCAACAGTGTAAATGCCAAAACGAATATATTATCTCTTAAATGGAAATTAGAATGTATTTAGAAAAATGCCTTATTTTACATATGCTTTTCAGTCTTATACACCTTTTGATTTATGATTCCCTTTTAAGTTTTTGTAAGTAAAAATATAACTGAAATCAGCAACTTTTTTACCTCTTCTTAAACAACACAGCAGCAGTTGGCAAGTGTACATGTTTGTTAGAGAATGTTTAGTGCCTGATTTCATATGGGAGGTCTAATCTTGTAAGATCCAAGGTCCTGCACAGATTTAGGCCTATTTTTCTCTTTAGAAAACATCTAGAGAAGGTGAAATTGCGTCCATTGTCCTGCGATGAACTAGAAAAGATGCAACAATGGAAAAACATTCCACTGGTTTCCAGGCTCAGATTCATACCAAAAACAAATGGACTACGTCCAATATCTAGAGTATCCAGTACTTTGGGTAGCCAACAAAGCAAAGAAAACCAAGAGAAGAAGGTATCTTCTGTGCGTGTATGTGTTTTGTTGCCAATGTGTCTGCAAACCCATGACATTCCCATGCCATAAACTTCTGTAAAGCACTGCATAAATGTGTTGTCACTATAGAGTTACATATTTAAGTTGGGTTGAAAAAAAGTCCATCAAATTGAACCCCTCCAAACAAACCCCAGTGCGTATATATAGGAGAACTGACCCCTAACAACACTGGAGCAATTAGGAGATGCCACTACTCTTTGTAATTTATACTTTAGCCAGTTTTTTTTATCCAACTACAAATATGTTCCAGGCCAGTATTCCTTAATTTAAGCAGTAACCTTCTGAACCTACAGTGGCAATCACAGAGCTAAGCTCTATTAATACCTTGGGATGAATACCATCCGGTCCAGGACCTTTGTTTACCTTTTGAAATTCCTCCCGAGTGACCCATGCATGAGTAGCTATATTACTAGAACTGGGCATATTAAAAGGGAAGCCTTCATTAGCTGGCTCTTCAGTTGTGTAGACAGACAAAAATAACAATTCAGAACCTCTGCTTTTTCCCTGATCTCATTGAACAACTGACCTTCCTCTGATAATAAGGGTTCCACTTATTTACATATTTAAAAATGATTTTGGGTTTATTTACTCCTCTCTGTAATACAATTTTCCATCCCTATTTTAGCTTGGCTCATTAAAGCATACAAGTAAGCTATATAGCATTTAACAGTGAAACACTGTTTCCAGAACTGCAAGCACCTCTTGATTTTCCTCATGCATTTTTAAAGGAGAAGGAAAGGCTAAGTCACTTGGGGGTGCCGAAATTTTAGGCACCCCCAAGTGACTTAGATCGCTTACCTTTTAACCTGGGCTGGTGCCCCTGTTAGGAGAGAACAGCACCAGCCCGCGGTAGAAGCGAGTGCTTCCTATTCGCTTGCGTGCGCATGCGCAGTAGAGTGAAAAGCCGAACTTAAACAACAAAGTCGGCTTTTCACTCTACTGCGCATGCGCCGGCCGACGGATTTCGCAGAAGAAAGAGGAAGGAGGAAGCACTTCCTACAGGTACCCCGGGCTGGTGCTTTTTTCTCCTAACAGGGGCACCAGCCCAGGGTACGGGGTAAGCGATCTAAGTCACTTCGGGGTGCCTAACATTTTGGCACCCCCAAGTGACTTAGCCTTTCCTTCTCCTTTAAGCTAGTGTATTGCAATTGCTTTAGTAAATTGTGTATTGCAGTTGCTTTAATTCTCCATATGTTAGTACCTTGTTAGTGCCATAGTACCTTAAGCAGTTTAACAATGCTGACATTTTACAGATTCCTTTTGATTTATTTCAAATTTTTTTTTCCTTTATGTGGCAGATTCAACATTTTACCTCTCGGGTTCGAAACCTTTTTAGTGTTCTTAACTATGAATGGAATAGAAATTGCAGCCTAATTGGCTCATCTGTTTTTGGCATGGATGATATATACAAACAGTGGAAAAAATTTGTGCTAGATTTTGAAAAATCGAGAGCTGAAAAAGGCAAATTTTACTTTGTGAAGGTAAGTAAAAACAAACATCTTGTTAAATGTTCTCCCCATCATTAAACCTGTAAAGTTAATTCTTAATGATAATTGTTATTATATTAATAATGAATAGAACATACTTAAATGGTAGAGAGAGGAACTTTAGCTATCAATCTAGTTCTGAGCCAGCTACACTGTACAGAGTCAGTGCAGCTCTTCTCTTATAGAGGTAACAAGTAAATGATTGGCTGGGCTGTCATCACTAGTTTGACCTAGGAAACATCTGTATTTAACATTTTGTATTTGAGCAGACACAGTAACCAGGGCTCAGAATATTCACAGCAAAAGTTGAATTATGAGGTTGGGACACTGGTGTTTTTTCTATTTCAAATTTGTTTCCATTGGTATCAATTCACTTATAGGGCTTCCAGTGCTGCATATTGAAATACTTAAGTTATTCTGTGTTGAGAGTGCTATGTGAGTGGCGTTGCATCCAAGTCCTCATACTAAATATCATACACTTAGCGATCTATATTTGTCACTTGGTAATGTGAGAGAGTAACAGGTATATGTATATATTTTCCTTTTACATCCCTCCCTGTTTACAATGACATCAATTATCTAACCTCAGTTTCTTTGACAGAGTCTTGTGCTTGAGATGCACGGTAATGTCACTTGCCAGTCATTGGCTGTAGACCCTACGGTAGTCACATGTAAAAGCCAGTTTATCACTGAATAAAACTGTGCATGGATCCAATTAATTATCTTGAGAGAAGAATTATAGAGAGTATGTGTATAGCACTAGTAGCCTTTTATAGGAAATGTATCCTTCACAAGTATTCCTCATTCACTCAGCACAGCCAAACTGTTTTCCATGTACACACACAAATTTGGTGGTTTGATATAGCTACTTAATGAATCTATCAAACAGTATCAAGCACTTTGTTGTATAATATTGCTATATACTAACAGGAAACACAAATGTAATGTACTGCATTCTTTCTGATTTACAGTTTAATCTCTGTGCTGGAATTTTCTCTTTAGACAGATGTTAAGGGAGCATATGATACCATTCCACATTCAAAGCTCGATGAAGTGATCTTAAAAGTAATTAATCCAAATGCAAATGAAGTATATTGCATACGACGTTATGCCTCAGTTTCAGTGGATTCAACTGGACGCATTATAAAATCTTTCAAAAGACATGTAAGAACATATATATGAAAACTGTTACAACAGATTTAAATCAGAAGTTCTCCTGTAAATTAACTTGTAGTCTGTTAAAGTTGGAACTATTCTAAGAAACTTTTTAATCTTCACTAATTATATTGTATGGTGTTTGAATTATGAGTCTATATATTCTGCCTGTAAACAAGCCTTAAAATATGTTTCCCACTATAAATATGAGACGTGTTTAGTTTCAACCTGGCTTACCTAAAACAGGTAGGTAAAGTGCAAATTCTACATCTTGCTGAAAATACCTACTTTTGGCAATTTCTGTTTAAGGGTAGGAAATTACTATATATACTCGAGTATAAGCCTAGTTTTTCAGCACCCAAAATGTGCTGAAAAAAGTCACCCTCGGCTTATACTCGAGTCGGGTGCCATGGGTCCCTCTAGACTAGCACCCTCTGTCCTTTGTGTGCAAATTAGGCCACCCGCAACCAGACCCTCCAGTGCCCTGGCCTAGGCTCCCACTAGCATTACTTATTTCCCCTTACATCCCTCCGGGACTGGGTCTGCTGCCAGTTTGCCAATATGCAATGAGCGTGGGGTAGTACTCATATTGTTTTTGTTGACCCTATTCTCTAATTACAGAGCTAGTTTACTGTTTTTCTTTGAAATAAATATTGAAAAACATATACCCCACTGATGCCTCAATTAATGTAATTTTATTGGTTTTTATTTTGATTATTAAAACTTAGCAGTAGCTGCTGCATTTCCCACCCTAGGCTTATACTCGAGTCAATAAGTTTCTCCAGTTTTCTTAGGTAAAATTAGGTACCTCGGCTTATATTCGGATCGGCTTATATTCGGATCGGCTTATACTCGAGTATATACGGTACTTGTCCTTAAATAGGTACGACACTGACTAAGGCTGATTCTGACTTGTACAATACCTTTATAGAATTTGTATTTACTTTCTTTGCCTGTGTGGGTTTCCTCTCATGCATACAGGTATGTTAAAGGGTTCCTGTTAAAAATGACCATAGTATATAGTCTGTCAGTGCTTTCCAACTTCTGTGGCACTGAGGGCTGGAATGTTTCTGGCCTAAATGGTGGAGGGCTGTTAATGAAAGCAATTTGACCACTCCCCCTTTTTAAACCACACCCTCTTCAAACCACAACTATGTTATCGCAAAGTATACACAAACACACAAAAACACTTTTTTTTTTTTTTTACTTATTTATTTTATATTTTACCCCTTTGTCTTTGTTTTTTTCCTAAAAACTGTTTATTTTGACAGCCTGACTATTGGATCAGATATTCTGACCACTAATTACACTGTTGTGTGACTTATTTTGCTGTTTCACTAATTTGCACAATTTTTGTGGTTTTATTGCATTTTTATCCCTGTATAAGTGTTCCTGATCTGTTTTTTTAGCTTCTGGTTTTCTGGGGGTCTGTGTATAGTTAGGGGGGGGTTACGGCACATAATACGCTGTTAGGGGGCTCTGTATGCAAAAGCTTAGTAGGCAGGCGAGAAATCCATATGCGCTATTTTCATTTTGGGTTCAGTACACACCACAGACTTTGGTATATCTTTGCATATTGGGCATCAAACTGTTCAGTAGACCTCTGGTGTTCCTATTTGGGGTGATATGCCTTTGTACGCAAGAAATTGTGTGGGATAAAAGCAGCAAATTGCAACGTTTTTAGACGATTTTCTGAAATGTCATAAAAACCACTAACTTTAGGAAAGCTTTGCAGATTAGTACTTTGGTGTTGAAAAGACTCTTTACCCATGTTGGATTTCTCAGAATGTGTATTTTCCAAAAATATATGATTTTCTGGGGGGTCTCTGTATAGTTAGGGGGTGTTACGGCACATAATACACTGACGGGGCACTGTGTGCAAAAGCTGACTTGGCAGGCAAGAAATCCTTATGCGCTATTTTCATTTTGGGTTCAGTACACACCACAGACTTTGGTATATCTATGCATATTGGGCATCAAACTGTTCAGTAGACCTCTGGTATTGCTATTTGGGGTGATTTGCCTTTGTATGCAAGAAATTGTGTGATATGAAAGCGGCAAATTGCAACATTTTTAGACGATTTTCGGAAATGTCATAAAAACCACTAACTTTAGGAAAGCTTTGCAGATTGGTACTTTGGTTTAGAAAGGACTCTTTACCCTTGTTGGATTTGTCAGAATGTGTACTTTCCAAAAATATATGGTTTTCTGGGGTGAGCATAATTTTTTGTAGCTTTATCCCACATGAAATTATATAAATGTGTTGATTTTGCAGGAGCTGAAATAACAGAAATGATAGATCATATGGGGGTATGTTCACATTGGGGCCCCTACATGCCACATACTTAGGTAAACCTGCACATAATATAGAGTCATTGGACTATTTTGACAGCTGAGAAAATTCATATGCACTATTTTCATTTGGGTGCCTCTGTACACCACATATCTTTGCATATTGGGCACCAAACTGTTCATTATACCTCTGGCATTCATATTTAGGGTGATGTGTCATTGTATGTAAGAAATGTTGTAAGATAAATGTGGCAAATTGCAACATTTTTAGGCATTTTCCAGAAAAGTCATGACAGAAATGATAGCTTGCATGGGGTATGTTCACATTGGGGCCCCTACATGCCACATACTTAGGTAAACCTATACATATTGGGCATCAAACTGTTCAGTGGACCCCTGGCATTCAAATTTAGGGTGTTTTATCTTGGTACCTAATGCTATGTGGGAGATATGATGCTGCAAAATGGAAGCTTTCAGGGGATTTTTGGAAATGTCATCAAAATTGCCAAATTTAGGAAAGCTTGGTACTTTGGAATAGAAAGACATGGGGGATTTGGGGGGAATGTGTACTTTCCAAAAATATATGGCTTTCTGGGGTGAGCATAATTTTTTGTGGCTTTATCTCACATGAAATTATATAAATGTGTTGATTTTGCAGGAGCTGAAATGACAGAATTGATAGATCATATGGGGGTATGTTCACATTGGGGCTCCTACATGCCACATGCTTAGGTAAACCTATACATATTGGGTCTCAAACTGTTCAGTGGACCCCTGGAGTTCAAATTTAGGGTGTTTTATCTGGTTACTTTATGACCTGTAGGAGAAAAGGTACTATAGACTGGAAGCTTTGAAGCGATTTTTCAAAAAATTCACAAATTTTTATAAAAACCAATAACTTTAGGAAAGCATTGCAACTTGGTAGTTTGGAGTAGACAGACAGTTCTACCTACAGAATCTGTTCTTTCCAAAAATGTATAATTTTCTGGGTTAAACTTTCTGTTAGTGTAATTTTTGGCCTTGAAATATAACTTTTTTTGAAAAAAACAATATATAGTTTTCCTGGGTAAACTAAAAGTCCTTCCCCCCCCGGAAAGGCCCCTAAATTAAAAGAGTGCAAAATGTTCAAAAATGGTCTGGCAATACACGTTTCGCTTTGACCAAAATGGCTGGCAGTAAAAGGGTTAAGAAATAAACCCAGACGTCAGACCCAGAACAAAAGAAATGGACTATACCTATAATAATGGCTAGGCGAGAGTCCAACCCCCCCACCCTAACCCCCTATCCGACCTCAACTTTACTTTTTCTATCTTCCCCCCCCACACACGTTTTATTTGTAACCTACCTTGTTGAAAAACAAACAATAAAAAAAAAGTTAAAAAAAATAAATCTATTAAGCCAAAGCCTGCCTAGCAGTATGAAACAACCTTAAATGATGCCAGTATCTCAGAACACACTTAAAATAGGGTTACAAACCACTGTAAATTGAAATGTAGAACCCTTGAAAAAAACAGAGTCTTAAGAAAATCTGTTTTTTATGTTTTGACCTAAACACTGCAAAAAGTAATGTAGGTATGTATGTTATGTATTTTTTTCTCCTTAAGGTATCTGCATTAGCAGATGTTCTTCCAAATATGAAACAGTTTGTTTCAAAGCAACAAGAAAAGAACTTGACACGTAACACAATTCTAGTGGAACAGGTAATGTTTTAAGTATTTTTTTTTTTAATTATTTTGGCTCAACAGTTGTTCTTGTTAAAGGGATACGGTCATGATTTTATGTTGTTTTTTAATAACTAAATTACACTGTGTACATAGCAAATCACTAAATTACACTGTGTACATAGCAAATCATGCACTCTACCATTTACAATTTTATTTTTGAACCAATAAATGTATTGTTTTTTAGTTGTAATATTGACGTGTAGGCAGCCATCTCAGTGCATTTTGTCTGATTCTGAGCTTTCGGAAAGAGCCAAAACTACACAATGCATCAGCTTTAAGGCAGCTATTGTGTCTCTTATTCAGTGGTATCTGGAAAAGTCATAAAGTTGTGGTTCTATTTCTCCTGCTTTGGTGCTGTTCTCAAATCTGCCATTGGTTGGGGCACAGGAGCATTTTGGGGGGCTAAAGTCGCCACTCCATTTCACTGTATATTCCATACCACTACCTTCTGCTTCTCACTGTTGTATGTAAATTGAAGCTGCCTGACACAGCAAGTACTGTCTATTCTTACCCTAAAAACATACATTAAACTTAGAGCATTTTTATGCACATAATTACACACTAACAAAAACTCTAACAAAACTCCCAGAACAAACCCCTGCCAGGTTCCCCTCCCACAGGCAGCATAGGGCAGGCAGAGTATGGCACACACAGGCAGCATAGAGTACTGCCTGTGTGTGCCATATTCTGCCTACCTACCCTGCCTGTGCCTGCTATACGTTGCTGTGTGTGCATACTCTGCCTGCCCTATGCTGCCTGTGTGTGCCATACACGCAGGCAGCATAGGGCAGGCAGTGCATACAATGACACAATGCTGATGCTGCTCCTACAGTCTGTATGAGGTGAGAACAGATGAACAATGTGGAGCCTTACAATCTAAGCCTGAGGTGTGAACAATGAATTGGATGAACAATGCAGGGATTAAAAGGTGTGAACAATGCAGGGATTAAAAGGTTTGAACAACACAGAGGAGTACATGTTTAAACAATACAGGGGATTATAGCCTAAATCTGAGGTGTGAACAATGCAGGGGGCCAGTTAATCTCACTACTGATACCATTTAAAGCTTACACAAAGGTAAATCATAGTGGCCAGACAGGTGGTTAGCCACACAGGGGGTCGGCCCGCGGGCCACCAGTTGGACAGCACTGATCTAAACAATACTCTTTCTCCAATTGTTAGAGCCTTTTATTGAATGAGAGCTCTGTCAAACTTCTTGCTGTTTTTCAACAAATGATCAGATCCCATATTTTAAGAATAGAAGATCGGTAAGTAAAAACTATGCCCCTTGAGAAAGGAAATGTGTAGGTTTATATGAAACACAGCCTATTCTTTGAATTAGTATCTACTCATGCAAGTTGATGTGTTCAACCTATGAAAAATCAACTGGTAACACAGTAAAAATGCTCTTAAAATGGTGGGTCAGCACACCTTTTTGTGTGTTAGAAAATGTCCTGTTCCTAGAAAGTTTGCATTTGGTTAGTATTTTTAAATAGTTTTTTTTTTCAAATTATTTTCCTTCCTCTGCTACATCTATCCTGCTTTCAAGTCGGACAGTGGCCCTGGCAGCTCTTTGATCTTTCAACTGTATTATTATTGTTACTTTTTATTCCTTATCTTTCAAATTAAACCTTCTCCTATTCGTATTTCAGTCTTTCATTCAAACTACTGCCCGGTTGCTAATGTAAATAAGACCCTAGCAACCAGATAACTTGCAAATTGGAAAGCTGCTGAACAAAAGAACTAACTAGCTAAAAAGGACATAAAACATGAAGACCACATGCAGATTGTCTCAGAATATCAGTGTCTATGTCGTACTTAATTTTAAGGGTTAACAAATCTTTAGTCACGGCATGTAATTATTTTATTTAGTTTAAATGATGTATTTTAATCAGTTTTCTCTGCATTTTTCATATTCAGATTGTGGTTCATTGCTTGCTTTGCCTGTAAAACCTTCATTGCATGGTAGCATATTTGAATCGGCCACCAGTGTCACAACTAGTTTATAGTTAATGAACATTTCAGTAGTTTTGAATTACAATTTGTATTTCTTAAATAGGTAGGTTAAGTATGGTACACGATAGCTTTTCTTTCACCAGGCATATTTCATTACTGAGTGTTAAAATGACCTTTTCATTTTCTTTCAATGTATCTTCAGATATTACATGCAGTGCTGTGGAATACCACAGGGTTCAATGTTATCTACAATCCTATGCAGTTTATGCTATGGAGACATGGAAAATAAACTGTTTGGAGGAATACAGCAAAATGGGTTGGTTGCTTTACCTTTTTAACATGCAAAATATAAACACTTTAGAGAGACAGATTTCAAATGTGCAGAAAGAGAAGAACTGTTTTTTCAGCATATACAATGGTATTCATACCTTTTTGAAGGAACAGATTACTGTGATAGGTATATTAGGAGTTTCTGTGTTGTGTGGAGCTCTTCAACAAATTTGGGCTCAGAAGCCAGAGTTCCCATTTAAAACTAACATTTTTAAAAATCTTTTGAGTAAGGTACAGGTAATTTTGCATCATTTGTCTCACTTTGCACTTAGACACTTGGGTAATTAATGCCAATTCACAGAGGTAAAGCAGTTTAAATGAAATTCTACATAGGTCATCAGTGTTAACTCATCACATATCAGTGCACATGGTTTTACCACAAAATGAATGTGTTTTTAGTGCAATAAGTAGCTACATATTATCTTTGTGCATAATGATTAATTTCTGCTATTAAATAGAAATACAAACATAGAACCTAATAAGTAGAATTTTCACTTATGCAAACTTAATGTAGGAGCTGCATACATTTTATATTCAACGTCTTTAAATGAGCCCAATAAAGATTTACATTTTTTTTTTTTATTTCTGACATCTGCCTAAAAAACACATGCAAATTAAAAAAACAGAACAGTTGCATTAATTATATATTTACAATGTTCGCATAAATTTAACACAAGTTTTGAATTTTTGTAGGGTACTAATGCGATTGATTGATGATTTTTTGTTTGTAACACCTCATCTTAACCAAGCAAAAACATTTTTAAGGTATGTAAATTAAGGGAAATCAGGATGATCTGTATAAGGTTAGGAAAATACTGTATTGGGGCAATACTGCAGGGGCAAATAGTAACTCTTGCAGTCTTCTAACCATTCTCATGGACTTATTATTATTATTATTGCATTTCCATGTTACTTATAAGATAGCAGGGTCAAGTGACTGTAATTTTTGCATTGAGTGGTAAAATAAGTAGTATACTCAAATATTTTCCCTGCCAGTCTATGTATATTTGTGCCTATGTATCATAATACATAACATAACAAGTATTTTTCCTATAGTTAGATTTTTTGTGTTTATAATCCTTTTTTAAAGTATTCTCTGTTTTTTTGAGCTTCTCTACAAATTTTAGAGGGATCCATTCTGGTAACTTGTGTTTAATACAAACTGTATAGTAATAAAGTATAGAAATTAAAATTCTATCACAATATTGTGCCTTATTTTATCAAAACTGTACTGTAAAATGTTTAGTAGAAAAGCCAAGCTACATCCTAGCAGAGTACACATAGCATTTCTAAAGGCCAATATTTATGCATCCTTTGTATCTATACAGGTATAGGACCCATTATCCAGAATGCTTGGGACCAAGGGTATTCCGGATAAGGGGTCTTTCCATAATTTGGATCTTAATACCTTAAGTCTACTAAAAAATCAATAAAACATTAATTAAACCCCATAGGATTGTTTTGTGTCCAATAAGGATTATTTATATCTTAGTTGGGATCAATTACAAGGTACTGTTTTATTTCTACATAGAAAAAGGAAATCAGTTTTAAAAATCTGAATTATTTGATTATAATGGAGTCTATGGGAGACGGGCTTTCCGTAATTCGGAGCTTTCTGGATAACGGGTTTCTGAATAAGGGGTCCGATACCTGTAGTACCAATAAACAGTTTAAGAAAAAGGCAGTTAATTCAAAAAACTTGGGTACAATACAAATGGTTTAAATCAAATAAAATAATAAGTATATAAGGAATGATTACTGTATGGTAGTGGACAAACAAAAATAGGAGAATCAAATAAGAGATATTTTGAATGAATATGCAGTAGTTTCTTGTTACATACAAAATGAAAAATGGGTGCACGTAAGATAAGATAAAACTACATTTCTTTTTGGTTTTGCTACTTTTCTAACTGGAACTAGCAAAAAGCAAGCATTAATAGTCATAGTTAGAAATTCTATACTACAAACCGCTTTACAATATGGCTTTAGCATTTAAGCCCTTTAAAACCCTTTAGGGTAAAGACACACAGAGCTACTAGTGGCAGCTACTTGTAACAGCTACAGAAATAGACAGTGTCGTTTACTGATAACTGTCTTTACCTGTGCTTTTGCAGGGGCAATCCTCCATCCTGTATTGTCTATGACAAGGTATTTTCTGGAGTTTAGTAGCTGGGAAAAAGTAGCTGCTACTAGTAGCATGTCTTCTGTCAGTCAGTGTGTCTTTGCCCTTAAAGCGCCACATAGGAGTGATCTACAAATACCCTGGTGGCACAAAAAAATGGGTGCCCCTTAACTGCTCATTCACTGATCAGTTGTGACCGGAACATAGATATTTGATTTGCACCTCCTGCCAGATTAGAAATCTGTTGTGAGGTAAAGAGGTCAGCACTTGGATACAAGGCAGCACTAGCTTTACCATATCAGTTAATTAAAGGACCCTTGTCACTGGGCGCGTGCGTGTTCAGTAGCCAGACAGATCTTCAGTGGAAATATTGTGCTTTATTTTTATAAAATGCAGAAAAAAACAGTATTTGCAAATGTGCAATACAGACTTTTACCAGAAGGGGGTCAACAGTAGCCCTGCAAGCACACTCCTGGAGCTCTATAACTGCCTCTTACAAAGGCTTAACACAGACTCCCAAAAGAAACCAGACTGCAGCTTTTATAGCCTCCAAACTGCTCTATTCTGCCCCCGGTGGTCAGCATCTACTCTAAATATTCATTCAGAGAGGCTGCCCACCCCTTTAAGAAGTGGCTTCTCTGAGAGCTCCAGGTACAGTAAGTGCTTTATTAAACTTTACTTTATACAAGCAATTGCAATGTTCTGTATAGAAACTGAGTAGTTTTATGCACACACTGTGGCAAACATAGCTTTCTATAAGCGGTTGTTTCAGCACCATTTAAAACATACTTTCAGCACAGCTGAGGCACATGCTTCAAACAAAGTAGGCCTCAGTTTGTTAACCAAAGCTAATACTATTTCAGTTTCCACTTTTAACACATATATACCACATATTTATACGGATTATACACATAGCTGTTTACACAAATAATGAATTACTGGCCAGTAAAATTAATTAATTTTTTAGCTAAATTCACTCCATCACAACCCTATTGTATCTTTTGTCCACAAATGCTTACTAACTTGCTGAATGAAACACCAGGTGGCATGTGAAATGCCATTAGTTGCCAAAATTACTATACATCAACAATTTGTTTTAGATAACGCACCAGAGGCCACCCCTTTAGATTAGAGGAACGGAGCTTCCATTTGAAGCAGCGTAGGTGGTTTTTACAGTGAGGGCAGTGAGGTTGGGGAATGCCCTTCCTAGTGATGTGGTAATGGCAGATTCTGTTAATGCCTTTAAGAGGGGCCTGGATGAGTTCTTGAACAAGCATAGTATCCAAGGCTATTGTGATACTAATATCTACAGTTAGTATTAGTAGCTGTATATATAGTTTATGTATGTGAGTGTATAGATTGGTAAGTATAGGTTTGTGTGTGCTGGGTTTACTTGGAAGGGTTGAACTTGATGGACTCTGGTCTTTTTTCAACACTATGTAACTATATAAAAGGCGTAATTTTCAGGTTGGAAACATCTTTTGCACTTAAACCAGATACAAGCGCTCACATGACTACTATTGGATGCAGAGGGGCTCTATAACTGATATACTAAATGTATGTATTTTTAACCACAGGACTCTGGCAGAAGGAATTCCCCAATATGGGTGCTCCATCAGCCCTCAAAAAACAGTGGTAAACTTTCCTGTTGATGACATCCCAGCATGCTCTGAAGTGGAACAATTACCTGTTCACTGCTTGTTCCGGTGGTGTGGTCTTTTGCTGGACACTCAGACTTTGGATGTTTACTATGATTATTCAAGGTTTGGATTATACAATATTTTACTTTTGATTTTATTTTCGATATTGCTTTATTATTTTTAATGCATTTTAAAAAATAAGTTTAAATTAATGGGTTCCTGGGTTTATATATAGATTTTGGCTGCAGTATCAATTTTTCTTAATATCTAGACAAGTGATGTTGTTCCCCTAGCGACAGCATTGGTTTCCTGACAGCATTGTCAGCATTGGTTTCCTGACAAGTGATTTTTCACCAGAAATACTCCAGGATACAGATTTTAATGTCCATGCATGATAACTTATCAGTCTTATGTAAATGGAAAGTGTCTTGTTTGGGGTAACAATTTCAACTCTTGTTACTTCCTTACAATTGGGCTCTCATTTTGTTTTAGTTTTTTACTTTTGTGCATTGATGTGCATATGTTTTTTCTTTTTCTTATATTCACATAGTCTGTATTGTGTCTTAAAAGCCTATTGGATGTAGAATTTTTTCATTCTTTGTACAGTTGTTGGAGGTTTTTCCACAAAATATCTGCTCCCAAGTTTTATACACTGCTCAAAAAAATAAAGGGAACACAAAAATAAGACATCCTAGATCTGAATGAATGAAATATTCTTATTAATACTTCGTTCTTTACATAGTTGAATGTGCTGACAAAATCACACAAAAATTATCAATGGAAAACAAATTTATCAACCCATGGAGGTCTGGATTTGGAGTCACACTCAAAATTAAAGCGGAAAAAAACACTACAGGCTGATTCAAATTTGATGTAATGTCCTTAAAACAAGTCAAAATGAGGCTCAGTAGTGTGTGTGGCCTCCATGTGCTTGGATGACCTCCCTACATGCTCCTGATGAGGTGGCGAATGGTCACCTGAGGGATCTCCTCCCAGACCTGGACTAAAGCATCCACCAACTCCTGGACAGTCTGTGGTACAATGTGGTGTTGGTGGATGGAGCGAGACATGATGTCCCAGATGTGCTCTATTGGATTCTGGTCTGGGGAACGGGCGGGCCAGTCCATAGCATCAATTTCTTTGTCTTGCAGGAACTGCTGACACACTCCAGCCACAAGAGGTCTAGCATTGTCTTGCAATAGGAGGAACCCAGGGCCAACCGCCCCAGCATATGGTCTCACGAGGGGTCTGAGGACTAGAGTGAAAGCACCGCCAGCATTCAAAAGTGACCAAAACATCAGCCAGAAAGCATAGGAACTGAGAAGTGGTCTGTGGTCACCACCTGCACAACCACTCCTTTATTGGGGATGTCTTGCTAATTGCCTATAATTTCCACCTGTTGTCTATTCCATTTGCACAACAGCATGGACAGTTTGATTTCACAGAAGTGTCATTAACTTGGAGTTACATTGTTGTTTAAGTGTTCCCTTTAATTTTTTTGAGCAGTGTATTTAATTTAACTATGTTATTATTTGAACCTGATGGAGAAGTGCATCATGCAAAAATTTATTTTTAGAATTTGTAAGGCAGTTATGGTCTGTGAATTGAAATTGCATTATTTTTATGAATATTTCTCCTCTCATTAGTTATGCCTGTACCTCAATCCGATCAAGTATGACATTTTGTCACAGTTCTGCAGCAGGAAAAAACATGAAACAAAAACTTCTAAGAGTCCTTAAATTGAAGTGCCACAGTCTCTTTCTTGATTTACAGGTAAAAATGAGCATGTCAAATACTTTTAACTAGAGTGAAACTTTACTACACACCCTGATTTTACCTTTTCTTACATTCTACATTGTTTTTTTGTGGTCTCACCGATATAATGCATTTCAATGAGTACTTTTTTTACATATCAATTTTGTCATATTTTCACAAAAATGGCTGTTTGTCCTCTGTGAATGTTATTATTACTAGGGATGCAGCGACTCCACTATTTTTGTGGATGCTGAAAAAGGCAGTATCTTGGCCGAATCCCAAACCGAATCCTAGATTTGATACATCCCTAATTATTAATGATAATCAATCCCCCCCCCCCCCATTGTGTAACATTAATGTTGCACTTCTTACTCCTTGTCATTAACACAGTAAATATTGTTATTTAAAGTCAAACTGACTCCTGTGCTTATAGCCTTAAGGTCCCCATACACGGGCGGATTATAGCTTCCGATATCGGTCCCTTGGACCAATTCGTCAGCTTATCGGCCCGTGTAGGGGCAGAACAGAAGGGCCTGGCCGACCAATATCTGGCGTGAAATTGGCCAGATATCAATCGGCCAGGTTAGATGCGGCTCGTTGATGTGGTCCCCGAACTGACTGCCCCATTGCCGCGTGTAGAATTCGACCGTTTGGCCCCAGGGCCAAATGATCGAATTCGCCTACATGCTTCCCCGATATCGCCCATCTGAAGGTGGGGATATCGGGTGAAGATCCGCTCGCTTGGCGACATCGCCAAGCGAGCGGATCTGCCCGTGTATGGCCAGCTTTAGAGTACTTGAAGAAGTTGCTTTAACACATTTATTAAAGGAGAAATGGCACACACTCCTTAGTCCACTAAAACAAAAAAGTCCTGAAGCGTTTCGTATTCAAAAAATACGTAGTCATACGTGCCGATGACTACATATTATTTGAATACGAAACACGCCAGGACTTCTTTGTTTTAAGATCTCTATAATTAAGACAAGTTTTAGTGGACTTAGGAGTGCGTGCCATTTCTCCTTCAATTGATGTTCATTTATACCTCAGGCTACGGGTTTAGGGTGCTGCACCAGAACCACGACTTGCTTTTGGTGAGTGCATTTTCCCTATAATTTTGCCAGGAGTGTTTTGAAGCTGTGTGTTGGAGGGGAAGGGTCTGGGGTTCGTACACCCGGACCACATAATTTACTGGGTGAGCCTATCATCACGTTATTTGCAATTAGGTTTTGGTGGAGAGCCTGGGGTTTATACACCTGGGCTCACATTCATTAATGGTGAGCCGTTAAAAGGGCTTTAGAAAGTCTTTTTAATAAGTTTTTTCCCCCTCCCCCTTACCATATAACTGAGCCACTTATTTTTTAGGATTGATGCTTTAACACATTTCACTGGTTTTACACTCATTTTTCCTGGTCCCCTAAAAAACATAAAATTGAAGTTCTTCTGTATGATGTTGCCATGATAGTTATTTGGTGATTGCGAATATTAATATGTCTCTGCTATTTTCTACAGGTAAATAGTTTAAGGACAGTTTTCATCAATACTTATAAGATATTCTTACTTCAAGCTTACAGGTTAGTGTGCTAATTTATTGCTATTAAGTTAATTTATAAAATGCTGTCATATAAATTATATGGGTATGGGATCTGTAGAATGCTTAGTAAGGGAAGGCCATCTCCCATTGACTCCACATTAAGCCTAATTAATCTAATGGGAAAATTAGGTATAACTCATCTTCCGTTATTGCTGCAATTTGTGTTGTGCCAAAATGAATGCAGCTGCTGTGTTTACTAAGGAGTGATGCTTCTCAGTGGCTGAAATAATAATGAAATGATTGGATGTCACGATCTACAGTAAGTTCAAATAATATATTTTCAATATCAGGCACATATTTCATAATCGCAAAATTTCTTTTTACTTTCTCATTGGTTGTATTGGTTGTATGTTTTTTTAGAGAGCTTCTCCAGCAGCATCCTGCATTGAAATCCTGGAAGATTTTTTTTATATTTAATTTTCACATGGGGCTAGCCTTATTCTTCATTTTTCAGGGTGCCACAGCCATGTGACCTGTACTCTGATAAACTTCAAGTCACACTTTACTGCTGTGCTGCAAGATGGAGTAATATCACCCCCCTCCCTGCAGCCAATCAGCAGAACAATGGGAAGTTAGCAAGGTAGCAGCTCCCAGTAGATATCAGAATAGCACTCAATAGTAAGAAATCCAAGTCCGGCCTGGAACTCCTCCAGTTACATGGTAGTAGGAGAAACAACAGGTTACCAGAAAGCAGTTCTAATGTGTAGCGCTGGCTCCTTCTGAAAGCTCAGACTCAGGCACAATGCACTGAGATGGCTGCCTACACACTACTACACACTACGCTCATTTTAAATTGGTGGAGTGAATTGTTTGCTAAACAGTGTAATTTAGAAATAAACAGTATACTGTAAAAATCATGACCGTATCCTTTTAATAAATTATTATGATAAGTTTGTTTTAGATACAGATGTGTTACATAGTAACATAGTAAGTTGGGTTGAAAAAAGACATACGTCCATGTTATGAAAGATCCTTTTCATTAATCCATACACAAAATCCAAAAATTCAAGTCACCTGTAGTAACCTATAGCAAACATCTTTTTGTTTGTTGTGGGTTATTGCACCTGGGCAAACTTTGTGCCTTTTACAATCAGAAGTTAGAATTCAAAAGAATGAATGCTGGGAATCTTGACATAATGCTGGTTTTGGTGTATTTTTTAAAAACATTGCCTATTTTTGTTTTTATTCAGATTCCATGCTTGTGTTGTTCAGCTTCCATTTGGCCAGCGTGTAATGAATAATCCACCTTTTTTTCTTACTGTGATTTCTGATATGGCACCTTGCTTTTACACTACTTTTAAGTCCAAAAACAAAGGTATGTATAAGTATAGGAAACTGTCACAAAAGGGCAGTAAAATTAAAATGGCTGCATCACTCCATTCTGACTCTGTGATCAGTAGCAGTTAAAAACTATAATCACCACATAGTGTCATTAAGCAAGAATCCTGAATAATGAAAGCTTTACATTTAAGATGGCACTGAACAAAGATTTTGAAAACTTCCAATGCTACACTTAACAGGGTTATACAATTAGAGACACAAATAAAAATTGTAAGAAAAGGTTCAACATCTGCTACTGGTCTAATCACATATAGCAATTATTCACAGGAAGCATTTACTATTTAAAAGCAGTAATCCTATAGTTTGCTATGGATTACTACACCTGGGTATCTGAGCAACGTAGTGCTTTTTATTACATATTGGGGTAAGTTTCCCAGATGCATTAACCCATAGCCAAAAATTAGCCTGGTAGATTTACTGGTCATTGGTTGCTAAGGGTTACTGTAAGCTCAAAGTGCAATGCTTTACAATGTAAAATACATCACAATAACATTGACACTGAAGCCCATTAGATGCCCTAAAGCATAGATTGTTTCTTACTGGTAGAAGGCTACAGGGTATGACAGGAATGTAAAAAATGACAGCTGCACAGCCATCTTATCTTATTGCCAGGCATCCACTAACATTTTGGTTAGCTAAAATATATTTGTCTGTATGAACTGTATAATAAAATTAAAATTACAATGCCTCATTTACGACCACACTTATGGATGCAGCCAACCATGTAAATACTTCTTTTTACATGTAATTTTTACAGCAGTAACCGTTGTGTTCTACCATTTACAGATGTCACACGTGGGTACAAGGATGTGAGCTGCCAGTTTAACTTTGAAGCAGTCCAGTGGCTCAGTTATCAAGCTTTTCTTACTAAGCTTCGCAATCACAAAATATTATACAAATGTCTTATTGGGCCACTGCATAACTGTGAGTGAATGATATGGTATTTAATTATCTTTTTCTAGGATTAATGGTTTCTGCTTTGTACCACCTATGCCTGATACCCCCTACTTAGCTATCCTTTAACTCCCTCTGTGTATGGATAAAATTTTAATTGTTGCTGTATGTAAGCATAGCATTGTAAAAGAGAAGAAGAACAGTCAGTCAGATTACTTTCCCTCATACATAATAATGGGCATAAAATTTGACAGTAACCTGTCTAGAGTTACATTCATCAAACTAGTAACCTATAGCAACCTGTTTGCTTTTAATAAATGCTCCCAATTAGTTTGCTATGGGTGACTAGATCTGTAGCGAACCTTTAAAGCAAAGAAGTGTGGAAATAAAAAACCAGGGTTAATAAGTCATGAGAAACAGACAAGAATAGCAAGCAATGGCGGGCAAGATGCAGCACAGCTGAAAAACAACAGATCCAAAAATTCTTTAAGGGAAAGAGTCAGTGATATCATTAATAATAAAATATTAGACAAGCAAACGCCAGGGTCTCTGGTCAATAACATAAGAAGTGTTTACTAAATTTGTGTGGGCCAAAACACCATGTGGTTTATTATAACTAGTAAGTTTGTCTGTCAGTGTCCTATAAAGCATACTGCCAGATAGCCAGAGGTCTGTCCCTTTGTTCCCCACCCCCTTTTTAAATGTAAGAAAACACCTCCTTTTTAAGTATTGACATTTTTATTTTGATAGTGTATCTTTACCTGTGTTTGCAGCTGGGTATGGTTTTCTTTTAAATACATTAAATGCATACAATACCCAGCAACTGCAAGTGTAATTTCAACTATAACTGTGGTACGATAATTATGTTGGGTTGAAAAACCTAACATACCGTTCTTCGACTTCAGCTTATTCTTCCGCTTTTTCTTATTATTCTTAGCGCCCCCCATTTTCTAAACACTGCTCCTCCTACAGTTTTAGGCGTACAACACCCAAACTCTCCACACTTCTTCACCCTATAGCGGAGCAGGTTGCTTGTGCTTTCTAACTGATCCCGCCTTTTTGTGACGCCGCTCCGAACACCCCAGTTTTCCCATTGACTTTGACAGGGAAGATTTTTAAACTGCTGCCACTCTTACAGCTTCGAAGCTACACTCCCCAAACTTGAATAACATAATAATGGGGTCACCCCGAATGAAACAGCGACATTTGTTGGATGATCCCAAAGTGGGAGGGGCCAACAACAGCAAATCAAATTTCACCCATTTACTTTTCTGTGGAAATTGAAACTGCTGCCAATTTTACAGCTTTGAGGCTGCACTCCCCAAATTTGAATTAGTCATGGGGTCAGCCTGAATGAAAATATGATGACTGTTGGATGCCCAAAAGTGGGTGGAGCTGTAAACAGCCAATCAGATTTTACCTATTGACTTGGTGGAAATTCAACCTGCTGCCATTCTCACAGTAATAACACCGGGGTCCCCAAACTTTGCAGGGTTAGAAAAAAGTGGGCGGAGCCACCAACAGCCAATCATATTTCACCTGTTGACTTTCAATGGGGAAATTCAACCTGCTGCCATTCTCACAGTATTAACCCCAGGGTTCAAAAATAGGAAAAGTGGGTTGGCCATTAACAGCCAATCAGATTTCATCCATTGAATTTTATTGGTTTAAATTTAAAATGCTGTCATTCTCACACTATTTATGCCAGGGTACCCACTGTTTGTCACTGGGTGAATTCGACTCAAGGTTAGAAAAAGTGGGCACACCCACCAATCACAATTTACCTATTGACTTTTAAGGCCCCCATACACGGGCCGATAGAAGCTGCCGATATCGGTCCCTTAGACCGACTCAGCAGCTTATCTGCCCGTGTAGGGGCAGAAACGTGCGGGCTGGCCAACTGATATCTGGCCTGAAATTGGCCAGATATCGATCGGCCAGGTTAGAAAATCCAGTCGGATCGGGGACCGCATCGGCTCGTTGATGCAGTCCCCGAACCGACTGCCCCATTGCCGCCTACATAATCCGGTCGTTTGGCCCCATGGCGATCTCGCCAAGCGAGCGGATCTTACCGTGTATGGGGACCTTTAGTGGTTTAAATTTAAACTGCTGCCGTTCTTTAACTATTAATCCTGGGGTCCCTAAACTTTGCAGAGTTAGTCACTGGGTAACTGCAGTTCCAGGTTAGAAAAAGTGGGCGGAGCCACCAACCGCCAATGAGATGTCACTAGCTGACTTTTAGTGGGGGCATTTAAATTGCTGCCATTCAGACACTAAACTTTGCACAGTGGTTTTTACTATATAACTAGTAGACAAAGTGGGCCGAGCCAGCAACAGATCAGATTTCATTCAGTGACTTCACGTTTTTCAAACCAACATGACGTTTGTTCTCAAACTTCCCTTTCTAGTTCTTATATACAGTTCTATATTTGAAGGAAAATATATTAAAAATTGTGTATATTATGTGTATATATTCCTATTATGTTTTAAATCATCATATTAATATTATACTGAAATGGAATTTTGTTTTTAATACTTTCCTTTATTCAAGTCCTTTTTGCATTCATTTTTATTGCAGGTAAAATGCAGTTATCTAGAAGACTATCGCAGTATACTATTGATCTTCTAAAAGCTGTCACAGATTCTTCTCTTCACAAAGACTTTTCATGTATAATGGATTAGTTTTTCTCTTACAACTCTATTAAATAGCAGTGACACATGCTGTATTGGTAGACTGATAGCATTTCACATATCTCATATTGCAGTTTGACTGTATTGTGTGTTCATTTTAATACCATGCAATAAAACTATTATACATCAGATAGTTATGTTTGTCTTTATATAGTAAAACCTGCAGAAATTGATCTTTCAAAATCAATGCAGAGTCACCAACAGTCAATCACATTTCACCTATTTACTTTCAATGGTGAAGTGTAAAATGCTGTCAGTCTCACAATTTTTATGCCTGAGTCCTCAAACTTTGCAAACTTGGTCACTGGGGGACTGCAGTTTAAAATAGGAAAAGTGGGTTGGGCTGCCAACAGCCAATCAGATTTCAACCATTGAATTTTATTGGTTTAAATTTAAAATGCTGTCATTCTCACACTATTTATGCCAGGGTGCCCACTGTTTGTCACTGGGTGACTTTCAACTCAAGGTTAGAAAAAGTGGGCACACCCACCAACCACCATTTACCTATTGACTTTTATTGGTTTAAATGTAAACTGCTGCCGTTCTTTAACTATTAATCCTAGGGTCCCTAAACTTTGCACAGTTTGTCACTGGTTAACTCCAGTTCCAGGTTAGAAAAAGTGGGTGGAGCTACCAATCAGATGTCACTCATTGACTTTCAGCGGGGAAATTTAAATTGCTGCCATTCAGACACTATTCAGGGTTAGAAAAAGTGAGCCACCAACAACCAATCCATTTCTAACCATTAAATATCACTGGTTTATATTTAAACCGATGCCATTATTTAAGTATTAATCCCAGGGTTGTTAAACTTTGCAAAGTTAGTCACTGAGTATTTCCTGTTCAAATTTATAAAACGTGGGCGAAACCACCAACAGCCAATCACATTTCATCCTATTTACTTTGAATGGTGAAATGTAAAATGCTGTCAATCCCACAATTTTTACACCTGAGTCCCCAAACTTTGCAGAGTTGGTCACTGGGGGACTGCATTTTAAAAGTAGGAAAAGTGGATTGGGCAAGTACAAGTACCTTAGTAAATTGAGTCATTATGCTCTCACTATTGCGTCCATTTTAGAGAACCTGAACTTGACACAATAGAACTTACTGGGCCTTACAGTAAAACCAATTTAGACACTACAGACAGAGACTAGGGATTTTCTATACTCACCAATTACCAATATATATAGGACATTAAGGGGTATATTTATCATGCTGTGTAAAAAGAGAAGTGAAACATTACCAGGGATGTTGCTTATAGCAGCCAATCAGATGCTTTGCATTGGTTTTCTAACTGTTAAAATCTAATTGCTGATTGGTTGCCCTGGGCAACTTCACCAGTAATGCTTCACACTTTACTTTTTACACAGCATGATAAATATACCCCTATGGCATTCTGCTGCCAAGAAATACCCTCCCCTTTAAGCAAAACAGGGATTGTTTGTCCATATATTGCAATATACTTCAAGATGGCCAACTACGTCAAACTCATCCCCGGTCTGGCCAGTCCTACACTCACTTTCATCTGATTCATTAAGAATTCTACTGCTTCATTATATATTTAACAAAGGGACCACGTTTCACCTGCAACTTGCTTTTAAGGTTAAAATTTCTCAGATAGTTGCCCTTTTATTGGCTCCACTGGCATCAGTTGGAAATGATGGGAGCTACAACATCGAGCTGGCCATTGCTCATGCAAAAACTATAGCAATAAAGGGAAAGTTGGGCTCACCAGTAAATTTGAATCCATTAGGCTGGGGTGCAAAGAGGCCGTGACCACAAATTTCCTATACAGACAAAAGAAATTCTCTGCACTCACCCATAATCAATATATATATATATATATCCAAAAAAGACCAGCAACACCGAGTTATATTCCAAAAACAATCAATTGTGTATTAAAAAGGCATGAACAGCCAACGTTACGTTTCGGTCCCCATCGGGACCTTTCTCAAGGTCTTTTTTGGATATTTAAATCATTTACCTTGCACCCGAGCTAAGAGCTGAAGCAGAGTGCCACCCTGGGTTCGCTATATATATACAGTGGTGTGAAAAACTATTTGCCCCCTTCCTGATTTCTTATTCTTTTGCATGTTTGTCACACTTAAATGTTTCTGCTCATCAAAAACCGTTAACTATTAGTCAAAGATAACATAATTGAACACAAAATGCAGTTTTTAAATGAAGGTTTACGTTATTAAGGGAGAAAAAAAACTCCAAATCTACATGGCCCTGTGTGAAAAAGTGATTGCCCCCCTTGTTAAACAATAACTTAATAATCATGCCAAGATCCAAAGAAATTCAGGAACAAATGAGAACAAAAGTAAGAGATCTATCAGTCTGGTAAAGGTTATAAAGCCATTTCTAAAGCTTTGGGACTCCAGCGAACCACAGTGAGAGCCATTATCCACAAATGGCAAAAACATGGAACAGTGGTGAACCTTCCCAGGAGTGGCCGGCCGACCAAAATTACCCCAAGAGCGCAGAGACAACTCATACGAGTGGCCACAAAAGACCCCAGGACAACATCTAAAGAACTGCAGGCCTCACTTACCTCAATTAAGGTCAGTGTTCACGACTCCACCATAAGAAAGAGACTGGGCAAAAACGGCCTGCATGGCAGATTTCCAAGGCGCAAACCACTTTTAAGCAAAAAGAACATTAAGGCTCGTCTCAATTTTGCTAAAAAACATCTCAATGATTGCCAAGACTTTTGGGAAAATACCTTGTGGACTGACGAGACAAAAGTTGAACTTTTTGGAAGGTGCGTGTCCCGTTACATCTGGCGTAAAAGTAACACAGCATTTCAGAAAAAGAACATCATACCAACAGTAAAATATGGTGGTGGTAGTGTGATGGTCTGGGGTTGTTTTGCTGCTTCAGGACCTGGAAGGCTTGCTGTGATAGATGGAACCATGAATTCTACTGTCTACCAAAAAATCCTGAAGGAGAATGTCCGGCCATCTGTTCGTCAACTCAAGCTGAAGCGATCTTGGGTGCTGCAGCAGGACAATGACCCAAAACACACCAGCAAATCCACCTCTGAATGGCTGAAGAAAAACAAAATGAAGACTTTGGAGTGGCCTAGTCAAAGTCCTGACCTGAATCCTATTGAGATGTTGTGGCATGACCTTAAAAAGGCGGTTCATGCTAGAAAACCCTCAAATAAAGCTGAATTACAACAATTCTGCAAAGATGAGTGGGCCAAAATTCCTCCAGAGCGCTGTAAAAGACTCATTGCAAGTTATCGCAAATGCTTGATTGCAGTTATTGCTGCTAAGGGTGGCCCAACCAGTTATTAGGTTCAGGGGGCAATTACTTTTTCACACAGGGCCATGTAGGTTTGGATTTTTTTTCTCCCTAAATAATAAAAACCCTCATTTAAAAGCTGCATTTTGTGTTTACTTGTGTTATCTTTGACTAATAGTTAAATGTATATGTGCAGTAGTATTGGTGGAAGCGCATAAAAATAAAAAGAAATATATAGTGCAGATCAATATAATAAAGAAATCCAAAGATTGATGAAGGAGGTATGTGCTTAATTAAAACACCAATGCTTAGGTAAAGTGGCCCCAATACCATAGGCTAATGTAGAATCTATATCTGCTCACCAGATCAACTTATAAAAAAGCATGTAGAATCATCCCAACCGGGCATTGATAGAAGAGGGATCCAATCCACAATATATATAGGATGGAGAACAAGGCAAGATATAGTGTAAAAACGTTTATTATATTAAAATCCTGAACAGTGCAGGCTACTTACAATGTAGTAGACATGTAAAAACATGGAACAGAAGAAGAGTCAATGGTAGCTCAACGCGTTTCGCGTGCTGACTGCACGCTTCCTCAGGAGCAAACAGAAAATGTCCCAACAATGGCCATATAAACTATGTTATAAACGAGGTTAATCAACCCTAAACGGCAGCACCGGTATGAAACCGGAAGTGTATGTATCAGGTGGTAATAGTGACGATTATGTCGCACCTAAAGTGGGGGTGGTCACTCGCCCAAGAAGGTATACGTAACCTAGGAGACGCGTTGAACCCGGAACCCGGAAGTGTGACTCGCTGAAGCGAAGACACGTAGTCATAGCAACACTGACACGTGCACTACGTAGGGAGCCACTAATAAAGTAACGGACGCGTAACCCAGGAGACGCTTGGGCTGCAATAGTTGAGCGAGCTATCTATAGAGAGGGCCGCTCACTAGATAAGGAACGCGTAACCTAGGAAACGCTAGGACCGCAACTGTTAGAAACGCTATCTGTAAAACAAAACAAAATGCATGCGTAAAAATGACTTTTAACATAGAACTAAAAATACAAGTGTTGCATAAGAGAAATAAGCATAAATGTGTGTCAGACCCATAACCAAATAGTGTAAATAATGTAAATAATATAAATAAAGTACATTGAAAGTACTACAATGTCTACTACATTGTAAGTAGCCTGCACTGTTCAGGATTTTAATATAATAAACGTTTTTACACTATATCTTGCCTTGTTCTCCATCCTATATATATTGTGGATTGGATCCCTCTTCTATCAATGCCCGGTTGGGATGATTCTACATGCTTTTTTATAAGTTGATCTGGTGAGCAGATATAGATTCTACATTAGCCTATGGTATTGGGGCCACTTTACCTAAGCATTGGTGTTTTAATTAAGCACATACCTCCTTCATCAATCTTTGGATTTCTTTATTATATTGATCTGCACTATATATTTCTTTTTATTTTTATGCGCTTCCACCAATACTACTGCACATATACTCTGAGGCTCATCTTAAGGGGAGCTGACACCAGGAGGAAGCAGCATTGACCTTTCACTACATTGAAGATTCACACACACGGATTCCCCATCAAGAAGCGCTGGGTTCAGGAGGGTTTATTCACTCCATAATAACTAATAGTTAAATGTGTTTGATGATCAGAAACATTTTGTGTGACAAACATGCAAAAGAATAAGAAATCAGGAAGGGGGCAAATAGTTTTTCACACCACTGTATATATATATATAGAAGACATTAAGACACTCTGCACATTAAGCTAATGGAAATGTCCTGCCCTAAAACAGGGACTGTTTGTCCATATATTGCAATATACTTCAAGCTGGCCAACTACATCAAAGTCATCCCTGGTCTGGCCAGTCCTACGCTCACATTCATCTGATTTTAGACACATTTCCTTATCATCATATTGATCTAAAAGAGATATTTGCCATCTGCTGGCCACTTCCTGAAGCAGTAAAAATAAGTACTGGGGGGCATAGCTTGTAAGAAAGTCAGATATACTAGGTGAAAAAAGGCCTCAAGTTACCATGATTAATCCCTTCATGGGGGCATAATCCAGGGCACTGAAAGGCTATGTTATGTATGTCCTACATACATAACATTGGACACAATAAACTGTATTCGGTCGATCGTGATAAACACAAAACCTGTGCCTAGATATACTCCATGTGATTGTCTGTAACCTGAACATTTGCTGATACCTCTCTGCTTGGTTACATTTACAGAAATTAAGTGCATTGAGCAAAGTGCAATTTCAAGTGCAATCACTATGTTTGTTCCCCACAATGCTGCATTTACCTCCAGAATCCTTACAACCTCAATGACACTGGGATTCTGGAGGTAAATGCAGCATTGTGGGGAAAAAACATGGTGATTGCACTTTGCTCAATGCACTTAATTTCTGTAAATGTAACCAAGCATGCAGCGCTTAATGCAATAACTCTGCACCTGATGGAACTGTAGCATGTAAGGCAGGTAGCACACAGCTAAATAACTATAGGTGCAGGTACTCCGAAGTTGGCTCCATTCCTCTTATCACATACAGGTATATATTGTTTGTGCTGTCACTAATCTTTCTACCTTTTTCATATATTTTTGCCCCTGTTGAAGATCCTTTATGGGTCGAAACACGTAGGGCTGATTTTCATTATGTATTTTGCTTTCTTGATTTAATAGAGATGCAGAAAGGGAGGTCGGGCACCCAAGTCCTGCTCTTCCTTCTGAAGTTTGCAGCTCGCTGACGCGCAAAGACCTGCTGCGTTTCAGAGGTCCACAGGCTAAAGTGAGAGGGGCGTGTAATGTGCATGTCAGCCTGTCTTCCCCTGCTACTACACTTCTAAAGTTTGTAATCCCAGCAAGGCATCCGTAGCTGCTTGTTTACCTTTGATTTAAACTACACCAGACCTCCAGACAGTGTCGGACTGGGATACCAGGGGCCCACCAGAGGACCTTAGGCCATGGGCCCACTCTCCAAACAATTCTTCATCCACTTCTTACTCAGTCTTTATATATTCCTAGTTTTTTTATGTTTACATACTATAATCTATTCTTCTATATACTTAGTTGCTTTGTTCCCATAGAACAGTGCTGTCCAACTGGCGGCCCGCAACCCCCCTCTGTGTGGCCCCCCACCTGTCTGGCTGCTTTGATGGTTTACCTTTGTGTAAGCTTTAAATGGTATCAGTACTGAGATTAACTGGCCCCTGCATGGTTCTCACCTCAGATTAAAGATGTAATCCTCCTGTATTGTTTAAAAATATAATCCCCTGTGTTGTTCACACCTTTTAATACCTGCATTGTTCACCCCCTGCAGTGTTCACACCTCAGGCTCAGGCTGTAATCACCCCCATTGTTTACCTGTTCACACACAGGCAGGGTAGGGCAGGCAGAGTATGGCACACACAGGCAGGGTAGGGCAGAGAGAGTATGGCACACACAGGCAGCATAGGACAGGTAGAGTATGGCACACACACACACAGGCAGGGTAGGGCAGGGAGGGTATGGCACACACAGGTAGGGCAGACAGAGTATGGCACACACAGACAGCATAGGACAGGCAGAGTGCTGCCTGTGTGTGCCCTACTCTGCTTGCCCTATGCTGCTTGTGGGAGGTGAACCTGGCAGGGGTTTGTTGTGGGAGTTTGTTAACAGTTGGAAATAGCCATTAAATGGTCCCTAAGGTGTGTAATGGGGGTTGCTGTGCTATCCACAGGGGAGGAGGAGGCATATGGAATTTAAGGGTATATCTTAATATGACATAATATAATTCTTTCACATATGAATGATGGTTGATATCCCCACAGTAAGGACCAAGCATTTGGGATTTTGCTGTGCTACCACCATTGTGATAAAATAGGTGTGGTTTGAAGTGGGTGTGGTTTCAAAAAGGGGAGTGGTCAAAACTGGCTTCCATTAGCGGCCCTCCACCATGTATGCTAGAGAAATTCCGGCCCTCGGCACCGCAGAAGTTGGACAGCACTGCCATAGAATAATAAGTAATGACCATGAATTAGGCCAAATGGCTAGAAGCAGGATGGCCCACGGACACCTGGGCCCAGCGGGAATTTCCCTGGTATCCCTGTGGGGCAGTCTGACACTGCCTCCAGATGGACCCTTTTGTACTCCAGTGGTAAATAGCATCAGTTTCCCAGTCATCTGTAGTGGGAGTGGATGGCGTGGGAAGCACATGTGCCTTAATATAATATTACTTTTCGTATTCCCATTACAGACTGTACATTTAGATGTAGGTTACAAAAGTCTGTTTGATGATAGATGGTAATTGAACATACTGGATAGTGTGTGCCAGATTAAAACATTACCATACATGGTATGGATTAAATTGTAATTTCACATCAAACCGTAATCCCATGACATCTTGGAAACAGTATGAAATCTTTGTGTCAGAGACCATAGGATTAAAGATCTGCTGTAGAATCCACACCAGTCAGGAGAAATATTAAAAATCCACTAGCAATGTTGCTGCTAAATTGAGGCTGATGTACCAAATATCACCATTGCCCAGAGGATGCCAATAATGCCACAACCTCCATAGGCTGTTTTAGGGATGGGCTTTTTCAGCATGTTGTTGCCAAATGCCAGGCATAGTTTTCTTAGATCACATTGTACCTCTATAATCTAAACAATTCAAAACTATGAAAATCACTGTTTCATGGTCTAATAAAAATGTATTAAGTGGGAAAAATATAATACAGTGAAAACAAATTTACCCTTTTTGCATTGTTTCAGTTTCATAGGCCGGGAACAGTGGATGTTTAGGGAGTCTAAACCTCCCAAAAAATAATTTAACTGCTTTATATTCATATATAATGATAAATTCTCCAGTGAGATTCCTCCTATTGGCAGCCTCCTATTTCTAGTTTAGGTTGGCACAGTACACTGATAATAAATAATTGTTAATGATCTGTTGAATAGTGAATACAGTGTTAATTAGTATGAAATATGATGATATACAATGTCCTTCTTAGCAACTTTTCAATTGGTCTGCATTTTATACAGTTTAAATTATTTGCCTTCTTCTTCTGCCTCGCTGTAGTTTTTCAAAGAAAATGACTGACCCCAGTAGCCAAATAACTATTTCTTTGTGAGGCTACAACTTTATTGCTTCCTTTTATCATACATAATTGTATTTATGCCTGCTCCTTTTCATATTTCAGATTCAATATTTAAGGGTAAATTGGATCCTAGTACCAGTTAGTGGCTGAAATCCCAGACTGGAGAGCTGCTGAACAAAATTCTAAATAACAAAAAAAAAAACAATAGATTTTTTTAAAAATGAAGACTAATAGCAAATTGGCTTGGAATATCAATGTCTACATAATATTGAAGACTAAATTAAAGGTGAACTGCCCCTTTAAGTATAAGTGCATAGAGTTTAAAAAAGAAAAGTTAGACACCCAAATGAAAGTAAAATCTTCATGTTTAACTTAGTGGTCTTGTACATAAAAGATCTATAAGTATAATGAACTATGAGAAGTTTGGAGACTAACAGTATACCCAAGCACACTCTAGCCTCATAAAGTAATAATGCATGACACACAGGAGGGGTGCAGATCCCACCCACATGGCATTCAAGCCTATGGAATTGCTGGTGCAACCTTGCAGTAGAGATGTAGCGAACCTCACAAAAAAAGTTCGCGAACCCATTCCAGCTACATACAGAGCAGTAGAAAGTAGATTACTAGTCAGCAAAGCTACCTAAACTGTCCCTCAAACCCCTGCACAGCTCTCTCCCTATGCTAACTTAACAAGCACACACAGGCAGAATGTAAAATGGCTGCTGGGCTTCGGTTTATATATGGAAGGGAGTGGTCCGGGGGTGGTCCAGGAGGGAGAGCTGCCTGATTGGCTGCCATGTATCTGCTGGCTCTGGGGTGAGAGGTCAAAATTTGGCTCCAGCTAAGGCGAACCCAAAATTGCGAACATCGCTAAAAGTTCTCGAACTTGCGAACACCCGATTTTCGTGCGAATTAGTTCACCGGCGAACAGTTCGCTACATCTCTACCTTGCAGTGCAGAGCACTGGGGCTAGGGCATATTCTCATGCTAAGTGCACTAATAGCAAATAGAATGTCTCATTTACTTTGTAACTAGTGATGAGCGAATCTGTCCCGTTTTGCTTCACCATAAAATTCACGAAACAGCAAGAAAATTTGTGAAAAAGCGAAAAATTAGCGAAACACATTTGTTGTGCAATTTTTTTGTCGCCCCGCGTCTTTTTTTCTTCACCCGTGTCTTTTTTTGACACGACCATGCCCAATTTGACACGAGTGCGCCCAATTTAACACAGCTGCACCCATTTTTGCCACGGCCGCACCTATTTTTTACACAACCTCGCCCAATTTGGCACAAGCTGAATTTTTTTTTGTGCGCCGAATTTTTCCGTGGCGAATTTTCACGGAAGTTTCGCAAAACAATTTGCCAATGGCGAAATGTGGAAATTTACTGCAAATCCATGCCTGGTGAAAAAATTCGCTCATCACTATTTGTAACACTCTTGTTGATGGTAATGATAGACCACCAAATGAAAGAAACTGGAAAGAAAAAAAAAAAATTTTAGGTGAAAAAGTTTTCCTAATTTCTCTGTATATGCCTTATGTAATAAAAGAGCATGTCAACCCCAAAAATAAATTTTTGCCTAATAAAAGAAAACATATCTAAGCAACTTTCCAATATTAGGTTATTGAACATTTTTAGTGCTGTAAAAGTTATTTGTAAATGTAATTGCTATTGAAAGCAGCATTTGCTGAACTCCTTTCAGAAATGTGTGGTAGGAGCACAAATATATAAAACAAAAACAACTAATAGTGCAATAACGTTTTGACGTGTAATCTCAAAGTAAATCCAATCACCAAATGTGTATAATATAAGATATTAGTCAATAAAACCACCGTGTGCAATAATGCTAAAGGCTCACCAGATGGCGATATATTCAAGCCCAACAACAGATGTCCGAAAATGGGATGTAACCGAGTCCTCAATTTAGGCAGAAAAAGAGAAAAGCAGCAAATAGTGTAACATAATTTATTACATGAATTCTGCTAAAAATGAGCTACTTACAGGATGTAGAGTATAAACAGGTGCATAAAAAGACTCAATGCGGTTCTCGTACTACGGTACGCTTCCTCAGGAGTAGGGATTTGCTGAACTCCTGGTTGTTACTTTTTAAACAATGTTGCAGACAGTCAGGTCTGTATACAGTTAGGTCAAAATCCATTGCAAATTTGTAATAAATGTATATTGCAAAGTTGTTTAGAATTATGATTCTTTTATTTGGTAAAAAAGTTTTTAGTTGTGTGTGAGTAGTTTTCTCCTTAAGTGATTTTATTGCTCTGTCATTTTAGAGTTCTACTAGCCACAACTCACCTGTCATCTGCATCATGCGAAATGGGGTATGTTTTCTCTATCAGCTTCTTTGGTATGGGACCAGACTTCTTAACTTTTATCAATCATGTTGGTGGACACATGAAAAGTAAAAGTTTTTGGAGTCTAAAATATCACCAATGACAAAATCTTGTTTAATATTATCTATTTTCTACACATGTTCTGTAAGTAAGCAGTCAGGTCATCCACCAGTCTCTGGTATAATTATATATACCACCCCCCTGAGCAGCCACTGGGTCTGTCTTTACATTTATATGTTAAGGCTCTTATTTGTATAAATCCTATAATAATGCGCAACATTTCAATAAAAACCATTAAGTATGACTGTATTGCAAAATTATAATGATTCACACAGTATTTGTCTTGTCTTCATTAATGCATTATCCCTGGTCGCTCACTCTTAAAGAAAGAGTTCAGTGTAAAAATGAAACTGTGTAAAATAGATAGACTGCGCAAAATATTTCTAATGTTGTTAGGCAAAAATGTGAGTGAGCAGATGTCTAACATAATAGCCAGAACACTATTTCCTGCTTTCATCTCTCTAACCTCCTAGTCAGTCACTGACCTTAGGGGGCCACATTGGACATAACTGTTCAGTTAGTTTGTGAGCATGCAGGTCAGAGTCAAAAACAAACTAACTGAACAGTTATGTCCCTTATGTCCCCCCCAAGTCACTGATTCTGGCTATTATGTGGAACAGTAACTTGGAAGTGGTGAATGTTTTCTTCAGTATTGCTTCAGCAAACTTTTAAATAGAAATTATATATAAATATAAATATTTTTCTGTACCAAAAAAATAAAACATTTTTTTCTTGTCTTTTTTTTTATAGCAATTAAAAAAATATTAAAAAATATTTTTGTGAATATTGTAAGTGATGTCCACCCAGAATCTGTGTTTTGCATAGTGAATGAAATGCATTTCTAATCAGCTTTCTAATATACATTAATAAATAAATCTCAGGTTTTCAAAGTTATTTGCAAATGCAACTGCAATTCAAAGCAGGGTTTGTTTATCTGTTCTCTGCACATACACTTAACGCTTTCAGATCTGTTAATCGGTTAACAGTTAATAATTAAAAAGCAAGCCTACAGAGAATTCCCAGACTGTGGCGGGTCTTTATCAGTCAAATGATACTACACATTTAAGGCTCTGGCACACGGGGAGATTAGTCGCCCGCAACAAATCTCCCTTGTCGCGGGCGACTAATCTCCCCGAAATGCTATCCCACGCGGCGCCGCGATTTCCCCGGAATTGCAGAAGTTTCCTCTAAAGGCAACTTCCACGATTTCGGGGAAATTGCGGAGCCGCGTATGCTATCCCACTGACGATTTACATTTTTCCCCTGTCGCGGGCGACAAATCTCCTCAAAGTGCCAGAGCCTTTACATAGGAAATGTAATGGCTGATCATCAAACAGTTGAACGCTGCATGGATGGGTAAGATTGTTTTAATAAACTGTCACAAAACTATCTTTTTTCCGAATTTGCAAGAAACAATAATGCTTTAAGATTTAAATGCAGCCATACTGAGAACATTTTTTTGCTGCAAATTATTAATTGGAATCTTGGGAACTATACCCCAAGAAAGAATACATAACCAACTGGTAGTTTATATCATATTAGGTGGCCTACAGTATTACAGAATCTTACAAAACTGGAATATATACAGTATATCAGTACAGACACCATTTGTGATAGTCTGTGTGCTCCTTCAGAGATCACCTGACAGGAAATAATGATAATTAACAGGAAGAAGTGTGAGAGCAAAAGACTGAGATCTGTCCATTAATTGGCTGATGTGGCCTAACATGAACTGGATGTTTGCCCTTGGTTTGTTTGCGTGCACTGTGAATCCCAAGGGCCCTTGGTTTGTTTATGTGCACGGTGACCCCAGGGGCAGCTCTTAGTACTTAACATGGTAATTTTCTGTAACCCTTTCTTGGGCTTATTTTGGGCTGTATACTTGATTAACAGGAGATTTTGTTCCCTTTGCAAATAGTGAAAGGTACTGGGAATTGGGATTTACAGCTCAGTGCCTCCACCTAGTGGACACTGAGGAGCACACCTCAAGAGGATTTCCACTAGGAAAATAATCACACACAGTTTGCAGCAAATATCAACTTTATATAGCGGTGTGAAAATAAAATAACTATAACATGCAACAGTATTAAACTCTGCTTTGGAAATCTGTGTGGTTTTAGCCACTACTGGCTCAGTCTCTCTGAGGACACAGTTCCACACTCCACTACTGGAGGAAATACCCTTTCTCAGTTTAGTCCTGGCAAAGTCACTTCGCCAGAGCTATTTCAGTTTCCCCAGGTAGCTCTTCAGTTGCTCCCACGTAGCAGGCACACGGAAAACACCTGTCCTCACCAGGGGACACACAGAGACTGTCAATACCTTTCCTCAGGTGGATCACTCACTGGGGATCCACAGGGGGTAAAGGCCTCTAACAGCAGTGTAGCAGATCTCTCTTTACAGGATGGCACTTAATTGCTAAGCAGAGCTCCCCTCAGCCTTTACACTGTCACTGTTTCCCAGATGGTCTCTCAGTCTCAAAGTACTGGCAAAACAACAGGGGCTCCCTTTATAAACTTCTGGGCCCGCCCCTGATTTTTTGCTCCAAACCTAGGCACACCTCCTCTCTCCCAACGGTGCACTGGGGCCTCAAGCCAATCGGGTTCCTCCCCAGTCTGTAGCTGGACGGGATGATGTCACAGACTGAGAAACAGGGGAAAGAGTTCTCTGATCCCCTACATTTCTATTTAGGATCACCCAATTGCACACACTACTAAATAATATATATTTTTGTGAAAATGGTTTATTTAGATGAAGCATGGTTTTGCATTTGAGTTGCAGTATATTTTTATAGAGACCTACATTGTTTGGGGGTATAGTTTTCCTTTAAAGGACATGTAAACCCCACACACAAAAATGTAATCAGTAAACAGCCTCTTTGAAATATTTCAGTACCTGCCACTCTGGTTGTCCAGAGGTTAATAGTAAGACTGCAACATCCTCTTAATCACTTAGATTTCCTTCTCCTCCTGTAACCCACTCGCCCCCACCCTCAGGAATTTGCTTTAAACAAATATTTGAAACAAATATTTCAAAGAGATGGCATTGTTGGTTCCCATAGAGACTCAGCACTAGCTGACTGCTTCAGTTTTTTTCTCCTGAGCTCAGCTTTACCATTTACCATTTACCAGTGCTCAAACAAGCCTCAGCATACCAGTCTTTTAAGGGCGAGTAGGTAATATCTTTGGTGTATCTGCTTATATTTTGCAATTCTGTGTTACTTTATATACTTCCTGCATAAATATGCTACTGCTTTTTGTAGCACTGCTGATTGTGGTGGACTATAGTATGTGGGCAACATATGTACATCTCCTGGAATACTTGGCACATCATGACAGGTGCTATGTGCATGTCCCACAAGTACACTGCATGTTTCATGGACTAATGCCACGGATGGACACATGGAACTGAAAGAATGAGCAAAATATGCTTTGTAAAAACTCTGAAGAAACAATGCCTTCACATTTCTTCTTTACACTTAACTTAAAACAATTCAGTAGCAAAGATCAAACCCTTTTCAAAGTCTCTGGTAACTTCAAATCAGCCTCTCCAGCAGACCTCCTATATTTCACTGAACAATTTTTGCCGACTTTTCTATCATATTAAATAACCCTCCCAAAACAAATAAATGTTTAACACCAGCACTTAAAAGTTATTATAAAAGCATAGACTGTAGATTTTTTCATGTAAATGTTTTTTTTTTATTAGTATACATTATATTAACATTAATTTTCATGCCACTGGCTAAATACAGAATAAAGGGTGAACGGAGGGAGAATAAATTCATGAAAACTGAAAACAAACAAGTACAACACTAAGGGCCAGATTTATCAAAAATTGGGTTGGTGTTTTTTTCTCGATTCAAGAAAAAACACAAATATACGTCCAAATATTTTCTGAAACCATGATTAGTCAGAATTTATTTAAAAAAAAACACCAAGGGGGTATTTACTTAGGAATGTTTATTTTTCACAATTCGTATGTTTTTGTTGCGGAAATAAAACACAATTTTTTGTCATTAATGTGACAAAACTGGGACAAATCCAAAAGAAAAAATACGTCATCTAAAAGCTGTCAAAGTCATGTAGAAGTTAATGGCAGGTGTCCATTTTACAACTGGAAGATCTTTCTTTGCTTCGTGGTTTTAGTGGTTTAGTCGACCTCAAAATTTGGTAAATCGGCCTCCCCGACCTTTATTGCACCTTGATAGCATATAATCGAACCCTACATTACACCTGGTTTTTAGTGTCTCCATTGAGTGATGCCACAGATACAGCATTGATAATTTCTCTTTGGTCTTCATCTTTTGTGCAGCAGTTTCTGATGAATTTATAAATGGCATAGACTGGGATTACTAAACTTGGGACTCCAGCGAGAATTACAATGATTGCATACACCCAGGCAGGATAAGACTCTGGCTTTGATTTTGGAAATTGTTCCTGTAAGAAAAGAAAACGGGCAATTTGAGTTCAGTAAAATAGTTCTCCTCTCGCTTTTTATTTACAGGCTTGTTTATGAACCATAGACATTTAAAACACTGCCCTATGTAGAGCCCACAACCTGCTCTCAAATTTGGCAAAAGCTGGGATTTTGTATTGTTTGGGAGTGGGTTGCCAGCTTCCTCCTACATTCTGATCTAGATGTAAGGTAGAAGTAAGCAGGGTTGGCAGGAGTTTTAACTATAACAACATTGTTTGAGATATTTCCACTGGTAGAAAACTTTTTTTTGACTGTAAAATATTGTGTTCATTGCATTACTTACATAATCTGGATCCCATGTAATGTACTCTAGCTTTTGAGTGACTTTTACCACAAAGTAGAATAAGAATATAACCAACATAAGAAGAGGGCTTATAACTCTCCATGTAGCTTGCCAGAATATATTTGGTTTATGACCAATCATAAATTTGATGTCTTCGTTAAACCTAAACAGAAAACAAAAGAAATACATAAAATAAAATATAATTTTTAAGTTGATTATAGAATTATACATGTAGCAATACCCCCATTGGGTCTGTGCTTTAAAGACTAATAACTAATAGGTTTTAGTAAAGGTTTCTGTGTACCATAGTAGTAATATAATAACTATTACAAATGTTTTAAAAAAGACACACATCCATCAATTTCAGACTTCAGACAGATGTATATATAAAACCTGCCTAACTGCTACTTGAGGCAAAAACCCTTCTGAATTCATCACAGAGTGGAAAAAGGTAACCTTTCTAAATTCAAGTTAGCAATTGGACCATTCCCTGGATCAACATGTACTAAGAGGTATTTTCAATAACAATGTATTTCCTCACTTGCTAAAAAGCCATCCAACCTCTTCTTAAAGCTATCTACAGTATCCCCCAATACACCTATAGTAACTTAGGGGCTGGGTTTTGAAGGAACTTCTGTGTGGTTTTAGTAACCGATTGCTTGAGGCTGGAGCAAACATAAATCTGCCCCCGTGTAGCTTATATAGGGTTAGGTTAGGACTACAAGGTCAAGGCATAGGCCTTTGGAGGAAGTAATGAAAATGCCCCCCATGGACCAAGCCACTAGGGGGGTGGGGTAGATCCAAAGCAATCTGATGTTTGCTAGTGCAGAGAAAACAACATCAGCCAAGATTCATGTTTAAAAATAGAATGTTCAGGTCCCAAAGTCACATGTACATCATGGGAGTGCATAGGTGCTATTGTCCTTTTCCTTCTGATGGCTATTTACTGCCCATACAGGAGTGCTATCCCCAGTAGAAATTCTTTTTATGCCCTATGTGCCATAGGCTTTAAAGGAGAAGGAAAGGCTAATAAAGAGTTAATCTCAAGCTGCAGGCATACCTTCAGTTCTCTCAATAGTGCTCTTAAGTCTCCCCATATTTCTACCATTCAGATGATCAGAAGCCTCATAGGAAAAAAACATGCTGAGCTCCGTAAAAAAAGTTCCCATAATGCCACGCTCCTGCACCAAGACCGGTGCACATGTGCAGTTTGTTAAGACTATGAGTCAGCTTCCTGCTGATTGGCTCAGATCACACATTTCAAAGAGAGGGGAGTGAATTCTTAGCATTCTTGAGGGAGGGGGAAGCAGGAGACGAGAGAGCTGTGTGTCTCTGGCTCAGGAAAACAAAGAGAAAACAAATCCTGTTTCTTTTGACAGAGAACTCTATTTCTATGAGTTTCTATCAGTGCTTATGGCTGTATTTACATAGACCTTTCTGATAAAGCTTATTTAGTTTTTACCTTTCCTCCTTTAAGGTGGCTATACATCTTAGTATTTAGTCTTCTTCCAATTAACATTTGGATATCAATTGTATGTTTAAATGAAACGATCTAAAACTAACATTCATACTGAAATTGTAGGATAAAGCCATAAAGATAACAAATCGGAGGATGTTCTGAACAAGAAATAGTTGGCAGACACCAATGATATAAAAGTGAATTCCTGGAAATGCATTGTAGGTCCCCCAAGGATATTGTATCGTAATACATGCACAGATTTGATCGTTATTGGAAATTATCTAACCTGTCCGATCAACGGCTGATCGCCATGGTACGAAATTTATTGAGGCAATAATTTGGAGCCCACACACGGTCCAAAACTTTATTAGTGTGTATGGCCATCTTTAGAAAACTTTAAAAGAGATCTGCAGAATAGTATCAGCATGTCATTTACTATACTTTTGTTCAGATTCCCCTACATTTTTATTGTGTTGTATTATTTCTTTAATACGTACCTGTCAATACCATATATGTAGACCACTGAAAACATTTCACAAAATGCTATAATGAGTAGTGGAATAGATCCAGCAAAGCCATCAAATAATGCAAGCCAGTAGTTCCCAGATTCCAGCACAAATATAAGTGCAATTAAAAATGATACTGCACAAATCAAACCTATGGAATAAAAGAATGTAGAACAATATAGTATAGAATTTATAATGGTTTGCTGTATAATATATATATTTTGATGAGCTTTTATATATATATATATTTACTGTTACTAACTATTGGCGACCAATAACAGTTTTGTGTCCATTATTCTTCCTGTAGTTGTCTGAACATAGAACTTCTCACTGATTGGTTGCGTTGGGTTACTGTCCAATGTTAATAAATGAGCCTGAGTATCTTTTGACATCTGTCCATTAGGGCTAGGGTGACAGAGGTCATTATGACCCCATAATAGATATAAAAAAGGTATGTCACCTTTTTCTGTGACATATACCAGCCTTTGGATTGGGGGGCAGGACGTGACATCATTTTGGGGGGGGTGGGTATGATGTAAAGGGTAGGGAAATGGAAGGGGGAAAGTTTAATGGTAAATGGGCAGACTGGGTGGGGTTGGAGGTGAAGCAGAGGTGGGCCCATAGTTATAAAGGGTGATTGGCAGCAGAGAGTGTCAGGGAAGGGAGTGATTTATAGGCCATTACAAATTTACCAGCAAGTACAGGATAGTTCAGAAACAAACTTGTTCAGGAAAAATATTCCTGTTCAATGGGAATATTTTCTAGGAACTTAATAATTTATTTATTAAAGGAAAGGCTAAGTCACTTGGGGGTGCCAAAATGTTAGGCACCCCCAAGTGACTTAGATTGCTTACCTTGTACCCTGGGCTGGTGCCCCTGTTAGGAGAAAAAAGCACCAGCCCAGGGTAGCAGTGAGCGCTTCCTCCTTCCTTTTCGCTTGCACGCACATGCGCAGTAGAGTGAAAAGCCGAACTTAAACAAGAAAGTCGGCTTTTCACTCTACTGCGCATGCGCTTCCTACAGCTACCCTGGGCTGGTGCTGTTCTCTCCATACAGGGGCACCAGCCCGGGGTAAAAGGTAAGCGATCTAAGTCACTTGGGGGTGCCTAACATTTTGGCACCCCCAAGTGACTTAGCCTTTCCTTCTCCTTTAATTTATTTATTTTTCCAGTTTATGGTGATTCTCACTTGTGTGCAAGTTTTTTTCAGTGAAAAAAATGCACCTGAGAATATTCTGTCACTTTTTTTTCTTAAATACGGTACTGTTAGAGGAAAAAAGAAAAGTTGCTTGCATTTTGTTAATAGTTTTTTTTTTCCGCATTAGTGTTTTTTTCCACCAGCTCAAATTTTAAAAAATATGGCCCTAATTATGTATTATATACTCTAATACCTTCTTATTAAATTCAACATTTGCATTTATTTGGTCACCAAACTGATTATTAGAATACATTTATTAGTTCACTGGCTTAAGATGAGACTTTGAGAAGTATAAAATGAATAATACATGTCCTTTATAATGTATGCTTTTACATCTTTAGATAACGTCTTTTTAATACAACATGCAAATGTACCTGTTACAGCTTCCTTGGGAAAGGATTTTGGGATTATTTTTAGATCTAGCAGTGGTACTAGTACTCCTTCCATATTACCAAACATTGAAGAGAGTCCAAGGCAAAAGAGCATGATGAAGAATAGTACAGACCAGAGCGGTGAAATAGGCATTTTTGTAATAGCCTCTGTGAACACAATGAAGGCTAAACCAGTTCCTTCCACACCCTGTAGAAAAAAATAAAATGTAAGCTTACTGTTTCAAATATATCAAAGTATGTTTTATTGTTTCAAAAGAATTGAATCCCCATGGCGTTAAATCAGGGGACCAATTTGTTTTAGTAAGACATTGTTTTTGTTTCAGTTGTGCCCATTTCAGAACAACTGCAAGAAGAAAATAAATCAAATGCCTAAAAGAAGTAATATGTAATAAAGCAACATTTACTAAAAATGTTTCCTAATTTTCTCTGCATTACATAAAACGTTTTATAGGTTTGACTCTAGTACTTACATCTGACAAAATTTGGTCAAGGTCACAGGTTTCAAGCTTGAGAGTTGATACCAAATCTGAATTTGATTGATTTAGATGATTCAACATGCTGTCATAGTTATCCTGTGTAATATTTCCTTCAGGCAAATCAAATGCATTTGTCAAAGAAAGGATATTGCTGTAAAAATAAATAAAATCATTTCACATCAGTGACTGTGTGCCTCAAAGAAAACATTATGGGTTAAAAATAATCAATTTCTTGATTTTCTTGATAGCTCTGGCTATTATATTCCCCCATAATGTGTCACTACTACTTTTTACATTATTGTGCCACATCTTTTTTGCAATAAGAGGGCTGTGCTAGCATTATAGGCTAAAATACAGATATGCAAATAAATGTGCACTGAAAGTTGCAAAGTGACATGACAAGTAGAGTGAACTCATTTAGATTCTATCTATGAATGTTTTCTGTAAGAATGCTTTAATTATGCTTCTAATGTTTTATCAATGATGGGATTCTAGTTTTTGCCTGTATATACATATTGTGAGAGATGCAATGACAAAGATCATTGTTTGGTGTGTTTTCCACCAGTGTTTAAGGTGGGATACAAATGGCACCAGGTAAAATACCTGGTTTTACAGCAGGTAATGCAGAGTTGGAGTAAATCTCCCTTTAAGGTTTGATTTGGCCAGCTGTAGGGACCTGCCTGATTAGGCTGCAGGTGAGCAGCCAATAAAAGGGCTGTTTGATTTACACAGAGAAGGAGTTGGAATTGAACCTTCACTGAGTGAAGGTCACTCTCAGAGCAGGGCAAAGGGCAGGAAGGCTGCCTGTGTCAGGAACTCCCAGAGGAGCTGGGGGTGCCACCTGCCACTGAGAGGAGCAGAGGGAGTTCTGACCAGGTGGATGAGTGCTGAGAGGGCTCAGCATGGCTTAATGTGACGCCTGAGTGTTCCAGAGTGTGGAACCAACCCTGGAAGGCGAGAACCCTGAAGAAGGGACATGTCACAACCCTGAACTGTTTATGAACTTATGTCTTATGTTTCTGTTGGGAAGAATTGGCTCTAAATAAACCTGAGTTTTGCCTGAAGACTTGGGGGCTGATTTACTTACCCACGAACGGGTCGAATGGAGTCCGATTGCGTTTTTTTCGTAATGATCAGTATTTTGCGATTTTTTCGTATGTTTTGCGATTTTTTCGGATTCTTTACGAATTTTTCGTTACCAATACGATTTTTGCGTAAAAACGCGAGTTTTCGTATCCATTACGAAAGTTGCGTAAAAAGTTGCGCATTTTTCGTAGCGTTAAAACTTACACGAAAAGTTGCGCATTTTTCACGTAAGTTTTAACGCTACGAAAAATGCGCAACTTTTCGCGTAAGTTTTAACGCTACGAAAAATGCGCAACTTTTTACGCAACTTTCGTAATGGATACGAAAAACTCGCGTTTTTACGCAAAAATCGTATTGGTAACGAAAAATTCGTAAAGAATCCAAAAAAATCGCAAAACATACGAAAAAATCGCAAAATGTTCGTTTTCAAGTCGGAACTTTTCCAATTCGGGTCGGATTCGTGGGTTAGTAAATCAGCCCCTTGGTGTCCCTGTCTCTATGCTCCAGATCCTCTGTAAGCCTACCTGCCTACCATTGCTAATTCCCCCAAAATTGCGTGTACAGGCATTCAGCATGTCACAATATATATATACAGTATAGCATTCAACAGTTTGGAATCACCTAGAAATTATTCTCAAGGCAGCAATAAATTGATGTCCAGGGAGGAGCACTACCTCAATAATATATTTAATGTCTGGTAGCCAGTAATATATGTAATCAGTAGTCTCACACTAACTTGTATGACCATACACTGAAGCTCTTTTTATGAGGGTTTTAAACACTAGCGTATTTTTCCTGCTAGTTTTACCAAATGTCAGTGCAGGTTTGTAGGCTCTAATATATTCTAGTTTATCATAAAAGACATCTTGGGCAGTACAAGGGCCATAGAAACCATGGAAAGTTTCATCCAGTTTTTTACTTTCTATTATAATAATGCTAAGTACAACCATAAGGGGGTTACTGTATGTACTTTAATTCTATATCCACTGCTATGGTCTCCACTCATAGAGTTTGACAGATTCCATCTATATTTTGGCAAGTGAACATTAATAAGAAAAACTTACCTGTCCACACAATCATCATATCTGGCGGTGGCACGGAAACCAATAATAGAGTAGATGACAGTAGCAGAATATACGGATGTGAAGCCATTTATTACAGAAATGATAACTGCATCCCTTTCACAGTTGTTACTGTAAATAGAAATTCAAGATGTACAGTAAGGTGCAATGTCAAAGACATGGTTAGTATTTTATTTAGTCTAAATTCCTGTTTCTTGGCGCTTTAGTTTACTTTCAGAACTTAAAGGGGTTATTTTTTTATGGTTTAGTGGTGGTGTTGCTTTTCCCTTCTGCAATCAAAAAACAATTTGTTTCCTTTATGGCAAATATTATAAATATACACTGTGGATCAGAGCAACTCAGTAGTCTTTATAGCATTTTCTTTTATAAATCCTGCATCATTATAGCTATAAAAGAGGTAGCGATAAGAAAATATGTGCTCTGGCCAGGTAAAAAGCCTAAATAAGGGGACTGTGTTCCATTAAGAAACACATTAATGTTCTTCTAATCTGGTTCACCAATGGAAAATACTACAAAAATATTGTAGAAGGCAAATTATTAGACAAGTCATTTAGCCCCACAGAATGTCATACTCCTAAATTGAGGAGAGCCTGTTTTATGCCCAGGGCCATATTTCCCAGTAAAGACACTGAGACTCTGTAAACACAGTGGCTCATTTATCAACACTGGGCAAATTTTCACATGGGATATAACCCATGGAAACCAATCAGTGCTAGGCCTTTTCCATAAATGAATGAAATAATTTGATTGGTTGCCATGGGTAACTGCCCATGGGCAAATTTGCCCAGTGTTGATAAATGACCCTAATTAAAGGAGAACTAAAATCCCCTTAACTATCACTGCGTTGACACCCCTTGCCTCTGCCTTATCACATAGTTCCTAAGTTTAAACACTGTCCCTATCGCTAACCCCTAGCTAAAAATGCAGAGAAGTACAGCAGTGTACCTGGCCGACATCTTCTTAGCAACTGAAGAGACTTTGGGTCTCTCCGCCGATACGAACCTGCTTGCGCATGCGCAGTTGGAGGTAGCAGGAAATCAGCTTCAACTGCCCGTACGCAAGCAGGATCCGTGTCAGCGGTGAGACCCAAAGTGTCTTTAATTGCTATGAAGATGTCGGCCAGGTACGCTGCTGCACTACTCTGCATTTTTAGCTAGGGCTTAGCGATAGGGACAGTGTTTAAACTTAAGAACTATGCGATAAGGGAGAGGTGAGGGGAGTCAAGGCAGTGATAGTTAAGGGGGCTTTTAGCACCTGGGGGTATAATTCTCCTTTAAGTTTGCTGCATTATGTGCCACTTTTGGCTTTACACACATTTTGCTAGAAAGCACCTCCAAATGAGAGGCAACATAATACCTTCTTGCAATGTTTAGTAAATTGCGTTACAGTATAAAGAGCTAAAAATTTATATTACTGTGGCTCCACCACGAAGTGGAAGTAGATTAGTAATCTGTTGGAAGAGAAATGGCACATACGCCTTGCTCCGCTAACACTTGTCTTTATTGTAGAGATCTTAAAACAAAGAAGGTCCTGACACGTTTCATATATAAAAGATACATAGTCAAAGGTTGTAGGCTTGTCGGAGCCAAAGTGTGAGTACTGTAACCAAAGAGCCAGGGCTCTATTTAGGCAGAAATACTTTGCGCATTACGTCACCCAAGGACTGCCCCCCCCAAAAGCTGCCGCCCTAGGCACAGGCCCTCGGATACCTATATATAAACACAGTCCTGCAAAGAGAAACTGCATTGCTGTTGCAGAATCCTAAATGCTGATGCTACTCTCGGTATTTGTATGACTGTTGCTCTTGTAAATGAGTGATTATGAACCGCATTAAGCACACACACACCTGACAATGTATGTAAGGGTTTGAGTGTAAGGGGTAAGGGTGTTACCTATATTCTGCATGTACCTATATACATGTATACATATAAAATATGTTATCCTGCTATTGTACTTACTGAACAGAATTGTAACTTGAAAAGGAAATAAGGCCACCAAAAGCAAGGGAAAAAGAGTAGAAAACTTGGGCACCAGCATCCAGCCAAGTAACTGGGTTTGCCAATTCCGAAATCTGGAATAAATAACACACTCTTAAAATAATTGCATGTAAAGCCATTACTTAATTACAATTAATTTGCTGCCAAAAAATTATTGTTGAAGGATAAGTAGACTTTAAAATCTAAATATACATTTGCTCAGGGTGCTTTTCTAAACACTTTGCAATTTACATCAATTCTTTATTTTTTCCAGTTTCAGAGCTATCTAACTATTTATTAACTGCCAATATAATCATGGTCAGTTCCTGTATCTGTGCAGAGATATACCTTTAGAAGGAAAACAGAGAAGTGTACTGATGTTGCTCTGCTCGGGCAAGAGATCAAAAGCCTTCACATTAAATCATAACATGAATAATGGTCTTAAACATGCCTGGAGTGGAACAATATAACCCTCATTGTATAGAGAGCTAATATACAGTACCTGCCTGAAAGGTATCTCCAACTAAAAAAACATATCTTACTACAGTCTTCCAGGTGTTCTGGAAATACTAATCTCAGAATCATACCCAATCGTACATTGATAAATGGGCCCCGATCACTCATGTTAGGAAATGTATCAGTTCTAAATTTAATACAGGTATGGGACCCATTATCCAGAATCCTCGGGACCTGGGGTATTTCAGATAAGGGGTCTTTCTGTAATTCGGATCTCCTACCTTAATTCAACTAAAAAAATTATTTACACAGTAGTTAAATCCAATGCGATTGTTTTGGTTCCAATAAGGATTAATTATATCATAGGTAGGATCAATTACAAGGTATTGTTTTATTATTACAGAGAAAAAGGAAACCATTTTTAAAAATGTGAATTATTTCATTAAAATGGAGTCTATGGGAGATGGCCTTTCCATAATTTGGAACTTTCTGGATAATGGGTTTCCAGATAAGGGGTCCGATACCTGTACTCAAAAACATAAAAAACAAAGAAAAAATACTTATTTCTATTCTGCCAATAAAGCAGACAACATAGAAAAAACTGATTAGAATATACATAAGCTTTGGGGCCAGGGGACTATATTTAATTTCCACCTTGCATCCTTATGAAATTCTTCTTGCGCTAATAATCACCTAATTGGCATGGAGACAATGCACCTCTGAAGATTAATAATGCTTTCTCAAATATTGTTCAGAATGTTGTCATTTAATGAGAGAATCATATTTAGCAGTATGTGCGTTAAAGCAAGGGGAAAAGGATCACTTACATCTGGGGTAAACAAATATATGATTCCATTCACTGATCCTTTCAGTGTCAGACCTCGAATCAAGAAAATTGTAAGTACCAAATAAGGTAGAGTTGATGTTACATAAACTGCCTGAAACACAAAAAAGTATTAATAAAATAAAAAGTAATGCAGGATTACTAGTTAGCTCAAACAGGTTAAATCTCTTACTGAAGCTCAGAGGCACTACCTCGGGAATTTAGATGTAACACAAAGCTCCTATGCTGTAGCACTGACCAGCAGATCTTTGTTTCTGTTTTTTTTTACCTTGTAGCTGACCATTCAACTCTAATTGCTGATTGGTTGCCATGGGCAACACCACAGGTGATGTTTGTTTGAAATGTTAATAAATATGCCCCAAAAAGTTATCTTAAAGGAAAACAACCCCTTTAATATATAAAGAAAATAACCCACCTTTCCTGTTGTTTCTATGCCTCTGATGGTGCACACATATAGAACACCCCAGGCACAGGCTAAGCAGAGCACCAGCCACCACTGGAGGTTGCCAGAGTCATCAATTTTTGTGGAGGTGTTCAATGTTTCCCTGTACCAGAAGTAATCTACAGAAGAGCTTCTTGCACACTCTGATACATATTCTGTAACAAAGACGCACAAATTAGTTCCTAATACTGTTTAATAGAAAAGTGCAGTTCTGTTATTTTTTTTAAAGCTTAGGTAAATTTTCATTGCTCTGTAAGCTCATGAGTGGATGTCTTAGACCAGTGCTGTCCAACTGGCGGCCGACCCCCTTCTGTGTGGCCCCCCACCTGTCTGACTGCTTTGATGGCTTAATTTATCAGTATCAGTACTGAGTTTAACTGGCCCCCTGCATGGAGGTTCAGGCTGTAATTCCCCTTATTGTTTAAAAATGTAATCCCCTGTACTGTTCACACCTTTTAATCTCTGTATTGTTCACCCACTGCATTGTTCACACCTCAGGCTCAAGCTGTAATCACCCACATTGTTCTCCTGTTCACATCTCACACATTGTCTGTACTGCCTGGCCTATGCTGCCTTTCTGTAGGCAGCATAGGGTAGGCAGAGTATGGCACATAGTCAGCATAGGGCAGGGAAGGTATGGCACACACAGGCAGCATAGGGCAGGGAGGGTATGGCACACACAGGCAGGGTAGGGCAGGCAGAGTATGGCACACATAGGCAGCATAGGACATACAGAGCATGGCACACACAGGCAGCATAGGGCTGGCAGAGTATGGCACACACATGCAGCATAGGGCTGGCAGAGCATGGCACACACAGGCAGCATAGGGCAGAGTATGGCACACACAGGCATCTTAGGGCAGGCAGAGTATGACACACACAGGCAGCATAGGGCAGGCAGAGTGCTGCCTGTGTGTGCCATACTCTGCCTACCCTATGCTGCCTGTGGGAGGTAAACCTGGCAGGGGTTTGTTTTGGGAGTTTGTTAGCAGTTGGAAATAGCGATTAAATGGTCCCTAAGGTGTGTAATTATATGCTGGGGGGTTGTTGTGCTATCCACAGGGGAGGAGGAGGCATATGGATTTAAGGGTACGTCTTAATATGACATAATATAATTCTTTCACATATGAATGATGGTTGATATCCCTGCAGTGAGGACGAAGCATTTGGATTTTTGCTGCACTACCACCATTGTGATAAAATGGGTGTGGTTTGAAGTGGGTGTGGTTTAAAGGGGGAGTGGTCAAAACTGGCTTCCATTAGCGGCCCTCCACCATGTATGCGAGAGAAATTCTGGCCCTCGGCACCGCAGAAGTTGGACAGCACTGTCTTAGACTATAGCCCTAAATGTATGTACTATACCTCATGCAGGGTTTCATCATGGTGTAGAGTACATTTTAACCAGCTATTATGTAATCCTAATATCAACAGCAAACAGATCAATACCAGTAACCATTTACATATTTATTACCTATATCTTAAATACTTACCGATGTTGAAAAGTGACTATATCAGCTTTAAAGGAGACGTAAACCCTCAAAAATGATTTTCTAGTGGAAAAATATTTATTTCTAAGCAACTTTCCCATCTACATTAATTACAAATTTTCTCATATTCTAATTGTTTGTAAAGCTCTGTCATTTGGTGTCTGCAACATGGTTTCAATATGCACAAGCAATGCAGATAATACCATGGGAGAGATATACTGCTTTCAATATGAATAACATTTACAAGTAGCATTGAAAACATTAAAATTTGCAATAAAGCTATATTGTAAAGTTGCACAGATTTCTTTTTCTATGTTGAAAAATAGAATATCATACTAATGGTAACTGCCCGTAGTAATTCATATTGAAAACAAGCCCCTCACTATGTCACACTGAATATTCACCACTAGATGGTACAATAGTTAAAGCACCAATGTGCATATCCCCTGTGAAATGCTGACGGATTAATATCAAGAATGTCTGGCACTTTACATACATATTTACATATAATCTATACGCATTTTGTATATTCTTTTCTCACATAGTAGAAACCTGCTTGTCAAGGTCACATGCATCATAATGTTGTACTTAGCGGGGATCAGCCTGGGAAAAGTTTAGAAGAGCGGGATGTACGGAACTCTATCCATTTGCCACACCACCTGCAAACATACTGCATTCCCTTGTCTTAAGCAAAGAAGTATCAAACACACACACATGCACAAAAAGAAGAGAAAAGCAAATTACCGGTTCTGTTGGCATTCAGTGGACAAACGCTCCATGGCAAAGGTTCTTGGAAGGAGTTAAAAAAATACCACATGACCCAAGCAATAATGGTATTGTAATATAAACCCACCAAGAATGATACCAGCATTGATGCAATACCTGAAATATCAAAATATATATGTTATAAATATTATTGCATTTTATCATGCCATATTTAAATAGCTTATTCCAATGCAAGAAGAAAATAAAGTAGGTTTTGAATGATACTTTATCTAAACTGAAAATGGGCACCTGTCATTTTCAGTCTCACCTGATTTTTTCCTTCATAAAATACAAAAAAGTAAGATAGAATCTGTACCTTCTTGTCTGAGCAATACCATCTGTTTTTGTTTCTGCTATGGTAGAACTAGGCTGCAGGCCTTTCACCATATTTTATTTTGAGGAAAAATAGGAGACTGAAGGGCAATATAACTATATAGGAGAGACCGCTTTATTTTTACAGATCAGGGGAAAAATATAATTCTGACACAAAGGGGCCCATTCATGAAACCACAAATTTTTGCCAATTAAAAGCACGATTGGAAAAAATTTGGAGTAACCACGATAATTTCTGATGTGCGAAAATTGGTTGTAGAAAATATTTTGTTTGCGATCCGAAAGTCATAAAATTTTAGTATCCAAATGATCATAAACAGCGCTAAAACCTTTCTGGCTTCGAAACTTCGATACATGATTTTGGAAGCCTTTCATAGGACTCTAGCCTTCCAGTGGCACTCTACATCTCCCCTCATGGACATAAATAGGGATAGTGCTACAAAATACAAAAAGTATTATTTAAATTACTTCATATGATGAACTAATTCACTGTTGCAGAAGATGTGGCGTACACAGAGTTTGCCAAGTCTTTTAAAAGTGCCACAAAAACTGTATAGATGATTGAGTAAGTGTAAAATATAATTCTTTGTTTTAACGGAATTTACATATATAACTGGAGTATACAGAATGTCATAGTCCCTCATTTTCAGATCATTCTTCTTTTGTACAATGTTCAGAATATCAGTTTATAAACACTGCCTGTTTACGTTGCCCCTGGCATATTGACAATATTGAATTAGTAGGCACCTCCACACCTAGGGGCCCATTTATCAATGTACATTTGGGTACAATTACATATTGATAATGGGTGAGTGCAGAGGAACTTTTGCGGTTGTTTATATGTATTTTGTGGTCACAGCCTCATTGCACCCCTGCCTAACGGTTTACAATTTAGTGGTTGAGCACAACTTTCCCTTTTTCTCATGTTATTGTTTATACAGGAGCAGTGGCCAGCTCCATGTTGTAGCCCCCACTCTTCCCAGCTACAGTAAGGTGATCCCAATGGAGCCAATAAAAGGGCAACCATATGGGAGTTTTAACCTTATAAGCAAGCATGTTGCAGGTAAAACTTAGTCCCTTTGCTCAGTACTAATCTTAAATTACTTATATAGGTCAGTTAGGGTAGGACTGGCCAGAAGGGATGACTTTGACGCAGTTGGCCAGCTTGAAGTATATTGCAATGTATGGACAAACAATCCCTCTTTTGGGTCTGGGGGGGGAAGGCATTTCTTAGTAGCTGAATGCACAGAAATGTCCTAATGTCCTATTTCTACATATTGATAATGGGTGAGTGCAGAGGATCTTTTGCGGTTGTTTATACATTTGGGTACAATTAGAAATTTTTTAGAACTGTGTGTATTTTCTGTGATTTTTTCGTACTTTGCAGCAATTTATGCGACAAAATCGTATTTGTCGCAACGAGTATGAAAGTTTCAGATTCATTCAAGCTTCGGTATCGTGACTTTCCTTTGGCCAGGTTGGAGCTGCAGAGTGTAAGTGAGTCCTATGGGAGGCTTCCAAAATCATGCACTGAAGGTTCAAAATCATAAAGTTTTTTGCGCCATTTACGATCATTTTGATATGAAAATTTCGGAACTTTCGGATCGTACCACAATAATTTCGAACAACCACGATGCGATCTGAACATCTTTTCCCCACTCATACTTTTTAAAGTAAGAAAAACGGACTTTGATAAATCAGCCCCCTACAGTATTTGCCACTTAAATAAAGACTGTGTGGTTTGTGCACCAGATGTATAAATGTAGTCTGTATGGTTGATTTTCCTATGGATAAAAGTATAAATGCTGGAGCACTGCGTTGCCTTTGTACCATACCTATAGAGAGGTGAAAGGGAGCCCCTGCTTGGGAACATATCAGTAAACTGAGCCCATTCTTTTCCTTGATGCCTGTATCTACTGCACAGCACTTAACTGACAAACATAGACAGAACAAAGCTTGGGGCTCTGTTAACTCATGCTTTCCCATGGAACAGAATGCATACAAAAGCCATCCCACAGGAGCATATGTAAGATCACTCATATGTAAGAACCATATATAAACTGGAATTATTCTGGTCACTTCCACTTGGAGCAACTGTAGTACTTGTGTTGTGGGAAATCTTTTTCCCCTCCATTAGTCTGACCACTTGATATACAGTATGTCTTTATGCTTTAGCTGCTACATTTATTTCAGGAATTAAGAAAAAATTACATTAATATATATATAAAATTACATTAATATGATTACATTTTACAAACATATTGAAGGATTTGCATCAGTAATACTCACCAACTCCTTTTAGGGTTGGATGAATAGTGCTCCAAACACCCACACTTCCTTTTCTTAGGCGCTGCCCAATTGCAAATTCCAGATGTAACAGAGGTATGCCTTCAAATACCAGTAATATAAGAAATGGGATCATAAAGGCACCTACAAAAAAAGGTGACAAATATATCTGATTGTTTAGTGTCTTTTAGATCGATGAGTGGCAATAAAAACAGATTGGTATACTGCTTTATTTCAGCTAATACAGTAACATCCATTGTCTGTGTAATGAACCATTGTTTTTATTATGGATACATCTTATGAAACATGTCTTTAAAAAAGAAAGTAAAAGTATTGTTAATAATAACACATAATGATAATCACTAAGCAGGTTTTTAACACTGTCTCTAGTTGCAAGGATTCTACCTTGTAGAGCAGTGTTTCGTCAACTATAAGGCTTGCTTGCAGTTCTGCCAAGGCACAAATGGACTCCTTTCTCCTTTATATCTTGAATTATGAATCTCAACTGAAATGGCTCTTGACCCAAGTTTGTGTACTAGAATAGTGGGTCCAAAAGTTTTTTTTTCAGTTTTTTAAATAGGAAATTTTATATTATAATGAATTGTTTTTATTTCACTGTTCTAGAAAGCTTGATGCAGTGTTATTGGGTAAATGTAGAGTTTGTATCAGTGGCGTATGAAGAGGGCGTCAGGCCCCTCCGCCCCCGAAAAAAAACCTACGGTGGGGTTTGGGGCACATAACACCCCAGACCTGCATCCACCCCCTGATGCTCAGTTGCTGTGGAGGGGCAATTTCTATGCTATACAGCAGTGGTCCACAACCTTTTTCACTGGTGAGCCACGAGTTACGCCACTGGTTTGAATAAAAATGTAGTACTCTACATTAATATTATATGATATTATAACCATGGCTGTACTGCTTGCCTAAAGGGAATCCACATCATTTGTAATCACTTTATTTATAAGAACTTCTTTTCTTAGGCAATACATTTCAGCTTGCCAAGCTGTATATTTTAAACTACCCTCTCATTTAAATTTTATTGCCTATTTCTGAATTGCTTTGTGTTCTTTTGTCTGGTTTTATTACTTATTTTTTGCCTAATGTGGCACTGTGAGACACTAAAGGATTTAACTTGATCAGTTGGCTTGAACATTTGCACTCTCTGTACTATAGATGCAACACCATTTGACCTATGCCGAAGCTCTAAACATCAGGTGCAAAGGCAAAGGGGTTCAGAATCAGAAAGCCAACCTCGGAATTGTCCTTGAAAGTAGGCAGTGGTATACGTTGCTACTGATCTGCAATTTTCTTTTCTAGGGTTTTTGGATTACTTTTTCTTCAGCAGTTCTCCAAATTGGAAATTTAGCAGCTATCTGGTTGCTAAAAGTTGAATATAGACTAGTAGAAAATAGTAGAGGCCTGAATAAAAAAATCAGTAATAAAAAGTAAAACAGATGTTGACCTCAATTAATGAGATGGAAAGAGGCAAATGAAAAAGGCCAATCATTTGAAATCTATAAAAACAGAAGATTGAATATTAATTCAATGTAACAACTACAAGTTAACTCAGATGTAAACAAAGGTAAACCAGACCAAACCAAATAAATATATTAAGATATTTGGTGGAATATACTTTAGAACAAGCCATAATAAAGTCTGGTTCACCGACAGTCTCAGTTTTCAACAACTTCTTTCCCCACCTTATAAAAGAATTGTCTTCAGCCAATAAGTGTGTTGAAGCCAAAAATGACATTTGACCTTTTCTTATCTACACTAAGGTAGTAAAACTATAAAAACGATGTCATGCTAAATAGCTTGTCTATTATCTGCTATGAAAAAAATTGGCTCTAACCAATACTGGATTAGACATGTTTGCTCACATGACTTTAAAAGCATATACTCTCTATAATCTACTGGTTTAGCAAATGGTCTGTATTGTTTACTTTCTATTTGACATCTGGAATTCTGTTGATAGACAAAGCTCAGAAACCAGAGAGGAAATTAAGTGAGAGTTTGTTTTTGTTATTATTGTATTACTGTTTTTTTTTTGCTTTTGTTCATGACCCCACTGATTATTAAGTCCACTTCCAGGTCACTACAGACATGGACGCACTAAGCAGTAAGGAAATTAAAGGGGACATATTGTCTGCTAAGCAACATTAGCATAGTCTTTGTATGGTGATTTTAAAAATGATCAAAATGTTCATTAGTTGCAAATCACATCAATCCCTTCCAGCAACACTAGTACTATGGTACTATAGTAGTACTACTGTAGAAGAATCATGTTGCAATCTTCCTCTATCTCCTAGAAAGCCTCTGAGGCCAATGTTCACCGTACACATTTGTAATGGAATGAATTGAAAAGCTGAACTTTTTTAAAAGCTGGCTTTTTGCTCTACTGCCCAGGGCCCTACAGAGGATCTATGCAGTGGAAGAAGATGGGTACGTGGCACTCCTACTACAGTACCCCGGGCTGGTGCAGTATCAGCAAACAGGAGCACTGGCCAGGGGTCTTAGGTAAGTGATTTACAAATTGGCACCCCCCCCCCCCCGAAGTGATACTGCCTTTCCTTCTCCTTTAAACAATTAGATTTAGAAAACAAATCACAGTCAAATAATAAACAGAATATTTTATTGACTGCTTAAACAAGAGGTTCTTCACTTCTTTGGTTAAAAAGGGGATTTGTAATGAAACAATAAGTTTGCTTGTTTTAAGACCAGCAATGAAGTTCCTTGCAATTTTCACAGTTTGGAAATATTTTAGAGGTTTTAGAACAATGGTAAATGCATTTATTCTAGTTCTTTCATTTTAAAACACCCATTGTACTAAGTACAATAGATGACACTTAAGCACAGCTCTTTCTGTGTTTGAGCTATATGCTATATATCCTGAAATATCTATGAGACATCTGTTTTTGTGATAACTGGCATATAGGGGTTCTTACAAAGCATTCCAAAACAGAAGGTAAATATTGCCTTTTACATCTTTTCCCTTGAGCCACCATTTTGTGATGGGCTCTGTGCTCCCTCAGAGATCACCTGACCAGAAATAAAGCAGCTCTAAATGTAACAGGAAGATGTGTAGGAGTAAGACAGACCTTTTACTCCAACATCAATTGGGTGACCTACAGTACATATGTATGTGTGTCCTTGGTTTGTTTATGTGCACTATGATCCCAGGGGCTGTCCCGTATTTTGCTAATTAGAATTACCTAATGGCACATACTACTAAAAAGTAAATTTTGTGAAAAAAAATTATTTGGATGAAGCAGGGTATTTGTATATGGGTTGTTTGACATGAAACACGAGAGGAACCTTTCGTACATAATGAAGCACATATATATAGAACAAAAACATTTCCACCCTAACACCAAATCCACACACAAGTGTTAAAAAGAAACTAGTAACTATTAATGATTTGTGACTGGTAACCAATGGCTTTGAGCACACTGATATCATAACTCTACTGCTTGACCTTTCTGACTACTAAAAATAATTCATATGTTTTGTACTGAAAGCTCCAGCGGCAATGGGCAGATGCCTACCGGTCATTTCTTGCCATCACTTTCCAGGCATAATCCTTATGATTTTAGTTTGGTTTCTCCTAAACTAAATATTACAATTTATATGAAAGGGGTAACAGAAGAACACTTCCTCAGAAAATATCTGACCCATAATTAAAGTGTTTTATTAGACTAGTAATTAAATATTTTAGAGAAATAACAGATAAGGGAAAGGACTGCTATGCCATCTTATTCCAGGAAAAAATTCTTTGCTGAAATGACAAGCTGGGATTTTGTAATAATTAAACAAATAGTACAAGTGTGTGTGGGGAGGGGTGGGGGAACTGTTGTACTTTGGCCTAATAGCTTGTACCTAACATTTTATGTTCATTTTATGGCATGACATGAAATCATTACTTAGTAACCAACTAAATGCCAGTGACATGCATCTCAGAAAAGCACATAGTTACTTGTGGTACGATACACATTCACTTCATTTCATGATATTTGATCAAATTCTCCCTCATTGTTGGACCCTATTATTTTTTTTTTCCTTACCTATAAGCCCTAGACCCAAACAACTATGAGGTATAGCTATTTTTTGCTATCACTCTCTCTCTGTGCATGTTTGGAACTCTGTTTTAAACATTAGTTTACATCCAGATCAGAGTCCAAACCACTGGCAATAAGTATGCACAATTGTAGCTCTTGCAGGGCACAGGCATGTTCTCTCACTATGAAAATGTGGCACAAATAAACATTCAGAAGTAGAAAGATGTGTCTTCTTTAAGTTTGGCAGCTTAGGACTGCACTGTATGTTTAATAACATGCAAAAGCAACTGACTTATTTAACAGGTATATTTACTAATATTGTTCCCCAGTATAAACCTCTCTGCAAGCCCAATATAGAGGATTTGTATAGAGAACACACTAAGGCAATAGTTTTTATTATTTTAATATCTCATGGCTTGTTATACCAATTACAGATAAAGGGAGAGGTCTCACATATTTGTTTGAGGGCAATCACCCTTCCACCTAGATTGTAAAGCAAAACACTAAGGCTCACGCTTTTAGGGGCTGCCTTATCTTTCAGGTGAATTTCTCACATGAGAAAGGGGGTTAGCGAAAGCTTGCACCTGTGTTTTCTAATGCTAAATTCTGTAGAGTGATAGCCCACAAACAAGTGGTGCTCAAAATTTGTTCCACGTTGATTTATTTTTCAACTTATCCACCTTATAATCCTTACCAAACACACTTCATCTAAAGTATGCTATGAAGCATAATAAGTAATATATATTATACAGGGATATTGATTGAAATAGTCATGCTAAAATTCTTCCTCTATCCCCTGTATTGTTTAGCCATTTTGGAATGTCTTAACAGAGCATATAAGATTTTTTTTTTAATTTAAACAAAATGCAAATAACAGTTTTAAACCAATTTGTTCGTTATGATGAAGGGTAAAGATTGTTAGCTAGAGAGAAAGCTAGATAATTTAACAACAAAATAACTGACTAATCAAACAACTACTAACTAATAACTAACAACATGTCCAGAGGGAGGCTTGGGAATTACATGTCACTCTTCAATAATTACTGTAGCCCCTTGAACACCATAAAGTTCCATTGCAATGCATTATCATTTCAACAGGAACCCTTTAAAATAGCACATATAGCAGATAATCAATTCACTGCTAAGGTGAGATGGGCATCATTTACACATGGTAAAATAAATACGATTCCCTTCTCACACAAGCTTTGGCTTCAATTCCCATGCATTCCAATTAAGGCAACAGTACCATCTAGATCACTTTGGTTTGATTTTAAGGGCTGTAGTTTTGCAGGTCTGATTTTAGTCAGGACACAGTCTCCAATGTTTGCTTAGCTTTCCACTAGGCACTCTGTTTTCCTCCCACACACCAAAAAAACAGGCAAATTAATTGTGGCCCGTGTGTGTGAATGTGATAGGGACCTTAGATTGTAACTCAACTAGTACAGCTGTGATCATTTGAAAGCTGTTTACTTTTTAGGACTTAAGCTGGCCATACACGTGGCGATCCGACGATGTTTCGTACGACCATCGGTCGCACGAAACATCGTCAGATCCGCCACACACCATTCAGGGCTGAATCGGCAGGTAAGGAGGTAGAAACAATAGGATTTCTACCTCCTTCTGCTGATTCAGCTCTGAAGGGAGAATTTTGGTCAGGCGCCTTCTATGGCGCCCGATCAAAATTTTCTAACCTGGCCGATCGACGAGCCGACCGATTTCAGCAGCTTCCTGCGACATCGGTCGGCTCGCTGACATACCATACACGCACCGATTATCGTACGAAACGAGGTTTCGTATGATAATATCGGTGCTTGTATGGCCACCTTTAACACTGCTGATTGAACAACTAAGAACCTTGTATGGTTTTAATGCCAGTATATGGTCCACATCATGTGTATGATTCAGAATTCACCATTAAATACATTTTTTCCAATTTCCCTTCTAACCCCTTCTTCTGCTTGTCTCATCAAAATCTTTTTCCTACATAAAATTTCGAAAGCAAGTACTTAATAGCTTCATGTACTTTTATTACTTACCAAATATATGTACTACAAACTATCAGCTGTTATGATTGCAAGATACAATATGGAACCAGCAGAATTTTTAAAGGAATATTTACATATTTATAGTCACTGTTCCTATATGGTTTTTCATATAAATAATATTTTTCATAATGCAAAACAAAGGTTGTTCAAACAAAAATAAAAACATTAAAATGTGTCAAGATGATGTACAGTATCTACAGTATTTAAAACAACAGCATTATTTTAAAATGTACATCAACTGACATTTCCCCAGCATAAATATATGCCAAGCAAATCTGTCAGTTCCTTCAGCAGCTTTTGCACCACAATGCATTATTTATGCCAGTTACCCCTTTTACTGATGAAATAATGCTAAGAAGGAGCAAGTGCTCAATAAAATTATTAATTAGAGGAATTTGCAAACTTTGAGGCTAATACATATTGACAGAACATTATATTTACGCATGCAAAATAATAAATCTTTTTCAAATGGTTTGGTGTAAAAGTAAGTAAAGCTAAATGCACCATTATTCTTACAGCAGTTTCTGAATTCAGTTTATATCTATATTTATAATTAAGTTATGTTTTTGTAGTTAGATTAAACACCGTCTATTTTTTATTTTTTTATTCCATGCTAGTGCAAATAAAATGAAATAGAAATCATACTGTACCTCCACCATGGCTTTGGCAAAGGTATGGGAATCTCCAGACATTTCCAAGTCCGACGCAAAAGCCTATGCATGTTAGCATGTACTGAGCTTTGTTATCCCATTGTGGTCTTTCACCTGCCTCTTCTGTTTCTAGCTTTTCTAGTTCTTCATATGTTTGTATCCTATTCTCCAGCCCTGGGTTTGGTAAAACAAGTTTTACCATGGTGGACCTTTCTCCAAGACACCCTTTCCAGCTGCAGGTGGTGAAAGGAAATAAGCAGCTAGTGGCAAAATTAATAAAGGGCTGTCAACTTAAGGAAATGCTAGTTAGAAAAAACCTTTGGCACCTAGTGTGCACTACCAAAAGAAAAGGAGCTGTCAGCAGAACCTCTAATTTAAAAGGCAATTCTTATAATTATTAATGCCTTATCAGTGAAAACTTCACTGAGTGCTGAATTAACTGTTGCAAAGGCAGAATATGTGTCATTGCAAAAGCCATTAACTTTTACTGTTTTCCTGAGTCATTTGGAAAAATAACTGCCCCTCCCCATCATGTTTATATGCTTTTATTACCTTAACATATGTAAAGAAAAACTAGTCAAATACTTAGCGGTCTGTTTTCTAAAGTGAGCAAGTGTATGTTCTTTTTTTTCTAAGCCCTGCATCAGGTTAACAAAAGCACTAAAAATATGTTATTTTATGAGTATTCAAAAAACAGTGGTATATCTAATGATTCAATAGTGGCCACTTGCCATATTGCTGATATTCAGCACAAGGAAATGCTCAGTATTATCAAGTAGTGTGGTTGCTGATCAATCTCAGTAAACCACTTATGGGCCAAATGGCATGAAATGTCAATAAAGCATTTTCAGCTTTTTTGTGCCAGCAAAATATTAAAATGTATTGTTAACTGATTTCTGATTTTGTTCATGAAAGTTTAAATTGTTTCTTGATTGAGTGAGGATGGTAGTGGAAGTATATGTCCATGAGTGGAGGTTGACAACTTTAATCATTTTACTTTCCATAAGAGAACATGGATCATATACCTTCAGCCAAGGGTTAAAATGCTTAAAGGAGAAGGAAAGGCTAAGTCACTTGGGAGTGCCAAAATGTTAGGCACCCCCAAGTGACTTTAAGCGCTTACCTTGTACCCCGGGCTGGTGCCCCTGTTCGGAGAAAAACCTCACCAGCCCGGGGCACCTGTAGCGAGACTATTTAGTCAGTGAGGCTAAACTTGGCTTTTATGGTTTAATAAGGTGTACTTACAGAATCTAGTGGAAAAGATGCTGGCAATGTGAGAGTTTATGTATCTTTGTCTTGATGTTTGGGGTTTACACAAGTTTTTGTTTTGAAAAATAGGCTCAAACTGGTCAAAGGGCATGATGGGATGAAGGGTATAATAGAGGGTGATAACGATGACTCACGTGATGTAAGTCACTGACAATCACAAGGAAAAGGAATTGATGAAAATATTATGGCATTTTTATTTTGTGTAAAAATGTTCTTGCCATTACAGGGATGGAAGATAACCATTCTGATTATGAAGAACTACTATAGCAGTTACAAAATTTGTTGTTTGCTTCATATAATGAATTTGATTTGTGTTTAAGAATTGTTTTTTCTTTAAAAAAGAATCTGACCTACAGGGTGTTATAATTCTCAGAAACCAGTAGACTTTCACGGCATAAAAGCCTTTGGTTTGTACGAAGATCAAGTACTTTAAGCTTACCTTAAATGGATATTTCATTTATTTTATGTAAGACATGTATTTCAATTATATACTTATCCTAGATGAATAACTATAAAAGATTGTTTTATTATTTTATAGTAACACAATCTAATATAGATTACAATGCAAGTGAGATTAAAGTTACAGTCACAGTCAAAAGTGAACATTCATTGCAACAGCAAAACCTTTAAAACACAAGAGTACAACTTGTCTTATGTTGTCATGAACAAGTGACAATTACAGCTTGTGAAAGAAAACAGAAACATATTTAAATATGTAAAGATCTTTTCTCTACAGAAAATAAGTAAGTAAAAATATGGAATAAAGTGGTTTTAAAAGGCATCTAACATCCATATTTGCTAATCTTCGAATAAAAATAATATGCTCAAACAGTCTTAGGCTGATGTCCCATGGAGAGAGTTATTTCGGAATAGATCTCTGCTATTTCCACAATATGAATTGCTGGTGGCGAGGCTTACACATTAATTTGGTTTTCTAAAGTCGCGCAAAGTTGCCTGAAGGAGGAAACTTGTTGATGATACTTGTTGCCTATGGTAGCAGAGATCTATTGTGGGCAATTAAATCTCTCTATGGGACATCAGCCTTAGTCCTTCCTCAGTAAGGGTTACCCAAAGAAAAAATACTTGCTGCTACTCATTAATATAATGCTAATTTAAGAATTGTTTAACAATCTGATGTTGGCACCATAATCATATCCTGCTTTAATCCAGTCATCATTATCACTGAGGCTAGCACCACTACCTCTATACTTGCGTAGGATTATTTACTTTCTAGATTCATGTGTTTTCATAGTTAGAAGGGGATTGCATTTGGATTATATTTGAAGTAATATATCAAGAACGAATCTGTCTTATCTGTTCTATCCAAGTATTTGGATAGTGCCACATAAATTATTACTCTATAAACCTGGTCTGCAATGGCAACCTTCCTATTTAAGGATAGAGATTTGTCTCACACTGTAGTGTATCAGGGATTTGTATTAGAACATTTTTTTTCTTTTTACTGTTGATATTACTAAATTAGAAGCAACTAATAATTATCACCAACTCTTGTGCTGGGAAGTTAAGGTGGCCATACATGGACGGTCAGCAGTTTATCGGTCCGTGTATGGGGCACTCAGATGGGTCTACCCAACCAATATCTGGCTGAATATTGACCAGATTTTATTTGGACAGGTTTAAAAAACCTGTTGGGATGAACATCAGGTTTATAGAGTAATCACTTACATGGCACTATCCAAATACTTTCACTTAATGCTTTTAAGAGGGTAAAATATACAGTTTTATGTATATATAGAGTTAGAGATAGAGAGGAAGAGAGAATAGATATGAATGAATATATACATGAATGTCTTTTTTTTGCTTAATGTACAATTGAATTACCATATATATTCGAGTATAAGCCGAGTTTTCCAGCACTCAAAATGTGCTTAAAAAGGAATCCTCGGCTTATACTCGAGTCAAGTAGTACGGCCCCCTCCCCCGTGCGTCGCCCGAGCACTCTCACTCTCAATCCTACCAACTAGTACCGCTGCAGGCACATTGCTCGGTGACACTCAGGCGACGCACGGGGGGGTGGGCGGTTGGAAGCGGCGCGATGTGCCTGTTACATAAATATAAGTTTAGTGGAGTCATGAAAAAGCTTAGCATACATGCCCTGTACCTCACAATATGGCTTTTCACGCCGAAGCAACATTTTTCATACATATTGGTGTCCCTAATAAATGTCAGTTTCTCTCATTGCAAAAGAGTAACAGAGAGGAGGTTCTATTTGCTAAAACATGTGAAACAGATGCACTATTCACAGAATATGTGAAATCTAACACAGAGTTTAATGTTCCCTTAAAGCTCTTCTGCATGCACTTTCAACCGACGTGCGTGGTTGCTGAAAACCTTGCAAAACCTTCTTTTGAGTAAGTTGTCTGTTTCTTTGCATATGGTTCTGTGTAATTTAACATGTAAATATCTTTGTTTCTATCTTTGAGAGCTTTAATACACTGTAGAACTCTCAGTATCATTCCTGTTACTTACACACTTTTTGTGAGTGTCCTTTTATTAAATAATTTGATTATTGAAACTTAGCAGTAGCGGCTGCATTTCCCACACTAGGCTTATACTCGAGTCAATATGTTTTTCCAGTTTTCTTAGGTAAAATTAGGTACCTCGGCTTATATTCGGATCGGCTTATACTCGAGAATATACGGTACTTAGACATGACAGTAGATACACTGAAGGCCTGAACTTGACAGATGTCTTTTTCAACCCAAATTCCCTATATTAACTATGCAGCAGAATGCTGTAGGAACATCAACTTGCTGACCCTGGGCCCCAGGCAGAATTATTGAAACTTGTTCCTGCTGTATATTAGGTGATAATCTCTATCTAAATTGCTTAGTTTCCTATATAAAATAACAGTTTAAGAGCAACACGCTGTGCCTGTAGACATTATTGAAGCTAATCAGTGGATTAGATGTACACGAGGTTAATGTGTAGAGTTTATCTATGCAAGAGATTAGCACTGTACTGCATTACAAAGCAATTATATATTACTTTTATTGTAGTGCCTTGTCTTTTCTAAGCAATAAAAAAAACATTATATTGGTATGTTGGGCAGAATTAGTGATTTGTTATGTGGGATAATGTCATGGGTGTTATATTATTCTTACTTATTCAAGTGTGTCAGGAGTTTTCTTTACACTACATAAAATACATGACATTAAAATGTGATAAAGCCATCCTAAGTCAACACCACAAGTTACCCTTACCCTCAGACACTATCCCTATCTAACAAGGCACGAGACAAGGGTGTTCCCTCACACGTATATTATTTCATTTAGCAATAGAACCACTTTTAACTAGTCTAACTAACTTTAACTAATCCAATTCCAGTATTCTTTTGGTTTTAAGGCACCCATCATAACATTTGTCTTTTTGATGGTGACCTGACCCTCATTATCTGCAGAACACAAACTTCTTTACCCAATTTATATAACATCAAAGAAAGATTTGGTACATTCTTGTGGCTTTAGTTTACCATAACAAAGCAAAGGCCCATAAAACAGTAAAATTACTACTGCCTAACTTTGAGTTTCACTTGCTGTTGTATTTTAACCCCATTAAATTACACAATTACACATTACACAATCCTTGACTTTAAAGCCCTTTAGCTACTTTGAGCTCACCTATCCCCCATTTTGTTGTCAAGCCTCCCCACCCAGGGGCCAATGCACCTTTGCACAGAAGCCAGGGGCCAGTTCCTTCTGTGCTTGCTCTAATGTGCCGCCAGTGGTGGGGAAGCTGGCAGCTGCATGCTAGTAATGCCATTGCTAGTATTGTTTTAGAAAAAAATGTTGTTCTTTCAACAAAAATTCTTATGCTTTTGGTATTTTTACTCTTTATATATGTTTTATATATACTAGGGATGCACCAAACCCACTTTTTTGGGTTCAGCCAAACCCCCAAACCCACCCTGAAGGATTCGGACGAACCCCAAACTGAATCCTAATTAACATATGTTAATTAGGATCGGAAGGGGGGGAAAACATTTTCCTTTGACCATTTAACCCTTTCCAAATACTAATTAGCATATGCTAATGTTTGCTAATTAGGATTCAGATTCGGTTTGGCCGGGACGCGGATTCTGCCCAATTGAATCCTTCAAAAAAAGCCTGGATTCAACCCGAATCCTGAACCGAATCCGCGATTCATTGCATCCCTAATATATACACTTTACAATGTAAGGCTGGTTATGAAAATAATGAACTGAATAAATAAAAAGATAATGAAGCAGTTAGAAACAGCAGTTTTGCTTAAAGAGGGACATATAAGGGCTCAATTGTGATCGCAGTCTTAAGTATAGCCATGCTAAATAGACACAAAGGCACTTGTATCTAAACATACCCCTTGCACTTCCACATAGTGCTAAGCAACATCATTCTGTCCAGTCATTTCTAAAGAATGGTGCCCAAGTGCACCTATTTATTCAGGGAAACCCCAGAGTTTCTGCCTTCCTTAAAACTGCTTTGGGGGTAAAAAATATAGTCAACTGCATTTGAAATTGTACTTTTCACACTGTACGTGCAGTTGCATATGACCCGTGAGGTGGAATAAAGGTGTTCTATTTTCAGTCTAAGCTAAAAAGGATTGTTACATTTAACTTTTATTCATAGAACTATTTTGTGTAACATGTGAGTGGTGGGTGTACCTTATCAGTTGTCCCCCAGAAAAACAGAATGATGTTGGTGGTCAGTCACAGCTCTGCCTTTACACAGGGAATATAAGCTGCCAAGCTGCTTCATTGCTAAGGGCTCTGGTACACGGGGAGATTAGTCGCCCGCGGCAAAACTCCCTGCTTGCGGGCGACTAATCTCCCCGAGTTGCCTTCCCCCTGCCATCCCACCGGCGAACATGTAAGTCGCCGGCGGGATGGCAGACGCGGCGGGGCGATTTCGGGAAATCGCCGAAAAAGCCTCGCGAGTCTTTTTCGGCGATTTGCGCAAAATCGCGCCGCCGCGTCTGCCATCCCGCCGGCGACTTACATGTTCGCCGGTGGGATGGCAGGGGGAAGGCAACTCGGGGAGATTAGTCGCCCGCGAGCAGGGAGTTTTGCCGCGGGCGACTAATCTCCCCGTGTACCAGAGCCCTAAGGGCTTAGAGCTGCAGGTTGTCCTGCACGCCTGGAAAACAGCTAGCAAGATGTAGAAAAGCTAACAGTGCAAACAAGGTTTTTGGGGGAAATGTTTTAGATGTAAAAGGTAATGGCAAATGCTTGTCTTGACAATATATGTCACCTTTAAGTGCTAAAAACATTTTAAAAAGTAGAAGAATGGTACAAATGTTAATTGTGAAATCTGGTATTGTCATGGCTAAGTGATCTATGTTAACAAAAAGTTTTAAAAATGAGGCAGGTTGAGTAAAATGCAGATGTGCCCACTAACCACAATACCTTTTTCTTCCCTGCTGGCTGGTGATGTGCTTTAGGCACACAGTTCTCATTATTATGCTCTCTAGTCTTTGCTGACACTACGTGCCTCATCTCCTTTGTACCTGTTAAGCTGGCCACACGTGCCGATTTTTGATCTTTAGTCGCACAAAAGATCACTCCCACCCTCCACAGACGTTCAGGGCTGAATTGTCAGATATGGAGGTAGAAACAATAGGATTTCTACCTCCTTCTGCCGATTCAGCCCTAAAGGTAGATTTTGCTCAGATGCCTTCAATGGCACCCGATCAAAATGTTTTAACCCGCTCAATCGGCGAGTCGACCGGTATCCGCAGCCTTTTGCGATATCGGTCACCTCGCCGAGTCGCCATACACGCACCGAACATCATACGAAACAAGGTTTCTGGTGCTGGCAGAGACTTGCATGCTTAAGAAAAGCAACTTTTGCCAGTACAGGTATGGGATCTGTTATCCAGAATACTTGGGACCTGGGGTTTTCCGGATAAGGGGTCTTTCCGTAATTTGGATCTCTTACCTTAAGTCTACTAAAAAAATTATTTAAACAGAAGTTAAACCCAGTATTATTGTTTTGGCTCCAATAAGGATTATTTATATCTTAGTTGGAATCAAGTACAGGGTACTGTTTTATTATTACAGAGAAAAATGAAACCAATTTTAAAAATGTGAATTACTTTATTAAAATGGAGTCTATGGGAGATGGCCTTTCCGTAATTTGGAACTTTCGGGATAATGGGTTTCTGTTTAAGGGGTCCAATACCTGTATTCAATTCTGGGTTCATGCTCTTCAAAAGCCAATATAAAGGGGTACAGGTCTGGACCCAAAGGCCCAAACATCCCCACTCAGGCCCAATATAAAGAACCAGTCTACACACTGAGATCATTTTTGATATACTTATGTGCCTGTTCCACTTGTGCCAGTGACCTGTTATTGAGCAATTGTGGTGTGCCCAAGACAGAAAAATGTAATACATTGGTGTTTCTAACAGAATCATTAAGGGGTATTTTCACCAAAGTACCCCAGAGTACAGTATGTATGTGGGTCTGCTGTTTATTTTACATTATCTTTGTTAGCTATATTTTTATTGTACCAGCTTGGGGGGATATGGATACTTGGCCCCCTGCACCCTACAAGAACTAGTCACACAGTTTTTCAAATTCAAAAAGAAGTTCTGATTGGGACTTTCCTGGTAGCAATAGGGTCTTTCCCTTTGCAGTGATGACTAACAGCTTTGGAAGAGCAGCAGGATGGCTGGGTCCTCTTAGTGTAAAAAGCCGTTCCTATGTAAGAGCATACAGCAAGTACTTAACAAAAAGTGTATTTTTAATACCAGTGAACTCACAACTCCATAAAACTCACAAAGGAGGGAGCCGTTATGATCAATAAGCTTAAATTCCCTTTGGTGGGGTACTGTTTCAGGCACAGGTTCTATGTTATTTTAAGCACAATGCAGTGTTTTCCCACAATTTCAGCATCATTGTGGCAGGGTATAGCCTTGTACATGCAATACATAAAAATGAATGCAATTCCATGACCATTGGTTCACAAATCGGTAAAAATTCTCATATCAAGCATGTCGTCACTTAAAGGACATGTAAACCCCACACACAAAAATGTAATCAGTGAACAGCCTCTTTGAAATCTTTCAATACCTGCCACACTGGTTGTCCAGAGGTTAATAGTAAGGCTGCAGCATCTCGTTAATCACTTAGATTTCCTTCTCCTCCTGTAACCCACTCGCCCCCTCCCTCGTGAATTTGCTTTGGCTGTTGGCTTGTGGGCATGCTCAGTTGTTCTAAGCTCAGATTACTAAACACGACCCCAGTCTAGCAGCAAGTGATGAGATGGCATTGCTGGTTCCCATAGAAACTCAGCTCTAGCTGACTGCTTCAATTTGTTTCTCTTGAGCTCAGCTTTACCATTACAGTGCTCAAACAAAGCAGAACTTTTATCAGAGACAATTGTGCCTGTGTGAGCCTGTATTCTTGCTGAAATGTATGCTGAATATGGGTCTGTGTGTGTGTATGCTGTTTGCAGATTTAAATGTATCTGATTATGTATCAGAGGAAAAATGGCCACCGGGTGAAAGCTGCTATTTGCTTTAGGAAAATGTGATGGTGCTGGCAAGCGGAGGGGATATATGCAGTACAAATTATACCATTTGGGTGGGGGTGACATAACTAACTGATATACATTGTAGGCAAATGTAGGCTTTACATGTCCTTTAAGGCTTGGTGTTGATGTAGTCTTATGGGCTTATTTATCAGTTTTCGAGTTTGTAAATTCAAGTCTGTTTTTCTAAGTCAAATAAACTCACATATCAAATGACTTTCCTTCTCCTTTAATTAGGAAAACTTACTTTTTCGAGGTGTTTGTGGGCTCCATGTTATGTACATGCAGGGCCGCCATCAGGGGGGCACAGGGGGTACAATTGTCCCGGGCCCGGATGATTTTAACTTTAAAAGGGGGCCCGGCCGTGCTAAAGTTTTCTTAGTCGTTCGGGCCCCCTTTAATCAATTCCGGGCCCTGTCATTGGTGGCCAGCGGGTAATCCTATTGGCTGCGCCCCGTGCGTACATGTACGTCAGTACGCACGGGGCGCAACCTTATAAAAGGGCCTGTCTTCTGTCGGCTCTCAGAAGCGCTGCGGTGTCATCCAGGAAGGACCTTGCCGGAAGGAGTCAGAAGCCACCACGAAGGAGCCGCTGCCGCTGCCGCATAAGACGCCGGAGGTGCTGAACAAGACGCTGGCTACCAATGTACTGGGGGAAGGGGGGCACAGCTGGCTAAAAATGTACTGGGGGAAGGGGGGCACTGTTGGCTACCAATGTACTAGTGGGGCACTGCTGGCTACCAATGTATTAGGGGGGGGCTGCTGGCTACCAATGTATTAGGGGGGGCCTGCTGGCTACCAATGTATTAGGGGGGGCCTGCTGGCTACCAATGTATTAGGTGGGGCCTGCTGGCTACCAATGTATTAGGAGGGGGCCTGCTGGCTACCAATGTATTAGGGGGGGGCCTGCTGGCTACCAATGTATTAGGGGGGGGGGCTGCTGGCTACCAATGTATTGGGGGGGGGCTGCTGGCTACCAATGTCTGATGTCTGTGAGTCCTTTGTACTGGTGGGAGGGGGGCCCAGAAATTTTTTTGGTGAGGGGCCCCGTGATTTCTGATGGCGGCCCTGTGTACATGGGCTCCATAAAACAGAGATCTATAGAGATCTCTAAAGGAGCACCACTATAGTGCTACAGCCATTTTTAACTAATGCTCTGACTGTGCCTATATTACCTAAGCAGTTTTTAAAAAAAGAGGCAGAGGCAGACACTGCGCCCCCACTGCTGCTTCCCCCCTCCCCCCACAAGTGCATGAAAACGCACATGCGTTTCATTGGAGGGAGAGTGCACCGTGTATAGCATGCAGATAGTGTGCAGAGTGGGGAGCGCAGGAAATCATCGCCGGGGTAAGAGATCCCAAATTAGGGGTTGGCAACAGAGGTACCTGCCTAGCGCCTCCTCACTGTTGCACCCTAGGCAGGTGCCTCTTCTGCCTACCCCTAGTTCTGGCCCTGGCACTGTGTAAAGAACATATTTTATTAATATGGGAAACTTATTTGATTAAAATAACTTGAATACCTCAAATCTGTGAATTTACGAACTCAAAAAAAAACTTGAAAATTTTGAAAATCTTGAAATTGAAAATATATCTTGACTTTGCCAAAGACAACTCCCATTGACATCTACATAAACTCACAAGCTTTTAGATGCTGAAGTTTTACATTTCAGTTTTCGGAGTTTTTACACATTTTTTTGGACATTCGAGTTTTTGAACCACAGTTTGAATTTTGGGAGTTTTAGTGCAAAAGGACTTGAATTATGGAAAAAAATTCAATTCAAATGTTGATAAATCACACATTATTGTACAGGTATGGAATCTTTTATGGGGGAAACCCTATAATAATAAATCAGTACCTTGCACTTGCTCCTAACTAAGTAGTAGACATAATGGATGGTGATCCAAGTTACAGAAAAATCCCCTATTTGGAAAACCCCAGGTCCTTCTGGATAATAGATCCTATACCTGTATATATACTTTGTACAGCTGGCTGAAAGATCAGTGTGTTAGCTGGAAAAGGGAGGAAATGATAATGTGTTGTGCTACACAACATATTGTACATTATAATGTAGATTATGAAACATTCACAGTCACTGGCCCAGTTTACTCTCTAAGGTCCCTTTCACACACATCGAAGAAATGTTGTAAATTTAATTTACAGATAAAATCTGGAACAACTTTTCCTCTGCAAAAAGATGGTTATATACACATACAGTAGTTTCAGGAACACATAGCCAACACATAGACCAACAGTCTAATGATCATTTGTACACTGCAAAGTTACATTTTCATTCATATTTTTCTAAAAAAATGCCTTTACATAGTTTAATACATACTGTCCTTTAGTCAGTTTTATTGAGAGAGAGAGAGAGAGAAAAGAAGAAAATCCTTGCAAGTACAGGGGGAATATACAAACTCCGTGCAGATAGTGCCAGGACTAGAAGTGAACCTTGCACTCCTGTGCTGCAAGGCAACAATTCTAAGCACTGCACCAACGTCCTGCCTGCATCACTGGCAAGCCCAGATGAGGTCCCTCTGATCTTCAACGCAAGTTATTTTTCAGCTGTTGGCAATATGTTTTTATGGGGGTGTGAGTGGCCTTTTAGAAAATGCAAATATTAAATGTTTTGTAGGTTGTTGAATATCTGAAATAAAGTAGTTTTTAATTTGGAATCAGGAGGAAGCTTTTATTGTGTTTTAGAAGCATTTGGGACTGTGAGAGCATTTTTGTCTCTTATAAATGGGCAGGAAATATCCAGGGATTATGTGATTTAATAGCTGACCTTAATAAACACTGGTCTTTGTCTTATTTCAGTACAGGTATGGGATCCCTTATTCGGAAACCCGTTATCCAGAAAGTTCCGAATTACGGAAAGGCCATCTCCAATAGACTCCATTATAAACAAATAACTCCAATTTTTGAAAATGATTTCCTTTTTCTCTGTATTAATAAAACAGTACCTGTACTTGATCCCAACTAAGATATAATTAATCCTTATTGGAGTTAAAACAAGCCTATTGGGTTTATTCAATATTTAAATTATTTTTATCAGACTTAAGGTATGGAGATCCAAATTACGGCAAGATCCCTTATCTGGAAAACCCCAGGTCCAGAGCATTCTGGATAACAGGTTCTACATAATATTACTTAAATACATGGGGCTCCATTTTTGTGCTTCTCAATATACTTCTTGGAGAAATGGAAAATTTGTACAGCATAGAGGTACGACTGCTCTACTGGATCTATGCTCAGGAAGCAAATCAAACTCTGCCGCTTTGTGGTGTGTGGGCTTCAACTAATAATAACTGGTAATAGGTATCATGTTAGTGCATTGACTTTCACTGACCAACCTACATGCCTCAATTATTTCTGAGAGAACTGCAGTATCAAAGTGCCCTCTGTAAAAGTGTCGCTTTAGCACAGTAATAACACTTTCCTCTAATTTTATATTAAACACTTATGGTGGAATTGGAAAAAAATATGCACAAATAAGAATAAAAATCTGCATTTGGCAATAATATTAATTATGCAACTGTTATTGCATTGCAAATTTTAATTGCACATTGCGAACTTTTAAGGCATGCATAAAGGTGGTGTAATCTTTTGGAGCAAATAATAAAATTGGCAAATTTTTGCATTGCAAATAATTTTTCAGCTACTGACTTTTATTACATTCACCCCCTTAGAAGCTAAGGGATTAATATTTAACCATGTAACCTAACTCTTGGTTTGTAAATAGACTGAACTAGTAATAGGTTAACACTTAACCATAATATACCTCTCTTAAGGAGATTTCTATAAATTAGGATTAGCGTGTATTTTGCTTTGACTGTAATGCTTGAATAATGATTAATAAAGTTAAGTAAGTGTTGAGACTAATGTTAAACTAGTTTATTAAGTATGGATTGCACTTCTGTATAAAGGTTCACAGGCGGTCACAGAAACGCAGCTAACATTGCCGATTACATGTCTATGAAGATTTTCATTCATCCAGGTCATGGTATATCTAGTATAAATAAATTTGAAGCAACTGGACTTGTTTGGTAATCATTGAAGACGTTTCACTACTCATCCGAGCAGCTTCTTCAGTTCAACTGACTGGTATGGGAAGTCCTCAGCATATATACTCTTCCACTAATCCAATCACAATGGCAATTTGCTTTGACTTCTGGCTCCTGGGCATGCTCAGTTTTTCCCAGCTCAGATTATTAAACACACCCTCCAGTCTAGCAGCCAATGTAGAGATGGGATTGTTGGTCCCCATAAAAACTCCACTTTAGCTGCCTGATCCTATTTTTTTCCCAATCTCCTATGTTGTAGTATTCAAACTGTACAACATAGTATTCAAAGACAGTTCTGTAGGCTTTACATGTCCTTTCGTGAATTTCAAGGCTATAGATAACTATAACAAGTATAATATCAACTACATAAACTGTAGCAGGAATCAAAAAGTGGTATGTCATTACAGTATAAGTATTACACTGGATGTCAGCTAGTAGTATATATATATGTAGACTTCCCAAAAATTGCACCCTCACTGGGACCGTGGCACATCTACAATGTACCCTGTGCCACAGCAGACCATCTATAATGCTTTAGTTATAGGAAATTCTGTCTGGTGTAGGAAGGACACAACTTATCAATGCTTATAACCTGGAGTTACCGGCAGTCTCAGATTCCAGTTGAGTGCTTACAGATTTCCCTTCTCCCATGCAAATAGGTAAACTAGCATTAATAAAATTAATTAGGTGCAAGATCCTTGAATTTTAGTTGCAACCCATAAAGAGAGCCTAGGAAGTAAAAGGCAGAGTTTGATAGCACGGTATTCATAAACGTTGCGCTTGGAAAGGCATGTGGGTTTTGCATTATCTCGCCCACTACCCACCCCTTATCTTGCTTGTCATTCAGAAATGCAAGTTATGGAGGGCCTGTTGCTCAAAGGAGTTCTGTTTTATCACCTGCAACATGGGTGCAAGTAGCAGATCACAACTATGTCTTACATGCAAGTGCATAGTGAAAGATAACTATGACTAGGGGTCTTTAACCCAAAATGTGTCAGGTTTATCCTATCCTAGACTGATACACCTATGTTTTACGAGCATTTTTGAATACAGGCTCATTTTATTTTCCAAACAGGGGTACAGCATTTCCTTGTTTCAAATGAGCACCAAGTGGCCTGCCTTTGCACGCCTTAGTGCTTGTACTTGCACTCAGGCCTTTACTAAACAACCCCTAGCACATACACAAAGAAGGTGTTAATTTTAGAACTCCCTTAAATGTATGTGCCATGTACTTTGCACCTTGCACCTAACTTCTAAAACTCAAAGCAACTGGCATATGATTGTGTGTATTGTTCATAGGGTTTAAATGCATACAATTTTAAACACTTTTTTGCCATTTTCACTTGTGTATGCATTTGTAAGTGAGCTCTCACTTGTGCATAATGCATATGGAAAATCTGAAGTTGTGGTAACTTTAAAAGCCAGAGCTCATATTAAAATCCACTTAATCACACTCTATGAACATGATTCCTGATAAAAGCAATTAGTTTAATAATTATTAAACAATTGCTGTGCAAATACAGAAGCATTAGAAGATGAAAGCTTCACAGAGTTAACCTTGTGAAATTTTAGTCAGCTTATGCGACTGTTTGCTTAAGGCTGTTTTTTTTTTTTGTAAAGGGTGTTGGAACTTTTAAAAAATGATGAAGCAGCAATGATTGACAGTGGTCCAGTTTGAGCAAGCCAGATTTTGTAAGAATTAAAACTTTAAGCAACTCATTTTACTGACTGCAAAGATGGACAAACAAGTACTTGTAGGTCCTAGTATCTGTATGTTGGGCAGATGATCCCAGCCCATATCTTTGTGCTATGGTTATCAGGGGGTTTGTCAGGGTGAAGCTGCATTGGCAGATGTGGTAGCAGGCCATATTTATATAAATGCACCTGAGGGCCTGTTCCTAGGGTGGCAGCCTTAAGGAAGTGGCCTATATAATCAATCATTTTTTCAAAAGAAAAATGAAAAACCACTGCCAGACACTACCTGTGTAAATCCAGCAGCAGAGCTGGTGGCGGGGTATATGCATCTGTTTGGCCTGCAGGATGATTGCTGTCAATCAATCAAATCACCAATGTATAGTCACCTTAGTTTCAGTAAACAAGGTTAGCAGAATAACTTGAAAAAAATGATTTAAACAAAGCATAAACACTTACTGAGGCTGACATGTGCCTTATGTAATTTGTATTATTAATGAGTATTTATAAAATGCCAGCATATTCTGCAGTGTTAAATGGGGTGACCATACCTTAACATCCTCTCTACAAACCTATTTATGTATTATGTTCTTGGATCCTTTAGGAGCCCCTAATACTCTTTTTGTAAAGGTGAAAGAGAAAGAAAGAAATTATTTACGATGCATACCAGACTTAAACTCAAACTAAAATATTCAAAAGATGGAGTTACCATAAAGATATTTAAAGTTTTTGCAGCCACATTAAAAATGAATCTCAAGCTATCTGTTCTAACTGCGAGTTAGGCCTCCGCAATAGATCTCTGCTACTGTGGGCAACTAAACGCTTCAAAATACCTTTACACTGGCAACAATAGGAGTCGCTGGTGGAAAGACTTACGCATCTCTTTGGCTTTTTGAAGTCGCATGACATTTCCTCCTCCAGGCAACTTTGCGCACCTTATGAAAACCAATTGTGTGGAAGAAATTGTTTCACATATATTTAAAGGAATATTGACATGTTTCAGGTTTTAACATGTCTATATAAACCCTAGTGCTGCTATACTTTTGTAATGTATATGCCCACTGCCTTGCCCAGTTCATCCATTACTAACCTGTGCTGGGCTCCTGCATGGCTTTGAAGTTGACCATCTTCGTAAATGACAGCACGCTTGGGGAGGGACAATGGTCTGCTGTATAACAAATGTAAACAGTGCCCCAAATGCATTGCTAGGGTTTATGTAGGAACAGTGACACCCTTGGCAACCTGGCTGACCTTGCCACTTCCCCCGCGAGCATACACCCACATGTATGTGCATGGATGATGGGTGGTAATACCAGTGATTGTGGGGGTATCATGTGCCCAGCTTGGGTATAAAAGCCCAGACTAGGGGTAGGCAAAGAAGGTACATGCCTAGTGCCCACCGTTGCAGCCTAGGATCATGCCTCTTCTACCTACCCCTAGTTATGGCTTTGTACTATCACTTTGAGACCTGCTTGAGGGTGATGTGGGATGGGTTGCTAAATCATAAAAAGTTATGATGAATACACACAAAGGAAAAAGTGTTCATATAGTGCATATTTTTTATTAACAACTTTTATTACATTAGCATTTATGTTTTTATGTTTTAAGTCATGACATCATATCAGAAAAATCTATTTCATAATCTGCAAATTCTGTTTTCAAGATATTGGTAATCATACATGCTGATGGCTGGTTAATGTTTAACTAGTAGTGACAACAAGATACTCTTTAACTGTGCTGTCAACTGTAATTACAAGTATTTATTGCACCTAATCCTCAAATAAAAATAGCAGATGAATGATTAGGTCCAAAGGTTAAGTTCATGAATTGCTGTAATCTCCCTCACTTAAAGATGCAATGTATGATTGTCTACACAAAAACCTATTGATACTGATTTTATGTACCTTTAACCTTTTTGACCATTCATTTAATCTATTTCCTTTTTTGACTTAATTGCAACTTGCACTTCATGACTTTTGGCATAAACTGATAAACTCATCTAAAGGTTGCCTTGAAATGTATGTTGTAGATAATGGTATCCAGTTAAACAGTATGGCATACCTAAAACTTTCAACCCCTTGCCTGCAAGCTCACGGGAACTGACAATCGAAAAGTAATTGTTATTTTTTCACAAAATATATAAATAATTATCAATAATTGCAAATTGTGATACCTATTCCATCAATGCCCAACTACACAGAAATAACTGTCTGCTTCAATTTTTTTCTCCTAACTTTCTCTCATGAGCTCAGCTCAAACAAAGCAGAACTTTTATCAAAGACAGTTCTACTGGTGTAAGCTTGCATTCTTGATGAAATGTATGCTGAATAAGGGTCTGTGTGTGTGTGTATATGCTGTTTGCAGATTTAAATGTATCTGATTATGTATCAGAGGAAAAATGGCCACTGGGTGAAAGCTGCTATTTGCTTTAGGAAAATGTGATGGTGCTGGCAAACGGAGGGGATATATGCAGTACTAATGGTGCCATTTGGGTGGGGGAGACATAACTAACTGATATACATTGTAGGCAAATGTAGGCTTTACATGTCCTTTAAGATAGTTAAATGTTAAAAAAGCTTACAAAATAAGTAAACAAAATAAAGTAAACTTGTCTATAATATCTTTATTTCCATGGTTGTTGAACTTTCTAATGTGGACTGTTATTTAGTTATTAGGGTCAGGCCTCTCACTCTAGCAACTGGGCAGTGGTTTGAATGACAAACAGGAACATGAACAAGAGTGGCCCTGAATAGAAATATAATTTAAAATTCATAATAACAATACAATTTAGCCTTTTGCGGCAACCAGATACCATTTTACATTTAATGCTGGAAAGAGAGGAAGAGACGATAGTAAAACTCACTTTAACACAATTAAATTGTCTGAATTGGCCAATGTGCAAAACATAATCTTACTAGCAGTCACCCTCAGTTTCTAAATCATAGTCCCTCTGTCCACCCATACCCCTTAAGATGTGGAAGTGGTATCACATGTTTACTTTTTACATAGGCGAAAATTCTTTTTTCCCGTGGAGCCCTTTTTTGTCTAAGTCATCATGGCTTGGATAAATCTCATATCCCAAGCAGGCTGTACTTATGCTCCAGGGCCCATTATGAGATCTAAGGCCACCTTATGGCAGACGTTTGCCTTTATAAACAGAGAAATTATCCACCAGGTGAATGAGGCAAAAAAAAAAAAAAAAACAGTGTTGGCAGATTCAAAGCATAAGCAAAAATATGGTATTCAATGCTTAAAGGATTTTGCATTTTATAAAGATAGAAACAAAAAGGCTTATTTTTAATTTTATTTTTCTGACATTTTAGGTTACAGACACTTGAGAAACAAAAACGGGAAATAAGTGTTAATGCAATATGAAACATCATGTCATACTGAGAATGTCACAGGAAGCATCTATGTGCCTTACTGGACCTAATAATAATTAAAGCAGCTACCCTCATATCAAATATTACAGGGTATACTTATTGTACAGCGCTGCTGAATATGTTGGCACTTTATAAATAAATGTCCAACAGAAAGTGCTTCTGTCTATTATGTTATATTATATTGATTGTTGCCTAGGTTCTCCCTTACTTTTAATGGGGCTGCCACTGTATTTTCAATAATTAAAGAAGATATATTTCTAAGCAGCTTTTCATAATAGTTCAGCTATAGGAGAGACAAGTGATTTGTATCTAACTTAACTACTAAAGGAATCAAGTTGGGAGGCATGACAAGATTGAAAGTTGTTCTATCATATTACAGAATTAACATTCTTGACCTATTGACTAATTTGGAAGAGTTACGGTAACTTCCCCTACTGTGTCATATGATGATAACCTATGTCTTGTGAGAGAGAGAGGTATTCCCACTGACCCAGAGTCATGATTATGTGTATTCCCTTGTACCCTAGTATATAATACTCCGCTGTAGTTGGAGGGTTGATGGGATGGAGGGCCTCAGGCAAAAAGAGTTTATGGCCATAAGGTGAACCAACAGAATTGAATAGACAGCGAGCAGTGATGTGCTTTGCCAAGGAGGAAAAGTTTGGAGTTAGTAATCCCCAGGCAAAACCCACCAAATGTAAGAACCAAAATGGAAAGGGTTCAAGGCTAGCAATCCTGGCTGGCATCCACTTATGGATCAAGTACACTGAGGTGTTACACCTGCAGGTGAGGCTTTACCTTCATAGGAGTCTGCCTTCTACTGGGCAATGATGTGCGAATATCTAGTTCTCTTTAGTTGCATAATTAATAAATATACTGTTAATGGCAGAGAATTACTTGTGACCAGTTTATTTTTAATGCATGTGTCAGTTACAGTTTAGCCACAATAACCTTTCCTTTATTAATTCAATTACATCAAAAGTGGGAAGGACATTAGAGGATATAGAATTATTATTGGGAGAAGTTTTTTTAATGTAATTTGTAGAGTTTGGAGTGTTGGATGACTGGGTTTGCTGTGGGGCCTTTGTGTGACAATGTCAGGAGAGAGACTGAATTTACCAAGGTAATTACAGAAAGCGGGTGTTTACCAAATGCAGGTTTTAATGTATTTGCCAAATTCACTGGGAGAACCACTGCATGGTAATTTTTTTACATTTTATTTTGTTTATACAGGTGTAGCAATGCCAAACCTGACATTTGTTGTCCAAGGAAGCATTGAGAAGCAGACAGGAGACTAGAAATTGACCAGGACAGCAGTTTGTCTCCAGAAGTATCCACTGGACCTATGGTGGCACGGCCATATTGAGGACATCTGTGATATATATTTCAAATAACAATTGTTGTTCAGTATTATATGTTACGAACTAACATGCTTTATTTTGTGGGTACTGGGCAATAGATTCTCAGCCCTACCCTACAACAGACTACAGGCGTTATGTATTAAAAAGCACTAATCTTGCCTAGGAGCAGTAACCCATAGCAACCAATCGATTCTGATTAAAAGCAAACATCTTATTGTTTGCTATTGGTTACTGCTACTGGGAAAAAAAGTGCCTTTTATTAAACATGGGGGTTATAATTTTAAGCGTAGGAATATTTATTTCATTATTAAAGAGCGCCCACTCTATATTTAATAAGATATACAGGTCTATGACCCTTAATGCAGAATACTCGGGGCCTGGAGTTTTCTGGATAAGGGGTCTTTCTGTAACTTGAATCTTTATACCTTAAAGGAACAGTAACACCAAAAAATGTATTTATTTTAAAGAAATTAAACTATAATGTACTGCTGCCCTGCACTGGTAAAAGTTTTGTGTTTGCTTCAGAAACATTACTAGAGTTTATATAAACCCTGATGTGTAGCCATGGGGGCAGCCATTCAAAAGAAGAAAAGGCACCGGTTATATAGCAGCTAACAGATAAACCCTGTAGAATACAATGGTGTCTTATCTGTAATCTGCTGTGTAACCTGTGCCTTTTCTCCTTTTTTCATCTTGAATGGCTGCCCCCATGGCTACACAGCAGCTTATTTATATAAACTATAGTAGTGTTCCTGAAGCATATACCCCAGTTTTACCATTGCAGGGCCACAGTACATTACGTTTCCAATACTTTAAAACACTTTCATTTTTTGGTGTTACTGTTCCTTTAAGTCTACTACAAAATCATTACAACATTTGCCTACATTAAGGATTCATTATATCATATATCTTAGTTGGGATCAAGTACAAGGTACTGTTTTATAATTACAGAGAAAAAAGCAAATAATTATTTAAAAGTTGGCATAATTTGATAAAAATGAGTGATGGTCTTCTCATAATTCAGAGCATTCTGGATAATGGGTTTCCAGACAACGGATCCTATACCTGTAATTTAAAAATTGTAGGTTTGTATTTTTCAAATATTGTAATGTGTAATTCGGAATATTGTTTTTTTATGCTTGTGTATTTCCAGAAATGAAAACTTACTAGATTAGAATGTACTATAATTATCTGTTCACTGTTTATCATTGTTCCTTTATGAAACCACATGCAAAAAACAATGTAAATCAACAATGAAAGAAGCATTTATGTAAAAAAAAAAAAAAAAGGTTCCCATTTTTAAAATAACCGCTTCCTTCAAGTATTGGGGGAAGAAAGTTTTTTTTTTTAATAATTCAGAAAGATGTAGACTTATCCCTTAGATATTTCTATTAAACCCCTGTACCTGTTTAAGACAGGTACATGTTTTCTTTCATATCCTTTCTAAAAAAAAAATAGGTTTTTGAAGTAATTTAATGTCGTTATTGGCTATACCACTAAGAGATTTTGCATCAGTCATGTAGATCAGTCTTAGTAGCAGATTATATGCTGGTTTTACTGTTTTACCTTCAGAGCTAAGCAGAAACTTTGCAGAAGAAAGTTAAAGCAGACCTGTTTTGACACAGGATATGATGTGCTGCATTACTATTTTTAAAACTCCAGCATAACCAAGGCTTTTAATTTTTTTTTTACAAGAAGCTGACCGAAGTATAAGCTAGAAGAAAAACTTATCTGCACATTAGTAAGTTTATTACGTTTTTTATTTATTGATACTCTTTTATATGAATAAGTCACTTTGTTTCTACAAATGTACTTTTAGTTTAAGACTGAATAATGCTCAAAAGTATAGGCATTGTTCTGTAAATGTTATTATTATAACATAGCCCTTAGATTAACATACTAGAAAATGTTTGTCTGGGTGATATAGGTTATTAAGTCTGTGATACAAAATGTATTTTGTTGATGATAGGATAATAGACTGATCTGATAACTGTCTATATTTTTTTACTATATTTATTAACCACACAGTAAGAATATTTTAATGGGAATGTAAAAATCTTATAATGTACCTGTATATTGAGACTGAAGTACAGTTCTAAGCAACTTTTAGATATAAATTAATTTAAAAAGTAGAATGTTTTTATAGTTATTGGTAAATGCTGTTGCATCAGGGTTACCAAACCACTTGAAAATACAGGGACATTCTAGAAGACCCTTGCAACCTGCATAAAATGCAGCTAGAAGGGCTGCATGTTAATTGCAATACAATCAGTGCAACCTGCATTTATGATATGTGTCGTTGAATTGCTTTCTGCTCTGCTAGTTCCATCTTCGAGGGGCAGGCAGTGGCCAAATTAGGAGCTAACTTTACTAGTAATTTAAAAAACAGAGGCAATTTGCAATGAATGTTTATTATAAACCTGCCTTGAATTTATTTTATTAGCAACAACTTTTTGGGTTTACATACTTTGTACATTGTAGAAACGGTCAACTTTTTTGAACCAAGGGACCAAGGGTATTTCCGTAATTTGGATCTCCATACCTTAAGTCTACTAAAGAATCAATAAAACATTAATTAAACCCTATGGGATTGTTTTGCATCCAATAAGGATTACTTAGATCTTAGTTGGGATTAATTACATGGAACTGTTTTATTACTACAGAGAAAAAGGAAATCAGTTTTAAAATTCTGAATTATTTGATTAAAATGGAGTCTATGGGAGACAGGCACTCCGTAATTCGGAGCTTTCTGGATAACGGGTTTCCGGATAAGGGATCCCATACCTGTACTTCCACAGCATTTTTTGCCCAACCCCCTGGAATCTTTCCTGACAATTCAAGGGACCTGGTCCCTGACATACCTCTTTAAAACTGGGGTGCTGGCTACCTCACACTTTGGATCCATCAGATAAATAAGCTAACCAATGCTTTATCTATACAATCTGATCAGATCGCACCCAACATTACCCGTGTAAGGCTTTCACTGACGTCCAAAGAATATACCCTTAAAAAAAACTGTAAAGTGCCCATGAAGTCTCTCCTAAATCCAGTGATAGATTTATATGCAGCACTAGCATAGGCACAGCCCTTTAGCCATGTCTTCTCAATTACACAGGACCGCCTTTCCACACATGACAATTGTGAAGGCCAGGGTAACCCCTCCCCCTCAATCCCACTGCTGAATTTAGCCACATTGTCAATTCAGAAAAAAATTGTTTGTCTCAGGTCTTGCATATCATGGTTGACATTAACACAGAAATTTGCTACCCCTTCCCATTATTCCAGAGAGCTTGATGGAGCACCTTTATATTTACCAAGCCTTAACTTTTTGGGGCTTATGAGCATTCATGAGAGGGAAGAGTGAAAAATTGCTTTTACCACCTGTGATGGGTATAGAAAATAGTTATATTTATACTTATAGTCAAATCATGTGTTCTATGCAATGCTCCTGTTGTCTTCCAAGGTTCCATTAATGACATCTTTCATGATGTTATTTATGTGTCAACGTCTACCTGAATGACATCCAAATGCTTCCAAAATTTCTGGTCAATGGGTGTAGCTTAAATTGGCTTAAGTTCAATATAACTAATAGGGGTAGTGTCCCCGTATTGCAAAAGTTGCAGCACTCTCAATCCAGCTGAAATATTGCTGTAATCTTGCCATATTTAAAATAAAGGCAATTTTACTGTCATGGAATGAGAGTGCTGCAAATTTTGCAATATGGTTCCTTGAAAGGTATGTGGATATGGTCACGCCATGTTGTGTGCACCCCTCTAGAGAAGAGCAGTGATGAGTAACTCTGATGCGTTTCCCTGAAAAATTTGCGAAACGTTGAAAATATTCACGAAACGGCGAAAAATTTTTTTCTGATGCACAACATTTTCTGAGTTTTGCAAATTTTTCACATTCTTTTTGTCAAAAAAATGACGTGCAACAATTTTTTTTTACTTTTTTTGGTCGCGCTGTGAATTTTTCCACATCTTTTTCGGAATACGTCTATTGACAGTTTGCTGTGGCAACTTTTTTTTTGGTTATAATTTTTGTGGCAAATTTTTCCATTGGTGTCACAAAGATATTCGCAGATGGGAAATGAAGACTTCTGCCACAAACCCATACCTGCCAAAAATGTTGCTTACCACTAGCGCTGGAAACTTATTTTTGGATTCTTTTAACCATAAGGACCATAAGTACTTGTACCTACAAGTACAGGTGCAGATTATTTTAAATGAAAATTAGATGGTTTCTAATAATGGGCCAGAATTTCTCAAATCAAGGGCCAGATTTATGGTTGCACTAGTAATCACAAAGAAAAGCCCTGCGTGAATTAAGGAACTCCCGTGCTGACTATCTTAAATAATAGAAAGTTTGCTATCTTTTAGGTGCTGAAAGTTTTATTATTTAAGAAAGCCGACCCAGGGAAAAAAAACTCAGCTAAAAAGGTTTTTTTGCCTGAAACCCGCACAAGTTCCTTAACTCAAGCAGGGTTTCATTTAAAATTTCTCGAGCCTGAAACCTCCAGCAATCATAAATGTGCCCCTTCAACAATATTAACAATATATATATATATATAAGCATTCTGGGAAATTTACATTTTCCACGTGTTAATGGCCATAAAATAAAATAGTTACATTCGAGTGAGTAAAACCACACTTATTCTATTCTTGTAATTACTGTTTTCTGTCGTGGAAGTGGGTAGAATATTCTGACTCATTGGCTTTTACATGCAAACCATAGATATAAACTGTAACCATTACTGAAACTTTGCCTAAGTGCAGAAATAAAAAAAATATAGTAATTTCAAATTCTAGCTTTGGGTTGCAAAGAAGAAGATAGAAAGTTGCTTTTGTGATCAGATGAAGGATAAGTATTGTCTTTTGACTACAGAATGAATTTACCTGTCCGTGTGATTTTATATATATATATATATATATATATATATATATATATATGGTCCACCAAATATCAATCATCTACCATACCCTCCTCATTTTTTTTTTTTTGTTACCATGGAAAGCTAGGTTTGCTGTGCTGTAGAACATTGTTTAAATAGGTTTACAGCTGAAATGATTACCTTGAGTTCCACATTAACTGACATTCATGTAAAGCAAATCATGTGTACTATAGAGGAAGCAGACCCTACAAATGTAGGGAGACCTGGGGGAATAGGTTGCCATTAAAGACAAATGAGAGAATGCCATCAGAATTGGGGTTGCATAAGAAAAACTTTTTACTGGGGTGGTCCAGGCCTTCATAGTTACCCCTTTGTATTTGTATCATCAACATTTACAATATGGGGCCCATTTATTATGTTGGGTTGAAAAACCCAACATACTGTTTTTCGACTTCAGATTATTCTTCCGCTTTTTCTTATTATTATTAGCGCCTCCATTTTCTAAACACTGCTCCTCCTACAGTTTTAGGGGTACAACACCCAAACTCTCCACACTTCTTTGCCCTATAGCGGAGCAGGTTGCTTGTGCTTCTCTAAGCGATCCCGTCCTCCATCTTTTTGTGGCCCCACTCTGAACACCCCAAATTTCCCATTGACTTTAACAAGGAAGATTTTCAAACTGCTGCCACACTTACGGCTTTAAATCAACACATAAGTTTTTTAGTGAAAAGAACAAACATTTATTGGCTCAGAAGATTTAACACAAATTCAAAAAAACATAAACCATACTATACCACAGTGGAAAGGAAAACCCAGTGCCTCATGGTACCCACTCTCCTTCCTAACGCGTTTTGCACCATTAGGTGCTTCATCAGAGGAAGTGTGGTGTGAACATGTCACTTCCTTTTGTATTAATTTTATACATTTTCCAGGGCCACTATTAAAGCCCTGCAATATATATAATATATATATAATATATATATATAATAGTGGCCCTGGAAAATGTATAAAATTAATACCTTTAGGGTATAAAAAGGAAGTGACATGTTCATACCACACTTCCTCTGATGAAGCACCTAATGGTGCGAAACGCGTTAGGAAGGAGAGTGGGTACCATGAGGCACTGGGTTTTCCTTTCCACTGTGGTATAGTATGGTTTATGTTTTTTTGAATTTGTGTTAAATCTTCTGAGCCAATAAATGTTTGTTCTTTTCACTAAAAAACTTATGTGTTGATTTAAATTGTTTAACATTCAGGACCTTTTAGTGAATTTAACTTAAGTTTTTCTGCTCAATTCATTTTTTCTTGATTACACACTTACGGCTTTGAAGCTACATCTCCCAAACTTGAATAACATAATAATGGGGTCATTCCAAATGAAACAGCAACATTTGTTGGATGACCCTAAAAGTGGGAGGGGCCAACAACAGCCAATCAAATTTCACCCATTGACTTTTAAGGGACAATTGAAACTGCTGCCAATCTTACAGCTTTGAGGCTACACTCCCCAAACTTGAATCACACATGGGGTCATGGGGTCAGCCTGAATGAAAATATGATGATTGTTGGATGCCCAAAAGTGGGCAGAGCCGCCAACAGCCAATCAGATTTTACCTATTGACTTTCAATGGGGAAATCCAACCTGCTGCCATTCTCACAGAATTAACACCAAGGTCCCCAAACTTTTCACAGTTGGTCAATAGGGGACTACAGTTTTAGTTTTGAAAAGTGGGGAGCCACCAACAGCCAATCACATTTCACCTATTGATTTTTATTGGTTTGATGCCAGAGTTCCCAAACTTTGCACTGTCAGTCACTGGGTGACTATGCATTCAAGTTTGTTTCTTGTTTTTTAAAGTGGGCGGAGCCACCAACAGCCAATCAGATTTTACCTATTGACTTTTAATGGGGAAATTCAACCTGCTGCCATTCTTTCAGTATTATCCCCAGGGTCCCCAAACTTTTCACAATTGGTCAGTAGGGAACTGCAGTTTTAGTTTTGAAAAGGCCACCAAACTTTGCAGAGCTAGTCACCAGGTAACTGTGGTTAAAAGTGGAAAAGTGGGTGGAGCCACCAACAGCCAATCACATTTTAACTATTGATTTACAATAGGGAAATTTAGCTTGCTGCATTCTCAAAGTATTAACACCAGGGTCAATATGGGGCATGTTTAGGTTTTAAAAAGTGGGTGGAGCCACCAACAGCCAATCAGAATTCACCTATTGAATTTTTTTGCTTTAAATTTGAAATGCTGCCTTTCTCACACTATTTATATCAGGGTTCCCAAACTTTGCACAGTCAGCAACTGGCTCACTACATATTCAGGGTTAGAACAAGTGGGCGGAGCCACCAACAGCCAATCCATTTCCAGCTATTAAAATTCATTGGTTTATATTTAAACTGATGCCATTATTTAAGTATTAATTCTAGGGTTGTTAAATTTTTCAGAGTTAGTCACTGGGTATTTGCCATTCAAAGTTTTAAAAAAGTGGGCGGAGCCAGTAGCAGCCAATCACATTTCAGATACTTACTTTCAATGGTGAAGTGTAAAATGCTGTCAGTCTCACAATGTTTATGCCTGCAAACTTGGTCACTGAGGGACTGCAGTTCAAAAATAGGAAAAGTGGGTTGGGCCACTTACAGCCAATCAGATTTCATCCATTGAATTTTATTGGTTTAAATTTAAAATGCTGCCATTCTCACACTATTTATGCCAGGGTGCCCACTGTTTGTCACTGGGTGACTTTGACTCAAGGTTAGAAAAAGTGGGCACACCCAGCAACCACCAATCACAATTTATCAACTGACTTTTATTGGTTTAAATTTAAACTGCTGCAGTTCTTTAACTACGACTTCACGTTTTTCAACCCAACATGAAGTTTGTTCTCATACTTCCCTTTCTAGGTAACATTTGTATTTTTTCCTTTTCCACAAAACATATTTTTTAACACTAAAATAGTGGATTATACTAATTACTCTAAACCAAGAAAAATTTGTAATTGATTGGGGGGAGGGGTTAATAAAACTTTTATTTCAGATCTTTGTTTGAAACCACAAAAAAAACTAATATCCAGGAATGGCAGTCATTTATGAAAAGATATGAACTGAAAAAGTATGAACTAAAAATTGTCATCTCAGAAAAGTGGCAAATTTTTTGTTATGACTTGTTTAGGGTTTTTGGCTACAAAAAGTCCAACCTGAATAAGTTGTGGTTTACTAAATGTCCCCTTTTGTAAAAAAACCACAAAAAACATCAATACAAAATTTTGCCATCTAAAAGCTGTCGAGGTCCTGTAAAAGTCAATGGGAGTTGTCCTAGGATAATTGTAACAATCTTTACTAAACTTAATTTGTGGTTTTAGAGGTTTTCATGATTTTTTTTCGTTTGTAAGCAATATTACTTATTGTAATATGAATTTACATGAATAGGCCTCTAAGAGTTGAAAAGAGACTAGACTCTGGGCTTAATATGCATATGTTTTGATACAGACACTCTCCCCTATTCAAATGATAGTTTTTTGTACAGATCTGTGATGTGAAACAGAATAATATCTACACAAAGCTACATATTTATTTACAGAAGCTATCCTTTATATAAAATTCTGTACATTCTCTTATAGACCTTAATACATTTTCTCTACTATCCCTGTAGTGTCCACAATATAAAACTGGTCTATTAGAGATACTATGTGCAATGTTTTTAATACACACATATATATATGTACAGTATATATTTGCTGGTCATGCACTCTTCATAACATTTTTCTCCTTTTTCAGTTCCCTAACCTAACTTCTGTTTTTAAATTTCTGCTGACAGTCTAACTTTATTGTTGGTATTTTCAAATTGAGCAATGTTTGTCTTGGAATCACAAGGCTCACATAGTGCACCACAGCAGACATAACATTTATTTGAATGTGAAAAGCTGCAATAATCTGTTTAAATTGAGTGTAGGGGAATAATCCTGCTAGATGTAGTCCTAGCTGTGAACTGTTTAGAGGTATGGGTGGGTGGAGGTGTTCCCCATCCAGGTAAAAGTAGGTACTGTATGCCCGTTGGAAGGTGAGAATTTTGTATTGGTCAAGACCTACGTTATAAATTGAAGGGGGCATTTATAAAAAGCCTATTCACAATCTTCTTAAAGAGCAGGTTGGATGGCTTTGGCAAGGGAGTCCTTAGTGTAGAGAATAAGAGCCCATACGTAGATATACACCGCAGGTGGGACACTGCAAACATGGACTGGCTAGTGCTCACTCCAGGAGTGACTGTAGGGCTCCTCTAAGAGATGGAGAAGGATTTTGTACCTTAGGCATATATGCCAATGTAGAAACTAAAATGGGAGTCCCTTAAAGCAAATCTAAAGCATCTTGTATATGCTGGGGCTGGGAAACCTGTGTGACTACTGCTAATGACTGTAACTACTACTACTCTATGTGTGCCTTTGTAAACTTAAAGGAGAAGGAAAGTCATTTTGGCATTTTACTGTCAATGGATGTGCCACCTAGAACACTATATTTATTCTGTAGAAAGCATTACCTTAGTAAGGTCCTAGAAGCTTTCTCTGTTTGCTTAAGGTTGCAGCTGCCATTTTAACTTGGTCTTCATAGCTTCCTGCTGTATAGTTCTAGCTGTTATAGCTGAGATTACACATTCCTAGGGGAGGGAGTTCTTAGCATTCTTTTGTGAGGGAGGAGCAGGAGAGGGGAGAGAGGAGAGAACTGCACAGACTCCGGCTCTGCAAGATGTGCTAGAATTGTAAACACATGAGGAGATGGGAGATCTGCTTTCCTCCAATACACCAGCATTAAACTAGACAACTGCTAGTACTGCTGGCTCTTCCCAATGATTTAATCAAAATTATTTTTAACACATTTTGTGTCAACCAAAAAAACTGCTTAGTGTCATTCCTTTCTTATTACATAAAATGAATGGTGTGCCATTATAAAGTATATGCTGTGTGGGCAGCTGAGAAAATAAGCTGGGCTCTGTCAGATTAAGGGCAGTATACCCCCCATTAAGCATAGAATCAATGAATAGTTCTTGTGTTGAACATACTTTTTGCCTATTGTTATTATTACATTTTCTATATATTTCTTGCACTAAACAAAAAAATTAGAATTTACTTTTACTTTCCAGCTTCCTGTCCCACTTTCTGGTCTCTGCTTGTGGAGGAGTGGGTATTAAAAGAAATTACTCAGATAAATTCTCATGAACTAATTTTAATCTTAGACTCTATTGAACACTTCTGTCTAGAGAAAAGTGGGGGTTTGTCTGCTCATATCTCCATTGAAAAAGTGATGCTGTTTACATCATTTAGGGTGTATATTGTGTATATGTAGAGTGAACGTGCATATAGGGGTATATACACTTTCATTCTTACAACCTATATCTTTGTATACCGATTGACTTTGATTGGCAGATAATTTTTATAGATATGTCCCAGGGCAAACACCAAAAACAATTGCTTTTCTCCACTTAGCTTATCAATAGCACACTTTGAAATGGAAATGGTACAAGATTATTGTGATTCTTAGAGGTAGTTAAAACTAAAGTATGGGGGTGTTGGTGGCAGTTTCTTGCTCCTACTGTAAGGGAATATAGAAAATACATATAGAAGGGCTGACACAGGGTTATTACTATGATACTGAGATCTGATCAAGCTTTCAAGCTATGTTGTACTGTAAATTTTGACACGTGTCTTTCTCCATCCAGATACTCAACATAATTCATTTCCTGAACTGCGCAGCACTGTAGCAGCTTTATTGGTAAGTCAATTCATCACAGTTTCTGTCAGGCTTATTATACTGTATGCATTGCTGCATTGCAGATGGCAGGCTCATGTACATGAGAGGATCGACATAAGCAATATTGGGGCCTTAAACAAGTTAAAATATCAGGCCCCTCTCTGCATTGTTTAGCCCAGGCCCATCCTACTACATATAATACAATAAATGAAAACTGTGATGACCGGTTATTTATTTAAGGGTGGAAAGGGGCAAGAAAAAAGAGACAAAAAGCGATGAACACTGGCAAGGTACAAATGAGAATAACTTTAATATAAGAATTTTCATTCATACAAGCAAGATGCAGAGCAGTACAGTCCTTAAGGAAAGAGCTGGATTATGCCCCATGACACTGTAGAAAGCAGCCATCCCCCCCATAAAAGCTCTGCCTGAATAAGCACTAAGGGCTCTTATACAGGTCCTTTTCAAAAAATTAGCATATTGTGATAAAGTTCATTATTTTCTGTAATGTACTGATAAACATTAGACTTTCATATATTTTAGATTCATTACACACAACTGAAGTAGTTCAAGCCTTTTCTTGTTTTAATATTGATGATTGTGGCATACAGCTCATGAAAACCCAAAATTCCTATCTCAAAAAATTAGCATATCATGAAAAGGTTCTCTAAACGAGCTATTAACCTAATCATCTGAATCAACAAATTAACTCTAAAAACCTGCAAAAGATTCCTGAGGCTTTTAAAAACTCCCAGCCTGGTTCATTACTCAAAACCGCAATCATGGGTAAGACTGCCGACCTGACTGCTGTCCAGAAGGCCATCATTGACACCCTCAAGCAAGAGGGTAAGACACAAAAAGAAATTTCTGAACAAATAGGCTGTTCCCAGAGTGCTGTATCAAGGCACCTCAGTGGGAAGTCTGTGGGAAGGAAAAAGTGTGGCAGAAAACGCTGCACAACGAGAAGAGGTGACTGGGCCCTGAGGAAGATTGTGGAGAAGGACCGATTCCTGACCTTGAGGGACCTGCGGAAGCAGTGGACTGAGTCTGGAGTAGAAACATCCAGAGCCACCGTGTACAGGCGCGTGCAGGAAATGGGCTACAGGTGCTGCATTCCCCAGGTCAAGCCACTTTTGAACCAGAAACAGCGGCAGAAGCGCCTGACCTGGGCTACAGAGAAGCAGCACTGGACTGTTGCTCAGTGGTCCAAAGTATGTCATTCGGAAATCAAGGTGCCAGAGTCTGGAGGAAGACTGGGGAGAGGGAAATGCCAAAATGCCTGAAGTCCAGTGTCAAGTACCCACAGTCAGTGATGGTCTGGGGTGCCATGTCAGCTGCTGGTGTTGGTCCACTGTGTTTTATCAAGGGCAGGGTCAATGCAGCTAGCTATCAGGAGATTTTGGAGCACTTCATGCTTCCATCTGCTGAAAAGCTTTATGGAGATGAAGATTTCATTTTTCAGCATGACCTGGCACCTGCTCACAGTGCCAAAACCACTGGTAAATGGTTTACTGCCCATGGTATTACTGTGCTCAATTGGCCTGCCAACTCTCCTGACCTGAACCCCATAGAGAATCTGTGGGATATTGTGAAGAGAAAGTTGAGAGACACAAGACCCAACACTCTGGATGAGCTTAAGGCCGCTATTGAAGCATCCTGGGCCTCCATAACACCTGAGCAGTGCCACAGGCTGATTGCCTCCATGCCACGCCACATTGAAGCAGTCATTTCTGCAAAAGGATTCCCGACCAAGTATTGAGTGCATAACTGAACATAATTATTTGAAGGTTGACTTTTTTTGTATTAAAAAAACCTTTTCTTTTATTGGGCGGATGAAATATGCTAATTTTTTGAGATAGGAATTTTGGGTTTTCATGAGCTGTATGCCACAATCATCAATATTAAAACAAGAAAAGGCTTGAACTACTTCAGTTGTGTGTAATGAATCTAAAATATATGAAAGTCTAATGTTTATCAGTACATTACAGAAAATAATGAACTTTATCACAATATGCTAATTTTTTGAAAAGGACCTGTACACTATGGTCAATTTTACCATGCCTCCCAATTGTCCCGATAGGGAACTGAAGCCTGTGTTTGCTTATGTGAGTGCAAGGCTGTGATCCCCCTCCTACTGTGTCTCTGGCTGGGACTGTTAGGACATGCCCACCATTCATTTGAAACACATACAGAGACCTGATAGGATCTATAGGGAGCTCCAATAAAGGGGCCATTTTTACAGACTATTCAATTTTAGACCAATGTGAAACCATATATTATTCATATTCATATATTATTCATAACTGCCTACAAAATTAATGTTTTATCCTATATGTCTCCTTCAACAAGCTATACCTGCACTTAGATACATTGTTTCTAACACTTAATTAATTAAGTGAGCTTTTGGCAGAGAACCCAGACAGTTAACAAGCTACACCTGCACTGAGATACAATTGTAACTAATAAGCTAAACAGGTCTCTTGGGGGAACTGAGACTTGCAGCTTAAAGGGCAATTTCACCTGCATTAGCAAACCTGTAATAACACATAAAACAACCCCAAAACTCCCACAAATGTGTTCAAACTTTAAATAACCTGTCAAATTTAGTAAAATAGGAGTGGTATTTAGGGTTTCAAAATGGGCGTGGTCAAAGATTCCACCATGTTACGCATGCCATTTCCTTTTTTCCCTCTTTCCATTTTTCAAATGTTGGGAAGTATGTTTTCCTAGGAGTCCACTGAACCACCTCTGTGTTTTTTTATTTATTTATTTTTGAGATTCTAAAGGAATTCCTTGTGGATACTCACTGGAAGAAAATACAAACTCATAGCAGATGTGCCCTGTCTGGAATCAAAACCTAGAACTCCAGAGCTGCGAGCCCCTAATGCTGACCATTACGCTATCTAAGTAATTAAACGACAATGGAGAAAAAACAAAATGCCAGAAAGTTGGGCACAAAATAAGTTATTATTTATTTTAAGCATGAATGCCCCCACCCCTACTTACACTGTAACCTTTGGTACAAAAAACTTAAGCTCAAGCCTAGCTGATGTCACTCTCCTTCTAGTTTTTAGTGTGGAATATGCATTTTTAAAGATTAAGATACTTAAGGTGCATATAACAACTTTGCATAAATATTAAAGACGCCTGTGCAATATGCTCTGAAGAAATGTATTCTTCATAAATCTTATTAGAAGAAAGAAGGTATCATCTTCAAGTGAAGTGTTTTCCTGTTTTCCTACTGGTAAGAACAGTGAAGCAGAATATTAGTAGATGGCCCAACAGAAACATTTAGAGATTGAAGTATTTAAAGCAAACAAGATAATGCTAGGTAACTGATATTAATGCATACAGAATAATACAACATTTCTATAGAGGCTAATTTGATAATTATATCTGGAATATTTTCCACATCTAAGGCAAATTACCTGCAGCTTCAGGGGTTGTTTTTGCTTCTCTTTAGATAAACTAGAACCTACAAACTTGATGAAAGGGAGTCTTTTTCCCAAAATCAGCACTATTTGTTTGTTTGTTTTTTTATTTCAGCTGAAGATGAACCATACACCAGCAGTTATTGAGGATCTTTCAACACTATTTACTAATTACGATGATTACACGCCCTGTGATAAAGATGAGATCAAGCAGAAAGCAGCTAAATTCCTTGTACCGGTTTACATTTTTGTATTTTTACTTGGCATTATTGGAAATGCTCTTGTCATAATAATATTGATCAAGTACAAAAAGCTTAGAAATATGACTGATATCTACTTACTGAACCTGGCAATATCTGATTTACTTTTTGTCATCTCATTACCTTTTTGGGCCTATTACGTAACAAATGACTGGGCATTTGGAGATGCACTGTGTAAACTTTTCTCAGGGCTATATCTAACTGGATTCTATGGCGCAAGTTTTTTTATTATACTTCTTACGCTTGATCGATATTTGGCGATTGTGCATGCTATTTTTGCAATGAAAGTTCGCACTGTAAAATTTAGTATATCTACGAGCGTCTTCCTCTGGGGAATAGCTATCTTTTTTTCTCTCCCTGGATTTATATTTTATAAAGCAGAAAAGCAGGCTGGTAATTGGACCTGCAGTCCCTATTATACAACATCATGGAAACTTATATTCACATTTATGATGACTATATTGGGGCTTTTCATTCCTCTAGTGGTTATGCTATTTTGCTATTCAAGAATAATATATACTCTTCTTCGATGTAGGAGTGAGAAAAAAAAGCACAAAGCTGTAAAACTTATTTTCATTATAATGGTTGTGTTTTTTATCTTTTGGATGCCATACAACATTGTCTATCTAATGCACACCTTTCAAGATCCAGAAAGCCCAAATGCCTGTGAGACTAGCAATAAATTAGATGAAGCAGTGCAATGGACAGAGGCCATTTCTTATTTTCACTGTTGCTTAAATCCCATTATATATGCTTTTGTTGGGGAGAAGTTTAGAAAATACCTCTTTATTTTTCTACAAAAAGTATTTCCAAACTGGTGTCTTTGCTCCAGCCTCTTTAGCACCCATATGTCTCTGCACGAACGCCACAGTTCTTTGTACACTCCATCTACTGGGGAGCACGATATCTCTGCAGTTCTGTAAAATTTCGCTGTCTGAGATTGGCTTAAATAAAGATTGCATTACCAGTGCAGATGTATTTGTGTTAGTAAGTGCAATAAGTGAAATAAATAAGTGCAATAAAATACAAATGTCTTTGCTTCCAATACCAATTGTATACAACATACAATTGTCTGCTTGCAGTGGATGAAATCCCAAGATAATGGATAATGGGAATAACTTGTTTAATATTTATTAATGCCTGAGAAGTCAAAGAGTAACTAATATTGTGTATTCTGCTAAGCCCTGCATTATTTACTTCTTCAGTCTAAATGTACCCCATTAGCCACTGCCCACACCATGCCAACTGCAGATACGTACTTACAAAGTGACACAACAACCATAAATAGATTTGATAAGTGATAATGGACAAAAAATATGTTGCACAAAAATTTTTTCGTGACATTTTAGAACATCAGAAATTATTGTGGTTAGTACGAATTTTTACCATATCAGAAAACCATTGGATCTTAGTAAATGTGCCCCAAAGTGTCATAAATGCAAAAATGGCACATGTATTTTGTATTACAATCATTCTTACAATGCTAAAACTCCATATAATTCCTTTGGTAGACAATGCAGTATGTTCAAATTTAAAACATATATGGCACAAACAGTAGAAATATAATGTATATTTTGCTTTGACTCTGTTTACATTAAATATGCAATAAGACCACAATGTGTGCAATGTGTTTATTACTTCTGATTCAACATTGTGCAGTAAAATGCATCAAGGCACCTTTGGCAATACAGCATGCTTTAGGATCCTAGTATGAGTGCGTGCTGCAGGCCCTTTGTGCTTGCCTTTGCAAGCCTGCTTGTGAATGTAAATTGTGTGAAACCACCCTACCCGTCCTGAACCACATCACCAATGTGTCTCACAACTGCGCTTATCTCTGTACCTGGCTAAGAAATCCAGAGAAGCACAGTGGTTGACATTGTAAACTGATTCTGTCATGGTTTTTATGGTGTACTTTTTATTTCTAAATTACAATGTTTACATAGCAAATAATTCGCTCTACCATTTAAAATGTTATTCTTGAACCAACAATATTGTATTTTTTAGTTGTAATATTGGTGTGTAGGCAGCCATCTCATTGCATTGTGCCTAAAGCTGAGCTTTCAGAAGGAGCCAGCGCTACACATTAGAACCTATTTCTCCCCTATTTCTCTTGCTCCCATGTAACTGAAGGAGTCCCAGGCCAGGCTTGGATTGTTTACTGAGTGCTAATATCTTAGACATTTTGACAGGCACTCCGCCAATAAACCACATCAGTTTTACAGATACACCCTCAGTAAATATATCAATTAACGCAGAGGCAATACCATGTATAATACATGCTCATAGCAGGATGACAGAGGGCGTGGCCTAAAAAATCTGGTCACCTTGCATTATGGTTTTTGTCTTTCCGATATCTGCTCTCTAACAAAACTCTTCTTCCTCTTTGTTTCATATGTTTTAATAGTTTGCAGAAAAAAGCTGTATGGCTGTGCTATGATTAAAAATCAGGTTACAACATGCAATTTCATGATCTAAAATACTAGACACTTAAATATTTTAACAGTTTGTATAACATTTGTATCAAATATTTTCATTAACCTCTTCAATCCCTATATGCCACAAATGTACATAAACAGAAGCAGAAAATCTGTAGTTTAAACTTGACTGATATTGTGGATTGTGCAATATCCTGTGGGTTTGGTAAACCACTTGAGTTGTGTCCTAATTATTTTTAAACTTCAAGGAATAAGCATTTCCTGGGGTTTTTCTAGTGTTCACCACTTAATGTTGAATGATTTTAAGCTAGCTTAATTTGCGGAGAGCAAAGTTTGCTCCAAGTTATGCATATTTGTTTATGGGTTACTGAGAACACCAATATATTCAATTCGATGTACCACAAGAATGATGGAGATTCTTTTTGAAAGATAATGCAAACCATTCTCAAAATCCTTATTCAATATTAGTACTAGGACTTAATTTGCTAACCATGGTAATAAGGCACATAAGGGTTGATTCACTAAAGTGCAATAAAACGAGCGATATTTATAGCATGCGTTAAAAATTTTATCGCGTCTTAACGCACGATTCACTAAAAGGATACTTGCGTTAATTTAGACGCGATGCTGTTTGTATTATTTAAGTCGCGAAGACTATTTTTGTGCGGTATTTGATGCAATGCACACTAATTAACGCAGCGTGCACTAATTGTCACCGTGTGCAAAAAAATGCACGCCATATTAGCCATACACTCCATTACTTTTGGAAAACTACTGTTCTGAAAATGACCATTTCCCTGCAAACTGGAGGCTACATCACTCTAGGGCCAACACAGACTTGAATAAATCCCACTGCAAAGTCCATGTTGTGTTGCCAAAAGCTCATTAACTGTACTTTTCTATAATTGCTGGCTGCCCCAAGTAGGTGTTAATTTTGCACAGACTAATGCGATACTTAGCGCGTCTAAGTGTTTGTGAATCATACGTTAGTATTATTTCTGTGCGCTAATTAACACAATGCGTTATAATGAATGCATTCGGTTGCGCGCTATTTAACGCACGCGATATGTGACTTAACGCATGCGATAATACTTTAGTGAATCACACATTTTTTTAGTGTCAATTTTAACGCAAAAAAGCATGCAGTAACGCTAATCGACCTTTAGTGAATCAACCCTATAGCGTGTTGTAAAATGTAACAAAAAAAATAGGGAAAAATCCACACAAAAGTATGTCACTACTTAATGGCAAAAAAACCTGGTAGCCCTTATGGATTTTCAGGCAAATTTTTTTAAAATCCTTCCCGATGCCATCACCTTGTTGCTAGGTTTATTTAACAGAATCTTTAAAGGTGAAACTTTGTTATCCTCTAGTCATTTATTGAATAGAAAGGAACTACTTTCTAGTGAACAAAATGGTTTTGTTAAAAGTATATCTGCTGCTAAAAACATGAAAACCTTAAAGGACAATGAAAGGTTAATATAAATTAAAAGTAAGTCTAAAGGCATTCTTTTTAAGTACTTACTGCATATCTAAATTCCCAGATCCCTGCTTGCTTCTCTGAGATATGGTGCTGGCAGCCTACAGCAGTGTGAAGACTACAGTGACATCACTGAAATCTCTCTCCCCTTCCTGTAGGTGCCAGCGGCAGCCTTCCTATTCTCTGAGCATGTGTGTAACTTGATCCTGTCTCCTGTTCTGAGCTACACATGCCCACCAGTCAATCAGAAGCGGATCTGCCAGAGGGGAGGGGGGGAGGGAGTGAAACACATGTGCAGTATGAAGCAAGGAGGGAAAGGAAGGGAGAATACCTTTTTAGAGATGGCTGCCTGTTCTAGAAAATGTGAAGTAAGTGTGACTGAGTAAATATTTGATTAGGTGAGCCAAAAGTGTGGCGTTTTTACTAAACAATAGGAGGACTATTGGGCAGTATGCTTTTTAAATTTTGACTTGCATTCTCCTTTAAAGGAGAAGGAAAGTCATTTTGGCATTTTACTGCCATTAGATTGGCCACATTAGTGCCACCTAGAACACTATTTTTATTCTGCAGAAAGCTTTACCATACCTGAGTAAACAGCCCTAGAAGCTCCCTCTGTTTGTTTAAGATAGCAGATGCTATTTTAGCTTGGTCTCAGTAGCTTCCGTGCTGTAGTTCTAGCCCTTGGTAGCTAAGATCACACATTCTGATTGGAGGGGGAGTGAATTCTTATGAATTGTTATGGGAATTCATAAGAATAAAAAATATTTCTGAGAGAGGTCTGATACCAAAGTACATTACACAAAAGAAGACAAGAAATCCTGTGTTTCTTTTCATAGCGGACTCAGTGCAGCAGTTCTGTATGTGCTTATGGCCGTATTTACATAGATCTTTCTGATAAAGCTTACTTAGTTTTACCTTTCCTTCTCCTTTAATGGAAATAATATATTATATTAAGAAAAATAAAATTCCATGTACTTTAATATCTATTGATGCCGAAAAGGCATTTGATAATGAATATTGGTCACATTTATTTTATACACTAAAATCTTTTGGCTTCACTCACTGGAAACTTTAATGAACTTAGAAAAAAATATAGACTACAAGCCCAAATTTTTGATGCAGGAGAGCTTTCTAGCCCTTTCCTTTTACAAAGAGGCACCCAACAAAGGTGTTTTCTTTCACCGCTTTTATTTCACCTTTCTCTTGAACCCTTACTGAGATTTATAAAGAAATCTGAGACATTTCAAGGCATACTCATCCAAGGTAAAAAAATAAAATTTTCTGTATTTGCTGATGATATGCATTTAATTATGAAAAATTCCAAAAATTCAATTCTCCAAATACTTGACACCCTTCATAATTTTGGCTTTTTCATAAACCCAGGTAAATCAGAAGTTATTACTTAGACACAAAGATGTTAGAGAACTAGATCCTATTTTAAACAACTTCTTTGGAAGTGACAAAGAGCTCACTATATAAACTGAAGGAACCTAAAAGTTTTGGTAGACTGATTTCTGATTTAAGGCTATTTAATGATGCAGCCCTTTCAATATACTGTACTTTATGGATTGGTTAGCTGGCTTAAACAAATACAGTGGTGTGAAAAACTATTTGCCCCCTTCCTGATTTCTTATTCTTTTGCATGTTTGTCACACAAAATGTTTCTGATCATCAAACACATTTAACTATTAGTCAAAGATAACACAAGTAAACACAAAATGCAGTTTTTAAATGAGGGTTTTTATTATTTAGGGAGAAAAAAAATCCAAACCTACATGGCCCTGTGTGAAAAAGTAATTGCCCCCTGAACCTAATAACTGGTTGGGCCACCCTTAGCAGCAATAACTGCAATCAAGCGTTTGCGATAACTTGCAACGAGTCTTTTACAGCGCTCTGGAGGAATTTTGGCCCACTCATCTTTGCAGAATTGTTGTAATTCAGCTTTATTTAAGGGTTTTCTAGCATGAACCGCCTTTTTATGGTCATGCCACAACATCTCAATAGGATTCAGGTCAGGACTTTGACTAGGCCACTCCAAAGTCTTCATTTTGTTTTTCTTCAGCCATTCAGAGGTGGATTTGCTGGTGTGTTTTGGGTCATTGTCCTGCTGCAGCACCCAAGATCGCTTCAGCTTGAGTTGACGAACAGATGGCTGGACATTCTCCTTCAGGATTTTTGGTAGACAGTAGAATTCCATCTATCACAGCAAGCCTTCCAGGTCCTGAAGCAGCAAAACAACCCCAGACCATCACACTACCACCACCATATTTTACTGTTGGTATGATGTTCTTTTTCTGAAATGCTGTGTTACTTTTACGCCAGATGTAACGGGACACGCACCTTCCAAAAAGTTCAACTTTTGTCTCGTCGGTCCACAAGGTATTTTCCCAAAAGTCTTGGCAATCATTGAGATGTTTTTTAGCAAAATTGAGACGAGCCATAATGTTCTCTTTGCTTAAAAGTGGTTTGCGCCTTGGAAATCTGGGCCGTTTTTGCCCAGTCTCTTTCTTATGGTGGAGTCATGAACACTGACCTTAATTGAGGCAAGTGAGGCCTGCAGTTCTTTAGATGTTGTCCTGGGTCTTTTGTGGCCTCTCGGATGAGTTGTCTCTGCGCTCTTGGGGTAATTTTGGTCGGCCGGCCACTCCTGGGAAGGTTCACCACTGTTCCATGTTTTTGCCATTTGTGGATAATGGCTCTCACTGTGGTTTGCTGGAGTACCAAAGCTTTAGAAATGGCTTTATAACCTTTACCAGACTGATAGATCTCAATTACTTTTGTTCTCATTTGTTCCTGAATTTCTTTCGATCTTGGCATGATGTCTAGCTTTTGAGGTGCTTTTGGTCTACTTCTCTGTGTCAGGTAGCTTCTATTTAAGTGATTTCTTGATTGAAACAGGTGTGGCAGTAATCAGGCCTGGGGGTGACTACAAAAATTGAACTCAGGTGTGATAAACCACAGTTAAGTTATTTTTTAACAAGGGGGCAATCACTTTTTCACACAGGGCCATGTAGATTTGGAGTTTTTTTTTTCTCCCTTAATAACTTAAACCTTCATTTAAAAACTGCATTTTGTGTTCAATTATGTTATCTTTGACTAATAGTTAACGATTTTTGATGAGCAGAAACATTTAAGTGTGACAAACATGCAAAAGAATAAGAAATCAGGAAGGGGGCAAATAGTTTTTCACACCACTCTTCAAAAAAGTCGCACAGTACCCACGTTTGGAGAAATTTTCCGCAGTTTTGTGAATTTTGCGGCGGATCAAAACGGGACAGATTCGCTACTCATTTATGGAAGGACATTGAGATGATACTTTACACTTCTCTTAAAGGAGAATGCAAGTGAAAATGTAAAAAGCATACTGCCCAATAGTCCTCCTATTGTTTAGTAAAAACGCCACACTTTTGGCTCACCTAATCAAATATTTACTCAGTCACACTTACTTCACATTTTCTAGAACAGGCAGCCATCTCTAAAAAGGTATTCTCCCTTCCTTTCCCTCCTTGCTTCATACTGCACATGTGTTTCATTCCCTCCCCCCCCTCCGCTCTGCCAGATCCGCTTCTGATTGGCTGGTGGACATGTGTAGCTCAGAACAGGAGACAGGATCAAGTTACACACATGCTCAGAGAATAGGAAGGCTGCCGCTGGCAGCCTACAGGAAGGGAAGAGAGATTTCAGTGATGTCACTGTAGTCTTCACACTGCTGTAGGCTGCCAGCACCATATCTCAGAGAAGCAAGCAGGGATCTGGGAATTTAGATATGCAGTAAGTACTTAAAAAGAATGCCTTTAGACTTACTTTTAATCTATATTAACCTTTCCTTGGCCTTTAATATCTCATTGAACTTGAACCATGAATTGGATCTTAGTCCTTTATGTGATATTTTGGGGTGAAGCCCACTATGTTTCATTGATGTTTTTATCATATTAATAAAGAGTTATCTACTTTTAATCTACTGGCTGATGCTCCATGCTGTGGACTGACTTGACAATGGTTACTACAAAAACAGGAGTAGTATCATTATATAAATACTCTTTTTTTCTTTTATTCTAATGATACTTTTTTCAATGTCTGAATGACAGTAAATTGACACTGACTTGTTGGCCTCAAAAACTTAGCCTCCGCCTCCAGGGTACAGTAGGGGGTGTGTATGCTCAGCATGGCATGCAGCTTCAAACTGGGCCAAGTGTCTTTTCTCTATCCTTCCATCTCTTTTTCCCATACAGAAACAGGGAATGACCATGCAATTGGTCAAATAGCTAGAAGCAAGAGGGCCCACCAAGAGTTTTCCTGGTATCCTAGTGGGCCAGTCTTACACTGTGCTGGGGTCATTTATAAACACTGGCCAAATTTGCACCAGGGCAGGAACCCATAGTAATCAATCAGAGGTTTGTTTCATTGTTCTACCTGCAGTTGGGAGGATAAATCTAATTAAATATTGGTTATTATGGGTTACTGCCTAGGTGCAAATTTGCCCTTTGTTTCTAAAAGAGCCCCACAGGCAAGTCTGACAAGTGTTCTATTTGACTGATCTGTATTCTGTAATCAGTAGCCTGTCATGTAAAAGTACAACAGTCACTTTTTCATGTGGGGGTATATCATTTGCCCTACATTTTCAATGTGCCTAAAGTGGTAGATCTTTATAGCAAAATCAATATACTGAAAGAAATGTGAATTGTAAAACAGCATGATCTATATAATACTGTGCCCTTGTAATTTTAATAAATTTGGACAAAAAAAGTTTGTAGGTCCACAGTGTGGAACACATTTACAATAATAGAGAAGCTGCTGCCCTCATGTGGACTGAGATAGATCTTTATCAGGGTAAGGGAATGAGGAAACTGATTTAGAAAGCATTTCCTCAAAAACATATACAGTATGTGATTGTGTGCAAGGTTAAGATAACAATTTTCCGCCAACAAATATAACAGAGAGAAAGTTATAGCAAATGGATATTCTACCGAACTACATTATATTATCACTTTCTAGCCTAAATTAGATTTTGTCCCTTATGTGTTTATTTGTTAGACATATTAAAGGAACAGTAACACTAAAAAATAAAAATGTTTTAAAATAATTAAAATATAATGTACTGTTGCCCTGCACTGGTAAAAGTTGTGTGTTTGCTTCAGAAAGACTACTGTAGTTAATAGAAATAGCTGTTGTGTAGCCATGGGGGCAGCCATTTAAATTGAAAAAAGGAGAAAAGGCACAAGTTACATAAGAAGATAACAGATAACTGTGTAGAATACAATGGGAATCTATGCTACTTATCTGTTATCTGCTTAGTAACCTGTGCCTTTTCTCCTTTTTTCAATATAAATGGCTGCCCCCATGGCTCCACAGCAGGGTATTTATATAAACTGTAGTAGTGTTTAAGAAGCAAACACACAACTTTTACCAGTGCAGGGCAATAGTACATAATATATTAATTATTTTTATACACTTTCATTTTTTGGTGTTACTGTTCCTTTAAGTGGGTTTTAATCCAAATCAGAGTATTTTCTCTACATGTCTTGACTAGGTCCAGTGGCACAAATCAGATATAACAAAGAAGACTCCAAAGCACCAGACAGAAAAGAAATTCTCTTAAAAAGAACGGCTTTATTGATCCATTAAAAGCATCATGCCTGGCACGTTTCATGCGCAAGCGCACTTAGTCATAGACAGTGGCACAAATCAGGACATAGCAGGGACTGTTTTCAGTTCCTTTAACTGTACAGCCAAAGACAGTCAAAGTGAAATACATTCAGTATGACAATAGAGAAGTTTTGTGATGTTGCTCTGCTCAGGAAGGAGATGGGATAGGGCATCTGAAGCTTTTGATCTCTTCTATGAGCAGAGCAACATATGAATACCCCTGTTTTTCTTCTGAAGGTATATCTCTGACTGTACGTTATGCATTATATTGCATTTATTTACCCTTTAAGACCCAGTGCTCAAATGTGTGGATGAAGTGTGCTGTGGGCAAGAGAGGTTGATTCACATGCAAGACATTGATGGAAAGCACACCTAAAGTGATACTGACAGCCACTTAAATTTTTTTCTATACACCTGCTGTTGTTTTTTAATTTGTATCAGCTTTAAATTTCTTATAAACGAAATCTGCAAAGTTTTTTCACTTCATAATTATAGTAGCACGAATTACAGACCCATGGAGCAGCCATGTTTGTTCCCCTCTTCCGGGTTTTAATTTAAATGCCTCCCAAGTGAATAAATATGCCCAATCACAAACCTGCAACGCCCCTTCTGCTTTCAGCCGGTGTGTGAAAAGCTCAGCTTCATTGTCTATGTGTAATGGGGGGGGGGAGAGCACTTAGCAGCAGATATGCAGGCACGGGAAAGCTTAAGCTGGCCTGCTATTTAATTCTTCATGGGAAGAGCAGAGAGAGGGCACAGCCCTTTGAAGTAGGCAGGCAATGGAAAGATCAAGCCTGCCTGCTATCTAGTTCACAACGCCATGCGATACGTAGTCCTTTTGGCTGAGAAGCTACAGTCAGGTTGCCAGACAGTCGGGTTGAGGATCTTCAGTAGGATTTATGTAGAGAAACAGAACTTTTAGGAAAAAACAGCCAACATGACCTATAGGTAGGTTTGCAAGTAGGTTCATATTTTTATAAGGAATTTTTTGGTGTCAGTATCACTTTAAAGGCAGATTTTTTCCTTGTGCAAAGACAAGTTTTAAAACTAAAGTTTTAAAAACTAGTTTTGCCATAGTAAGTTCTTGGAACATAAGATAAAGCTAAAAGCTAGAAACAGTAGCCTTATGCTCCACCTAAAGATTGACAATTGGAGGTAGCTCTTCCTTAGGCAATACTGGCCTAAAGTAAAGGGACCACAGTACTGAAGATGGATTCAGACTGTTGTGTTTCACACCCTAAACCAATTCTCCTGGAAGGGATTCAGATCACTATCTGGTAACATAAAGGTGTATCATAAACTACCAAGACATCTCTACAGTATAACTGAAGAATATTCGAGGTTTCCTAAATGACATTTAAAATGTTTATTTCTAAACTCACCACTCCAAACCTTGTGCTTTGTAGTCTGGGATCTGTCTGTGGTTTCTGTTTTTACATTTGTTCTTGCTATCATTATGAACTGTTAGCTCTGTCAGTAACTTGTAGTGACCTAACACACTGATTCCTACATTGCATCTGTTTCTCTGTGTGATATTCTGGGAGACAATTTGCTTAATAATGTTGGGAGTGTCATCCATGTCAGGGGATGGAAGCCTTGAGTTTCCACTGCAACAAGGCTCAGCACCCTGGGGGACGCTTGTGGTAAGCATTTAGATGCATAAGGGGATCGTCAGTCTAGAAGGGAAGTTCTAGTTCCTGAGTCAAAGTATGACCATTGTAGCCGTATAGTTTGGCCACTTTGTGGCAATGTGTAATAACCATTAACTGTTTATTTAACTAAATCCACAGATATTTACTCCTTTGTGGATTTACTTAAACAAACAGCATTACACAAAATTAAGCAGCACAACATGATCTATATGTCTTATACTAAAAGGGTGATTGGCTATTCAGCCACCTAAGTGGCAGATTAAATACATTTAAAAAAAATGCAGGATTAGTATTTACATTATTAAAAGTATGTATGGTACTTATACGCTTAATGCTGTGCTTTTAGGAGCATTACCCAAATTTATGTCCAATATTTGGTCAAGTTGCCCTTATGTAATAACAAGGTTGCAGGTATATAGAATTGTTGTATCAGTTATTTAACAACAGTTCCAAACCAAGGTTACAGATATACAGAGTTGTTGTCAGCTCTTTAACAACAGTTCCAAAATGTAGTAACCAGGAAAGTGTATTTCTCTGTCTTTCACAGGGTCCCTTGTAGAGAATTAAGTGTTGCATTGGTCTCCACTATTCAGAAACAAAATTACAGACTTAAAGAAAGTCACTTGTGCACCTTACTTTATGTACTCTGTTTTGCTGAAGAAATAACTTTATATTATTCACAGGGTCAGGAAGACCCAACCTAATAAGAATAGGGCTCATTTTTGGGTCCTCACCCATTAGTGGGGTAATACCTGTACTAATGCAAAAATCCCTAGAAACAATTATTACATATTAAATCTTCCAATAGATAGAGGTATGATATAACAACCATAATTGCCAGTCACTAAAGCTTGCCAGTTAAGGGATCTTTTAATAATTTGGAGCTTCACATGAAAATCTATTTTCGCCAGTGCATATTATTCAGGTGGAACTTTTATGTTTAAAAATCTGCCTCCTCCATTTCCTCCTTACTCAGGTCGCTGTAAAAAGAGAAAAAGACAGGGTGCCAGCAATCACTTCCAAATCCAGCAAAATTCTGGCTTTTCTTTGTAATACACTTTTTACTGTTTGGACAAATCAAAATCTCAAACCAAATATAGTATTTGAAAGTATATTAATGTATTATTTTATTTAAAAATTTATACAATAAATGCTCTTTAAAAGATCTGTAAACAATGATTCATTAAAAATTAATTTGAGAAGGAATGGGACAAACCAGTGAAGCAATCCTAATATAACACCTCAGTGCCAACATATCACCTAACCAGCATTTACAGTATTTCAAGTACTGGTGTTACAGTATAAGCCATCATTTTAAACAACACTATTTATATGAAATGCGTGTCAGGAAATTTCATTTTCTTGTGTTATTGGCTCTATAATTTGAGGTTTCCTGAGTTTGAAGATGAAAGGTAAAGTAAAAATTGTACATATCAAACTTTAGGCCCTGAAGCTGGTGAACATCCAGCTACTATTTACAATACATTAATTGAACATTAACAAAAATGTTAAACTCTTCCAAGGAAGTAGGTACCCCCTGCTGTTTACAGAAGGCTCTAGTTGTACATTCATTTTTCCATCTTGTGGAATGTTCTTATTTTACATTTTCAAAAGCAGACAGTTGCTGCCTTGACTGATCATTCCATAGTTATATATTTCCTTTTTTCAACATAAGGTCTGTTTTTTTAAAACTTCATTGAGTGTAAAATGTACTTTATACTAGGAGTCATATGCTTTACATAAAGCTGTGTATTGCAGTGGGCCATTTTTTGCACTTTGTACACTGCTTTTAGCCTTTCTTGTATTGCTGCACGTCGGCCTCCTTTTTCAAAGTGCTTCTCTATTGACTGAAAAAAGCCATTGGTGTTAAAAAAAAGGCAAACATTTGTATCAACAGATGAAACCCAAGAAGACACTGAAGCGTGCTACATAAGGGACAGAGGGTTACCTACATATTTATAACATGCAGAATGGCTGCATCCCTGCTAAGCAGTGTTTTGTAGTCATAGACCTTCTTGAAGAAACCAATAGCAATCTGTTTTATATTGGTTACTGGGAGGATATGCATTATTGTTGGATAATATTTTATAGGGTGAATGCTTCTAAAATTGGAATATATAGAACTGTCTATATCTGTAAAATCTTGAAAACTCCTCTAGTCTCTAATACAGTAAATCAAATCCTAGTGCAAAGAACTTTAAAAGCATCCGTCATTTTAAATGAAAAAAGCTAACTTGACTTCAAGCCCCTTGTAAGGGATTGAGAATATAAGACTTGTAGTGTAGAAGAAAATGTATTCAAAGTTTTTAAACTGCATTTAACATGCTTGTTCTGAGACTTATATCATGCTCCATTGACAATACTCTTGGTAAACAAAGTCTTGAAAATGAACAACGAAAGTACCTTTTGAATTTGGTTCCTAAGAATGTATAAAGGAGAGGATTTGTGCAGCAGTGAATATACAATAGTGTTTGGGAGATGTAAAATACATAGTGTAGAACACTTTTACAATTGTTAAATGATTCAATGGTTTCTTGAAACATAAGGATCATAGTAATATTATAGGGGATCCAACAAAGAAAGAAAAGAAAAGCAATGACAAATATGAGTTTCAGAACTTTAGCTTTCCTTCGGATATTGCATGTAGTGAGTTTTAAAGCAATTCCTATATAACAAATAACTATAATAATGATAGGGATAATAAAAAACAGAGAAAAATGCTTATAATGCCCTATTACTAGCCACCATTTGTTTTGTTCATTTTGAAAAGTTAACATTTCACATACAGTTTCACCAGTATTCATTACTTTTGTGGATGAAAGGATGACCTCTGGGAGGCTAAACAATATGCTCAGACACCAAGCAATTACACTTATGTTGACTGCATATTGGATTCTCGATCTGGAAGTAGAAGACCAAGAGTGAACAATCATTAAGTACTGATCAATTGTCATCAGCGTGAGAAAGATGACAAAACTCTGAAAACCAGAAAAGTAAAAGGCAGTTGTCAGTTTACACATCACGTTTCCAAAGATCCAAGAGGAAGAAATGTAGAAAGCTGTGAATGGAAGGGTAACTGAGAATAATACATCTGAGATAACTAGATTTAGGATAAAGATATTAGTGACTGTGTTGAACTTTTCCCACTTCAGAAGAATTATCAGGATCATCATGTTTCCAGTTATACTCAGTACAAACAATATGTAGAAAACTATTGGATAAAAGGATAAAAATGATTGCAAATCCTCCTTTTCACATAAGCTAATTAGTGATCCATCAGTATAGTCTAGTGTGTCATAATCATAGCCTTCTGTGGTCCACATCACTCTGATTAAGCCAAAAGCTTTAGGGAAAAAACTGAAAAACAAAATAAATAACAAACAATTAATCACATAAAAGAGAGTAGATACCTTGATCACCTTGAAGGAGAAGGAAAGGCTAAGTCACTGGGGGGTGCCAAAAAGTCGCATTTATACTCTACTGCACATGTGCAGGCCCCAGGCAACAGAAGAAAGAAGGAAGAGGAAACACTCTCTGCAGCTACCCCGGGCTGGTGCGGTTTTCTCCGAACAGGGGCACTAGGTAAGGTAACATTTGGCACCTCCCAGTGATTTTTACCTTTCCTGCTCCTTTAAAATGTTAGCTGTAAACATGTAAGATGAAGAAATAAAATACTAATTTCAATAGAACTCAATAACACATACAATTATATTCCATTTGTATATTAAATTAATTTTAGTACAGCGTTCTATGAATCAATGTGCTTCTTCTTGAAGGGTGAAGACACACAGAGCTAGTAGCAGCTACTTGTTGTGGCTACTAAAACAGACAATGTTGATCATTTACTGATAATTGTCTCTACACGTGTTTTAGCAGAGGCAATTATCAGTATTGTCTATGGCAGGGTATTTTCTGGAATTTTCGTGAATTTAGTAGTTGTGACAAGTAGCTGCTACTAAGTAGCTCCATGTGTCTTCTCCCTAAAAGAATATAAAGTTCACAAAAAGCACAGAAGTGACAGGACTAGTGATGAGCAAATCTGTCCTGCTTTGCCATAAAATTCGCGAAGCGGCAAGAAGATTTGCGAAATGGTGAAAAATTTGGCAAACACATTTGTCAAAGGTTTTTTTTTTTGCCCGCAGTTTTTTTTACACGTGCCCAATTTGATGCGACCATGGCTTTTTTTGTGCCACGCCCTATTTTGCTGCCACCGCGCCCAATTTGAGGCGCAACAAAATTTTTATTACGCACAGTGAAATTTCCCAGAAGTTTCACAAAACAATTCGCCAGTGCTCGAATCCATGCCTGGTGAAAAAATTTGCTCATCACTAGACAGGACTTTGAAAGAGCCTGGTTTCGTTGTGAAGAAGCCGGCTTGTTATTTAGGTTAATCTATACCTCATCAATGTGAATTCATTTTCTAATTGTGAAAATTCTATTTTAGTCCTCTCTACCCTGTTGTTCTATTGCTTATTAATTCTTTTATTCATAGTAGAGGTAGTTTATATTTACTACTATCATGACAAGTCAGAAAGCACACATGATACTGTAATGATGGGAGTTTGATACAGATATGGGATCCCTTATCCTGAAACCCATTAGCCAGAAATTGCTAAATTATAGGAAGGCCATCTTCAATAGGGACAATTTTAAGCATACAATTCAAATTTTTTTCAATGATGTATTTTTCTCTGTAATTATAAATCAGTACCCTGTACTTGATTATAGCTAAGATGCATTAATCCATATTGGTGGCAAAACTACTTTACTTGGTTTGTTTTATGTGTAAATATTCTTATTAACAGACTTAAGGTATAGTAATCCAAATTCCAGAAAGATCCCTTACTGGAAAACTCAAGGTCCCAAGCATTCTGAATAATAGATCCTAGTGCTTTGAGACTGAAATGTGACAGGTAGGCAGTATAATGCCTGATAACAGCAGCCAATTCCAGCACTGATAATGGGAGAAATACAGCTCTTTAGGGTGAAGACACTCAGGGTGATTAGCCTGAACAATTTTTAAAAACCCAGTAGCATGACTAATCACCACATCGACTAATTCCTTGCCACCTGCAGTAATTTAGCCTTTCCTTCTCCTCTAAAGGCCTCTAACCACAGAAATAACAAACATTCAGATTTAATTTGCAGGCAAAAAATGTTTCAAGAATAGAGATCTACAATGATCTTCTTCCATCAAAACTAAGAAAGCCACAAATGTTTCCTAACCACTTGCATTGTACAAATAATCCTGCAGTGATACACACATTACACTTGACATGCTGCCCTTATTTATAAACCAAAAGTGCAGTGTCACAAACTAAACATCATTTTGCATTCTAAAAGAAAAAAATCCCTTTAAAAGTATCTGTTTTGGAAATTAATGATTCTTGCTTCATTTGTGCTTTTGTGGCTGGCAGGGTTTTCCTTATTTGCTGGCAAAATGCCCATATTTAAAAACATTGATGTATTTTCAGTTTCATAAATAAAACTCTCACAATCAAAGCTCTCACATTGTTTTGGTAAACTTTGCCAACGAGAACATTCTCAGAATTTCACTAATTTAGTTTTTATAAACTGTAAGGAATGAGGCACTTTAAATATAGAAGAGATGATTATAAAGTACAATGTGGTTTTGTCTTTAAACCCTTACAATACAATATATAAACTACTGTATATGTAAAAATGTAAAAAATTTAAAAAACTTTGCCTATGGTAAGCAGATTGCTTTGCGAATAAACAGCAGCTGGGACAAAGAGACGGCAAGCTCTATTTAAATCTTCTTTTTAAATCTTCTTACATTTGTACATACAGTAGAACCCCACTTTTATGTTTTCCCAGGATGTGCTAAAAATCAACTTAAAAGGTGGAAGGAAACAAATGCTGCTTAAGTGCACTGGGCTTCGAATAATCACTATAGTTTCTGGAAAACATAACATCGGGATACAACAAGAGGGCTTCTACATTACATGTTTTTTTACTTATATGTTTTTCCAGAGTTCATAATGAAGTACTGTGTTTATTTTATCACTTCTATTTCAAAAAATCATCTTTTTACTTTTTTGAAACATATGTAAAAAAATAAACTAAACTGAACTGCAATATATTCAAAAATGTTCACATTTTTTAAAGCCAATACAATAATAAATGTATGTTCCTTATAAACAGCATGACCAGAATTGTTAACTAATACTGGGATGCTATTAAACTAATAAGGCTCTTTTACATGCAGTACGCAACTTTTGTTTCCCCCTACAGTGAGTTGCACTTTCATTAAAGATACTTGTGTCAAAATACACTTGTTGTACTTTGTACTTACATAGTTGGGTGCAGGGCCAGAACTAGGGGTAGGCAGAAGAGGCACCTGCCTAGGGCACAACAGTGAAGGGGCGCTAGGCAGGTACCTCTGTTGCCAACCCCTAGTACGGGATCTTTTGCCCCCACCACTGATTTCCTTCGGTGCCCCATCTGCACACCGTCTGGACGGTTTACGCAGGGGGAAGCAGTAGTGGGGGCGAAGTGCCAGCAGGGTAGCCTAGGGCACCTGGCTGGCTTGGCCCGCCTCTGTTTGGGTGCTGCTCTGTCATCCTGTCTTCCATTCTAATTTCAGTGCTGTTGCACTGGAGTGCTGGAGCTACTATTATCTCTTGACTAATCATCAAAAGGCACCTAAAGAATTGTCATTTTCATGCCGAACACTGTAGATGACTCCAGACAGGCTTCAAAAATATTTGCAACAATCGCAGTAGGTGCAGCGCACATTGCTTCAAGAGAATTACACGTTTGTGTCCCCCAAAGTTCTACAAAATAACGCAGCAATGTAGTGTAGGAAAAAAATGCAGCTTGCACTCAAATTGCACTTTGCACACATAAAGGAGTCCTATTTTTTTCTAATAGACTTGAAATTTGCCAGAGCAGGACTGTGTTCGGTGTTCTGAGCACTGCCTGCAAATCTCTGGGTGCCTTAGGGACTGTATGATACTCTTTGGTACTTGGGGACTTTGTGAAAGCTAACATATATGTATGAAACTTATTAGGAATACAAAGAACTGCATAATACACTTTGGCATTGCTGCTTTAGGAACAGTGTGACACAAGCACACACAAATGTAGGCATAATAACAATAATATAGAAAAACATATATAGACTGTACACACTCAGCCTTGAACACAACATTAGTTTGGTTACGCAATGTAAAAAACAAATCAACAATGAAACTGTCAGATATGTTGAGGCTTTTGTGGTGTATTTGCAACATGCATCATTGCTTAGTCTGGTCTCTACATTGCAAAGCCTCACTGCCTAGTTTGCACTGGTTGGTTAGCATAAAGGTTAAGATAACTTCTGCTTCTTCTACAGACTTAAGTATCCATACAAGGGCAGACTTAAGCTGTCAATTTGGCCCCTTCACACCAAGTCAGCAGCTTATATGGCAGTGTATGGGGTCAACTAACTGGTCTGTCCGAATGATATCTGGCCGAAAATCTGCCAGATATCAGTTGTGCAGGTTTGAAAAACTATGTCAAAAGGGAAGCACTTTGGCAATGCTTCCTTTATTTCCATAGATTCATAATAATTATTTAAAAAATCTCTGTAATCACAAGAAACAAATCACAAACAAAACCATGCAAAAATGACATGTAGGGAAGCAAAATGTATCTACATTTACACAACGCAGGTCCTGCTAATAGGAGGGGGGGGCTCAAAAAAGCACAGTGGCTTGTCTAAAAGAGAGAGCACCACAGTTGGATTGATGCTGACCCAAAAGACCTAATGTACAACAAATTTCTATCTTTGTTAACAATTTGTGCTTAAATGAATTACCTATCTTTTATTTGTCCCAAATGCTACTGGGAACAAACTGTAATATAGTTATGTGTTATAACTGGGACTATATGCTCTAGACCATAATCCAATGCAAAGAATAAGAGGTTATTTTTTATAGATTTTAGTCTATTCAGAATAATGAAATACAGTTTGGTAACTAAGTGAACTACAGTAAGTAAGTATCAAGGCATACACTAATTCTAGGAGTTATGAGCACTAACTATAAGAAATCAGTATCAGGATATGCAGCCCAGTCCTACAATTGCAGAGGTAATATTGTTCTTGTTTAGTTTTTTAAATTGCTGCACAATTTTATTTGTAAAAAACATGTCTGCAACACTGTATATCAACGAGTTTAGCTGAAGAGAAGTAACCCAGAAGTCAAAATGGGTAGTCCTGTGCTCCCCCAAGGAGTTAGAGAGGTACTCAGCAGGAAATGGAAGACAAAGACATTTCATTTTCCAATAAAGAAAGGGTAGGTAGGCTGCTTCTCCCACTTAGTTCAGGCCTGCCTAAGGGTTGGTGAGATCATTAGGTTTTAAGGACCTGCACAAACTGAAAAAAATTGCTAGGTTCCATACACACACAGACTATTGCACCTGTGTGGCTTTTTATATGCATATTTATTGTAAAATCAACATTTTGTTTCTGTGTCAGAATGCAACATTAAACTGTTGAAACACCCTAAACTGTTACACTTACAGGTGGTGTTACAGTGAAATAAATTCAATTTTAAATCTTTACTGCTTCTTCTAACATAATACACTGCTATAGTGATATGTAGAATTTCGGCTATTAAGCAAAAAAGGATTGTGGTTTTCTGAGAAAAAGTTAGTCACCAGTGATAGGAAATGTAGCAAGATGTTTAACCACACAGGGGGTCTGTAGGTTTTTTTCTAATTAAACTCTGCTTTGTGAAATATTACACAATATTGTAATGCAATAATATGTTACATTTTAATGATACTGTCCCTTTTAGAAAAATGCATGTAGTGGCTAGTGATGAACGAATGTCCCGTTTTGCGACTTTTTTGAAGCGCAGACTTTTTCGACATGTGCGACAATTTTTGACATGACCGCAACAATGTTTGACAGCCTGCATTATTTTTGCTGCAACATTTTTTGATGCAACCGCACATTTTCCATGGCAAAATTTTGCGCCTGTTGCAAGAAAATATTTGGCAATGGCTAAAAGTAGAATTCTCCCCATGGCACATGGGCTGGCAACAAATCCCTTTATCAGAGTAAATGCTACAGATCAAGGGTGTTTCTAGTTCTAATGCCCCCTGAGGAGGCTTTCGCGGTGGGGGACAGAGAGCCATTCCATAGTACTAGCATGGCATTTTGGCAAAAGATGAAACATGCTCCTAGGGATGTTCAAGGGTAACGAGCTTTAATATGACATCCAACTACTCCTAAATCACATTTTTGCCAACTGACCAATGAGATTGTGCCATTCCATAGTATCAGATAACTTTTCAGCAGAGCTCTGATGCAAAGTAGAAATCATATATATTGGGTTTTTTAAGGGTGCTTAGTTTGGTTATGTTGCCTATTGCCAAATAGCATATGCTGGGTATATGCCAACCTACCTATTAGTATTGTGGAATTACATAGCATTGGATAATTTCTCAGCAGTGTAAACAGTTGTGGTTTTTTTTTAAAGGTGATGAGCTTTAATTGGTCTCTGTTTACTCCAAAATAACATGCCTGATGTCTGCACCACTCCATTGCATTGAAAAACCCGCTGCAGCTGAAAAACAATATATGAAGGGGTTTTAAAGGGTACTGGGCTTGGTTATGCATTCTATTTGCCTGCAAACCTTATTGGTCAGCAAATGCCAGGTACATGTCCACCTACCTCTTTGACTAATGGCATTGCAGCATTTGATAGCACTGGAAAAATCCCGGCAATTCAAATGTTTAAATATTATATTATTTTAAAGATGTGACACTGAGATATATGATATATTTACATATATGTACCTGTATGTTCTCTTTAAAACCGTGGTTGATTTTTCTTTTGACATAGCACATTAATGAACATGAGATTAGCGTTTTGCATAATTGCTATGGTGTTGACAACAGAGCAGGAAATTTAAAATCATGTAATGAAGACTGTCAGGTATTGTGGTTTTGGTGGTCCAGCTGCACTATTGTGAGTGAACTCAGCATGACAGATCTGCATTACCCAATTATCTTCAAGTGGGAGCTGTTTTTTTATCAGAAATGAACTTTAGCAACAACTGCAACTTCTTCACACCTCTGCCACATGTATTTTCCTTCTTATTGCCCAATTCTGAGCTCAAAGTGCTACATGTGCACAAGCTGGAGCTATACACATATTGTCCTCAGGTAGCAGATTACATATATTTTTAACATGTTAATCTAACTGCAAAATTCAAAAATGGTATATGATCTCAGCATGATAATACCTTATAGACCTACATCCATCCAGAGTTGTGAAGATATTTGAAAGCTTGTTAATGGGCATATTCGGAATAATGCATTGTTGAGGAATGTGGTATTTTAAAATCTGTATAATTTCATAGGAAACAGATCTTGGTAAAACACTTACTAGATAAGCATTAAGCATGACAGCAGTGCTGGATAAAAACTTTGGCCAGGCCTCATCATAAAATACAAAATACCAATTGACGCATGTGTACTATTTCCAGCGCTGTCTCTATATTCAAATCCAACCAATGATGCGTTTTTAACAAAATAAAATTATCTCAGGCTGCTCAGCCCTTCTAAGGCACAAGACCACCAGATGCTAAAACAGCAAACAAAAAAAAACAAGTGACCAGCGCCAATAGTATGGTTTATAAAAACATGTAAAAATGTTTTTATTTATTAAAACCCTGCTCCCTTGAGTAACCCTATAAAAACATATCAGGCAAGTAGCCTTTTCCCAGTGTGCAGGTAATAGTCTGAAAATTGAGAATGGGAAGGCCATCTCTCATAGATTCCATTTTAATAAAATATTTCTAATTTTTTAAAAATAATTTCCTTTTTCTCTGTAATAATTCAACAGTACTTGACCCCAACTAAGATATAATTCATCCTTTTTGGAGGTATAATAAAATAATCCAGTTGGGATTATTTAATGTTTATCCCTTTCACCGGTAATTTGCAGTACTTTTATTGCCAGACAGCTTTTGGATGTTTAAAATGTTTTGAAATATTGCTTCAAAGCTTTCCTTTCAGTCTATAGCAACCTATCTCCTATTAAACCATATTAAACTTGTATGTGGCATGTAGGGCCCCAATGTGAATATACCCCCATATAATCAACAATTTCTGTCATTTCAGCTCCTGCAAAATCATTTACATCATTTTATGTGGGATGAAGCTACAAAAACGTATGCTCCCAGAAAGCCATATAATTTCAGAAAGTACACATTCCCCCAAATCTAAAATGGGTACACATATCTTTCTACTTCAAAGTACCAAGATATTAGCTACCAAGATAAAACATACTAAATATATACCCCAGGGGCCCACTGAACAGTTTGACACCCAATGTGTATAGGTTTACCTAACTATGTGATATTTAGGGGCCCAAAGAGGACACACTCCATATGATCTATCATTTCTGTCATTACAGCTCCTGCAAAATCAAAACATTTACATCATTTTATGCAGGACAAAACTACATAAAAAGTACACTCACCCCAGAAAGCCATATACCGTACTTTCAGAAAGTACACATTCCCCCAAATCCAAAATGGGTACGCATGTATTTCTACTCTGCAGCATCTTTCTACTCTGCAGCATCTTATCTCCTAAATATCATTAGGTACAAAGATGAAGCTTCCTAAATATGAATGTCCACTCAACAGTTTTATGCTCAGTGGAATAAAGCTACAAAAATTATGCTCACCCTAGAAAGTACACTTACCCCCAAATGCAAAATGGATTTACATGTCTTTCTACTCCAAAGTACCAAACCGTCATACTATCCTAAAGTTTTCAATTTTGAAGACAGAGCTTCCATTTTGCACCATCTTATCTCCCACACACCCTTATGTACCAAAATAAAACATGCTAAATATGAAAGCCAGGGGTCCACTAAACAGTTTCATACCCAATATGTGTAGGTTTACCAAAGTATGTGGCATTTAGGGGTGAACATACTCCTGTCATTTCAGCTCCTGCAAAATCAACGCATCGACAGCATTTTATGTGGGATAAACCTACAAAAAAAGTATGTTCATTCTAGAAAGCCATATATTTTTGGAAAGCACACATTCCCCTGAATTCAAAATGGGTACATGTGTATTTCTACTCCAAAATACCAAGCCGCAAAGTTTCCCTAAATGCGGTGATTTTGGTTACATTTACAAAAATTACCTCAAAACTTCCAGCATATTGTCTTTTGTAGGTCATTAGGTATATATGGCAGGTAGCCATATAAAACATGCTAAATATGAACCCCGGAGGTCTACTGAACAGGTTTATCACAAGGACATGGCACTTAGAGTAACCAAAATATACCTTGTGCACACTAATTTCATGACTTTACATTAACCTAATTCATAAACCCTTGGGCAGTATTATGTGGGATAAAAGCTGCAAAAAAGTGTGACCCCTGAAAACCATATTCAGACAAATGCAAAATGGCTAAATATTTCTTTCTACCCAAAACTACCAAACAGGAAAGCTTTCCTAAATTTAGCTGTTGCAATTGTGATATGTATGTGCTCCAAATGAAAATCACCTAAAAATGTTGCAATTTACCGCATTTATCTCATAATTTCTTACATACAAAGGCAAATCACCCCAAATATTAACCTCAGAGGTCTACTGAACAGTTTGATGCCCTGAACCAGTCAACACAGAATTTTCTCCCTGGCTGATACATTAGTTAGCTTCAAGAAGGGGTTGGATGGCTTTTTAGCAAGTGAGGGAATACAGGGTTATTGGAGATAGCTCTTAGTACAAGTTGATCCAGGATCAGGTCCAAATGCCATCTTGGAATCAGGAAGGATTTTTTTCCCCTCTGCGGCAAATTAGAGAGGCTTCAGATGGTTTTTTTTGCCTTCCTCTGGATCAACTAGTAGTTAGGCAGGTTATATATAGGCATTATGGTTGAACTTGATGGATGTGATCAACCTAACTTACTATGTTACTATAAACTATATTTTGAGAATTTTCTCACCTGCCAACTCTGGTTACCCTTGACAGGGTATGTGCTGTAAGACCCCCCTAACTGTAAAACCCAGAAAACCATACATTTTTGAAAAGTACACATTCTAATTAATTCAAAATAGGTAAAGACATCTTTCTACAACCAAAACTACCAAACTGCAAAGCAATGCTACAGACAGAGCAGGAACAATAATGCAGGGATAAAATGCAATAAAACCACAAAAATTATGCAAATCAATGAAATAACAAAACAAGTAAAACAACAGCGTAATTAGTGGTCAAAATACCTGATCCAATAGTCACACTGCCAAAATAAATAACTTTTAGGGGAAAAACAAAAGACAGCAGGGTAAAATGAATAAGTGAAAAAAGTGTTTGTGAATGTTTGTATATAAATGTGTGTACACATCTAAAAGTTGTGTGACAAGTGTATAAGTGTGTATAATAGTGTCTATAAGTGTGCAAAATGGAAAAAGGCAAAAAAAAACTATATTTTACCAAATAATGCAAATAAATGCCACCAACCTATGCTGGAGTAGGACAAAAGTGATGGTTTCTGCTGCTTGGAGGTCATTCCTGGGATGATCGCATCACAGGACCAACATGACAGCCCCCCTAGCTCATTGTCCAGGGGGTTGTCATTGCTCCTGAGAGAAACCTATGTCTGCCGACAGAGGTATGTGCTTGGCAGTTAAAAGGTTAAATGATTTTTTAGTAGACAATGTATGAAGATCCAGATTACAGAAAGACCCCTTATCCAGAAAACCACAGGTCCTGAGTGTTCTGGATTACAGGTCCCACTCCTGTATTTCAAAATGAAGTGTTGCACCATTAAGCATAGGCGGAGGATGAATATTTGGTTTGGGGAGGTTAAAGATGGGCCATACATAGACTGACCTAAAGCTAATGTGAGACTTAGTGGATTCGCTGCTGGTGTAGAAAATTAACCTCCCAACTACCTCTTGCCATTCCCACTGACTTCCAAGGATTCTGTACAAAAGTGTGGGGAGGGAGTGCTTTTTTTTACCCTAAATTGCTTAGGATGTAAAAGTATTCATACGTGCACTTCTGTGAGGGGAATTGCAAACATTTGTGTTTGTGATCAGTTAGCTTAAATGGGTAGTTCGCCTTTGAATTCACTTTTATTTTTAATGGTTTTTCAGTTATTTAGCTTTTTATTCAGCAGCTCTCCATTTGGTAATTTAGCAGCTATCTGGTTGCTAGGGTCTTATTTACCCTAGCAACCAGGTAGTGGTTTAAACAAGAGATGGGAATATGAATAGTTAAGATGAGAATGATAAAACTGTAGCCTCACAGAGCAATAATTTTTGGCCCCCATTTGAAATCTGGAAAGAGGCAGAAGAGAAAGGCAAATTATTCAAAAAATTAATTAGGAAGACTAATTGCAAAGTTGCTAGGAATAGGCCATTTTATAACATACTAAAAGTTAACTTAAAAGTGAACCACCCTTTTAGATGTGTTCACATTAGTTTTATAGTAAGAAAGGCAGTGGGTACTGACACCCCAGGCACATTATATACAGTGAGACGCAGTCTGTATTTACAAAACCAGCACATTATATACAGTGAGACGCAGTCTATATTTACAAAACCAGCACATTATATACAGTGAGAAGCAGTGTGTATTTACAAAACCAGCACATTATTTGCAGTGAGAAGCAGTGGGTACTGATGGCAGATATTCAGGCCCTGGCACTATAACACTGGCATGGATACACAACATTGGCCCCACTGTAACAAACTAGAAATGAACAAAACAATGTAAAAAAAAATAAAAAAATAGTAAGTGCAAAAAACAACACAACAAATATATAAAATACAATGAGCCTTTTCAGGGGGAAAGAGTTAACTTACCCTCCATCTGTTAGGGTAGGGGATAGATTATATATTATTATAGATGTCAGGTCAGGCAAAAAACAATTTAATGTCAGCTAGGGATTCAGCCTTTAGAACTGTATAGTACCTGTGGGAGTGGGATGAAAACTGCAGCAAAAGTTGAGAGTTGGTTCTCAGGTAAAGTTACAGCTGCAGATTCTTCTTTTCAGTCTTCATTTCTGCACTGCCTTCAGTTTGTAATATCTCCCGAGCCCTGACTGCATCCGTGCTTTGATTGGTCAATTTTACTGTCTGTCAAAAGATTTCCAGGACAGTGCAGAAATGGAGTGAGTTTTTTTTTTTTGTTTTGTGTTTTTTTTTTAATGTACCAAGCAGGTTTGGGGAGGGGTGGACTCCCCTAGCCTTATTGAAAATCTGCCTATGGAATTAAGAATGCTATTGATCGACTGAGAGGGGTATTTAATGAACATTTCAAAAGGTGTAGGGGATGTAGAAAAGTAAGAAAATGCCTTGCCTCATATCAAATTTCATTTCATTACATATATATAAATAATATCATAAATTTAACCATAAATTCATAGCATACTTAAAATTAATTTAAGGACGAATGCTCCAAATCTTCCCTGCATCTGGAAACCCCCCTTTTTTTTACATGAGTTGATTAAATAGAGCTTATGCTAAACATATTTTTCCTATTATTTAATTAACATAAAATCAATAGTTTTTGTTATTTCTTGAGCTACAAGGGGAACTTGAAGCTACTTCATATTTGGTTATTTCAAGGGAGATAATTAGATTCCCAGCGCATAGATACCCCCCCCCACATAATGAATTCTACTGACAAAACATTCACAGGATCCAATTGCAAAATGTAACTACAATACACACACACTGATCCAGTTATTTAGTTACCTTGTAGAGTACTTTTCTACTTCCCAATTGGTGCTTAATATCTGAAATGGAAACGAAACCCATTAATAATTGGACTCCAATATATGTGAGCATGTGAGGGCCTATGGGTTTAGGGGGATGGCCCTCAGTTAAATAAATATATATATATATATATATATATATATATATATATATATACAGTGTATATAGCAGAGATGTAGAAATCACTCACAGCAATGAGTATATAAACAGTCTGTTTGTTCAATCATCGCATCTACGCGTTTCGACCCCCTCAGGATCGTCATCAGGATAGGGAAAGGAAGTGAAGTGCATACATAAATACAAAAGTGAACCAATCAGTGCTCACAATCAATTAACAAGCTCAATGCCAGGGTCTGAAAGTATTGTATCAATTTGAGTGAAAAGTCACTATTAAAACACCCACTCTCTCATAACACCATTTATGGGACATCTAGCCACACATCATAAATACATTTAGAATTTATAAATTACATCAGTAACACAGATTAACACATGTTTTTTTAAGGCACAATCATCAATATTATCAACATGGATATTGGGGCTAATAGAGGGTGGGGATAACCTCCCTAAAAGAGTCAATGTGCACCCATAAATAAGGGTCAAATAAGTAAAGTAATGCATGTGTAAATAAATATGTGAGCTAAAAAATTAAAAACATCAACGATATTAAAACAAGGGAGTCATTTCATCCAAAATTCAATAGCAACATGATCAGGCATAATAAAAAGCAATAAGAAGCAATTATAGTTGGTAAATTACATAGAACTTCAATGGTGATCCTGGTAAATTCATAAAAACCAAGAAAGCGAGAGCATTTCATTAAGTCCACGAGGGCCAATGGTATCCAACCTTCAAATACATTGAGCCTCCCTTTGTAGCAGTAGTTTAGAGCGATCACCACCACGCAATAAAGGGGGAATATGATCAATCAAAATAGCCCTTAGCATAGGCAACGAATATTTCTGTTGTGTAAAATGCCTCGCAAGTGGAATATCAGATTCACCAGTGGCCAAAGCCGCACGGATCACTGATCTGTGATTGTTCATTGGTGTGCGGAAAGATGTAACACATTTTCCTATATAGTATAGGCCACACGGGCACATTATGCAATAAATGGCATGATCCGAAGTACAAGTCAATCTATGTCGTATCACAAACTTTTTCCCAGTGTGGGGGTGAGCAAATGTAGTGCCTGTGATTAAACAACCGCACGTTTTGCAACCACCACATTTAAAACATACTGGTTTACCAGGTCTCAGCGATGTTATCTAATTAGGGAAAAATGTATTTGACTTCCTCAATAGTTCATTACTATCTCACAATCTTTTTCTCAGATTGTACAAAGAGTAAAGAATAGTAATGGACTATTGAGGAAATCAAAAATCAAAAATTTTTCTCTAATTTGACAAAATCAAAAAGGGATGCGATTAACTCTTTACGTAATGATAAACAACTTATAGTGCGCCCTGCCGATAAAGGTGGAGCGGTTGTACTTTTGGATTTAACTTATTACAGACAAGAGTTGTTGCAACAGCTTTCTGATACTAATGTGTATGATAGGTTACCTGGGGACCCTACTGGTGAATTTAAGCAAAAATTAGATATGGAACTGGAACTGGCCTTGGCAGCCGGCTGGATTAGTCAGGATTGTTGTGATTTTCTTACTACCAGATTCCCTAAGTGTCCAATTATATACACTCTTCCAAAGGTATATAAAAATTTGTCTGCCCCTCCTGGCCATCCTATTATATCAGCCAGAGGCTCTCTTTTTTCAAATGTAGCCATATTTTTGGATAGCTTTTTGCAGCCACAATGTGCCCGGATGAGATCTTATGTTGCTGATACAGCATCTTTATTGAATATCTTGAAACAAGTTGGTCCCCTTCCAGAGGACATAATATTTGTCACCGTGGATGGATGTAATCTATACACCATTATACCTTTAAGTGAGGGGATTGTTGCTTGCGAAAAAGCACTCATTTAGGGACATAAAGAGGCCCCACCAGTTGAGTTTCTGTGTTGCCTGCTGCGTTTAGTTCTGACCTGTAAATTATTTCAGGTTTGAACAGACTTTTTGTTTACAGAAGACTGGCATGGCAATGGGCTCTAATGTGGCCCCTTCATACGCCAATTTATATATGGACTCATTGGAGTCTGAATTCATTTATCCTCACTATATGGACAACTTATTGCTATACTGTAGATACATTGATGATTGACAACATTGGAGTCAAAGCGTTCGTCTCAATGCCCTTCCTACTCCGGTAAAATTTACTTTGAATTATGCTAAAGACACAATTGATTTTTTGGATGTTAGGATTTTTCGTACACCTATGGGAGTGGGTACCACTTTGTACCGCAAAGATACAGATCGAAACACAGTACTACATATCCATAGCTTTCATCCTCCATCTGTGATTTAGTCTATTCCTTACCTGCAATTCCTGAGAGTGTTTAGGACTAATACCGACTTTGCAACTGTCTGGAAAGTGGCTGAGACCTGGTAAACCGGGATGTTTTAAATGTGGTGGTTGCAAAACGTGCAGTTTACCAACTATAATTGCTTCTTATTGCTTTTTATTATGCCCGATCATGTTGCTATTAAATTTTGGATGAAATGACCCTTGTTTTGATATTGTTGATGTTTTTAATTTTTTAAATTTTTAGCTCACATAATTATTTACACATGCATTACTTTACTTATTTGATCCGTATGTATGGGCTCACATTGACACTTTCACCCTGATATATAGTACTATACTTCTCTCTAACCTTCCCATAATTGGAGATGATTGGAGTATTTTTATCTTTCACTATCAGGTTATCTCCACCCTCTATTAGCCCCAATATCCATGTTGATAATATTGATGATTGTGCCTTAAAATATCATGTGTTAATCTGTGTTACTGATGTAATTTTTGAATTTATTTATGATGTGTGGCTAAATGTCCCATAAATGGTGTTATAAGAGAGTGGGTGTTTTAATAGTTACTTTTCACTCAAATTGATACAATACTTTCAGACACTGGCATTGAGCTTGTTAATTGAGCATTGATTGGTTCACTTTTGTATTTATGTATGCACTTCACTTCCTTTCCCTATCCTGATGACGATGGGGGTCGAAACGCGTAGATGCGATGATTGATTAAATGGACTGTTTATATACCCATTGCCGTGAGTGATTTCTACATCTCTGCTTTGTATTTTGGGTCAGCGCCCGGCCAATGTCTATAGAGTGGTGAGTGACGATTTTCTGCAGACTATATATATATATATGTAAAAAATGCTGATGCACACCAGGAAAATTTTATCAAAAAAAAGATACTTAGTTTATTTAGATCGACGTTTCAGTCCTCACCCGGGACCTTTATCAAGATGAAGGTCCCGGGTGAGGAACGAAACGTCGATCTAAATAAACTAAGTATCTTTTTTTTGATAAAATTTTCCTGGTGTGCATCAGCATTTTTTACATATTTGCATTGTTTATCTGATTTGCACCCAGGTTGTTATCCCTATAAGTGTGTGCCTCAGCCTTTTTCTATATATATATATATATATATATATATATATATATATATAGTCTTGTAAAGAATTGGTACTCACCAGTATCGGGGCAATGGCTGGGTGCTGACAAAAGTAATGCATCAAAGAGTAGAAAGCACTCACAGCTATAGCATCAATCAAGTCAGTGATTTATTTCAGCATACCATGATGGTATGCTGAAATAAATCACTGACTTGATTGATGCTATAGCTGTGAGTGCTTTCTACTGTTGAGTTTGAGATATATATATATATATAAAGGATAGATGGATGCCGCACTCACAGGTCTTAGTGTAAAATAAAGAAAAATTTATTATGTCATACTAACGTTTCAGCTGATTCCACAGCCTTTCTCAAAGTGAACAATGAACACAGCAAACCCACTCATAAACCCAAATTTGGTGCCAAAACACAGTTAATGACGTCATAGATAGTGTGATTAGTGAATCCCCACCCCTAATGTGCAACATATATCAAGATACAGAGAGACATACAATAAAACATAACTAAAGATATAAAAAAGAAGAGTTAAACAGAACTTAAGTAAAAGAAATAAAACTTAGAGTGTAAGAAAGAGACACCACCTGCTATAGCTGAACTGCAACTCCCACTCTCTCAACACGCAGAAGGGTTAAGTGAATTTAGCGCTAGGTAAGTGGCGCTGGCCAGGACCTCAATAGGGGATCTTACTAGGTGTGCACAAATTCATCTACCCGAAGTGCCGGAACCATCCCTTAGCTTGGTGACTAAACCGTTAGTCTGTCGGCTGCAGGAGTCGATCGTGCACGGGTAACCATAGCAACACTCGTGCAGTAACGCTCTGTGCAAGCCGCCCCAAATGGTATGTTCGGCCAAAAAGCGATCTGTATGGAGATAGCGCTATGTTCCATGTTGGAGAGAGCTTTATGAGGAGTGCCAGGGTCCCGTGTGTCAGTTACGATCTTACCACCTATTGGGTGGCTTAGCCAACATATGATCGTAAGACCCGCTGTGGGTTAATTCCTTCATGGATAGTAGTGTGCACTGTGCTCCGTACAAGCTGCCATTACTCATAGCTGCATATACGGTGCCCATCGATAGCCACAATACAGGCTGTCATTCATCATAACTGTCTATATGGGGCATTTCGATCGCCACAATCCATCACAGACATTATTAACACGGCCCTAATAAATTTATCATCAATAGCACCAGTAAGTGTCCGCAACTCCATGGGTATGGCACATAATAGGTCCGGCAGTTATAGGGCATTAGGATAGGGGGGTACATTGTTATTACATATTATGGTGTTAACGTGGACGTGTATGTTGAGAATGTTTGTTGCCTACAGTTCAGGTGGATTCAAGAGAGAACAGAAGAACACTAAGAAGATACAAAAGACCTAGAGATAAGATACATCAAATAATGTTACTGTGTATTATATTTAGTATTTTCAACATTGTAACACATATAGTTATTCCACAGACTAGGACAAAGCTTTTCTTGTTATTGTAGCTCTTTCTTATGTATGCTCTAACAAGGGACATAAAGTATACAAAATAAAATGAAATAAACAATATTTCTCAAAAAAACACCTCTTAGGTTTGATGCGGGGCTTATTCAAAAATCAATAGGAGAAACAAGATGGTTCATAATTGACTGCAGAGGAATTAGTAAACATATCAGTTTGTGTAGAATTGTTGTCAATAAAAATCATAAATAAAAGGCTGAATAGGAAACCAATTCATTGAGTCCGTTGGGGCTGATGGTATTTAATCTGTGAATCCATTTCAATTCCCTTCGAAGAAGAAATCTCATCACTGCTGTTGCTGAAAGGCTACTAAATCAGTCACATAAGATGACAGTAAATTTAGCATACTATATCATGTTACTCAATATCTGAGTAAATTGAAAAGAAAGGGGGGGCTGTATATTAGGCATGTATCCAATCCCATATAAAGAAAGACATTGAAGTGGGATTTGAAGCTTCTCTATGTTTGGTTACTTGCAAAGTAGATATTTAGATTTGCAGCTTCTCTTGCATAAAAAAAATGTCTGCTGTGCACTGGTAATCTAATAATCTACCTTTAAATTAACCAAGCATGGTGTGGCTTCAGGGACCATGTTTGTCTGTTTAGCTCAGAAATAGCAAAAGCAAAAAGAGAGATGCTAGCAATAAGTTGGTATAAATTGGAACACAAGTCGGCAGAGCAAAGGAGGGCGGCACACTGCTTTAACTCAAAGATCATCTCAATACATTATAAACTTGAAATAAAGCAAAATGATTATTTTAAGATGATGAAACACTGCAGCACACAATACAATTGATGTGGTTGTAGGTTAGCTGACTAAAATCTTGCATTATGTTTCAATAACTCACTCTAACTATGTAAGAAATTTGAATCTGTGCTTTAACTTCAAATTCCCTTGTGGAGCCAACATTCTAACACAACCATAAGTATAATCTTCTCTTGGGACCTTTTATATTAGAAAATGGTTTTCCACAAAATCTGTGGACATAAAGTTAGACAAGACAGTTGGGCCAGGATTGGTCAAAAGACCTCCATACTAAAGCATGGTTGCAGCTAATAAATAAGGAGGTAGGTTAAGTACTGATGCTAGCTACAAGCAGAATGGATACTGAATCAGGCTTGCTGGATACTCTTTGGGAAATAAAAAGGCTGTAGGGAGAGCAGGATACATAACAGGACCGATGCAGGGCAATGGAATAAGGCAGGCCAGAACAGGTAGCTGGCAGGCACAATGGAACTCACACATACAGACAGGACTAAGTTCTGAGAATCAAACACAGGCTACAAAGGGCTTAAAGGAACAGTAATAAAAATGAAAGTGTATAAAAGTAATAACAATATATAATAATAATATAATGCTGTTGCCCTGCACTGGTACAACGGGTATATTTGCTTTAGATACATTACTATAGTTTAATAAACAAAGCTGCTGTGTAGGGCAGCCATTCAAATGAGAAAAGGCACAGGTTACATAGCAGATAACAGATACAACACCATTGTATAGTACAGAACTTATCTGTTATCTGCTTTGTAACATGTGCCTTTTCTCCTTTTTTCCAGCTTAAATGGCTGCCTCGATGCCTACATAGCAGCTTTTTTATATAAACTATAAAAGTGTTTCTGCATAATGCAAATGTTTTTGTATTAATGTGCAACACTGTAATGCATGTGCGAGGTGGAGGGGAGCACTTTTAGTCCTTTATCATTTCTGCATTAGGTTGGTACATCCAGTATGTACAGTATGTAATGATAATAAAAAGTGTTCTAAAAAGAATATATTGCTGTATGCTGTGTATTGTAGATATCACACATGTCATATATCATAATTTCAAACAGTGGTTATTATAAGCACCATATTCAGGGCCATCTGATTTCATGTCTTCATTTAGAAAAGTTCAATAAACTTTAGTTGTTTTTTTTTATATGTCTTTAAATATAAATTAGAAATGACTTATATGCTGAATATAAAGGAAAATAATTATCCTACCTGTATTACCACATTCTCTTCCTTACATTTGCCAATGGCAGTTTGCTAGTTCGTATTCTTGGGATGTTTTCTAAAGTGTGAAGTAAAAATTGTGAGACAGTTTCTTAAATGCACTGTCAAGGCAGGAAAAATTGTCTCATATATTTCTTTGGGAGGGCATTTCAGATAACTGATTTTCTTTATTTTAAACATGCAGTATCAGTAGTTTCACTTCTCTGTCAAAACTGCCTTTGCAGTATGTTTTACTTATTACCCCTATTTTTTAAATAGAAGATATTAGGGGTCCATCTACTACCTCGTGGGCAGCGTGCAAAGTGCAAAAAACGGGCAAATTACAAATTTGCCACAGGCCTCTGCGCTCATTTTCTACCCCCTTGAATAGAGTGATTGCACCCTTAGTGCTCTTGCATTTCTGCCTGGTCTAATATTAATTGACTCCTATTGTATTTCTCTTTATGTTGTATGCAGAGTTTCAAAACCCCCCAAAGCAGTAAATGGGGAGTGACATAGTTGATGGCAAATATTGACACGCAGGTGGGCAGCAACACAGACGATATTCTTTTTATGCCACTTTACTTCTCCAACAGAACAGTTAAAGCACAGCTCAACAGAAGCTTAATAAAAAAAATAGATAAAACAGTTTTTAAACAGTTCCCCTGTAAATCAATAAATTAACATTTAGCATAATGGTGAAATTAGGAGACAATTAGCAGTTGGTCTTCATTTTGATTGTTTGTGGTTTTTGGAATGGTAAGCAATTCAAAGTAATAAAACATCCTAGCCCCATGTAGCATTTTTGGGCAGGTTCATTGACCCCCAACAGCAAGAAAGTATTGTAAACTGTCAGCTGAAAAGACCCAAAAGAGGAAACTAACCACCATTCCTGTCAGGATCACTCGGGATTCAAATACTGGTTGATGTGTTTCTGGCAACATGCATTTGCCTCCTGAGCCACTGGAGGTGTTCTGGGCTGGTTCTGACCAATTCTTTTGTCACACTTCTGGTATTCTGTCTGCTCCCTTTCCTCCACCCACCTCGCTATCCTCATGTCTTTCCCATCTTGTAATCATGACCCTTTATAAGCCTGTCCCTGACCATTGCACCTTGCTTGGTCATTAAGCTGTTCTGTGTCCTGTTCCTGCTCTCTGCCCTGTTCCAGTTCTCAAGTGCCCTTCCTTGTCCTGTTCTCTGATTCCCTGGTTCTGACCCTTCGCCTACATTTGATTGCTGCTAGCCCTTACCTTCAGCCTGATTTTGGATTGTGTCTCTGCCTGCCATTTTCGACTATTCAAGTCTGTATATCCATAGTGTGCACTGTTACTTGTTTTCACTTCACTACGTTTATTAACCTATTTCCTGCCAACCACGTAAGAGATACGTCGTGGAAGAAAAAGGCTTTAACTGCCAACGACGTGTCTCATACGTCGTTGGCAGATAAAGGCTGCTCTCTGCAGTGGCGGCATGTGCAGCCGCTGCAGAGAGTTTCTAGTGATGACAGCCCCCTGGGCAACGAGCCAGGGGGGCTGTCAGGTTGCATCACGTCTGCTGCTTCCTGCTTCCCCCCAGCGCGCCACCCATTCCTGCAGCGTGGAGGACACAGCCAAGCAATCGGTGCTTCAGGACAGGTAAGGTGTTTCTTTTCTTTCACTTACACACACACTTACATACATTTATACACACTTACATACATTTACACACACTTACATACATTTACACACACTTACAGCACACAATTTAGCAGTTTTTAGTTTTTTTGTTTTTTTTTTCATTTTGCACACTTATATACACTTATATAGACTCATATACACACACACCTTACACACTATCACCCAACTTTTACATATGTACACACATGTACACACCACCAATTTTTTTTTTCAATTTTACCACTTTGTTTTTAGTTTCTTTTCCATAAAAACTGTTTATTTTGACAGCGTGACTATTGGATCAGATATTCTGACCACTAATTACACTGTTGTGTGACTATTTTGTTGTTTCACTGGTTTGCACAATTTTTGTGGTTTTATTGCATTTTTATCCCTGTAGAAGTGTTCCTGATCTATTTTTAGCATAGCTTTGCCAGGTGTAACTTTGGTGTACAAAAATAACTTTACCTATTTTGAATTCATCAGAATGTGTACTTTACAAAAATATATGGTTTTCTAGGGGTCTCTGTATAGTTAGGGGGGGTTACGGCACATAATACACTGACAGGGGGTTCTGTGTGCAAAAGCTGAGCTGGCCGTCGAGAAATCCATATGCGCTATTTTCATTTTGGGTTCAGTACATACCGCAGACTTTGGTATATCTATGCATATTGGGCATCAAACTGTTTAGTAGGCCTCTGGTGGTCCTATTTGGGGAGATTTGCCTTTATCTGATCTTTATTAAGAAGTTGTGAGAGATAAATGCGGCAAAGTGCAACATTTTTATGCGATTTTCTGAAATGTCATACAAATCTGCAAACTTAGGAGAGCTATACGGATTGGTACTTTGGAGCAAAAAGAAATGTGTACCCATTATAGATTCGGGGGGATATTCCAAAAATATATGGCTTTCTGGGGTGAGTGTACTTTTTTGTAGCATTATCCCACATAAAGGATGATTGGTTGAAGGTTGATTTTGCAGGAGCTTAAATGATAGATCATAATGGGGTATGTGCCCATTGGGGCCCCTACATGCCACATACTTAGGTAAACCTATACATATTGGGCATCAAACTGTTCAGTGGACCCCTGGCGTTCATATTTAGGGTGTTTTATTTGGTTACTTTATGACCTGTAGGAGATAAGATATTATAGACTGGAAGCTTTGAAGCGATTTTTTAAAAAATTCACAAATTTTGATAAAAACCAATAACTTTAGGAAAGCATTGCGACTTGATAGTTTGGAGTAGACAGACAGTTGTGCCTATTCTGTATTCCCCAGAATCTGTTCTTTCCAAAAAAATTCTGGGATAAACCTTCTGTTAGTGGAATTTTTGGCCTTGAAATCTAAAGTATGCAGCTTTCTGGAGCAGTGCTATGGAAATTTGGTAGTGTACTGCTGGGAGTTTTTGACCTATAGAAGTGAGAAATCTCCTTAAAACCATATATATTTGGTGTTGGCACGTTCAGGAGACATGGGACTTTGCAAATCAGTTGTATATTTGTGCATAAAATAATTTTTATTTTTAGTATGTGTGTTTATATTATGGAATTTGTTTTTTTCATTTTTAGACATTTAGAAGCCTATACTGTATCTTGTTACAGAATTGGAATTACACCAAAATTATACCATATTTTGAAAGCTTAGGTTGTCCTGAAAAAAAACAATATATTGTTTTCCTGGGTAAACTAAAAGTCCCCCCAAAGAAAGGCTCTTAAAGTGAATGTCTTTCCAATGTCTGTATATATCTGTGTTTGAGAATGCCACTAATTATAAACTGTGCACAGTACAGAACATATGACATTCTATGTTACCACTGCCGACATAGCTGCTGCATCTGTCTGAAGTGCTACCAAATCAGCATGGTGCTGTTAGAGTCCTATGACCAGGTTGTCACCATTTCCACCAGGACGCGTTCATCATTGCGTGTTTGCTTGCCATAGCGCCAGTGTGCATTTCATCCTGTCATCCAGGATATTCTCAGTTAAAATCACTACAGCAGTGTGTTCAGTTCATATAACTACAGTGAAACTGTGTCAATAGCTATTGGCAACACTTGTGTCAAAGGCGAGTCAGTATATGGAGTGCAGTCCCTATAATGTACTATAATGTTATAGTAGTAGCCATAATAGGTAGAGATAAGCAATTTTTTTTCCAGGCATGGATTTGCAGCGAATTTCTGCATCTCGGCATTGGTGAATTGTTTAGCGAAACTTCTATGAAAATTAGCCAGGAAAAAAATAATCAAAATAGGCATGCTCACGTAAAAATGGGCTCGGTCGTGCCAAAAAAAGTCAAATGCAACAAAAAAGTTGCACGCCACTCACATTTCGCAAATTTTTCATTGTTTCACAAATTTTTCTGTAGTTTCTCGAATTTTCGGGTGCACTGAAACTGGACAGATTCGCACATCACTAGTAATAAGAAATTTATGAGAAAAGACAAAATTCATTGGAAACCTTCTGGCTGTCTTTCTCTTGGTGTTCCTATCAGTTCAGGCAGCTGAATTGCTTTGTGAGCTTACAATTTTATTATTACTTTCTTCCCTCCCTCGTCAACATGACTAATTATTATAAGAAAAAATATTTGGTAAAGCTGTAAGGAATAGAGATGTAGCGAACTGTTCGCCGGCGAACTAATTCGCGCGAACTAATTCGCACGAACATTGGGTGTTCGCAAGTTCGGAAGTTCGCAAACTTTTCGCGTATGTTCGCAATTTGGGTTCGCCGCGTTTTTTTTTCCGCTGCGTTTTTTCTCTGCGTTTTTCCTCGGCCTAAAAACGCCGCACAAGCCACACATGGCGTTTTTCAGCCTAGTACTGGTGTAAGCAAATCCCGTTTCCATGGTGCTAATAGTGCGAAATAGCAAAAAACGCTGCATATTTCCGCTAGGTCTGCCAGCTGCCTTTGCAGTTTTACGCAACGATGTGTCAACAAAGTATTTTTCAGAGAAATTTTTGTTGCCCTTTATCCCCCTCCGGCATGTCACTGTCCAGGTTGTGGCACCCTTTAAACAACTTTAAAATCAGTTTTCTGGCCAGAAATGGCTTTTCTAGGTTTTAAAGTTCGCCTTCCCATTGAAGTCTATGGGGTTTGCAAAGTTCGTGAATATTCACGCTTTTTTTTTGAGGTTCGCTACATCCCTAGTAAGGAATAGAAACATCACTGGCATGCACTCAAACATGCATGCCGGTGATGTTTCTACACCTGATTTGAGGTTGTGTTTGCCCTTGCTGCGGGACTGGGGCATTGCACCCGGGCCACTGAGACGAAGCGGTGAGTGCATATCTAACTGTTCACAACTGTACGTAGTATATTAATTGCACTAACATGAAGACTGAATACCTACAGAGCGAGAGGTTCGGGGCATAAGCACCCGGACCTGTAGTCTAATTTGGTGAGCGTTTGGCTTGTTATAAGAAACCATTAAATGTAAGCTTAAGTTTATAGTTCACCACTACACAAGTATATAAGTGAATAGGAACAACTGGGAGCCTCCAGACAAACAGAAAAAGCTGTAAGGAATATTCATATCTTCTTTGCTGGGGTTCGCAATAAACTGAGAAAATGTACGTGATTTCTGCACTGAATCTAGAATGCTTAGAGCCCTGGCATGTCATCTCATAGTGAGAAATTATAGTCAGTTTTGGCAGGAGATACTGGTCCTTGTAAATTGTATGTTTGAATAAAGCAAAAAAAAAGATGTATGGGTAGCATGGGTAGCATCAACAAAAGTCTTCAAAAAGAAATCTTCTACATTTGTCTATTCTATAGAAAGGATAAATAGGTTTCTGTTGTGTGACATTTCATTACTTTACTGTGTTGTCATCCAAAAAAAATGTCAAGCAAAAGTCAGCAATCCCCAACCAGTGGCTCATGAGCAACATGTTGCTCACCACCCCCTTTGATGTTGCTCCCAGTGTCCTCAGAGTAGGTGCCCATTTTTAAATTTCTGGCTTGGAGGCAAGTTTTAGAAGAACACATACACAGTTTTCACCTGCAGATGCAGGGGAGCCCTGGGTACCCACTAAAAAATGTGTAACGATAAGTGCAAAAAGTATTATTTGAGCATTTGTGCATGTACATTAACTATAAAACTTCAAATCCAGGTTTTTCAGGGCTGAGGGAGCAGCAAGTGGAGATGACAGCAGACATTTGATTTTCATGTGCTTGCTATAATCTGTGGCCCCCGGGGTGATTATCCCCCAAGAAACTTCAATCTGACATCTATCCTGGATTGTTTCTGCCACCCATGCAACCCGGAAGCAGCCTTCCCAATATCAACCACCCCAAGCTAAAATGGCAGCTGCAATCTTAAACAAACAGAGAAAGCTTCTAGGGCTTTTTACTCAGGTATGGTAATGCTTTCTACAGAATAAATATAGCATTCTAGGTGGCACTAATGTGGCAAATCTATTGGCAGTAAAGTGTCAAAATGACTTTCCTTCTCCTTTAAGCTGAAAACACCATTTCCATCTTACCAACTGAAAAAGTAGAACACGAAACAGAAACATTTTTCCACATCCTCAAAACAGTGGTTGAAATACATTGCACAGATTTGCTTGCTTTATGTGGTGGTGAAAAAGCTACATGTAATGACTTTTTGGATGTTTTTTTATGGCAAACATACTGTATAACCTTGGATTCCAGGGTTGCTTTTGCCACAAATGTGACTTTTGTTACTGTGAGGTGTACCCTGCACCACTTTTGAAGAGCTGAACCATGAAACAAATAAAATATACTTATCTACAAATACAAAAATGAATTTTCTGTTCCATGAGCGGAGGGAAAAAAATCTGAATATTCTATTAGAGGCTGACATTGATTTTTAGACAACAAAATGTTCTGATTTTTCTTATTCCACAGATAAGAAAACACCAAAGTATACTGATGATTATATGATAAAAAGGGGTGTGGGGTTGGTTTATTACCCATGCAACACATACCAAAAAAACCCTGAAAAAAGACAGATTGAAGTTATTGCCAAATTTGTTGGGGGTAAATTTACAAATTACAAGCATTGTGATGGATCATGAGGAGCTTTTTACATCACTATTAGATTTCTTAGATGACAGTAATGAGTAACTGGAAGTTAACAGGAACTATGACACCTACATATTTGTTGCTTTTTCTACTACAGTATATATACCAGGCTTCAATTGTACAATCTTGATAAAATCACTGTTGCCTTTACTACTGGTTGTACAAAACTGGTTGTCTTTTCATAAAGATAGTGGGCAGACCCCACCACTCACCATCACAAAAATTGACCTTTTAGTTAAAAAAAACATGAATTGTGAAAAAAATACAAACGTGTATTGTAGCCCTTATTTTCTTGGTCTGCCTAATGTTTATAGCTATGGCAAACAGCAGCAGTCCCCTCTCATGCCCCATAAGACTGCAAATTTTATAGAGCCATTAGAGAGTCTGGCAAATGAGCTTTGATATACGACTGTAGCAGTCGGGTGCATTGTATGTATTTGGGGCCAAATCTAAAACACCACTCACTAGGGGTAATGCCATTCAACTGAGTTGAAGGAGTCATATAACTCATGTTCCTTCCCAGATTTTTGGGACTTTGTAGAATGATGAAGGAAGCACTTCTTTTTTTATTGCTGAGGTTTGATTATTATGGAGTTGTGCAGTCTACAGGCCTTCATGGAACTTGTATTATGCTACGGGGAGACCATCTGTGCCAGCAGTTTTCAGTGTTTTAACCTGAGTTATGGGAGCATGGATGGAGGTATAAGTCTAGATGTTCACCAGCATAATTGGTCTGTAAGCTGTAGAGGTTTTTGTTGTAGTTTGCTATAATATAAAATATCATATTGGCCCTGAAATGTGCCATTATAATCTTAACTGTTTATACTATAGTGCAATAGTATTTTCTGTCAAGTTAGAGTTTAACAATTAATTTAATTAAGTAGCTTATTTGTTCTGCATTAACCGGCACTATTATTTTTCGCACTCACATATTTAAATACTAAAGAGGCCTCCCCGATACGCAGCTTTTCTGTCCTATAATTTTGATAATGGTTTGTTGATCCTGCTTTTTGTATTCTGACATAAGAGTGCTGATTTTGAATGTGTAATTAGAATCCCTGCAATAAATTAAATTGAACTATGGTTTTTGAGAGAAAGAAAATAAAACAGAGCAGAGAATACACTCTCCCATAGATGCACAAAAAGTGACAGAGACTATACTAGTAGCAATATTTGTTTAGATAAATTGTGTAGAAAATGCCTGTTGATGCAGAGGCACCAAAGAGCTAACACCACCCTGAATGTAGAAGTTATATCAGGGTTCCCATAGTTGGTTGTGCCAATAGCTGCAGCAGTTTTGGCAAAACAAAAATATCACACACACTGCAGCTGTTTTAATGAAACACTCCGGAAAGATTGTAAACCCTCTGTTTGAAAATGTTAACGACAACTTGTAATCGATTTGCAAAAATGTGCATACAGAATTGTGGCACACAAAATCCAACAATGATGCTGGGGTTATGAGAAAACCCCTGCATTGTGGCTAAAAACATGGCAAATTGCATCCAAATATTGCACTTTGTACACTGCACTATGCTCGTAAATGCACCTTTAAATACACAGTTACATAAAAGTGAAATGCTTATTCTGGTAGCTTCCCTCTTTAAATCTCTACCTCTACTGTTACCTGCACATGATGAAAGTGAAAACCAAAATGAGAAGTAAACTTAGGTATAAATATGGGATGCTGGGGTTTTGTTTTTACTGGATTTTATTTTCTTACAAAGGTAAGAGCTGTTTCAGTAACAACCATAAAATGTTCTGATGATTACAGTATAACAACCATTTTTTTTACCTCTTAGGGTAACTAAATAAATGAAAAGTAAGAATGGAAGAAACTTATTATTCAGGCTTTAATGAAACTGACTATGGTGGATACAGTGAGCCTTGTGACAAAAATGATATATATGAATTTGCTACGCTTTTTAACACCATCTTGAATTCAGTCCTCTTTTCCTTCAGTATCATTGGAAATTGCCTTGTTCTCTGGATCTTGATCAAATATGAAAGTCTTGTGTCTCTCACCAATGTCTTCATCTTCAACCTCTCTATTGCAGATCTGATTTTATCTTCTTGGCTGCCATTGTTTATTGTCTACCATAGACAAGGGTGGGTTTTTGGTGAGGTGGCTTGCAAAATTTTGAATGCTTTCTTCTCCATTGGATTCTACAGTGGGATAATTTTTCTGACATTTATGACTTTTCATCGCTATCTTTCTGTGGTGGATCCCTTGTCAGCCCTGAAAGCCAAGAACCCTCTTTTTGGAGTAGCAGCCAGCTTGCTTAGCTGGTTGATCAGCATTTGTGCATCCATTCCTGTGATCATTTATAAAGCACAGGTTGACAGGAATGGGTTTATTATCTGTGAATACAGGGACAATCTTCCTCACTTAGTAAGCAATTACCAGCAAAATATTGTGTTTCTAATTGCATTCGTTGTTATAATTGTTTGTTATTTTAGCATCATAAAAACGCTACGGCGCTCTCGATCACAAAGGAATCACAAGCCAGTCAAGCTAATATTTATCATTGTTGTGGTTTATTTTGTTAGCTGGGCGCCTTATAATATTGTGATGCTATTGCAGTCATTCGAAAAACAGCAGTTATTTAAGTCATTTCGTGACTGTGATTTTAGTAAGAACCTTGATTATGCCAAATCTGTCAGTGAAAAGTTGGCAATATCCCACTGTTGCCTGAATCCGATTTTATATGCATTTGTTGGTATCAAATTTAGGCAGCATTTAAAACGCTTATTACATTATCGCCCGTGTAAACATGAGGAACAAACGACTTCAATCAGAACAAATTCTCATGACCACTATCACAATAATGATGGTTCCCTTTATTAAGGGGAAATAAAGTGATTGATGTTACAGTTATGTGTTGCTACTACAGCTTTCTTTAATCGTACAGATATACTAGTGATTTAGCACAAACACTAATGATATTTTTATTCTGTTAGCAAAAAAAGGCTTGCTTGTACACACTGCAAATGATTAAATTATGTGTGGCTATGGCTATTGTACATACATTTTCCATATAACCAACAATTACTGCTGTACTAGCTTTCTCATTTAACTAAGACACTCAGAGCTACTAGTAGCAGCTACATGTCATGGTTACAAAAATAGACAATGCTTATAATTGCTGATAATTGTCCCTATGTGTGTTTTAGAAGAGGCAGGGTATTTTCTGGCATTTTGCAGCCACGACAAGTAGCTGCTGCCAAGTAGCTCTGTGTGTCTTCACCCTAAATTATAACTAATTTACAGGTTGTCTTTGGTATCTTAATATTACTTGCTGCTTAATGTAAATTACAAAATGTTCAATAAAATTCTGATCAAATGTTACTTTATGGTATTTTCTGTGAATTTAGCATCTAAAGAGAGAAATCCTTACAATGCTTTGTGAAATTGTAGCTTCAGATATTGCCAGTTCAGTTTGTTTTGTCCAAATGATGGTTGTGACTATTAATGTATCTCTTTTAAAAATATAAGCATCCAGTTTCAGTTGGTGTGTCGAACAATATGGTGGCCCCAACTTTAATGCTGTGAAACATGCAGCTGTACTGTGAGAACTGAAAACATTGGTTTTACAAGGAAAAGAAACAAGAGGTCCTCTGCACTCACCCATTATCAATATATATAGAACATTTAGCAGCAGATTATTTATGTGTAAAAAACAGTGACAATAATAATAAATAGCCCCCTAGACGTTCTATGCATTATTACCAAGAAATGGCCTCCCTTTTAAAAAAACAGGGATTGTTTGTCCATATATTGCAATATACTTCAAGCTGGCCAGCTATGTCTAAGTCATTCCCTCTGAACAGTCCTTCACTCACTTTCATATGATTCATTATGAATTCTAGTGCATTATTATACATTTTACAAAGGGACTGAATTTTACCTGTAACTTGCTTGCTTGTTTTCAAGATTAAAAACCCAAAATGGTTGCCCTTTCATTGGCCCCACTGGGATCACCTGACTGTAGCTGGAAGTGTGGGAGCTACAACATGGAGCTGGTCACTGCTTCTGTATAAACTATGGAAAAAAGGGAAAGTTGTGCTCACCACCAAATTTTAAACCATAAGACAGGGGTGCAATGAGGCTTTGACCACAAAAGATCCTCTGCACTCACCCATTATCAATATATATTGGACATTAAGGGGCACATTTACTAAGCAATTTTGAGATAAAGTCAGATTTTTTCTTACTTCTAGATAATTTCAAGATTTATGAATGGGTTTTCACCAGAACTTGATTTTGTTCATTATTGTTCTTCGAAAAAATAACTCTAAAAATAACTAAACTAATGGTTTAAAATTTAGTGGTGAGCACAACTTTTCCTTTCTTGCTATAGTTTTTACAAGGAACATCTGTTTTCAAGATTTCTGTTTCTTTTAAAAGATATCTGTTTCTTTTTAAAATGATTTTTGATTCTTTTTAAAATGATTTCTGTTTCTTTTATAAATCAGATGTTTGATATTTTGACCAACCAAATTCTTAATTTATATAATTCTTTGGTTATATAACTTCTGTGGTTACAAGGGCTGGAATTTTTCTGGTCTACATAATGGAGGGCCGATAAGGGAAGCCAGTTTTGATCATTTCCCTTTTTCAAACCACACCCACTTTAAACCACACCTATATTATCATGAGAGCTTTTAAGACCATACCCAAATTAAGAATGGTAGAGCAACAGAAACCCTAAATGGTTGGTGCTCACTGTAGGGCTATCACCATTAACTCATATGTAAAAAATAATATACTGTATATACTCGAGTATAAGCCATGTTTTCCAGCACTCAAAATGTGCTAAAAAAGGAATCCTTGGCTTATACTCGAGGCAAGTAGTAGGGGCAATTACATGTCCGACCGGCGTAGCCGCCACTGAGCATGCATGCACGTCGCGTCGCACGTGGGGGGTGTGCGCGCGACGTGCCGTGCGTGCGTGCATGCTCAGCGGCAGCTAGGCACTGGGTGCCGGTACAGGATCATAATACAGGAGCAGGAAATAACAACAGGAAAGTCAATGTCTTTAGTAAGTAAGAATGGAAGGCTTTATGGCAAAATAGCTTGTTTAACAGGTAAAGGTTGCTTTGATTCTGCAACTGGCACTTTGCTTCACGGCCTCAAAGCTTTGGCCTCCTTTCCATCACTGGCTTCTTCTCCAGGTTTGAGCAGTCAAATTCCATTGTTTCCTATGGGCTAAAACCTTCATCTTTCAATTTTACAGCTAAAAGTGATTTATAAAGTAAAAGAAGCAGTGGACTCTGCCAACTAACAAGTATGGAGACCCAGTTAAAGCAAATTGCTCATCTATATAGATCACTTGACCACACCTCTTTTTTGTCTACATCTGTCCAGTTGATGGTGGCTCAAGTAGAGTTAGTCCTGTGCCAATTGGTCAGAGTTACATTAGCAGCTTAATGCTAATAGATGCCCAGAGAATGTATCCATGTAACAAGCGCCGGTGATTTACACTAATTAGTCCATTTGAGTGTCCTTTTATTAAATAATTTGATTATTGAAACTTAACAGTAGCGGCTGCATTTCCCACCCTAGGCTTATACTCGGCTTATATTCGGATCGGCTTATACTCGAGTATATACGGTAATAATAATAAAATTATATAATAATAATATAATATCATATTAAGACACACCCTTAAATTCATATGGCTTATCCTCCCCAGTGGATAACACAGCAACCCCCATCATATAATTACACACCTTGGGGACCATATAATGACTATTTCCAAATGCTAACTCCCAGACAAACCCCTGCCAGGTTGACCTCCCACATGGCACACACAGGCAGCATAGGGCAGGCAGAGTATGGCACACACAGGCAGCATAGGGCAGGTAGAGAATGGCACATACAAGCAGCATAGGGCAGTCAGAGTATGGCGCACACAGGCAGCATAGGACAGGTAGAGAATGGCACATACAGGCAGCATAGGGCAGGCAGAGTATGGCACACACAGGCAGCATAGGGCAGGCAGAGTAGAGCACCCACAGGCAAGGTAGGGCAGGCAGATTATGGCACACACAGACAGGCAGTACATGCAGTGACACAATGCTCGCACTGCTCCTACAGTCTGCCTGAGGTGTGAACGGGGGGGGGGGGGCACACAGAGGGAGGTCGCAGGTCACCAGTTGGATAGCACTGTACAACTGTATACAGTATATAGCATGCAAACTATATATGTTAGTTTGCATGTGTAAGTTGTAAAATACATTGAATAATTATATTGCTTTATAGAGTTAGAATTAAACATAGTAAATTAAAACTGCTTTTTTGTGATCCAACATTTCTTAGTGTCCACTAAATAATTAACAAGGTAACTAATATATTACAACATTGAAGTGTTAATAATTCTGCTGCACTCCAAGGAAAAGATAGGAAAGAAAATGTGTTTACCCCAGTTCACAACTGATCTTGAGGCTGACTCCCTCCACTTTGTTTTTGACCCCCTATGGGGCCACAATTTAGGAACTTATGTAATAAATAGATTTCAACATGAAGAGGATAGATATAAGACAATAAAAAAGTTGTTGCCTAAAGTGGTCCAACTGCCAGATGACAAATCTGGTCTAAATCAAAATACATACCTACCTATTCTAAGCAGAACTGATCCAAGTGGGGGAGTATAGTAATATGTGTGGACACTGTGCATACATACCTGTGAGTGTATGATGTTAATATCATTTAATTGTATGAATGTACTTGTAAATGTGCACAAGATATCTGTATAGATTTTTACAGTGAGTCAGTCAGATGTTAAAGGAGAAGGAAAGGCTAATAAAGAGTTAATCTCAAAATGCAGGCTTACCTTCAGTTGTCTCAATAGTGCCCTTAAGTCTCCCCATATATCTCCAGTTCAGATGATCAGAAGCAAAACAGGAAAAAAAAACTCTGAGCTGGGTAGAAAGATTCCCATAATGCATCGCTCTTTTCCAAGACTTGGAGACTTACTACTGAAGGCGGCGCATGCGCACAAGCAGGCACGCTCCCCCTAGCGTCTGGTTATGAGACGCTATTAGCTATTAGAAACGGATGCAGCAGCAGCTGGGGCCATTACAACAGGACGCAGCCGGCAGGTGCAGGGGCAGAGAGGCAAGCGAGGAGAGGAGCGGGGACGAGAGGACGCAGGTGCAGGGAGGGGAGCGGTGAGGAACGGTGTCGGCTGACAGGTGCTAGGGCGGAGAGGCGAGCGGGGACGAGAGGACGCAGGTGCTGGGAGGGGGAGAGGTGAGCAGGGAGGGGAGCGGTGAGGAACGGTGTCGGCTGACAGGTGCTGGGGCGGAGAGGACACAGGGAGGGGAGGGGAGAGGAGTGGTGAGGAACGGTGACGGCTGACAGGTGTTGGTGGGGGAGAGGCAAGCGAGGAGGCTAGTGGAGCGCCATCTTATCAGTGTTTAAAACATGGCGGCGCAGACAAGGAGAAATACTGTTTACTTCGGGAGGACCGTACTGGTCAAAGGAGCATTTTTAGAAGAAATGATTTCAGTGTTCAGGTACATGCAGGGGCCCTCTATTACATACTAAAAGATGAGCAAAACCCTTTCCTTCTCCTTTAAGTTGCTGAAGTTGGGAATGCTTTGAAGTGCCTTTTTGCTGGTTACCTTGGTATTTAGTATAGGTGGGTGATCAACACCAAGATATCACAGGAAGCCATCTGAAGGGTCTTTTGCATTTTAAAGTAAACTGGGTGTTCAGCTGTTTGTGGTGAAACAACATCCTTATAGGAACTACCTGACTGACTAACACAACAAGATTATGTTACCTGATTATCTTGTCAGCCAATCAGAACACATCAATACTTTGATCAGTGAGATTCTAACCGTAAGTGAAGCTCTGACACACACAAAAACACTCAGACAGATACAAACACGCATACAGAAATAGAGGGGTGTGCAAAGATTATATGGAAGGTCAGGGAGAAGTCTTCTGAAGGCTATTCCCTATAATAGATCCCATGGGCAGATCTGAAAGAACTTTGTATTATTTGCTGTCTCTGGCCTGGACAATCTGAATAAATTTGCTTCATCTCTGGAAAAGAACCGTGGTTGTCTCCATTTACCTGGCTGTGGTAAATAGTGGAATCTCCAGTATATTTGCAATGATATACTACATACAGTATCTATATCTACACTATACAGCAATTGTACTGCATAATTAAGGGCGATATTTTAAATTCTGTGCTTGTGTATCCGATTAGGTCATACACCAGTTCCTCTTCCTGCTTCTTTTTGCAAAATAAAAAGACCTCTCTGTAAGTAGACCTATTTTTAGAATTATAAATATATAAATGCCTCAGGAGTACTTTACCCCTAATAACCCTCAATATTCTTAGTCATTTGCAGCATGACTTGGGTAGCTAAACCTATTTATAAACAAACACACATTATAGGGTATTGGCAAAAAAGGCAGGTTTCATTACCAGTGTTCACAGAAATAGATGCAGCAGTAAAGCATTCTTTCCAGCCTCCCATATGAATGGCAGATGCTGATGGTGTCAGGTGTGTATAAGGAACACATGTGAGCAATACTAAGAGAACCCTAACCTGAGTGCCAGAATATTCCACATGTAGTATGTTTCTCATTTGTGTGAATTGAAAGCATCTGCAGACAAACAAAGGAATTTTAATCACAATGAGAGGACTGCAGTGATGTTTCACAAAAATAAAACCAGATTGGCTCACTCATCTCTTCTACCATCAGCTTTGTTCTTGGCTCTGATTAAAGTATATGTCTCAATGTTTATGTTTTAACAGTCTGATTCCATTACCTTATGTCTGCCTCCACAAACCTCAACCCTACTTGGGGTTACGCATAGAATACTGTGTATTCAAGTTTAGGCTTTCATTCTGCTTTAATCTGGAAAAGAAAAATATGCAATATCCTAAGGTTTCATTCTGTACCTTGGCTGTGTTCTCATCAGATCCATCTAGATCAGCAAGGGTTTCAGGGACGACATACTGGTAAAGTAAATTTGCTAAAAGCTTTGGCAAGGAAATAATTTTTAAAGATATCTTTGTGGTTGTGAACACTGATGTTAATTTATCAAACACTGATGTTAAAACACAGTGAAGGCCTTAATAATTCAAAGGAAGCCAAAGGTTTACCAATGTAACCGCAAGTTCTATGTTACCAGATAGTCACTGGGGAGGTGCAGCAATATCCATAGATGCTTGACACTGAATTAATCGCCTGCCTGTGGTGAAATAGGTGCAAAACTAGAGGAACACAGTCTTTGTAAAGAATAAGCAAATATTCTACAGTGCAGATCATAAAATTGCTCCCATTATTCTACCTTCTGAAGACTAAAGCTGGCCATACATGGGCAGATTTAAAGGAAAAATCTGTGTAATAATGAAACTGGGTAAAACATAAAAAATGCATTTGACTTTTATGAGGTTAATGGAGAGTGTCGTGTATAAGAAACATAGCTCACTACTGCTGCTTGCAAAGTTCAGTCAGTAAATGTAATCACTGATATTGTTATTTAGGAAACATATCAGGCTTAGCTAAGAAATGACATAATCAAACCTGTAAAATGTGCAAATCCAATAGAAATAGCAGAAGGCTTTAAATTCCTTTAAAAACTGCTCTTATCTTTGTTGCTAACTACCAACTGAAAAACTGCATAATCCAAAACATACCACACATTATTTTACCTTAAAATTTGAGCCATTTAAAGCATTTGTGACCTTCTTTAGGCTTTGCTCAGTAAAGGCACCAGCAGTGGTGTAACAATTGATGGAGAAGACCTCACAAGTGCAGAGGGCCCAAAGGCATAGGAGATCCAGCAAGGTTGTTTACTATCTTCTATCTAAGATTCATACTTGATGAGGTGATGATTGTAGAGATACACTGTAAGGATGCACCTATATAAATATAAAAGGCTCATTTAGAATATTGTACACTAGTATTTGCTAGGTGGAAAAGTAGGTCCAGTTTTGTATCCACTGGAACACCATACAAAAAGTGCTTGTGCTTGGCACAAGGAAGCTCTGCACCTACATTTCCTGCCCACATCCTACCCTTTTACTATGGGTGCACAAAGTTTTACTGACTACCGCAAATCTTTTCAAGCCATAATTGTAGTGTGTAAAACATGCCAAATTGTGCCAACTTTTTGTATTTTGCTCTTTATTAGTAAATTGTCCCTAATGATTTACTATGCATACTAATGACATTGCTAATTACCCTTTCCAGAGCCGCCATCAGGGGGGCACAGAAGGGACAGTTGTCCCGGGGCTGGGTGATCTTTACTTTTAAAGGGGGCCTGGCCGTGCTACAGTTTTTTGACTAGCTCCAGCCCCCAATACTTGAATCCAATTGGTCACGCCCTGTGCGTACGTGTGATGTCAGTACGCACTGGGCGCAACATTATGAAAGGGCCTGTCTCCTTTCCCGTGGAGACACAAGTGTGAAGGAGTCGTTTGGGAAGTATCGCTGGAGCCGCCGCTGGAGGAGAAAGAAGACCCTGGAGGAGGCACTGTCTAACGGGGGGCACTGTCTTTTGGGGGCATAGATTTAGGGGGGCCCTGTGTATGGGGGCTTTTGAGGACCCTGTTTTTGGGGGGGCACTGGCCAGCATAGAGTTAGGGGGGCCCTGTGTATGGGGCAATTGGGGGCCCTGTCTTTGGGGGGCACTGGCCAGCATAGAGTTAGGGGGGCCCTGTGTATGGTGGCAATTGGGGACCCTGTCTTTGGGGGGCACTGGCCAGCATAGAGTTATGGGGGCCCTGTGTATGGGGGCAATTGGGGACCCTGTCTTTGGGGGGCACTGGCCAGCATAGAGTTAGGGGGGCCCTGTGTATGGGGGCAATTGGGGACCCTTTCTTTGGGGGGCACTGGCCAGCATAGAGTTAGGGGGCCCTGTGTATGGGGGCAATTGGGGGCCCTGTCTTTGGGGGGCACTGGCCAGCATAGAGTTAGGGTGGCCCTGTGTATGGGGGCAATTGGGGGCACTGGCCAGCATAGAGTTAGAGGGGTCCTGTATATGGGGGACATTGGGGCCCTGTCTTTGGGGGGTGCTGCCCAGCATAGTGTTAGGGGGGCCCTGTGTATGGGGGCAATTGGGGGCCCTGTCTTTTGGGGGCACTGGCCAGCAGAGAGTTAGGGGGGGCCCATGTATGGGGGCAATTGTTGGCCCTGTCTTTGGGGGGCACTGGCTAGCATAGAGTTAGGGGGGGCCTGTGTATGGGGGCAATTGGGGGCCCTGTCTTTGGGGGGCACACTGGCCAGCATAGAGTTAGGGGGGGGCCCTGTGTATGGGGGCAATTGGGGGCCCTATCTTTGGGGGACACACTGGCCAGCATTGTAAGGGCAGGCCCTGGGCACCAATGTATTGGGGGCACACTGATGGGAGGGGCCATTGTGGGAGTAGCCCTTGTGGGAGTAGCCCTGAGGGAGGGGGGCCCAGAAAATGTTGTTGTGAGGGGCCCCGTGATTTCTAATGGTATTTTATCAGGCGAGACTGGGCATGTGCATTGGTGCTCCCTGCAAGTGCATGAAACCTGCATGGGCACAGGTACCTTTTCTAAATTATTTTTTTCTGCATAAACAATTATGCGGCCATCTTAGCATACCACACTTCAGATTGCATTCATGCATGATACTTAAAGGAGGAGGAAAGGTAAAAATCACTGGGCGGTTAGGCACCCCCCAGTGACTTTAATCGCTTACTTTTTACCCTGGCTGATGCCCGTTAGGAGAAAACTGCACCAGCCTGGGGTAACTGCAGCGAGTGTCTCCTCTTCATTCTTTCTTCTGAATCCCGAGGCAAGTACATGTGCATTGGAGCAAAAAGGCTGACTTTTTTGTTAAAGTTCGGCTTTTCACTCTACTGCTCATGCGCAAGCACGCAAAGACAGAAGAAGGAAGACGAAACACTCGCTCGCAGGTACCCCGGGCTGGTGCGGTTTTCTTCTCACAGGAGCACCAATCTGGGGTAAAAGGTAAATGATTAAAGTCACTGTGGGGTGTCTAACATTTTGGCACCCCCGGTGACTTAGCCTTTCATTCTCCTTTAAGATCTTCAATGAGTTTACAATTGTATCCTTCTTCTTAGGTTCCATCATGAATAGTGTCAATAAAGCAGGTCACAGAGTGTCAATGGATTCCCCAGACATTCTAAGGAATAGATCAGGGATCCCCAACCTTTTAGGGCTCTGGCACACAGGGAGATTAGTCGCCCGCGGCAAAACTCCCTGTTCGCGGGCGACTAATCTCCCCGAGTTGCCTACCCCTGCCATCCCACCGGCGAACATGTAAGTCGCCGGCGGGATGGCAGACGCGGCGGCGCGATTTCCCATGAGCTAAATGGAATTGGAGTGCAACACAAGCATAAAAAAAAGTTCCTGGGGGTGCCAATCAGAGCTATAATTGGCTATTTGATAGCCTCTGAGTTTTTATGCAACCAAAAAACTTGCCTCCTCCAAAAATAAGCACCTGCTTTGAGGCCACTGGGAGCAACATCCAAAGGGTTGGCAAGCAACATGTTGCTCATGGGCCACTGCTTGGGGATCACTGGATTAGATGATATTTAAACACCCCATAACTGCTAGTCATGCTGCACTTTTTTGTATAACTTATTAGCATCACTTCTTGTTATGCCCTATCTATGCCTGTTTCTGAGAGAGCATAGGAAATACAGGTCCCCCTGGGGTCTGCCATTCTCTTGTAGAACAGAATAATTTCCCCCTACCAAAACCATAGCACTTACAAAATTGTAAAGCTTTGTTAGGTAGCAGGTTCTGTATTGGATGACCCAAATTGCCTAGGATCAATCAAAATTGTGCTTTGAAATGCCAATTCCAGGGCCCTGTGAGGCCTCAACATTTTCTGTATGTCACTGTGAGCCACAAATTCTATGTGCTGCTAATTTTCTGCAAAAAAGCATATGACATTTAGTACTCTTTGAGCGCACATAACACCTAACCTCAAACCAATTTCGCATCAAGAAAACATAACACTTCTAGTTTCTATATGGCTTTTACATTGTTTATGAAATCAACCTCACTAGTTTTACCTGCTACCACGAACAACACAGAGTTAACGTTAAACAAGGGACCTCATATATATCCATATTTTTTTCCTTTACACATTGCCCCATTAAAATTGCCTGGCTAATTTCATCGGTGCAACTCTTTGTGCTTCTTTGTACTCACTCTGCATTCTGCAGTGCTGCATACAGGAGGGGCAAGTGGTGGGTGGAAGGGAGTGTCCCCTGGAATATGCAAGCTGGGGACCCCCAAGAATGCAAGGCACTTGAGAGTATGTACTTAATACTTGCTTATAGTTTACAGTACAAACACACATACACACATATATATATATAGGAACAGAGTGCTGCAACCACAAGGACTTGAAGAAAAATAAAAAGTATTTATTGAAAGTGAGGCACTCTGTTCCTCTATTGCTATTTTTCACCAGCACCCCTGGGGCAGTTGATTGCTGAGGGGTGTGCTCTGTTTTTTTCTTGTGTATATATGTAAATAGTATTGTACAGTGTATATATATATATATATGTATATATTGTGAGAGATGCAGCAGGTAATGCTGTGTTTTATGTTACTGGCTTAGGAAAAGCCAAATTAATAGACTGAATGGAGAGCAGGAAAGACCCTCCATTCCATACTCCACTTAGTATTTTGATTTGGCCAGCTGTAGGGAGCTGCCTGATTAGGCTGCAGGTGAGCAGCAAATAAAAGGGCTGTGGGATTACACGGTAGGGGGTTGCGTTTGAGGTTGATTCTTAATTCAGAAGGTCACTCTCAGAGCAGGGCACAGGGCAGGAGGGCTGCCTGCCTGTGTCAGGAGCTCCCAGAGGAGCTGGGGGTGCCACCTGCCACTGTGAGGAGCAGAGGGAGTTCTGACCAGGTGGATGAGTGCTGAGAGGACTCGGCAAGGCTTAAGGTGAAGCCTAAGTGTTCCAGAGTGTGGAAGTAACCCCTGGAAGGTGAGAGCCCTGAAGGAGGGACGTATCATAACTATGAACTGTTTATGAACTGTCTTATGTTGATGCTGGGAATAATTGGCCCTTAATAAACCTGTGTTTTGTCTGAAGAAGTTCTGCCCCTGTCTCTTATGCTCCAGATCCTCTGCATGCCTGCCTACCTGCCTACCATTGCTCATTCCCCAAAAATTACGTGTACAGGCAGTCAGCATGTCACAATATATATATATTCAGTATATATAGTGAGCTCAACTTTCCTTTTGGCTTTAACTATTTTATATTATATATTAGAGGGTTACTGAGGATAAAGGGAGGGTAAGCAAGAATAATATATTACGTATATCTTTTGTAACTCACTTTGGGGTTCAGAGTGGTACTGTTACATTGATACTTTGTAAAGATTGAGGTACTTTAAGATTGGCTTACCCCGATTTTGAAGAATTTCAATCATTCCCAATGGTCTCATATAGAAGTAGCCGCACTTTAGGATACTTTAGAAGATAACGAAGGACTCAGCACTCACAGGACTTGGAAAAAATAAAAAAAAATCTTTAATGTGCAGATATCAACGTTTTGGTCACATCCTGGGCCCTTTTCAAAAATGATTTACCCGTCCTTAGTGTAAGGTTATTTGTAAGTTATTTACATATATATCAGTTTCGCCAAGTAGAAGTTACAACACTTTTTGTACATAGTCCTCCTCATCGGTCAAACCTTCCGACTACCAAAAAATCATCTGTCTGGAATATCATTAAGAGTAAATGATGCACTGGTGAGCTCTGTAATTGCAAAAGGGACTGGTAGACCAAGGAAGATCTCCACTGAAAAAGCCTCAAATGCCTGTCCAACATATCATAAACACTCTTCAGGAGGCAGGTGTGTCTTTGTCAGAAACTGCTATCCACAGAAGACTTCATGAACAGAAATGCAGAGGCTACACGGAAAGATGCAAACCACTAGTTAGCCATAAAAAAGTCCTAAAAGATTACAGTTTGCAAAAATACTTAAAAGAGTTTTCGGAATCCTGGAAAAGGGTGTTATGGACAGAAGAGACCAAGATTAACCTGTATCAGAGTGATGGCAAGAGAAAAGTGTGGAGACAAAAAGGAACTGCCCAAGATCCAAAGCATACCAGCTCATCTGTTAAACATGGTGGTGGGGGTGTTGTGCCTTGGGCATGCATGGCTGCCAGTGAGCATGCCTTCCATATGCTGAGAATGAAGCTTAAAGGGACAAGCCCCCAGAAGAAGCAGGAGTTAAAGGTGGCTGCAGTAGAGGCTTGGCAGATCATCATTAGAGAAGATACTCAGCACCTGGTGATGTCTATGAATTGCAGGCTAAACAGTTATTGCATGCAAGGGATATGCAACAAAGTACTGGCTGCTTTAATATACCTACCATTACTTTGTACCAAACCTTATGGTGCCCTGAAATGAGGGGGTCTTTGTATAAAAAGTGTTTTAATTTTTACACGGTGAAACAGAAATGTATACAAATAATTTTAAATTAAGGTCTGGAACGTGCACTTTAATCATGTCTAAATTCTTTAATTTTAAAATATATACTGAGGAGCAGATGGGTGAATCAAAGAAAAACGTGTCTTTGTCCCAAAAATTACGGAGGGCGAAATATAAAAATACTGTACACTGTATATATGTGGGCTGGCTGGGATCATGAACTATATATAATTTTGTTTGTTTGTGTACCCCTAGCCTGACGCCAGACACATGCGGCAAAACCCAGAGGCAGAGCTGAGGAGCTGGCTCTCTTTTACTGGTTCAGTGTGTATGAGAGGTTCCTGGATATCCATATAACATTATATTTAAAGTACATTTTTTTACGTAACTTTAAAGCATCACAACTCTTAAACTAAGCTTGCTTAGGAATGTTCTAGAACTTTCTGGGGAAAGGGGAGGTACTGACATCTGGAGCCTATAAAAAGGGGCTGGAAATGGGTAAGGCTAACAGAACATATATAAAGGACATGCTGATTGCCTTAAAGTGAAAGATGTCATCGGGGAGGGTCCAGTGGGTACAGACTGGCCATGAATAGGGATAGACAGAGATAGGGTAGACCTGTATTAAATCACCTTGGAAGTGACAGGAATGTCAGACTGTTGCCCCACCTAGGAGGTTAGTGGGGTAATAACATTGATAGCAGACAGGCCTTGGATATTTCATTGGGCAGGGGCTGTGTTGTAATGCCTTTGAAAGGCTAAATTGATGTTGACATCTGTTCTATAGAAAATCTGAGGGTTTTATACTAGTTGTTGTAGTAAAGCCTTATGATTTTGGGAACAGTATTGAAATAAATGTTAATCATTTTATTTGCTTAAAAATACATAAAGTACAACCATACATTGATTGCAAATATAGATTACCGCCTTTAAATGTAATTAATAATTTGTTTAGCACTGTGTTTTCACAGTTAAACTGTAGACACTTATTCCCTTTTCTTCTTCAAAGTTTTTCTTCTCTTTTTGTTGGCACAACTTCTGCAGACTTCCTTTAAATGACTTGGTGTCAGCTGACAATGGGGTTTTTTTTAAAGGTAACAAGAGAAATGAAACTGTGAAGGCTAAGTAACACCAAAAGCTTTCCACTTTATATGTATTTTTGTATGTATTTTACTGTACTTTTGTACGCATATTGTTAAATGCAAAACTATAACCTATATACAAATAAATTTAATGTCCCTTTAAAAATCTAGAGAATGAGCCTAATGCTTTGCATCAAGTAGCTGTATAGACAAATGCTACCAGCAACTTCTCACCTTCAAACCAGTGTCACGATGTGTTACTTTCTTGTTGCCTTATTGTTTTTTTAGTCCAAGGTCTTGTAGACCACAATATTGTCACCTCAGCCTATAAAAAAAAAAACAAACATAAAACCTTTTTGCTGCTTGTGGGCTCATAGATCATTCAATTTGTTCAACGAGGAAGGCATTAGAACTCCCAAAATGTCCCCCTCTGCTGGCTGTGTGTGCCATAGTTTGCCTACCCTTCCTGTGTGTGCTGTACTCTGCTTGCCCTATGCTGCCTGTGTGTGCCGTACTCTGCCTGCCCTATGCGGCCTGTGTGTACCATACTGTACCTGCCCTATGCTGCCTGTGTGTGCCATTCTCTGCCTGACCTATGCTGCTTGTGTGTGCCATACTCTGCCTGACCTATGCTGTCTGCATGTAACATACTCTGCCTGCCCTATGCTGCCTGTGTGTGCCATACTCTGCCTGCCCTATGCTGCCTGTGTGTGCCGTACTCTGCCTGCCCTATGCGGCCATAATAAGAATCTGGGGTTTTTGTACATAAGTTGTCTAATTCCAGGCAGTGTCCCCCTTTAGATTAGAGGAAAGGAGCTTCCATTTGAAGCAGCGTAGGTGGTTTTTCACGGTGAGGGCAGTGAGGTTATGGAATGCCCTTCCTAGTGATGTGGTAATGGCAGATTCTGTTAATGCCTTTAAGAGGGGCCTGGATGAGTTCTTGATCAATCAGAATATCCAAGGCTATTGTGATACTAATATCTACAGTTAGTACTGGTGGTTGTGTATATGGTGTATGTATGTGAGTGTGTGGATTGGTGGGTGTGGGTTAAGTGTGCTGGGTTTGCTTGGATGGGTTGAACTTGATGGACACTGGTCTTTTTTCAACCCTATGTAACTATGTAACTAAGTGTCATTCTTTGGCTACTAAAGCAAATAAAGTGCTGTCTTGTATAAAAAAGGGCATTGACTCAAGGGATGAAAACATAATTTTGCCTCTTTATAGGTCCCCGGTAAGGCCTCACCTTGAGTATGCAGTGCAGTTTTGGGCTCCAGTCCTTAAGAAGGATATTAATGAGCTGGAGAGAGTGCAGAGACGTGCAACTAAACTGGTTAAAGAAATAGAAGACTTAAGGCCCCTATACACGGGCCGATAGAAGCTGCCGATATCGGTCCCTTGGACCGACTCGGCAGCCCGTGTAGGGGCAGAAACGAGCAGGCTGGCCGACCGATATCTGGCCTGAAATTGGCCAGATATCGATCGGCCAGGTTAGAAAATCCAGTCGGATCAGGGACCGCATCGGCTCGTTGATGCGGTCCCCGAACCGACTGCCCCATTGCCGCCTACATAATTTTTTTTTTAACTTCAAGCTCCCCGATATCGCCCACCCGTAGGTGGGGATATCGGGGGAAGATCCGCTCGCTTGGTGACCTTTAAACTAGCTCAAGGTTGGGGATGTCTTCTTTGGATAAAAGACACTTGGAGGGGACATGATTACCCAAGTACATTAGAAGGCTTTGTAGACAGATTGTGGGGATTCTTTTTCCTAAAAAATGCTATCCCTTTAGATTAGAGGAACAGAACTTCCATTTGAAGCAGCGTAGGTGATTTTTCACAGTGAGGGCAGTGAGGTTGGGGAATGCCCTTCCTAGTGATGTTGTGACGGCAGATTCTATTAATGCCTTTAAGAGGGGCCTGCATGATTTTTGAACAAGCATTTCCAAGGCTATTGTGATACAAAATATGCCATATACAAATTTGAAGAGGGAAAAATCAGACAAAAAGAAAAAAAGAAGTAATGCCTGTTAAACCATAGCAGATATATGAACAGGTACAGAGTGCTGGCTGTATAAAGGGAAATATATTTAGAAACATCTCCTGTAATAAATAGGCATTTTGATCTCTGTGCAAGTCCATTGACTTTTAATTTCTTTAGAATGCAATGATCCTTGCAAATTCATGGCTGACACCTACTGGCTGAGTAAAGAAATATCCCAATTCCATGTTCCAATGCATGTTACCTTAGAATGTGCAGTGTCTGAAGCTTTGCAATTCTCTCTTGATTATATTAAACTAGCACAGAATGAGTTCACTCTGTGAAGTGCTTGTTAAACTACACAATGATGGCATTGCTGACTGCCCCTTTATACAAGATACACAGTACATGGGATCTGGGCATCCCCTAGCAATCCTTTGTGATTCACTCATGACATGCACGGAAGGAGCTTCAGGGGACACAATAAACTCTGCTTAGAGCAGGCATTAAGCACAGGACTCACCTACTCTAAATATGGCATTTAAGGCACAATGTGTTAGATATATTGCAAGCATCTCTTATAATGCATAGTGATTGTGCCTGTTGTGTCATGCCCTTTACATAAATATGCCTGGCATTCACAAGCGTTAAACTGTTTTTCTAGACATGCCAAGTTTGTAGAAAATCAATTATTGGTAAAGGCCATAAAGTCTCTTACAATTTACACAATTTTATTACAAGGGGGGCTGTTTAATTAGAGAGTATAAATCATGAAAATCTGCCGCGTACAGCTCTGCAAAAAAAATCTCTCCATGTGCACTTTGTCAATACACCCCTAAATACCCCAATGTACCAAAATATACCCCAGACATGCCAGTATAATTACTACAAAAAATGTATAACGGACATATTAACCACAGATGAGCCAGTATAATCACTGAATAATGGGCATTTTAACCCAAGACGTGCCAATATAAATATTATGGAAAATGAAGAATCAGCCTATTAACCTGAGATGTGCCAGTGGCATAATTACTACAGATAATGGATAATATACAAATTAACACCAGACAAACCAGTATAATCACTGTAGAAATGGCCAATGAGCACTCCTTTAACCCTTGACAAAACAAGTAAGATCACTGAAAAATGACTAATGAACACTCCTTTAACTGCAGACATGCCAAAAAGATGAATGCAGAAATGAATAGATTGAAAGCATTCCCTCACCTACACTTGCAGAGGCACAATGCCAACACCAAAGTTCTTTTTTCCTGCAGCTCCCATGCTGCTTGTCTCTCTTTCTGTCTGGCTCCTGTAAAATATCCAACATAGCTCTATTTCCACTGTGGAATGCACAGCCATCTTGGATTTTTTTCTCAAGGAGCTGAGAGAGCTGGGAGAGTGGGCTGTGAGCTGTGCGGTATGCAAATTTTCATAGGGAGGCAGTTGCCCCTATTTACTGACACATATAATTGTGAGCAACTCTATGGGCTTTGTCAATAAATTGATTTCTTACAAACTTGGCATCTAGTTATTGTATAAAAGCTTAGTCTAGAAATGCTTGATGACTTTGCCCCTCCCTGGAATATTTTCTGTGGACACCCATAACCAGAAAGCTACTTGCATTTACTTTATAGTCATGGTGCATGTGTGTTCTGGTTCCTTTTCTCCCCACTCAGAGATGATCAACCAGATCAGAGCAAATACTAAAAACATAAAACTTGGATAACTCTATTAACACATGTATGGGAAAATCATCTGTACCACAAAGGGGCAGCACAGGCTGATCTGGGGAATCTGTACAACATGTTATTGAGGGATAAGAAGGGGGAAAATGTCAATGAACTCTTCATTTCATATGGTATGGTGTGAATAGTCAACATATGTCAGCAATATAAAACTAGAAAAGGAAGTTTGAGAACAAACTTCATGTTGGTTTAAAAAACATGAAGTCCCTGAATGAAATCCGGCTGTTGTTGGCTCCGCCCAGTTTTTCTAACCTTGGACCACAATTATATATTAAAAACCACCGTGTAAAATTTAGGGACACTTTTTTTAATAGCAGCAATTTAAATTTCCCCACTGAAAGTCAATGAGTGACACCTGGTTGGTGGCCCCACCCACTTTTTATAACCTGAAAATGCAGTTTAGGGGCCCTAGGATTAATAGTTAAAGAATGGCAACAATTTAAACCAATAAAAGACAATAGGTGAATAGGAGTCAAAGTCACCCAGTGACAAACTGTGCAAAGTTTTGGGACCCTGACATTAAACATGTGAAAATGGCAGTAGTTAAAATTTCTCCACTGAAAACAATGGAAGAAATTTGATTGACTTTTGGTGGCCCACATTTTCTAACCTTGAGTACGAAGTCACCCAGTGACTGTGCAAAGTTTGGGAACTCTGGCATCAAACCAATAAAATTCAATAGGTGAAATCTGATTTGCTGTTGGTGGCTCTGCCCACTTTTTCAAAACTAAAACTGCAGTCCTCTAGTGACCAACTGTGAAAAGTTTGGGGACCCTCATGTTAATATTGTGAGAATGGCAGCAGGTTGAATTTCCCTATTGAAAGTCAATAGGTAAAATCTGATTGGCTGTTGGTGGCTCCGTCCACTATTTTTAAAACTTGAATATGTAGTCACCCAGTGAGTGACTGTGCAAGTTTTGGGAACCCTGGCATCAAAACAATAAAATTCAATAGGTGAAATCCGATTGGCTGTTAATGGCTCCCCCAAATTTTTCTAACCTTGAACCACAGTTACCTCTCTACAGACTTTACAGAGTTTGGGGACCCCGGCGTTATTACTGTGAGAATGGCAGCAGGCTGAATTTTCTCCATTGAAAGTCAAAAGATAAAATCTGATTGGCTGTTCATAGCTCCACCCAGATTTGGGCATCCAACAAATATTATATTTTCATTCAGGCTGACCCCATGACTGTGTGATTCAAGTTTGGGGAGTGTAGCCTCAAAGCTGTAAAATTGGCAGCAGTTTCAATTTCCCCTTTAAAGTCAATTGATGAGATTTGATTGGCTCCTCCCACTTTAGGTCATCTAACAAATGTTGCTGTTAACATGATTATGTTATTCAAGTTTGGGGGGTGTAGCTTCAAAGCTGGGATGAAAATCTTACCTGTCGAAGTCAATGGAAAAATCGGGGTGTTCAGAGCGGCGCCACAAAAATATGGGGGGCGGGATCATTTAGAAAAGCACAAGCAACCTGCTCTGCTATAGGGCGAAGAAATGTGGAGTGTTTGGGTGTTGTACCCCTAAAACTGTAGGAGGAGTAGCGTTTAGAAAATGGGGGGCGCTAAGAAGAAGAAGAAGAAAAAGCGGAAGAATAAGCTGAAGTCAAAGAACAGTATGTTGTGTTTTTAAAACCAACATAACATAAAGGGAAGTTTGAAAAACCTGAAGTCACTGAATGAAATCTGATCTGTTGTTGGCTCCACCCAGTTTTTCTAACCTTGGACCACAATTATATAGTAAAAACCACCCTGGTTTTAATAGTGTCTGAATGGCAGCAATTTAAATGCCCCCACTAAAAGTGACATCAATGAGTGACATCTGACTGGCTGTTGGTGGCCCCACCACTTTTTATAACCTGAAACTGCAGTTACCCAGTGACTAACTGTAAAGTTTAGGGACCCTAGGATTAATAGTTAAAGAATGGCAGCAGTTTATATTTAAACCAATAAAAGTCAATGTATGTACTCATAGGTTGATATGCCCATTTACCTACTTAAGGTTTATTTTCTAATCAATTTGTCTGATTTAGTTTTTTTTTATTTTGCTGATTGTTCTTTATTTCTTCTGATTTTTTTCCATTTGCCCTTTCAATTTTTCTTTCACTGGTGGCATTGGGCACTTACTACTTATTACTACGTTATACAGTATGCATATGTTATTTGGATAGATTGTGACTTTCTATTTATATTTTTCTATAATTTTGAAATATCCACACATTTGCTCCATATATGTGTGAGTCTATTGGTTGTGCGGTCTTTTTTTTGAATGGAGCATATTGGGGTGTGTGAATTGGCCAGCATGTGGGTGCTCTAGGCACTAATACATAGTACTATTCATCCTAGCAGGGTCGGCGCTCTTGTGCGGCTTGTGAGTGTAAAATAGTTCATGGTGTGGTTTACAACTGCCCTTCTTTGGTAACAGACTGCTACAGCTTACCCTGCACCTGTGTCTGCTATAATACAAAGTATGCTGCCTTTCCATTTTGAATAAACATTGGGCTTACTGCAAATTGTGTGAGTTATAGTTACACCCCACAAGTGGTGTGAGTTATAGCAACACACCGCAAGTGGTGTGAATTATAGTTACACCTCACATGTAGTGTGAGTTACAGTTTTCCCTACTGATTGACTTTACTTGTGAGGTAGTATCACCTCTTGTCACGCAGATTACTATGCATTGTTGCAGGACACTTGAACCTGTCACTGCCTGCCAGCTGACCCGCTGCCTAGTACTTCAATCTTGCATGACACTCGATGTCCCTATGTGGCTAAAGGATGCAATGTCCTAGATGTGCCCACCAACCCTGAACACCCGCTAAGTAGCGTTTGTCCTGTGTAATTTCGTGACTGTGCGTCCATGATTGGGCACTGCTCATGCAAGTGATGCAATTCGCTCCAAATGATGATTGAGAGACCACACAGTGTTTCAGACACGGATGATTCTGTCCTTCAGGAGTTTACGTGGGTGATTCGATACTATTCTCCCTGATTTGCTTAGGTGAGTCCTGCTGTTGTTGCTCTGTTTGTCTCTGAAATGTCTTATGAAACTTATTCCCTATACTTTAATGTTTAGATACTTCTTGCAACTTTCTTTCATTTGATACTCCATTTTACTCCATTTTATTATACAGGTATAGGATCCCTTATCCGGAAACCCGATATCCAGAAAGCTCTGAATTACGGAAAGCCTGCCTCTCATAGAGTCCATTTTAATTTTTTTAAGGGACCACAAGCATTTTGATGCGACTGCAACTTTTTTTCTCACTTTAAGGAACAATATGCCATCACTTCACCATAATGAAAAATTGGTGCAAAAATTTGTATTTTACTACAGGTATCGGACCCCTTATCCGGAAACCCATTATCCAAGCTCCAAATTGCAGAAAGCCTGTCTCCCATAGACTCCATTTTAATAAAGTAATTCAGATTTTTAAAATGAATTTCCCTTTTCTCTGTAAAAATAAAACAGTACCTTGTATTTGATCCCAACTAAGATAAAATTGATCCTTATTGGATGCAAAACAATCCTATTGGGTTTAATTAATGTTTTATTGTTTTTTCAGTAGACTTAAGGTATGAAGATCCAAATTACAGAAAGACCCCTTATCCGGAATACCCTTGGTCCCAAGCATTCTGGATAACGAGTCCTATACCTGTACTTGCACTATGTCCTTGGGATGTGGTGCAATGAATACCAAATTTGTCTGCACTATTTGATGCTTTTAGCTATAAAACCTGCATATGGAACCTTTTCAGCAGATAAAATGAGCAACAGTGTTCCCTGTTTATAAACACCCCATTTATAGTTCCACTTTCTTACTGCCAGACAAATTCTTTAATCTATTCTTCACTCAACAAAATAATAAAAGAAAAAAGAAAATATGATTCATAGTTTACGGAAATAGAAGAGCTTGTCAAAAAATTTGTGGTTTTGGCACCTTCTGAATGTCAAGAAAACAAAGCGTATCTATACTGGGTTTAGCAAAATTTCAGGAAACCCACACACAAACCAAAATATGGACTTGAAAAAAAGAGACGCAAGTGAGAATTCATGAAAATGGGTCATATTTAACTTGAGCTGTAAGTATTTTTAAAAGTGTTGTAAATACATGTTAATGTTGTAAATGTGTTTTTTATTTGTATTCAAACAGTGCAGTTTAACAAAGTAGTGGTAAAAAGGCCAACAAAAATTTTTTTTTATACAAATATAAAATACAGGTATGGGATCTGTTATCTGGAAACCTGTTATAAAGAAAGTTTGGAATTACAGGAAGGCAATTGCCCATAGACTCCACTTTAATCAAATAATTCTTATTTTCAAAAGTAATTACTATTTTTCTCTGTAATAATAAAACGGTACCTTGTGCTTGATTCCAGCTAAGAAATAATTAATCCTTATTGGAGGCAAAGTATTCCTATAGGGTTTATTTTCTGTTTAATTGATTTTTAGTTCTTAAAGTAAGGAGATCCAAATAACGGAAAGGTCCCCTATCCAGAAAACCCCAGGTCCTATACCTGTATAAAATTATGAGGTCATCTGGGTGGAATTACTGTTATTAACACTTTCCTAACAGTACGGAAAAGTACTTAACAGATTGACAATATCAAAATGGATCAGTATGCTGGTTGTTAGAGCTCAGTGGTTGTGCTGACCTTTAAAGTAGACCTGTCAACAGGCATAAAAAGCTGTATAATAAAAGCCCCTTTCAAATTAAACATGAAACCCAAACACATAAATACCCACTATAAAAGCATTTAAAAATCCCAGCTGTCAATCATATATTGCCTGCCCTGCCTGTATGCCTTAGGCATAGAGATGGGGCAGACAGTTACTTTCACTTTCAAATCAGAACTTCTCACTGCACTCCTCACATACCCCTTCCCTTCTCACCATCTAATTTTGTAATCAGTGCATGGGCATGGGCATCAGGTCCACCCATACTGGCACAGGAACAATATTTTGGCAGGATGCAAAGCTGGCCATGCCATGGCCCTATTCTTTCCCACTAAGATTACTGCAATCTACTGCTAACCGGCCTCCCAGACTCCCACCTCTCTCTCCTGCAATCCATCTTAAACTCTGCTGCTAGGATCCTGCTCTCTTCTAAGAGGGAATCTGTTCAGCCCCTGAAGAATATTCTCTCAGATTTTATTTAAGGTTCTTTGTTCTCTCTAATACATAGGCCTTAACAAAGAAGAGCTTTCCCATAAAAGTTAGCCAAGCAGCTGCTATGTTAATGTCCTATACAATAAGTTAGTTATAGGTGCAGGTGCAAGTCATATAATGTAATTAGGATATATATATTATGGTCTGATGTAATTAGCTTTGGGTGTATGTGTGTGTTTTATGAGGATTGGGGGTCTGGAGAGAAATCTGCAGAATAGGAGATATGTCAAACTTCTCTGATAAAGTACTCTTGGGTAAAAAAGGTTATTTTAAGATACGTGAGAAGGGTCATTATAACCATGGCCTTTAGGCACAATAGTATATATTGGACTAATTTATACATATTAGAGAACAAAGGAGGTACATATATTTTATCTTATATGTTGAAATATTCAAATGGTACATACATGGAAATAGATAGTATATGTTGGTTTTTGTCATATATTCATGATGTATATATGTTATTCTATGTAGTTATTATATATTTAGTGTTTTTGTGAATATATATGCTCAACTAATTGTATAGCCTTAGTAATTACAATTGATGCAGAACTGACATTTTGATGATGATTAATGATCCAATTTAAAGGCAGATGGCACTTTTTATGACAGTTAAATATATTATGTAAAGGAGTTTATTATTCTAAGAACTGTATATAAACTGGTTGAAAGCTTGAGTAAGAGAGCTCATTCCTTACTCCTACCACCGAGAAGGTCTGAACAACCAGAGCTCCAACTGTGCGGAAGGTTATCAGATTACCACCACTGAAGGACAAAGACTTTTTGTTAGCCTTTATCTGCCTTCCAGTCACTCTTCTGTTGAGGGTCATTTGTATCTGCGGACTCTGTAAGTTTTGCATCAATATTTTTGCTGTTAGAAATAAATTCTTTTCCTAAGCTATAAGGCTTGGTGTTTGTGGACTGGGATAGAATTCAATTTATTTGGCCCAGAATTCTACAGCCCCACATAGCCTCTCTAGCATGGCTGGCTGTTAAGCAAAGCATAGAATATAAAATCCTTCTTCTAACATTCAAAGACTTTCACTCCTCTGCTCCTCACTACATTTCTTAACTGGTCTCTGTGTACGTTCCTGGGCGTTTCCTCCGGTCCTCTCAGAGCCTCCGTCTTTTTACACCATCCACACCCACCGCGCTCTCTCGTCTTAAACCTTTCTATCTCACTGCTCCTTACCTCTGGAACTCTATCCCTGAATCCCTCCATAGAGAACTCTCACTAACTCTCTTTGAGAGTGAGAAAAAACTAAGATGCAGTACAACACACCTGGTGCACTCTTTCCTTCAAATTTGTGCCTGTATGTTACCAAACCACTTTGATTGCAAGCTCTACGGGGCAGGGACCTCCTTTCAACTGTGTCTCATACCACATGGCACTTAATCTCTGTGTATTTATACTTATTTATTGTATGTATAATAACACTTGTCCTTTCTGTGTGTAATTGTGTATATTATAAGATTGTACAGATCTACGTATCCATGTAGCGCTTTATAAATAAAGTTATACATACATAACAGTGTCCACAAAGTGGTGCCCATCTGCTTGCTGTAATTGTGAATTCCAAGACTGAAGTAAATAAGATTAAAAAATGTTTTATAGTGTACGTGAAGTTTAAGTTTGCTTAACAAACACAATATAATACAATTCAGAATTATTTTTTAGGGTGACAGGTCCCCTTTAATACAACTTTAAATCATTCATCCCTGATTATAGTTATATGTCAATGGTTTTATATGAAAAATTGGGCTTAATGTAATTTATAGACCTCAAAACACCCAGAAGATGAAAATCTTTTTTTATTCCAAAATGTGATGGTTTAAGGAAGAAAAATGGGTGGCTGGGAGTGGCAGGCTAAGAAAAACATGATTCTTTGTAAGGGGTACCCTAGCTTTCTTTTATATAAATGCAGGTGTAACTCTGTGCCATTTCATTATTAGTATAGCAAAGTCTTTCATTCTCTTAAACAGAGAGGGCTTGTTAATTGGGCTTGCCAAGGGGAACTGAATATATACTTTCATTATATCTGGCCTTCACTTTTTTATTCAGTCTGTTTGGGTCAATTGGGGTAGGCAGAAGAGGCACCTGCCTAGAGCACAGCGATGGAGGGGGGGGGGTCAGGCAGGTACCGCTGCTTCCTAATCCTAGTCCATGCTCCCCTGTCATTGCCCCCCCTGCAAGGAAGATGCAGGGAAAATATAGCTATTAGACTAAGCTGATTAACCTTGTACATCCTAACTAAATACTAAAAATTGTTTGTTGGCTTCAGATGCATTGTTTCAAGGTTTGAGGCACAAAATAGGGTTGTGTAAAAAAAAAAAAAAGTGACAAAACACACCACACATCACCACGCATTACTGCGTAAAAACAGTGTATTTATCAAGCTGTGTAATTATTTTCAGAAATTGTGTGCCTCTGTGTAAAAATCTGGTGTAAATGGAAGCAACTGTTAGAAAATGCTATGGGAAAATATGGCTTTCATCCATCACAGTATGTTTTTTTTCACTTTTTTTCCTGCCGGAACTTACTTGAAACTTTAATTTTTCCTATTGACCTATTGACACAGTATGATAAATAGGCCCCTATGTGTCTTTCTGCTAAACATCACAATTTTTCCATAAACTACAGTTGAGTCCAGTGGCATAACAATAAAAGAAGCCGACCCCATGATGACAGTGTGGGGGGCAGGTCTGTTTCCTCTATACTTTTAGAGAACCCCCCTCCCCACTGCTGTTCTACCTGAAAACTTGTGGGTGTGGGAGATGGGTGGAGAACAGGAGGGCCGGGTATTGCTTGAGTGTGCTGGGCCCCTGTGAACATTTTTTGCGGAGGGCTTGTTATGGTCTAAGGTGGGCAGAAGTCCAGGTGTCAGGGTAGGTCTCTGATCTTCATCCTACAGGGAAGAGTCAGTCAGGTAGACAGGGTTAGAGGAAAACAAGAGTGGAATCTACTCCTCTAAGCAATCCCAAGACTGGATGCCATTATTATGTTGGTTTGAAAAACCCAACATACTGTTCTTCCACTTCAGCTTATTCTTCTGTTTTTACTTATTCTTAGCACACCACATTTTCTAAACGCTACTCCTCCTACAGTTTTAGGGGTACAACACCCAAACTCCCACACTTCGTAGTCCTATAGAGGAGTAGGTTGCTTGCGCTTTTCTATGGGATCCCACCCCCTGTCTTTTTGTGGCGCCGCTCCAAACACCCCAATTTTCCCATTGGCTTTGACAGGGAAGATTTTCAAACTGCTGCCACTCTTAATTATGCACTTTTACTGAAATGCTTAGGACCTGGAGGTTTTTTCACCACACCTTAATTCTGCTGAAAATTAAACCCATCAATATGGATTATGGTTTTGCCACCAGTATGGATTAATGCAGCTTAGTTAGGATCAAGCACAAGTTACTGTTTTACAATTACAGTAAAAAAGGAAATAGTTTTAAAAAATTATAATTATCCCCTAAAAATGTATTCTATGGGAGTTGGCCTTCCTGTAATTCAGAGCTTTCATGTCATTGAGTTTTTGGTTATGAGATGTTGTATTTGTTCCAGATAATGTTTTTTTTTCTTTTTTAAATTCTACCCAAGGAGGGAGTTAGTTTTGTTAAATGGCATGATTTTTTCCCTTATTTAGGAATATTCCTTTGTGTCATGAGTTCCTCGCTTTTTACTGCAGATATTGCTTAAAGAATGCTTCATATCTAACCGACACCATTCCAAAAGACACAACTTATTACTTATTTCTCTATTTTATTTACATAGCACCAAAGTGTATACATATTACAAAAAGCAAAGGGTACAAAAAAAAATGGTTCATTAAATACAAATACAAAGAAAAAATGGATATAATTAAATACATGTTGTTGACAGCATGTGTGACAGGAGCTTTCTTTCCCAAAGTACCATGTATTTATATACAAAGAAACTATGCTCCATTCCTTTCATTTCTGCCACCCATTCACGCCAAGACACATCATTGCCATGACTGCATTTCCTCAGTTTGTTTTGCCATTATCGCCTTTGGTCCCTATAAGCTGCGTAACATCATCAGGCACTGCTATACAGTAGTAGTCAGAAAGGGGACAAGTAAATAGGAGTAACTCATGGAAATTGATGTTTGAGCCAACATTTGTGGCAATTGTTATTTCTACCAAAACATCAATATATAACAATTATATTAGATATTATTTACATGAAAATAAATGTCATTATAGATCATTGGAATATAAAAATTGTAGTTTTCTCTAGGCAATGGGATGTTTACATATTTGTATTCTATTATATTTTTTACAACTGGTGCATAGTAATGGTTTCTGTATTGTTAAAGGCAGAAATACTTCTAGAATCTCTGTCTGTAGTCTTCAGATTATCAGATAGTTCCAAATTTGGTTTGGCCAAATGTAAATCCACCAGTATTTTACAGAAGTTTTTTCTAAACTTTATGCCAACAAAAAAATATAAGATCGGGTTTATGCATGCATGCAGGTATGCTATAGCTTCCGTTATGACCAAAACTTTTGCATTTATGGTTTTGTATAAAACATGACATAAAATAGCTATGTTGTAGGGTAGCTGAGTTACAATAAATGCTATCACAACTAGAAAAATGATTTTTAATGACTTATGTTTCTGAAAATTGCTAGAAAAGATCAATGTTTTTATTATGAAAGTGTAACAAAAAATCATTGCTGCTAATGGCACAAAAAAACCAACAGTAATTTGAAATGAGTTAACTATCAGATTTAGATATTTATGCCCTTCCGGATAAATTTCAAAGCATTTAGGCTCTTCTCTTCCACTAAACATAAATTGCGGCACTGCAAGTATCAGTGAAACTGCCCATGCAATCACACAGACTAATTTTCCCCACCTATGTTTCTTTGAATGGGATATTTTTAATTTTTTAGCCTGTGTTATGGAAATAAACCTGTCAAAAGTGATGCAAGTGAGAATGAGCATGGAACTGTACAAGTTTATTCTGTACCCTCCCCGGATGATTTTACACATGAGTTTGCCGAAGATCCAGCCTTCAGCTGCTTGATATGCCAGGAATGGTAACGTGCAGAGAAAGAGTATATCCGCCATCGCTAAATTTACCATGAAGGTGTCGGTCAGAGTTTTCATTTTCTCATAGAAGGCATAGATGATAATAATGAGTAAATTGCCAACCAGTCCAGTAATGCAGGTGACAGAATACAGAATTGGCAAAAAGTAATGCCGCAGCATATCAACATGGGTGTTATCGGGTACGTCATCATAATCGATGCCAGTGGTCATCTAGAATTTCCAAATTAAGGAAAAAATTGTGTCAGTAATATACATTTCTAGCTGAATGATACAGAATCGCATACAATGATTATTCATACATTCACTGATCTTTCACCTTGCAAACCTTTCTCTTTTACTGATAATTGTATATACAGCTATAGGACCTTTTATCCAGAATAATCAGGAACTGGGTTTTCTGGATAAGGGGTCTCTCAATCATTCTAACATTAAATAAACCAAATAGGATTGCTTTGCCTCCAATAAGAGTTAATTATATCTAAGTTAGCGTCAAGTACAAGGGACTGTTTATAAGGGACAGAGTAATAGAAAAAAAATATGGAGCTTTCTGGATAATGGGTTTGTGGATAATTGATCCCATACCTATATATGACACCCACCAACCTGATGTGTTCAGCAATTAAAAGGAACCATTTGTGTTTACAATAAAAAGAGCAACTGTAGCTCAAGAATACCCTGTTTCCCCGAAAATAGGACATCCTTTGAAAGTAAGGCACCCCCCCCGATTTTTCACCCCCCTTGGAAAATAAGGCAACCCCCGAAAATAAGACACCCACCTAGGGCTGGGCGATAAATCTCACCCAAACGATGGAATAAATGTGTACTGTATTCTTCATGGAAAAATAAGACATCCCCTGAAAATAAGACCTAGTGCATATTTTGGAGCTTAAAAAAATATAAGACAGTGTCTTATTTTCGGGGGAAACACGGTATATTGCGTGTATGGAATGAGTTTTTGTAACATGCAGCCAGAGACTATATATGTATGTAATTAGATTAATATGGTGCTCTATTAGCTTTTCATCTACAGCTGGAATCTGATACATTGCAAGGTGCCCCCCCCCCACATCTTCCCCATTTTATCTGAAGATCCTCCATTTTTTTTTTTTTTTTAACAAATATCTTTATTGAACAACAAGATAATCAAGTACAACATTGGCATAGGGTGTGCATTGGTAACAGTGAAAAAGATCCAAGAGAAGTCCAAGACCTAGGAGTCCTACAAAAAGTATGGGCTATGGAGGGTTTGGGGGGGAGGATTGTTATCTATGGAGGTTCCCGTAGGGGAAAGGGGACTGGGGTACCGAGGCAGTCTGTCCAGTGGCGCCAAATTTGCATATAGGTGAGCAGTTTCCCTCTTTTGTCCAGTATAGTCCGCTCTAAAGCAGCAGTATCATCCATGGCTTTTTTCCACTCCTGCGATTTAGGGGGTGTCTGGTCCTTCCAGTGCAAGGTGAGTATTCTCCTGGCATGGAACATGGCTTTTAATATAAACAATTTTGTATGATTGTCCAGAGTATCGTTTAGGTCTACTGTTAATAAGCAGTTTCTAGCAGTACCCTCTGCCCAGCCCGGGATTGCAGCGGTAAGCCACCCAGTTATCTCACCCCAATACTTTTTTAGGCTTGGGCAACTCCATAGGGTATGTACTAGTGTAGCGGTCTCGGAGCCACATCTTGGGCACAGAGGTGAGGACAGAACTTTCATAGCATACAATCTTTGTACTGTATAGTATTCTCTGTGGATAAGATACAGTTGTAGCAGGCTGTGTCTATTAGCAAATGAGACCAGTTTTGGGGTGGAGAGTATCCATTCCCACTGAATATCAAAGAGGGCCCCCAGCTCGCCCTCCCAGGCATCGCGTGCTCGCACTTCGGGGTCTACATGCTGTGGTTTATACAGTTGTTTGTACAAGCTCGAGATTTTGCCCTTATGAGCTGGTAGTAATAAAGTGTCTATTATTGAAGACTTGGCTACCGAAATATTGGAGCGGGCAGATTGGGAGGTAAGGGCCCTTGCCAGTTTGTGGTACGTTAGCCATTGCGTGGAGGGGAGATGCCTGGTATCGCATAGCTGTTGCAGGGGTATGACTTGGTTGTCAACCCAGACATCCCCAATTGTGGTGAGACCAAGGGTGTACCAGACTTTGGGAGGATTATGCGGTACCAGTTGTGGGAAGTCAGGGTTGTGCCAGAGGGGAGTCTGAGGTGGATATTGGGTTAGTTTAGTTAACTTGTGCCCAGCCTGGAGAATTTTATTCTGGAGTACCAGTATGGATGAGGCGTGTCTAGGTAGTTTTTTGGACAGTAACAAGGGCCAGGGTATTCCCTGGGCACCGGTGACCTGAGCCCACAGCTGATATAGTGGGGGGGATATGTCCGAGTGGACCATTGGGGAAATATGTGTTAATTGGGCCGCTACATAGTAGATATAGATATCTGGAAGTGCCAGTCCCCCCCTGTCTCTGGGCCTCATAAGAGTAGTTAAGCGTAGCCGGGGTCTGGATGTGCCCCAGATGAATTTGCTGAGTAATGAGTTCAGTTGGGCAAATACCTTTTTGGGTATGTAAATTGGGGAGTGCCATAGCGCATACAGGACTTTTGGTAGCAGAAACATTTTGATCAGTTGGATTCTCCCAGCTGGTCCCACTGGCAAGGTTGCCCAGGCTTTAAATTTATTTTGTGCCCACTGAAAGAGACTCTCTATATTAAGGTTATGATATTGTGATATCGGTAGCGCAATCTGTATACCCAGGTAGGTGAATTTATTAGAGACTTGCAGTGGGCATGTATCAAGGGGTTCATTAGGTTGTTGTTTATCCACCAGAAAGAGTACTGATTTGGCCATGCTGGTTTGTAGCCCTGAGATCCTGCCAAACTTCTGCGTGAGGTCAGTCAGTGCAGTCAGGGAGGGGCCTCTAGCTCCGAGATAGACTAAAGTGTCATCCGCGTATAGCTGCACTTTTTCATTAAAGCCAGGGTATTCGAATCCTGTGATCTGGGGGTGCGCCCGCACTGCCTGGGCAAAGGGTTCTATGGCTATGGCAAAAAGGAGGGGAGATAGCGGGCACCCCTGTCTTGTGCCCCTGGATAGTGCAAAAGCTGGGGTGGTAAGGGAATTGATGCGGATACTGGCCACGGGGTATTTATAGAGAAGCTGTACCATTTGTATGTATTTTTTACCAAATCCAAAGTGGGTAAGTACTTGCCAGAGATAAGGCCACTCTACTGTATCGAATGCCTTTGTAATGTCAAGGGCTGCTATAGCTTTAGCCCCCTGGCCAGCAGAGGCATGTGCTAGGTTTAGATACAGCCGTCTGGTATTTAGGGCCCCAGTTTTTGCGGGGATAAATCCTATCTGATCTGGGTGTATTATTTTAGTAATTACCCTGCTCAGCCTACGGGCCAGTACTTTGGCAAAAATTTTCACATCTGCTGTGAGGAGGGAGATTGGCCTAAACGACTCGCACAGATGTGGGTCTTTGCCCTGTTTAGGGAGGAGAACGATTGCTGCTTCGTAAAGAGATTCAGGGAATTGGGCAAGTTGTACAGCTTCTTTAAAGAGCTTAAGCAGCATTGGGGTTAGTAATTTAGAGTGCCTCTTGTATATTTCTATAGGGAGACCGTCAGCCCCTGCAGCTTTGCCTAAGGGGAAGGCATTCACCGCTTCTTGTATCTCCACTGCTGTGAGCTCAGAGTCTAAATGATTACTATATTCACGGGGCAGCGTCGGGAGAGCTAGTGAAGCTAGAAAAGAATTAATTTCTGGTTCTGTGGCTGTAAGTTTGGTCTTGTACAGGTCCGTATAGAATGTGACCAACATTTCTTGGACCACTTGAGGATCGGTGTGTAGTCTACCTAGGGAGTCTCTCAATGCGGGGACTGGAGGAGGAGTAGTATGGGCTTTGGCCAGGTGTGCTAGCATTCTGCCCGCCCTCTCACCCTGCTCATATATATTTGTTTTGGTAAAGTAAAGCTTATTTAGTGCTTTTAATTTAGTGGCTTGGGCGTAGTTATTTTGTGCTTCATTAAGTAGTTTTAAGTTATCTGGAGAGGGGGAGGCAGCTGCGGCTGCATCTAAGTGAGAAACTTGTGACTCAAGTGCCTGTATCGCTTTTTGAGCCTGTTTCTTGTATGCCGTTATTTCGGCGGATATTGAATTTCTTATATAGATTTTCAGAGAGTCCCAAAAGGGAAGTATGCTGTCAACTGATTGGTTTAAAACTGTAAAGTCGTTTATAGCGTCGTCTATTGCTTTGGAGTTGTCCAGGATGTTTAACCATACTGGATTTATGGAGGGACGTGGGCTCTTAATTTTGTGTGGGAGCTCTAATTTAAGCTGAAGTGGGGCATGGTCAGATATGCCTCGCGGGAGGTAAGTGGTGTCTGTTACGTATGGGATCGCGGCTGTATTGATAAAGGCCATGTCTATTCTGGATAAGGCTGAGCGGGCAGCGGTAAAGCATGAATACTGGGGCACTCCAGGGTGCGTTTCTCTCCATGGGTCTATTAGTGCCAGGGAGGTCATTAGCCTAGAGAGCTGGGTGCTCTTAGGGGGGGATCTAAGGGGATGTTTCCACAACCTATCTAGACTTCGTTGAAGTCGCCTGCTACCAGCACCAGTGCTCTCGGGTATATAGCTAGGTAATCAGCTAGAGTGTACAAAACCTCTCCCTCGAATGGAGGGGGGATGTAGATATTGACTAGAAGCATTTCACATGAATAGAAATAGCAATGGAGAAAAATAAATCTGCCCTTTGGGTCAGTCTTCAGATTGCTAAACCTAAAGGGAACAGATTTTTCTATAAGGATCGATACCCCTGAGGAGTGCGTGGAATAGGTGGAATGATAAGCCCATCCTATCCACGGGCGTTTAAGCGCTAGGATTTTAGAGCCTGTCAGGTGTGTTTCTTGGAGAAAGGCAATAGAGGTAGAGTGTCTTTTGAGGAAGTCTAACACTAGTCTGCGCTTGATTGGGCAATTGAGGCCCCTCACATTCCAACTTGTTAACTTAATCGCCATGATTTGGGGTTGGATGAGTATTTAAAGGTATACCGGTACAAAACTCCCTCCCAATGCATACATACATAATACCATACATTTTGTTGTACATAGAAATTATACCAACATTTGTGCTGAGAAGCAGCACTTAAAAGGGGTTTCCCCGAACTTTTCCCCCCCTCCCCTTCCACCCGATTCCCAACTTTGGGTAGAACTTGTCCCATAACAAAAACCATAACTCTGATCAGTGCTGGGGTGGGTCACTCCACTCCGTTAAGCTTCAGTTGTAAATTACTGGGGTAAGGTATAAAACTGTAACACGAGTAAATACAATCAACATTGCGTTGAGCCCGCAATGATCCAGGGCTATAGCAGGGTAGATAACCCGCACCTCGTGGAGGCCTGGTCCGGCCAAAGGATAAGTGGTGATCTGTGGCGGGTATTAATTACCCAGGGCAGGCCGATCTGGAGCCTTTAGGGGCGAATTCCTCTGTTATCCAACCACAAGTTAAGCTCCTGTGGTGCTGTGAAGAAAATAAAACGGCCATCCGCTTGCACCCGGAGCCTCGCTGGGTAGAGCATCGCATAAGGAAGACCAGCCTCGCGCAGCCTGGCCTTACAGCTTTGGAAACCCGCGCGCTGTCTCTGTACCTCCATGGAGTAGTCGGCAAAGATGGATATGGCAGACGCTTGGAAGCGCAGGGGACCTTGCTCAATTGCGAACATGGTAGAGAGCTGTGCGGCCCCGAAAATTTCTTTGAGCCAGGATTCTAGAAATGATTCTGGGGTGTTGCCTTCTGCCCGCTCAGGGAATCCTACAAATCGCAGGTTACTGCGCCGCAGTTGGTTCTCCAGGTCATCGTTTTTGCTCAGACAATCTACAAGTTGCTTTTGTAGATTACGGTATTGATTGGGCAGATCTCTGCACGAGTCTTCCAAGTTGCTGACTCGGGTTTCGACTGCTGTAGTGCGGTCACGCAGCTTTTGCAGGTCTGCCTTTATAATGGAGAGGTCAATCTTGATCTCCTCAGTTTTGGTATTTATAAGTGATGTGCAAGAGCTATTGGCTGCTCTAATTTCTGCCATAACATCATGCAGAGTTGGTTCTATACTGCGTGGGGTTGTCCCCGGTGCGGTGCTTGAGTGTGCCTGCGCAGCATTATCAGCGGTACTCACTGTTTGGTCGGGGCTGCTTGCGGCTTGTTCTGAGTCGGCGCCATTTTGGTTCGTTTCCCGGGCATATTTTTCAAGCCGGGCGGCTGCCTCTGGAGCTCGCTTATGTGCCTTATGTTGCCCCATCTGCTCTCTCTGGGGTAGGGGCCTCCTCGTGTGAGGTTCTGGCTCCGTTGCGAAAGGTTTATAGCGGGTTATTCAGGATAATTGCAGGATCAGTTGCGGAGCTCTACCAGGTACGTGCGCTCACATCGGTGGTCAGGCCACGCCCCCCAATCCTCCATTTTTCACAGAAAGTTATTGGGATGGGAAAATAATCAGGGGCAGTTGTTGAAACAAAAATATATGTACAGGTATGAGATCTGTGATCTGGACACTCGGCATCCAGAAATCTGCTAAATATGGCAATAAAATTGCACATAGTGTCCTGTTTACACAAACAATTATTAACTTCTCTCTTTAATAATAGGGCAGTACCCTCTTCTGCATAAATTAATGCTGGCTGCCAAAAGTAGAAACCTACTTTTTTTCTCTGGGGCCCTGTACGAGTATAATATTTGTGCCACCCACAGAGCCAAAACATAAAGTACTAAATATTTGTTTGCAAGACCCCTTATAATTGCACCATTCTGTGCCCTGTCTGTAATTCACTGATCACAATTGTTAGAGGTTTTTTAATAGGACATTGATTGGGCTGCAGCACAATACAAAGGGGTAAGCATGGGCAATATCCTCTTTTCTGCTTAATGAAATCCCACCCCATCTATCCAGCATAACAGTGGCTAAATTATTGATTCTGTAAACTGTACATTTGCAGTGGGCTGAGAGGAAACACACAGTGATACTTAATCTGTCATTTTGCTTGAAACTTAAAGTGTTACAAATGTTTGGAAAATGCCCTGTTGTTGCTCTGTCTCCCAATAAACTCATTGTGGCACTAAAGTGTCTACAATTGAAATAAACAGGTTTTAAGCTCTCTGAAAAGGTGTAAGACCCTGTGTCCCAGTGAAAAATCCTACACCACAGAAACAAACAAAAAGTGTCTGAACTCAATCATATTCAGTCATGAATACCTAAAATCTAAAATCTTAGGGTTCCTGGGCATTTAGCTGTTTATGGGTGTCCCTCTTACCACCCAACTAACTAGGGCCATGCACTGTTTTTTCCTGGTAACTTTTCTCATCAGATCTGCATATATACAAGAAACATATTCATAACTACTTGCAGTAGACTAAAATAGTTTCTGATGAGCTCTATAGGGCATTTCACACTATCAATAAGGACAGAACTGGATCTCTTTTAAGCCTGCTTAGAATAGTAGCTGCAAGTCATTCATGTGACATGGCCCTTAGCTGCAAACCAGCAGGCTAACACACTACAGCCCATAGCACTGGCTCGTCAGTAGACATTTGATCCATTATATTGTTCTATGAACCCCTATGTTGTTTATTTATGAAACCTCTCATTTGTTCATTTATTATAGTATAGTTTTCTCCAAATACATTAGTCAATGGGTGTTTTTTTATTGGCAAATGTTTTGTCAGGTTTGCTGATGGCAAAATGCAGAATTTCGCTTTGACTAGGCGCTGGTGCTATGTTAACATCAGGCTAAAGACCTTTCTTAACCAGAATTATAACATAATCATGGACAACGCATAATCGACTGCACATAATCAAGTTGCACATGAAAAAAAAATGTCATTACACAGGCAAGACATGGGTGTCCACAAGTATGCAATTGTACATAATTTATTATGTGAAAATAAAGTCTTTACCTTATGCTTGGTCAGTGGCAGGTGTAAAATACAGTTCTTTCTTGTGCTAGCTCTGCTCTGCCTCCTTCTCTCTGATAGGCTCAACAGGTGCTAGCAGCTAGATAAGCCCTTAAGGGCAGCACAATTAATTTTGCAAATATTTTGTGTCTAGTGTGTGCCCTATGTTAGCAAATGAGGAATATGATCTTAATCAGGGTGAATGTCCAGACACCATTTGAGACAAAATCCGAAAACTTGCTGGCTGCATCTGTATGTTGTGAAGCAGTTTAAAACAGCATGTTGGCTACAAATTCACAAAACTCAGACAATCCTAAAAGAATAATATAAATCAGTGCTGTCCAACTGGCGGCCCGCGACCCCCCTCTGTGTGGCCCCCCCACCTGTCTGGCTGCTTTGATGGCTTATCCTTTGTGGAAGCTTTAAATGGTATCAGTACTGAGATTAATTACCCCCCTGCATGGTTCTCACCTCAGATTCAGGCTGTAATCCTCCTGTATTGTTTAAAAATGTAATCCCCTGTGTTGTTCACACCTTTTAATACCTGCATTGTTCAACCCCTGCAGTGTTCACACCTCAGGCTCAGGCTGTAATCACCCACATTGTTCACCTCTTCACACCTCAGACATAAGTACTGTAGGTACCTATGTAGGTACTGCCTGGACTAGGCTGTCTGTGTGTATGGCACACACAGGAAGCGTAGGGTAGGTAGGGTATGGTACACACAGGCAGCTAAGGGCAGGCAGAGCATGGCACACACAGGCAGCTAAGGGCAGGCAGAGTATGGCACACACAGGCAGCATAGGGCAGGGAGGGTATAGCACACACAGGAAGGGTAGGGCAGACAGAGCATGGCACACACAGGCAGCTAAGGGCAGACAGAGTATGGCACACACAGGCAGCATAGGGCAGGTAGAGTTTGGCACACACAGGCAGGGTAGGGCAGGCAGAGTATGGCACACACAGGCAGCTAAGGGCAGGCAGAGTATGGCACACACAGGCAGGGTAGGGCAGGTAGTGTATGGCACACACAGGCAGGGTAGGGTAGGCAGAGTATGGCACACACAGGCAGGGTAGGGCAGGCAGAGTATGGCACACACAGGCAGCATAGGGCAGGTAGAGTTTGGCACACACAGGCAGGGTAGGGCAGGCAGAGTATGGCACACACAGGCAGGGTAGGGCAGGCAGAGTATGGCACACACAGGCAGGGTAGGGCAGGCAGAGTATGGCACACACAGGCAGGGTAGGGCAGGCAGAGTATGGCACACACAGGCAGGGTAGGGCAGGCAGAGTATGGCACACACAGGCAGCATAGGGCAGGTAGAGTTTGGCACACACAGGCAGCATAGGACAGGCAGAGTGCTGCCTGTGTGTGCCATACTCTGCTTGCCCTATGCTGCTTGTGGGAGGTGAACTTGGCAGGGGTTTCTTGTGGGAGTTTGTTAGCAGTTGGAAATAGCCATTAAATGGTCCCTAAGGTGTGTAATTATGTACTGGGGGTTGCTGTGCTATCCACAGGGGAGGAGGTGGCATATGGAATTTAAGGGTATATCTTAATATGACATACAGTAATATAATTCTTTCACATATGAATGACGGTTGATATCCCCACAGTAAGGACCAAGCATTTGGGATATTGCTGTGCTACCACCATTGTGATAAAATAGGTGTGGTTTGAAGTGGGTTTGGTTTCAAAAAGGGGAGTGGTCAAAACTGGCTTCCATTAGCGGCCCTCCACCATGTATGCTAGAGAAATTTCGGCCCTCGGCACCACAGAAGTTGGACAGCACTGATATAAATCATTCTTTATCTCTGTGACTTAAACAGCATTTGCTCTTCACTGAAAAAATTAGCTCAGCCTTAAGGGCTCTGGCACACGGGGGAGATTAGTCGCCCGCGATTAACTCCCTGTTCGCGGGCGACTAATCTCGCCGAGTTGCCTACCCCTGCCATCCCACTGGCGAACATGTAAGTCGCCGGCGGGATGGCAGACGCGGCGGCGCGATTTCGTGCAAATCGCCGAAAAAGACTCGCGAGTCTTTTTCGGCGATTCTCTGAAATTGCCCCGCCGCGTCTGACATGTAAGTCGCCGGCGGGATGGCAGACGCGGCGGGGCAATTTCAGGGAATCGCCGAAAAAGACTCGCGAGTCTTTTTCGGCGATTTGCGCGAAATCGCGCCGCCGCGTCTGCCATCCCGCCGGCGACTTACATGTTCGCCGGTGGGATGGCAGGGGTAGGCAACTCGGGGAGATTAGTCGCCCGCGAACAGGGAGTTAATCGCGGGCGACTAATCTCCCCCGTGTGCCAGAGCCCTAAAAGGAACAATGAGATTAGAATGCTTAGGTATATGGAAAACAAGAAAATCAGATAACATACTGATAACATTTCTGAATTCCTTTTAAAACATTGCATGTGGGTAGAGCCACTCACCTCCAGTTTTAGTTTAGTTATTCTGTTGAAATTCACCCTTGTGCTGCTTAGGGGGAGGACTGATGTTTTAGAAGGCACTGCTGTAAATTTGTACTATTTGCACCTTTGTGCATGACCATTAACCCTGTTCAGATCTTACTTTTTGGAGCACTAGAACATTATTTATTCTTGTCAAGTGGTGGGACTTTCTACTGTGTCTCTTACAACATGGTAGTTAATATCAGTGCGTATGCATATCCTTGCAGCACTTTTAGAAGTTATAGATACATACTGTACATTTCTTAACTTACAATGACTGCATTCTGGTACAGGTATGGGACCTATTATCCAGAATGCTCGGGATATGGGGTTTTCTGGAAAAGGGATCTTTCTCTAATTTAGATCTCCATAACTTAAGTCTGCTAAAAATCATTTAATAATTGAATAAACCCAATAGGATTATTTTGCTTCCAATAAGGATTAATCCTATCTTAATTTGGATCAAGTACAAGGTACTATTTCAGAATTACAGAGAAAAAGGAAATCATTTTTAAAAATTAGAATTATTTGCTTATAATGGCATCTATGGGAGAAGGGCATTCTGTAATTCGGAACTTTCTGGATAGCGGGTTTCCAGATAATGTATCCCATACCTGTAGTAGTTAACATTATTGTTCATGTTTTGAGTGTTACATAATCCCTTTTGTTGGATATGTTGCATACATTCTCCCTTTCTGAGTCTGGACTATAAGCCTTTAATGATATAATTTATGTTGTCCAATTATTTATACACAGGTATGGGATATGTTACCCAGAAACCCGTTATCCAAAATGCTCCAAATCACAAGAAGGCAATCTTCTATAGACTTCAATTTAATCAAATTATTATAATTTTAAAAAATGATTGCCTTTCTCCAGTAAAAATAAAACAGTGCCTTGTACTTTTTACAAAGATATAATTAATCCTTATTGGAGGCAAAACAATCACATTAAGTTTATTTCGTGTTTAAATTATTTTTTTTGTAGACTTCATGCCTACTAATATGGAGATCCAAATTATGGAAGACCCCTTATCCCCCAGGTCTTGAGCATTCTGCATAACATGTCCCATACCTGTAATTTTATTGGTTACCTATAAGCAAGTTAACTGGATAAATGTGAAGATTTTACATGCCATTTACTTTCTGATATATTCTTATGAAATAATCAAAAGTAATATGCAGTAAATGTTTAGAAAATTTGAATGAAAGCAAATTATGCAGGAAGATGACTGAAGAGAACAATATTACAATAATGTAACACATAAATACTTGTACCTTGTACTTGTATCACATGCCTATTGTCTAAATCCTGTCCAATTCCAAACACGAATGTGGAAAGGATTAAATATCAGCTGCATGGCCATATGTGCCACTTCAGTAATTTGCATTTCCCTTTTGCATGGGAATCTGATTGGTAGACTTTTACAGGGAAGGAAAAGTTGGTTAGATTAATTACTTTTTCATAATGCAGAAACCTGAAAGGTACAATATAGATCAGAGACAAAGAAATAGGGACCAAGAAGTATGGTGCAAGGTCCGACATAAAGCATTACACAAATGGGGCAAAACTTGCATGTTTACCTTTTGGATTATTTTCCTTATACTTTTTTTTAAAAAATCTTACCGTATTGTTCATGAGTGATTGGTATTTTGTGATAAGTTGTATCAGCTGTAAGTTGATGTATCAGCAGGTCTTCAGCTGCTTGACATCTGTCAGAACAGGCTGTGCGCTGTTTTGTAAATGACTAGAGATAGGTAGACTTCCTGCTGAGTAATGCTTTTTTTTAAAAACTGAGCTATAATTGGAGATTTAGACTGATATTGCTAGACAAAAAATAACTTAAAATATCATCGGCCAGGAAACATTCTAAAACTGTATATTATTTATACAATTACTGTAAATGTCAGGAAGCACAAAGAACATAATTTGCTGGATGATATCTATGCATATAATTGTGCAACTGTGTATTGTTTGACATTTGTTTTAGTCCAGTCCAGTCCAGCAGTTAGAGTTAGGACAGGAAAAGGAAGTGTCGATAGGTGGCAATATGGTTAGAGCTAGGCTGCTGAGGTTACCGTTTCTAGAGTAAGAACTGGCAATAAAATACCACTGTTTCTCTTGAGTGTCAACAGCAGAGCAAAGGGCTCACTCGTCACTGTGTAGTTAGGTTGTAACCAGTGGGCTAAATCAGATAAGGCTACTGTAAAAGAGGGACTTAGTTACCCCTTGTATAATATATAATAGTTTAGCAAGTTCCAAAGGTATAATTTATTTACCCAAATTTAGCTTGTGCTATGATGGATTAGAGTTTATATCTCCCTTCTCTAAAAAGGCCTCTAAAAAGAGCCTTACTAGAATTTTCTGTGTATAAAAGATAAAAAAGTATTGCTGTCTAGAACCTCCACTCCATGGATAAAAATATTAGGCATATACCTGTTCTGCCTACCGGTAGTCCAGGCTATCACCTCTTCATGACTGCTTGTCACCGTACATACACATGCTTATTTGCTTGTATGTGGGTTTGGGGGTGATGTGGCCTCTGATATATTTAAAAATGGGGCCAAGTTGGGGGTTGCTCCCTGCTGCGCCCTCCCTCTCCTAGCTCCCCCGCTGCCAGGGGTGAGGATGCAGTGGGGGCCGGGTAAATTACCTTGGGGGCCTCCAAGTGGAACCGAGGAGGGAGCACATCTACCTCTAGGTCTATACACTTCAGTGTCCTGTCCATACTCTGCTAATCCTTCTATTCTCCTTATTTGAGCTTTAGGCTGCTTAGTAGCAGACCCTAACTTAATCCTTGAGCAAGCTATGCTTTAACCCAAGATAGGGAAACAGCTTCTTCTCCCAACTATAAATTAAGTAAAATTTTAGGGGACTGCCTGATTTAAGGGTAACATCCCACGGAGCGAGATAGTTGCCAGCAATAGATTTCCGCTAATGAGACTAACCGCTCCAAAATGCCTTTCCACTGGCAACAATAGGAGACATGGTGGAAAGGCTGCAGGAGGAAACTTCTCGCAACTTCAGAAAGTCAAAGTGATAGGCCTTTTCATCGTTGCCAGTGGAAAGGCATTTTGGAGTGGTTAGTCTTCAGCGTTAGCAGATATCACTTGCTCGGCGACAGAAAGAGACAATGTTGATCATTTACTGATAACTGTCTCTATGTGTGTTTTACCAGATCTAATCGTCAGTATTGTCTATGGCAGAGTATTTTCTGACATTTAGTAGGTGTGAAAAGTAGCTGCAACTAAGTAGCTGTGTGTCCCCCCGACAAGCATGTAACAGGTAAACTCTGTAGTATATATTGGGTTTAGTTCTTACACAAGAATGTAAAGCCTTATCTTGCAATTTTAGTACTGACCAGTGTCCATAACAGTCCTCGTGTTTCTATGGCAAGCCATGGTGAGTGTTATAGTTATATGATTAAATCATCTGTCACAGTATCATTGTGCAGCTACCAATGGCAGTCCTTTCATTGAAGCAGATTCATGACTCCTCAGAGCATATTAAAGGCTCAGCATCTCTATAGCAGCAATGATCAATAATAAAGGCCTTTAGAACGAGGTCACACAAAGCGTACATCTGCTTCTCTCAGTTTGCTTTTTTCAGTCAGGCTAAGAGAAGCAGATCCGCATTCCTTAGCTTCCTGTGTGCCTGCACTGAAAACGACAGAATCCACTGTCGTTTTCAGTGCACGCACATGGGCAGTGTAGGAAAGCAGATCTGCTTCTCTTAGCCTAATGGGAAAATGCAGGGCTGAGAGAAGTGCTATGCTTCATGTGACCACTTGGATTTGTTAGAAGTGTCTGTGCATCCCTTGTGCTTCACTGTTGAATTATGCACTTATCTTGCAGTCTCCATGTTAAATACTGTATTCCTTCATCAGTGTAATGCAAAAGGATGCAAAATGTATTAAAGGCAACAAAGTCCAGGAGGGATAAACAAAATAAGTTACTTCATTACATTTAACATCCTTCATTAGTATCCGTGTTGCCCTTGTGCTACCTCCACCAATATCAGTGATGCATTGCACAGGCCTTAAAACACACCTACAATGCCCAATGTTGCGACAATGCAACCCTTCTTTGGGTGCTTTTATTACTGCTAAGTATACCGTATATACCTAAGTATAAGCTGATCCGAATAAAAGCCGAGGTACCACAGTTTTCGTAATTGGGTTGGATCATGACCATATGTCAGCAGGTATTTTTTTTTTCATTGTGGCCCCATTGTACTTGTTGACAGGGCCCTGCCCAGGGGACTAGATAACCAATAGGTTAATAATTGGGGCCCCCTTGGTGGGGATAAAGGCACTGCTAACTTAGCAGTATGGGGGCCCTGTGATTGCCGATAGGGACCCTGCCTGGAACTGCTGTCTCCCATAGACATTAATGGCAAAAAACTGACACTGCCAGTACAGTTCTGGACTAAAAAAATCTATTGTGCTTCATCATGTCAAGATCTGAGTACTGGTGGCTTCCTCATATCTTCATAGGCTAAATATGCTGGCATAAAAATGCACATTGGGCAGATTAACAGTTTACAAAAGGGAAGCTGTATTATCATGCAATGAAAGGCAGATTGAGTATGATTAATTTGTATGTCACTGAATATCAAGGTAATCAGAAGAATAATGATTATTTAGTTTATACATTACTTTTATTTCAAACATCATGAATTAAAGGCATTCAGATTTTTTTTCAAGATTCGTTACATAATTACAAAATGATTAGATTATATACATTCACCAGAGGCAAACCACAGACACTGAATTCTATCTTTAGATGTTTATTATCCCCCAAGTGTCTATATACTTGTATAAGTAATTGGATTCAGTGTCTGTAGCCCTGTATTTCTATTATGAAATGATAAGGCTTAGGCCGATAGTTCTTTATTTCATTTCATTTGAGAAATTTTTCTTTGCTGAACTTGTGTTCATCAACTATTTGTTTTACTTTATTAAGAACTGGCTTATCCACAAACTCCACAACACATTTCCCACTGTTGCAAGGGGAATTTTCTAGTTCTAGCACTGTAATGTTGTTTACTAGAGTTGTTGTTAAAATGCTTCTTGGAACATACAAAGTAACTTGAGGACCTCTCACTGGCCAGTACCGTCCCAGGTTAAATCCATTGATCCAAATTTGTCCCTTTATAGAAAAATCAGAAATTAGACAAGTTAGCACACTAAATTGCTTAGTTTATCACATAGAAAAGTAGGAAGTGAGTAATGTTTTCTAGTGCAGCTTTAAATTCTATAATCTCTATAATCTCTAATTCTATCATCTCAATTGCAATTACTGGAATAACTGAGGCATTTATAATGTGCAGCCTTATATACAATGTACAAATATGTGGTTTTCAAAATTAACCACACAGGGCAGCAAACATAACTCTCTCTATGTACTAGACATGTTAAAAACCACTGAGCAGCACTGAATAATCTACAACTTATTCATGCAACTTGAACTCTCAGGTAGAGGAGATGCTAATTTAAGAGAAAGAGAGACAGATATTAGTGTTGGCTCCTTCACGCTGTAACCAAATGCACATACATCTTGCACTTCTATTTTGTAAATGAAAAAATACTTTTGGACAGTAATGTTTCAGAAGTACAGGATATATTATAGTAAAACAAATATGACTTATACCCATTTTTTCTCCTTAAATGGGACTTAGATGTATATAAAAGGTGTTTGTGCTACACTATGAAGATCAGAAATAAATATCGGAATGTTTATGTGTTTACTTGGTTCTGTTCCTGTTGGTTGGTTCAAAAATGAATGAAAAAACTACTGGTCAGCAATAGTAAAATGTTGTTAACATAATTTGCTGTGCTGCAACAACAAATTCAATTTATTAGAACAATGTCATATGACATCACTTATTGCAGGGCAAAGGATTGGGAAAATTCAAGCAATTGGCTATTAGCAATTATCTAAACTATGCCAATGTGAAATAATGTCCTTTTTGAGTAAGAAAGTACTTTATTAGCTTTAGTAAACACTGAATGACATTGACCAGAGTTACAATGTATGTTATCCACAATAACCCCAACAGAAATCCCTTTAGTATTTAACAAGCTTTATTGTTTGCCCAAAACCATTTAGTGTAAAACTGGCATTTATTTTATTTTTGCCCAAGTGCATAACCTTAAATTTTTAAACATTGTAGTTTACTGCCCAGTTTTCCAATTTAGTCAAATGACTGTGCAAAATGGCAGCATTCTGCATGGAAGACGTAGTTCTGAACAATTCGGTATCATCAGCAAAAATTAAAGTACTTACAATGCCCACCTCAGGTAATTTTTTTAACCTTATATGTAAAGTATAGTTTACTATACTGCGCATGCGAACAGATCCAAATAGCTATAAGTGACTGCTGGACAGTCACTGAAGAGGGTGGTGCGGCACTCATAGGTTATGGATTGTACTCACCGGGGATGGGGGATGCTTAACTAATTTATACCAGTGATTCAGTGAGTTACAGTTTCCTTTTAGTCATATGCAGCAAATTGACTGCCACAGTCAGCTCAGAGAAACAGTGCTCAAAATGCCCATGAACTAATACAGCCTTGTATTGCAGGCTGTAGCCACTTCTCATTTATTAGAGTGTGTTATACTGTAACTATAGAATATGATAGCACTGTTAGAGACTGCGTATTAATGCTTAATAGAAGTAACCTTGTTCAGGTCTAGATTTGTGGAAAGGCCACAAATGTCTGGGCCTGGGGGGCATGCTGCTAGGGCATCATCTGGACTGGGTGGGAGATACAAATAGCTGTCAAAATCTGCTACCACATCAATAGCTGAGAAGGAACTTGCACCTCTTTCGAAACATTAATATGCACTGAAAGCATGTAAAAAACAATATGATTTGGGGGATGCAAGGTGCGAACAATGGCAGGATGCCAAGTTGCAGTGGTAATGCTTTGAGGTATGAACGGCAGTGGAAGAGGGTTGTACGGTGTGACCAGTGGTGGGGGGTATGGCTGCATCTAGGGCTGTCCCACCATCAAATCTGGGACTGACCTGATACCAGTGAACATTTAAGACCTCACTGAAATTTGCCTATATGTTTTGAATTTTTTTTTTTTGGCTTCTGGAAAGCAGGGTATTGCCTTAAACACCAATATAAATCTTTGTACGAGTTACACGTACAAAGCAATATCTGACAGACAGCACAGTGTCTACAGCAGGCAGAGTGTTTCTCATTCTAATGAAGGCACTCATTATTTGGCCATGGTTCTCACTGAGAATCTATATTCTGGGTAAGACAAACATAAAGCTTTCTTAAAAACAAGTAAATGTTTTGTTCATTCACTAAGTAAATAACCCTTGCATTGTTGCATGACATTTTTCAACCCACAATAACTGCCAACAGACTGGAAAAATAATGTGTCATGCAAAAATATGGGTCATGGCAGTCTGTACTTAGTAAGAATCAGGCTGGTAGACATTACAGCCTCTTGTAACCAGTTAACCCCTATACATACTGCATTTTGTGCCATTTATTACTGTAACTCATAGCAACCAATAAGGGATTTGCTTTTATGCAGGTGATCAGTAAATGCTACCAGCTTATTCGTTGCTATATGTGCCTGTATCAAACTTTGCACCTTTCATTAAATAACCCCATAACAGTCTTTTCATTTCCACTATAAATTTCTTTCCTTAGAACACTTGTAGTCCAGATATATCTTAAATTTGTAACCTCTGATGACCCTTACGTACCACAATGCAAGCATTTCTCCACAGTGGACCAGTGCTCCAATGATAGCTAAACTTTCCCAAAGGTCATTTTCACTGATATGGGGCTATTGTTTGTATACCTGATCAGGTTGCAAGCCATTCTATTAATAGATCATAAGCTCTCATATTCTGGACCCTCTTTATTCCTCTGCTATAGGTCAGCTATTGTACAGCTCTGCAGAATACGTTAACTCTTTATAATTACATGGTAATAATAAAAAAGGAAATGGATTATTCTGTTGTACTGCCTTTCTATGGATGGGTTGTAGAATAAGTCAAATGAAGTAAAGCTTTGACTTTAAGAGGATTCAGAAAAATGGTGGAATAAAAAGAACCTGAACTTGGCCCTAAACATCTGGTTACAAACTGTTCCTGTACAGACATGAACAATGCAGCCATTGTAAGGGAATGAAGAAGTAAGGGACATTTTTAAGATCTGTTTCAGGATGGCTCATAGTCGCTTGGTGCATTCGGTACCTGTCAAACACACAATTGGTTACAATTTATAAAATATATACAATACTTGTTCTTCTTTACTGAGAGGTAAGATGTTTTGTTAAACTTATTTTAGAAGACATATGACATACCTTTGTCCATCCTGGGAACTGAATAAAGGTATCCTGGGGTAAATCTGGAATTCCAGTGGGAATAATTAGGCTTCCTTTGTAAAACATTGGAGCTGAAAAGGCAGATGCATATGGAATATGAATGGTGGACAAAAGCCCACCATTAACAGCACTATCTATGTCTAGAGGGTACATTGTCCAGTTCACAAGCAGTTCTCCATTGAGGGTTACATTGGTAAGCAAGCCCTGAATGCACAAAAGGAAATGTAAAAGCTTAGATGAGTAATCTTAAAGGTAAAATTACCCAAGTTACATAGAAGCAGGCTTTTAAAAAAGGAAACTTGATGTTTAATTTTTTGCACAAATAATGTAGTTCCTCTTCTAGCTGATCCTGAAAAAAACCCCAATGGGGTCAAATCATCAGAAAAAAGGGCAATCAAACCTGTCCCACATAATTTTATAGTGGTAAACCAAACCTGTCCCACATAATTTTATAGTGGTAAACCTGGGACAAAGTATTTCTTTGGTCCCTTTGCTAAATGTTCATTCTTTGCTTATCTTTAGTAAAGGCAAAACCATCAATGTGGGGACTGCACACATAGGTTTTTGGAGCTATGTGACTAGCTTTGATGTAGCAGTAAAAATGCAACTAATTTTTATTATTTTTAAACAAGACAAAAAAAAATTGTATAAAAATATAAATGCATGCTATAAATAGAAAGGACACTCCTCTGCTTTCCTATATACAAACACAGGGTAACTACTCCATTAACCAACTAGAGTGTAACACCAAAGAAAACAAAGGGAAATCATGGGACATGTGGACATTCTTTGCCTAATAGGCCTCAACCCCTTTGGAGCCTACAACTTACTATATAAGTCTGTAAAAAGACCGCTTTTGTATATTAGTAACAGGTCTGACTGATCACTATTTTCATTTTTCTTGTTTGAATATTAAAAGTAAATTTAAAAAAAAGTTCAACAAAGGGCGGGTATTATATATTATTTTTCCTCCTTTATGTCATTAAGTCCAACATAATTTTCCTGTTTCATGTTCAACTCTGCACATATACTCATACAGTATGGGACCTGTTATCCTGAATGCTTGGGATAACTTTCTGGATAACGGGTTTTACGGATAAGGGATTCCATACCTGTACCTTGTTTTACTTACCTTAAAATCATTATTGTATCTTCCAAAATTAACCCTGCCCATACTTTCCACCAGCAAGTCCAGTTCTGCTCCCGCCACTCCAGTTACATTTATAGCTGTCTGCTTATCTCTTTCAAGAACACCTTGTGGAACCTTGAAGATAGCAAAAAGTGTAAAATTGTTACATATATATGTGACATGCAGGGGGAGGAAGCAGGATCGTTAATCTTAACATACAAAGTCAGACTCTGCAAACAATATCCTCAGCATGCCCTTTCCTCAATACAACCTTCCTCATTGCCCTCAGTGCTATCTGTGTCCATATCATGCCACTGCTAACAACTACCCAGCCCACATGGAACCAGATGTATCCTTCCTTCTTGCAATATTCTCTCTATAACACATAATTTGCAGTGTAAAAAGAGATGTAAAATAAATGCATCAAGATTCTGTCTATATTCTTTAACAAGGTGCTGTATTTATAAAGATGTTTTTTCCCACACCATTACAACCCCATTATTTTAAACCACATTAGATCTAATGCATCCTGCTCAAAACCATGGTAAAAATTCAGATGGCAATAAAATTCTACACAACATTTTACAAGGGACTCCTGCTGTTTACAATAGGTTTTAGAATGGGCTTTGGATTCACCTAAAATAAATATGCCTATAAAAATAATGTGAAAGCTGCAGTCCCTTAAAGAACATGTAAACCCCACACACAAAAATGTAATAAGTGAACAGCCTCTTTGAAATCTTTCAATACCTGCCACACTAGTTGTCCAGAGGTTAATAGTAAGGTTGCAACATCCCCTTAATCACTTAGATTTCCTTCTCCTCCTGAAAGCCACTTGGCCCCCTCCCTCAGGATATTGCTTTGATTTCTGGCTTGCCAGACATGCTCAGTTGTTCTAAGCTCAGATTACTAGACACGCCCCCCAGTGTAGCAGCCAGTAAAGAGATGGTATTGCTGGTTCCCATAGAAACTCAGCTCAGCTGTCTGCTTCTATTTTGTTTCTCCTAACCTCCTCTCCTGAGCTCAGCTAAAACAAAGCAGAACTTTTAGCAGAGAAAGTTATGCCTGTGTGAGCCTGTATTCTTGATGAAATGTATGCTGTATGCAGATTTAAATGTATCGGATTATGTATCAGACTAAAAAATGGCCACCGGGTGAAAGCTACTATTAGCTATATGTAGTACAAATAATGCCATTTGGGTGGGGGAGACGTGCCCAACTGAAATACATTGTAGGCAAATGTAGGCATTACATGTCCTTTAACAATGGGTGCCCAGAACCAAAACAATTTAATACATACAATGAAAGTGGTCCACACTCCAAATATCTGTGTTTATCAAAGTGATTTATTCCATAAATTTCACCAACATTTTGGGTCCTGCTTGGGGCCTTTTTCAAGGTTACATAATACTGAATATTTTTTTCTAACACAGCTATAGAATTAGGCCTCATTATCGCCTTGCTCTCTGCCAAAGCCCAGTATAATCTGCTCTCCTTGCTCAGCTTTTTTATTCCTGTGACTGTATAACAGTTAAACCTGTGACTGTAAACTTTTAGAGTAAGAAAACCTGTGACTGCAAACTTGTAGAATAAGTAAACTTGTAGAGTAAGTAAAACTGTGACTGTATATTAAGTACACCTGTGATTGTGTAGTAAGTAAATCTGTGACTGTAAACTTGTAAAGTAAGTAACCTGTGACTGTAAACTTGTAGAATTAAGGTGGCCACACGTGGTGATCGGCCACTAACCGTTCAGGGCTGAAATGGCAGATAAGGAGGTAGAAACAATAGGATTTTTACCTCCTTCTGCCGATTCAGCCCTGAAGGTAGATTTTGATCAGACGCCTTCTATGGCGCCTGATCAAAATCTTTTAACCTGGCCAATCAGCGAGTCGACGGATATCAGCAGCCTCCTGCGATAGTAAGTAAACCTGTGGCTGTAAACTTGTAGGGGCCCATTCATGAGACAAAGATTTTTTTTTTCAGAAAAAAATCGTATTTTTTCAAATTTGTAGAACTTTTCATAATGAGCACGATAATATTGTTAAAATAGTATGACTTTTTTGTGGTTTACGTTAATGTCCACGAAAAAGTTGTATTTTTTGCAAAGACTATGACCATTTTGGAATTCATTCAAGCTTTGGTATCGTGGCTATCTTTTGGCCAGGTTGGAGCTGTAGAGTGCCATTGAGTCCTATGGAAGGCTTCCAAAATCATGCATTTAAGTTTCAAAGCCAGAAAGGTTTTCACACAGTTTACGTTCAGATACGAAAAATTTGTGACTTTTGGATCACAACCATGATATTTTCATATGACCAAGAAAAGAATTTTGTGGTTACTCCAAATTTTTTCTAATCGTGCTTTTAATTAGCGAATAATAATAATAATAAATCTGTGGTTTAATGAAAGTCTTACCCTGTAGAGTAAGTAAAACTGTGACAGTATAGTAAGTAAACCTATGATTGTAAACTTGTAGAGTAAGTAACCTGTGACTGTAAACTTGTAGAGTAAGTAACCTGTGACTGTATAGTAAGTAAACCTGTGACTGTAAACTTGTAGAATAAGTAAACCTGTGACTGTAAACTTGTACAGTAAGTAAACCTGTGACTGTATAGTGAGTAAACCTGTGAATGTAAACTTGTAGAGTAAGTACACCTGTGACTGTATAGTAAGTAAACCTGTGACTGTATAAAAGACAGATAAGACAACGCTTAGCCAGCGCTATTCATTTTTCTGCATCCTAGCAATTGCAGGTTTGGCCCAGGCGTATGAGACAATAGCATAGGGTAGCAACCGTGTCTCCACCTGAATTCATACACAATGTTAATTGAAATTGGCAGGGTGGGATTTTAGCGCTTGATAAAAAAATGTATAATACCTTCAAAGTACACTCACTCTTTTCCTACAAATTTTTTAAAACGTTTCCTCAGCCTAACCTTCTGCACTCCACATCATTATACTATTTGTCATTCACCACATTATCCAGAAAGTTCCAGAAATTATGGAAAGGCCATCTCCCATAGACTCCATTATAAGCAAATCATTCTGATTTTGAAAAATGATTCCCTTTTTCTCTGTAATAATAAAACAGTAAATTGTACCTGATCCCAACTTTTCGGTTTACTCAATATTTAAATGATTTTTAGCAGACTTAATGTATGGAGATCCAAATTAAGGAAAGATCCCTTATCCGGAAAACTCCAGGTCCTGACCATTCTGTATAATGGGTCCCATATTGGGATACCTTGCAGCAAATGCACAGTGAGATGAAAAAATTGTGTTTACAACTCATTAAGATGTTTCTCCTAAATCAGGTTGAGGCTAACCTGGAATACAATGTATTTTAAAAAAGAACTAAACCCTAAAAATGAAAATGGGAAGATATGCCATATTTTATTTACTGAACATATTGAACCAGCCTAAAGATTCAACATCTATCTAGTAGTAATGATCCAGTACTTAGAAGTGTCTGTGAAACTCACATGCTCAGTACTTTTTGGGCAGCTGTTAAGAAGCTAAGGTTAGGGGCTGTAGCAAATTATCAAGCAGAAAACAAGGCTTGCCTGCCATAGAGGGTGATGCTACAGGGCAGGTTATTCATTTCTGATGCTGATTGCACTGGTTTCAGAGCTGCCATGCAGTAATAATCTATATTATTTACTAATCAACCATATATTGTGACATTTATATTTTATATATACAGTATATTGTGCATCAGTCCCTAAGCTCTGACAACAGCACAGATCTCCATTGCTAAAGGGCTGTGGTTGCCCCGGGCTGGTACAGAAGCCTAAAACATAATGCACAACCTTTCTATCCTACTTTTTAGTTAAGCTTTAGTTCTTCTTTAAAGTGTCCAATTAAATAGCAATCTGTTAAAGGAGAAGGAAAGGCTAATAAAGAGTTAATCTCAAGCTGCAGGCATACCTTCAGTAGTCTTAAAGGAACAGTAACACCAAAAAATAAAAGAGCTTTAAAGTAATAGAAATATAATGCACTGTTGCCCTGCACTGGTAAAATTGGTGTGTTTGCTACAGTAACCCTACTATAATTTATATAATAAGCTGCTGTGTTGCCACGGGGGCAGCCATTCAAGCTGGAAAAAAGGAGAAAAGGCACAGGTTACATAGCAGATAACAGATAAGTTCTGTAGAATACAATAGTGTTTTATCTGTTATCTGCTATGTGCCTGTGCCTTTTCCCCATTGAATGGCTGCCCCCATGGCTACACAGTAGCTTATTTATATAAATTATAGCAGACTTTCTGAAGTAAACACACAACTTTTACCAGTGCAGGGCAGCAGCACATTATATTTTAATTAGTTTTATACACTTTCATTTTTTGGTGTTACTGTTCCTTTAAGTGTGCCCTTAAGTCTCCCCATATTTCACCTGTTCAGAAGATCTGAAGCCAAACAGGCAGAAAAAACGCTGAGCTGGGTAAAGAGGATTCCCATAATGCATCGCTCCTGCTCAGACTATGGGACCTGAACACTTTAGGTGGCGCATGTGTTTTGCTGATTTTCATAGACAGACGCTGAACAGAACAGGCAAGCAGAACAGCCGAAGGACAGGTGAGCGCTGCGGGTAGCAGGGGGGGGGGTTCTGCGAGCGCGGGTGTTTGGTGAAATCCAAGATGGCAGCCGTGATAGACTACAAATACTGTAAAGTTAAAAGGAAGTTTTGGGGAGAAGTTAGTATTATTTTAAAAAATAAAGTTGGCGATTTGCTACAGGAAAAGGGGCTCTACAATATATTAGGTGCTATAGTAGAAGCCTTTCCTTGCTCTTTAAAAAAACCTGTGCATGGGATATAGCATTAGTGTTTCTGAAAAATAAATCTATTCCTGGGGAAACCTAAGGTGTGCTGCTTTCACCTAAGCAGAAGCTTATTTGTATTATCAACTGAAAGATTTCTTACCCCATTAACTGTAACGTAAGCACGGTCCCGCACTCCATTAGATAATGCAGTCAATGTTGTTGGATTACTGCAATTTATTGGTAATGTTGTTCTGTACAGCACAAAGCCAAAATACTACAAATACAAATAGTAGGATGTCAAGATGCTTGCCAAGATTGCTTCATATCAAGAATAATATACTTGACAGAAATACAAGTTATTTAATGCACACATTTAATAAAGAAATGTACAACATTGCAATGAAAAAGCTTTTTCGACTTTTCACTAAGACATTTTAATACTGTAAGAATTTGTGAAACTCTAGTAAACAGTACATTGCACTTTTAATGAAATGACCATTCAAAAATACGTAAAAAAAGGAAAATCAATTTTGATCAAATGGAGAAGCCCTCTAACCCTTATCATGGACCATTTGAAAGCATTACTAAACAATAAAGTACCACTTTACAAACTGACTAGAGAAAAAGGGATACATTTTAACCCTTGACAAATTGTTCCCAAAGGAAAAGAGCCAGAATAATTTGAAATGTTTTTGTGAATAGGAACTTTCCGATATTTATAAAGAGAACAATATATGAATAGTAGTAGTTGCTGAGGAGTTCCATGACTATTCATGAGACCACCAAACTACAAGGAGACTTCTCATTGTTTTTTATAATACAGAACTATTATAATATAACATATTTTACAGGATATTTGTGGCTCTTATAAAATATATAGCTTGTTTATACCTTTTTCATAAATACAGTTTGCATTAACCATTTACCCAGCACCTAGAAATTCAAGTGCTATAGTGGACTTTTTCAAGGGAACTGTTTAAACCCAGATCAATACAAAGGGCAGAGGGCGATCAGTCTTTCACGGAGGACAGTGGGCTTCTTATGAGGAGATAGAAATGATAATTCAGTAGATAATCCTAAAAATGTACTAGAATCTTGATGAAAGTGTTCAAGGTTACCAATAATCCAACTGGAGAAAAGTAGGTGTGGGGAAGGAAACTATTCTGAACTCATCACCCTGTACTTGCTGTTCAAATAAATATGGTTGAATTATACTCTGTCAACACAAACGCAAAAAAAAAGGTTCACAAGCAGTTTCAGTTCATATTATGCTAAACCAACCTGTTTCATCTGATCAAATGTTAAAGGATAAGTACCCTGTATTGCTCCATGTGAGGCCAATATATCCAAAGCCTCAGTGACTGTTTTCACCTGGAAGAAAACCAAATGATTTAATTGTAAATGTAATTCCCAAATAAAATATAAAATTCTGGAGTTGGAATTGATTTTCATAAAATAGTGGGGGTCATTTATAATGATTGGGCAAATTTGCACCTGGGCAGTAACCTATAGCAAGCAATCAATTATTAGTCTTTTTAATCCAGCTGCAGGTTGAACAGTGAAAGCAAATACCTGATTGCTTGCCATGGGTTACTGCCCAGGTGCAAATTTACCCAATCTTTATAAACAATCCCTCCTAAGTTTCTTCTCTTCCTTGCCTGACCTCACCCATTGCGCTGTGTATAGAGTTTTTAAAATTGAAGAAATGAAAATGTTTGCACATATGACATAGATAAAACTTAGTGGGGAAATTTCTTACAATCACTGAACCCTTGGACGAGACATTTCAGGCTGAAGAACAGACAAACAAAAGAACATAAAAAACAAGTGATAAAGTACAACCTTGAGTCCAGACTACCAAAATTTGTCTCCAACTGAACTATGTGTACTTTTTTTTATACATAATTACGTTAAATCAGGTTAATAAAATGACTGTGCTTGATTGCACACATTGAGCTACAATGAAGTGTTTAAAACCAACAGTAATTTCAGCTATACTAAAATACATAAACATGAATTTTATAAGGGTTCCTCTTTAATAACATCACCCAATTTATATACACAGTATGCACTCTAGAGCAATTACTTTGGATTGTCCCACAGGTAGGAAAGGGAAGAGGTAAAATCTCTAAAATATTTATGCTAATAGCAATCTTAACAGTTGTTTTAACAGAATAGCAGCAATCATTTTTGTTACCAACTCCATGACAGCTTTTCTAACCCTTCCCCAACACAGTAGAGGTCTATTACTATTCCCCTGTTAAGAAGTAAAAGATTATGCCCCTTAATGCTCATTCACAGAGCACTTCCACCCCTAGGGCAGATATTAAGGATAGGGTCCCGTTGCAGTGTGCTTTCTGTGATCCTCCCTAACTTGTACATCTGAATGAAGAACAAGTTACGGAATGCATATGTGCCTTCCTGCTCCTGCCCCTCACAAATGCAAAGCAGTGTAACACAGGCAGCATTGTATCCATGGTGGTAGCTGCAGGTCTCTGAAGTACAAAATGGTGCAAAAAGACCTACAGCAACTCTTCATGACAGGGAGAATGTGTGCAAAAGGCAAAAATAGGGCCCACAGCACATTTTTTTCACTTTACAAATTGCATTTCTTTAAGGAAAAAAAATGATTGTTGGTTGTGTGAGTTACTTTTTTGGTGCTGGAAGTCATGAAGAAGCAGCATGTTTATGATTACAAATCATGGCTCAGGTTAGGCAAGGGGATAAAACATACACATGTTTTTCTTGTTATTCCCACAACTTATTGTAAGAATTTGGAAAGAGACAGGGTATATAAGTAAATTCAGCTCTCTTTGGCAAAATAATTGAAAACCAAGATTTTTTTTTTAAAATAATGTGACCCATTCCAGACATATTCAAAATATGAAATATCCACTCTAAATTCTTACCTTTTCCATTTTAATTTCACCATATGCATATTTTGGGGTTGTTGGTGGAATAGGACCCTCTGGTATCTGTTTATACTACAAAGAAATAAAAAAAAGATTAATTCTATTTTATTACAATACTTTATTTAATACCTTTTATGAATGAACTATAGTATATCGAGTTTTATTAGCCTGTTTATAGTTCAGATACAGGGTTCTTTCTGACATGTGCAAACTGTTTTAACTATCATGTGAACCTGAATTTATATCTTGTGGACTGTGGCTGCTTAAGTCACATTTGTAATTTCATGAGCCTTGTCTGCGTTTGTCCAGCGTCCGCCTGCTTTCACCACAGAAATGGTAGGGGATTTATGAAGAATTTAAGGTACACTTGTTGATTTCTCCAGCTGCATAGACATGGAGAAAGAGGCTGTGACTGAACATGGAGCATTCATGGCTCTTCCCTGGTCTTTTGTAAATCACCTCTATACACTGAAAAAGCGAACTTATTATGCCGACTACTGTAAATTTACACAGTTTTTTTATTTGTGCCCTTTGTAACTTGCCTTAAATTGGAAAATGAGGCCCAAGTTCTTTTCCTTTTTTTTACCTTTTTTATAACTTCTCTGACTGCAAAATACTTATCAGTCAAATCCCCAGCTTCAGATAAAGGGGCATCATAATCATAACTGGTAGGCTGTGGTGCATATGGTGTGTTGGCACCTGCAAAATAAATTGTAAAATCAGTTTCTTAAATCAATTTCTCATCATGCACTTTGGTATGGTCATGGGATGTTAACACATATATGCTTAAAGTACTTGGTGTGTGTCAGCCCTAAGAATTCTACACACTTGTTTATTAACAAACTGGAATTGTTGGCATTTACAACGTTTTATTTCTCCTATGTCAAGTTCTTTTAAGTCTTATTCTTGCCCTTCACTTTGGTTTTATTACGGTCAGTTGGTGACTAAAAGGAGGGCCCATGGGGGACATAATGATTTAATTTGCTTTTGAACATAACAGTTCAGTTTGCTTGCATGCTCAGGATCAAAAGCAAACTTTACTGAGCAATTATGTCACATGTGGCTCCCCTTCAAATATCTGACTAACAGGTTAGAAAGATGTAAAGGAGGAAGTAGTGTTCTGGCTATTATAATAGACATCTGTCCACTCCAGCCTTTATGTATTACATTTAGGCTAACTAACTATATTGATTTTTTTTTATTTTGCACAGCCTATTTACCCAGTTGTATTTTACACTGAAAAGTTTCTTTAAAATATTTAGGCATCCCTTCTAATTATTTGAATTGCCTAATAAAGGCACAGTGATAATTGTTGACCCAAGTTCCAGTACAATGACACAGTTGACAATTATGTGCTCTACTTTGTAAAAGGCTCTTTCCTGTTTCTTCTAAACACTGACCCCATGCAAAAACTAAGATCCATATAGAACTGGCTTGCAAATATGGGAATTTAAAAACTGCCTGACTTCAACTGAACTAACACCTGCGGGATGTATTAAATGTTTCACTGTAAGTCAACCCTAATATTGCTCTTGTGGCAGAATAGAAGCAAATCCTACAACAATATTCTAAAACTAGTGGAAAGCCTCCCCAGAAGAAAAGAGGCTGTTATGGCAGCAAAGGGAAGACCAGCTTCATACTAATTCCCTTGGTTTGGGATTCAGATGTCAGACAGGCAGGTGCCCAACTGCTTTTGTGCACTGTATCCTTTACATTAACACATAAATACAAATAATGCCATCATATTTGTAAAAGTGTTATGTACCACTTAAGCAGTGGACTTATGTCCAAAACTGCACTACTAATAAAAGAAAGAGCCTTACCAGAGATCTATAAAGATGCAAAATGATGTTTCATCCCTTGAGTCATTACACTTTTTTCAACAAGACAGTACTTTATTTGCTTTAGCAGACATTAAAGCCCATTAATGAATGCAAGCACAAACTCTAAAATGGATGCAAAATTGTGCACACATAATAAATATTAACCAAGGTACCTGTACCTATACACACACATTGTGCCTTTAACCAGCGTGCTGGTTCAGTCTGCTCTGATGTATCACCCGAACGTTCAAAATACAGGGTCTAAGGAATTAATACTTTCCTAAATTCACCTACATGCTTGGCAGGCAAATGCTCTAACAGCCTAGAACATAGTACCATGCACACACAACATGGTCAATTGTGAAGAAATACACCAGAATGGGGAATACACACAAATCCAGGTGCTAGAAGACACAAGCTAACTACAGTGTACCAGAAAAAAGAACTAAATCATGCGAATCAGCTTTCTGTATTACAAATGTCATTCAGACTAATGTTGCCTCAGCCTATTCTGACAATTTAAGTGGCCTTCTTACAAATTATTATTTTTATAACATTCTGACTATCCTCCAGTGATGGCCAGTCCTCACCCAAGCCCAAGTCAGGTTATTCTTATACACAATTAATTACAGGTTTGAACAGTTCACATTATCTCAGACATAGATCATCTACACAGGCATGTCCAACAGGCAAGTACTGAGGGCATATGTGGTATGCCACAGCTGGGAAGATATAGGCTTCAATCTTCACTCGTTACTTAAGGGGATAGATTTGGGAACTTTCAAATTTGATCCACTGCAGCTGTATGAGTTTTCAATGGGGAAAAACACATAAATGACTCGCAGAGCTTAGTTTCTCCTTAAACAAAACCTTATCTTCTAATTAAACTGAGCTACAATTTTCTAACACAAGGTTGATTCTTACCATTCCAGTATCCAAAATTAGTGCCTCCTATAAACATATACCTAATAGATATAGAAAAGAAGAACAGTTAGATAGCATGCTGCATACAACACCCATTGCCAGTAAAATAATTTAAGATGCAGTTCCACCAACATGTTAACGTTTGCTCCATGAGCCAAGATTTGATCCAGTGACTTGGTTACCATCTCTGTTGCTACTACAGAGTGTGGTTCACCCCAGTGATCCAGCCATCCAGTGTAGAATTCTGAGTTAACCTGAGATGATGGAAAATAAAAACTATTAATATTAATATGCAGATTTCATTTAAAACTTTACCAATTAATGACAGGAGAATTGTTCTTATTTTATTATCTTGTTTTTCTGTTCCTTAAAGGTCCAATAACACCACTGTTAACAAATGTTAAATTTCCTTTAAAGGGCATCCATTATAGCAAAACGGTTTCCCCCACTGGAGGTGATAGTGTTCTGCATTTTATTGCACTGTGTTAAGCCATATTTTCAAAGAAACTTTAGACAATAAATACAGGTATGGGATCCGTTATCCAGAATGCTTGGGACCTGGGATATTCCAGATAAGGGGTCTTTCCAATAGCCTTCAATATAGAATAATTATATCTTAGTTGGGATCAAGTACAAGGCACTCTTTTATTATTACAGAGAAAAAGGAAATTATTATTAAAAACTTTAATTATTTGATTAAAATGGAGTCTATGGGAGATGGCCTTCCCATAATACAAAGTCAGAAAACCCGCAAAAAATGAAACTTTAGATATTTTTAAATGACTATTTTTTTTGTATTCTTAAAGGGTACCTATATAGTGAAGCCCCCTCCCATTGGGAGAAACAATACTATGGGGTACAAATGTTTCAGATTCATTAAAGCTTTGTTATCGTGACTTTCCTTGGGCCAGGTTGGAGCTGCAGAGTGCCATTGCGTCCTAAAGGAGGCTTCCAAAAACATGCACAGAGGGATCAAATTCAGAAAGGTTTTCCCGCCGTTTACAGTCGTTCGGATACAAAAATTTTGTGACTTTCAGATCGCCAATACAATATTATTGTGACTATTACGATTTTATCGTAAGCATATTTGTGACATTTCCGACCATCAGAAATTATCGTATCTAATGCAAATTTTACCCATTTCGGGATTCAAACTCGTACTTTGATAAATCTGCCCCTATGTCTGACAGAAAATACCCCTTCACAAGTGTTATCCTTCCCACACAAGATAGAAGCTCCCTATTTGGATGGACATGTTAGTGCACATGCATATGCATTATGACAAGTCCTTCAGCTCGTCATTTTGTGCGAGATAAAAGCTCTTGTCGCTCTTTCTTTGCTCATCTGCTCAATCTGCAGGGTCAGTGATGATATTTGGAGAAGCACCAAGAAAACTTATTGACTTAGAGCGACTGTTAAAACTCTTTTCAAAATTAATTTAATTTAATTTCACTTCTCCTTCACTAAAATGGAAAATGTGTTGTCTCTGACACTTATGAGGCTAAAAAGACCTCTTTATTGAAGATAACAACAAACAGTAAATCTCTAAAATGCACCTGGTTAGCACACTGAAGTATACATTCCAGCTGTAATATACATTTATCTTCTGATTACTGTTAAGGACCATCAACTCTAGTGCACTTGGGGTGGTCTCAATGAGCTGCTAACAGTCTGTATTCTTGGGGAGGATGAGGCTTAGGACAATGACACACAGATAGATTTGTTTTCTGATACTGGTGCTGGTGACAAATCTCCCAGAAAATTCCTTGCCCTTTGCTAACATTGTAATAGCTGCAAGTAAATTACATTACTGGTGACGATTCAGCTTAGTCGAGGAAAACTAAAAATTTACATTTTCCTGTGATTAAACTAAACCTCAAGATATGTAATATTATTATTTGTTGCTGTGGTACCACATTTTTAGCGCAGGTGACAGTCTCTCTGTGTGTCAATGCTCTTAGTGTTACATTTATACACTGCACATTTTGAATTCAAATTAGTAAACAGAATTCAAAGACAGATACATATTTGTGAATATAGAAACTATGGAAAAACACAGCTTACCAATGGTCCTTTTGGTTCACAATACCTCTGAACTGAAAATGTTTCAGTAACATTGGAACCTGCAGGAGAAAGAACATATTTAAAAGATACATTTTGTTATCGTACCACAGTATTTTAAAGGTAAGTTAAGGAAAAGGTGCAAATAAATAGATTAAATTAAATTAATAGATATAAACATGCCCCTAAAACATCTATACAAGTAAAAATTTTCTTTGGTAACTTTGGCATGCTCACATCACACATTTTTCATTAGAATAACTCATTTCATGAGATTGAGTTTTGTTTGTATCTTGTACTAGATTTTTTAGGGGCATATTTGTATATGCATATTCCACTTAGTGAAGACCATCCTGAGCCAAAAAAGCAGAATTGAGGTCAAATGCATGTTAGATCGGACCAGTTGGAAAATTTTGATTGGGCGCCATAGAAGGCGCCTGATCAAAATCTCCCTTCAGAGCTGAATCGGCAGAAGGAGGTAGAAATCCTATTGTTTCTACCTCCTTACCTGCCGATTCAGCCCTGAATGGTGTGTGGCACATCTGACGATGTTTCGTGCGAAAACATCGTCAGATCGCCACGTGTATGGCCAGCTTAAGGCTACAAACATTATTGTTAGTGTTACTTTGTATTACTTGCAATCTCATTTAATTAATTTACAATACATATTTAATGTCAGTCTCTCATTTAAATCACATCCTGGTTGCTAGAGTTAACAACTTAAAAACTACAAAAATAAAAAATCAAGACCATTTGTAAATTGTTGCAGAATATTACTATCTATAACATACTAACATTAATTTATAAGTGAACTTGGTTCTTTAATTGGTTAACATATAATAAAATAACTCACATATATAAAAGTCTTGTAATTTTCTATATGCATAAAATAACTAACCTGGTCCAAAATCTACTGTTGTATATAGGCCTTGAATTGTCCCACACCTCACATACTGTAGCCCAGAACCATCAGTTGTGAATAAAACCACCTCATCCCCTAAGTGATGACGGAAAAGTTGCAATAGATGTCGAAGATAATTGTAATCACAAGTAAAATAGCTGCCATACTCATTTTCAACCTGTTATAATAAAAAAAGAGAAATTTAATGTAAACAACTGTTGCAGTTTATTAAATATTCTTGGAGCAAACTTATATAATGATTTGCTTCTGCATTCCAAAAAATTAAAGGTCAAGCAAACCCATTTTGTGATTAAGGCTCAACTGATATGGCACTATGAACCAATTGCCTTTCAGGAACTGTGTGTGGTTAAGAACCAGCCAAGAAATCAAAGATGGTGAACCAAAACCTGTGGGCTGCTACATGTTAAAGTCTTTACCCATCTCCCATTAATATGTGTGCACCCTGTTGCAGAGTACCGAAGGATACTCAACCGATACTTTCTTCAGTTTTAAGGCAGTTTATTGAAACACAGAGGTGCCTATTTCAGCTTAAAAATACAAATCATAAAAATAACTCCAGTAACCCCCATTTCAAACCTGGAAAGAGGCAAAAAATGAAGGCAAATAAGTCGGAAACTATTAAAAGGAATGAAAAACCAACTGAAACACAGCTAAGAATAGAACAATCTATACCGTACTTAAACTTAATTTAAAGGTAAAAAAGGATTTAAGGGAAAAAGGATATCCAAATAGGTACAAGTAAAAGCGCACAGCAGCTTGTAGAATATGAAGATGCAGAAACCAGTAAATACAAAATGGAAAGCATTTTATAAAGAAATTTCAACATGATGTTTCACAACAATACCAGCTAAGATGATGTCTGTAAGTAAGTGAACTAAACAGCAAACTCTCCAACAAACCTTTTAGGGCTCTGGCACACGGGGAGATTAGTCGCCCCCGAGACAAATCTCCCTGTTCGCGGGTGACTAATCTCCCCGAGTTGCCATCCGTTGCCATCCCACCGGCGACTTACATTTTCACCGGTGGGATGGCAACTCGGGGAGATTAGTCGCCCGCAAACAGGGAGATTTGTCACGGGCGACTAATCTCCCCGTGTGCCAGAGCCCTTAAAGGGGTCTTCCACCCAAATAATGATTTTTAGAATAGTGAAAAAGATTAGAACATTTCCAATACATTAATTACACATATAAAGTTATTTGTAAATGTAACTACAATGGAAAACAGTATTTGTTTATCCCTTTCTGTTATCTGGGTTTGACTGACTAAGGGCAATGACACACGGAGCTACTTGTTGTGGCTACAAAATAGACAATACTGATAACTGTGTCTATGTGTGTTTTAACAGAGACAATTCTGAGTATTGTCTATGCCAAGCTATTTTCTGGCATTTTGTAGCCATTAAAAGTAACTGGCTTCAAGTAACTCCATGTTTCATAGCCCTAATACAGAAGCAAATGTAGCTAGATAATGCTGTATATAGTAACTCGAAGAGGTGAAGGGAAGAAAAAAAATCTCAACTCTATAGAAGATACCTTGTCTATACATAAAGAAATCACTTTGATCTTCCAAAGTCATGCAAAGTTTTCTCCTGCAGGCAACTTTACGTGACTTTTCAGAAAAGAAGCCTTCTCACCGACTATTCAACTTTGTTACTGGTGGATAGGCATTTTGGGGATAGCAGAGATATATTGCTGGTGGCTAATCTCTCAATAGGGCATTAGCTCTATCTTAGCTCCTGATACGTTCCCATTGTTTTGCTGTTGGGGGGAAGGGAGGGGTGATATTGCTCCAACTTGCAGCACAGCAGTAAGGGTGAAGACACACAGAGCTACTTAGTAGCAGCTATTTGTCATGGCTACTAAACACCAGAAAATACCCTGCCATAGACAATACTGAAAATACTGGTAAAACACATGCAGAGACCGTTATCAGTAAATGATCAGAATTGTCTACTTCTGTAGCTGTGACAAGTAGCTGCTACTAGTACAGGTATCGGATGCATTATCCAGAAAAAAAATCTGTTGTCAATTAAAAAAAAAAAAAATGGATTTTAACGCAGGATTCTGCTGATGGAAGCTCTATTAACTTTTTTTTTTTTTTTTTTAGAAAAACATGTTCTTCCATGACAGTATTCTTTTAAGCATATCCTAGGTGTATGGTCCTCCTAACATATTTGAAAAAAAAATGTTCCTAAAATATATCTTTCATTAATTACTTTACACACTGCATAAATGTATATGTACATTTAAAAATGATAACTTGATCAGTAGTTACCTGGACACTTATAATTGGGCCTCCATTGTGGTACAACAAAGGTTTCATCTTGGGCAGAAACACTCCCATCCAATTATCCACAGCTTGAAGGTAATCTACATAAAACATAATTTCTAGAGCATTTAACAAACTGTAATACTGTAATACGACAGTTGGAGAGACAAACATCGATACGTTCTGTTTATTTAATGTAACCTATGTATAATATAAATATCCCTTCAGCTGTTGCTGAGCTACAAATCACAACCCATCACATGGCAGCAAAAAAAAGTCAGTGCTGCATTTATGTATCAAGGCTGAACATTGTTTTCAGACTAAAATACTTCTTTTTTATGAAAATGTCACTCCACTTGTATTCCCTGGTGACAGTGCCTGACCATGCAGCACCAATCGCCTGACTGCACTGTGACTGTGCCTGACTGTCAAAATTTGGCCGGCGACTTAACCTGTGTTTTAGATTTCAGCCCCCTTATGATTGAGTTTGACACCCCTGCTTGCTTCATATGCATGATTTTTAGTCAAAACTGTAAATAAAAACAGGTTACCAGGAGGGAATGTAAATATATAAGTTAAATAAAGTTAAATGCCTTTACATTTACATCAGTATAACATTATCACTGTACCACATTATAGTCCCACAGCAACACTTAATATTTTCAGATATGGAGTCCAGTCTTTCTGAAAAATATGTATTGTCCTTACTGTTGGCATGGAATACAAACTGTGTGCCAACAATGGAAACAGCTGCGGGGCACCACCTATCTCATTCTCCATCCCACATATAACATATTTGGCAACATTATACCCTGCCCCAAGCCAGTGAGTTTAGGCATGCATACCTCCCAACATTTGGAAAATGGAAAGAGTGACAATGTTGGGGTGTAGCGCGCTGACATTTTTGTGACCACGCCCATTTTTACAACCACATCCCCTAAATACCACTCCTGTTTTACTAAATTTGCCTGGTTATTTAAAGTTTGATCACATTTCTTTCTGGGGGTTTTGGGGTCATTTTATATGTTATTACAGTTTTGCTAATGAAGGTGAAATTGTCCTTTAAGCTGCAAGTCTCGGTTCCCCCAAGAGACCTGTTTAGCTTATTAGTTACAATTTAATCTCAGTACAGGTGCGGCTTGTTAACTTTCTGGGCTCTCTGCCAAAAGCCCACTTATTTAGAAACAATCTGATAAACAATGTATCTAAGTGCAGGTATAGCTTGTTAAGATTTCTGGGCTCTCTGACAAAAGCTACTTTTTAAGTAAATTTGTATTTTTTTAGCCTTCACTGCAGGAGATCAAAGGGAAATGAGGGACTTTTTAGTAAGAATCCAGGACTGTGGGTTGAGCTGTTAAAAGAGGAACTGTGCCATTCAAATCTGGAAGCAGCAAGTGTCAGGTGTGGAAAACTGCAATTTTGGACAGTAAAGAACTGAACCTTTTTATTCATATCTTCATAAAATCCTTCCTAGCTACTTTCATTCACATCCCAAAAATACAATAGAATTGACTACTTTACCTGGATCAGAACTTCGAAGAACAATTGATTCTTTTGCTAAAAGCCATGCAGGCAAACCTCCCTGTTGGGAAATTCAAAGAGAGGACTTAGCTTTTTCTTTTAAGGACTAAATACAGGTATGGGATCTATTTTCAGGAATGTTTGGGACCTGGGGTTTTAGGGATAAGGGATCTTTCTGTAATTTGCATCATACCTTAAAGGAGTGGTTCATCTTTGAGTTAAGTTTTAGTATGTTATGGAATGGCCAATTTAAGCAACTTTTCAATTGGTCTTCATTTTTTAATGTTTATAGTTTTTTAATTATTTGCCTTCTTTTTTCAACTCTTTGTAGTTTTTAAATAGGGGTCACTGACCCCAGCAGCAAAAACACTATTGCTCTGTGAGGCTACAGTTTAATTGCTATTGGTACTTTTTATAACTTTTTTTCAATTCAGGTCTTCTCATATTTATATTTCATTCAAACCATTCCCCAATTGCTAAGGTATTTTTGGACCCTAGCAAACATACATCTACTGAAGCTCCAAACTGGAGAGTTGCTGAACAAAAATGTAAATAACTGAAAAACTACAAATAATAAAAAATGAACACTAATCAGAATATTACTCTCTACATCATACTAAAAGTTAACTCAAAAACCCCTTTATGTTTACCTTTGAAATCATTTAAACATTAAAGGAGAAGGAAAGGTAAAAATCACTGGGGGGTGCAAATGTTAGGCACCCCCTGGTGACTTTAATTGCTTACCTTTTATCCCTGGGTAGCAGCAGCAAGTGTTTCCCTTCCTTCTTTCTTCTGAATCCCGGGGCCTGTGCAGTAGAGTGAAGGAGCCGTCTGTTTTGTTAACGTTTGTCTTTTCATTTTACTGCGCATGCGCAAGCATGCGAAGAGAGAAGAAGGAAGAGAAAACACTCGCTCGCAGGTACCCCAGGCTGGTGCTGTTTTCTTTCCAGTGTGTCACTATCCTAATGAATACAAAACCTGATTGACTTCTATGGATTACTTGATTCAGCAAACAATGATCTTGAATAGATTTCAAAATGTTCTTTTGAATTACTGAAACCAATTTGCTTTACCATGTCCCATTCTGCACATATGTAAGGACCTGCTCTCAGGATCACCAGCAGCCCAATTTCATTAGCAAGTTTCAAGAATGACTCAATATCATGATCTCCAGAAAAGTTGTAAACTCCCGGCTTTGTCTCATGAAAATTCCATGGTACATAACTGTATGAAAACAAAAAACAGTGAAAACTTAAGTTACTCAAGGACCACCCTGTAATTACTAATATTAATTTCTCGCACATATTATACCAAATAAAAGAAAAAGGCTGCTTCTCTGCTAAGAGTTTGCCCAGGAGCAGAAACCTATATCAACCAATCAGAAGGTTGAATTTACTGGTCACCTGTTTAAAAGAAAAAACATCTTATTGGTTAATATGTGGTACTGCTACTGGGAAAACGTAGTGCCTTTTATTACATATGGGGGCTAATATCCTTAGAATATTGATTATAGGCTAGTGCACAGGAACTTTTGCCTTTGTTTTTATTTAACAAATATGACATTAATTTTTTTTCCAACATCTAAGAAATGTTTTATGCATTTTGTTTGAATTAATTTTTTAATCCATATCTTCTTAAACAGAGAAAAACAATGCATATATTGAATTATTTTATTGGACACTATTCTTATCTAGACACTTGCAAGTGGAAAAGAACATTTAAAAACAAACAATATTGCTTCATTAAGGTTAATTAAGGTTTAAAATAACATTAATTTAAAAAAAGACAGAACACAATTTCACTGCACACCATACTTATTATACTTGGTTGAATGCAGGTGTGTATAATGCATCTTTCTCCCTCATCATCTTGCCCAGTGATCCCAGTGCTCTCTAAAATGTTTTTCAGAATGTGGCTCATGGGTATAAAAGGTTGGGGATCCCTGATCTAGCCTATCCCATGTAACTAGTCTTTTGCAAAATGTAGGAATGATCTTTTAAAGTAAGCTTAATGCTATTGCACAGTTTGGTAACAGTAATAGTTAAGTTAATTACTGACACACATTAGTATTAGGGATGCACCGAATCCAGAATTCAGTTTGGTATTTGGCCAGGAATCTGCCTTTATCTGCAGGGGTCGGATTAGCCTGAATCCACAGTCCTGGTCGAACCGAATTCTAATTAGCATATGGTTGTATGGTTAATTTAGGGATGAAGCCGAGGCATTTACAGAAGTACCAGCAAATGCCAATAATTAGCCAATATGCTAAATAATTAATCTAAATTTGTCTATATCAAACTTTGAAACACTAAGATGTCGTGGAATGACTAATAAAAAACAGGATAATTTATTTTTAAGCAAATAAGTATTCCTGTCAAACTCTGTCCCATGTAAAACTGTTTTTTTGTCATACTGTAATTTAAAAGAAAGCATTTACGTGTAAATAGCATCTAATCCTGCCATCTTCATTTTCAGTAGGCGGTCTTTCCAGTAATACTGTGGAACTCTAGAATAATGAATACTTCCAGATATGTAACGAAAAGGTTGCCCATCTTTCCGAAAACAATTGTGTTCAAAATCTATCTCAAATGTTCTTGAGGATGTTGTCTAAAGCAAAACAAAACAAAATTAACAGGATTATATTTAAACCACAGTAAGCTGTTTTCAGCTAAAAGGTTCAAAGAAAAGTAAATGTGCACAAACTTGATCCTTGATCATTGCAGGGCCAGAGTTAATAATTCCCTCTGCAGAAATTATCTTTAATCAAAACCATCTTGCATAGACTGTTGCCTATGCCACCAATGTAGTCAGGTCACTGTGCTCTTACAGAGCTAGACACAGTGCTCTAACAAGTGCTGCAAACATCTCCTGGAATGCATGTATTGTGTCAAGTGATATAATAGAGACACACTACTCTTATTATAGTGCACTGCAAAAGCACTACATTTAATTTAATTACATTTCCAAAGAAAGTTCATTAGTATAAAAGCCTCCTCTTTTTGGAACAGAAGTTAAAGGAGAACTAACCCCCCCCCCCCCCCCCCCCCCCCCAGAGGCAATAGCCCTAACAGACTGCCCTCAACTGCCACTCCTCACTGTTCCCTCCCCGCAGAGTCTATTAGATGCAAAAGCTTCCCTGTTTGGAAAGCTGGCCTATAAATGCAGAGTAGCACAGTGGAGTTCATAGACACCATTTTATGGATCTTTGGATCATCCTCCTTCCTTTGCTAATGAACAGAGTTTTTTGGTGCGTGCGTAGTTGTACCTAATCCTGCACTAGCTCCAACTGCACGTGCCAGAAAGCTCAGTGTCAGTAAACTTGCCGAATTAAATCCAAAAATCAAACATATGGTGCCTGGGAAGTACTCTGTGGTACTCTGCATATACTGTATAGGGCAGCTTTCTAGATAGAGACACCTTTGCATCTGCCCTTTAAGCTTTTTTTAAGATTTTTTTTTTTTTACAATTGTAACATATGTTGTACAAAGTCTGTGTGTGAGTGCAACTCTCAATCCGAGCATTTGTAAAGTTAAAGAGTGGACATAAACATGCTGTCAAATTGTCCTAGACATTGTACGTATTAGAGATGACATTAAATCACAAAGCAATAACTTGCGCAATAACAGCAACCAATGCCACAACATTATTATTCTTTTTTTAAACATTGCCAACATATTAAGCAGTGCTTTTCCAAGATATACTTCAAATCTCTCCCTGCTGTGGTTGCCACCTAGCTGAAATTTTACCAGCCTGGTTGGTAAAAATGATGCTTGATGCCAATGTTACTCATAGGGAAGAAAGTTACAAAAAGAAAGAAAACAACAGTATTTTTTTCCAGAAAAGGTGACAACCCTAGTCCCGCCCCTATGCAGACTTGGATTATTTTTTTAAGCCTGCTTCCTCGACACTAATACTAAATGGTAACATGACATAAAAGTCTCAAAAATATGATTATCACCCCCCATGACATGGAGCCAAGTATGGCACAACAACAAACCTTAATTTTGCTTTCATGAGTCCAAAGCTAACTTAATATGCGACAACTCGTATGAAATTAAACAAAGAAAGTGCAAGCCCAGGCAGTTCGTGGTCATCCAATTTCCCTATACATGCACCCATGGGGGGGCTTCAGTTGTCCACAGATAATACATATCTGCTCTGTTCACATATTTTAAAAAAGGAAAATGCAATTATTTTACATTTCATGCAAACACAAAGCGATTCGCTCATTAGATAAGACTTTTTGCAACACATCTGAATTACATTTAATGCTTTATTAAGTAATGGATAAGTAGCATGCAATCTTACACTCACGCTGACTGAGCCATATGGAACCATCAATAGAAAAATGCGCAAAAAAGTCCGCAGCCACATCATGTCATCTACTTCTTGTCATGCAAACACACTGACAGCGAACTTTTCCGGGATCCTTGTCTCATGACTATCGGTAGCATCAGCTGATAGTGCGTTCCACTGACGCCACGGTCACGTGACGCATCGATCCCAAGTACATTGCGGAAGTCTGAGAGCAGCTTGCGACCCAGTCTCTCTATCGCTGTGTAGTGGGGGAACAAAGAACGGAGTGAATAGGCCTGAGAGAGACTAGGGTGTGGGTGTAGGAAGTCTAAATCAGTTTTATAATATTTAATAAAGGTATGATAGGAATAATGTCAATTGAAAATGCTGGGATAATGTGTAAAATGCAAATAAAAAGAGATTGGAATGATTTGAAAATCAACCGAACCTTATATTTAATTGCAAGTTGTACAAAAACAACATATCAAATGTGTTGCTGCCATCAAATTCATTTTTCAGAAACCAAAATTTCTCAGTTTTAACTTTTAAAAATGTGTCTTTGTACTATTTGCAATTAAATACAGTGGTCAAGCGATTTGTAAATTATCCCATTCTGTTTTTATTTACATTTTACACAGTCTCCCAACTCCCAAAATAGGGTTGTATAAATAAATAGAAGATAGGGCTGCTGCTTTGCATATATCTTCTGAAAACCCTTGTACACAGTGCCTGTGTTGCAGCTTTCATTTTTATCACTCTAAAGGTCCCCATACACAGGCCGATTCCTTAGACCGATTCGGCAGCTAATCGGCCCGTGTATGGGGGCTACAGACGGGCCTGCCCGACTGATATCTGGCCTGAAATCGGGCAGATCTCGATCGGGCAGGTTAGAAAATCTAGTCTGATCAGGGACCGCATCGGCTCGTTGATGCGGTCCCCAAACCGACAGCCCCATTGCCGCCAATATAATTCGATCGTTTGGCCCCAGGGCCAAACGATCGAATTAGCCTACATGCTCCCCGATATTGCCCACCCGTAGGTGGGGATATCGGTTGAAGATATTCCTATCGGAATCTTAACATGTATGGGCACCTTAAGGGAGGTGACACACAGGGAGATCAGTTGGCTGCTGTTACTAAGTAGCTCCATGTGTCTTCCACCCTAGGGCAGAGTCGACTGCAATAAATCTTCGCTAACGTGGGCAACTAATCTCCCCGAAATGCCATCCCACCGGCAAGAATGTAAATTGCTGGTGGTATGGGATATGCATAGCTTTGATTTTCCGACGTTGCCCAAAATTTCCGTGTGAGGCGCCTATTGAGCTACCTAGAACCAACTACTTGTCACGGCTACTTAACACCAGAAAATACCCTGCCATAGACAATAGTGAGAATTGCCTCTGCTAAAACACATAGATACGATTATCAGTAAATAATCAGCATTGTCTATTTTAATAGCCATGACAAGTAGCTGCTACTAGTAGCTTGATGTGTCTTCACCTTTATACAGCACATCCACAAATAAGGGTGACATTCAGTGGTGTAACTATGGGGGCCCTCACCCAAAATTGTGTGTGACTTGTGGTGTACACTAAAACGCAGGTCACGCGCAAAGTTAAAAAATATCTGTTAACTCGCAATTTTGAGTGTGCCGCGGGCCCTCTACATGGGAAGCAGACCCGGGCCCCCCTGCAGCCGTGGGGTCTTCTTTTTGTAGTTACGCCCAGGGCCGCTGCTGGCCAAATGGGTGCCCTAAGCAGAAATTTACTTTTGTGCCCCCTCTCCCAAATATTACGGAAGTAAAAATAATAAAAAAAACCACCTACTATAGGGGCCCCACACACAGTGCCCCCATAGATTGATTGAACTATCCGGGACAGCAGGATGCGCTATAAAAACCGGCGGGACAGTGTTGGGGGGTATGTTATAATATATAAAAATGTTTTTTTTTTGGAGCAGCTGGGATGGTGCCCCCCTGGGATTGGTGCCCTATGCAGACTGAGTACTCTGCTTATAGGGAGCGGCGGCCCTGGTAACGCCACTGGTGACATTCCCTGAAGCAGGGTTTTTATACCGTCTTGTGGAAGGGCAAAAAAGTTCACAGAACTAAAGAAGAAGCTTACCAGCTGCATATTTTTGTATGAAGAGCAATACATTTTAGCTTTCCTTTACTTCTTATTGTGACATCATTTTGCTAATTTTCATTAAAACATTTTTTTCAGAGTACTGCAACCAGTAATAGATTTCTGTCTTGCATCAAGCCCATCTTTCAGTGGGTCTGAGAATGAATGGTATTATATATCACTTTTCTTACATTTAAACTCTTGTCTAGGTTGCATGTTATTTGATTTAAAATAGCCAAGTTTTTCTTTGAGAAAGGGAGTAGATATCTGGTATGCCATTGGCAAAAGTAGTTGTTTGGTATTCCGTGTGCTTTTGCTAAGATTTTTTTTAATGTTTGGGTTGTTTGCTAAGGCTGTTGCATATTATGGGTCTATCCAATTGATCTGATGCCTCTTCTGAGATGTCAGAATACTATATTCCTTTAACTATGTAAGATTCTCTTTCTCTCCTAAGTAATATTAATATTGATGGAAAGTTTTTGCAGTATCCCTTGTGGAGTGACAAGCATTACATTTTTTAATTAGGGCTATGTAAAATGAGTAAAAAATATTTCCTTTAAAGGTTAGTTCACTTCAAAGAACTAAACCCTACCCCATTCTCAGCCCCGCTCCAAGCTCCCTCCCCACAAAAGCAATTTTGTTCAGATGTTTCCTTGTGTGCTAACTTGCTATAAATCTACAGAGTTGCATCTGGCATAATGGCATCATCTGTCTGTCTTCTGAACCCTTTCTGTCAGTTGCCAATACATCTTGCTGGATCATGCACAGTCAAAGCTGATTCAGGAAGTAGATATGGAAGACAGAGGAATGATGGCACCTTTAAACTCTGCTGCACAACTCTGCAGATTTATGGCAGGACAGCACAGAAAGATTTCTGAAAATAACAGAAGCTGCAGGCAGGGAGCTTGGATGGGGGGGGGGGGTGTTTAGTTTACCTTTAGTACTAACTTTTGGTATGTTGCAGAGATTATTGTGTTTTAGTAGCGAAGTGAGAATGAAAGCAAAGCAAACAAAATTTGGAAATCAGAATAGAAAACATTTTAGCAGTAACACTAGTGGGAGAACCTGTATTGCCTGAGATTTAGATCTACTTTTACTTATGAGTACAATTATTACTCATAACTCAAGTCAAATGTATCAATTTGAACATGGCACACAGCAAATTCATTAAAGGACATATCAATCCAAAAAAACATTTTATTGCCTAAAAAAAGAAAACATAATTGACATGTTCTTTAAAATCAAATATGATCATGTTACAATGTCACTGCAAACCCAGACAACAGCAATACATTTGTGTCACTTCGGTTTTATGCTTTTCCTTGGTAAAGTAAACAAGGTGGAGGCATGTCTACTATTTGTAAATAAGGCTTCTGCTCATGCTGAAAGGGGAACACCACATGATATATTTAATCAGCGCTGCTGAATATGTTGACGCTTTATAAATAAATGTTGATAATAGTTTTACAGTGTCATTGAAGGTGTAGTCCCTTGCTGTTCTCTGGTTTTAACTTTTAAAACAGTGAAGCAGAAAAATACTTTATAGTACAGCGCCACCTGCTGTATTAGAAACAAACAGCAGATCTCTGTCCCTCAGAAATGGGAAAAGGAAAAATGGTCAATTAGAATAGGGTAGAGATGAGTAAGAAATAGGAATAATATGGAAGAATATAAGTAGATAATATATGGCTGGTGCACCGTACAAGGGTGGGATATACCTAGAACTTCGTGACTTGGATTATGCAACATAGCAAGGAAACTAACTTTGATTAGCAGAGACCTAAACACTGCATATGCCTGACTGGGGCAATATGATGCTTAGGGGCTGATTTACTAAGACACGATTTCGAATCCGAATTGGAAAAATTCCGATTGGAAACGAACATTTTGCGACTTTTTCGGTAATTTTGCGATGTTTTCGTATTTTGCGATTTTTTCAGCGTCTTTACGATTTTTGCGTAAAAACGCAAGTTTTTCGTAGCCATTACGAAAGTTGCGCAAAGTCGCGATTTTTTCGTAGCGTTAACACTTAAAAGGCGCAAGTTTTAACACTACGAAAAAATCGCGACTTTGCGCAACTTTCGTAATGGCTACGAAAAACTCGCGTTTTTACACAAAAATCGTAAAGACGCCGAAAAAATCGCAAAAGATACAAAAAAATCGCAAAAGATACGAAAAAATCGCAAAATTACCGATCATTACGAAAAAAACACAATCGGACGCATTCGGCCCGTTCGTGGGTTAGTAAATGTGCCCCTTAGTGTTTCATACATCAGTTAAAGGGGTTGTTTGCCTAACTTTTAGTATGATGTAGAGAGTAATATTCTGAGACAATTTGCAATTAGTTAGTATAAAGAAATCAATAACCGATACAAGAAGTGAAGAGGGCCCTGCACAAAAGAGCTTACAATCTACAAGGCCATAGAAAAGAACCCCTTTGCCTTGAGGAACTGAATTTGAAGCAGCAAAAATGGTTCTTGTGGTTGCGGAACACCCTGCTATATTTATATATATATATATATGTGAAATTGACCTTGATGGACTACAGTCTTTTTTAACCAAAATGAACTATGTAACCAAGTCAGGCTAGTGAATCTATGCAACTGTCAATATTTCAGAGAATAGGAGTAAAGCAAAAAAAAAAAAAAAAACCCACCACCACCACTGTCTTTAAAACACATTTTATTATATGCAGCAAAACTTGTGAAGGTGTATTTGTTGCATTTCACACATATTTATTTAAAAAAAAACTGCATTAGTTGCTATAATTTAAGCCATTAACCTGTTATGAAACTGGAGTTAAATAAAACATGTTTTGCACCCTTTGCTCTGTTTAGGGTCAAAATTTCCTTTTCTTTTGCCGTACAGGGACCAGTTTTCTGTATATCACACAAACTAATCAGTGGTCAGACTGGTTAGATCACAAGGTGGCAATGCATGAAGTTTTATGCTGACAAATGATTATATATGTCAAAAATGGGGTGCTACATAGTTTATTCGGTCATATTGTTTATTTGGGGCAACACTATTATAAAGGAGTCTGAAAATGGGAAGGTGCCCATACACATGAAGATCCGCTTGCTTGGCGTCCTCACAGATTTTTCTTCCAATATCCCCACCTATCAGGGAACATGTAGGCTAATTCGATCGTTTGGCCCTATAATGTCGGCTAAATCTTTTAAACTGCCCGATTGATATCTGACCAATTTCAGGCCAGATAATGGCCGGGCATGCCCCTACAAGGGATCGATATCGGCAGCTACAATCGGCATGTGAATGGCCACCTTAAGTGTAGCTACAAAAAGTAATAACACACACTATTGTTTGAAAGGTAGCACTTCAGGCAAATTAGCAATTAAGTATATATTTAGAAATAACACATGAACATGACAAAGGCTTTATCATAAAAAGTTTTGACAAATTAGGGTTATTCTCCTTAGAAAAGTCTGCATACATACATTATATTTACACTGTCAGTATAAATATTTCTTATATTTATAATACTCAATAGCAATTGAGGGCATTCATTTACACACTGGTTTAACTTTCATCAGCACAGAAATTATTTCTAGCTAGTAAAACGTTGTCAGAACGTGATTATTCTTGCCTGTTGCTAGATAGCTAGATTGCTTGCATTTTTTTATGCCTAGTTTTGAAATGATGATGAACATGGACATTTTTTTTCATGATTTTCCCAATAAGCTGTTAGCGCACCACTCCTATAGAAAATTTCCAAAGGTCCTGTAACTATACAAATATCCCCCTTTGTTTTTTTCATTTTTTTATACTTTTACTTATTATGTAGATGGACTTAAGTTTACACTCCTGTAGCTTACAGATGTGCTGTATGGCATATTTTATTCCATTTTCTTCTACTAACTACAAATCTGTACGTTAGAAAATCCAGTGGACATAAATAAAACTAAAGAAAATAAAGACGAAGATACTTTGGAAAAGGGTAGACTGCATTTTACTTTGTGAGCCTTTATCTTATATAGTCTAACATTAACATGCAGAATTATGTGTAATACAAAATAATATCATAAGCTAGCAACGTTTTAGAGTATCCCTTTTTATATACTATTACAAAAGTAATGGAGGTGTCTCTACTATATAATATTCCATTTATAAAAATATACATGTCTATTAACAGATACTTTAGCTTGATCACATTTGGAGCAGTTTCACTTTTCCCTTAAAGAAGAAAAGTTTAAAAATTAGTAAACTATCAGAAAGGTCAGAAAAACTGCACAGGATTTCTTTTGTGTACACATGTTCTTCTGTGTCAGACGTCCTGTCAGAAAAATCCTCCAGGGCACGGCACAAACCTGCTCAATTTGCTCCTGTCATGTTTTCTGTCCCTGCCATCTATGCTGTGTAATCTGAGCTACCAGCAGCATGGAAGTTACTGAGACCAAGCTAAAATTCTAGCTGCTATCTTACACAGGGAGGTTCTGGGGCTGTTCATACAGGTATGCTAAAGATTTCTACAGAATAAATATAGCACTATTGTGACTATTGCCAATAAAATGCCTTTCCTTTAAAAGTCAGAACCCATGGAGCGGATCGGTTGCCCACGATAGATCTCTGCTATCACAGGCGACTAACCGCTCTGAAATGGCTTTCCACCGGAAACAATAGGAGTCATTGGTGGAAAGCCCTTCATTGTTCTCTCTGCACATTCCTGGTCGTCTCCTTCGCTCCTCTCAGAGCCTCCATCTTTTTACACTATCCACACCCACTACACTCTCTCCTCTTAAACCTTTCTATCTTGCTGCTTCTTACCAATGGAACTCTATCCCTGAATCCCTCCATAGAGAACTCTAACTCTCTTTAAGAAAAAGCTCAGATGCTTCCTTCTGGAGCACTAAAACATTTTGCCTAGTCCTGTGCTTAGGGGCAAATGCCCATACCTTGTGCACTCTTACCTTCCAATTTGTGCCTGTATGTTCCCCAACCACTTAGATAATAAGCTCTACGGGGCAGGGACCTCCTTCCTACTGTGTCTCATACCACATGGCACTTATTCCCTGTGCATTTATATATATTTATTTATTAAAACACTTGTCCTCCCTGCGTGTAATTTTGTATTTTGTAAGATTGTACAGCGCTGCATACCCTTGTGTCGCTCCATTTTACAAAGTCATGTGAAGTTGCCTGCAGGAGGAAACTTCATGTAACTCCAGAACACTGAGGGCTTTTCGTTGGAGACTCCTATTGTTGCCGGTGGAAAGCCATTTTGGATCGGTTAGTCGCCCATGATAGCAGAGATCTATATCAGGCTACTGAACATCTTCATGGGTTCTTACTAAAGCATGTTTGTACAATTCTTTAGTATTTCTAGTGGACTATAATCCAAAAATGTAAGCCAGAAAAAAAAAGATATCTATTGCTTCTATCTATTTCAGTGATCCCTAACTAGTGCCTTGCAAGCAACATGTTGCTCCCCAATCTCTTTGATGTTGCTCCCAGTGATCTCAAAGCAGGTGCTCATTTTTAAATTTCTGACTTGGAGGCGTAAATCCATGTGTCCTGACAAACAGAGCCTCCTTTAGACTGTCAGTCAACATTGGGCTACCAAATAACCAATCACAGCCCCTATTGTGCACACCCTAGGAACTTTTTTCATGCTTGTGTGGGTTCCCTACTTTTTTAATATTTAAATGTTGCGCGCGGTTAAAAAAAAAAAAAAAAAAAGTTGGGGATCCCTGATCTATTTGTTTATTAGCGGAGACCATGGTAGGTAGTTGCGATCAGTCTGATTTTTTTATCCAAAGCTATATTTTACATAATAAAAGAAAACATAATAAGCAACTCTCCATTATACACATTTTTCAATGGTTTAATAGTATTTGTAAATGTACTTTTTGTTCTCTGTACTTACACCGGAAACATTGCAGCAGTGGTCAGAAGTTCTCCTGGTCTGTATATGTCAGATGGCCACCATAGTTTGAGGCATTAAAATCAGTAGTGCAGAGAATATAAACAACCAGCAGTTTGTCACTGTGGTTAGCACTTCAGCCTTACAGTGCTGGGGTCCTACATTTGGTTTCTGTCTGGGCACGTACCCCTTGTTCTCCCTGTTGTCTTATTGGGTTTTCTCCCGCATGTCAAAAACTTTACAGGAATTGTAACTGGCTTCTGATTAAATTGAACCTAGTATGCGCAAGAGGGTCTTTAGACTAAAAGCTTCAATGTGGCAGGGGCCGATGTGAAATGTAATGTTCTTTATGCAAAGGAAAGAAAAAGTTCTTTTTTTTTTGTGGACTTCCTACTAAATCTTAAATTTGTATTTAGCAAATGTAGAGGGAATTTGCACATGTGAAGCATGATTGCAGGTTTGCTAAGATACAAGAAACTCCTTGCTCTCAGGAGTTACTTGTGAAGGACAAAGCATACTTGGAAGATTGTCATCCGTGGTTAAATCTTCGCTATCGCAGGTGACAAATGTCCCAATATGTCATTGCCCTTAAAGGCCCCTTCGCTACCCCGGGGCTGACACATGCACAGTAGAGTGAAAAAGCTACCTTTAAAAGAAAAAAAGGTTTGACTTTTTCACTTTACTGTGCATGCTCACAACAGTAGAGAAAGAGGATGTTGGAAGAGGAACACTACGTGGTGTTCACACAGAAAAACCCTGGGCTTGGCAGTTTTCTGTTAAAAGGAGCATCAGCCCAATGTTTCAATAACTTTTCATGCAAAAAATATGAGAAGCATCTTTAGATTGCAGTATACTTTAAATTAGAGAATCTTTTCCATTGGGTATCCTTATTTTGTGGACACCTATTTCAAGAAAAATGTTGTTTGGTCTGCCAATGCACTTTGACAATGGCAAAATTTGACAAATAAATTTATACAGGTGTGGCACCCGTCATTCAGAACAGTCATGACCTTGGGTTTTTCAGAGAAGGGGTATTTCCAAAATTTGGATCTCCCTACCTTGCCTATTGAAAAATCAAGTACAATGTACTGTTTTAATTTTATAGAGAAAAAGGAAACCATTTTTAATTATTATTTTTTTTTTTGCTTATAATGGAGTCTATGCCCTTCTTTGAACTTTCTGGATAACAGGTTTCAAGATAACTGATCCCATACCTGTATTTGTAATGCCCTGAATAAAAACAGGTGCTAATATATTAATCATTATTGTCAGCAGCTAGTCTCCACTAGGGCCATGGCCCTCATTACCTTTTGTATTGGATATTGGTTGTTTTGTATGCTTTCTTGTATGTTTAATGAATACACCTATTTATTGTACAACGTTAGAGAATGTTGTTGCTGTTTTATAAATACGTAGTAATAATAATAGATAAGAAAAGCTGAGGCGGACCACCACATGGAGGTTTCTGTTGTATGATCAGAGATAGAACTAAAGCTTAACAAACAAGAAGCTAGAAATTCTGTAAACTGTGTTTTGAGATTCTGTACCAGCTCGAGGCAAACACTCCATTTTAGCAGAGAAGATCTGTGAATCCAATGAATGGCCCCAGTAGCTCCCCATCTTCTTTTCTGCCACAATACAAGGCTGGTTGGTAATTAAGATTCCTATTACACAGCAGCTCAGTAACCAGTGCAATTTGCATTACAATAATTATTCAGCCCTCTAGCATCAGCTTATATGAGACACAAAACTAATTTTCTGCTTGATGATTTGCAGAAGTCACAACATCTTCTTAGAGCAAAGTGAACATGGGAGTGTCACTGACACTACTATCAAAATCTAAATTGGTGACCACCATGCACAACTTTGAAGGCGTGGATCATTGCTGTTACAGCGATTATGAAATTTAGGCTAGTGGGGTAAATTCAGTATATAGCATATGGCATTTCCAGCCAAATTTTTTTTGGTTTATTTTCCATAACTAAACCATAGATAGTTATATTTATTTGACAGATTTTACCTGGTGTTCAGCTGAGCCATATAATTTATTGCCATACAGCCCAAGATTAGAAACACCAGAATAGCAACCATCCAATTTGTCCTAACTGATATACTATGACATTTCTAAATGGACAGGCTAAACATTGTTAATGTTGCTATAATAGCAGACATGTTCTTACCAGTGGCTCACGGTTACTCTTTAAACCAGCATCCAGAATGTTTTCATTTTTCTTCGGATGTTTTTACATGCCTTTTTAACCTATGTCCAGATTAAAAATCTGGTGCAAGGTGCAGAGTGCAATGTTGGTGGATTCAGCCTAATCCTGTCCTTACTAGCTGCCATATGGCAGGCGATAATTTCAGGCTCCCAACATGGTCTGCATCTGTTGCATATCCCTAACTTGACATATAAACAGCACGCAAATTCGGGGATTGGAGGGTCCTACATGCCAGTTATAAATGACCCCTATGACCAACAAACATCCCCTTATTTCTTTGTAAGGTCACTAGAGCATATAGAGGATCTCCTCCTTTACTACTGTGTCACAGCATACCAACCCAAATAAAAGAACTACTACATAAGAGGATGGTAAAGCACTTAGGAATGTATATAAAGACTTCTGCAATCAAGGTTAAAAAAAAACAAAAAACAAAACTGTGCGAGAAGGATTTTTTTTTTTTTTAAATTAAGGCAACTCTGCTACTGCAAATACAGCAACATTAATAATTAAATAACTAATGGATGCCTGACGACCTGTGGACCGCTGTTGTTGCACCCAGACTTCTTTAACATATAAAATAGGTAAATGCAGATCAACAACAACTGGATAGCCATTAGCTTAGGCTAATGCCACACAAAGTGTATGGCACATATTTTCAGCAAGCTGAAAAAACACTTGCAGAGAATACGCACCATACACTTGAAACTCCCCCTACCTGTGCCTGCACCTGAATTGGTTGAATACGCTTGGGTGCAAGCACATGTAGCCAATATCCACATAAAAATGCAATGTCTCGTGTTTTTTTGGTGGATATCGGTAGTGTTTACCTGTAGTAAAACAAACAGCTAACATTTACTGCTTTGGTTTCAGAAACAGAACAGTTTAATATAAAACCTCTAATAATGTGTTTGACATGAAAGCACCTTCTTAGCTAATGATTCCCTTGAGCGCCTAGCACAGCATATTAAAGAAGAAGGAAAGGTAAAAACTAAGTAAGCTTTATCAGAAATGTTTATGTAAATACAGCCATAAGCACTCACAGGAAAACAGACACAAATAATCTGTAAAAAGAATATTTGTGTCTGTTTTCCTCTGCCAGAGACACACAGCTTTCAGCTTTCTCTTCTCTGCTGCTCCTCCCTCCTTTAAGAATGCTAAGAACTCACCCCCCCCTTAGGAATGTGGATCTGAGCCAATCAGCAGGAAGCTGACTCAGTCTAACTAACTGAGCATGTACACTTTGTCTGGGTGTCTGTGCAGGACTGAGGCATTATGGGAACTTTCTTTACACAGCTCAGCGTTTTTTCTTCTTGTTTGGCTTCTGATCATCTGAACGGGAGAAATATGGGGAGACTTAAGGGCACTATTGAGACAACTGAAGGTATGCCTGCAGCTTGAGATTAACTCTTTATTAGCCTTTCCTTCTTCTTTAAAGATAAGGACTGGGCAGTGAATATATGACATCTAAGGTAGCAAAGCACACACTGCACAGATAACCTAGATCAGGACTGTCCAACTGAAAGCTTGCGGGCCGCAGGTGGCCCTCCAAAGGATTTTTATGGCCCCAGTATCAAGGAAAGCACATCATTTTAATTTAATCTGGCCCTCCAACATGATTTATGACAAAGAATTGCCCCACTACTTGTATTAAGTTACAGTGACAAAACAAATTGTTCTGCATTATGAGTGGTGTGTACAAATTTTCATTGAACTGGCACTATATTAAAGAAAACAGCTTCTCCTATAAGAAACCACTATAATGCACAGTTTTGCAGATACAGGGAGGGCAATTTTAATGTTACAAGTTATTTGTTTAATACAGGTTCATCTAGTAAAAGAATACTAAAACCTTAAAAAGATCTAGAGGAAAGTATAAATCAAAGACTGAATTGACATTTGTACTAAGGATTGATTTAACAGTATTTCTTCAGAAACACCAAACAAAAGATCATACTTTGTGATCATAAAAAAACCCTTAGATTTTAGGCACTTGTTAAATTTAAAATACATTTCACAAATGCAGTGAAAACATGCTAAATAAAAAGCAACTGCATATTTTACCAAAGAAATTGATAAACACAAAACACACTTGAATTATATTTTTGTAATAAAATGGCAAATTAGGAAGCAATATGTTCCTATCTCCCTGTAGCTCGCTTTAAATAATACTGAACATTTGACATCTCCACATCTCTTACAAATCCTATTCTGTAAAATAAACTTCTAGTGCTCATTAAAAGTCTTTACTTGCTACTAAAATAAACAAAATACCAATGTACAAAACACATTAACATATTTACAATATTTATATTTGCCAGGGTAACCAATATCAGTTATACAAAACTACCACAATGCCTCTGGAAAAAAAACAGTACAAAGTACATTCTTATGGCATAAACAAATACTTGGAAACCCATATTGTATTTCCAGTTTGATTCCTAAAAATAAATCCCATTAAGGGAAGAAAGTGTAAAAAAATAGGCTTTAACTTAAGCCTAAATGTTGCAGATGTGTAAAGAGAACTGGAATCTGAAACCTGTGTAAAACAGTCGCCAATCAAAAAGCTGGTGATTGAGAACTAAAGGTTCTTCACTGCTGGTGCATGCTTCCTGAATTATTCTATCACAGATCTAGCTTTCCAGAACATTTACAAAATGTTTTTCTTTCCTGACGACATAAAAAATAAATTGGATAAAAGAGACTGAAAACTTTCAAATAAAAAAAAAATATGCACGGAACTGTGCTGACCATTTGTTGTTTTAAGTCTACTGGGAGAATTAGGCTTTAGAAGTATTAACTAAAATACCTCCCCTTTTTACCAGTATTTGTTGTTTGCGCATTGATCTCATTTTGATTTATGTCTGAATAAGATAATGGCTTTAGGTTAGCCCATGGATCCTCAAGCATTGAAGGTCTGTAATAGTTTTCCACATCATTAGACACTCTTTTCTCTCTGCCATGCGCTGTACCAAATGGTGTAGATGTCCTGGGTGAACCCTTTGAAAGAAAATCATCAGGTAAAGAAACGTTCAATATACATTCAGTGCTAAAATATATATATGTATTCCTAAAACAAACAACTAGCTCCCAAAGTTCTCCTCAAGTAGTATATTTTCTTGACTGAGTTTCCATGAGAACAACCCAACCTCAAAAAGCTAATTGTTGCATAAAAGATGCTTACATAGTGATACTGACAAGTTCCCATTAAAAGCTAATTTGTCACTATTACTAGGTATGTGGGAATATGGACCACTTTCTATAATAAAAGTAGCCACCCCTCCCCCCAGCCTAGTGGTACTTTTTGCAGCTAACATGGCTTTAGGGTTCTAGGACAGGAAAGCCAGTTAGGTCACTAGTGTTCTCCCCAGAAAAAAAATGGCTGGGTGGGAAAATATATATATAAAAATAATGGTGTGTCTCTCACCTCTCCTACCCTAATTGAACAGTTTTTGCAAAAGCTGATAAGACTGCACACTTCTACACAGTCCTTTCTTTTCTAAAACTGCAAGTGTGGAGGGTCCCGGAATGGAGAAGGGGTATGGGATACAATTCTTGGGCGACGTGCCAGGCCCTGAGAGAAAACTGCATCACTCATGAGGCTACAGACAGTGCTATCCTTTAATAGGCTGGAATACTGTTTTCACCTATGATGTAGCTTGTTGAAAGAGCTCGCCTCTCCCAACACAGCATAAAATATATATATAAAAAAAAAAAATCATCCAGTAGAGAAAACTAACACTTAAGATTATGTTATGACTGTAGCAAAAGGGAAACTGGAAAGCATATTTAAAGTATGACTATTTTTAGGGATAAAGATTATGTGAAGGTATAACGGGGCTTTCGTTTTTATGACTCCTCTCCTCATAAATATAATACTCAGGTATCAAGCAGTATGATTTTTTTCTCTTTTCAAGAGAACTGAAAAGATGCATAAATAAATCTTGTAAGCACAGCGTTGGATATGTTCTACTACCAGTATTAGGGTAATGGCACATAGGGCACCTTTAGTACAAGATCATGCCAATGTACCTGAAACAGAGCCCAACGACGCATACTACAGCTAGCTGAGACAAAAGCAGTAAAAAGTCATGGGGGCTTTCCTACCACAATCTGCTGAAATGATTGCTACAAATAGAGGGCTCAGGCTCAGATTGGCCTGTTTCTTGAGGTGGCTGTAACCGACTATGGTATTTTCTGATCTGGAATCGATTAAAGACTCTCTATTTCCATTACACTACAGTATTTGCATTGATACCAGCAAGTAATTGTTTATATATTGATGGAGATATTGGACATTATTTAATAATTTCTCATCTTTGCTGTTCCCCTTGTGTTTCTTTTATATAGCAGTTATAATTAAAGCTACATAACCCTGGCCTGTGTCACAAACTAAAAAGAACATACCCTTTAAAGCAGCAGTTCTCAACCTTTTCACAGGGGTAGCCTAAGACCATCGAAAAACACATTTCCAAGAGTCTTAGGAATAATTTTTTGGTTGGGGGTCACCACAACATGAGGAACTGTATTAAAGGGTTGTGTCATTAGGAAGGTTGAGAACTACTGCTTTAAAGAAAAGGCTAAATTCTTAGGAAGTGGCAAATTTTAGGCAAAACCCAGTGATTGCAATTGCTTACCTGAAACTCCTGGTAAGTTTTCCTGTTTGGAGAAAACTGCACCAGCCCAGGGTAAATGCAGGTGAGCAATCCTCTTTTTTATCTTTTTGCAGGGGCCCATGCATACGGAATAAGCAAAAAAGCCAGCTTTTTTTGTTAAAGTTCAGCTTTTCACTCTACTAAGCATGTGTGAAGACCAAAGGAACAGGAGCGCTTCCACGTGCCGTTTTCTTCTAACAGGAGCACCAATAAGCGGTTACAATTACTAGGGGATGCCTAACATTAAAGTAAATTGGTAACTTTCCTTCTTCAAAGGGGATGTCCACATTCTACAAAATTCTACTATGGTAACACTTGCAAAAATAAAATTTTCACCAAATAATGTTTATCAACAGAGATCGCTCTTTCCCACATAAGTAGCAACAATTCAGCCATTATTCAGCATAAAGTACTACTACGTTGCTGTTATGGCTCACTGCCATATCTATAGTTATAATTTCTGCAAATAAGATAGTACTTAGCAAAGGAGTAAGGAAAAGAAGAATTTTAAGGTTTTAAGGGCAACTTACTGCTGGGTAATGGCAGGGGTGGCAACTACACTTGCATATGTAAATAAACCCTATTATCAAGTATCAATGCATGCTTGGTTTTGTAATGTATCAACATTAGGTTGTACTATTGCTTGATAAAATTGGGATGCATTATTCAGAAATCTGTTATCCAGAAAGCTTTAAATTTCAGGATGACCTTTGCCCATAGACTTTTTTTTAATTAAACCAACTCTGCAATAATAACATATTTACAATGATAATACCTTAGTTAGGATCAAATACAAGTTACCTGAGTTGCACTACTAAGCTGGCCATACACGTTAAGATTTTTAAAATATCTTTTCATTTTTGTAGGACCAAGCTTATCTTGAAATGATACAATTCAACGTACAATTCGTCTATCAACCAAAACAACCATTTCATGCAATATTGTCTAGCTGAAGCTAGGAAAACTACCTGCTTGGACAATGGGAAAATATCATTATAATTAAAACCTGTCAAACCTGCCTGATCCATTTTCGCAGATGTGCGACTTTAGTGCCCACTAACCTTACGATAAACATAGGACATATAAAAGATAGTTTGCCTGTTTTATTATGTTGATCTTTGATCCCCTTATTGTGCATACTGTAGAGGTTCTTTAAATTATAACCTTAAAGGAGAAGGAAAGGCTAAGTCACTTGGGGGTGCCAAAATGTTAGGCAACCCCAAGTGACTTAAATCGCTTACCTTGTACCTTGGGCTGGTGCCCCTGTAAGAAGAAAACTGCACCAGTCCGGGGTACCTTTAGCGAGTGCTTCCTTCTTCTGCGTGTCTTCTGCCGGCAATATCCGTGGGCCGGCACATGCGCAGTAGAGTGAAAAGCCGACTTCATTGTTAAAGTTCGGCTTTTCACTCTACTGTGCATGCGCAAGTGCAAAGCAGGAAGAGGAAGCGCTCGCTGCAGCTACCCTGGGCTGGTGCGGTTTTCTCCGAACAGGGGCACCAGCCTGGGGTAAAAGGTAAGCAATTAAAGTCACTTAGGGGTTCCTAACATTTTGGCACCCCCGAGTGATTTAGCCTTTCCTTCTCCTTTAAATATAGAAGGAATGTGCAGGTAATTCGGGCTGGTTGGCTAAGCCCTAATTTTGTGCTTCTGGCAGGGACTGTTAGAACATTCCCACCCCACATTTCAAAGACAGCGGGAAAGGTTCACACTGATACAGAGCTCCAATAAAGGGACCATTTTTTGAAGTTGAAGGTACAGTAACACTAAAAAATTTAAGTGTAATAAAGTAATTATAATACAATGCCCAGTTGCCTTGCTTTGTTGTGTTTCCTTCAGAAAGACTACTATAGGTTATATAAATACCCTGCAGTGTAGCCATGAGAGCAGCCATTCAAGCTGGAAAAAAAGAGAAAGGCGCAGGTTACAAAGCAGATAACAGATAAGTTCTGTAGAGTACAATTGTGTTTTATCTGTTATCTGCTATGTAACTGTGCAGTTTCTTTTTTTTTCCAGCTTGAATGGCTGCCCCCGTGGCTACACAGCATCTTTGTTTAAATAAACTATAGTAGTTTTTCTGAGGCAAACACACCAGTTGTACCAGTTCAGGACAAAAGTACATTATATTGTAATTATTTTTAATCACTTTCATTTTTTGGTGTAACTGTTCCTTTAATGATAAATTTTAGCTCAGAATTAAACCAGCACCAGATATTCATTATTGCCGGCAAAATTAGGAGAGATTTCACTTATGCCATATGTCTCGAATATTTACATTGTTCCTATACATTTCTGGAAACTAACACAGTGCCAATGTGATTAATGTAATATCAAACAGCTACTGCCTATCTGACCTCAAATGGCTAGAATTACAAAATGCACATCCACGATTGAGACTTTCTATTTTCTAGCAGAGACATCAACCTACAAGAGCCTCCACATGGGGTATCTGCTGCGCTCGTAAGTACGCCACAGAGAGGGGTGGCCTATAGGGCTTGCAGTCCCATGACATTGCTGCGCACAAGCCCCTTTACATAACTGAATGCTCAGTTAGGTTTTTGTGAATCTAGTGTTCTTTCAAAGAGCAAGTAAAGTAACATTTAATATAGATTGTAAGCATTTTAATATAGATTGTAAGCTCTACGGGGCAGGGACCTCCTTCATCTTGTGTTTCTGACTCTTATTGCAACTGCACCTTGTATTTATTGTTGTACTTTGTATTTATCCATTATCTTTTGTATTTATCCATTATCTTTAACCCCGTCTGTATTAATGAATTCTACTGTACAGCGCTGCGTACATAAGTAGCGCTTTATAAAATATGCCCACCTTGGGTATATGAATGAGTGGGTTGCCTTATACAATGACACCCCCCTCAGTGAACGGCACTTTACTAGCCCTTTAACCCAATAAAATGCCGTCTTTAGTTTGTTTCTCTCTTTAATTTCCCCTATTTCGATCCTTGTTGGGGGGTGGGGGAGGTGGTCCTATAAAAGCTGCCTTAGTTCTTTTTCAAGCATACTGCCATAAGTATTTTTAGTCTGAAGTACAATATGCAACTAGAAGTCACCTGAATGTTTACCACTAAATAGATGGTCACCATTATAACCATTTTACATTTCCTCCAATGCCTTCCCGTATTTCAAAAATCTAATTCAAGTTATTACAACTACCATACTATTTAGTTTACAGGCATTTACGTAACAGAAAATCACCTCATCCAGGACGTTCCTTTACTACCTATTGTCGGTCAGTAGCCAACCTTTTGTGTACCTGCCCAGCTTGCAGAGGAGCCGCAGGTTGGAGAAACTCGACGTTACCAAGTTGAATACCTTTCTTTCCATTCCCCCCACCCTCGTTACCTGATAACTCTGCCTCGGAGAGTAGCCGCGGTGTTGAAATTGAGCCACACTTCCGCCAGGAGATTTGTTGTACGGGGGCGAGTTGTACCGAGGACTCGGCCTTCGGGGCGGCGTGTTGTTGCTTGGAGACTGATGCCCCCCGAATCTTCCACCGTGGAAAGGTGGAGCCATTCCACTGTTTGGGGAAGAGCGCGGAGACTGGCCGCCCCTTGGCGGCCAGTGACCGAACGGAGGGGTGCGGGGGCTGCCGTAGCCCCAGTTGGGAATGGGCGGCGGAGGCAGCATGGGGCCCGGGAGACCTCCGCCTTGATAAGAAATTGGGCTGCGGAAAGATCCCGGGCTCCCTGCGTTGCCCCCGGTAAAAGATGAAGATGGAGAACGGAAGTTTTGTCGGTGCATAATTAGTCTTAAAAAAAGAGGGGTCAAGTGGGAGTCACAACGAGTCTCCGAAAAAGCGCATTAACTAAAATCAAAGAAGTGTCCCACAGCACCCAGATAACCAAACGCACCTTTCACTCCGATTCTCGCCCAATAGAACACTACTTCCGCTTCCGTCTGTACGGTCTCCGGACACAGTTTCTAACTTCCGTTCATGCGTTGTCTAATTGCTCACTGGGGTTACATACCTTGGCGTTCTGGTGTTGACGTGGCCGTAAATGGAACTGTATACCAAGGCTGTTTATAAAGATTTTTGTTTTGGAAATATCCAAGCTATATTTCTAGAAAATTATACCCTAGCAACATGACGGGTGTTTTGTTTCCTTTACTTGATACACCAATAGAGTTGCCACCCTTTCTAGAAAAAAAATATTCTTGTATGCCATATGTATATTTTTGCCTTTTTTCCCCTATTAGTGACACTGATCCTATGCACCAACAGGTCTTTCACTCCCAAAAGGTACATTTAAAACAAGACTTCAGTAACAATCTGTAATCTACTACATAGCATATTATTGTCTAAAGTGCAAAAGTTCAGCGCTCAGGAAAATAAAGTTATTGGATAGAATTATTTTTAAATATCCATAATCAATGTTTAGGTGGTGGAGAATGCATGACAAAAAAGTTGAAAATGGTGGATATACCCAGCAGCATTTCTAGCCCTAATGCTGCTGGAGGTGGCCTTCCCGATGCAGAATTGCGCTCCCTGCACTAGAAAAGCTGTCTTTCAACAAACATTTTACTGTTGCTTACAGAATTGTCAAATGAACAAATTAGAACAATCAAATTAGAACTTGCAGACAGACTGGCAGGAATATCACTTCACCTCTGTGACACACACCCTAGTGGATCCCTCAGGGAATTCTCTATCCTGATTCCCTATTCACTTTGATACCTACACTACAGGCAATGTGGCCTGGGAGAGATATCTCCAAAAAAAGTCAAGTCCTATGTCGGAGCTCAGATCTGCTCTTTCTAGCTCAGCCCTAACTGCCTTACATTCCTAGAGTGTACTATAGAGGGAGCTACACCTGCCACTATCTAATGCCTCATTCACGGGGCCCTGTTCCCCGACTTCACTGGGCCTGGGCCCATGCCCTGGGCTCTCAGCACACATCCACCCTGTTCCTCAGGTGGAAGCAAACAGGAAGGTGCCTATACCAAAGTCAGGCAGGATGTGGTCACCATACCTTCTAACCCAGTGCTGTCCAACTGGCGGCCAGACCCCCCTCTGTGTGGCCCCCCAGCACTATACCAAAGTCAGGCAGGATGTGGTCAGGCAGGATGTGGTCACCATACCTTCTAACCCAGTGCTGTCCAACTGGTGGCCGCCCCCCTCTGTGTGGCCCCCCACCTGTCTGGCTGCTTTGATGGCTTACCTTTGTGTAAGCTTTAAATGGTATCAGTACTGATCTTAACTGGCCCCCTGCATGGTTCTCACCTCAGATTCAGACTGTAATACCCCTGTACTGTTCACACCTTCTAATCTCTGCATTGTTTACCACCTGCAGTGTTCACACCTCAGGCTCAGGCTGTAATCACCCATATTGTTCTCCTGTTCACACCTCAGTGCCTGATCTATGCTGCCTGTGTGTAGGCAGCATAGGGTAGGCAGAGTATGGCACATAGGGCAGAGCATGGCACACACAGGCAGGGTAGGGCAGGCAGAGTATGGCACACACAGGCAGCATAGGGCAGGCAGAGTGCTGCCTGTGTGTGCCATACTCTGCCTACCCTATGCTGCCTGTGGGAGGTGAACCTGGCAGAGGTTTGTTTTGGGAGTTTGTTAGCAGTTGGAAATAGCGATGAAATGGTCCCTAAGGTGTGTAATTATATGCTGGGGGTTGCTCTGCTATCCACAGGGGAGGAGGAGGCATATGGATTTAAGGGTACGTCTTAACATGACATAATATAATTCTTTCACATATGAATGATGGTGTGAGTGAGGACAAAGCAATTGGGTTTTTGCTGCACTACCGCTATAGTGATAAAATGGGTGTGGTTTGAAGTGGGTGTGGTTTAAAGGGGGAGTGGTCAAAACTGGCTTCCATTAGCGGCCCTCCACCATGTATGCGAGATAAATTCCGGCCCTCGGCACCGCAGGGCACTGTTCTAACCAATAGCACACGTGTTAATGAACTCACTTAGATACATTCCCTTCTGCCCAGCAACTAAGAGAACTGAACCTGTAGGGATTTAAAGCCATAGGGGCCATTTAACCCTATGGGTCCCTACATAAAATAAAGAAAATTTTAACAGAACAGTTTTTACAGAAGTTGACAGGACTGCATCTTTCTGCAAATTCATGGCACCCATCATTTGTACAAATCCAGCTCCTGTGAAAAGTTTTCAGTTATGGCAGGCTATGTTGAGGAAGTCATGTCAGGTGGGAGCAAAGCCTGTTACAACGGAATTAGGAGAACATATGCTTATTACCTCCATACATATATTTTCTTGCGACTCAGCTCTAAAATTTGCGGATAACCGTTAACTAAGTGGAATAAACATTAGAAGGCCAGTACTTGTTTTAATGTCTATCAATAAAGTGCGCCACGTAGAGTGCACAGGTCATAGGAGGAGTACTTTGTAAATGCGTAACTTTTGCAGCCTCTGCCCTTCGTCCTTAGGGGCGACCTCCTACAAAACAGACGAGCAAACCCCGCCCCTTCCTTCTCATATATCGGGGAATTCTGCCCCCGTGTGACGTCGTGCAGGGCCCCATCTTGCCCCTCCTTCCCATTGGCTCGCTGTATGAAACTAGGGGGTAAGGGTTGTTAGTACAGGCTGTGCAGGGCTTGCGTTAGAGCTATCATTTCTGAGAGTTTTCACGGCGTCTCTGGGAGGATGCGGTCCGCAAGCAGGCTATTAAAGGCAATGAGGAGGAGTATCAGGGGCGTGTGGGCTCATTGCGGAGCCTTCACTTGCACATCTTTTGAGCATACCCAGATTCCAGCATGTATACTATTGAGGGAATACTGCCAGAGAGGTACACTCCTATGACTGACAGAAAGGCACAGTTACAACATGCCCTCATATCACCTTACTCATGTGACGCTGGCAAAGTGGCGTGTTTGTTAGTGCGTATTTAAAGGAACAGTAACATAAAAATAAAGTACTGTGGCTCCAAATTGGTAAAACTGGTGTTTTGCTTAAAGAAACGCTATTATGGAAAGCTACAATAAGCTATAAAAATAAGCTGCTGTGTAGCCATGGGGGTGATTATTCTAGCTAAAATAGGGCTATTTAGCAGAGGCAACCCAGCTGGCCACCAAGCCCCTGCGCCTTCCCCCATGCATGCACATGAGAAAGTGCAGATATGCAGTGATATCGCAGTGGTAAGCGGCGGCGGATGCAAGAGAGCGCAGACTAGGGGCAGGGTGAAGAGGTGCCTGCCTGGGACCCCCTCATCTATGTTCTCTAGGCAGGTGCCTCTTCTGCCTACCCCTAGTTCCGGCCCTGCTATTTGGCACAGGTTATGTATCTGATGTGTACATTATAATAGGTTTAAGTCTTACTGGAAACCCATTGCATTATACATAGCTTATCAGCCATGTAACCTGTGCCTTTTCTCCTTTTCAGACTGAATGACTACCCTCATGGCTACACAGCAGTTTATTTACTATAACAGTGTTTTTTAAAGCAAACACACTAGTTTTACCAGTGCAGGGCAACAGGAAACAATTTATTTACATTAAAAACACTATTTTTTTTAGTGTTACTGTTTACTGTTACTATGTGGCACTAAAATGCATTTATGTATTAGAACATTTCCATACTTACAAAAGGAACAGCATATTATAGAATACATTTGTGGTAGTTATTATTAACATTTATTTATAAAGTGCAAACATAGTTCCTACACATCTTGAAACCTTGAAATAAAGCAGTTGTGTGTGGATTTGGTGATTTCACTCTGATAGATTTTCTCTCTTCCTAATTGCCACACATGCTGTAAGTTACTTTTGCTACCACATCACACACCACATACCACATCACTTGTTTTTGTGGGTAAAGTTAGAGGCAGTGCTCATGGTTCTGACAATCTTCTCTATTGTGCTTCTGTCTTGTTGGCTAATAGGTGCAAAGTGACTGAGCCAATACGAGAAACAATGTTTGCCTTGTTTTGAGGTACCACTCCTGGTAGTGTGTCTGTAGTCAGGATTTGTGCTAGGATTTGTGTATTTTGTCCATATTTTCTTTCACGTTATGTCGTCTAGAACTTGGTAACTAGTACAGGCATGGGATCTATTATCTAGAATGCTCAGGAGGTTTTCTGGGTAAGGGATCTTTCTGTAATTTGGATCTCCATTTCTTAAGTCTACTTAAAACAATTTAAACATTAATAAACCCAATAGGATTGTTTTGCCTCCAATAAGCATTAATTATATCTTAGTTAGGTTCAAGTACAAAGTATTTTTACAGAAAAAAGGAAATACTTTTAAAAATGTTAAATTATTTTCTTAAAATAGAGTCTGTGGGAAGTATCCTTACTGTAATTTGGAGCTTTTTGGATAATGGGTTTCCGCATAACGGATCCCTACCTGTAATTTACTTCACAGCAACATAACCTGCAGCTTATTATATAACCTGTTTAACAGAGTCAGGAAGCACGGAATTTATGATCAAGGAACAGGACAATTCTTGCAAGCAAATAGGTGAATGTTAGAAATGGCAAGCTAAAAAACAAGGCAAGGGTAGGCTGGAGAGAAGCAAGATCAATAAGTGTGGCTCAGTGTGAATCAACTAGGCAGCGTGGAGTTAATTTGTCATAAACTTACTCCAATATTCCATGGTGTTCATGCTGAGGGACTGGCATTTAAATAATGAAATGCAATTTGTACTCTAAAGCTAATACCCCAAGGAGAGATAAGTCGCCTGCAATAAATCTCTGCTACCACGGGCGACTAATCCCTCCAAAATGCCTTTCCACTGGCAACAAAGTGAATTGCCAGTGGAAAGTTATATGTGTTGCTTCACAACTAAAGACTTCCAGTACTGGCAAGTTCTTTAACAATATTGTATTTACATACAAGTAATAGTGCATATTTTTCACCTCACCTAACAAAAGCTTCCAATCTTGGAAAACACATTGGCACTGGGCTAATTTACACCTGGACAGTAACCCATTGCAAGCAATTATTAATTTTTTTTCTCCAGTCATCTGGAGAGAATGACAGTAAAAATGTAATTTGTTTCCATGGGCTACTGCCCAAATGCAATTTGCCCAGTGTTGTTAAAGGAACAGTAACACCAAAAAATGAAAGAGCTCTGTTGCCCTGCACTGGTAAAACTGGTGTGTTTGCTACAGTAACACTACTATAATTTATATAATAAGCTGCTGTGTAGCCATGGGGGCAGCCATTCAAGCTGGAAAAAAGGAGAAAAGGCACAGGTTACATAGCAGATAACAGATACATTCTGTAGAATACAATGGTGTTTTATCTGTTATCTGCTATGTGCCTGTGCCTTTTCTCCTTTGAATGGCTGCCTCCATGGCTACATAGCAGCTTATTTATATAAATTATAGTAGACTTTCTGAAGTAAACACACAACTTTTGCCAGTGCAGGGCAGCAGCACATTATATTTTAGTTACTTTAATACACTTTCATTTTTTGGTGTTACTGTTCCTTTAACTGAGTCCCATTGGTCTAGGACTATGAGCATTTTAACAACATACTTTTGTGTTCCAAAAGCTGACCAAAGAATTCAAGCATTCTGTCTTTTTACCTATATCTATTTTCAAGTTATAGATTATATCTACACTCCCATCCAGGGCTATCCAGCAATAGTAGGAGACTCAAAAATTTGCCACACATTTGCTTCGCCACATAAAAAACAGAACTTACATAAAATATTGGGGTTATTTTTTTTGTTCAGATGCCAAAATTCTGTGTTTATTTTATACAGTTTTTTCTGAAAATTTTGTTTTACACAGACTAAGACTATTTCACTATACTCCCAATTTATTCAAAGAACATTGAATATATTTACAATTTTAAATGCCTGGGCATATTTAAAAAATAATTTCAACAGAGTTATGTGTATGAAGCATGAACACACTGATATATGTGCTTAGTGCTATGATTCCAACCTCTTTAACTGTAGCTGAAACTTGCTGCATCATTTAAAAAAGCAACTGGTGGAGACACCTATAATATAACATACTGACTATATTTGTTTGTGTATTAGCTGTGTTTTATAAACTATTTTATTAGCTTTAGATGGGTTGGTTGTAGTCATGAGCAGGTATATTTGAAAAAATATTTTGTGCATACGTTTTAAACTTGTGTGTATATTTTTAAAACACTGGGGGTCATTTATCAACACTGTTTAAACTTGCCCTTGGGCAGTAACCAATGGCTACCAATGAAATTGTTGCATTCATTGTTCTACATGCAACTGGCTGAAAAAAGCCAACCACTGATTGGTTGCTATGGGTTACTGCCCATGGGTAAATTTGCCCAGTGTTGATAAATGAGCCCCAAAGGGCGTCATTTATCAACACTGGACAAATTTGCCCATGGACATTAACCAATGGCAACCAATGAAATTGTTGCATTCATTGTTCTACATGCAGCTGGCTGAAAAAATGCCAACCACTGATTGGTTGCTATAGGTTACTGCCCATGGGCAAATTTAGCCCAGTGTTGATAAATGAGCCCCACTTTGTGCTCAGGTCAGAATAGATTAAAATAGTATGTTTTTAAACAAAATTTGTTGTGTTTGTTTGCCTCAAAAAAAACATTGCTTGTTTGTGATGTCACTGTCAGGCCCTGACCCCTATATGACATCACTGGTGAATTCAGACTCGGTTCAAAGTAAGGCTTGGATGATGTGGTTCAGGATCTTGTGATATTAAACTATGTAACATTTAAAAACATTAAATGGACCTTTAATGAATTCTCAAAATGCTGAAGCTATTTTTTTTAACTTTTTTTTTCTTTTATGGTAGTGTCAGATGTTGCCAGTGCCAAACCTCTGGATGGAGTGAAAGTCTTGGACTTAACAAGGTGTTGTACTGACAATATCTTTATTCTTATTTAGCCCTAATAACTATATGCAGTACTTTACTAATGCTTCTTGTGTTTGTAGCACACTAAAAATAGAAAAATATGGGGCCCAATGTTTTTACTATTCTTTAAAGGACTTGTAAAGCCTACATTTGCCTACTATGTATATCAGTTGGGCACGTGTTCCCCACCCAAATGGCATCATTTGTACTGAATATATCCCCTCTGTTTGCCAGCACCATCACATTTTCCTAAAGCAAATAGCAGCTTTCACCCAGTGGCCATTTTTCCTCTGATACATAATCAGTTACATTTAGATCTGCAAACAGCATACACACACAGACCCTTATTCAGCATACATTTCAGCAAGAATACAGGCTCACACAGGCACAACTGTCTCTGATAAAAGTTCTGCTTTGTTTGAGCACTGTAATGGTAAAGCTGAGCTCTGGGGAAAAAATTGAAGCAGACAGCTAGAGCTGAGTTTCTATGGGAACCAGCAATGCCATCTCTTCACTTGCTGCTAAACTGGGGGCGTGTTTAGTAATCTGAGCTTAGAACAACTGAGCATGCCCACAAGCCAACAGCCAAAGCAAAATCCTGAGGGAGGGGGCCGAGTGGGTTACAGGAGGAGAAGCAAATCTCTGATTAAGGGGATGTTGAAACCTTACTATTAACCTCTGGACAACCAGTGTGGCAGGTATTGAAAGATTTAAAAGAGGCTGTTCACTGATTAAATTGTTTTGTACGGGGTTTACATGTTCTTTAAAGTTTTCTTAGGCCCACAACAAAACTAAGCTAATCTTTTAAACTGAATTGCCCACTTACCATCTGTATTTATTTCAGCTATTATGTTACAGGATAGATGGCAATAAGTGCTTCCTGCTGCAAGAATTTTTTAAGCTTTAGGACAGGCATGTCAAATGTGAATGACATAGAAGCCTAAATATAGTAGGTAAAACTTAGGGGCAAATTTATCAAATTTAAGTTTAAAAAAAAAATGTTGACTTTCCCATTTGCAAAAATCATCAAGTCATTTTTTTGAGATTTGTGCAACTTTTTTTGTTGATTTTGATGGTAAAAAAAAATGTGATAATTCTCTTGTGCGGAGGAATAGTTCAGTTAAAACATATTGATTTACTCATTGGTGTGACTAGATCTCCAGGTTTCGGCTTACAAATGCTTTTGTTGGGAAAATAGTGCAACAACGCTCAAAACCAAAATGTACATTAGTTTGTTGCAAAAACACTTTGTAGATATAAAAAACGTTGATAAATATCAATTGAGTGAGTTACTTTTTATTGAGGACCAAAGTTACTCAATGTGGAGCTACATAAACAGCAGAGAAGCAATAGTTATTAGTACAGGTATGGGACCTGTTATCCAGAATGTTCGGGACCTGCGGTTTTCCGGATAAGGGATCTTTCTGTAATTTGGATCTCCGTAACTTAAGTCTGCTAAAAATCATTTAAACATTGAATAAACCCAATAGACTTGTTTTGCCTCCAATAAGGATTAACTATATCTTAGCTGGGATCAAGTACAAGGTACTGTTTTATTATTAGAGAGAAAAAGGAAATCATTTTTAAAAATTAGAATTATTTGCTTATAATGGAGTCTATGCGAGAAGGCCTTTCCGTAATTTGGAACTTTCTGGATAAGGGATTCCATACCTGTACAATGTATGTTATTGGTAAATAGACCTCTTTACTGTATTCTTGGCTTCATAATTGGCTATATTGTTAAAAATGATAGTACTTTTAACAAATAAGAACATCCAGTAAGCATGGATACTACCTTACTAAAAAATAATTCAAGCATTAATTAAACCCGATAGAATGAATAGTATCATGTTTAGTATCCAGTGCAAGGCACTGTTTTGTTATTACAGAGGAAAGGAAGTAATTTTTAAAAATGTGACTTTAGTTGATTAAAATAAAGTCTGTATAGAAGATGGCCTTCCTATAATTTGGTGCCTTCTGGATAACAGGACTTCAGATAACAAATCCCATACCTGCAAAAAAAGTTTCAGTTAATTTGTTTGCATGCCATTCAACAGACATCCCACAAGAAATATGTTTTCTTTCATATAAAAACAGACATTTTTCTTTCTGTATCACATTTGTTGTAGGGTGTTTTACTGTCCCATTTGCTACAATGATTCTTGTATATCTTTGAGCCGAGGTTAGGAGCAAGTTATTTGGGCTTTCTGAGTAACAGGTTTACGGATAAGATACCTGTACCTTAAACTGCATAAAACTAGCGTGTGTTAAATGCTAAGGTTAAATGTCAGAAACAAACTTGTAAGTCAAACAATAATTCATCAGTTGTCAAGTAGATTGTAGAGGTATGGGACCTGCTATCCAAAACACCTGGGACTTCTGCATAAGAAAGGTTTCCGTAATTTGCATCACCATAGTTAAGTCTTCTAAAGATGTATTTAATATTTAACGTGCACCTATCACCCTCTAATTGTGTCACCCACCAGAGGTGCGGGCTAATAGAGCCCTTCTGGATAACAGGGTTCCGGATAACAAATCCCATACCTGCAAAAAAAAAGAAAAAAAGTAATGTTTCATTTGCATGTCATTCAACAGACATTCCACAAGAAATATGTTTTCTTTCATATAATACCAGCTATTATTCTTTCTGTATCACATGTTTGTTGTAGGGTGCTTGCTGGCCCATTTGCTACCATGATACTTGCAGATCTTGGAGCCGAGGTTATTAAAGTAGAAAGACCAGGTAATTTAACTTTGTGTTCTTTACTATACTTTTGATATTGTAGACATACTGTACTTCATTCTGTAGGCAATGTGAAAGAATGATTGCCTAGATTTTTTTTTTATTATACAAAGGGGAGCATCACCACAATGTCAAAGCCTAAAATTAATCAAAGAAGGTGTGCAAGATCATAATTATATGAACCTTTTATTTTGCAAAAGAAAAAGTATGACCATGTATGAAGGTGCATATTTATGGTCATACTTTTTCTTTTGCAAAATAATAATTTTTTTTTTTTTTTTTTTGAACTACCTAATAAAGTGTGATTTCTTTTTAAGAGGAATAAAAAAGGTGGAGGAATTTATTTTATCTAAAACCAGAATTATGTCTAAAAACGTTAAATAAATATGCTTTAATGTCTTACTTTATGTCTAAGTTGGTTCAGGTGCAAACTCAATAAGATACTTTTTAATCTAGTAATTACAAGTGGTCCCAGAAAGCAGCAGCACATTTATTCTTAAAACTTGTGCGGATGATCCTTTGGACAATGATCATTGTCTCATTTGAGATTATATTCAACAGGGGAGTAATTAAAACTAAACTTTTAATAGGTAAAATTTAGAAAGATAAAAGCATCTATTTACTGGGACAGCTGTTTTTTACAAGGTTACACACAGTGACCTTATTACATCAAAATTATTATGCCATATCAAGCAGTCTGTGCAACCCACATACAAAGAAAACACATCTGGATCTTGGACAGCCCTAGTTTAACTACTACGCAGCAGTAAATACCTATTTTAAAGAAACTACACAATCCCCTAGGCTAAACTGGCAGTTGACTGGCTGTTTTTTCCACAAGCCCTCTTCAGGAGTATAATTTATTATTAAGAAACAAAATGTTTTCCTTCTTATGCCCTAAGTTAAAAGTTAGAGCAGTGATAAAATCAAGGCATTCTCATGCCATGCTTTGTGATGTCAGAACTGAACTGTTTGAAACCCATAATGTTGAGGGATGCTGTTTCCAGATTCTTCCTGTCGCTAAGACAGGGCCATATGCTAACAAGGCCATATCTGATGTAGCTAGTTGCAGTTATAATCTACCTACAGTAGCACTCCATTCTGGTGCTTGAGCTGAGTCGGGGTGCCTAACTGCAACCACAGGAAAACACCTGGATTCTTGTTTTTATATGGTATGTTTTTATAAGCACAGTGTGGGGATCTCACACTTGGCATTCTGCTAAATAGACACTGTTCTATTGTCTTTTTATTTAAATATCATTTTTAAACCACCCTTTCAGTCAAGTATACCTCTTAAAAAAACAGCATCATTTCCTAAAGCTGAGGCATCTTAATGGACAACTGTAAAATGATAATCAGGCGCTAGTCAAATTTATGTGCACCATTTGGCCCCTTGTATTCTAAGGTAAAACTAGCTTAGAAGAGGTTTATTCTGTAAATCTTCATATCACATCAGAATGACAATTTTAGATGATACTTTGTTGCTGCAGGGGGGGGCAACATTGTTACTACAAAACAATTATATATTTTTTCTTAAGAAATGGAGGCACAGTCTGCATTACAAAGAAAGTGTGATATTGCAGGTGTCTAAATATGCAGTTTTGCAGAGATTATGACACAGTAGTACAAAGGTAACTTGTTCCTTAAAAGTCTGTCACTGATTTACAAAATTATGGACATGTTTTTCTGTATGTTTAGGTTAAAGAGAAACTCTTGCAAGTGAGTTAATTAGTTAGGAAACTATTATGTAAACATAATATATATTAGCTTTATCATATAGAAAAAATAAACTAAATATATAAAAATAATCATTAAAAATTATGCAGTTTTTGAAATAATAAAGTTAAATTTGACTAAAGCTGGCTGTACACTTATTTTGCCTACCTTGAGGTGGTCGATATCAGACTGATCCAATCAAATCTGATCACAACGGTGGTAAATGCAGGTTGTTTGGGGACAAGGACCAAATCAACTAGTCAATGTGTTTCTCACTTTGATGGGGTTTTTAAACATGCTTGATCGATAGCGGCCTGATTCTTTTGTTTGGCAGATATTGGCTCATTGGAGCGTGCCAACACGTAAGCTGCCAACTCTGTCTTTCTATTAAGTAAACTGTTATGCTTACATTTTACTTTTAAAGTGGCATCTTTCCTGCAGTGATTTCAGCAGAAAAATGGTTGTTTTCTATTTACTGCCTCTCAATAGTTAGTTTTTTGTTTTAAGAACTTTTCCGTTGCTGTTTCTATATGAATTTAAACTTTATTTGCAGGATCAGGAGATGATACAAGATCTTGGGGACCTCCTTTTGTTGGAAGTGAAAGTGCTTATTTTCTAAGTGTAAACAGAAATAAGAAGGTATGGACCTCTATAACTTTCAATTGATAAAAACCATGCATTATTATTATTTTTTATTTCTAAACAGCAGTCATCAAATGTAGACCTTTATTTGCATATATAGGCATGCAGGGAGGTACTGGTTGATGCATATGAAAAGACTGATAATCTAATATTTATAACTTTCAATTTACATCGGCATATGACCTTTTGCATTGCTTTATATGAGATATTGTGCTTCCCCATTGATTGGTGCATTTTTTACATGTTAAGTATACAATATATCTACCGTAGGGAAACTAACCTTTTATTACAACCTGAACTAATTTACAAATTTGTGTACCTTTGAAATTCCCTACAACTGTCAGCTGAGCAGAAGGGATTTTGTCATAATTTTTATGGTTTACATATTATTTACACTGTTACAGTTACACTGTTTACTTTACGAAACAATTCACTCTACCAATTAAATTTTTATTCTTGAACCAACAAATGTATTTTTTACTGTGTGGAGTGTGGTCAGCCATAGTAAGCATGTTTAGCAATGCAAACAATTTTTGAAATTGTTTTTAACGTAAGCTAAATATAGCAGTTTTTACATAATTTCTGATAAACAAAAAGAATTCTGGGAATGAATTCCAAAGGGCTCCAAGAAAATCCCATTTACATGAGTTTATCCTATATGCTAACGTTCATCCATTGGGTTTTTAAATCAGAAGCCAGGATAATAGCTGATCAGATTCCCAACTACAGACCGGTTTCACCCTTCTTGGGGGCTCATCAGTGTAGTGCAGGGTTTTCTGATCAGCTTAGGCAGAGCTACGAGTGTGGATTCACAAACAAATCATTAGGTTTGCGGAAACTGCCTTATACAGATACAAATAAACAAAAGGAATTCCATAATTTCTAAAAAATTGTGTCAAAGCTTGCAATTTATCCCATTATATGACCCATATTTTGTAACATACCAGCATAGCATATTCTAAATATGAAGAATTCTAGTGAACAGTTCGATGCTCAGTGTGCATAGGTTTACCAAACTATGTGGCATACAGAGCCACCCAAATTGCTATATAGAATTTCCATAGGCAAAAACAAGTAACAAAAAACAATGCGGAAAACCACTAAATCAATTCTTTTTTTTCTGCCTAGTTTAATCAGCAGTTAGAATTATAGTCTGAATATTTTGGCAAACAACACCTATGAAGAACTGAAATTGCAATTAAATGGCTCAAAACGCAATAAAATGACTAAAAATGTAACTGAATCATCAAATTATGTAATATAATCACTAAATTAAAATACAAAAAGTATTGCACAGTTAAGGCTCACAATAGCAATAAAACATTTTTTTCATGCGAAAAATAGATGATGTGATATAATTAAAAAGCCACATTTTGTAAGTGTGTATATGTGCATGTACACTTGACAAAATGTGTGTTATTTCCCGGTGTGCACATGTGCAAGCAATTGTGAGTGCTGTGAATGTGTAGACATGCACTGATTCCAGGATTCGGTTTGGGATTCGCCCAAGGTTCAGTCTTTTTGGCAGGATTTGGCCTAATCGACACTCCTGGCTGAACCAAATCCTTAAAATCATGTGACTTTTTGTCACATAAACACGGAAGTTGAAAATTATTCACTGAGAGCTGCACCCACTACACTCTAGCCTTCGGTATGCAAATTAGGATTCGATTCAGTATTTGGCCAAATCTTTCACAAAGGAATCGGGGTCTGGCCAAGTTTGAAAATAGTTTCGGTGCATCCCTAGTAAAAGCCACTGATCCCCCAAAAATGTATGCGTGTGTAAATGTAAGTGTGTATTAGTGCAATAAGTGTGTGTTTGTGTTTGACTCTAACCTGGGGTACGCAGGCTTGAAAATCCGACTGGAGGAGGATGAAGCATTCTTGGAGGAAGAACAGTGCAGCATTGTTTCTGATCCAGGCTGGGGGTGGGGGGTTGTGGTCCAGGAGGTTGAGGAAGCAGCAGGCAAGTTGCCTAAACTTTCCTGCTGCTTCCTATGGGGCCCTCGCTCCACTTGTTGCCTAGGGGCTGGGGTACGAGCGGGGAGCAAAGGAATGCCTTTAAAATCTGATCCTCCGCTCCCTGGCGAGAAAAGTGCAGCAGAATGTAGAATTTATTATCTGTTGCTCTTAGGTACTTTTATCCACAGAATGTAGATTTTGCATTCTTTAGCACTTAAACGGTTAACTTTTTGGAACCCATGTATAGATATGATTGTTATATGGACACCAAGATACTAAAATTTGCTGTGCTAGATGATCATCTTCCAAAATGATCCATAATGAATGGGCCTAAGGCCTTACTGTGTCATAATGAATGTTAATCACAGTGTCAGGTTTTACAGGACTCACTAAAACTTTTATATAATAATAAATAAAGTACCTCCTGTTGTAAAATATGAGGATATTAGAAGAGGCCTTTGGCCTCTTGCTTTTATATAGTCACGGAATTTCTCTGTAATTTATAATATTCCTGTATTTTACAATAGGGGATACGTTATTCACTATATAATAAATCTTCTGTGTGTATTGTTTATATTATATGTGATGCCTATATTAGCATATTGGCACACATTTAGGGGCAGATTTACTAAGACACAAACGCTCGGAGCGTTCATTCAAACGCTCCGAGCATATTTTCACCAAATTTTTCGTATGCTTGTGCGACTTTTTCGTAAGCTTGCGCGAAAAAATCTGAAAGATATTGCCTCTGTTTACAATTGTTCGGTACGAAAATTTCGTGACTTCAGGATCGCCAATATGATATTATCTTGACTAATACGATTTTTTCGTAAGCATTTTCGTGATATTTGTGATCTTAAGAAATTATCGTATCCAATCCGAATTTATCCCATTCGGGATTCCAACTCGCGTTTTCATGAATGTGCCCCATAGAGTATAATATTCCCTACTGTAATTAATTAGGCTATTAGAAGACACCAGAAAGTCCCATAACCGTATTAAACCACAAGCAAATGTGGTTTTAAAAACACAGATCAAGGCATAACTATGCCCAATTGGATCCACATAGTAACAGGTACACCTAACTAAAATACGTTGTCCTTTCAAAAATGGAGTCAAAACTCTCACAAGATCAGCTTCCTTACATTAGTATCAATGATGTGGCACTTTCACTGTACTCAATGTTACCACTGTTTATCATCTCTATACACTTAGGGGCTGATTTACTAAGACACAAATTCGAATCCGAATTGGAAAACGAACATTTTGCGACTTTTTCGTATTTTTTGCGATTTTTTCGGCGCCTTTACGACTTTTCGGAAATTGTCGCGACTTTTTCGTTACCAATACGATTTGCGCGAAAAAATGCGAGTTTTTCATAGCCATTACGATTCGCTCGTATCTTGTTGCGACTTTTTCGTATTGAGCGCTCGTAAGCAGCGGGCGAAACTTTCAGACTTAGCATGATTTTGGAAGCCTCCCATAGGACTCAATGGCACCCTGCAGCTCCAACCTGGCCCAAGAAAAGTCACCATACTGAAGCTTGAATGAATCCGAACGCTACGGAAAAAATCGCCAGATTTTGCGCAACATTCGGAATGGCAACGAAAAAGTTGCGATAATTTTCCTGAAAAATCACCAAATACCGATCATTACGAAAAAAACGCAATCGGACGCATTCGGCCCGTTCGTGGGTAAGTAAATGTGCCCCTTGGTGTGTATTGTTCATTTGATGCTGACGCTCTTTCAAGAAAGCTTCTCCCATACTTGGCATTTTTACAAGATTTTGTTTTCTCCAAATTCTATTAAGTTGTCCTCCACCAAGGTTTTTTTTTTTGATATCAGAAGACTTATGATCACTATAGACATGCCCTCATGTCATGACACACGAAAGCATTCATGGAAGGAGGTTGCTTCCAGTCTTGTGCCTGAATGGGACACCCTAACTGATGAACAGAGGAAAGAAAAAGGTACTGTATATACTCGAGTATAAGCCGATCCGAATATAAGCCGAGGTACCTAATTTTACCTAAGAAAACTGGAAAAACTTATTGACTCGAGTATAAGCCTGCTACTGCAAGTTGAAGTGATATCACCCCCCTCCCAGCAGCCAATTAGCAGAACAATGTGAAAGCATCAAGATAGCAGCTCCCAGTAGATATCAGAATAGCACGCAATAGTAAGAAATCCAAGTACGGCTTGGGACTCCCCCAGTTACATGGGAGTAGGAGAAACAATAGGTTAGCTGAAAGCAGTTCTAATGTGTAGCGCTGGCTCCTTCTGAAAACTCAGACCCAAGCACAATGCACTGAGATGGCGCCTACACACCTATATTACAACCAAAAAAAAACATTTGTTGTTCAAGAACACAATTTTATTTGCTATGTAAACAGTGTAATTTAGACAAAATGACCCAAATTCCACCCCATTCATATCAATGGCCTCGGCCTGGACTAAAGCAACTAAATCAGGGGCACTAGCAAGCCCCTTTAGGGCAATCGCACATACGCCCGGGTCATTTCCAACTCAGCCAACAAAACACTTGGAATCCATCCCTTTCAATGGCATCTCCAGGGCTAGGGTCGAGGGTGCACTCACAAGTCAGGGCATTTTGTTTTCTGAGTGGGAAATTTCCTGTCCCATCAAGTATTGCCTGAAACACATGGGACGGCATCAGCATGCAAAACTGCCCCATGGGCAATAGCTGGGGGGTTTTGCATTCTTGTCCCACGTGCCATAGAGGATAATCTGCCCATTACAGAACCTGAAGCCTTAGCAGCTGTACAGCCCCAATATATAATTGGGATTATTGCCCAGTGTTAGTACCTTAATGAGCCTGTTGGGGTGATGTTGTCTCCTGGGGGTGCTCCCACTGCACTGCCCACTCGGTAATTTACATTCAGATGAGCCCAGTGGGGCAGCCAACAGGTTCCCATACATGCCCCTGGTAAGACCAAGGCACTCCTCCATGGTCAGCATTCTGATTTGGGTCTGGTACATTCAAAGTCTCCTGTGCAACGAAGCGGCACGGATGAAGGCGCAGGTGCCTGGCCCTTGCAGTGTTCCGGTTCAGTGCCGGTGCGCGTCCCTCTTTGTGTTCCGGTTCTGTTGATACAACGATGCGGGGGGGGGGGGGGTGCGCGCGCAACGGGCGCATTTCATCTGGGAATCTGTATATACGTGAGTATAAGCTGAGGGTTACCTTTTTAGCACATTTTTAGTGCTGAAAAACTCGGCTTATACTCGAGTATATACAGTATATTATTTGTTGATATTGTATCTGTCTGTTTTTCTCTAATTTTTCTCTAATTTTTATAGATGAGCTAAGGGGGGGGGGGGGGGCTCTTGGTTGGCATAACAGTGTGCACATGTTTTCCATCCAGTGAGCCCACACAGTTGGTAAACTTGTTTTTTTGAGATGATGTGCTGCATGGAGTGGAGCTGCCACTGAATGTCTCTTATTAGAATAAACAGGCACTCATGTCTTACTCTAAGGCCTCTTTCTTGGCATTGCTTGCATGATCAAAAATACAAAGTAAATGTATGTTAGCTTACTGTTAATTAATTGTACATTTCCCTTTTTGCTATGTATCATAGAATTTTCAGAAGGGGAGTTGTAGAGAAATTCTTTAGATCACATTACCTTCCACTTTCTCCATCTGTTGGACTGTTACATAGTAAGTTGGGTTGAAAAAAGACATACGTCCATCACGTTCAACCATAATGACTATATATAACCTGCCTAACTTCTAGTTCAGGGGTCCCCAACCGCCGGGCCGCGGACCAGTTCCGGGCCGCGGACGGCATGGCAGTGGGCCGCAGCACCACCTCCCCCCCCCCCAGCGCGTCGCATGTATTACGCGCTGCGCCCCGCCCCCCTCGGTCCGTGGAAAAAGATTTTGTGCCTCCTACCGGGCCGCGGGGCTAAAAAGGTTGGAAACCCCTGTTCTAGTTGATCCAGAGGAAGGCAAAAAACCCCATCTGAAGCCTCTCTAATTTCCCGCAGAGGGGAAAAAATTCCTTCCTGACTCCAAGATGGCAATCGGACCAGTCCCTGGATCAACTTGTATTAAGAGCTATCTCCCATAACCCTGTATTCATTCACTTGCTAAGAATCCATCCAGCCCCTTCTTAAAGTTATATAATGTATCAGCCAGCACGACTGATTCGGGGAGGGAATTCCACAACTTCGCAGCTCTCACAGTAAAAAATCCTTTCCGAATATTTAAATGGAACATCCCTTCTTCTAAACAGAGTGGGTGCCCTCGTGTCCGTTGGAAGGACCTACTGGTAAATAAAACATTAGAAAGGTTATTATATGATGATCCCCTTATATATTTATACATAGTTATCATGTCACCTCTTAATTGCCCCTTCTCCAGTGTAAACAGACCCAACTTGGCCAGTCTTTCTTCATAACTGAGAATTTCCATATCCTTTACAAGCTTAGTTGCCCTTCTCTGGACCCTCTCTAACTCAATAATGTCCCGTTTGAGCACTGGAGACCAAAACTGAACAGCATGTTCTAGATGGGGCCTTACCAGCGCTCTGTAAAGGGGAAGAATAACCCCCTCCTCCCGTGAATCTATACCCCTTTTAATACAGCTCAAAACCTTGTTTGCCCTTGCAGCTGCTGCCTGGCATTGCTTGCTACATCCAAATTTATTATCTACAAGGACTCCAAGGTCCTTCTCCATTATGGATTTGCCTAGTGCAGTCCCATTAAGGGTATAAGTGGCTTGCATAAGGTGCATGACCTTACATGGGATGTAAAAATATGCAAGCCACTTATACCCTTAATGGGACTGCACTGTTGACTAGAAAAGAAAGAGACAGCTGTATTTTTTAGATTGTATTCTAAGCATGGCATTACCTTGCTCTTCCTGCTCCCACAGGCCTGGTGAGCCCTCCCCTGGCCCCCTTTTTCTCTGGGCAGATGGTTGCATGATTTAGCAACTGCAGGGTCTACGTAACAAAACCAAAAAATATTGCACACCTGTTACCAAACAGACATCTGACAAAAGCAATGTGGTGGTTGTTGGGAAAGTAAACAGAAAGTAATTGTAACAGAACATGACATAAGGATTAATCAAACCAATATATCATAGACATGGTGTTGGCAATAATAAGTAAAAGCTATGTTATGGATTGATGCCGCAACATGACACAGAATAGTTTTAGACTGGGGCACCTGGGGCCCACCATAGAACCTGACCTCAAAAGGGCCCCCATTTACTCCTGAAAGCACACAAAGCAAAATAAAGAATATGCCTACCAACCTGAACATTTTCATTTGTAAGAAAATAAAAAAGACAAATAAACTTATAACTTTTAGCATCTTATCAACTTTTCAATTGTTTTTCATGATTTATTTTTTTAAAGTTTTTAAATTATTGTTTTTTTCTTTTTAAAGCTTTTAAAATGGGTCATTAACCCGACAGTCACAAAAACTATTGCTTTGTGAGGCTACAATGCTATTATTCATACTCATTCAACCTTCTAATTATATTTCAGTCTCTCATTCAACCCACTGCCTAGTTGTTAGGCTATATAAGACCCTAGAAACCCGATAGCAGCTAATACATCAAGTGGAAGGTTAAATTACTGGAAAAACCACAAAAAATAAAAAATGAAGACCAACTGCAAATTTTACATCATACTAAAAGTTAATTTAAAGGTCTTTATAGCTTTTTGCTCTTGCTATTATAGCTCAGATTACACATTCCTAAGAGAGTGGGGAGCAGGAGAGAACTTCACATACTCTGGACCCAGGAATTAAGGATTTTTCTGAGAGAGGAAGTCAGATACTGAAATAACATATTTACAAAAAAGGAGACAAGATATCCTGTGTTTCTTTTGATAGTGAACTCTAAAGGCTGTATTTACATAGACCTTTCTGATAAAGCTTACTTAGTTTTTACCTTTCCTTCTCCTTTAAATTACTATTACATAACATTAAATAGCAGTAACAGTATCAATGAGTATATGTATAAGTATAATGTATATAGACACAAACACATTTGACACACATTAGTACTCTACTGAATTTATTTGTTTAATCAATTCATTTATTTATTAATTTCATTATTTAAATGATAATCCAGTAATCTGCATTTCATCTATTTAATTAAATCAACTTGTAATTAATTCATTGTATGTACCCCCCTGCTCCAGTAAAATGATAAAATGAGTCTACAGGAGGGATGATTGTAGGGAGAGAAGGGGAAGTGTGGGCAGATAAAAATAAAGGTAGGGCAGCCAGACATTTACCTAGGGGCTGATTTACTTACCCACGAACGGGTCGAATGGAGTCCGATTGCGTTTTTTTCGTAATGATCGGTACTTTGCGATTTTTTCGGATTCTTTACGAATTTTTCGTTACCAATACGATTTTTGCGTAAAAACGCGAGTTTTCCTATCCATTACGAAAGTTGCGTAAAAAGGTGCGCATTTTGCGTAGCGTTAAAACTTACGCGAAAAATGCGCAACTTTTCGCGTAAGTTTTAACGCTACGAAAAATGCGCAACTTTTTACGCAACTTTCGTAGTGGATACGAAAAACTCGCGTTTTTACGCAAAAATCGTATTGGTAACGAAAAATTCGTACAGAATCCGAAAAAATCGCAAAACATACGAAAAAGTCGCAAAATGTTCGTTTTCAAGTCGGAACTTTTCCAATTCGGGTCGGATTCGTGGGTTAGCAAATCAGCCCCCTAGTGTTTTTAAAGTAAAATAAAATTAGAGAATTTGGTGGTAGGCATAACCAACACAAACTGTATTTATCCTGGTGGATAATGACCAAACTAGGGGGCGGGAGAACAAGGAGCAAACCTGTCTGGGCCTGGGGTATGATTACAGGGGTCCCCAACCCAGCGCTGCCTCAGGGTGGGGGTCCTCGCCACCTGAGGCGGGCAAGCTAATGCTCTCCCTGCGTGTAGGTTGCATGTTGCATTTTTTTTCTAAAATTAACTAGTGTTCGTTAAGAAAGTTGCAAATTTTTTTTGTTTTAGTACTTCTGTATTTGTTTTCTCCCGCCTCGAAAATTAGTAAATATGCTTCTCTGTTGATATACTATATAAGATTACAGTAATGTCTGACAACAATGCCCACAATTTAAAATACCCTAATTTACATTTTCACACATTTTGCACTTTTTTTTTGGTCCCACCAATTTATAATGAATAAAAATTTTGTCCTGATGTTCAAAAAAATGGCTCTTTGTCCTCTGTGAATGTTATTATTAGTGAAATAATGAGTTTTAAAATACCAACCAATTGCATGCTTTGCCATGGTTCTGTGTGTAAAGTCAATTCCAGTTAGTCTGTACCTCATTCAGTGATGCATAAATCACTTATTGCTTTAGGTTGTACATCTGACTGTCAGAGATGTCTTGCAAATGTCTCCCCATAGTGTAACATTAATGCTTCACTGCTTATCCTGTGTAATTAACAGAGTAAACATTGTCTTTCAAAGTCAAACTTACTCCCATGCTTTTTTCCTGGTCCACTGAAAAACTTAAAAATGGGGGTTTTACTGTACTTATGTGTTTTGGGTCATTTGGAAACATGCTAATGGAGAGAGTAATTTTTGTCAATGAGAAGCAATTTATTATTAAAAAAATGTAGAATACCTTTGGTACCCAGTTAATAAAAGGGTAATGATATTGCCCAGTTAATAGAGCTTCTCCAGCAGAATCCTACATTGAAATCCATTTTTCAAAATAGGAAACAGATTTTTTTAAATTTTATAATTTGCCTTGGGGCTATACATGTTGTTAGTTTCCCAGGTGCCCTCATGTGCTCTGATAAACTTCAATCACACTTTACTGCTGCACTGCAAGTTGGAGCGGTCACCCCCACCCTTCCCCCTTCAGCAGCAGATCAGCAGAACAATGGAAAGGTAACAAGCTAGTAGCTATCTGACACCTGTATTGCTAAAAACGTTCCCATACTCCACCTAGTGGTATATATAAGAAAAGCTAGTAAGATAGTAAAAATCCAAGTCCGGTTTATGACTCCCTCAGTTACATTGAGTAGGAGAAACAATAGCTTATCTGAAAGCAGTTCTAATGTGTAGCGCTGACTCCTTCTGAAAGCTTAGAATCAGGCACAGTGACCTGAGTTGGCTGCCTACACACCAATATTACATTTATTGGTTCAAGAATAACATTTTAAATGGAAGAATCAATTATTTGTTAACAGTGTAATATAGTAATAAAAATCATGACAGAATTCCTTCAATTTACCATACCATTAATTTTCATCGCAAATTATACTATTTTGTTACAGAGTATAGCTGTGAATATGAAAAATCCAAATGGAAGCAAGATTATCCAAGAGGTAAGTTGCTGTGTAGAAATGATTACCATTGAAGTTGCAAAGTCAATTTATATTGGGCTTAATAGGATTAGCGACTCCTGATTTAAAAAACATAAAAGATAATAAAGATGTTTAGAATAGGCCCGTCCATAATATAGTAAAAGGGATAGTTATATAATTACTCTCTTTAATAAAGTTCTGTAGTTTAGAAAGTAGAAAGAAGAAGAGTAACAAAGGAAGATAGGGCGCATGAAGAACAAGAGAAACAAAAACAACAGACGGGACTAGAATAAAGAATGTGTATCCCTCCCTTTAAATCCACCCTTTCCATGTATCCTTAGCTTGCTTCCAAATATATTTGAACCATTTCCTTAATTTCAGACATTTTAAAGCAGCATTACAGGTCAGCAAAAGAAACAGAACTTATGCTAAAGAAAACATTTTCCATGTTTCCATATATTTTTATTATTTAACAGAGCATTGTTTTGCTTTCACACCAACTTAATTCCCCTTATCTTGTGAATAAACAACTCCCTATATTAACCCATTTGCTGTTCGTATGTCGGTAATCTTCCTTCAGGAACTAGGATAGAGTTTTCTTAATTTAAACAATAGACAAAAATTATGTCCAACAACAGCCCTATTCATTATCTCATGTTAAACTGGAGGGAATAGGTAATTGCCTCATTTCAATACCCTCTCACTGTCTTGAAACCCACTTAACCTTTGGCTTTGTAAAATTATAGGATAACTACAGAAATGCCCTTTGTAATAATATTAATAATAAATCTTTTTTTTATTTCTTATTTTTCTTTAGCTTGCAAAAGCCTGTGATGTTTTTGTTGAAAATTACATTCCAGGCAAGCTATCTAAGATGGGACTTGGATTTGAAGAGATAAAGGAGATTGCTCCTCATATAATTTACTGCTCAATAACTGGTAAAGTTGTCTTTTTTATTATATATTACAGGTATCGGATCCCTTATCCAGGAAGTTCCAAATTACGGAAAGGCCATCTGCCATAGACTCCATTATAAGCAAATAATTCTATATAAAAAAATGATTTCCCTCTGTAATTAGAAATCAGTACCTTGTACTTGATCCCAATTAAGATATAATTAATCTTTATTGCAAGCAAAACCATCCTATTTGGTTTATTCAATATTTAAATAATTTTAAGCAGACTTAAGTTACAGAGATCCAAATTACAGAAAGATCCCTTATCCGGAAAAACCCAGGTCCCGAGCATTATAGATAAGGGGTCCCATACCTGTATTGATTTATATATGTGATCATTATAATTGTTAATGAAACTTATTTTATAGATGATAGTGTAGGATCTGCTCTTAGATTATAAAGCAACAGATTGATTTTATTTTAAAATAATATGGGTTCCACCTCTGCTAAACTGGCTACATACATATGTGCTCTTTGTGAGCATTTGAACAATTACAACAGAGTTGACTTTCAAAAGGGAAAACTTCCTTGACTGCTATTTAAATCCAAACCTTGCATTTATAAACAATGAACATTATTTAGCATTTTCTCAGTCCATATTTATTCAAGCCGCCACATAGTTGAAATGTTTTGCATTGAACATATTTAATTCTACTAAAGTCTGCACCTCTTAAATATAGGTGCTAATAAAGCCCAAACAAGTGATAAAGATACCACCTTTTTTCTTTGTTAGAGCTTCAGGACTTACAATCTATATCCCTTTATATCATTAAGACAGCAGGGACTGTGGCCTGATACAGTATCAGTGCTGGAAAAGTGTTTACTGTCTATATGGTTTAGCAGAAAACATTTACATTATAGTGTCCTATATCACAACCTATTATATATACCACATTAAACTAATGGGTATTAACCCCTGCTAGTATTTTAGGGGTATATTTATCATGCTGTGTAAAAAGTAGAGTAAAACATTACCGGTGATGTTACTCATAGCAGCCAATCAGATGCTTTGCTTTGGTTTTCTAACTATGGATTTAACTCACTCAGAAGCTATAGTTAACTCCACAGTGACACCTATTGGTCAGACAATTGTTTTCACGTTATTAAATAAGTTTGCAGTTTGTTTAATCAGGGTTGTGATGATGACATTTTGGTGCCCTTTTGGAGGGTAAATGAGGCTATATAATATGTAACATTATTGCTAGCACTTTTATCCTTCATAATGGCCTCAATGTGGGCCAAAACGTTGGATGCACAAGTCTAATATAATATGTAATAAAAGTTGATATATTTATGAAATATGGTCTGCTGGTTCATCCTGGAACTCTGTTTATAATGATTAACCAAGCACTAGTAAGTGTATATATGGAAAGAGTGCTGACATTTTTTGCCTCTTTTAAATCTTTCAATGCCTGCCACACTGGTTGTCCAGAGGTTAATAGTAAGGCTACAACATCTCCTTAATCACTTAGATTTCCTTCTCCTCCTGTAACCCACTTGCCCCCCCCCCCTCAGGAATTTGCTTTGATTCCTGGCTTGCCAGGAATATTTTTATTTTATTATATTATCTTAAAAGCCAGTAGGTTGAGAAAATTGGACAGAAACTGATCAAGGATATAAAGCCATTACAAAGGCAAGACATTATGCAGGTTGTGGCAGATGGGAAAAGTTTAAGACAATAAAGATAGATACAAGTGAGCAGGTAATGCAGTAGGCAGCGGATGATTTAAGGAGAAACAAAAGTTGATATAAAAAAAAAAAATACAGTATATACTGTACATACATATACTATATTATTTAGATTTTATGTGATTCATATTTAACATAAAAGGCAATTTAGCGTTTTATGTGTCTGCAACCTGCTCCTGCCACCTGCACAACCTGTTTATTTAGATCACTGATCCCCAACTAGTGGCTTGCCTGCAACATGTTGCTCCCCAACCCCTTTGATGTTGCACCCAGTGATCTCAAAGCAGGTGCTCATTTTTAAATTTCTGACTTGGAGGCAAGTTTTTAGACATAAAACCATGTGTCCTGCCAAACAGAGCCTCCTTTAGACTGCCAGTCCGCATTGGGCTACCAAATAACCAATCACAGCCCTTTTTCATGCTTGTGTTGCTCCCAAACTTTTTTAATATTTAAATGTTGCTCACGGGTAAAATCAAGCAATGCACTTCTATTGACTACTTTAGAGAAACAGCTTGTGGCAATCAGTTAAACTAGTACCAGATTCAAGGCTCTGTTTGTGCGTTACTTATCCTTGGCAGTAGATGTACAATTTTTAGTGGGTGCAGTGTTACTGATATTCTGTGTTTGGTTCCTTGCCTGCTGTCAGTAGAAGAGCCTATTAGAACATGATCAACTTGTCCTTTGAACTGGAGAATATAAATGTTTTTATTTTACTTTATTTTTCTTTGCTGTAGGCTACGGCCAGACTGGCCCTTTATTTCAGAGAGCTGGATATGATGCAGTTGCTTGTGCAATGTCTGGACTTATGTATATCACAGGACCTGAGGTAACACTGTCCTATATACAATACACCTATTATATACAGGTATGGGACCTGTTATCCAGAATGCTCGGGACCTGGGGTTTTCTGGATAAGGGGTCTTTCCGTAATTCGGATCTCCTACCTTACGTCTACTGAAATAATTATTTAAACAGTTATTAAACACAATAGGATTGTTTTGTCTCCAATAAGGTACTGTTTTATTATTACAGAGAAAAAGGAAATAATTTTTAAAAATGTGAATTATTTGATTAAAATGGAGTCTATGGGAGTATTAGTATCAGAAGCCATATATGTTCTTTTCCCATAAAAAAAATTCATCCAACCTTTTTGGAAAATTATTTAATTCATCCAGTTTGATCAATGTAGTCCTTTAAAAATGATTATTAACCCGTATTTATAGAGCACCAATATATTCTACAGCGCTGGGCAATAAATGGGTGTATACATTAAACATATAAGAACAAAAACTTTAAAATTTAAATATAAAAATTTGCTATCTCAAAGCTGGTGAGTTCATGTAGAATTAATGGGAGTTAAATTAGCAAAAATCAAGTTATTTTTAAATTCAAGATTTCAATATTAATTTGAAATATTGGCAGAATTTGGAGGAATTGTTTACAACGATTGATAGAGTGGGGTTTCACTGTGTTCGATCCTTGATAAATTGGCTTCCCTGTGAGTTGTTGCCTGGGTGTTAAATGCCTAACTGCTGGCAAAATAAAGCTTTACTGCATACAGAAATGTATTTTACATACTGAAAAGGTTTGTTTCAGTGTAGCAAATAATTGTCTTTTCATCTAGCAGACTCCCTCATACACACGAGGGAGTCTGGATTCGTATGACCTACTGACCGAGCTATGCAGTAATAACCCATAAGAAATGAAAATGATCAGCTGTTCAAAGCAGTCAGACACATGACTGTGCAGCATCAAAAAGGCCGTCTTCCTACAGTTGATTCAGGCAAACTGACCCCCATCTTCTTTCCTTTATATCATACCTCAGCCTTGGAGACAGTATGGACATCCATGTATGTAATGTAAAAAGCCACAGCTTTTATTAGCAGACAAAGATAAAATTACAAACTTATAGCAATCATTAAGCTATACTATAAACTATACATTGAAATGTTTCACTCACAAAATGCTTGCCAAACCAAAATAAACATATGGCTGCCTGCAATGCTGAAGTGCTGGGGGAACAAGTGGAGGAGCTAAACACCCACCACTGGCACATCTGTGCCAACACTCTGGGGCCTTACCTCCCTCTGTAGCAAGCATTCCTCCACCAGCAATGACTAAAAAAAAAATGCAGTTTGACTATTCTATATCATGTTCCCATCCCACCAAATCAAAGTAGGAAAAGGAGTATACTTCTTCCAAGCCTAATATTGGTGCTGATACTTTCTCCTGTCTCACATCCTGCTATGACATGCTTCCTCGCACCTTTCTCCACCTATTCCACACTTTGCCCATAATCTATTTACTTCCTTACTGCCCCTTCCTAACACCCTTTCTTCCCGTAGAAATGGAGCCCCCTTCTGACGAACTGGCACAGGTATAAGTGTTGATTAATTTGTCAGTTATTTCCTGAGAATAAGAAAAAAATATTTTTGGATTCCAAAGTCTAGTATTTTTTAATAACTCAAACTTAATGTTAATACAGTAAATAAACATAAAGAAAAATCTTCAGCACACCACTTACATACATGTTCTCAGAGGGTGCTTGACTTCCACGGCCGCTCCCAAGCCTTTTTTCCATATATCTTTGCAGAGGGGAAGAAGCACACCAGTGTGTTGGCAATGCCTTTAAATCATTTATTTGCAGAAATGAACAAACAGCACAAGCTTTCAGGGGTGACCCCTTCTTCAGGTGCAATACACACAAGTAAACAATTTACTCATTAAATACCTTAACAGACCATATGACACTATCATGTGACCCATTAACCCCATCACGGCTGCAATACCAAACAGTCCCAAGCAGCCATTCAATTATGTGAAACGACAATCGTTTAAACCTTGAGGGGAAAGAGAATCCAGTTTTTTAATCCACACTGCCTCTCTTTTTAATAATTGTTTAGTCAAATTTCTACCTCTAAGTAAATGGACTTGTTCTAATACTGCCCATCTAACCTGTGCCACCGTATGCTTAGCTACATAAAATGTTTGGCCACAGATAATTCAGATACATATTTCTTTCCACTTTCTTGTTCAGAATTTTCTTTTTCTTTATCTGGTGTACAGTTTCTTATATTGCTTTTATGTTAATTTAAACAGGTTCTTATTGTTCTTGCTGTCTGCCCCGCAGAAGAGCCCGCACATGGGCATTTTATCATATAAATTACCCCAGAGCTGTTGCACGTAAAATGTCCTTGAATTCGAATTGGTGTGCCTTTAGTGGGATGAGCGATCGTATCCCCTCTGATAATACCTGTACAGTGCGCACAATCGCCACGCGCGAATGTACCCGATTTGAGGGGTGCTAATAACCCACTTTTCTTTTTGCAAAACCTTTTTTAACAAAACCTGTCCTATTGATTTCCCCCGCCTATATGAAAATAGTGGGGTCTCTTTAAACAATTTGCCTACTTCACAATCGTTTTGTAACATGTTTCAGTGTTTTAAAATTATTTTATTTATATTATGGGTGTGGCTACCAAAAGTTGACACAAATTCCACTCTCTCCTCTCTGAGGAGTTATATGAGGCGGAAGCGCAGGGTATGGTTAAAAAATTTGTGCAGAGAGGCTGTAATGAGAAGCAACTTAAGCAGGATTTAAAAGGAGTAAAACGTGAGGAGTTATTAATTAAAGGAGTAAAACGTGAGGAGTTATTAATTAAGAAAATACAACCGAAGAAAAATAAATGCGAGAGTGGCCTTTGTGTTGGAACATGTTACAAAACGATTGTGAAGTAGGCAAATTGTTTAAAGAGACCCCACTATTTTCATATAGGCGGGGGAAATCAATAGGACATGTTTTGTCCAAAAAGGTTTTGCAAAAAGAAAAGGGGGTTATTAGCACCCCTCAAATCAGGTACATTCGGGTGTGGCGATTGTGCGCACTGTACAGGTATTATCAGAGGGGATACGATCGCTCATCCCACTAAAGGCACACCAATTCGAATTCAAGGACATTTTACGTGCAACAGCTCTGGGGTAATTTATATGATAAAATGCCCATGTGGGGTCTCTTATGTGGGGCAGACAGCTAGAACAAAAAGAACCCGTTTAAACGAACATAAAAGGAATATAAAGAACTATACACCAGATAGAGAAAAAGAAAAATCTGAAGAAAGTGGAAATAAATGTCTGAAGTATCTGAATTATCTGTGGCCAAACATTTTTATGTAGCTAAGCATTCAGTGGCACAGGTTAGATGGGCAGTATTAGAAGTCCATATACTTAGAGGTGGAAATTTGACTAAACAATTATTTAAAAGAGAGGCAGTGTGGATTAAAAAACTGGATTCTCTTTCCCCTCAGTTACTTCGTAACTGTTTATTGTAGGATACTTTGTATAATTGGTTTTTAAATGTGATACTTTGTATTTATGTCTACATGTTTTACAGGCTATGAAGTGTAAAGGACTCCTATGAAGGTGATTGTCGTTTCACAAAATTGAATGACTGCTTGGGACTGTTTGGTATTGCAGCCGTGATGGGGTTAATGGGTCACATGATAGTGTCACATGGTCTGTTAAGGTATTTAATGAGTAAATTGTTCACTTGTGTGTATTGCACCTGAAGAAGGGGTCACCCCCGAAAGCTTGTGCTGTTTGTTCATTTCTGCAAATAAATTACTTAAAGGCATTGCCAATACACTGGTGTGCTTCTTCCCCTCCACAAAGAAATACAGTAAATAAACCACTTATTCTAATTGATTAGATACACATGATACAAGTGGGGCTTGTCACTAATTATTCATTACTTGCTAATGTTGTTGCTATAGATGTTTCGTGAAAATCACCCAAGGCAAACAATGTGCTAGCTCCTCTTCATATTTATTATATAATATATTGTAAGACAAAAAGTTCCACCAGCATCACCCTTACCTCCTCAAATACTGACTCTGTGCACAGCTTATAGAGTCGGCACTCTCACAGAAATACAGCAGAAAATTGACCTGCACAACGAGTGTGATGCAAGCGGGGCTTAGCCCCTGTTTATTTAAAGTATAGCAGCAACATTTCGAGGACATGCCTGACGAAGGGGTACGCCGCCAAAACGTTGCTGCTATACTTTGAATAAACATGCAGGGACTAAGCCCCGCTTGCATCACACTTGTTGTGCCGGTCAATTTTCTGTTATATAATATATTGACCATTTGGCCCTGGGACTGATCTGTAGAAAAAAAGTAAAAATGTCCATCATCTCTGCTTGTAAATAGCATATAGATTCACTTTTAACATAATTCAGTTGCAGTTATAAATTATAATTTGCATAACAAATGTCTAATGAAAGTTATATCCTTAATCCACAGGATGGGGATCCAGTGCGCCCTGGAGTAGCTATGACAGATCTTGCTACTGGATTGTATGCTCATGGAGCCATTATGGCTGGTTTACTCCAGAGGTCTAAAACAGGAAAGGGGATGCACATTGACTGCAACCTGCTGTCATCACAGGTTGGTTTTAAAAATAAGATCATCTTGTAGTTTATATACTGTTTTCCTTAGTAGCTAACAGTTTTAAAGGAGGGAAAGTCAATTTGGTATTTTACTGCCAATAGATTCACCACATTTGTGCCACCTAGAACAATATATTTATTCTGCAGAAAGCATTTCTATACCGAGTAAAGAACCCTAGAAGCTTTCTCCATTTGCTTAAGATGGCAGCTGCCATTTTAAATGGCTTCCTGTTTGCAGTCTCTAGCGTTATAGCTCAGATCACACATTGCTTAAGGAGGGGGGAAGGGAGTTCTTAGCATTCTGGTGGGAGGGGGAAGCAGGAGAGAGGAGAGAACTGTGCAGACTCTGGCCATGGGAATTAAGGATTTTTCTGAGAGAGGAAGTCAGACACCCGAACAACATGTTTACAAAACAAGAAATCCTGTGTTTCTTTTGATAGAGGACTATCAGCGTTTCTGTGAATGCTTATGGCTGTATTCACATAGACCTTTCTGATAAAGCTTACTTAGTTTTTACCTTTCCTTCTCCTTTAAAAGGTTGCCAAATAGTCAGGCTTGAACACACACACAGACATTTGGACTGTCTGTTATGTACTTAAGGGTTAATTTGCCAAGGCAGTGCTCAATGCAAAGCACAAAACTCTAACTAAAATAACCATGCTTTTTACCCACAATGCAGCATTTTCCCAGAATTCTATGTTAATTGCAGGAGCCTGCAAGCTTACATCCGCTTTGGTTTTCTTACTGCATTTGTACGCTATGGTGCCACTTTTAATTAACAGCATCATAACAGCTAAGTTAATGCTGAATTTACCACTAGCCTAAGGCTAGTGTTAATTCCAGGGTTCCTTTGTTTCCATAATATCCTCTGCTTTCAGCTTGTGCAAAATTGCATGCCATTCAGCAGGCTAAATAAGTGCATTGATAATCTTAGGACAATTTTGCATTCACCTTAAATGGAAGTTTAATCATGGTGACAGGGGCTGTGTGCCACCTGTAAAGCCAAATCTAATTATCTAAACAAAGGTTGCATTACAGAAATTATTCTCAGTTGGCTGCCCAGAAAGATTGTGCAGAGGTTTGTGTATTTTAGGAAGGCATACCCAAAGAAACCCTTGCAAGCAGAAGAATCCCATGATCAGCATGAGGGCCAAATTTATGGATACTATACGAGTGGCCATACATGCAGTTGGACACTTTTTATAGTTACTTGCTCAGGTTTCTTTTCACGCATCTTATCTTGTGGTGAATCAGAGGATACGTTGGACAGATTATGTTGGAACATATATGTCAAAACGAACCTTTTGCCCCTTGCCATTACTTCATCTGTACTAATAAAAAGGAAGCCTGCTAATATGAAAGTTAAATATAATATGGGCCTCTTCTTAGAAGTCTCCATTTGACTTTGTGCTGTACAGCTATAGTTTGTGCATTAAAGACATGGTTTCAAAGGATGTAAGCTGGATGTATATGTTTTTATCACTTTATAATGAATCATCCAGTTCTTATTAATTAATATTTGTTTGCATTGACAACATTAAATTAATCTGTACAGATTATTACATATTTTATTCAATGTGCTCTTTGTGCAAATTGTTTAGTCTGGCTTCTTTTAATATTTAATTTCCTTGTCCGTCATACTTCAATGCTTTACAGTCTTTCCATGTTCTATTCTTAATGTGTCCACCTTTAGCAATCAATATTAGAATGCTTCATTTAATTTTCCATCCAATCATATATAACCTTTTTTTAGAAATGAAAAAGCTTATCTATAAATACCTTGTCTGTATTAAGTGATTTATAATGTAATGTCTGTTGCTCATGACAAATCTAGGAAGCAAGTCATTTAATATAGGTCATTTATTAAGAAGCATTATGAGGCAATTTTAAAAACCTCTTCAGTTTATGCATGTCATAACCTTACTAAGCTCATCTATCTAAGACTCTAAGCCCCACAATTTGGGAACCACTTTTTTAGAGGAATGATATATTCTTTCACATTCTGTTCTTCTTCTATTAATGAGCCCAAATTTGTGTGTCTGAAAATGCGCAAATGTGCATTTTCAAGCTAGAAAGTGTCTGTGGTTACTGTCATTATTAGTTTAAGTCAGTGACATGCAGCAACGGTGGATTCAGATATGTCAACAAAGTCATGTCTGTGCATATTTCTTATGACCGTTAACCCTTTCCCTGCCAAGCACGTAGGTACTACGGTGTTTTAAAAAAGGCAGTTTCCTGCCGACACCGTAGTACCTACGTTTTCTTTCCCTAGGCCATTCTCTCTGCATCGGCGGCAAAAGCCGCCGGTGCAGAGAGACAGAAGTGACCCAAACCCCTTCCGCAACGAGCGGAGGGGGTTGGGGGGGATGGTCCTGCGATGCGATTATCGCAGGACCATCCTACAAGCAGCAGATGCGATCGCATCGCATCTGCTGCTTGTACTGCTTCCTGCTTCCCCCCTGAGCCGCCTCCTACTCACTTCCTCCTGACGTCTGCAGCATGGAGGAGCTGGGAACCGATCTGATCTTCAGGACAGGTAAGTGTGACTTTATTTTTGTTTATACACACTTTTACACACACTTACATACATTTATATACATTTATACACACATACAACACAATTTAGCACAGGTTGTTTTTTTTTTGTTTTTTTTTTCCCACTTTGCACAATTATATACACTTATATACACTCATATACACTCATATACACTCATATACACACTGTCACACAACTTTTACATGTGCACATGTATACACAAACTCAAAAAAAATTTTAAAAAATTTTTAAAATTTTTTTTCATTTTACTTCTTTTTTTTTTTTCTATTTCCCCCAAAAACTGTTTATTTTGACAGCGTGACTATTGGATCAGATATTCTGACCACTAATTACACTGTCATGTGGCTTATTTTGTTGTTTCACTGATTTGCACATTTTTATCCCTATATTAGTATTCCTGATCTGTTTTAGCATAGCTTTGCCATGTGTAACTTTGGTGTACAAAAATAACTTTACCTATTTTGAATTCATCAGAATGTGTACTTTCCAAAAATATATGGTTTTCTGGGGGTCCCTGTGTAGTTTGGGGGTCTTACTGCATATAATAGGCCGTCAGGGGGCTCTGTGTGCAAAAGCTGAGCTGGCAGGCGAGAAATCCTTATGCGCTATTTTCATTTTGGGGTCAGTACATACCGCAGACTTTGGTATATCTATGCATATTGGGCATCAAACTGTTCAGTAGGCCTCTGGTGTTCCTATTTGGGGTGTGTTGCCTTTGTACGCAAAAAATTGTGTGAGATAAATGCGGCAAACTGCAACATTTTTATGCGATTTTCTCAAATGTCATAAAAACCACTAACTTTAGGAAAGCTTTGCAGATTGGTACTTTGGTGTAGAAAGGACTCTTTACCCTTGTTGGATTTGTCAGAATGTGTACTTTCCAAAAATATATGGCTTTCTGGGGGTCCCTGTGTAGTTTGGGGGTCTTACTGCATATAATAGGCTGTCAGGGGGCTCTGTGTGCAAAAGCTGAGCTGGCAGGCGAGAAATCCTTATGCGCTATTTTCTTTTTGGGGTCAGTACACACCGCAGACTTTGGTATATCTATGCATATTGGGCATCAATCTGTTCAGTAGGCCTCTGGTGTTCCTATTTGGGGTGACTTGCCTTTGTACGCAAGAAATTGTGTGAGATAAATGTGGCAAACTGCAACATTTTTATGCGATTTTCTCAATAGTCATAAAAACCACTAACTTTAGGAAAGCTTTGCAGATGGGTACTTTGGTGTAGAAAGGACTCTTTACCCTTGTTGGATTTGCCAGAATGTGTACTTTCCAAAAATATATGGTTTTCTGGGGGTCCATGTGTAGTTTGGGGGTCTTACTGCATATAATAGGCTGTCAGGGGGCTCTGTGTGCAAAAGCTGAGCTGGCAGGCGAGAAATCCTTATGCGCTATTTTCATTTTGGGGTCAGTACATACCGCAGACTTTGGTATATCTATGCATATTGGGCATCAATCTGTTCAGTAGGCCTCTGGTGTTCCTATTTGGGGTGAGCTGCCTTTGTACGCAAGAAATTGTGTGAGATAAATGCGGCAAACTGCAACATCTTTATGCGATTTTCTCAAATGTCATAAAAACCACTAACTTTAGGAAAGCTTTGCAGATGGGTACTTTGGTGTAGAAAGGACTCTTTACCCTTGTTGGATTTGTCAGAATGTGTACTTTCCAAAAATATATGGTTTTCTGGGGGTCCCTGTGTAGTTTGGGGGTCTTACTGCATATAATAGGCTGTCAGGGGGCTCTGTGTGCAAAAGCTGAGCTGGCAGGCGAGAAATCCTTATGCGCTTTTTTCATTTTGGGGTCAGTACACACCGCAGACTTTGGTATATCTATGCATATTGGGCATCAATCTGTTCAGTAGGCCTCTGGTGTTCCTATTTGGGGTGAGCTGCCTTTGTACGCAAGAAATTGTGTGAGATAAATGCGGCAAACTGCAACATTTTTATGCGATTTTCTCAAATGTCATAAAAACCACTAACTTTAGGAAAGCTTTGCAGATGGGTACTTTGGTGTAGAAAGGACTCTTTACCCTTGTTGGATTTGTCAGAATGTGTACTTTCCAAAAATATATGGCTTTCTGGGGGTCCCTGTGTAGTTTGGGGGTCTTACTGCATATAATAGGCTGTCAGGGGGCTCTGTGTGCAAAAGCTGAGCTGGCAGGCGAGAAATCCTTATGCGCTATTTTCATTTTGGGGTCAGTACATACCGCAGACTTTGGTATATCTATGCATATTGGGCATCAAACTGTTCAGTAGACCTCTGGTGTTCCTATTTGGGGTGTGTTGCCTTTGTACGCAAGAAATTGTGTGAGATAAATGCAGCAAACTGCAATATTTTTATGCGATTTTCTCAAATGTCATAAAAACCACTAACTTTAGGAAAGCTTTGCAGATGGGTACTTTGGTGTAGAAAGGACTCTTTACCCTTGTTGGATTTGTCAGAATGTGTACTTTCCAAAAATATATGGTTTTCTGGGGGTCCCTGTGTAGTTTGGGGGTCTTACTGCATATAATAGGCTGTCAGGGGGCTCTGTGTGCAAAAGCTGAGCTGGCAGGCGAGAAATCCTTATGCGCTATTTTCATTTTGGGGTCAGTACATACCGCAGACTTTGGTATATCTATGCATATTGGGCATCAAACTGTTCAGTAGACCTCTGGTGTTCCTATTTGGGGTGTGTTGCCTTTGTACGCAAGAAATTGTGTGAGATAAATGCGGCAAACTGCAATATTTTTATGTGATTTTCTGAAATGTCATAAAAACCACTAGCTTTAGGAAAGCTTTGCAGATTGGTACTTTGGTGTAGAAAGGACTCTTTACCCTTGTTGGATTTGTCAGAATGTGTACTTTCCAAAAATATAGGGATTTTAGGGGTCACCCTACATTTCTGCAGCTTCTACCCCTCATAAAACTGCCATGTGTTTATGAATTAGGTAAAGATAAGCCATGAAATTAGTGTGCACAAGGTATATTTGGGGTTCTCTAAGTGCCATGTGCTTTGATAAACCTATGTACAGTGGGCATCAAACTGTTCAGTACACCTCTGGGGTTCATATTTAGGGTGTTTTATCTTGGTACCTAATGACCTGTAGAAAATAGGATCCTGTATAGTGGAAGTTTTGAGGTGATTTTTGGAAATGCCATAAAAATCATCAAACTTAGGAAAGCTATATGGCTTGGTACTTTGGAGTAGAAAGACATGAGTACCCATTTTAGATTCGGGGGGATGTGTACTTTCCAAAAATATATGACTTTCTGGGGTGAATGTACTATTTACTAGCATTATCCCACATATAATGATGTAAATGTATTGATTTTGCAGAAGCTGAAATGATAGTTCATATGGGGGTATGTTCTCATTGGGGCCCCTACATGCCACATACTTAGGTAAACCTATACATATTGGGCATCAAACTGTTCAGTGGACCCCTGGCGTTCATATTTAGGGTGTTTTATCTTGGTACCTAACACTATGTGGGAGATAAGATTCTGGAAACTGAAAGCTTTGAGTGGATTTTTGGAAATGTTATCAAAATTGCCAACTTTAGGAAAGCTTTGCGGCTTGGTACTTTGGAGTAGAAAGACATGGGTACCCATTTTAGATTCGGGGGAATGTGTACTTTCCAAAAATATATGGCTTTCTGGGGTGAATGTACTTTTTACTAGCTTTATCCCACATGTAATGATGTAAATGTTGATTTTGCAGAAGCTGAAATGACAGAAATGACAGTACATATGGGTGTATGTTCACATTGGGGCCCCTATATGCCACATACTTAGGTAAACCTATACATATTGGGCATCAAACTGTTCAGTGGACCTCTGGGGTTCATATTTAGGGTGTTTTGTCTTGGTACCTAATGACCTGTAGAAAATAAGATGCTGCATAATGGAAGTTTTGAGGTGATTTTTGGAAATGCCATAAAAATCGTCAAACTTAGGAAAGCTTTATGGCTTGGTACTGTGGAGTAGAAAGACATGGGTACCCATTTTAGATTCGGGGGGATGTGTACTTTCCAAAAATATATGACTTTCTGGGGTGAATGTAGTTTTTACTAGCTTTATCCCACATGTAATGATGTAAATGTTGATTTTGCAGAAGCTGAAATGACAGAAATGACAGTACATATGGGTATATGTTCACATTGGGGCCCCTATATGCCACATACTTAGGTAAACCTATACATATTGGGCATCAAACTGTTCAGTAGACCTCTGGGGTTCATATTTAGGGTGTTTTGTCTTGGTACCTAATGACCTGTAGAAAATAAGATGCTGCATAGTGGAAGTTTTGAGGTGATTTTTGGAAATGCCATAAAAATCGTCAAACTTAGGAAAGCTTTATGGCTTGGTACTGTGGAGTAGAAAGACATGGGTACCCATTTTAGATTCGGGGGGATGTGTACTTTCCAAAAATATATGACTTTCTGGGGTGAATGTAGTTTTTACTAGCTTTATCCCACATGTAATGATGTAAATGTTGATTTTGCAGAAGCTGAAATGACAGAAATGACAGTACATATGGGTATATGTTCACATTGGGGCCCCTATATGCCACATACTTAGGTAAACCTATACATATTGGGCATCAAACTGTTCAGTAGACCTCTGGGGTTCATATTTAGGGTGTTTTGTCTTGGTACCTAATGACCTGTAGAAAATAAGATGCTGCATAGTGGAAGTTTTGAGGTGATTTTTGGAAATGCTATAAAAATCGTCAAACTTAGGAAAGCTTTATGGCTTGGTACTGTGGAGTAGAAAGACATGGGTACCCATTTTAGATTCGGGGGAATGTGTACTTTCCAAAAATATATGACTTTCTGGGGTGAATGTAGTTTTTACTAGCTTTATCCCACATGTAATGATGTAAATGTTGATTTTGCAGAAGCTGAAATGACAGAAATGACAGTACATATGCGTATATGTTCACATTGGGGCCCCTATATGCCACATACTTAGGTAAACCTATACATATTGGGCATCAAACTGTTCAGTAGACCTCTGGGGTTCATATTTAGGGTGTATTGTCTTGGTACCTAATGACCTGTAGAAGATAAGATGCTGCATAGTGCAAGTTTTGAGGTGATTTTTGGAAATGCCATAAAAATCGTCAAACTTAGGAAAGCTTTATGGCTTGGTACTGTGGAGTAGAAAGACATGGGTACCCATTTTAGATTCGGGGGAATGTGTACTTTCCAAAAAGATATGACTTTCTGGGGTGAATGTACTTTTTACTAGCTTTATCCCACATGTAATGATGTAAATGTTGATTTTGCAGAAGCTGAAATGACAGAAATGACAGTACATATGGGTATATGTTCACATTGGGGCCCCTACATGCCACATACTTAGGTAAACCTATACATATTGGGCATCAAACTGTTCAGTAGACCTCTGGGGTTCATATTTAGGGTGTTTTGTCTTGGTACCTAATGACCTGTAGAAAATAAGATGCTGCATAGTGGAAGTTTTGAGGTGATTTTTGGAAATGCCATAAAAATCGTCAAACTTAGGAAAGCTTTATGGCTTGGTACTGTGAAGTAGAAAGACATGGGTACCCATTTTAGATTCGGGGGAATGTGTACTTTCCAAAAATATATGACTTTCTGGGGTGAATGTAGTTTTTACTAGCTTTATCCCACATGTAATGATGTAAATGTTGATTTTGCAGAAGCTGAAATGACAGAAATGACAGTACATATGGGTATATGTTCACATTGGGGCCCCTACATGCCACATACTTAGGTAAACCTATACATATTGGGCATCAAACTGTTCAGTAGACCTCTGGGGTTCATATTTAGGGTGTTTTGTCTTGGTACCTAATGACCTGTAGAAGATAAGATGCTGCATAGTGGAAGTTTTGAGGTGATTTTTGGAAATGCCATAAAAATCGTCAAACTTAGGAAAGCTTTATGGCTTGGTACTGTGGAGTAGAAAGACATGGGTACCCATTTTAGATTCGGGGGAATGTGTACTTTCCAAAAATATATGACTTTCTGGGGTTAATGTACTTTTTACTAGTATTATCCCACATATAATGATGTAAATGTATTGATTTTGCAGAAGCTGAAATTATAGATCATATGGGGGTATATTCTCATTGGGGCCCCTACATGCCACATACTTAGGTAAACCTATACATATTGGGCATCAAACTGTTCAGTGGGCCCCTGGCGTTCATATTTAGGGTGTTTTATCTTGGTACCTAATGCTATGTGGGAGATAAGATGCTGGAAACTGGAAGCTTTGAGTGGATTTTTGGAAATGTTATCAAAATTGCCAACTTTAGGAAAGCTTTGCGGCTTGGTACTGTGGAGTAGAAAGACATGGATACCCATTTTAGATTCGGGGGAATGTGCACTTTCCAAAAATATATGGCTTTCTGGGGTGAATGTACTTTTTACTAGCTTTATCCCACATGTAATGATGTAAATGTTGATTTTGCAGAAGCTGAAATGACAGAAATGACAGTACATATGGGTGTATGTTCACATTGGGGCCCCTACATGCCACATACTTAGCTAAAACTATACATATTGGGCATCAAACTGTTCAGTGGACCCCTGGCATTCATATTTAGGGTGTTTTATTTGGTTACTTTATGACCTGTAGGAGATAAGATACTATAGACTGGAAGCTTTGAAGCGATTTTAAAAAAATTTCACAAATTTTGATAAAAACCAATAACTTTAGGAAAGCATTGCGACTTGATAGTTTGGAGTAGACAGACAGTTGTGCCTATTCTGGATTCCCCAGAATCTCTTCTTTCTAAAAATGTAAAATTTTTTGGGATAAACTTTCTGGTAGCGGAATTTTTGGCCTTAAAATCTAAAGTATGCAGCTTTCTGGAGCAGTGCTTTGGAAATTTGGTAGTGTACTGCTGGGAGTTTGTGACCTATACAAGTGAGAAATCTCCATAAAACATATATATTTGGTATTGGCACGTTCAGGAGACATGGGACTTTCCAAATCAGGTGTATTTTCATGCATAAAATATTTTTTGTTTCTGGTATATGTGTTTATATTATGGAAAATATAATTTTTTTTCATTTTTTAGACATTTAGAAGCCTATATCTTGTTACAAAATTGGAATTACACAAAAATTCTACCATATTTTAAAAGCTTAGGTTGTCCTGAAAAAAACAATATATTGTTTTCCTGGGTAAACTAAAAGTTCCCCCAAGGAAAGGCCCCTAAAGTGAAACAGTGCAAAATGTTCAAAAACTGTCTGGCAGTAGAAGTTCCGCTTTGTTCAAAACGGCTGGCAGTGAAAGGGTTAAAGCACTATTTTAACATCTCTGCAAAAGAGTACGTTGCAGGAGATCCATTTTATAACTACATTTTTTGACAGAGAATATATAAAAGAAAAGTTTATATTTGAATATTTTCTTATGATATAGACATTAGAAGACATTTTGCAGTTATTTTTCTCATTTATTTTGCCTTGCCCCTACTGGTTGCTGGACAGATACAATATGGGAAGCTAGATTTTATTATTGGTCATTATCTTTTTTTTATTTATTATCTTTCTATTCAGACTCTCTATTTGTTATTGTCCAATCTGTCATTTAAACCACTTTCTATTTAGGTGTACAACACCTGTCTACAACATTTTCCATTGTAAGTTAAACATGCCCTTTAAAAAGGTTATGCTAATAACTCTTTCCTCTGTCTATTAGGTGGCTTGTCTTAGTCATGTTGCTGCAAATTTTCTTAATGGTGGTGCTGAAGCCAAACGCTGGGGAACTGCACATGGAAGCATTGTTCCATATCAGGTATTCTGCAGCATAAAAACTATAGAATAAATACATAGAAAATATAATAGCACACTGATTAATATGATGGTATAACCCTTTTTCACTGTGTAAACTGCATTTTGGGAGAGAAAAGAGAGCCTTTTTTTGTATGTTGCCAGAAATATTACCAGAAAACCGCAATATCCCTTGTTTCACAATAGTAGGCATATGCACTTATAGAGGCAAAGCATATTGTATGTTTGTAGATACAGTACCAATTAAATATTTGTTCACATTAGCTAGCTTTACATAAATATTTCACAAATAAAATCTGTTATGTAAAGATTTTGGATTTATGTATATACCCTGTACACAAATACATTTCCTGCTAAAAGCCCATTCTGGGAAAATTACGGAAATTGCTGTGCTTGTTCCAACCAAAACCCAACATGAGTTAGCAAACCCACAAGGGGTTTCCCTTATGATTTAGCAATCATAAATTAGGCCTTAAGTTGCCCTGGTTGTGGTAAATTCAACATGTAAACAGAGAAAATTCAATAATAGTTAAATATGTAATGTTACTAGGTTTTGACTATACTAATAGCTTTTTTTTTTTTAATTCCAACACCAAACAAAGGACATACAGTAGCACAAAGAACACTGCTATATAATTAAGGTGCCGTAAAATCTCCCAGTGCTGCAAAGTAGGTGTGGAGGAGTTTTTACTCTATAGGGACATGACACACCACCCCTAAAGAAAATAAGTGTTTGATGATCAAACATTTGCAGAGAGATTTTCAGAATTCATGGGAACTTCTTTTTAGAGACAGATATCTAATACTCCAGAAGAAGTTTTTCTCCTTTATGATTAAGGATCAAGCTTACTGACATCCTTTTTTATAAAAACACCAGCCCCAGCAAGAAAAGAGAATGGCACAATAAACCTCTTTGTGAATGGTCCTAAATATAATTCTTTGTAGCCGAAGTTTGAGAAGGAAAGATAAGAAAATATTTAACCTTACTGGGGCATAGTCCCAGGGTATTCATAAGTGTGATGTGGTAGAAGAGTCTCAGTAGAGTATTTGAAGAAGAAACCACCAATAGAATCTTTATAGGCATCCAGTAAAATGGTGGCTTGGAAAGCTGCAGAGACTTCCAGCAAAGTTATACGTGTATGGACAGGCAGTGTTGAATGCAGCTCCAAGAGACCAGCCTATGATTGCATTATGGAGTTGAAGGGAATCCTAAAATCACTGGGGGAGTATGAATTATGCATAGTTTCCACCACCAGATTCAATTTTGCAGTAGTCTCAAAGATGATCTGGCAATGGTCTCTCATCAATAGGCAGGACACAATATGCAGGATTAGAGTTTTATGTTTCTTGACAGAGTCCATGAAATTTCTAGTAGCCTCACGATTGAGGCAAGGTTGGTTTTAGAATTTAAGTCTTAACAAGCCTGGGAGCAGAAGACAATGTAAGACTTGTTAAAGGGTGCCTCTTAGATATGTATAGATACCTAGGGTCTGGAGTTTCATAGTGGTACCTACCAACCATGATGCATGGAGCTTTTGTGTCTTCAAGTTGATTTATCAACTCTCTCACCACAATGTCATCTCTAAATTATTTAGAAGGCCCTGTTGGATTTCTATGAGGTGGAAGGAATCTGTAGACATATGATGATGGGTAAAAGACCTTGCAAAACATTTGAAAAAAAAGTGTATGCATGGGTATACAAGGGGATTGGTGCCTTCCAAAAGTGGAGCGCTCTTAGCCTCATCTGCCAACCAGCATACTACAATATAGCCAGAAGTAAAATGGAATAACTGGAGTTTGAATGGGATGAGGCCTTACCTAATGATACCTTTGCAAGCCTAAGGGCCTTCTCTAAAATGAGAATTCCTTAGCCAGCAGTATAGGAGCTGGGGTTTGATCTAAAGCTTATAGGAGGGCTAAAAAAAAGCTTCCATAAACTGAGTGATTTAGTTGCCTGAAACTAGGATTTTCCTAATTTCAAACAGCTTTCTTATTGGAGCCCATGGGCAATTGTATTGGTATTATACATGATTTAGACATTTGCTGCAGTAGACTAATTTCTGATGGCTTGCTTGCTTTAGCCCACTGTTGGTAAATGAGCCCCATTGTGTTATATATGACAGATTCTAGAAGTGCAATCTTATTTTCTATTTGTGTGTTGATATGGTTTCCTTTTCTTTGATGTTAGCACAGGTATGGTAAATCCAGAAACCTCTGAATATTTCTCTTGTCTGAGCCCTAAAACAATTATTACAGATACTGTAATTCAGCATAAATCTAAAAGAACATTCAATTCACAATCCAACATCTTCTGTTGGCTACCACATATACCACATAAGGGATATATATATCGTCGCTATGCAGTCAGATGTAATTTAGTACATTTCTTGCATACAAAATGGCACACATTTTCATGATAATCTAACAAGCTTGTTTCATGTCACTTGTACTATAAAAGCTATCACGTTTGGCAAATAATAAATAACACAATTTGTTCTTAGGAGCTTGATTAACTTGATTTTTCAGTAGATCCGCTTTTATAGCATTCCATCTTGGCCATTTGATCACTTTCTCCAGTCCATCTGTTTTTAGAGCACATTTACAATAAAACATCTGTGGTTTATTTGACTTTGCATACATTATACTTGCTGATGGCACAATGTGTTTTAAATGTTCTTTTCACAAACATGTTTCTCAACCTTGTATTGCTAGTTTAGTATAGATGGAAAGGAAACAATAAGAAACACTGGTTCCGATTTTGCCCAATAATTTAGTAGCAAATTAGTAAATAACAGTTGATGTGGGGTCTTTTAAATGAGCAAGTGACAAATTTTAGCTTTAAATAGGCTTGCCCTCTCAATTTTCTAATTTTTCCAATCTTTTTTTAAACAGTATTTTTTTACACAGATGTTGGGGATTTGGTCTGAAAAAATTTCAACAATTTTGAACATCTGGTTCTTTGTGCATGACAGATGCCTGGACCTAGTCACACCATAGCTTTTGTCCAAATGATTGTAACATTTAATTGGGATACAACTCTGCCAAATACGGCGATTAAAGCTTCTTTTCCACTGTTTCTTTCCAGAAGGGGTTTGTTTTTTTTTAATCAGGGACAGAACAGATTTGTTTAAATTCCAAGTACTGCTTCTGTTTTTGCCCCTTTTTATCTTTGAAAGAATTTAAAGTATTTTTACAGTTCTGTTGCATCACAAGCAATCACTAAAATTGGAATGGAAAATTATACTTATCGTTTGGTTGGCAATAATCAAAAATAGTGGTTTGTGGAGTGAGGAAAATTACCAGTGGCCACAAGGTCTCTATATAACAATTCTTAAAAAGAATAAAAGAATACAGCATCTGAAAAGCCAAAAAAGCAAAAACTATATATATATACAGGTCCTTTTCAAAAAATTAGCATATTGTGATAAAGTTCATTATTTTCTGTAATGTACTGATAAACATTAGACTTTCATATATTTTAGATTCATTACACACAACTGAAGTAGTTCAAGCCTTTTCTTGTTTTAATATTGATGATTGTGGCATACAGCTCATGAAAACCCAAAATTCCTATCTCAAAAAATTAGCATATCATGAAAAGGTTCTCTAAATGAGCTATTAACCTAATCATCTGAATCAACAAATTAACTCTAAAAACCTGCAAAAGATTCCTGAGGCTTTTAAAAACTCCCAGCCTGGTTCATTACTCAAAACCGCAATCATGGGTAAGACTGCCGACCTGACTGCTGTCCAGAAGGCCATCATTGACACCCTCAAGCAAGAGGGTAAGACACAAAAAGAAATTTCTGAACAAATAGGCTGTTCCCAGAGTGCTGTATCAAGGCACCTTAGTGGGAAGTCTGTGGGAAGGAAAAAGTGTGGCAGAAAATGCTGCACAACGAGAAGAGGTGACTGGGCCCTGAGGAAGATTGTGGAGAAGGACCGATTCCTGACCTTGGGGGACCTGCGGAAGCAGTGGACTGAGTCTGGAGTAGAAACATCCAGAGCCACCGTGTACAGGCGCGTGCAGGAAATGGGCTACAGGTGCTGCATTCCCCAGGTCAAGCCACTTTTGAACCAGAAACAGCGGCAGAAGCGCCTGACCTGGGCTACAGAGAAGCAGCACTGGACTGTTGCTCAGTGGTCCAAAGTATGTCATTCGGAAATCAAGGTGCCAGAGTCTGGAGGAAGACTGGGGAGAGGGAAATGCCAAAATGCCTGAAGTCCAGTGTCAAGTACCCACAGTCAGTGATGGTCTGGGGTGCCATGTCAGCTGCTGGTGTTGGTCCACTGTGTTTTATCAAGGGCAGGGTCAATGCAGCTAGCTATCAGGAGATTTTGGAGCACTTCATGCTTCCATCTGCTGAAAAGCTTTATGGAGATGAAGATTTCATTTTTCAGCACGACCTGGCACCTGCTCACAGTGCCAAAACCACTGGTAAATGGTTTACTGCCCATGGTATTACTGTGCTCAATTGGCCTGCCAACTCTCCTGACCTGAACCCCATAGAGAATCTGTGGGATATTGTGAAGAGAAAGTTGAGAGACACAAGACCCAACACTCTGGATGAGCTTAAGGCCGCTATTGAAGCACCCTGGGCCTCCATAACACCTGAGCAGTGCCACAGGCTGATTGCCTCCATGCCACGCCACATTGAAGCAGTCATTTCTGCAAAAGGATTCCCGACCAAGTATTGAGTGCATAACTGAACATAATTATTTGAAGGTTGACTTTTTTTGTATTAAAAACACTTTTTTTTTATTGGGCGGATGAAATATGCTAATTTTTTGAGATAGGAATTTTGGGTTTTCATGAGCTGTATGCCACAATCATCAATATTAAAACAAGAAAAGGCTTGAACTACTTCAGTTGTGTGTAATGAATCTAAAATATATGAAAGTCTAATGTTTATCAGTACATTACAGAAAATAATGAACTTTATCACAATATGCTAATTTTTTGAAAAGGACCTGTATATAGTACAAAAGAAACAAAAGGAGCACTCCCTGCTGGCCAGAAATGGATGTAAATGAAGAACAGAGTGCCACACACACAGGGCACAAAACATAATTATTAATCCAATGTTTCGAATACTAAGGGGCAGATTTATCAAATCACGAGTTCGAATCCCGAATGGGAAAAATTCGGATTGGATACGAAAATTTCTGAAGATCGCAAATATCACAAAAATGCTTACGAAAAAATCTTATTACTCACGATTATATCGTATTGGCGATCCGAAAGTCATGGAATTTTCGTACCGAACCATTGTAAACAGCGGCAGAGCCTTTCCGTGGCGTGGCCGTGAAAAAATTGGCGAGAATACGCTTGGAGCGTTCACATGAGTCTTGGTAAATCTCCCCCTAAATGTGTTCTTCCCCCAAACCAAAAGTAGTGGGCTATTTAAGGGGGGTGTTTGGTTTGTCCCTGAAGAAGAACACATTTGGTGTTCAAAACATTGGATTAATAAAGATTTTTTGTTCTTTTTTAAGTCCCTGTGTGTGCGGCACTCTGTTCTTCACACACACACACACACACATATATATATATATATATATATATATATAGTAAATAGTCCTCCTTATCTCCCTGTTTAACCATAATTTAATGTGTTTGGAGCATACTATTATTCACAGGATGCCTGAGATCATTCCACACAGATCTCATTCTATCCTACCAGTTGCTTGCTACCTATGTAGAATTGATCATTTTCCCATCACTTTCATTTCCCTTATTCATTGATAAAGGGCCCAGTGAGGCCCTAAACATTGGCATTTTTAATTATTTGTTTTTAAGCCATTAGCGATTCAGAAACTTGACATTGTGCTGCACTTACCTTGTATCTATAAAAAGCTGTGCAATTGTCTATGTTTAGATTAAGGAGGGTCCATGCCAGTCAGGGTTCATATCCTGGTCCCTCCCAATATATATAAAAAAAGGGCGCAGTGTAATAGCACTGAGCTTAAAGGAGAAGGAAAGGTAAAAACTAAGTAAGCTTTATATAAATACAGTCATAAGCACTCAGAAGCACAGAAACGCTGCACTATGTTTTCTTTCAAAAGGAACACAGGATTCCTTGTCTCTTTATTTTCCTGTGCCAGAGACACCAGCTCTCTCCTCTCTCCCCTCTCCTGCTCCCTCCTCCCTCAAGAATGCTACGAACTCCCTTTCCCCCCTTAGGAATGTGTGATCTGACCCAATCACCAGGAAGCTTCCTCATAGTCTAACTAACTGAGCGTTTACACCGATCTTGGTCTTGGGGCAGGAGCGAGGCATTATGGGAACTTTCTTTACAGAGCTCAGTGTTTTTTTTGCTGTGAGGCTTCTGATCATCTGAACAGGAGAAATATGGGGAGACTTAAGGGCACTATTGAGATTAACTTTTTATTAGCCTCTCCTTCACCTCTAAAAGTCTTTGTTTAAAGAATTCAAAAAGCCACATACATTTAATGTAAAAAATAATCTATATATTTAAGATACCACCTCATTTGTGAAGCAATTTGGAATTCTTTTTGCACTTTGCATGCTGCATTCAGCTGTTTGCGAATAGTCGCATGCCTCTGCACACACTTACTTTTAACTCCCACAATGTGCAAACTATATAAAATAAAATAATATATTGTAAACAGAGGTGGAACAAATACATCTCTATGAAATGTATGCAGCATTGTAGCAGGATGCAGTGGGAGCTAATAAGATTTGAATTAAATAAGACCGATAAGTACAAGCAACAAGTTACGACTTTTAAGCCACACATTTGGAGGGGATTTATTAACATTCGGATTTTCGTGGTTTTATATTCTTTTAAAAGCATGACTAAACTCATTTCCATTTATCAAAACATCTGAATTAAAAAAGCACAAATTAAAAAAAGTTGCAAAAAAGAAACGTGAAGTTGTTGCATGAAACCTCAAATTTTTCAAATTGTCACTCAAAAGCCAGTGTCAAAAAGACCCAAAAACCTTTAATACCATGAAGCAAAAAAAATCTTTCAGTTGTAAAAGGGACATCTGCCATTGACTTCTACATGATCTCAACAGGTTTTAGCTGTGTATTTTTGCATTTAGATTTGTCGTGTTTTTGTTGCATAATAAATTGCCCAATAAAATCCCCAACCAGTAGCTCAGGGGCAACATGTTGCTCCCCAACCCCTTGGATGTTGCTCTCAGTGCTCCCAAACCAGGGAGTTATTTTTGAATTCCTGGCTCGGTGACAAGTTTTGGTTGGATAAACAAGATTTCCTATCAAATAAAGCCCCCTGTAAGCTGATAGTGTGCATAGAGGCTGCCTAATAGCCAATCTTAGCCCTAAGTTGGCACCTCCATGAACTTTTATGATGCTTGTGTTGCTCTCCAAGTCTTTATACATTTGACTGTGGCTCACGAGTAAGAAAGGTTGGGGACCCCTGGTTTAGAGCATATCCCTTGTACAATGAATACTTGTTTAATTTCGACTCTTCAAAGAATCTTGTCAAAATAATAATCTTACTCAAGCATTTTGAATTTTGCTACATTAAACCGAAATATGGAGGTAAAATGTTTAATCCTAATCTTATTACCTAAAGGTAATTGGAATGGCAGCTTAGCTACAGCTAATGGGGCACATTTAAATATTCCAGTTAGAACTTGAAATTGAAAATTTGGTGATCTGCTACAATAAGTATCAGACATTTGTGTATTTGTTCAGCGATATATTGCTAAGTTAGTATACAAGTAGAATATTGACTAGCTGACAGCTTTGGCAGGTTTTGTGTGCAGCTGTTTGTCCTACATTTGTTTTTCTTATTATGAAGTGTCTGGACCTCATGAAAGTCATTTCCATTCCCTTTTGGAATGTGAATTATCCAAGAGAGTGTACATTTTCACTTCCTTTTCTAAAATATTCCTTTGGAGTTTTTTTTCTTTCTTTTTTGTTTTTATTCAAGTAATATATGCAATGCAGTCCTTCCTTTGGAATTTTTATCTGTGTTTTTGGAGACACTGTTATATAAGAAAGGGAAAGTGTAAATCAGACAAAGCAAACTGAAGTTGGGCAAAAGAAAAGCAAAATACGTAATGCCATAACATTTCAAACACACCTCATTGTGTATCCCTTTACCAGCTAACATAATTATGAAACCTGCAGTTGGAAACAATTTTAGAACCTGAATACAATCTTTAAAAATAATAATAATAAATATAACACACTGGAGTATATACAGGCTTATTGTAAAGTTTATTGCAAAATACTGATGCAAACACAGTTCACTGAATAAAATATGTCCCCAAATTCCTTGGCATCCTTTAAAATTGTGATATATTTTCTTAGTAGCAGAGTGTAGTACCCTTTACAGTAGTTCTGCTGTAGTGACTACAGTACATAGTAAATGATAAAAAAAAAAATGTAGATGTAGGGGGTGTCGGGGCCTAACAGCCATTTCAGGGGTTGAAGTCTGGACCAAGGAGGAAGCTGTGTACCAATAGTCCCATTCACAGTATCCAAGAGGTTAAGAAGGCTCAAAGTTGTATTCAGGCAAAAGATTGGGGCAGGCAGTAATCAATGTGGTCAGAATCAAAGCAGAAAGTCAGGGACCAGAAGATCAAGTCAAAATAGTAATTTTGGTGCACCCAGGAACTCACAGAGTAAGAGCTATATTCGGGCATTGAACTAGGTTCTCTGACATCGAGATACGAAATGTCATCATGTGGTGCAGACATGCTAAGCGTTCCTAGCTGGAGTGCTTCTGACAAGGGGAATGTAATAAAAGTCACACATGGGAAAAAATTGTATTAAGAATAAAAATTTTGATTTTACAGTGTAATATACGTTAGACAGTTATTGCATTGCAAATTATAATTGTGTATGCTTGAAGCTGGAATTTATTTTTGGCTCAAAAATAACTTTCAGTAACAAGTTTGTGCACTGGTGCAAACTATTACTATTACAATTATTTACAATCTTTGTTTCACTGGCAAAAGTGGTCACAAAGGAAAATTTGTTTGAGCAAAAGCAGAAATTTTTGGCATTCCAAATATTTTTCCATTAAGGAACAGGAACACCAAAAAAATAAAAGTGTTTTAAAGGAGACGTATTGGATAAATGGAAAAATGCAATAATTTTGTTTGCAATTATGAATAATATATGGTGCAGGTTTCACTTTGGGCTAAACATTAATCCTATCTGTAAAAATGTCCCCTTTATTGGAGCTCCCTATGTATCAGTTCTCTGTCTGTGTTTCAAATGAAGGGTGGGCATGTCCTAATGGTCCCAGCCAGAAGCACAGTAGGAGGGGGATAGCCAATCACAGCCCTGCACTCACACAGGCAAAGACAGGCTTCAGTTCCCTATCAGGTCAGCCTAGCTGCTGATTGGTTGGTGCAGTGTACTGAGAGCTGCTGGCTCCCCTGCACATCCAGAGAATTCAACCAGCTGGAAGTGGGACAGATGGGTGGAACTAGTAGGGTTTGACTGGAATTTCTCACTAAATCCATAAGAAACAACTTTTTAAGCTCAATTCTTCTATATTTAGAGGAGTAAAAGTCACTGGTATATTCTTAATTTTAATATATGTCTCCTTTAAAGTAATTTAATGTACTGTTGCCCTGCACTGGGCAGAGTTGTGTGTTTGCTTCAGAAAAGCTACTAAAGTTTATATAACTAAAGTGCTGTGTAGCCACAGGGTATTTAAGCAGGAAAAAAGGCACAGGTTACATAGCACATAACAGATAAGCTCAGTAGAACACAATGGTGTTTTTCAGAGTTTACCTGTTATCTGCTGTGTAACCTGTCTAATTTATACCTGTTTTTAATTTGATTAGGTACCCCCATGGCTACACAGATGCTTTGATTATAAAAGCTACAGTAGTGTTTCTGAAGCAAATACTCAACTTTTAGGGCAATGGTGATTAGTTGCCCGCACTTAATCTCAGCTACCGCTAGTGACTAATCTCCCAAAATGGCTTTCCACTGGCAATAAACTGAATTGCTGGTGGAAAGGCATACACATCACTTAATTTTTCAAAGACGCGCAAAGTTTCCGGCAGAATATCAGGATTGTGATTCTAATGATTGGTTACAGAGAATATCTTTGGATGGCTGGAAAACATCTTGGAAGCTCTTGTCTTAAATATTCCCAGCTACATTTAAGATACCACAGACCTTCTAAACAAACTTGCTGCCCTAGGCCCTATACCTAAAGGAACCACCTTGGACACGATGGATGTTGAGGCCTAGTACACAAACATGCCGTATAATAACTGGAGTAAAAGTTTAATTACTGTTAAATTAATGACATCCTATTTATCCGAAAAGCACTTCCACTCCTCCCTTGACAACACTATTCACATAAAGGAGTAAATCTCTGTGACATCTATTTAACAAAATCCTCCAGACAGACGTACATACTTAAATTACAGTTTCCACTCCAAACCTATAATGAAGTCGATAAAGGCAAGCAATGCAACATATTTGTATTTATTTAGACCATGCAGATAGGGATAAATCTATCTAATAGGGTTATATCTAGTTATATATATATAGCTCAGGAAAGATCTTATATATAGATATAACTCCAGACTACCAGATTACCTTATCAAAAAAGCTGTAGTTAAACCTAGGAAAAACCTTCTCAAGTAAGAGCAGACCACAAACAATATCCATTTTCCACTTTGCTGCGATTTATAATCCACATCTACATAAAAGTATGAAGGAGCTCTAACCCATGACCTAAAAGTCCACAAGTGACCCAGCTGAAAGTGGCACATCTGCCTGTCAGCAGGCAAAGTGTAAAAACCTTCATCCACATTTACACCAAAGGTCAGATATCTGTACCACACTGCTTGAACAGTGTGCGCACCCGACCTTAACGCGCCCGCTCCCAGCCCAAACCCTACCTGACCCTGCTAGTCCCGTCTATTTATAGACCCGAAGGTACCTACAAATTAGAGAGCCGGAACCGGGAAGCTGGCATTGTAAGGTCACAGACGGGGAGGGCAAGTGGAGGAGCTCGACCCCCAACACGCCCATGTAGTGCAGAAGGATTCGGCCGAATCCACACTCCTGGCTGAACCGAATCCTTAAAATTACGTGACTTCTTGTCACATAAACATGGAAGTACAACATTTTTTGCCGCGTGTGGCGCTCATTAACCCTTTCATATCCTAATTTACATATGCAAATCAGGATTCAGTTGGGTATTCGCCCAACTCCCACACCTTGTATCTCAACCCTTTATCCTTGTAGATTGTAAGCTCTTTTGGGCAGGGCCCCCTTCACCTCTTGTATTGGTTATTGATTGCTTTATATGTTACTCTGTATGTCCAATGTATGAAACCCACTTAATGTACAGCGCTGCGGAATATGTTGGCGCTTTATAAATAAATAATAATAATTTAGGGGCCGCCCAGCCACATTCAAATTGGTTCCGAAGTACTGGAGACACTCAGGAGTTATAGCACTTTAAATCTCCCACGTGGCAATCCCCAGTGCTCCAGACCCGGTGAGGAACATGTTGTGCATGTCTGCACGTAAAGGGGATGGCGGGGAGTGACGAGTGGTGCTGGCCTAGGGGCACCTGCTGTATAAATCTGATCATGCCTACATTCAGTGCTCTAGTATGTAGTATAGTATAGTATGGGGGCTTTTCTTAGAAAAATACTTGGGCTCTATTAGCCTGCAGAAAACTAATTCTTAGGTGATAGGTGCCCTTTAATTATTCCCTATATACTTAATTCTTAAATAGGCAACTGGTATATTGTCATTTCATTTAGTTATATGGTTGTATTTAGCAAATTGGTTTGATAAGTTATGTACAAACAAGAGTTTTAGGACCTTTGAGATCCAAGACCCTGTTACTTAATTTTGGAACCCATTACTTGATAACCACCAGCAAATGCTGTTATATCACTGTAGCCTTTCTTAGACAACTGGAAACATCTGTGCTAATGGATGCAGTTGTATGATTGCTATAGTTTTTGACCACTAGATGTCACTGTGGTATTTTTTATAACCTAATTTATTTGTCTTTTGTTTTTAAGCATTGCTTCTAGTAAGTTACCTTTAGGTGACTGGAATATTTTAAAGGCACAAATATCATCCTTGGAAGTACATATGTAAATTCTGCTGCTTATATTGTGCCTACTTAAGTGTTGTTTCCATGAGCGTCATGTTTGCATTTGGGTTTTGCATAAATTGAATGTTCATGCATGGGATGGTGCCGCTTGGAGATGAGTCTGATATTGTTGAACAGCTTTAAAAAGGACGGGTAAAAAAATGTGATACCATTAATGCCTAACTGTATAGCAGTGGGCAACTTTGAGGACGAGCAAAGTGTTTTATTAAGATTTGCATCAGAATTGGCAGTTTTGCAAGTGGTGAATTTTTTTGCACTAGAATTTTGCCACGTGTTCTGTTTTGCACAGGTAAAAAAGAGAGAAAAAAACATTCATCGACTCCACTGCATTTTTTAAATTTTTCCAAAGTTATGCTCACCCCTGGTTAACATATCTGGTTCATGCCCCCCTTTAAGGCCCAATATTTCACCAGGGCCCTCCTTAGCTCTTGCTCTTGCAAAGTTGCAGTAATGTAAAATCGACCATGTAGTCATAGTTACAAGATTATGTAAAAATTAAATATAGTTCACCCCAAACCTTGCTCCATTTGAATTCCAAGTTGGCTGCAGGGGGTATCTGGGAAAGCAAAACAGGCGTTCTCCCCATCTTTGTCCCTAGCCAGCCTTTAGACAGGGCCTCTCATCCTAGCAGTGGTACCCCCTTAATTTGGAAACCACTTATCTATTGTTACAAAGCAAGCTTTCTGACCTCTAATGTCACTTTAATAAATAATTACTGCTACAAACAATTCAGTCACACCTTTAGGCAGCTGAACCACCAAATTAATTTTCAAAACTGGTCAGTAACCCATGGCAACCAATCAAATGTTTGCTTTAATTTTTGCTTTCATTTACTTGCAGCTGACTGAACAAAGCTGGTCACCATGAGTTACTGCTCAGGTGCAAATTTTCCCAGTGTTGGTAAAGAGGCCAAATTTGTTATGTTTGAGAATTTACTAATTTAAAGCACCAAGCACTCATTTACGCATTGACATTTTTAGTAAAATGTCTCAGTCCATAAATGTTTTTATAGCTATGTTAAACAACATATTCCCTTTCCGAAGCACTAGTGTACGTTCTGTTGTTTCCACAATCCACTCGACACGTTTGATTCAGCAAGGAAGGCACTTTATCAAGGATTAAAAAGCCTTTATTTATGCAGTGGCTTAGACCAAAGGCACGCAGCCCCAGGAGATTTTGTTTTTAAGCTGCAAGAGATAGAGATTTTGCCCACTGATGCCCTTTTGGTTACCCTTGATGTGAAGAGCCTCTACACCTCCAGTTCGAGGTGTTGAGTTGGAAGGAGATGATTCCCTGGATGGTTTGTAAAAAAGTTTAGATTGATTGTTTAGAACTTTTCCTGCATAAAAATTATTTTCTTTTTAAAGATAGATTTTATGTGCAGATCAGGCATATGGCAATGAGTACCATTGCGGTTCCGTCTTACGGTAATATCTATATGAATAGGTTTGAGGAACTGTACATTTATACCAATCCGCTATATCGTGAGCACTGGCTTATGTGGTTTCGTTACATGATAACGTGTTTATGATATGGTCGGGGCCTCGTTGGGTGAGGCGAATTGTGAGTGAAGGGAGTGTATTACATCATAGATGTTCATAAACTTAATCAGCACTGCTTAGAGACAGAGCAGCCTGTTGTCTGGCCCCTCAAAGGGACATTTAGATTGTATACCCTTTGTCTCTACTTATAGCACAATAAGCCCACGGATATTACGTAAGCATTGGAGTTTATTAAGGGGTGGTATCCCGAATCTTCAGTTTTTCAAACCACCCCCTTTGGTGTCTTACAAAAAGGGTCACAGTATAGGCTCTATGCTGGCACAGTCAGATATTGGGGGGTTGGCACTGCAACCCAGAAAACATAGAACTTTTCTGTGTTTAAATTGTAATTGCTGTACAAATTGTTTGAAGGGTTTGTATATTTGTTTGATATCATCCCCATAAAGGAACTACCATTAAGGTTAGGGGCTATTACACCTGTTCTGTTTGACAGCATTTGCTGTATATTTCAAAAGCCCCTGCCGGCTTTTGTACATGGGGCAAATTTTTGTCAGGTGAAGGAGAGAATAAGGGAACAAAAGTCTGTTATAAAAACAAAAATATTAGAACAGGCAGTTGCAAGGCACTTTGTGGAGAAAGGCCATGGAGTACAACAGCTGAAATTCCAGATGGTGGATACTGTTCCCCACTCCCTCCTCAAAAAGGAGGCCTTTTGGATCTGCCTCTAACTTCAAATGGCCTTAAAGGAGAAAGAAATGTAAAAACTAAGTAAGCTTTATCAGAAAGGTCTATGTAAATACAGCCATAAGCACTCACTCACTCAATGCTGCACTGACTTCTCTGTGAAAAGATTACTTGTGTCTGTAATTCATGTGCCAGAGACACTCAGCTCTCTGCTCTCTCTTCTCTCCTGCTCCCCCCCCCCTCAAGAATGCTAAGAACTCACTCCTCCCCCCTTAGGAATGTGGATCTGAGCCAATCAGCAGGAAGCTGACTCATAGGGGCAGATTTACTAATCCACGAACGGACCGAAAGTGTCCAAACGCGTTTTTTCGTAATGATCGGTATTTTTGCGACTTTTTCGTCGCCGTCGCAACTTTTTCGTATGTCCCGCGATTGACACATACGAAAAATCGTGAGGGTGACAAAAAAGTCGCACAATTTTCATTTCCAATACGATTTTTTCCCTTTCGGGATTCGGATTCATGAATTAGTAAATCTGCCCCATAGTCTAACTAACTGAGCATGTTCACTTGGTCTGGGTGTCTGTGCAGGAGCGTGGCATTATGGGAACTTTCTTTACACAGCTCAGCGTTTTTTCTTCCTGTTCGGCTTTTGATCATTTGAACAGGTGAAATATGGGGAGACTTAAGGGCACTATTGAAACAACTGAAGATATGCCTGCAGCTTGAGATTAACTCTTTTCCTTTAACAAAGAATATAATCTACAGGCAATTTTTCAGTGATTTTGGATTTTAATGCTGGTTTTATTATTTATTCTTTTACAGATGTAACATATTTGTAGTGATGTTGACTTTTTAAAAAGAGAAAGATCAAGAGAAATTCAAGATAATTTCTAAAGTTTTTCATTTTGGCATCACAAATAGGGTTGCTTACTACTTTAATGCTGCCACACATTGCATCCACATCCTGCATGGCTAGTTAGCCGTTGATGTAGATGCACGTACATAGCTGCACATAATTGATTTATATGCATACTGCAGACTAAACATATTTATGTTTAGTCTGCAGCGTGCATATAAATTAATTGTTAGCTGTGCAAGATTTGGATTCAATATGTGGCAGTTATTAATTGTTGATTCAATATTTGGCAGGTATTAAAGGGTGAGGTTGCAATCCCAATCATAAACCAGGCCAGATTTGGAAGGCCTATGAGGTTATATTATTAATGGTGGAATTGCTTATTTTATTCCTAGTTATAATCTAGCTCCTCTACGTTTTTTTTACAACTATATTATAGTGTTTTGTAGTGCTGGGCGGTATACCGGTAAAAACCGATCACCGTTTTTTTTTTTTTAAACCGATATGAATTTTCTACATACCGGTGTGCTGAATACTTCCGGGCGCGCACGTGACGTCAGCGCGCACACTCTACAAAAGCGCCATCGCTAGGACGCATTCAGAGTCAGATACCAATGTGAGCTGTCGGGGGGTGCCTGGCCAGTAATTATATTTTATGTGAAGGGGATGGGGTGGGGGGTTATATTTATGTGAAGGGGATGGGGGGGTGTTTGGGGGGGGGGTGGGGGGTTATATTTATGTGAAGGGGGTGGGGGGGTGTTTGGGGTGGGGGTGGGTGGGTTATACTTATGTGAAGGGGATGGGGTTGTGTTTGGGGGGGGGTGGGGTGGGGGGTTATATTTATGTGAAGGGGATGGGGGGGTGTGTGCGGATGGGGGGGTGTTTGGGGTGGGGGGGGGTGCGGATGGGGGGGTGTTTGGGGTGGGGGGGTGCGTGCGGATGGGGGGGTGTTTGGGGTGGGGGGGGGGTGCGTGCGGATGGGGGGGGTGTTTGGGGTGGCGGGGGGGGTGCGGGTGGCGGGTGTTTGGGGTGGTCACCTAATCATGCATGGGGAAAAAAAAAATACCGTCAAATACCGTGATACCGATATAATTTTGAAAAATACCGTGATATAAATTTTTGGTCATACCGCCCAGCACTAGTGTTTTGCGTTATTTTTAAGTAGAAATATACCAGTACAGTCTGGCAGCACCAACAAAAATATACAGTTTTTTTATTAATTTAAATATAATGTATTATCCTCTGCTCTTGAAAACTGAATTATTTGTGTCAGAAGTACTCTGGCTGAAATAGGCTGCTTTGTAGCTATGTAGGGGCAGGCTTTCAAAGTGGGGTAACAGGACACTCATTTACATAGCATGTAACAGGAAGATAAAGTGGACATGTTTAATTCATGGCTTTACTTTATTATATGAAATTAGACATTTTTTGCCTAGAAATATTTTATTTATAGCTGTTATATATAGCTGTTACATATATATATATACTTTTTTACTTTAATAAATTAACCAGTGTTTGTGATCATAAACATAAAGACTTCAAAAAACTTTAGTGTCCAGTGTTCATTGAGACAAAGCTATACCAAGTGAAAAAAAAACATGAGAAAAATAATTGCAGATTGTCAGGTGTGAAAATCAAAGGATTTATCACTAGAACAATAAATTGTGTTGTTGCTTTAGTAATGTTAGATGGTTCGTGTCTAATGATGTGAAGCTATGTGGATTCCTATACTCTTTCATTTTTTTATTCATTCACATTACATAAAGACAAGTCAAGTCAGCTAAAGATGGTTCCATTTCAGGTGAATTATGAAGAAAGTCAACATAAAAAGAATGTGGGAAATATTGTATAAAAGAAGCATCAATCAAAGTCGATTAAATAATGAAAACTCAGGTGTTAAGTTTTATAGGTCAGTGACCAGGGCCTTTATTGTTTCACTTGCTTGCTTGATGTATGGATATTTTATTATAATTGTGCAAGTTATAACAGGTTCTTAAACCTGCCAGCTGCTCTGAAATGAGCTAGTCTTGGTATGATTTGCAGAGCATGTTCAACTGCACTTTTTCATATTTTCCCCAATTAGTTTAAAGCTTTCGACAGTGTAGATTATTGACCATGAAATTTGAGACAACTGAACTCCTGATCAGATGGGAGGCTGGTTATTATGCTTCAAATTCACTACTAAGTGCAGGACTGGTTTTCCTGTGATAATAATGAATGAAGTCTCTTAATAAGACAAACTATATATATATATATATATATGTCAATTTTACAAATTTCAGGTATTACTAGTGTTCAGGCTTTTGACTGGATATCTCCTGCTGTAAACAAGAAATGTCCCATTATTATGCTTTTGTTGGTTGGGCTGCTTTTGATAAGCCAACTTATACTTGTGATATGGAAAACCTTGTTTATATTCTAAGGGAGGGATTTATTAACATTTGGATTATTGTAGTTATTTATTTTTTAAAACCATGACAAAACTCATTTCCACAAATGTCATTCATTTATCAAAAAATCAGATTTGAAAAAGCACAAACTAAAAAAAGAATTCCCCAAACCCCTAAAACCAAGAAAGATCTTCCTATTGTAAAAGGGACATCTGCCATTGACATGATCTCGACAAGTTTTAGTTGGCGTATTTTTTTATTTGGAATTAATGCGGCTTTGTTGCTTAATAAACAAACCCCCGAACCGTTAAAATCAAGCAATAGAAAATGCCCCCTTTAATTTGTCTCCATAATGAAGTTTATTCCACAAAAATCTAACTAAGCACCCATATATACAGATGTTCAAATAGTTATTATCAAATAGCTCCCATAGTCAAAAGGTGCACTCGTTCTTAGAAATGTTCACCTGCGCTTGTAAAAAAATATATATGTTTTTATTTCCCTGTCAATTCATCTTAAGGGAGTAATATAGCAAAATGCTATAATGGTAAGCACCAAGAGAGAAATAGTAAATGTAGCTCTCATAAGCTTTAGTTTAACTTCAAGCATTGAACAGAGGACCCACCTGATATTTACAGTATGCTATTTTATAGTGCTTAAGGTTGTAAAGTAAGACATCTGTTCATAGCAGCAGAAGGGACTGTTTTATACCTAAATTATTTAATATAAGAGGTTAGTTGTTTAAAAACTGCCATATGTAAAAAGTGCTATAATTGCATTTTTGAGCAAGTGTTTCATATGACCTTGCTAAACCCATTCTTTACAGTGTATAAAAAACAGGTGCATGTACCACCGTAATCTTTCTTACTTCCGTTGCTCATTGATTCCCTTTCTGACTTTCGGCAAACTGATGCTGATGCTTATGGCTAAAAAAATGTGTCTGATTTGCAGCTTCCTCACAATACTAGAGGGTACTGTCTTTATTATGTTTGTGAGATCAAAAGAAAAATGTAATTTATACAAGTTAAACCTACAGAGTTCAGAACGATTTTATAAATAAATGCCTGGAAAGGTCTGATCTATTAGGTGTCTCTCAGTTGGAATATATTGGACTGTGAATTAGGCTGTTAAGAGCCTAACTCTTAACAGATTGGTTCTGTCCCACCCTAAGTACATATGCACATAGCAAAAAGCGACAGGTGCCAAACCCCAGGGAAAAGCACCTAATAAATGTATATAGGAGCCTCACAGGGAACACATGCAAACAACTTAAGAAATGCTTGGAAAATGTTATATAAAAGTATACCAAGTAAATCATAATCAATAAAGACATTGCAAATAAGATTGTTATTAGAAAATGCAAGTGTGACAGAGCAGCTTTATTTCTGTTTCTTTTTTAGGTACCATAGCACTTTTGTGTACCAAATCTTTGAAACTGTTGCTATGTGTAGAGGAAATTAGTGGAAAGTTTGGATTGTGATGTATAACTGCAAATGGGGCATTTTTTTTGCAACTAATAATCCCTGTTCCAAGGTACCTTGTGATACTTCCTTCTGTTGTAGGAAGGCACCCTCCCCAAGTAATATGTGTTTTTATTTTTGCCTAAGTAGGGTTGATGAAAAAACTTGGTGGCTTAAATATACATTTTGAGGAAAACGCGAAAAGTTTCAAAATTTGAATTAAAGGAGAACTAAACCACGTGCCAGGTACTAAAGCCCCCTTAACTGCCCTGCATCGACCCCCTAACCAGTCCCACCTCGCGTAGCCTATAACTCTGAATATCCAAGGTAAAAAAGCAGTGCAGCAGCGTACCTGGGCGCCATCTTCCATTCATTAGAAAATGCTTCGGGTCTCACTGCCGATATGGACCCTGCTTGAGCATGCACAGTTGGGGCTAGCCGGCTTTTGTACCTGGGGGAGGGCGGTTAGGTCGCCTTTAAAACAAAAGCATTCATTTTGCCTAGGACAACTCCCATTGAATTTTATATTAACTCGCAAGCTTTTAGATGCCGAAGTTTTACATTGAAGTGTAAAAAATGTTTTCACTAATAAATATCAAACATTCGAGTTTCTCTGTGACTGATATTTCGAATTTGGGAGTTCTTGGGGGGAAAAAAATTAAATCTTGAAAAAATTGAATTGAATAAGCACTGCTTAACTTAGGATCTGCATGGCTGCCATCAGTAGGGCCCAGTGGACTACATATTGACTGCATTTGAAGGATTGGGTGGCCAACTGGTAAGTTTAGGTGTTGTATAGAGTGACCAAGGTGGAACAGGGGCATGGTCTACCCTACACTATAGGTGAGCAATTTCAGTTAGGACCCTTTTCTACTCATTTGACAGGGACCTCCCAGATCAAGGTTTTTGGTAAGACATGTTACAGGTATTATATGATGCATTGAATTAATAACAAATTAAATACATTTATATCAATATATTCTCACCTAAACCTTTTTTTAGTATGTTATAGATGGACCAATATATGTATATTGCATGGTTTTAGCAATATTAGGGTCAAGGGTCTCCAGCAGTTAGCATTTTTTATCAAAATCATTTTGTTAATATGTACAGTTTTTGACTGCTTTGAGTAGTTGAAACATTATTCTGTTCAGAGGAGTGTTAAAGATTAACTGTAGTTCTGAGCTCTGCCACCCATCAGTCTCCATGCTAATAAGGGGTTTAAGGATTTGGGGAGTGAATTAATGAATTTGGAAAACATTTAAAAAAACTTGAATTTTCTATATTTATTGTATGAAAATAATGTGAAAAACTTCAATATAAAACTTTAGCAGCTTTAAAGCCTGCAAGGTCATGTACAAGTGAATGGGAGCTGTCCTTGGCAAAAGTTAAAAATGTATTTAACTTGAGGTTTTTTTTACTTTTTTTCTGAGCTTGTAGGCCCATTAAAAATGATTATAACATTTTGAATTCATTCGAGGTTTTTCCATGATTTTAACCGATTGCATGTTTTTTAATAAATAAGCAACTTAGGGGCACATTCATGAAAACGTGAGTTCGAATCCAGAATGGGATAAATTCAGATTGGATACGATCATTATTTAAAATCGCAAATATCACGAATATGCTAACGAAAAAATCGTATTAGTCATGATAATATCGTATTGGTGATCCGAAAGTCACAAAATGTTCATATCCGAACGATCGTAAAATGCAGGAAAACCTTTCCGACTTTGATCCTTCTGTGCATGATTTTGGAAGCCTCCCATAGGAATCAATGGCACTGTGCAGCTCCAACCTGGCCCAAGGAAAGTCATGATACCGAAGCTTGAATGAATCTAAAACTTTCATACTCGGCGCAACAATTTTGTCTCAAAGTACGAAAAAGTTGCCGAAAATATGCTTATCGAAAGGTCGGAGCGTTCGTGGATTATTAAATGTGCCCCTTAGTGTTTCTATTTTTACCCATCTGTAGCTTGCAGCTAAAACTAGTCTAGGGGTTATTTATTTACCCCAGGGGGCATGTGCAGGAGGGTAACGAGTTGCAAGAGTATGCACCTTAGTGCTCATTTACAGAGAACTTGTGACTCCAGGGTTGCTGGTCTCTTCATTGAGCCCTGAATTAAAAATATGAGCAATAATGAGGAACAGCTGCAAGTTCAATACTGAATGTTTTTTAAAAATTGGAAATAATGTGCAACCCCCAAAAATGAAGATTATTTTGAGTACTGCTGTCTACAAATAATGCAAAATTAATTCTGATGTAGACTACCTCTTTAAAATCCATACTGCTACAAATAAAACAGGTCCCCTGGCATTAATGTTGTAAGCAGCATGTGAGACTGATATTTCTACAGGTGTAACCAAAGTAAATGTAACACATTTATCCTTCTCTGTACCTTAATTGTGTCTTCAGGTCACTATTGTCTTAAGTCTCTCAGGGTAAGCCAGGAAATTTGGCTTTCCGATGTAACACACTATTGCATTTTTCCCCTCACAGCTGTTCCACACATGCACTTACGGAATATGGGAAATATATACATTAGAATCCCGTTCAATATGCTAAGCCTGTAAAATGCAGCAGCAGCTTGGTAGAATTAAGCAGAGCATGACTTCCTGAATATTTCAGCTTCCAATTTAATGCACCCCTTCCTCTAAAAATGCATAGCTTCAGTACTTTCGCTGCTAATCAAGCTTCTTCTGGTTCCTTGCCAAAATATTATGCATAATTTAATAAGACTGCAATTAAAATCACATAAAATATTGGAGAATACTGTAATACATCATTTTAAAAGGTGTTTCTATCAGTTTGAATTAGTTCTTTCTTACCCATGTGTTAGAATTCCATAGCTCTGTCACTAGAATTTACCATTTTTAAAGAGCAAATAAAGTAAAATTTACTAATTGCAGGTATGGGACCTTTTATTCAGAATGCTTGGGACCTGGGGTTTTCTGGATAAGGGGTCTCTCCGTAATTCGAATCTCCTACCTTAAGTCTACTGAAAAAAATTATTTAAACAGTAATTAAACCCAGTAGGATTGTTTTGGCTCCAATAAGTATTAATTATATCTTAGTTGGGATCAAGTACAAGGTACTGTTTTATTATTACAGAGAAAAAGGAAATAATTTTTAAAAATGTGAATTATTTGATTAAAATGGAGTCTATGAGAGATGGCCTTTCCATAATTCGCAACTTGCTGGATAAGGGGTCCGATACCTGTACTAAGGTTGGCCACATGTTAGGCACCACCCTCCCCTGTGAGTGGAATCATTATATTTTTTCTCTAGGCTGTTCTTTTAGGAAAAAAAAGTACTGGAATAAAAAGTATTATAGTTCTATGCCCTTACATTTCACAGGTTTGGCTCGGCAGACTTGGGTGGGGAGGGATTAACTAACAGTTGGATTTTCATGCTTCTAAAGATTTTTTTCGTTTCTGTAACAATAAAAAATGCCCCTGTTAGACTCACTTGCACAATAAGATACAGTTTTTGAGTTTTTCTCTACTAATAATGTTGAAAGGTAACAAAAATACCGTGGTGTGGTCCTTTAGTTTTGTCTTGATTTTGTTATTGACACCAGAGTATCACATTACCAATCATCCAGAGCAAGGCTGTCCAACCAGAGGCCCACAGGCCAGATGCAGCCCCCAAAACAATTTTTATGGCCCCCAGTTTTCTCTAGACTTAATTGTATGACATCATAATTGTAATATTATCTGGTCTTCAAACACACTGCATAAGAATAAATCAGCCCACTACATGTATTAAGTTGGATAGCACTGATCCAGAGTATCACATAACTTTTTTAATTCAGGTTTTAAAGGGGCAGTATACACCTATACTATATATATGTTTCAAAATGATTACAATAAATAACACTGGCTATTCCTTTAATTAAAAAAATGCAATTATTCAGCATTTTTTCTGTATAAAGTACGGATTATTGTTTTGTTTTTCCCTGATTTCCAGCTTTAATGAAGATATTTTGTTTAAACAGAGGTTATTAGCTCTGCAGAAATTTGGAAAAGACAAACAAATTAAGAAAACACAGTACATTACTAGCTATATTCAGTGACTCCTCAGTTTATCCATTAGTCAACTGAGCTGCCAAATTATTAAATACAAGAGGATTAAAATATTTAATTCTGTCCTACAAACGTTATCTTGGACTGATGTAGATACTAGTTTTTACAAATAATTGCTTGCATTAACAGATCAAAGACATAGGGGCAAATTTATCGAAATGTTAGTTTAGATCTTAATACATAAAAACTCACCCACGTTCTATTCATTCCTATGGGATATCAGAGGGTGAAAGTTGATAAATACGCTTGTATTAAGCCGTAACATTTGATAAAATTCTTCCCCATAAAGTTTTGTTTTCCATAAAGGTGCATTTACCCGAGATAACATATCCTTTAGTTACTAGGCTCCTATTTACTTGTAGGTATTTTAATCAAGGTGTTGCTTTAAGTGATTACTTTTTACTATCTCTTGCCCAGGATTGTGTATTGATGCAGAGGGAAATATGCCAAAATAACCCCAAGGGGTTTTTCAAAAGATGCCTTTAGTAAATTAACAGTATTATACTGTCAATCCAGCTACCACCTCTGGCCAGTGGAATGACCTTAACTGTAGAAAATGAAAGATCCCCTAATCATATAGAAAATGAAAGATCCCCCAAATCCATTTATTTTTTGATGGCATGTGTTCAGTAGGCTGAGGGCCCACTGCCTTTAAACAGTTCTCTAAATAGTTAATTGTTTTCCCTCACCATTTGTTTTTGTAACTAAAAACAAACTTCCAGGATTTTAATAGTCACTAGTATTCAAATGCTATGAATATGGCACACAATTAAAATGTTTGATTTCATCATTGACATTTTTAAGAATATCACCTCATTAATGTCTTAGTATTTTTTTCTCTAGATTTGATCTTAATCTTTAGAATGTCCAAAACACCAAATTACTAGAGTCTTATTATTCTACCCTCATAACATATTTTTGTGGATTTTTTTCTTTGACTGTTATATAATAATGCAGTAGTAAGTAAAGGAATCTCAGAATCTGGTGACATTTACAAACTATTCAGCCTTTGAGGATGGTGTTGATGGATCTGACGGTGACATTTGGGGAGCCTGTGGTAAAAAGGATGATGAAAAGAACTCTCTTCAGTGTTTTATGAAGTAAAGAAGAAAGTCCATTTTGTTTCATATTCATTTTTGGACTACTAACATTTTTTTTAGATTCAATAGAATTTGAGTGTGGGATCTATTATCCTAAAAGTTCTCAGATTAATGAATGCAGTTTTCTTGGTCCTATTTTATTTGGTGGCAAAGCAGTTTTATTAGGTTTTAATAATGTTGAAGTAGGGTGCTACCAATTATTATCCAGAAAACCCTGAGTCTGAGGCATTCAGGCTTTTCTTGGAGACAGTTATTTGTTATTAACATGGTCGCTTAGCTGGCCTTGCAGCACTGGGGTCCTTAGTTCAGTTCCAGCCAAGGCTATCTGCAAGGGTTTTCTCCAGGTACTCCAGTTTCCTCCCACATTCCAAAAACATACGGGCAGGTTTATTGACTGTTGACAAAATTGCCCCTACTGTGTGTGTAAATCTCATATGGATCTTAGATTGTAATCTCCACTGGGAAGAACTGAAGTGAATGATTGTCTTTTCTTCCTGAATTTCTTGTGTTTGATTATTTACCTGATTTAAAGCTTGCTTTGTTTAATTCTAAGCTAAGTTTTACGAGCCTTGTTATGGTTTCCTAATTTTTATCTTTTTTAATTTAGGGCTATCAATTTCCTTATTTATTTCCTTACATTCAGCCCTTTCCCATATAGTCCAGCTGTGCATTTATTAAAAAGATACCAGCACACATCATTTCATGTTTGTATGCCAACTAAAACTTGTTATTTGGACTCCACCAATCCGTTTTTAATGCTGCTGCTAGACTAAACCACTTATCCCTTGGCCTTGCTTCAAATGTCTTGTGTTACTGTGAATGTCATGTCTCCAGCACAGCTTCCATCATTTTTGCTGTTTATTGTACTCATTAGCAGTGAACTCCCTCTGCTGACTGTTTGCTGCAAATGCAAGTATTAATTTCCTGTGTGACCTATAACCTATGGAACCACCATACTTCCTGCCATGTGACGTTTGCAATGCCTTGTGGGAGTACAGACTCCATTTTATAGATCATGCTGTACAAGAAGCACACACTCTCCATCTTCTCCCCATGGTAGCATCGCTGTTTTACCACATTTATTTCCACAATCACCCAGTAAAGTTCAACAGATTTACCTTTTGTCTCTTTATTGGAGTGTGGGAAGGTTTAGCTGTATGTCAAGCTACATACTACCTCAGGGTAACACGTGGTGAGGACAGAACAGTAAAACAGCGGCTATCCAGCGGGTAGAACTACTGTACCTAAACGCTTTACTGCAAGCGCAGTAAAACAGCGGCTATCCAGCGGGTAGAACTACTGTACCTAAACGCTTTACTGCAAGCGCAGTAAAACAGCGGCTATCCAGTGGGTAGAGCAGTTCAGAGGCTTCACTGCAGGCTATAAAACAAGCCCAGCAAGAAAGCAGCTACACAAGTGCAGTGCACCCCCACTAAACTGCATAAGACATAGTGAATACACTGAGGCCTGCTATTTTGCAGCTACCTGCATTCAACTATACAGCTGTCCCTGCAAGGGCAAATACCCCGCAACAGCATAATGTCCCAGAAACGGACACCTTCACTTACAACCAGGTCCCAGGTTTCTGGTTCCTCCCAGCGCTCATCTGTTATTAATGCTGCCGCCATTGCCCGCGCAAAAGCAGAAGCAGCCAAGGCCCGCGCCTCCTTTGCAGAAAAAGAGATGAAGGCAAAAGTGGAATGGGCACGCCTGGAAGTAGAGAGGAAGGTAGAGGCCGAACGACAGGAAGCAGGGCGGAAAATAGAAAGTAGCCGCCTAGAAGCATTCCTAGAGAAGCTCAATATAGAGAAGGAAGCTGCAGCAGCCATAGCTGAAGCGGAAGCTCTAGAGGCAATCATATACCCTGACAGTGAAAGACACAGCAGGATGCCAGATCTGGAGACCGAAGCCCAAGATCCGCTACAGCGCACGTCTGAGTATGTCCACCGGCACTCCAAACAAGGTATGGATTGTCTTTCAGCACAAGAACCAGACCAAGACCGCTACGCGACTCAACAAGTCAGCGGCAAGTCGCAGATTCACCAAACAGACAACGCGGAGCAAAGTGATCCTGCCTACGGAACCTACGCCAACCAAGCGCCTAAATCTATGGGTAACCCTCCAGCTGCCTCCTCTGCTATGTTAAAGCGGTATGTCACAAATCAGCCTAAAGGAGAGCCTCCAGACAGGTATGATTACACTACACCCCTTCATTATTACACTGGTCCACCTACCTACCCTGGTGCCAACCAGGCCACAATGGACTTTGCCAAGTTCTTTGCCCGGCGCGAGCTAATCACCAAAGGACTTGTAAAGTATAATGACCGCCCAGAAGGCTTCAGGGCCTGGCGATCTTCCTTTCAAAACACTATCAGAGACTTAGACCTATCATACAGTGAGGAGATAGACCTCCTTATCAAATACTTAGGCACTGAGTCTGCAGAGCATGCCAAAAGGATCAGGGTGATCAACATAAACCACCCACAGACTGGCCTCAAAATGATTTGGCACAGACTTAATGAGTGTTATGGCTCAGCAGAGGTAGTAGAGAATGCACTCTTCAAAAGAATTGATGATTTCCCTAAAATATCTAATAAAGGTTACCAAAAACTTAGGGAACTAAGTGACTTGTTAATGGAACTTCAGGTTGCTAAAGCTGAAGGGGACTTACCGGGACTTGCATTCCTTGATACAGCCAGAGGTGTCAACCCCATTGTGCAAAAGTTACCTTACAACTTGCAGGAGCGCTGGATGACACACGGGTCAAAGTACAAAGAAATGCACAATGTTCCTTTTCCTCCATTCACTGTGCTTGTAGACTTTGTATACCAACAAGCCAAGATGAGAAATGACCCCAGTTTTGATCTTAGTCTGCCACATACAACTCCCTTAGCGCTTAATGCTCGCAAAGCAGCAGTAACAGTTCACAAAACTAATGCTTCCTTTTCAGATTCTTCCCACAGATCCGCTGGTTCTACGCGTGAAGAGACAAAGAGCAGAGACCCTAGTAAGCAGTGCCCCCTGCATCAAAAGCCTCATCCTCTCCTGAAATGCAGAGCCTTCAGGGAGAAGTCCATAGAGGACCGCAAAACCTTCCTAAAGGAGAACAACATATGTTACAAGTGCTGCTCATCAACAGCTCACCTCGCTAAGGACTGTAAGGTCAGTGTAAAATGCACAGAATGTGACAGCACACATCACAACACAGCTCTACACCCTGGGCCAGCCCCGTGGGTTTTACCTCACAACAATGGTGCCAGCAAGCATGGCGGGGAGGAAGGTAACACTGCTACAGCCACACCAGAGGTCAGTTCACAATGCACAGAAGTTTGTAAAGGAGCAACGGGTGGCAAATCCTGCTCTAAAATCTGCCTTGTCAGAGTCTATCCAACAGGCCATAAAGACAGAGCAGTTAAACTTTATGCAATCCTGGATGACCAGAGCAACAGATCTCTAGCCTGCCCAGCCTTCTTTGACGCATTCAATATCAAAGGCCCAAGCACTCCTTACTCCCTAAAAACTTGTGCAGGAATCACTGAGACAACAGGGAGAAGGGCATCCGGTTACCAGGTAGAGTCCATAGATGGACAGGTACAATTATCTTTACCAACCATAATTGAGTGCAACAGAATTCCTGACAATAGATCCGAAATCCCTACACCAGATGTAGCACAGCACCACGTGCACTTAAAACCTATAATGCACCTAATCCCTAAGCTTGACCCCAAGGCCCAGATACTGCTTCTCCTTGGGAGGGATATCTTACAGGTCCATAAAGCAAGGGACCAGATTAATGGTCCAAACAATGCTCCTTACGCACAGAAGTTAGACCTAGGATGGGTCATAATAGGAGACGTCTGTCTTGGAAGTGTGCACAAACCAGCTTATGTAAACAGCTTGCTCACAAACACACTAGAAAATGGACGTCCCTCCATCTTCCAACCATGTCGCAATAGCTTCCTCATAAAAGAAAGGCCTTTCAACACAAACCTGGCTCACTCTCTCTTAAACCCTTTTGATGACAAAAATGCTTATGACAGTGATCAAGATCATCTAGGGTGCACAGTATTTCATAGATCAAATGAGGATAATCAGATAGCAATGTCTATCGAGGATAAACTCTTCTTAGAAATAATGGAGCAGGGGCTAGTCAAAAATGATGCCAACAGTTGGGTAGCACCGCTACCCTTTAGACCTCGGAGGCAACGCCTACCTAACAACAGAGAGGAGGCCCTAAAACGCTTCAGTTCTCTCAAGCGCAGCTTTCAAAAGAAACCAGAGATGAAAAGCCACTTCTTTACCTTCATGGGGAAAATATTTGAGAACAGTCATGCAGAGGTAGCTCCCACCCTCACTGACACTGAGGAATGCTGGTACCTACCAATATTCGGAGTATACCATCCAAAGAAACCAGGGCAGATTAGAGTGGTTTTTGATTCCAGTTCTAAGTTCAAAGGTGTCTCCCTAAATGATGTCCTCCTAACAGGCCCTGACCTCAATAATAAACTTCTGGGAGTACTCCTTCGTTTTCGCAAAGACTCTATTGCATTTATTGCTGACATTCAACAAATGTTCCACTGTTTTCTTGTAAGAGAGAAAGACAGAAATTTCCTGAGATTCTTCTGGTACAGAGACAATGATCCTTCCAAAGACATCACAGAGTATCGGATGAGGGTACACATCTTCGGCAACAGCCCTTCCCCTGCAGTTGCAATCTACGGGCTCAGACGCTCTGCTCAGGAAAGCGAGGTGGAGTATGGGTCAGATGTCAAGCAATTAGTTGAAAAGGACTTTTATGTAGATGACTGCTTAAAATCCTTAACCTCAAGTAAAGCTGCAATCTGTCTTCTCAAAAGGGCACAGGAAGCTCTTGCTTGCTCAAACCTTAGGCTTCACAAAATAGCTTCCAACAGCAAAGAAGTAATGCAAGCCTTCCCTTCTCAGGACCATTCAAATGACCTAAGGGACTTAGACTTAGGAGCTGACTCTTTACCTGTTCAACGGAGCCTTGGACTTCTGTGGGACTTACAGTCTGATACCTTTGCCTTCCAAGTAAATGAGGAGGAAAAACCCTTCACTCGCAGAGGTGTCCTGTCCACAATAAATAGCCTATATGATCCATTAGGATTTGCTGCTCCTGTCACTATACAAGGTAAAGCACTTTTAAGAGACTTAACAATGGAAACATCTGACTGGGATGCTCCACTGGCACCCGATAAAAAGAATATGTGGGCAGAGTGGAGAAGTTCTTTGACAACTCTTTCCAGCCTTCAGGTAACACGCCCATATGCTTCAATACCTTCTACAGAAATACAAAGTCAAAAACTGTACGTTTTCTGTGATGCTTCTGTTAAAGCCATAGCTGCTGTCGCCTACATTAGAACCGTGGATGTCTATGGACAATGTCACATTGGGTTTGTTATGGGCAAAGCAAAACTTGCACCAATTCCAGAGCATACCATTCCCAGATTGGAACTCTGTGCTGCTGTTCTAGCTGTGGAGCTAGCCGAACTTATCACAGCTGAGATCGGCATAGAGCTCGAAGAGACTGTGTTCTACACAGACAGCAAGGTAGTACTGGGCTATATCTACAATGAAACCAGAAGGTTTTATGTTTATGTCACCAACAGGGTACTCAGAATTAGGAGATCCACCTGTCCAGAACAGTGGCACTATGTACCTACAGACTACAACCCTGCAGACCATGCAACCAGAGCTGTCGTTGCAAGTCAACTTAAAAGCACATCTTGGCTCACAGGACCTGCATTCTTGTGTAGAACCGAACAAACTGATTCTGAGAACAAAACATTTGAGCTAGTGGATGCAAATTCAGATGCTGAAATCCGCCCCCAAGTGTCTACATGTCACACAATAATCACTAACAACCAACTTAAATCCAGCAGGTTTAATAGGTTTTCAAGTTGGAAATCACTTGTCCGAGCTATCACCTGTCTGACCCACATAGCTCGCTCCTTCAAACATACCTCATCTAAAGATGTAAATACCTGCAAAGGATGGCATCACTGTAAAAATGTCTACACAGTAGCAGAACTTCAGCAAACAAAGAATGTCATTCTTCACACTGTACATCACGAGATTTATTCTAGAGAGATCAACTGCATTACAGGAGGCAAACCTGTTCCTAAAGACAGCGCTTTGAGAAAACTCGACCCATTTCTTGACCAGAATGGCCTATTAAGAGTAGGAGGACGCCTCAAAGGTGCAGAAATAGAGTTTGAAGAGAAACATCCTCTGATCATTCCAGGTAATCATCACATTGCTACTTTGCTTGTATGTCATTATCATGCTCAAGTCAAACATCAGGGCCGACTATTTACAGAAGGAGCTTTAAGGACAGCTGGCTTGTGGATAGTTGGAGCAAAAAGATGTGTGAATAGTACAATTTTCAAGTGCATCACTTGCCGTAAACTCCGTGGGAGGTTACAAACACAAAAGATGGCCGATCTTCCCACTGACAGACTTAGCCAAGACCCACCTTTCACCAGTGTTGGTCTAGATGTATTTGGTCCCTGGTCCGTTTCCACACGACACACTAGAGGAAACCATGCAAATAGCAAACGCTGGGCAGTCATATTCACTTGTATGACCATCAGAGCAGTCCACATTGAGGTCATTGAATCAATGGACACTTCAAGTTTCATAAATGCCCTCAGACGTTTCATTGCAATACGAGGCCCTGTGAAACATATTCGCTCTGACAGGGGTACTAACTTTGTTGGGGCAGCCAAAGAACTGCAAATCTCATCGAACGTTAATGTCAAAGACGTGGAGAGATACCTAGGTAATCAGGACTGCTCCTGGACTTTCAACCCACCTCACTCTTCTCACATGGGAGGTGCCTGGGAAAGGATGATTGGCATAGCCCGGAGGATCCTCAACACCATCTTCTTACAAGTAGGAACTGCAAGGCTTACCCATGAGTCTTTAACCACCTTCATGGCTGAAGTCTCAGCTATTATAAATGCTAGACCCCTTACTTCTGTCTCAAACGACCCAGAAGATCCTTTCTTGCTTACACCTGCCACTCTACTTACTCAAAAGACTGTAACACTGAGTGCTCCTTCTGGGGAATTTACTAATAAAGACTTGTACAAGCGTCAGTGGAGACAAGTACAGTGTCTTGCAAATACCTTTTGGGACAGATGGAGAAAGCAATACATCTCTACTTTGCAGCCACGGAACAAATGGCAAACCGCCAAACCAAACCTTAAGCCTGGTGACGTTGTTCTTGTGAAAGACTGCCAGTCACAAAGAAATGAATGGCCTTTAGGTCTTGTTGCCAAAACATTTCCCAGTGAGGACGGAAGAGTCCGCAAAGTTGAAGTTAAAATCTCCAAACAGGGAGAAACCAAATTCTTCTTCAGACCAGTATCTGAACTAACCTTGTTGTTATCTCCTCAGGAATGAAATGGTGGCATCTATAGATACCAGACGGGGAGTGTCATGTCTCCAGCACAGCTTCCATCATTTTTTCTGTTTATTGTACTCATTAGCAGTGAACTCCCTCTGCTGACTGTTTGCTGCAAATGCAAGTATTAATTTCCTGTGTGACCTATAACCTATGGAACCACCATACTTCCTGCCATGTGACGTTTGCAATGCCTTGTGGGAGTACAGACTCCATTTTATAGATCATGCTGTACAAGAAGCACACACTCTCCATCTTCTCCCCATGGTAGCATCGCTGTTTTACCACATTTATTTCCACAATCACCCAGTAAAGTTCAACAGATTTACCTTTTGTCTCTTTATTGGAGTGTGGGAAGGTTTAGCTGTATGTCAAGCTACATACTACCTCAGGGTAACACGTGGTGAGGACAGAACAGTGAATTTTAAAAAGAATCTTGAGGGCCCTCTCTAATGGGGCTCATCTGCCCCACTTTCCAACTACACTTGTGTCCTAAATGCTCTGTTTCTCCTATACTATCTTTTTACTTAAGTTATACCACTTGGGACATGCTTTTGAATGTATCTGTGGGTTCATCAGCTCTTCAGTCTCAACCTGCCTTTGCATTTTAATGCTTCTAAGGATATCTCTTTTATAGTTTATGTGAGAGATACAAGCAGTAAGAACACTGTTTGGTGTGTTTTCCACCATTGTTAAAGGTGGGAAACTTGTAGCACCAGGTAAAATGCCTGGTTGTGCAGCAGCTAATGCTGTTAATCATGCAAGCAGATTAGGAAATGCTGTATAGTTGAGTCCTGGAGTAAATGGAAGGTGTAAATTATGTCCTCTATTCCATACTCCAGTTAAGCATTTTGATTTGGCTAGCTGTAAGTAGCTGCCTAATTAGGCTGCAGGTGAGCAGCACATAAAATATCTTTGGGATTACATAGGGTGATGATTAAGGTTGGGGTCTCAGAGGGGTTCACTCTCAGAGCGGGGCACAGCGCAGTAAGGCTTTTTGCCTGTGTTAGGAACTCCCAGAGGGGCTGGGGTGCCACCTGCCACTGCAAGAAGCAGAGGGAGCAGTAACCAAGTGAGGAGTCACCCATAGAAGTGCCAGGAGTCACTGAGAGGTCTCTCAGAGCAGGGCACAGTGCAGGAAGGTTGACTGACTGTGTGAGGAACTCCCAGAGGGGCTGGGGGTGCTGCCTGCCACTGCAAGGAGCATAGGGAGCCGTGACCACAAGTTTGAGTGCCGAAACATTGAGGCTTGGTGAGAAGCCTAAGTGAGTCAGAAGCTGGTGAGCTGGTATCCCAGGAGGGGAAAGACAGCAGGGCTGAGTGAGTAGCCCAGAGTGTTCACGAGTGTGAGAGTCACCGTGAATGTGTGAAGGCCATTGGGGATGGTGAGAAGCCCTGGGAAAAAGGTTCCAGTGTGAAAGTTACCCTGGAAGGTGAGAGCCCTGACGCAGGGACAAATCATAACAATGTTTGATGAATAGTTTATGAACTGACTGTAATGTTTATGTTGGGAGGAGTTTACCCCAAATAAACGTATGTTTTTTGAGAAAAAACGTGATGTCACATGTGGTGTCCCTGTCTCTTATGCTCCTGATCTATTGCATACCTGCCTACCATAGCTAATTCCCCCAAAATTACGTGAACAGGCAGTCAGCATGTCACATAACATAGTTTAGTTGGGTTGCACCTATACACACACCTCTCTATACACTTACATATATAAACTATATACACTAATATCTATACTAATTGTAGATTATGTTATCATCCAAGCCACAAGGCATTAATAGAATCTGCCATCACATCACCACCTTAGCAGGGCATTTCACAACCACACTACCTATGCTGCTTCAAATGAACGTTCTGTTCTTGTTATCTAAAGGGGTGCCGTTGGTGAACTGATTGTTTTTATGGGAGAAAAGATTTATCTTGTAAAGATTTATCATGTCCCCTCACAAGCACCTTTTTTCCATAAAATACAGCACCAAACTTGACATTGCTTACATTTTCCATCACATTTACCAGTTTAGTTGCATGTCTCTGCACTCTCTCCAGCTCATTTATATCTTTTTTATTAACTAGAGCCTAAAACTGCATTCTGTAATCAAAGTGAGGCCTTACCAGACCTTTTAAGAGGCAAAATTATGTTTTCATCCTTCAAGCTAATTAACTTTTTTTTGCAAAACTGTACTTTATTTGCAGCTATGGGATGGCACTGCCTAGAATTATCTACAAAAATCCCCAGATCCTTCTCAATTAAAGATACCCCTAATACACTACCGTTCAGTGTATAACTTACATTTATATTATTTCTACCAAAGTGCATAACTTTGAACCTTAATGTTAAGGTTTTCCAACTTTGTCAAATCTCCTTGCAAAGTGACAGCATTCTGCATGTAACTTTTACAAAATGTAGTATTATCAGCAAAAATAAAAAAAACAGTACTTTCTATGCCCACCTCTTGGTCATAAATAAACAAGTTAAAAAGCAAAGGACCAAGCACAGACCCCTGCAGTACTTCACCAACAACACTGGCCCAATTAGAAAATGTTCCATTTACCACCACTCTTTGTAATCTATCCTTCAGCTAGTTCCCTAGTACAAATATTATGTTTCAGGCCAGTATTCCTTAATTTTACCAATAATTTTCTGTGCAGTACTGTATCAAGTTCTTTAGCAGTAGTAAAAGCAGTCTAAGTAGATGACATCCACTGCTATCCCAGAATCAAGGTTTCTGATCACCTCCTCATAAAAGGCAATTAAATTAGTTTGGCAAGATCTGTTATGCATAAAACTATGCTGGCACAGAATCATAATATGTGATGTTCAATATAGTCAAGTATCTTATCCCTTATTACCCCTTTCAAAAGCTTTTCTACCACTGATGTCAGACCTATATATAATAGGCCTAAAAGCAGGTTTTTCAATACCAACCTCGACACCAACACTTTTATCAAAATATAAAGGTTTTGCTTTGCAATGTCTTTCCTTGCTTACAAGGGTAATATACTGACCTGTATATTTATTAAGTAACATTTTAAAGACATTCCATTTTCCTTTTGTGTTTAATCCTGCAAAAAGCATTTCCCAGTCAATGTATTGCAATGATGCCAAACTCTGCCAAACTCTGCCAAAGATTCCAAGTTTAATATTTTATACATAAAATATATATAGTTATTGAAGGCTATGGAGGCTGCTCCTGTCTGTGTAAAATAAAAATCCTAGAACATGTTTACATGCCTGTCTGGAGTATTGCTCGTTTGAGTGCCTGCTCATATTTTTACAGTGTTCCCACACTCAAGTTTATTGAATTGTGAACTTCTTTGGCCAAAGTTTTTGAATGGGGGAATCTTTGCTTGCTTTCAAAAGGAAATATCTCTTTACAATGGGTGCATCTGGTTTTACTTATATAGAAACCTATGTTAAGGATGGCGGCCCCGTTAAAGGAGAAGGAAAGTTATTTTGGCATTTTACTGCCAATAGATTCGCCACATTAGTGCCACCTAGAACACTGAATTTGTTCTGCAGAAAGTGATTCCATACCTGAGTAAAGAGCCTTAGAAGTTTCTCTGTTTGTTTAAGATAGCAGCTGCCATTTTAAGTAGCTTTCTGCTTGCATCTGAAGCCATTGGTAGCTCAGATCACACATTCCTAAGGGTGGGGGGAGTGAGTTTTATGAATTCTTATGGGAGGGGGGAGCAGGAGAGAGAACTGTGCAGACTCTAGCCCCTGGATACCCAAGAACATGTTTACAAAAAAGGAGATAAGAAATCCTGTGAGTGCTTATGGCTGTATTTACATAGACCTTTCTTAGTTTTTACCTTTCCTTCTCCTTTAAATAGCACATTGGAGGAGAATGTTTATTTGATGTCCTCGGTTATCTTTCTTAATTTAGATAACTGTTAAAGGAGATGTAAAGGAACAATTATTGGGAGGTGCCAAAATGTTAGGCACCCCACAGTGATTATATTCACTTACCTCATACACCGGGCCAGTGCACATGTAAGCAGAAATTGCATGTGTTCAGGGTACCTGCGCGTGGGAGATCCTCTTTCTCCTGTCTTTTTTCTTTACGATCCTGAGGCCCATGCATGCGCAGTACAGTGAAAAAACTGCATTTTTATTAAAGTTTGGATTATCACTCTACAGCGCAAGCATAAGCAGAGCGAAGACAGAAAAAGGAAGAGGATCACCTGGCTGGTTCAGGCTTCTTGTAACAGGAGCACCAGGGTATATGGTAAGTCATTGCAATCACTGGGGGTTGCATAACATTATGGCACCCTCCCCCGTGATTATACCTTTACTTCTCCTTTAAAAAAATTAACATATATTTGTCACCTTTTGAAGAATTTATCCACATCTATGTAATATATTTATTGCTAAATAAAATATGGGTATTCCCATTTCTGAAGTAAAGTTGTTAGAATTTTCAAAAATAAAGGGCTGAGTGTTAAGCAAACATGCAGCATTTGCTTCCATAGCATATACAATGCCCTACATTCTTAGAGAATCAACTTTCTACTGTGCTACAACTGTTTTTCATAAGAAAAAAGGCTTCAGTTTCACCAGTTTTTTTAAATTGGGAAGTCTCCAATTCTGTTGATGTTGAAGTCAAGGGGTCTGTGTTTTTTGTCTGGTGAAACAGACTGCATGGTGAAATTCTAGCATGGATTTGTGAGAGGTCCCCATTGCTCCATACGGGAGCAAAATTTTGGTGCGGCGGGGCAGTATGCCGCCCCTAAATTTGTGCCGCCCTAGGCCCAGGCCTTTGTGTCATTGCCTCAAATCCGGGCCTGCACTTGAAGATGTAGTAGGGACTAATGATGCTTAGGCCAAATGACTTAGTGCAACTAGACACAGGTACCTTAGTAAATTGTGTCAACAAAAATTATGTGGCTGGTGGTTCCATAGATTACTACATATTTAGTCACCCTTTAACAAACAGCTACTGAAATATGCTTTATTACAAATCAGATAAAGAACATTATATGAAAACATGAGAAATGTGATTTTGAAAGGCACAATTTTCCTTCTTCTATGTAGGAGTGACACATATCTGATGTCTGATTAGCATACTGTGGGATTAGTTTTACTCTTTTAATGGCATGACCTTTTCTAATCCCTTTTTAATGCAGTTGTTGCTACATTTCTTCCAAGTTTCAAGTGTACTTCCTTTTTTTGTAGGACTTTGAAATCCACGCAAAATTAAATAAATTTATCTCAACTATTTAAGTCACCCTTTTAAAGAGCTAGAATAGAATATTTTTAAAATCATTTTATGATTAGATGAGATTGATTGCTCATGGTGTAAAGGCAAGTTGCAGTTGCAGATGTGTGTTTATTGCTAAAGTATACACTTAGATGAGTTTCATGGCAAAACCTCTTCTCATAGAACGTACCATTAATAGGAAAAAATAAACATAAACATTTTAATCACAGTTATAGCATGCAGCTTCTGTCTCTGTAAGAGGCTAAAATAATTTACCCTTTACCCTAGACTAAAATTATTTACCCTTTACCCTGGGCTGCTTAACTAGTTTTTTTTTGTAATAATCGAACTGACTTAAGATACTATACTACCTTGTTTCTTCCTGTTCCAGATATCCTTTGCCCTAGCTTGGGAGGACAAATGTCAAGGCTAATTTGAATTGGCAGAAGGGATACTATTTGCTGTGGTGGAATGTACCCTGGGTGGATTGTTTTAAAGCCCAGGGTAAAACATGGGTGATTTTAATCCAGAATGGGACTGGGGTACATGAGGCGCACCAAAAAACTTGGCCTCAAGGCCCCATCACCCCAGTCACTGACACCCAGCCCCTTCTCTTGCTGCCACTGGTAGTGCTAACTATACTATGTAGATCAGTGGTCCCCAACAAGTGGCTTGTGAGCAACATGTTGCTCTCCAACCCCTTGGATGTTGCTCTTAATGACCCCAAACCAGGAGGTTATTTTTGAATTCCTGAATTGGTGGCAAGTTTTGGTTGACTAAAAACAACATTTGCTACCAAATAAAGCCTCCTGTAAGCTAGTGTGCATAGAGGCTACCTAATAGCCAATCTTAGCCCTTATTTGGCACCTCCATGAACTTTTATTATGCTTGTGTTGCTCTCCAAGTCTTTTTACATTTGACTGTGGCTCATGAGTAAGAATCGTTGGGTATCCCTGATGTAGATGGATGAGCACGGGCCAGTGGGGCCCACTGGGATTTATACATGCACCTTGATAGGCTAGTTGGACCATGGTTGGAGCAGGTTATGATTTATAGTGGACAGTGCAGAACACTGGTGGCAAATGTTGTATGTGACTGTGCAAGTTTAAGAATCAGCTAGAACGTTGGAAACAAAGTGAGGACTGGTGAAGAAGCAGAGCCTATAGGAGAAAATAACTGATTGTGGGGGCAGCAGGGAGATGGTTTAGTAAAAATATGTGGCAAGGAGTGGGTGTCAGCAAAAAAAAACTGCCAGGACAATTCTGCCAGCATTTTTCTTTCTTACACGTAAATGTCACAGCCAGCCAATTAAATTATCGGGTGCTTTGCATAGACAGCTTCTGACTTTGAGCATGCATCGCAGCAGCACTGGGAATAGTAGAGTTGAAGGGCATAATGCATGGAGTTAGCGGTGCAAAAAAGGAATTCAAGGATTGGTGCAGGTAGTGGACAAGTCCAGGGCAGTGGGACTCCACTGGAACTTTTTTATGGGCAAGGCTGAACCTGTTTTAGTCAATGGGTGCCTTAGTGCATAATAAAGAGATACCTTCAGTGCTTTCAGATTTTCAGTCTTTTCCATTTTTTTTATTTCTACAGACATGTTTTCTTTTAGTACTACTCTACTTTTAAAGCATCAAATGAAGTAGTTTACTGTCAACAAAGTAGCAATCTTTACTATTTGACCTTTTTATAAATAGGGCCCTTCAAGTGAAATGAAGTTTTGAGAACCTGTATTCATAGCCTAAAGGATGACTCTGCTCAACTGCCTCTTTTTTCAGTATCTAGTAGAACAATTGGAATTTTCAGAATTTTCTTGAAATCATTTCACCACTCATCAGAGTGGCTTCTTCAATTGAAACGAGGTAGGGAATTCCCAGGCATTTAAACCCTTGAGCATAGTACAGACATCCAATCACAATGGTTCCATTGAACTTATTCAGTTAGGTGTTGTCTGAAACTCTTAGGTGTAGGAGCCTACTTTATTTAACTACATATACTCCAATAAACATTCCACATCTTTATAATTGCGCATAATTTTACATGGCATACTGTGGGTTAAAATGGTCATGGTGTCTTGTATCATTACTTTTTTATACACCTTTTTAAATTTGCCTCCAGTAAAATGTACATATTTATGAAAATAACCTTTTTTAAAACCTTCCAAGTGTTAAGTGCATAGATCCATTTACAACCAAATACTGTACTGATTTTTTAAAGGTGGGCGTGTAGATATGCAGTTACTGGCATTTGAAAAGTTAAAGCTATAAGCTGGAAAAAGCAAATATGAGGTGATGGAATATAGTGTACATAAGTAAATTCTTGTTAATCAAGCAGCTGGAAAGTTTTCCTTTTCCTTATTGCTAAACATACAAATTACATGACCGATGTTCCTGACAATAGCAGCTTGATTGAGGAGTGGATTGGGGTCAAAGAGGCATTTGACATTTTTTCATTAAAAACTTGGGATCCTGAGCTCCCTTTTGGGCCAATATGGAGGAAAGTACGGAAAGTACAGACAGTGATGAAAAGATTGGATTGTGCACTTGGGAATATAGACACCGATATATTAAATTAGGAATACTATAAATCTTAATTCTGAGATTAGGAAATTGCATAGTTTGGGCACAATTCAAGATATTTCTCTTTTAATATTTACTTGAAATAAACTAAGAATTAGTAAGTCAAAATAATATTATATTTGCTCAGATTTATTTGTCAAGGGATGACAGTGTAACGGGCTTTTTTCTAAACCAGATTGATTTATGTTTGGGTACCGCTGACCAGAGAAGACCTTTCCTCTTGGTGAAAAAGGGCCACTGTTATCAGTCATAAGCCTGTAGAAGGAGGATACAAATGTGAAATGCAACCTTAGGGGCACATTCATGAAGGTACAAGTTCGAATCCCGAAATGGGATCCCGAAATTACAAATAGAAAAACATATTAAACATGAACCATGAATAGTCTGTAAAATGTAGCTTTAGAAAATGTGTTACAATAAATTACAATAAATGTGTAAACATTTGAAGATGAGACTAAACAGAAAATACAGGAGATCAAGGCAGATTTATCAAAATGTGAGTTTAGAGCTTAATACATAAATACTCACCCACGTTCTATTCATTCCTACTGGGTTTTTAGAAGAGTATTTATTAAATGGCGAATTTGAATTTTCACCCATTGATAAATACATTTCTAAAAATAACATAAGAATGAATAGATCGTGGGTGAGTTTTTATGTATTGAGCTCTAAACTCACATTTTGCCCTATGTTTAGTCAGTAATAGGCAGAGTGACCTACAAATCCTTATGATAAAGATCTACAGTAAGATGAATTGGATATGTGTATATATTTGGGACCGTAGACTGCAGATTCTACTTGGCCAGAGACTGATGTGATAGAAATAAAGTATAAAATAAAGTCAATTGTATTGGTATATCCAAAAATCCAGTATCCACAAAGCTTCAAAATATGGGAAGGCTATCTCACATAGAGTCCATTTTAAGCAAATAATCACAATTATATTTCCTTTTTCTCATAATATAAAAGTATGCTGGACTCTATCCTACTACAGGTATGGGACCCATTATCCAGAATGCTCGGGACCAAGGGTATTCCGGATAAGGGGTCTTTCCGTAATTTGGATCTTCATACCTTAAGTCTGCTAAAAAATCAATAAAACATTAATTAATCCCAATAGGATTGTTTTGCATCCAATATGGATTATTTATATTTATTTGGGATCAAGTACAAGGTACTGTTTTATTACTACAGAGAAAAAGGAAATCAGTTTTAAAATTCTGAATTATTTGATTAAAATGGAGTCTATGGGAGACGGGCTTTCCATAATTCGGAGCTTTCTGGATAATGGGTTTCCGGATAAGGGGTCCGATACCTGTACTGGTATTGGATGTGTTATCCAGAAACCCATTATCCAGAAAGTTCTGAATTATGGCCTAGGCCATCTGCCATAGACTCAATTTCAATCAAATAATTTTAAACGTTTCCTTTTTCTCTGTAACTTGTACTTGAGTCTAACTAAAATATAAATAACATTATTGGAGGCAAAACAATCCTGTTAGGTTTAATTAATTTTTAATTGATATTTTAGTAGACTTAGGGGCTGATTTACTAACCCACGAATCCGACCCGAATTGGAAAAGTTCCGACTTGAAAACCAACCTTTTGCGACTTTTTCGTATGTTTTGCGATTTTTTCGGATTCTGTACGAATTTTTCGTTACCAATACGATTTTTGCGTAAAAACGCGAGTTTTTCGTATCCATTACGAAAGTTGCGTAAAAAGTTGCGCATTTTTCGTAGCGTTAAAACTTACGCGAAAAGTTGCGCATTTTTCGTAGCGTTAAAACTTACGCGAAAAGTTGCGCATTTTTCGTAGCATTAAAACTTAACGCTACGAAAAATGCGCAACTTTTCGCGTAAGTTTTAACGCTACGCAAAATGCGCAACTTTTTACGCAACTTTCGTAATGGATAGGAAAACTCGCGTTTTTACGCAAAAATCGTATTGGTAACGAAAAATTCGTAAAGAATCCGAAAAAATCGCAAAGTACCGATCATTACGAAAAAAACGCAATCGGACTCCATTCGACCCGTTCGTGGGTAAGTAAATCAGCCCCTTAGGGTATGGAGATTCAATAACGGAAAGATCACTTACCCAGATAACCACTGGCCCATATCTGTACTTGCATAAATTCATTTTTGGAACTATCCTATTGGGTTTATTTAACGTTTAAATGTTTTTTTGTGGTAGACTTAAGGTATGGAGATCGAAATTAGGGAAAGCTCCTTATCTGGAAAATCCCAGGTCCTAAGCATTCCAGATAACAGATCCCATACCTGTAATATGAAAAAGAATGAATAAAATGAAGAATTAATTTTTCTCGAGCTATTCCTAAGGTAGGAAATACTGAAATATAAAATTGTAGATTATTTATTTCTTAAACCAAATGCTTTTTAAAAAGCTCATTATAGTCATAAAAGTCCTCTCATATGTTAAGATTCTTGAAATCTACCCAATTTTGTTGGATGTCATATTACAAGATCTAGACAAGTGGTTTCTTGGAGTATATATTTGCAGCATATTGGGGCCATAATAAATGCATCCAACTTTTATAAAACCCCTGTTTAGAGAATTTAAGTACTGTGTGTTTCTGTGAATCATACCATTGTAAGTACCAGACTTTGTTTCTGCATGTTTCTTTTAAGTAGTATGAACAACTTTTTTCTATGATTACAGATCTCTTCAGATTTTTTTTTACAGTTGGTTTACAAATATGCTCAAGTACAGGTATGGGACCCATTATCCAGAATGCTCTGAACCTGGGGTTTTCCAGGATAAGGGGTCTTTCCGTAATTTGGATCTCCTACCTAAAGTCTGCTAAAAACATTTTTTAAACAGTAATTAAACCCAATAGGATTGTTTTGCCTCCAATATAGATTAATTATATCTTAGTTTGGATTGGGTACAAGGTACTGTTTTATTATTACAGAGAAAAAGGAAATCATTTTAAAAAAAAGTGAATTATTTGATTAAAATCGAGTGTATGGGAGATGGCCTTTCCATAATTCGGAACTTTCAGGATAATGTGTTTCCGGAAAAGGGGTCCGATACCTGTACCACATTTTTGTACTAGTGCACCTTGAATATTTTGCCTGCTCAGATCTCCACACTGCTACTCCATTTCTGATCACAATAAGGGGAAGATTTATCAAAATGTGAGTTTTCTAGCTTAATACCTAAAAACGCACCCACTTTCTATTCAGTTAGAATCAACCCATTGATAAATATGCTTCTAAAAATCACATCGCATTATTGGAATGTGGGTGCATTTTTAGGTATTAAGCTCTAAACTCAAATTTTGATAAATCTGCCCCAAGTGAGCTTGCAGAGTGCCAACTAAGTCATTTTACTTGAGAAGATTTGAAATGAACCAATTTTAGGGAAACTACATTGCTAACCCTACATGAAAAGAGAGACTCACACCAGTGCCACCAGCCTGCACAATACAATCCTTGTGACATTTAGACATATTTAGAAAAAATGCACAACAGTTTGTCAATTGTAGCCTTTGCACTATATTTGAACATAACTTGCCCTTAGCCTTTTGTAAAGATCTGTTATATATGAAACAGGTATACCAAATTAAACTGAGTTAGGCCCAAATATGCAAAAGTAGACTACTATGCTTAGAATTATGCTTCTTGACTGTCTCTTGATACCTTTGGACTTTGTGATTTTGGAGTGTGGTAGGAGTACCTGAAAAACTGAAGTACCTTGTGGAAACCCAAACAAGCACAGTAAAAAATACGTCTTGAAAAAAGTTCCCAGGCTGCAATGAATCCTATGACCCCATCTCTGCAAATCCCTTTCCATGATATGATCAATCGATCTAGTGTGTCAAGCTTAGACTATACCTACTTCCCTATAGAAGAACATGCATTTCTGCAAACTTGTCCCTTCTGAGAGGGCCAGTCATAAAATTGTTCAGTGTGACCTGTCAGGGTAAAACTCAGGTGCATAGGACAATAGCATGGTGCACTTGTAGCTGACCATCATATGTCTGTTAAAGCAGAATCTTTATTAATATACAAAACATAGATAGCTTGCAGCCACGTCCTTTTAAAAATATCTAGTATCAGGACTGCTTTTCATAAGTGTTTGAAGATCCTTTACACTTAATTGAGATCTATGTCCATTTTTATTAGTCATATACTCCACTTTTACATGTTAGCATTCATTTTTACAACTAAGTATTATTGATGTTTTAAATGTTCCGCACTATTTATCAAACTGGGAAAATGAACTGTGCTGTACTTTTAAACCTACACCTCATAAATTTTGAATACAAGGTAATTTGTCATCATTAAGATGTAATAGTGTGGAAAATTATAGATTAAATATAACAGAACATTTCCATATTATAGTTTTAAAATTATAAACAAAAAAAATAATAATCAATTGAACTTGAAAAATGTTTTTTTTAAGCTCAAAATTCTAAACTGTCCTACCAAGCAGACATTGTAAAACAAAATGGAAAATAAAGGGAATAAAAAGGAAGATATTGAATTAAAAATAAATTTGACCTAAAATGTGTAAGCAAACTTTCAACTAGCACTGGAAGACCTCTAGTAACCTCACGCTTCTGGCCTGACTAAGCATAACCAGTATTATTAGGCAAACCTAAAGTGTTTAATACAAATATTTGCATAAATATGACCTAAAATGTGATCTGTATTTTACATAAGTAGTGGTGAGCAAATCTATCGTGTTTCACACGACTTTTCTGATGCAACCATTACTTTTTTGCCACGTCCAACTTTTTTCTCACTCCAAATACATTAAAGTCAATGGCCATTTTGAAATTTTATTTCACACAAAAAAAAACAAGTCTTAAGACTAGATCATAAGAACCCAATTAAACAAATGAGTAAAAAACATTATACTATATTGCATAAAATAATGCTGCATTACATATTTGCATGTTTCAATTAGTGGGATGATAACCAGGTGTGAGTGTAGGAGGCCCTACATTATTTTTAAGAACATAAATGTGGGTCTTTGCCATCCAAGACTAATCTTATTAACATGGAAGTATATCATGGCTTGAACAAAGGAGACTTCTGTGGGCACTGTGCTTTGTGGAAGAGTGGCAAGTATGCCTTAGCAAAGTCCAAGCAACAAATCTGTATTTAAGAATGTCACTGTTCATGAGTCTACCATCAGGAGAACACTGAACATCATGTGGATGGCTGGGTTGCAAGGAGAAATCAAGTGCTATCCAAAAAGAACATTGCTACCCTTCTACAGTTTGCTACTGTAGTGACAGTGGCATGGTTTGGGCCTGCTTTACTGCTTCTGGACCAGGATGGATTGCTATCATTGGTGGAACTGTACATTTGGAATTTTACCATCAAATTCTGTAGGAAAATGTTGGGGTATCCATCAATTAAAAATTCTCAATTAAAAGTGGGTCATGCAGCGACCACGCTTTACTCTGATTATCTGGAGGCTCCCAGTCGTTCCTATTCACTTATACAGCGGTGAACTATGAACTAAATGGTTTCTTATGACAAGCTAAACGCTCACCGAATTAGAGTACAGGTTCAGGTGCTTAAGCCCTGAACCTCTCGCTCTGTAGATTTTCACTCTCCGTATTAATGCAGTAGATATACCACACGCAGTTATAAATGGTTAAAATGTTCACTCACCGCTTCCTCTCAATGGCCCGGGTGCAATGCCCCAGTCCCGCAGCAAGGGGAAACACAACCTCAAAACCCGGTGTAAAAACAGCACCAGCATGCACTCATCGGACTCCAGGACAACCTAGTTTTACCATTGAATAAATCTTTTTGGAAATTTCACACCGCTGTCCTGGAGTCCGATGAGTGCATGCTGGTGCTGTTTTTACACCTGGTTTTGAGGTCATGCAGCAACCACCCCAAACACATCACTCAGTTTTATTTCAAAGCAGTAGCTGCAATAAAATGTGTGAAAATGTCACATATCACTTACTGATTTAGACAATTACATTTAAAAAAAATTACATTAAAAAATTAGAGAGACAAAACACAAGGACAATGCCTCATGTGATGTTACATTGTCTTTTTCCTTCCAATCATGAAGGCGGTATATTTATTCCTATGTGTAATTTTACACAATTATAAATGCATTTTTTGCCAGCAGCAATATTTTTTGATGAATATTGAATTTCTTCTTTTAAAGTAAGTAAAGGGTGACAGAAAGTTCAACTAAGGAACTGGCCCTTCCTATTTAGGAGTTGCCAATGATATGAATAATGTGTGCTTCTAGTGATGAGGTGTATAAATTATGAAGGATAGAGGTGAGAACATCACCATGCTCCCACTTGAGACCCAAGTAGGTCACAGTGAGCTGCATTCATTAAAGTATATACTATATCAAATGCACGAAAATAATCCAGTGGTTGAATGATTCTGTGTTTTTATTATTATTATTTCATTACAACCAATATATCAGTTATCCTTTCTTCCATTGGACTCAAGTGTATCATATATTTAAGTGCATTAATTCTCTTGCTTGGCTTTTTCCATATGGGTTTGTGCAAAAGCGTAAGTATTTTTGCTGCTGACTTGGCAAAAATACAAAGATGTAAATAAGCCAACTAATATTACATCATATTCTTTCTCTTATTAACAATCCAAGAAAATGTTGATTTCTAATAAATTAAATAGAACTAGACATGCAGAGCAAAATGTGTTCGTGCTTGAGCTATCATGCACTGTAATTGTTTGCAGAAAATTATATTAAAGTATTCTCAAGCTTACAGTATTCTTTGGCAACATCTGTTTAGCAGTTTTTGTATTTTATTGGTAATTAGATATTAGCTGGCAGAAAACACCTTACACTTAGGTATTGTCATAATTTACTAATATGGTGCAGGGTTAATACAAACAAAAAGTAATATAGCCGCAAAGCCACTTGTGTCATTAAAAAAATATATGTCAATATATATGTTAATAAAAATATATCCTTTATGTGATATTAGAGCCAGGCTAAGTAAAATTTGCACCCAAGGTACTATTTGGTCTGGCACATTGCAGTATGCCTTTCTCACATTTGCTTTCTCCAGCCCCTCCCCCTATTTCTGCTGCTTTCTCTACGCCACCCCTCCCCCCCCCCTGTGGTTCAATGACTCACTCGCTCTCTCCTTTGAATCCTCTACCGTTCACTGGTTTAGAATTGTGCCCCCCCCCCCCCCAGGATACCCCTAACCTTGTGCCTCTGCTGCCTACCCTTAGTTTTCAGGCCTCTACGATATTAATCAGGGCCAAGCCGACTTGGTGCCCTTCTCCCCTTGCGTGTGCGTGCATGCGCAGTTCTGTCGAGGAGGAAGTGGGAGTGGGTAGGAGACAGTCATTGCCTCCACAGTGCAGGCAAGAGAAGGGACCAGGGGCTAGCGGTAGGCAGGAGAGGTTCTTGCCTTGTGCCCCCCAATCGTTGAGCCCTAGGCAGGTGCCTCTTCTGTCTACCCCTAGTTCCAGGCCTTATTTTAATAATCAAACTATATGCAAATATTGGTAGAATAATATGTAGTATGATAAATTACTAATACACTTTATATTTCCTAATTCTGCTGTGGTATGACTGTTTCTTTGTGTTGTGCTTTTCATACTAGTGATGAGCGAATCTGTCCCGTTTCGCATCACACAAAAATTGGCAAAACGGCAAAAAATCTGTGAAATGCAGATTTACTTTACTTTGCCCAACTTCTCCATTCTATCCACATTCCAGTGATTTTCTCTACCAGCTTTACTGTCTCAGACTCTCTTCTTGCCAAGCACTTTGCATAGTTTTTCTCTGCAGCAGAATTTTCTTATTGGTCAAACTGGTAAAAAACTCCAATCAGAAAATGCTTCTTTACTGCAAAGTGCAAGTGCTCTATGTTATTGGTGAGGCAAAATGCAGAGCCTAAACTTGATAGAAAGAAATACAAACCTTAGTTTCAAGACTTAAGCACTTTTAGACTGACATTATTCTGTCTGCAACCCAAAGGAGACACAGCAATTCTCTGTTACATTAATGGAGCTCCCTGGTAGCCAGGTAAGCCAGTGGCACATGGGGACAATTTTTGGAGCAAACATTTCTGGTTACAGGGATAAAATTAGAAACATACTGTGTGAATTCTAAGCATTAGCATGAAATAATGAGCATAGAAAGGTTCCTTTGTTTGAAGCTACTATCTTAATACCAGAAATATGTTTTCTCACTGTATTGTTCAAGTCCTTGAAGAACTGATTTAAGCAGACTTATTAGTTCATATTAAAATTTGGCCAGAGGAATATAAGTGGCACTAGTTATATTTTTAGCTATGTGGACACAAAAACATGAACTCTTCAGTAGTCAGTATAGGCAATTATTTAACGTAGGGAAGTATGGAGGAAAACTTTGAAACTGTTAATGGACATGTTAAAATGCAAATTTGATTAACATTATCTGCTTCATAGTATGGTCCGGATTTATTTTGCTGTAAAAACATATTGCCTAGTTGCAGTTCCAAATTTCCCCATATATTAATTGCGTTTTCATGAGAAAAACCACGTGATATGTTTTTATCACAGAATTAAATCTGGCCCAGTATCTTTTTTTTCAGTTTCTAATTTATTGTTTTCTGTTGAAATCATCTGTTGTTTTACTGCATAATATTTCAAAGATGCAGAAAATATGGCAATAAAGAGTATAAATAGTGTTTTGATTTAGCTGGAATTTTATCAAATATTTGTACTTGACCAAACCAACTTTTGCTATGAACTTTTGATTTTCTAAGAATAACAATGAAATATATACAAGTAATTAAACATAATGAAATCAACATATCTAGAAAAAAAGCTTTTACAGTTTTTCTTTTTTTTTTTTTTGGTCGGATTTACTAATGAAATATATTCAGTATTTATGGGAAATTGAATAAAAATTACATTAAGTATGCACTGTTAATGTGATTACTTAAAGGACGCAGTTAAATAATAATGTGCCATTCATGTTTTAACATTGTTGTCATAAAGCGTTTATATGGTGCTTCATGACAACACAGATGTTCAAAAAGTTTTTTTTAATTTTTTGTGGTTATTTTTATTTTTTTAACTTATACTTTAGTGGTTTTTGAGTCCCCTTATTTTGTTGTTGATGTACATATGATGAGTTGTCAAATTTACACTAAAGGGGACCAAATATAGTCTCAAATTGGATTTTTTTTGTTTTAGTAGGCATATATGTCATACATATATATTAAATATAAATTCAGTTCTTGAGTTTGAGTGTTGTCACAAGGCTTTTACATCTGTTTAATTATCCTATAAACTGTTGCTCTATAAAACGGAGCTTGCCAACCAGTGTGCTCCTATAGAAGCCTCAGTGACCTGGTGTAGCTGCTTGTGCCTATAAAAGTTTTTATTAAAATTTAAAAAAAAAAAAAAAAGCTTAGGTTCAGCAGGTTGCTTACTTTCTCCTGTTTACATCAGGAGCCTTCTTGACTTTAAAACAAACCATGATTTGGCTATCAAATGCCTTTAATGAAATCTTTTTTTTTTTCCGGTTTAGTCAATTTTTCAATTTTTCATTTTTGGCTTTAGTATAATGAGGCTGTTTGAATGTAAAAAAAAAAAATTGTAAGATTTTCCAGACTTCGTCTTCTATCCATTTAAAATGTTCCAGTAGTGCAGATTGTGATACAATAAATTCTTTTGTTTTTTCAAGTTATTATTAGATAATTGACTGTTGTTTTTACATAAATTAGTTACTTAATATGTTTGACATTTTATTGTGCAATGCTTAAAACCAGAGGGAACATATTTGTAGCCAGATTTCTGCTAATGTTCTGATGAAATTATCTTGGATGAAAGAATATTAGACTAAACATTTTGTTTCAATATGAAGTTTCAATTTGCAAAGGCACAGTATGGCCTTTTACATTTCCCACCATAAAACACCACTTTTCAAAATTATCTTCTAGTCTTCTAGTACCTTTCAATTTGTCATGGACTCTCTTAATCAAATGAGAATAAAGCACCACAAAGGGTTATTCCCCTAATAATAATAAAAGGCACAGCCTTTGCTGTGGAGCAGTTATTCTATAACAAACAATAAGATGTCTGCTACAGTAAATGCTGCCTTCTTATTGGTTGCTAATGGTGACTAATCCTGTAGTTAACTTTTCACTTAACAGGGCTAATTTTTTATTGCAATGCACTAATTTAGATGCAAAACTGAGGGTAAATTGACACTATTTATGGTCATACATGCTTTTGGTAAAATGGGGCGAGCACCCTTTCACCCATTTAGTATGGTGTGATGACCTACATGCAGCTGTGTACATGGTTGCTACTGAACCCTGGATGTACCACCAACTAAGACCTGGTGGTAATTTCACTCTGCCCTTATCAGGTTACACCCTTGCCTTGGAAATCGTATACTCCCCACTAATAAACATCTGCTGCAACTTGTGCATGCTTTGCCAAATATTGTGTCTATATTAGCTCCCTGTTTTGCACGTTGCGGTGAATGTTACTTAGCAGGTGTCCGAAATGCTGCTGACATTCATTGAAACAGTGAACTTGCCTCATAAATGAGCCTCCAGAAGTTAGAATAATTTCTCAGAAGTGATGTATGTCTTGTTTTCTTGAAACAGACAAGATTAATGAAATGGAAAGTCGAGGGCTTTTTTTGAGTGTCTTTTCCCAAACAGCATAACTTTTTTTCCCAACATATTGGCGCCTATGGTACTGCACTTTGACAGTAAAAGTCCATACCTCCAAATGTTCCTCTATAGCATACCAACTTTCTTATCCTGCTTGGCTTTCTTCCTAGATCTTGCACATGCTTGAAGCATAAGGCATTATTAATAAACACATTTATTTATTTATTAGTCTTGAATAGATACCTCCAAAACTGCCACGCCTATAGTGGAGCTCAGACCTGCTCTTTCTAGCTCAACCCTAACTGCCTTACACTCCTACAGTGTACTATTATGGGAGCTACACCTGCCCCTATCTAATGCCTCATTCATGGGGCCCTGTTCCTCAGCTTCCCAGTAAAATCCACCCTGTTCCTCAGAGTTCCAATGAGGAAGTGCCACTCCTTTCCCAGCACTATATCAAAGTGAGGCAGGAAGTGGTCATACAGATGTAAATGAACTAACTTAGATACATTCCCTTCTGCCCAGCAACTAAGGGAACTAAACCTGTAAGGATTTAAAGGTACAGGGGCTATTAACCATATGGGGTCCCTACACGAGTACTTTTAACAAAAGTAATTTTATACATACCTGACTGTGGGGGAATTGCGGGGACACCAACTGCGCTTGTACCAGACTAGCCTTCTAGTCTTTTGATGTATTTACTAGTTCGTAAATAGTTATTAGATTCACCAATGCAGAATACTCTGCAAACTGTTACTGTAATTTTTAGCATGCTGGTCCTGCATGAGGGAATCGCCCAACTATAGATGGGTTATAGTTTTGGAGGGGGGATAGGTGTGTAAGAGTAATTTTGAAATTATTGTCCTAAAGAGAATTAGAGTATTTAAAACCTTGAATAAAAGTAATTTAAAAAAAATTGCCACTAACAAAGACAAATTCAAAAGACTAATACCAAATAGCAGTGTTATTGCTGTTCCATCCCAATTTGCTTATATAATATACTTTTTATTTTTTTGCAAACACTCAGTTGAAAATGTAGTATTTATTTCCATTTTCTGCCACTCTGTTAGCCTAAACTAAGGCTGATATGTAATGACAGACAGATGCTTATTGGCTGCTAGAATGACACCTCAAGAGAAATGCTTTCATAATGTTTACATTAAAATTTAAAATAAAAACACAATACAAGGATAAAATTGTGCATATCACACAGATGGAGCATTCATAAAAATGCAAAGAGATATGCCAACAGTTTTTTTATTTTTTAAAAGTCTGGATTCTTTGCACCTGTTTTAACACGATAGAAGTCTAACTATGTTATATGACCTATAAAGGTCAGACTGAGTAGTTTAATATGATTGATTAATATGATTATGAGGCAATATTTCAGCAGCTCTGAATTAACACATTAAGATCACATTTAAAATTGAAACCAGACTGATAGCTTTTTCTTAGAGCACATCCTGCCATGTGAAAAAAACTCATCATGAAATGAAGTGTAAAAAGGAAAGCACTGGAAATGCCACCAACAAAGACAAATTCATGTGAATGTAATTGACCTTAAAGTTTGGCAGGCTTGAAAAAGTACAACAAACTTTGGTAACTGCTTAGTGTATCATTCACAGTGGAGCCTTTCAACAGCTTTTCATTTTTCATCAAGTGTCATTGCTGTGATAAAAGTACATAATAATCTTGTGTACAAAGGCCCTAGCTACCAACAGCTCCACAATTAGTCTTTATCATAATTGTTCTAGTTTTGTTATTATTGTAATAATAGTTAAGAAAAAAATGTATCTTCCTTAATTAAACTGAACTGGCAACACAGCATAGTAAAATAATATTGCTGAAAATGAAAAACAAAAACAGAATTAGGATTTGCAATTAATTATTATATGTTAATTGAAAACTAAATGTAAGAGCAAAATTCTACGTTTTGGTATAAAAAAATATTTTTACTTTACTTTTTTTTGTTTTTTTTGGTACAGAATGTTATACAGAATGCTCAGGACCTGGTGTTTTCCAGGTTACAGATTTTTCTGTAATTTACTATTACCTTAAGTACCTTAAAGGACATATAAAGCCTACATTTGCCTACATGCATATCATGTTGGGCATGTCTTCTCCTTCATTTGTACTGTATACAGTGGTGTGAAAAACTATTTGCCCCCTTCCTGATTTCTTATTCTTTTGCATGTTTGTCACACAAAATGTTTGTGATCATCAAACACATTTAACTATTAGTCAAAGATAACACAAGCAAACACAAAATGCAGTTTTTAAATGAGGGTTTTTATTATTTAGGGAGAAAAAAAATCCAAACCTACATGGCCCTGTGTGAAAAAGTAATAACTGGTTCATTCACTCCATCTTAATTTTATTGATTTCTTTTTGTTGTTTTAGTTATCTGTACTACATCCCCTTGCTTTAAATATACCTTAGTTCACGCTCTTTATTATGTTACTATTTTATGTCTCCCATATAGTTTAAATTTTATGTCTCCCACCCAGATACTTTGTTTCCCATTTAGATTATCATACACCAACAGCCTATCCCCCATGTCCATCAGCACTTGCTTCCCCATGTTGTTTCCCATTTAGATTAATATATACCAACATCCCATCCCCCAGGTCCATCAGCACTTGCTTCCCCATGTTGTTTTTCATTTTCCCCCCCATATACTTGGCCCAAGGGCTCCCCTCACTCCCTTCCTGCCCCTTTCCTTTCCCTACTTTCTTTTTTTCCTTCCCCCCCCCCAACTGTTATTATTCACCGTATATCTGTACTCCTCCATACATCACTCACATCAGTATCTTCACTTCCCCATAATTTGAACAGCCGTATACAACAATGTTTTATAATAACTTGCCTGTCTCTGTGTTTTTAGTTTTTTTTGTGCTTATTCTACATTGCCTGATGAAGCAGGAAATGCCTGCGAAACGCGTTGCAATATTGTTGTGAATAAACTATTACTGAAAATTACCACTTTTGTTGGTGTCTGCCTGGAGGAGGTAAGCTTACTACTACTTCCTCTGAATTACCCATTGGGTTTTTAAGTGTTTTTAGCTAATTTTATCCTTTTGGCGCCTCTGTTTTGTCTTATCACTATACCGAGTCCACCCCGAGTGGAGGGGTGTCATCCCCATTTTTCTTCCTTCTACAGAGAGCGACTTCTTATTCCTGAGTGGGGTCAGGACAATCTCCCCACCTGCCTATACAGTGGTTGCCTATTGGTAACCCTGGCTTGTGAGTATTTATTTGTTTATTCTACCATTACTCCTTGTAAAAACATATTACACTATTGGGGCTCTTGGTGTTCCTTTTTGTCTTCTCTAATAACTGGTTGGGCCACCCTTAGCAGCAATAACTGCAATCAAGCGTTTGCGATAACTTGCAACGAGTCTTTTACAGCGCTCTGGAGGAATTTTGGCCCACTCATCTTTGCAGAATTGTTGTAATTCAGCTTTATTTGAGGGTTTTCTAGCATGAACCGCCTTTTTAAGGTCATGCCACAACATCTCAATAGGATTCAGGTCAGGACTTTGACTAGGCCACTCCAAAGTCTTCATTTTGTTTTTCTTCAGCCATTCAGAGGTGGATTTGCTGGTTTGTTTTGGGTCATTGTCCTGCTGCAGCACCCAAGATCGCTTCAGCTTGAGTTGACGAACAGATGGCCGGACATTCTCCTTCAGGATTTTTTGGTAGACAGTAGAATTCATGGTTCCATCTATCACAGCAAGCCTTCCAGGTCCTGAAGCAGCAAAACAACCCCAGACCATCACACTACCACCACCATATTTTACTGTTGGTATGATGTTCTTTTTCTGAAATGCTGTGTTACTTTTACGCCAGATGTAACGGGACACGCACCTTCCAAAAAGTTAAACTTTTGTCTCGTCGGTCCACAAGATATTTTCCCAAAAGTCTTGGCAATCATTGAGATGTTTTTTAGCAAAATTGAGACGAGCCATAATGTTCTTTTTGCTTAAAAGTGGTTTGCGCCTTGGAAATCTGCCATGCAGGCCGTTTTTGCCCAGTCTCTTTCTTATGGTGGAGTCGTGAACACTGACCTTAATTGAGGCAAGTGAGGCCTGCAGTTCTTTAGATGTTGTCCTGGGGTCTTTTGTGGCCTCTCGGATGAGTTGTCTCTGCGCTCTTGGGGTAATTTTGGTCGGCCGGCCACTCCTGGGAAGGTTCACCACTGTTCCATGTTTTTGCCATTTGTGGATAATGGCTCTCACTGTGGTTCGCTGGAGTCCCAAAGCTTTAGAAATGGCTTTATAACCTTTACCAGACTGATAGATCTCAATTACTTTTGTTCTCATTTGTTCCTCAATTTCTTTGGATCTTGGCATGATGTCTAGCTTTTGAGGTGCTTTTGGTCTACTTCTCTGTGTCAGGTAGCTCCTATTTAAGTGATTTCTTGATTGAAACAGGTGTGGCAGTAATCAGGCCTGGGGGTGACTACAGAAATTGATATTGAAATTGAAAATTGAAATTGATAAACCACAGTTAAGTTATTTTTTAACAAGGGGGGCAATCACTTTTTCACACAGGGCCATGTAGATTTGGAGTTTTTTTTTCTCCCTTAATAATGTAAACCTTCATTTAAAAACTGCATTTTGTGTTCAATTATGTTATCTTTGACTAATAGTTAACGGTTTTTGATGAGCAGAAACATTTAAGTGTGACATGCAAAAGAATAAGAAATCAGGAAGGGGGCAAATAGTTTTTCACACCACTGTATATCACCTCCGCTTGCCAGCACCATCACATCTTCCTAAAACAAATAGCAGCTTTCACCCGGTGGCCATTTTTCCTCTGATACTGAAGCCAACAGCCAAAGCAAATTCCTGAGAAAGGAAATATAAGTGATTAAGGAGATGTTGCAACCTTACTATTAACCTCTGGACAACCAGAGTTGCAGGTATTGAAAGATTTCAAAGAGGCTGCACTGATTAAATTTTTGTGTGTGGGGTTTACATGTCCTATAAGGGGCCCATTCATTAAAGCACAATGACTATGATTAGAAAAAAAATCATATTTTTTCTAAAGTTTAGAAGTTTTCGTACTGATAATATCCTTAAAAAAGATTTTTTGTGATATGTTCGTTATTCCACAAATAAGTTGTATTTTTCGTACTTTGTGCAATGACAACAAAAGTTTTGTTATTCATTCAAGCTTTGGTATTGTGACTATCTTTTGGCCAGGTTGGAGCTGCAGAGTGCCATTGAGTGCTATGGAAAGCTTCCAAAATCATGCATTGAAGTTTTCAAAGTCAGAAAGGTTTTCGCGCCATTTCCAATCATTCATCCAGGAAAAGAATTTTCGTAAACATTTCTGAACATCAGAAATTATTGTGGTTACTACAACTTTTTCCAATCGTACTTATAATAATCTGAAATTCGTACTTTAATGAATGGGCCCCTAAGTCTACTAAAAAAACACATAAACATTATTTAAACCCAATAGGATTCTTTTGCTACCAAAATGGATTAAATATATCAGAGTTGGGATCAAGTACAAGAAAAAAACAGAGAAAAAGGAAATCAAATTTAAAATATGAATTATTTCATTTTGATGGAGTCTATGGGAGGTGGCCTTTCTGGATAATGGTTTCTGGAAAACAGATTCCATACCTGTACTGAACTTCAGGTACAACAATCTACATATTTTTGGACTATTCTCTATGTCCCGATAGCAATGTGAGCTACAGCTAATAGATGAGGAGAGCCTTCTGGCTATCAAATTATTAAATAAATATGTTCAGTTCCTATTACTTATGAACCTAGGGTTTAATGATTATCAAGTAAGTTGAGTGCATGAATAAGTTTTACCTCTAAACTGCACCAAACTGCTGTTTAAGCACATAAATATGTTTGACCCCCTATGTTGTACTAAACTGCTGTTTAATGTTAATATTTATCTAGTAACTAGGATGCATGCACAGGTTTGATCTATATTACCCAGCAATCAGCAGTTTAACATGTGCACGGTTGTTCTTTGTCACTAAGTCTATTTATATGAACAGTTTTCCCTGTACCATTTTTACATTTGATCTACCGCACCAATAGGCATACACATTATGAATCCATTCTTCCAACATTTGTGCCTATTGATATGCATAATTCACCACATACTAATTGTTTGTGTCCACAGCGCCAGTGACTTTCCTATCACTTAGGAGGACTAAGTCATATGGATATCTACTCCAATGCCAGTTTGAAAACCACCATCAACCCTTTTCTGTCTACCAGTGACCTTGTCTGAACACTATAAGGGTTTAATTTTTACAGTGATTTCATGTAACATGCACTGACTGAATGGAGTCCTAAGAGCTTTCAAGTGCTGTCCATCAAGTTCAACTTCCTGCAAATAACCCCAAGTGCACATGCTGTATATACACATACCTATACAGAACTATCAATATACTATATATACCATTAGATTTTTAGTATTACATAGCTTTTGATGTTATACTTGTTCAAAAAAATCATCCAAGCCACTCTTAAAGGCTTTAATAGAATCTACCATTGCAACATTACGTGGCAGGGCATCCCACAATCTCACTGCTCTCACCATGAAAAACTTCCTATGCTGCTGCAAATTACATTTCTGTATCTCTAATCTAAAGGGGTGGCTTCTGATGCATTGATTTTTTTTCTATGGGGTAAAAAGATCCCTCTCTATCTGTCTATAGTGTCCTTTATCATATTGGTAAACAGTAATCATGTCTCCTTGCAAGCAAAAAAAAAAACCCCAACCGTATCAGTCTATAAAGAGGCAAAATTGTTATCCATCGAGTTAATGTCCTTTTTTTATGTAAGACAGTACTTAATTTCCTTTAGTAGACAGTGAATGACACTGGCTAGAATGCTTGTTAAGACCTCGGAGAGACTAATGTGGTTATGTAATTAAAGGTTTGCCCATGAGCTCTAACTCATCAGCAAGTAGAATTTACTAGTTACCTGTTTAAAGCAACCATCTTATTGGTTGCTATGGGTTACTTTTCCTGCTCCTTTTATTACATATGGGGGTAAGATCTCTGGGGCTTTCTGACCAAAGTTTAGTCCATGCATAGATTCTGATTCACTTCATCATGATGATAAACTCAGTACAGCATATTTGTGCCTTAGAATTTGCCCAGACAGGGCATTTCCTGCATGAAGTAGGATGTTCTCCTTTTTTGTCTATGGGTGTTACAGTTCTTTTCTACAGTCCAAAAATATATAGGCATATTAGCTGACTTCTTTATAAATCAGCCTTTGTGTATGTGTAATTATGATAGGAAAATTACATTATAAGCACCACTAGAGCAGAGACATGTGTGAGTGATACAGTGTAAAACACTGCATTATATGTCAAGTAATTAAAATATAATGTACAGTTGCCCTGCGCTGGTAAAACTGGTAAGTTTGTAACAGAAACGCTACTATAGTTTATATAAATGAGCTGCTATGTCAACACGGGGGCAGCCATTGAAGCTGGGAAAAAGGAGAAAAGGCACAGGCACATAGCAGATAACAGATAAGCTTCGTATAATATAATGGGGTTTTATCTGTTATCTGCTAAGTAACCTGTGCCTTTTCTCCTGTAAATGGCTGCCCCCGTGGCTACACAGAAGCTTTATTTATATAAACTATAGTAGTCTTTCTAAGGAAAACACACCAGTTGTACCAGTACAGGGCAGCATTATATTATATAGTAATTACTTTTATACACTTTCATTTTTTGGTGTTACTGTCCCTTTAATTTGCATTTATCAGGCTGTAATTTATTGTGCTGTGTTCCCTACCCTGAATATTCAATTCATAAGGGCATTTCAGGCAAATTTGTAGCTTCTGGGCCATTCAAAATAAGCAATATTTCATCATTTAGTAATTTTTCTATAAGCTTATCTATAAACCAGTCAGATTTGCTATTTTACTTTTTGTTTACCTTAAAGTAGTAACCACATTCATAAATGGAGATATAATTCCTCATGCAAACATCCAAGATTATTTAAGGTAAAAAAAAAAACAACTTTCTTCCATAATTAAAATCCATTATTCAAGACTGATAATAATAATATTTTCAATAATAATAATACAGGTATGGGACCTGTTATCCAGAATGTTCGTGACCAAGGGTATTCTGGAAAAGGGGTCTTTCTGTAATTTGAATCTACATACCTTTAGGGGCTGATTTACTAACCCACGAATCCGACCCGAATTGGAAAAGTTCCGACTTGAAAACGAATATTTTGCGACTTTTTCGTATGTTTTGCGATTTTTTCGGATTCTGTACGAATTTTTCGGATCCAATACGATTTTTGCGTAAAAACGCGAGTTTTTCGTATCCATTACGAAAGTTGCGTAAAAAGTTGCGCATTTTGCGTAGCGTTAAAACTTACGCGAAAAATGCGCAACTTTTCGCGTAAGTTTTAACGCTACGCAAAATGCGCAACTTTTTACGCAACTTTCGCAATGGATAGGAAAACTCGCGTTTTTACGCAAAAATCGTATTGGATCCGAAAAATTCGTAAAGAATCCGAAAAAATCGCAAAACATACGAAAAAATCGCAAAGTACCGATCATTACGAAAAAAACGCAATCGGACTCCATTCGACCCGTTCGTGGGTAAGTAAATCAGCCCCTTAGTCTACTTAAAAATCAGTAAAACATTAATTAAACCCAATAGGATTGTTTTGCCTCCAATAAGGATTAATTATATTTAGTTGGGATAAAATACAAGGTACTGTTTTATTGTTACAGAGAAAAAGGAAATCAATTTTAAAAATCTGAATTATTTGATTAAAGTGGAGTCTATGGGAGACCGCTTTCCGTAATTCGGAGCTTTCTGGATAATGGGTTTCCGGATAACGGATCCCATACCTGTTATACTATTTTCAGAGTCAAAACTGCAGCATTTTTTTCAGTTTATTGTCATTAGGAAAAACAAATTTTCGAAAGTTATATTTCATTTATGGTTTGTCAACAGTTTGAATTAGCTTGAGATGAAATCATGACATGCAAATCTTTTCTTCACTCAGCAGGTTAACACACTTGACTGAAAATAGAAAATTCCCACATTTTGCTGAAATGTGTCTTTAATTATTTGGGTCTATTTGGTGACAATCTTTACCACAGTGCAATAAACATATTTTTATTATCCAAAAAAATTTCTGTTTGTATCAAAGAATTGTTTCGTAAGATGGCAGATATTCTACTATGGAAAACTTGTCGAAAACATGACAACCTTAAACACTTTAATCCTTGGCTTGAGATCTGTCAGAATACGATATATTGCCAAAACAATAATAACAACAACCCATATTTCAAAATTCAGGATGAAAGCATTACAACATTGAAAACCTTGAATTTTGATTTTTCTCATAATTTTTAATGGGTAGACAAGCTAAAAATAATTAGAAAAGTTGAATTGAATAAATAATTAGAATGTGTCTTAAAAATTAAAAAAAAACTTTGTGGTTCTTTAAAGCATTCAAATTCAAATTTTTAGCATACAAAACACCCTTGAATCACAAAACCTACAAAATCTCATGGCGTTATGTAGTATTGTGTGGTGTCGCATGACAAGATCAGATAAAATCTGACCTACAAAATCTAATCACTCCTGTGATGTTTAGCTCTTAATGCTTGTTGCTAAACACCTTCAGTAGCTCAGCTGATTAATCCATTGTTCAGGGTTCAAATTCAGACAGTCCTGGCAAATATCTGTAGTGCATGCACATGTAAGTAAGTGTTGTAATAATACCTATACTGTGTTCCCAGAACACCATAATATTAATAGCATTTGTTTGGAAAATTGAAGAGCACAAGAGTACTGATTGAATATAATGCTATTTATTTTAACCCAAATTGAAAATGTATATACTTGGAAGAGAGTTTGAGCATACTTGACTAGTGCTAGCATCAGCTTGTTCTGATCCACACCTAGTTGTTGGCTATGGCAGTCTGTGTCAGGGAGAACAGCTTTTTATTGATACTGGCAGCAATAAAGACTTATAGCATGGTAAAAAGGAGCTTGTCACTGATGTAAAATCTCCTCAGGCAAAACATGCTAGTCTGAATGAGCCTGTGGTTTTTAGAACCAATAATATATATCTGGACTATTGTTAGGACAGATCTACAATGTTAAATTGTGCAAATGACTCCTCAATGCTCTGGGCCCTGGGTTTTTCTTAGTGAGCACCAAGGAGTGATTCTCTTCCTGCTTCTTCTTCCCGTGGGAGCGCATGCCCAGTTAAGTGAAGAGCTGAACTTTAACAAAGCCTACCTATTTACCTTAATAAAAAGTTCCATTTTTGACTCTGAATAGTAGACAATAATGCTGTATTCTCAAACACTCTTTCTAGTATGTGCTTTTAATCTAAACATGAGTACACACTTTGGAGCATCTGGGATGTATCTTATGCAAATGTACTTAATAGGGCATTGATCTTGCTGAGCCAAAAGAAAGCAATAACTTTTATATCTGTTTTGACAGTTTGTTACAACTGTTAACACATTCTCTCATAATGAAACGTGTTGAAAAGCTTGATGCCTTATGAGTAACAAAATTATAGGTGTCATGTAGCGTTAACAGCAAATCATTGCTTATTTCAGCAATTTGTAAATGTTGCCGACCGTTCATTTTGTAATACGTGGAACATGGAAAATGTTTTTTATTAAGAGCATTCAAGTTTATTGGGTGTAATTGCCTACACTGATCTAAAAGTCAGTTTAAAGTGCAGCGGGTGGTTCAGTTATTGCAATTTAATGGATTTGGCTTGATTTCTTGTATAGTTTAAATTGTTTCATTCACAAATTAAGGGCCAGTTTCTGCTGTGTCTCATTTAAAAATTATTTTTTTTTACTTTCATTGCAGTATTTGTTGCAGTTATCAGGTATTCTCTAAGAAGTGCCCAGAATGATGGCTATGTCTCTTTAAAATCAGACTTCCGTAAAGTCCCTGTGCAGCATGACTGACAGTTATGGGCTTATTTATCAATTTTTGAGTTTGTAAATTAGAGATTGTTTTTCTGTTTGAATAAACTTGCATTTTAAATGCAAGTTATTAATAAGGAAAACTTGTTCAAATAAAAAAAAAATGGAATATCTCGAATTTGTGAGTTTAAAAGTTTTAAAAATCTCGAATGAAAAATATAACTTGACTTGATTTCTACACAAACTCACAAGCTTTTAGATGCTGAAGTTTTACATTCAAGTTTTTGGATTTTTTTCCCTTAATAAATACCAGACTTTAACGTTTCTGAGCCATTATTCTAATTGTCGCTAAAAAACTCGAATCGTGTAATGTGGGCCATGTTTTGGTCAACCTTTGCATTTTACAAAATTTAGTCTGTGAGATGCTTAGATGAAAAAAATGCCTGCATGCATAAAGTACTCTGTACTTTTCTGTTACTTCATAATAAATTTTATATTGCTGCAGTACCCAGGAATCCTGGGAACTCGCAAAAGAAATTACACTGCTCTGTGGCAGAAGAAGACAAGTGATTACTTCTATGGCATAATAGGATGCAGCTGTAGATCAGGGAAAGCACATTTCTGTGGGAACACAGTACAATTTTATACTTAACATTGAGAACAATATGTTCACAAATTACATCTGAAACACTTTAAAGGATGCGCTAAAAGAGCCTTGTTTTTACCAAATGAGTACTTCCAAAGTGAAGGCATTTTATGGAAGCCAACACTGGGTATGTAAAACCAATTTCTATTACTTCTTACTTATCTGGCGCGGAAAACCTTATTTTTCAAATCTTTTGTATTTTAAATAAAAGCATAAATAACTCATTTTGCTTAGCATGTGTTGTGTTAAATTGAATTTTCTGCTCCTCTCTCAAATCATATGTTTTTATGGGTTCTTTCGTCTAATCTGTAACAAATGTTTGCCTTCTCTGCTTACAAATTTTGAAAGCGAAAATTACATCTAAGCTGTCTTTTTGCATAGAATCACCTTCTAAATAATGTTGACCAAAACTGTATGTTCCATTCATTTTGTATTTTGTTTCTTTGAAAAGAGAATTAAGGCATAAAAGATTTGTGTGGTAGTATATATAGTTGACATTAAAAAATAAACTAAAATGTTTTTGTCATTTTTTCATGATCTTAGCAGTTTTGCATCACTAATATCATGATTTTCAACAGCAGCACTGTGCTGGCAGGCTAACCAGCTGATGGATTTACTGCCTGATCAAAGAAGATGAAGATGCTTCTCTGCACTGTTGTGTTGCTAACAAGCCTTTCACAAGTAGCATCTCGACTTGACTAGTGCAGCAATGCAGTGGTGCTACTTCTAAAATCATATTGACAATGTAAAACTGCTAATATCATGAAAGCTAAACAAAATAACGTAAACCGCAAAGACACTAATTAGAGCACTTTGAACTATTTTTTTTTTTTCAAATGTAATTCCTCTTCAAGAGAACTGTTGTACTTTATTTTTAGGGTTTCTGCACTAGCTTAAGGCAATGACAGCCCTTTAGCAATGACTATCTGGGTCTCTGAAATTGCCCCTAGTAGCTTCCCATCGTCTTTTCAGCTGATTCACTGCACATGCTCTGTGCTGCGGTATACTACACTTTTAAAAATAAAATTGCTGAAAAAGTGTGTGCTGAACTCTGTTCTTACTGGATAGTAAAGTAAAGTAAATTGAGGTAAAGGATTTCTTTATACAGAGGGCTTCTTAGTGGACTAAAGCTTATATAAACCAATATGTCGGAATAGGACTCATTTTCAATTATATGTTATGCCCTGTTTTATTCAAGAACAAAAACCATAGCTATTCATGAATTAAAGCAACTGGCAAAAAGTATTTCAGCACATGCCCTTGAAAAGGGGGTCTACTGCATCATATATGTATTTACAAATCTCCAGAAACAAGTGCAACAGCACTACGGGGGTACAACCTCAAAAGCACAATCACCTGTATCTGTAGGAAATTGCAGCAAAAAGGGAGCAAACTATGTAAAACATGGTAACTTGAACCTGTTTTTTGGATGCTGCTTTTTAAATGAGAGCTAAAATGTTTTCAGTTCAATAAATGAGTAATGTTTAATCTTTTTTGTTGTAACAGTACAGGTATGGGACCTATTATCCAGAATGCTCAGGACCTGGGGTTTTCCAGATAAGGGATCATTCCATAATTTGGATATTCATACCTTAAAGTGACACTGACACTAAAAAATTACTCCTCAAAATATGAATGTACATTAAAAGTTGCCTATAGGTCATGTTGATTGATTTTCGCTGAGAGATTTGCTTTTGTAAATAATTGTTACTTGAAGTTCCTAACCTGACTGTCCCTTCTCAGCCTGTCAGTTATAGCTTCTAATGCTAACGGACTCCTGCTGTACAAATATGGCAGCCCCTTTATAGGAGAATATGGGGGATCAGACAGGTAATATAAAAGCATTGGGTAAATACTTTTATGGCAAAAATGAAGGTGATGCAAAGACAATGTTATGATAGATGTAAAAAAAGGTTTAATTTCTGGTGTCAGTATCTCTTTAAGACTGCTTAGATAATCATTTAACTATTAAATAAACCCAATAGGATTGTTTTGCCTCCAATAAGGATTAATTATATCTTATTTGGGATCAAATACAAGGTACTGTTTTATAATTACAGAGAAAAAGGAAATCATTTTTAAAAGTTAGAATTATTTGATTATAATGGAGTCTATTGGAGATGGCCTTTCCGTAATTCGGAACTACAATTTTTTTTGCTCTTCTGTTCTATCACTTTAACATATTTGGACTTGTATGCAAATCTTATTCATGTTTGTGAAACTAATCCCTCTTATGACTTTTATTAGTAGCTTTCAAATGTTATTTGAATGTAGTGGCTTTTGAAACATATTTGAGTTATTTTCATTCTGACTTGGGTGGTAAGAATGCTGTAGAAAGCTTATGTTTTATTTTCCGCTTTTTTGTCTATTTTTCTCTTCTGTTCATTTGTGACCTTCTAAAAATAAACTGAAGCTACACAGAGGATTGAATTGGTCCTTAACTGGACAGATGTAGGTAACAGTGGATTAACATGGAACACAACCAAAGTGGAATTTAAAATGCATCATTGTTCTTCATATTGTGGCTTTAAACTGAAAACCATATGCAGCGGATATCTATCTGCCAGGATCTGTTTCTATTGATTCATCTGTATGCCACATTTGTATATCTGCATAATATTTATTTATAATGATAATATTGTAATTTATTTATAATGTAATATTGTAATATGTCCATGAGTCTTTTAGTGGAAACGTCCTTCCTGTTTTACCCCATCACTATGTAACACACACTCTGTTACTTTTACATACTGCTGATACTTTACCATTAAAAATCATTTTGTAATTTTCTTTTACGCAGTAAAACAGCAAATGGCTAAGGAACAAATACAAGATAAGAAACTACATAGCATTTTTAGAAACCATTGATTTGCTATTTTTCATGCAGTTACCAATGAATTATATGATATCAATACAGCACCGTTATAAAGTGGAAGTGGAGGTTACTCGCATTTTCTCCTGCCAAAGAACTTCATTCAGTGCAGAATGAAGGTCCGATCCCAGATACCTACAGTAGGTGCCCTGCATCCATGTACAAACTGAACAGTTACTTAAGAAGAAGAAGATATTTTTAAAAAAAATATGTGCTATTATAAGCTTTTGGAGGGGAAAATAAGAGATTTTTGAATTGAGAAACCCAATGGTATGAATATGTGTCAGAATGGTTTTATGCACAGTAGATCTTGCAAAAACAAATGTAGTTCATTGTCATCATTTATTTACATAGCAACAGCATGTAAAGGTGGCAGTCCTTCAGACCAATTCAGCAGCTTATCTGGCCAATATATGAGTACCCCCTATAGGCATCCTCAACCAATTTCTGGCCAAAAATGAGCTAAGCGTTGAGTCAGGGACCGCATTGGTTGATGTGTTCCTCTCTCCATTTGGCCCTAGGGCCACCGCTGTTATGTTGTCTGATTGAACCCTGATTGGGTGGCAATCATGCGTAATTGCACATTGTCTGCCTGTTGTATTGTGGTTAACCTTCTGCATAAGGTGGCTATCTGTCCTGTGGGAGGAAGGCTCTCCATGCAGATGTGTCAGGGTGAGTCCCAGGTACTGCACCTGTTGTGCTAGGGTGAGGACTGACTGAGGATGGTAGTTTATGAGCCATCCTGTCTGTGTCAAGGACTGTATCAGAACAGTGAGGTGTTGTGTGGCTGTGAGCGCAGAAGGGGCCTTCACCAGCAAGGCTGCTGCCATTACATATGTGAAGATGCGTGGCACGGAGGTAAGGCTGAAAGGTAGTGCCACGTATTGCCAACCCTGCCTCGCAGAATCTTAGGAAGCGGTGGTGGTTGGGGTGGATCGGAACATGTAGGTACGTGTCCATGATGTCCACCACTGCCATGAATTCCCCCACCTCTAACAACATTAGAACTGATTGCACAAACTCCATCTTAAAGTGGTGCCTTAGCACGAACTGGTTGACCTTCTTGAGATCCAATACTGGGCGATAGGAACCGTCCCTTTTGGGTACTATAAACAGATTTGAGTAGAAGCCAGGCGGGGACTGGATGAACTACTCCTGAAGAGGTGAGATTGTGTAGGACCTCCTTGTAGGCTGAGCGTTTGGGTCCCTGTGATGGGAGGAGCAACAGGAAGAACCGTTTTGGAGGGGGTTGGGAGAATTCGATCAGGTAGATAAAATTTGGAGGACCCAAGGGTCCTGTACATGGTATAGCCACACCTCCTAAAAGTGTCTTAGGCGGCTGCCTAAGAGGATCCCGTCGGGGGTGGGCACCCCTTCAGATGGAGGTGGACTTATCCTGGGGGAACTTAGCGATGCTCTTGGTTGTAGACCATGATCTGCCTTGCTTCGCTGGATATCTGGGGCTGAAGCTCCCCCTGTTGAGGTCTGTTGCTCCTTGGATGTTGCCTTTGGTCTTTTGGCCCTGATGGGGAAGAAATGTGCTTTTACCCCCTGTTGCTTATGCAATGATCTTATCCAGTTTGGCGCCAGAGAGCTGTTTCCCTGAGAAGGGAAGCAGAGATTTCTTTGATGTGAGGTCTACCGACCAGGTTTTGAGTCACAGGAATCTCCTGGCTGTGACAGACTGTGCTGAGGCCTTAGCAATGTGCTTGGCCAAGTCCAATGCTGCATCGCAGATGTATGCATTCGCATCAGCTATTTGTGATAGTAGGAGCTCTGTGTTTGGGTTATCAGAGCCTAACAGTTGGGGCACCTGTTTGCATGTTTGTCACACAAAATGTTTCTGATCATCAAACACATTTAACTATTAGTCAAAGGTAACACAAGTAAACACAAAATGCAGTTTTTAAATGAGGGTTTTTATTATTTAGGGAGAAAAAAAATCCAAACCTACATGGTCCTGTGTGAAAAAGTAATTGCCCCCTGAACCTAATAACTGGTTGGGCCACCCTTAGCAGCAATAACTGCAATCAAGCATTTGCGATAACTTGCAACGAGTCTTTTACAGCGCTCTGGAGGAATTTTGGCCCACTCATCTTTGCAGAATTGTTGTAATTCAGCTTTATTTGAGGGTTTTCTAGCATGAACCGCCTTTTTAAGGTCATGCCACAACATCTCAATAGGATTCAGGTCAGGACTTTGACTAGGCCACTCCAAAGTCTTCATTTTGTTTTTCTTCAGCCATTCAGAGGTGGATTTGCTGGTGTGTTTTGGGTCATTGTCCTGCTGCAGCACCCAAGATCGCTTCAGCTTGAGTTGACGAACAGATGGCCGGACATTCTCCTTCAGGATTTTTTGGTAGACAGTAGAATTCATGGTTCCATCTATCACAGCAAGCCTTCCAGGTCCTGAAGCAGCAAAACAACCCCAGACCATCACACTACCACCACCATATTTTACTGTTGGTATGATGTTCTTTTTCTGAAATGCTGTGTTACTTTTACGCCAGATGTAACGGGACACGCACTTTCCAAAAAGTTCAACTTTTGTCTCGTCGGTCCACAAGGTATTTTCCCAAAAGTCTTGGCAATCATTGAGATGTTTTTTAGCAAAATTGAGACGAGCCATAATGTTCTTTTTGCTTAAAAGTGGTTTGCGCCTTGGAAATCTGCCATGCAGGCCGTTTTTGCCCAGTCTCTTTCTTATGGTGGAGTCGTGAACACTGACCTTAATTGAGGCAAGTGAGGCCTGCAGTTCTTTAGATGTTGTCCTGGGGTCTTTTGTGGCCTCTCGGATGAGTTGTCTCTGCGCTCTTGGGGTAATTTTGGTCGGCCGGCCACTCCTGGGAAGGTTCACCACTGTTCCATGTTTTTGCCATTTGTGGATAATGGCTCTCACTGTGGTTCGCTGGAGTCCCAAAGCTTTAGAAATGGCTTCATAACCTTTACCAGACTGATAGATCTCAATTACTTTTGTTCTCATTTGTTCCTGAATTTCTTTGGATCTTGGCATGATGTCTAGCTTTTGAGGTGCTTTTGGTCTACTTCTCTGTGTCAGGTAGCTCCTATTTAAGTGATTTCTTGATTGAAACAGGTGTGGCAGTAATCAGGCCTGGGGGTGACTACAGAAATTGATATTGAAATTGATAAACCACAGTTAAGTTATTTTTTAAGTTAAGTTATTTGGAGTTTTTTTTCTCCCTTAATAACGTAAACCTTCATTTAAAAACTGCATTTTGTGTTCAATTATGTTATCTTTGACTAATAGTTAACGGTTTTTGATGAGCAAAAACATTTAAGTGTGACAAACATGCAAAAGAATAAGAAATCAGGAAGGGGGCAAATAGTTTTTCACACCACTGTATACATATACATATAGAAAACTAACTGTAAATCTTGAGATTAGAGTAGCCCTGCATATTATCCTTGTCCAAGAAGTTATGCATTGTAGGCATTAATGGAATCTGCTACCTTACTGCCCTCACTGTGGAGAACTTTTTGGATTTTTTAAAGTTCTGTTCTAAAGGGGTGGCCTTTTTTGTTTTCATTTAACATGATCTTCCAATATCTGTGTAAAATGTCCTCTAATTTACTTGTAAAAAGTAATTATGTCCCCAAGTGCCTTTTCTCCAATGAAAGTAACCCAATATTCATTAATTTCTCCTAATAGTTTAATTCTTCTTTTTGTTATTTTATTGAGTGGGAAATACCAGGTATTTTGTGTACTTACTTTTTACACAGAAAGGATTAATTATTTTCTGCATAAATGATTGCAAAATCTAAATTTGTTCAATTATATCAGGTATTATATTTAATTATATTGGTCAAGTTATCTTTATACACTTTTGAATGACAATCAATATTGATATGGCCACATATGTTAAAGGAACAGTAACACTAAAAAATGAAAAGTAATAAAAATATAAAGCACTGTTGCCCTGCACTGGTAAAACTGGTGTGTTTGCTACAGTAACACTACTATAAATTATATAATAAGCTGCTGTGTAGCCACGGGGGCAGCCATTCAAGCTGGAAAAAGGAGAAAAGGCACAGGTTACATAGCAGATAACAGATAACTTCTGCAGAGTACAATAGTGTTTTATCTGTTATCTGCTATGTGCCTGTGCCTTTTCTTCTTTGAATAGCTGCCTCCATGGCTACATAGCAGCTTATTTATATAAATTATAGTAGACTTTCTGAAGTAAACACACAACTTTTACCAGTGCAGGGCAGCAGCACATTATATTTTAGTTACTTTTATATACTTTCATTTTTTGGTGTTACTGTTCCTTTAAAAAGCAACTTTATCTAGGGTGTTATTTGTTCACTGGAACTCAAGCTTTCACATTTTGCATGACAAGCTACATGCATTTGCAAGCAGACAGCAAAGGTTATTTGTTTTAACACTACTCATTTGAGTTACATCTCTAGTTACTGTAAGATTTATTTAACAGTGGGGTCATCCTACCAGGTACAATAAGTGACCCATCACTTTTCTTCTGGGTCCTCATTCCAATTTAATATCCCTGTCTACATAAGCTTTCCCTAAAATAAAAATATTGCTTTAAATTACCCCCCTCCCCCTTTTGCCTACTTTAAAACTCATCCAGTCTCTTAGCCAAAGAAAAGTCATCCCAGTTCTCTAGAAGCCGACATTTTTGGGTGTGTTTTTTAGCAAAAAGATTTCAGAAGCCATATAACTTAAAACCACTTTGTGTGACTTTAGAATAAGTGCAGAAATCCATCTTTAAAAACTTTTGGTAGTGTCCCTTAAACTTCTCTTATAAAGAGACCTTATAGCTTAGCTAGAGGAATATTAGATGCATTTTAGAGACCTTATAGTCCATCAACAGATTCATGTGAAGTTCTAGAGATAGTTAAAATAATAATATAGGAAGTTAAGTGTTCAGAAACTAAGGGAGTACAACATTGTTTGGATTTTGGCAGACTATCCAGTTGACAATATTTGTTCCTTTTGATAAGTTTGAAGTAAACATTATGTTGTATGACAAATTCTGGTGTCTTTTAAATTGCCGTAAACTTCTCTATTCTATTCCATTGACATATTAATTTTACTGTCATAGTGTTGCTTTTTAAAGTTGGAATCCCTGTATTACAGAAGCACACAGGAAAACAGAGATCAAGCAAAATAGGTTGGATACCTTACACTGATATTGCTAAGAACGGATAGAAATAAATCTAAGTAGTTTTGCAACACCTTCAGTATAATCACCATGTTTGGCAGTGCTTGCTAGTCCTTAAATGACCTCTTGTATTGCATTAGGTAAAACTGTGCTTTACCAAAGGGACTGATGTGTAAGAACTAATTTGCTAAAAGCAATGTGATTAAGACAAGGACATTTCTCATTCCTCACTCACAGCAATTTATTTTGTAGTTGTCTGAAAGAATGCATTTTCACAGCAGGTTTCTGCCTTGGGAATGATTAAGGCTGGCTTGATAACTATAAATGAATACTAACAGGAAATATAAGGATTTGTTGTTAAGCTGTGGTTGAACATTATTCTTACTAGTGCTTCTGAAATGGATTGAAAAGGTACAATAGACCAAACGGTTACCAAGTAAGCAAATAGTAAATACAATAATGTTAATTCATATTAATTTTAGAAGTGTTACAGATTTAGAAAACAATAATAGTTTGCATTGTAAGGTGCAACAGAACTTAAAAATGAATAATATACAAGTACCAGTTAAAAGGGTGTACTGTATTTTAAGACCTAAGAGTGTCATTAAATAGTCATTAAAGAGTCATACTTGAAAACGACTCTTCAAAATATTATTGTACATTAAAAGTTACATTTAGGTTATGTTAATCATTTTTCAGCCTTTGTAGGTAATTAGTAATAGCATCTAAAGCTAACGGGCTACTGCTGCACAAATATGGCAGCCCCCTCATAGAGGGACATGGGGATTTGGTAAGTAATGTAAAAGCATCAGGCAAATACAAAAATTACAAATAGCTTGCAAAGACATTGTTATGAAAAAAGTAAAAAAAGGTTTAATTTCTGGTGTCAGTATCTCTATAAAGGAGAAGCAAAGGTAAAAATTAAGAAAGCTTTATCAGAAAGGTTTATGTAAATACAGCCATAAGCACTGACAGACAAGCTGCGTCCTCTATCAAAAGAAACCGGATTTCATGTCTTCATTTGTGTAAACATGTTCTAGGGTGTCAGACTTCCTCTATCAGAAAAATCCTTCATTCCTGGCTTGTGTCTGCATTCCCCCTCCCATCAGAATGTGGGATCTAAACTACCAGTAGCCAGAGCTGCAGCATGGAAGCTACTGAGACCAAGCTAAAATGGCAGCTGCTATCTTAAGCAGGTAAATGGAGCTTCTAGGGCTGTTTACTTAGGTATGATAAAGCTTTCTACAGATTAAATAAAGAGTTCTAGGTGGCACAGATATGGCTAATCTATTGGCATTAAAATGCCAAAATGCCTTTCCTTCTCCTTTAAGACATCAAAATCCCACATCTTGTGTATTCCCAATTATTGCAGCCTAGGACAGTTTTCTTTAACCAATATATTGTAGTAGGTACTACCTGAGTGGCATGAATGGGTTGCATGTGTCCAGTCCATCAGAAGATTTTCATGCTTAATTTTACATATAGATATAAATAATAATATACTCTGTTGCTAGACACTGTATTAGTGTATTTCTTCTTGTAAACAGTGAACTTGGATTCAATTCCAGTATGTATTTTTTTCTAGAAAATGTCATCGCTCAAAGCATGGATGATACAGTGTGGTTGCCAAGTGGTTTATCTAAACAATCTCATAAAGTTCTGTGTGGGCTTAACTTAAGATGTCCTTTCTGTTTTTTAAAGAAAGCATCCTGTGACCAGAAAATACCCTGTAGTAACATGTGTTTTGTATGAGAATTTTCAAATGGTGGATGAAATCATAGCCATTGCTTTTAGGTTAAATGATAAATGTGTTGTTGATGATCTTAGCGATATATTTTGCTTTATCAGCGATGCAGAAACATGTTTTTTAAATGGATTCCTAAAATAAACATCAAAGAATTTTTATGCAAAGCTACATGCTAAGCAAAACCTGATGCATTTATCATATGGCTTTGTTTGGCAACAATAAATTTATCTGTTTTGGTTGTTTAAATGTATAAAACCACTCAGAATGACTTGTTTTCCCACACATAGCAAAAACCACAAAAACACTGCATGAGAAAAGCTTGTTGTGGAATACTACTCATTTAACCAATGGGTAAGCCATGCACGCAAAATTGTATTCTTCCCTTTTCAACACTTGTTCAATGAATAGGGCTTGTGCTGAACATAGTTTTTGCTTGTTGTTTTAATTAGGAAATATCTATGCTTTTTATTATTTCTTGCACTAAACAGTGCAAAATGTGAAAATTAAACTAAAGTCACTTTCTAATTCCTGGTCCCAATAAGCAAAGCCAAAGAAATCACTAGTACACCAAGAAGCCTGTGTGTGCCTTTTTTTTTTTGCTATCTCTTGGACCCTTCTGGTTACCAGTAGTTGGGTACTGCTTGGAATGTGGATTCAAGTGGATTCAATATCCACCGATTGACTCAAATGTCTGACATAGACAGGGAATAGCAAAATACATACATTGAAGGAATGGTTTTTAATTACCATGTTTCCATACACCCAGTATTCAAAGTATACCCTGTTTATCAAAAGGCATAGTGACATTTAGCAAGAACTTGTCACTATCTCTTAATACAGTACAATAAGCTAGCCAACACTTACTTTTTAGTTGACAACAGTGCCATCGGCAAGTTTCTTGATAGTATTGTATATGATGGACACAGGAGCATCAAGGTCTCCTGAGATAGACTGGTAGCCTTAAGATTTTGCATGCTCTTTTAGAATCATAGAATCTCATATCCTCAGACAGTTCTCTGTTTTTGTTCCTTTTTTTCATGGTCAATGTGGTGCACACAGGCAATGCACTGCTGTTCTTTGATAAATGTGTCCTTATATTGTGGCACCTGTAGCTCCTCATAGGTGAGTTTACTTACGAACAGGAGAATTGCTTGCTTGAGATACAAATATTTCCAGTCCATTTTGGATTTCTGTTTGGAAGATGAGATATAGATATTTTCTGCAGCTTTTGGTATTGTTCCACTGCATACAAAATAAATACTTGCGTGGGAACCATAGCATTGTTGTTCTTAACAATTAAATTCTTTTGGCAGAAATGGTGCATTATATGAAAATTGTGCCAATATTTTTGCCACAATTGCATGTGGACCCATCATAACTTAATATGTAAACAGTTTATATCCAAAGATTGTTTGACCACCCACTATATAAAACAAAACAAGGTTAATTTATGCTTCATTGAAAGGTTCACTTTGCAGTAACTGTCCAGTCGTATGATATTTTGTATGATAGCACGAGTTGAAAAGTAAATATTTTCATTTCAGTTCTGTGGCATGGTGCCTTGCTGAATGGACTTTTAAAGGTGGCTCTATGTTTATTTTCTTTCAGTCATTTAAATCCAAGGACGGTTACCTAGTAATTGGGGCAGGCAACGATCAACAGTTCTCTACTGTTTGCAAGGTAAGCACAATGATGAGGTAATTTAAAAGGTCTCCTCTTAACTGCCATGTTACATGTTTCAATGCCAAAATACCTTTTTTAACATTTTTAAGTTATAAAAACAAGAAGGAAAAAATGGCTATTTGGCGATGGACTAATTATTATTTTTCTTGGCAGTGATGCCTAATACTACGTAATTAAGTCCTTTACATGACCTGTCATTAGGCAGACTGCAAAACTGTGAATATGAGAGAAACGCTATGTGTATAAATACTACAAACAAACGATTTTAAAATAATTCTTGAACACTATTGGTTATTTAACAGGAACTGATGAATAAAATAGGTTAGTGTACAGATACAGGACCTATTATCCAAGAAACCTGTTGTCCAGAAAACTCTGAATTACGAGAAGGTCATCTCCTATAGATTCCATTTTAATCAAATTATTTTAAGTTTTTAAAAATGATTTCCTTTTTCTCTGTAAAAAGAAAACAGTTCCTTGTACCTAATCCCAACTAAGATATCATGAAGCTTTACTGGAGGCACAAAAATCTTATTGGGTTTATTTATTGTCTAAATTATTTTTTAGTCAATAGGAAAATGTATTTTTGTTTGTTGTCACCTGGGGACAATAGCACTAATTAATAGAAGAAAAGGCCCAGTTCCCTCACAGAAAAAGTTGAGAGTTGAAAAGGGACTTTATTGTTAGAAAAGTTTTTGGGGTTTTTTTTTTTTGTTTGTTTTAACGTCAGTAACCACTGCCATAAACCCATCATTTGCGAATTTAAACTTGCTACAAAATGTAGCGAATTTAAACAGATATAATAGTGCACAAAAATTATAATCTGAAAAAAGAAAGTTGCAAATGTGTTTTGCAAACAACATAGAGCTAATGATGGCTGCTCAAAAATAATAATCTATACTGAAGAAAAAAACAATCCTATTGGTTTAATTATGTAAATTATTATTAAGTTATGTCAATCCAATTTATGGGAAGATCCTTTATTAATGTCTTTGTAAAGGTTTTCATTTATCCAGGTCATGATAAATCTGTAGTAATCAAATCAACGAAACTTGCTGTGAACTTTTTTCCTGAAGACATTTCGGAATTGAGGAAGCCAGTCGGATGACTGACTTTCGTCTTCAAGAAAAAACTACACTACAGATACACTACAGATATACTTTACAAATATTCATAAAACTCCAAGTCCCAAGCATTTGAATTTGTAGACCTAAAACATGTACAGTAGTAAAGTATACAGAAGATTTGAAAACTGGTGAAAACACATGCAAAATACAGTTAACAAATAATGATATACAGATAAAATATCAAAATAAAGATGTACTTTTCACAGCTTCATAAGTATTCCCCTAAGTCTTATATAGTCTTTCAGGTAACCTTTTGTTTCTTCTACTCCCATGTAACTGGAGGAGTCCCAAGCGGGACTTGGATTTCTTACTTTTGAGTGTTATTCTGATATCTACTGGGAGCTGCTATCTTGCTACATTCCCATTGTTCTGCAGATTGGATGCTGGGGGGGGAAAGGAGGGGGGTGATATCACTCAACTTGCAGCTCAGCAGTAAAGTGTGACTGAAGTTTATCAGAGCACAGGTCACATGGCTGTGACACCCTGGGAAATTAAAAATATGGCTAGCCCCATGTGAAATGTCAAAATTAAAAATAGATTTCAAAGCTCTAGTAACTTATGCGTTTTGAAAAAAACATGTTTTCCCAGGGGCGTCACAAACAGACGGGGGGCAGGATCGCTTAGAAAAGCACAAGCAACCTGCTCTGCTATAGGGCAAAGGAGTGTGGAGAGTTTGGGTGTTGTACCCCTAAAACTGTATGAAGAGTAGCGTTTAGAAAATGAGGGGTGCGAAGAAGAAAAAGATAAAGTCAAAGAACAGTATGTTGGGTTTTTCAGCCCAACATAATTAGAATTAAAATACCGAAAAAATTGAATATTTGTGACTCTTCCTCAAATATCTTAACAGGTTTAAGGAAACACATCCAAAACACACAGACAAATAATATCAGATTTCGAGGCAATTGCACGTTATACAAATCCCATTGCATTCATTAGTTGGCAATTCACTTAATATAGAGTATAAGCAGCATCACAACCCATATCTCTTAAGGGCTGTGAACACTCAGTGCCGATATGTAAGGTTCAAACACTTTTGGACACCAATACTCCTCTCTGGTGTCTGGCTACACAACCTCATAATTATTGACAAGAGCTCAACAATAGACTTGCTCGATTCACTAAAAGGACAGGCGTCATTTAACTCGATGAGCGATTTTCTTGCATTATTTCCCGCCGCGTGCGATATATTTCGCTGCGTGCGATATTTAGTAATGTAACCATTACTTTATGAAAACTACTGTTCTGAAAATGACCATTTCCCTGAAAACTGGAGGATGCATCACTCTAGGGCCAACACATACTTGAAAAAATCCAACTGCAAAGTCCATGTTGTGTTGCCAAAAGCTTTAAGTACCGCCTGCCCCAAGTAGGTGTTAATATTTGCACAGATTAATGTGATATTTTGCGCGTTTAACGCTTCATATGCTTTTGTGAATCATGCGTTAGTATTATTTCTATTCGATAATTAACGCAATGCTTTAGAAATAACGCTTAGCGCTGATGCGTTTTTTTGCGCATTCGATATGCGGATTAACGCATGCGACATGAATGATGAATCGGTACTTATTTATTGCATGCTTTTTAACGCAAAAAAGCATGCGATAAGCGTTATCGACCTTTAGTGAATCGGCCCCATAGTGTGTGGGGGGGGGGCTGGTCCTAAACTTGGTAACTGCAGGGGAACCCAGGGGAGTTGTATGCTTGTTTTTCTAGACGAGGGGGCAGATTTACTAAAACTCTAAATTTCTCTTTTTTTTTTTTAAACTAAAATTCTAATAAACTCGTTTTCACAAATGTCTGGAATTTACTAAAAAATTTGAAATTAAAAAGTCCACGTGGGAAAAGGAGCAGAAAAATTGTGAAAATTCAGATTTTTTTTGTCATCACTTAAAAACTGTGGCTTTTTTCAAATTGTCGAACAAAAACCAGCATCCGAAAAATTCGATACCTCTAAAGTTTTGGATTTTTAGCCATTTCGACGGATAGTAAAGTCACAGCATTTTCTAAAAATCTAAATCTAAAAAAAAAGAACTGCCCTCTTCTGTTGGCCTGCTCTTTCAGCATTACTGCTGTCAATCAGCCACATTCCTTTTTCTCCATAGTGCAAACATGCAGTGGGGTTAGGGTTGGTTACAGAGAAACACTGGTCAGAAGTGATGAGTGAAAAAAATTATTGGAGGAAGTTATTAAATACACAGTGGCACAGTCCTTAAGCACAGAATAATTTAGTACGCAAATTGACCACTTCAGGTTTTAAAGTGAATTGAATTTGCTGCTGCTCGTGGCTCCCTGATTGACCAATTTGCGCAGTGAAGTACTCCATGCCAAAGGACATGCTAAGCTGGCTGGAAAGTGTGACAATCCTGACCTGGTAAAGAGATCTTCTGAGAAGACTTAAATGTGACTAGATTACAGGCGATTCCATGGACTTTATTTGCCAGACAGTGACTGCAGACAGGGAAAATTTGGCAAAAGGGGTAAAAAGGTCTGGAACCACACACACACACACACACACACAGTATATCTGGCCAAGTCTCAAGTCTGCAAGCTGTATATAAAGAATACTCAAGGTATTAGACCACATAAAAATATCCAGTCTGTTATTGGTGTTGCATTACTAAAAATCACATACTGTATGTATTCAGGAACATCTCCATGTGACCTGTGAGATAGGGTATAATTGGCTAAAAATGTTGCCCAAAATAAACAATTAACTTAGAAGTAAACACAAAAAATCATCTAAATGGTGAAAATCCACCAAATGTTAAAAGAGAACAAAAATCTTCAATAAAGCAAGCAAGAGAGTATATTTCATTATCAATCGTATAAAAAACCCGAAAACCACAGTGCAGAGTGTTGAAATGTACAGTCATTACATAGATAATAATGTGATGACTGCACCTGACGTTGCCTTACCACAACTATTGTTGTACTTTGTAAATGAGCCTTTAGAAGTGCAAAGAATTGCACCTCAGGGTGCAACCTATGAATCTCGAAGCTGGAGGTAGCTGCAACATTCACACAGCTGCCTGTTTCAATAGACACAGCATACTTGATCCTAAAGTGTTGTGCTGATAACATTTATATGACTCCAACTATTTTTGGTGCAACTGCATCTCATTCACATGCATTTTGACAAACCAAACACAACTGTCCCAGGAGCATCTCCCACTGGTAGACGCTGGGATTCTGGAGTTATCAAAATGCTGCATTGTGGGTAAAAAATAATAGCAATTGCTGCCTTTTTGTTTTTGCCCTGTGCACTTTGCATGGTGCATTGTAAAATGATCCCTACTGATCCCCATACATCAGAGCGAATTGGAAATTTAAATGCATGTTGCTTGCACTGCAGTACCTGAGATCTACTGTTTAGTTTAATTATTATTGGGATATTTTACACTGCAGCTTCAGATATTTTTTACTGTACTTTACTATGTCTTAGCAAGTGCCGTTTAATAGTGAACATAATTGTAAATATTGTATTTATCTTCTATTTATTGTTTTGTTCTGTTAACATATTGTTGGAAATGTACAGTACTGCATATACCGTATAAATGAGACATACCTGCAACTTTATATATACCTGCAATTTAGAAAATAGTGCACAAAATAATCACATATCAGGGCATATATCAAAGTGTAAAACAGGGGCTGTTATTACACTCCAGAATAATTATATATATATATATATATATATATATATATATATATACTATTACTATTAGCTTTAGCATAGTCAGAATACTCTTAAAGAGATACTAACACCAGAAATTAAACCTTTTTGTTATCTAACATAACATTGTTTTTGTATGACCTTTTGCCATAAAAATATTTGCCCATTGCTTTTATATTACCTGTCTGATCCCCCATGTTCCCCTATAAGGGGGCTGCCATATTTGTCCAGCAGGAGGCCGTTAGCATTGGAAGCTATAACTGACAGGCTGAGAAGGGACAGTCAGGTGTAGAAACTTCAAGTAACAATTATTTACAAAAGCAAATCTCTCAGCGAAAATCAATCAACATGACCTATGGGCAACTTTTTATGTACATTCGTATTTTGAGGAGTCGTTATTTAGTGTCAGTATCGCTTTAACCAGCTTGGGCACTGAAACAAGCAAAGATGCTCTATTTAAATGTGATTTTTGCGGCTAATGTCATGACGCAGTGCCGAGTGGAGACAGTGTTACTGTGCATGCACGCAGAAGGAACCGGGGACCGGTGCCTAGAGGTTGGAACGCACAGCGGTCTCCCGGTGCCCCTTAGACTTTTCATTAATGAACCTAAAAGAATGCTAATTCTGTACCACATTTCCTTGAAAAATTACAATGCCTACAAATTCACTTGATTTCTTTGTTTTTTTGATTATACTGAACTATAACTAAAAGTGTCTTCTTATATTACACTGCCACATATACCTCATTTACACAGAAAGCATATCAGGTAGGATTTAACCAAGCATGCAGATCTACATTTGATGTAGGAATTTGGTAGCAATGTCATAGAATTTTTTGTATCAGGTAAAGTTATACAGATAATTTTGTATCTTTGTTTTGTTGTTACAGTATTATGCTAATATGGTTTTTATTATTTTATTTAGATCATGAAATTAACTGAACTCATCGACGATCCTAGATTTAAGACCAACAAACTTAGGGTCCAGTACAGAAACGATCTCCTAACTATATTATCAGCACGGTAAGCTTCTTACTTTTTTTTTTGTATATTCTTTATTTATGAGACTTCAAGACTTTACATTTTTATATAGTGTAATAGAAAAGAGTTGAGGAGATAACACATATGACATTTTACATCGGTTCAGGCTAAAGCTTCTTACTTTTAAAATATTTTAACTTATAATAATTAAAGCCTAACATAATTAAACATGTTCTTAATTTACATTTACATTTGTAGATTTACATTTTTACTACCAGTTCACTGTTATATACAATTTAACCTTAAAGCTTGTATTATCTAATTCTAAAGCATCTCCAATGACAACAATTATAAGGTTATTCTTGGGATTTTAACAGCTTATGCCAGTTTAAGATATGGTTAAAGTATTGGACCTGTTATCCAGAATTCTAGGATAAGGGGTCTTTCCCTAATTTGGATCTCCATACCTTAAGTCAAACCCTCACCTCTCTCCCTTCCAATCAGTCTTAAACTCTTCTGCTAAGATCCTCCTGCTTTTTTCTAAGCGGGAACCTGTACAGCCTCAATGTCTGTTAAGCATAGCATACAAAATACTTTTGCTAACTTTCAAAACCCTTCACCCCCATGCTACTCATTATATTTCTTCACTTGTCTTACTGTATGTTCCTGGCCATCTTCTCCGCTCCTCTCAGGGTTGCTGTCTTTTTACACTTTCTACACCCGCAGTCATCTCTAGTCTTAAACCATTCTACTTTGCTGCTTCTTACCTCTGGAATCCCATTCCTGAATTCCTGCATAAGAAACAATCCCTCAATCTCGTAAAAGAAAAAACTCGGATATTACCTTTTGGAGCACTAGAGAATTAGTTAATAATTTTGTCTAGTCCTTCACTTAAGGGCCATCCTCCAAACCCTGTGCACTTTTACCCTCCAATTTGTACTTGTATGTTACCCACCATTTATATTGTAAGCTCTATGGGACAAGGACCTCCTTCCTACTGCATCTGTATATTTATACTTATTTATTGTATTTATCATAATACGTGTCCTCCTTGTGTATACAGTTGTAAATTGTAAAATTGTACAGCACTGTGTATTCTTGTAGCGCTTTGTACATAGCACAAACATTCATACATATATGCATACAACCTTTTGCTATATTTCATTTTTTTTTATTTATTGCAGTTTGTAGCACCTTAATTAGATAGTAACATCAGATGGTCTTCTATCATCTGAGGAAAAACTTTGACATTGAAATCAACTTTTCTATCCTACAATCTCTTTGCATTCAAATAAATGGACTTCCCTCAAAATCAGTCAGGAACTGCTCAGAGCTGTATGCATCTGTGTCTTCCAGTGGTACCTGAATGATACCAACTGCCAGAAGTGGAACATTTAGTATAAAAGAAAAGTTGCAGCACTCCCTCAGCATTTGATGACCAATCTTTATTTATTTACATTTTGGACTCCATGGGGGAAAAGTGGTGATATTGAGACAAGTAAAAGTGGAGATAGATGTGTCGGATTTTCCACTTTATTCACAAAGCTCTATCTCCACTTTTATGAATTTGTCTTTTGAACAGACAGTTTTCAGATTTTGTCCTTTTCCTTACATTTTTTTTTATGAATTTGCCTTAAGCTCTTAGTAAATCTGTCAGTGCCATCAAACCCAGTTGCACATCTATATGAGCCTTGGAATAAGGATTTTACCAGCAGGATTTTGCATTTCATATGCCATTTGTCATTTCACCCATTTGTCATTTCACTTTGGGGGCATTTCCTGAAGGGTAATTTTAGTTTGATTAGGAAAACTATACATCATTTCATTTTTTCTGTGTATTTCCACTTCTGTAACAAGCTTTAAGGGTATAAATACCTTCTTCTCTAACCCCTACTCATTACTGGCCAGCAGCAATCCGGCCCACACACCAACATGCCCAGTGAAAAGAGGTCCAACAGGACTAGGGCCCATTGGGTTTTTATCCAGTGCCCCATTGGGGGCAGTCCAACCTTGTACCCCAATATCCCAGTTTGAGTGCCAGTGTGCATGTGCTGTTTGATGAACACCAAGATGGCTGCTGGGAACAGAAGAGGCACAGCTAAAGGAGGGGGCTAATGCTATCAAGCAGCTCTGTTCTGGACATTCTATAGGGGCACAGATAAGTTGGGGCAAGTGTCAGTGAAGTGATTAATAAGTGGGCACTGCTGCTAAAAATTTGCCTGGGAGGCTTTACTTTTCCTTTAAATAAAAATGTATATAATGTTGTATAAATGTCATTGAAATGACAAATTAACAAAAGTGTCTGTAAACTGTTTTTCTTTCACCATAAACTGAAAAATGGCGGTTGAGTCAGAATTTAGGCAGATTTCTGATTGTGAATATGAAGAAAGTGTTTTCCACTAGTTTTTCCACCACTTTTACTCCAAAAAAGGTCTGTCTCCACTTTTGTGAATTCCCCCCATGAGTCCTTTCTCTATCAGGTCAATCATTACCCATTTATTTGAATGAGAAGCAAGTGCAGGAAGTAATAAAAGTACAATGTTGGTTAATATACTCTCTGTGCCATAGGCTTAAGCAAAGCCAAGGGAATAATTATCTAGCACCTTCCACTTGCTAAGGTGAATTGTGGGCAGTTGGTCACCTGGACACTAGGAGGTAGTTCCAGAGTTTCCATCATGAGTTGGTTTAAGGACACAACTGACTCAACAAACAAAGCTGCTTCTTGATGGTGTCCACACTTTCTAAGGGAAAATGCAGAATTGTGATTAAAAACATGGCAATTTCTATAAACATTTTACACTTACCACTTTGTTCCTGCTTTATAAACTGGCCCTTTAGCCCATATTGCAAGGGAAACAAGGCACAACCTTAATTCTTTCTTTACTGACTAAGAATGAGATTTGACTTTAAATTTAGGTCAAGAGCTTTTGTTTCAGGCGAAAATGATGAATGTGTCCTCTGTTAATCAAGGAATGCAAAGATGTTCCATCCCTGCCTGACTGAGCTTAAAGGTATTTAATCTGGTCTCCCACTGCATAAAACAGGCATTAGTTACGGCAGCAATGTAGAAAAACTATTATGACATATATTTTGTTTTCCATAAAAAGAAATGAAGCCATTTATAGTTCTTGGGGGGATGAGACTGAAGGATACACAAACACTAAAGTTTTAAATACACCCCTGTGATTATGGGTGGATGTTAAACAGTCTGAAGGCACGTTTGATACTGACTTGCATTTGCATCACATTGCATCAAGGAAACCACTCATGTAACTACAGAAATGATGTATGAGCTTGGCTTGAAAATTCATTAACCGTACCACGAGAGCATAATATTTACTTAGATCTGACTCATTGACATTCTGACTGAATATTTTGGAGAATTTGACTTTATTTCTCCTGTAAGTTATCCTTTACTGAATATAGTTATATTATTGTTTATGTTATGCTTGATACTTATATAAGTTTGAGTAACATATAAAAATGCCTAATAATAGTTTCCATCTATTATACTTACTGTAGATTTGGGTGATTCATTGAGACTTGTGAATAGCTACATTTTAAATTTTTCTTTGTTGCACTCATGTTTTTGGATTTAAGTTGAAAATCTAAAATGCTACTTGATGTAGCCTGTAAATAACTAACCTTTGAAAAATTGGTATAATTATGATTTTATTTGAATTCTAATATATTTCAAGCTATGCTATTCCTGTTTAACATTTTGCTATCAATTGTGCATTATTTCCGAGAGAAATAATACTCTTTAGAGCAATTCTTCTCAGTATTATCTTCGACTTTAGTATATCCAAAGTAGTATTAAAACAGGGGAATCCTAAACAGCCCAAGCGATATGTACATAAGGTGATCTGCTTCCAGATGTTATTGGGTGGTGTAACTGTGTTTAACTATTTCAATGCACTTTCATGGCAAAGCCAGTTTTACACTTATATGTCACTTGGGATGAATTTTGTGTCATAGCGAAGATGAAAGAAAACAGAAGACAAAGTAGAAAAGAATTGTCTACTATTGTACAATCTGTCAGCAATTTCCGTTATGAAGTGAACTTGACTTTGTATAACATGCCATACACACGGCCTGCTCTGACCTCTTGCTGCTCTTTTTTTTTTTTTTTTTCTTTTTTACTTTTCATATTTTTAAGAATTTTGATTCGTTGCATTCAGAACACATTTTACAAAACAACATTAAGCACTCACGTGCCTCAAGTTTGTGCATGTAAACTTCAGCACATAAAAATTGTATTTGTTTGTATATCTTAGAGGAGGAACCTAACAAAAATCTTTTAACATTGCTGAACATAATAGGGTAGAAATGTTTATCCAAAATAACTTTAGATCATCAGAACAACAGTAACAAGAAAACTAATTTAAGGAAGAATTCCTTTAAACTACTAAGTAATACAGTAACAATAAAAACTTACAATTAAGAATAACATTGATTATATATATATATAGTTTTCTTGAAGTAGGGTATTTTTACCCTATTTTAGTGTGCAAATATTGGTATCTGTGTGGTCTCCAGGTAAAAACCCACCATGAACATTCTAACCTGTTTTGAAAAATGTGGATTGTTGGGTCTTGCAAAATATGAAACAAAGGAAGACCTTTGTGATCGTTTAGTTGCAATTCTGTAAAATTTGATGAAGGTAAAATTGATTAGAAGCACATTTATTTGTATAACTTATTTTGAAATAGTTTCCTGTCTTAGGTGATAAAGACAAAGATTATTCTTTGTTTATATTATCACCAACATATTCTGCAGAACTTTACAGAGATCATGCATCAGTCCCTGCCCAGTGGAGCTATACAGGAAGAAGTGAATGAAATGGGAGAGTGCACCAAACTCACTAGCAATTAAGATTGATTAATTTATGATTATTCACTATCACATGCCTTTCATGTCTGAAATCGTTGTCCTTTTCTGTCCTTCTATGAGCTGTATCTCTGAGGAGCATATGCAACCCTGAATGGGCTGTGAAGATGCAGAGTTATACTCCCCTTACAAAGAGTTATGCTTATGTATATTTACCATAAAATAAGCTTATGTGGGTGGACTTTAGCATCAGCCTTACTACACATTTATGCAAATCCTTCCTAAATAAAACCCACAATTGAAATAAATATAACATTTTAATTCATAACATAAGTAAATACCAAGTAAGTATACCAGCGTGTGCCTCCATAGTCAGCATGTGATATAGATACATTTTCACACAGCCAAGGATCCAAAAACTGCCAGTTGTGACATAGTTACCCTAAAAGTTAAAGCAATCATTTTTACCCCAAAAGTTAACAATTCCACTGAAAAATCAGAAATTTAGGGGTAAACTAAAATACAAAAGGATAGAAGCATGGAGGATATCCAGACTAACAAATTAAATGGCTGGTACGAAACCCAGATCCTAACAGGGGGCTTCTTACTTCTTGGAGCTCTAAACTAAAATGGCACATGGGGCTTGGGTGGAAGTGACTTCACACAGGAGACCCTGGGAGTGCTCATTATGCCCTGAAACAGGGGCTAGAAGGGCTGTAAGGCCAGCATGCAGTTCTTCCCAGTAACCGTGCACATTCGCTAATTGCTGCTGCGTGGCTCTATGTTCTGCTGTTGACCAGACAAATATAACTTTGTCTAGCTTAACAGTTAACTTTTAAAAACTGGTGGTTACATACTGTACCTTAGGCATACCATGCCTCTTAAGTCAATGATAGCATTTTAAAGTTAAAGAGCAAGGGGAAGACAAATAAAAAAATATGAGGGTCAATTGAAAAGTTGCTAATAAAAGGACATTCTATACAATGTTGCAAACTGCCCCTTAACCCTTTCCCTGCCAAGCACGTAGCTTCTACGTGCTGGCATAAAAAATCGTTGTATGCCAAGCACGTAGAAGCTACGTTTCCCATAAGGACAGCGCGTTCTCTGCACTCGCCGATCGATCCGAGTGCAGAGACGCGCTGCCAGGCCCAAAACCCCCTAGGCAACGAGCTTACCGGCGCTGCTCCCTCCTGGGCCCCCTCCGATCGCCTCTGTGTGACCCCAAGTCGCAGCGACGTCATCAGGACGTGCCTGCTGCTTGGGGTATTTAATCCTGCCCCTGGCGCCGCCCCCTTCACTCGTGGAGCATCGTGGAGCCTCTTGGAGCCTGCCTGCATCCCCCTGCGGTCTTCCAGCACCAGAGATCTGCCTGCCTGCCTGCCTGCCTGCCTTTGAGATCTGCCTTGCCTGCCCCAGGTACCAATTTTGCACCATTTATACATCACACTAATTGTAATTTTTTTTTCTGATTTTTTTTTTGCAGTTTCCACTTTTTTTTTTTTGCACAGGCATACACTTACACACACTCACAAGTGTACACACATACATATTTTTTACTTTGCCTTTATTTTATTTTCCATTTTTAGCCTTTACACACTAATCACTGTTTCATCAGTTTTATTGTATATTATTGATTTTCATTGCTTTTTCAGTTCTGCATTGTGCTTTATTTCTGTTTTATTACTTGTTTTACTCTATTACTCTGATTTCTAAGTTCTGTGTTATACTTTTATTTCTGTTATATTATATATATATACTGTTATTACTGTTACCTTGATTTTGCAGTGTGACAAGTGATCAGGTAGCCTGAACGCAAGTCACACGGCATAATCACATTTTTCTTGTGTTTTTCGGTGGTTTTGAGAGTTTTCAGTTTTGTGTTATACTTTGATTAGTTATATTGCTTGTGTTACCTTGATTTTGCAGTGTGACAAGTGATCAGGTAGCCTGAACACAAGTCACACGGCATAATCACATTTTTCTTGCATAGTTCAGTGGTTTTGTGAGTTTTCAGTTTTGTGTTATACTTTGATTAGTTATATTGCTTGTGTTACCTTGATTTTGCAGTGTGACAAGTGATCAGGTAGCCTGAACGCAAGTCACACGGCATAATCACATTTTTCTTGTGTTTTTCGGTGGTTTTGAGAGTTTTCAGTTTTGTGTTATACTTTGATTAGTTATATTGCTTGTGTTACCTTGATTTTGCAGTGTGACAAGTGATCAGGTATCCTGAACACAAGTCACACGGCATAATCACATTTTTCTTGCATAGTTCAGTGGTTTTGTGAGTTTTCAGTTTTGTGTTATACTTTGATTAGTTATATTGCTTGTGTTACCTTGATTTTGCAGTGTGACAAGTGATCAGGTAGCCTGAACGCAAGTCACACGGCATAATCACATTTTTCTTGTGTTTTTCGGTGGTTTTGAGAGTTTTCAGTTTTGTGTTATACTTTGATTAGTTATATTGCTTGTGTTACCTTGATTTTGCAGTGTGACAAGTGATCAGGTAGCCTGAACACAAGTCACACGGCATAATCACATTTTTCTTGCATAGTTCAGTGGTTTTGTGAGTTTTCAGTTTTGTGTTATACTTTGATTAGTTATATTGCTTGTGTTAACTTGATTTTGCATTTTTCAGTGGTTTCGTTGCATTTTAGATTTGTGTTGCTGTTCATTTACTGTTCTTGCTTATTGATCTTGGCTTTTTTTATTTGTGTGTTGCATCTACTGGCTTTTGCTTTTTTTTGCTTGTTCTGGATTGTTCCTGATTGTTCCTGATTGTTCCTGATTGTTCTTGGTTGTATTTTTTTTTAGGGAGTTCAGGAGTTCAAGGGGGTTTAGAGGGGGGGGGGGGGGGGGGGGGGGGGTTTGAAACCAAAGCTGCTTTTTTTCTTAGCCAGATCTTACCTGTTTTTTTTTTCTAGTGTCTGCCTTGCCTGTGTTGCAGTAGTTTATCTTTGCGTAGCTGTTAGATTTTTCTGGCTTCTGATCATATTCTGATTTACTTGATTTTTTGTGATTTTGGACTAGGGTGTTATAAAAAAATATTTTGTTGGCAACATGGCCAGAAAGTTGTACTCGGTTGAAGAGGCTGCTGCACTGTGCATGGCCTCTAGCTCGGAGGAGTTCAGTGACTCTGATTCCGAGTATGTGCCCCCTGGTTCAGAGAGTGACTCCTCTACTGAGGAGTCATGGTGTAGTAGTAGCACGGTTAGTGCTCTTGAGGAGCCCATGGAGGTAGAGGAGAGTGTGCAAAATGAGGGAGAGGGTGATAGGGCTTATGCTGCAGCTGGAGGAGAGCCTGCGTGGAGGCCTCCTTGTAATTTTCCCCCTGAGATCCCCCCTTTTACTGCAGTCGCTGGTGTTAAGGTGGACACCAGGAATTACATCACTGAGGCCATCCTACAGGATATGGTCCTCTATACAAATTTATACGCCGAGCAATACCTTACCCATAATCCCCTACCTAGGTATGCTCGAGCGCAGGCATGGCATCCCACTGACATTGCCGAAATGAAAAAGTTCTTGGGACTCACTTTAGCTATGGGTCTCATAAAAGCAAATTCTTTGGAGTCCTACTGGGATACCACTACTGTGTTGTCTATCCCTGTTTTTTCTGCCACCATGCCGAGAAACCGGTATCAGCTACTGCTCCGGTTTCTGCATTTCAATAACAATGCAACGGCTGTACCCCCTGATGTGCCCGGCCATGACAGGCTGCATAAATTGAGGCCCCTTATAAATAGCCTGTCTGAGCGGTGTGGAGAAGTGTATACCCCTTCCCAAAACATTTGTATAGATGAGTCACTTCTCCTCTTCAAAGGGCGCATCGCATTTCGGCAGTACATCCCAAGCAAGCGTGCCCGCTATGGGATCAAATTTTACAAACTGTGCGAAAGCATTTCGGGGTACACCAGCTATTTCATGATTTATGAAGGCAAGGACTCCAATTAGACCCCCCTGGTTGTCCCCTTGATTTGACTGTCAGTGGCAAAATTGTATGGGAGCTCATCTCTCCACTTTTGGGCCAAGGTTACCACTTATATGTGGATAACTTTTACACTAGTATCCCCCTGTTCACTGCCCTATATTGCTTAGATACCCCAGCCTGTGGCACTATAAATCGTACCCGAAAGGGCTTGCCCAGGGATCTGGTCAGCAAAAAACTTAATCGTGGAGAAGTTTATGCCCTAAGAAATGATGAGCTCCTTGCCATAAATTATTATGACACAAAAAATGTATTCATGCTGACGACAATCCACGATGAGTCAGTAACTGTGGTACAGAGAGTTGGTAGGCCCCCTAAAACAAAACCTCTCTGTTGCAGGGAATACAGCAGGTACATGGGTGGTGTTGACAGAACTGATCAACTCCAACATTACTACAACGCCACTCGAAAAACTAAGGCCTGGTACAAAAAAGTTGGTATATACTTGATTCAAATGGCCCTTCGAAATTCATACGTTGTATATAAGGCAGCAGTACCAGGCCGCAAATTATCCTATTATAAATACCAGCTGCAGATAATCCCTGCCCTGTTGTTTAGTGGTGTAGAGGAGACTGTGCCTGAGATGCCCCCTAGTGACAATGTGGCCCGATTGATTGGGAAGCACTTTATTGATACGCTTCCACCCACACCTGGAAAAGTGTTTGCCCAGAAAGCTTGCAGAGTGTGCCGCAAAAGGGGTATAAGACGAGATACACGGTACTACTGCCCTAAGTGCCCTCGCAACCCCGGGTTATGTTTCAAACCATGTTTTGAAATATACCATACTCGTCTGCACTATTGAAAGGGTAATAAATTGTTGTGCACTGATGGAATTTATAATAATTATTGGCATCCCGCTTTGTGCAAAATTAATATAGTAGCCTTATGGTTTATGTATTCAGGTCAGAATTTTATGTCATGGTTAATTTGGTTGTTTCCTTACCTAAAATGTTACGTTAGGTTATGTATAGCCAACTGAGGTGTTGCGTGACGGACTGGGCCCCTAAAAATTTGTGGTGCGTGATGATCATGATGTTTCATCTTGCCTGCGGATGATTTCATCTCCCCTGCTGATGCCACAAGGTTTTTTTTTTACGGACACCTCATAAGCTACCCTTTCAGGGCAGTTGCTACGGCTATATGTATTTCTGGGTGACATTTTAGGTTTTACTAGTGTACAGTATTAGCTCTCCATGGAATATTTTTTTTATTATTTTTGCACAGTTAGGGTCTTTGTTTGCAGTAGTGAAAAGAAAGTTATAGTTTGTTGGTAGATGGGAGTTTACATTTCAACACTTATGCTAATTGTAGTCTTTCTCCTTATTATGAGTGATAGTATTGTTCTGATGGCATAGCTCTTTTGGTTGGAGAGAAACTGGCAAATTCAAAACTCATTAGCTCAGCTTTCAATGCAGATATTGAGGCCTTTATTTTGGGCAATATATATTTTGTTCTTGGTGCAGGCATTCAGCTTTTTTCAGAATTGTGGTGCTATGCAACTTATGCAATAATGTCCCGCATTTCTGTAATAGATTACCGCACTGTGTATGGGGGGCACTGTGTATGGGGGGGCACTGTGTATGGGGGGGCACTGTGTATGGGGGGGCACTGTGTATGGGGGGGTACTGTGTATGGGGGGGTACTGTGTATGGGGGGGTACTGTGTATGGGGGGGTACTGTGTATGGGGGGTACTGTGTATGGGGGGCACTGTGTATGGGGGGCACTGTGTATGGGGGGCACTGTGTATGGGGAAAATTGGGGGCACTGTGTATGGGGGCAATTGGGGGCACTGTGTATGGGGGTATTGTCTATGGGGGCACTGTGTATGGGGGCAATTGGGGGCACTGTGTATGGGGGTATTGTCTATGGGGGCAATGTGTATGGGGGGTGCTGTCTTTGGGTGCACTTTCTATGGGTGTATTGTGTATGGGGGGGCAAAACTGGTGCCCTAGAGGCTCCTGCCTAGGGTGCAACAATTGGGGGGTGTCAGGCAGAAGCCTCTCCTGCCTAACCCTAGCCACTTGCCCCCGCTGGTTGTCATTACTCGGTGGGGGCAATGACTCCCTTTCACCACCTCCTCGCATCACCCGAAGATTCGCAGGAATACAGATGAAGCTATACAGTCAAAAGATGTTCAACTAAACAGATAAAGGTAAATAGAATATATTTTGGGGCTAAATTGGGCAGGTTTTTTTAGTTGTTATTGCAATTTCGGGGAGAAATCTAACTTTGGATCTTTTTTTCTTTATTTCAGGCTAAACCGCAAACTTCTACGGAGAACTGAGTCCACAATTCTGCATGTAGGAAAGCAAGAATGGCGCTGCTGAATAGCTACAGGTGTGCACTTTCTGAAAATATATAGTTTGTGGGGGTATTTCACAGGTAAGGGGGTGTTCAGACTGACAAACTGCATGGAGTGCACTTAGAGCGCAGCTCCAAACTTTCGTGAATTGCCCCTGTTTTGGGCTGTTTGGAGGCCGTGCCTTTAGGTGCACCCATGCATGTGGGGTATCGTTTTGTTCAGGACAAGTTGTAGATTGGTATTCTAGTGTTTTTTTTTCGTTGCTATGGAAATTTTGGGGAGAAATCTAACTTTGGACCTTTTTTTTTCTTTATTTCAGGCCAAACCGCAAACTTCTACGGAGAACTGAGTCCACAATTCTGCATGTAGGAAAGCAAGAATGGCGCTGCTGAATAGCTACAGGTGTGCACTTTTTGAAAATATATAGTTTGTGGGGGTATTTCACAGGTAAGGGGGTGTTCAGACTGACAAACTGCATGGAGTGCACTTAGAGCACAGCTCCAAACTTTCGTGTATTGCCCCTGTTTTGGGCTGTTTGGAGGCCGTGTCTTTAGGTGCACCCATGCATGTGGGGTATCGTTTTGTTCAGGACAAGTTGTAGATTGATATTCTAGTGTTTTTTTTCCGTTGCTATGGCAATTTTGGGGAGAAATCTAACTTTGGTACTTTTTTTTTCTTTATTTCAGGCCAAACCGCAAACTTCTACGGAGAACTGAGTCCACAATTCTGCGTGTAGGAAAGCAAGAATGGCGCTGCTGAATAGCTACAGGTGTGCACTTTCAGAAAACATATAGTTTGTGGGGGTATTTCACAGGTAAGGGGGTGTTCAGACTGACAAACTGCATGGAGTGCATTTAGAGCGCAGCTCCAAACTTTCGAGCTGAAATTGCTCTTGTGTATTGCCCCTGTTTTGGGCTGTTTGGAGGCCGTGTCTTTAGGTGCACCCATGCATGTGGGGTATCGTTTTGTTCAGGACAAGTTGTAGATTGATATTCTAGTGTTTTTTTTTCGTTGCTATGGAAATTTTGGGGGAGAAATCTAACTTTGGATCTTTTTTTTTCTTTATTTCAGGCCAAACCGCAAATTTCTACGGAGAACTGCATCCACAATTCTGCATGGAGAAAAGCAAGAATGGCACTGCTGAATAGCTACAGGTGTGCACTTTCAGAAAACATATAGTTTGTGGGGGTATTTCACAGGTAAGGGGGTGTTCAGACTGACAAACTGTATGGAGTGCACTTAGAGCGCAGCTCCAAACTTTCGAGCTGAAATTGCTCTTGTGTATTGCCCCTGTTTTGGGCTGTTTGGAGGCCGTGTCTTTAGGTGCACCCATGCATGTGGGGTATCGTTTTGTTCAGAACAAGTTGTAGATTGATATTCTAGTATTTTTTTTTCGTTGCTATGGCAATTTTGGGGAGAAATCTAATTTTGGATCTTTTTTTTTCTTTATTTCAGGCCAAACCGCAAACTTCTACGGAGAACTGCATCCACAATTCTGCATGGAGGAAAGCAAGAATGGCGCTGCTGAATAGCTACAGGTGTGCACTTTCAGAAAACATATAGTTTGTGGGGGTATTTCACAGGTAAGGGGGTGTTCAGACTGACAAACTGCATGGAGTACACTTAGAGCGCAGCTCCAAACTTTCGAGCTGAAATTGCTCTTGTGTATTGCCCCTGTTTTGGGCTGTTTGGAGGCCGTGTCTTTAGGTGCACCCATGCATGTGGGGTATCGTTTTGTTCAGGACAAGTTGTAGATTGATATTCTAGTGTTTTTTTTTCGTTGCTATGGCAATTTTGGGGAGAAATCTAACTTTGGATCTTTTTTTTTCTTTATTTCAGGCCAAACCGCAAACTTCTACGGAGAACTGCGTCCACAATTCTGCATGGAGGAAAGCAAGAATGGCGCTGCTGAATAGCTACAGGTGTGCACTTTCAGAAAACATATAGTTTGTGGGGGTATTTCACAGGTAAGGGGGTGTTCAGACTGACAAACTGCATGGAGTGCACTTAGAGCGCAGCTCCAAACTTTCGAGCTGAAATTGCTCTTGTGTATTGCCCCTGTTTTGGGCTGTTTGGAGGCCGTGTCTTTAGGTGCACCCATGCATGTGGGGTATCGTTTTGTTCAGGACAAGTTGTAGATTGATATTCTAGTGTTTTTTTTTCGTTGCTATGGCAATTTTGGGGAGAAATCTAACTTTGGATCTTTTTTTTTCTTTATTTCAGGCCAAACCGCAAACTTCTACGGAGAACTGCGTCCACAATTCTGCATGTAGGAAAGCAAGAATGGCGCTGCTGAATAGCTACAGGTGTGCACTTTCAGAAAACATATAGTTTGTGGGGGTATTTCACAGGTAAGGGGGTGTTCAGACTGACAAACTGCATGGAGTGCACTTAGAGCGCAGCTCCAAACTTTCGAGCTGAAATTGCTCTTGTGTATTGCCCCTGTTTTGGGCTGTTTGGAGGCCGTGTCTTTAGGTGCACCCATGCATGTGGGGTATCGTTTTGTTCAGGACAAGTTGTAGATTGATATTCTAGTGTTTTTTTTCGTTGCTATGGCAATTTTGGGGAGAAATCTAACTTTGGATCTTTTTTTTTCTTTATTTCAGGCCAAACCGCAAACTTCTACGGAGAACTGCGTCCACAATTCTGCATGGAGGAAAGCAAGAATGGCGCTGCTGAATAGCTACAGGTGTGCACTTTCAGAAAACATATAGTTTGTGGGGGTATTTCACAGGTAAGGGGGTGTTCAGACTGACAAACTGCATGGAGTGCACTTAGAGCACAGCTCCAAACTTTCAAGCTGAAATTGCTCTTGTGTATTGCCCCTGTTTTGGGCTGTTTGGAGGCCGTGTCTTTAGGTGCACCCATGCATGTGGGGTATCGTTTTGTTCAGGACAAGTTGTAGATTGATATTCTAGTGTTTTTTTTCGTTGCTATGGCAATTTTGGGGAGAAATCTAACTTTGGATCTTTTTTTTTCTTTATTTCAGGCCAAACCGCAAACTTCTACGGAGAACTGCGTCCACAATTCTGCATGGAGGAAAGCAAGAATGGCGCTGCTGAATAGCTACAGGTGTGCACTTTCAGAAAACATATAGTTTGTGGGGGTATTTCACAGGTAAGGGGGTGTTCAGACTGACAAACTGCATGGAGTGCACTTAGAGCGCAGCTCCAAACTTTCGAGCTGAAATTGCTCTTGTGTATTGCCCCTGTTTTGGGCTGTTTGGAGGCCGTGTCTTTAGGTGCACCCATGCATGTGGGGTATCGTTTTGTTCAGGACAAGTTGTAGATTGATATTCTAGTGTTTTTTTTTCGTTGCTATGGCAATTTTGGGGAGAAATCTAACTTTGGATCTTTTTTTTTCTTTATTTCAGGCCAAACCGCAAACTTCTACGGAGAACTGCGTCCACAATTCTGCATGGAGGAAAGCAAGAATGGCGCTGCTGAATAGCTACAGGTGTGCACTTTCAGAAAACATATAGTTTGTGGGGGTATTTCACAGGTAAGGGGGTGTTCAGACTGACAAACTGCATGGAGTGCACTTAGAGCGCAGCTCCAAACTTTCGAGCTGAAATTGCTCTTGTGTATTGCCCCTGTTTTGGGCTGTTTGGAGGCCGTGTCTTTAGGTGCACCCATGCATGTGGGGTATCGTTTTGTTCAGGACAAGTTGTAGATTGATATTCTAGTGTTTTTTTTTCGTTGCTATGGCAATTTTGGGGAGAAATCTAACTTTGGATCTTTTTTTTTCTTTATTTCAGGCCAAACTGCAAACTTCTACGGAGAACTGGGTCCACAATTCTGCATGTAGGAAAGCAAGAATGGTGCTGCTGAATAGCTACAGATGTGCACTTTCAGAAAACATATAGTTTGTGGGGGTATTTCACAAGTAAGGGGGTGTTTAGACTGAAAAACTGCATGGAGTACACTTAGAGCGCAGCTCCAAACTTTCCAGCTGAAATTGCCCTTATGCATTGCCCCTGTTTTGGGCTGTTTGGAGGCCGTGTCTTTAGGTGCACCCATGCATGTGGGGTATCGTTTTACTCGGGATAACTTGTTCTTTCATAACCTGCCTTCATTTGAAAATTTTCATTGGTGTTTTATTCTCAAATTTACTTTGGACTTTGTGACGGTGATAGTGTTTCAGAAAAAAAAATAAAAATTAAAATATGGTATATGTTTTTACGCTATCTGTATGACAGGAGCTACATTTAGAGCAAAAACTACACCACAACTAAAAATATAGAGGTGTGCAGTTTCTAAAAATGTGTGACTTATGAGGGTATTCCATTTCTGTCATAAGATATGCCATGTTAAATTAGAGATGGCCTTTTCGCTTTTTTTTCGATGTAAAATTGCACAAAACGCTGTTTTATTATTGGGGTGTCTTCTGGACAAGAAAAGTGGCTTACCAACACATATTTGGTATTGTTGGATTCAGCAGAAGCAGGGCTTTTACAAACAGTAAAATTTTTGTAAGTTAATGTAATCGTTCTTGGAAAAAAAACACAAAATAAAAATACTTTTTTCTTTATTTCACTTTTTTTTAACATATTTCACTCAAAAAATGTGTTAAATCTCCAGAAAAAGTACAAAATTTTATTACAATGTTCAAGCCCAATTCGTTCCGGAAAAAACGATATATAACATGCTTAATTTCATGTAGGTTTTCTTGTCAAGAAACCGAAGCAAATGTAATGAGTGCAAATTGTCTAAAAACGGCTTGGCAGTAGATGTTCACTTTTGGGACAAATCGGCTGGCAGTGAAAGGGTTAAAGAGCTCAAAAACAAATATTTTCCCAATACAGTATACTGTAATTATGTTTTTAACTCTTGCAATGTTCGTATCATTCCTCCATCTTTTTAAGTCTTTGCCCATGCTTTTTTTTTAATGACCAGCAAATATGCGGTTTCTAGACTAGGCAGGACCTGACACTTATATTTCTGGGTTATTGTTAGCCATAATTTGTGCTGGCCTTTTTCTTTGCCTGTCTAATGTAACATGCATCCTCCTGTATGCTTGCAGTAAATTGTTTTAAGAATTATGAGTCAGCTGCAGTACCATGAAAATGTATAGAGTAAAACAACATAGCCACAACTGCTTATAATGTTAATTTTGAAAATAGGGGTAAAAGGAACATCTTTGTATTCTTAAAACTGGTTTTCTCTTCATATTCAGCAACTATTACAGTTGCACAATCTTAATGGATTATATAACAGGGTTCTGGCTGAGCTCCATTTCTCATGGACCCTAACTACACAATTTTTCCTTCCTGCTTACCCCTATCAGGAGGTTGCATCGGCTGCCTGAGTGCATACAGATCTTAACGCTCATCTACATTTAACAGATTGATTCTCTAATACATGTGCTGTGATCATAGCTTTCACCAAGTTAGAAAAGAGCTAAATAAGGAAAGGGAATAGATTTGGCCCTTTGCAGGATGTGTAGAGTGCACTGTGGTCCATGCCCCTTTGACCCACTAATACATGCTTCAGAATTATGTTCCTAATAAATGCGAACATCATTTGGTTATCCTGCAGTTGCGGTTGTTAGTTCCGACATATGTTTCACATATGATCAGCAGGAAAAAGTCAGGACTGCTTCATATCAGGTTTTTCAGATCAAAACTCAAGCATTTCCATATTTTTTATTTTTCCCAAAGAATGTTAATGCCTTTGTCTTACAAATATGATGATCATTAGAGTACAAAGGCCTTGAGGAAACCCACTGACCATATACAAAATTGCTGATAATTTTGGTTTGCATCTTGTATTAAGACAATCAGATAGAATTTCAAGGCTCCTTAACCATGTTCTTTGCCTCAGGGTTTTCACTTTTGCATTTCCGTAGAACATTTTTGTTTTAATATTGGCTGCCTGAAAATAAACCAGCGTGGTAGTGCTTTACATCCTTTGTAATTTAAAAAAGAGAGAGTTCAAACCACAATCTTTGTTTGTTCCTAGGTTCTCAGAAAAAACAACCAGTGAATGGCTAAATCTCTTCGAAGGTAGTGGCATTCCATATGGCCCAATTAACAGTATAAAACAAGTCTTCTCTGAACCCCAGGTTGGTTTTTATGAACTTTGTGTAAAATGTCATCACAGTGTGTTCATGTGCTTATCATGCTTCCTCCACAGTGTCATCATTTTAACTGAATCCAATGTGTTCTTAGTAAATATCTGACCCTCCTGCTAATGTCAAATCACGATGCAAAATGCTACCATCTTTAAACAGTGTTTACATTTCTGTAGCTGCTGGGAAATATATTTTAAGTGATATTGCTTTGTACCATTATTTCCCACAGCCAGAGACATATTGTAATCCTAAGCATTCAGTGACCAATCTGTTATTAAAATCTTTGTCTGGTCAGTATTATATCCCTGTGATGAATATTTTTTGTAGTTATTCTTCTGGGAGATTCACATATAACAAGACTTAACTCTGTGCTGCTGCCAGAAATTCCCACCAAATACTTATCAGCACTAATAGCAGTTTTATTGTATTAATGCACAAATTGTCATTTATGAGATATTGCTAACAAAACACATCCTGCACAATGTTTGTGTACTTTTGCATATGGCTGTATTATTTAAAGCTGAGTTAAACACCCTTAAAATATAGATTCAAAAAGGCAGCATATACTCACACGGTACTCCAAATTTTAGACCACTTTGACAAGGTTACAAGACCCCCTTTCCCATGAACTGCTTTTCTGTTCAAATGCAAATACTTTCTCTTGTTATAAATTATTATTTTCCTACAGTAGCCTCCCTGTCTGGCATGTCTGCATAGACTTGGTAATTGTTTTTCATTCTTGTCCTTGAATACCCCTTACAGACCAAGCTTTAACTACATCACTGTCTAACCACAAACAAGCCAGTTCCCATAAAACCTACCTTTTAGCCAGTTTGGGACACACTTTTTAGACTTGTGAACATGGGTTTGAGGACAATGTTAACAAGGAATTTGCACTATAATAGGAAATATTTTGCTTTCTGTCTGGTTGAAGTTCAGACTTGAGACTTTTGGGGCCACATATGACCCGTGGGCTACATTTAAAACTACTTAAAGTTCTTTAATAGGCATTGCATTGTTAGTTACATTACCTTGTTATAGTATTAAAAGCCTGAATTCTAAGGCTTATTTACCGACAAAAAGAGAACCACTGCTGTAAATTCAGCTAATCTGCTAAATTCCTTGGTGTAAAATGTTCCTTTTTAATTCCTTTATAAACCAAAATGTACTCACAAATGTAGTCTTATTCCACACATTCATTTTTAGCCTTATCCTTTCATTAGTTTAATCTTATGACTGGTAATTGTTGTGGTTTCACTTAAGGATTTTTTATAATGTCACGATGACAGAGGCTTTACATCCTATTTAGCAACCCCACCCTGTAGTTCAGACTCCTAAAATGCAACTGACACAATTTCTAGATATTAAAGTCCACATCAAGTAAATAAGGTGGACACGATATAATATTGAATATAGTGAATATAGTATATTTTAAAAACACTGTGACATCACCAGCCTGCCCATGTGACATCACATCCCCACCTACTGACATTGTGTCCCCACCCCCGCCCAGAGTTAAGTCCGCTGAAAGGTGGCAGCTCTAAAAACAAGCTCATATGTAAAACCCTGCTTCACCTAAATAAACCATTTTCGAATGAATACTTACAGTCGGCCAAAAGTTTAAAAATTAAATAAAACCAATAGGGTTGTTTTGCCACCAATGTAGATTCATGAGGCTTTGTTAGGATCAAGTACAAGTTTCTGTTTAATTATTAGAGAGAAAAAAGGAATAATTTTTAAAAATTAGATTTATTTGCTTAAAGTGGACTTCATGGGAGGACTTCCTATCATTTGGAGCTTCCTTGATAATGGGTTTCTAGATAAGGGATTCCATATCTGTATATTTGTCACTCTCTATCATTATAGAGGATCAAATATAAAGATTTATATTAGGGTTACAGGTAACTTGCCATATCCTACATATGGTATGGATACACAGTGTTACTTTTATATTTATATGTTGTGTTAGGGAACAAAGGCGTGCAAAATTTCACTCTTTAGTTTTTATTTGCCTAGCACTTGCAACTGTGTTCCATTTAGCAGTACAAAGACCTGATACCAATGGTGTTTCCCATGGGCAGGCTTCAAAGTATGAAAAACTTTGGGGGCTTTTTTCTGTGCACCCTGTCCCACTAATCATAAATGACCCCTCTCTTTGTTACGTTTACCCTACAAATAGCAGAATTTACCTTCTCCTGCTGCCAAGGAAAAAAAATCTGACTGAATTAATTGGGGCTTGTCATGCGCTTAGATATGTAAATAGAACAAGCATTCAAGTGTGACCTTGTGTTTTACGTTTCCATTTTGTACTCCTGCTGCATGCTCTGTGCACTTTAACAGATGTGATAGCCCATTTTTCCTAGCTGCGTTAGAGATCGAAGAACTTCAACAGCATGAGATAGTCTGGAGGTTAATAAAATCTACTAACTTCACAGGCTTCCACAAATAAACAGATGAAAACAACAGATAATTTTTCCAGTCATCAAATATTTAAGTTCTTCCTTTACTGTTTGTTTTCTGTGGCATATTTATCTTAGCCGAAAGAACTGTGAAAGGAAATGGAATGGCCTTTTGGGACAGGAAGAATACTGTTTCTGTAAAAATGTTAAATTAATTTTTATGGTGATGCAGAGTCAGTGACTGGTTGTTAAGGGATGGCTCATTGCCATTGGGTGGAGTTTTGTTTTGATATCCTTTTAGAGCTTGCAGGTGTTTGGCACAGGCTGAAATCAGGGACAGCTGGGATATTTCAGTACCGATTGCTCCCTCCCAGTGTTTCTTAGTGGAGATACAGCACAGTGTCCTACACCTGGTAAATGCCACTTGTGTGGCATGGCTTACAGTGCCCTCTAAACATTCCCATCACTGCCAGTACAGTAAGACCATAGCAATGTGCCTAAGCAATCTGAAGGATGCTGCATTGTTAACTAGACCCTAGGCAGAAAGCTTCAATCACTCACTACAATTGCAAATTCAACACATATGCACAGACATTGCAAAGCTGACAACACTTATACATTCCAAAAAGTTTTACCTGGAAGCTCTCCTTAATCCCTTTAGTTACTTAGAAACAAAGCTAGCCCAGTATTATTTTATTGACCACTCTGGCTTAGAAAGGGTTATCTGGCATTTGCTGCATATTCCAGGAATTTCAGTGTGTATCTCTCACTCTCATAATGCACACTCTGTCCCATAATCAGAAACAGCCTCATGTTATTGTATGTATAAAAGTTATTAGCCAAGCATTTTGGAATGATAAGTAAATTTCCGTTCATTTGTTGGTTACAAACTCTGATAATAACAACTTCTTCATGCTGCAGACTTTGTTCACTACCGGTTACTTCTTTCCTGAAAGCCACTTATTGTTTACCCCCCAAAAATGGCATTTACTTAGAAGTTTGTTTCTTTACTTTCAGTGCTATTTAGGAAACCGCCAACCACATTGTATGCCGTGTTTAGACTCCCGGGGCTGTGGTAAATAAGAACAGATTGGGGTGATCCATTAAGATTTAAAAACCTTGTTAAGAGTTTGTATAATTGTACAATTTTGCTTGATTAAAGGAAAATAACTTTTTACTAAAAAAAGAGATTTAATGATTTCTGAAAATGTGTGGCCATTTGTTTTGCATTTCATACAAATGTGCTATCTCTCAGAAGCAAACAAGTCTACTTATAGATATACCGCAGATTTGCTGCTATTCTCCCTGGCATGCTTTGTTGTTATATAATGCAAATTAAATAAGATTACCAATGGTTGCTTTCATTATTTCAAGGCAAGCTCTTTTCTCCTATTCTCAGAAACCATTTTTATGTTGTGTGAGGTGAGAAGTGTATTTCCCCCCCCTTTTTTGTCAGTGGTTACATTCTTCAACAAATGGCAAAAATTAAAGACCTGTTAAAATAATGAAATGGGCTGTTTTGGGCACTTAGGCTACGGCCACACAGGATTGATTCTTTGGATAAACGCCCTACATCTGCCCTCCCCTGGAGCCGCTGTGTTGGCCTAGGTGCTGGACATAAAGCATATTTCAGCCTCAAAATTCATACTCCCGTATTTTAGGGCTGAAATCAGTTCCGTGTGTCTGCACCCAGGCCATCACATTGGCTTCAGGTTTAGGCAGAGTTTAAGACTGATACGAGCGTAGAGGCAGATTTTCAGCAGGCTGAGAATCAACACTGTGTGGCTGTAGCCTATGTGCCAAAGTTTTAAGTAGCCCAAAAAGGTTCTGATCGCTGTAATTATGCTGCTACACTTGCTACACAGAAGGCTCCCATTTTTTCAGCACCTGTAAGATTTGTATGACATGTTACATGAGAAAAAAAACATAATGCATGACATGTCACGCAAGAAAAAAATCTTCAAACAGCACTGGGAGAAAGTGATACAGATCGGGCTAAAGATAGGGACCACAGGCTACCAAGAAAGACAAGCAAATATAGTGGTTCAGTTTGGAGCATTCATTTCCTTCATCTTTAAGGCTTTACATCATGATTTGTATGTATTTATGCTAATATTACATATAAAACAAATGTCTGATTACCATTAATGCCATTTCTCATTCTATTTATGCCATGCTGTTATATTAGAAATGCTGATTATTCTTCCAGAATCCCTAAACTTGCTTGCATGCCTTTTATATTGTTATTTTCAATTTTAATAGAGCTGTAGAATATATTTTAATAATTAAAGTATATGTATTACTATGCTTTATTTGTGGTAAGCTAAGCCATGAGTAAATGGAAATGTAAGTATATTTTTAAGATGGAGAGTAAAACACTTTGTCACCCAACACTACCTTTACCCAATATTACACTTTGTTTTCAAGCAAGGGCAAGGTTAATGCCATACAAGAAAAATGAAATGAGTGGAGATTTATTTTATTTAATCAGTTTGATCCCATGTGTATCTTTTTTCATTTTAGATTGAAACAATGTTAGGGATTGAGGAGCCCTGTAGAAAAGTGATGATCATTGGATCAATATAGATCTATTTTTTTTCTAGTATTTGGTACACAGTCCCTTTAGACCTAAAGTCTTAGAGGTTTTAAGATTTTTTGTAGTTCCAATTTATTGGGTGACAGTGCCACATTAAAGGCCTCTTTTTGTTTTGAGTTAAGTTAAGAACATACTGTGCTACCTTTTATTTTTTATGCATCACACTTTTTAATATAAAAAATACACATTTTTTGTAATTTCTGTAATATTTCAGCAATATTAACCTACCATTACTCCACTTTCACTCTAGTTTCTATTTCAACCAATTTGATTGGTGGATGAGCTCCATCAGGACTTGTAGCAGGTCATTAGCTTACCTGGATGTGGCAGGAGGCCATGTAATTTACAACGCTAAATATTACTACACATTGAATATACACATGTCACAGCTGCAATTGCATCTATGGCATCTAATGGCCATAACTGTAGCCAAAATAGCTATGAACTCATATCTCTAGGGAGTCTTATGGCTCATGTGCAAAGTTTGTAGGTCATTTCCCAAATATTCTGTAATAAAAATATATAAAACAATAAAAGAAGGCTAAACTGAGATTAAATAAAAAGTGCCTGCACTTTATAAGACATATAGTAATATTTTGTAAACTAACAATGGTACAATAAAATGGTAGCTGTATTTTTCTCAAAGGAAATAAGATAACAACACATTATTAAATTGGTTTGAATATGACTGCAAAGTCCTCATAAGGATGAAAAAAGAAAAGAAAAACATGTGCTACTGATTATTTTGTACTGTGATGGAACAGGAGGGGGGGCATGGTCTATTTTCATTTTAAAATGGTGCTTATAGCTGTATTTTTGTAGAATAAGATTACAGGTTTATTGTAGGGTTTACATATCTTTACAGTTTAGTTCAGATGCTTTAAGGCTATAAGGTTTATTACATATGAACTTGCAGAAAGATGATTTTTCAAATGTTGAAATTACTTGGTTTGTAATGTAAGCACACATAATAAATTTGTTTTGTCTTTTATGTGAGCAGCATTGTTACTGGGAGCTCTATGCAAGCTACTGCACATTCTACTTCATCTGGACATATGCTGTTCATCATTGTATTGCTGTAAAGGGGGTACTTACTGTACATGGTTTGACTAACCCTTTATGTGAAACATACAATAAAGGGATGCTGGTGCTTAACCATTCAACCAATAAAATGGAATTGTATCACACTGACCTTGACGGATCCCTACCTGGGTGTTTAAGACCTTTACTTGTAACATGCTCACTATAGTGAGTTAGTGGTTTGGGGGCTTTTTAAAAATGTGACTTATTTGATTCAAATGGAGTCTATGGTAGATGGCCTTCCCGTAATTCTGAACTTTCTGGATAAAGGATGACAGATCCCATACCTGTACAAATTAAAACCACCCAAAAATCATCCTAAGCTTCTCTATGATCCTGGTGCAGCTGCCCTTGATTCCTAGGGCAGCACAATTCCAAGAGCACAATTATAATAGTAGGCTAGTGCCAGTCCAGTAACCAGAGAAGAGGGAAAGCAACACCATTTAATTGCCACAGATTGTAGAATCTTTGATCTAAACATAAAGCTTTCCAATTACTACATATAATAAATTCTACAGTATATGGAACTTCTGGGTAAGGCAAGAGGTTACTTTTTAAGCTGCTCTTTCATCCCCCCTCCTTTAGACAACAAGCAGAAGTGGAAAATGAGTGGCCTCTGGGTTGCTCCCACAAACAACAGTAGAACTGTGGTAACAAAATTTAGCAGTTTGATTGTTTTAGAAGAAGGCATATTTACCTATTTTAATTTCATAAGACTATTTACTTTCCTCAGCTATATATATTTAAGGGTAAACTCACTCTGGGCTTTTGCTAGTACGATTCTTAGAATAGCCAAAACCTATGCCATAAAATTTGCATGTACAGGTACAAAGTACATTTTGGGTTCTCTGTGCGGGTGAGCATTTATGGGATAGTCATTATAACATGACAGGCTTCAGGTCAGCCTAGCTGCTGATTGGTTCCTATCCTACATTGCCTGTACTGAGGGCCGCCGGCTCCCCTGCACATCCAGAGAATTCAGCCAGCAGGAAGTGGAACAGATGGGCGGGGCTAGTGAGGTTTTGGTGGAATTTCTCAAAAAATCAGTCCGAAACACAACATTTTTAAGCACAATCCTTCAGTATCTAGAGGAGTATAATTCACTGGCACATACATAATTTTTATAGGATATATCTCCTTTAAGTATTTCATTGCTTACCATGGGTTATGGCTTATGTGCAGATTTGCCCAGTAGTATTATAGGATGTATTATCAGGAATGCTTGTGACCCAGGGGTTCCTGGATAAGGAATTTGGAAGCGTTTGATATCTCCATATCTAAAGTCTGCTAAAAATAATTTTAACATTAAATAAACCCAATAGGACTGTTTTGCCACCAATATGGATTTATGCCTCTTAGGATCTGGTACTGTTTTATTATTCCAAAGAAGACATTAAAAGAGATTAAATGCTCCTAATTCAGAGCTCCCTGGATAATGGATTTTTCTGATAAGGGATCCCATACCTGTGTTAGTACATTATGGTCTTAAGTATGCTATGTAGTTTTGGTCACCAGTCCATGAAAGGATGTTAATGAGCTGGAAAGAGAGCAGAGATATGCACTAAAAAATAATATGGCAATTAAAATCATATTTGAAGTTATTATTACTGTTTAAAAATATGTTAGAGCACATTATATACTGTTTTCAAAGGATTTTTTTCACATAGAAGAGAATAAAGAACAACAGGCCACACCTTTATACGTGAGGAACAGAGGTTTAATCTGAAGCAACAAAAAAGTTATATTCCCTGGGAGTAGTGAGGCTCTGGAATGCTGTGCTGGTACATACCGTGATAGTGTATTTCCTTAAAGCATTTAAGGAAAGCTATTATGTATTCTTGCATGTGTTGCATGCATGTTATAGGGACCTTAGATTAACATCACTAGGGCAGGCACTTAATTGAATAATGACTATCTCTGTAAAGATTACATGTTAGTGTTATGTTGTTTAAGGTTACTTTGTATGTGACTATTAGTTTTTACACCAGAATTTTATACTTGGGTACACAATTACATACAATAATTTAGCAACTTTATAAACCTGTGTGATTTAACATGGCATACCATGATGTTAAAGGGCAATATTTGCTTTATAAATATGTGCCATTGTCTGTACACCCTGCAGTAACCACTAATTACAGTGACCTAGAAAGTATTCATTTATCTAGATAATGAAACAATTATAAACTTAAGTAAGGTATAAAAGTAAGGTATTGATATATATTCATTAAAGGGAACAATATGGGGCAGATTTATCAAAATGTGATTTTAGAGCTAAATACATAAAAGCTCACCCAATTTCTATTCATTCCTATGGGATTTTTAAAAGGCATATTTATCAATGGTTGAACGTTCACTTCTAAAAATACCATAGGAATAAATGAAACGTGGGTAAGTTTTTATGTATTATGTTATGTAACCTCTAAAGTAACATTTTAATAAATTGGGCCTTATGTGTGTAGTGTTGCACCATCTGATATGGCTAAAGTGCATTTTGCTGTAGTTATTGCTTTCAGCCTTTTGTTTCATTACCAACACAAAGGACTGTGTAATGCAGTTACAGAAGAAATACAATTATAGACCACAGAAAGTTTTTAAAACTTGTAGTCATTATGTAGTATGCAATGTTATATGATACAGAAAGTGCCTTCTTCAAATAGTTGGAAATAAAGTAAATTTTCTGGACATCTGTAAAGAAAATATTTTCCTGCTACAGTAAATATGGCCATACAAGGGCCTAAAGAGGCTAAATTGACAACCCTTTGGCTGACTGCTTGTCTGACCAATTTTCAGTGAGCAGGCAAGAAAATTTTTCCACATGAGGACTGCATCGTCTTCATAGGCTTGCAGTATGGTCTGACTGATGGTCCAAATTAGTGATGAGCAGATTTTTTGCCTAGTATGGATCCATGGTGAAATTCCACATCAGCAATTTTTTTGTGTAACTGCAGCAAAAGAAAAAAAATTACCAAAAAAAACCACATGGAAAAAACTTTTTACTTAAATGCGTTTGGAGTGAGGAAAAATTAAGAAAAATGGCCCTTGACTTTAATGCATTTGGGAAAAAAATGTTGCATGCCACAAAAAAAGTTGTGCAGTATCTCCAAAAAAACGCCTATTGACTTAAATTCATATTGTGATTTTTTTTTTGTCAGTTTCACCAATTTTTTGACGAAGCGAAACAGGACAGATTCACTAATCACTAGTCCAAATAATCAAATTAGCCCACTTAGGCCCAGCATGTGGGTGGCCAAATTACACAAAGATCTGCAGGATTGGCAACCACGACAAATTTGCAGATTTACACTTTATAAAGGGTGTTCTCTTTAGATAACTGACTGTTAGATAAATAAATAAATAACTGATGGTATACTAAATAAAGGTGTTGGGCAAGTCCTGTTTGCAGACTTAGCAACTCTGTTTTGTATCTGGCATTTTTGCTGTCTGCCTATTTCCTGTTAAATTTGGAAGCAGCATTTTGCTAATGTTTGGTGGTGAGGGGTCTCAAGGAAAAGTGAATGTGCTGTTTTTAGTCTAATGTCACAGTTAACCAATAACACTCCAAACCACTCATAAATGCAGCCATAGACTTTAACAGTAACCACCTGTCACTTGAAGCTAATTTTGGCCTGAAAATGCTTATTTGAGAGTTTTCCAAAATCCAGACTTATGCACAGTGACAGCTGGTTAGCATTAAAGTCTATAGTCTATCTACAGACACAGTTTGGAGTGTATGGAGCAGTTTCTAGTGGCTGAAAAACTGTAACACGTGCCACCAACCTTAAAAAGATTGCACTGGACTTCTGAACAGTTTCTGTTTTTAACTTTCAGGTCAAATAAAGACTTTAATTTACTGTTACAGGGCAAATGTGCACCAGTACAGTATTCCATATTAGAGGCAGTTGTTGACTGTTTTATAGTAGTTTACAGGTAATTGCTGATAGGTGCAATAGTACTGGTAAAAATTGGCCCACTCCTTATAAATGTGCCACAACCTTTAGGAAAGCCAATGATATTGGATTTATTAAAAGAGTAAACCCTGTTTTTAACTTTAGTGCAGTGAAAAGGCCTTGTGCTGAACATACTTGTTATGCTTTCGAAAAATGATATGGAAATATGGGCAGTTATTTGCCTTAAACAGGACAAAATCAGAAATTGAAAGTAAAATTACAGTTAAGACCATCTGCAGCATGTGATATACAGGGCAGTTCATTATACAGATCATTATACTTCTTGTTTTGATTGCGCTCAAAAAACCACAGGTAGAATGTAACTTTATATTCAGTTTAAGATTTTGCCTTGTTTAGGGCAATATATGACAAAACCTTAGATATTTATACTGAAAACAATAAGTAAAACTATAATCAACACAAGAACCATTAATTGAACCCATTTTTGAATACTGTCCTCTTAAATTTTACCTTTTAATGATATTCAGTACAAATAAATGTTCAGGTTTTGATCAGAGAATTTAGGTTTGGTTCTTGTGCATAACTCACTTGCCAAAGATCACAAGTAGTTATTCCTGCCCTCTTAAACCAGAATTCATTTACTAAACAAATACGGCAGGTTTAATTCAAGGAGGCATGTAAATAAAGTTGAATAATTACAGTACTATCTATTTTTTCCCATAATACCTGCCTCCAAATTGAAGTTAAATATACTGATGTACATTTCTAAAATAAGCTGCTAAGAATGGTGATTTCATAGGAAGTTTTACCATTATCATACATTTGTATAACAGATAATTTTTTATTGCAGCACTGTCAAGTATAGATAACACTGATAATATCCTATGTGAATTAGATGGAGAATTAAAAATAATGTGTGACTGCTAAATATAAGCTGTTATTGTATTATCTTAGAAAAAACCATCCACTTCAACATTGAGCTAGACATGGAAAACCTTTGATAAAATAGAATGAATAATGTGTTGGCTGAAATTACTGTGAACCTGCTTAAAGTAATCTACATTTATTTAGCCAAAACAAATAAAATTTCTGGATATATAAATGAGAAGACATTTATAATGTTTCACCATTCCTAACGTTAAAAAAGAAAGTTATTCAAATGGGCTTTTTTTGGTAATCCACCAGATTTAATCTATTTGACTCTCAATAGAGTTGTGATATTTTCAGAATTTGTACAAAATCAGTCTTTAAAAATGTGATTGCTCTGTCTACACATCAAATCACAATGCATTTTGAAATAATAAAGGTATGGGATCTATAATTCGGATACCCGTTATGCAGAAAGTTCCAAATTACTGGAAGGCCATCTTCCATAGACTTCATTAGACTTTTTCTCTGTAATAATAAAACAGTAAATTGTACTAAGATATAATTAATCCTTATTGAAGTCAAAAACAATCCTGTTGGGTATATTTAAAGTTGAAATTATTATTCAGTATGGAGGTACAAACTACAGAAAGATCCCTTATCCAGAACTCTTAGTCCCTGACATTTTGGAAAACAGGTCCCATACCTGTACACTGTATTAGATTGATTACATTAGTTTAGGTGAACTCATAGATGAGGTTGCCTTTTCTTCAGACCTCAAATTGTGTACAGTAATATTAAATAGGTCACAGTTTGTTTATTGGAAAAAAAGCATTACATTATTATGACATTATCTTGAGAAAATCATGGTTTATAAACATGTTTTTTTCCTTGAGGCATTTCACTTAATAGACGTTTGAGAACACTGTGAACTAGCTGGATAACTTTTGAAGACAATTTGGTATTATTTTAGTTATGCTTCATTGGATTAAGGATTTTTATCACAACCAGAATTACTGGTATTGTATATATACAAATTATCAGAAACCAGTGTAGAATGATGGATTACCTTTTACCTTGCCTACATCCCTAAGGGGAGTGTAAATGATGAAGAGAGCAGCATTATCTAAACCTTCAGATGAAAATGTTTAGCTCCTAGTTACACTCTTTTATAGTTTGGCTGGGAACAAGTTTCCTCTTTCTATTACTAAATACCATATTTCTTGGCAAGGGTCCCATGGCCATCCTCAAGCCAAAGTCAGACCTAATGTACAGTCTGGTTCTCTCTGCTGGCATTTTGTAGGCAGGTGAGAGAAACAGATCTTGTCTCACCTGCAGCTCTCTAAGCTGTTGGCAGTCAGTAATCAATCAGTTGCTTGAGGGGGGGGCAAATGGGACATAACTGTTCAGTTGTGAGTACGCAAGTCAGATTCAACTGCAAACTAACTAAACAGTAGAGTTCTGCCCATTATGTATTATGTTAGACATCTGCCCACTCAAGCCTTTATATATTACATTTTTGCCCACCTAACTATATTACAAATATTTTTTATTTTGCGCAGTCTATCTATTTTACCCAGTTTCATTTTTACACTGAACTGTTCCTTTAAAGCCCTTGATATTAGTGGCACTATTTGAAAACTGAGGTGAAAACGGAGGTGCACAGGCATGATTTCATTGACTTGAACTACCTGGGGCAAACCTGTTAATGGGCCAAAACCACTAAAGAACAACCCCCAGAGCCTTTAAAGTGAAGTATTTATTCTGAAAGCAAACTTAAAGGAGAAGGAAAGGCTAAGTCACTTGGGGGTGCCAAAATGTTAGACTTTTATCGCTTACCTTTTCCCCCGGGCTGGTGCCCCTGTTAGGAGAAAACCGCACCAGCCCTAACATGTTGGCACCCCCAAGTGACTTATCCTTTTCTTCTCCTTTAAAATCAATATAATGGTCAACTATCCTTTAAACCAGCAGATCATTTATGTTCTAATTCATTCATTGGCCCATAAACCTAATATGAATGTGAACCCTTGATTTTGTGGTAACATATTCCAATTAACATTTTATTAGAAAAAAATATATACTTCTCAAAGTCTTTACGTGAAATGGTGTATGGCCTATTTGTTTGATTTTGTTATAGTCTGCAAGCCAGTCGATGTCCAAGAACACTTGGTATGTGATGTACAGGTCTTTTAAGCTTGTTGTGTGTGAAAAGATTGCTAATAAAGCTGTTATTGGAAAAGGAGACTTCATTGTGATGAGTTTTCCTATTAAGGCAAGGGGGCACAACCCTTTAACCAGTTTGGGACAACTCCAGCATGCATAAAACATTGTCCCCGCAGCCGCTCCAACATAGATTTGTGCCACACAAAAAAAAGTTGAAAAAAGGTCAGTAGGCAGAGGTAAGCTGCAAATGCAAACTAATTCATTCAAACTAAATTTTCACTCCAAATATTCTTTTTTGAAAAGTTTAGCTTTTGGCTCAAAACATATTGTGTGAATTAATTTGTATTTGCAGCTGCCTAGTGACCTGTTTTCCACATTTTTCTATTTTTGTGATTTATCTATGTGCTGCAGTGAATGGAAACAGTGGTAAAGGTTGATAAAAGATTAGTTCCAGGTCCTTGGATGTTAGATTTGTAATGTCCTTATGCATTTTTGTTAGTCTTGTTGAATATCTGCAAATCGTTTTAGAGTTTTCAATTTGCTGTTGGCACTTTATAAATCTCTTGATTGTTGTTAGTACTTGTTGCCATTTCTGAACTGTGAAATTAATTTGTAAATCATTTTCTTGCTTGGTCAAAGAATTTAATTTGGGAAAGTCTAGTGTTTTATAAACGATTATGTATATCTAGCTAAGATTTATCAGTTTTCCTGTATGTTTATAACACAAGTTCAAAGAGTGTCATTTCATTCTATAGTATTTTCTTGTGCATTTTCATGAAGTTCGAGTTTTTGATATTTGGTATGCTTTACAAATTGGGTAATTTTTAGAAAAAAAAGCATAGTTTCCACTCCATAATGGTTTCCCAAACACTCAGCTGAGGGACCACCCCATTCCCTAATATACAGATGTAAAATTATATTCTGAAAAATAGCATGTTTAGGATGTTAGTAGAATAAACTATATGTTTTGTACATATCAAGACTAACTTTTAGGGGAAGCTTTATCAATGCACTAAAAAATCTCAAATTAAATTTATGGTTCAAAAATGTGAACGTCTGGTATTTATTAAGTGCAAAAAACCCCAAAAACTGAAAAGTAAAAATTTGCCATTTTTAAAGTTTGGGAGTTTCTATAGTCAATGGAAGTTGTCCTAGGCAAGCCATATTTTCAATTCTAGATATTTGAGTTTTAAACTCTAAAATTTGAGGTATTCGATTTTTTATTTTAACAAATTTAACTTATTAATAAATGAGTATTTGATATTTGAGTTTATTCAATTTAGAAAAACAAACTCAAATTTACAAACTCAAAAATTGATAAATAAGCCTATTAGTGTTGTCTTGTATTGTATTTAATGTATTGCCTGTTAGGGCTTGTTTGATTTAATTGTGAAACCGTAACAGTTGCTGTAAAAAGGGAATAGTTTACACACTATGCTGTATCTCGAACCACCTCTTTTGGTTTCACAGTAAATACCGCTGTGTTAGTTGTCTTAGAATACAGGAGTGGCAACTATAATTAGAGATGTAGTGAACTGTTCACCGGCGAACTAATTCGCGCGAACATCGGGTGTTCGCAATTTCGGAAGTTCGCAAACTTTTCGCGTATGTTCGCAATTTGGGTTCGCGTGGCGTTTTTCCGCTGCGTTTTTTCTCGGCCTAAAAACGCCGCACAAGCCACACATGGCGTTTTTCAGCAAATCCAGTTTCCATGGTGCTAATAGTGCGAAATAGCAAAAAACGCCGCGTATTTCCGCTAGGTCTGCCAGCTGCCTTTGCGATTTTACGCAACGCTGTGTCAACAAAGTATTTTTCAGAGAAATTTTTGCCCTTGATCCCCCTCCTGCATGCCACTGTCCAGGTCGTGGCACCCTTTAAACAACTTTAAAATCAGTTTTCTGGGCAGAAATGACTTTTCTAGGTTTTAAAGTTCGCCTTCCCATTGAAGTCTATGGGGTTTGCAAAGTTCGCGAATATTCGCACTTTTTGGGGTAAGTTCGCGAATATTCGCACTTTTTGGGGTAAGTTCGCGGACGCGTTTGCAAACTTTTTTTTAGAGGTTTGCTACATCCCTAACTATAATTATGAAAAAACATGCCTTCCAACTCATAGGACCTGTGTAATATTATATGAGTCTGAGATTTTGACATAGCCATATAAAGTTTGATTTAATATTATATAATACAATTTTGCATTTTGCTTAGGAATGCTAATAGGTTCAGAATAGGTACTAATATACCTTAGAGCTATATACCTTAGAGACATTTAACAACTGCCCTAATTCTACCAGACCAGCAGTTGCCACATGTGCAAAGTACTAATTACTTGGATTATTTTTTTACGTTTTGAGAGGGTAAAGTTCTGGAAAGGTGTTTTTGGGAATGGTTACATATATTCATAAAAAATTTTGACATTGGATTCTTTTGAATTGATGTCTGGAAATTTGTCTTTAACAAAGCTTGTACTGAGTGGGTTAGAGCTATAAATAGGGCCTGGATTTTGCTTAAAATTGTTAAATTATATAAGGAGCATTTTTCAAGATTTTTGATTATTTGTATAATGATATTTTTCAAAAGCTTTTTTTAAAAAAGTAAATTAAGTGACTACATCTTCTACAAATCAGGATATTTACATTTTGTAGGAAGCTATAGGTAAACATTTTATGTCTTGATGCCTCTTTAAGATCTAGAAGTATTAAAAAATGGGAAGCAATAAAATAAATGCTTTATTAAATATGCATATAAATAAAAAAAATTATACTAACTCAATTAAAACATCAAGGAAAAAAGAACGCTTATTTTTTTACAAATACGGTAAACAGAAGTTTTTGCAAAAATGTAAAAAAAAAAAAAAAACGTATACCTTGAATAGTGTACTTTACTTTAATAGTTCATTTAGATCCCCCCAAAGAGGACCAAGGACAGTTCCCATTGACTTCGATATGACCTTGCCAGCTTTCAGGTGGCATATGTTTACATTCATACTTTACACAGTTTTGGAACATAATAAATAGCAAAAAAATCCCTTCAATCAAAAATCGGGATTATTAGTGCAAAAATAAAAAAATTAATAAGAAATCACTGATAAGCATAGCTAAAGCAATAATACACCCTGGATCTGCTTATACTCTATACAAAATGGAAGGAACTGTGCCTGTATAGGAATTCCCCAGTCATTTACAAAATTCTGCATAAATATTTATTTAGGAGCTTCAAAGAGGGTAAAAAGTTACAGTAAACTTTTTGCCGGGGGTAGGTGTGAAAAAATGTAGGAGGAAGATTTAAAATAAAAAAGGAAATTAAACGTAACCCTAATAGTTTCTTATACCTACCCTTGATTCTCCTAGTTCTCAATGACCTGCATTAATATGGCTTTGCTTACCATGTAATGTAACTGGCCATTGATTAGATGTTAGAAAGGCAGTTGGGGGACCAATAGAATATCTGTAGTATAAACAAAAGCACATCCATTATACTGTAGGTCCATTGTAACATAGCTAACAGTATACATGACTTGAGTCAGAAAACTTTAATAAAAAAACAAAACAAAAAACATTTTATAATAAACCTGGGTAAAAAGTCATTAAAACATTATTCTTTTTGAAATATGTAAGCACTGGCACAGGGAACCACAGTGTTCATATGCATCCTTACCTTTGGAACATTTGATTGCTTCCATTTTTTAAAAAATATTCACACGCATTTAGCTTTGTGTTTACTGTTATGACAAATTTGCGGTGAATGTGTCACAAGAGTCTTGTTTAACATTTTACAATGTGATTATTGTTCATAAACGTAATTTAAAATCTTTTTCTGTAAAGGTTACATGTGGCATGCCAAGAAGAAACCATCTGCTTTTAAACAGCTATAATTCATTGTTTCGCATTATTTCAGTAATAAAATTAGGAAATTACAAAAAAAGATTTTACAAGTCACAGGGTATATTATAAAAAAGCAACAAAATATTTGAATATTGAACTGAAGGCGATATTGCCTAAACGTAAAATTATCTTGCGTAAAGCCACATCTTACACAGTCATTGTAGGAAATGCATAATTCATATAATCTCTACTCTGTATCAAGGATTAACTTGAACACAGCTGTTTTAACTTAAAATTTGATCTAGCATCGAACATTTACAAAATCCTGTTTTGTATTGCTTCTATAAACACTGAAGTCTGTTAAAAGCATATAGGTTTTCTGTCATCTATTTTAAATGAGGTGCAGTGCTCTGTTATACACCCATGTCTAAATTAACTGTTTCATTGGATTTGCTTGTCTTTTTCATCTTTCTAGTGACAAGCTTCCTTGTGGTTTCTTTTTCCTATGTTCCTTCCGTCCAAAATTTCTTTTGCTTTGTTCTTTTTTCAGCTTAATGATAAAATGATTCAGCCCAATTCCATTCGGTTTTTGGCTTATTGCACTGTGTATATTTAGCTTTAAAGATCTCAGTTGAAATGTTTCTAATCTACTGTATTACTTTCCAGTTGTACAAAAATCAAGGGCCCATATGGTCCAGCATACTAAAGGAGATTTGTTGTTTAATTTATTTAAATCATGCTGCTGTTTGAAACATTTTTCCAGATGAATGTTGTAAATCTAGAAAATCCATTTTGATTTTGAGAGACACAAATTGTAGGAAAGGATATTTTTTATTGTACAGTTATGTGATCCTTATCTGGAACCATCTGAATTACAGGAGGGCCCTCTCCCATAGAGCCAATTTTAAAGGAAAACTATACCCCCAGAATGAATACTTAACCAAAAGATTGTTTATATTATGTTAAGTGACCTATTGAAAAATCTTGCCAAACTGGAATATATGTATCAGTAAATATTGCCCTTTTATATCCTTTTCCTTGATCCACCATTTATTGATGGGCTGTGCGCTCCCACAGAGATCACATAACCTGAAATAATGCTACTTTAACTGTAACAGGAAGTAATGTGGAAGCAAAAGACAGAACTCTGTCCATTAATTGGCTGATGTTGCCTAGCATGTATGTATGCCTTGGCTTGTTTGTATGCACTGTGAATCCTATGATCCCAGGAGGTGCCCCATAATTCTTAAAATGGCAATTTTCTATTTAGGAGTACCCAATAGCACATACTAGTAAAAAATTTTATTTTTATGAAAATGGTTTATTTAGATGAAGCAGGGTTTTACACATGAGCCTGTACTTGATGTTTACTAAGTTGCATGAATCCATATTGGTGGCAAAGCAGTCCAATTGGGTTTATTTAATGTTTAAACCTTTAAGTGCCAGCAGAATTTCACGTTTCAGTGACACAATATGCCAGACTTTTTTTGAGCATTTTGTGATCTCTCATTTTTCCAGAAAAATATTTTATTTTATGGACAAAAATTAAACTGATTCAGAAAACCTCATTGTTTCTCCAACATGCCAATGCCAGATATGTGTAATTTTATGGAGACTTCTATAGAGCAAATACTCCCAGCAGTAAATTACGAAAATTTTGAAAACAGCAGAATACTGCATACTTTAGCCAAAAATCCTGGAACATTAGGTTTACCCCAGGAAACCATATCTTCTTGAAAAGTACACATTCATGGGAATTCAAAATGGGCACCTATGTGTTTTTACTCCAAACTAAGGGGTTGCAATGCTTTACAAGATACCAAGAAAAAACAAATATGAAAGCCAAGGGTTTACTGAACATTTTGATGCCCATTGTGCATAGGGTCACCAAAGTATCTGGCATTTAGAGAGCCTAAAAGAAAGTTTTTGCATACAAATGCCCTGGAGATCACTTCACCTACTGAAAATGCAACACATTTACAGCATTTTCTTTGTGGGGTAAAAACACACAAAATACATTGAACCCCCCAAACCATATATTTTTGGAAATTACACATTTTTTTGAATTTAAAATGGGTACCAATGTCTTTCTACTCCAGACTACTGAGTTGCAATGGTTTCCCAAAATTGAGAGTTTTAATAAAAAAACCTAAAAATCGCCTCAAAGCTTCCACTTTCAAGCGTCTTATCTCCCACATAGCATTAGGTACAAAGAAAAAACATTCTAAAAATGGAAGCCAGCCAAGGGTCCACTGAATAGCTTGATGCCCAGCATGCATAGATTTAGCAAGTTATGTGGTGTAGAGTGGCACCCAAATTAAAATAGTGCATATGAATTTTCACATGTGACACACTGGCTCAGTATGTGTATTACGTATTAAAAAGACCCTAACATTATGGAGACCCTCGAAAACCATATATTTTGCAGAAGTACACAGTCTGACAAAACTAAAATGTTTAAATACATCTTTCTACTGCAAACTACTAAACTGCAAATTTTTTGCTACACATAGTGGTTTTTATGAAATTTTTGAAAATTGTCTCAAAGCTTGCAATTTACCCCATTATATGCAGCGCATTTTGTAACATTCCAACATAAAACATCCTAAATATACACGACACGGGCCTACTGAACAGTTTGATGTCTAGTATGCATAGATTTAGCAAACTATGTGACATACAGAGGCATCCAATTGAAATTTTCAACGCATATCAGAAATTTTTGTATTTAATATACAAATTTTTGTATATTTTTTGTAATTGGGACTTTGATAAATCAGACCCAAAGTTTGCATTTTACCCCATGAAATACCCTACATTACATACATACTAACATAAGGTAGAAGAGTAATGTCCAGGGGATGAGAAGGGCATCTGCAGCTGAGGATCTGGTCTGGGGGTGGGCCAGGGGGGGTCCAAAAATGTTAGGCAACAGCAGACACATAATTTGCACATTCCTGCTGTTTCCTAGGGATGCCTTGGCGATTGCGCCCAAAGCTTTAATGCCACTCCTCTGCTCCCAGACCCGGAAGTGCATCTGTGAGGGTACTTTTATCCACAGAACTTAGATTCTACATTTTGTGGCACTTAAAAGGTTAAATGATTTTTAGCAAACCAAAGGACAGAAAGATCCCTTATCTAGAAAACTTCAGGTCCCAAACATTTGGGATGACAGATCCTATACCTGTACCATTGTATTAATATACAAATAGGGAAAACAATCTAAACTAATTCTAGTTAATTCTTTCAGTATCATGGCTTATATATGTGCAAAAATCTATGTATCGTGTTAATATATGTAAAATATAGAAAAAGGCAATGATAAATTTTTACTTCCAAATAAATGAAATAAACTGAATCAGTTATATCAAATTATTGCAAAGACACCTGCATATGGCCAGATTAAAATAATTTATATTAATTCTCATGATGCATTGAATGCCAACACAATTTTTTCTTTTTCCTTCTCTTTTTTGTTGTGAGAATTATGTCAAATACTACAGAGCAATATGTTTTTACACTGAATTAATGAGTTAATTAATTTTCCCAATAGATTTCCGGCCACATTTTTTAAAAATAAATTTGAAAGATAGAGTTATTAATTAAATTGACCTTATAGAGAACTACCTTATGCAACTGTAGCTTTTAGACTTAATCACATATGGGGGAATGTAATATGGGTCACTAAGGGGAAAAATGTTCTTAATGCGGTCTCTATCCTACTGTCAAAAAGTCTCTATCCAATGGGCAAAAGTTTACAAAAGGTATATTACATTTGCGCAGTACAAATAACTTGCCAAATGCGCAAATGTAATATACCTTTTGTAAACTTTTGCCCATTGGATAGAGACTTTTTGACAGTAGGATAGAGACTGCAATTTTTTTAGCTTGTGCCTGTGCGCAGTGTATGTAATAAAACTTCTTGATAAAAAAGTTATTTTTGCACTAACGATTACACCATTTTCAATCGTGTCTAAAACATTGACAATGCACAAAAACTCCCTCATTAGATTGGGATGCTGTGGTGCAATTTTGTGTTCAATGTGAGGTGCCAGAAAGCCTAGGGCAGTACAACAAATTACTCATCTAATCAGCATTATAACAAAACCCTGTAAGTACTTATTATCAACAAAGCCATCACAGTTATTAATAGGAATTTCATAAAAAGGAACAGTGCAGTACAATGCACACAAGATGTACCTTGGGTCAGTTTGGGAGTCCTTGCACAACACCCCTTGTTTTTTTCCAAGCACTAACTTTTGAAAGGCTGGGCTAGGACTTCCCCCAGGCAGGGACACTCCTCAGGGATGACTGACAGGCCACTGAGCTACACTACTCAGAGGGGGCTATGCTAGGCAAACTGTAAAGTTTGCCCATCAGTTTACCACCTTCATTTACTGGGGTTAGGTTAACACATGGTTGGAGGCTGTGGGCTGGAGGTGAAACTGCAGCTAAAAGCCATAAAACAGTAGGAGATAATACATTCATGTTCATATGCAATTCCACCTAATCATTCACTGTTGGAAAATCATGCTGTATCATCATCTGCATCTTCTTACTGCAAGGATTGTGATTATTGTGACAACCATTTGGAATACTTTGATAACAGATTATCACTTTGATTTGATAATGAGTTTATTACTGTCCTCCACTATTTTTCGCCACACCTATGTTTTTGCTGTTTGAGCCTGATACTTTTTGTACTTTCTGTATTTGTTGTGGTAAAACTGATGTCTCAATATTGGTATGCCTATGGTTTTGTTGAAGCAACTATCTTCTTCTTTACACTCCATTTCAGCAGAGTATCCATGAGAAAAGAATATTTTTATATCTAAAGCAATTGTCCTGGATGTCCCTGCATGTACTGTAAAATCAATATATGAAACCATAATATGTGTATGCTTTTTAATACTTTATATTTAATACTTGGTTTATTGATAAAAAGTACAAAGGCCAAAATGTATTATTTCCTTAGAAAAAATGCATGTAACTGTTCTGTCATTACACAACAAGTTTGTTTTTCCTCCTGAGGTACATAGGAGACATGGCAACTGCTCTTAATTCACAGAAATGTGGATTGTTTCGTTAAAGTGAACAAAAAAACAAACAATTGGCATCAAATACACATCTTTGATCTGCTCAGAATTTGTCATGGCACTTATACCATGCCAGTTATTGTCAGCTCTAATTAGAAACAAGTGTTCTTATTCCCTAGTAAGGATTTCAACCATTCTACAAAATGGCAAAGATTCTTACAAACAAAAATATGCTTTTGACGACGGACTAACTGAAATTAAAGTATTTGTAACAACTGATCAACATGGAAAATGCGTTTACAACATTTCTATTATGTAGTTTGTTAATATCATACATAGCTAGATACAAAATTAAAATATGCTTGAGCCTTACGAAACACTAGCTCTTCTGTTCTATTGTGTTTTTTTTATTCAGTGGAAAGCACAGAAAACCTACAGCAGCCCATCTCCAAGTTATCATCAACAGGGGCAGTTATCATCTACACTAGCAGTGCTGTCTTACACCTATATTATTTGTAAGTGCTGTATGCTGATTTGAATCAAGCTACAAAACAATATCGTAGTCTAGGCTCATTTATAAACACTGGGCAATCTTGCACCTGGGCAGTAACCCATAGCAACCAATCAGTTATGACATTTTTCAGCCACCTGCAAGTAGAACCATGAATGTAAATGTCTGATTGGTTGCCATGGGATACTGCCCAGGTTCTAATTTGCCCAGTGTTTATAAAAGACCCAGAAATTGTGTACAGACTACAGTCTTTGTAATAGAATACAGTGGACTTGTAGGAGACTACAGCATAAACCATATAGCTGCAAAAACAAATATATAACGTAAAGCTGTGCAAATGTACTTATACTGTGACTGCTGGGCAAACACTCCCAAGTTCTAATTGGAATTGTAGCTGAAAAGCAGTGCTGTACTGAGGGCCATTACTTACCAGACTACATGATTATGGGCTGAATTCTGACCTCACCTATTTTATAAGACCACACCAACTTAGCTTGGTCACCAGTATTTACACAACTATTACTGGGTGTGCACAGTGTGCCTCCAACTTACTGACAACTGAATATATTTGTGGAAAATGAGTTTTGTGTGGAACATGTGTATATGTAAATATGCTCCCAATACAGCAGAATCAAGTACTACAAGTACTAGTGTTAGCACTACATTTCCCATGCTACTTCTAGCATGTACATATGAATGTTTATATTGTAATGCTGGCACAAGGAGTTGTATAATAAAACAATATGGATGCATATTGTAAGCCAGGTGTTCTCAAGAGGTAGATCGCTTTAAAGTTTTTGGTAGACCACAAGGAGGGATGCCATCCCACAACTTCTTTTTTCCCCCAACATAACAGAGCTTTTGACTGCAGCCATACTGCTGTGTTGACACTTGTATAATGTTATGTGGGCATTAAATGTGAATTTGACACTGCATTTATATATTGCCATGTGTATTTATGTATTAAACATCAGCTATTTTTTTATTAAAGTACTGTAGATCTCATGACGGAGGCCAGGTGGCAAGACTAGATCACAGTGACAAACTCTGGGTACCCCTGTTGTAAGCTCTAGGGGGGCAAGGACCTCTTTCCTCTTCTCTCTCTGACACATAGTCATTCCTTAAGTTAATCTTTAAATGAACCTTTAATGCAACTGTAATTTGTATTTATTATTTTAATGACCCCTGTTTGTTCTATTCATTTTTTGTTCTGCTGTGCACATACATAGTGCTACATAAATAAAAATATAAATACTTACATGTTATTTAAAAACAATGGCCAAATTTTCTCATGGGCATTAAGGCATGGTAACCAATCAGATGTTAGCTTTCATTATACCTGCAGCTGGCCGGCTGAATATCTTGAATTTTTGTAAATTGGGAAATAAATAAGATACATTTGCTTAAGACAATTCCCATTGAAGTTTTTTTCATGTGTTTATTTTTTCTTCATTAAATCACATCTAGTTAAGATTTTTAAAAATTATTCTTACATATATTTGCATTCACATTTTTTTTCTAATCGAAAAAAAAAAGCAATCTTGAATTTTGATAAATCTACCTCTTAATGAAAAAAGGATCATAGATAGCATAAACTTCTTTGAATATTTGCATACATGCATGCATACATACATAACAAGCAATTTATAAATATACTATGATTATGCAAATTATACAGATTTTATATCACTCCGATAATCAGCTGTGTAAGTAAACTACACATAATTAAACATACTGCAAAAACACTCAGCGTGTTCATAATGCCGTGTCAATCAAGTGTTAAAAGAGTAATGTTTAGTACTTAAAAACTCATAACCAGTTTTCATTGATACTGGAATTGGCAATTCATAAAAATCTTGAAATTTACTGGCAAAGTCAGAGGGAGGGTAACGTAATTGCTGATGTAGTAATGGAAATATTGTCAAGTAGTATAGAGTCATGGCACTCAACAACTTTGATCAACGGGTATAAAAATATTGATGAATGATTTCACTTTGGCAAACAAGCAATTTAAAAGGCAAAGTAGTTATTAAAGTAGTAATGGATATGTCGTCAAGATGTCATTAAGATGTATTTAAATTCCCCTTAATTCAGTGGTATTTAAACAACTCTTATAATATCAATGACTACTCGTCAGATAAGATGTTTTTTTCCAATAAGAAATAATGGAATTGCATCAAGTCTGCATTGGTGACATCATTTTAGTGCTCTTTTCGTTCAGGAGGATGATGAAGTTTATATTTATAAGTTGGGCAAAGTGATACAGGCTGAAGCTGCAGTTGTGCCAGGGTGTTGTAACAGGGTGTTCGAACTTTAAAAAATTAGGCAAAATGTGCAATACTCCTTGGAGAATTTTTGATGCCTTATAGATAGATTCCTGTTTAGATATATATGTCATTATGTATTTATTATCCACCCAAGGGTTGAAAAAAAACATTGAAATGGAAAGCTGAACAGGCATTGAGGTTATTTTGATGCAGTACTTCCATAAGGAAAGATATTAACCCAAATTATTAAATGTCTCTTTTCAATTTTAATTACTGGAAGCAGGGCCAGTTTTCATAAAAATGTTTTGGTTTACATGCTACATATAATACAAAGTACTAAAATGTTATTTTTTATAAGAATGGGTATCTGAATAAGTTCAGGGCAATGGTTATGTTTTTTGTTTTTTTTTTAAAAACAATTTGCACCTCTTAATATCTCCTAGTCCCTCCCTCCCTAAAGAAAAAAAAAAAAAAGAAATAAAGAAAATAAAACAGAAGTTTTCTTGTTTTCATGTCTGCCTCCAAATGCATGGAGCAATTGTGAATAAGTAGAGCAGAATAAGATGGGTTTGAATAGCAGGTCATGTGTTTTCTAAGGATACTGGACTCCTTCCGATAAACAAACTTTTCCCCATTACAAAATCCTACTATTTATTTTTCTAGATTTTATTAATAGCTTTATGTCCACATTTTTATGTAAGATTTAAATTAACAAGAACTTTTAGATTGTTGTAATTCTGAAACTATTTGATATGGCACTGTAATTACATCCAGTATTCATAATAGTGGTGTGTATAATCAGCTTAAATGCAAACATACATTACAAATAGCATCTGTAACTGCAGCTTTCAACTGTAAAATGATGATGGATATGCAAGTATGAGTATATACAGTATACTACACATCTGTTTTATATATACCATCTTTTGTTTTATAATTTGATGTTGCTACTTGTCTTTATCATGCATTTATCATCCATTGTCCTTTATTTTAACATATTAGGGCTTATTTACTGTATGTCCACAGACGCAGTGCTTTTCCATGCAATGAGTTGTATCTAAAACCATATTTGGTAAAGATATTTGTGTCCAAATGCACAATCCTTTATATTTACACCCAGCGCCAATCAGTCCTTCCTGCATTCCATTCAAAACTAAGTGCTGCTGTGACTTATGACAGCTTTACTGTATATGAACCCTGGAGCTGCTGCTGCTACTACCTAACCAGGCAACACCGCCAGGATTTTTGTAGTGTCATGGGTCAATAGATGCAGCACATTTGAACATAAAGAATCATTCACACGACATGCACCAGAACTGATGTATGTTAACACTGAAAATGACAATGGACAGACTGTGAAAATATGCTGTGCAACTGTGTCTGATTTCAGATGAAGAGCATATGCAGTTGCATTCATTTTGACAAATCGGACACAGTTGAGTCAGATGCAGACAGTTGCATCTGTTTCGACGCCTGCATTGCACATACAGTGACACATTGTATGCACATTGTGGGAAAAAAACATGGCCATTGCACCCTAAAATTGCACTTTGCTTACTGTCAGGGTAAGTTAATGTGCCCGATAATCTTCATTGGGTTAAGCTATGAAATATTTTTTTGTGCATATTTCACATTTTTTATGAAATATTGGTGCTCAAAATGCCAACAAGCCTCTCTAAACTGTAAACCCCTGTAGTTTAAAAAAAAGACAGAGGCACACAGATTCTATAGGGCTTTGTTTGGCCACCAACTAATCTCTGTCGCTCTATAAATAAGCACACATTTGAATTTGGTAACCTTTAAAAATTGCCAAACTCAATTTTTGATAAATCTAAAAAAAAAATTAGCACATGTGTTACTGTGTAACTCATTTCTTTCCATTACTTTTATTTATTTTATGTGAAGCATGTGACATCTCACATCGAATTTAACCCTTTTGGTGATCTTGTATTTACATAAAAGATCCACTTAACGTATGCATGCAAAAGACGATCCACTTTATTTTCCCCACGATTGGAGGATATAATTTTTTCTATGCCCTAAATTTTCAATATTGGATTCCACATTTTTTACACATAAGGAGGTAGATAACAAATCTTGTTATTGCAACTGATATACTTTCTCATTTTATATATTCTTTCTATGTGTTCCTTAGATATACATATATTTACACAAGTATTAACAAGTTACACAAGGTGATGCTCCAAATGGATAAGTTTGATTGGGTAAGTTAGTTTGGAAAGGTTAGTTTCATATGCTTGAGTTCTTGAAATCAGTTAATACTTTCAAAAACCATTATGGATTGTTTTGAATTCATCGATCATAATGATATTAGTGGGGGTCATTTGTAAAATTTGCACAGTGAGCATATTTGCCCTGCCGTGTTATATATTTATAAAGCTAGACAAATATAATTGTGAACTTTTATTCACAGCGCAAATGTCCTTAAATGTTTTTTGAAAATGGTATATATGCAAATTGTAAATATTTATGCACACACCCTGCATCAAAGTTGTAATCTTGTAGGGAAAATGTGCAAAATAATCATTTGCAGAAAAAATATGCCCTGCACAAACTTTATAAATGAACCCCAGTAAACGTTAGCGAATTTGGCCCAGTGTAAGATAAGCAGCTATTTTAGGGTGTGGTGGCTATAATTAATTAAAAACTGAAGGCACCACCGTAGAGGCAATAGGCAAAACAAATCAGTCTACAAAGAAAATAGTTAATACCTGTATTTCAGGTATTAACTATAAAGACTGGGACCTGGTGTTTTTCAGGGATTTATATACTGTAATATGAAACACCAAGTAATAAGTTAATAAAAAAGCATTTTTTAAAAACCCCAAAAGATTTTGCCATCAACTTGCTTATATTCTAGCTAAGTTACCATCACATACAAATTATTGCCTTATTATTGGTAGTGGGAAATTTCGTATTCCATAACTTTTTGGAAAACAATTTTCCAGAAAATAGATTCCATACCTGTAGAAAAGTCATTTTTAAGACATTGGAAAAAATAAAGGAAGAGTTCAACGTAGATCAAGAGATCTCACGGTAGAAAGGATAAGGAAACATCCAGAAGAATGCCATTTATTGTACCTTTCTGTATATTGTGCCTTTCTAGGAGAGACAAAACAAAACTAAAGACCACCAGCATGAAAATGGAATGTTTATATGACTAAAATAGCCAAGCACCACCATGCCCCACTGTGCACAGATACTCAGGTTGTTTGTGAATATGTGAAAAAAAAGAAAAGAAATAACTGACTGGCCTGGTTTATTACATATATAGTGTAGGTTCTAAAAGAATTGCTAGATAAGCATTATAGAGAGGTACACGGAAAGTTAATCATTTGGCAGTTCCTGTATTTGATGAATGATATTCACTATGGTGCTTAATCTACAAAATGGTACATAGAATATTTCTTGTATTAAGGCAGGGTTGGAACAGTATCAACATCAGACCCAGGAGGTCCCGAGGACCCAGAAGTGTAGAGGAATTAGCCAGATGGTGGAGAGATCATGACTGATCTACAGTTTTTATAAAATAGATACATTGTACTTTATTAATGGGGTTACGTAATAGGCACTAAGTTTGCCCAGGTGCCTTTACTCATAGCAAACCAAAGATGTCTGTTTTTAAACAGGTGAGCAAGTAGCGCAAAACACAAAATTGCCAGTGCTTGGTCTAACCCACTTTCTGGATTTGACTAACTGCTAGAAATGATGAAAAGCACTTGTCATCCCATGGTTAGCGTTTAGAAATAATGCCAAGGCTCCTCATTGTATGTGAGTTCAACACTGCCTATTAGCATTCTATGTCTGTAGTGTAATTAAAATCAAGTCCCCCAGCAAACAGTGTGACTGAGTAGTAAGACCATGTTGTACTTACCCTTAACTCAGGAGCTCTAGTGAGCATATACTGACCAGATTGTTTAGAGGTAAACATCTGTTATGGGTTAATGCACTTGAGCAGAGTTAGTGCCTTTTATTACATAAAGAGGTGAATGCTTAAATTATTTTTTTATCAGAATTATAGTACTGTATGGTGATCCAAATTACAGAAAGATCCCTTATCTGGAAAACTCCAGGTCCCAAGCATTTTAGGAAATAGACCCTTTTCATGTATATTATATTAAGTAATTTGTACTGTACCTTTGAATAGCTTAGGTGGGCCTTGTGTTTCTTAAACATTATGCACTGAGAATTGCCAGTCTTGTGTAACTTTCGTCATGTCAAATCATTTAATCATATGTCACTTTGGTACATAGAATAAACTAGTTGCTTTAATTGAATCCAGATGCTTCAGCAGTCTGTTTTGTAGCTGTACTACCATTTTCCAAAAATGGGAATACAAAAAAGCTTTTTCCCAGGTATGAGCTACATTTGCTACTTTTGCAAGAAACTCATTTCAATGTAGCTAAAATTGAGGATGACACTTCGAATACAAAGTTTTGTTCACATCATCTCCCAGTAGGTGGCTGTCTAATACAATTTATTTAAAAAAAATAATGTTTACGCATGAAGAGAATACAATGTGCTTCCTTACAGTCAAAAGGGCCATGACATTTGTTATAATTGTGTGTATGTACAATATGTGTTAATATAGAAACATGGGGCCTTTTTTTTAAGATGAGGGAGCAATCATATTTTTGCTAAGTTGAGTTTTTTTTTTAATAATGTACGTTTAATTTTTCAAGTGCACCCATGGCATTTTAAGTTTCTCTCAGTGCCGAAGACCTATAATTAACACCAACCTAATGCAGACTTTAGTCTAGGGCTTTGCTTTACTGCAGATTGGTCTCTTTGAGAAACATAAAGTGAGTTGATTGACAGTATCTCACATTGTGTGAAAAAATGTAGTTATAAATCCATCATTTTATGACCAACCAGGATATTAGTAACTTTGTTGTTATTTAATAATTATTGGCAAATATAACTTATTATTTACTAGTTCTATTACTAGTTCTAGTTTTGCTTGCTCGCTTACTTTGTGGTTTATATTCTACTAAAATTCAAGGTTTTGCCCCCCAAATTTTTGAGATAGATATATGGCAACTAAAACATGTTGAGCTTCTTAAGAACTCAGTGAGTGATGTATTTTCCACATTTTTTTAAACAGTTTTTACTGACTCATTGATAATGGAATGAGTTTTTTTGCAATCAAGCAATCAAGGACACCTGCCACTGACTTCTACATGACCTTGATAGCTTTTAGGCTAATGCCAGACGAGGCGTAGGGCGGATATTTTCGGCAAGCGGAAAAGCGTTTGCTAAAAATTCCCCCCTACGCCTCCTACATGTGCCCGCACCCGAATGAATGAGATACGCTCGGGTGCAGGCACATGTAGCCGATATACGCATAAAAACGCGAGACTTTGCATTATCTCGCGTTTTCATGCGTATATATTATACACATCTGGAATTCTACACAATTACTGCCCCATTTCTTCACAGATAGCAGCTAATTAAAATATCTTTAAAATAGTCTTTGGCTTCACCTGTATCTTTCCTATATACATTAGTTAAAATTGATTTTACAAATAAAGCATTTCAGTTGAGGAGGCCCCAATTTTTTTAAATAAAATGTAGTTTTGGCCCTAAAATATGCATTTTAATTGAATACTATATATTATATATAAGCTCAAGACTTTAGCCAGGGCAGTTGATGTAAATGGACCACAGAAAAAGAACACCAGATGAGGAACGTATTTGTAAATATAATTGCTATTGAAAGCAGTATCTGTCTGGCTGTATATATTTTCTAAATTTCTTGTTTGGACTCCTGAAATAATGTAGCAAACAACAAGCCTGCCACATTTCAACTCAAGCCTACTTTTCAGACACATATTTACCCATGATTTCTTATCCTATAAAAAAATGCAGTTTGCCAAAAAACCTGCACAATTAACTTTTAACATTGACCTAAATCTTCTTGAACTAAAGAATTACATTTCAAAGCTTTGCAAAGGAATTGCACTGACCATGATATTTCAGGGTCAGTACATTACACAGAGCATGCAAAGTGATCTTTTTGATGGTTTTGAAAGGTAAGTAGCAGCAAATGCTTTATAATTTAAAGAAACCCAATACATGTTTTTGTATAGTAGGGAGTAATATTCAGAAGAGAAATGTATAGGTAGTGCAGCAGACCTAATGTGCGTGTTGCCTCTAAGATAAACACTGCCCTTCTTATAGAAGAACTGGAAAGAAATATTCAAACATTCCTGGTGATATCTGGTTTATTCATTTAACTTATACATATATAATTTCTGCTTCTCCTGGATTTACATGCATTTGTGTCCCATTTATTCAAAAGTTGGAGCGACTCATCTGAGAAATGTTGTAGAACTATTAGAAAACATAGCTTTCATTTCAGCCATTTACCCTTTTCAAGACTTAATTAATGGCCACTCTAATCAAAATAAAATACCCTACAGCAAAATTGTAGTTTGCCCAATTCCAATACAAGTATAGGATGCCTTATCTGGAGACCTTTTATCCAGAGAGCTCAAAATTATGGGAAAGCCATCTACTATTGAATATTTTTTTAAGCAAATCATTTTAATTTTTAAACATGATTTCTCTGTAATAATAAGACAGTACCTTGTTCTTAATGGTAACTAAGTTGCATAAATCCATATTGGTTTATTTAGGGCCTGATTCATCAAGTATGAGTTTGAATCCCGAAATGGGTAAAATTCAGATTAGATACAATAATTTCTGATGATCGCAAATATCACGAAAATGCTTACTAAAAAATTGTATTAGTCACAATAATATTGTATTTGCCATCCGAAATCACGAAAAAACTTTTCTGACTTTGATCCTTCAGTGCATGTTTTTGGGAGCTTCCCATAGGACTTAATGGCACTCTGCAGCTCCAACCTGGCCAAAGGAAAGTCATGATAACGAAGCTTGAATGAATCCGAAACTTTCGTACTCGGCACAACAAATACGATTTTGTCGCACAAATTGTCGCGCTTTTTGTCTTGAAATACGAAAAAGTCGCAAAAAATATGCACAGTACGAACCGATCATACTTTGATAAACGTTGATATAGAAGAAGAGAGAAATCAATCAAAGGCATTCTGCATTATACACTGGACATTCTACAAGAAAGTTACAATATTTTCGTTTAGCAAAAAGCCTTACCAAAAAAGACTGCTCTCAATGTTCATGTACATGCTCACCCAATATAGTGTTGGCTCAGGTGCTCTATGCCCAAAGCCTGTCACCCACAGAAAATATTAACCTAAACCCCTTAAGATATCAGCATATAGTAAAGACACTAGGTATCGTCTGGTCACTTGAAGTGTGGCATGAGTTGTCTTAAAGTAACTGCTAGTCTTTTGTTATTGTAGGTCATATCAGTGGATGATCTAGCACAGTGCTGTCCAACTTCTGCGGGGCCAAGGGCCGGAATTCCTCTCGCATACATGGTGGAGGGCCGCTAATGGAAGCCAGTTTTGGCCACTCCCCCATTTTAAACCACACCCACTTCAAACCACACCCATTTTATCACAATGGTCGCTGCAGGGATATCAACCATCATTCATAGGTTAAAGAAATATATTATGTCATATTAAGACACACCCTTAAATCCATATGCCTCCCCTGTGGATAGCACAGCAACCCCCAGCATATAATTACACACCTTAGGGATCATTTAATGGCTATTTCCAACTGCTAACAAACTCCCAGAGCAAACCCCTGCCAGGTTCACCTCCCACAGGCAGCATAGGGCAAGCAGAGTATGGCACACACAGGCAGCACTCTGCCTGCCCTATGCTGCCTGTGTGTGCCATACTCTGCCTGTCCTATGCTGCCTGTGGGTGATATACCCTCCCTGCCCTATGCTGCCTATGTGCCATACTCTGCCTACCCTATGCTGCCTATACAGGAAGTACATACAATGTCTGAGGTGTGAAGAGATGAACAATGTGGGTGATTACAGCCTGAGCCTGAGGTGTGAACACTGCAGGGGTTCAACAATGCAGAGATTAAAAAGTGTGAACAACACAGGGGATTACATTTTTAAACAATACAGAGGGATTACAGCCTGAATCTGAGGTGAGAACCCGACAGGGGCCAGTTAATCTCAGTACTGATACCATTTAAAGCTAACACAAAATTAAGCCATTAAAGCAGCCAGACAGGTGGGGGGCCACACAGAGGGGGTTCGAGGGCTGCCAGTTGGACAGCACTGATCTAGCACACTGGCCTTGGGGGTAGAGTTGAAAAAAAGGCCTTTTAATTAATTGCTGCTATAGTATATGTAGTATACAGTGATAAACTACACCTTAGCATCAGGCTCATCGGTCTATCTCTCCCTCTCTCTTTATATATATATATATGTATATATATATATATATATACACTCACCTAAAGGTTTATTAGGAACGCCTGTTCAATTTCTCATTAATGCAATTATCTAATCAACCAATCACATGGCAGTTGCTTCAATGCATTTAGTGGTCCTGAACTCCAAACTGAATGTCAGAATGAGAAAGAAAGGTGATTTAAGCAATTTTGAGCGTGGCATGGTTGTTGGTGCCAGACATGCCGGTCTAAGTATTTCACAATCTGCTCAATTACTGGGATTTTCACGCACAACCATTTCTAGGGTTTACAAAGAATGGTGTGAAAACATCCAGTATGCGGCAGTCCTGTGGGCGAAAATGCCTTGTTGATGCTAGAGATCAGAGAAGGGTATTAGTATGGTGTTCCTAATATTCCTTTAGGTGAGTGTATATATATGTATATGTAGCCCACTTGTTAAATACTCTTGTGGCACTACCTACTGGAGCACTATACTTGGCGCTACAGGAGTCCTGAGCCCCCGCTTACTATGGGGGTTTACACGGGATTCTCCCTTAAATGGCGTGCCTCCACCCAGGGATGGTGGTGTGGATCTGTATTCCACCCCCTGGGAACTTCATAGGTTGTTATGCCCCTCCGGGCTAAAAGATCTCACAACACGGTAATATGAATAAAGTAAATGAAAAGGTTTATTGGACGAACACCTCTCCAGGAGCAGCTTATCAATTGTATACAGTGCAGGGTATATCTCCATACGTCTCATTGAGTACCTTCTCCTGTTGGCCTACCCAATGGTACTCGCGCTCATGTGCTCCCCTCTAGGGGCTCTCCCCGGTACTCTCGCCAAAGACACTCTCTCTTAGAGTTCTCCCGGTACTCACGCTAGGACGTTACCCCACAGGGACCCCTCCTGGACTAGCGGTGACCTGTTCCACCTACCTAGCCACTTAGTTCCCTGCACTCCAGCTGATGTAAGGCTGGGAGGTCTTAACCTCGCTACTACTCCTGGAGGGGCCATGTCCGCCCATTCTAAACTAGACTGTCCTACATATCACTCCTAGAGCGATCTATTATAGAACTCCTATCTAAGAACTATGCCCAGGGCACTCACTCCTTACTGGAGCAGTCCCTGGACTGACTAATCTCTCCCACAGCACATGGCTGCTTCCCTTATATGGGCCTATGCACCACCCTGTGGCCATAACCCGAACTACAGGTATACTCCCTGTTAACTATTAATAACCCAGTCATCCCAGTGTCCCTGTCCTAGGGGTGTCCGTCCTAAGGGCCCCAGTTTTGGTAAACCCCTACATTTATATAAGTTCAAGAAGGTCAGCACTCACGAAAAAGCAGTTATCAGGCGCCTGGGTGCAGTCCTCAACAACGTAGATACAGAAGAAAATTGATCGCATCACACAGGACTTATAACAAAACTCAGTGATTTATTGGGTGTAAAGCAAAAAAACTACTATCATCACTATATATCAGTCCTTCAAGTCTCTGCACTTAAATGCAAAAAATTATATATAGCGGGGTACACAGCCAAACTGAATATATAAAAACTATTATCAGACATCCCACACTCTCTGTGTAACTCCTTTATCTATTTGACACATCCCCCTTAGAAATCTGCAGCTCTTAGGGCATTTTATCTGAATCACTCACATGCCATTTCACCTTCAGCGCCTTATATACATACAGTATGTGCCCTATAAAGTAGTGCAAAGCTGCAAATCTATGTTACATTTTTAAAGCAGGGTGCTTTCAAAGCTATTTCTTAAATACTGACTATATCAAATATAAAAATAACAAAAAATGAATAAACTGAAGTTAAATTGTGTAACTGTTTATTATATACTTTTGTCTCATACTCTCATTTACTACATTAGCAATATAACCAATATAAGCACAGCTGTGTGGTTGTTAAAAAAATAGGTAAAATATATATTATTTAACATTAAGTGCATGTATTGCTTTCCCATGGTTCTTGCTGAAAATAGCCTTCTCCCTGGAAAAATATAATGTTACAAGCTCACTTGGCTTACTAAGCCAATACATACAAACATGTCCCTATAGGTGGCTAGGTATTTTGCGGTATGTACCTCCAGGAATCTAGTTACTGAACACCACATTCCCCTATTAAAATAAAGAATTTCAAATCTAAGAACTGATAGTGTTAAAATTAAAGCAGACAGATCTGTACTTACAAAAGCTAAAAGCTTATTCTTTTATGTGGGATCCCAAAGTCATTTAGATTTGCAGAGATTGCTCTTGTATAATTAACGATTAAGATGATAATTCAGGTCACTGCTGTGTACTTTTCTTTCAATACTCCTTTTCTTAATATGGTAAACAGAAAAATGTTATAAATCTTTTTATCCAAGCCACAAGCTTCTTCTAAAAAGTAGCCCTAAGTAATTTGTATTTTAATGGGAAAGGAACATTTATTTTTAGTTATGCTTCGCAGGGTTGTATAAACATAGCCCTTTATGCATTGCGGATTGTGGTTTGGATGTATGCGAACCTTGGGCCAAGGTATGAGTAATACATGATAGATTTGGTTCATTTTTCTCAGCAAAACCATTGTTTTGTGCCATAATAGAAAAGGTGGATATTGTTTCTCATCTTTATCAAACATTGCTTTACCATGTTGTCAGTATCTATGGTTTAAAGTACAGAGATTTTGATAGTCTCCAGTGCATAAACTTATTGTAAGATAAAACTGTGTTATTTTTTTAAGAAACAGTCATGGGGTTTGTAGTCAGGAAATAACTAGTCATGGTTTATGTCTCGTTTTTAAGAGTTATAGACAGTACAGTTGCAAAGCTCCCTGATTTTTCATTTCTTTAAAACAAAAAGCAATTTATATTATGAAGAAAAAGCAACCTGCTCAAGTCTGTGACACCTAACAAATATCAGACTTTTTAGCAGTAATAATAATCATTTAGTGTTTAGTTCCAGTAACATACTGCATGATACCAATCAGTTGTAGGGATCTTTTCCCCTTAAAGGAAAAACACCCAATAAAATAGATAATTGTAAACTTAAGTTGACCATAAACTGAAAGATCTGCTCATTTGGCAAGGCCGACAGAGGAACACTCTGAGTAAGTTTACACTAATGTTTTTTACATTTTGTTTATTTGAGGTTATTTAATTTCTCGCTAAAAAGTGAAACATACTTTAGCTATGTTCAAAGCTTTTGTGTTTTGGTTCTAACCCCAGCATTTTTTGCTTCTGGCAAAACCATAAATTCCACTGTGAAACTGCAACAATCCCTACATAGGATTCATAGATATCTATGTACGGTATCATCCTTGCAGTATAATATTGTATACAGTATATACATGTTTTATATGGCATAATCAACCCACTTCACTGAGAAAGTTAAAGAGATATAATATTACAGTCCTAATAGTAAACTAGTTAGGAGGGAACATTTGGTTCCATAGACAGCTATGATTGTTAAAGTAAATTCAGAAAGAAGGAGACGGAGATACTGTAGAACTCAGATGGGGCTATAGTGCTTCCTGGTCCTCCAGCAGTCACAGGGACTGCTACCTTTATCATTCTGCTAATGGCATGTGGGTGCTTTACACTACATCAAAAATTATTGTGCATGTACACATCTTTCACGGATGAGATACCAGGGAAACCTGGTGAGAGTCTGCAAAAAAGGCTGAAGTGTAAATCTGAAATGTTAGTAGTATACTCTTAGAAATGCGACACTTATCATATTGCTACACAAGAGTGATTTACCCAACTAGCACTCTGTTATGCTCAGTAAAGCCATTAGTGTGGTCTGTGACATTGCTGTACTGCCCTTTTACCAGCGTTTGTATAATTTCCTTCACCTATGTGTAAATGCTGTACAATAAGTGGGTTTATACTCTGGGCATACAGAATTGCATACAAAACAACCAACAACCAAAACAAGAGGTGAAGGGGGCCCTAAAAGAGATTACAATCTATAAGGAGAAGGGGTTAAGACACAAGGGGGCAAATTTATCAAAGTACAATATTCGGATTGTTAAAAGTACGATTGGAAAAAATTTGGAGCAACTATGATAATTTCTGATATTTGTTAATTGCGCGAAAATTTATATCGTGGTCATGCAAGATTTTGGAAGCCTTCCATAGGGCTCACCGGAACTCTGCAGCTCCAACCTGGCCAAAAGAAAGTTTCGATACCAAATCTTGAATGAGTTCAGAAACTTTCATAGTCGTTGCAGCAAATACCTTTTTGTCGCACAAATTGATGCAAAGCACAAAAAAGTTGTGGAATTTAACGAAAATATTGTTGAAATAAAACAAAGTTCTATAAATTGGAAAAAATACAAATTTTTCTCATTCGTACTCATTCGGACTTTGATAAATGTGCCCCAAGGTGTGGGAATTGGCAAAATCAGAATTAAGCAACGTGAGAACTATAGCACATGGTATTGCTTTTAGCAGCACACTGAAATTATGCTAAACTAAATTACGATAAGCTTCTCTAAATAATAGCAAATGTTTTGTATATACAGTAACTGCATAGAGTTAAAGAGAAACTTCTACACAAACTGAAAGAAAAAAAGTTGCATAATCAAAAATAAATAATTCTAAGCATCTTTACATTATCCATTAATGAAAAATTTTAAATGAATTTAAAGTTCTTCAAAAATATTTTCTGTTTGGCCATTTATAATCTTGGTACTGCATATCCCAAATGTTGAAACAATGTAGAAGAAAGTTAGCTCTCCTCCAATAAATATTCAAATTCCTACAATGCTTTGCCCTAACCCTTTGTTTCACGTGTCAGTACCACCAGGGCGGGAATAGCTGAACATAGTCAAATGCAAATTTCAATGGGTATTATGTTAATGGATAAAAGTAAAATATATGTATGTTGGAAATTTGCATTTTTTTTCATTAAACTAAATGGTAATTTTTATTAAATGGTAAATTTTGCCTTACTGGCGTAAGCATGGTATTGTATGTAGAATATATGTAAATCAAATAAAACAAATAGAAAAACTGCTTGTATCCAAAAAGAAGTCTGGAAACTAAATATAAAATCATTTTCCTAATCCTCAGTATTGTTTCTGGGCTTCTTACCAACCTATATAAATCTGAGCAATGTAACTGACCAAGTGAATAGTTTATTGCAAATTTCTTGTCTTTTTTTAAATATTGCCAAATCAATGCTGGCAATTAAAAGTCACATTTAAGAACATACATTGCCACTGATTAGCTCCATACGTCACCTTGAGTTACTTACAGGGCCAATGTATTGTTCAGTCATACGAGGGGTTTGGAGTGATTTATGACATGTCACCTTAATTACAAATTACTGCTCTTGAGTGACAACATTTTGGAAAGTGAGGCTTATAGTTAAGTGTATGTTGGAAATACCTGCTCTCTAGCAGATCCTCTGTGCCTTAGCCAGTGAAAGTCATTTTCAGATACGGAATGCCTTAATAAAATTTGTGAAAATGCTTCACCAATGTAGAGTGTTAAATATAATCCTTGGATTATTCCAAGCTAGTAAACAGGTACATCATATCTAGATTTTAAACTATGGTCAACGTTTCACATGGTTATATTTAAATTGCTGTTCTGACTTTTTTCCCACACTAAGTTGTCTGTATCTCTCCAAACTGTAGAACCCACCTTCATATCACCCCTTATTATTTGCTTTCTTCAGTGGTTGTGCAAGTCTCACACACCAGGTTTCTTTTATTTGCCTCTTCTTTTATACTATGAGAGTTCCCTTTTCAAAGTTCCATCATTACACTGCTATGAAATTAGGGCTGAGTAAGAGTGAGTTCTAATCTATGTAACCATTCTCCTGTACACCAATTCTTTCCACTGTTAAAGTGATACTGACAAATTATTTATAAAAATTTATAAAAAGTGATACAGTATTGATACAGGACCTAATATCCTGGGAATTGCAATAGAAAGGGATCTCAAAAATACAGCCTGAAGCTTCACTGAACTACATAAGTCATTATAATTACTTATAGGCTCAGTGTTACTTTGAAATTATTGCAGTTTCCTTAAAACAAAGTGCTATCACCAGGACATAAGGTAACATAGAATAATTACTATCCTATGTGCATCAATAAGTGCTTAGAGGGTACATTGTGGCCTGGGGTAATTTCCCCAGAATGCCATGCTGCCATTTTTTCCCACAAACTGAGGTATCCCATTGGGGCATGTGCAGTACAACAGAGATTTTAAACTGTCTGAACTTGTCATTTTTAGTAGTTTATAGTACAGGGATTTATGCAGGAATAAACATATCCTTTTGATTGAAATGTGGTTACGTATCACTACCAGGCTTTCAAACCATGACGTCTTTGCTATGCCTTTTTTTTTTATAAACCCTATTTAATTATGTTTCATAAAGGAGACAATATATTTTACAGGTAATTGTACAATGTTACCCCAGTTTTTTTTCACAAGTATAAACAAGTTTTATTAAAATATATACAATTGGTAGCCTAAGCAATTTGTGGGCTTTTTGTAATTTAAGTCTTTACTTCTTGACCATTCCCTCATACCTACAAGGATCAGACAAACCCATACACATTTATTTATATAAAGAGGATGGCTAAATATATTTCATTTGGGTATATGTACTTTATTGAAAGTTTCCATTTGTCCAATGTTATGCTATAAAGTTTCTCAGTAATGTGGATCATAGAGGTAATGACCATGATCTCACTATTGCTAATTTTGTGGCTTTAAAAATATGGGATCTTTCACAGTTACTGATATTTGTGATTTTCTTGTTAAAAAAAATCTTCTGCTGAGTGATTCAATAAGTTTATATAGGTTACTGAAGATATTAGAGGGTACACTCTTGGGATACATTTGAACTTTGACAACAGATATGTAGGATCATAACCTGGCCTCCACACTGTCAAAAACATTCTGGGTTGTATTTACTCATGTGCAATCTTGTAAGGATGATGTACAATCCAAATATAATTTTATTTATACATACCATTTATACATACAATTTTAAAACTATGTTGCCATTTTATGTGTTCTAGGGTTCTGTATAGGAATATATATATTTATAAGACTCTGGTGGAATTTAGTGAGTTTTTACATTAATGTATCCTTTAGATACCACCTATTTTTTTAGGTGCACTGGGAAGAGAGGATTTTCCAATATAGGGGTGGCTAGTTGATAGAAAGAAATTAACTTAGCAAGATATATTACTGTATTTCAAAGTCGGATGTTTGATCAATAATGTTTAGTCTACAGACAACTGGTACACATGGCAGAGCGCAAGGATGTAAGGAAGCAATTGTCAATGATCCCCCTCTTTAGTGAGTGTTGTGCAACCAATTTCACATTTTGATAATAATTAAGTAGGTCGGACACCCTAGGCCTCCTCTAGTGCTAGGGACCAATATAGTTTAGCATTAAATGAATGGTGACTATGCTATTTGTAGCATACGCAGAGGATATTGGGAAGCAGGGTTATTTGGGCAGGATTCATTTTTTCCAGCTAGTGATGAGCGAATCTATCCCGTTTTCCTTCGCTGGAAAATTTGAGAAACTGCTGAAAAATTCATGAAACAGTGAAAAATTTGTAAAATGTGGCTACTACACAACTTTTTTTGATATGTGCGACAGTGACTTCTTTGATGAAACCACAAATTTTTTCTGCAAATTTTTTGTTGCAGCAAATTTTTGAGAAAATTTGCTCATCACTACTTCCAGCTACATTTGTCCAAAAATGCTTCAGACATTTGTATAATGAAAGATAGTTGCATTTACCTGTACATAAATTTGTGGAAGACAATTTCATTTTGGGTTTTCCTTGGCAAGGGGCTTCCCTGGAATTCCATCACCTCCGTAGCTGTTGGGATTCCCCTTATATGAGCCTGAGATGCAGTATGTATCAAAGCCAAGTAGGTTTAACAGCCCACACATTTAAGAACTGCATAAATACTTGTATATTTTTGTGTTGGTACATATGAAACAAATGTCATTTAGACATTTCTTCAAACGGTTCTTCATCCCACAATGCCATTTCAGCTCTAAATATTATTATTATAAGTATAAATAAGGTACACAAGAATGTAAAGCCCCATAAGGTAATTATTTCACAGATGGCACTCTAGTAGTAGTGGGCTTCAGCACACAAGTTATGTGTAATGCTTTATATATTTATTGATATTATAGGGCCACAGTCAATATAGCACCTTCCTATAATATGGCCAGTGACTGAAATTTAAACAGGCTTTTAGCTGTTGTACCTTGGGACAAGTTTACAGCTCCACCAGGGCCAGGAAATAGGGGCTATTGGCATAAATACCATTATTGTTCCATTATTTTTCCTATTCTTCCTTGGTGGTAAATATGTGCATGTATTTTTAATTATAAATATTTCAAATTATTATGTTCAATGTATACACCCTTCCATTGTACAGCACTGTGAAATATGTTTGTGCTTTATGAATACTTGCTGACAATAATAATAATAATTATAAGAGTTATGGTGACATAGTTTGATATTTTTGTATAGGAAACCAACATAAATTGCGGGCACTGCCCATACATGGACGATGAATGAAGGTGCACATAAATTTTTGTATCCAGAATTATTAATAGTATTAATCCTGAATATAGTGGCCATCTATAATAATGTGGTTATAATTTTCTAATAATAAATTCAGCTGAAATGTTCCCCTATTCCCATTCCAATCCACAAATGGTGAGGCAAAAGGAAAGCCTTTGAAATATTATTTCAGAACTTGGTATTAAGCATCACTATTTTAATTAATAAAATGTCTATGTTTGTGGGGGTTTCAGCACAAGGGAAAACTTTTACTTTGATCATTTTGACTACATTGATGTTTATAATGCCAGTGTTGCTTGAGATGAGTGAAGCATATTCCAAATGAAGTATTCTTGACAGGCATCTATAAAGCATTGTCTTTTGAAGCAAACCAGAAGCATGACAGATTCGCAGAGCACCTCATACTATATGTCAGGGATCAGTGAGTACAGTAGCTGCTTGCAAATTGAAATATGAGTATGACTCTATCCCTTCTTCTGAACAAATAGTGTTACTTTGCCAGAAATCTTGTGTCTCGCTTTGTACAAACATGGCATGTTAGATTATTGTATGTCTGGCCTCATTCACTAAATTTAGACTGCTCAGCTTGTGAGATATCTGTTTTGCAAGATCATTATTCCATAACAGCTGACAGGAAGAATATTTAAATGTTGCTATGTTGATATGTGGCCAGTGGTTTATTTGTATTAGGGTGGTTCCTAAAAGTCTGAAAATACATAACTATCTTATCTTTTTGTTATTATTAACAGGTCATTCACCTAAAAATGTTTTTGCATAATGTAAAAATGTTATTCTAAGCAGTTTTCCCGTATACATCAATGAAATATTTTCAATTGTTTTAAAATTATTCATAAATATAATTGTTATTAAAAGCAATATCTGTCCTACTATGAAACATACAGGTAATATTCAAATACTAACAGAATCAGTATTAAAAGCTCTGCTTATTAGCTATCAATTTGTGACATAATAAGGAATGATAATAAACTTATTCAGTTTGCAGTTGTATAAATATATGTTTTAGAGCTAGTTTATGAATGCAAGCTGTGTGCACTGCACAAATGAGCCGTGAAATTTAAACCTCTATTAAACCTGCTGGAATCAAAACTATCATTGCTTTTTGTTATTTGCTAGTGGATTATGATTTAAGCAAGTGTTGGCAAATCATGTTGTGCATATTATTTTGTCCGAGCCCACTATACTGCCGGAATCCTTGGGAAAAATGCTGAATTCTATGGGGAAAAGCTGTGACTTGTGCTGATGTTTTGAGCTTAGTACTTTGACTACTTTTGCAAATGAATTCTTATCTATTTGGTGATACGTTGATATCCAGCTTGCATCATCCTTTGCTAAATAAACAAGCTTTTTGAAAGTTTTGTATACTGAAATAAATTCAGGTTTCTGTTTCTTAAGGGCTGCGTTACTAATCTCCCTGAAATGCCATCCCACTGGCTAGAATGTAAATTGCCGGTGTGATGGCTTACGTGGCACCGAAATCGCCAAAGTTTCCTCTCAAGGCAACTTGGGCGATTTTGGCCTTGAGGGGAAATTTCGGCGCCGCGTTTGCCATCCCTCCTAATCTCTCATGTGACTTCTGGAGCCAATTGGTTGTAATAGAGCTTATTTAGGGTTTTTTACAACTATGGCAGTAAATATTTTTAGTCTTCTTATTTGGTAATAACATTTTGACTTTATGGAATATTTTGTATATATTAATGACATAAAATTAGGAATAATTATGGAAAGCACTGTAATTGAACTGCACTGCCAAATGAATGAGACTGTGGCCAGTATGTTCACACAAATTTGTGGACCAAATTACCCAGCTCTTCTCTTCAGCCCTAGTTTGCAGCCACATAATTGAACAGCACCACCATCAGTTTATTCAAAACTACCTTTTCTCACAAACAAGGGCACATTACAGCTGTCTGCATAGTAACATTTTGAGCTCCACCTGGCCCTTTGTCAAGCTACCATTGCTAATGAGACAAGATTAAAATAATCATACAAATTGTGGAAGGATGCTTTGTTCAGCTGGGACATATTATAAATCAGCTCAAATTCCAAATTGTGGATTCAGCGAAAAGAAATTCTTCTACTGCTGAGCACTGGAAGGTGGCCAGCGAGGAACATGCCCTGAAAAAACTTTAAAGGAGCAATGCTGACTACTACTGTCAAAGGCTCTCTTATACTGCAGTGTAGGCAGTGTTAGCTACAAATCCAGTTAGCTGCTTCACAACTAACTTGTGCTTCATATTTTATCATTTCAAATTATGTCTGGTGTACCCAACAAAAGGCTACTTAAATACAAATGCCGCACACTTTATTTGCAGGTGCCCATAGCCATACCCTTTTTCTATGAGAAAGGAATAATGTGCCTTGGGTACCACGTGAGCCAGATGAAAAAGTATTCATGCTCTCTCCATATTTATTCAGACAATAAGTACTAAACTACAGATCTTTTAAATGATGGAGTTACAGGGTATGTAACAACAGGAGCAACATTATAGCACCCACTCAGCAGATAGCAATTACTGGTCACCTGTTTAAAAGGAAGCATATTATTGGTTGCTAGGGGTTACTGCTCTTGGGCAGACTTTGTGCCTTTTATTACATATGTTGACAAGACAACAATATTTACCTGCTGCCTATGCAAGGAAATGATTGGGCTTGACTGTGTTTATTTCTTCCATTTATAATCACTTATAATACTTAGTTTTCAAACTGCTGTCTGGTTATTTTTAAATACTGAAGTGTAAGAAATATAACATATACAAAAAAGAAATATAAAAACAAAACAAGAATTGTTTAAACTAGTTTTTTGTAATATAGTTTTATTCATACCCTTATTTCCCCTAATCTGATAAACCCATCAGTCGACATCATAGTTTAAAAAAATCACTTACCATTATAGGAATTCCTGACATGAAGGAAATGGTGAATTAACCTGTTGTCAGGAAATCTTTGGATTCGAACCAGAGTACTGTTTTTTGTTGGCAGCTTCTCCTCCAGGTTAAGAAACAAGAGGCACTGTGGTGGGGACTGGTTAATAAGATCAAGCACTATTTCCTGTCAGTAGTCCTTTGGTCCATGCCCCTATGATCCAGTTGCAGGCTATAGCCCAATCAATTGGATATCTAAGCCTGCCTCATACAACAGCCTATTGCTGGATCATTGGCCAAGTCTGCAAAGTCCAAGCTTTGTGTCCTGTGCCTGAGTTGTTTCTGTCCCGATTCCAAGTTCCTGTCCTGACAATGCTTCCCTGTAAGTCCTGTTCTTGCCCTGCCCTTGTTCCCTCTGAGTTTGACCTTGGCCCATTATTTGACTCTGCATGTTTTCCACCTGTCCTGACCTTATTTAATCTGTCCAGTTTAATGGACTTGCATGTTTTTTGCCTGCTCTTGACCTTCTCCCTGTTACCTGGACTCTTGTTTGTCTGTCGCCCTCCCCTGACTCTCTGCCTGGTTATACATACTCTGTTTGCTGCCGGCCCAGATTCTTTGCCTGTTTTTAGACTTGTAGTTTCATTTTTTCTTATTACATTTTTTATTTACTCAGCACATCAGCTTCTGTCTGATAAACCAGTTTCCAGTTCTAATATCTTCCAAAATTAAATTTCTTAAAAACAAATACAAAGTATGTACATAACTATTTGATTTTACATTAAAAACATTAAAGGGGTTGTTCCCCTTTGAGATAACTTTTAGTATGATGTAGGTAGTGCTATTCTAAGAGAATTTGCAATTGGTCTCCATTTTGTATTATTTGTAGTTTTTTTTTACTTATTTAACTTTTTGTTCAGCAGCTTTACAGTTTTGAGTTTCAGCAGCTATCTGGTTGCTAGGGTACCAATTACCTTAGCAACCAGGGAGTGGTTTCAACAAGAGACTGGTATATGAATAGAAGAGGACCTGAACAGAGAGAAAAGGAATAAAAAGTAACAATAACAATAAAACTGTAGCCTCATGTCACGCACTGGGTAAAGCTACCACTAAGGGGCTGATTTACTTACCCACGAACGGGTCGAAATGAGTCCGATTGCGGTTTTTTCGTAATGATCGGTATTTTGCGATTTTTTCGTATGTTTTGCGATTTTTTCGGATTCTTTACGAATTTTTCGTTACCAATACGATTTTTGCGTAAAAACGCGAGTTTTTCGTATCCATTACGAAAGTTGCGTAAAAAGTTGTGCATTTTTCGTAGCGTTAAAATTTACGCGAAAAGTTGGGCATTTTTCGTAGCGTTAAAACTTAAAAGGTGCAAAGTTTCACGTAAGTTTTAACGCTACGAAAAATGCCCAACTTTTCGCGTAAATTTTAACGCTACGAAAAATGCGCAACTTTTTACGCAACTTTCGTAATGGATACGAAAAACTCGCGTTTTTACGCAAAAATCGTATTGGTAACGAAAAATTCGTAAAGAATCCGAAAAAATCGCAAAACATACGAAAAAGTCGCAAAATGTTCGTTTTCAAGTCGGAACTTTTCCAATTCAGGTCGGATTCATGGGTTAGTAAATCAGCCCCTAAGAGTCTGGGGGAGAATCAATCTGTTTAAAATGTTGTACCTTCCCAAATTTATATACTCGCTACACAATTCCCCGGTACATATTGCAAATAAGTTCTTTGACCAAGTGAACAATGTAATACGTTCCTTCATATTGGCCAACAATACCCCAAGGGTGGGGTATTGAAATGGGATAAAATACTTCCGCGACTAAACGATGAACAATGGGAAGAGGCAACGGACCACATATATGACTCCCTTATTGCCACTAGGGATAGAGTCATACAATTTAAATTTTATCACCAAGTATATATCACCCCAACTAGACTCAAAATCATGGATAGATCGCCAGATGCAGAGTTACCTAAATGTCACAACACTAATGCAGGATTTGTCCATATGGTGTGGGAATGTACACACATAGCTAACTATTGGTCTGGAGTTATGCAATACCTAGATGAACAACTAGCCCTACCCAGAGTTAAGGCCCCAGAAGTATGCCTCCTAGGCCTAGTAGACGAACTGGTTCCACAAAACCACTCCAGAAACCTAATGAGGGCAACATTATTCTATGCAAAAAAATTACTCATCATAAAATAGATGAGCCCTATTGCACCCACAACAACAGAATGGGTAGCAATGGTTAACAAAATGGTACCACTTTTAAAATTAACATACATTGCAAGAGGCACCCCACTAAAATTTGGCAGAATATGGACCCTCTGGCTAGATGCTAACCCTACGCTAAATCTACTGGAGGTGCCCCCTAATGAATGAGCCCTAAAGAGTAATGCTAACAAGCCCAAATGGCGAACACCACATATGAGATGCTAACGATTCCAGACCAATAGAAAGCTATGCTAACTGATTACTGTTATATAATGACTGAAACAACAATGTTATAACAAAAGATTGGTATTGTACCTTGTATCTAGACTGCAAAATATTATTACCCACATTCCATTGTAGTTAATGTTTTGTGTGTGTTGTAATTGTTTATTAAAAGAAAAAAAAAAATACCTTTAAAAAAAAAAAAATGTAGCCTCAATGAACAATAGTTTTTGGCAGCTGGGGGTCAGTGGCCCCCATTTTAAAAGTTAGGAAGTGTTAGTTGGGGAAGACAAATAATTAAAATAAACAATATAAAATAAATAATGAAGACCAATTGAAAAGTTGTAGGAATAGGGCATTCTATAACATACTTAACGTTAGGGCTCTGGCACACGGGGAGATTAGTCGCCCACGAGAGTAAAACTTCCACGATTTCACTGAAATTGCGCCGCGTATGCCATCCCACAGGCAATTTACATTTTGCTGGTGGGATGGCATTTCGGGGAGATTAGTCGCCCGCGAACAGGGAGATTTGTAACGGGCGACTAATCTCCCCGTGTACCAGAGCCCTTAATGTTAAAGGTGAACCACCCCTTCAAGTAAGAATCTTCATAGATAGCTTGTGTGTATTTTTAGATAATATACTTTAATTCCAATAATGTATCTGGTTTTGAATACAAACCAGAATGTGTAAAGAAGAGAAGATAAATGAACCTTCCTGGATGTACAGCTTGGAGAAAAATACTGGAAATCTAAATGGAAAGTCAAACTTGTCAAATGCACTGAAATCAAGATAAATGCTTTAGTACAAGAATAATCCAGATGCAACTACACCTGCCACTGCTGTGACAACAGAGTCTTGTTTTCTCCCAACCTGGTAACTGGACAGTTCCCAGTAACTGATAGCCACAGATTTTTATACACAAATATCAGCTTGCTACATAAATAGTCTATTTTACCACTTTCTTAATAGGAAGCAGTCGCTGGAGAAGACAAGTTTCTTCAGCTAAGAAAAAGTATCGTGTACATAGTGAGTAGAATAAAATGACAACTATTTTTCAAATACTTATGATTCAAAAGAAAAATGCTTTGGGAAAGCTATGAAAATCCCAGTTGACACTAAAACTATTAAGGCCTAGATTTATCAGGTGCTGAGATAAGATTGCTTCTATGGTATGTGCTCAGTATATCAATCAGTGTTTGTGGATCAGTCTTCTCAAGAAAAAAAAAAAGAAAATTCCTTTCCATGCTAAAAAATAGCCATAAACTATTTATAGATTATATGGGGACTCACTGCTGAGTAGAGTTTTAACATTTAAATATAGGTATCAGACCCCTTATTCGGAAACCCATTATCCAGAAAGCTCTGAATTACAGAAATGCCATCTCCCATAGACTCCATTTTAATAAAATAATTCACATTTTTAAAAATGATTTAATTTTTCTCTGTAATAATAAAACATTAGCTTGTACTTGATCCCAACTATGTTATAATTTATCCTTAATGGAGCCAAAACAATCCTATTGAGTTTAATTAATGTTTAAATTATTTTTCTTTAGTAAACTTAAGGTAGGAGATCTAAATTACGGAAAGACTCCTTATCCTGAAAACCCCAGGTCCCGAGCACTCTGGATTACAGGTCCCATACCAGTACAAATAATCAATGTTTTGCTATGTTAATTTGTGCCATGGTTAACAGAGAATTTTACAGCAGTAACTGGCCAAAAGACCTATACTGTGTGCAAATACTATGTTTCTTCTTTTCATCATTTCTTTATTTTGGTGTAAATGCATCCATACATCTTCAAAATTGTCATTGTTTTTTGATGCTTTTATACTATTTTCATATCGCTGATGAAGCAAACTTTGTTTTGACTGCACACAGACTACACAGCGTGTCACAGCATACCACATCCCAACATGTCTTACCGTTCATTTTAATGATGTGATAATGATGCAAATTTACCCACAGTCAGTTGTGCATAAAACCACTTTCATTAAAGGTACTTGTACTTCTTTATAGTCTTTCAGTCCTTCCTTCCTTTTATTCCAAATCTAGTGCTGCTGCACTTAATGAAGCAGGGGAACCCTGGAGCCACTGGCACCTTCTGACAAGGAGGTAGCTCCGGGGTTCCCTTTATGCCCAGTGTAAATAGGTGCAGCGCACTTGTGCCTAAAGAATCGGGCTTAGACGTCACTTTGTTGTTGCAGTCAGATGCAATTTCATTTGATCTGTGGACACAATCAGATGCAATTGCATCAAGTGCATTGCCCCCTTGTGACTGCAATTATACTGGAATTCTGGGGAGAAAAAAAAAAGCATGGCCATTGTGCTCAGAATTAGACTTGGAAGTTCTCACTGCACTTAAAGGAGAAGGAAAGTCAAAATCTATTAAGCACACTATTAAATAGTACTACTATTGCTGTGTAAAAACGCTATATTTCTGGCTTGCCTAATGAAAGATTTACAGAGATACACATACTAGAGCTTACATACTTGTTTCAGTGAACGGCGCCGCCATCTTGTCCAGCGTGTCTGTATGGGCTGAAAAGCACAAGCCAGCTCCCTGCTCCTGTCTCAAACCCCCCCCAAGCTCCACAAACCCCCCCGCTCCTGCCACAAACCCTCCGCCGCTCGCGGCACCTGCCCCCCCCGCTTCCCCCACCTGCTTGTCACAGAGTTCAGCGACACTGCGTCGCCATGGCAACCGGACGCTCCTGCCCTGTGTGCATGCGCCGCCTGCAGTAACAAGTTGCCAAGTCTTGAAGGAGCGATGCATTATGGGAATCTTCTCTACCCAGTTCAGCGTTTTTTTTTTTTGTTTGGCTTCTGATCTTCTGAACGGGTGAAGTATGGGGAGACTTAAGGGCACTATTGAGACAAATGAAGGTATGCCTTCAGCTTGGGATTAACTCTTTATTAGCCTTTCCTTCTCCTTTAAGGACATAAATGAGCCCTGTTGTCTAACATATTTTTTTGCTACATCCTGAACTAGGTATAACTAAACAAATATTATCATGATATTATATTGCCCTTAGATTATATTCGAGAACAAACGTATAATTGTACATGCATCAAGAATCACTTACAACACAGTAGCTCCCATTTACACTGCCCTTTATACCAAAGTAATAGTGAGTTAAATCAGTAGAAACATTAAATGACTTTCTAAATAATAAGGGGCCCATTCATTAAAGTCCAAATGAGAAAAATTCATATTTTTCTAATTTTTAAAACTTTGCTTTATTTCCACAATATTTTCGTTAAATTCCGCAACTTTTTTGAGGTTTTTGTGGCTTTGTGGTTAATTTTTGGAGACAAAATCGTATTTGTCACAATGACTACGAAAGTTTGGAATTCATTAAAGCTTTGGTATCGTGACTTTCACTGGGCCAGGCTGCAGAGTGCCATTGAGTCCTATGGAAGGCTTCCAAAATCATGCATTGAAGTTTCAAAGTCAGAAAGGTTTTCGCCCTGTTTACGATCGTTCGGATATGAAAATTTTGTAACTTTCGGATCACAACCAAAATATTTTTGTAGGACCACGACACAAATTTTTGTGCAATTTACACACATAATTATCGTGGTTGCTCCAAATTTTTCCCAATCGTCCTTTTAACAATCCAAAATTTGTGCTTTGATAAATCTGCCCCTAAGTGTGGCTATCATCATTTTCTACTTGTAAAGGGAAAAGCTTTAATTAAGGAGACTACTTTTTCCAGTACAGGTATGACACCTATTATCCAAAATGCTCAGGACCTGGGGCTTTGAGGATAAGGGATCTTTCCATAACTCCATAGGATTGTTTTGCATCCAATAAGGATTAATTATATCTTTTATAGATATCTTTTTTTTTATAGATAAAATCTTTTTTTATAGATATAATTATAGTTGGGATCAAGTACAAGGTACTGTTTTATTATTACATAGAAAAAAAATATGTTTAAAAATTTGTCTATGGGAGATGACCTTCCTGGAATTCAGAGCTTTCTGGATAATGGGTTTTCCAATAACAGATCCCATACCTGTACTGAATATTTGATATGATTTCATAGTCGTCCATATAGGAGTGGCTAAAATTAGGTTGGCATCGCATTCAATTATATCACCTAAAAATCTGTTTTCTGAAACTTAAGGTTCTTTTCATTGCACGGTATTGCAAGTCTTCAGCAAAAAGCTGAGCAACAATTTTGATGGATAGCACAGCTGGCAGATAATGCAAATGTAAACACAGGATCTTCACATTTTGAGTAAGTAATATGCAGGTCATGGGGAGGATTTCACGGCAAGTACAATTTATGAGCGGTAATACAAAAACACAACTCTGTAATGATACACCACAGGCGAAAACTGAATGGTGTTTTATGATGAGAAAGGTCAAAAGTTATCACCAGGAGTTTGGAGTTTATTTATTGTTGGCCACCAGAAAAGAAAATACTTTACAACACCTGTCAAGGTAATAATTATGGAGTGGCACTGAGTTATGGTACAATATTGAAATGGGTACAGTGCCTTGAAAAAGTATTCATGCCCTTGTCCAGTGCTTACATTTTACTACACTGAAATTGTGTTATCTATGATATTTTATTTCCGAACATTAAAACTGATTTTTTTTCTAAATATATCATTTTCATATCACAATGGAAAATAAAAAACTAAAATATGCTGTTTGCAAATGTATTTGCATTTTAACATATTTAGATCTACCTTTTGCATCCATTCATACATTCTTCCTTCTATTATAATAAGATACCTAGGTCAGATTTATTAAGAGCTCTGCAACGCTGCCTGTAAAATAAAATGGCACAAAGAAAGAGTCAATTATTTGTAATCTGGAAAAATGTTTGTGGTCAGAGTTTTATGGCCAAAATGTAATCAATATGTGTGCATAGGGCCTCTGCTGAACATATTTTTGCCTATTGTTTTAATCATGAAAATCAGTTTTTTGTTATTTCTTAAGGGGGAAGACACGGAGCTACTAGTAGCAGCTACTACAAAAATAGGCAATGCTGATAATTTACTGATAATTGTCTCTATGGGGCAGATTCATCGAGTTCGAGTTCGAATCCCAAAATGGGTAAAATTCGGATTAATTTCTGATTATCAAAATATCACTAAAATGCTTAGGAAAAAATCGTAATAGTCACGATAATATTGTATTGGCGATCCGAAAGTCACAAAATTTTCGTATCCGAATGATCACAAACGGCAGGAAAACCTTTCTGTGCATGTTTTTTTAAACCTCCCATAGGACTCAATGGCACTCTGCAGCTTCAACCTGGCCCAAGGAAAGTCACGATAACGAAGCTTGAATGAATCTGAAACTTTCATACTCGCTGCGACAAATACAATTTTGTTGCACAAATTGTTGTGCAAATAATCACAAAGTATGAAAAAGTTGTGCAAATTAACGAAAAAGTTTTCATTCGAAAACAATCGTACTTTGAGAAATGTACCCCTATGTGTGTTTTAGCAGAGGCAATTCTCAGTATTATTTATGGCAGGGTATTTTCTGGCGTTTAGTAGCCGTGACAAGTAGCTACTACTAAGTCTCTGTGTGTCTTCACCCTTAGATAAACAGTGCAAACAGAAAATCCCAGGCTACTCCATAATTCTCCTTGTGGGGTAGATAATTATATTACTAGTGCACAGATATTACCCCTGCATAATGGACTCCTGTTAACAACACAATCGGAACAAAAGGGTAGTGGGGTTGTATACAGTTACTTAGTTATCTACCTCACAAGGGCCAAACATGGAAGTACACAAGACATACAAGAAGTATGTTCAGTGAAAGTCCTATTTTTATAACAGGGGGGTATACTGTCCCACTGACTTCATAGTGATTTATATGATATTTGTGCAGATTATGTTACATAGTAACATAGTAACATAGTAAGTTGGGTTGAAAAAAGACATACGTCCATCAAGTTCAACCATAATGCCTATATATAACCTGCCTAACTACTAGTTGATCCAGAGGAAGGCAAAAAACCCCATCTGAAGCCTCTCTAATTTGCCACAGAGGGGAAAAAATTCCTTCCTGACTCCAAGATGGCAATCGGACCAGTCCCTGGATCAACTAGTACTAAGAGTTATCTCCCATAACCCTGTATTCCCTCACTTGCTAAGAATCCATCCAGCCCCTTCTTAAAGTTATATAATGTATCAGCCAGCACGACTGATTCGGGGAGGGAATTCCAGAACCTCACAGCTCTCACTGTAAAAAATCCTTTCCGAATGTTTAAATGGAACCTCCCTTCTTCTAAACGGAGTGGGTGCCCTCGTGTCCGTTGGAAGGACCTACTGGTAAATAAAACATTAGAAAGGTTATTATATGATCCCTTTATATATTTATACGTAGTTATCATGTCACCTCTTAAGCGCCTCTTCTCCAGTGTAAACAGACCCAACTTGGCCAGTCTTTCTTCATAACTGAGACTTTCCATACCCTTTACCAGCTTAGTTGCCCTTCTCTGGACCCTCTCTAACTCAGTAATGTCCCGTTTGAGCACTGGAGACCAAAACTGAACAGCATATTCTAGATGGGGCCTTACCAGTGCTCTGTAAAGGGGAAGAATAACCCCCTCCTCCCGTGAATCTATACCCCTTTTAATACAGCTCAAAACCTTGTTTGCCCTTGCAGCTGCTGCCTGGCATTGCTTGCTACAGCCAAGTTTATTATCTACAAGGACTCCAAGGTCCTTCTCCATTATGGATTTGCCTAGTGCAGTCCCATTAAGGGTATACGGGGCTTGCATATTTTTACATCCCAGGTTCATGACCTTACATTTATCCACATTAAATCTCATCTGCCACTTAGCTGCCCAGATTGCCAGTTGGTCAAGATCCTGCTGCAGGGATGTCACATCCTGGATAGAATTGACTGGTCTGCAGAGTTTTGTGTCATCTGCAAACACTGATACATTACTCATAATACCCTCCCCTAAGTCATTTATGAACAAATTAAACAAAAGTGGACCCAGTACAGAACCCTGAGGGACCCCACTGAGGACCTTATTCCAAGTAGAGAATGTACCATTAACAACCACCCTCTGTACCCGATCCTGTAGCCAGTTTTCTATCCATGTGCAAACGGCTTCACTAAGACCAATAGACCTTAGCTTAGAAAGCAGTCGTTTGTGGGGAACGGTATCAAATGCTTTGGCAAAATCCAAATAGATGATATCTACTGCATCCCCACTGTCCAGCTTCTTACTTACCTCATCATAAAAAGCAATGTTATTTACATTTAATTTTGGTTGGACTTCACAAAAGTTTATTAAAACCAGCACTAATGAAATAAGTAGTAAAATGAGACTAACTACATATGAATACTAGATTAATATCTGTGGCCCTACAACGGGCAACTAATCTCCGCAAAAACCTTTTCATTGGCATTGGCAAGGGAATTGCTGGTGGAAATGCCTATGCATTGCTTCGTTTTTCCGAAAGTTGCCTGCAGGAAGAAACTTTGTGCAACTTCAGAAAAATGAAGCGATGCATAGGCATTTCCACTGGCAATTCCCTACACTGCCAGTGGAAAGGCTTTTCAGGAAGATTAGTGCCCACGGTAGCCTTAATAAGTTAGCCATACTAAGGAGCTGATTTACTAATGCACAAATTCGAATCCGAATGGGAAAAATTTGGATTGCGCAAAAAGTCGCAACTTTTTCGTAGCCGTTACGATTAGCTCGTACATTGTCGCGACTTTTTCTAATTGAGCGCTCGTAACCAGCGGGCAAAACTTTCAGACTTTGCATGATTTTGGAAGCCTCCCATAGGACTCAATGGCACTCTGTAGCTCCAACCTGGCCCAAGGAAAGTCACGATACTGAAGCTTGAATGAATACGAAACTTTCGTACATTCGGAAAGTCGCGACAATTTGCGCAAGTCGTAACGCTACAAAAAAGTCGTGACATTTTGCGAAACAGTCGTAATGGCTACGAAAAAGTCGTGACAATTTACGAAAAAATCGCAAAATACCGATGAAAAAAACGCATTTGGACGCCTTCGGACCGTTCGTGGATTAGTAAATCAGCCCCATAGTTTTCTTAATTATATTATTGGAATAAACATATATAGACAGACTTTCATCCGAAGGTCATTACAGCTTGGGGCATAATACGCTAATCCTATACTAACCAACTATCAGATAGACCTCATCACTGGTCACTGCATGGTTGTTTAGCCATGCATGGGTTTTACTTTTTGCTCTCTCTTCTTCACTTAACACTATGCACAACTACCATGAGTATTTTCAGCTTTTGGATGGGCTTAATTAAATCATAAAAAGTCATGAAATCATCACTAAAAATACATTTGTGCATTAGTATATGTTGGTTGAAATATAATTACTTTAACCATGTACCAAAAATGAAGTATCGTGCCACATAAGCTTGGCCAAGCAAGTGAAATAAAGTTATTGATTTTCTGTTTCTACAACTGCACCAAAAAATTTGATTTGGAGCATTATGTTGTCTCTTAATAGTAAAGTAAAACAATGGTATCTGTTAAGGCAGTTAGGGTAGAATGTTATTCACAGGGCCCAAATAGGGGGTAGTGGCAGTAGGAATGAGCAACAGGGTAGAGTGGAGCTAAGAACAGTGACTGGGTGGAGCTAGGGGGACAACGCACCTACAGTTGATGTAAGCACTGATGTTTCCAATGTATGAGCACTGGGAAGTTGCACCTTGGATGCAAATAGTGCTTGGCCCGCCATAATTTAACTTTTCAGTGTTTTATTGCATACTATAAATTGCAGCATGTTGCTATCTTTACTTTGTCCTAATGACAGAATAATAGTTCGATGTCAGAATCTATGTATGTATTGATAGCAGTGAATAATTTGAACATTCATCTCCCCGTTGTGTATAAAACTACAATAATCAGTTTGATTGGTTTGAAAAAATAAGCTTTATACCCTTTAATCCTATGAACTATCTAAGAACTGTGCTGCCAGGTTTGCATTACATTTCATAGATGACAATCAGCATGGTACAGAGTTCATGAACTATAAATAATATTTTCTTAACTCATATTCTTAAGGGGAAGTTGGTTCACAGGCTTGTGGCCTGTTTTAAAGTCTGGACCAAATAACTGATTTTTATTTATGATGACTTTCTTCCATCAGAATCTCTGTTCAACAGATGGCAATCTTTTTTTCATAAAAGAGACCAAATGCATACATTAACTTTAGGGGAAAACATATTGGATGTGTATAAAAAGGATCAGTATGCAACTGCTGTGTTATAATGCTTTCAATATCTTTGCAACTACACAATAAACTAAATCCTTTTAGTTACTTGAATAAAAATGATGGGGGTTTAATTGTAATCAGAAGGTTATTTTAGATAAATGGTTTAGATTACATGAAACCTACGATTTTCCCATGTTGCCCACGTCTTGTTCTTTTTATTTTATTAACATGGACCTGTCACCCAGACATAGAAAGCTGTATAACAAAAGTCATTTTCAAATTAAAGATCAAACCCATTTTTTTTTAATGAAAACATCCATACCTGTTAAAAACTAATTTAAAAATCTCAGCTGTCCATCATATATTGCCTGCCCCGCCTCTATGCCTGAGGCACAGCACTTACTTTCACTTTCCATTCCCACTTGCTAGATGTCACTGCACTCCTCACGTCCCCCCTCTCTTGCGTGGCATGGACATGGGCTTGGGCACCAGATCCTCCTTTCTTGCACATACAGTAGTATTTGGGATAATGCAAAGCTTGCATTGATAAGTGTCAATGAAATGGTGCTTGCCTAATTGCTCTAACTGTGAATTACAGAAGAGTAATTGACTAGCAAAGGATATGGATTTATTTCATGGTGACAGATCCCCTTTAACTATTAACTATTTTTGGTAATATACTGTAATAACCATATATTTTGAATGATCTTTAATAGCAATTAGATGTTTAAAGTAATGTACTGTGATCTGTTTTTTGTAATTCTAACTAGAAATTACAAAGCCAAACATTTTGTATATGGCTAATTAGTGGTTACATAGGGTTGTTGTGTGTCACTTATACGTAGTACCTATACTCCATAGACTCACAGTGTGTGTGGCCAGTAAACACTTTCAAATGTGTAAATAATAGAAATAAATACAAATACATAAAAACAACAATAGTAGGCAACACAGAAGGGGGACAAACGTGTGTATGAAGAGTAAACAAATAGACACTGGGGAAAGAAATGAGACTCAGAAAGATAATGGTGACATCCTGTATCGCTAAACTGCAACTCCCCTGGGGTGCCAATCGTCACCACTTCAAAGATATAGGTGTGCAAGACTATATTCAGACAGGTATAATAGGAGAGTAAATGATGATCATGTCACTAGTTCATTAGCACTTGCTTAAACAAAAGCACAAGCATGTTGGATTGGCTATTTCTGTAACCAAGGTGGCAGCGTGGTGACCGATAGTATCACTTGAACAGTGGGGGCCCGGGTGCTTTATTTCCTGGCTGTTCACATTAGTGGCGGTGACTGCACTAACTCCACCGTGCATTATCTAAGCCTTCCTTGCTGGACTGGGGAGGAGAAATGTGCAATCCTCTCCATAACCACCTACACAGGCGGCACCGTGTCTCATGGAGGCTAAGGCTAAGACCCCTGGGGAGGGGTTGGGGAACGGCTGGTTTACAGGTATAGTTGTAGGACCACTGTGATCCGCAAGTGACCCACATATTAATCTCATGTTCCACATTAAACCGTTACAACTTCTGTGTGTCAAAGGTTTTTGTATATGGCCAATTAGTGCCTATACTCTGTAGACACAGGCAAAGTAGCAAAAATAAAGTAAAGTAAAAGAAGAATAAAGAAAGGCGGTTTGGCCAGATGTCTAGGTCATTGCCTATACAGCACAGGATGTCACAACAGCAGAAAATAGAAGTAGCTCCACACAATGGAACCCAGTCGGTTCATTCAGGTGAGAAAAAAAGAGAAAACAGGAAAAGCACACGTGTAGAGAAAGACTTAGGCATATAAGACACATAGATAAACAAATACATAAGTAAAATAAGAAAAAAGTATCACTGCTTGAGAAACATCCACAATCCAAACACATAGGAGCACATTCATTAAAGTACGACAGGTCCGATTACAAAAAATTCGTATTTTTTCTAAAGTTTACAACTTTTGCATATTTTCTGAGATATTTTTGTTAATTTGCGAGTCTGGAAGTTTCAGATTCATTCAAGCTGCGGTATCATGACTTTCCTTGGGCCAGGTTGGAGCTGCAGAGTGCCATTGCAATTTTCGCAAATCGTACTCTGAATTCGGACTTTAATGAATCTACCCCATAAAGTAGCAGCAAGTAGCAAAAACGAATAGTTACTACGTCAGTCACTAACCGTTACTGGTATAATACAAAGTTGCTGAATTACTATAGGCCAAGCGCTAAGCAGGAAATCTGTCTGTGCATCCCATAGGGTTAGTTGGTGTTAAAGTAGTACAAAATCATTAATCAGGTTCTGTGACACAAAACACAGTAGAGGACATTATGTCCAGTTCCAAGGTGTCAGTTGTAATATATATATGTCTGTCTTTCTCACAAACTTACAGCTATATGACATACTGAATTGTGTATTGTATAGGTCATTTAGAATGTAGAATATGTGTACAAACCCCCCCCCCCCCCACTAATGATTTGTCTCAATTTATTTTGGGTGTTGAAAGCTGCAGAATCCTTCTTCCACAGAAATAGTTAATGGCTTTAGTAGCTGAATTATGGTCTGTTCTTTCTTCAAACACCTTTAGTACAGGAAATGGGAGTAGATGAATGCCATTACAACCCTAAACATGTCAAGTTCGCTACCATAGGTTTTTATTGGACCACGAGATTTGTGCAATAAATTTGACAGCAGAAACTTGGCACATATGATTTGCTACCTAATTCTGGTGTATTTCTGTGTACATTGTAAGCAATAATTGTGAAATACTTTTTACCAGTGAATGTTTTTATGACTTTTATAACTAGATTATGACAATATTTGTTCTGCCTAATCCTTGGTATAAGCAGCAGTGCAACTGTTATAAACACCAATTGTAACATTTCTGTTTTCACTGTTTTCTGTTTTCGATTTCAGCACTTCATTAGCCATAAGCACTTACAATGTGCTGATTTATTCAACAGAAACCACCACTCAAAAACATATGTTATCCCCCCCCCCTCCCAAAGCAAATGTTAAGTTTACCACACCTGGTACCAGTAACCATTCTCTTTAACACAACCTGACCCAGATTAACTAAACCTAACAAGACCCGAAGGCAGTTTTCTGCTCCTGGGATGGAACGTGAAAAAAATTAACTGTAAAGAACCTCTTATATTCCATTTCACATGTATAACACACTGTACATGTAAAATTACCCATACATTCCCTTAAGATATTACTGTATCACCAGGTGTTTGCTGTGTCTTTAATTGCCTTTCTCTAATGAGATCATGGGGTAAATGGCATCTCTGTGGGATTTGTTATCATTCTGTCTAGGCTAGATTACTAAAGATGGCCATATATATTCAGATTTTAGTCCTTTTCCTCCAAACGTTCGGATTTCTATTGTAGCTTTAAATGCAACAATCTAAAACTAACATTCAGACTGAGATTGTAGGATAAAGCCCTAAAAAGCATGTTCTGAACACGAAATAGTTGACAGAAACCAATTGTACGAACTTTCTGGAAATGCATTGTAGGTCCCCCAAGGATATTATCAGATACACAATACATGTGTAGATTTTATTGTTATCTGAACTAAACTATCAATCGCCATGGTACAAAAATGATCAGGAAGATAATTCTGAGCCAACACAGGAATTGAACAGGAATTGAAATCAACTTGACTCCTACCCATGGCATCATGAGTACACGTGAGTGAAATTTTTCAGGCCAGTACAGTTCTTGGTTTTACCAGTGACGATTCTTTTTGTAAATCTGCACTAGAATTTCTCCTTGCAGTCTGAAAAATATATATATACTATGTAGTGAAAAAAACAGCATGTCGTTATTATGTGCCCCTTGCCTTCCACATCAACCAATTCCAGCTGAATTTCTAAATGCATTCTAGAAATGAAGCATAGTTGCCAACATTTGAAAATGGACTCTTTGCCACTGGTCATAAAATATCTGTGCTATAGTGTGTTGGGCCAAAAGTACCATACCTACCATTTTTATTGCTTTATTGTTCCAAATTTTAGAAATACTACTGTTTTAAGATCACCATTTTATTAACAAATAGAGTTTAAGCAAGCACTGAGTGGCACAGTAATCAAAGATCCTGAAAGTAGTAAACAATTGCAATTTTCCCATGATTAAACCAGCAAATGGGTTAATCATAGTCTTGGAAAGTTGCAGGAAAGATTGTGGGAAAAATTACAATACACCACATTTTTTGCCATCGTTTTCAACTTGCTTGCTGAAATTTTCAACTTGTAGCATATTGACAGATTTTGTGTGGCATGATTTGTATAATAAAATATCTGTGCTGTAAGGTGTTGGGCCAAATGTGCCATACCTACCATTTTTATTGCTTGGTGTTCAGAATTAAAGCAATATTACTGTGTTTTAATATTACAATTTCAATAACTATAGAGTCTGATCAAATACTAAGGTGCACATTTAACAATCCTGTGAAAATCTAACCATTTTTAATCTGGACCTTTCCCATGATTGATTTTTTTTCACCATTTTGTGCATATTTATGAAAAATAGCAAATGGGTTAATTACAATCACAGAAATGTGCAGAAAAAACTGTGAAAAAATTTACGAAACACAACTTGTTTTGACAAAATGTTCAACTTGCTTAGAACACTGAAGATACAGTATACTTTCCATTGACTTCTATAGCATATTAACAGGTTTTATGTGGCATCACTGACATTTTTTATATTTTTATGGTTTTCATGACTTTCCATGATTTTATTTAAAGTCCTGGTAGTGATTGTGATTTCCATTCAGATTCGGCTAGTTGGTTTGTTTTAAAATACAGTGAGATATTTAGGGATACAAATTTTCACGGACAGAGAGAAAACCAGGAGGGGTTGACCTTGGAAATTAGGGACAGGCGCAAACCCAGACATGATTAAGGTGCCCCTAAGGAAGAGTAAAAGAGTAACTGGACCATTTTTTTGTCCAGGAACAAATTAAGGAAAAATTATTTCCAAAGTACAGAAAAAGTAAAGAAAAGATTTTTTTTTCAGGTACTCAATACCCAGTACAACTACTTTTTGCCTTTAGAACAGTGGAGTACTGGGATCTTGGGTGAGGCAAGTGGAAATCTAATTCACACTCTGCAGTGGAGAACTTTCCACAAAGGTTCCACATGTTAGAGCTGGTGACTGAGGGCCCGCTGGAGGCATTCAGCTTCATCATGGTATCCATGCCTTAAATGTGTTTATCAGTGCATACAGTATAGGCTTAATATTTTGGCACAGAAACATTGTTAGGGAACTTTGCGCTCTAGTATGGCCTGACCTTTTACCCTATCTTATTAACCTTAATAAGCAAGTCAAAAAATTATAGCTCAACCTTTTTTTAATGTTGGTTTATTAATATTAATTCTGAAATGTACAAAGTGATTAATTTTAATCAGCTGAACAATAGTTTGTGATGTATTTTTTATTAATCAAGCCCGCTCATTCAGCAAATCTTATCAGTAGTAACTTATCATTATCATCATTTATTTATCTAGCACCAGCAAGTTAGACAGTACAAACCTTACAATTATTTAACAAACATGGGTTACATGGTACAAATAGGATTAGAGGGCCCTGCTTACAGGAGCTTACAATCTAAAAGGTGTGAATAAAATCAATTAGGAATCATTTTTTTATTGACACAAAAATAATGATTTTACCTGTATTTATTTTATATCCAATGCAGTTTAAATTGATTTTGTACTGATTTTGCTTTTGGCTTATACAAATACTGAATCCTTCTTTGACAAATCATATTTCAGTAGTCTAACAAGGGTTTTCCCAATTCCAGGTCTTAAGAATATGGTGAGGATTAACCCTATTTTTGTCTATGGAGTTTATACTAATATCCATTAAACAGCCTCAATGAGCATGAAAAAATGTTGCCAAGAGAATGGGTTTTCCTGGGTGTCTTATCTTTTTCTCAGTTGTCATATGATACACCCTATATACATTTCAAACAAGCAAGCACACATACATTTTTCCATAAAACATGTAATAAATTCCTTAATCTCCAAGATATTCATTGCACATTTGTCAGCAGAGATTCTCACAGTTTTACCATGTTTACATGATTTATATTTCTTTAACAATTTGTATTTTGTCCATGCACAAGCAGATTTTGTTACACGTTATTAAAGCTGGAGTTATATAATATTGCTGTTTTAAAAGGGTTTTCTGTGAGACCTTACAGACAGAAAAAGAGATCCATTGCACATCCATTTTTGAACAAATTTATTCCTGACTACCAATCCTGCACTCCCTAGCAATGCCTTAACTCAGGTCATAACAGATAACAATGGCATTTTACAGTTTGTAGAAAGAAAACTGGCCACTGCACATGTTTTTACTATCCTCAACCCTAGTTATGTTTAAGCCTTTTACAAAATGCATAAGATAAATAATCACAGTCTTTCTTAACTGTAGATTACAATATATACACTTTAGCTTAACATAAAAAGTATTCCTGTATTTTTAAGCCCTCTTTAAAAGAGATGTTTGAGTGTATTCAGTATTTATTAAGCCAAAATCTAAACATCAGTAAGAAGTGTGTTTTTAAAGGACCATATACACCTGAATTCAACTCAATAAATACAGGATGTTGGAAATGCGGTCTGCCTTGTTTTAGTACAGGTATAAAATATATAATTTTTGTTGCAGTGGGTGGCTTGAGATGGTTGTAAAGCTGAGATAAACTATTAGCCCATTTTAAACGTATTATGCATTGTTATGCACATATAAAACACAGAGACATAGAGAAAATATATATATTTTTAGCAGTCATTGCTTCTCGAAATATCACATGAAGAACGCCAAGCACTCCAGACCCAAGGTTTTGCTATAAAAACGATCCTTTATTGATTCATTAAAACGTTAGATGCCTAATTTAAATTTAAATATATTTTTTGTTGAAGCGTTCATTTATAAATGAGACACAATGACTACAACCAATCAGAGATATATTTTTATATCAATCCAAATGGTGTCCGCACTCCAAGGCTCAATATTCTGCGGGGTGCTAGCCAAAATTATGTATGTATAGAAAATAATCATCTGTGGCCAGCACACCCTTCAATGTTTTATCAAAAAATTTTTTATTGTAGATATATTGTTAAAACCAACGTTTCGGTCCTCATTAGGACCTTTCTCATCCTTGAGTTGGTCCCCCGCATCTGCTCAAGAGCATTACATACTCACAAATGCTGCGCATGGTTAGAAACAACTCTCACCCAGTACAACTTGACGAGCAATTAAATTACCTGATAGAGAGATTCCATGTGAGAGGATACAACATACAGTATCTCACGATCTGCAAAGAGAGGGCACTGACCCAGAGTCAAGAAGATCTCCTACGCACCAAGAAGCCCTCCTCCTTGACCACCTCTGACAACAGAGTGACTTTTCTCACTACGTACAGTCCAGACAAAAAGCCAATCATTGATGCAATTTATAATCACTGGGCGGCGATGGCCAAAGATAAGTTTTTACCTCCTGTATTTAGAACTCTACCATGTATAGCATACAGGAGAGGGAGGAGTCTGCGAGATCTACTTATGAAAAAAGACCCTATCCATTTTTATACTGTGGATAAACCCAGTACATGGCTTGGTGACACTAAACCGGGATGTTTCAGATGTCCTTCCTTCACAACCTGTAGCAATCTTATCACAGGCTCCTCCTTCAATCACCCACACATGGGGAAATCTATATCGATCATAGAGTGACATGTACATCAAAATTTGTGGTTTACTTTATTAGATGCCCGTGTGGTTTGTATTATATTGGGAAAACAATTACCACGTTCCGGGATTGCATGGCCAATCATAGGTCAGCGATCCGTGCTGCTCTCGACACAGGAAAAGCAGATACCCCAGTGGCTCTCCACTTTCTGACATCTCATCACTCGTTGGCCAGTATGCGCAGTATGATTATACAGTAGATCATGTTCCGCCCCCCCACATGTGGAGGAGATCGGGAAAAGTTACTGCTTCAAACAGAACTTCGTTGGATCCATAAGCTGAATACTTTGAATCCCTTTGGACTTAATGAACTTGTCTCATACTCACCGTTCTACTTACCGTAAATTCACTGATTCCTGCCATAAGAGTTCCTCCGATGTGGAAATCCTGGCTCCGACTGTCCTAATTTCTTTCTTCTTTTTTTCCTTTTTCCTCGTTTTTTTCTTCCTTTTTTTTCTTCTTTTTTTTCTTCTTTTTTGGACCTTAGTCTGATTTTCATTTATATTTTATATGTTTTCATTTTTCTCGTGCTCTCCACACTTTTTACCTATGCTCCATTTATTGTTTACCTTTACCAAAATTAGTGGGATGTATTCTATATTTAGTTGGTTTTTAATATGTTCTTATATATTTCTTATATACTCAAAATTGTCGGTTTGATATATTCTCCCACTTAGACGAAACTTGCGATAATATCCTACAAGTTACAGTGTGCTGAGTCACCACAAGATTGTACAGACACATTTGTGCACTCATTTTTTTCTGATAATTTTCAATTGAATGACAGGATAACATGTGACCCATCTGAGCACCTATTTCCTTGGACAACTACCTACTGAATGACAGGATAGTGAGTGACAGCTGCCTACGTTTTATCTGTGTTTCTGTGTGCACTACTTTAAGCAGAAGCAATCTAAGCTGCATATCCCGGTACCCACGACAGGAGGGGAAGAGGCTCTCCTTGCAACACCACTGCTACTTTGTTTGTTTTAACTGTGCACAACTAGTCTCGGTTAGATGCTACATGTAAGTTAGATTGTTCAACTTTGTTTCAGTTTTTTGTTTCTGATTTGATTTGAAGTGTCTGCTCTATAGGTGGAGATCTTAACTACGAGTCAGGCTAAGTATGTTTTGGCCAATATCATCTTTATGTAATTGCGGGTGGAGATATAATGGGAATGCCATATTGGTTTATGTCTCTCTAAGCGGGGGGTACCAACACCATATGTGTGGACCAGTCTTCGTTACCCACATATCCCAATGGGGGGTATATAAAGGCCTTCTCTGTACTCTAATTAATGTCAGCGGCACGATTCAAGTGTTGGCATTCATGCAGATATTGCCTGAGATCCCACTCAATATAATATCGCGTAATTGCGATAAACAAGATAATGCTACTAACCCATTAACCATAAAAGTTTCGTTGGTTACCCCTTAAGATATTGGGAACCAGTCTCTGTTACCCTTGAGTACCTGTAGCCTCTCTATGTCTGAGCCTGATTCTAAGCATGCCAAGAACATACTACGCTAAATTTTGAATAACCCGAGTGCCTGCTGAGATCTACTAGTCTGTGCTCTTTCTTTCATTGTATAGACTTATCTGGTGTTTTTTTTCTCCAAACTTAGTCTACTCACTTTGATTAATTTGTAGCCTTGTGACTGTCGCTCTCAGTTCTTATTTTGATCGCGATCTAGTATCCCTGGTGTTTTTCCTTTAGAGTTAAAATATACTTCCGCTTATTACAATTTTTGATTATGTGTTTCTTGTTGTTTTATTTTACCATATATCTTCACATATGTATATTTTTTGTGTATGTATTTGGGAGTTGTTACGTCACTAAAGCACGTCGTTGATTGTTGTTTGAATTTCCCGCCAACTGCTGTATTTATGGTTCACCTTCAAAGTTGTGTAACTTTGAGAAAGGCTGAGGTTTTCAGCCGAAAGTTAGTTCACCACCTTCAATAAAAATCATTGAATTTTCCTGTGTGAGCGGCTTCTTCGATCCCTGTATATATATACTGTATATAGTATAAAAAAGGCCAGCAACTCCGGGATTTCTTGTGAAAAATCAAAACATATATTCAAAGTAGCATAAACAGCCGACGTAACGTTTCGGTCCCCATCGGGACCTTTCTCCTGACAAAGGACCCCTTTACCGTGCACCCGAGGTATGTTATGTAGCGGTGTGCCATCCTTTGTGTATATATATATATATATATACTTCGAAACATGGACCGCTTCACACAGGACTTATGCAAGAACAGAAAATTTATTTAAAGCAACATAGCAGAAGACTGACGTTTCGGCTGGATAACCAGCCTTTCTCAAAGTTACCAAATATATATATATATATATATATATAATTTTTTTTCCTGCAGGTTGAACAACTAAGCAAACATTTGATTGGCTGATTGGCAAATTAGTGCAGTGTTTATAAATAAGCCTTAATGTTTGGGATTTAATAAAATGATGTAAAAAAGAGTGATAGTTCTTTATAATGTTCACAGTTTTTAAAGATTTTTTTATTTGATTTGTGCAGGTCACAAATCCCTGTCAATTTCTACATATTTTATATTTGCATGTTCAGTAAGTACAGAACACAAAACAATACCTTATTTCAGGAATTATATATACTCATACAATTGTAAATGCATATAATTTATATACATCCCAGATTTTCACAATGCAAATTTGGGAATGTTTATTGCATACCCCATTCTTCTTCTACCACACCCTGCAATATTCCTGATTAACAAAAATTTGAGACATTTTGTGGGTGGCCTGGCAGGACTGTTTCTGTATGTATGTATACAAGTTGAAAAGAAAATATACCCGCCACATTTTGCTAAAATAATGGTAACTATCAGTAACATAGTGGCTAAATTATATATTTGGGGGTTGCATGTGATTTTTGCAGTAGTGTTCCCTTCTTCTCATTTTTATGTTTTTTTTCTGTTCCTTGTATTAAATATTGCACCCTGAAGTCATGGTGATTTCCCGTTATAAAAACCATGCTTATTAGATCTAAAGCTAATATACATTTTAGTGACACTGAATATTTTCTTTCTGCTTTAATAAATGTCTTCAATTGACCAAAAGCTGTTCCTTTGCTGATAAATTCTATTTTTAAGCAAAGAATGAATGCTATTCCTGAATGTATAAACACTGCGTTTAGCCATTTAGTGGGTATAATTCCTTTTTGTCTCACTCTTACTGAAATCTGTAAAAATGTCTCAGTTTTTCTGGCAGATGTTTGCATTGCATCCTCTGAAGGAATTTTACACAGGTTATTATAGGTTGGATATGAGTTTCATTGAAACATTTTAGAGAAACACTAACTGTCCTTGCTTTAGCTTTATGGACTCTTTCATCTCTGCAATACACTTTAAAAGCTGGTATTCCATTACAACCTGAAGTTATTTTTTTCTTCAATAAAATAAAACTTCATTTCTTGCAAAAAATTACCGCAAAAGCATGATACGGGAAAAACTCTGAATTTTGTCCAATCTCCATTTTTAGAAGAAAACTTAGGGGCAGTTCTGAACTGTGCCTGGTTTGTTGTTGAGGTGACTTATTTTACTAAATTGTGGTTTTCTATTCCAGATGTCACTGTGGTACAATACTGTTATATGAAGCAAGCATATTTAATGGTTTACAATATTATAGAACTGAAGTTGCCACAGGGGTCAATAGCAGGTTATATAAATACTGCTGACTTTTATCTCTTATTTTTTTTTTTTAGAGACTTTTCTACTACTGTAGGGGGCAATAGTTTGGGCTGTAGTCTAGGTAACCCACAAACCTCTATTTTCTCTATTTTCAAACCTTCTAAATTTCACATAACATAGAAAGGTAGAAAAAAAGACCCAACCAGAAAGTACTTACACATTTGAATAACTACATGCAGATTGAAATGATTCTGAATGTAAATTAGTTGATTTGTGACTTGCAGGTGCATCTGTCACAGAAATAGTGAAGCAATATGAGAATATTTCCACAAAAGGCATTTAAAATGCATTTTATCAAGGCTTTAATTATTTTTTTCTTTGATGGTTTATTAATATGTAGAAATTATTTACACTGCACCTTACATAGGTGCCAAACTGCAGAGGCATAGTAACCCATAACAATAAATCTGACATCTGCTAAGTGATCCAAGCTAAATGCAAATTGATTGCCATGGGCTACTTCATTATAAACTGTATGTGTTGGAAGTCGAGAGACAGGAATAAAAGAGAGTGAGTGGAGGACATGCCAGGGATTAGGATGAGTAATCTAGGTGAGTAAGGTATTGGCCCTGGTTTAAGATTGATGCAGATGTATCAGTAATTTATTTTTTTACAAGATGATGTTAATAATATTGCACTGGGTTGCTTGAACTTTGCATTAACTAAGACTTTAAATAGCCCTGGTCAATACCCAAAGCATTGCCCCACAACAGTCATTCCACCCAATTCGCCCCCAACTTATTTTATCTTTAAACTAGGCCATGCCATGGTGGATATTTTTAAATGTCCTAGCAATCAAAGCAGCACATGCTTCTACTCTTAAAGTAAATGTAGTTCACAATATATTCTTGTTTTTCAACTGTATAACTCTGTAGATATAACAGATTCAGTAAAGGATCATGGCAGATAGATAAGGGGAAGGCCATATAAGGTAATGTGGCTGTGTGGAAGAATCTACTGAGGGTTGTTACCTTGAATATAGTCAACCCTTGGTAAGGGTCACAGCTATGGGCCCCAGCCTACTGTCCAAACGACTTTATTTTAAACCATTTCAGGCTGAAGCAGGAAGAAATGCTAAGGCATTGTCCCTTTAGCCAATAGGTAAGACTTTTCTAATTGATACAATATGATGCTGTTTTATATTAGTCTTTAATGAATATTGATTTTAATAGGTTAGAACAGTGAAAGTCCGTAAACTTTTTTTTCGCATTTTCATCAGTGTGGCATAAATAAATAAATAAACTATAAAGTTAAGGAGTTAAGGCATTGTTTGTCATCTTGTTGTTGTTGTTGTCTAAATTCTTTTCTTTTCTAGACCAACCAAAGCACTTAGGAAGAGTCACCTTGCACCAATTTCAAATACTTCCTTGACAGGAACTCAGTGGTTTTAGTCTATAGATGTTATTTGATAAGGGAAGATGACCAGTGAGAATGTCTTTCAGGAGGTTTGATAGAAGGTTTAGAACAGGGATCCCCAACCTTTTACACCAGTGAGCCATATTTAAATGGAAAAAGTGTTGGGGGGCAAAACAAGCATGAACAAGGTTCCTGGGGGTGCCAATACGAGCTATAATTGGCTACTTAATAGCCCCCATGTGGACTGGCAGCCTACAGAATTGGCATTATACTTGGTTTTTATGCTACCAAAACTTCTCACCAGAAATTCAAAAATAAGCACCTGCTTTGAGACCACGAGGAACAACATCCAAGGAGTTGGGGAGCAACATGTTGCTCATGAGTCACTGGTTGGGAAACGCTGGTTTAGAATTAGAAAAAAAATTAGGATTAGAATTAGAAACTTGCATTTTATGCTAGGTGAGGGTATTATGTAATGCTAGCCAGCCAAATCAGATAGTAATCACATGGAAAGGGGAACTTAGTCCTTCATTTTAAATGAAAAAAATATATAAATTATATAAGAGACCTGTGTGGTCACAGTTTCTTTATTCACGTTTATCATATATTTCCCCCCAAAAAAGAGAGATGCATTTGCAAAAATTTCCATTACTAAATATACTGTACCATGTACATTGAATTTTACCTCTATTATGGCTGTTTATCTTAGCACAACAAATCCATGGCTCTTATTGCTGAAATAAATGAAATATGTAAGTATAAAGACATTTATTACAATTTACCAATGAAATGACAAAATGAAGACTGATTATCCTATATCAGGTGCATTTTCGACTAAATAAAATTCCTTTCGGTATAAAACATGTTGTTCTTTATCTTTGTTTATACTGTAATTTGTCGTAGACCGCACAGGAAATAAACACTTTTCTTGGCTTGAGTTTTAAAGGTCAAAGTTGAAAGTAAGTAATGAGACTAGATTTAGCTTTCAACAAAAATAGAAGGAAAGGATTTTTCAGAAATGAAAATCAATATCCAAAAGTCACTTTGCTAACACCGCCAACAGGGATTTCATTTATTTTCTCATATTTGCTGATTGAAAAAAATGCTTAAAGTATTGATTGTTTTCTTTGACAAAACCCGCTTTTCTAGTTTTGATTGGCTGCTGTATCAGTAGACTGGAATATGCTTAGTTTTCAGCTGTCCTGGGAGACCTCTATAAAACTGCAGGTGTTCAATGTTAGAAAATAGTTGCTGTTATATGTATGGGCTTTTGGCAGCTACTAGGTCTGTTTCCTGAGAATTGAAAAATGGTTTTCTATCTTAAACAGTGGTTTTACATTACTGGAATGTTGAGGAAATGGTTTTGCTCTCATCAAACAATATTTACATTTTTTATTTCTATGTGGTATAACCATTTTATGATTGGGGTCGTTTATAGCATCATGTAAAACAAGATGTCTGCATTGGTCATTCTGGAATTTTGAAACTATGAGTTGGCTAATGGAAAAGATATACCACAGAACAAATAGACTTCGCTGTACATTTTAAATTGTATGAAGTGGTCTTTAAGTAATAGATTGCTGTGTAAATTAATAAGGACCAAATGTAGTAGAAATTACATTTTATGGCTGAGATTAAAAAAACATTAAAATATGTTTTTCTCTTATATTCCACTAAAGAATTTCAGTTCTGGAGGTGTGGTCCAACATAACTCATTAAAGAAACTATGGTATTTAGTTAATATAAGAGATGGATTTACTCAGAATTACCAAAATGTAGACTTAATAGGAGTAAAGTGGTAGTGACAAACATTTATGCTTTGCCAGTATGCCTATGCTAATATAAGAGTTGTCCCTTCTATAGATAGTTCCATTTATGGTCCTGCCCACAGATTGTAAGAATATATCCCTTGTGCTTTAAGGCAATATCCCACCCACCAATGTAAATGCACTATTGAAAATCTTTGTAATTGAAAAAGCAGAGGGAGCATTACCCATACCATAAGAGATCATAGGGTTGATTCACTTAAGGTTGATATTTCGAGCACTATTTATAGCATGCATTAAAAATTTGATCGCGTCTTAACGCACGATTCACTAAAAGGATACTTGCGTTAATTTAGATGCGATGCTGTTTGCATTATTTAAGTCGCTAAGACTATTTTTGTGCGGTATTTGAAGGAATGCGCGCTAATCAACGCATCGCGCACTAATAGTCGCTGCATGCAAAAAAATGCACGCCATATTAGCCATACACGGCATTACTTTCGTAAGACTACTTTTAAAGGGGAAGGAAAGGCTAAGTCACTTGGGGGTGCTAAAATGTTAAGCACCCCCAAGTGACTTGAATCGCACCTGGGGCGATGCACTTCCTCCTTCCGCCTTCCATTCCCTGTGACTCCGAGTCCGGCGCATGCGCAGTAGAGTGAAAAAGCCGACTTCTGTTAAAGTTCGGCTTTTCACTCTACTGCGCATGCGCGCGCAGCGAGAGAGGAAGGAGGAAGCGATCGCTGCTACCCCGGGCTGGTGCTGTTTTCTCCATACAGGGGCACCAGCCCAGGGCCGGATTCCTATCCCGTGCGCCCCCGAGGCCGCCCCTGTGGGTGTCCCCCATTGCGCATGCGCGAACGCTCCTTTTAACTCCCATACGGAGCAGTGGGGAGAGGTCCCGACTGCTCCGTATGGGAGCAAAATTTTAAAATGTTCTTGCGGTGGGGCGGCAAGCCGCCCCTAAACTTCTGCCGCCCTAGGCCCGGGCCTTTCTGGCCTCTCCACAAATCCGGGCCTGCACCAGCCCAGGGTAGAAGGTAAGCGATCTAAGTCACTTGGGGGTGCCTAACATTTTGGCACCCCCAAGTGACTTAGCCTTTCCTTCTTCTTTAAGAAAATGACCATTTCCCTGCAAACTGGAGGCTGCATCACTCTAGGGCCAACACATACTTGAATAAATCCCACTGCAAACTCCATATTTTATTGCCAAAAGCTCATGAACTGTACTTTTCTATAATTACCGCCTGCCTCAAGTAGGTGTTATTTTTCACACAGACTAATGCGATATTTAGCACGTGTAAGTGTTTGTGAATCATGCGTTAGTATTATTTCTGCGCGCAAAAAAAAAAAATTAACGCATACGGTAGCGCAAAATTTAACGCACACAATATGCGACTTAACGCACACGATAATACTTTAGCGAATCGCGCATTTTTTTTCGGTCAATTTTAAACGCAAAAAAACGTGCGATTAAACTTATCGACCCCCACCGTTTTCACTTCACAGTTATTATTTATCCCTATAATCTCCCAAATAAAAAGCTTTATATGGGTTACCAAATTACTTAAAATATGACAAAACCCACTGTGATAATACATACCATTTTATTTTTTTTATTACCTGTGACAGTGTTATATAAGAATAGTAGTAGGTTCCCTCTCTACTAGAATATTTCCCTGCCAACTGAAACATGCACTTGTAACCCCTATTCCCTCTCTTGATCCCTCCAATCTTAGTAACCTCCTATATCTCTGCTCCCTTTCATCACTAAACTACTTGAGCTCCTTCCTACAACAGACTGACACTATTTCTCTGACAATAACCTGCTGGATCCACTACAGTCTGGTTTTAGACAATACACTACAGAAACTGCTCTAACCCAAATAATTAACAACCAAATTCCACTACTCACTACTAATACTTCTTGATTTCTCAGCTGATTTTGATACAGTTGATCACCCTCTTCTCCTTTCAGTGTCTTTTACAATGGAGCATTGTCTTCTCCCTTTCTCTTTCAGTACCACCTCTATGCTGATGATACTCAGATCTATCTCTCCTCTCCTAATCTCAACCCAGAGCTCCTAACTAGTGATGGGCGAAATGTTTCGCCAGGCATGGATTCGTGGCGAATTTCCGTGTTTCGCCATTGGCGGATTGTTTCGCGAAACGGATGAAAAAATTTGCCGCAGAAAAATTCGCCGCACATCCAAAAATTGTCGCCAGCGTCAAAAAAGAATTGTTGCAGCATCAAAATAATAGCCACGCGACAAAAGAATAGCCGCGGGCGATAAAAGAATAGCCGTGCAACAAAATAATAGCCGTGGGTGACAAAATAATAGCTGTGCAACAAAATAATAGCCGCGGGTGACAAAATAATAGCCTCTTTATAAATACATGTTCATTTTCGCTGTTTCGCGTATCTTTTGAAAGATTCGTTAATTTTTCGGCAAAACGGAACAGATTCGCTTCTCCTAACTTGTGTCTCTTCCTGCTTGTCAGCTATCTCTACTTAGATGTCACAAGGTTACCCTAAATTAAACCTCTCTAAGACAGATTTGGTTCTCTTTTCCAACACCCACATTGTCCCTGAGGTATCTATTACAGTTAACAATTCTGCTATTATGCCATCTCCCCAGGCCCAGTGTCTTGGGGTTATCCTCAATTCTGTCCTGTCCTTCACTCCTCATATCTAGTCACTTCAAATCAAATCATGTCACTTAAGAAATATTTCCAAAATACGATCATTTATCACCCAAGATGCTGCCAAAATTCTTATTATTTACTCTCTCATCATATCATGCCTGGACTATTGTAACTCTCTGTTACCCTATTTAGTTTAGCTTACGCTCAGTAGGCTGCTAAAAGCAATACCCTATGCTACACCTCTCACCTTGCTTAATTCTGATTTTGCCCATTCCCACACCTTGTGTCTCAACTCTTTCTCCTTGTAGCTTGTAAACTCTTTTGGGCAGGGCCCTCTTCACCTCTTGTATCGGTTATTGGTTGCTTTGTATGTAACTCTGTATGTCCAATGTATGAAACCCACTTATTGTACAGCGCTGGGTATTATGTTGGCGCTTTATAAATACATGTTAATAAATATAAACCCTGGGACCACTCCAGCTAGTGGTTCCTAGAATAAAACACATGCCAAATTAACTAAAACACACACACACAGCCATTCCCTTCTTCCTACTGAAAGAATAGTGGAAACAGGTCCATGCTGGAATGCAAAGTAGACCCTGGCATTTCAAATGCCAAACAGGTTGATTGTCTATGGAATTTACAGCAGCCCCTTTGGCATTTGCCAGTATACAGAGATTGCCAGTCCGGGTGAGTGAGAGAATTTAACAGATAAATTGATTGGTCCCACACACTATTAGTTGGACATCTATATTTTCAGTTTTCAGACACTTTTTGTTGAACTTTATGAGATGGAGTTGGAAATTCAACAACCTTCACCAACCTTTACCTACCTCTACCCACTCTTCATAAAACCTAACAAGGTTTTTCTGCTATTAATATATCCAATGACATCAGAGTTGGGCAGATGTACTGGTGCGCACATCACTGGAGGTAGAGGAAATTGGGAAGTGATGTCTCCCATGACATAAGAGGGGATAGAAAAGGCCAGTGAGGAGATGGCCACTAGAAGACATGTTCTACAACCCACATACAGAGCATATTATTGGCCCACATACGTCTCATATAGAGTCAGATGCAGTTATAATTCTCACTAACGCTATGACACCTATAAGGTTAAATAACATATACCCAGAGACATATTGCTTCTGTCTTAATGGCTGTGCTTACTAAAAAAACTGTTATCACAAATACCAGCTTTTTATTAAAAATATTTCCTTTAAATGGGGGATGCTTACATCAAAAGTGATAGCAGATAAAAGTCTGGTAGTTCAACTCCTGTCCTGGAGGGCCCTGGGCAATTGCCCTTTTTGCCCATTTAACAAAATGGCCCTGATCAGAAAGTAAATCAGACCACCTGAACATCTGTCAAAATGCACACAGTTTGTCATACAAATGCATGGACACTCCAGCAGTATCTATCAGTTTATGTAATCAAATACTGCTTACTGCTCATGTGCAGTAACCTATAGCAACCAATTGGCATGTACAGTAGCATTTACATCTTATTGTTTGCTATGGGTAACTGCACTTTGGCAAACATAGGCATCTGTTTACTAAAGTTCGCAAAAAATGTCTATAAACTATCACCTATTATCGCTGTGAATATTCTTGTGACAAAATTAACACTGCTCCCATATTAAAGTGCGAGGAGAGAGATTTGCGATAAGTGTCAATATTTACGCAAGTGTAGCAGTTAGTTCCTGCATTATTTCTGGTTTTTTGACACTCATTTAGGTTAACTGTGTTATGTGCTATAAATCTTGCTATAAATTTGTTTCGCCCGCTGCCAATGGCCACATTAATGACTAATTTATATCAAATAGTATTTATTAGCAATTTATAAATGTATTATTAAATACTCTTATGGCCAATAAAGTAATTTCAGGAATCAATTATTTTAATATTATATTAATTATTCTTAATTCAATAATAATACATTTATAAATTTCATTATTCCCCAGTGCAATCGCTAATTTTCGTTGCTCATGTTTAAAAACTGACTTTATATTATTCCCACTATACAGTTTCTGACTTTGTTTCTCATAATGCCACTCTCCAGGTGGCGATAAAAATTGGCAACAATTTTGTCTGTATTTGCCAACAATTCTGGCGATAATCTTTAATAAACCTTGCAAGACAATGTATGTAGCATGAATGCTATAATAGCCGATAATATATATGTACGTCAGAAAATTTGCAATGCAAAAGTGCTCTTACTTTAGTAAGCCTGCTCTTGCATTTTTTCTGGTACAAGTCATTATCGATGTCTATCGCACCTTAGTAAATGGGCGCCATAGTGCTTTCTACTACATTTGGGGGGGGGATAGAGAGGTGACCTATTAAGGAAAAGGTGTCCTTTGACTGAACAGGAATCATATAATTAAGTTATGTGAGAAAATCTGATTGTTTGGGGAGAAGATAGAATTTGGAGAGCTGAATTCTGGTTGCTGCTTTAGGGCTCTGGCACACGGGGGAGATTAGCCGCCCGCGAACAGGGAGTTAATCGCGGGCGACTAATCTCCCCCGTGTGCCAGAGCCCTTAAGTGCTTATTTGAGATGAATTAGATTGTGCCAGCAAGTAAGGAGATGTTAGTTTATGAATTGGTGATTTTATGGTCATTCAGCATGGCCAGTGTCCTGCTTTACATCCTCATATGTCTGTTATGTAGATGGACTTTGCTCTTTCCATATTGCTCATTTATTGTATATAACATCAGTTTTCCTTTAGCAGCCTTCCCTTGGGTGTCTTTTTTGTTAAGTTGCAGAGCAAAGTTCAGATGAATTAAATAAAGAGAAACCCAGCTGCAGATCTGTTCAGTATAGGTAATCTCATTTTTAGTACCAGTTATTTAAAAGCACTGCTGAGAGATAGCCGTGTTAAAGCAAAAATATGTATGTAACCAATATTACGGGGATATTGTCAGTATCGCAGTTATAGATGGATAAGTAGATCAATTATGGAAAGAGATTAAAAATGTCTTATAACCATTATTTTTTGTTTAAAATATTTTTTTACTCTTAAAAATCCTTCCTTTTAAAAAATTGCTGTTTTCTGGATAAATGTTTGTTTTTATACTAATGTAATGAAATACAAGGTGCTTTTATATTATGTGGGCTATGGCAGGGGGCAGCACATCAGTAAATACACATCAGTGCAACAACCTTGCAAGAAACATGCACAGTATGAGAAATGATTATCATAACAATGACATTACTGGAGGCAGAATGAGTGATTAATCAGCAATGTGCTTCTTGAGGTGATCAGGGTGTGTTATCAGTGTGTTTGAACACGTTTTATTGATCTCTTGGTTAGGTGCATTGTTCAAGCTAAAAAGTCAATTTGTTGGATGAGGAGCATTTCTCTTTCTTTATCTCTTCTCAGCGTTGAATTGTTTTTGTCACAATCCAGTATGAGGCAACTGTTGATAGAGGCACATGCTTCTTTTAACGCTGATGTGGTTCAAAGCTAGGCACTGCTTTAAGCTACATAGCAAGAGTGAACATGAATTCCAACATCAAAAATACCTGTTTAAATGGATGGGGTTATCTAAGACTCTAAAAGTGTCTTCTAAAAGACACCAGTATCACATTGTCTGTTGTCTCTTGTTCAAGATAGATATGTAATGGAGCAATAATGCTCTGCCAAACTTTTCAGCCTTCCGTCAAAGAAAATGTAACGAAAAACAGGCCATGCATGAAACCCATTTATAAAGCTCCCTGAAAAACTTGCCATTTTCAAATGCTATGTTTGAAAAATGTCCTAGATATAAATGACAACTCATGGACTTGCGGTTTGGTAGAAGGTTACAACTTGAGATCTGCAATAAAAAAATGGTAATGTCCCCTAAAGGCAAAAAAATGTATTTAAATGCATGGCTAGGGGCAGGTATGGGAGTCCTTTCTTATGTGCAAGGAAAGAAGGAGAAAAGAGAGTTGGCACTCAGAGCAAGTAATAGCAGGGTAACCCCTTGGGAATTTTATTTCAGATGTGCACTTCCACAATAAATTTTGCAAGGCCTTGCCCTGCTATTACATGCTCTGAGTGCCAGCTCTCTTTTCTTGTTTTCCAGTTGATTTGGAGGGTACCAATCCCTCCAGCACTCTGCGCTAAGCTATCTGTTACTGGAGCACGAGAGTGCACGAGTGAGGTCTTTTCCTTTTATTACGTGAGTATAGCACATACCGGTCCAAAATGTTTCCAAATGGCACTTAAAATTTAATTCAGAAAGTATCTTTGTATATCTTTATTGGAGATCCAACAAGTTTCAGGGCACTTTAGTAAAGATGCACGTTGTTTGCACATTGCTTGTGAATGCCATTTAGGAAAATTTTGGACTGGTATGTAAATAATTTGAGCAAACTGCTCCAATGGCCCTACATTAACTGCAGTATGCCGCACTGGGTTTCATGTGCTATATCCTGGCTCCCAAACTATAGATTACTGAGCAAAATGAAACCTTGTTCAAATTGATTGAAACAAGATATGTTTCTCTGATTAAGTATAAATATGCATATACAAGTGCTTTAGGCCATATTTGGCATGTGATTCATTCCTTTTCCTTGGCATGTGTCAACTACAAAAGCAACTTTTTTTTTATATAATCTACAAAAAAATACATAAATACACTTTGATTTAACCTTTGTCCCGGAACACAGCATGCAGTTATAGGCACATTATGCATGCAGATTCCTAGTAACCACAAATTGGCAATTCCTCGCATTAATAATATGAATTAATAATAAACAAAACACCAGAGAGACTAAACAAAAGAAAGATTGTGTTGTAAAGCTATCGCTAGGGGAATGCATTCTAAACTTAAAAAAGGAAAGTTTAAAGTTTTTCTATAACCATAATTGCTTGAAAATATGTTGGAGATAATATAATAAAAGGTGCAATGTTTGCACATGGTCTAGTCACCCATAGCAACCAATAACCAAGTAGCATTTACATGCTGCTGCTTGAATATTGGTTATTGTGGAGGTTAATAGGCCTGCAGCCATTTTTATGAATTTATAACTTTGCTTCTATTGGCATTAATCATGTTGACCATATAAAGGTACATGGGAATTGGAATAATGACTGTAATGTTGGAAAAATCACAAGAGCTGTTTATCTAAACTTCGATCACTTCTCTAATTGTGGGTTTACTGACTCACATGTATGTTTTTGCCTATTATCACTTCCATGCCATAAAAGCTATTTTCCAGGGTTTAGTAAAGTCTAGCATCAGAATAATTGCCTAGCCGCATGAAAATTGATGCCACATTTCTATAGCCACCTGGAAAGTGTCATTATGTGAAATAGCACCACAACTTTGTATAGTGGGTGAGAAGTAATGTAACCTGATTATGCTTGCGTAAACAAGGCCAGCTATTGCTAGATGAATTAGGCACATTGCAGTTGTAAACATGGGAGTTGCGTTCATTTGGCACTGCAATGGGTGATGAGTTCTAAGGGTTGTAGACAGGCAAAGATTTCCGCAGTTATGTTGAGAAATTGTACCATTTTTTAAAGGTACTTGGGCCTGAAGCCTCTCTTCATAAATCTAATATGCTCCCCACTAGTATTTTAAGATAAGTCATGCACAGTTCATCCATTGAATTTTGGGAACCCTGAAGCTAGCACAACCTTAAAGGAAGTGGCTGATCCAGAGTTCTCACAGCAGCCTGCTTCAAAGTATCAAGCTCGCAAATTATTTTAAAACTGAGCATCCGGACAGCAAAGATTTTCAATGCTTTTGTGTCCATGTTGACACTCAAACAAACATTTTAATCAATTTGATTTAACTGTGCCAAAAGCAACTCCCCATGGCGGTATTGTGGACAAAAAAATGGTGCCTGAAACTGCACTTTGCAAACTGCACTTGTGATACTTGTAAATATGAACCCTTACCTACCATTATTAATCGGATGGCAAGGTCTGTTTTTTATAGATCACGTAATATGTCGGCTGTCAGTTTTGTGTTTTCATATGGCTTTCAGAATGATTGGATGACTTATTAAACTACATAATGGATGTTCAGTATCACTCCTTCTTGTTGCACATTGTTCTCAACCTACAGACAGCCATTGCCAATTAGTGGATGATGGGAAATCTAGGTCAGAAATACATATTGGGTATATGGGTTGGGATTGCATTGTATTGGCCATATAATACAATGACACAATAGTTTTAAACAATCTGTATACATATTGCTATTAGGTTGTTATATACCAAAAATACTACCTACTACTTAGTAGAAAAAGGTTTAGTAAAGGAACCATAAATAGAGAAGTATTGTATATTTTCTAGTCACCATTGTGTATAAAACAATGATAGATTCCTACTTTTTCCCAGAACACCCAAGTACAACTTACACTTTTTGAAAAGTCAAAATAATTTCAAGCTACTTTGCTATATCAATTAAAAAATATGCATTTTCATGATAGTTAATGTAACAGTTACCTAAGCCTGGCCCCCTGTTCTCCTGCTGATCTGACTGACTACTTTGAGACTCAAATAAAATGTAACAGTAGTCGATGGTCCTCAGTCTGCCTTCAGATTCCATAATTCCCTGCATGCATGATGTCAATAAGGAAAGTGACAATGCATTGTGGTTATGTAGTTCCTGCATGCTGTTATTAAGCTCTTGATCAGTTGCTACAATTTTTAAATCAAAGTCCCTCCTCCCCTGCCATGATTTCAAATGAGGCAAAAAGAGAAGAACTGTTTTGCAGCTGGATTTCAGCATATAAAATTGTATTTATTTATTCATACTTTATGAAGGAATAGAATACAGTGATAGGTATATTTGGGGTTTCTGTGTTGTGTGGGGCTCTTAACAAATTTTGGTTCGGAAGCTGCAGTTCCCCTTTAAATTAAGTACTTTTTGTCTGTAAATGCAGAAAGAAACAAAAGTCAAATGCAAGCATTAATTCTGCACAAGGCTTTTTTGCATTAAGACAAACAGCAGTATAAACCTTGCTTAACTGCTACCTTAAAGGCCTGTGGACAAAAAGTGAATTAGTATGTGTAACACTGTGTGTTTGATACATTTTGGCCAGTCATCCAGCAAAAGCATTTTACTCGTTAGATGTTTCTAAAAGAACAAGGGAACCCAGCATAGAGCTGAAGGGGCCACCTCCTGCTCACAGACAAAATGTATCCAGCACCATGAACGAATGCCAAATTGGCATGGGATGTACATATTTCATGCCAAGTTAGCTGAGTAGTATTACGAATATACATTAATTCACGTGTGTTTGAAATAGGCTTGATCAGTATCATCTGACTCTGATGAGTGGTCGCCTCATAAAAAGAAAAAGTTGCAGACCCCTTACATAGAGAAAGCAAGGGGGTCACCATTTGTTATATGTTCTTCTCTTATGTCTTCAATATGCAGTTAGTCTTCTTTAGTTAAATGGTCACAAAGGCTGAAATGTCATAATGCATGCCATAACCCAGTGGAAATTTCACAACTGGCAAAGGCAGTAGTTTTCATCTCCAGCCAAATTATAATCAATCCTTAGTGTTAGAGAGACTCCTTTGAAGATTTATATGTTCATATGAAAGAATTTTCGGCACCATTCATATACACATCACAAGCCTTAAAGCTAATAGAGCCCTAAGTGAAAATGTCTTTGGTAGAGTCTCTCTCCTACAAACAAGGGACCCATCAGAGGGCTTCATTACTCAGTACTTTTCTCTTAAACATTTGTAGCATTATTTTAGCCCAGTTTGGTAGAAATAAAATCAGAAATAACTGAGAAGCAGATGTAGATGATGTTTATATGGCATAGCTTTTGTTTTATATATGACTTATACAGCACATAGGTACAGATAATGGCAAGTGTACTACTTTCTCATTGCCTCTAGGCAATGATTAATCATGTATGAGCTTTTAGCAAATGGCTTTTTATGCTTCATAATTAAATAGTAAGTTTCTCAGTGCTAGGCTGTGGATCTGCCAGAACTAACATGCATGGGAGCAATAATTTGAGTGAAATCCCCCACCCCCCATTTCTGCATAGAAGAAATAACCACAGAATGAGAAAAAATAAGGGAGAAATATAAAATATTAATGAACCATTTTGGGCCATACATACCCTAAACAAACAGAGGATATCATCCCATGATGAACATCATAGTCAACTTGTGTTTGCTTACAGTGTTTAATACCTTTAACCTTTAAAGTCCACTTTTAAAATCCGCATTTAAATTATATGTGGAGGGTAAATAAGATATGGGGCAGGCAGACTACACTGGCCTATTGCCACAATATTGTGTCCTAAAGTGATGTTTCTAGATGTATTAGAGCACTATGTATTGTGCTGTATATGCTAACTAAACTTAGGGAATGTTCACAGACACTGATTAGGTAGAGACTACTGATTAGGTAGAGACTACTACCACTACTACTACTATTCACAAATTAGTGAGACTCACTTCTGCACATGTAGGACTAAGGTGCACTGCTCTGAGCCTTCAGCCTCAAACTTAAAAGGATGTTACTTATGAGAAATTCCCCTGCCAATCTGCTATGGATAGCGCATATTTATATATATATATATATATATATATATATATATATATATATATATATATAAAAAGGGCTTACAAAGCCAATCCATACAATAGATCTTATCAAAGCTGTTATATTTTGCATGGATGCATCATAACTGGGAACAGACGTCACATGCTGAGAATAAAGCCCTTTTCTTTGTAATTAACAAGGCAAAGGGTGTCCTTTGAAAATGATCCGTGGGTCTGACACTAAGCTGCACTATTTAGATACACAAGTTTTCTCTGATGACACTAGCATTCAAGAGCATTGTATATGCTGGCCTTTATCTTTTAGCCCTTTACTTTTTGGCAAATTTCTCACACCCATTTGCAGGGCGCTCTGCAGATTCCTACCATCAAATAAAAGGATAATTTTCAAAGCCTTTCACTTCCATGTCAGTAGCGCAGATTAAAACGTGACACGAATACCTGTTGCATACTTTCTTTTAACCTGAGCCAATAGTACCACAACTGTCATGGGAAAGTCCTTTTCATCTCACATCATACAGCACTTTAATGTGAAGGGTGTGTTGATGTAATCCAATTTCTGGTCTGTAGAGGTCAGTGATAAATGCACTTTTCTTCTAATAGGTGCATTGATCTTTTTTTAGTTAAAAGTTTATCGGAAAACTTTGATATCATTTCAGACACTAGATTTGATGCATACAGTGAGGTCACTTGCTATTACCTAAGTCATTCTGACAGACTTTCCTCACATCTAATGTCAGTGTAAAGCCAAGGCTTCACATTAAAACACAGATATTAGGTCTATTGCAAATGAAAGTATTCTAGCTAAATAGGATATTTAAGCTATAAATAAGCACAGAGAAAATATATATTGAATGAGGCAAATGCCAGGACTTTAGAAAGGCAGAAACATTCTTATCATTATATAACTCCATGTTACGCATCACTTTGCAGGGATTATTTATATGATACATTAATGCTTGCCCCTGTGGAACTTATTTCTAAAAAAACTAATTTTTGAATCCTGTCCTAATGTTTAGGTATGTGTATCTCTCTCTCACTCTCTCTCTGATCAATCATATTTTTGGACATTAAAGTTTTATTGTAGGTATCGGATCTCTTATCCAGAAGCCTGGTATCTAGAAAGCTTCAAATTACCTGTAGAACAATAATATAACAACAAAACAGATTCTTGTAACTAAGGGGCAGATTTATCAAAATATGATTTTAGAGTATATACGTAAAAACTCACCCACATTTATTCCTATGGGATTTTTAGAAGTGTATTTATCAAATGGTGAGTTCTAACTTTCACCCATTGATAAAAAAAATTCCCGTAGGACTGAATAAAATGTGAGGTACGTTTTTATGAATAAAGCTCTAAACTCACATTTTGATTCATGAATTCATATTCAAACAATCTAACTTGCTCCATTCAGACTGAGTAGGCAGCCTATTTGCCCCTTGTAAGGGGTCCCCTGATGGGCCTGCTTGCCTAATGTCTGGCGCAAAACCAGTCCTTTGTATGATCCAGTTGTTGTGGGTTACCAAATTGGGGCCAGATCCACATATTTAGTGACCTCACCAATGATCGAAGCTGTCAGTGTATGGCCAGTTTAACAGGCAGGTGATTTCAATTTTCAACTCTAATCTTTGTTCCGGTTATATAAATTGTATCCCCCATACTGTATGAGAATGGAGTACTGCCACAGGTATGTATGCTTGCACATGCATGGGGTCGAGAAACTAGAAAAATATTCCAATTTCAATTCCAAACAAGAGTGCAATAATTACATTTTCATGTTACAGTGGAATACCTTAATCTATGAAACTGTGCAGTACTGATAAAGATTCTCTTTTGGCTAAAACAGAGTTAAACCAAAAGTCAGTATATTGATCCAATGCTAACTTATTCAGTACTACTACACTGCTATACAAACAGCTTAGTTGAGACCTGCATGTCATGTGCCCTCTCGACCTCCCTATTAATCTTTTAATAGGGAACTGCAGCCTATTACCCTTTCCATATTGAAACGGTGACCAAGTGTTGTTATTTTAAGCAGCCTTTATAGTGGAATACTGCTTGCCTAACTGTCGGCATTAAGCATACAGCATTTGTAGATGATAAATTGACACCACTAATGAGGTGTGTAATGTTTTATAATAATAATGTCCTCTTGGCACAATGGTGTATACAGTCATCATTTTCCTTGGACTGCCTGTGTGGTTTACATGTTTTTTGTTTCATTAAAGGTACTGGTGTGTAACCATAAGCCTGCAGCAGATTCATAAAAGTAAAAATTCATACTGATTTAAGAGTGCATACCTGTATCAGGTTTTGATACATCTTTAAATCCAGGCATGTAGAATTCTCTGAGTGTAATATATTATTATGTTGATCAGTTGCCTATGGCCTTTAGGAAAGCAGCTGCTTTAAGAAGTATAACTTCAGTTCAAGATATCAGTGGGATAATGGGTATTATACATCATTGCTATGTCAGCCTAATGTTACTTATTCATGCATGAAGCAGGATAGGATCCTAGGTCATGCTATGTTAGTAATTTAAAATCATGCGCTCCAACTTCATATGGCAGTAGTGACAGTTTAAGTGTGGGAACTCTGGGAATGAAGGGCTACAGGAATAATCACTTGCATTAGGAAACATTTTGTTATTTTGAGCCAAATGCACAGACTGTATTGCACAAATGTAACTGCTGCCCAATTCAACAAATGTTTCCTTAGAAAATTTGAAAATTCAGTACCTGCAAAATTTATGATAAAACTTGAACTCTTTTCACAACTTAAGCTATCAAAGTGGTTTTACAGTTTTTTTCTACAAGAAATCTTTTAAAGGAAATTATAGGCCTTTGTAATTCATACGAGCAATGTATTAAAGAATGTAATGGGTCCCAGGAACAGGAAATTGTTTTGGGAGGCTATTATTTACCTACCTAGTGCTGCAAATCAGTCATTTTATTTCAGTAGGTGAAATAAAATCAGTCCTTGAATCTAATTGTTTCTTTAGCAGTTTTTTAAACGGTATGAACTGCACAGAATTTTAAATACTTTATTGGTCTTTTTAAGGGCAGGGGTTTAAATCTTTGTTGTCTTGAGAGGAAACTTCGGGTGACTGCGGGACATCACAGCGATACTTACGCCATCCCTCCAGTGATTTATATTCTAGCCGGTGGGGTGGCATCACGGGGAGATTAGTCGTTGACAAATCATCGTTGTCGCGGGCGACTAATCTCCCCATATACCCCTGCCCTAAGAGACTAATTTACTACCAATGAGCCACCAGTATTTCCTGAATTGCTTTGCCCATCATTAATAGCATGATGTCTGACTGAAGAACCATGATTCAATGCAGCTCTATCATCTTTGACCACACACAAGCCTGTTGTGTTTATATTAAACAGTACTGCAGCTTTAAGTGTAGGTTCTCCAACTTGGAAGGTTATACATACTTAAGGGTGAAGTGCAGGACACCTTTAAATATGTGACATATGGGTGAGTCTTAGGCTGATGTCAGACGAGGCATAGGGCGGATATTTTCGGCAAGCGGAAAAACGCTTGCTGAAAATTCTGCCCTATGCCTCCTATTTGTGCCTGCACCCGAATGAATAGAATACGCTCAGGTGGAGGCACATGTAGCGGAAATACAGATAAAAATGCAAGAGTTGCGGATTTCGGCTGCATGTGCCTGCACCCGAGCGTATTCCATTCATTTGGGTGCAGGCACATGTAGGAGGTGTAAGGCATATTTTCAGCAATCGCTTTTCCGCTTGCCGAAAATATCCGCCCTACGCCTCGTCTTGCATTAGCCTTAACTTCCACAGCCTACGAGTTTAATTGCTGAAGACCAATACTTCAAAGCAGTTTTTCAGCAATCTCATCATTGACGACACACAGAATTACAATAGGCCTGTGCACATTAACAGCTAATAATAACTGCTGATATTGATATTGATGTCCATTTATCATCAGCAATCAAGGAGTTAAAATAGTTGAGTTAATCATAAAGCCTAAATAATTGACTGCCACATTACACATGTACCTTGGCATGTTATGTGGTTCTTTACACTGGGGTAATACAATCTATCGTAGAAACAATGCATTTTTTTTTTACCCATGAGCTATATTGTTTTGTTCAGTCACTGTGGAAAGTCAAACAGATGGGAGCCTATATGCTGGGTAACCTGTAAATGGCAAGTACAGGTACATATGGTAGCCTATATTTGGCCTGGCAGCCTGCAGGAGATTCTGTTTGTTAGTACATCTTGTTTTATGCAACCAAAATGTGTCTCCAAGCCAGGAATTTAAAAATAAGCACCTGCTTTGTGGCTACTGGGGGCAACATCCAATAGGTTTTATCAGCAACATGTTGCTTGCGAGCCACTGGTTGGGGATCACTGATTTAGAGACTACATCTAGTACTTTTTTTCTTGTTGCGCTTTAAATGCTTTTAAACCTCAACTCCTAATCAGTGACTCATGTACATGTTGAATGTAATAGTTGTCCAGCAACCAAAATTTTAAAGGTTGGAAACCTTGAGCAAAGCAGTCTTTGAAGTCCTTATTCAATTACAAGCCAATAACTTGACCACTTCAATTTTGGTTGTTAACTGCAACTGTTAACGAAAATTGGGAATGTGTAAATATTTAAAATGGTTAGCAATTCAAATAAAATCTCATAAGTCTGGCTGAAGTATCTGGGTACAACAGCATTTCGTCTGCTGCTTTGTGATCATTGTGGGAGTTGGAAAGCACACCAACACAACACGCATATTCTTTCACCTCCCAGCTGCAACAGAAAGCATGATAAACAATGAAAAAGTCCTCACTGAAAGCTGTGTTGAATTAAGGAAATGAACAAAAGTCTTTGTCACCACAAAATGAAATGTTTTTGTCATCTGCCAACATATGTCATATGATCCACACAGTAGTAGGTTTTTGGTATAGTGATGCATCACTGACAGGCTTCAGAGAAACCTGAAGTACAACAGATTGCGGACTGGGAACCCAGAAAGGGTTTAACGTTATTTACACAGCTGGAATGTTTATAAACAGAGCCGAGTGTAACAAGCGCAAACGGTGAACCACATCAAGCGCTCCCTTTGCTGTATGTGTCATTCTGTCAGGAATATGGGTGTGCCCCATTTTCACACACTGGAAGACCACAAATGAGCATCTCGAAAGTATCCAGCAAAGATTTCTTTTCTCTTTCTAACACACACACAGAAAAACATCTCTCCTCCTTTGATAATTTGACTATAGTGTTCCACTTGGTTGGTTGGGAAACATCTGGTAATTTAAAATGCATTGCACAAAATAGCTCCGTGCACCACCCAGCTTCTGCCTTGGTTTCACACTTTTTTGCTTTATGTAGTTATGTATAAATTCTATTTCTAAAGCTAAGGAGGTTTTCAAAGGATTGTAAATTATGCTCAGTAATATGTCTGCAGACTTGTTTGGTGTAAATGGAATCTTATGAAATAGGGAAAAAAATGGAAAATGGACTCTGTTCTAATAGGCATGACTCAGTGAGAAGGCATTAGGATTGTGCAAAACAATGTTTTCCCTTTGCTTATTGAAGGTCAGTTGCAAAGCTCCCACAGAAGCTGTTTTAGTTTGAGTAATCAAACCAGTATCCTCAATAAATCAAAGGCCATTTCTAAACTAACTGCAGCATTTGATTCCTTACATAAAATACCCCTAAGAAAGCTAACTACAGATGGGGAAGCCCCAGTAGGCAGGGCCTTCTTTATTTGCTGCTTTAGTCTGTATTTGTGTTTTATACATAAATGCAGCTCCTTCTGCAGGGTTCTGACAATATGTTGGAGCTTTTAAATCTAGCTATGGGATCCCTTATCTGCAAACCAGTCATCTAGAAACTTGTGAATTGCTATATGCCATAGAGTCCATTTTAAGCATACAATACTAAGTTTTAAGTTGTACTTGATCCCAACTAAAATATAATTAATCCCTTTTGGTGGTAAAACAATCCTATTGGGTTTAACAATATTTAAATTATTTTTCAGTGGACTTGTCCAGAAAACTCCAAGTCCTTAGCATTCTGGATAACGGTTTCCATACCTGTACTTTACTGTGTTAGAACATTAATCTTTCTGTAATATAAATAGAAAATGTATATATATGTATGTATAAGAAAGGTGTATATATAGGACGTTATAGGTAGGAAAGGTTATGGATAGGAAGTTGGTGTTCCCTTTACAGCCTCTACTCTTCTGGTTCACTTTGTACTAGATCTTGGGACATTGAGGTGGGATTTGTTTCATTCAGCAACTAGAGCATAAGAGCATTAGGTTGGGCACTGATGGTGGGTAACAGGCCTGGCTTGCAGTTGCTATTTCAGTTCCGTTCAGTTTAAATCCATTATGTATGGACCTTGATTTTGTATGGGGGCATTATTGTGCTTAGACAGAAGATACCTTCCTTAAATTGTTGCTACAAAGTAGAAAGCATGGAATTGTCAAGAATGTCATTGTACAATGTAGCCAATGCTATTTATAATTTTGCCTTAAAGGTATTTGCCCAATTCCTTTGCATTAACTATTTGATTCCCTATGTTTCTTTATGAGGGGGCTGCCATATTTGTGCAGCAGTAGGCTGTTAGTATTAGAACCTATAACTGACAGGCTGAGAAGGGACAGTCAGATTGGAAACACAGTCAGGTGTAGGAACTTCAAGTAACAATTACTTACAAAAGCAGCCCTCTCAGATACTTGCTGTAGGTAACTTTATGGGGCTGATTTACTAAGACACGAATTCGAATCCAAATTGGAAAAATTCCGATTGGAAAACGAACATTTTGCGACTTTTTCATATTTTTTGCGATTTTTTCGGCGTCTTTACGATGTGCGCGTTTTTTCGCGCACATCGTAAAGACGCCGAAAAAGTCGCAAAATGTTCGTTTTCCAAATGGAATTTTTCCAATTCGGATTCGAATTCGACTTGCGCGAAAAAAAGCGAGTTTTTCGTAGCCATTCCGAAAGTTGTGCAAAGTCGCGATTTTTTCGTAGCGTTAAAACTTAGAAGGCGCGACGTTTCGCGCAAGTTTTAACTCTACGAAAAAATCGCGACTTTTCGCGCAAGTTTTAACGCTACGAAAAAATCGCCAGATTTTGCGCAACTTTCGGAATGGCTACGAAAAACTCGCGTTTTTTCGCGCAAATCGTATTGGTAACGAAAAAGTCGCGATAATTTCAGAAAAAATCGCAAAATAACGATCATTACGAAAAAAACGCAATCGGACGCATTCGGCCCGTTCGTGGGTTAGTAAATGTGCCCTATGTGTACATTAATATTTTGAAGAGTAGTATTTTAGTGTCAGTATTATTTTAAAGGAACAGTAACATCAAAAAATTAAAGTGTTTTAAAGTAATTAAAATATAATGTGCTGTTGCTCTGCAAAAAACTGGTGTTTTTGCTACAGAAAAGCTACTATATAAATAAGCTGCTGTGTAGCCATGGGGGCAGCCATTCAAGCTGGAAAAAAGGAGAAAAGGCACAGGTTACATAGCAGATAACTAGTAGATAAGCCCCATATAATGGGGGTTTGTCTGTTATCTGCTAAGTAACCTGTGCCTTTTCTCCTTTGAATGGCTGCCCCCATGGCTACACAGCAGCTTATTTATATAAACTATAGTAGTCTTTCTGAGGCAAACACACCAGTTGTAGCAATGCAGGGTACAGTACAACAGTACATTATATTGTAATTACTTTAATACACTTTCATTTTTGGTGTTACTGTTCCTTTAAGGGTTTACTTTCAATGCAACCAGAGACTTTACTCTCAACCAGGGAAAACAGCCCCACTATTTACTGTCAGCATTATGTATTTAGCCAGGTAGTGTTGCCCTGGTATCTGCCAAACCCAGACTTTTACACCACTCCAGCATGTGGCATTGCATATTTCGTAGGAATAGTTCTTGTGATGTTGGTTCTAGAGACTGCAAATCAGCAGAAAATCTGCAGCTACGAACAGGACATTTTAGCCAGTGTGTCTGGATACTTTTGGCTACAAACCATATTCAGATACCTTTGGCTTTGGCTATATAGTGTATTATTATGTGAATAGTATATAATGTGCATGTTCATTCTGATGGTGAAATTATGCATTATTAATGTAATGCTGCCTTTTTAATTAAATTACAATTAGTTTAAATATTCTGTCCTTTGATACTGTATACCAAACCTAGGGATTCTACCAGTATTACACCCCCATGACAGAAATTTGCTTTAACAGTTTTTAAAACACAGAAATGAATTTACAGAGCTGGTAAGTATACTTCGTTAATGGAGCTGTTTTAATAATGTTTGTTAATGATTTCATTATTTTGTTTCTGATACCACCAGCGGATGCTCACATTATTTTGCAACTGTTGTATGAAGCTTTGTACTTTTAAAAGGAGATGTGTCTGTATTATTGGCACATAAGTGTATTGGTGAAAAGAGACCATAAGATGGAGCCCTTAACATTAGTATGTGCTTCTTTTGCCATACCTTAACACCTTCAGTTTGAAAGGATATTGAATGTCTCTGGCCATTAACTCTGCAGCTTCTGAAATGTGTGGTGCTGCCACAGTCTGATATTATTGGGATAATACATTATATATATATATATATATATATATATATATATATATATATATATATATATATATATATATATAATATATTAATATATGTTTCTTGTCATGCCATCAACATTTGAAAAGCTTTATATGTAATCTAAAATTGCAAGTTGCACACACGCAATATATAGTAAATGCCCACCTTAGACTTTGCCCACCCTCCATTTGCGCCATTTTAATTTTTCTTTTTGTCTTCCAATACTTTTTATATCTTATGTACTAGACAAATATAAATATTCTTATTAAAATGTACATTGCCAGTGCAGATCCATTAGGTACATTTAGTTTAAATAAGGGACATCCGTGTAAGTATTTACAGGTATCCATTAAATGAACCATATTTGTACTGGCAGAGAAAATAAAAAAGGAGAATTATTATAGGGTTCTTGGAAATTATAGGGGAACATGGCTTACTGGCATTTTATGTTCATATGTTGAAAATCACTGGCAATGAACCCCTAAATCATTTTGCAGTACAGCTGAATTTATTCTGCTTATAGTTATACTTTCCTATAAATGGGAATTTTAATTGTATTTCAACGTTACTATGTTTTTTACTATAGGAAAGAGTGAAACAATGATACTTATATATATATATATATATTATTATTAAAGTTTAAAGGCACCTATTATAGTTTCATTACAAGTTAACATTGCCACAATTTTTTATTTTTATTATTTTTTTTTATTTTATTTTTGCACTTTAAAAGTGTATTATCCTGAGCCAAAAGTAAGATTGGCAAAACATCCAAACACTGAATATGTAGCATGCAACCTAAGCTGGAACCTGACAGCAATACAATAAACTCAGCACTGTGCAGAAACAATGGCAAAGGGGACCAAGAAAAGTAAAAATACAATACAGCAGGGACAATATTTCAGTGATACTCTTTCTGTAGTGTCCAATAAATGACTTGGAATTTGGCTCAGTCCATTACCCTCACAATATAAAAATTGTGGCTTTTGCAGACATTCTGTAGTTCATTCATATTCCCACACAAGCATAGCTATATATTATTCTTTTCCTCTCTCTCATTTCTCTTCCCCCTCTTTGGGCCAGAGCTGACATATTCTTAATAGCAATACATAATTCCATAAACCATCTCTGCAGCCACCCCCACCCCAAAAAATGTATTTTCTAGTGACGCATATGAACATCTGAAAAAGGACTTTCAGAGCATACTAACGTCTTTGTGTAATTTTAAAATATTCAATAACAATTGACACTGATACATGTGTTTTAAGAGATGTAAGCAGAGCAGGGCTGCCTGGACTGGATGCCTTTGCTGAAAGCTGAGTGTCAAGGTTGGAGTCAAGTTTCAGTAAGATGATTATGGCAGAAGGCTAAACTGTATGTTTCCTTAGAAGATTTTCTGTGATGAAAGCTTTTTATCTTTGGCATTCTGTTAGTAATGAATTCTTTCATGAACAAATAAATAACACAGTCCAACAATGATGTCAGAACATACTCATTACATTTAAAGGAATACTGTCAAATGACATATATTGAGGATCAATTTGCTCCTACAGAAACTTGCCTAGTGATTTGCATAGCAGCAGTATACAGCTCATTGTGGATCTTCCTAATCCAATCATAGGGCCAACTGTTTACTTCAAGAGAACAATTAAGCCTACCTGATGTTTGGCCTTGCAGCACTGGGGTTCTGAGTTCAGTTCCAGCTTGGAGTTGTACTCCTTGTGTCTGCGTGGATTTCCTCTGGGTACTCCAGTTTCCTCCCACGCTCCAAAAATATACAAGCAGGCTCCTGATTAAATTTCCCCTACTGTGTGTAAATGTCTAAGAACCTTAGGTTGTAAGCTCCACTGGGACAGGTACTGAAGTGAATGATGAACAGTCTCTGCAAAGCACTAGGTAAATGTGTTGGTGCTATATAAATAACAGATAATAAATAAATAGCATGAAATGTTTGTCCTGAATGTGTGCAGCTGGGGACCAAATTTACCTGGTAACCATTAAAGCACTCCTCCACCAGCCCCTTTTGGGTAGTATAGTTCGCCACTCTCTGCAATAGCGAATATAACTGATGATTATTTAATGGGGCCTGGCAAATAATTTAGGTCAGTGTAATATTTTGGGGGTTTGTAGGTATAGACAACCCATTGTCAAATGTGTAAATATAGAAACTGTGTGTAAGGCTAATAACTGTATAATTACAACTTTTCATGCAGAAGACTGTAGGAATAACTGGGTCCACTACCTTTAAACATCTGCTGGCAGCACTTGGCTTATGTATGCATACCTATATGGGTCATTTACAATGACCATGCAGTGTGCAAAGTGCAGGAAGCATAAGGAGGTGCAGTGCTATCCTAAGATCAGACAGTATTGGCAGGGCTACTGTGCCTCCTGCAGCTGCTCTCAGCTCTTTGCACCAAATTTTTGATCCGGCACTCTGCAGAGACCAGCAATCCCAGGGATGCAAGTGCTCTGTAAGTAAGCACTTGCTTTTGCATTTGTGCCCCCAAGCTATGTAAATGACCCCTTATGAGTTGCAGAATTTGAAAATTCAGAACTGTACTTTCTCTCTCTTAATTAGACTTGATGGTCTCAGTCTCTTTTTAGTGGATATTCCTTATCAAAAGTATTTCCGTTTAATTTCAGAAGGAATAGTCTTGAACCCCCTGCTTCAAGGTAGTTATGTCACAACTCTGTGACATCATGTAGAAGTTAAGTATAACTTATATGGATAAGTAGTTCCGAGAGCTCTTCAGCAATAAGTGTACCCACACTCTTATTGTATCAGCCCCTGCCCTTATGGAACCTTCTATAAACAAGTCAAGCTAGGGTTGAGCAAATGTTTTTGCCTGATACAATGCATTTTGTTTTGGTGTAAAAAAAAAATTGTTTTTTTTTCTTTTGAGAAAAAAACATGAGATAAACCACCCATTACCTCTTGCCTTCAATGCATTTGAAGGCAACTTTTTTGCTAGCCAGATAGAATTGCTCTAGCTCAGAAGCAGTGTCTTGAACAGTGTCTTGGTACTTGAACAAATTAATGAGATTGCTTGAATTTGGTTGAATAATTTTGTATCAGTTTCTAAAGATTTGGAAAGTGTCTTAACAGCCAACTACTTGGAAAAAATAAGATTATGGCTCAATGGGGCCCATATAGCAATATATTTTGCAGCTCGGACCAGCTCATCCTAAGTAGAATCTGAACTCCTTCGTGAAACCTGTTTTTATAGTCAAAGTTCAAAGCTTTTTTATAAAGATTATCCAAGGAATTGCTTTGCATCAAGCTACCGTTAAATGTGTTCATCATAAATCTGAATTTTGTGTGCATTAAGTTGATTTACTCGTATGTCTGGTAATATCTGTGTCAAATACAAGGCTTCTTTGCAAAGTTCCATACATTTGCTGGTAATGTCATACACCAGCACTTTTCAAGTAGTGTTACCCTGTGTAATCACATTTCATGATTCAGATGCGCTCCCACGGCTGCCTCTCAGGGGGCCACTTAAGGAAAAGTCATAAAATTGCTCCTCTTCTTTCAAGTAGTCTAAAGATTGGGATTTATTGTAAATTTGAGGAAGACAAGCAATACCTGTGGATTTGTGAGTATTAGAGAAGCTTTTCACATGGATAGAATTAGGTATCTATTATGTCAAATAAACAAAAATATTTATTCAAATAATAAAATAAAAAAGCAATTATACTGCATGTAGTTATCACAGTGCTGGTCATAAGTTTTGGGTACTGACCAAAAATAACATGGTCACAGTTACAAGCAATGGGAAATAGAATAAGGAGTTTGGAGATCCATGAGCAGTTTTGCAAATTGAGAGAAGCTAACAAAATGGTCCGAGCATCTTATGAGGATGTTCTTTTATAGGCTTCTAAAATGGGGTAGGTTCTATGACAGACACAAAACACCCTAAAGGAATTATGGGCCTCATTTATTATGAGCAGGCAAAATAAAATAATTGGAACAATTCATCATGTTTTTTTCAACACAACATCATTTTTAGTGATTTTAAGCATTATTGTCCCCACCAAAAAAGTTATAATTTACCGCTAGGTGCAAGTAGTGCGCCAATTAATGTGCTGTTCTTCTGTTTGTTAAAATCTTTACACAGTTTTCAGCTGAGAGAAATATAGGCTACCCTACGCATTATGCTTTCCTTACAAGTCTCACAAATAAATATAGTTGTAAGATATAATTGGGAGAAGTCACATACAAACTGGGCATTATTCAAATTAAAATACATGTGATTTGGGCAACATACTTAACGTACATAAACATGTAATATGGTAAATGGGGAAATAGAACTGTGTTATTTCAGATTACACTTGGATTTTATGTACAATTCTTAGTATATTTTAATAGATTAAATGCTTGTATAATAAATTAGGAATAATGTTAATCTCCCTTAGATCATTTCATCACTCCTGTAGTAATAGTTAACTGTAATGCCCTGCCTTGCAGTGGATACTGGGAATTGTTATCAAACATATGCTTGAGGTACCTGTCTGGGCAGACTGTACACAACAGAAGTCTTTTGTTTGTGATAATAAATTGTACTTATTCAGAGAGCTTCACACCAATGCTAGGGAAAACTTAGTTGGGAACAAAGTGAGAAAAGGTACGATATATAGTATATTAATGCATAATTCTGCCTACAGTGATTGAGCTGTGGTTCATAAATAACCATGGAGATGACTTTTTAACATTGCTTGATAATGACCAGTTTGAAACTTCTTAAGGTTTATTGAATAAAAAAAGTTCTTCTGTGTGGCTACAAACTGGTTTGTAAATAAAGTGTTGCACTTAAGATAAGGGTGGGCCTCGTTTTATCAATCACTGTTATCTATCCATATTTTTGTATACTTAACTCGGTTCAGTAGGGTTGGGTTCAAGAGACCTCCACTTGTTATTATTATTTATTATTGGTGGAATTTTAAAAATATTGTGATGAGGTTGTGTTTATCAGGACATTCTTACATATTAATTTTTTAATCCTTATAATCTATCTATAATCTGTGTGTGTGTGTGTGTGTGTGTGTATATATATATATTTATAACAGCCATTTAACAGTGAATAACTGAGCCTCTGAACAAGATTCTAGTATCCCCCCTATAATATTTTCTGATGATTCCCAGCATATGTTCTGGGCTGCTGTATGTTACCTGAAGCTCAAAATATAGAGTGCATGTACAGGCAATGCAACCTGTTATCCATTCTGCATCACAATTAACCACCCTTGCTGCACAAGGTGGATGTATTGTCTGGAGCCTCACTTTCTGCTAATGTTTGGGTACTTTTCCACAACCCCTTAGCTTAGCTTCCCAACAGCAGCACACACTAGATGGCCACTTACCTGTGGGAACCCTTCTAATAATAATATTATAACATCGGCAAACCAAAATTGACACGATTTCCTTGTGTTAAATAGCAGCAAGATAACTTATTAGTAATTGTAATTATAGTTAAAGAATTCCTTGCATCTGTAACCAAGGGACATTATTAATTTGTATAACTGAGCAAAACATTGTTTAAAAAACACAGAGTAAAAGTTGGTAAGAGCATATATAAAGTTTTTATTCCTACACATAAAATAACACTGTGTAAACAATGTTGGGTAATTTACTTTACAGCAGATGCTAATGTCAGATTTTAAACATAATCTTCCCTTTGACACTTCGTGTTACTGTGGTTTTTACACACTTGCAAAAATCTTCCTCCAGCTTTATCAATAGCTAAGTATTTACAGGGTTATCACAGTGTGGAATGACAATGTCCATTTTCATTTAATTATATTTTTCTTCGTGGTATTATAAACACATCCCATGTCTAGGATCCCAGAAAAGTATAATTGCATGCTCTACCCTTAAAATGCTAACATGGACTAAAATTGGGGTTCAAACCCCAACACGTAGTACTTAATTTGAATTAATTGTACAGATAACATTTACCTACTGTTTTTCTCTGTACATGGGAATATGATGGTTAAGTTTGTGCATATTATAAGCCTTCCACCATCCTCTCTAGTAAGAGCACATGGTTTTAGGCATTCCAAGTTCACTTCAAAAGACTGGAATGACCTCTTCGCCCTTTCTTATTATCTGGACTTAACCTTTGTGTGTTTCTGTCAAATGTATCGCTTTAGGTGGTAAAGCCTTCAAATACAATACATATAAAAATTTGTGTTTGTTGCTTAATATGCCGACTCACGGTCCCACAAGCTCTAGAAAAAAATCTTTTGGCATGTGACCAGGAATGGGCAGCCACGGCGCCGGCATTTTAAACTGTTACGGCTGCTTTGCTTGTGGCAATCTCCGACCATTGTAAAGTCAGCTATAACATCCCCGTTTTTGAAGTTATTCAGTGTGGGTTCCTTAGGGCTTTGTATAACTGAAGCAATACCTCCAGACTCTTCTGTTTTATGGCTGTGGTTTGATAATGCAGTACATTTTCTAACAAAATTATGACTGTTCCCGCTAAGTCACGGTTGCCCAAAAAGCAATGATTAGTAAACCCTGTTATATTGTTAATTAAGTGCAGAATGGCTGGGCTTTGTTAGACTCTTTAGTATTAAATTAACCCTAATATTGCATACATCAGTCCTAAATGATGTGTTAATGATCAGTTTGCTGTATACAAAGAGAAGTTCTGTTTAAACCATTATATAGTACTACATAAAATGTTAACCATTTGCCTGTATAATATACTGAAAGAGTTAGGATGAAAGAGGGAGAGTGAATTGGCTAATTGGCCCGAGTCAGTGTTGGAAGGCACAAGGTTTAAATTAGGAGGTGTGTTTGACCATTATGAGCTAAAACAAATTGCGATAGCACTTTTGTACATGTAGATGTTAAGGGTTTGATTAGATGGTGTGACAATGGAGGCAATAAACATACCTGGTCATTACTGTATGCAGAACCTGTAGCCATGCTATTAACTATTCTGACATTTAAAATGCAAAGCCAGCTGCACAACTAAGGTGCCCCAGTCCCTTCATTAGTTATCTAGCAACAAATGTTGCAACAAAATCAAGGTCAAGATAAAGGACCCAGGTGAAGACCAAAACGTCGATCCAAATAAAATGTATAAAAGTATCTTTTTTTGATAAAATTTTCCTGGGGTGCATCAGCATTTTTACTTATTTATATTGTCTCTCTGATTTGCACCCAGGTTGTAACTCCTGTAAGTGTGTGCCTCAGCCTTTTTCTACATATATATATAACATATAATTTTACATTACATTATTTCTTCAATAAAAATAACTGTTCCATGTGATATAATCTGCTATTATTAATGTAATTTCACCAATGTTTTCTAAACCCTAAAGGGGTTATGTAATAAAATGTACTAAGTTTGCCGTGGTGCAGTAACAGATAGTAACCAATCCGCAGGTAGCATTTGCTTACCTGTTTAAAAGCAACCATCTTATTGGTTGCTATGGGTTACTGCTCCTGGGCAAATGTAGTTATTACATATCTCTTTATTTATAACATAGTGTCTTTCTGGTTGTCCCAGATTCTTTCTATTGTAATCCAATATCAAAACAAAATACACAATGCTTTATTATCATAACCATAATCCAGTAATCCCACAAATGTTGCTCTTGTAAAAAGAATAGAAAAATGTGTGTTTCATGACCACACTAAATGGTCAGTGTGCTCTTTAGACTCCACAAATCCATTCAATACAAATATACAGCTTTTTTTCTCTTTTAAACAGTCTCATGACACACAGTGCATGGGTTCTGGAAGACTGAACTCTAAACAGGAAGTCTTATCATGTGGTGAGCATCTATTTTCCATTACATATTGTGCTCATAGTCTCCTGTAAACTCAGTGATGAATATTTTCATCCCCACTTATAAAGATAGATAATGGTACCTATTTCCGGAGCTTGAAACAATATGTAATAAGATTAAGGGGCCCATTCATGAAACCGCGAATTTTGTGTGGTTAAAATCACAATTGGAAAAAATTTGGGGTAACCACAATAATTTGTGATGTGTGAAAATGTCACGAAAATTATTTTCTTAGTCGTACGAAAATACTGTGGTTGCGATCCGAAAGTCACAAAATTTTCAGACCCGAACAATCATAAATGGCGCAAAAACCTTTCTGGCTTTGAAACTTCAATGCATGATTTTGGAAGCCTTTCATAGTACTCAATGGCACTCTACAACTCTATCAACCTGGCCAAAAGATAGTCACGGTACCAAAGTTTAAATGAATTCCGAAATGGTTGCAGTCGTTGCGAAAAATAACAACTTTTTTGTGGAAGTTAACAAAAATTTTAACGATATTATCGTGGTCATTACGAAAAGTTCTAGAAATTAGAAAAAATATGATTTTTTCTGAAAAAAAGATTGTGCTTGAATGGGCCCCTATATGTCAAGTGGCAACTTTGTAGGTGGAAACTCTGTAACAGATATTGTGGTATTTTTCCTTGTTGCATAACAATGTTACTACAGCAGTGCTGTCCAACTGGCGGCCTGCGGCCCCCCCACCTGTCTGGCTGCTTTTATGTCTTACTTTTGTGTAAACTTTAAGTGGTATCAATACTGAGATTAACTGTAAAAACATGTAATCCCCCTGTAGTGTTCACACCTTTTAATCTCTGCATTGTTCAACCACTGAATTGTTCACACCTCAGGTTTAGGCTGTAATCACCCACATTGTTCACTTTTTCACACCTCAGACTGTAGGAGCAGTGCTAGCATTGTGTCATTGTATGTACTGCCTGGCTATGCTGCCTGTGTGTATGGCACACGCAGACAGCATAGGGCAGACAGAGCATGGCACGCACAGGCAGCTAAGGGCAGGCAGAGTATGGCACACACAGGCAGCATCAGGCAGGCAGAGTATGGCACACATGGGCAGCATAGGGCAGGCAGAGTATGGAACACACACGATCGTTCAATACGGAAAAGTTGCGACGGTGACAAAATAGTCGCGCAAAATACGAAAAAATCGCGGCGGTGACGAAAAAGTCGCAAAATTTTCACTTCCAATCCAATTTTTTCCCATTCAGATTTGTGAATTAGTAAATGTGCCTCATAGTGTTGGTTAATAATATTATCATCAACATCATTATTATTATTCTCAGTGTTCTGTGTGAATCCCTTGTGCTTTTATAGGATTACCCTTTTTACCCTAATTGGTTTTTCATTTCTGATGATATGGGCCAAAAAATCTAAAGGAACATGATCAAGAATCATGATCAGCTGAGACACTCACTTGTGGCCCTAGATACATATAATTTCTTAGGAATGCATATCAGCTGTTGCTAGGTTTTAACCGTCTTCAGTAATGGGCATTGATTCTGCAGTAAAGACAATCACACAAGTAATTGCAGCAGCCAATCATTCTTTTTTCCAGAAAGATGTGTTAGAGACTTTTTGCGCAAGCTAGTTCATGGTCACTTCCTATAGATAGTAATGTAAGGTGACTGGCTTAAAAATATGCCGTAAAATATGATCTTTCCCCTGTTTTATATTTCCCTGTTTTGTTTATTTGGAAAAAAAATGCATAAAAAACACAGAACCTGAAAAACATTTTTATTTTTGCATTGGAAAGAAAAATGCAGAACAAATGCCAACATTATTTTTGCCTTCCAACCCAATGGAAAGGAGCCCACCCCCATCTGTTTGGGTTCCATGTTTGGAATAAATTAGCAATATTGGAGTTTTTTTTCTATGAAGAACAGTTGTAGCATAGTGAGAAGGGTCTTCTCTAAGAAGGTAGTACAATGTATATGCTATTGTAGTGCTAAAAATGCCTTCACTGCAGTGTATTTTCACCTTGTTTTTTGTTTTGCAAATTTTTCAGCAAACAATTTTTGGAGAGATTCACTCATCACTACTGAATTTATAATATTGCACATCTGTATTTTAAATGTTATGTTTCATACATTAAGCAAAATAGAATAATAGAATGAATCCAATAGGGAGCCAACACAAATGTTTATGTGGATCTGACTGACGCAGTAGCTTAATTTGATCACACCACATTATGATTATTGCTCAGTGGGGTAGTTGCACAGCTTTAGGCTATTTTGTAAATTAGTGGCAAAATGTTCACTTTAGCCACTTATCTTGCTTGTCTCCTGCCCTGCTTAGAGAAACTGAGTGAGAAGCAGCAATTCACAAAGGAAATACCATATGTCAGTATTTAGTAGAATAATATAACGTTTCTTAGGGCTTGGTAAACTCGTGTTTTTAGGTATCCTTGGGGATCAGAAATGTTATTTATTTTAGTTAAAAAACTGTAAATAACTTAGATATTATTTAAACTAAAGTGTTACAGCTATTTAGTTGTTTATGAACACCATAAAGGCCATTGTGAGGCATTTCTTCATTATGTACATTATTATATGGCAGCCGTATGCCCTCAAATTAATTTGCAAAAGCCAGCATGAGGTAGTTTCCATCTAAAATAAGATCAGCTGATCTCTATCTATGTATATGTCGATAAATTATCTAGTGAAAAGTATTTTACCCTCTTCCCCTGGTTGGAAAAAGGAAAAATCTAAGAGATAAAATTGGCTGTCCAATATGCACATTCTTTTGTTCTCTTAAATAAGCCCCATAATTTCAACAGTACATTTATTGCACTGGTAAAATTGATTTTTTTTCAACCAAGTTTTTACTTTGTTGTTGATTGTGATTTTTATTCTTTGCTTTATTTTTTTAATAAAGATTTTCTAAAAATAATAGCAACTCAAAATATAAGTGAATAACAAAAAGTTTGTATCTGTATATCAGGATGGATCTTTCCAATGTCCACTTCAAAGTGATAATTTGTATATATTACATTTAGATAAAACAAAAACTGTGTTACCCCTTTGGGCATTTAGTGGGATTTACATTATCTGATTTAAGATCTTTACACCAATGAGCTCCAAAAAATAAACCAATCAAACAAGCAAAAAAAAAAACGAACGCTCTTCACATGGACCATACTAGGGGCTCATACACTTGGTGTTCTCCTGCATTCCACTGTAGGGTAGCGCAGGGAAAAACACATCCCATTCTGATGGGATTTGCTATCACAGATGTATGTAAGCACCAAACTCAATGGAACAGAACAGGAACAAATGCTTGCGAGGATGAGCCCTAAGGCTTATGCATGTCTCAGACCACATATATATCTGCAATCTGATGGACCACTATCAATAAAACTTAATACAGCTAATTAAAAATGATGGTGTTTCAGAACTGTCAGTTTGAGTACTCTGCTAATTAAACTCAGGTTTCATTGAGGTAAAAAATGATCAACTTTAAACCTTGTTCAGACACCTTATCAGACAAAATGATTGTTATTCTCCCATCAAGCTGAATGTGTATATTAGCATCTGTGAAAAATTTGATGGTATTATATGATCCATCATAATTATCAAAACTCTTCAAATGCAAAGTCTGTAAAGAAAATTGCTCACCAAATTCAACCACAATTGAGTTATTGTTTGATAAATACAGTTCTATATTCCTTTCTGGGCATATTTTGCGCACAATTTGTCTTGGTAAGACCACACTGAGCAGTGCATTTTTTTTCAAGTTTGCTAGTGGTTTCAGATCTTATAGCTTGTTAAACAGCAAGGATGGCCTGATCCATCCCTTGATTTCCTCTCTCCTTACTCCCTCGTGAAGGGTTGCTGCATCCTTAGATGCATACTAAGCAAAGTTTTTATATGTTTATGTTGTCTTCCAGGATACAACTGAGAGGATAAGGCCCATAAGAGTGAGGTGCTCTGTTGCTACGTAGATCCCTACTAATTTCCTTTTTTGAAAGGGTGATTCATTTTCATTTTCTTTCTTTTATCCTGTCTAGCTCGCCATGGCAGAGAAAGAAAGATACGTCTCCTGACTCTTTGTTTTGAGCCTTTCTTACAGGAAAATAAATTTTGTAAATCATGCTTGCTTCTTGTAGCTGGTGGACGTCCAGGATCTTAATTTAAAAGGATTGTTGTGGATGCAGTAGCTCAGGAGCTGGCTAGAAAATCTGGGGCCACTAGAGAAAGTTATTCCGAGTAAAAAATATTTAATTCAAAAGGAGTTTGTTTTTCTCATGAGGAAGAAGAGGAGGAATTTTTTCCAATGTTTTTGGAGGTGGCTGATCTGAATCAGCAGGATGGCACAAGGCAGCTATGAAGGTATCTCTTTTATCCTTGGTGACCAGATTCTCTAAACTCTATCCATTTAAAGAGACGGATTCTAAAAATAGAACTCTCCTCCATGTGTAGATACACCTGTTATCCATGTGGCCAAGAAGACAATTTTGCTTATTGATGATTCTTCGGTGTTAAAAGATTCAATGGATAGGATGATAAAGAATGAGTTGAAAAACCTTTTTTCAATAGCAGAGAAATGTGCTGTTCTGCAATGGCTTTGGTTTTAGTGTTTAAAGCAGGTTCTATGTGGATCGGCAGTCTGGATAAGGCCGTTCTGCATGGTATAGATTCACAAGTAGTAATGAGTGAATCTGTCCTGTTTCGCTTCCCATAAAGTTTGCAAAACGGCAAGAAAATTCGTGCAATAGTGAAAAATTTGTGAAAAGCATTTGTCCCGCATTTGTCGCCTGCGTTTTTTTGAGTTGACCGTGCCCAATTTGAAGCGCAACAAAAAAAATTACCGCTCAACAAATTTTTCTGCTGCAAATTTTCAAGTTTCATGAAACAATTCACCAATCGCGAAATGCGGAAATTCCGCAAATCCGTGCCTGGCGAAAAAATTTGCTCATCACTATACACAAGAGATTTCCACAGGTCTGGTTGAACATAAGTCCACTGTGACTTTTCTTTCGGAGGCTGCAGTGGATCATACTCGCCTAGTCTTAAGGTCCATGGTGGTTTTGGTCTCCACAAAAAGATCTTGGGGGGCTGATGCTGTTTCAAAAGTAAGTCTCTGTAGTTTGCCCTTTGAAGAAGGTTGTCTTTTTGGCTCTAGTCTACATGATGTGATTGTGAAAGCCTCTGGAGAAAAGAGTCTGTTTCTTCTGTGTTTCTTTTGAAACATGCCAGATATTTGACATCAGATTCCAGATACTCAAGAGAATCTTCAAGATCTTTCCCTTGAAAGGGAGGCCAGTCCAAGCCTTACCAGCAACCCAAGAAGTAAGAATGACTATTCTGGGGCTCTGAACTCCCATGTAGGAGTGCACCTATTGAATTTTCTCACAATTTGGGAATCTTCTATCAAGGATCAGTGGGTGCTAGTTATTCTGTGAAGAGGGTATCTGACTTTTCTGTGGTTGCAAAACAAGATTTTTTTTATTTCTTCACCTGTCCCAAGGTTGGAAGAAGCAAGCTATGGAACATTATATTCAGCTGCTTCTTCAACAACAAGTGTTAATTCCTGTTTCAAAACATCAACAGAAGAAGGGAATTTACTCTTTGTTTTTTTCTGGGAAGGAAGGCATCAGGGGACTGCAGGACAGTTCTGAAAAAGAGTAAATATATTCTTAAGGCCCCACAAATATAATATGGAGTCAGACAATACAATAATCTCAGTATTTTAGAAGGGGGACTGGCTGTTCCAGTAGCTCCTTATTATTGTATAGGACTCTTACACCCATATGTAATAAAAGGCACTAAGTTTGCCCAGGATCAATAACCCATAGCAACCAATAAGATGTTTGGTTTGAAACAGGTGACCAGTAAATGTGTCACGCACGGTATCCCAAACTCAGAACAAAAACCAAGGTCCCAGTCTGAGCTCACTCTTCTGCCTATAACAACCACCTTTCACTTCAGGAGGAGCCCTCCGCTACTCGGGTGCCGCCAGGACTTATTGTGAGAGGACCAGGGCAAATGTTCTGAGCAGGCTAGGGAACCTAGCGTTATGCAGAATTTGGGGAGAAGAGACGAAGTGATCAGGCCGAGGTCAAACCAGTCGGGCAGCGAAGTACAAAGTCAGATTCCGGAACCGTAGTCAAAAAACAGGCAGAGGGTCAATACAGGCAGCAATCAGCAAGGTCAGGGTCAGGCAAGGGTCAAAACACTAATCAGAATCAAACAGCAGAAAAACGAGAACCAGGAGGCGAAACCGAAGTTGGGCACTGAAAACAAACACAAGAGCCTTTAAATATTTGAATTTCGCGTCTAACGCGATGACGTCATGCAGTGCGCCAGGTTTAAAAGGAAGCGCATTGACTTCCGCGTTCCATTGATGCAGGACGCATCAGCGCACACGACGAGGCGGGCGTCCCCACCTAGAGAGCGGCGGGGACGCCCAGGTAACCTCACATTACCCCCCCCTCTAGAGGGGGCCCCTGGACCCCTTGGTTTCTCAGGAAATTTTGCATAAAATTGTCTGATAAGGCGGTCAGCCTTAACATCAGTGGCAGGGACCCAAGATCTTTCTTCAGGGCCATATCCCTTCCAGTGAATAAGAAACTGTAACCCTCCCCTGGAAAAACGTGAATCAATAATTCTTTGTATCTCATATTCGGGTTGACCATCTACCACAACTGGAGGAGGAGGAGAATGCTGGCGAACCACCCTGGCAGGCTTTAAAAGAGACACATGAAAAGTATTCGAAATTTTAAGTTCAGGAGGAAGTACTAGGCGAACAGAGGAAGGGTTAATGATCTCAGAAATGACAAAAGGACCAATAAATTTGGGACCTAATTTGGCGGAAGGGACCTTAAGTGAAATATTCTTTGAAGATAACCACACCTTATCACCAACTTGATATTCTGGTGACTCCTTCCGATGTCTATCAGCTGCTTTTTTTTGGTACTCACGGCCGAAGACAGAGAATCTTGAATTTTCTGCCAAACTTGTGAAAAATGTTCCACCATAGAATTGGCAGCAGGAACGGCAGAAACCTGTTCAGAAAAAGAAAAACCCTTCGGGTGGAGACCATAAACAATAAAAAAAGGAGACTCCCCGGTGGAAGTATGAGTGGCATTATTAAAGGCAAACTCAGCCCATGGAAGAAACTCTGTCCACTGAGACTGATTATTGGACACATAACACCTCAAATACTGTTTCAGAGACTGGTTAGTTCTTTCAGTTTGAACATTATTTTGAGGATGATAGGCCGAAGAAAAGGACAGATCCGTACCCAGAAGAGAGCAAAATGCCCTCCAGAACCTAGAGACAAACTGAACCCCCCTATCAGAAACAATATTCAATGGAGCTCAATGGTATTTAAATATATTAGCAATGAAAAGACCAGCCAAAGTTTAAAACTATAATTGTTTTCATCAATTATACCTGTCATTGGTGACTGAGGAACAGCTTATGGAAAACAAATAGTGAACCTGTCCACAAAACTGGGACATTTTGGAAAACAAAGGTGAAAATTCTTTAAACACACTGAAGGTGTGTCCCGTTTTGCTTCGCTGAAAAATTCACTAAACGCGACTACCACACAAGTTTTTTTTACACATGCAATATTATTGACGTGACCACGCCTTTTTGTTTTTACTCAACTGTGCTTTTTGGTGATCGCAAACTTTTCGTGGCTAAATTTTGCTGCACGTTTTCAAAAAAATTCACTAATGGGGAAATGCAAAATTTCCCAGCGAATCCCTGCCTGGTGAAAAAAATTGCTCATCACTAACTGAAGCCAATGGACATTTTTTCACACCACCTTCTTAGCTGCAACTTTTTTTCTTGCAGCCTTTGGAGTCTGTTGGTGTTTTTGCAGCATTTTGAAGTGCAGAATACACTGGAGTCTATGGGGCCGATTCACTAAAGGTTGATAACGTTTATCGCCTACTTTTTTGTGTTAAAAAGTGCGCGATAATTAAGTACTGATTCATCAAAGTCATTTTGCATGCATTAAGATGCATATCACATGTGCAAAAAAAAACGTACTATCGCAAAGCGTTATTTCTATCGCATTGTGTTAATTAGCGAATAGAAATAGTACTAACACATGATTCACACACACATGTGAAGCATTAAACACGCAAAATATCACTTTAATCTATGTGAATATTAACACCTACTTGGGATAGGCGGTACTTAAAGAACTTTGCGGATCCTGAGCGTTTGGCAACACAACATGGAGTTTGCAGTCGGATTTTTTCAAGTATGTGTTGGCCCTAGAGTGATACAGCCGCCAGTTTGCAGGGAAATGGTCATTTTCAGAACGGTAGTTTTCAGAAAGTAATGGTTACGTGCGTTATATTGTATGCTAATATCGCACGTGGCGAAATATATCACACACGGCAGAAAATAACACTTTTCCTTTTAGTGAATCGATCGTTAAGTCTCAAAAAAATAAGAAGTGATAATATTTTTAATGCATTCTATAAATATAACTCCTTGGGCCTGATTCACTAAAGGGCGATAAAACGTGCGCTATTTTTATTGTGCGCTAAAATTTTTACCGCGTCTTAATTTTGGCGATTTTTCGCACGATTCACTATAAGCATACTCGTGCTTTTTTACGCGCGGTATTTCAATGCGATAAATAGCGTGCGCATGCAGGCTATTTATCGCATGAGCTAATTGTAACAATCGGCAGCATAAAAATGGCGACATTTTGCCCTGGGAGAGCACAGAGTGCTAGAGAGGTGCTGTATAAAAGTTTATTTGCAAAAAACCCCCCCAAAAATTATAAAAATCTAAGTAAGAAAAAAAAAGAAGTGCTAGAGATAATAAAATGGGGGGGGGGGGGGGGGGCATTTAAGAATATTTAGCCAAATACTTAGGGGTCTGTTTGCTAAAGTGGCTTAAATTAAGTGGGAGATTTTACACACAGAATAAATGGCAAATATGTTATGGGCACTTTATTAAATTGCAATTATTCTGGCAACAAAAAATTGGATTGGCAGTTATCCCACTCGCCAGAAAATACGCTACGTACTAATTAGCGCAAGTTTTACTATTCAGCAAAATGGGCTAAAGGCAAAATTGATGCCTGAATATTTGCAAACATTTAACCCATATAGCATATTGATGCTGTTACTGATAAATGTAAGACATTACCCAGTTCAAAAGTAGAAAAATAAAAACTTTAATTACAAGAATAAACTTTTTTAAAAGACTATAAAAAAAAAACTTAGGGCTTGCTGCCCTTGAGTTCCCTCATGTCCTGCTGCAGCTGGGCCACCTGGGCCTTCAGAGTTTCCAGGTCCTCCTGCATTGACCGAAGTGTGGGGTCAGTCCTCCCAGGTGTTGTTTGGGTCCCCACATCTTCGGTCTGGCGTGATGGACCCTCGTCAGCAGGAGGACCTGGTGCCCAGCGCTTGGCCTGGGGAGAGTGTTGGGCCTGGGGGGAGAACTCAAGGGCCAGGGGGGAAAGTGGGGGAGAAATCAAGGGGGGGAGTGTCTGGGGCCTCGGGGGACCCTGGGGCCTCGGGGGCCTCTTCAGCCTCGGGGGCCTGGCAGTCTGCTGGGTCCTCGGGGGCCTCTTCAGCCTCGGGGGCCTGGTAGTCTGCTGGGGCCTCGGGGGACCCTGGGGCCTCGGGGGCCTCTTCAGCCTCGGGGGCCTGGCAGTCTGCTGGGTCCTCGGGGGCCTGGATGGCTGCTGGGGCCTGTGGGGCCTGGATGGGTCCTGGGGCCTCTGCTCGGGCCTCGGGGGCCAATTGTTGGGCTTCGGGGGCCGCAGGTCGGGCCGCTGGGGCCGGTAGAGGCTGGAGGGCCTGGGGTTGGGCCTGGGGAGGAGGCGCCAGCTGAAGTTCTGTAAAATAATATTGCAAGATGTTATTTTGTGTAATATATTATATATATATACATTCATACACCATAATAAATAACGGGGCCCCCCTCCTCCCACGCCCCCAATGGCCCCTCCCCCTGTGAACCCTCACATCAATACAAAGGACACACAGACATTGTTAGCCAGGGCCCCCTAAAACATTCGTGGCCCTTCCCCAAATGACTCACACTATGGGCCGTTCCCTGCTGCTTCCCCCCTGCTTTAAACTTATTTATGCATATGTATCTGAAAATAGATGTGTATATATATATATACAATAGGAAGTGCTGGAAAGCTGCACACCATAAGGAACAATAATACCTGGGTGCCTGTGGCAAAACAAAATCTAGACAGGCATAGGGTAACGGCACACACAGGATTTTGACAAGGAGTCACAAAGATGTGAAATAATATTCAGAGGTTTATTGTGACCAACGTTTCAGTTCCTCACTGGCATTATGGTTGGACGTGATGGACGTATGTCTTTTTTCAACCCAACTTACTATGTTACTATGTTACTTTCATCATCCCTGACATTTCTTACATTTGTACCTTTAGTTCAAATTACTTGCTAAATCTTTTACTGAACGTATACTGTAAAAGCATAATAAAGTACAATAATTACCTTCTCTAATTTCAGCGACCAGTTCTGGGCTCCTGCGCTTAAGGTCGGACCACAGCCGCCGGAGCTGGTGGGGGCCCACATCAAGGGCAAACCTGGCGAGCAAACCTTGTCTTAGCTTGGCCAGGATTGCCCTCTTCCTCTCATGGACCCCTAAGTCCCCCGGCGGTGGGTGGTCATATTCTGCACGCAGGAGCACGCTGATAATATAGCGCCTCTCCCCTGGTAGCAAGTCAGAAACCCCAGACATCTCCTCTCAGTTTGCCTGAATGACACAAAATGGCCCCAAGTCGCACATGTCACGAGATTACAAAATCGCCACAAAATGTCCGCAATTCGCAAGATTACAAAATCGCGAAAAAAAAATATCGCCAAAATATACATAGTAATGTATTTTGCGCGAAAAAAATATTCGCCGCTACAGTACAGTATATTTTGGCGACAACATATTCACCGCTATAGTACTGTATAGTATAGTACTGTATAGTATAGTACTGTGTATATTAGTAGCGAAATTCCATACATGCCAAGACTTTAGTAAAATTGAGTAAAAAGACACATACTTGAATAAATAACACTGTAAGTCAATATTTTATTGCAAAAAACTCATTTACTGTACTTTTGTATAATTTTTCGCCTGCCTGTAGTAGGTGTTAATTTTGAGTAAAATTGAGTAAAAAGACACATACTTGAATTAATAACACTGTAAGTCCATATTTTATTGGCAAAAAATCATTTACTGTACTTTTGTATAATTTTTCGCCTGCCTGTAGTATGTGTTAATTTTCGCATAGCCGAATGCGATATTTAGCGCACAAAAGATATAGTGAATCATGCGATAGTATTCTTTTCAGTGCGGAAATTAACGCATGCGCTAAAACTTGTGCGAGAAATAACCCATGCGAAAATGGCGATTTTTCGCACGCGATAATACTATGTTGAATCGCGCGCAAATTATTTTGCGTTTTTTAACGCAAAAAAGCGTGCAATAATTTTTATCGCACTTTAGTGAATCAGGCCCCTTATTCCTTATTTCGGACTTTATTTATCCTTATCCTTATTTCGGACTTTAGTGAATCGGCCCCTATGGGTGTTTTATTTGCACCAACTTTTTTTTCACATAAAATAAAACGTAGAGGTCATTTTTAAGATAAGTTGATGTATGATTATAAATGTTTCCAGAACATTTGCTTGTTTTTTTTCTTTGTTTAAATGAGTAGCAGCCAAAGGGTAGATTTCAGCAAATGAATCAAAACAGCTACCACTGTAACAAAAATATCTCTCCTTGCCTTTCCCATCCAATCAGAAGTATAAGGAACTTATATTATTCTTTTCTTTCTTCCTTTGACTTTCCCATATGAGCAGAAGTACAAATCCATTCATCCCATGCACAAAAGGAATTAGAAGGGATTGGTAATATGGGGACCATATGCATTAATTCCTTAAAAAAACACACACACAAATATTCATTTCCTTTTTCTGTTGAAACACTTTAGGAATCTTGTATAACCACTGCTCTTATTAAACACTAATTTACAGTCTATCTAATGCTTGAATGTGGAAAATCCACAGGGTTGTTTAAGAAAAGCTGGAACGATATTATACTTTGTCAATTACTACAATTTGTTAGCAGCCACTGCATAAAAAAAGTTTTTTCTTATTTCTCAAATTTTGTTTTAACATCAAAATTTCTAACACAAATTTCCTTAATTTAGTGTAGTTTGGTATTTAGTCAAGGGGTATTGACACCCTTGTAAATACTAAAATAAATAACCCCTGAATAAATACCATTTAAGGGATGTCCCCCACATTTATTTAGTCATACAAAGTGTTTTAGATGCATCACTCTTTGAAATGAAACTCCTACAGACGTTGCTTGGTCTGCTCTTATCATTTTACTAATTTTCTTAAATTAAGATTTTAGTAATCTTAATATTATAGGTAGTACAGGTATCACACCCCTTATCCGGAAAGCCATTATCTAGAGAATTACGGAAAGGCCATATCCCATAGACTCCACTGAAATCAAATAATTGAAATTTTTCAAAATGTTTTCTTTTTTCTCTCTAATAATAAAACAGTACCATGTATTTCATCCTTACTAAGATATAATGAATCCTTATTGGAGCCAAAACAATCCTATCGGGTTTTATTACTGTTCAAATATTTTTTTTCGTAGAGCTAAGGTAGGAGATCCAAATTACAGAAAGACCCCTTATCCCAAAAACCCCAGGTCCCAAGCATTCTGGATAATGGGTCCCATACCTGTATAAATAATATTACATTTAATGTTACCTTTTTACTTACCTTTCACTTCTTCATGTTCTTTAATATTCATTTAGACCCATAGAGTTTACAACCCCAAACAACAGCTGAAGCTCAAAAATTAGAGTAAAATAAAGAGGAGCAGTCAAAACCAATGATGGAGCTGAGGATGTAGAGCTTGGACCTTGTAACAAATCCCATGCTCCATACAGGGAGGATTTGTACCCCTGGTATTTTAGAGCAAGGTCAAGGGTTACTGCAGAGGACACTACTAGCTAATGGGCAGTTATTCCCACATATTTGAATGACATGACACATTTAAGGGGATGTCTGAAAGGATGCCCACGCAAAAAGGATGGGAAAAACCTTTTCTGGTTCTCCAAGCTAATACAAAGAAGAAAGATAAAATCCCATTCACACTGATGTGTGCCAGAGGAGTCCACAGTGGTATCAGTTTTAGAGATAACTGCAAAATTTTACCCACCAAGCAATAATAACACCAAAAATGTAAGGGAATAGTGAAATGTTTTCACCAGGAATAACTAGCCTAGCCTATCAATTTGTTTTACTGGCAATACTGTTACACATGGTGAAAATTCAGGAAACACATTGAAATCAATGGGCAATTCTCTGCTGCATATTTTGGGGACAAAATGAATTGAACTCAAAAGGTGTTTTGGTTGTTTTTTCTACAGCTTTTTCTGACAAATCATTTAAGTCATATAATGCAATGAAGAATTTTATGCTGTGTTTTTTTTTTGCTGGTTTTTCTCACTCATTTTTTCATGCCAAAAATTGTAGAGATATTATGAATAAAATAGTTTTTTTTTTTTTTTTGGAATATAGATTGTCAAATAATTGGTAGAGAGCATTATTTTCTTTTTGTCTTCTTCTTGCATGAGATTTTCTCAAAGTTTCACAGTGGGTTTTGCTATTCAAAATAATTTACTAGACATTTTGGCATCACTAGTTACCTCACTTTCCAGTGACTTTGCGGCAATTCCTGTCACTGCAGGAGTGTGCTAATACAGCACTAGGCAGATATCTAAGCAGAAAGATATCCCTCACCATCCTGTCTGCTTATTCCAGAGAGCTGCTGGCAATGTAAAAGCATTTTTGCATTAAGATCTCAATCAGAGAAATTAATGTGACAAAGCATGACGGTGTTGAAAAGCTCTTCATAAAATCCTGTTGCTAGAGTTGGAGAATCTATAAAACTCAAAGGGCCTCTTAAATATACCTGATGATAGCTGAGGTTTTTAAACTCACTGGGATATTGGGATATATTTCTATAAGCAAAATTAATGCTGACATTCTGTAGGTGGGTATTTGCATTATTTGTAAAGGCAGTACAGGAGACAATGCTTTCAGCAGACTTAGCATGCTGGCCATGGTCATGTAAGAGCAGGCCCTATTTTGGATCAGCCTGCACAAAAGTTAGCCAGTTTTTTTCTCTACATCTGTTTGTTTCTGAATAACTTGTTTAATATTACTGTATAATTCCTTCAGGGTTCACAGTCTTAAAAACTATAAATATCTCAATAATCTGTATTGCTGTTTTTGGTTGTATGAAAAGTTGCCCAAAACAGAGAATGGGGAGGAGGGTGGGAAGAACTACAATGCTAAAAATTCCACTAAAAGCAGTTATTTACTTTAGAACGAGAAGCAATAAATCTACATTGCATTATATTTACGCATATTTGTTCTATTCGAAGCTGAGCTGCCCTTAATTGCATATAACACACATACTTCTTGTTCATGGAACTGATAGTGAATAAGGCAATAGAGAATGTTGTGTTTCCTATAGAATGTGTAAACAGTTATTTTATATTCAAAAAAAAAATCAAATGTATTTATTTTTCACTCTAAACATTTCCATGTGTTCTAAGTCATTAAGAAGCTAAACATATTCTTTATGTAATGAAGAGATTATGTATTTCAGTAGTGATTAATGAGTCTTTCAACAAGAACAGTAGCCAAGGGCCTCTATGTGTGGTAGAAAAAGTGTAAAGTAAAGAAAATGAAAGAAAACAAAGTTGTTCAGCAGGCTGACAGAAGCCTTAGGCAGCTATGTTTATTAGGGCAGTAAAAGTTGCTACTCTAGGGACCTCACTAACTTCTCTGCAGGAATTCTCTAATAGCAAATATTGTGCCAACACAAGTGAACCCTACAACTGTCATGAATGGGCTCAACCAATGTCAAGGACAAATTAACATGCAAGCCTAATACATACGTTATACAGACACCTCAGTAGCCAAGGCTGTTCACTTGCTAGCAGCATTCTAAAAAGAGAAACTAAATACTGATGGTGAAATCAGACGACCACTATTTCAGTCCCCAAGCAGGGACTGAGTACAGTGGTTATGCAGTGCCGAAACAAAGCGTACTTTTCTTCATCGGTACTGAAAGGAAAAGATGTTATCTGATGTTGAGTTCAAAGGGCACACTAAACCTTGCACATAGAATTATTAGTTGTAACAGCATAGCAAGTAAGTGTATGATTTGTTAGTTTCTATAAAATCCTGTTGGTATGAATGGCAATTTCTAGAGACAAAATTGACTTCTTTTGTTTAAATGTCACAAGCAATTATTGCAGTGGTCAAGTCTTCAGAGTGAATTTTACTTCATTAGATATTTAATGGTGAAGCACAAGAAGGAATGTACAGTATGATACTGGAATGCAGATGTATATTCCCAAGGCTTTTCTGCCCTTTCTGCGTACGCTCTAAGTTGGTATTCAGTAGGGGTAGGAGTGGAAACCTTGTTTAAAATCCTTTTATGGAGGTGAAGTTTACATAAATAGAGTTTACCTAAATATAATGCAAATGGATATGCAGCAATCTAGTGTTTGTGCATTTAGGGCTAGATATCTTTTAATATAGTTGACTGGTTCAAATTATAAATATTTTTTCATTAAAAATGCCTGAATTTGTTGAATGAAACCACTGAAAATAGTAAAAAACAAAACATAAAGTTCAGAAGTTAAGACAAGAGGCTCAAAAATAGATTTGCAGTCATCTCAAGCCAAATGTACTGGTTTGAATCTCAGTGTCAGTTCATAGTGACCTTAGACATGTCACTTTATCACCTTCCGTAGAGACATGTTGAAATGCACATAAAGAATGGCTGTCTCATCTGCTGGGAAGGGCAATTAGCCTGCTGGGAAAAGACTCCTTTTTAACTGAAATTCTATTAACATACTTTTATTGTTTGTGGAAGGCTGTCATTAGAACGCATATTGTTCTAAATAAAAACAGCTATTGTTGCTTTATACATGATAACAAATGTTAAAAAATGTTAAAAAATGCTTTAAAGGGGTGGTTCACTTTCAGGTTTTAGTATGTTATAGAATAGCCTATTCTTAGAAACTTTTCAATTGATTTTTATTTATTAGTTTTTAAATGATTTGCCTTCCTCTTCAGCCTCTTTCCAGCTTTCAGATGGGGGTCAGTGACTATTGCTCTGCGAGGCTACAGTTTTATTGTTATTTTTATTGCTTATCTTTCTATTCAGCCCTTCTCCTATTTATATAGGAGTCTATCTTTCAAACCACTGTCTGGTTGCTATGTTAAATTGGACCATGGCAACCAGGTAGCTGCTAAAATTCCAAACTGGAGAGCTGCTGAACAAAAGACAAATTAATTTAAAAACTGCAATTAAAAAAAATATGACCAAGATCTGATTGGTTGCTCTGGGCAACATCACTGGTCATGTTTGTCTCCAGTGGTAATAAATACCTCCGTTGGTGTATGTTCTGGTGACATCAAATTTCTGAGCACTTTGTCAAAATAAAATATTGAGGAGAACTGCCATGTAAGCTAACAGGAAGACTTTGATATCTAGTTTTGGCACTGCTCTGAACTGCATAGCTCTTTGGCTTTTTCACATTGGGGCTTACCTGCAAGAAAAAGATAAACCCAGGTGTCTATGTGATGGTGCCTATGTGACTGGACAACTGGTATGCTATTGTGCACCACCTCTTCCTAGTGAAATGTGAAACATACATGCATGTCCCTACTAAGAAAATAGCAAAACAGTATAATAAATAATTACTCATGTAATTCCTAGTAGAGTGCTGATATATGTAAGTGCAAGCTTTTGAGAATACAATGACATATCTTTATGTAAATCCTATATCACTGACTTCGGTGCCTATTATTACTGCACTGGCTTGGGAACCCCCCAATGGACACCAATGTAGGACAATTGCAATTAAAGGTCCCCATACACCTTCAGATTTGCTCGCTTGGCATCCACCCTACGGGTGGGCGATATCGGGAGAATCCAGGCTAATTTGATTGTTTGGCCCTGGGGCCAAACGATCGAATTATAACGACGGGTATAGGCAAAGTCGGTTCGGGGACCGTGTCAACAAGTCGATGCGGTCCCTGATCCGACTAGATTTTTTAACCTGCCCGATCGATATCTGGCCAATTTCAGGTCAGATATCGGTCGGGCAGCCCCATACACAGGCCGATTAGCTGTTGAATCAGTCTAAGGGACCAATATCGGCCACTAGAATCGGCCCGTGTATGGGCACATTAATCTGGCCGATTTCAGGCCAGATATCGGTCGGGCAGGCCTGTCGGTAGTGCCCATACATGGGCCGATTAGCTGCTGAATCGGTCTAAGGGGCTGATTCGGCAGCTATGTGGTCCCCGATCCCGATGCGGTCCCCGATCTGACTAGATTTTTTAACCTGCCCGACCAATATCTGGCCTGGATTCTCCCGATATTGCCCTCCCTGTGTTTTATTTACACATGCCATTTGGCATGTTCTTACATCAACACTTGTGACAGTGCGCCACAGATAACAGTTCTCTGTCTAAAAACTGATTATAATCTATAATCACGATCACAGTGCATTAAAACTTCCCAAAGTACTCACTTAAACTGGTGAAGTACCTTTAAGACACATGTATGGATCTATGATGACACTCTTCAGGTGAATCTAGCATTGGAACACTTTACCGTGGAACAACAAACCCTATAATTTTACACCTAGTGAGTTCCATTCTTAATATAACCCACCATTTGGGCACTCTCTTAACACTCTCTTTGGGGTGCTGGCTCTGCTGTTCCTGTCTAAATCCATAAGGAGTTAATAGTGGAGCCTTATGTCCTCATTGCGCCTCTGTACAGTGCAGGTGTTTCTTGAACTGTTCAGGCTTATCATTTCAGCTTGTGTGCTTTTTGTAGTTTTGTAGGCTCCCTACCTGCCCATTTGTAATCTGACAGTTACCTATTAGCTGTCCAAACAGAACATGTTGGTGCCCACCAGGGGTGGCTGTGGACTGCTGCTATTATAGAGGGTGACTCTGGTTAGCTACTACCACCCCCTATATGTGTATTTATGAAAAGATGTTTAGTTTTAGCATGGGTTATTTAACAATTTTGGTGCAGTGGTAAATCTATTCTAATGTACCATTAAAAAAGGCGGCTCTTACAGATGATGAGCCAGTTGGATTAGAAAATCATTGAACTGTGGCCAGCTTTACTACAGGCGGGTCACTAAAATATGGATTAAAAAATATTTTAGGAGAATTAAACCCTAAAAATAAATATGGCTAGAAATGCCATATTTTATATACTGAGCACCAACTAATAGTAATGATCCAGTACCTCAAGGCAGGGGTGGGCCAAGCCGACCGGGCGCCCTAGGCAACCAGGTCAGCCAACTCCGCCCACCCCCCCAACGGCGCATGCGCGTCCAAGCACAGGAGGAGGAGCAGGGGGGGCGGTGCGATTAGATCGGTCATTGCCTCCACCGCTAATGACAAGCGGCGGAGGCAATGACAAAGTAGCACTAGGGGTAGGCAGGAGAGGTACCTGCCTGGCACCCCTCAATCGTTGCGCCCTAAGCAGCTGCCTCTTCTGCCTACCCCTAGTTCCGGCCCTGCTTCAAGGTTGTCACAGGGGGTGACCATTCTGGATTCTGTTAGAAGTGTCACTCGCATGCTCAGTGTGTTCCGGGCAGCTAAGCTTAGGTGTCGTCACAAATTATCAACCACAAAATGAGGTTTGTCTGTCATATGAGCTGATACTATAGGGCTGATTATTCATTTCTGATGCTAATTGCACAGGTATCATGCAGTAATAATAATATACTGTATTACTAATTTACTAATCAGTCTCATATTGTGACATTTATATTCTATATATACAGTATATTGTGAGTCTGTCCCTAAACTCAGTAACTGACAGCAGCACAGAGCATGTGCATTGAATCAGCAGAAAAGAAGATGGGGAGCTACTGGGGGGGGGGGGTTTGATTTTTTTGATACTTTCTGCGTCTTTTTTCGTTCTTTTAATAAATGACTGATATTCGGAGAAATTAGTTTAGTTGTGGTTTCAATGAACTCTAAAAGCATGAAAATTCAAATGTTATAAATAGGCCTGTTAGGGTGCCAATCTGTTATGGTAACTGCTTGGCTGTCCTGGGTCCTTTACAGCTGGTTTACAATTGTATACTTTCTGTTTGTGAATCTTCCCACTTGTGGTGGTCAACAGCAAGCACATTGCAGTGACATCCAGGTCACATGGCATGACTGCACTTCATTATTTTATTACTGACCCTCCAAGATCCATCCATATAATGCATTTGATAGGCTGATAATACTTTATTATCTACTAGGTGAGATGAATGAAAACATTTGCTCTTAGAAGTCAATAAGGAATTGTATTTACTTCTACATCAAACCAAGAGGGGGATGAAAGCAACTGTGATAGATTGCACCCCCTAACTGGTGCCTTACACTACAGGGAACTCACCTTTTTGTTTATATACTGTTTAGCAAAGTGTCACAAAGTGAATGTGTCATTCTCCTGTTGTTCTTATTAAAGCACTTGCTTTGATAGAATGACTGTGAGGCATCTGTCTCAAGGCTTTTTTCCCCCTTAGCCTTCGATCCTGACTTTGCATGCCGAGATGCTGTGCTTGTAATTCACCACGTAACCAGCGTGCTACAGGAAATTGAACTGCAAGACACCAAAAGTATTTTGAAAAGGAAACAATGTTTGGAAATCTAGGTCTGTAAAAGAGATCACGGAAAACCTAATGAATAACGTCTTGATTCTTTTCCTTACCTTTGTGAAGAGGTTAGTAATTCATGCATAATAAAAAAAAAAAAAACTTCTGAAAACAATCCTTAGAGGATGCTGGAAAATTCAGAGTTTTATTTTACCGGAAAAAAACACATACAAAATAAATCACATTTATGGACAGGAACACAGAACAATGCAGTTGTGTTATATGAAATCTCACTAAAATAGCATGCATACTTAGATTTAATAATAAATAAGTCCAGTGCTGACTTGTTCCTTTTTGACTTAGAGAAAACCAGGACAAATGTTATCCCACATTACCCTTAAACTGAGCCAAGTTTAGCTCCCTCATATATAATTATCTGGCAGAGTGTTGACATTATTAGATGGTTGTTGCATGTTTTGTATTGTATGCTTACCACTTAGCTAGGCATTTTCATGGTTTTCAACAATTTTCAATTTCATTGGATACAGTGGACATAAGGTTGCAATTTAAACTAGTTCCTTTTCAAGCAAACGTGGATTTATTTTCCTGTCAGTTCAGATTTTACAGTATTTTAGCAACGCATGCTGTACAGTACATGGATGTAAAAGGGAAATGACGGGGTCTCCAAAGCATTATGTTAATGTCTGAGACAAATAGGACAATTAGAGTTTCCTCTAATAACACTTCTTACTTCTGCTCTTTATAGAGAGCTCTGCTTGTAGGAAATAGGCCTGAAGTGCTGTAGGCACAAAATCCTTAAAGGGATACTGTCATGATTTTTATGGTATACTTTTTATTTCTAAATTACACAGCAAATTATTCACTCTACCATTTAAAATGTTTTTCTCCAACCAATAAATGTATTTTTTTTTTAGTTCTAATAGCTGTGTAGGCAGCCATCTCAGTGCATTGTGCCTGATTCTGATCTTTCAGAAGGAGCCAGCGCTACACATTAGAACTGCTTTCAAGTAACCTATTGTTTCTCCCACTCCCATGTAATTGGAGGAGTCCCAAGTCAGACTTGGATTTCTTACTATTGAGTGCTATTCTGATATCTACTGGGAGCTGCTATCTTGCTACCTTCCCATTGTTCTACTGATCGGCTACTGGGGGGTGAAGGAAGTGGGGTGACATCACTCCAAATTGCAGCGCAGCAGTAAAGTGTGGTTGAAGTTTATCAGAGCACAGGTCACATGGCTGTGGCACCCTGGGAAATGAAGAGTATGGCTAGCCCCATGTGAAATTTCTAAATTAAATATAAAAAATCTGTTTGTGTTCTTGAAAAATGGATTTCAATGCAGGATTCTGCTGGAGAAGTTCTATTAACTGATGCGAAATACTGAGAAATATATAAATATTTGCTTTCTATCTGAATGTAGACATGACATTCATTTGTATGTAGTTCACTTATATTCACGATCATGTTAATATATACTGTAGCTACCCAATTATATTGCAATACAGAAAATAAAGAAAAGTTACTGTAATATGGTTCTTATTGTAAATAAGCTCTGAATATCAGTAGGGGTGCACAGTCTTTCACCCAGCAGTTTCACTTAAAATCTTATAAAAAGTATTCCTAACATTTATGTAGAGCCTGAACTGACTGCTATGCTAGTCATAACCATCACATGAACTCTGCATACAATATATGAAGTTCTTTCCTTCTTGGAACTGTACTAAAATTGGGAATATGTATGTTCTGTTTCATTCCCCTAGTGCAAGTGTTGAAATATACCTATACAATCATTTGCATTGCTGTATTACCATCCTTGCACTGACAAATCTGATGGATGGATGGATGAAACCATAGCTGTGCTAGCTGAAACCATAGCTGAAAATTGGTTCTATCCTAGTGTGAGGTTTGTGATTATGAGGTGGCTAGTGAGGAGCATGCACCTGAAAAGATTCTAAAGAGGCCGGGCTGACTAACACTACACAAACATTTCATTTATTAGCAGTTAATAATTTATGTGCACTTTGTTTCAAATTGTGGTGTACTGGATGCAAAAGGGAAACCAGTGCCTGTGTTGGCATGCATTGACGTATACTAAGCATTCTATTCATTTATTTGAATAGAGCTCTGTCCTTTTGGTGTTATAATCACACCTCTTAAAAATGCCTTTTATCTGACTGTTCTTTGATGCCTGTGCAATGGACAAAGCAACAGCCTCCAAAAAGCCTTAGAGTTTTTTTTATATAGTGGTTAAATGTATGTCCTCTCAGATAAATATAGGAACATCTTTCTTCCATTTACCCTACATTACTCATCTTTGCCTAAACTATTACATATTGGACTAGTGACTGAATAGCACTGTCATGTGGGGCCTAAATAGAGCATGGCTGTATATTCTGGAAGGCATCCAAAGTGTGCATTCTACAGACAGTGTTAGCCTTCCTGCTTATGTCTGCAATCAAATGTTCAAATACTTCTTAATGACATCTCTTGAAGAGAAGCAGTTGTTGCATTACTGATATCCTTAAGCAGACAAAACAGAATGCTTATACAAAATGTATGCTTTTATCTGAAATATGTGTGTGGTAATCCTTCTTCTTTACATGGCCATAATATATTTTAGCATGAAATGGAAAACTTTCCATTATAATGATGTTATAAAAGATGTAATAAAACTATAAGGATTTGGGGTAATCTAGTAAATTGGGGAACTATAAAGTGGGAGCAAACACACTCTTGGATCCCCTCACAAGTTTTGAGCTTGTGAATTCATGTCTTATGGCCGTGATAGCTGTACAGCTTTGGGGCAGCTCGAGGGAAGGAGAAAGGGATGAAGTCCAATATAAAGTATTGGCTGAATAGACCTTTCCCTTGCTGGGTAATGTAGCATCACAAAGATGAGGAGTATGAATGAATTGTTTTCTTATTTGTGCCTTAGAATTGACCTCATGTACCAATAATCTCCAGCCAACAAGGTTTATTTATCCCACTACAGGCTGAGCAAGTATATATAAGTCTCTAGTGTGTTAGAATATTTTGGGAGAGGGCTAAGAGAAGCTGTTCTAAGTTAAAGTCGTAACATATGGCAGTGTTTTGGTTTTATATATTATGTCTAAAAGAAGCCACAATCTACAGAATGGTGAGTGGTGATATAATATAATGTAAAAGGTAACATACTGCAAGGAGCACTGTAAGGAATAAAAACAAAGTCCAGTTGATAAATACCAGAATTTATTATAGAAGATGCACAATATTATAGACAAATGTGTCTCATTAATTCTTCCTTGTTCCACTTAATGTTGCAATATACTTACTAAACAAAGACTGTTCGTAGGATAGAAGCTATCATCACCATATACAATCTGCTGAAACAATTCCTGCTTTCCACTGGGAAACAGATTTTGTTTACATTTTGTATAAAATAACTGGGGTTTTCACATAATCCAAGGGCTGTGGGCTGTTCAAGTCTAAAGACCATGCATTCTTAATTTAACCATTATCCTCCTCCAAAATTATTATATAATAACAAAATTGTTAGAGAATTGTGTTTATCCTCAAATGGCACTCACAACATGTTATCCATTTAAGTTTATAGAATATAATGTTGCATGAATGTACGTGATTATATCACTTTGTTTACCTTGATTTTCTGATTGTTTACTTGCATTGTTGGCAATCATACATGGTTATGAAATTGAGCTTCAATCAAATAAGCTTTTTACTGTAATAATTTCCATTAATCCAATATTTGTACATTTTGAAGGATTGAGCGTTTTGCCTGGCTATATGGTAGACCGGGGTCCTCAAACTTTTTAAACATGGGGCCAGTTCATGGTCCCTTAGACTGTTGGGGGGGCAGACTGTAGTCCTCAAATTAGCCCCCCCACCATGTCCTCTGCCCACTAGCTGCTGTATCCTCCCGCTCACCGCTGCGTCCTCAGGCTCCCTGCTCCCCTGCTGCGTCCTCTGGCTCCCTGATCACCCGTTCTCCAGTGTATCCTCTGGCTCCCTGCTCCCCCACTGCATCCCCTGGCTCCCTGATCACCCGCTCCCCAGTGTGTCCTCTGGCTCACTGATCACCCACTCCCTGCTCCCGCTGCGCACAACGGCTCCCTGCACCCCCGCTGCATCTGCAGACAGGTAGTAGCCAGGGGTAAGGACGCAGCAAGGGCCGGGTAAATTACCTTGGGGGCCGGAGTGTGGGCCGTAGTTTGAGGACCCCGGTGGTAGACCGTAAAAAAACACATAATTATTTTTCATTTTACAGGTTTTAGTTAATCACTGGTCCCTGAACTCAGCTTCAGCAGTATACAGTAGTAGAAGTTTCATATAATGTATTAGATGTGGTGTAAAACAACCATAGTTTTTTTTTGTGTTCATAAATAGTATTGATTGTGTACTTTATTAGATTAATGCAGACGGATGTTCTTTTCAAAGTGTATTTACTGGACATATACATTTCTCTAAAGAAGATAACCCCCACTAATAAATCAAAGTTCAGTGTTTTAATCTTACCATAGAACGATATAATGCATATTAGGGCAATAGCTCTTCAACTGTTATCTGTTGTCGGAAAATAAGGAGCTTGTTAAAAAATAACCAAATGGAGTGCTTTTTTCCCATTAGCATGGCATAAATTTATGTCTTCTCAAATAAGAAAAAACAACACAGCATAAAGGGACAGTATACAACCATTTTCAACATGAGCTTAATAAAAAAGGGCTTGTGCTAAACAAAAAACAATGAAACCTATTACACTTTAGCTCTTCCAGTCGCTTCCAGGACTTACAGAGTACAGGAAGAGCTGATAAAACTAATTACCTGTGCACTAAGAAGCCCCTGATAATAAGCTGCTCAAACTCTGCTTAGAGAAAGGTAAGGTTTGTTTGTTTAACAGTAGATAAACACCTCTAAACTAAGTTCCTGCTTATAAAGGGATGATGGAGCAGATGGTCTGTGAATAAAAAAAAAAAAAACTAATTTGAAGTTATTGCTAAGGAGAAAAAATAGGATTATGGTTTTTTCTATTTTTCAATTAAAAGAAATTTAAAAGGCAGAATGTTTTTCTTAATTTTTTTAATGGAAATCCAGGTATAGAGACAAAATTTCTGGTAACACATCGGGCCTGATTCACTAAAGTGCGATAAAATGTGCGCTATTTATAGCATGCGCTATAAATTTTACCACGTCTTAATTTTGGCGATTTATCGCACGATTCACTATAAGCATACTCGCGCTTTTTTACGCGCGGTATTTCAATGAGATAAATAGCGTGCGCGGTATTTTCCGCATGCAGGCTATTTATCGCATGTGCTAATTGTCGCGACAAACCTATCGCATGAAATACGCGACAATCGGCAGCATAAAAATGGCGACATTTTGCCCTGGGAGAGCACAGAGTGCTAAAGAGGTGCTGTATAAAAGTTTATTTGCAAAAAAACCCCCCCAAAATTATAAAATTCTAAGTAAGAAAAAAAAAAAGTGCTAGAGATAATAAAATGGGGGGGGGGGGGCATTTAAGAATATTTAGCCAAATACTTAGGGGTCCGTTTGCTAAAGTGGCTTAAATTAAGTTAGAGATTTTAGACACAGAATAAATGGCAAATATGTTATGGGCACTTTATTAAACGGGAACAAATATAATATTGCAATTATTCTGGCAACAAAACATTGGATTGGCAGTTATCCCACTCGTCAGAAAATACGCTACGTACTAATTAACGCAAGCTTTACTATTCAGCAAAATGGGCTAAAGGCAAAATTGTTGGCAGAATATTTGCAAAAATTTAAACCATATAGCATATTGATGTGTTACTGATAAATGTAAGAGTGTAGGGGAAACTACATGAAAGTATAGAATACCATATCAATGAAGAAAAAATAATGACACATTACTCAGTTCAAAAGTAGAAAAATAAAAACTTTTACTTAAAATAATAAAATAAAAAAGGGGGGGAAAAAAACTTAGGGCTTGCTGCCCTTGAGTTCTCGCATGTCCCTCTGGAGTTGATCCACCTCCCCCCGGAGCTGGGCCAGCTCAGCTTTCATGTTGGCCAGGTCCTCCTGCACTGATGGTCCCGCAGGAGAACCTGGCGCCCAGCGCTTGGCCTGGGGGGAGTCCGGGGCCTGGGGGGAGAACCCAAGGGCCTGGGGGGAAACTGAGGGGAACTGGGGGAGGAAAGAAGGGGGGGGGTGTCTGGGGCCTCGGGGGACCCTGGGGCCTCGGGGGCATATTCGGCCTCGGAGGCCTCTTCTGGCTCTTCAGCCAATGGTCCTGGGGCCTCTGGGGCCAGTTCTTGGGCCTCTGGGGCTGCAGGTCGGGGCTCTGGGGCCAGTTCTTGTGCCTCTGGGGCCACAGGTCGGGCCGCTGGGGCCGGTAGTTGGTCCGCGGGGGCCAGTGGATGGGCCGCGGGGGGCGGTGGATGGGCCACAGGAGGTTGGGCCGCTGGGGCCGGTAGAGCCTGGAGGGCCTGGGGAGGAGGCGCCAGCTGAAGTTCTGTAAAATAGTATTGCAAGATGTTATTTTGTGTAATATATTATATATATATATATATATATATATATATATATACATTCATACACCATCATAAATAACAGGGCCCCTCACAACAACATTTTTTGGGCCCTCCTCCTCCCACGCCCCCAATGGCCCCTCACCCTGTGAACCCTCACATCAATACAAAGGACACACAGACATTGTTAGCCAGGGCCCCCTAAAACATTCGTGGCCCTTCCCCAAATGACTCACACTATGGGCCGCTCCCTGCTGCTTCCCCCCTGCTTTAAACTTATTTATGCATATGTATTTGAAAATAGATGTGTATATATATATACAATAGGAAGTGCTGGAAAGCTGCACACCATAAGGAACAATAATACCTGGGTGCCTGTGGCAAAACAAAATCTAGACAGGCATGGGGTGACGGCACACACAGGATTTTCACAAGGAGTCACAAAGATGTGAAATAATATTCAGAGGTTTATTGTGACCAACGTTTCAGTTCCTCACTGGCATTATGGTTGAACGTGATGGACGTATGTCTTTTTTCAACCCAACTTACTATGTTACTTTCATCATCCCTGACATTTCTTACATTTTTACCTTTAGTTCAAATTACTTGCTAAATCTTTTACTGAACGTATACTGTAAAAGCATAATAAAGTACAATAATTACCTTCTCTAATTTCAGCGACCAGTTCTGGGCTCCTGCGCTTAAGGTAGGACCACAGACGCTGGAGCTGGCGGGGGCCCACATCAAGGGCAAACCTGGCGAGCAAACCTTGTCTTAGCTCGTCCAGGATTGCCCTCTTCCTCTCGTGGACCCCTATGTCCCCCGGCGGTGCAAGTCGGAAACCCCAGGCATGTCCTCTCAGTTTGGTGGCTCCAGGCTCAATGACACAAAATGGCCCCAAGTCGCACATGTCACGAGATGACAAAATCGCCACAAAATGTCCGCAATTCGCGAGATTACAAAATCGCGAAAAAAAACCCGCCAAAATATACATAGTAATGTATTTTGGGCGAAAAAAATATTCGCCGCTACAGTACAGTATATTTTGGCGACAACATATTCACCGCTATAGTACTGTATATTAGTAGCGAAATTCCATACATGCCAAAAACTCATTTACTGTACTTTTCTATAATTTTTCGCCTGCCTGTAGTAGGAGTTAATTTTCGCATAGCCGAATGCGATATTTAGCGCGCAAAAGTTATAGTGAATCATGCGATCGTATTCTTTTCAGCGTGGAAATTAACGCATGCGGTAAAACTAGCGCGAGAAATACCGCATGCGAAAATGTCGAATTATCGCACGCGATAATACTATGGTGAATCGGGCGCAAATTATTGCGTCTTTTTTACCGCAAAAAAAGTGCGATAATTTTTATCGCACTTTAGTGAATCAGGCCCATCATTTGCTAAGTTTTGTACAGGTATGGGATCCGTTATCCGGAAACCCATTATCCAGAAAGTTCTGAATTACGGGAACGCCATCTCCCATAGACTCCATTATAAGCAAATAATTATCATTTTTAAAAATGATTCCTTTTTCACTGTAATAATAAAACAGTCCCTTGTACTTGATCCAAACTAAGATATAATTAATCCTTATTGGAGGCAAAACAAGACTGTTGGGTTTATTTAATGTTTAAATAATCTTTTAGTAGACTTAAGGTGTGGAGATCCAAATTTCAGAAAGATCCCTTATCCGGAAAACCTCAGGTCCCAAGCATTCTGGATAACAGGTCCCATACCTGTATTTGTTTTTTTTTTTAGCTTTTATAGAGCAGACATAATTGTCAAGCAAGAGGTGGCATGAAAGTTTGTATATATTTAATGATATATTATTCTCTAGCAAAAACCTTTCATTGTTATTAGTGTGTGTATGTGTGTTTGAGGGTGGTGGATCTGCTTTTTTTTCTGAGAAAATGCAGCTTTGGCTCTTGGTACTTCTGAATCTGTCTGTGCCCCCTACATGTTTTGGACTTTGTCATACCTTTCACTCTGACATTCAATATGGGTCTGAGTGAGCTCTTCCCAGGGATCGGAATCAGACTTGGCTGCTCCTGATCAGAACTGCACCGCTTATTTACAGAATATATTAGAATTTCCACCAGCATTTTAATGATTTTTCTGGTGTACCGAATTTTGGCCACTTTCCTTGCAGTAGTCATAAAGTAAGTCCAAGTAAAACAAATCTGCTGAAGTAAAGGATTGGTTATATTAGACAAGTAAAGTGATTAATACACCTGATGGTGAAATGCCAGCGATGATTGATGATACTCAGAATTTTAAGTAAAAAAGCTTCTCTGGACTTACAAGTGTGTTTTTGTCTGAATTCTTTATGGAATAAAATATAATTTACTGTAGATCATACTAAGCAATATAAAATATAAGACACACTTTTTTTTTTTTTTTTTGAGTCTCCAAGAATATTGTTTTTATTGCAGTACATAACACTGTCTAAGGATTGATAACGTTGCATAGGATTAGCCAACCATTTGCAGAATTCTTAAAATGAGATTTTACAAATAGGTCTTCTGTTCAAAAATGTTTCTAGCAAATAAAAGGGACATTCTGTCAGCCTTAAAGGTGCACTGTGCAGAGTTGGAGCTTTTCATATTTTACAGAAAACTATACCCCCAAACAATGTAGGGCTCTATAAAACATATATTGCATAAACAAGCTCATATGTAAAACCCTGCTTTATATAAATAAACCATTTTCATAAAAATATACATTTTTAGTAGTATGTGCTATTGGGTAATCCTAAATAGAAAATTGCCGTTTTAAGAATTAAGGGCCGCCTCCTGGGTTCATAGGATTTACAGTGCACACAAACAAGCCAAGGCACACATACACGCTAGGCCGCATCAGTCAATTAATGGAGTTCTGCCTTTTGCTTCCACACTACTTCCTGTTAAAGATAAAGCTGCATCACTTCCTGTCAGGTGACCTCTGAGGGAGCACACAGCCTATCACTAAATAGTGGCTCAAGGAAAAGGATGTTAAAAGGGAATATTTACTGATATATATATATATATATATATACTGTATATATATAAATGTTAGCATTTTAGGACCAATGGGTTGCAGTTGATTTGCTATTGAAAAATTCCAGCAATCTAATGGTAACAGTTATTAAGAATTCCTTTAAACCAGGGTTGTCCAACTGGTGGCCTGTGTGTGCCATACCCTGCCTACCCCACGTGTGTGTGCCATACTCTGCCTGCCCTACCCTGCCTGTGTGTATCATACTTTGCCTGACCTATGCTGCCTGTGTGTGCCATACTCTGCCTGTCCTATGCTGCCTGTGTGTGCCATACTGTACCTAACCTATGCTGCCTGTGTGCCATACTCTGTCTGCCTATGTGGCCTGTGGGTGCCATACTCTGCCTGCCCTATGCTGCCTATGTGCCATACTCTACCTGCCCTATGGTTCCTGTGTGTGCCATACTTTGCCTGCCCTATGCTGCCTGTGGGAGGTGAACCTGGCAGGGGGTTGTTCTGGGAGTTTGTTAGCATTTGGAAGCCATTATATGGTTCCTAAGGTGTGTAATTATATGCTGGGGGTTGCTGTGCTATCCCCAGGGGAGGAGAAGGCATATGGATTTAAGGGTAAGCCAATATAACATAACATAATATAATTCTTTCACATATGAATGAAATGTGATATCCCTACACCAACCATTTGGGTTTTTGCTGTGCTACCACCGTTAATGTGGGTATGGTCATATAAGCTCTTGTGATAACATGGGTGTGGTTTGAAGTGGGTGCAGTTTAAAAAGGGAGTGGCCAAAACTGACCTCCACCATGTAGGCCAAAAAAATTCTGGCCCTCGGTAGCACAGAAATTGGACAGCACTGCTTTAAACTGTTGTAAATGGCAAAGATTTTGTTATAGTATGAAGTTATCATGCTAAGGTATATAGGTATAACTTAGGGGCTGACTTAGCAACGTTTAAATTAGAATTTTTGGTGTGGTTCAATTTTTTTACCCTAGAACTCGCAAATTCAAATGATCATTTCAAAAACTCAAATGTTCGATATATATTAAGTGCAGAAAACTAAAATATAAAAGTTCTGCATCTAAAATCTTGTGAATTCATGTAGGGGTCAATGGTAGTAATGAGCAAATTTTTTGTGCCACACATGGATTTGTGTGAGTAAGAAAAAAAATTTGCAGGACTCAAAAAAAAAAAAAGTTACGTGCATCAAATAAAGTTGCACAGTCGCCGCGGTTCACAATTTTTTTCCCGTTTTGCAAATTTTTGGGTGAACTGAAACTTGACAGATTTGCTCATCACTAGTCAATGGTGGTTATCCTAGAAAAAATGTTATTGATTTTTTATTTCATGCATTCAGGTTTTTTTCATGGTTCTATTTAGTTGGCATACACACAATACACTTTTATCAAACCTGGGTATCACAGCAGCAAGGCTAGAGGCAGACCATATGAAAATCTATCAGACTAGCATTTTTGTCTCATGTACTGTAATATCTTGCTGATGCAGCATTCTTCAAAAGCCAGTGGATGGTGGGCGATATAATAAACATTTTAATAAGAGTTTGATAAGTTACCCTAATTGTAGGGCATTGCACAGTTCCCAGAGCAATAATTTATCTCACACAAGGCTATGAGCTACATGGCAGCTACATGACAACCATTGATAGTGCTCTTTAGCTCAGTTACTAACACTGGACCAGGACAGTCAGCCATGAAGACCAATAGGCAAAGCCACATCTTAAGTACAACTAATTAAATTATTAAGGAGTGCAGATTGGCCTGAGGTATTGCTGAGCTGTGTTTGGAGCCTGTATAATGGTGTCAATACTCTTGCAGTGTGATATGGGCATTTACTTCATTGTATATTGTGTTTGGGCCAACAAGTTTGCATTGGGTTTTTTGCTACTTAGGAAATATGCCTGGCATAGAAAATCTTTTTTCATCAATGATTGTCCTACCGTACATCTTAGATTTCACAAAATGCAACAATGAGAGACAAGTACCAGAAATCCAGAACTATAGAGTATTTATTTAACAAAAGTTTCCACATCATTCATTCATTAAGAAATAAGCCGTGCCTTCTTATAAACTACATAGTAAAAGGTGCAATGTCTGTATATTTCATAAAATGAGTCTGCCTGTCTTTATAATAAAGTGTTATGCTCAGGTTTCTTTGATGGGATAACAATTGCCTCTTTTTTCTCCATAAAATGTCTCTCCGTTTATGCCACAAATGCTGTCCAAAAGAAATATTTAAATAAAAATAGATTCAATGTCTCTCTTTAGAGTCATAAGATGTACCTGTAAGTATGTGTTAAAAGAAAATGTGGAAAACTTTAATATTTGCCCTGGCTTATTATTTCAAAGTATGGAAAAATATTAAAATGTATTTCTAAAGTGAATGCACAGAGAACGAGAATATCTGTATGAACCTTCTACTCTAATTTATAGTCAAATTTATAGTCAAAAACAACAGTTAACCCCCCCACCCACCACCATTTCAGAGTGTATTATACCACCCACATCAACAATTTAGAAACCTGGCAATCAGCACTTTGATTTACTGGACACTCTGGCATTAAGTCATTTCAGAGGACGTGATAATAAATGCTGTTCATATGTAACATAAAACGTTGCATATTTCTTTCATTTATACAAACTGTATACCATACGTAATGACTGAATAACCAGGACCTGGGTTTAATGCCCTTGACCCCCTTCCAATTCTTGTGCTGTAGGGGAAAATACTTGCAATAAAATCAGAGATTGGAGGTTGAGGTGACAGGGCACCTTTCCTGCCGTCACCTTATGGTTGTGGTAAGGGTAATCAATAAAACAGAGAGTCAATATTGACAAAAAAAACTTGTCTGACAAGGAATACTTTAGTCCTCAGTACAGTTTGTTTTATGATCACAGCATGTCAAAACACCTTTGCCACACTTTGGAACCTTAGGGTAATCAAGATGTCAGGAATCACCTTCTTGCTGCTCATGCTAAGACTATACCAAAGGATATACAAATATAGTACCCCCTCTTGCCCTCCTTCTTCCACAAAAGTACCTTCATAATTACTTATGTATTCATTCTAGTAGTTCTCTTATACTCTCCAAACAGGTTCCTGTCCATCAGCTCACTACAGTCTCTTTTACATTTTCCCCAATGTTTTCAAGATTTCATGGTACAAGCTGCCCTCTTGTCAGCTTTTCCAACAATATATTCTGTCCTGGAGTAAAATATTGTTTTTTTCCCTAGAATGGCTGTTTTTTAGAATATCCCCCATATTCTACTGCTACCCCTTTTCATCTCTTAGCTCCCTTGCTTTGTTTCTTTGTACTCCCTTGCTTAAACAATTGAAGTGCCAAGGACATGGTTGCCTATGGTAACATGCTCACAGGTCCTCTCCCCTTAATTAACTATTCTTACAAGCAATACATAGTGAGTAAAGTTGTAATTTTCATCAAATGAATGTTATGTTTAAGTCATAGAGAAGAATGTTCATGAAAAGTGCAATTATTCAAGCAAGACAGGAGCAACAGATCAAGGAACAAGGAATATATATCAGTAAATATTGCACTTTTACATCTTTTCCCTTGAGCCACCATTTAGTGATGGGCTGTGTGCTCCTTTAGAGATCACATGACCGGAAATAATGCAGCTCTAACTGTAACAGGAAGAAGTGTGGGAGCAAAAGACAGAACTTTGCCCATTAATTGGCTGATGTGGCCTAGCATGTATGTGTGCCCTTGGTTTGTTTGTGTGCACCATAAATCATATGATCCCAGGGGGCGGCCCTTAGTACTTAAAATGAAAAATCTCTATTTAGGATGATCCAAAGATATATACTACTAAAAAAGTAAATTTACATATAAGCAAGGTTTTACATATACATGCTTTATGCAATAGATTTTTATAGAGAACTACATTGTTTGGCATTATAGATTTCCTTTTAAGGCTACTGCCACATGAGGCAGATGTGCCTGCACCTGGAAGCTTTTTGGATGGTAGGGACGGATTCTTGGCCTCTGGGTAATCCACATGTCAAGAATCCACCACATATGGCAGTAGTAATTAAAATGAAAGTTGTACAGTTTGCTATTGTTCTATTGTATCTATAGCAACCTGGAATCAGAAGGGAAGTATTTACTGGTCACCTGTTTAAAAGCCAACATCTAAATTGTTGCTACGGGTTACTGCACCCTTGCCAAACTTAGGAACTGTTATTACATATGGGAGTCAGACTGGTAAAATGTGATACATTATTTCATTATTCAGTATGAAGTATCCTTTAAATTGCAGAAATAATTCTCAACTATTCTAAATAAAGCACTTTTTAAAGAAATGTTATCCGGTACTGTACTTTTTAATCACACTTCAGCCTAGTCAGTCAGGATAGGGCAGGCTGTCAAGCCAACAAATTCAGCTAAAGTTACCAGCTCCTTACACATGTCTTGCTGGGGGCATACACATTTTGGATTTCCAAGAACCAGCATGAATTTTAAAAATGTTATCCAAGACCTGTTGCTGCATTTTTGTTCATCACTGTAGTAAACAGGAACTTGGCAAATTCCTTAGTAGTTGAAAAGTAATTCCAAATATGTTTATATGTTTAGAGACAGTAAACAGTGTGCTGTAAATGGATATTTTTCATTGGTTTATTAAGCGTAAAATGAGTTTATTGCTTAAATGAGTGAGAGGATTTTTACAAATTCTGCTTTATGTAATTTCTTTATGAGATTACCCTTTTTCATATCTGCCTATATTTGTTGAATAATTATTGTGTTTTTTCTTATCATAAAATTTCAAAATGTGCTTTTCAAGGTTACTACAGAACTTTTTTTTTACATGTGCAACAATTAAAGTCAATGGGCCTTTTTTCTCTGCAAATTTTTTGATGCAGCCAATTTTGGCCTTAGTTTCGCAAAAAAAAATCACTAGTGTTGAAATGCAGAATTTTGCAGTGAATCTAGCCTGGTGAAAAAAATGTGCTCATCACTAATCTCAGCATCATTGAATGATAAACAAATGTACTTTTTTCTATTTCACCACAAATCAGTTCTTTTCCTCCATCTGCCTGCCCTGTTTCTCCTCAGCCTTGCACCCAGATGAATGAATGCAACCAGCCCTTATCCCTACAGAAACACTGGCTTTTTAAGTAAACAACCTTTCCTACCAGCCTTTACCACCAATGTTTTTTGGTATAAATACTACCAGTTACCCCCCCCCCAAAAAATCTAGAAACATGTAATGAAGTGAAAGGAAATTTTACCATCCAGATACAGAGGCCTTCCCAGCCCCAGAAAGCTTCCTAGGAGTGTACCCACAACACTGCTGTTATGCACAGTGACCCAAACCCCACATAAGAATGGCCACCAGGGGGTCACTCCAGGCAAGGAGACTGGAAGTATACTTGCACACAAAACAGGTTATTAAGCCAACATAAAGTAAACAGTTACAACAACTTTTGTATAAAACGGGCAGGATAATAAAAGTACGAAGTGTACTGGCTCAGCAGGGATAGTTCAAGGATAACAAAAGTCCTGGGACAGGAAACAATACTAGCGGAGTGAAAGGTAACCTGGTTTCTGATTCCAGAATCAGAAACAAGAACCCACGTAAAAGGACAGGATACCTTCCCCGAAAACAGGGACAATGGTCAGGGTATCCAGCAAGCAGGAACAAAGATCAGGGTGACCAGCAGGTACAGAGACCTAGGAACTGCAAGGTGAGGAGCCAGGTCAGGGTGTAAATAAGGGCTTTCTGCTGGGAGCTCACTAGGGATTGGCTGCACCTGCCAATTAATACAGAGCAGGTGAGTTTTATTAACAGCACTAGGCATAGTCCTAGGAACCTCAGAACAGGGTAAGACTACACCTCCAACCTGCCTGAACAGGGAAGAGGTTAGGCAACAGGCTGCAATATACCAGGTACCTGGTCAAACCCAGCAAAGGGATGGACAGTGTGAAGATACATTACAACTACACTCTATTAAACTACAGACTGAAAGACCAACTGCAGATAAGGGTCAGTACAGCCCATCCTTTGTGTCCAACACCTCCAGAAACAACTATTTAACAAAGTATATGAAGTGGTCCTGTCACGAGCAAATAGTAAAGAAATAAAAACAGAAGAAAAGACGACCAGCAAAACTCTGTTATCTTCTATATTTCGGTGTTTATATTGTGTACTTCTACTATGATACTAATGAAGTCTGGAGCGACTGCCACCCTGCATCAAACAGTATCTCCAGGGTTTTCACAGTTGTGTCACTAGGTACACCAGACTTGCGTCCTTGAACTTAATCATTTGATGCGTCAGGTGCAATTTCCCAGCCAGATTTATATTGGAACTATGGAATTATTACCCTTATTATTGCAAATTTCCCCTATAGTCCTTTTTAAGTGTATAAGAATTTTAACTTTAAAAATTGGCCTTGCATTTTTATGGTAAAATGTATTATAGTTCAGAGTCAGGTTTAGGGCATAATAAAGCAAAGCTGTGCATTTTACATGCATACCTTATAAAGATCTGGATGTGATAAAGCATGCTCAGGCCTGTCTAATTGTAAAGGAAGAAAAACAGTTATGATGTAGTATTTTCTAGATGCTGGTATAATTTTCTTCTTAGATCCTATTGTATGTGAGATAACTCTTTTTAAGCTGGAATTTGAGATTTTAAGAGCATTGTTTTCAGTTTCTCCTTTTACAAGGCTGATGATGGCTTGGCTTATCAAGGTTTACCTGCCTGAACTACTGTAGAGCCTAATTGCTCTAAATACTTATCTAACACAAAGAAGAAGGAGGACTGTGTGACAGCTGGCTGCTTTTGATGGCCTTTTCTCTGCTGAAATGTGTTTATGCAATAGAAAGCGGTAGGATGCCTCTAACTCTTATAAAAAAAGAGGAAAAGTTTATAAAATGCAGATATTTACTGGCGACAGTCTGTGACCGGACTTTTTACTGCAAGTATGTGATGAAGGATTAAAGCAGAAAATAGTCACTTAGAGGCACCTTGGCTAAGAACTGCACCTCAGCTTTCTGGAAGAAAAGCCAAGTTTAGATTAACAGAGTTAAGGCAGTATCCCAGCCTGTTCATGGATTTTTTTTTAATTATTTGTCTCAAAGTAATAGCCTAGTCTTTCAACTATGATGTTATTTTTAAACTCTTAAATATTTTGGTGTCTGTACAAAAAGATAAGAGATGGAATGTTATTTAAGCTTTTTTTGTGCAATGATTGGAATGTAATGGTAGTGTTTTATAATGGCGAAAACATAACTCTACTGTTAAAGTTCAGTTACTGAGATATTTTTATATGTTTCTGCCCGAAAGACAGGCCAGAGAAACAGTTTCTCTCCTCCCTAGATTTGTACATGACTATGCAAGCATGCATCCCCTGCTTTGGGCTTTGAGTCTGCCATGTAACTGGGAGCAAGGCAGTGGTGGGCTGATAAGCACGTGACCAGATGTTCTCAAGAGGTTGAAAATGTTTCTTAAATTCTTTTAACTACAACTTTGCCCACTGTAAAATCTTGTATTGAAATACTTAATATGAGCAACACAGGTTTTAACTACAATTTTATAGTTTTACTGTTTTCATTGTAATTTTTTTCTGGAGAAGGTGGAATACCAAACAATAAGCAGTTTATCTTTGTATCCTTTGCTAGGGGTCATATAACCAACCATTCACTTTAGGCTATACTGTTAAACTATAGACACACTCCCAGATTTTTGGCTTTGATAGTAATATGTCAGTACAAGTATGAGATCTATTATCTGGAATGCTTAGGACTTGGGTTCTTCAGATAAGGGATCTTTTTATAATTTAGATCTCCATACCTTCAGTCTACTAAAAAAACATTTAAACATTAACTAATCCCAGGATTGTTTTGCCTCCAGTATGGATTCATGCAGCTTAAGGTCCCCATACACGAGCAGATCCGCTCGCTTGGCGATTTCGCCAAGCAAGCGGATCTTCACCCGATATCCCCACCTACGGGTGGGTGATATCGGAAAGCGTTTTTATGTAAAAAAAATAAATAATTCGATCATTTGGCCCTGGGGCCAAACGATCGGATTATGTGGGCGGCAATGGGGCAGTCGGTTCGGGGACCGCATCAAAGCTGGCCAATCGATATCTGCCCAATTTTAGACCAGATATCGGTCGGCCAGGCCCCTTGGTTCTGCCCCTACACGGGCTGATAAGCTGCCGAATCGGCCCAAGGGACCAATATCGGCAGCTACTATTGGCCCATGTATGGGGACCTTTAGTTACCACCAAGTACATGCAAGGCTGGATTTACCTGTGGTGTGCCCCTAGGCTTCTTACACCCTGCCTCCACGCACTCCCAGTCTCCCCTGACCACAGGTGTTGGCTTGCACCCCCTGCGCCCGCACAACCCCCCACACTTGCACCCCTCCCTGTTTGTAACACCTCCTGTACTTATGGGCTGCACAGGGGACTGGGAAGGTGAGATTTAAACAGCTGCCAGAAATCTCTCGTCCAGTCCCCAGTGCAGATATGGCCAGCAGGCAGCATACTGCCCCCAAATATTTTTGCCACCCTAGGCCCAGGCCTGAATACAAGTTTTATTATTATAGAGAAAAAGACAATTATTTCAAAAAATCTAAATTATTTGCTTTAGATTGCCTCTGTTGAAGATAGCCATCCTGCAATTCAAAGCTGTCTGGATAACAGGTTTCCGGATAAGTGATCCCATATATATATATATGGCTTCTTAGTTAAAACTTTAACTTAAGTAAAGGGTTATATACTAAAAATTTCTTACATTTGTTTTCAACATTAGAGACTATATTTCAGTTGTTCTGGTTACAAAGTAGGCAGTAAAAAATATATAATAATATAGTAATAAAACCCAGTCGTAATTTGCAAAGTGATATGTCTAATACCTGGGTGTTATTGTTAGCAAGTATTAAAGTCATATCATTATTAGGCTTTATTAGTGGAAAAAGGTTAATGACCCCTGTTCTCTGAGCCAGGTTATTATCTAACTGAAGTCACCAGTACACATGCCTTATATTGCCTGTCAGTTGAATACAATACATGGGGATGATTAGCAGTCCATAATTAAAAGCCCAAAAGAGTCAGAATACATTGCAATAAGAAAATGATGTTTAAAGGGAAATTCGCCTTATTTCCAAGCTGTAATTGTAAATGTTATTATTTCTTTTGAAGATTGTAAAGTATAAGCAACACATGTCTCGAGCCTCAGATAATTTTCATACAATGAATATATTTCATATTTCTTACAAACTGCAACAGTTTGCTAGTTAAACTTAAACAATGCCTTATACAATTAAAGCAATATTTAATTGTAGAGAAACAATGTGTATGATATATAACAAGGCATGTATCACCAATAGAAAATACCTGTATTCCCTCTTAAATGGGCATACAAAGTGCATCAAGTAAAACAGACTACTTCAATAGAATCAACAGTGAATAAAAGAATAGCCACCACATATTACAGCCTTCTAGACAACAGCAGAAAGAACCTGCAGGGATAACATGGATTTATATGATTTTAATTACCAGGCCAGGGGGGGAGGGTAGGAATATTTTTATTTTATTAACTTCTAATCCCATTAGAAATACATTTGAAAGATGGTGCTAACACTTGTTTAAAGATGTGTCGACTGAAGTGTGTCTTAAAAGTAGTGAGAGTAGGTGCCTCTCTGACTCCATTAGACTGAAGCCATTAGACTGAAAGGTCATCAGTGAAAATAGTTCTGAACTATGTGTCGCTGGCATTGTAATAACTTGCACAGCAGATCAGAGCTGATGAGAGAGTGTTCTGTGAAATCAGCACCATATATCAAGATGAACACATTCCAGCTATGCAGGTGACAGACACAAGCATTAAAAGAGTCTGATTGGTTTCTTTGTTTACTCAGTTATCTGTTCTGCTATAAAGTGCATTATTCTAAGGCTCAGGTTCAGACAGAGATAGATACAGGCATGGGATCTATTATCCAGAATGCTTGAAACCTAGGGATTTCCTGATAAGGAATCTTTCTGTAATTTGTATCAATTTTAGTCTACTATAAATCATGTAGACATTAAATAAACTCAATAGTAATGTTTTGCCTCCAATATGGAATCATGATTCAGCTTAAGGTACAAGGGCAAGATTACAAGATACAAGATACAAGATACAAGGGCAGATTTCAGCTGCCGATTCAGGCCTATTTAGCAGTTTATGTGCCTATATATGGGCACCCCCAGCAGGCCCACCCAACTGATATCTGGCCTAAAACTGGCCCCATCTCAATGAGGCAGGTTTGTTGATATGGTCCTTGGTCCAATGGCGCCTCTACCTGCTGATGTAGTTCAACCTTTTGGCCAAAGGGCCCAACGTGGTTATCATCCACCTTAGGAGGACATATCAGGAGAAAATCTGCTCATTCAGTGACCTCGCCAAATGAGCAGATCTTAATGTGTATGGCCACCTATAGTTAGGATTAAGTACAATGTACTGTTTTATTATTTCAGAGAAAAGAAAAGTCATTAAATAAATTTGAAATACTTACTTAAAAATAAATGGGAGATGGCCTTCCTGTAATATTGAGCTTTCTGTATATATATATAGCACCTCTACAGCCTTCACTGCTTCTCTTTGCTAGGTTAAATCTCCTGTTTAGCATAGTAAAGCTCTGCATAACTTAGTTTTTCTCATTTTAAAATGACCAGATTTAACATTTCTGGTGTACTAGCATTCAAAATGCAGGTCTCTAGCAACAGTGTAGTAACCCATAGAAACCATTCATCACTTTGATGTTATCTGTCTAGGGCCTGTAGATTAATGAAAGCAGATGTATTATTGGTTGTGATGGGTTGCTGCATTACTTTAAAGCTGCCCTACTCTTCATTAATTTCCACTTTGGTCAGTGGGTCATTTAGTATGAAGTTGTCTGATATCAGCTTTGTACATCATGTTGTGATAGATTTCCAGGTGTGTTCCCTTAGTCTGTAGTAAATATGCACGTATCTTGAACAATCGCCGTTGGTACTGTTAAGCAATTCTTTTTTCATAACCGTTCTCTTTATGTATATTGCCCTTTGCTTCAGTTGTGCAAGTGGAATATCTGTGTGAGTGTTTGCTTTGCTCTTGGTGTATGTCACATTGCAGATGTCAAATTTCCAAATAGCATTTAGAAAACTGGCATAGCAAACAAGATAAACTTTGTCCTGTACACTAGAAGCTAAATTACACTGCATGATTCCACCAGGCACTGGAGTTCATTAGCTCCTTGGGTCTTACAAATATCTGAATCTCTCCATAGATACATTACTCACAATCCTGCTGCCCCACATATTTGAAAAGTGTGGCAGACAATCTTGTTGTTGTGTGTCATGGAGAATGGGTTTCCATATATATGGAGCAACTAAGCAAAGATATTTCTGGCTTAATACAACTGTCTCTGCAAACACAGAGTTGGATTATTATGCTTAAAACCAAAAATAATGTATTTCCAAGCCTGCTCTCTGGCTTACCAGCAGGACATATGTTTTCGAATCTACCAGCTGACCTACCTAATCTAAAATCATCTTGTAACCCAGCACAAAAGATTCAACAAAGATTCTGCCTTTTTCAGCAGGATTTGGCTGAATCCAAGGGGCTGATTTACTAACCCACGAATCCGACCCGAATTGGAAAAGTTCCGACTTGAAAACGAACATTTTGCGACTTTTTCGTATGCTTTGCGATTTTTTCGGATTCTTTACGAATTTTTCGTTACCAATACGATTTTTGCGTAAAACCGCGAGTTTTTCGTATCCATTACGAAAGTTGCGTAAAAAGTTGCGCATTTTTCGTAGCGTTAAAACTTACGCGAAAAGTTGCGCATTTTTCGTAGCATTAAAACTTAACGCTACGAAAAATGCGCAACTTTTCGCGTAAGTTTTAACGCTACGAAAAATGCGCAACTTTCGTAATGGATACGAAAAACTCGCGTTTTTACGCAAAAATCGTATTGGTAATGAAAAATTCGTAAAGAATCCTAAAAAATCGCAAAACATACGAAAAAATCGCAAAATACCGATCATTACGAAAAAAACGCAATCGGACTCATTTCGACCCGTTCGTGGGTAAGTAAATCAGCCCCCAAGTGTCTGGCTTAACCGAATCTGAATCCCTAAAAATCCTGTGATTTTTTTGTTACATGAACACGGCAGTAAAACAATTTTTCAGCGCGTGCAAATTAGGGCTCGGATTCAACTTTTTCAAGATTTAAAATGCGTTTTTTGAGCAACAATTCCAAATCCAAAAACTCTCCACCTAAAACCTGTTGAGGTCATGTAGAAGTCAATGGCAGATGTCCCTTCCCTGGAAATTTACAATTATAAATAGCATGCATAAACAATGTGATGATACAAAAAAATGGTTTGATTTCTGGTGTGAGTATCTATGTGTGTATGTGGCGGGGTGGGAGCTCTGTATATGTCTCTATATGGCTCTTTTGCTTCATTTTCATAATTTTATATACAGTACCACCTTTTCTTTATCAATTTAATATTTTGTATTAATCATGTGTGCTTCGCTAACTGCAAAATACGTAAGGGGAACTCCACCCAAACACCAACTGAAAGAGGTGGTTCACCCATGATTTTTTGGGGCACTTTCCTTAAAGTACAACAGGTCCGATTACTAAAAATTCTTATTTTTTCTAAAGTTTAGAACTTTTGTGTATTTTATGCAATTTTTTTGTTAGTTTTTGCAACTTTTTGTACCTTGCGACAATTTGTGCGACAAAATCATATTTGTTGCAACAAGTACGAAAGTTTCGGTTTCATTCAAGCTTCGGTATCGTGACTTTCCTTGGGCCAGGTTGGAGCTGCAGAGTGCCATTGAGTCCTATGGGAGGCTTCAAAAAACATGCACTAAAGGTTCAAAGTCAGAACGGTTTTTGCGCCGTTTCCAATCATTCAGATACAAAAATTTTGTAACTTTCATTTAGTACCACAATAAATGTTCGTAACATTTCCTCACATCAGACATTTTTAAGTATACGAATTTTCGCAAATCGTACTTTAACACAATAGAAATTCGTACATTGATAATTAAGCCCCTTAGTATGATGTAAGAGTAATATTCTGTTCATCAGCTCTCCAGTTTGGAGTTTTAGCAGCTATCTGGTTGCTAGTCCAAATTACCCTAGCAACCAGGGAGTGGTTTGAATGAGAGACTGGTAAATGAATTGGGGATGCACCGAATCCCGGATTCGGTTCGGGATTTGGGCCGAAACCAGCCTTTTTTTGATGGATTCTGTTTTGGGCGAATACACGGTCTCGACCGAACCCGAATCCAAACCCCAATTAGAATAAGGAAAACAATATCACAGTGCAAAGCATTGTGGGTTATGTAGTTAATGCTGTCTGTAAACTGTGGAGAAGTTGTTACAATTTGTAACATCAGTGTTTTAGTTCCTCCTCCCCTGCCAGTATTTCAAATTATGCAGAAAGAGAAACACTGTTTTGCAGCTGGATTTCAGCATATAAAAATGGTATTTATTCATACTTTTTGCAGGATCAGATATAGGTAGATATCCAGTTATATTAGGGATTTTTGTGTTGTGTGAGGCTCTTTAACAAATTTTGCTTTGGAAGCCAGAGTTTCCCTTTAAAGTGTTTGTGCAAACATGCAAACACTCACTGGCTGCGCTCTAAGGTCACCCCGTTCTGGGACAGACGGTTTTAATTGCTCACACATATTAAGTCATGCTAAGTTTCAACAATGGTGTCGACACAACAGACAAAACACCCTTAAAAATAAATATAGGCCATTGCATAGCTGTAAACATTGTCATATATTTATGATATGCTGAATTGCTACTTTATTGCACGTGGACCCTACTGATTTATCATGCACTTCTGGGTTTTTGTCAATAAAAAAACATAGTTGAACATGCATATATAAAATGCCCTGACTGACAAAACTTACCAGTTCCAGAACTGTTTTGTATTTAATACATGTGTTACAGTTGTTTGTCCTAGATTTACTCCAACTCTATGCTTATAAAAGTATCTGTCTAAGAATTATGGACACCACAGCAGTGCGCTGGTTTTAATAACAACCCGGCAGTAGGCATTTTTCACAGTGTTGCGTATCAAAGGAATGTTAAGGCCTCTGTTTCCTTTGTGCATGCACCAAAGTGAATTTAGTTAAAACCATACTGTAATTGTCATGACTTTTTTAATATATGGAAAAGTTTTAAGCCATTTCACAAACCCTTTTTTAAACGACACACCCTGAATCTAATACACTGAGCCTATTTATTTGAAATATATAAAAACAAAACGACATTATGCTATTTAAACTTCTGCGGTAGAGGAGTGGAGAAGAACTATGGAAATAATTTCAAACTTCAGCAGTGTGAGGCTTGAGGCATTTATTTTTGCAAATTCATCTACTGTCTCAAAGACATAAACATCACTTGAAACCTAAAACATTAGAAAATCAAAATCTTCCTTTTACAGCATTTTCACAAAACTGAACACTTTGGGGCTGATTTACTAACCCACGAATTCGAATCCGAATTGGAAAAATTCCGATTGGAAAACGAACATTTTGCGACTTTTTCGTATTTTTTGCGATTTTTTCGGCGCCTTTACGACTTTTCGGAAATTATCGCGACTTTTTCGTTACCAATACGATTTGCGCGAAAAAACGCGAGTTTTTCGTAGCCATTCCGAAAGTTGCGATTTTTTCGTAGCGTTAAAACTTAAAAGGCGCGACGTTTTGCGCAAGTTTTAACACTACGAAATATTTTGAAATATTTGAAATATAATATGATTCATTGTATCCCACTGTGACCATGCATCTCATTTCCAGTAGCTCTTCTAGGGCATGGTCTCAGCTTTCTTGCAAAACATTGGTTGGTGATTTGCAAAAAAAAAAAAAAGATATGCAACTTAGTTACAGCATGATTTTTTTTTTCTAGCTTAAATAATGATAATTTTTCTTACACAATAGAACTAAACTCTAATTACACTGTATGCATAGATAGGCAAACCAAGGTTAATTTTACACTATTGTGGGTTGACAGTGGCTTTACTAGAGTTCTACAGTAACCTTGAATAGACCTAAAAAAGAATGAGCTAAACTATTAGCAAAACTTATATATAAGTGGATCTGAGCTTGGTACTTGCACCAAAAATATCCAATATCTGAGATTTATAAATGTATTATATTAGAATTGTTTAAGAGAGAATTGCAGAAAATGGTGCAGTCTCAAAGAATGGGGTAATGTGTTTTCTTATATTCTTTGCATAGTTGAATTCATATTTGCTAAAATATGCAAGATGGAAATTAAGTTATAACTGCAAAATTCATATGCTTCAGATCCTTCTAAATAATAATTAGCTGATCAGTGTGGGCTACTGAACAACATTATATGGCCAAAAATATCCAAACACTTTTTTGGTTATTTGGCACCCTGTGTAAAATGATATGCCCCCAGTTGGAACTCTCAGAGGCAGATTTATCTAAATTCAGATTTTTGTGGTTTTAGAGGTTTTTGAAACAATGAATAAACTAATTTTCACTAAAACCACGAATGTCTAGTCATTTATTAAAAGATCCGAATATAAAAAGTGGCAAGAAAGCGGAAAGTACACTCAAACCTCAAATTTTTCAAGGTTTTTACATTATCATAATAATTTATGGAAACATACAACCTTTTAATAGATCTGCCCCTCAGTGTGAGGTTCCAAACTGTCTCTGGATGTCAGGGCTGCACTACTCATTGGGACCATGGGTGCTGCACACAAGCCATGTGCAAACACTACTTGCCTGCATGTGTAATACCAAGTGAAACATTTGGTGAAGTAGGAACAATGATCTGAGTCTGTTTTAATGATTTGGGCTATGGCCCGTGATTTTATTAATAGCAAATCTTAAAGCTATAGTGTACCATGACATTCTTGAAATTTCTACTTTGTCAGTAGTTTAGGCAAGGTCCTTTCCTATTTCGGCACAAAAATGACTAAAGATAAGGTGGTCTATACAGAACGGGTTTGCTGAGACAGGAGTGAAAGAAACCGACTATCATGTACAGACCTCTGACCTCAATCCAATCAAACACCCGTAGGATTCATTTGAGCCCTAACTGCAAGCCAAGCCTGATTCCCAACATTAGTGCCTTGCACTTGCCCTTTGTGGTTGAATGGAAGCAAACCCCAGCAACAAAGATCCAACATCTAGTAGAAAGATTTCCCAGAAGAGTAACTAATGTTATTTTATAGCAGAAGACCAACTTCTGGGATTTTGGAAAGTCAGGTGTCCAGTAGTGATGAGCGAATTTTTTCAACAGATTTGGATTCACAGCTAAATTCTGCATTTCACCATAAGTCAACGCCTGTTGACTTTAATGTGTTTTGCTAAACTTCACCATTTCGTGACTTTTCCTGTGGTTTTACAAATTTTCACGAAAGCGAAAAGGGATACATTCAGCCACTAATGTCCATATATATATAATGTATATTCTAACACATTTGCAGTTGAAAGCAGGGGTCTTCAGAAGGCCCTGTACAACAGATTATCTTCTGACAGTTCACTCCCATTTGGGGGGGGGGTGAAAAAACCTATTATGGGCTACAGGAGAGCCAGGAACTTGGGGGACATGCTCATGATTAAGGATTTAAAACCTCCACCAGCTCCCTCTACCTGGTTGAACAAACTGCAGAAACCTGGATGTTTTAAGTGCACTGGGTGTCAGACATGCAATGGTATGGTACAGGGCTCTTTTTTTAGACATCCACATACTGGCCAAAGGTTAAAAATCCGGCATCGACTGACCTTCACCAGTGAATATGTTGTGTACATGGCTTGATGCCCCTGCGGTTTGGCGTATGTGGGAAAGGCGTCCACCACGTACAGAGACAGAATGAACAACCACAGATGTGCTATCCGCTCAGCACTCGGCTGACCAACCGGTTGCTAAACATTTTCTGATGGCTAAACACTGGCTTCCACAATTCCGACATTTGCTGATTGACCATGTACCCATCCCAAGAAGGGGTGGGGATAGAGATGTGGACTTACTCAAGGTGGAGGCAAGATGGATCTTCAAACTGGACACGGTTGCCCCACGTGGTCTACATGAACTACCTCTCTATTTTCATCTAAACAAGAAACATGATGTACTTGAATGTCTTGCAATGGCTGCCACACTGTGGCCTTTAACATTTAATGACTAAAAAATGTTTTCTCTGTTGGGGTTTCTTAATTTCTAATCCTTAATAACTAATATTGGTGTTTCCATCCTCCAAGTATTAATGATTTATGTCCAGATTTATGGTCTCTACGCTGTTTTGGTTATTGCCATTTTTAATTATTTTCTTTTTTTACTTTTTCACCTTGTTCACCTGGTTATGTGCACTTCACACCTATTTCTATCACATTAATTGTTCACATAGTAACCTTCTGTCGAGGGTACAATACCTTTATAATTCTCATGATCCATTTGTTTGATTCTAGTTGCACATGTTTGAAACAATCTTATTTATCCACAATTTTGAAAGGGTGCCAATAATTTTGTCCAGCCCATTTTTGGAGTTTTGTGTGACATTATGTCCAATTTGCTTTTTTTCCTCCCTTTTTTGTCCTGTTCCAATACACACAAAGGGAATAAACATGTGTATAGCAAAACATGTATTACTGCAATACTTTTCTGTGAGAAATACACAGAATGCTCGGGACCTGGTGTATTCCGGATAAGGGGTCTTTCCGTAATTCGGATCTCCTACCTTAAGTCTGCTAAAAAAAATTTAAACAGTAATTAAACCCAACAGGATTGTTTTGGTTCCAATAAAGATTAATTACATCTTAGTTGGGATCAAGTACAAGGTACTGTTTTATTATTACAGAGAAAAAGGAAACCATTTTTAAAAATGTGAATTATTTGATTAAAATGGAGTCTATGGGAGATGAACTTTCCGTAATTCGGAACTTTCTGGATAATGGGTTTCCGGATAAGGGGTCCAATACCTGTACATGATTTTCTGGAAAAATTTCTGTGGTGCCAACAATTTGGGCCATGACTGTACACTATATTATATAGTATACGTCCTCTCAGAGAAATGACATGTAAATATTAAAGTGACATAATATTTCTATTTAATAAAGCACAAGTACTAAAGAAAACCAGACCTTACTGATGAGCACATTTGTCCTGTTTCACTTCACCAGAAAATTGGCAAAACTGTGGCAAAAGCAAATATTTCCAAGAAATATTCACTAATCGCAAAATGCAGACTTTAATTCAAATGCGAAAAATTTCGCTACCAGACTATATGTGAGGCATAAAGTGGCATTTAGGTGTTGCTGGATCATCTTTCTTATACTGTATGTTCAGATGGGCTCACATATCCACATAGTTTTAACTGAAATGGCTATAGATGCAGTATCAAAGCAGCACAGTAGCTAAAATTACGAAGGGGCATGCTACAAAGCCTGTTTCCAATATGCTGTGATAGATGAGACGTTAAAGAAAATGTCAAAAGCCAAAGCTGCACTCTGAAAGGTTAATAGAAATATGACGCAAGCTATTAGTTAATAGACTACAGCTGATGTCTACTTTAAGTCTCTATTTGTTGAGTGAATGTTTTATTTATTAATGTGGTATAAAGTTAATTACATAATGAGATACTAATGCTATACACTTACATCCAGTTTTCAGCTAATGGTGCATATTATAAGAATATACTAATGTCTGTTTATCAAAATGGCCAACATAAAAAATGTGATGTAGGCTTATTATTTAAGTGCTTTACCCTTATACTATACCTCTGAAGCAACAATTTTCTTTGGACGCGAAAAAGTTTTCCCATTGGTTTAATAGCCTAGGTTCCGGTTATGTGTAGCAGAATGAGTCAAAATACCATACATACTGTAGACATGTAATTTATCCAGATACAGTATCTCACGTCAGTGTAAAGTAGATCCGCTGTGGTTATTCCTATATAATTGTAAAGAAAATATTTCTTGTTCCTGTTCCATAGCGATTTCCCTAGTTGAGGTATATGCACTAGGGGAAATAAATATCTAATCTGTAACTGGAAGCTTGCTGAATACACAGTTTAATGCGCAAGCCAAGGGTAATATTTCAATTGATAGATAACATCACCAAAGCAACAGTTTGCATTTACTTTGTATTTGGATATTTTCCTATTGGTATTGTATTACAATCAAACAGGCTACGCTCTGAACATGAATACCGACATTTTCTGTAGCCTAGCATATCTCTCTTGAGATGAACTCAAGAAACTGCAGATTTTTGGAATAAAAATGATTCCTTAACAGACATATTCTTTATGCCTGAAATATATTGTATAAAGCGGAAATTCAAATGGTATTATTTTTCATTTTATTTAATTATATTCCTCAGCTCCCAAGGTAGAGGTTTCCAAACCATGCTATTGTACCAGCTAGGGAAGCTCAAAGCATTGGTTGCATATATAACTTAGTTTGAAGGCTGATTTACGGCAAATGGTTACATGCTGTCCACTATTGTTTTCATAATTTGCCCCTTTCCGTGCTCTGAGCAGCCACAGGAAGGGGTCCTTGTGCTCCAGTATTAATTGCAAGCATCAGCACTGTGCAGATGAATACAGCATACATGCATTTAGTAGCACTGTATTTATTGAGGGGACCGGGTTAGAAAAAAATATGTATATGTCATAACTTGCACATTTGTATTTAAATGTTGATGTTTTAATTATTTTGTAGGTTATACACAATGGCCTTATTTTAGACATGGACCATCCCACAGCAAGGAAGATATCTGTTCCAGGTAAGGTGCTTCTGTTGTCTAATCTAGAACTAGTTTGGCTATCCTTTTACTTTTGCATTTTTGCATTAAAGGGGTTCACCTTTGGGCAAGTGTTCAACAATCCAATGTCAAGATAGTTTTCCCTGAAGCAGCACATCTCTGATGCGTAATGTTTCTCTCACTCCCCTGTCTGCTCCCCATATGCTATTTCCGTTTGGCTCCATTTGCATGGCTTTGAAATGATTGGCTGGCATGGTTCAGAAAATTCACTATTGCTCGATTATTTCTGTTGCTGAAAACCCGTGCTTTTTTCCAAATTTAATAAGCTAAAACCTGTCAAGATCATGTAGAGGTTAATGGCAGATGTCCCTTTTACAATTGGAAGATCTTTCTTTTTGTTTTTAGAGGTTTTCAGGTTATTTTGGCGCTGGCTTTTGTGTGACAATGTGAAAAAGGCATGTTTTTCAAATTTTTTTCCATGACTTTTTAGTTTGTGCTTTTATTTAAATTCTGTTTTTTTGTTAAATGACTGACATCTGTAAAAATGAGTTTAGCTGTGGTTTTAAAAAAAATATGACACATGAAAAATCTGAATGCTAATAAATCCCCCCTCAGTTGTGGGCAGCTGGCATCTATGTTTGACCAGAGTGCAGTAAGCATATAGTGGGCAGCCAGTACTTAGATGATGATTACTAAAGACAAGCAAAATATGTCACTTTCAGAACATAGCTAACACATTCATGATCTGAGATCTTCCATCCTATAGCGTTTCATTTCACCATTATATTCATCACAGCTGAAGTTTAGAATGAATAAAATATGGTAAATTTAGTAGTGCCAAATGTGGCAGATGTTAGTTATAGTTTAGGGGAATGCTGCAGGGTTTCTATGCTTAATGGCAACCACATATCATTTAGCCCAAGTGCCCATGACCTGTGTCAATTTCATCATATAGTATGCTGTCTTTTATGCCAAATTATGTAAAGAAGGGGATTATTTTAGCTCTGCCATACCCAAGATCACTTTTGTATTCTTGCAGCACCTGCAAAGCCTTTTCTACTGCGTCAAGCTGCAACTCTTGTTCAGCTGGTTTTGACCCTTATACTAGAGCAGGGGTGTCAAACTCAATCACATAAGGGGCCAAAATCTAAAACACAGGCTAAGTCGCGGGCCAAATTTTTTATTAATATACTTAGTAAGATACTAAGGGGTATATTTATCACAATGTGTAAAAAGTGGACTAAGACATTACTGGTGATGTTGCTCATAGCAGCCAATAGATGCTTTGCTACTGTTGAAATCTGATTACTGATTGGATGCCTTGGGCAACATTACTGGTAATGCTTCACTCTGCTTTTTACACAGAATGATAAATGTACCCCTTAGTCTTAAGGGCCACATAAAACAGCCAGGTGGGCCGGATTTGGCCCCCGGGCCTTGTGTTTGACATATATGTACTAGAGGATAGAAAGCTACTGCCGTCCCACTGGCTTGTATATGAACCTGGCTTCTAATGCCTGTCCTTACTCTTTGTCTGACTTGCTACCGCCTTGTTTTTGGCCCAGATGCAGTAACCCATAGCAACCAATCAGCAGGTAGATTTTACTGATCACCTTTTTAAAAGCAGATTATTGATTGCTATGGGCTACTGCTACTGGGCAAAAAGAATGCATATTATTACATAAGGGTTTAGAGTGTTAATAGATAACTGTGGTTAGTCTCTTTTTTGGATCCCACACTTTACCTGTGTATTAAACAGGTTCTGTACAATAGAAAAGCTTTTAATGCAAAAGAAAACAGCAGCTACATAGAGGAGGCATAAAGAAAATGTACCTAAAACACTGCATAGAAAGAAATAGTGTTAAATGGTCGTTAGGAGACCTTGTTGAGATCACTTTTATTGTTTCTCTTGTATCCTGTTACGGTACATTGGTCAAACATCGTTGCAGCCTCCTGTCTAAATCTAAAAGTCACTTTTTTATTTGAGCCACATGTGTTTATATTGCAAGAAGTGGGAAACACATAAAATATTTTTAACACTGAAAAGGAAAATAGGTGTATTTCATATCCCTGAGTTAAATGCAATATAAACTTTTGGACAGTTAAAGGGACTAAGATGTTATTGTGATAAAATCTAAATAAAACCATACGTTTAGCTAAAGGTTACAGTGAGCTGGAAAATAACTGAATCGTGCAGCAACCAGATGGGGGCAGCTATTTATTATTCCATATTTTCTTTCCTGGTGACAAGAATCTACAACGACATGAAACACAAGGGAGGTTTTACTCTCTTTCTCCCTGTCTACACACACACACACACACACACACACACACACACATGCAGCCCCCACCCACACACAATGTATATATAATGTTTGCATACATATGCAATCTCTTACACATGTGTAGACACACAAACACATCTGGAACTTATTGGCAATTTGGGATTTGGCTATCAAGTTTTTATGCAGGTAGAAAAGCTTTTTGGATCCAATGGGAACAGGCAATCATGCTGCACACATTACTTAATCTATGTTTGAGAAAGAGTATACCCCTTATGGGACAAGTGCAAAGTGCAAGATGAGGGAGTTGAAAGAACTGTCCAAGGATATGTCAGGAAAAACTACAAATTAAGCTACACTGTACAGGTAAAACATGCTGTAAATTCTCAATTACATTTAACAATGAGAAACCATAAATACCACCAAAGAATTGGATTTAAGGCTTGAGTTGGAAAGGCTGATTTGCGAATGTTAAACATCATCTTAAAGAAAGGAAATGAGAAGCTACTTCATAAAACTCCTCGGGATATATGATTCATCCCTGCATGTGAATATGATTTATTGGTACATACTGGGTGCTATGTATATAACACAAATAGACAATAAATAAGAGTAAGCAACTCTAAAATGGCATTCCAGAAACTGGTCTTTATAAACATGGGAATATCCAAAAGCTACTTGGGGAGGAAGGTTTACTAACATTAGAAGTATTGCTTTATTTTCAAAAATCTGAATTCGGAAGAACTTGATTACAGTAAAACCCAATTCTACAATTCATTTTTAAAATCTTGGAACTTTTTTTTTAAAACTAGAATTTGAAGGTAGCTTAAATTATGAAAATTCAATCCCCCCCAACTACTTACAGAAGCTCACCAGGTTTTAGCTTCAGAATGTTTAAAGAGTTTTGAGAATTTTTTTCGATACACATATTTCAAAAATTTAAGATTACCCTGCAGTTAGTCGCATTAAAAACCCCATTAATTAAAGGTACTTGAACTTCCATACAGTTACACTCAAGCACTGCTGCACCTATTGTTGAGGGAGAATGCTGGAGCTACCGGCACTTTTGAACCAGAAGGTAGTGCAAATACAGTGTGCCAAGTTCACTTTTGGACAAAATCATAATGTGTATTACTCAACAGGAGTTGGATGTGTGCAGTTGGAAAGGATTCTTTCAGTAATATCCAATCCAATCAGTAATGTCCAATATGCCAATGTCCAATATATAAGTGCCATTGCATATGCTTCAATTTTAACACATAATACTCAACTGCCCCTGCAGCACTGCTGGGATTCTAGAGGAAAATGTGATACCGTGGGTAAAAACATGGCAACTGCATCCAAAAGTTCACTTTGCACACTGTTTCTATGCTATGTAAATTAGCCCTATTGTCTGCTCATGTTTACTTTTAGCAAATGCCCCAGTCCATGCTTAGAACTAAAAACTATCCAGGATGGACTATACATTTTCTATGGTTTGGTTGATAAAGGCAGATAGCCCCAAATTATTTGTTGAAATCTCCCATTAATAAGCCATACCATGACCACATTCATAAGTGTACAGTGTTTTACTAGGATTACTGTACTTTGATTAAAAAAGCTCTTTAAGTAATGGGGAATCTGCCACTGTTTTTTAAGCACCTCCCCAAGTGTAAACATTTCTCATTGATATCTGTTCTGACTGATTCTGAATCAATATTGTCTTAATGATTGTTATAGATAGGATTTTCAGGCAGTATTATAAATGGACCTAAGTAATTTTCCTAATTTTGGTTACTGTGTAGGCCATGCATTGGCTGTATAACTGCACACATTTTTCTTTTTTTTAAAATAAATAGTATGTGATATACATATATATAGTTCCAACAAGTAGGATTATACTTAGCTTCCATTTTTGCAGAATTCTCAGTTACTTAGAAGGTTGTTGTGGTTCCACAGCTCTAAGGATATTAGCTGCTCATTAGTTTGATAGAGATCTCTTGTAGTGATTTCTTTTCACATACTGCAAAGTAAACCCTGACTTAGATTTCTATCACATAATTAAACACTGGGCTAATTGCGATAGATTACTTAAGTCATATACTACTTATGTAATTATCTTGACATCAGTCAATCAAATGCTTTATCAGATTGATACTTGAGAAAGAAAAATAGTCAGTTTTTTATCAGCTGCCCTTAAAGGTCTGACTGGAAATAAATATTAGTGCCAGTTACAAACACAATTTCTGTAACTGAACTCCGGCTCTGGTTTGTCATTGATTTGTATAGTTTTGACTAACATTTATTAAATAAAACCATCATTGCTTTGTGAAGCAATTGCTTTTGTGAACTGTGCCTTGCAGATCAAAAAAATTGTTCATTATAGACACTGATAACCTGAGTCAGTTTGCAATTGGGTAGTTAAAGATTTGCCATTCTAGTGAGAAATTTAAAGTGCTACCTGATTGCCTGGCATTACTAAGCAGATTGAGTCTGAGGCTAGACCTTTCTTTGTAGTGACCCTTTTCTTGTATGCTCGGGCAGAACACAGGTTACACTTCTGATCTCTTACATTCAAGGGAGGCTTAGTTATGTGCATGCTCAGTGTGGTTAAAAACATTTAGAATGGCACCAGAGCCTTTTAACCAATCAATAATGTTTGTTAACAGGAACAGAGAAATCCTGCATTGAAATTGCACCATAACAATCATGACAGTATCCTTTTATGTCCCTAGTTATCTATGCAGGTAGGGATGTAGCGAACCTGAAAAAAAAAATTCGCGGACCCGTTGGCGAACTTACGCCAAAACTCGCGAATTTTCGCGGACTTTGCGAACCCCATAGACTTCAATGGGAAGGCGAACTTTAAAAACTAGAAAAGCCATTTCTGGCCAGAAAACTGATTTTAAATTTGTTTAAAGGGTGCCACGACCTGGACAGGGGCATGCAGGAGGGGGATCAAGGGCAAAAACTTCTCTAAAAAATACTTTGTTGGCACAGCGTTGCGCAAAAAAAAAACGCAAGATATTCTAGCGAAAATACGCGGCTTTTTTTCTTTCGCGCTAAACACCATGAAAACGGGATATGCGGAAAAACGCCATGTGTGATTTGTGCGATATTTTTTGCGCCGATAAAAAACCGCGGAAAACGCAGCGCGAACCCAAACTGCGAACATATGCTGAAAGTTCACGAACATACGCGTTCGCGAACACCCGATGTTCGCGCAAATTCGTTCGCCGCCGAACAGTTCGCTACATCTCTATATGCATGATCTAACTCCAGTCTTGTGACTCCTTATTCGCATGCTCCGACTTGTACTTTCACCTATCCTGTGTTCTGCACTATATAATTTCGCCTTTAGTTAGGGATTTTGAGAGAAAAATGGGGATTTATTCCCTTAATTTTTTATACTAGTAATTACCTGACTGTACCACTGCCTCTGCCAGAGAAGCTGTAACCTGGTTCCTGACTATAATTAACACTGTGGGCACATAAGTGTATCCAATTATTTATGCGTGAACCTGCGGTATAATGCCAAAACGGGGACATTTTGTCAAATTCCATATTATATAGTTACCTAGTTAGGTTGCATTGAAAAAGGACCAATGCACACACATAGCCCCATACCAACCTATCTATATACTAATATATATCTATTTGGTTTGTCCCCGAGGAAGAGCACTGGTTGTGCTCGAAACACTGGAATTTTTTCAATAAAAACACTTTTTCTTTTGTATCAAGTCCCTGTGAGTGTGGCACTCTTTCTAATATACAGTATATCTATATATATCAATATCTAAACTAGTTGTTGATTATAGTATTACAGTAGCCTTTGATATTTTGCTTGTTCAAGAAATCATCCAAGCCCCTCACCACAAAAAACCACCTACGCTGCTTCAAATGAAAGTTCCATTTTTCCAATCTAAAGGGGTGGCCTCTGGTGCACTGGTCATTTTTATGGGAAAAAGATCCCCTAACATTTTGGCACCCCCAAGTGACTTAGCCTTTCCTTGTCCTTTTAGGACTGGAGCCCACTGCATACTCAAGGTGAGGCCTTACCAGAAAATTATAAAGAGGCAAATAATATTTTCAACCCTTGAGTCAATGCCCTTTTTATGCAAGCCAGCACTTTTAGTAGCCACTGAATGGCATTGCCTGGATAAGACAACTTGTTATCTACAAAATCCCCAGATCCTTCTTATTTAAGGATACCCCCAACAAACTACCATTTAGTATATAACTGGTGTTTATATTATTTCTACCAACTTTGTACTTCTCAACATTGAACCTAATTTGCCGTTTTGCTGCACAGTTTTCCATTTTAGTCAAATCGCTCTGCAAAGTGGCAGCATCCTGCATGGAACTTATAGTTTTGCACAATTTAGTGTCATCAGCTAAAATAGAAACAGTACTCTCTATGCCCACCTCCAGGTCATTAATAAACAAGTTAAAAAGCAAAGGACCAAGGACTGACCCCTGCGTTACTCCACTAACAGTTAATGGGAAGGCAAAAGTACATAGTGGTTAAGGCATTTCTATCTATGTAATAAATACATAAACATAAATATATATTATAGAAAACGTATACTGTATATACTGTACATTGCCAAATATTTTACTGTTTTTTCTTTCAATGCAAAACCTGCCTGTTGATGCACTGTCCTTTTAGTGGATTATTTGGTTTACAAGTTCAAATAAAAATGCTTTGATGGTTTGTTGGTTTACCATTTTCAAGTGCATATCACACAAATGGAAACAGTTCCACACGTGCATGCTTTATGCTCTGAAGTCGAACACAGGAGGTGCTGCAAACTTACATCTTAGCCTCTTTAAATTTGCAGAAACATATAGTAGGGACTTTTTTTTTTTATATACAAAACCGAAAAGGCAGAACACTGCCATTAATGTACATTACGTTTTTAGAAGTGCACCTATATATGGTAAAATAAACACATAGAACATGTTCTTGCAACAAGGAATTGTTACAAATATGTCATGCAAATTGGTTAGACATTAAGGGGGGAATGTAATAATGTAAAAATATTCCTCTGTGCAAACACATTTGCCTTTGTGCATATTTAATATAGCTTATGCAAACACGGAAACTGTTTAGCGACCAGTTAGTGGAAGCAAGTTTGCAAATTTATAGTTCGCGGCAGCGCGCACTGTATGTAATAACATTTCTTACTGAAAACATTGTTTGTTAAAAAAGATTACACCACCTACAAGCAGGTCTTAAAATGTTTGCAATGTGTAATTAAAATTCGCTATGCGAAAATGCAAATTTTGAATCTTATCTTTTTTCCATTTGTTACTTATTACATTCCCCCCCCCCCCATAAACAGGTTATGAAATAATATTGGGAATAGGGTATTACTTACTATACATGACCAAATAAGTTGCACCTAGACAAATTTTAGAGTGAGACTATACTACAGAATCACCTGGGAATGCCTGAGAAACACCTCATTATTACAGTGCTTTAAGGAAAACTTTACCCCCAGAATTGTGAGAGTAAAAGAAAGAACTCTGCCCATTAATTGGCTGATGTGGCCTAGCATGTATGTGTGCCTTGGCTTGTTTGTGTGCACTGTGAATCCTATGATCCCAGGAGGTGGCCCTTCTTAAAATGGCAAATTTCTATTTAGGATTGGCACATACTACTAAACAAGTATATTTTTATGAAATGGTTTATTTAGATGGATAGGTTTTACAAATGAGCTTGTTTATGCAATATATTTTTATAGAGACCTACATTGTCTGTGGATAACGTATTCCCTTAAGATCTCTTTCCATAGAGAGTAATAACATCAGATCAGGATTGATGGGTTCTTGTCTCTTATGTGCAATTAAACATTTATGGTAAATAATAATTTATGTTTTGTCTGTTTCCATTACATACATTTTAGATGCACTAGCCAGAAATCACAGTGAACCCAAATCAAAATTCTAAAAGGTCTCAACTCAGTTTAAAAGATGTAAATACAAAGCTTGTGGTTCTCCTCTTGTTAACATACCTGGCTTCTATATATTAGGAGTTGTACTTCTAAACCAGAGGGATGGACATTTATTTTCCAGTAAAGTTGCAAAAGAACTGTACCCAAGCCTGAGCTGTACAATGCAAAATATTTTTTAAATGAAATTATTTTAGGATTAAGTATCTCTCAAATTTCAGATGACTCCTTTTATTCGGCCACTACAGCATCTATGTTTCGATAAGAAAAGTTATAAACCGTACTTCACATTGCAAGGTTAGACTGCTGTTGTTGTATTTTGAAATGTTACCATAACCAAATCCATCTGCTCTCTGCTACATTGGTGTTTTGATCTCTGTATGACGCCCATTGATGTGTGGCTCAGTTGGTGGGTGGCAGGGAATATCTACTTCATTATATAAGGATAGTTTAAAGAGTGGTATGACTTTATTCTTTCTGACACAGGTTCCATTTTATGTACCATTCCATTAACTCTCCATTTACACCAGAAAACTGCACAATGCCTTATAAATAACCCAGATTAATCATTTTCCAGTAAACATTTATATATGCCAGTATTCAGTTACTGTCTCAAGTGCTAAATTACACCAGTAACCCGTAGCAATTAATCAACCATTAGGCTTGATCAGTCAGAGAATAAAAACAAACGCCTGATTGGTTGTTATGGGTTACTGCATTTGTGCAAGATAATTGAGGATGTCAAAAGATTCATTTATGTTTTCAGTGGCTTTATGGTGATTCTCACGATGTCTGTGTGAAACATGTAATCATAGATGCTCATATTTTAAATTTAGAGACTTTCTATTGCCAGTTATAAACATAAATCCCATTACCTTGGAGGATGCTATTGGAACGCCATGTTTATTCCCATTAAGGGCATATTGTACTAGTACCACACTTGTGAATCAGTCCTTCCCTTAAATATTATGTTACCAAACCTTATTACCATCCACTCCTTCCTTGGTTCACTGACAGGGTGATCAGGTTATGGTTACTTCCCATGAACTCAACTTTAATCAAATAATTTAAAACATATTTCCTTTATAAAAAGAATAATAAAAGAATTAATTGTACTTGATCCCAACTAAAATATAATTAATCCTTATTGAAGAAAAACAATCCTATTGGGTTTAATTAGATTGTCATCCAGAAAACCCCAGGTCCCGAGCATTCCGGATAACAGGTCCAGAACCTGTACTAGCTTTACTATGAGGTTAATATAAAAGTCTAGGATATCAATTTTGCTTAAATACATTGTGACCAATGTTATCATCACATTGAAATACAACATTTTGTTATAATTTTGGATTACATTTTATTTTACATTTGGATACATTTCTTTTATCTTTTTTTGTGTTTCCTACAGCTGTGCCTTTTGGTTTCTTCATATTTTTCACAATGTCTTGATCACAATGTTTTGAAATGTATTGGTTCCGACGTTTCAGTCCTAAACAGGAACTTTCGTCAGGGATAATCCCTGACGAAAGTCCCTGTATAGGACTGAAACGTCGGAACCATTAAATTTCACCGCTTGATTTTTAAATGTTTGCTTTTTGTGCTCTATTACTTAAAACCTATGAGTGCTGACAACCTATATTATATATATATATATATATATATATATATATATATATATATACAAAATATACAAAATTGATTTATACCAGCTTTCAGTAGCATACAAAATTGATTTATACCAGCTTTCAGTAGCATACATAAGATTAGTTTCACTAGTTTGTTGGCTCAGACCAACAAAATTAACCCCACTGGGGGCTTTTATTAAAGAACAAGGCTAGGGGACACCCCAATAGTCAGTTGTTATCCGCTGACTTTCAATTGCATTGCGAATATAGTAGGTCCACAGAAATATAATTCTACTGTATACGCTCTATCTGGGCCACATCTATCTCTATTGGGGTTCAGTCATAATCTGTGGTGGATGCAATCATTGTCCAGTAGTGACTGTGGACTTGAAACATTAACTTTGTGGCTGAGCTACAACCTGACACACCAAATTCTAGTACAGGTTTTATGCCTAGAAAGATATGGGCAGCTGAACTCTAACATATAGTGCACTGTATGTTCTTTGAGGCAATTGATGAAAGCTGCTTCATTGCATATTGCATTTTGTAATTAATTAAGGGTGTCCATGCAGTATGAGTTTGTTTTTTTAGTAGGAATAGTTATTGATTGTATTGTGGTATATTTTAAAGTAGACTGATTTGTCACTTGTATGTAAGCTTTGTAATTGTGTAAAGTAAAATTGTTTTTAATTCTACAACCTGTTGTTCTTTGATAGAAAACATACAGCATACAAAATCTTCAGTGAGTTTATTTATACAACACTGACATATTCTGAAGTGCATTACAGAGAAAATGCTTCATTCACATCATGATCTAAGGTTCCTATCACATACACACTACAATGCTCCATTTTATTAGTAGCCATAACAACTTCCTGTATGATTACGGCACTATGGGAGACAACCCATGGAAGTATGGCAAAACATATAAACTATATAAAATCCAGTATATGGAGTATGACCTAAAGCCTGAAGATCTTGTTCATTTTGTGTTAACTTTTAGTATGATGTAGAGAGCAATATTCTGAGACAATTTGCAATTGGTCTTCATTTTTTCTTATTTGTGTTTTTTTTAATTATTTCACTCTTTGCTCAGCAACTCTCCACTTTAGAATTTCAGCATGGATCTGGTTGCTAGGGTCCAAATTACCTTAGTGACCAGGCATTGGCTTGAATAAGAGACTGATATATTTATAGGAAAGGACCCAAACAAAAAGAAAAGTAATAATAAGTAACAATAACAGTAACATTGTAGCCTCACAGAGCAATAGTTTTTGGCAAATAATTTTAAAAACTATAAAAAATGAAGACCAGATGAAAAGTTGTTAAGAACTGCCCATTCTACAACATACTTTAAGTTTGCTTAAAGCTGACCCACCCCTTTAACTAGAAAATACTAGGCTCCAAAATGGCTATATCTCCAGAAGATCAACTGTTTTATAAAAATATACTCAAATTTTGCGTCAGTCAGGGTTTCACTGGATCCTTCACATTCCTGATCACCACCTGCATGACAGGGTCTGCTATAGTTATACTCATTAAAGGGGTCTTCCACAAACTGATTTTTTGCTTAGTGAAGAAATATATGATTCTAAGCAACAATCCAACAAATGTAATTGCAGTCAAGAACAGTATTTGTTTATTCCTTTCTGTTCTCTGGGTCTGGGTCTCTGGGCAGTGGGATTTTCACTCTGATAAATATGCCCTTGTGCTGAAAATGTATATAGATAGTTGGTGAACAAAGCAGGACTGTTCATTTGAAGAAATATCTTTAAAATTGTTATTCTTGACTTAACTCACATGTTTTTTACAGTTGTTAGATGCATTATTATTAGACTCAAGTCTTTTATACAATCTCTAGAACTATGTTCTTTCTTTTTAGTTTTTGAATTTGTGCAGACATTTGCCCAGCAAAAGCTATTTCTCTAGTATTTATTGTTGGGGAACGGCCTTATGCTTTTACAGTGTTACCCTACTGTCTGAAACAACTCAAGTGACAAATGGAGCGGTATTCTAGTGAAGGGTCCATTAATTTCACACAAAGTATGTGTATTTAAGGTGCAGATGGTTGAAGAATTGAAAAACCACTTTAAAGGTCTTTTAAACCATTGATTGTGAAAAGATTTAATGAGATGAGCAATTGTGTATGTGGCAACCTTTTGCAATATCTTATCTATCGCCATTGTTCCTTTGATTTTTAAGGTGTCCTGTTCTCAAGTAAAAAGAACTCAGGTGTATCTTTAATATTTGCATGATTCTCCTTTTTTCCTGTGTACCAAATGTAATCATGAAATGCAGTAGTTATAATGACATGACCAGCTACAGCCGCTGCTGGAAATCAAGGCTAATTGACGTCAGTCTTTCGTCACTTGCAAATTTGCACATTGTCAACATAAACAATTCCACTAGCATCTTCCCACAGCTCTTAGAACTTCAAACACATGGAAACACAGCAACTTTTCTGTGATCTTTAATTTCTAGGGATATTTTATTGACAACAGTTGTGCAAAAATAACTTCTTCAGTGCTAAAATGATCTTCAGACATACTACAAGAATGCTATTATCTCATTTGACTTTGAGTCCAAAGCAACAATCTTTTTTTCCACTCAGCTGACCTTAAAATGTAATGCATTTGTATGGCTATATAGTTCAGCAGATTATATATTGTCTGTTTTCTTTTTTCCTCTGTATCACTTTCAGTTGGCTATGTAAAAATAATGCAGCACATAAAAAATACACAGACTCACACAAGCACATAGTCATAAATATATAGAAAGACAAAATGGGTAATTTTCTTCCTTAAGCGCCGATGTGATCACAAAAAGTTAGCGTGAGTCGTTGCATAAAGATACTTGCATCCAAACCCAGTCCTTGCACTTCTGTATAGTCTCATTCATACCGTCTATACCTCAAATCTCTGAAGTTATAGAGAGAACCCATGCACAATTATTCAACATGGGTCTGCAAAATCTTTTGTTTCTGTTATTCCAAATGTCTCCTGTTCTTACATTCTAGATTACCCCTGGTTGCCAGAAATGGAGCCTGGGAATCGTTGGGTTGATATCTTAGTAATAGTTAACAGAGCATTTGTGTTACTTTGGAACATTGCTCCTCTTGCTGGTTCACTCACTGGGGGAGTGTTGTGTTTCATATTACCTTTGTTATTCTGGAATATACAATTGTCTAAACCATTACACTGGCATCCTACAATTGGTGATAGGCAGAGCAAGACAACAGAACATGTAGCTATACTGATGGTAACTCTATGTTATGACTATTTGCATTGTAAATTTTAGCTTGGTGGACACTGAAAATTGTAAATAGGCACTTTAAACTTAACTGGCGTACTGATAAATGAAGAGTGTAACTGCCATTATATATTTTCTGACCTCCTGCTTAAAATCCAATTTACAGCATGCACATTTATCATGTGAGGCAACGCCACTTCACTTGAAAGAAACACATAACCAGCCTCCACTTCTCATGGGCCTACTTCTAAATACTTTCCCATCACCTCTAGACATTTTGTCAAAATTCTGGCTTGTTCCAGGAAAAAAGTTGACAAAGCAGTCAGGGAGCCTTTTTCTTAAACTTCAGGCACAACTCATTTTGTGTATAGATACTAATGAGAAAACAACTATATTTTTCTGTTACCAACAACTGATCATTTAACAAAGTGGCCACAATCTGCAATAAGTTTAAAGGTTCTTTCCATGTTTGTGTGGGTTTAATCTGGGTTTTGAATTCCATTGCATATTTTAAAAATGTATAATGGTTCATTTACCGTGCAATACAAAAATGACAGGGCTAGCTGTACCCTTGCCCCTCTCAGAGTCCTAGCACTTGTGCCCAGTGGTTAAAAAAAAACCCTTAGGTAGGTTCATTTGCTGCTGATACAAATGAGTCTAATATGTTGTGTATACATCAGTGATCCCCAACCAGTGGCTCGGGGGCAACACATTGCTCACCAACCCCTTGGATGTTGCTCTCTGTGCCCCCAGACAGGTAGTTATTTTTGAAGTCCTGACTTGGTGGCAAGTTTTTGTTGAATAAAAATAAGATGTTCTACCAAATAAAGCCTCCTGTAAGCATAGGGTGCATAGAGGCTGCCTAATGGACAATCTTAGCCCTTATTTGGCTCCTCCATGAACTTTTATGGTGCTTGCGTTGCTCTCCAAGTCTTTTTACATTTGACTATGACTCACAAGTAAGAAAGGTTGGGGGACCCCTGGTATACATGATAGAAGACATAAGATGGTAAACTCCACCATGATATGAAGGATAAACAATCTCTGTTGTGTTCTGCATACATTTATCAGTGTTATATAAATAAAAGGTAAAACGAAATAAGTAATAAAATGCAATTAATAAAAAATTTAAGTAATAAAATAAAATAAAATTAGAGCCTTTAATATACAGGAAGGTCCTTGATAGACAGCCTACGAGTTATTAGGAGCTTAGACAAGGATAAAACTGCAAGCTGAGTTTAACAAAAGCCAAAGGAAAACAAATTAAGAATAATTGTACGTACATTGACCTCTTAATATTTCCATTAGATAAATACAAAGCTAAAAAAATAAAAGTATAGAGTTACTTTATTTAATAGCATTGGCTCAGTAGAAATCCTACGTTTAAAATGCGTGTGTAAGTTGCTCCATTAGTCAGTGGACGACATGGCTTTTTGAATTCTCACTTGAGTAGAGATCACACAGCTTCTTCCGCTGTATAATTAAATAGGATCTTCGTGCAACAGAAAATCAAAATCATGTTCCCCTGAAAGCCTGCAACAAGACAAATAGAAGATAGCATTTTCTTCTCAGATTTCCTGGTGTGTGTTTGTATTAACAGCCAAGTTATGACTTTTCATTTCACCCTAAATGGGCTCTCATCCCATAAATATTGAATTAATTCATCTTATACAAATCATATGGAGGAGATTTTCCTTTAAGTGAATGCCAAACTAAAAGGCCAGAATTATATTTGAATGGTTTAAATATAAAGTTACAAGGAGTCATTTTAACTAGGTAAAAACTATGAAAATAATTACCATCTGCTTCAGCAGTACACACAACTATCTGTTTTTCTATCTGTTTATCTGCTGGGCAGCAATCTGGGATTCTTGCAGCTGGAATGTTCCACATTTTTTCTGTCACGCTATTCGTGGGGGGATAAAATGGATCAATGACTACAAACAGGTTACAGTAATTTTGGTGTCAGGTGAACATGGCAATTTGTAGGATGCAAATCAACTGAACTTTAACATGTCATGTCAAACTAGTCAACAACATTTTTTATAACACCTAGGCGATCCCAAGCTGATTGACAGCAGTGTGGTTTATAGCCTTTCCTATGCCGCTGTAATATGTCAACTTCAGGAACTTCAGCATGGGCCGAGGGGTTGCATTGCTAGTGCAGAGTGCTATTACTCTCTCTTCACTGGAAACCAGAATTTCGGCTCTTAGAGTTAGCAGGAGTATTTTTTTTTGCTGTCCCTGGTAACTTTTGAACTTTTCAAGACTTTCAACTTGCCTCTTGGTAGCAGCGCTCCTGGGGGTATAGTGGTTACCAATGTTGCCTTGCAGTACTTGCATTGTAGATTTTGATTTAAGCCAGGGCACTGCATCTGCAAGAAGTTTGCATGGGTTTGCTCTGAGTACTCTGGTCTCCAACACTAGAAAAATCTACAGGAACAGGAAGATGTATAAGGGGCAGGGGGGACAAAGACATACCCCATACCCATCTCCTAACTTACATGTTATTTAGACACACAAGATAGGGATGAGCAGTGGACACAGACCACAAAGAGACCCTGTACTTACCACCTACCATACAGACAGGGTTGGCTTGCACCTGTGATCTGCACCTCACAACTTTTTTTTATCCAGTGCAAGGAGCAGAGTATAGCCATTCTCCTGGCAGAATAGTTCTCTGTATGTGCATTAAAGGGCATGCTCTTGCTATCCTTGTACTTCTGTACAGGGGTTATAGTAAAATAAAACCCTTAAGCCTCGTTATTGTCTTCACTTTCCCTTATTTATTAAGGGTTCCATGGGAACCCTGGTCAATAGTCACTTTATTTGCCTTTTTTCATTACTGGGACTTTAAACAATAAATGTAAGCCTGAATCAGAGTCAGACTGGGCCAATCCTCTCCCCAGAGTGCTTGTATAATATAGCTACTTTCGGGTGCACTGGGAGAGGGAGAACAGCAGCCCCCGGGATCGGGTCTGGCAGGGACCACTGGGTTTTTTTCGTGGTTCCCCCAATTTTATCCACTCATAAAGACCAAATTCTACAGGTTTTTTTTTTTTTTTTTTAATTTGTCTCGTATGGAAGTGCATCTAATGATTTACTCCCAGATTCTAACATTGTGATGATTTTTTACATTGACACTATTGTGTAGCTTGCCTTCTAAAAGCTTATCCTTTCATAGACAGGTGCAATACAAACAGATTTGTAGTAAAAAATCAATAAACCATTAATTAAACCCAATAGGATTGTTTTGCACCCAATCTGTATATCATATAGAGAAGCATTTCATATATTCTCTACCAATCACCTACTTGGTTGCCTGAATTGGTGTTAAAGTGTAGCAACATTGTGTAGTACTTGTAAGTTTGCAGTTAGGTAGTCTGTGATTTTTGAGAATCCCCATCAGGGTGTCCTACTTTAAAACTACTTGTCAGCCCTGATGACTTTTAAAGGTAGCTTTTACTTAAGAATCCCTTGTTGATGAATCTCTGCTAAGTTCTGAAAATAATATATTGCATTTGAAATAAAGGTTGTACAACCCTTTTGAATTCCTCATGATACTCCAGCATAAACTGGATATTAATGTGAAAATTATTGGTGCTGCCATTAATGTGCACATTATCTTTCCATCTACCCTAGCCTTATACTGCTACGCCCTATCTCCACCAACCTTTCATAAAGGACACATGTGGAAATGGGTATTTACAAGTACTTTACTGGATGAACAGTTTATGGCAAATATAAATCATGTACAGGATATGTGTGTGTCTGTTGGTTTGCGTGCACATACACTTGTATAGGGAACATTATATTGTGCTCTTAATTTACAAATATGATTGTCAGGATCATATCAAGCAAACAATCGACGATGGTCACTCGAAGGACCCACAGAAGGCACATTTACCAAGATGATGTTATAAAAAAATACATTTTCCTACTATACATTGGTGGCTTCTGTGGGTTCTTTGAATTTCCATCACCCATTTTTGCTTTAACAAATTTCCGCTTCCTTGAGCTGAGTATCTGGGGTGGGTGCTTAATTTGTTGTTATCTACTGTTCCATATATTCTTGTGCCCTGCTTTTTGTTTTGAATCATATCAAGCCCTTTGTCTGAGAATGTGTCTGGCCTCCTAAATGGAAACTGCACTTCTTAATGATAAACATAAACATGTTTACTATTTGTTGAAGCAGACAGTCCATGCTAACAGTTTTCTCTTGTCCTCTGGATTTCTGCACAACACACTATTGTGAAACTTCTCTATATGCTTGTTTCGGAAGTTGCAAAATGGAATGTGCCATTAGAATGCACCTTTTGTTCAAGTTAACATTTCAAATCAACTTAGGGACATCTTTTTTCCCCAGTCATTTGCAGGCAGGTCTGTTTAATTCATGGCTTTTTTGTTAGGTCTGACCTAGTTTTTGTATTTTGGCCACTAACGCAGTTGGCAATCTGATAAATGGATTGTGTTCACAAACTGCTTATTTATAACAACAAAATAAATAAATAAACTCTGGTGTGTGTTTAGTATTTTTCCTCTTTTTTTATACGGATTAATGCCATTCTAAATCATTGAATATGACATTTGTATTTAACTGTTTCCTGATATCTTAATTGGCTTCTGGTGTAATTAAATGAAGTAGGAGTTATTTTTCAGTTGCATTTTTCTGAGGCACTAGTGCACCCGATAATGCCCACTTACTGGGGACTCCTGCTCAGTGCAGAATAGGGGGTGCAGCAGAGCCCTCTCTTTACTGCCTGCCTCAGAGACATCAACTTGTAATATCCACAAATCCACTGAGTGTGGCTTAGCGAAATGGCTTGATGATGTCAGTGCAACTGTGCATGGCCTCTTCTAATGTCACTGACCCCTAACTGTGCATATGTGCCGGCCCTTCCTCTCTGATAAAAGCACTCTGCACATGCTCACTTTTAAGTAAGTCAAGTGACTGCCAACAGCTGGTGGAATGGCATATACTGAAAAGAGGGAGGGGACTGTGAACTGGGTAAATTCTGTGAACGGACGGGGGAACATTTATGCGGGCCTCCTCCAGCCCACATCGCTTGCAATCTCTAGCAATGTAGCACCCTATACTATAGATAAGCTACTTACACTATGCAGGATGTTCACAGTGTGAAAAATTTCAGACTTCATCGTTTTTTAAGCACTTTTCACACTGCATCCAGCATTGTAAATTACCCCTTGTGTGGGAGCATGCATGATAGGGACAAAAAACTAATCACTGGTGCAGGAACGGACGTAAATTGCAAACAATCTTGATAATGTATTATTTGGTGGAAGGCCTCCCTAGCAATTAGTCTCAACATTTAACAAGTAGTGGTGTAACTATATAATATAAATATGTTTGGGGGGCCCAGTACCTCAAACCCCCCTAAACTTAACAAAAACCTCTTTAAGGGGCCGTGCACTCTTAACCTTCCCCCCCTCCCTTCCTTTGTGGCAGGCAATGAAGTTTAACCTACAGCAGGACTGAGGGACTATCATACAGCAGACCTACCCTCAAACCCACAGGGTCTGCTGTACAGTGCTTACACCACTGGCTCACTGTGTGTTTATTCTACCCCTACCTGGAACTTATAGAAGGGTATCACAGAAACATTCCATGCCTACAGGGACCTCTATTATTAAAGTGACCTGTCCAGATGCACTAAAAGCAGCTGTAAGCATTCTTTCTGAAATGTTAAAAATAGCAGGTGCAGTTTTATTAACTGAGCAAAAATGTACAAAGGGAAACAGTAGAAAAGAAGTGCCATTATAGAATTGAATATCCTTATTGCACTGAAAGGGTTAATTTAAAAAGGACATACATTGCCATTTCTCTGAACTTTAGGGGACAGCCATTCACTTGTGCCAAGGGGATTTTGGAAACAATTCTCACTTGCTGACAGCACCCTCATTACTGAGTCTGTAAAGTAATTTATCAGGCATTTCTGAAAATAAACCTTTCGTTTATGCTAATAGGACTTGGCTGGGAGGCAAAAATTGGCAGGACTTAACGTTCCTAGCACTAACAAAAACACTGTGAAATTCTAAGCATTTTTTAAGTAAAAATGTAACAGAGGCATGCCATTCTAAAAGTGCCAACTAATAATGCATTGCAGAGCTGGGCATAAGGAACTATTTTCTGTGGAAAGTGCACAATACCAAAGTTGGTTACAATACAGTAGGAGTGTGGCTGGCAAACAGCTTTCAATACTTTTCAAGATCTGCCAGTAGGATATAGTGTAATCCAACAGATGAGCCTTTATAAATAACTTTCAGATTTTTCCAAACCTATTAAATAATATTCAATATGAGAGTTCTAAAAGTATTTTCATTGCCATCAATTGTTTTAATGCATACCATGTCCATGTGTATTTATGCAGGAATAAGGACTATGGCCACATAAAATACACATAGCATTGCTGTAGCTCCTGACTGGCAACTTACTGGGTACTGTAGATACACTGACAGATCTCATTCAAATAAACTGCACTGGTGTTGGATTTGGTTTTAACATTTTACACTACATTTTTACTTTACAGCTGCACGGCCCCCATTGATTTCTGGATAAAAAAGCTAATTAACTAAAATCATGCATTGTCTAAACCTTAGGCTCATTTAGATCCACAAGGACAGCAGGCAACTTGTGCTTTTACCCGCAGTGAGTTGGGCCTATATGCCTATTTGCACTGTGTCAAAATGCATTCTTTGCACCTCTGTATAGTTGCGCTCAGTGGCACTCAGTCCTTCCTGCCTTTTATTTCAAATCAGGTGCTGCTGTGCTGATTGATGCAAGGGAACCCTGGAGCTACCTTATGAGCAGGCAATAGCTCCAGGGTTCCCTCAGCGCCCTGCGTCAATAGGTGCAGCACACTTGTGCCAAGAAGAATAGGGTGCACACATAACTCTCGTGCTGAACACCGGAAATGCTATCAGGCAAACTAAGAAAATATTCGGCACACACAGTTACAGGAGTAACAGTAATGGGTGCAGTTATTAAATATTTGGAATTCCTAGCTTACTCTCTCTGTGATCTTTTATTGCTGCTACTGCAAATTTGTGAACCTGCTGTTAAAGTTTAAGTAAAACGATTTGTTTTCAGCCCTCTAAAGCTTCATGCCTTGGTAGTGTGTCCTGCTGTGATGGTTTTCTATATAGACAATCTTCAAGTCACTCATACTTTACATCTGTGTGACTGGCTTTTATGTGCTTTAAATTATAAGTTTCTGTATTTAGCACTTTTTAAAAAAAAAAAAAAAAGTTTGAACTTTTTAAATTCTAGACTTCTTTAGACTTCCATTAAATTGATAAACTGATATGATATGGAAAAGTTTGCTGACTAAAAAAAAAAAAAAAAAGCATAATAAACCTTTAGAGGGCACCCACCACCTACTAAAATGGTGTGAAAACATTGATCTGGCCCCCAGTCAACTTCACTTCTTGCCAACCCCACACTATGTTGCTGTGGGAGGCCACAGTGTAGCAGATCATGGGTAAATAAATGGGAAGTGTAATATCCTGGGGCTGCTAGAGATCGGAAAGCTTACAAAAACAAATGTATTTAAACAAATATAATGCCGCAGTTTTGACTGAGCTTAATGTTCCTTTCTTTATGCTCCCTGGATTCAAGTGTGCATTCTGTCTGAAGATGATCATTTCGTTATATTAGCACTGCCAGATATTTCATGGTTTTCTTTTAAAATAAATAATTTTTTTCTATGTGGATTTGAGCGGAAATCTGCATTTTGTGGACTTTTTTTTTTACCCTGGATCTCGATATTTTAGTTGGAATCTTTCATTTGCTTTAAAATATTGTTTCAAACTGTGTGCTTGCTTCAAAGACGGAGGTCTCAATTACTTTTATTTTTAGAGTAGAGGGCATTTAGAGCCTTTATATTTCAATTTCCTAAAAAGCTAATACTTTGGATCAAAACTCTACATTCACTGACTTTTATGGTGGGATTTATTTTCAGTGTATAATGACTCATAGCTGCCTTCTCATCTGCAGAAAATAAATTTCATATTTACTGAGTATTTGTGCCTAAAAGCAAACTGAAAGCTCTTTTATAAATACATTTCCTTGATTTTGCTCTGTGTGTAGCTCTTGAAAAATGCTTTCTAACCACTCTCACAGTTTAAAGCTGGATAGTTCTCAGCCGCTGGCTCCAAACAGCCCATCTAGCTGTATTGGTATACTTATGGGCTTGGACGTAACCGATGGTACATTACTTCCACCCCTTACTTCAATCCTTACTGTGAAACTATCATTTTAAAGGTTTTGCTCATTAAAAACAGCAATGTAGACATTTGAAACATATAAATGGCAAACATGATGAAACATGAAATTGCCTTGACATTTCACTTGTGTAGGAACTCATAGGGTTAAATCTCTACTCCTGATACATTGTGCCGTGGCTGGAACTGAACCTGGGACCCCATTGCTACAAGCCAAAAATGCCAACCCCTGTGCCACTGTTTTTACAAACCTAGCAGTGTCTTGCCAAAACATTGTAGTATTCAATGGCTTTCCATCATTTCTTTTCTATCCAAACTATTTCTGTTTAGTATTTGAGATATTTTGTGCCTATTAAGAATACCAGCAATAAAAAAAAATTCTAAAGAATTATTTGACTGGTAGTTGTACAGTGGGTAGTTCGTGCAAGTATGTGTTATTGCCATATTTTATTCATGGTATGCATAATCGATAATAATATATAGTGTATGCATATATACTGTAGAGAAAATGATCATGAGTACCTGTCTCTTGAAACTTTTTCACATAGCCAGTACACAAAATTATATGCATTGTTTATAAAGACCTTGTGAACAAGTTTTCAAAGGATCTGATTTTAGAAGTCAGCCTTTTTGAACTGAGTTCAGTGAGTGGGTCCCAAAGCTCAGTAAGTGACAGCAGCACAGAACATGTGCAGGGAATCAGCAGAAAAGAAGATGGGGAACTATTGGGGCATCTTTGGAGCCACAGATCTTCCCTGCTAAAGGGCTGTGGTTGCCTTGGGCAGCTACAGAAGCTCAAAACATTATGTACAACTTATCTGCCCTACTTCTTAGTTAAGCTTTAGTTCTATTTTAAAAGGTATTAAAACCTTTGCCTTTTACAAAAATACTTTATTTTTAGTGGTTGCTGAGGTATACCAGATTTTTGGCACAGTTGACAGTCAACAGCAGAAAGGTTAACTGATAACAGTACATTGATTGAAACAGCGTTGGACGGGGCAGCAGTGGCCCACCGGGACTGCAACTTGAAGGGCCGTATGCACCCCCTAGCTCCCCTGCACGAGTGAGCACCCACATGCTGCGCCGTGTAATTCTGTCTTGTTTCTCAGAATCTTTGAGGGGGTGGCGTAGGCATGGGATTGGGCCTGGGTCGAGGAGGCATATAAGGGCCGGGTCTCACCAACCCAGTCCAACCAAGTACAGGTATAGGATCCCTTATCCGGAAACCCATTATCCAGAAAGCTCCGAATTACAGAAAGCCTGTCTCCCATAGACTCCATTGTTAATCAAATAATTCAGAATTTTAAAACTGATTTCCTTTTTCTCTGTAATAATATAACAGTACCTTGTATTTAATCCCAACTAAGATATAGATAATCCTTATTGGATGCAAAACAATCCTGTTGGGTTTAACTAATGTTTTATTGATTTTTTTAGTAGAATTAAGGTATGGAGATCCAAATTATGGAAAGGCCCTCTTATCCGGAATACTCTTGGTTCAGAGCATTCTGGATAACAGGTCCCATACCTGTATAGAAAGTGCATCAACAGTTAGGGTTGCAGACATTCTAGGCCTTCAAAAAGCTGAAAGCCTGCCTAGCAGTTTATAACAGCTGATTTGTTAGAAATGGCTTAAAACAGAAAATTAATTTTAATTGTAAAATTTGTGTTATTTTACACAAATTACATTTTTTGGGTTAATATTCCTCCCAGCTTTCTCCAGCAGTGAACTTCTAACAGCAGCTGTATTATCATTGGTTACCCATTTTTTTGGCATGCTATATTGGGTCACACGGGCTTCATTTGAACCTTGGCAATGTGGCCTTTCTTGTAAAAAATAAAAGCACATAAAACACACCAAAATTTCCCATGAGACAACTACCTTAACATTATTCAGTTCATCTTGTTCATTTATACTTTTTCCTTGGCATAAATGCTCTAAAAATGTCAGCCACTAAATCTTGGTTCTTCAAAAGAAAGGGAAAAGCTAACAGTAACCTCTTCCAACACCACAGCTGAGAGATATTAATCTTTCACTAGGATTTAGAGCTACTGAACAAAACATAGTCATTTAAATATGTCCTGCATAATGTGCTGCTTCACAGTCTCAGTGTTTATATAGCCTGGCTTGGTGCACTTTTTGTTTGGAAGTTTATGCATGAATGATTGAAATATATACTGCCTGCTTGATGCTGGCCCTACAAGGAGTTGGCCGGTTCAATGAAAATACCCGTTAACATTTGAAAACTGACATTGAAAGTTACTTACAAAGGAATTCAAAGTTTCTATGCTGTTTTTGGCATTATTGCCACATATATATAAATATATATATATATATATATATAAAGGAGAAACTCCAGTTGCAGTTTGATTCTTTCCCTTGGATTAATATAGTGCTATCTAGTGTAGCTGATATGTAAAGCATTGCAGTCTGCAGATTTAATTAACATAATCTTTAAGTTAACATTAGCACTTCATTTATTTTGTACATTCTGAACAGTTATCTACTTGTGCATAATGAGCAGATAAGTACTTTTCTGAAGTTTTCTAACCAAGATGCCTTCTATGCTGAATAGACACACAACCTAATAAATTATGAATGATTTTTATTCAAATTATTAATTTTAAAAAATGGAAAAAAAAACAAAAAACCTTTGGTTCTGTTCAGCTGCAGTGCCTTAATGTATCACTGTTACTCAATTGGTACCTTATCTGGAACAAAAAAGGGAAAGCTGTGCTGCCCACTACATTTTAAACCATTAGATGGGGTGCAATGTGGCTGTCTGTGAGCACACCATTCAAATAAAGAGTCATGTCCTATACTTTATATATTGAAAATAGGGGAGTGCAGAGGGAGTCTCTGTATAACATATCTATAACCTTGCAATGTGTAGCCTAGGTCCTGTACATGGCAAGCTAGGTTATACAAGAGTCTCTTATAGTTCAAGACATGAATTTTAAACATCTCAACTAATCTGTGGGTTTCTAGTTTACAATTCAAGGGATAGATTACCCACCTGCAGAGGAATTGAGTTTGAATAATAAATGTCTACTAGTCAAATGTCACTGGACATCACTATGATACTAACTCTTACTACACAACTTTGTGAAGCATTGGTTGGTTCACTGAATAAGCCTACAAACACTGTAGTGGCAATATGGGGCAGTTCATCTACAGTAGTCACCCTGGGTAGAATATGTAGTAGTATAGTTCACAGAGGTAACCGCAATGGTCACATTCTTCTGCATGGGAGCTAAAATCTCCTTTATATCATATGATACATCTTCTGTCCCTGCACTATAGAAATCCTTTATTAAAGCCCAATACTGGAGATAAAGATGTAATTGGCCAACACAATTAGCTCAAAATACTCTGCAGACCATGCATTTTGCATTATGTTGAGCCACGCAGTATCGGTAAACACTCCTATTAACATAAACTGCTACCTGTTGCACATGGCAGCACCTTCCAGGATTCTTCTCTTCCCCAAGGATCTCCACTATGGGCACAGGCGTTTTCTTTTCTGTAATTTTGGTTTATGCAGCAACATCTCTGTCTTTCTCTCTTGGACTTTTTGGCTTATGATACTTGGCATGTGGTCCATATGTAAGGACATCCTAGTAGCAGAATGGCACATTCAAAACTAAGTTTGTTGGATCAGCAAAAAAGTAGTATGTATCATTGCTAACTACATTTGCTCTTTCTTCAACTTCACTGTGTTCTATGTGTACTTTTTAATATACCTCACCACTTCTAGTAGTTTGATGGGTAACTTTTGTCTGTGACCAATGGGGAAAAAATAAAACAGAACAAAACAAAAAAAATGCACTTTATACATGCTATTCCTAAAAACTCTGAACTGCTATTAAAATGGAGCCATCATTGCACCTGCTTTAATAACTAGCATACTGTACATGTTACAAGACTTTAATAACTAGCATGCATGCTATAAGACTTTAATACTTAGCATACATGTTATGAGGCTTGAAAGGATCCCCCATGGTTGGCTGCAAATCTCTTGTGATTTCAGCCAATCCCAGAGGGAAGTCTCCTGTGAGACTCGCTGTGATTCTGCATTCATTACAAAATAAAATAGAAAGTTATCCAAACACAGATTACAAACCAGAGGCACTGTACACAAAAACACACGTGTAGTCATATCCAAGACATGCAGACTTCAGGTATAGTATTTCTTTAAGAAAAACAAGTATTTAGGGGGCATGCCAAAATTCTATTAACAGAATAAGTGAGGATTACCATTTTCAACTTCAAAAACATGTAGCAATGGGTTTAATGGTTTGCATATGGCTTTGACTTGCTATTTAAAGGTGGCATCAAAATGGTCATTCTTTATTTTAGGCAGCTGTCAGCAATATGGGCTTCACAATTATGTAGTAGAATTCAGGATGTTCTATTGAAAATGTAGGGAATAGAGAAAAAGACAAGCATCCTCTCATTTGCTTTTAATACCGTCCAAACACTAGTAGACAAGTGAAGCGCTCACATGATCTGAAGGCAGTGCAATAAATAGAAGCAGACCTGGAATGCTTAACATTTCTGTTTAACTTTGGAAAATAACATGTACTTAAACAGGTCCATGTGGTAGATTTAAGATTCAAATATTTTATAAAAATTGGTATAAATATATATTCTACATTTTTGCACTTTCATAGCTGTATTTATTTTTGTGTGGCACAGAAACACTTCATAGTTTAATGGAAAACTAAACCCTAAAAAATATGGCGTAGAAATGCTCTATATCTTATACTGATTTTACTGCACCAACCTAACGTTTCAGGATGAGTAATGATCCAGGCCTTCACAGTTGTGCACAGAGAGTCACCATCTTGGATTCTGTTATTGACATGTTCATTATGGCTTGGGAAGTTATTGGGAAGCTAACTTGGAGTGGCCTCAAATCACCAACTAAAAAATAAGGTTTACAAATCATAGAAGCTGGTGCAGATTGCAGTGGTTTCAGAGATGCCATGTAACAAGAATTAACATTAATTACTTATCAGCCTTGTATTGTGACATTTATATTCTACAAATACATGATGTGGGAGCTGTTCCAACTGGGCTCAGTAACTGAAAGCAGCAAAAAGCATTTCCAGTGAATCAGCAGGAATAAAATGGGGAGCTACTGGGGGAATCTTTGGGGGCACAGATCTTCACAGTTAAAGGGCTGTGGTTGCCTTGGGCTGGTACAAGATGCCAAAACATAATGTACAACATTTATAGACTACTTCATAGTAAATCTTTAGTTCTTCTTAGTTTAAAGGAGAAGTTTTCTCCAGCCTACAGGAAAGCAGAGGTTAGAGCTATTGTGTAATGTTTGTATTTCTGTGTCTACTTCCCCACTAGAATGCTATTTCTAAGCAACAGTGTTGGATTTTCCACCAACTAGATATGCCATACTTTTTGATAACTGTACCAAGATAAAATACAAATACATGTATAAATGGTCATAGCCCTGTTCGGCTGGATGTGTACAGGGTACTGCTGGTAGAGCACTACCCCATTGTCCCCTTCATTGAAAGCTTTGAAAAAAATATAATACCCCCCCCCCCCCCCCACGCCAGTGATTCTACCTTTCCTTCTCCTGAACACCAAAGCTGGTATTTACAAAATGAATAGAAAAAAATAGGGCATAAAGTCTTTACACAGGGAACTGGGGACTGGCAAAGGAAAGCTTTATGACAAAAGCGCAGTGTCTGTTCCGCCATTTCATCTTCATTTGGGAATTTTATTTTCTCCCAACGGCTTAATGCTTTTTACAGAATCAACATGATCCACATTTTAGCTGTTGGAAACTGGCTTGGATACTGAAGAGTTGGTAACAACTGAACACCTGAATAATCAAAACAAATGAAACTAAGTGAAAAGACGCCAGCATTCAGTATATTGTCAGTGAAGGGATAATATGTCTCTTGCTTTTGTCTGCCATATGTTTTCATGTTATCCTAAAGCCTTATTAGTTCTTCAGAAAGAAACTTCTACCATGTCCTGTTTACAGTCATCCTTAAATGAGGCTTAATGGTAGCTATTCAGCATAGGGTAGGATAAAGGCTAGTGTGTTTGGCTGTTATACAACAATAAACCACTGGTGCTCAAAGGCTATAAAACTTGATTTAAGTAGACACATCTTTTTCCTGGCTACCAATTTGTGTTTCCACCTCTGTATTCCCACTGAGAGAGCACTTGTCCATTTGAACAAATCACAGTTTTCACTATATTTTCTAGGTTCTGCAACATGGGTTAAAAGATTTTATTTGTTCTTAATTTATCTGTTACAGTTGGCCGACACTTGAGACACTTAACATTCACAAGGTATTCTCATTTAGGAAAAATAGGAAATTGCAAAGGATTACATTTATACTCTTCTGTATGGCTGAATAGTTCTATTTTGTAGGCCTTCTCAGAGAGGAAACAAGTACAGTGCTTGCTTCCTGTAGTTTATTACATTTGTCACTTAAAGTAAAACTGGTTTCTCAGCTAGACTTAGCTTTTAAAAATGGCCACAGATCTACAGTTGGATTGGAGTCAGGGCTCTTACTGGGTCACTGTAGAGCTTTTTTTCCTTGGACCACTCCATTGTTATTTTGTCTTGTGTTTGTAACTAAAGGTGGCCATACACGGGGCGATGCTAGCTGCAGTCCCTTAGACCGATTCGGCAGCTTATTGGCCCATGTGTGGGCACTAAAGACGGGCCTGACCGACCGAAATCTGGCTCAAAATCGGGCAGGTTTAAAAATTAGTCGGATCAGGGACTGCATCGACTCGTTGATGTGGTTCCTGAACTGACGAACGTCTATACCCATCGCTCTAATTCGATCGTTAGGCCGAATTAGCCTGATATGGCTCGATATGGCTCATCCGTAGGTGGGGATATTGGGAGCGTGTATGGCCCCCTTAAAATTTGCTTCAGTTTTTTAGTAATTTGCATCTGTTTGCTTTTTAACCACAATGCAGCATTTTTCCCATAATTTCAGTGGAACTGTGGCCACAGAGTGAGTCGCTTCTGAGGCAAATTTAGGTGATGCATTAAAACGCATACAATAGCAGTTTGTATTTTGAGGAATAAGACACAAATGCCCTGAAAATCGGGATTGCATCATTTACAGCTTTAGACATCAAAATTACATCTCCACATGATTCTTGATGGCACTCAAAGAGGGAAACCTAGAAAACTGAAGTGAAAAATAATGAATATGACACTTTGATGTATATCAAGAAGCCACAAGAAACAGTACTTGAGTTTTCTCACTGGCAGAGAGAGCTTCTATTGTCTCGTTCATTCCACAGGAGCTTCCAAGATGGCTTAACTTTATGTTTATTGTTGCAAATATAATTTGAATTTAGAGATTTAACTGACCCCTCAACCAAAGTATCCGCAAACAACAATAAACGTTCCTGACTCACTATTCTTACGGGTAGTAGTGTAAGCAAAGTTTGCTTCTGCAATGGCCGATAATGTCAAACAGAGTATTATTTTGTAGGCAAGTAAAGAAGGTACGTAACAACAGAGAATTCACTTTTAACCTTGGGGGAGTCATTTGTTTTCTGTTGTTTTGCATTCCTGATTTCAATCTGTTTTCACTTTTAGTTATGAGCAGTCTCCTACATTAAACACACACTGTAAACATAACTTAATTTTTTGGAGTATTACTTGAAAGTTTGTGGTAATTTTCCCATTTGGCCTTATTATCCTGTGCCTTCTGAAAACATGGAAATATATTATGAATGATAGAATGGAACTGTAACTTGACAAAGCAGAATAATTGCTGTTTTTGAAGCCTGCAACTGACATCGACAAAGATCCGTTCTCAATATGTGCACAATTCTGGTGCTTATTAACTGTGTTTGGACAATTTTTGTTGTCACGTGCAGCATGAAGCAAGAAAATACATTCACGAAACTGTAAAATGGTTAAATCGGAAACTATCATGAATGGGAGTCTGCTTCACTTGACTCATCTCTGACAGGTGGTCCAACCATTCTTCACTGACATCTAAAGTTCAACACCCACCTGCCCATCTTTCTTATCTGATAGAAAACCTGGAAAAGACTTTGAAGAAGGTCTACAAATTCAATCCAGTTTCCCCTTACATCGTCTGGCTCTTTCTGTCTCACTCGCCTGAGTCAATTACAAACACACAGAACTCTATTTCTTGGTTATTTATGAGAAAAACATGAAATAAGCCACATATCACTTGCTTTTTATAGCAGCAACAATCAAGTTATTTAGCACAAAGGCCCAGCAATATGAAACATACATGCCAACTGTGCTAGTGGGTGATGTAGGAGCTGTAGTTTAACAATATCTTTAGGGCATCCACTGGCATATTAACATAACTTATAAATAAATGTTTAAGGAACAGTAACTTGTTCTACTGTTTGTGCAATAACATTGTAGTCACTCTTTATATGTATGCAAACTAATCAATAACAGAATATATAGCCATTTCTTAAGAATACATGGACTGACTAAAGCGGGGTTAATGGTACAGACTCACCCAGTGGGCCTGAAAGCCTGGCTAGTAAGTCTACAGGAGAGCTCTGACTGACATAGAGAGTTGTCTGTGAATCCAACATACAGGAATCTATGTACTTGTACACACAGTACAAGTACAGTAAACCCTTTTGTTACCCCTGTATCTGGCTATTGAAGTAAGATTTGTATCTGCGTGTGTAAATTGCAAGAGCGTTACTGGCAACGGATCTAAGCCTGCTGGTGAGCAGCACAAAACTCAAACACAAAAGAGCCTGATGTGCTGTGTATATGTTGATATAAATGATGTAAAACAATAAGCTGCTTTACTGTTATATGTACAAATGCAGCTTTATCAGCACCCAGCCAAGCCCGGCTCCATTCCTTTACTTTCCCTTTGCACATGTTTGCTGTTGAGGGGAGTGGCCTCATAACATGCCACAGCAAATCAGCTTTCACTCTGTTCTGTCACTCAAACATTTCAGGGTGGGGGTTGGGAGGCTGCTTCAATAATTAGCCATAACTTTGTAACGGTGGAAAATTTTTAAAAGCTAAGTTGTCAAAATGTTTATCTAGACTTATATTTTCAATATTATTTAAAACATTTTTCATGATTGTTGCCCTTTTAACCAAATACATATAGAAAAAGTTTTGTTGCAAAATATCTTGTGCTGAATATCTGACATGGCCAGGGCAGTGCCAAGGCTTCCAGCTGTCCTCTAAAACTTATCCCAATTACCTTCTTACCACAAACCTTCTTACAAAAACCTTCTTACCACAAGTCCAGGATGGATATGAAAAGCCACAGCTTTATTTACATATCAACAACAATGAATGAAGAGTATGGTATATAAAATGCTAACCAGCACTTTGACTTGTCAACAAAAAAACTCCTCAGAAGTGAATGGGCCATCCCACCATGCCAGCCATTAGGAGCAGCTGTGCTTCCATGGGCAAGAAAGAGCAGGTAAGCCTTTACCTCCTGGGACCACTACCCAAGGAGGTGCTGAATCACAGTCTACTGAACAGGGGTATACAAGCCCTTTCTTACCTCACAAACATTCCCTCCCATCTCCACACCACAGCTGTGACAAAACCAAAAGTAGTAGGGCAAGATGTTCCATCCTGTGCTTCCAAAATGAAATAAGAAGTACAATTCTCAGTACCCCTCCTTCCCTCCTTATATTCTCCCTTCGGCCAGACTCCACCTGCCTCTTTTCTTTTCCCATACACCAAACCCTGCCCTCCCTGCCTTCTTAACCTTGTTAAGGCTGCCTTTTGACTCTTTGGTGCCCAGGGTGCTAGGACATGGTGCCATGTTACAGGACATGGAAAGCCCAGGGCTGGGGGTGGTGCTAGCAGGAGCAGCTCTTTGGCCTGTTGCTCCTAATGGTTATTTATAGCAGCTCAATATAGTTCTACAAGATCAGTATATGCAAAATACTGCTCCCTACATGGCTATTTATTCCAGAGAGCCTGAATTTTAAAAAGTGATACAAATATCAATAAATATCTAGCTCCTGGGTTAATCTGCTTTCTGGTTACCTTGAGAAACAGATTCAATATACAAATCTGTGCTTCAGAAAGAAAGAACTGAAAGGCAAATAGGTCAAAAACACAAAAAAGGGGCATTACTTCCCATGTCATACTAAATGTAATTTTAGGGCATCCTTAAACTTTCTTAAAGTGTCAACAGCTGAATCGAATAATTAGGTCCAGTAGATTGGTTGATTTGTATTGTGCAATAATATAATATTGTTTTGTATTTTTCTTTCAAAAGGAATGAAGTTCTATTTTGTTAATTAACAGAAGGGGGACTACTTTGGCATTGCTTTTAAGGGAAAAGTCTCACTTTTCAATAACGTCAGTATTGGGAACAGAATATCCAGGAATAGGAAGTTTTCTAACTCTTGGCTCATGAGCGGAAACCTAATTTAAAGTTACTTGGTCCCACAGCAGTAGAGTTACGTGTCAGATCCGCTTGCTTTCATGATCATAAGCCTATCCTGAAACCTGACAATTTGGAAATCATATTTAAAGTTTTGTGATCAGAGCAACTTGTTCTACCCTGTTTGTCTCGTTTGCTGTTAGCGAATAGGCTAACACTGCGGATGTGCGTTGGCAGTCTGGCTTTTATCTGTGCAAAAAAACTGCCACTTTTTTTTTGAAAGTATATTCTGCTGCATTCTCCAATGCATTCTAAATGAGCTGGAAGAACATACTGTTTTATAATAAATGATATCTGAAACTGAAGATTAAATCTATTCATTTGCAAGGTACAGGGTGCCCCAGTAAAAGTGTTTTTCTGTAACTAGAAAGGTTATGCTTTTCCCATTGCAATATAATTGCAGTTCTTCCGCAAACATAGTTAAAAACTGTTACGGTGATCAGGAAATTCTTGCTGGATAATAATTTTTGCACCTTTTCTCTGAGGAAAAAGTTATCATCAATAACAACAAACACACAAAGAAACATCATTTTTGAGAGTGAGAAAAAGTGAAAAGGTTTGATAAGGTTATTAATCTGTCACAATATCTAAAAAAACAGCTAAAAGGGGAAAATGGGCAAAGCTTGTTATCAACTTATTTGAGAAGCCCATTTTCTAAAGGACCTCTGAGTTTACTTAGATCAATTGTTGACTTCTTTCAGATATTTGATTTAATTAAAATGTCCTGAAGTCACAGTAACTCATGAGGCATCTAGTGTATTCCCAAAGTTGTTTTCTCTAATAAGGAGATCCAATACAGTTGTATGTATGAATGAAGAGCTTGCAATTCATTTAAGACAGAAAATGTTTACATTGGATATTCAAAACACCTGTTGTCCTTTTGTTGGACAAGAATCAAAACCAGAAACCCTTATGGACTGTTAGTGACAGTATATACTGGGTTCACAATAGGAATTTCAGTACTACTTCAGTACTACCTGCTGGTGTAGAACTGGCTGGTAGGAGCCTATTTGCTGTGTAACCCTGGCAACACTTGTTAGAGACTTGATGATAACTGGAAGCAACATTGTAGTTTGGGCAAAATGATTTAATGAATACATGATGACAGTACCACAATTGTTCCAAAGTTAAAGCAGAGAGGCATGCCCATATAACTGGCATGTGGAAGAGGCAGGCACCAGGCAATAACAAGCTTATTAGGTAGACAAGAGGCCAAGGCAGGCTGCAGCCAATAATTTATAATCTATGGACTCAGCAGTTGTTAATAGTTGCATGAACTTAGGTTACATGGGGCTAGATTACTGAGAAAAGGTTCAATTATCCAGCAATTGGCAGGCTTTCCTATACACATTGTGTACTTACTGAGGCAGGGCTGCTAGGGGTACAGCAATTACTTCAGCCAGGGGTCCATAGCAGATGGGGTCCCAAGAAATGCCAAATTGCGATTCTCAGATCATGAAGGGGTGTGGCTTGAGGGTAGTGTGTGGGGTTTGTGTAGATTGTGAGTGGGGTTGTGGTATAATTGGGCAATGCCAGGTGGATCAGCGCTGTGATCATGCCATGGGGCATTTTTTTCCATTGGGCCGCATTTTACGTGTTGGAAGAGACCTCTGCCCAGGGGGGCTGCTAACTTAGTAGTGTGGGACCCCATAGTTACTGATAGTGGCCTTGAGCTTAAGTTTGTCTTGTATCAGCTGAAGTTTCCAAGATGGCTGCCCACTGTACTGTACACAGTTTATACCTGTTAATTTATTTGGAAAAAGGGCAGCCAGACATTGTTAAGAAGACAGCACTGTACCACCATCAGTCTAAATAATCTGATTTGGGATAAATTCTTTTTAACTTCATATATTCATGTAATTTCCATTTTGCTATTTTACTGTCTGCCAGGCACTGAACCTCTTGTGAGAAAATAATATATATTTAAGATCATTTTTACAGCTTTGGATGTTTTTATTGATGTAGACATTTGCATTTGATGTACTTTTAAAGAGGATAGATTTGCTTTTAATTTCCATTCCAAGGAAGCCATCTGCAAAGTAGTGTTTGTAAAAGGCTTATCCTGTCGTTCGTAATCTGACCTGATGAATAAAGTATAACTTTCCAAAGCCAATTCTCCGCAGCAAGTCTAATAGTAGGAATTAACCTTATTAAGGGTGGAATTAGTCAACATTGCAAATGCTGTCATTTTTACTCATACCATATTTTACTTTATCTTTAGTTTATATTTTTTGAAAGTTATCTTATTTTAAGCATATATGTTATCTGCCTTTGGGGGCCTTGTTGCAATAGCATACACACTGACTAAATGACATCTATATATTTCCTTTGTGTCTGACTTCACATTATAAACTGTTAGAGAACTAGTATATTTTCTATCCTCACACGAACACCAGGTCACTCATTTATGCTCCTCATATTCCAAATAACTAGAGTCAAGCTTGGCTTTAAACCAGGGGTCGGGGAAATATTACATCATTATATCATTATTATGCCCCAGATAACATTACTGAGAAATAGTTCTTTTCCATAATCAAACCACTTTTTGCCCATATAAAATGATATATGGATAAAATATGAAACAGCTTGTATATATAGAATAGGAAAGGCTTTTAAACTTTTACCTTCATAGGTAGATTTCCCAAGCGATATGTTAATGATATACACTCAATCATATACACAAAAACATGTATTTGAAAATGAAATGTTCAGTACAAACAAGAGCACAATTTAGTAAATATTATAATGGATCAATTGATTCCAAACTGTCTGTAACAAATTTTGAATTTATTTACAATTTTATCAAATCAGATGAATTGGGAATGGATTATTCTGAATTAACTAATTTAGATCAATGTATGTATTACCGTAAAAGCTGTAATTCAATAAATATTGATCATTAAAAAATAGAAAGAAAACGAATTATTGCCAATAGCCTTCTATGGAATTCAGCTTTTGACTGGTCTGGAAAAACAAATACTGGAGGCTTGGAGAATGATAATTGTAAATGTTACTCAATATTTATTGTCTCAATTTAAAAGGCGTATTAAATTGATCAACTGGTTAGATAGATTCTTACAATTCCATTCAGTTCAAATGTCTGTGAATTCTTCAGGAAACCTGCTCTGATAAGTCTGCTTCTAAGTCTTCAGCTAATGAACCATTGCAAGTGGAAATACAGCAACAGTCTCACATCTGTTACTGTGAGTACTATTATAGCCGTTGCAGACCATTGCCATCCATAGAAAACATTTCAGTAAAGTTCAGTAAAACAATATGGTAGCTCACTTTCATACACTGAAAAGAAAGCAAATATCACAATATGTAACCATGAACTCATCAGAAATTACAATTTGTGTGCACGTATGTGAAAAAGAGAGAGATTGAGCTACATCTTGGAGTCCTCCATAAATAAAAACTGTAGTACTCACATCATTACATTACATTGGTATGCAGTTTAGGTAGCCTGACACGTTTCAGGCACATGCACCCTTAATCATAGGCTAATAATGAAAAAATCATTGAGGATTAAGCAGTGTGCAGTCCATGGTCCTCGATTGTCAGGAAAAAAAATGTAGTGCTGACTGCAGTTAACAAATGTAAACAAATTTAGACAAATGAAACAGTTCACATTGGGCATACCAATCACATATTAAATACATGTATCCATGTACAGTATAGGGAATCAACTGCACCAAGTATATCTCCATTATAAGTTAATTATCTTAGTTTATAAACTTCTAACTTAAACCAAATGGGTAATATCCCATCTCGTGTCTAAACCATCTGGAACACAGGCTAACTTTTCATAGCAATACACAAACATGAGACACATCTATCCATGTACAGTATAGTGAATCAACTGCCCCAAGTATATCTCTGTTATAAGTTAATTATCTTAGTTTATAAACTTCTAACCTAAACCAAATGGTTAATATTCTATCTCCTGTCCAAACCATCTGGAACACAGGCCACCTTTTTGTAGCAATACACAAACATGGTCATTAATTTAGACACTCAATTATTTTGTGCCTTTACCAAAACAATTAGAGAAATGTTTGCCTACTGAAGAAGATAAGCCATTTGTTGTCTGTAACCAACATGCGCTCTCTAACTCTGTCCTTGAGCTGGCAAGTAGTCCTACCCACATGGCATAAAACATTGTTCGAGTTGCAGTTCCATACATGTTGTTTTTAAAGGTTCTACCTGTAACATTAGAATGAAATTCAGTGCTTAGGCCAGTGATCCCCAAGCAGTGGCTTGTGAGCAACATGTTGCTTACAAACACATTGGATGTTGCTCCCAGTGGCCTCAAAGCAGGTGCTTATTTTTGAGGTATGTTATAGTTGGAGGTATGTTATAGTTGCACAAAAACAGATGTACTGACAAACAGATTCTCCTGTAGGCTGCCAATCAATATAGGGTCTACCAAATAGCCAATCATAGCCCTTATTTGGCACCCCAGGAACCTTTTTTATGTTTTTGTTGCTCCCCAACACTTATTACATTTGAATGTGGCTCAGGAGTATAAAAGTTTGGGAATCCCTGGCTTAGGCTATGACTTTTTACAGGTTTTGCACCAATTAGAATTACGCCTACAATTACCATTTGTGGAAACCAACTAGGGAGTGATTTAGCAAACAAATTACAAAATGCGGCTACCACATGACTTTTTTGATGTGACCGTGACTTTTTCCTCACTCTGCAAATTTTTCTCAGTAGCCCATGCCTGCGTGATCCAATAAAATTCTGCTCTTGGTTGTAATAATATGATAAATAATGAAAAGTTTATGCATTTTAATATCATAATTTGACGACTGTACCATACTTGTATCATATAAGATTGCTGCGCTGACTTGTCACTTTCACTTACTTAATACTCTTCCATCCTTATTGCGTAATTCTGTTTTTCTTTGTTTATTCTCCTCCAGGGGCCCATAGCACTTTAGATAATTATTCTCTAAAGATCACAGTATGAATGAAACACACATTTTTGAAAGATCATTTAGAAAATAATACTTCTGTAAAATAGTTTTTTCATAAGTGCTAACTTTTTTTTTTTACTGTTGTAAAATGTGTTACACCCCTCAAGGGCCAGAGCACTGTTCTAATTAAATCTAGTCCTGCTATACTTTTTCATGGAGGTGGAAACAATGGATTAAGACAAGCAATTGCGTAGTACAAAGAGCACTTTTTTTTTTGTTTGTTTGCATTATTTATTTTCTATCAAAATAATGCAAAGAACTGCTTTTAGGAAACATCTAGTGAAATCAGAGATACATCAGGACTCCAATGTTTCTGACAATAACTATATTACAAATTCTTATAACAAACTCACCCAGAAAGAAGTTCTGTTGTAATGAATCATAACTGGTCATTTTATATTATATAAGGCTCATATGACTGAAATTGCTTCTTTAAACGATTGCTTTTTAATGGAACAGCTGGTCTTGTTATTAATTATGAAATAAGTAAAATGTTAACAGGTACATAGGTCTGCAATGAGGTCATTTCTGGATGGCTTTATACGTAGGATACAGTTTTGGGGAGCCCACAGACAATAGAGCATTTAAGTCCAGGAAAGCCACGCAATGAATTTTATTATACTTTTTTTTGCCTTTTATTTCTTTTTTGTGTGTGTGTTTTGCAGATGATCAAGAATTCCTTCCACTGTGTACACCTGTAAGACCCAACTTTTATGTCAGGTTATGAGGGAATATTTAGTGTGTTATAGAGACGTCTGTGCATTTAATCAGGACAAGCACAGATGGCTTAGAAATCTGCTAGGGAATGGGGGTAATCTAGGGAAGGGATGTGATTCAGAATTAGGCTTCTTTTCAGCATTTCCCAATGAATACTCTATATAACGGCTACTTTTATTTTTATTAGTCAGTACTTCCACGCATTCCGTAATAATAAACGCATTTTTATACCATATAAATTTCTGAAAGTAATAATAGAACAATATTTACTTTCCAGTCCTATTTACCATTCTTATCCACAAAACATAATTCATGAATTTTTAGAGGAAACTGCATACCTTGAATTTATTCTCTTGCCAGTTGCATACTGGTGTTTCTTTGTTTTACAGGTGTACAACATTGAGACTCACAACATTGTATTGGTTGCAGCCAACAACAAAAAGTGTTAGGTTAAAGGAGACTAAAGCCTAACTAAAGACGTAGGGCAGAAATGTTATACATTATGTTTTGTGCTTCTGTACCAGCCCAAGGCAACCACAGCCCTTTAGCAGGGAAGATCTGTGCCTCCAAAGATGCCCCAGTAGCTCTTCCTTTCTGCTGATTCACTGCACATGCTCTGTGCTGCTGTCACTTACTGAGCTTAGGGGCCGACAATATTCTGTATATAGAATATAAATGTAACAGTAAAAGGCTGAGTAGTAATTCATTCAGATTCATATTACATGACAGATCTGAAACCAGGGCAATTGCATCAGAATTGAATAATCAGCCCTGTAACATCAGCTCATATGACAGACAAACCTCATTTTCTGCTTGATAATTTGCAACAACCCCTAAGCTTCTCAACAGCTGCCCCGAGCTCACTGAGCATGTGCACCGTCCTACACATTTCTAACAGAATCCAAGATGAGGAGATCCATATTATTGCTGCAATAGAGAGGCTGAAACTTTAAGCTAATGCAGTCAGTTTATTATATAAAACGTGGCATATCAAGCCATATTAAGTTTTAGGGTTTAGTTCTCCTTTAAGGAACTGCGAAAGCTGAAATGTGTTTAGTAGGTATCTTGATGGTACTGGGCCTGTGTAGATCTAGCACAGGGGACCCTAAATTTTTTTACCCATAAGCTACATTCAAATGTAAAAAGAGTTGGGAAACCCCACAAGTATAAAAAAAATTCCAGGGATGCTAAACTGCTGTTATTGGCTATTTTGTTTACCAGTGCACCTGATTTTCATGCAACCAAAACTTTCCTCTAAGCCAAGAATTTCAAAATAAGCACCTGCTTTGAGGACCATTGGGAGCAACATCCAAGGGGTTGGTGAGCAACATGTTGCTCGCAAGCCACTCGTTGGGGATCATTGATCTAGCAGGTGCTACCCCTGGAGTGCAGATAGAATGGCTCTTAACTTTACAAGGTTCAGAGTACAGCTATGCTCTAGCCCAGTGCTGCCCAACTGGTGGCCCGTGGGCGACCCCCCTCTGTGTGGCCCCCTGCCTGTTTGACTGCTTTGATGGCTTACCTCTATGTAAGCTTTGGTATCAGAACTGGCTCCCTGCATGGTTCACACCTCAGATTCAGGCTGTAAACCCCCTGTATTGTTTAAACATGTAATGCCCTGTGGCAGAGTATGGCACACAGAGGCAGCATATGGCAGGCAGAGTATGGCACACACGAGCAGCATAGGGCAGGCAGAATATGGCACACACAGGCAGCATAGGGCAGGCAGAATATGGCACACAGGCAGCATAGGGCAGGCAGAATATGGCACACACAGGCAGCATAGGGCAGGCAGAGTATGGCACACACAGGCAGCGTAGGACAGGCAGAGTATGGCACACACAGGCAGGATAGGGAAGGCATAGTATGGCAGGTTCTTGCTCTACTACCACCATTAATATGGGTATGGTCATGTGATACATGGGTGTGGTTTCAAGTGGGTGTGGTTTAAAAGGGGGAGTTGTCAAAACTGGCTTCCATTATTTGCCCTCCACCATGTACGCCGGAAAAATTCCGGCCCTCGGTACCACAGAAGTTAGACTGCTCTAGCCCAAAGTACTGTACTAAGTAAATGAACTGGTGTTTGGAGCATCAGTAAATGAGCCCCGTTGTGTTGTTTGCATGAGATTTCACTTGTGTAATGAAACGTCATATTTATTCCTTGATATATCAAGATCGTATCATTATATACAGTCAGGAACATAAGTATTTGAACACCCTGTGATTTTGCAAAGTTCTCCCACTTAGAAACCATGTAGGGGTCTGAAATTCATATTGTAGGTGCATTCCCACTGTGAGAGACAGCTTTTCAAATTCAGGAAATCACATTGTATGATTTTTAAAGAATGTATTTGTATTGCACTGCTTCACATAAGTATTTGAACACCTGAGAAAATCAGTGTTAATATTTGGTACAGAAGCCTTTGTTTGCAAAACAACGTTTCCTGTAGTTCTTGACCAGGTTTGCACACACTGCAACAGGGATTTTGGCCCACTCCTCCACACAGATCTCCTCTAGATCTGTCAGGTTTTGGGGCTGTCGCTGAGCAACACAGAGTTTCAGCTCCATCCAAAGATTTTCTATTGGATCTAGGTCTGGAGATTGGCTAGGCCTCTCCAGAACCTTTATATGCCTCTTACTGAGCCACTCCTTGGTTATCCTGGCTGTGTGCTTCGGGTCATTGTCATGTTGGAAGACCCAGCCACGATCCATCTTCAATGCTCTGACTTAGGGAAGGAGGTTGTGGCTCAAAATCTCACAATACATGGCCCCATTAATCCTCTCCTTAATACGGTGCAGTCGTCCTGTCCCCTTCACAGAAAAGCACCCCCAAAGCATAATGTTACCATCCCATTGCTTCACAATAGGGAGGGTGTTTTTGGGATGCAACTCATCCTTATTTTTCCTCCAAACACGGCGAGTTTAGACCAAAAAGTTCTACTTTGGTCTCATCTGACCACATGACTTTCTCCCATGCCTCCTCTGGATCATCCAGATGGTCATTGGCAAACTTCAGATGGGACTGGACATGTGATGACTTGAGCAGGGGAACCTTCCGAACAATGCATGATTTGAAACCATGATGGCGTAGTGTTCTACCGACAGTGACCAGAGATTAAGAGCACTTTGGGCCCTAAGCTATTTTGAATTTTAAACATATCCTATAGAAATTCATGAAATAGGTCAATAGTTTCAGTTCCTCCATTTTTGAGTTTTTAACCAAGCATTTGCCATAACCAAATCTGATATTTAGAAATGTTTTCCTTCTCAAAAACTTTCAATTCTAATTTATTTTATTATTTGTAGTTCGATATGCAAAAAAAATAGAATTTTGGTGGAAACAGACTAAAACCTGGTGTCTGAATGTAACTAGACATTTGCTACAATGTCCCTTTAGCAAGTTTTCTTCCTATTCTTATGACTGATAACCATAGCACTCCTATTAAAACACTGCTTGCCAAATAAATGATCTAAAAAATGGATAGAAAGAACAGATCCTGCAGAGAATTTTGCAAATGGCAAAAGATCAAAGGTGACAAGTGTGTGGGTGGAAGGTACTTGTAGAGCCTCCCAAGCATAAAGCTTGGAAAACAAATTGCTATTAAATCGTGCACCTGCTGAGGAGGGTCAGTTCCTGAGAGTCACCAAAACAGTAAACACATTTTGCTTGACAATTAAATAAGAGAAGGTAGGTCAAAGGGCGGCTAGAACTCAAAGAACTCAAGGAAAGAGCACATGGACAACATTTGAATCCTATGGAATTGTCTTCCTTTCAAATACATGTTCACATTTGGAGTGAAATGTGAGTTTCATTTCTCAGGCTGTTCAGTTGTCATATGGAAAGAGAGCATGCTGTTCCGGAAAAAAGCTCAAGCAAATTATCTTTGGATTGCTTCCTAACCGTCTTGCTCATTCTTTTTAATGGGTGTGGCTCCATTTTTCCGGTTTTGTGAAGAAGATCACAAGATCAGTTTCCTTGTATGAAAAAAGTAATTGATGAGTAAATAGTCCTTGTTAGTTCCTAATGGTATTGATATATTTACAACGCTTACAAAATCCACATTTTCAGTGAATTGTGTTAAATCACTTTGCAATAGTTTGTTCTAGTTTGGTGCTATGTATGTGTTTCCAGTATGTTCCTGAATAATCTTGTGCAGTGAGATGTATAAGGTATGATATTTTGTGTTACAGCGTTTTTAGCTCTTTCAATAACTTTGATCTCCATACCTTGAGTCTAGAACATTATTTAAGCATTAAATAAACCCAATAGCATTTTTTTTGCCTTCAATAAGGATTAATTATATCTTAGTTGGGATGAAGTACAAGGTACTGTTTTATTATTACTACAGAGAATTGAAATATATGGGAGATGAGCTTTCCGTAATTTGGAACTTTATGGATAACGGTTTTCCGGATAACAGTGGAAGGTATAATGACTATACAGCATGGTGAGCTGGTGTGAAAAGGTTCTTACGATACATAATTTTGTATTTGTCCTTCCTCTGAGAAAGCACAATTCTTGGTATATTGTTTCACCATGATTCTGGCATAATGCACTTTTATACAGGTGTCATGAAATTTCAAATTGTCATAACAATGTAGATCTTGGAACCCTTATATTTTCAGTTACTATGTAAAGAAAGCTAAGCACATGAACAATACATGAAAAAATATTCATTAGATACTTTATGGTATTCATTATATGTTGTGAAAAGGAAATAAATGTGCTACAAATGAAATATTATAGTATGATAGTATGGCTTTAAACACCCACATTAGTGCCACCTAGAACACTATATTTATTCTGAAGAAAACTTTAACATACCTGAGTAAAGAGCCCTAGAAGCTTTCTCTGATTGCAGCTGCCATTTTAGCTTGGTGTTCATAGCTTCCTGTTTGCAGCTCTAACCATTGTAGCTCAGATTACACATTCCTAAGGGTGGGGGGAGTGAGTTTTATGAATTCTTATGGGGGGGGGAGGAGAGGGAAGAGAGGAGAGAACTGTGCAAACTCTGGCCCTGGGAATAAAGATGTTTACAAAAGGTGAGACAAGAAACCCTGTGTTTTTTTTGATAGAGAACTCAGTGCAGTGTTTCTGTGAGTGCTTATGGCTGTACAGGTATAGGACCCATTATCCAGAATGCTCGGGACCAAGTGTATTCCGGATAAGGGGTCTTTCCGTAATTTGGATCTCAATACCTTAAGTCTACTAAAAAATCAATAAAACATTAATTAAACCCAATAGGGATGTTCTGCCCCCAATAAGGATTAATTATATCTTAGTTGGAATCAATTACAAGGTTCTGTTTTATTTCTACAAAGAAAAAGGAAATCAGTTTTAAAATTCTGAATTATTTGATTAAAATGGAGTCTATGGGAGACGGGCATTCCGTAATTCGGAGCTTTCTGGATAACGGGTTTCCGGATAAGGGGTCCGATACCTGTATTTACATAGACCTTTCTGATAAAGCTTTCGTAGTTTTTACCTTTCCTTCTCCTTTAAAGTAGTTTTGAGTCAAAATTAAAAAAAAACACTTGAATACATGTGTGTATTAGCATAAAGATTTATTAAAATCTAATTTTAATCTAATTTCATTTGAAACTGCAAGTGAAAGCAGTTCCTGTCTGTTGCTATTGCCTTCTTAATTTGCCAGACTACAGACACAGCAACAGACTCCCCTTCAACCAAAACTCTAGTTCTCACAATGCCTTGCACACTTCTTATATTTTCCTTCCGTGCGGGTCTGTTAATCACAGAACATACAAACTGGCTACTGATGTTGCAATGGTATGAGTTTTCAGGGTAAATAATAAGAAATAATAAGTGACAGAAACTGCTTTCATTGGCAATTAAATGACAAACCACTGAACATCTTGAATTAATTAATGCTGGAAATTTGCTTAGAAATACATTTTCTTTCATTATGCAAATAATTAGTAAATTAAATGCATGGTTACATCAACCTCTATAGTATTATTTATTTCAAGCTAAATCAATATTTTACTGTTTGAGAATATTTTTATTGGGAAATGCATAATATAATTGCAGTTAAGGAGATTTTTTTTTGGAAATATACAAATATTGGAAGCATATAAAGGGAATATATACACACATACTCTAGCTCTTTTTTGTCTCTACAATGAAAAGTTCCTCCTACCTCTAACAATAGCTTCAGGATTTTAATACAGGAAAATAGCTGGCTGGATCCTTTGTACCTTATGCATTTTGCATTATGAGCAAGGATTCAGACAGATGACAGTGCTTAGTGCTGCTGATAAAGTGCCCCTAAATTTGAATTTGAATATTCAACTACTGCAACTAATGGCAGATTCTGTTAATGCCTTTAAGAGGGGCCTGGATAAGTTTTTGAACAAGCAGAATATCCAAGGCTATTGTGATACTAATATCTACAGTTAGTTTTAGTGGTTGTTGATATAGTTTATGTATGTGAGTGTATAGATTGGTAAGTATAGGTTGTGTGCTGGGTTTACTTGGATGGGTTGAACTTGATGGACTCTGGTCTTTTTTCAACCCTATGTAACTACTCTTTAGTCTGGGTTGCACATCATGGGTCTACCATCTTGGTTAGGGTAGCAGTTAAAGATGTTAAAGATGAAGGGCCATAGAACTTCACACTTAGGAGCAGATTTAACAAAATGAGATTAGAGCTCACCAGAGAAGAAAATTCACCCACTCTGTATTAATACCTGGGGGATTTTTAGAGGCATATTTATGGGCAAAAGTTAGAGTTCAATCAACATAAAGAAAAAATCTTCAGCACACCACTTGCATACATGTTCTCAGGGGCTTGACTTTCCCGGACGCTCCAAAGTCTTTTTCCATGTATCTTTGCAAAAGGGAAGAAGCACACCAGTGTGTTGGCAATGCCTTTAAATCATTTATTTGCAGAAACGATATTGGTACTGCACCTGAAGAAGGGGTCACCCCTGAAAGCTTGTGCTGTTTGTTCATTTCTTCAAATAAATGATTTAAGGGCATTGCCAACACACTGGTGTGCTTCTTCCCCTCCGCAAAGATATACAAAAGTTAGAGTTCACCATTTTATAAATATGCTTCTAAAAATCCTATAGGAATGAATAGAGGTGAGAGGTGAGAATTTCTGCGGTGAGCTCTAATTTCACACTTTGATAAATCTGCCCCTCAGAACATTGTAGTCTGTGCTTATAGTTGGCGGCCAAAAAATGAATACATTTTGTATTTTACTTTTTTCTGGAATTTATGCTTTTCACTGCAGGCAATACAGTAGGTGAGTTATTCTCAGGTATTGAACAGGTCATATGAATACCTTCATTTTAAACACAGCTTTTTATATGTAATTTATGTAGGTACACTCCAGCTTTTGTAAATGAGAAGCCACTGGTCTGGTATGCCCATTAAAGTCAACAAGAGTCTGTCTTTCTGCTCTTTGGATTGTATCTCTCTCTGTATTATTGATATTAAACAAGAGATTATCGATTCACTAAAGAAGCAATTTGCATATCTCCACCCACAATGATTAAAGTAAGGTTATTTTTTTAACCCTGCTTTTTATTGCAGTGCTATGTATATTGCAAGAGTCATGTTAATGCTTTCTGTAAAAGCATTAACTATATTTTCATAGTTAACACATGAGATCAGGCTGCAACATTATGTTTAAAGTTTTATCGGTGCTTAGTAAGCGCAGAGCTTCAGCAAAACGATTCCATGCTTTATATATGTACAGCAGGGATCCTCAAACTACGGCCTGTGGGCCAGACCCGGCCACCCAAGAAAATTTATCCAGCCCCGCTGCATCTTAACCCCCGGCTACTACCTGTCTGCAGACGCAGCGGGGAGTGGGAGCAGGGAGCCAGAGGAGAGAGCAGTGAGCAGGGAGCCAGATTACGCAGCAGGGAGTGGGGAAGCAGGGAGCCGGAGGACGCAGCGGGGAGCAGGGGACAGGAGGACGCAGCAGGGAGCGGGTTGTAGTTTGAGGGGGGGTAAGTTTGGGGACTACTGTCTGTCTGTAATGGCTACGAAAAACTCGCGTTTTTTCGCGCAAGTCGTAATGGCTACGAAAAACTCGCGTTTTTTCGCGCAAATCGTATTGGTAACGAAAAAGTCGTGACAATTTCCGAAAAGTCGTAAAGGCGCAGAAAAAATCGCAAAAAATACGAAAAACTCGCAAAATGTTCGTTTTCCAATTGGAATTTTTCCAATTCGGATTCGAATTCGTTTCTTAGTAAATCAGCCCCTATAAGTGTTATAAGGGAGGAGTTAACCAAAATATAATCCGCTAGAAGTTGCAGGCCTCACAGAGTAGAAGAAAACCCTAAGTGACAGCAATCACAGGGACCATTCTTATTATTGCCACCAGAAATGCAGAGCCCCCATTATACAAATTGTTGGTATTTACATTATAAATGTTTTTTTCAGATTGAAGAAATCACATGCTTTGCTCATATGGCAATATTATCAGGTCAAAGAAAATGTCAGCTCAAGCTGGCAAATAATAAAGATATACACTGCTGTGGGTCATGTACTAACTGCTCAGATTAACACTGTGAAGTCAGCCTTAGCAATCAGTCTGCAAATAGATTGTCTACTGCAAGTAGAGTATATTTCTGATTTTTTTGGGTAACTATAGTTGGTGCAAATTTGTTCCTTACTAGAAATCAGGCCACATTGTTAGTGGTGAGGACAACAACTGGTCATCAAAAAATTCTGGTTAAGATCAGATGAATCTGATCATTTCCCCCCTTTGTCAATAACCATTTATAATAGGGCCTGGGGTGACCTATTGAGAGAGTACTGCATCAATACCCCAATGCAGTTCTATATATCTAGATATCTGCCTGATTATTAGCTATATATCAGTTGGCCAGGCTGATGGGAGGGCCCTATAAATGGGCCAAGTAGTTGGTGAATTGCTCTGGAGGGGCTGGGTTGCAGCTTTTACCTACACGTTATAGCCACCTTAATTCTATAATGCATTTGTTGGGAACCAATTCAGAAGCGGTTATTGAAAATACATTATGCGCTGCCCAAAATGGTAACATACATTTACTGAGCTATGGATAATTCATTGATGGGAAATTATTTATATTATATGTATTCAACTTTTGTGAAACTTGTAGCAAGTCACAGCAGCATGTTCAAAAAATGTCAATTGTACATCGTGACAAAAACAGAAGCCCGTTTAGTTATCCAGTTTGTCTTGAATCTTTTGTGATACTGTAGTTGTGCATACTTGATTCCTCCCTGTTCCTTGTCCTTTTGTATTCTACTTCACACCTTTTTCCCAGAAGTGACAATATTTAATGGACCAAATGCAGACATCAAAAATATAAAGGGGGTGTGCTGTTCTGCTTCCCACGGTGGGTTATTATATAGTATTGGCGGGCCATGACTTGACTTTGTTGATGTACCATTGACAAAGATATTAAAGTGTGGGAAAAAACCCACACAAATGTAAGATGTAACCATTGCAATACAGAGAGTTTGCTGCTTTTCTTTTTGTTTTACATATACTCCTGCTTCATACATTCTGCCATTGGTCTTTTTATAAAAAAAAGTTCTTAAAGGTTTATTAGAAATCATTGTGATCCTACAGAAGATCTGAAGCCCTTACACTTCCTATCTTACTTAACAAACTGTTGTGTCCCAGACATGACTCATTAGGCATCTGGACTCTGCATAGTTCTTTTGTGTCTTTACAGCTTGGGACTGTATACAGTATGCTTTTGCTTAATGCTCTTTATGTAAATCCTGATGAATTAAGCATATCCTGTAAGATGTAAAACCTCACAAGAGTAAAAGCTTTCAGTTTGTTATCTTTAGGTTAGCACAATAATTTTTTTCTTCCTTTTAGTATCACTAGTTTTGTTTTTTAAACTTCTACATTGTGATATATTATAGTGCATAGCAAATTCCATTAAAGCACTCTCCACAATGCAAAATGGTATGACATTTTATTTTCACGAGTTCCCAGCATCCAATATGAGAGCAGCCCCAAGGAACGACACCTCTGCTGTAAATAAAGACAGCCGAAGCTGCTGCAATGGATTTTGAACTTAGACCCATACATATATTGAATTTAAGCACTAGATAATACAACACTATGCCAATTAACACTTTTAAGCAATTTAAATGTTTAGATAATGTGTGGCTTATGTAATATGCAGAGAAAATGCAATAATTGTTTAGTGGAAACCTCTGCTTACGTAATCCTGGTTTGGAGTACGCTCATCTGTACGGATGCCTTTGTGTCAAAGAAATTGTTGTTCCATGAATCGATGGGAGGAAAATATAAAGACATCATAGGAAGGCAGATGTTTTTCTCAGCTGTTTTTAGGTGAGAAAATTAGGAAGGGAAATAAAAGGGCAAAATAAATATTATCCAATGTTTTTTTTTTCAGATTAAAAGCTCTGTAGCTTGTTTTTGTAGATAATGTGTTTAAATCACTGTTCATAAACATAAAGCATTCTATGTCTGTTTACATTAATTTCAGCTTAGATGTGCAAATATCTAAATATGTCAATTCTGGCAATAGATACAAATGTACTTGTACTGCCTCATGTGACCTTACCAGATGTACTGCAGCTTGATCTAGTAAGAACCAAGCTAATCCTCCCTGTAAAGGGATGAGCCTATTGGATGCCAGTGGGTGGCTGTTACCCCATGAGGCTCAATCACCAGAGTGATTATAAAATATGCTTTTGTGACTAGTCTAATAGGGACTTTTTTCATCACAATTTAGACAACATTCCAACTTGAAAGTCATACATTTGCCAATTGTCTTAAGTTAGCTGTAAGTATTGCATAGTATATGGCATTCCTAGGGGCAATACCTTTGTTTTACCCTATTTACCCTATCACCTTTCCTAAATGATATCATTCCTGGTTGGAAATCTGTTTGGCCAGGTAGCACGCTGAATGCTGTATACAGTTTGTAGCTCATGGCACTGCCCCATTCTGAATCGGGTTATTTGTCTAGGGCTCAAAGTTCAGATAAGCCTGAAGGAAGAGCATTCCCCAACCTAACTGCCCTCACCATGAAAAAAACACCTACACTGCTTTAAATGAAAGTTCCGGTTATCTAATCTAAAGGGGTGGCCTCTAGGGCATTGATCATGGTAGAAATGATATCTGTAATATCCTCTAATGTACTTGTAAAGAGCAATCATGTCCCCTTGTAAGCGCCTTTTCTCTTGAGAAACCAATCCCAACCATGACAGTCTTTCCTCAACAGATTTTCAATATATATAGAAAAGGGCACAAAGCCCCCAGTTTTTTGCACCTTGTTCCATGAGTTATAATCTAAGATGTAGCTCTTCCTTTAATGGAGGGCAAAGATCTGTGCTCTGCCACCTGCCTGTGTTTGACAGTGCTATATTCAAAGCGGGTGGGTGGCATGGGGGCATCTGGCACAAAAGGCAGACTTTGCCCCGGACACAAGTGTCCTGTGAATGAGCAATAAAGTGAACAATACATGAGGCCTATAGGATTATGAATCTTTTAATCACTAATGTGCTGTAGATTGTTTCAGTGTTTAGACCTTTAAAGATCTCAGCAACAAGCAGGTTTACTTTCCAGGATTTAGGTTAATTTTGCTTGGGAATTCTATTTTACTGTGTAGCTGGTATAATGAATTGGATAACACTCTGCCTGTGTTCATCTCCCTATACTGTATCATTCCATATTAAACTAGATTATGCATACATCTGGGATAAAGCTAGCTTGTATGCAATAAAAGCAATTTGACAGCATTTTCACAGATTATCAGAACTTGTTAGGTTTAATGTTTCCTGTTAGTGATGAGGAAGGGTAATAAAACATGCCTATAAATAAACAAGAGTAAAAATTATAGACTGCGTAATAAAACAAGCCATGACAGCTTAAAAACAGTTTGGATTGCCCCTTTGAACAGCCATGAGTACAACTACTGTAACCGCACCATTAAATATAAATATTTACATGGGAGTTAACAATGCCATCAACTTGATTTTACAACACTGGGGACATAACCTGTAAAACTCTGATGCTCATGCCAACCACTACTCTCTAACTCAATCAATAACTTATACTTACTTTTTCCCTCTATTTAAAAGTGATAATCCCAATTTGATAACTAAGGAAGGTAATGGAGAGTACCAAGAAATGACTGGCTTTGGATCTAATAAGTGGCATGACTGGGAATAGCTGTGGGCTGCCAGTTTGTATGTCTCAGTTTGTACTCGGGAATATGGGAAGTGTGTCAAGTGCATATAGAACTCTTTGTATAACTCCATTTTTGTAACAAACAATGCATAGAATATTTGGAAATGTTAACAGGGATTGCTTGTAACAACTATCTGTTTTTATGTCTACAGGCCCTGCTGTAAGATTCAGTGAATTCAACATTTCCAACCCAAACCCACCTCCTCTCATTGGTCAGCACACCTCTGAAGTTTTGAAAAATATTTTGGGATATGAAGATACGCATATCAATAAACTGATCCAAGCTGAAATAGTGGCTCAGAATGTGGTCAGCTGAATCTAAAATCTGAGAGGACCTTAAATTACATTACAGCTATCTATAATTACTGAGAAAGTGTTGCAGTGCCATTAACATTAATCCAGGGCAGTCAGATCTATTTCCTTTACTCTGCAAAAAAAGTTTCAATAAAATGTCCTAACTGTAGTTAAGTTTCACTGGAAGACTAATAATTTGACCAGAAACAACTAGCATATATATATATATATATATTTAACATGGGTTAAGGTACACAGACCTATATAAGCTGTTGCTAATTTGCCTACTTTTGATTTTGCCAGCTTATTGGCTCATTTATGGCCAACCCAACCAATATTTTCAGGGATCAGTGAGACAATACCATTGGGTATAGACCACATAGGTAATCCTCTTCCGACTTGTTCACATAGGTCTCTGTTATGATCCAATTGTTGGGCTCCTAGGGAAAGATTTGCTTGTTTGGTGATCTCTTCAAATTAGCAGATTGTTGCATTTATGGTTAGTTTAAAAGTTACTAAGATTCTTGTTATTTTTTGTCAGACTAATGGTTGTTTAATTACATGTATGTTATATGTATGATCTAAGTAGACCTGTATACTTTTTATGGATATAAAAATTCACAAATGTTTACAGTAATATTGATTTTTTAAGAAACAAGAACATACCGAAATAACTAGCCCTAAATCAGTGACAATATTGTTCAATACAGGTATGGAAAATGATATCTAGGGTACCTGGGACCTTGGGTTTTCTGGATAAGGAGACTTTCCCCCGATACCTTAAGTATAAAAAAAGATTTAAATATCAAATAAACCCAAAAGAATTGTTTTGCCACCAGTATGGATTCATAGAGTTTAGTTATGAGCATGTGTACTGTTTTATTATTACAGAGAAAAAGAAATAATTTCTAAAAACTAGAATTATTTGCTTAATATGGATGGCCCATACACATATTTTATAATTACAGGGCTACAAAGTCCAAACCATCTCAGTTGTGTTGCTATCATTATGGATTTGTTACTCTAAAGAGCACTCTGGGGGAACTGGCTCCTGGCATGCCATGTGTATATGTGTATGTATGTAGGCATGCATATATATATTTAATACACACACACATATATATATATATATATATAACTTACAAGAAATCACGAGTTGGAAATTACAGAAATGTTGCCTTTTCTAGTTCCTCTGTTGAGCAAACAATCCATTCACAGTTTAGTTTCACAAGGAAATTGATAAATGATTCATTCAAAACAACATAGTACATTTTGATCCTACAAACCCTCTTTAATCTGAGAAAATGCATTTGGCCTTACCAGTGCAATGGGCATTGTAACACCATTATCCAGTTTTGTTCCATAAATATTTGTTTTGCACCGTGTTGCTATAGTGATTTTGGATTGTGCTGTTGAAATAAAGCTCCATTTTAACATTTTATTGACTTTTAAAGCTGAACACAAGTCCAGAGTTAATGACTTGAGCCCTGAATGAGCCTTTCTGCACCGGCAGCTCGCAGCATAGTCTGAATGGCACCAAGTGCAGTCCAGCTTATAAATAAAATAGAAACCAAGTACAGAGAAGGCTTTTTGCCCTTCATATTTTACACACACAGTCTGGCATTTTCTTTATACTAAAGGTCCCGTGTTTGATTACTCTCCAGTGTATAATTATGGCAATGTAATGATTTTTATTTTGTGACCTAAAAAAAGGGGAAATTTATCTCCAGAATGGTTGAAATAGATTTCAATCTAACATACAGTATGCAACATATGTTTGTAAAACAGCCACCTAGATGCAAATGTTTGTCCTTATCCAGGTGATTTTATATTTCATTTCTTAAAGGAACAGTTCAGTGTAAAAATGAAACTGGGTACAATGGATAGACTGCGCAAAATGAATGTTTGCAATATAGTTAGTTAGGCAAAAATGTAATCTATAAAGGCTGGAGTGGGCGGATGTCTAACATAATGGCCAGACCTTTACTTCCTGCTTTCAGCTCTCTAACCTCTTAGTTAGTCAGTGATGTGGGGGGGGGGGGCACATGGGACATAAATGTTCAGTTAGTTTGTGAGCCCGCAGGTCAGATTCAAATGCAAACTAACAGCTATGTCCCATGTGCCCCCCCTCAAGTCACTGATTGGTTACTGACTGCTAACAGCTTAAAGAGCTGTAAAGGAGGAAGCGGTGTTCTGGCCATTATGTTACACATCTGCCTGCTCCAGCCCTCATAGATTACATTTTTGCCTAAATAACTATATTGAAAACATTTTTTATTTTGTGCAGGCTATCCATTTTACCCAATTCAATTTGTACACTGAACTGCTCCTTTAAGTTTCTATTTCAAATAATCCCCCACTAAAAGGGACTCTATACTCTACTGAAAGTTGGGGATAGACATATAGAAGCAATGAAGGTTTATCTTAAGATGCAAAAAATAGTTTTTACAGTGAGAGAAATGAAGTTATGAAAATCCTTCACCCAAGCAGTTGTACAGGTGCACATATTCATAGCAGAACGTTAATGACACAAAGTTTACTCAGTGACTGGTCCTATTGGGGCCAGGAAGGACAGGCCTGGGATTTTTGTTAAAATCTACTATATAATTAAGTGACAAGAAGTGTAGAAAAATGGAATTGAGAATATAAGGCAAATGTATGGGTAATCACATATTCATATAGATATATCATATGTATATATACTCAGTGCATTGTTGTGAATGTATTTCTTACTCATTGGAACTAGTTTTACATGCTATGGGAACTAATTCAGGAAAATTGGATGTTTGTTCATTTAATTCAATAAAATAACTACAAATAAAATCAATCAAATTAGAAAACTGAAAATGAAAAAAGCTGTGTTCCCTAACTCTGGAATCAAACACTCAAACACCTTAGCATTTTTTTGCCTATTCCTAGCATATGCTATAATTAGTCAGTCTAGTCTGAGCATTACTTATTCTTTTGGCATTGTCAGTGTATGCTTAGCATACCATTCAGCATGTCCTTTCCCGTACATGGAGAGACTATCTGGGCAAAATGAATTCATGTTCTCTTGGCCCTTACTAAACACGGAAGTTAGTGTGATTGTAATTTCAGGAGGTATAATATGACAAGAGTCAAATTCAGTGTAAAGTCAATAATTAATTGGTTCTTTTGTAAAATGCATAAAGGTATGTCATTTTGCATTTAAATCCCTTGTGTTGGGTTCTCCAACATTCACCCACTGAGTGCCAATAAAGTTTGAGAGCAGTTAGGGCACTATGGTGGGAACAGACTGTGTCTAAAATCCATATTTACTATATTGTGTTTGTGAGTGTATGTGGGCACACTCATTTTTAAAGGAGAATGCAAGTCAAAATTTAAAAAGCATACTGCCCAATAGTCCTCCTATTGTTTAGTAAAAACGCCACACTTTTGGCTCACCTAATCAGATATTTACTCAGTCACACTTACTTCACATTTTCTAGAACAGGCAGCCATCTCTAAAGGTATTCTCCCTTCCTTTCCCTCCTTGCTTCATACTGCACATGTGTTTCATTCCCTCCCCCCCTCCCCTCTGCCAGATCCGCTTCTGATTGGCTGGTGGGCATGTGTAGCTCAGAACAGGAGACAGGATCAAGTTACACACATGCTCAGAGAATAGGAAGGCTGCCGCTGGCAGCCTACAGGAAGGACAGAGAGATTTCAATGATGTCACTGTAGTCTTCACACTGCTGTAGGCTGCCAGCACCATATCTCAGAGAAGCAAGCAGGGATCTGGGAATTTAGATATGCAGTAAGTACTTAAAAAGAATGCCTTTAGACTTACTTTTAATTTATATTAACCTTTCATTGTCCTTTAAGCTTGAAATTCTAATTTGCAAGGAAACATGATGAATTGTGGGGGTCACAATTATATAAAAAATTAATAATAATGGTTTAAATTATTAGAAAGAGCCAGCTCCCGTAGACTTCATTTTAATCTACAGTAATAATTTAAATTTGTTAATATGGTTTACTTTCCCTCTGTAATAATAAAGCAGTACCTTGTACTTGATCCCAACTAAGATATAATTAACCTTTACTGGTGCCAAAACAATCCTATTTGTTTAATGTTTAAATTATTTTTTAACAGACTTAAGGATAAAGATCCAAATTATGGAAAGATTCCTTATCTGGAAAACCTCAATTCCTGAGCATGTTTAGGTATTCTCCAATATACAGGTGCAGACGAGATGCTGAAAGATGTAAGAGCAGAATATTGAACAGGAGAATCCAGAGGCATTTTCAGCATTTTGATATCTCAATCCAATCACACATTCCTGTCAGCAAAAAACAGGAAGTTTCAGATAAAAAATTTGATTAAATTCAGATTAAATATGATAATTTCTGATGATCTCAAATATCACAAAAATGCTTATGAAAAAATCGTATTAGTCACAATAATATCGTATTGGCGATCCGAAAGTCACAAAATATTCTTATCCGAACGATCGTAAACGACGGAAAAACCTTGACTTTGATCCCTCTGTGCATGATTTTGGAAGCCTCCCATAGGGCTCAATGGCACTCTGCAGCTCCAACCTGGCCCAAGGAAAGTCTCCCATAGGACTCAATGGTACTCTGCAGCTCCAACCTGGCCCAAGGAAAGTCACCCATAGGGCTCAATGGCACTCTGCAGCTCCAACCTGGCCCAAGGAAAGTCTCCCATAGGGCTCAATGGCACTCTGCAGCTCCAACCCGGCCCAAGGAAAGCCTCCCATAGGGCTCAATGGCACTCTGCAGCTCCAACCCGGCCCAAGGAAAGTCTCCCATAGGGCTCAATGGCACTCTGCAGCTCCAACCCGGCCCAAGGAAAGCCTCCCATAGGGCTCAATGGCACTCTGCAGCTCCAACCTGGCCCAAGGAAAGTCTCCCATAGGACTCAATGGTACTCTGCAGCTCCAACCTGGCCCAAGGAAAGTCACCCATAGGGCTCAATGGCACTCTGCAGCTCCAACCTGGCCCAAGGAAAGTCTCCCATAGGGCTCAATGGCACTCTGCAGCTCCAACCCGGCCCAAGGAAAGCCTCCCATAGGGCTCAATGGCACTCTGCAGCTCCAACCCGGCCCAAGGAAAGTCTCCCATAGGGCTCAATGGCACTCTGCAGCTCCAACCTGGCCCAAGGAAAGCCTCCCATAGGGCTCAATGGCACTCTGCAGCTCCAACCTGGCCCAAGGAAAGTCTCCCATAGGGCTCAATGGCACTCTGCAGCTCCAACCCGGCCCAAGGAAAGTCTCCCATAGGGCTCAATGGCACTCTGCAGCTCCAACCTGGCCCAAGGAAAGTCACCCATAGGGCTCAATGGCACTCTGCAGCTCCAACCTGGCCCAAGGAAAGTCACAATACCAAAGCTTGAATGAATCTGAAACTTTCGTACTCGGTGCGAAAATTCGATTTTGTAGCACAAATTTTGACGCAAAGTACGAATAAGTCACGCAAACGTACAAACAAGTACGAAAAAGTAACAAAAATATGCACAGTACAAACAAATACAATTTTTTTGTATTTCGTACCTGTCATACTTTAATAAATAGGCCCCCAAGTGTTGGCTAGAGTATTGGGTGAAGACATATGGAGCTACTAGTAGCAGCTACTTGTTTTTTATTGTTATGGCACAATAATGTCCCCAAAGCGAAGTCTGCACAGAATGGACTTGTTGAGATGGGACTGGAGGAAATTTATTGGCCTGACCTCAACCAAACGAACCACCAAATTGAACCACCAACCGCAAACCGGCCTTATTCAAACCTTAATCAATCCTGAACCTTACTAATACTCTTGTATGGGATGCCCTCAGCATTCTGCAGCAGGGCATAGAAAGGGTCAGTTTTAACCTTTTCTGCATCTACTTCCACACCGTACATCATCTTGCCTGCTTTTGTTTGTCATATTTAATCTGAATCTGTTACAGATTGAAACTAATGGATTTTCATATTTCTACAGTCTCTGCTATGTAACTTGGTAACAAAAAGTGGTGTTTGGTGCTGCATAACCTCTTATTTTGCTTTGATGTTAAGGATTAAAAACAATAAAATTTCCCTTAATGCACTTCCATAGTCTGTAATTTGAGTTTCTTTGATTTGTTTATTTCTTTTGGACTGAAGTGTTTAATGCTCCCTCATCCTTTTTACTGGCATACATTTAGCATTTGGAGCATTTTGAAAGCAAATTATAGACTTGTATTTCCAAAGGCATCCAAAATAAATCTCTTTCTGGGTCTTTTTCTTTAAATCCTAATAATGATATAATTTTTCAAACACAGTTGTGTGACTTCCTTGGATAAATAAAGTTCTCTAAGATCAAATTAGTGTAATATTGTGCTGGAGCCAGAAGTGGGCACGTGAGGATTCAAGTCATGGTATTTATAGAAGCAACTTCGCCAACAAAGCAAATGACAACAATAAGCTGCACAAGCAGCTTTCACCTATTACAATCGTCCCCAAGGCAATTTATGAAGCTGGGTCAGGTAAGGTCCTCAGCAGCACTGCAGGAAGAATAATTTCTGTTTACATGCTTGTCGTCGTGTTTTCTTTTTAAACCTTTGTTCATGGCATCGCTGCAAACTGAACTGTAATGCTTCTTTCATAACAGATACAAAAGTATTCCCTTGTATTTATTTTAGTTATAAGTGATACGACCAAATGTGGTTAATGTTTGACCCGTATGATAGTTTTGAGGCTCTCTCGGATATAATTGGATTCATTTTGAAAATATTTGAGAAAGAAAGTTGATGTTAAAGTCCAGGAATGCTGCCACTGTTGCTGACATGACATTAAACAGTGCCAAATAAGGAGCTATTGTTAATATTGCTTGATCCGGTGCTAGAAAACATGACCTGGAGGAAAGCACAAAGAAGTCTCCAGAAAGGGATAGTAAGCACGCTCCATGGGATCCTCACAAACAGGATTCTGTCAAGTAATTTCCTCTAAACGCTGTGGCCAAGTAAGGTATTCAAATAGTATAGGAAGCCTTGCTTGCACTGAAGTTGTTCCCAGCTAAAACAATTCCCACTTACTGGATACCTAAGATCTATGAGATGTTGTATGAATCCTGTGCTTTAAAATAGCATCCAGTTCAGTGAAGTAAGATGTTTGCATAATGAACTGTGCCCCCCCCACAGCTTTAAACAATGCTTGGTATGGCATGCATAAATCAGTGGAAGAGAAAAATGCCGCTGTCTGTACTAATATACTGCGTCAGTTCCATAGCTATATGTTTTTACTAATGTAATTCAGTTGGGTACATTGTTTAGCTTCCTTACAAACACCTGAGAGTTTTTAGTTTGTACAACTGTACTTATGTCTTATGGTATTTTGTAATTATTGGTTTACTGGCCTTTGGCGCACATGAAAATATCAGTCGATTAAGTTTTATAATCTAAATAGTAATTGAATAATCTGACCATACATAGGGGCTGATTTACTAATCCACGAATCCGAATGGGAAAAATTCGGATTGGAAATGAACATTTTGCGACTTTTTCGTATTATTTGTGATTTTTTCGTCGCCGTTACGACTTGCGTGAAAAGTCGCGACTTTTTCGTAGCCGTTACGATTTGCTCGTATATTGTCGCGACTTTTTCGTATTGAGTGCTCGTAAACGGCGGGCAAAACTTTCAGACTTTGCATGATTTTGGAAGCTTCCCATAGGACTCAATGGCACTCTGCAACTCCAACCTGGCCCAAGGAAAGTCTCCCATAGGACTCAATGGCACTCTGCAGCTCCAACCCGACCCAAGGAAAGTCTCCCATAGGGCTCAATGGCACTCTGCAGCTCCAACCTGGCCCAAGGAAAGTCACCCATAGGACTCAATGGCACTCTGCAGCTCCAACCTGGCCCAAGGAAAGTCTCCCATAGGGCTCAATGGCACTCTGCAGCTCCAACCTGGCCCAAGGAAAGTCACGATACTGAAGCTTGAATGAATCCGAAACTTTCATACTCAGCGCGATGGCTACGAAAAAGTCGCAACAATTTATGAAAAAATCTCAAAATACCGATCATTATGAAAAAAACCCATTCGGACCCTTTTCGGACGTTCGTGGATTAGTAAATGTGCCCCTTACACTTACAACTTGCTAGCGTATAGCAATGCTGTAAAATCATGCAGAAAAAAAACACATTTTGTACCATGACCTCTTATAGTTAGTACCTCAGAAAGCAGACTAGATTGGCCTAAATGTATTAATTAGATGTATGGATACCATATTTACTAATGATAAAACCAGAGAAAGTTGAGGGCAGATTTATTAGGCCTTGTTTTTGTTTTCCAAATGGTAGCTATAGTTAAAAATACACATGCTGTTAGATAACAAAACCTTTTTTTAAATCATTAATCCACCATTAACTTGTATTGTGTTTATTTTTATGCTATGTTAGTTGCTTTTTGGTGTTAACATTTCTGAGGAGATGCTAGATTTTAGCAATGCCTCAGATAAACTGACATATTGATCAACTTTGATTAATGTGCCAATTCACACATTAACACATTCACACATTCAGACTTCCCTTATTGCAAACGTTTGAACCGATCACAATTCTTTAGGATTCCACATTTCAAATATGTATATATCTGTCAAATGGTAATATAAGCAGCACCCAAAGAACAGCTGCACATTTTGGAAGTTCCTCAACAATCTGCAATTTCCCAGTCACCCAACATCCAAGATGTAGTACCGCCATACTAACTGTGAGCTATTCTGTTTTACCACAGTAGGAACAACTTTAGGGACATTCTTTATATGGAACTAAGGGGCATATTTATTAAGCTGTGTAAAACAAATTTGCTGAAAAAACGGCATAAAAAACTGTGTAAAATTAACGGAGAAGACCGCTGCCAGACTGCCAGATTTGACACAGTTTTTTATGTAAGTTCCAGCGGAAGAACAAACGTAAAAAATTATGCAGATTTTACGCCGTTTTTTACACAGTGAAGCCTGGCGATGTGTGGTGAATTTCTCGCCATTTTTTACACAGCATAATAAATATACCCCTAAGAGTTGCCCTATGAGCTTGAAAAAAGATCGATGTTGGTCTAAAACATTGCTAGTGCCAGGGTCTGAAGTCTTATTCCAATAAAGGCTTTTAAAGAAAATATTGTCCTGCCAGCACTGTCTGTTAGTAACATATTGGATTGGCAGATAGGTGGCCATCGTGTGATTTACATTTACATTATTATGTCTTATATCTTATGGTCAAAAATGTTTTCTTCCATGTTACCTTTTACTATTTTACCTTTACCCTCTTCTTTTGCTTATGATAAGGCCACCAGAAGGTCCATTGGCTGGACTTTCAGGAACTTTTTAATATCTGTTTATGCTACCCTCCAACAAATGCTGCACCAAACTTCCATGTAACAGGTGAAGGATACCCAAGGAAATCTGCAAACTGGAAAATACCTAAAAAGACCACAAAGCTGTGGCCCTTCGGCTGTGGTTAAAATGTTGAACCTTCTCAAATCTTTTAGAACACAATACCACCCACTGCCCTATTGAGCTGTACTTCTTTCATCCCCTGATGGCTTTGTTGGAAAGAGAAAAAGATTTCACCAAAAGAAATTGCTTTCTGACCAAAAACACTTCTTCTCTGCTCACTTCATATAACCTGAAAAACTTGCCTCTTTTCTAACTGTATATGCCTTTAACCCCTCTCCAAAATGAATTTCCCAACCCTTCAGTCCCTTTCTGCTTCTATCTCTCTAACAATGCTCTCTAACACGCTCTCTAATGGATTGGCACAACTTTCTCTAGAGCACCCGTATTTGCGATGAGTCAGTAGGGATTAGTGTTCTGCACCTCCCACTTGTGAAACAGTACCTGAGACTGGGTACAGTTATGAGCTTCGTAGAGGAGTGGCTGGAATGCATAGAACTGGGAACAACTCCTACAGTAGAGGTAATAGATAAGGCAGGGGTCCCCAACCTTTTTTTTACCAGTGAGGCATAATAATATAAAAAAAAAGATTTGGAGAGCAACACACTTAAAAAAAAAATGCAGCTCGGGGTACCAAAAGCGCTGTGATTGACTATTTGGTAGCCCCTATGTGAACTGCCAGTCCACCTGGTTTTTATGCAACCAAAACTTGCCTCCAAGCCAGGAATTAAAAAATGAGCACCTGCTTTAAGACCACTAGGAGAAACATCCAAGGAGTTGGGGAGCAACATGTTGCTCATAAGCCATTGGTTGGGGATCACAGAGATAAGGTCACATCACATCAAAGGACAAGACAGCATAGATCATAAGTATTAAACAGAATCAGGAACCAGATGGCCACCAAACAGTTACTGGCAACTGGTGATCAGGTGGAACTACCAGACACATAACCCTTTGCAAGGGTGCATAGGCCACAACATCTATTTAAAGCCACTGCACTTGTAGAAACATGATACAACATGTACCAACAAGAATGTGCAAAACCACAAGTGTAACTGAGTTCTACACAGGCAGAACATTGTGCGAGGCCTCAGCATCTACTCAAATGCACCGGGCAGATTGCAGAGGCATGTACCAATGTGTTCATGCAGCAAAAAGCAATGCAAGTACATTTGTGCATTGCAGGCAAATATATCATATATTGTGAGTACTATGGATTTGGTGTAAATTGGCGCACAGAGGCCAATGTGACAGTGTGAATTGGAGCTCCGCTGACATACTCCCTGCTCACAGCACCCTGTGCATGTAGCGTCTGTCTGCCTTTCCCACCCATGGATTTAACATCACTGCAAACTGCCCTAGCCTTGCCACTCACTGATGCATTTTCAAGGCACAGTAAACAGTTCAGTAACACCACCATATCCATTTGCTACATTACCTTCAGTATATTGAAAACTATTTTTAAATATTTATAATGGTTTCAAAACTACACTTTATAATATTTTTTATAACATTGTGCACTTAATCTTTTATCAGTCTTCTGTGAAGCTAACTACTTACACAAAGCCTTGCTTCATACAGACACATCCAAATAATTCATGTGGGGTCTGCTTAAAATCCATCACAAGCAGGGAAAGTCTAATTGCTTTAGCACAAAATAAAGTAGCATATGGGAAGTCACCAGGAAAAACATTTATCAAATGCTCTAACCAATGTGAATAAACACCAACACTTTTGGAAATGTTCAGTGTAAATTGTTTACATCTTTTGAAATTTGCCAACCTATTGATATAAGCTTTGCATATTTTAATAGCTCTCTTTAAACACATATGTTCTAACAGCTACAGTGCATCACCACTAGATTCCTAACAAATACTAACCCTACTGAGCACTGAAGACAAAGAAAAATGTAAAAAAAGAAACTATTAACCCTTTGTAATAAAAAAATTTTATGACAAAAAGGCGCTGATATTCACCACCTTTATATACGTATTATCAGACATGCCTTATGACTTATTAAAGGAAACCTATAGCCCTGAACAATGTAGGTCTGTATGAAAATGGCAAAAACCACCCATATTTAAATCTCTACTTATCTAGTATGTGCTATTGGGTAGTCCTAAATAAAAAATTGCCATTTAAGTACTAAGGGCCGCCCCCTGGGATAATACAATTTGCAGTGTATAGAAAAAAACTACAGTAATGATGCTTCATTGTTATTTGTATATGACAATAAAACTTGAAAAAAACAATGAAAGGTTAACATGAATTAAAAGTAAGTCTAAAGGCATTCTTTTTAAGTACTTACTGCATATCTAAATTCCCAGATCCCTGCTTGCTTCTGTGAGATATGGTGCTGGCAGCCTACAGCAGTGTGAAGGCTACAGTGACATCACTGAAATCTCTCTGTCCTTCCTGTAGGCTGCCAGCGGCAGCCTTCCTATTCTCTGAGCATGTGGGTAACTTGATCCTGTCTCCTGTTCTGAGCTACACATGCCCACCAGCCAATCAAAAGCGGATCTGGCAGAGGGGAGGAGGGAATGAAACACATGTGCAGTATGAAGCAAGGATGGAAAGGAAGGGAGAATACCTTTTTAGAGATGGCTGCCTGTTCTAGAAAATGTGAAGTAAGTGTGACTGAGTAAATATTTGATTAGGTGAGCCAAAAGTGTGGCGTTTTTACTAAACAATAGGAGGACTATTGGGCAGTATGCTTTTTAAATTTTGACTTGCATTCTCCTTTAATACGTAGAAATGAATGCTGTATGTCACGTGCCATGGTTTTACTTTAAATGAAAGTAGTCTGAAAGTTTTTGTTCATTATTATTACAAATTCCTTTCGAAAATCCAATGAAGTCCAATGAAAAGTCTATGTTTTTGCCATGGATGTCCTGAAGAAGTCACTGAACAAGAAGAACTATACACTGTAAATCTGAAGATACTGTATATGCTGCTTCTGGTGGCCTGAAGAAGCCATAGCAATTTCAATGTTACTTGTGAACTCAAAATCCCAGGTAAATATGAAATCAACAAGCAAAGTTATTAATTTTAAATAGTGATGAGCAAACCACAGGAAATTTTGCAAAATGCATTGAAGTTAATGGGTGTTCTATTGTGGCATGGAAGGTGCTTTTTTTTTTTTGCTGTGACTGTTTTTCATGCAAAATACATTGTAGTGAGCATTTTGTCACTGCAAATTTCCTTAATATATTTGCATGCAGAAAACCAAAAATGTTGCTTGTCATTTTTTTTTAACATTCAGTATTTACAGTTATATAAAATTCCATCTGAATACACAAAAATATTCTATTGCTGAAACAAAATACAACTTTTTTTTTTTTTTAATGCTGGACTTGTCTACTTATAAAGCTTTAAAAAGTGTTGGAGGCATGAATAATTCATTCACTAATTTTTGTAAAGGAAATTTGGTTAAAGAAGTAAAATGTTACTGTTCTGTAATATCAATTAAATTTTAAGAACTGCAACACTTAACAATGCTTAGTTTAAGCAAATTTAAGCAATGTTGTGTTCAAAGTTGAGGGTATTTTACACTTTTTTGGTGATATAAAAGGCATGAAGAAATTCTGGCATGAAAAAAATGAATTTTTCTGCTGGAAAAAATTGCTCAGCCCTAATTACAATTAGTTTTCTGCCACTCCCGTGTTTGCAATTTAAAATGCTGTATGATCAATGGGAGAATGTACAGAGAAAGAATAGAGAAGTAATCAGTCCTAACATAAAAAAGATTATGTATCGCAAACTTTGTGAATTTGAGAGTGGTTTTCTAATTCGAATAAACTCACATTTTAAAAAAGTTTAACTTTTTAAAAATTACTTAACTTTAAAAAAAGTTAGATTGGGTTGGAAAGTCTATCGAATTCAACGACTCTATACTGCAGAATGTTTTCTATCATACTCTCTCATGTAAACTAAAAATGATAACCAAAAAAGAAAGCCCTTGCTTCTTGTTAACTTTGTTAACTTTTTTGTGATTAGAACTGCCTACAACTATTCTCTTTAGTTTGGTATTGCCAAAACTTTGGACTATTATAAATTAGATTGGAAGGGTGTGCTCCTATTCTTATAGTATATATATTAGTCCCTATGGTGTCTGCACTCCAAAGCTCATAACTTTGCGGGGTGCACAGCCAAACTCTAAGTATTCAGCAATAAATACTCTGTGGCCGGCACACCCTTAAAATTGTCATAAGTTTATTTAAGACATTTTGTTTTAAATGAATCCGACGTTTCGGTCCTCAATAGGACCTTTCTCAAGCATAAAACAATAGAGTTCACACCAACATTTAATACACTCTCAAACTCATCTATATATATATATATATATATATATATATATACATATATATATATATATATATATATACAGTCTCTTAGAAAGCACTCACGGTAAAATATAAAGATAAAATAATTTATTAAACAAAAAAGTCTACGCATTTCGATCCATATAGGATAGTCATCAGGACCATATATATATATATATCGAGCCAAGGGTGGCACACCGCTTCAATCCTTGTCCCGGGTGCACGGTAAAAGAGTTTAAATATTGAAAAAAAGACCAGCAACACCGGATCTATTGCAAACAATTAATTATATATTGAAAAATACATGAACAGCCCGTTCATGTATTGTAATTTGTTTGTGCACTTTGAGAAAGGCTGTGGATGCGGCCGAAATGTTAGTTTGACGTGTTTTCCATCAAATAAACATTTCTTTATTTCTACTAAGTCCTGTGAGTGCAGCATCTATTTTGGACTATATTTAATACAGTATATATATATATACATATATAAAAAGAGCTGATAGAGAGTAGGCACTCACGTATTGGTAAATCAAAATGTGCCTGTGTGCAGTATATAAAGTAAATGTAGTACAGTTGAAACAAATGCCGCACTCACAGGACTTAGTGAAAAAATAAAGAATCCATTTATTCAGAAAAAACGTCAATCTAACGTTTTGGCCATGTCCACAGCCTTTCTCAAAGGCTGTATATATACTGTATATGTAGTTTCCTGACATGCTTATTGCCAAAGAATGAGGGAATCTATCCCATAGTGATTGGAAAGAGGTGGTTCTTCCTGTTGCCGTTTTGCTTTACCGAAAATTTTGCAAAGTGGAGTAAATTCATGAAATGCAGTGAAGTCAATTGACATTTTCACAATTAATTCTTCCATTCTGGGTGACTTTTCTGCCCCTGAATGATTTGAGGATAGGGTTTGCTTCCGGTGCATGTGCAGAAAATAATTTGCAAAATGTTCCATGTATACAGCAAGAAATTGGGGATAATGCTCAAGTGCCAACTTGTTATGGAGTTTATTAAAGTCACCTGTGATCCTGTTCAGAAGTCATGCAGAAAGCATTTCTTTATGAAAATGAATACATCAAAGATTAGGGAAATATGGACAAAATAATTATTTCAGCTGAAAAAAAAGATCTTTGAAGTGATGTTTTATCAAAATACGAGGCTCTAAGTGCATCTACCGTATATGCTTTAGATATAAACTTTGAAGTTGTGTAAAACTGAAACAAGATACATGCATAAATTGCAAACAAATGACAAATAAATATTACCAGATTCTTGGGTATTACATGGTGAGCACAAATTGAGCATTCTAGGCTGATATATCATCAAATTGTTTCAAATGAATGTCAAATGTGCTACAGAATGCAAGTGCAGGAGCCTTAAATACATTTTAAGTGGCAGGTTTACTGTGACAACTGCTTTTCCATTCACACACGTACAAAAAAATTCAAATCTTAATTGAAGATCTTTAATGTATAAAATGTTTTCTACATTAAAATAAAACTTGTTTAATGCAGTTTATGGGGTTACAGTTCTTATGCTATAACTGAACTAGGGGCTGATAATCTAGCACTGCCTCAAGGGAACTAATTCATGTGGCAGTAAGTACAGAGTCCTTTCTAAAACATCTGAGGTTCATCTTGTAAAAAATTGAGTGTCGTTACCTAAAGCAACCAATGAGCAATTAATTTTGATCAATCCTCTAGTTTAAAAATTAAACTACTGATCTGATTGGCTGCTATAGGCAAATGCACTTGTGCAAATCAGCGCCACTGACCTATGGGGGGAATGCTAGGGAGGACGTGTGGCTTCACACATGTGTGACTACATCTGGCTTGCTAGAAAAGTGTGGCACACAAGGTCTGCAAGTATAAATGTTTGCTTTATCCACAACTTCTGTATGTGAGTGTGCATATCAACGTTCGAATTTGAATTTTTTTCACAATTGCAGCTTTTTGCATTAAAATTCTAGCTATGGCTTAAAATCTCGAATGTCTGGTATTTATTAAGTGCGAAAAACCTGAAAACTCGAATGTAAAACTTTGCAATGTAAAAGCTTTGCGAGTTAATATAGAAGTCAGTTTTCCAAGTTTGTAAACTCTAAGTGGCATATTTATTATGCTATGTAAAAAACAGCGAGAAAATTTGCCACACATCGCCAGGCTTCGCTGTGTAAAAATGGCGTAAAAACGGCATAGTTGTTTTACGTGTTTTTTCTTCCACCGGAACTTATGGAAAATAATGGCATAATATCCGGCGTTCAGACGGCGATCTTTTCCATTTATTTTACACAGCTTTTTACTCCGTTTTTTCAGCGAATTAGTTTTACACAGCATAATAAATACGCCCCTAAATTTGAGGTACCTGTACTCTAATTTTTTTTTATTCAAATTAGTTTTCCTAAGCATTTGAAATGCAAGTTTATTTAAATAAGAAAAACAATCTTGAATTCACAAACTCGAAAATTGATTAACCTTCAGTGAATTTAAAGTCATCATTCCCCTAGCAGAGTGTAAATTTAGTTATAAGAACATGTTGTCCATTACCCTTAACACTAATGAGAAAGGCAGGGACTTTTAAGCTCCAACTAATTTTGATACAGTCTTTGTTCCAAAGGCTGCACAGCAGCTCAAAGCAATATTATTCTACAATTTATTCACAAAAAAATCCCCAGTCTAATCCATGCTAGCATATCGGTGCTTCTAGCAGACCAAGCACTGACTTTCCTTGTTGCAGTGTTTGTGTATCATAAAACAAAAAATAGTAATTTTGCCAGTTGTATACCGAACAGCAGGGACCGCTCTTATCTGCTTTTGTTGTTTATCTTTCTTCCCTTAGGGCTGTGACACACAGGGAGATTAGTCGCCGCACAACAAATCGCCCTTGTCACGGGTGACTGATCTCCCCGAAATGCCAGCCCACCAGCGAGAATGTAAATCACCGGTGGTATGGCATATGCAGCGCCGCAATTTGCCAAAGTCGCAGAAGTTGCCTTGAGAGGCTGTGACACACAGGGAGATTAGTCGCCACAAATCTCCCTTGTCGTGAGCGACTAATCTCCCCATGCGTCACAGCCTCTCAAGGCAACTTCTGCGACTTTGGCAAATTGCGGCGCTGCATATGCCATACCACCGGTGATTTACATTCTCGCTGGTGGGCTGGCATTTCGGGGAGATCAGTCACCCGTGACAAGGGCGATTTGTTGTGCGGCGACTAATCTCCCTGTGTGTCACAGCCCTAAGGGAAGAAAGATAAACAACAAAAGCAGATAAGAGCGTTTGCAATAAGTTTTGATGTACTATTTGAATACTGTGTCAGTGGCGGGGGCTGAAACAGTTTTAGTTTTGTAACATTGACACATTTTATGGACTGAGCTGGTTTATTGAAGTCAAGTGGGAACAGTTAGGGGCACATTTACTAACCCACGAACGGGCTGAATGCGTCCGATTGCGTTTTTTCGTAATGATCAGTATTTTGCGATTTTTTTCGGGAAATTGTTGCGACTTTTTCGTTACTAATACGATTTGTGCGAAAAAACGCAAGTTTTTCGTAGCCATTCCGAAAGTTGCACAAAATCTGGCGATTTTCCGTAGCGTTAAAACTTGCGCAAAAAGTTGCGATTTTTTCGTAGCGTTAAAACTTGCGCGAAACGTCGCACCTTTTAAGTTTTAACGCTACGAAAAAGGCGCAACTTTTCGCGCAAGTTTTAACGCTACGAAAAAATCGGCAGATTTTGCGCAACTTTCGGAATGGCTAAGGAAAACTCGCGTTTTTTCGCGCAAATCGTATTGGTAATGAAAAAGTCGGGACAATTTCCGAAAAGTCGTAAAGACGCCGAAAAAAATCGCAAAAAATATGAAAAAGTCGCAAAATGTTCGTTTTCAAATCGGAATTTTTCCAATTCGGTTCAGATTTGTGTCTTAGTAAATGTGCCCCATAGTATCATGCAGGAAAGGGTGAAATCCATTCCCCAAGGGTAAACTGTAGTTCAACACCAACAGAAGGGCCATGGGTTGAATATTTCAGCTATATTTCATTGCATGAACATTAGTCTTTCTATAAAAACCATTGCTTTAGACATTGTATAAGATTATGTATAAGATAAGCATATGAAAAGCCTGTTTCAGTGAAGCATGTATTTATACTTTGAGTGCATTGGTTTTATAAAAAGAATAAAGACCTTTGCTCTCTTAAATAGTTTCAGTCTTGGTCTTTTTTAAAATAATAAATTTAATGTAGAATGTACCATCTCCAAGTTCCTCAAAGTTCATAAAAACATTTTTATGAGTTATTAAAAAAATAACAAAGCAAAGGATCCAGCAAATAAAAGTTCAGCAGCTGCTTTACTGAAACATTCATTTTACTGTTTGCCGCGTTAAAAAGTCTTCTTTTTTCCCCTAATCTTAACTATAAACTGTAATATTTTAACATATATCTGTCATGTAAATTATGCCTTGGGGCCATTAACTATTTAAATGAGTGACTTGTGTTTAATGAATTGACCATAGTTAATTCCAGGAACACAGTAACAGAGAAGCAGGCTGATCATTACTAGACATTCAGTGTCCCATGATGATGTTTAAGAAGACTATTAGTGACAGTGATTAGTAGTGGTGGTTCTGTGAGGCTCTAGCCTTAGCGATGTTAGGTCAATCTCAGTTGTTGAATTTCTGAGAGGATATCAATGTGAAATTGGTTGTACAGTGTGGTTGTTTTTTCAGCTGACGGCTGGGGAAGAAGGGTGTGAGAATTATAACATTTTTGACTGGGGCTGCCAAATGGAAAACTGGAATGAAATTGATTGGGTGGGGGAATGGAAAGGGGAGACTGGAGGTCCACAGAGGCTAACAGTGTTGAGAGGAGGTAAGGGAAGTAGCACTACACATTCCAAGGAGGCTGTCCCAGCTGACAAGCAATCGGAAAAGAAATAATTTTGGTTATGGAGAGACTGCCAAAGTTATTATTACGAAGAGGAAAAAAAAAAGGCCCAGCAGCAGAAGTATTTAATATGAATAAATGGGAACTATGGGAATCAATAGAATTATGAAAAATAAACCAATGGTTGTCAGCCCACAAAAATGTTTTAACTAAGTTAAAAGGAAAAGATGATGAACTGCATAATTAGTCGCAGCCTATAAATGCAAGAAGTTGGATTACATTTTTACTTCTTTCAAACTTCAATGTCAACAACCTCAATATATACAAATATAAACAGACTGCGATGTGCTGGTAATCTGATTCCCAAGTGAGTATAGACAGGTACACTTTACTTGAGCAGGATGCCCTGTTGAAATTGACAAGCTAGGAATTCTGGGACACGTAGTGCAGCAGTTACTAGTAAAGGTTGAAGATCTCTGTGTCCAATGCTCCATCAGTGCCTACCATAATCATTATTAAATGTTATGAAGTTACAGTGTATGTACATTTAAAATAAAAATCAGGTTTATTTTGCTCTCAGATATCATCTAAGGTTGCAGACTAATTAAAAAAGCATGGAATATATTTTAGGAATAGGCAATATAAAAAATATGCCAAACGTCTTTTATGCTGTTTTTAAATAGCCCCCTGCAAGCTAAAATGTTATGCATGCCTAATTTCTAAATCATACTTTTCCGGATACAATCAACTTTAAATGACTTGCCTTAGAATAAACGGTATGATATCTATTAAAATAAAATGACGTACTCCTGCAGGTTGCTCGGGAAGTACTTAACAAACAGGGGGGAAATAGTAAAACATGGAAAGCATTATGGAAATGTAACTTATCTGCTGATTATGAATTGTATCACAGTGCACGATCACTGTTGGGATACAGAAGGGATTTTATTTTTCCATTGGCTTCATCTTGGACAGGCAAATAATAGGGACGTTTCATCTCAAACCCATTACTTGTCAAGAAAAAAATATTCTCATATAGAAAAGTAAAAAACCACAGAATCATTTTATGGATTTTTTTACAGTGGAAGCAACAAGGTGGTGTTTTGTAATATTTTCCTATATATTTAGATGATATCTGATATTGCTTTACAATGTTTAGCAGGCTTGGAAAATACATAGCAAAAGGGAAAATTGTGATTGCTGCTGAACAATTTCAAAACGTTAGGCAGGGGTGCAATGAGAGTGGGACCACAAAATTCACTCATTTCAAAGCCCTTGCTCTTTTTATGTCTTGGTCTTGTGCAAGAGCACTAAGGGGAGTGAGATCACTTCTGTGCTGGGTGCACTCTGCACCGCTAACTAGTGGCAGTTGCAGTGTGCAGTGCCCAGCGCCGCACTTTTCAATGACATAAGTTAGAAAATGATATGGGACACAAGAGTGGACATCTATGTGCCTTTCCATAACTTTCATAAATACAGCTTTACCAAACACAGGCAGTGCTGTATTTACTGGGATGGCTGCTGTTTTTTTGTGCTATGAAGCAGAGACCTGCAGCAATTCTTTAAAGCAGGAAAGAATTGTGCAAAGTGCAAAAATGTCAGATTGCGGCCGCGTACTTTGCACGCTACTTTCCTGTTCGAAAATGACATACATACAATTGCTAAAAAAGATCATCCCCTTTAAACAGGGATTGCGTGTCCATATATTGCAATATATTCAAGCTGTTGAACTGTCATTGTTTTAGACTGTAAGCTCTTTAGGGCAGGGCCCTTTTTGCCTTTTGTATTGGTTACTGATTGTGTAAAGTAAATCTGTATGTTCACTGTATACACTGATTTATTGTACAGCACCGTGGAATATGTTGGCACTTTATAAATATTGATAATAATAATCCCTGGTCTGACCAGTCCTACACTCACTGGTTTTACCTGTAATTGATTTCCAAGATAAAGACTAACAAATGCCTTTTTTGTTGGGTGCTACAATCCTTTTTTGTGTAATGGGGAGGGCATTTTTCTGTAGCTTAATACATCCATTGACTTTAATGCATTTATAATGAGAAAAAAGTCACATCAGAAGAAAAAATTGTTGCACGTAAAAAAAGCCTATTTGAAGTAGAATAAATAGTCATTGTGCTGCTTATCTCTTTCCGTTGTTCAGTTATGCCTGCTTCAGTCTGTTGTACTGTCTGTGTATGTATAACCAAAACCAACTAAGGACACACGGATCTGATTATTAAACACATACACAAAAAGTTTTGAATGAATATGATGGAAGATGACTGGACATATGGATCTTTTAAAGCCGGAGGCAGATATGGAGACATTTAAGGTTAAATGATGGCATGTGTGCTGCACATTCCCTACTGAACCTTGGGGTCTGACCTTCTGTAATTTAAAATCCTGTTACGTGTTAAAATAAAAAATGACCTTAAATTAAAATATTGAACAGCAGCAATCATGCACAATCTATTATATATCTTTATTTCTAACCTTGGTCTAGGGGAAAAACACATGATTTTTTTTCCTGTAGCTATAGACATGTGTAATATTTTGTCATATTTTATGTGTCTATACAAGTACATTCTTCTGCATTTTAAATCTATGTTAGGATGATTGCCTAATGTGGCATCTGGCAGTTAAATTGGAAATGTAACAGGAGAACTGTCCTTTGGTAGTGATTATTTCACAGATAATGTTACATAAAATACCAGAGCTGTAAAATGAAATTGAAGATTGCACAGTGTTATTTACTTGCCAACCGTATTGCCCAGAATTGTCCATATAATATTATGTCAAACTACTTATACTAAATGGTAAAGAAATTAGCTGTCATTTTCTTTAATGGGTCTATTTATTAAACTGATGGAATGATTTTCCGTCTACTATTCCTTTACCTTTTATTCATCTGTTGACTTCACCTGTATAGTAGGCATTCCATTGTAGAGGCTGCACTACGTTTTACAATTTTCCTTATGTGCAGTACATTAATGTGGCTTACTTTTGTCATCTGAGAACAGAAAAACAAGAGAAATATCTTTTTCGAAGTAGACAAATTCTGGAGTTGTTGTTGATTACAGATGCCAGCATGTGCAGATGGTACAAACTTGGTTTTAACATCACACTACTCACAGGGCTCAACATGTCACAATAGTTATTTATTGAAAAAAAGATTCTTTAGAGGCCAAGGAAAGTAGTACTTACTGGGTGGTGCCAATTTGTTAGGCAACTCCAATGGTGCTTTTCAACTGAGAACAGCACCATGATCTTCCTACTAATCCCTTGTGCCTGTCCCAGAATGTGACCGTTTGCAGTAAAGTAAAATTTCCCTTTTTATTATATTATGTATATGCAGAATCCTAATGTTTCTCAGAGGCAAGGGATCCCTGGGGATGGACTGAAGACGGACATGTGTCGCTTGTGAAAATGTGCTTGGTAAAAAGCAAGCAATAGTACTCACTTAAGGGTGGCAAGCAAATTGGCACCAAGGACTCAGGCATGTAGCCCCCATGCACGGGGCCCCAACAAGGCTGGACCTAGGGTATACAGGGTATACATAGTAACATAGTAAGTTGGGTTGAAAAAAGACATACGTCCATCATGTTCAACCATAATGCCTATATATAACCTGCCTAACTTCTAGTTGATCCAGAGGAAGGCAAAAAACCCATCTGAAGCCTCTCTAATTTGCCCCAGAGGGGAAAAAATTCCTTCCTGACTCCAAGATGGCAATCGGACCAGTCCCTGGATCAACTTGTACAAGAGCTATCTCCCATAACCCTGTATTCCCTCACTTGCTAAGAATCCATCCAGCCCCTTCTTAAAGTTATATAATGTATCAGCCAGCATGACTGATTCGGGGAAGGAATTCCAGAACTTCACAGCTCTCACAGTAAAAAATCCTTTCCAAATATTTAAACAGAACCTCCCTTCTTCTAAACAGAGTGGGTGCCCTCGTGTCCGTTGGCAGGACCTACTGGTAAATAAAAGATTAGAAAGGTTATTATATGATCTTCTTTACTCCTGATGCTGCCATTTCAACCATGTAGAAAGAGTGGTGTGTTTTTGATAATCAGGAGTGTTGTGGATACAAAGTAGGCCAAAAGGCTAGAATGTTTGTGGCAGTTAATCGTGATCATGCCCTTTTGGCACTCCCAAGTGAATATTACTTTTAGTTTTAATTGCCATTGGATCCAGTTTAATTAAATATTTAGATAGAGTTTGCTCCATAAGTAATTCCGTTAGCCATGTTAAATATGTTACTCATGCAAGGGCCTTAGCTAAAGAGATGTAAGGAATCATTTATGAACCCAATAGCAGTGTTCACAGTGCAATTTTGGACACTATTTACCATGTATTAAACCCAGATTGCAACATTTTCCCCTTCGTTTCTAGTAATGTGGGGTAGTTGTTACAAACCGTACTTTCAGAGTCAGGATTGTGTAATTTCCAGTGACACCTGCATATTATTGTGTGGAGCAAGTCTGCAACAAAGCCCACTGTAGGTAGCATATAATTGCCTGTACCTTCTGGTTTGAGGTAGCTCCAGGGTACCCCTTTGTCAGAATACTTATGTGCAGTTTATCTGGACTGACTCGGTGGGCACAATTGCACTCGGAACAAAGATGCCCAAGTGCAGGGAGCATGTTTAGGCACAAATACCTTTAATGAATGGGGTGACTATTAACAACAACTGCATCCATTTTTCATGACTACAGTTTCAGCTGGTTGTCATAAATGAATTGTCTGTTAATTCTTTTCATAGTACTAACATTTTACAATGTTTTCTTAAATTACATTACAGGGTTTCCAAGTGGGCTAGATTGTGGAATTAGGTAATTTAACAGCATTGAGGCTTTTTTAAAATGTACTCATTGAGTGCTTAGGCCAGTGATTGTATTGCTTTATCGGTCATTCAGGAATATATCAGAAAATGTAGGACAGCAAATATATTTTCATCTTAACATTAATAACCCCAATTTAACTTCAAGCATATTAAGGAAATAATTATTTACTTACAGACACTTTATATTTAAGTTGAGCATGAGGCAAGTGCTCACATTGAGGTGCAAGTGGTAGGGGTGCACAGACTGATGAAACTGAGCAGAACCACGGAGAAACGTGCAACTCTTTGCTAACCATATGCTAAGTACTTTTCAATGGCTTTCAGTTACAGTTGAAAGCAATGAGACATTTTTAAATACCAAAGAAACACAGTTATGCTGCCACATGCATTTAAAAAAAAAATGACAGTATTTCTATATTGGCCACAACCTTCAAAGCACATATTTATCAGCAAAATTATAGCAGAACATGGAAAACACAAGAAACAATTCTCTACCTCAAGTTGCATTACAGCTTCCAGATGTTGCTTGCCATCAGAATCTTGTTTACAGCCAGCCATACTGGTCCATTTCCATGTATGCACTATAATTAAATGAACATGTCTTGCAACAGGAGGTGCAGCAATAACTCATGGTTTTGTTCAGTTTTTCCGAAAAATGACTCATTTTTGGATTTGCTCTTATGTAAGTATTCTTTGTGCATGCCATACAGTTACATTAAATTCACATTCTATAAACAAGAAAATAGCTTTCTGTTCTATTGACACGACCCTACTCTAAACAGCCTCCAAGTTTTCCATGTCGCATTCACATACATGGTAATTATCCCACTGAGGGTTTAGGGACTAGCAGAATGAAGCATGCCTGTTTGTTGCTCCATACCAACAAAAATAAGATCTTTTTCCACAAGGGTGTCCTCATGGTGTTTAGCCTTTGTACTTCTATTGCCTGCTTGCCGAGGACTGTAAATTGCAGAAGTTTTTTCATGTTTTGTATGGAATTCTGTTATGTTTTTCTTTAGCTTTACAAGTTCATTAAAAAGTAGGCTGTGCATACTTTTGTATGCTTGATTAAAAAGAATCTCTCTGTAAAGCAATGCAAAACAGTTCAGGCCGCTTTGTTAAATACAGCCATGTGTACAGAATTTCAACCATCTCCTCGTAATTGAACAGATGAACATCTTTTGCTCCCCTTTTCATTACGGAATTAGGGTTTTTACTTGGATTTTTGTTGTGCCAGTCACAAAACCAGTAACATGTACATTCAGATCTGAACTCAATACTATGATGTTATTTTGGATTTCCGTTCAGCATTTCTGCTAAAAGAGAACAGGTGCTAACAGTCACATTTAAACACTTAACCCTCTACGTAGTAAATGGCCTTAGTGGAAAAAAAATGTGTGAATATTGTAAAATGTCCTAATGAAAAAGTAGTTACTTTATGCCACCTTCAAGTTGTTCTTAGGTGTTCAACACAGAAATAATGTTTGCAATGTAATAAATTGTGCAATGAACATTCTTGCTTAATGCACATTTTTATTCTTCTTTTGTGCTTTTTTCTTATTCTGTTCACATGTTTTATTACATAACACCCTAATCCCTAAATGTCCCTTTAACATTTCCCTGCATCCAAGACTAGAATAATTATAAAGCAAAAGGAGCAGTTGGATTTCCACATGCAAATCGGACCAAGAAGACAAACTAAAGCAAGATTACTTGTTTTTGAACTTGTCATTATTAACTTAAACTATAGAGTAATATGAATAACACTCTAAGCTCATGAGAGCAAGCAACTTAAGGAATGGTGTTCCAAACTACAGAAAGACCTCTTAACCAGAAAACCCTAGGCCTCAAGTATTCCAAATACTTGATACCATATACCATTATAGCTGTACCAGACCTTTACATCACTGTCAGTTGGTAAAGTTGCAGAGTATCATAGTCCAGCTCTAGTTTTTGTAAATAAATAAATAAATACATAAATATATATATATAATATAGGGAAAAGTCATAGTTGGGAAATGGTCATTTTTTCAACATGTTAGTTTAGCTTAATGATGTTTGCACATGATACAGAATGCAAAGAATAACCACAAGGGTAATTAAAATACCCATAAAATGATAGAAAAGTCTAAGAATTTATATTTGTTTTAGGCATATAACAAATTTACCTATTCTTAACCCATTAACCTTAGCAAACCCTTCCAGACTAATAATATTTGACCTTACCGTAATATACCTAAGAGAAATATAAGGCAAATTAGCTAATATTTGCCTCTTCATATAATTGGACTCAATACTTTTCTTAATACTCTATTGGGCAGATATTATAGAACTGGGGAATCCAGAAGGAACAAAACATTCCTGTCAGGAACATTTTTTTTATAAGTCTGGAATTTTTTTTAATGAACTGACACTCATCAAAGCTGATAAATGTGTCAGTTTGTCGGAATGTGTTGATTGCTATTTTGTCCTATTGAGTTTACCTGTCAGAATCCTCGCTCCCTGATGTAAATTGTATTTGGGGTAAAAATTCTAAAGGTTCAGAACAATTTGTTCCAGTGTGGAATATATATTTTTAAACAATAAAAAATGGTATATTTGTATAAGTAGTACATATTAATACTACTTGCAAAAAAAATTGCAGAATCATAACACACTGTGCCTTAATTTGTTTAGCACTTGCCAGCAGCACCGGTACTAGGGGTAGGCAGACAAGACAGCTGCCTAGGGCACAATCACTGGGGGGTGCACTTTCCGGTAGGAGGTATTACAATAATGGCATCATTTAAACCTTTATTCTTATTAGCAAAAGTAATGGGCAGTGAGAGAGATTGCACAATCAGGCCCTCTCTTCTTATGCTATGTATTATGTGGGAAGAATTATATAGCTGGCATTGCATTTATCCTGATGTGTTTTCTATGGGCATTAAACCTTATGTTGACGTTTCATATATATTCCTTTGTGTTCTGTAGGCATTGCAGATAGAGATGTAGCGAACCTCACAAAAAAAGTTTGCGAACCCGTTTGCGAACTTCCGCCAAAAAGTGCGAACTTTTGCGAACTTTGCGAACCCCATAGACTTCAATGGGAAGGCGAACTTTAAAACCTAGAAAAGCCATTTCTGGCCAGAAAACTGATTTTAAAGTTGTTTAAAGGGTGCCACAACCTGGACAGTGGCATGCAGGAGGGGGATCAAGGGCAAAAATTTCTATGAAAAATACGTTGTTGACACAGCGTTGCGTTTTGTGCTGTAAAGGGCAGAAATCACACTACATTTCTAAACTTGTGTAATAAACTGCTTTAAAACGTCCGGCGTCTACATGCCAATCAAGTCGTGTAAAGGTTACAGCCGGTTCACACGCAAAGACAAAACGCCGCAGTAGTGCATACGGAATATATTATTGCTGGTGGAAAAACGTCGCTCAGGTGATTTTATTGCAATGCAATGTCACTACTATGTGTAACGTGTTTGGTGCACTACTATGAACAACAGCAAACAGCACTGGACACGTTAAAGAACAGTAACTTAAATTAAAAATTTTAAAATTAATAATAAAAAAAAAGTGATCTCTGGTTGGTGCTGGGGGTGAACTACTAGGAGCAGCACACCAGTCCCCAACACAGCTAGACTAATAGCACTCAGCTCTATAAATTACAGTAGCAAAGTAAAAAAACACAAATAAAAAAAATTATGTGAATGTGTGGTTGGTGCTTAGTGCACTACTATGAGCAGCACACCTGTCTCCAACACACACAGACGGAGCTGCAGTACACAATGAAAAGAAGAGTAACAGTAATCAGAAAATAAAAGCAGTCCTTACAAGGACTATTGGGTTACAGCAGATGAGATCAGCAGGACAGCTGCCCACAGCAGCTACATACAGAGCAGTAGAAAGTAGATTACTAGTCAGCAAAGCTACCTAAACTGTCCCTCAAATCCCTGCACAGCTCTCTCCCTATGCTAACTCATCAAGCACACACAGGCAGAATGTAAAATGGCTGCTGGGCTTCGGTTTATATATGGAAGGGAGTGGTCCGGGGGTGGTCCAGGAGGGAGAGCTGCCTGATTGGCTGCCATGTATCTGCTGGCTCTGCCATGTATTTGCGTGTCAAAATTTGGCTCCAGCTAAGGCGAACCCAAAATTGCGAACTTCGCTAAAAGTTCGCGAACTTGCGAACTTGCGAACACCCGATTTTCGTGCGAATTAGTTCTCCGGCGAACAGTTCGCTACATCTCTAATTGCAGATGAAACTATATATATATATATACTGTATATATACTGTTATGAGTTCTGTGGGTCTGTGGGTATTAAACACAAAGGTGGCTCTACTTACTGCTGCACACAAGATTCGTGAGCATGGGTCACAAAGAGCACCATGCAGAACAGAATTGCAATCAGGAGGGCAGTTAGAGTATTGTAAATACATAAAGAGAAGATAAACAGGCAGAAAAATACTGTAGATATTAGGGGCCTCCAAACTAACATGAAAGATTTCAAGATTGATGCGGTAATCTGTCCCGTTTTGCTTCACCAAGAAATTCACATAACTGCCGAAAAAAAAACGGCGAGACTCATTAAAATCAGTATGTCTTTTTTTCTCACTCCAAACCATGTTCGATTAAGTCTAATAGGTGACTTTTTGTCTTTGTTACTTTTCTATATAAAAAAAAGTTCACCCGCTGTCTGTCTGTAGTATCCTCTAACACATGCTTTCTCTCATGTTCCGTCTCTGCAACGAAACAGCTCATTAATATCCTTCTTAAGGAACGTGGTCCAAAAATATGATGCAGGTGAGGTAAGGTGAGGTTGCAAAGAGGCAAATGTATTTATTCCTCCCTAGAGTCAATAGATTTGTTGCAAAATGGAAACATCCTGCATGGAACGTATAGTTTTGTTACTATTGTAAGCAAAAACAGGGACATATATATGCATATGGCACCTCAGGGTCTTTCATCTACTCCACTAACAACACTGGTCCAACTAGAAAATGCTCCATTAAACCCCATTCTTTGTAATCTATCTTTCAGACAGTTTTAGGTCCAAGAGCAAATTGTATATTCAAAGACATTAAAATAATTTTAATGATACATGACATTCAGTTCAACATCACTTAAAATGTGAACCTTGAGTCTTGGCTTAGAAGCCTCTCATTTTCTAGATCTTCCTTTGTCAGTTAAAATGTGCTATGTATCATCTTTGTGAATAAACCCCATATATCATATGGTTTTTAATTTCTAGTCCTTGTAGATATGCCCAAACACATGTGCAAAGTACCATTTCATACAGAAATATACTACTAACATTTCCATACTCATGCTTCCAATAACAATTTAGTTACAACCCCCTGGTGTGTGTGGGGTGTGGGGGGGTCATAAAGTGAAGATGAAAAGGAACATATTTTTTATAACTAAAATACATTTCTCACAGTATTCATGAGCAAACTATTTTATGTTGATGCCATCTTTACTGGTTTAAGTGGAATATATACATAAAAAGAAAACAGCCATTTTAAAGCAGAACTGAAGCCTAAAAATAATATTGGAAGTAATGCTTGCTTTTATATGTTAAAGGAAGAGGAAAGGTCCAACTTAAATAAACAGATTGTCCTTATACTGATCTCTTTAATTACTATTTTTTGCCCAAATCCTTATTTTACCCCAGTTAATAATGGAATCCCCATTCCTAGTTACACAGTTAAGTCTATCAAATTCAGTTCAAGCACTTATGTATCGCACACATAAACAGACCTATCTATACACTCACATATATAAACAATACATACTGATTCATATACAGGTATGGGATCCGTTATCCGGAAACCCGTTATCCAGAAAGCTCCAAACTACAGAAAGGCCTACTCCCATAGACTCCATTTTAATAAAATAATTTACAGTTTTAAAATTGATTTTCTTTTTCTCTGTAATAATAAAACAATACCATGTATTTGATCCCAACTACGATATAATTAATCCTTATTGGGGGCAAAATAATGCTTTTGGGTTTAATTAATGTATAAGGGATTTTTTCGTAGACTTAAGGGTAGAATACAAATATGATGCATTCAAGTGTTTTTTTTTTAAGTTTAATTTGATCAAATTTTTTAATAAAGAAGCAAACATTTGAGCTTGGTAACATTTTTAGTATTTGAACTGAAAAAAACTCTGAAATTCACAAATTTGAAAATTGATAAATAATCCTTCCCTTGTAGGTTTCAAGATCACAATAACCTAAGTCATCCAGGCCACTCCTAAATGCATTAAAAGAATCTGCCACATCCCCAGTAGGAAATTTCACAGCCTCACTGGCCTCAACATGAAGATCCACCTTCACTGCTTCACTGAAAGTTCTGTTCCTCAAGTCTAAAGGGGTGGATTGTTGTTCTTCTTCAATATTTTCTATGAGAAAAAAAGATTCCCCACTATCTGCCTAAAATCCCCTCTAATGTACTTGTAAAGAGTGCCTTGTCTCCAGCGAAAACAACTCCAACCTTGATAGCCTTTCTTTCATTTCCTTTACCAGTGAAGTTGCACGTCTCTGCACTCTCTCCAGTTAATGAAAACATTTAAAGGACTGCAGCCCAAGACTGAACTTCATGCTCAAAATGAAGCCTTACCTGGGATTTATAAAGACGCAAAATCATGTTTTATTTTATCCTTGAGTTGATGCCCTTATTTGCTTTTGTAGCCACTGAGTGACACTGCCTAGAGTTACACAGGTCGTTATCCACACAAATCTCCAGATCCTTTTCAAGTAAGGATACCCCAAAACTATATTATACTATAGTATATAACTTGCATTTATATTATTTCTACCAAAGTGCATAACTTTGCACTACTTTGTACCTCAATTGCCAATTTTGTTTAGTCAAAGTGCAAGCAATTTGTCAGCATCCTGCCAATTTATTATCATCAGTATAAATAAACATAGTACTTACAATGTGGACCTCAAGGTCATTAATAAACAAGTTAAAAAGTAAAGGGACAATAACAGACCCCTGCAGTACTCCACTAACAACACTGGTCCAGTTTAGTACTATGCAGCTGAAAGTTTATTTCAAGCTGCTTGACCTGTTATTCATCCCTTAGTGTAAAAAAGGTACTACATTTTGAGCATGTGCTTGGGACTGTTCATGTGCAAATGTAGCCAATAAGGGCAAATACAATAAAGGAGAGGGAAAGTGATGTCAGCCATAGTCAAAAACGAAACATTAGAGGTTCTGATGAAAATGAGCAGTGTAGTGCAGTGAATTATAAACGCTAAACGCTAAATGCACATTGCCCTGGGGTATATTAACCCTGTAATAGTAATTATATGAGCTCTTACATCAATGGAAATAAAGATAGGGAGCTACTGTGGTCACTTTTGGAGGCAATAGTGAGAATTAGAGACCCCACACACATTGCATTGAAAAGGTGTTTTACCCATTTATTATGGCCACTGGATAGCCTACTATGACACTCTATGGCCATAATAAATGGGACACCTTTTCAACAAATACTGTCATTTTTTGAGGCACAAATCTTCACTGCTAAAGGGCTACAGAAGTATCAAGTGCAGCATATTTAGCCTATTTTTTTGTTAAGTTTAAGTTTGCCTTTAAAGAACAATGGAAAAACATTAGATTTTATCCACATTTACAGATTTCTAGCTATGTTTCAAGTTGTTTATTATTACATTTTTATTCTAAAAATAACATACACTATCTCAATTGATTACATTTTTATTCTAAAAATAACATACACCATCTCAGTTGTTTTTGATGGATGCCTGTAGTTACAAGACTTTGGCGTTAGGTCTGTAGATCTGAATCAGTAAACAGGATTCAACAAACTAGGTTTTCTGACAAAAATAAACTCCACATTCCACGTAGTGAATGTGACATGAGGCAACCTTTATATATTTGAGTAATAAGAGTGAGTAATAAGGGTTGCTTAGAAATAATCTAAAAGTAAAGTGCTACAAAAAATGAATGTATAGAAGGTACATGTACAATGTTCATGGGAAGTTCCGGCTGAACTTGTTTCCAGTCACGTATTGACTGGAGAGAGGGATAGTATTTAGCCAGATTTAAAAATCTAATGATGACTGCATATCTGGTGAGTTAAACATCTTGTTTTTGTTACAAGATTACTGTAAGGGAAACTATTTCACATGACATTTAAAGTAAACTTTTGGTGTAGGAACAAAATGTGCTGTATGGTTATAATGTATCAAGTTAACAGTACTTTAACAATCCAAATACTACAATAAATACCACTCACCCTTCCAGCTTGTATCAGTGTTAATATTCTGTATTACTTTCTGTACTTTTAAGCAGATCACATTACTTCATCCAAAAAACCTGAATGAGGATATGCTTTTTTAAACCTGAAGGATATAAACCAGGTTGGAAACATAGTTGGAATAGGTGGAATTTTGATCCAAAAATAGTTTGTTCCATGCTGGACTGATAGACTGACAATCAATTTACTTTAACTGCCCTAAGCTGAATCCACGATTTAAGCACTGAAAGATGCCATTTAGGAAATCAGCTTTCGGTATGTTCTTCCAGTACTACTAAACAAGTAGTAGCATATGGAATCTGTTTTTTGTCATGTGTCATTGCAGCTTTAAAGGGCACACAGTATTTTTTTCCACGTTCAGCACTTTCTATGTACAGAAGAAATGGTTTTCATATTAAACAGTGTATTATATTTTTAGCATGATAAATCACTGTCTTACCAGAGGATATTGTATTATGGATTGTTAAAGATTTACATAACGTTTTTCTTATTTGTCCAAAACATTCTCAAAATGAAAGTCCATTTCAGAAAAAGGTCTAATTAGCAAATTTCCTTGGCAGTTTGCCTGGTTTTATTCCCTAGTGTGATTTGACTTTAATTAATCACTTAGAAATCCCACCGAAATTCTTCATTGCTGAATACACTGGATGCATGCTAATCCCCAAGGTTTAAAGTCCAGAAGCAACAATCATTTTTAATGGAGGCCAGTAGTAAAAAACTCCATTATACAGTTTTTGAAACAGTGGATTTCAATGCTGGTATACTGCAGGCAGTGTCCTGAATATTTAAAAAAAAAAAAATAAGTTTAGTAAAGTAAAACAAGTAAGACAAAAAAACATGGTACAAACATAACCAGCATTATAAATGAATTATTAATATTTTTAATTGCATATGTAATTGCGTGATTTCATGATAAAGCTATCATTTAAATTACTTATATGAATATCCCATAATCTATTACAAATACAAAAGAGTCTTCATAGCCCAAGTCCATGAAAGTCAGAGTAAGACATTTATGGACTTATTTATCAATTTTCTAGTTTGTGAATTTCTACTAAACTCACAAGCTTAGAGCCACATATCTATATATAGGTACAATTGTAGGTAGGACAGACTGAGCTTTAGATAAAATATCTAAAGTATGACACTAACATAAAAGGTTATTTCCCAAATGAACACCACAATTCAGCATCCACCATGACTTTTATGACCATCATTTATTTAAATAGCATCAGGGTTTTACAATTAAGGTAACTTACAATAAATTGAGCATTATTATGTTTATATCAGAGGTAAGAGGTAGCAAAGTGATTTGCGTAGGAGGAGCAGATATGTTCCATCTTATCACGGCATGTTTTTTCAATTCAATTCAAGCAATTTTGCAAAGAGGACGGCAGCATGATTTGGCAAGGGTTTGGATGTTGGAGAAAAAAAGTGATTGGATCAAAAATGACTCTTAAGAAACCAGACTTTATTAATTAATTAATTGTACTGAATTAATGCTGACAGCTATGAGTGAGATCTGGAGAGTTAGTGGAGATGTGTGTGAATATCACCAATACCACCTTCACAACAGCAGGCACAACATTTAAATAAGGGCCAATTCACTAAAGTGCATTAAAACGAGCGCTATTTATAGCATGCGGTAAAAATTTGATCGCGTCTAATTTTTTGTGTCTTAACGCACGATTCACTAAAAGCATACTTGCGTTAATTTACACGCAATGCTGCTTGCGTTATTTTAGTCGTGAAGACTATTTTCGGTCGGTATTTGAGGGAACACACGCTAATCATTGCACCAAATAATCGCTGTGTGCGAAAAAACGCACACCACGTTAGCCATACATGCCATTACTTACGGAAAATTACTGTACTGAAAATGCCCATTTCCCTGCAAACTGGAGGCTGCATCACTCTAGGGCCAACACATACTTGAATAAATAACACTGCAAAGTCCATATTTTATTGCCAAAAGCTCATGAACTGTACTTTTCTATAATTACCGCCTGCCTCAAGTAGGTGTTAATTTTCGCACAGACAAATGTGATATTTAGCGTGGCAAATTAACGCATGCGTTATGCGACTTAACGCATGCATTAATACTTAAGCGAATACTTTTCGCGTCAATTTTAACGCAAAAAAGTGTGCGATAAAACTTATCGACCTTTAGTGAATCAGTCCTATAGTGTTAAAAAAGCTAATTGAGTTCAACACATCCAGCAGAAAGGGTGATAACTATGTTACAGATGGTGGAGTGATCTAAAAGTATGAGTAGTGAGAAGTGATCTTTGAACGTAAAGAAAAAAAAAAGTTGGTGGTTTTTTAGTGGCAGGAATAGACAATTTTAAAATACATAAATTCCTGCTTTTGAGAACTCTTGGTACCATTCTTTTGGTAAAAAGTAAATATTGTTTACAATTTAATATGACATAATGGGAGCCATTAGTTGCGCAACACTAGGCAAACTAAAAACTTTTACCTAGTATCAATACACGCACCTTACTAGTACTATGACAACTGCAACCACAGAGGGAAGATGAAAGTAAGACCTGTACTTTGCACGTCATTGGCTAGACTCCCATGCCAACGAACAAAATGTTGGATGCAATTTCCAAACTTATGAATAAATAGGTGCAAAAGGGTGCAAAATAAACTGTTGGGTACAAAGGGTGCTAAACAGACTATTCATTTCTTCTGTGCCTGTTGCTGAAAAAATTGTAAAAATTTAATGATATAAGTAATAATGACTTTCATTTATGCTTGGTAAACGAATAAATTAGATTTCTGCTGTTATAGATCTATGTGGCAGTGTTAATATCAGTGTTTTAATAATGTTAGATATGTCTTGGCTGTGATTTTTTTTTTATCTTTCTGCTTTACAGAAGTGAGTAACTGCCAGTTCCCAATGACTTCAGTGGAATTACCAGAAGATAGCTGGCATAATGAATTCTCTCTGTGTAAAGTCCCTTCAGGGTTTTATAAACATGTGATGTAATCGTTTCTTAATTGGGAAACCAACATTATTAGTGCTGAATTAAATTGGAGTGATACACAAAGAGGGATACTGTGCTACTTTAAAAAATATGAGCTTCTAAAATGGTTTTTGAAAAATTGGCATAAAGGTCTGCATTTAAAAAATCCTTACTATCTATCCATATGTTCCACTGTGTTAATCATGTATATAACTTTGGGGCAGCACTGAAGATAATGGAAAAAGGCAAAGGTTATTTCCACAGTACAGTGATTTCTAAGAATGAATGATATGAGTTTTAGCCTATATATTGAGAGATGAGCCACTGCTGGGCTTGGTTGTTTTTGCTTTATTATTAACTTTAACTAAAAATAGAACAGTGACATTTTTTAATGTAAGCTATGCCTGCCAAAGTATACAAACTGGTCATCTTTTGAAGTGCTCTTTCTGCAGAAATATGCAAATTTAATAAGGCTCAGATAGCATCTCATGAATACAAGCATTATTATTTTGTAGATTCCACTTAGGTTGGATTCTGCAGAAGTTAAAATTGTAACTATTGACCAGTTATTATGGATGTTCTACAAAGGCAAGAAGAATCTGGAAATATGGTCATATTTTAACATGACAAAAACTTAAATGCACACTTTTTACTATCAAGGCTGTGGTACATAATACAAATTCTCAAATAATTTATTCTTAATATGAAGTACATTTAATCAAAAAGAAATTAAAAAGTGACTGCCCAGTCTACCTGTTGATGTATTACAACTTAAATTGTGTTTTACACAAACTTTTGAAAGATTCGCAAAGCGAAACGGGACAGATTCGCTCATCACTACCTATCAGCTAATTATTCATTCTGGGGGTATAGATTTCTTTTAAACATGACACTTATGTAACACTTTTGGTTCTGGGATTTCCCCCCCATGTTGGTGGGTGGAATTTTCTGAATAATGTGCTTGTTGTTTTTAGGTGTATATATACTTGGTTTTTAATACAGTGTCTTGCTAAAGGTCTTATATGGTGGCTAAAACATTGGCCTGTTTTCTTTTTAATAATGGATAAAGTTAGGTTTTTATTCAGTAAATTCCCAGTGTGCATCTATTTTATAGATATTGTTATAATGTTGGTTTAGATAGCACCTGGGTCTTGAGGTATTTGAGTTACCTTCCTTTTCAATGTAGAGGTGGGTCAAGGTTTTGTTACCCTTTCTTGCAGGTAGCCATCTAAAGGTTTGCAACAGCTATGTGTGGTCCTAATTTTAGGCAGTGCTGAAATACATCAAGAAAGCGCTGAGGGACTGTGGTGCCAGCCAGGGCTTATTTCCCTCCAGCACATGAGGAGTTAACCCTGCTCAGATGCTGGGCGGGAAAGGAGAGACTTCCTACTCACCCCCCCTCCCCTTTTGCCTGCCAGCTCTCACAGCAGCGTCTCACATCCTTGCAGCACGGAGCGGCATCTCCCTCCCCCCCTCCCTGTTTAAGCACTTTCAGCTAGGGAGCTATAGGCTCGTAATGTTTATTCAATTTTACATGTTTCTGTCTTCCTTTTCAGGTTCCAATAAAAAAATAGATTTTATTAAAATATTGGATACATGTTTATATATATTTGGTCTGTCACAGCAAAGGGTGGGTGATAGTCCTTGGCCATTTAATTTTGGGTGTTGTTTGGTGGTTTCCACATGCCCACTGCGTTCGCAGTGGCCGGCATTCATTATACATTCGTTAACAGCGAAAAAGGTTTGATGTGATGTTTTGGTAAAGTTTGAAATACATGGCAAGGACTATTTCTGATGTTGGATTCTTTAATAAAGCTGTGGCCGAAGCCCACCCACAAAAAGAATGGTGTCAGTGTGTTTCTCTTGTGTCATGTGGATATATTGGAGGATAAGGTTGGAAGGGAGGGAAAAGTCTCCGCAGTCACAGCTGGGGGGGAGGGAGATGTTTCCTTATACTGGTTAAAGTATTTTCCTGGTGGCAGTTCAGTAACTGGCCTAGAAATACCTCTAGTCTCTAAATGTTTAGCCTGTCTGGATTCCAGTCCTACCTGTTAGAGAAAGTGGATGGAACTCAGTTTGACTATGAAGATTTTTATTCATCCAGTTTATGGTATATCTAGTATAAGTAAATCTAGAGCAACTGGACTTGTTAAGTAATCATTGAAAATGTTTCACTACTCATCCGAGCAGCTTCTGCAGTTCAACTGACTGGTATGGGAAGTCCTCAGCATATGAACTATTCCACTAATCCAACCACAATGGCACTCAGATGGAACTCAGTACCTGGGTGGAGGTATGCCAAGTAGGTGAAGATAGTGTGATGTTTTGTAACAGCTCGATCCAGAAGTGAGGGTTAGGATCAGGGTAGCCAGTGAGCAGCCTGATGTTCCAATGAAGAAACTAGAATGGATTAGTTATCAGGGGTTTAACCTGGCAGAGTAGGGACTCAAGTGTACAGACCTAGGGAAAGAGGTAATCCCTCAGAGGTTCTACTTGGAGGGCCTGTACTTGGGGTTGGACAGTTTCGAGTGACACTAATTTGGTCTTTGGTATCTGATTTGACCAAGCTCTGCTAGAAGCTATGAGTGCTAAATATCTGTACTGTATAATTTGTGACTATCTTCCAAGGGATTGTCCTGCATCCCTGTAAATAAAGAGTTATTGGAAAAAGCTGCTCCCGGTAACTGAAAGGCTGAATTTCTGTTTTTTAGACCAGAACTTTGACTCTGCTAAGGCAGAGTGTGCTATTGTGCTATCTGCACTAGTGAAGTGCCCCCTGGACCCCCTCTGACAAATAAAAGGTAAGCATTGGGGGTTGGGGGGCGGCATTGCAGGAGCCACCCAATGACAGCTCCGAGGCCAGAAACGCCCCTGGTTTTAAAAAAAAAAAAAACACTGGCGCCCACTTATTTATTCTCTCTAAGAGTTATAGTTCTATAACAAACTTCCTCCACTAACTCTGTGAGGCCCCAAGTTCAAGAGTTGCATGTAAGTTGACACAAGGAGTTGCTACAGCTCAAAGCAATTTTATTTAATTGAGTTACAACATGAACCGAAAAAGGAAAGGTGTCTTTATGCTGTATCTTTTAACTTTTGTATTTCTTCTACTAAAGTCATCTAAATGTTCTGGGCCTTGTAATAGCCTTTGGTTTATTTTTTAGTGATATTAAATGGTGTTGAACATTTTCTTATGGTACAGTGCAGCTTTGGCACTTGGCAGAAATGCTTATCATGGCATTTCATGATATGATGCTTAAATGTGATTTTATTATGGATATCTAATAAATGATTACTGTGGTACTTGGTGATCATATTTTCATGTGGAATCATAACTCACTAGCAAAGTTCAGCTTTGTGTCAAAACCTGTTCCCTATTAAGAGGAACCTAGGAGTTTACTGGGCAAAAGGAAAACAGTAGCATGGAATGGATAGGAGAATGAAATGAAGGGTGGGACCACAAGGGAAATATCTGTATTGGACTTGTTATCCAGAATGCTCGGGACCTGGGGTTTTCCAGATAAAGGGTCTTTCTGTGATTGGGATCTCTCTACCTAGTTAGGATCAAGTACAAGGTTTTGTTTCATTATTACAGAGAAAAAGTAAAAAATTTTAACAATTTTAATGATTTTAAGTCTATGGGACATGGCCTTCCTGTAATTTGGACAGGGTCAGACTGGCACACAGGGTCAGAGTTCACTGTTGGGCTCTTCCACCTGCCCGCATCTTGCTCTGCCCCCCAGCTGCTCCTGTTCCCATGATAACTTTCTGTGAAAAAATAAATATGGCCTGCGTTCCAAAGTGGAATGCACAGCCATCTTTAAGTAGCGCAGGAGTCAGAGTGACAGTGGCTGGGGGAGGAGCAGAGGTGGGCCCTTGAGTTAGGTACCAGTTGGGCCCCAGATACCCCAGTCTGACTTTCAATTTGGAGCTTTCTTGATAACAGGTTTCTGGATTACAGATCCCACACCTGTATAAAGGACTGAATGAATTTGTGAAACATACAACAATATGAAAATGCATAATTATACAGAAATACTAGGTTAAACCTAGTTTAGCTGTGTTTTTGAAGTAAAGTGTAAACTAAAGAAAAAAGAAAAATATGCTCTTTCTGAATGCTTCTTTTTAATTTTTAGCTTGTGTAATGACATTTTTAGATGCAGGGCTTTTGAGTTTCTAAGCATTCTTATTAAAATATTAAATTAATTTTGCTAACATTGGGTTTTTCAAAGTGATTTATTGCTGTGTTTTTCTATTGTTTCTTTCTAGTACTAGGAAAATTAATTTCAGGCACTCTTTCTTTCCAATATTTTTGCCTGTAACAGTTTAGAGCAAAATAATACAATTTTAATATAAGTTTAGTTTCCTACTGGTACTGGAAATGAAGAATGTGGAATGAAGAACTAACCTTGCCTCTGTACACCCTGTACTTTGCACCTTGTGTGCAATTCAGCTGAACTGGCATATTGGCAAAGGGTGTAACTTGTCAGAAGCATGTATATACCAAAGTGCCTCTGTGATTAGTGTTTGAACGTTTAAAATGTTGTGCTCTGCACATGTACCTTTGTTTATAAATGAGTCCTTGCAGTGGATGAATCATACCAAGACCTGCAATCCATAGTTAGATTACACCCAGAATGTATGTTTAAAAAATAAATCTACAGGGATAAAGGTAAAGAGCATATCACATTGATTACTATTCCATTAACTGAATGTTGTTTATGGCATGGATTACTTACAAAACTACCTCTAGGTGTTATCATGTGTATTTTTTTATGTTTTAAACTTCAGCACAGAGCTGACTTACCTCCATGCATTGTATTTTCTCTTTTGTAGTATGTCAGTAGGGATGTAGCAAACCTAAAAAAAAAAGTTCGCGAACTTACGCCAAAACCCGCAAATATTCGCGAACTTTGCGAACCCCATAGACTTCAATGGGAAGGCGAACTTTAAAAACTAGAAAAGCCATTTCTGGCCAGAAAACTGATTTTAAAGTTGTTTAAAGGGTGCCGCGACCTGGACAGTGGCATGCAGGAGGGGGATCAAGGGCAAAAACTTCTCTGAGAAATACTTTGTTGGCACAGAGTTGCGCAAAAAACGCAAGCTATCCTAGCGAAAATACGCGTTTTTTTGCTATGTCGCGCTAAACACCATGAAAACGGGATTTGCGGAAAAACGCCATATGTGACTTGTGCGGCGTATTGTACAATACTTTTGCGACGATAAACGTGGCGGAAAACGCGACGCGAACCCAAACTGCGAACATACGCTGAAAGTTCGCTAACATACGCGTTAAGACTTCCCATGTTGCATATGCTGTTATAAGTAAGGTTGATCCTTCTGTCTGTTAAAGCTTACAACCTGAATCTGTCAGATATATGATAAGCCATTTGCAAAGTCTGTGAGTATTTTTACTGCAAGAATCATATGCTGGTGGCCAACACCTTTTTTTGTTGTTTCATGCATAACCAGTGGAGGATTTACCCTATGGGTCCTTAGACAAAGGGAGTGAATGTTCAAATTTGTATATTTATATTTGTATATTTATAACAATTTGAGTTTCTTAGAGCTAAAATGCATAAAAATGGAATTATGGTTCAAAAACTTGTGCAACTTGTCCCTAAAATGTAAAAGTAAAACTTTGGTATCTAAAACTTTGTGAGTTTATGTAGAAGTCAATGGTAGTTGGCCTAGACAAAGTCAAGCCATATTTTCAATTTCAGATTTTTCCAAATTAATAAATAAGCAAACATTCAATTTTTTTTAAAAATGTGAGTTTATTTGCATTAGAAAAACACTCTTGAATTAACAAACTCCAAAACTGATAAATAAACCCATACGTTATAGCGTGAGAGAGGTTTCTGGATTTCTGGTCATAAGCACAAATATGTAAGGGAAGAGTGTGAGAATCAAGGGCATCACTGAAGATTAGCTATAAATAAAAGCTAAGGACCTGTATATCATTGTACAACTGCATAGTGGTAATAGATTATATTTAATAGTGTTTCTAGAGCCATTCAACTTTGGTTGAACTGCTTGTATTGTGGGTTGTAGTTTACACAAAGCTTGAGGGCCACAGGTTGGACTTCTCTCAACTATTCTGCTGCGATCAGAGTGTAAGGTGGAAACACGCTATCCTTGTGTGTCGGTTCACATTGTCTCTTAATGATATTTCAAGGCATTCGAAAAACCGTATTTCCTTGGATTGGCTTTGTCAAATAATGAAATGAGGGGATAAGAAGATAATTGACATCAGATGTGGAATTATGAATTTGGTAAGCTCATGCTGTCTCTTTACTATTTGTTTAAGTGCATGCCAAAACATTCTTATGTATTTTATGTAATGTTCACAAACCAAGGGAAATGTAAAACAAACAAAAAAAGATTGATTGGCAGTCTGAATATTGGTTGTATTCTTATCCCCTCTCTTCCTTTACGAATCTTGAGTTCAACAGACCTTGACATAATTTGTGATGGTTGGATGCTGGTAGTATTTTTCCTTAGATTAAGTATTACTTATGCATGTACTATGCATTTTAAAGAATGTAACAAGAATAAGAAAGATAGTGGGCTGAGAGTAAAATGATATAATAACTAAGTTGAACTGAGGTAACCTAAACCTGCTGTAGCCCTATGTGCCTTCACCTTTTCCAAGGCTAAATTGAGTGTCAGATGGAAGTACTTGTATAGATACCGCATCAAACACCCTTTCAAGCAACAGCTAAACTCAACAAAACTGGAGGTTTAGTGAACTTTATTACAATTTCAGAAGGTATGATCTCGACATTTCCATCTGTTTCTAGTTAAATAAAGAGGATATCATAGCCCTATTGGTAGCCAATGTGTTATCAAATGCCTTACTTGTAGAAGATGATTATGCAGACAGAGCAGTCCATTCTGCTTCCTATTGTTTTTATTTTTATTATTACCAGAAACAGAGAAACAGAGTGTACCAGAGATGATTGATTTTACAGTTGTAATTTACAGCTGTCTAATAAAGTGTGTTTCGTACTGAAACCAATACAAAGAATTATTTTTTTAAATATATTTACAAAATTGCCTATTTGATTTTTATTTATTTTTGGGTTATGTTATAGTCAGGCATCCCTAATAATTCTCAGGGGCAAGTTAAAGGAACAGTAACACCAAAAAATAAAATTGTTTGAAATTAATTAAAATATAATGTACTGCTGCCCTGCACTGGTAAAACTTTGTTTATATAAACAAAGCTGCTGTGTAGCCATGGGGGCAGCCATTCAAGTGGGGAAAAAAAGAGAAAAGGCACAGGTTACATGACAGATAACAGATAAGCTCTGTAGAATATACTGTGGCTTTATCTGTTTTCTGCTAAGTAACCTGTGCCTTTTTCCTTAGAATGGCTGTTCCCATGGCAACACAGCAGCTTTGATTGTATAAACTATAGTAGTCTTTTTGAGGCAAAGCACACCAGTTGCATATTATATTGTAATTCATTTAGTTTTTTTTGGTGTTACTTTTGGCATTCCTTTAAAACCCTTATTCTACCCTTATTGTAGTCCATTATCGGGTAAAACAAGTTTATTCCATAAAGTATAAGCTATAAGATGCCATAGACAGTTACTATTTTTTGGACCTGTGGGGACTGTTTGGGCCCCTGTGTTCTTGAAATGCCAGGGCCTATTTTGGACCCCAGTCCAGACCTATTTAGAAGACTACATTAGTTAGTACATGAACTATGCAGATATTTTTGTCTTAAAGTAACTTGGAGGCTTTACTCACATTTTATGGTGACACATTTCTGTAAAAGTACAATAATATTGTGTAAATTTGAAAGTCTGATGTAGACCATGTGTCGACAGAATCTGAATATTTTAAAAATGAGTTGAATGCATTTTGTAGAAAACTCCTTTCTATAAAAATAATTTTTGTAAAAGTTGGGAAAATCACTTTAGCAACAAATCAGTTAGCAGCAATAAACCATAAACATCAAGAACCTAAATGGATTCTTTGCACTGTATGGAACTAAGCACAGGAGTCATTATTATCCTTTATATGCTTGTAAGTTTTAGCCATCTTCCATGTTGTATGCAGGCAGCTGCTAATCGGAATATTTTTTCCTCGTATTACATGTTTTACCCTTCCTACCCTTGACCTATCACTTGCAACAGAATCCTTTCACTCCTTTCTGGTGTCCCATAAAAATAGACAAATAGCCTCCTTATGCTGTGGCACCCCTTCTCTTAGCAGTTTTATGACCAGCCGTTTGGATATGGGGAATTTCCAGTTCAGATGTACAGTTCTCTCAAAAGCTGACCCTTTATTTACCCTTCTAGTGATTAGCAGCATTTACATTGTGTGGTACAAACAGCCAAGTGCAACAATCATATGACAGATTTGGAACAGAGTGATGTGTGCTGTGTGATAGACTGAGGATCGTTACAGTTATGTTAAAGTACATTAAAGTCTTCATATTACTTGATAACAATGTTTAAGAATGGATTATACTACAGGTGGTCATTTAACAAATTAAGATTTCAGTTTGGATTTTAATTCCTACCATTTTTTATTACCTAATTTATGAATGCCAAGCATGAAATAATTAGGAAATGACACAAAAATATGAAGATATGTTCTCTATGCTTGTCATAAAAATCCCTTTGCTCTCTTTGCACTCCAAATTTGAAAATATGTAAGTTTATACAGATGGTTCCCCCACCCCCCAAAACATTGCATACTTGTCACATACATGGCCAATAAAACGGCTATCCTGTCATCTTTGCTGGTCCTGCTCACCCACCCTCTGTCTTTGTTGCACAATGTGAAGAAATAAATTCATGAAGATTACAAGGAAAGAAAGTGAATGTCGTACTCAGAACTGTGCAAACTGTCCGGTGTTTAACCCACATGCATGCTTACTAAATTAACAAAAAAGAAACAAAGTGTAAATTTGATTACACCAGCTGATTCATTTGTGGGTTATTTTTTAAAAACACAAACAAAAGCCACACTGCAGCGTTGGTTCCTGGAATACAGCAGAGGGGATTTTTGGGAAACAAGGCATCAGTAACAGCTGTGGCTGTAAAGGTTGATATCTTGACTGCCAGATAAGAGTGAAAAGCTGTTAAAAAATAAACACATTTCTGCTGATGTCGCAGGGAAGGACAATTGGACTATATTCTTTGTCCCCTGTTAATAGGACCCTGAGGGGCTGTAAGGAGGCTTATGGATATTTGCACTGATTTCCCAGCAATCATCAAGTCCACATATTGTTTTATGTCGAGATGGTTGGTGCCAAGACACCCTGTGCTAAGCAATATTGGGATGCAATATTTTCTGGTAAACCGATGTGATAATCCATGAGAATCCGTATTGTTCTTATGGCAAAGGGGTGACTAAAATGCCGCTCTGATGATGCATACTTCATGGTTGCCTTCACTTTGGCTATATTCCAGTTGTTTCTATGTGAGTGAAGGATGGCTGAGAGATGACCAAATGTGCTATCAACAATTTAAAATAATATTGGTGGGAAGTCCAATAGCCAATGGGTGTATACCAAAAGTTATAGCACTAGGAAGAAAAAATATCCAGGTGTTTTGTATCAGTGTACCAGCTGCTGCCAGTTTTTGAGTGGGGTATTTAAGTTTTAATTTCTCTTTAAGTGAAGAAAAGGTATAAAACAGTCATAGACATAGCTTGTCATGAAAATTGCTTCCTTGTTGACCTCCTCTTTTGTGGAGCCAGAGATAATAAATATTCATGAATTGTCAGGTGCAGATGCAGTGTTCACTATCCTACATAAAGTGTAAAGTTATAAAGTTATGTGTTGTGGATAACTCAAGATCATATGAGTTCTTTTGAGAAACTTTGAGTAATGTAACCAAATTAACCTACAAGAATCCCCAAAAAGTAATCTTAAGAAACCATCTGGCATAACATTTGTGTGTATTTAGTATAGGTTGTGAACCCACGAAGAAAAAAATATGTTTGATATGTAGCAGTGCACATTGTATATAATAAAGCTTCTTACTACTACATCATTAAGCAAGTCTTAAAAATATACTGTGCTCATTGCTTACTTTGAATGCACAGACTTTTCATGTTACATGTGCAGGTTCATTTGTTGCTAATTTGACCTTTGAGGGCTTTAAAAGATTTTGACTGGCCTAGATTCAATTGCTGAGTTGTCCAGGTCCACTCCAGTAACCCAACATTTGTTATTGCTTCTAAATTTAACAGTTTTTGACCCAACCTGTTCCCGATTTCTACTTATGCAGCCCTGTACCTTTGTCAAACCTCTACTGTCAAATTTATGTCTGTCTTGGCCTAAGTGTTCGGAGTGCTCCTTTGCAGAACGCTCCACTTCATAACAAAGATGGCAGCACACTGACGTAATTGTGCCATCTTCATGCAGTGAGACGTGACGTCATTGTGCAGCGTTTCGGCATGAAAATTCAAAATAAAAGGGCGCCAAGGACCCAGGTTCAATCCCTGAAAATAGGTTCTACTCGAGTGTTCCTGGATGTGTTATAATTCCTATTTGACTGATTTCTTGTTCTTGACCTCTCTGCTTTGTCTACTGATTGCATTTGTTAACTGCCTTCCCTGATCTGTTGCCTGGATATGGCCACAAACTTTCTAAACCCAAAAGCCGTTGGGTTTTGACGCTAAGATATCATCTCACTACTCTTTTTCCATTGATATTGCAAAACAGCTATTCTCACTGGCTACCCTCCAATGCACCTCTCCCTGTTTCCAAATTCAGGTGAGTTGTGCCAGTGTGGGTTTGGGTTCCAAATTAATATAAAAAGGGCAATGATGTTATTGCAACTTAGATTTATCTCCAAATTTACCAAAAAAAGAAAACTGAAAATGAACAAAATAAGGCAACTATGTTTTATTTTCAGTTATCTTGACTTTTATAAAGCAGGCTTTTCTAAAATTATTGTATAATACGTCTGTCTTTATATGTACTTATTTCTGTACAAATAGACCCAAATAGGCAAGAGCTTTTCATACCTCTGCTAATGGAGTGGTGTTGAGATCATGGAAAATATATTAAAATGCCATGTATTTTAATTCCCTAAGTACAGTAAGTGTCGTTGATTACATGCGCTGAAGCTTTGGACACTTCTACAGATTGCATTATACTTAATACATGGTTTAAAAATGGGATTTTGCCAAATACATTTTAAACATTTTAAATGATTTTTTCTTAATTTGGAATAGCAAATAAAAATAAAGCTAGCTATACAAACAAAACTGCTTTAACAAAAACTTTTTAAATAAAAGTCATTATTATGATTTACAGTACTTACTATTGTGATAAATGATATTATGATACTTCCTTAATATCCCCCTTTTGCCTTTCGTTTCCTATCCCCTTATTTACTTTACCAAGTCTGTGTTGTCCCTGTTATTGAACTATAATTTCATTATTCTTTCCTATCATTCCATTTTCTTGTCATTTCTAGTTGGCCTCCCTTTTATCCTTGTCTCTCATACTATTTAAATCTCTCTATGACCCTGGCTTTCCTGGCCATAACTTTTTCCCTTCTAAATTTTTTTCTTAGCTTTTTTATGACCATTTGGAGATTGAAAATAGAAGATACATAACGCCAAAAACATTTCCTATGCCCTACTAAACATGCAGACATGTCAGTTTCTGTAATCAGTAATGGCACTCATTACTTTGTGAAACAATATCATACTTACTCTTATATTTATAACTGAGGTGCAAGTCAAAGTCATATCAACACAGCCACTAATCAAGTAACAAGTCTGAAATATGGCTAGCTATGAAGATCAAAGCAATAAAAAATACCAAAGGCTTCTAACTTGTTATACTGGTTCTGCCTTAGTACTGCCAGTGTTTCCAGGTCATAGTTAAAAAAAAAAGTAAATAGATGTATAATTTGATGCAACATTCCCATGAGTACTAATCACTCGTATTAATTCCACATAAGCATATGCTTTTGTTAGAAAATATATTGACGTCTGTGAACATTACATTAAAAGCTTTAATTCAAATCAAAGCATGGAACATATCCAAACAGTAGATGTCAGAGTGATGTAAAATCGCCCACATTGTAACCACTGATTTACCACAATATCCTCTTTTACAGAAAGAAAAAAAAAAATCACTATTATGAAATAGTGTAAAATCCACTTTGTACCAAATCTTGGGCTTATATGTCTGCTACTTTGAGAAATCTGTTTATTAAACATTTGTATATGTGATATAAGCAATTATCTGCTGGTTCCCTTCCAATTCATCCATAAGGTGCAAATCTGTCACCTTACTTGCAAATATATTTATAAAATTAACTTTATCCTGTTCTCTGCTATTGTTATCCAATGTGCGCTCAAGTGCAGGAGATCCTCAGTGGATGTATTCATTCTGTGGGTGCTAGTGATTGCTAGTTTGGTGTCTCTACAGGACAAAAACACAGTGGAGTTAGTTGGGCATGGCTTACTTGGCTTGTCCAGGAGCAAATAATGTGTACAAGGCATTCACCAACATCCTGCCACATCCTATTCCATTCAGAAAGCTATGTTTTTGTTAGTGCAAATATTTGTGCAGCTGAATGAATAGTCACATTCGGAGACAAAAGAAAAGCAAAATAATAAACAGATATTAACAGCAAGTTTTTTGTTACCAGTAAATAAACAAAAATACCTGAAAAAACATGGCAATAGCCAAACTGACTTCCTCCACATCAAAAAATACAAGAGGGTCATGCTGTATACTTTTATTTCTGTAGATATGCATTAACCTGTGGTATTCAAAGAGTTAAGTACTACATCTGCAAAATTATATTGATTTCAATTTAGTTTGATCTTCCACAGAACACTTTGCAAAAAATACCCCTGGGAGGAGTATCGGATTTTGGAACAAAATCAAGATTGTGTTAACTACTCAGGAACTAAGCTTGGTCTACTCCCATTGAGCACTTTACTTGAGGTCAATCAGACAACTCTGAATGATATTGTTTGGGGAGTCCTCAGTTAATTACTTCTGCAGTTAAGAGGCAGGAGCTGGACAAGTTCCATCAAACTTTAGGTAGCAAATTCTTATCTTTTGGAATTTGGGACTAAAACTAGAATTACTGCTACTTCCTTTTTTAAACTTTTCTGTACAAACAGGTTGATAGATCTTTTGAGATAATATAAAATAGATGCCCATTTTAAGAGTGAAAGATGTAAGTGATTAATTAAGACATTATCAGATTAACTCTGGTTCCTTGGGAAAATGTATATGTGACACCATTTAAATAAACCAGGATCCCAACCCCCCTTTGTTTTGTTCATTTATCTATTGAGGCACATAGGGAAAAAATATAATACTATGGGCCTGATTCACTAAAGGGCGATAAAACGTGCGCTATTTTTATTGTGCGCTAAAATTTTTACCGTGGCTTAATTTTGGCGATTTTTCGCAGGATTCACTATAAGCATACTCGCGCTTTTTTACGTGCGATATTGCATGCGTTATTTAACTCGCGAAGACTATTTCAATGCGGTATTTGCTGGTACATGTGCTAAATTACGCCCGCGAATAGTCACCGCATATGAATGGTAGCTTAGAAATAGTGTATAAAAATTGTCGCCGCATATAAATGGTGTATATAAATATTAGCCACATATAAATGGTAGCATATAAATGGTATCATATAAATAGTAGATGCTTATAAATAGTAGCCACTAGTGATGAGCAAATGTGTTCTGGTTATCTTTAGTGAAAAATTAGCAAATCTTTCGAAAGATCCACGAAACGGCAAAAATGTTGTGCGGGCAAAAAAATTGTTGCTGTGACTATTATTTTTTGACGCTTGTATAAATTTTTGTATGTGCGGTGAATTTTTGCGTGGCAAATTTTTTCATGCGTTTTGCCATTGGCGGATTGTTTTGCGAAACGCATGAAAAAATCCGCCGCAAAAAAATTCAGCGCATGTCCAAAAATTTGCTGCGAATCCATGCCTGGCGAAACATTTCATCACTTGTAGCCAAATATAAATAGTCACGCAAATGAACGCACGCCATGTTAGCCATACACGCCAATACTTGCAGAAAATTACTGTATTAAAAATGAACATTTCGCTGCAAACTGGCGGCTGCGTCACTCTAGGGGAAACACATACTTGAATAAATAACACTGTAAGTCCATATTTTATTGCAAAAAATCATTTACTGTACTTTTGTATAATTTTTCACCTGCCTGTAGTAGGTGTTCATTTTCGCATAGCCGAATGCGATATTTAGCGCGCAAAAGTTATAGTGAATCATGTGATCGTATTCTTTTCAGCGCGGAAATTAACGCATGCGGTAAAACTAGTGCGAGAAATAACCCATGCGAAAATGGCGATTTTTCGCACCCGATAATATTATGGTGAATCACGCGCAAATTATTTTGCGTTTTTTAACGCAAAAAATCGTGCGATAATTTTTATCGCACTTTAGTGAATCAGGCCCTATGTTCAAGATACAGTATATGTTGAGCCTGATACAACTTTAAAGTCTTCCTTTTTTTTTCTTTATTTCATAAGAATCAGCATACCTAGTGTATGCATGGTTACTATTTAAAAGTTTGTGTGGTGTGTCAAATTTTAATACAGAATACTTGTTGCCATACTAATGACACCCTATCATAAAGGAATTCTAACATGTTCCAATGAATATACATAGGAACATGTCAGTATTATTAAATGGTTGCAGCACAAAAAGCTTTTTAAGTTGAAATCCCCCCACAGCCACCCCAATGGTACCTGTTCATCATAAGGGAAACAAGAGCAGAAGGAGCCACTCTGTTTTCCTGTATCATGGTGGGTTGGGGGAGGTGCAATCCTTCGATAGGCTAATTGCAAATGGAGACAGTACTCCAGCCTATGGAAGGATCCCACCACCCTCAACCCAGTGTGATGGACACAACTGCAGAGGATCCTTTTGCTGTGTTGGAGTATCACCACTCAGGTGGGAGTGCCCTTGAGGCACTTTTTATACTGCAACTGTATTATTTTCATAGGAATGTGTCAGTGCTCCTTTTATGACGCTTCTTAAATATGCTAGGTTGCAATAAAGCGAGTTGATCTGTATGACAGATCTGAAAGGCTGGCAACTTCTTTCTTTCTATAAAGAATTAAAGGCCATCAGAGGTATCCCTACTTTTGTTTTTAAAGGTTTTTCCTTTTTGGTATTGATATATATATATATATATATATATATATATATATATATATATATATATATATATATGAGAGAGCAAGTCCTATCCAGCACATAATAATTGTGTTAATAGCATATAATAGTAGGGTGCACACAGGTTGCTTTTATATGGTATAATTCCAATAAAAATGAATTTAGATATATGCCTTCTACCAGCTAAAGAGCCTGACTGATGTTATTTGTTGATGATGGGCCCATTGTGGAAGTCAAGGGAAATTAGTAACAGGATAACTGAGACAGTGGACTGAAGTGAGAACGATAGGCCACCCACATGGTTGATCCTTTTGATGTAAGATTTAAAGGCTTCTTTGAAAGCTGGGTCTAAAGAGAATATCTGAACAACTGAGAAATGGTGTCAGTTTGCAACATATTTTGTCAATCAATGAAATAAAAGTTTTTAGTTTAGTGGCAGAATGTAGCCATTAGTACAGTCTCAGTAGGTAGAATGGGAAACAGCAGAACTAAATGCAGTTCTAGTTAAGTGGCTACTGTATTTGAATAGACTTGAGTATGAACAGATTTATAGAAAAAAAAAACAACATTACACTTGATTGATGCAAAATACGTGTTGAGGGTGACATGATAGGGGGTATATGAGCGGGAGACAGGTAAATTCCATTTTAATGCATAATATGATTGTGTTTCCTGTCAAAAATAACTGGAATATGAATCTGTGTGATTATACACTTTTGTAACCCTCATTGAACAGTTCCTTCATGTTATGGTATCTAAATAAATGTGATATTAACCAGGAGGCGTGTAGGAGTCTGCTGTGCCACACACAAGGGATGGATCAGTACTCTAGATATAAATCACAAGAGGTTGTAATTCATGATTAGACCATTACAACATTTACTGTTTGTATTGTAGCCTTCTGTCTAGTTTTAAGGGGTTTTGGCAAATTAATAGGACATCACAAGTCCTAAATCTGTCAAGAATGATAGAGGGCTAGCCTTTCATCTACCTTCGCCTATTAAATTGTATGATTTAACAAAATGCTCTAGTTTTCCTGTTAATTCGTGGCTGGGAAACATAAATAAATGTATTGCATTCCTAAAATATTTGGACAAATGTATTAGTATAATTTTTAGAAAGAAAAATGCTGATGCACAGAACTCATAACCACAGAAAACATTTGTGAAAGTGTCACCAAAATATTGATTAAGTATTGGCTTATTACCTGTTTAAACGCATAACTGATTATCATCCAGATAGAATGTAATGTAAAGCGGTGAAATGGAAAACTTTATTAGGACTTGGTTTTGAGAAACCAGTCTTTAGATTAAGTAGAAGATTAGGTTTTCCATATTATGTTATGAAAAATATTTGCTTTACATTTCAAAATGAGAAAACAGTCTAGGCCCCAGGATTTAGTTCTGGTTTCAATGTATCACACACTTGCATGAGTTTTAATTTCCAGATTTTCCACTTTGTTTTGAAGTTCACTTTAATATCTTTTGGCAGAGTTCTTGCGAAATCTATTCTGAGGCAGTATTTTAAAATACTTCCAATAAATCCTCATGCTGTTTACAATTAATTGAGTTTTTGGATGAATGCAGAGGAAATTGATCAAAGTTGGCATGTTAGCAATGCACAGTGAAATCTAACAAGTTTTACTAACAATAAATCTGTATAGGTGAACCTATCTCAGTATTGGAAAACTGTTAAACAGTACATCAAAAGCTCATGACAAGGAGAATCCTCAACTGACCCTGAAACAGAAGTGTTTGGAACTGACCACATGATTTATTCACAACGTATCACAAAAATAATGATAACTTTGCTGGCAAATACTGAATATCATGCACCATTAGAATTAGGAGATAGCTGAAAATCATGTACCATTAAAATTAGGAGATAACTACTGTGCACATGCTTTATCACTTTAAAAGAGCAGTACCATGTCACATTATTTGCCTCTCAATACTCCTATTTTTACTGTATGCATAAGAAGACCCAGCATGCCAGCTGCCCCTCCGCTAGCACAGATGTCATGTTCATTGGAATACAATACGCTTTTTATCATGATGCAACATGCATCAAGATGTTAAACACCTGGAATTTGGCCTATTTAAGGGTTCTAAGCATTTCATTCCTTGCTTGGTTATCAAGTTGGTTTCCTACTATCCTGTCTATTTATTGGTGATTCTTCTGCCTGTTCTAACTTGTTTGGCACCTGACCCTTCTGCCTGGTTCCTATCCACAATCCATTGTCGCTATGCCCTGACTTTTGGCCCATGTGACCTCCCAGTTGGCTTCTCCCTGCTGTGTGTAATCATGTTGATGGAAGCGCATGGAATTAGAGAAAAACAAAAGCAAAACTAGTGCAATACGTACAAAACTTTCTTTTTGGCTAAAGCGCTAAGAGATTTTTAGCATTCTAATTCAGTGCAAAATGTGCAAATATATTAGGTGAATTGAACAATCAAAAGGGCTTATACATCAGCCCAATGCAGTGTATCACACCCACACGATGTGTCCAAAGTAAATGCTCACCAGATTTGATTGAAATAAGAGCATGTAGAGGAATCAATCTGGCTATTGATTGCAGTGTATTCTTAATCCTCAGAATATATGGAATGAAGAGGAATCGAAAATAGTATAAAATTGTTTAATATGTAAAATAAAGCCCCTGCACAATGCAGGCTACTTACAGTGTGAAGCAGTATATCAGACACAACAGAATTCCCAACGCGTTTCACGTGCTCACGGCACGCTTCCTCAGGAGCTTCTGAGGAAGCGTGCCGTGACAAAGAAAGTTTTGTATGTATTGCACTAGTTTTGCTTTTGTTTTTCTCTAATTCCATGCGCTTCCATCAACATGATTACACACATCTGAGACCCATTTAAAAAGGGAGGGTTGTTCCTATGAGGAGGCAGCACACGATCACACAGTTTCTACTATATTGAAGATTTGGTTTCAAAGAACTCCACCAAGAAGCGCTGAGTATTTGGGGGACCACCCTATTAACTGTCACACAGGCTTCTCCCTGCTATTGCATATACACCACATCAGCCATTCTCCACCAGCTTCTTGTCTCCATTTTGGGATAGCTTGGTGTCAATGCAGATTGCTTGTGGGTCATTATCTACAAGTAATCCTCCTCATCCATGAAACTATGGGGCACTATGGGGAAGATTTATCAAAATGTGAGTTTAAAATACAAAACAACTCACTTTATTCATTCCTGTTTTTAGAAGCATATTTATCAAATGTTCAACTCTAACTTTCATTCAATGTTAAATACACTTCTAGAAATCTCATAGGAATGAAGAGAACGTGGGTGAGTTGTAATGTATTAAGCCATAAACTGCCATTTTGATAAATCTGCTCCTATAATTCCCAGCTAAACATGTCTCAAAACATGGTCACAGTGGTATGACTGCATATTATATCATCATCTTTTCCCCTTTGGACCCTATGATCCCCACCCAGCTAAACATGACTTAATAACAGTGGTGTTCCTGCATATCATGCTATCCCTTTGTAGATTGTAAGCTCTTTTGGGCAGGGCTCTCTTCACCTCTTGTATCCGTTATTGATTGCTTTATATGTTACTCTGTATTTCCAATGTATGTAACCCACTTATTGTACAGCGCTGCAGAATATGTTGGCGCTTTATAAATAAATGTTAATGTAATGTAATGTAATCCCTTTAACACTGGTTTTAAATTTTCTTTTTATGTTTCCCTTTATGTATGGTAATATTTTTATTAATTCCTTTTTACAATTGGATGATATTTAATAAAGGTACTTTTGCAGCCTTACTCAAGAAAAGATTTAAATAGCTATGGAAAAAATATCTTGCCTTCATAAATTATGTAATTTGCCTTTTTGGGCATTGTAATCACCAAATGTTCAAGAATAAAAAGTCCCAGTTGTCTAAATGTCCAGTTTGTTATTGTATCGCCAGATAAATTGTTCCAGTGTGAGGTACATTAATCTCCGTTCCAAGTATGTAAAATAGCCAAAACATACAAAGAAAATTGTCATTATTTCAAACAGATGATACTGCCATGGTTAACGAAGGTGTCTTTATAAAAAATAAATGACTAATTCTATATATGTCTCTATGCTTCATAGCACATGAGAAATGACCAAAGTTTCATGCCCCATTGATTCTAGCTACATTTCTTTTTTTAAGATACCAGAAATGATCAATCACATTGTATCAGCGTATTATGTGTTTTCAGTATTCAGTAAAAACAGGCAACATTTGATTTAGTAGTTTTAGACATGTAGCATCTTATAAGCTTTAAAAAAAATAATTCATCATCTATCACTGTTAATCTAAACAATATAATGAACTTCTATTGACAAAAATAACTGAATATGCAGTTTAAGGAAGTTTAAGGAATAAATGAAGAATATGGTAGTAGTAATAAATAGTAATAATGTGGTAAAAGCCGTATTGATGCAATACCTGTTCTGCTGATATTTCATAGATAGGTCATTCACTTCTACATGATCTTGACAAGTTTTAGATGTATTTTCGGATTTTGAATTGTTGCAGTTTTGTCCCATATTAAATCTCGAAAAAGTCACAACTTTTTTTCGGTGACTTTTAGCACTAAAAAATATGAATCGGAAAAGAAAAATCTGACCATTAATAAATAATATCCCTTGTGGTGTCAGGTGGCCCCCCAGTAGTGTTAAAGCTTGGCCTGATCTATGTGAGAACGGAGGCTGTGAGACAGGAGGCAATGTATTATGAATCTGGTGTGAGATTCCAAGAGGTGACACCATGGGGGAGATTTATTAATCCACGAACGGACCGAAAGCGTCCGAATGCGTTTTTTCTTAATGATCGGTTTTTTTTTTTGCGACTTTTTCGTCGTCGTAGCGAATTTGACGTATATTTTTCATTTCCTTTCGGGATTCGGATTCGTGGATTAGTAAATCTCCCCCTATGAGTCAGAAGATAGCAAGTGTGAGTGAATGGTTCTCTAGGAGGTACTTTAGTAGCATAAAAAGTATCATCAAACTGGGAAGCTAAAAGCCTATATGATGAATGTTATTGTAGCTAGCACCCTGGTGACCATCAGCATAATTGGGACCTAAAAGAAAAGTATACTAGGGGGCATATTTTTTATGCTGTGTAAAACAAATACGCTGAAAAAATGGCGTAAAAAGCTGTGTAAAATAAACGGAGAACATTGCCTTCTGAACGCCAGATTTTATGTCGTTATTTTACGTAAGTTCCAGCGGAAGAAAAAACCCGTAAAAAAATTACACCTATTTTACACCGTTTTTTACACAGCCAAGTTTGCCGATGTTTGGTGAATTTTCTCACTGTTTTTTACACAGCATAATAAATATGCCCCTAGAAGTCAGATCACCATACAAGCATATATTTTACTGATTGTTTTGTATTTGCAAAGAGAAAAACTATGGATTTCATCCATGGCCTGATGTGCCTGCAGATGGGAGATATTGTGAGGCCTTGGATCCTATTCAAGGCCTTTTCAGTACAGAGAGATATGGGAATCAATTGAGGAGCATTAATCAGGATATTAGAAACAATTACAGCTGCCTTTTAATCCATTTGATTTGTACAGTGGATCTTTAATTTCTAAACTTAAATAGTGCTACTCGCCTGATATTACATAAAAGTAGGACCTCCATAAATGGGTCTCCTTGGGCTGAAAATGGCATCCAAATTAACTCTATGCTATCCCTCCTATCCAACTGATACAGAAATTAAACATCTTGAACAAAGCAGGTCCTAAAACACTGGAAGGCAAAAATAACCCAAAATACAAAGTTTTTAAAAAAAAGAAAATCCAACTCACCAAACAAAGCAAAGCATAACAAAAGAAGACACATAAATATTCATCAAAGCACACCATCAGACAAGTATTACAAACAGGGCAAGTTCATAATATCTGAAAACTTTTCATATCTGGATATATGTTGTTGATGTCCCTATGGTCAAGTTCAAAATATCAGACCTTTAGTATAAAAGTATTGATAACCTCAACATTTTTAATAAATAAATCTCACAGTGTGAAGCCAACGCTCAAACCTGGTTACACAACATACTGCCCAGTGGGAAAAATTTCCATGATTGTCACCTCATGTTTTCCAGGTCTTTTTTCTTTGCAGTGCAGAGTTGTGAAGATCATAAAAGGTAGATACTAGGATTACAAGACACTTCACTTAAGTCAATTCTGTTTTAACTGCATTGTTCCTATTTATATACAGTCTACAGTACTATGAAAATGTCTATGGTCAGTATTTCTGCCTTATAGGGATAAGGTTGTTGGTTCAATTCCAACTAGGTTTGATTCCAACTATCTGATGTAATTCCTATATTTAAAAAGGGATTATGATTATGAGCCTGGCAATTATAGGCCAGTGGTGGGCAAGTTATTTGAAGGCTTGTTAAGGGATCATATTAAAAATTTTGTTCTGGAGAATGGGTTAATTAACAGTAATCAGCATGACTGAAGGACAGGTCAGGTCAGACCAATGTGATTGCCTTTTATGATGAGGTAAGTAAGAAGCTGGACAGTGGGGTTGCAGTAGATATGATCTATTTGGAGTGAAATTGTTTGCACATGGATAGTAAACTGGTTACAGGGTACAGAGGGTGGTTGTTAATGGTACATTCTCTACTTGGAATAAGATTCTTAGTGGGGTCCCTCATGGTTCTGTACCGGGTCCACTTTTGTTTAACTTGTTCATTAATGACCTAGGGCCTAAGTTAAACAAAAGTGGACCCAGTACAGAACCATGAGGGACCCCACTAAGAATCTTATGATGGTATGGTTTAGTAATGCATCAGTGACACAAAACTCTGCAGCCCAATTAATTCTATCCAGGATATGGCATCCTTACAGCAGAATCTTGACAAACTGGGAATCTGGGCAGCTAAATGGCATGTAAGGTCATGCACCTGGCATGTAAAAATGTGCAAACTACTTATACCCTTAATGGGACTGCACTAGGCAAATCCATAATGGAATATAATAAACTGTATTAAGTAACGCCAGGCAGCAGCTACAAGGGCAAACAAGGTTTTAAGCTGTATTAACAGGGTCATAGATTTGCGGGTGGAGGGGGTCATTCTTCCACTTTACAGAGCGCTGGAAATGTAGTTTTGTTCTCCAGTGCTTATACAAGACATTATTGAGTTAAAGAGGGTCCAGAGAAGGGCAACTAATCTGGTAAAGGGTATGGATAATCTCAGTATATATATTTACCAGTAGATCCTTCCACAGGACACATGAACACCCATTTCAAGGAGGATCCATCTGAATATTAGGAAAGGGTTTTTTACAGTGAGAGCTGTGAAATTGTGGAAATCTCTTCCTGAATCAGATGTACTGGCTGATACATAAGATAGCATCAACAAGGGGTTGGATGTCTTTTTAGCAAGTGAGGGAATACATAGTTATTGAAAGTACTGTAGCTCCAGGGACTGGTCCGATTGCCATCTTGGAGTCAGGAATGTTTTTTTCCCCTTTCTGGATCCCTGGATCAACTAGCAGTTAGGCAGGTTAAATATAGGCATAAAAAATTGAACTTGATGGACATGTGACTTTTTTCTACCTAACTTAACATGTTACTATGTAGGGAACTATATTTGTAAAGTTTGTATGATCTCCCTGTGCATGTATGGGTTTCCGGTGGATATTCTGGTTTCCTCCGACAGTCCAAAACCAGACTGCTAGAATAACTAGCTTGAAATCTGAATGTGAATATAATATTAGTGATATGTTGCTTATTCCATGTTTTAATTAACTTTAGTAAATATATTTATTTATATACTTGATCATTATTGTTTTCTTTATTATTTGTTGCTATATAATTCATTATAAATGTAATACAAACATAGGAATCATAACAACCCCCCAAAACTGAAATACTGGACTCAGATATGTGTGTGAGAAACTATGTATATATAAGCAACTGTAAAAAGTATTTTCTCACTACTTTTCTCAACTGATTTTCCTGGTGGAATGAGCAAAGTTATGTTAGCAAATTAGAATTTATTTTCATGAACGGTACATCCATGTTCGACATTGTTAAAGGGGTTACACAGTAACTCGATACTCCTGGTGTTTTTATAGTGAAGCGAGCTTTAGCAGAATTGTCAGTATTTATTGTAAAAGGGCTTAATGAATAATTTATGTTAGCCCCATGTTTGCTTTTACAAGTTCACAATTTCCTCCTTTTAGAGTGATTCATATAGTAGAAAAAGTGCACATATGAGAGTTCTACGCCACTTCTAAGCAACTTCTCTATATTTTGGTCCTTAATCCCAGTGTAAGAGAGTAAAACTATACTGGCTTTATAATACCATATGTATGTGTAACATGTATACTGCACATACAAAAATGCATTCATAAAGTGGGTTATTCAAAAGACGTGTTCGAGGTGAGCAAACCACTAACAAACCATTTTGCTAAATATTAAAGCAGTCCATTAGGGTCTATTTAAGAGTTGTTACAATTTTTAAACAAAATGCCTATATTTCAGTTGAGCATTTTCAAGAAATGTTGTGCTGTTACTTTTTTCTGTGTTTCACCCATTCCAATAATCCATTCTAACCCAAGCAGCCTCTATCACTAAAGTGTAACTTCCTAGCTACAAAGTAACATAGATACTGACCCCAGCAACCAAAAATCAATGTATTATTTACTAATTTGTTTAATGCTTATGTTTCTTATTTTTTTATTCCAGTTTAATGACAATCCTGCCAGTTATACAATTTAAATTATTTTTTTTTAAAAAACAGAAAAATGAAGACCAGTTTTACATTTTCTTAAACTCCAGTCTATATCATGCTAAATGTGGTATACTACCCCTTTAAATAATGTGTCCAAATAAATCCTGCTACACGTCTACATGATCAAGGGGAAGGCGGCTAACAAATTGGAGACAGTTTCCAGGTTGCTTCTTAATCAGAAAAAAAATCTATCTGATTCCAAAAGAGCAATTAGTTTAGTCCATGGATCATCTTTGCACCACAGGCAGTCACATGTGGCATTTGTTTTGCCAGCATATAAACAATTGGGAATTGTGAAAAGATCTCTAGAGTTAGATACCACTACGAACTTTAATGGCATTCACCTCTTAGAGCACACATGCAGTAGATTTCAGGCAGAAACACACTTGATTTATGAATTTAGTTATTTTTTTTCTGTGAAATGGATATTGGCACATATTGTCTAAGTGCACTGTCAATGTAAATCAGAGAAATATGATTTTTAAAAATCACTTGATTTTTGAGACAATGACAGTGACAATTTTGCCAAGAAGAAACATTTTTGCACATCATGCAAGCATTTTTCCTTTGGATAGAAAATGCATTACTCTGTAAAGCTTAACTGGAAAAATCTGCATTGTAGTTGTATTTTATCTTTCCTTATCTGGTCAGTAATTACTATCTGTCATTAAGGATATGGAATTGTAGGGTCACACACAGCCAGCATAGAATATATAGAGTTCTATATGTATGCGTTTGCTCAATGTCTACAAAGAAGAATAACAGCATAGGGCTCCCAAGTTTGTGATCCGATGATAATTCATCTGTAAACATTTGAGCTTTAATTGTCTAATCTTTAAGTGCCACATTCAAAACAATAAGTGCCTGTCCTGTTTCACCACACTGATGAAGGGTGTGTCAATAGGTCCTTCTTTTGTGAAACATCTTGTGTTTAAATAATCTGTCCAAAGTCAACAAACAATATGGAATTCTGGTCATTCAAAATGAAATATAAGCTGTGTAGGGGGGCAGGGCAGGAGCCATCTAAGTCTACAGGAAGCCTTTGTCAAGTCATAATTTACAAGACATTGACTAGAAATAACATTTAAATTGGTTTTAAGCAGCTGTAAAGTTGTAAAATATTGGAACAGCCTTAGAGTCAAGCAGCGTCTATTCTCTCTCTAAAGGAAGAAAGACAGGGTGATTCAGGTCAAGCTTACCACACAGGACAATTTATCTTTAAATTTCAGCCTGATAGCATCTGTTATGTCCAGTCTTCCAAGAAAATGCATGTTTTGAATTAGAAACTCCTAGCACTATATCCCTTTATTTTTTTTATAACTCCTCTGAAGTATCGGTTTTCTTTGGACTGTCAATAACATTTAGATGCCTTATGCATTCTGCATTGGGTCACTGCTCTAGTATTCTTTTTATTTCCTTTAAACCCTTCCCAGAATGAGTATGTATATATGTGAGTATGTCATTAGATATCTAACAGGCAAATCACTTCACAGAATCCTCTGGTAGAACTATGGTTCTAAAGGTTGATGTTACCAATGGTAGATTTTCCCTCTTCAGTGACATTTCTAGTTTTTTCAGCACAATCAATATTCGGCCATCTCCAGCATATTGTTCTTGTGGGTTAAGCATGTTGGCATTCAGACACTCAGGAGCAGAATTAGACATCAGGGAATTGCCCAATATTAAATACAGTCTACACAATTTAGTGAATGGGGTTAATGTAATTATGCCCAAATGTGGATTTAAAAAATATATTACATTAATGACTTTACTTGAGAGTTAATATAGGGGCTGATTTACTAAGACACAATTTCGAATCCGAATTGGAAAAATTCCGATTGGAAACGAACATTTTGCGACTTTTTCGTATTTTTTGCGATTTTTTTCAGCGTCTTTACGATTTTTGCGTAAAAACACAAGTTTTTCGTAGCCATTACGAAAGTTGCGCAAAGTCGTGATTTTTTCGTAGCGTTAACACTTGCGCGCAAAGTCGCGCCTTTTTCGTATCGTTAAAACTTAAAAGGCGCGACGTTTCGCGCAAGTTTTAACGCTACGAAAAAATTGCGACTTTGCGCAACTTTCGTAATGGCTACGAAAAACTCGCATTTTTACGCAAAAATCGTAAAGACGCCGAAAAACTCGCGTTTTTACGCAAAAATCGTAAAGACGCCGAAAAAAACGCAAAATTACCGATCATTACGAAAAAAACGCATTCGGCCCGTTCGTGGGTTAGTAAATGTGCCCCATAGAGTTAAAACTTCATATTCACCACAGTGAGCAGACTGTAGAATCTGAAACTAAAATAATTATACCTTTTTGAAAACTAGGTACTGTACAAGCATATTGAGTCAATTAAAATGTATAACATACATTGTAATTCTCCTGCATGCAGTTTATTCTCACTGGTTACCAAATGTCCTTGATAAACAACTGTGTAATGGTATCTCCAAAAAGCGATTTATTATCCAACAGAAAAAACACATGTGAATCAAAAACATAGAACAATGCTGTCAAGAAATTGACAACCTTTGGTCCCTCTCTCCCCATATTTGCTACTTCTTTTAAAATATGTCATTGGGGAAAATAGGAACAAATGTCTTAGGAAGTGCTTGATGACACGGGTACGATTTTGTTGTGTTGATCTTTTGAATTTACTGCTGTAACCAATAGAGACTATTAAAAACAAATGAGGAGATTAATGTGCTGCTGAAAAATGACCTTGTGAGAGGACAGATGTGTAGAAATGGTGAACAGGCCAAAACATGTGTGCTCAAAGTGTACTGGTTGCAAGTAGACGCTCGTAAGGGGCACTGAGATGTGATGAGTTACCATAACTGACAGCCGTCTTTGGAGAAGCTACTAATAAATACATTTGCTTGAAAAAATATTTACGTCTAACTAGTTATGTCCCCTTTACCACTTGTATCAGTTGTTGTTTTTCAGTGTATACAACCATTAATTGTACAGCACCGCGGAATAAGTTTGCGCTAAATAAATACATTTTACACAGAAATAATAGCTCAGAATATATTGCCCAAAGATATTATATAATAATTTTAAGGTGTTTTAATTAAAAAAAAATCAACACTATGGGACTTGGGAAAAATTCTCAATATTTTCCTAGTGTTTCCCCAGAAATCTTTTTATGCAATTTATTATTATAACTGGTGACCCTTTTCCCCCAGGAAAACTAGTGAAACTGTTTTCCCATGGACATCCATTATAAGAAATTATTATTATTAACATTTACTTATAAAGTGCTAACATATTCCGCAGCGCTGTACAATAAGTGGGTTACATACATTGGACATACAGAGTAACATATAAAGCAATCAATAACCGATACAAGAGGTGAAGAGAGCCCTGCCAAAAAGAGCTTACAATCTACAAGGAAATTTTCTCTTGAAAAAAAAAAATTCTACAAAATAAAGAAGAATGTTTTGGTAAGTGTCAAGGTATCTGAAATTGTGCTCATATAAAGGTCCCCAAATAAAGATTTAGGTTTCTAATTTCAGTACAAAAGCATGGGCCAATTACTTACATGTCTCACTTAACTCTATGCACATAAGGGATTGACAACTGATTATGCAAAGAGAAGCACTCTCCATTAGACGCTAACTGGCTGGGTGCTAGTAACAATACTCCAAAAATTTATTAAATGTTGTTTATTTACTAGCCCAATGTTTTGGTCACCACTTGAGACCTTTCTCAAGGGAATACACAACATACGCAAATGGTAATATAGTATATGCAGTCATTCAGGACACCCATCCTGTATCACCTGAGGCAAATGGGTATGTCTTGAAAACAAGCAGAAGAAATTGTTATCCACCAGCTGTCCACTACTAATAGGCATCTAGGGTACTAGTATAATAGATGCCTATTAGTGGTTAGTGTTCTACTCTTACTTGTATGGGAACATTTATAATAGCAGATGATGTTTGGAAGGAAAGTGATCCACCAGCTGTCCACAACTAATAGGCATCTAGGGTACCAGTAATATAGATACCTATTAGTGGAGAGCTGAAAGGTCTGACATTTTTTTGAACGCTTAAGCATAAAAATCAATAGTCATTTAGTGACCAAACTACTCATGTATTTACAGTAAGGTATATTATATATCTCATTTACTGTTTTGATGATGTTATTGTTATCCTAATAAATTTTTTAACACTTAAATGAATTTATGTTGTTTCCAGATTATTAGAATGCAGGAGAACTGATCTCTAAAGCCTAACACAATATTTTAGGTCTGATTCAGTTTGATGAGAAAAACATTTCTCATGGTTTATTTCATGAAAACTCTATTGAAGTCTAATGGGAAATCTGGAATTGAACTCAGAAATATGTTTTTCTCATTAAATGTGGCCTGGCCCTTTAGGTGTTCCCTAACAAGATATCTAGCGTCCCTATCTCTTTCACTCTGCTTACAATATATACTGTTTCAGTGCAACTCAACTGTGGCATGACAACAGAAAATAAGCTCAATAAATCACAGAACACTGGTACTGGGGTGAGTGAAATCATTTTTTCCATCTATGTGAATTTTGCTCTAGAAGGGAATAATTGCAACACTTAAACAGGTGTAACCTGAAAGTATCATACCACTGCATTAGAAGAACAAGTGTAAATAGAATGCAAAAACAGGTTAAATACAAAACATTGACTTAATCAAACATTGTGTTGCCAAATGGAGTCAGAACCCGCAATTTGAGCACCATTTGAGATTTGACAGATGGTCCAGAGTAGGGATGAACCAATTTTTTTTTTTCACCTGAAACTTTAGAAGAATTTAGTTTTGCCATGTTTTCTCCAATTTATTTGGTGCAAGGAAAAATGCAGAAAAAAATGTCCACTGACTCCAATGCATTTAATACAATAAAAAATGCGAGAAAAAAGCCATTTGCTTTAATGAATTTAGTGCTAGAAATGCATATGTCATAAGAAAAAAAGGCCAATGACTGCAACATGTTTGGTAAAATGTTGACATTTTGCTAATTTTTCCATGGTGTCATTAATTTTTTGACCAAGCAAAACAGGGCAGTTCTGCTCATCAATAGGCCAAAGTACTTCAACCATTCAAGCTGACATAGAACAGGCATTCTGCTGCTATCCTGCAGGAAATAAGTTAATCCAATTACAACACTCTACTATCAATGCTGTTAATAACAATAGCAAAAATCAATAACAAAAGTCAATTGACTCCAATTGAAACCAAAAAGTTTACAGATTGCCTTTCAAACATGGGAAGACATTTGGGAAAATAATGGGGTTCTATTGGCTTTTATATCTTTAATTTTGATTATTAGTAGCTTGTTTTATAATATATTTTTATTCTTTGTTCTAAGTAAAATTGGTGCAGTGAAAAAAGAATAATGACCAGGGTATAATGTTTCATAGAAAACTGAGCGCAGCAAGTATATTGTTCTCTTACATCTTGCCACTCAGATTTAAGCAATTAATCAATAACTGATATGCAGTGAAACAAATTGGTTGCCTTCAACTGTATGAAGCAGTATTGTACTAATGTTAGGGGGAGGCAATAGCAAAATCAGGGACAAGACACTAAAGATGTCATGAACTTCTCATAATCGGAAAAACACCCCATGAGTCTATCATCTTCTACTTGAAAAGCTCATTGATCTTATGTTTGCTCTTCCAGCTAGACAGGTCCCAAGGCTGAGTTCTGGAATTTAAATGAGCTGTTTGCTGATCCTGGAAACCATGCTACACAGAGAACCTGACCACTGTATAGCACAGCAGTTTATCAGCGATGTTCAAAGTGCAGTTCACCCCATTTACTTCTTTGAGTGACTTTGTGATGATTAATCAAGCAGATCTGAAAGGCAATGCATAGTAACTTAGCCTCTATGGAGTTTTTGGCGAAGCTACAGAATGTAGCATTCTACTCATCACTGTAGGATGTTATTTATTTAGCTCAGATGTTCTGAATAAAACAGAAATGGTGAGCCTTGGCTCTTCAGTATATATTTCTGTTTCCTCTCTGCAATCATCATTACCATACATTACAAATTCCTTACACTGAAAGACATCTGCATATTTAAATGTGTGTTGATGATCTTCATGATTAACAGCTTAATTATAACCAAATGATATCTAGCTCTCTCCAGTCTTTCCGCTCATGGGTTAAAATGGGCATGGATTAATATCAATGTCCTGATTGTAGTTGATATCAGAGAAAAGAGCAGAGTTTTTACAAAGGGAAAAGACATGGTAAATACTGCATACGAAACTGAAAATGTTGCATTACATAATTCCCAATATGTAGCATACAAACTGTGTGATGTTATCCTTAACAAAGTGTGGGAATATCCCCAACAACTGTTGAAAAGCAAAGAACAGCAATGTCCTTGAATTCAGAGAAAATGAGTGAGTACTAAGTTCTTCAGAACACTTGTGGCTTAACTGTGGTGGAAGCAGACTCCGTTGGCATTTGGGGGACTCGGTCTGATTCTACTGTAGGGGGCCCCACTTGTAACCTGCAATGCACATAAAACGTGTGCGTCCAGGTGACCTGTCATCTTTTTATGCAGGTTGTAAGGGGGCTAAGCCCCAGACTTTCTTTTACCCACTCATCTCCAGTTGCTTTATCTTAAACGCATCAGTTTGTAGAGATAGATCAAATATAACACTGTTGAGGACTACTAACCTATTTTCTTCATTTTAAGCAAATAATTCTAATTTTTCCTTTTTCTCTGTAATAACAAAACTGTACATGTATTGGGTCTGTTATCTGTAAACCTGTTTTACAGAAAGCTCTGAATTGTGGGATGGTCATTTCCCATAGATTCCACTTTAATCAAATGATTCAAAATTTTAAAACATATTTAGCTTTTTCCATAATCATAAAACAGTACCTTATACCAGAACTAGTAATAGGCAGAAGAGGCTCCTGCCTAGGGCGCAATGATGGGGGAAGGGGGGGCAGCCAGGCAGGTACCTCTCCTGCCTACCTGTAGTCTGCGCTCCCTTGTCATTGCCCCCGCAGATTGTCATTATGTGGTGGGGGCAATGACCCCCCCTCTATGATGGCATTATGTATTCGAGCAGGCGCGTGCACACAGGCGGGGGAGAAGGTGCATGGATGATGTGCCCGACAGGCTTGCCTAGGGTCCATAGTCGGCTTGGCCCGCCTCTGCTGGCATTTGATCCCAACTGAGGTGAGAACCTACATGGATCCATATTGGTGTATAAAGATCCAAATTATGGAAAGACTCCTTACCCAGAAAACCCCAGGTTCTGAGAGTTCTGGATAATACGTCCCATACCTGTATTACAGTAAAAATGTAGGCCCCATTTTATACAATATTATTAACAATTAGTGGGCTCTAAGGTTTTTTTTTTTTTTTGCTGTTGTTTTCTTTAAATTTCAGATGCATATGATTTTTTCTGCAGAAGAAGTGCTCATTGAGTTTTCTTTATCTTCTTATGTACAATGTATTTTACAGGTAAGAACAAAATCTAATTAGTCTTATTATGACAGTGTGTTCAAATTGAGAAGGAAGTCACAAGTTCAGTTGCGACTTCTAGACATTCTTTTCCATTACATTTGAATGACCTTTGCCCAAGGGGCACCAAATATTAATGCATGCCTATTACTGATCTCATGGTGAGATTATACCATTGCCTTTTCTTGTTATAAAATAAATGCAGATCAGGAAGCTTGCAACCTCAAGATCTAAGAGCTTGAAGAATCTGTTACAAGACACTTGATAATTACAGCACATATTGAAGCTTGCGGAACAAATAAATGTTTAATTCCATGTACTACACTGCTATCTGCTCATTTTCTTTTTGATCACTCATAAGCTTCTAACACTGGAGTCTAAGCTTTGGCTTTAAGATTCTTCTCTCTTGAGAACAAAGTGGAAACTCAATAATGAGGATGTCAGTGCAACAAATGTATTTCATTATCTTATAATCATAAAAGTATGGACTTAATTAATGTACAACTTTTCTTCATACTCACACATTCCATCCTTCACTAAGTTGCCAGCTCGACAGCTCTCTGCATTTCTCAAAGTAGATTTTTCTCATTTATATCCAGATATATCTGGAATCAACATGTAGCTAAGTGTGCATCCCATCTTTCTTCAAGTGAAACTATTAAAGAAATATTTATTTAATTTTTTAAGCACTTTCCTCAATGAAAATTTTAAAGGGTGTGTGATGATATTCATATGATTCAACCGTTCTCCCCCTTTTTGGCCCTGTCCATTATTTCCATATTTGTTGTCAGTAGAAGGGGCAAATTGCCTTCAATCATTAAAGGGGTAGGGACACTTCCCACAGTATTATATGTGGTATGTGGAAAGTGTGTAAAATTACATTGATTAAGTTCTTTCTTCTATTAGCATGAATGTCATAAAAACTTAAAAAACTGCTATTTCTTAAACTTGTAATTCCAAGTAGGTTTTAGTCTAATAAGGGGGTTTTAATGACTCTAAGATAATCAGTTTCTTGATGTTTGCAGCAATTGTAAGAATGAATGGACATATTACAAACAATTTACTCTCTACGTACACGAGGAGACTTGTACTTTATACAAACTGGTTTGGAGCACTTGAACAGCTTTGATCAATTATCTGCTCATTAAGAATTTCAGTGTGTTTTCCACCTAAATAAACATTAAAGATATAAATGAACACATGTCAATAATGGGCAATTAGATTTGGAACAAGGATTGTGTGGTCCATTCTTCTATCATGTAAGCTGCATATAAATGGCCAATAACATGGTCAAAATAAACCTTTGGCATCTAATTCATAGCAATAACTTATTGCACAAGGATCAAAATTTGCATAACATCTGAACATCCTCTACTTGCTGAAAATATGAAGAAATGCAATTATAATATGGGGTCTCTTGAACTTGCACCCTGGATTTTTAACAGTAGTTTGTGTTTAATTTGAAAGATTTGCAACTTCAAAAGTGAGACAAATCAATACTGGTAGTTTAGGTAGAGACAATGGACTAAAGACAAAAGCCAAGCATTGTAAAAAAAAAAAAAAAAAAGGTTTGTGAGAGACGTGGGAAGCCTTTGGAGGTTATGGGTCAGATTTATCAAAGATTTAGCAGTTATTATATTTTCCCTATTTGTTTCCAGTTGAACTTGATTGGCTCTGGTCTTTTTTCAACCCTATCGGGCTGATTTACTAATCCACTAATCCAAATCCGAATGGGAAAAATTCAGATTGGAAAACGAACATTTTGTGACTTTTTCGTATTTTTTGCTACTCTTTCGTAGCCGTTACGACTTGCGCGAATTGTCGCGACTTTTTCATAGCCATTTCAAATTTTGTGAATTGTCCCAACTTTTTCATAGCCATTATGACTTTCGTGAATTGTCGCGAAGATTATTAACCACTGATTACACACAAATAACTGGCAAAAAATTTCTGTACTTAGGTAAGGGCAAATAAAAATACGTACAATATTTTACACAAAAATAAAAAACAGTGTAAAAGTTGATGTAAAATGCAATGGAAAGAATAAAGGCAAAGGCCGGGAGACCAAATGTATTTGGTAGTTCAATTTTTTTTTTTAATAAAGTTGTCCCTATGAAGTCTAGAAAAACTAAACCATTATGAGAACAGGGACCCTTTAACAAATATGACTACTTACAAAGTGAGCGCTTACCTAATTTAGGGATCAAGCTTTTATTGCTACTCATGCATTGGTTCTTTCTAACACATTAGTATGACAGGTATTGGAACTGTTATTTAGAATGCTTTGGACCTGGGATTTTCCAGATAAGAGATCTTTCCATAATTTGGATCCCCATACCTTAAGTCTACTAAGAAATGTTTTAAACATAAATTAAACTCAATATGATTGTTTTGCTTCCAATAAGTATTAATTATATCTTAGTATGGATCAAGTACAAGGTACTGTTTTATTATTACAGAGAAAAGGGAAATCTATTTTAAAAATGAGAATTATTTGCTTACAATGGAGTCTATGGGATACGGCCTTACCGCAATTTGGACCTTTCTGAATAATGAGTTACCTGATAATGGATCCACTACCTGTACATAAATCATTTTGATTTTTAACACTATGCAAGTGAGAAGAGATAAGGCATGAACAGGAGCACTAGAAGCTTGCACTAGCCTGAAAATTACTGGAAGAGGCTTTTAAAAAGGTGAGCTACTCCCACTGTTATTATACAGCAGAGGTATCCATGCATTGGGAGGTCTCAGGGATACCAACCAGGGACCTACCTGAAAGTCACTTATAATACCCTTGAAACTGCATTATATACCTTCATTTACTATGGCAACACAACAGCCTCTTCAGAAAACAGATATTGCCCTGTCGCACCCTCATGTTGAAACTTTTGCGGCATGATATAAATGTGCGCAGTTATTTGCTGTTAGGACATCCTCTTACTATATATGTTCCCCTGTCATTTACCAACCCTCTCTGTCATTAATGCTTACAGTACAGTAATTTTTGCATCTACATGGGTGCAACCATGTAGCCTAAGAAAACTTAATTAGCCTCATTACATGAGACTTAAAATGTGATATCCAGTTGGCTAATACATGCACAGATGAAACTCACAAGGGTCATATGGAAAGATGCCCTGAATTTCATTTTCTGCAACAGTAAAAGACTAGAACGTGTCCATTGTTGTATTTGAGTTTGCTCTACATGTGTGTGTGAACAGATCCTTACTGGACATAGATTACTTTTGTGTTTATGCTATTCTCCCCAGGAACATATTCCCACATTCAGGTGATTATCATCTCCAGAACAAATATAGTCTTAAAGTCTTAAAGGAATTTATTGCTGCTCACACTTTAACGCATTAGTCATATATTGTATACCAAACTCACTTATAACTCTCTTGTCTGTTAGCAGCCTATGGATACTTGTATAGTGTATTGCAATCTAGTATATACATGCTTTTTCATTCAGAAGGAAAAAATAGGCTAGTCTCAAAGGAAATCATTGTTGACCTGTTCCAAACAGACTGTAAAAAAACAAAAGTTAATGTGCTGATTATTTGCCAATTGGCCACCGATATCCTGACTCGGAATTACATTTCTTAGCAAAGCTCTATAAAAGTTACTACGTGTTGTAAGGGAAGCAAGTGAGAGGAAAGAAAGTCTTGCCAGTTCTTCTGACGCATTGTGAAGGTTCCCGACCTCAGAGTCTCACTTCTTTTAAAAGCTGATCCTTTGCCGATAAAATTAATGAGACATAAATTCGAAGACTATAAAAGTCCGAAATTGTTGGTAATTGTAGACAGTAAATATGAAGACGCAGGTCATCTTAGAATCATTAAAATAGGCAGGTTAAGTCACAACCCTGTGAAAAACATAGAGCCAATTGGTTGTGTCCTTGGCGTGGATTATAATTTAGAGAGAAAATATATAGTCTCCGTGCCAGAAGGAAACACCACACACACAATCTCCCAGTGCAAACTTACTGGTAATTACATAACCTAGCATTTAGAGTCTTTATTCTGATTACATGGGCTTGGTATATAGAAGTCCCTACACATTATGGGCCAGATTAATCAATTTTCATTTTTTTTTGTGATTATAATCAAATATTTTGTTTTACTTGGATAAAATGAGAATTTTTCTCAATTTAATTCAAAAACATGAAAATTGTGAATGTAAAAATACTCCATCTTGCTTGCGAGGTCATGTAAAACTCAATGGGTGCTGTCCTGGGCATTTTTTGTTTGCGGACCTTTCAATTTGGTATTTGTCTCTTATTTGTGTTGTAAATTTCAAGATTCAAGGCGTTTTTTTTGCATCCCTGCTTTGTTAAATTGGATTTAATTTAATAAATAGTGAAACATTCATGCTTTTTGAAAATATGAGTTTAGTCGAAAAAAAACCAAAACCATTTTACACCATGCCCTGTACAGAATTTTGTTTCTGTGGTTTAACCGAAGAGAAAACCGAGGCAAAGGCCTTATTAGCTGAGCACTAGTATGAACCCCACCCCATTTAATATACCAACTACTGTTGAGTTTTAACAAGGCACTTAAAAAAGGCACAGTAAAGATGAAGTCATTATTTTTTCTCTGCTTCTTCCTGGTTAAGATTATTGACTCCCTCATTAGTGCACCTTTCTTAACATGAGCTTACCTCCATTTACTAATCAATGGTCTTAGATATCTGTAACCCTAGGAAAATACAGGCACTATTTCTACCAAGAGGAAATATTACCTGTTGGAAATAGGACCCTACTTTCCCCTGCTCTAGACGCTAAGCATAAGGAGCAAAAAGATGCAACCATGGCATCACTAATCTTTATATGAAATGTATCCTAATTGTAATCATGTTTTAATAATATCACAATATGTTTCATTCTACAAATATATTTTTATTTTTAAACTTTGTGTGTTGTTTTTGCTCAACAATTGTTTGCTGGGAAATGATAACACTGTGTGTTCAGTGTTTAACATTTTTTATCGGATTGCATCTATATTTCCTTTTTGTGTTGATTGCTGCCATTGCATACTGTGACCACATTTTCTGACTCTGTATTTCAGTGCTAATTGCATTTTTCTGCCTCAATGTTAATTACTTTTAAGGGATTCTGTCATGATTTTTATGATCTATGTACTTTTTATTTTTAACTTACAGTGTTTACATAGCAAATAATTTATTCTACCATTTTATTGAACAAACAAATGTATTTTTTTTAGTTGTAATACTGGTGTGTAGACAGGCATCTCAGTGCTGCTGATCAGCTGAACTGCTTTCAGGTAACCTACTGTTTCTCTTACTGCCATGTAACTGGAGAAGTCCCAAGCCGGACTTGGATTTCTTACTATTGAGTGCTATTCTGATATCTACTGGGAGCTGTTTTCTTGCTACCTTCTCATTGTTCTGCTGATCGGCTGCTGGGGTGGAAAGAATGGGGATGGGTGATATAATTCCAACTTGCAGCGCAGCAGTAAAGTGTGACTGAAGTTTATCAGAGCACAGGTCACATGGCTGTGACGCCCAGGGAAAAGAAGAATATGGCTAGCCAAATTACAATGTTCAATATTTGATTTCATTGAACCTTACTATATGTAACACTGACTACTTTGTCTTTGTGTAATGGAGTTCAAAGGGGTTAGGCTTAGGGTTTTTTTTTTCTCAGTTACTTCTCTGTAGCAAGTGACTAGCTGGCCACCTATCAAACTTCACAACTAGCACTTTCTAGATGTCACTGCACTTCACACTTTTCCCCTCCCTCCCCATCACCTAATTATGTAGCCAGTGCATTGGTATGGGCACCTGGTCCTCCAACAAGATTTTGGGGTGATGCAAAGCTTGCCTTACTAACAGTGTCCACAAAATGGCAGCTGCCTGCTGGCTGTGATTGAATAGTTCCAAGACTGTAGGAAACAAGATTTATACTATCTGTATAGTGTAAATGAAGTTTATTTTGCTCAACTAACATGATAGAAAAGAATTTGGAGTTTTTTCTTAGGGGGACAGCTCCCCTTTGAGCTGCATAAAAGTCCAGAAAATTCTGTATTCACTTTATAGTTGGTTCAGGTCTTTTTTCTGCTACATTACTTTGTACAGTTAGTGAAGGAGAGACTATATATAACTTTTCCTTTATAATTCCACCATTTAATGCAGGAGTCAAGGAAGACACTACTAAAGTAGAGCTTATTATGTTTAGCCATGAAATAAGTCTAAAGACTAACTTTACCACTAGGTCTCATTAAAGGCTAAACTTTAGCATCTAGTTATGGTACCTCCATAATGTAATGACAATCTATATTTTTCAACCCACAATGTGCATAAACTAGTGATAAGGGAATCTGTCCTGTTTCTCTTGACAGTAAAAATTGTCGCACCAGTCATTAATTAGCGCACACAGCAATTTTCTGATGATGCGCACAACAATTTTTATTGAGTCTCCTTATTTAAATTCAGTTTAAGTGCATTGTTTTTATGTTAACAATCTAGAATGAAGTAAAGACCCCGGGAGGAAGCATGGCAAAAAAATATTAGTGGTTTGGGTAAAATACTGCAAAAAAAAAATAAAAATTGCAGTGTTGAGTTGATAACTAATGCAATGCTACGAGAAAAATTGGTACATAAGTTATTAGATTCAGATGGACATTTACAGTTTCAAGTACCTGTTCAAAATTGTACTATTATCATAGGCTGAGAATAAAGAAGAATAAAGAAGATTAGACCTAGGTCACACTTGGGTGTTTTCTGTTCTTATGTGTTAATTGACAGTGTGTTCAATAAGCTGGAGCTAATTGTCACATGTGACATAGGCCTTAGGAGAGACTAGCTTCCCAAAAAGAGACCAAGTACTCTGTAGGTACTGTAGGGACCGACAGGGTTAACAATCGCTAGTGCAGGACAGATATATATATAACAGCACTTTCTAAGTGAGACAGATCAGAAATAGCTAGCAAGAGCAACTTCTTTGCTCCAACCAGGAGAGACAGCAGGGAATATTATCCTAACAGGCTCTGTTGCCTTAGTGAAGAGACCGCGGTAGTGACAAGGGTATCAGGCTTAGACTATTCTCCCTGATTCAGGTCTGCTGTATGGCTGGACCACTAGAAATAGAGACCCTGTTACTTCCCACACTACTCTCCACAGTGGGGCAACTTAATTTGCTCTGCAACCTCCCAATTCATTTACTTTGCCATCTGAATTTAGAGTATATTCTGCTTTTCCCTGTGGATCAATTGTCTTGGACAATAAACCAGTTTGCTGCAAGAATCCTTTACTTTTTATTTTTGCACACATCACAAGTGAGTTGTAGTTGCACTACCGCTCCCTTGATCCTTCCACATAGCGAAGGCCCAGTCTGTGTTTTAGAGTCTAATGCACCCTAAGCTCTATAACCATCTATCTGGTCATTGTCTGTTTTACAGCCAAAAAGGCATTACAATACATATATTCATATATATTATATTATGTTCTCCAATAGTAAGCCATCTATTACTGGTACAAGCCTTCTATAGGAGTCACAACATATGCCCTGTAATTATATTAAAATTATAGAATAACTGCTCTGTGTATTTCTGGTTATCTAACAGTCCTTTTGGTTGACAATTCTAGAAAATGCTATTTAAACTTTAGGTTGTCTCCAGCACATTTTGATGCTACATAAAGAATAATAATATTACAGATGCAAGGTTTTAATAGGCAATAGAAATTTGTACTAAGAACAGAAGGATCTACTATGGCTTATAAAAAACTTTAGAGAGGTCATTAAGGTCCCCCCAGGCAGTGTGCACTTCTGCCTAGAGAATGGTAAAAGCCCCCTTATATCTTCCTGCATGTTTTTAGTTGTGTACATTATAATTCACACAGGTTAGTTGGTTTTGCAGAAGTAACTGCCGCAGAAAATAAGCACATTTCCAAGGAGTTATGGGCTGTGATGGAAATACAATCAGACTGTATAATGCATTTGTACAAGCAAATTTCAGAAGGTTTATATTTTATGCATCAATAATTCGCCAATGATTCACCAATAATATTCACCAATAATATTCACCAATGCTAATGTTGCCAGTGCCACCCACAATGCCTAAACACCCACTGTAATTGTAGATATTTCCTTTAGATGGCAGCAAAGCCTGTTCTAAATTGCCTTAAGTTAAGTTTAGGTGTATGTTGTGCCAGATGATATTTTCTAAATAAAAATACAGATTTTTTTTTGCTAATATATGCAGTAAATATATACCTATTTTAATTTCTTTTACTTTATATTGGAAAAAATGTGTCAAAAAGAAGCAGGTGTAATCTTAGGCCCCATAAACAGAAAGCAATTCTTTCCATGATATTTTTCTTCATTTGACCACAAATGATGTCTTGGATGTTTTGCAAAACTTTAGGATATATGTTGCATTTCTAACATTAGATAAAATCGCCCTATTTTTAGAGCATCTTATAGATTGAGCATTGGACCTCACAAAATTGTGACAACAAAAAACTTAGGGGCCTATTATTTAAAATTAGAATTGGTGAATTTTGGAGTTTTTTTGTAAACTAAAAAAAGCTTAAAAACTCACCAAACTCAAATAAAGGCTTATATATTCAAAAACTTGAACCTCGAAAACACAATCACTTACAAACGTGAAGAAAACCCTTTAAAATGCAGCTCAGTCACATTCTATTCAGTCTACTAATCGTCAAATATGAAAACTCCAACTGAAACAATCCGTAGAAAGCTCCCATTGATTTCTACATAAGCTTGCCAGCTTTTTGATTTCAGAATTTTGCATGCAAATTCCTCTGATTTTTTTATGCGTAATAAATCTCGAACATAGAGTTTTAGAAACTATAATTTGCATTATGTATGTAGTTACACTTATATTTGTAGCTGTATACATTTCTTCTTTTTTCCTGGTTTTTCTCTGGTTCTCTAAAAATGTACAAAGCCGCACATAGAAATAGTACTATAAAAAAGATATGCATTCATTCATACTTTTCACCATTCTTTATCATTTGCTCTGTGGTGCTGAATGAAAATGACCCCTGGTTGGTGCAGTTTTCTGCTTACAGGAACAACGACCCAGGGTATCAGGTAAGTGATTTCACACTTTCTTCACTTTCACTATACCAACTGAAACCCCAAATCATTCCCTTTTATGGTCTCATGGGACCTATTTCTGGATTTTGGGTTTTCTGGAATTTGGATCACCATACTTTACGGCTACTAAAATATAATTTAAACATTAAATAAACCCAATAGGATTGTTTTGCCTCCAATGAGGATTAATTATATCTTAGTTGGGATCAAGTATAAGGTACTGTTTTATTATTACAGAGAGAAAGGAACTAATTTCAAAAATCGTTAACAATTTGCTAAAAATGGGAGGTGGGCTTCACATAATTTGGAACTTTCTGGATAACGGGTTTCCGGATAATGGATCCTGCAAACTGAGTATGATCTTCATAGATAATGGGGCAGCAAAATTAGAATAATATAAGCATTTATTTAGCTTAAATATACATTTTTGTATGACATCATCATTTTAAACAAATCTCACTGTCGCTTAGATGGTTTGTCAAGAAAATTTCTTACTACGTGTAAATAACTTTTTGGCCCTTTCCACACCTAGTAAGCAGGGACAGGTAGAAGGTTTTTCCCTGCTGTTTGGATCTGAAAATGAAAAGGTGCTTTTATTTCCTAAATATGATTCAGATTGTACTAATCTAAGTATCTTTGTGGTTTTTCCTTTTGATTAAGAAAAATTAGAAGGTAAATGAGTTAGAAAATGTGAAAAAACAAAGACCAGTTGCAGTGTCACCTTTATTACAGCTACAGCAATTTACTAAACGTATGGGGTACAGTATCTGCAATGCGTGGGATCTGGGCTTTTCCATCATTTGGAGCACTTCTCCTTAAAGCTATTAACTATTAAACTATTTATTTAGAAAAAAACAAAATAGGATTGTTTTGCCACCAATATGTTCATGCAGCTTAGTTAACATCAAGTACAAGGTACTGTTTTAATATTACAGAGAAAAAGGAAATCAGTCAAAAAAGAATTGTTTGGTAAAACAGGAATGTTCTATTGGGTTTCTGTATAATAGATCCCATACATAGACTAAAATTGACCACTGAGGCATTGTAAAAGTTACTGTTTTATTATTACAGAGAAAAATAACATTTTCAAAAGGGTGAATTATTTGATTAAAATGGGGTCTGTGGGAGTTGTCTTTCCCTTAATTCAGAGCTTTCTGGCTAATGGGTTTTCAGATAACGGATAGCATAACGGATATAGCATAACATGTCATATTACATCATATTTATTTATTTGTCCTCATTGGTTGCTCTGTACCCTACTAGTCTCTACAGATGGGGAATTAATTTATCTGCCCCCACTGTAACAGCTAAAAAAGCTTTTGTACTTTACATTTTGACTTTGGTATAAGATGAAAACAGAATGAATAAAACATACTGATTTTTTCCTTAGGTTCTGTCATTTTATGAGCCACAAGTGCAATATAAAATGAACAGCACATTGTTTTGCTTTTCACCAAGCATTAAATACAAGCAATGTAAAACAACAAAATTGGCAATTGACAAAGTTTTCTTGTAATAATTGCCAGAAGACATTCACTTGATGCTCAGTAGTGTAAGATTTGTTATGGAGTGAAACTAAGTTTTTACCTTTTAAACTGTAAAGTAGTGTTCAACTGGCCATCCAGCACTTTGCCCTTGTATCTATCTCCAACCTTAATATTGTATGTTTACCTTAAGCCAAAGAACCTGTGTCTGCAAATCTGTCACTCACTTCAATCATTTGGTAAAATGACAAAAGGGATATATACTGAAATTTTGGGCAATGTGATTGATCCCCAAAATCGTAACGTTTAGTGCTATGAAATAGTTGACAATATATTGGAAAAGTAAAGGAGAACCATATCATCCACATTCTGAAACTTGCTAAACGTGGTCAGTTCATTCATATTTATCTAAATGAACAAGGAGATTGATTGTATTTTTAAATCTTGCCTTGCACATTAAAGGAAAACTATACCCTCAGAATAAATACTTAACCAACCATGTTATAACACTTTAAGAGGCCTATTAAAATTTTTTACCAAATATATATATTCCCAAGAACACCATCCCTACTGTGAAGCATGGGTGGTAACATCATGCTTTGGGGGTGCTTTTCTGCGAAGGGGACAGGACGACTGCACTGTATTAAGGAGAGGATGAATGGGGCCATGTATTGTGAGATTTTGAGCAACAACCTCCTTCCCTCAGTCTGAGCATTGAAGATGGGTCGTGGCTGGGTCTTCTGACCTGAAGCACACAGCCAGGATAACCAAGGAGTGGCTCAGTAAGAGGCATATCAAGGTTCTGGAGTGGCCTAGCCAGTCTCCAGACCTAAATCCAATAGAAAATCTTTGGAGGGAGCTGAAACTCCGTGTTGCTCAGCGACAGCCCCGAAAGCTGATAGATCTAGAGGAGATCTGTGTGGAGGAGTGGGCCAAAATCCCTGTTGCAGTGTGTGCAAACCTGGTCAAGAACTACAGGAAACGTTTGACCTCTGTAATTGCAAACAAAGGCTTCTGTACCAAATATTAACACTGATTTTCTCAGGTGTTCAAATACTTATGTGCAACAGCGCAATACAAATACATTCTTTAAAAATCATACAATGTGATTTCCTGAATTTTTTTTAAAATGCTGTCTCTCACAGTGGGAATGCACCTACAATGTGAATTTCAAACCCCTCCATGATTTCTAAGTGGGAGAACTTCCAAATTGCAGGGTGTTTTATGCAATATATAATATTATATTTTATACAGACCTTCATTGTTTAGGGGTATAGTTTTCCTTTATTAAGCATTAATAGGCTACTAAATAAAGGACATCAGCATCATGAGATCTTAGGAATAGCAAACATTACACCATTGAGCTATCCAGATATGGAGGAAAGCAATGTTCATTCAGGGTCATGTGTTTCTTTTTTGGATTTTTATGGAGCTAGATAATTGATTACATGTGTGTTTCATTGCTAGGCATTGCCAAGTAAGGAACATGACAAGGGGATTCCTCAATTGACCCTTCGCCTTGAGGCACCCCACTGAACCACTTTGTTAAATACCTTAATGAAACACCAGGAGACAGAGGTGGACAAAATGGCCACAGTATTTATTCCCATTTTATCAAATAAAAAGGACCATGCCAGCCTAACCCAAGGCAATATTCTAAAGCCATAGTCCCTACTATGCTCTGTGTTCCTCACTGAAGACTTGACTTAGATTGCCTCTACCTACAGAGAGGATGGCCCCAAACTCTGCTACCAGCAGGAGCTGCATCACCAACCAACCGGTCCTGGATCTGTAGTGTCTCGATGATAGGAAATCCAAGCAGGCTGTCACCTAGCACAAGCAGTAGTAGCATCTGTATCTATCAATCCACCGTGCAGTCACAGGAGAGAACCTCCTTTGTCCCTCTGCTTAATTGCCTGTGCAGTACTCTGGCAAGGTCCTACCACTGCTGTGACAAATAAAACTTAAAATACATTATCATTTATCTACTGTTTTGAACCAGAGGAAGGCAAAAATCCCAACATGAAGCTAGTGCCAAATATGCCTTAAGAGGGAAAAAAATCCTTCCTGACCCCCATGGCGATCAGAAACATTCCCTGGATCAAACAATCGTAGTTAACATGAATTAAATACAATGCTGACTCTCGGGTTTATACTATATGAAGATACAGAAAGCACAATATAACAATGCATTCAGGAAAACATCCACATTCAGTTATTGATAGATAATATGAGATCAAAAAGAAGAGAAACTCCTGACATTTTGCAAAATATGCAAAAAGGGGGAGGGTGGGTGATATCACATCACATCCCTCTCTTTCTCTCCCCCACCCCTGCCCAGCTTTCTCTTGCCTTTACCCTTTCCTTCTCACCTAATCACAGTTGCTGCTGGTTCTGCCAATATCTAAACTTAAACCAGTGTAATCTGGCTGCTGGTTTTTCGGATCCCTTGTCATGCAGCCCCTGCGCTTATAGCTCCACGGCTTTCCTGTACTGCTAGAGCAACAATGAGAAGTACAAAGGATTTGGTATAATAAGCCCATGTGTACAAAAGTAGGTAAGGATCATCCATTTATAAAGATGGTTATGAGAGAGTGCCATGGAGGAAGTCTTGTTAGCCATGAAACTGCAGTAGTATATAATGTATCCCATTATTAGAAGGCTGGCAGCAATAATATAGAGAGCATAAGCATAAAATCAGATTAAATGCTGAGAAGTCTCTTTCATACATACTTTAGCTGAACAGGAGTCAGGAAAATGAATACCTATATAATAATAATAATAATAATATAGCTTAAGGTCAAAAAACAAAAATGCTCAAGACATATCAGAAACTTGGGACCTGCTAAAGATGCAGTCCATTCCATTAAAACACTCGGAGGAATGCAGAATCTGTCATCTTTTATGTAGTCAATTTTATGCCAGGATTGATATAATTGATTTTATGTTGTAGAATTCTATCAATAGTTTCTCCTTGGTGTAAACAGAAAAAACACTATAAATTATTCTACCAGGTTTCTCGGTGTCTCATTATCTAGGATACCTGTGTGTTTCACATGTTTTGTATTTGCTACCTGTAAAACATTTTCGTTAGCATTTTGTTTTTATCATTTGTGACCCAGCCATCCAGTTTACAGCTTTTATTACATGCCTTCTGATTGTTGTTGGTTTATGGTTTCCCTTTTTATTTGTACCATAGTTTGGTACAATGATACTTTTATCCAATGTTCAACATTTCTCTCTGTCATTTAAACAGAGTACATGAAGCCAATGATGAATTTTAAAAGGCAAAAACATTTTGCCTTTATGAAAAGGGAACACATCAGTGTTCTATTGTTGCTTTTAAAGCCAATCTTAATATTTTGGAATGTAATGAACAGTGACTTAAGACTTATAATTTTGTGAAAAATCCCTCTCACAACATATCTTAAAATTGGCTCTTGAGACACACTAGATTTGTGTTTTCTTACAGGACAGCAAGGAGCATGTGTCATATAATGCCCTGGGAACTTTAAAAGTATATGTCCTCGCACGCTGACTTTTTGCCTGCTGTTTGTCATGAATATTAAAATTAGGCAATTCAAATGTTAAAAAAGAACTGTAATTCACCTTAAAAAAAGAAAAGAGAATGTTCTAGTTGATGCAATTTCTGGGAAAGTTACTTAAAAATCCTGGTTGTGGCACCAAACTGGACCTGTGGCAGAGATTCAGTAAGAGATTGTTATTCTAATGTGAGATTGTTACCTGAGGGAAGGTGCTGCTTATGGGTGGGCCACATATTGCCCATAAAAGTAAAGTATTTACAAAATGTTCTTTGCATAAATGGATTGTGTGCTAATAAATTCTACTTGTCCTGTTACCTACCTGTGCTTATTTGCTCTCGTGCCTTGGGACATTATATTTTCCCTGAGTCTCATTTGTGATCTCAACCATATCCTGTTCCTGTTGTTCAGAGGTCTATATATTTTTCATTTCTCATAGTTATGGTTCTGAACTCTAACTCTGCCTGCTATTTTTCTAATCTCTCTTGGTTTGTTTGTGTGCCTGACTAACTGACAACATGTTATTGACTTTTGGCCTTGTTGACCTACAGTAATTAACTGTAATAAATGTACATTTCTGAGCATGCCAATGGGGTCTCTTGGAATGCCATGCTATAATGCTTGTTGGCATGTGCAGAATACAATACAGCAATCATACTGAATGTACAGCACTAAACAAAATCTGTCTATGTCATCTTGAATTGAACAATTTCTTGAACAATGTTCTTGCCATTATTCAATGCACATGTACTTGGCTACCTAAAATCTAAAAATAATCACTGTCCTCATTTTTTGTCTGCAATGAAAGAGTATAATAGTTGCAGACCTTTCTTGATATTAATACTTATTATGATGGTTTTGCAACTTTTTTGGTATTAATTAAATTCAAATTCTAGCTACTTAATTAAATCCAATCCTACCTAAATAATAACTCATCTGACCATAGGACAGAATTCCAATTAATTCCAATTCTTTTGGTTATTATCCCAGATTTTCTATTTCTTAGTATTATTGGCTTTGGCTTGGCAGAAGCAGCTTTCCCACAGAATTTTGCTTTGTGAAGGTCAAACTGAACTGTGTGGTTGGGAATGGACAGTACAAATAAGCACTGAGTTCTGCAGCTACACAATAAACAGAATTGTTATAACCACCCTGATGAATGGGCATAACAATTTGTTGAATTTACTGAAAGGTTTACCATTTATCTGGTAGGACAACATTCATAGAATTTGACTCTACATAAAGAGTCTAGACAAAGGGGCAGATTTATCAATATGTGAGTTTAGAGCTTAATACATAAAAACTTGCCCATGCTCTATTCATTCCTATGAGAGTTTTAGAAGTGTATTTATCAATGGGTGAAAGTTAGAACTCAATATTTGATAAATACGCTTCTAAAAATCCCATAGGAATGAACAGAACATGGGTGAGGTTTTATGTAGGAAGCACCAAATTCACATTTTGATAAATCTGCCCCAAAGTGTTAACATTAAATTAATGTTGCAAAACAGTGACCTTAGTGCCTAAGGTCTATCTGTACTAAATAACACCCTATAAAAGCCAACTTATGAGTGTATGGCAAAAGATCTAGATATGCTTCCATATTTATGGGAATATTGGATAGGGAGTATTGCCTGCCTGTATTTTCCAAATCCATCTTGTGCCGGACTCAACCTCCCCCATTTTCTGTTTGTTATACTTTTTAACAACTCTCTACAAATCAATAGTTGCTAATGCATTAATCCCAACAAGAAGGCCATTGCACTTACACTGGAATGATCCCGCCCCACCAAGCCTACAAAGTTTGCTTAAAGTTATCACAGACATTGATGGCCTGAAGAAACTTATTAAGAGAGGTCATCTTTTCAAAATGTGTGAGGAGCCAGAAAGGTTGCATGGGCAGCTCCTAGGCAACATAGAAACTTATATTCTCTCTTTCTTATTTAGCTTGCAACTTTCAGCTTTTTTGTTTATGGCTATATGGATTAATGTATGGTACCACTTGCACTGCAGAAATTGTTTATTACCAATTTCACTGCCTCTACACATTTCAGTTTTTCACTAAAACCTTTTCTGAGCCATAACAAAGTGTCACTGGGACATAACTGCATATAGGTTGTTTCCATTATATTGCCCCAAACCAGTTTTATTTGTGGGGGCACTTGAATGTATGTTGTTATAAGACATTATTCACCTGTAAGCTGTTAGTGTAATTTATGTACATTAAGGCAAAACATAGGCCAGTATAAAGTCCATCTGTATTTTTCCCCCTTAAATGTGACTTTGAGTTTCCTCATACAAAAGGATTGCGTGTTTGGCAATTATTATAGAAATAACATTTTGCATCTCATGAATCTGAATCCTCTATTTTAGGAAGTGACTATTGTGTTAACAGATAACCACAGTAAATGTGCAATTGTTTCTGCAATGAGATGCAGGATAGAATACAAAACACAAAACACGCAGAGGGCATGTTTTAAAGTACAGTTTGTGCTCAATAAAATGGGACCAGTAAATGCTACAGCTCTGTTTTGTAGTAAACTTTTAGCCTGTTATTTCTGTGGCCAAGAAAACTAAAGTTGTGAATGCAGAACTACTCTTTCACACCTGCGGGTGGTCTTCCTGCTCAAACCTCTTCCCTACTGGCAAGTATATGTGGGAAAATGTTAGTTGCACTTTGTCATATAGACAGCAGAACTGACAGCTGAGCTATCAGCCATTGAATTCCTTTACAACATTACTGGCTTGTGGTAGGTGGGAACACAACAAATTGTGGCCTACATTTCTGCCACTCGTTGACATTTTTTAACAAAATACTAAATTTTTAAATTAATATTTGATATAATCTTTGCAAGACAATATTTGAGTGCAGTGAAAGCTCTGTAAATAAATTCTAATTACAATATGAAATGTATCTTGGAATAATTAAATAATTTAGTTCTTTATGAACAGCCAGTGGATGGATGCTATGTGGCACACATAGCAAGCTGCTGACATTTTGTCTAGGCTATGCCCACTTTTAAAGGCTATGCCTATTCCAGCACAGACCACTCCCACTTTAAATTCACAAATGTTTCACTAGATAAATATTATACATCTCTTTTTCTGTCTTCATCATAAATTAAATCAGAGACTCTAAGGACAGCCCAGTAACCACCATCATAGAACAGCTCAGTGGCACATTGGCCCCAATATTTCATAACATTGTGGCCCTAACATCATATGACACAGTGAATGGGCTCAGCAATATACTGTATGACACACTGACCCATACAAAAATGACATGATAGTCCCAGCATTAATTGATCCAGTCACAACAGCATTTCATGACAAAGTGGCCTTAGCCACCTGGTTTTTTCTAGGATAAAGGCATTCTTTTGAACTGTATAACCTATTTGAAATTAAGTAATATTAAGGAATACAGTACTTTTACCAATGCACTGACATATGCAGGTTACTATCAATAAAACAGAAAACCTCAGGGAATGAGGTAAACAAAGAATACAGACCAAGGGTACATGGTTTTCAGAGCAAAAACTCATATTATATATTATGATAAATGATACTATAATTAAGCCCAGTGGCCCATTTTTTTCTATCATGGCTAGAGAATGAATGTAATGAGGATTAATAATAGATGAGGAACAAAAACAGTGGTGAGGTTTACATAAAATCTAACACACTGGTTTCCTCGTATTCAAGGTACATGAACATAGCTCAGTTCAAATAAATCCACAAGTGTAATACAAACTGTGCTGTTTAGAATTAAACTGCAATAGAAAAATAGTTCAGGTATCAAGTGATACCTAACTCACTATACATAGGAAAGAGTAATCACTATCCTGCTTCTTAGAACCATCCTCCATTAGAATCTGTAAAATAAAATAATGGGTTGACAAAAGACATATTTAGAAAAAAAAAATAACTGCTTCCATTTTGCATGACCAGTTCTGAAATTACTAAGCACATTGTTTTCAAAGGTGAATCAACACACTTTTTAAGCGTGGTTCTAAAACCGCAGTTTTTTCCTTAGAGATCACCTGAAAGAAAATAATGCAGCTCAAAGTGTAACAGGAAGAAGTGTGAGAGTAAAAGACAGAACTCTGTCTATTAATTAGCTGATGGCCTAGCATGTATGGTGGCCTAGCATGTATGTGTGATCCTAAGAGGCGGCTCTTAATTTAAAAAAAAAAAAAAATTACCTAGGATTCCCAATGGCATATCTTTATGAAAATGCTTTATTAAGATGAAGCAGGGTGTTACATATGAGCTGTTTTATACAGTATATCATTATAGAGACCTACATTGTTCGGTAGTGTAGTTTTCCTTTAATTACTTTATGCTAAGAATTAGTAAATACTCTTGAAGCTCTCATCTTTTGTTTTTAGCCATTTGTGGCTGGAAGCTCATTGGAGGTTTCCTTTCTTTTTGCAGGTCTTTCTTTCTTTTGCTCCACATCACATTCTTCCACCCATGACGCATGTACCAGTCTAAAAATCCTACTTTTCAGACATCTTACTGACCACCAATCAGTTTTTATTAATGTATGCCTCATAATATAAAAGTAAACAGCTGACAGGCTAAGTTAGTCATCCCGAAGGAATTTCCCCCCTGTAGCATTATGTATTAATATGTACACTTGATTGCACATTCCAAGGAATCCATCATTTTCCCCCAAACTAGATTTCCGTGCATGCTTCCAACTTTCATTTTACTATCTCCCAAAATTTGCAAAGCTCCAGAATTCCAGCTGAAGTCCCCAGGAGGGGATCAAACATATTAGGTGTTAAGGGTATGAATTTTACCCACCATGAATGCTTTACCGATTTCTGCTGTTTTTAACTTAAAAATGTGAATGTTTTTGGAGAATATGGATTCAGACTAAATTAATAACTGGCAATTAGAGTACAATTTTTATGAAAAATTTACATATTGTTATTCTTTTTAGGGTGATCAAAAATTGTAGCCTCCCATTTGTCTCTTTTTATTAAGGGCTTCTTAAAAGCTAAAATATTTCTTTTTCTTGTTTCTCTCTTTCTTTGTTTAAGCTGTTTTATAACCCAGCCATGAATGCTGCAAGTTTGGAATTGTTGCCTGCATTCTTTCCTTCATTTGGTATGAGCCCATAACGAAAGCAGGATGTATTGTATATTCTCTGGTATGCGCTGTTTGGTTTAAGCCTAAATCTGAAAACCTGTAAACCACGGCTTGATTTATGAAGCAAACCTTAAAAAAAGGTAATAAGATGGCAAAGTGATTGCAGACTGATAATGTAAATATTCAGAGCTATTTCAAAAATTGTCTGTATGAGATAACGATGCACTGTATTTAGTGGGAGGAACACATTCAAAGACCTTGTAGGGATTGCTACTGAAATGGCAAGGAATGCATATATTTATTATTAGTATTAACCAGTGTGGTATTATTATTTTTTATTAGTATTAACCAGTGTGGAAGTATTATTTTAGTTTATGAATAACTGTGAAAACATTCATTCACATACAAGCTGACAGGGTTGTATATTATAAACATTAGCAGGGAGGTATCAGTCCCTAATCCTTCCTAATTTAGATTTCCACCTCACAATGTGTTGATAATAAACTTCCAGCAGCATTGTGTCTGTATTCCAGCTGCAGTATCTCAGGACCTGTGTGGTTCCCGAGAACTGGAAAAAGTCTTTCTGAGTTCTTGGGCTGATACACTGTACCATCTTTTCTGCAGCTGTAGTTTTAACAGGGACAGCCAACTTAAAAACTTCTGTAATCCTCAGCCCCAGACACCTCCAGCGCCTGCTGTTATATATTTTTTTTTTCCAAAGGCTTTTCAGCTGTGCGGCTGAGAAACACTTTAGGTCCAAAAAAAAAAAAAAAGAAAGAGAGAGAAAAACACACCCATCAGAATGCATCCAGAAAATTGTTTCTTGAGCTGTAACATTTATAAAGGGAAAAAATATTAGACTCACGGCTTTCCTTTAGTGGGACAGACCTGATTTCCTGCTCATCTTGATTTTTACCACATAGTAAACACAGTCTGGACAAGAGGAAGCTTAAGAATCAATGAAGTTAATGTTTGAATTGCGCAACAATTTAAAATTTTCCCAAGCTCTATATTTTGGGAGGAGATCGTTTTATGAATGGATGTGGAGCTGACACATGAAACGCGTGGGATCTGTCTGAGAACTTTGTCTGGGTCAGCTGTGACATCTGGCTCTTATGAATCTGGCATACTGTGACTCATAAGAATACAAATAGTAATTCTAAACAGGATCTTCCTATGATTTTCCCTTATCCTAAATGATGGCAAATGCCAGTGAACTGCTGCTACTCTGTGTAAATTTTTGGCCCGTACGCACAAAAATAGGAAATACTTTGTCTTCAAAGACTGATCAATGTTGCCAGACTTTAGACAACCCACATGATGCGTATGCTTTATTTCTGTGGTCAAAGTGATTGTCTGACTTCCATCAGAGTGTCACTGCTGGTGTAGACCTTTTGGGATAACCCTCTGAAGTGGTTAAAGGATATTCTCATTTCTTCCTTAAATCTGCGTGTGTGGGCAGGATGAGCACTTTTATATATGACAGCTTCTCTCTGTGAGGCAGCATCTAGAACTCTGCTGAATCCCACAGACATCACAATAAAGTCTGATGAAAGGTCAAGAAAAAGCCCCCATTGGTGTCAAAGGAATGGTCATAACTGTTGGAAGCTAAAATAACCACACAACTGATTCATTCAAATATGAAAAGATTTATGGAATCACAAATTGTTTTCATAAGGGAAAAAAGACATGCCTTTACCATGAAAGGAATTCTTTCTATTCTAATGTGTTAATGTGCACGCCATAGATATTACCATTGAGAACATTTTGCTACAGTGGATATGCATGAAATATGTTCTTTTCAGGATTACTAATAAACACCTCGTCTTTACTTGTTAATACACCTTTACATGATAATTCATGTTTCCAAGGGAGGGGACTATAGCCCAGGAACATAAGCTGCCCATTCAGTTTGTTTTAAAACTTACACATTTTTGTACCCTTTCCCAAGTATAGCAAGTTCCACTGTGCAACTCTGGGTTTGGCTTGATGGTGTATCCCCAGGACTATTCCTAGTCAGCAACCTGATGGTTATGTGGAATCTAAAGAAAACTAAATAAGTACTTCCTGCAGTATCCAGTGAAAGTGGAAACCAAACATCAAGCTTCACAATACTGCTGTGACTAGAAAACAATAAAGAAGCCCTTAACTGTCCCCAAAGCCTGCATTGTATAATTATATTAGCCCACAAAAGGTATCACCTACTCTATATTGTTATGTTAAAGGAGAACTAACACTCCCCCCAAAAGCAACAGCCCCCATAGACTGCTCTCCACCGGCCCACGTACTCCCTCCCCACAGAGTCTATTAAATGCAGGTGTCCCTGTCTAGAAAGCTGACCTATAGATGCAGAGTAGCACAGTGTCGTTACCAAGTGCTATGCATTTATGGTGCATACGCAGTTGGAGCTAGTGCGGGATTATCTCCTACAGCTAATGCGTCAAGAAGTTCCATCCATAGGCAAAGGGAAAGAAGAGGACCCAAAGATTCAGAAGATGGCTCCTATGAACTCTGCTGTGCCACTCTGCATTTATAGGGCAGCTTTCCAAACAGGTACACTTTTCTATCGAATAGACCCCTTTGAAGGGGTTTAGTTCTCCTTTAAGGTCAAGCATGATCAGAGTCATTCCATTTAAGGAAATTAAGTTTTCAAGTTTGTAAGTTTGATCTTGAATTTATTTAGCTTTGCAACAATTTTTACATGAACCAGACATAATATTTTGAGGAGCAGGACTTCTAGCTCAACTCATTTTAGCATGTTGCACAAGAACATCTTGCCTTAACCAATCAAGTGGTTTTAAACAGAATTCCTGGCTGTGGACCAGTTCAATATCACCCACCACCTTATCCTTTGGCAACCTTGCCAAACATCAGATCTTTTAGTGTATGGCGACCTTAAGTACTAAATGATGTGTTATCACACAAAAGTTTTGTGCCCAATACAGTTATTTGGTTGTGCTGACCACAAACTCAATATGTGAGCTCATTAGAGTGTGGTTAAGTGAGAAAATTGAGCTGTGCTTTCCATACGTATTCCTTCATAAGTAAGGATTGTCCCTCTCCTTGTCCGGGAGCCAACTTCAGGTATAAATCACAGCAGAGTAACTGCAACTTGGATTAGCCCCTAAAATATGGTCCTTAGGGAAAAAAAGCACCATGGCCTTTATGAGATTAAGAGAGATTAGAGGTCAGTTATTTAGACCCAGGGTAAAAGTGCAACAACAACTGAGGGGCACTTGAAAACTAGAGACCTGCTGCAATTTGTGTAGGGAGGAAAGAAGGGCAGAAAGGGCAACTAATGATGATTGTGCTCTTTTTACATGATGCACCCTGCGTTCAAGTTTGTAAATGATCCCTATTTTTCAAGTCTTAAGGTGGCCATACACGCACCAATAATATCGTACGAAACCTCGTTTCGTATGATATTCGGTGCGTGTATGGTATGTCGGCGAGTCGACTGATATCGCAGGAGGCTGCTGATATCGGACGACTCGCCGATCGGACCAGTTTGAAAATTTTGATCGGGCGCCATAGAAGGCGCCTGACCAAAATCTCCTTTCAGCGCTGAATTGGCAGAAGGAGGTAGAAATCCTATTGTTTCTACCTCCTTACCTGCCGATTCAGCCCTGAATGGTGTGTGGCGGATCTGACGATGTTTCGTGCGACCGATGGTGGCACGAAACATCGTCAGATCGCCACGTATCTTAAGTTGATCTACCCTTAAAGGATTAATTTTGTCAACTAATGAAATTATTCAACTATACATATGCAAGCTTTATATTTGGGATGTGTTTACAGTAGGAAAATAATCATCACACATGTAGCTATATTCAGTTCATGATATTTTCCCTTTAGTGACAATTATTTATATGCAAATTCAATAAACAGAGTTTTTTTTAAATAGAAGACATCCTGCTTAATTGATTCCTAAAATAGTAAGCTATTATTAGACAGACAAAACGTCAAAGGGAAAATGTTGTAGCTCCCTGAGTATACTAATCTGTACAAGGATTTCATCATAAAAGGGAACTGATTTATGACTCTCTTGAGATAACATTACTGTGGGCAGATTCTTCTAACTCATCCAGAGATGTTTGTTTTAGAGAAGTGAAGGAGAGTCACCACATACCTTTTTTAGATTCTTTTAAATAGAGAATTAGATGACTGCTGCTCAGCACTACAAAAGGAATACTGTCAGCAGTAGAAAATCTGAATTGATTTTAGGTATTTTATTATTAATTCATATACAGGTATGGGATCTATTATTGGGAATGCATGGGACCTGGAGTTTTCCAGATAAGGGATCTTTTTCATTTGGATCACCATACCATAAGTCTGCTACAACTCATTTAAACAATATATAAATGCAGGAGAACTGGTTTGTCTCCAATAAGGATCAATTATATCTTAGTTGGGATCAAGTACAAGGTACTGAGGCCCCTGTTGAATAAATGGGGCAAATATGTTAGGGAATGGGTATTACCTGTCCAAAAAAAAAAGAAATTACTGTTTGTTGCATTTTTTTTTATTCTCACTGATTTACAGTGGGGCCCAAGTTGCAAAGCGAGAAAAGTAGGCACAAGTTTGTTTTGTCTAGAATGTACCTTGTGAGATCAAGTTGTGCCTAATGTTCACTCTATACAGATATGTTCCCCTATATGAATATTTGGTATCTATGTTCCAAAGAGGAATTACAGCTGTTGTGTATCCAATGAAAGAGGGCAAAGGTATGCTTAGGGCATCAGGTATATACAGGGCTCTTCTGTGCCCTTGAGTTCTAAATTGGTATTAGGCAAAGAGCGCATTGTACGCTTGCTGTAGGAAGAGATACAAGAGATTTGTAAATGGGCCTTCACTTGAGCCCCTAAATAGGTCATAAAGTGTATTACTGATGTGAAATAAAGAAGGAACCTTTTATTTTAAAATTATCATTGGTTGTTTTCATGGCATGTATTCTGGCATGTTAATTCCATTTCAGCACAAGACATAAAGCATTCATTACAAATGTGTGATTATGTATGCGTTACAAGTATATGACAAAATGTAACTATTATTTAAGCTCAAATTGTTTCCTATCCCAGATGGGGATGAGGAACTTTTTCAACCATTATAGTTTGGAGGTGAAATTTGAAATAATAAAGATAAAAACAGTTTAGTATAAACCGTTACTCTTTAAAAACCCTTTCCTATGCCTTACAATCAGAAGGTGTTAGTATATAAAGTTCTGGAATCTAGATACATTAGATTTGGAATAAATACATAGATATGTATAAAGCCTCACATTTATTCATCTACACCTTTGTGATTTTTCATATGAAAACCCTGCGTGTGCTGTCAATCCTACCCTGAGTATCTATACCTCCTGCACGAGCACCCAGGTATTATCTTGTTCTTATGGTGTGCAGCTTTCCAGCAACTCGTTTCTACATAGATATATAGATACAGTACAGATGAAAAAATTCACAGTGGAAACATTTGCGCATTCAAAAATTGTCACAAGAATAGCCGTGCGTCAAAATAATAGTTGCGTGTTCAAAAATTGTTGCAAGAATAGTCGCGAGCATCAAAAGAATAGTCGCAGGCATCAAAAGAATAGTCGCACCTCAAAAGAATAGTCGCACCTCAAAAGAATAGTCGCGGGCGACAATTTTTCCGCAACGCGTCATTTTCGCTGTTTTGCGAATCTTTTAAAAGATTTGTGAATTTTTCGGCGAAGCGAAATGGGACAGATTCGCTCATCACTACTACTGAAGGGTGCAGATAATTGTAGTACTAAAAAGCTAATTAAATGTTGAAATAGAATGTACCTGATAGGGTGGTACAGTGGAGCTGTACTGTATAGATAAGGACCAGCATAAAAAAATAGGCTTGTTTTGCCACACATACAATTTAGCACACTTATTTTTCATTGGGGTGAATTATATACTATGTACTACATTGTTGCTAAGCATTGCACTGTGCTAAGCCAAATCATCATTAAGGCATGCAAATAAGGATGCAAGCTAAAATAAGGTTAAAATGGGTGTTTGCAAAATAAAGGCAGACTTCTTATCAGTTTTATTTTCAAAGTACAATAGAAATCATTGTTGCCATGTAGTGGTGATGCATCCATACTTTTAATGAAAACTAGCAAAGGAATACTCTATTTGGAATATTCTCCTCATTCTCTCTTCACTGGCCTCCCTTAAATTATCACTGGAGGCTTTAATATAGTCATTGGCAAAATGGATCTGCAGCCTACAAAATTATTCCAATTTGTTAGACCAGAACAGTGTCGGACTGGGACCTCAGGGGCCCACCAAAAAACCTTAGACCATGGGCCCACTCTCCAAACTATTTTTTCTCCTTTCCTTACCCAACCTCTTTATTGTCCTAGTCCCTTTTATTTACATCTAGCATCTATTCTTCCATCTATTTCTCCATTTTGTTTCCATTTAGAAATAGGGGATGACCATGAAGCAGCCCAAATGGTCAGGAGCAGACTGACACCTGGGCCCACTGGGAGTTTTTCTGGTATGCTGGTGGGCCAGTCTGACACTGAACCAGAATAGTTGCCACAAATACAATATTAACTCAGTATTAAAGGGTGCTGTGCAGTTTTAATTTTTAAAAAATCCTCCTCCATCCCCCTTTATCATCTGTTTTTTTTTAATAAACAAAATGTTTAAAAATCAGTAAGTGAACATACTGTGTGACTTTATTTTATTTTGGTACATTTTTTACTCATATTTTTATATACTGCTATGATTGCTAGTCTTTAAAAAAGATCTCTTTCCAGCGTCACTCACTTTTCTTTTATGTACAAGTACTTTTCTTAATCTCTGTTGCCTCTGTTACAACAGGATTTTCTCCCTAATCAGTTTACAGCAGTGGTTGTCAGATCTTTACATTTCAAGTCCCTTTGGAGGCATTATCTATGGTCAGGGCCCCTTTCAGCTCATAACAGAATATAGGCAAATATTAGTCATTCAGTGGCAGTTCCAAGAATATCTTGGACTTGAGTTTTTACCTCAAATCCCAAGCAAGGCTTTGAGGCTTATCTAGAAGAGCAAAATCTCCAAATCTTTTTTTTTTAACTTAAACTTTACAGATTAAAGAAGTGGGCAATCGTTCATCCCATGAAAGAGGAAAGGAAGATGAACAGAGGGGAGAGAACAGGCAGTGCAAAGATTTTCCCCAAATCTCACCCTGACATTTAGACTGAACCTCTACCACTACATCACCCTTCCCCACGTGGTGTCTAGTCCCACAGTGTGGGAGCCACAAGAAACAACCATTTTAAAGAATAAGCAGAATAATAATAAACAGGTTCCATTGTTTCTGCTACACAATATTACACCCACTAGAGATGAACCTGTATGATATTAACATTGTGTGCATAAGATGTATCATTTGTTTCTGCTCCATATTGATGTGTTGTGTGTCTCCTATTCTGCATTAATCTGCCCTTTTTCTCTCTTTAGGATCCTTGTTTTCCCTATTTATACCTCGGCCTTTTAACTCCATTGGGTTTATTAAGATATTCTAATTTAGATCTGCTGATGGATCTAACTGACATCCTTGCAAAGGTCTCCTTTTTAATTTTATCTCAGCTCAAAAAAGATAAAATAGAACTTGTATACTAAATATACAACAAGAGTAGCAAATTTCTGTTTCTCAGTTTGTATAATTAATTATGTACTGAAACTTTATATCTTTAAGAAGCAAGTTATATGAAGTTTTATTTAAAGACCACTTCTCCATGGTTTCTGTGGCTATTCACCAGTATTAAATCCCAACCTAATTTGTTCATCCATATTAATATCTTCTCCCATTAGACCTTTTAAAAGTAAAGACAAATAAGAAGTGAAAGAATACATAGCTAATACAATACAATACAATTTAAAGTATCTTGTGTATTTTTTCTGGATATCTTTCCTTCAAACTCAAGACATTTGCTTGAAGTTATACTAAATGACAACATGAAACAATAAAAAAGATGAGAGTGAAAAGTAACATTTACTTTAAACCACCATCTTCTAATCTTTTTAATGAATCAAGGCTATATTCTCCTTTGTCACTCATATTGCTTTATTCTATAACTCTTTGATGAGAACCAAAAGTTGGAAACATCTGTCATATTGATGAGACCCAGACATTAAAGCTCCTGTACTTATAGACCTTTTAGCGAAGATCAAGTGGCAGGGTGGCAGAGTATACTTGATCCTCCTAAACAGCTGTCAGATTGATGACACTCAGAAATGTGAAACAGTTTTTGGCTTAAAACAAATATTCAATGGAAAATTACATTTCATTTTTGGCCATATAACATTTTTTGGAACCTCTCTTTTTCTTATCTGAAGCCAGGTCTTTGTAGAAGATGTCCTGGGTGGTCCCAAGCAGATGACAGTTATCTTTGTGGCCAAATGTGGCATTGGTTAGTTTATTTTTCACACACATAGTGATGAATATACAAACGTTTATATTTAGCTTGCTCATGGGACCATAATAATACTGTATCTGCATTTTGATGGAAAAAAATCAGCTCCCCATTTAAAAAGGGGAACTGGACTTAAGGTACACCATGTACCATAAATAAGCCATAATATAGCTATTGCAGGTGAATAAAGTGATTCTTTTGCCATGGAATAAAAGACCAGAAGTAAAAGGAAAAGTACACAGACCCACAAATTATTTCCTTGTATCCATTCATTCTAAAGAAAGCAATATTCAACAATGACCTCAATTGCTACATTAGGAATTGCAGATATGTAAGATGCCATTGAGGGCTACAGGAAAAAAAACAAAAAACATAACCTAACATAATATGATAACGGCTATTCATAAACCACAGAAGAATTTTTTATTCATCTTTGTTGTAAATAATGTTTATAAATGAGTGCTATAACACAGTGCCTGAGTATCCTTTTAAAATATTAATATGCAATATAATAAAAAAAAGTAGTGATAAAATAGATAGAATGCAGCATTCAGTGTATCCTTCTTCGTTACCCAGATAGTAGGAAAATCCCAGTTTAAAACATGCATATTAGTAAGATCCATAAAGACTTTTTTCACCTATAAGGGCCTATATATTATACTGTGCAATAAAATGGTGTCCAAATCACCAGACATCGCCAGGAAAAAGTGGTGTATTCATCAAGTTTTCGCTGTGTAAAAATCCAATGTAAACCTACTGCAAGTAGCCGCTTAAAAGTGCTATGGGAAAATACAGCGCTCATCCATTGCGTTACTTGTTCTTTAAGAGTGGCTTCTGCTGAAATTTTAATTTCTTTTTTTAACTTTAACAGATTACGTCTGAAGTGGTGTAAAATAAAACACACACTTTAATATATTTCCCATTTATAACACAGTATGATAAATAGGCCCCATAAAAATCACTTCTAGAACATGAGAGTTCCAAATGTACAAATGCAATGCAAGGTAATAGCCCTTTTTCTCTTGCCTTCCACTCACCTGATGCGTTTCACTAGTCAGCATTTTTAGAAGCATGTTTTCTCCCTTCATCTCCTCTCCTTTAAATTGTGGTCCTTCACACATTTCCCTAACTTATTGAGGAATCCTTAACCCCTCATCAACATAGCACCATTTTAACTTTCACTGGACAATTTATTTATCTATATTGCTACAGATACAAAATAGATTTACCATTCCGTTGTATGCAAAGGGATTTATACAAGGGTATGATTTATTGTAAGTAAATCATAAAACGTTATAAAAAAAACTTGTGGATGAATATCAGTATTAAGACCCAGGAGTATAAACATACATTTCAAAAATTCATCTCCCTTTGTAGTGTCTTTAATGAAAATCAAATGACCCCTACTTGAATTCTTTTAAACAATTGCAATCACAATTTCTATATGGTTTATTAGAAAGCCATTCTTTAAAATGTTTAGAAATACTATAACTCATTACTCCACTTTAATGTTTTTTGTTTCTAAAATGTTCATTTTTTTCTCTTATGTTGTATGCATTTTATCTATATGTTGTCACCCACATGGAAATAGAGCACATTTTTGGATGTACATTTTATACATTACTCTACATTGTATTTTATTCAGCACAACATTTAACACAACTACATTCTTTACTCCATATTTGTATGCCTTACATATTGCAAAGGGATAAAATCCGATTCCTCCATTTTCTTTTTAGAATCTGACAGTTTGGTTGAAATAGAACTATGGTCTAATTGCTGTTTAATGTTTCCCTTTTCTAAAAATAAACTTTGGTTTATCTGGAATGCTCTGTTTGAGTAGTTGATTTGATTCCAGTTGTTCTGCCTCTCCATTCTAAGCATTGCAAGTGTGATCTCTATAACTTATAAAGTTGTCTTAAGATACCATATATACTTGAGTATAAGCCGATCCGAATATAAGCCGAGGTACCTAATTTTACCTAAGAAAACTGGAAAAACTTATTGACTCGAGTATAAGCCTAGGGTGGGAAATGCAGCCGCTACTCCTAAGTTTTAATAATCAATAATAATCAATTAATAATCAATAATTAAATACCAATAAAATGACATTAAATGAGGCATCAGTGGGGTATGTTTTTCAATATTTATTTCAAAGAAAAACAGTAAACTAGCTCTGTAAGCGGAGAAGAGGGTCAACAAAAACAATATGAGTACCCCATGCTCATTGCACATTGGTAAACTGGTCCCGGAGGGATGTAAGGGGGAATAAGTATTGCAAGTGGGAGCCTAGGCCAGGGCACTGGAGGGTCTGGTTGCGGGTGGCCTAATTTGCACACAAAGGAGAGAGGGTGCTAGTCTAGAGGGACCCATGGCACCCGACTCGAGTATAAGCCGAGGGTGACTTTTTTAGCACATTTTGGGTGCTGAAAAACTAGGCTTATACTCGAGTATATACAGTATTATTATTATTAATATTATTATTAACATTTATTTATAAAGCGCCAACATATTCCGCAGCGCTGTACAATAAGTGATAGCAATAACTTACAACCTCAGTATTGTTGGCAGACAGTTGACTCAATCAGAATGGCAATGGCACTTTGGAGATCATGAGAAGTTTATTCCAAACTGTGAAGATCTTGACAACAGTGAACACTCAGATAGGTCAAAAGATCATAATATGATCCACTCCAGCAAATATATGTGTGTACATAAAATGGAGTCTAGAGATAAAATTCTTCAAACTAAAAGTATTTATGCTTCAAAATATATCAAATAGATTGGAATTTAAACTCTTTCTGCGGAGATGGATTCACATAATCAATCCAAAGTTCTACATAGTGGGCTATAGCTTTTAATCCCTGACTGAGTGTATAGATAGGTCAATATAGGTTTGTGTGTGCTGGGTTTACTTGGAAGGGTTGAACTTGATGGACTGGATCTTTTTAAGCAAGTTGGTAGTTCATACTTCTGTAGTTTAATCTCATCAACATATTGGAATAGACTTCATTTATGGTTTCATTGAGACATGTAAGATGATTGATCTGCATTGAGGTAATTGTTTAAGTTTCTTAATGGCTTTTTAATAATGGCTTCTGTATATACACATGGGCGATGTGTCCTTGTAGTGTCTTTTTTTTTCCAAGCACAGATTGAAAGCTAATAGAAAAGTGGATTGAGCTAAATAACAGAAGCACTAACAGTTGTTTTTGGAGTTATTCTGAGGAAAATTGATTAGGCAAGTAAATTAAGGGACGCTATGTGTGCAGTGCAATGTAGGTCTGTGAGCAATTGAGATAGGAGGGTGTCTGTGATTATCTATTTATGTTTATTTATGTGAGCGTGATGAGTAGAGCTATGTAAATGTGTAGATGCATACTAATTGGGAATGTGGTGATGAATATTAAAGCAAAATAATGCTTCATGCAGGTTGGTACTTAACTCTTCATAGTTTGTTAGAATTCCTCCCTAGTTCAGGATGAAGGCATAGCAGGAAACGTTTGAAATGTTATCTTTTAGTCATTTACATTTTTTGCTTAGTATAGTGGATTTTTGAAGCAATGTTTTAGAAGTTCCAGGGTTCTCTTTGTATGGAGGCACCATCTACATTTTTCTCATATGATAATCCTGCAGTGGATATAAATCCAGAAGTGTTCACTTGGTATTAAATGAACCAACAGCGACTGCTCATATGAATTATGCCAGCTACCTTTAAATCATGAGATTAGAACAACAACAATAAAAACGTTTGTGTAACATTTTACTTTCCTAAACTATTAGCCTCTTTACACTTAATGGAGACTTTAAGTCTGAGACTTCTGAAAGTCTGAAACTCTTTCTAAATTGGGCAACACATTTCCTCATGTATTACACCCAACACCAATTAGTAATGTTTTGTATTTTTGGAATATGGTGGAACTATTTAAAGCAGTAGAACAACTGTTAAAGGAAAACTATACTTCAGAACAATGTAGGTCCCTATAAAAATATATAGCATGAAACATCTAATACATTAAACCCCGCTTTATCAAAATAAACCATATTAATAAAAGCATACATTTTAGTAGTATGTGTCATTGGGCAATGATAAATATGTACTTTTACTTATGTACTTTCACTTACAGGGCTGCCCCCCCGGCATTTTACAGTTCACAGTGCACACAAACATACCAAGGGCACACATACATGCTAGGCCACATGAGCCAATGAATGGACAAAGTTCTCTATTTTACACCCACACTTCTTTCAGTTACAGTTAGAGCTGCATTATTTCTGGTCATGTGATATCTGAGGGAGCACACAGCCCATCACTAAATGGTGGGTCAAGGTAAAAAATGTAAAAGGGCAATATTTACTGATACAGGTATGGGATCCCTTATCCGGAAACCAGTTATCCAGAAAGCTCAGAATTACGGAAAGCCCGTCTCCCATAGACTCCATTTTAATCAAATAATTTAGAATTTTAAAACTGATTTCCTTTTTCTCTGTAGTAATAAAACAGTACCTTGTAATTGATTCCAACTAAGATATAAGTAATCCTTATTGGATGCAAAAAAATTATATTGGGTTTAATTAATGTTTTATTAATTACAGAAATACCCCTTATCCGGAATACCCTTGGTCCCGAGCATTCTGGATAATGGGTCCTATACCTGTATATATATTCCAGTTTGGTAAGATTCTGTAATAGGCCACTTAATATGACATAAATTATGTTTGGGTAAGTATACATTCTAAAGGTATTTTCCTTTATATAGTTCATATAGCTATGGAAATTCTTATTTTTTGCAACTTTTCTGTGATTTTGTGAGTTTATGTATCTGATTTTGGATGGGAGCAGACTGCGCTTAAATAAAAATTGTACAGTAGACGTGCATAGGGTCTTAACAAAATATGTGTATTATCCATAAAAACTATATACTTAAATAGAAGACAACATTCTGCTAATTATATAACCAAGTTCTGCAAACTTTTGCTTCCTTTAACTAGCTTTTAATTAGGGAAACATGAACTGCAATAAAAACAAGCCATTTACTATCAACTAAAGGCTTGATTTGAAGTTAAATATAGGTTTGTAATAACTGGAAATCATTCCTCACTATTATTAAACTGTAATTTGTTTCAGCAATAACTCCCTAAATGTAAATAGAAAAAATAAACCTTAGAGCCAAAGAGAGTAGCAATGAAAGAAATGTTTTATACACATGTGATGGAAAACTGCACACTGCTAACTTAAAAACCAGCTCCTGAACCACTTAATGTGGCTACAAAGTCACAGGTGCCTGACCCTTTGACTCGTGTTACATCACCACATGTGCCTGAACCTTTTTCACTATTTACATCTGGCATATGAGGCGATCATATTCTAAAAAAACAGACACTTCCAGAACGGCCTCAAGATTTCATGCCAAAGAAGATTCCCTCCTTCTCACTCCTTTATCCCCACACAGGAGCATTAAAGAGCTAAACATCTCTCATTTCAACTTCCTCCCAACCTCACATACTTTGGCATGAAGATAGGCTTCTCTTAGTAGCAGCTGTTTTTCAGCTGATAGTAAAGCCAAACCTTAAGGTTAATTTGCAAGATTTTCTGTGGAGCATGTTGAAATCTGGATATTTATATGCATACTGAAATGCAGATATCCCCTTTTGTTACAGTGTAACGAGACCCTGACATCTGAGGTAACACTGTTATACAACAGTGCATGCGCGCAATTAGAATGCAGGTCTGTTGGCACAGTAAAAGCCTATTCACCTAAGTACGGCCAGGAAACTGCAGTTGCCATGACAGTTACAAAAACATACTTTAGGAAGGATACAGAATTGTTTCCGATGATTTAGTAACAGGTGTCTTTAATTGGAAGAATGTTTTAACTTATGATAACACCTTATCTGAATATTTGAAAATTCTGCCAACAGGCTCCATGCCTGATTTCTTCCCCATTGACTACAATTAATAAATGATAGTTGTTAAAGTTAAACACTTTACAAATCCTTCTCAGTAGTATTGGCTTACTCATTCTTTAAAAATGTGGTGTTATCTTCCTTGGGAACCTGAAGCAATGTAATGGTGCTCAGTGTTTTGCTGTTATAGGTACTAGTGATGTGCAGGTTTACAAATGGGCATCTATTTATATATCTCTGATGTCATGCAGGGAGCAGGGCAGGCGTGCGTGTATACATAGATACTCCTGCCAATTTAGGTTGCAGGTTGGGAAGGTAGCAATGTTGGACTTGGATGTCTGGGGCCCACCATGACTGCCACCTCAGGTCCATCAACCACCTCCATGACAAAGCCACCCTCCCCATGCGAATATGCCATCTAACTTCCTCCATGTGGCTGTGTCAATATGGGTGGAGAGATTGGCACAAGGGGATGGTGGGCCCAGTCTGATCCTGAAGGGCAGCAGGAAGAGCTCTGCCAGAACCCGCACGTGACCCACTTCTGTTGTGAGCAGGTTGGCCCAAACCCACCCAACTTGTGGGTCCTGCGGGCCAATCCGCCCATTACTAATAGATACACCATGAAACGGTAACTGTAAAATCAACATTTTATGTATTTATAACCTTGTTAATAAGAGGGACGAAAGCAAATGGTAGAATGACATACGAGTTAAATTCAAAAAGTATAAATTCCACTACTTCCAAGCTTACTTTGTTTTTTTTGTTTTTTTTAGAATACATAAATAGCACCATAGTTAGCACTGCTTCCTTGCAGCACTGGGGTCCTGGGTCCAGGCAGGATAATTGACTTCTGAAAAAATTGGTAAAAGACATTCAAGGTAATAGGTGCTTGAAGGATTTTACAATGGCCAGTAAATTAAATAAATCATTTTATCATCATCCCTGTAGCACTTAACCTTGGCCTATGATTAAGTTTGTCTTTTTGAACATGAAACAGGTCCCAGCATTCCTTAGCTTCTGGTTCTGAATGACACTCAAAGTAGGGGGTCAGTGTCACTCACCTATCGCCCCCCCCCTCTGCATGCAGTGCTACTAATTGCATGCTTTGCAGTGTGCAGAGTAAGGTCAGCTTTTTTAAGCTAGAAATGCCATATTTTAAATACTGAATGTATTCAGTATATCTCTATAGTAGTAATGTTCCAGTCTTTCAGTGACACTCATGTGTGCTCTGGGCTGCTGTTGAGAAGCTAAGCTTAGGAGTTGTTACAAAATATCAAGCAAACAATAAAAGTTATTATAATAAAAGGTTTGCCTATCACAGAAGCTGATGCTACAGGGCTTATTATTACATTCTTATTCTTATTGTGCTGGTTTCAGAGCTGCTGCATACTAATAATCTGTTCCATTTAGGAATGAGCATTATATTGTAACATTTTAGGAATTGTGAGTTTGTACCTAAGCTTAGAAACTGACAGTGTCACAAAGCATATGCAGTGAATCAGCAGAACAGAAGACAGGGTGCTACCGTGGGTATATTTGAAGGCATAAATCTTCACTGCCAAAGGCCTGTTGGTGCCTTAGTCTGGTACAGAAGCCTACACCCTAATGTACAACATTTCTGTCCTACTGCTTTAGTTAAGCTTTAGTTTCTTTAGTTAAAGGAATAGTAACACCAAAAAATGAAAGTATATCAAATTAATTAATATATTATGTACTATTGTCCTGCAGTGGAAAAAAGTTGTGTGTTTTCTACTATAGTTTATATAAACAAAGATGCTGTATAACCATGTGAGCAGCCATTCAAATTGAAAAAGGAGAAAAGGCACAGGTTATATAACAGATAACAGATAAGATGTGTAGATTGCCATTGTATTCTACAGAACTTATCTGTTATCTGCTATGTAACCTGTCCCTTTTCTCCAGCTTGAACGGCTTTCCCCTTGGCTACACAGCAGCTTATTTATATAAATGACAGTAGTGTTTCTAAAGTAAACACACAGCTTTATACCACTGCAGGGCAACAGTACATTACTTTGAAGGATTTTCATTTTTTGTGTTACTAGTTTAAGTTCTCCATTAAAGAATTCAAGAACTGCCCATCAGGGCACACAATCTCCCATCTATCATAAATAAATTAGATATTTTTCCCAAGTGTACTACGTTTCCCCAGGAAATGCTCTTCAAAATGTGAAAAATCTGCTTTTATTTAAAACAGGTGAAGGAAACAATTGATACAAATTGGCAACAAAAGGGTTAATCTAAGAGACTTATAATGAATCATTCATTGGCAGTTAATTGTGTTACATTTACTGTATATGATAGATGTAACCGTATGTTGCTGCTGATGTATTTATGTTTAATGTTGATCCTTAGCTTAGATACAGCACCCCAGAGCAAAATAAACATGAGTTGTGCCTTGGGCTCCGGGGGGGCACAACTAACATGATAGGAAAACTGCTCCAAAGTATAGATTGCTACTGCTACAGGGCATTTGTACATATGGATTAGTACAGAAAGTCTATAGACAGGGTTTTTTTCTTTCAATATAATTTTATCCTATTTAATGAATTCTCTGTAGCAAGCCGACCTATTTTAAACATACGTTTTAAATTGCAATAATTCCCCCACTGCCTTGCTACAATATTAAAATAACTTTGAATACAAAGCGAAAAGAAGAACATATGAAGCGCTTTGATCTTTTATTCTGAAAAGCTGCTGTACGTATGTAGGATGCATCATGTTATAAGCTATGAAAGCTTGAGCTCCTGAAGTACAGTTTGCGGAGTAGGAAAGAGAATGCACCTCCTATGTATCTCCTATTATCTTATAGCTTGTCAAAGCTTCACTGAGTGAAGTAACATTAGGAATGGATGTTTCAGTGTTATGTAGGTCATTTTTATTTATACTTTTATATTTTAGAGATATATGCACCTTTTTCAAAATAAGCAAATAGAACTTACGTTGATGATTCTACCTATTCTTTAATTTGAAAATTATGTCTATTCTTTAATTTACAAAATGTATGTTTTCTTAGTTTTTTTTTTATTATAAAGTAGTAATGGATTGTTTTGCTTTCACACTTGCTATGTCCCCTGTAATTAGTTGACTTAGTTTAAATAAAGATAATAAGATATGTATAAATAAGTCTCTCCCCTTTTTGTCTTTCTTATAATAGATAAACAAAAGTTAACTCACCGGGATGTTGGAAACATGGAGTAGCTTCAGTTTTTCTGTTTACCCTGTGACAAAAATATAGATCAAAACAACAGGCAAAAAGCATGTTCAGTACAAGCCCTATTCACTGAACTTGTGTTAAACAACAGGGTATACTGTGCCTTTAAGGCTACATTTAAGATTCAGGGGCAGATTTATCACAACCTGATATTTTCTACTGTTACCACTCAGCAGAAAGAAATGGTTGAAATCTTCAATTGAATTAATGGTACAGATGGCTTTTGCAGCTCAACACTGCTTAGGTCTAATAACCAGCACAGAAGAATGGCTGCTTAGAACAACTTCACTCATTCTACCACATTGCCACATGTATCTTTAATAAATGTCAGTCAATTAAAATGTTATCCTGACAGGAAAATGTTGATAACTTGGGAATACATCAAACTATTCAAAATTCTTTGGGATACCCCATTTTGAAGTTTTATAAATCTGTCAAATATCAATTTACATTACAATATCACTGTGTATCTCTTCTTTGCCCTGATTGTACTTGAGTGAACAATGCTGGGAATCGCAGTTGAGCATTAATAGGAAACTTACAGTTACATTAGACACACCATGCCTTTGAGAGTTATTAAAAAAATATGGTTATTTTCTGTAACACAACTTCTCAATAAAAGGGTTAATCATAGGTATTTTTGCTATGTTTTCTGTCCACCCACATAAAACCATTTCTTTCTGTGGTATGCAGTGTGTGATGAAATGGATAGGGCACAACTAATAAGTCTTTATAACTTTGGCTGTTCCTTTTATGTGACACATTGTGGAACGGATTTATCACTTTTTTAGATTTAATTTAAAAAGCCATATCCAAATTCCTTCCATTCTTGAAAGATCTCTGGCCACCAGGAAAATGATAATGAACCAAGTGGAGCCCAGGGCGTTGCAGGCTGGACAGGTTTACAGACACTTAAAGCCAAATTTATCAGTTAAGGTTAAACCTGCACAAACACACTAAGCAAAAAGACAATTTGTATAAAATATTAATGTTTTGGTACCTCACCCCGGTGAGGCTGAACAGAATTTACCCCGAATACCCACAGACATGCTGGAGGTGTGGTGGAGCTTTAGGAGATGTACCACATATATTCTGGTTTTGCCCTCCCCTACAATCTCTCTGGAATAAAGCCCAAGATCTTTTGTCATCTCTTATGCACCAAAAAATCCAAAAAAACATAGCCATATTTTTACTGGGCAGACCCATAACCGAACTCACTAGATCAAAAGAGAAACTTGCGAACCATATACTTACTGCAGTCCGCATCTCCATAGCATCCAAATGGAAAACACCAACTCTCCCAACTTGGGAAGAACTTTATCAAAGGATCAAAAGTAACAGAAACTTTGAGTCTAGGATTTCCCATCTTCACAACAAGACCCCGGCATACCTAAAAGTCTGGTCTACATGGGAGCTTCAATCACTCATGCAAGGAGAATGAGGACATACAGCAATAACAACAATGTCTAGTATGCTTACTATGTTTCTTTTTTATGTTTTGTATTAATGTTTACTTGCAAAAGAAAAGAAAAAAAAAACAATAAAAATATAAGTTACAAAAAAAACCTGCACAAACACAAAAAAGGGCTTTGGTAGTGAATACTGTATGAAGGTGAAAAAATATGTTCAGCCCCCAGGTTTCCAAAATGCTGGAAGAGAATAGTAACACAAGAGACACTATCGACACTAAAAGGAAGACTTCTCCCTATAGCACTCCTGTAATGTCCCCAAAGGGAGGTGATTAGTTATCAGCTTTTACAGGTGACTGAACCAATTGCAAAATGGTCATTTCCTCAAGCTACTACTTCACTTTTTGCTGGAACAGCAAAACTAACTGATGGCCTGTTGTTTCATTTGGAAAACAGCTGTTTTGCCAATAAAACAGTCGACCTGCAAGCTTTACAGCTGTTTCACTGACCAAGAAAGCGGTATGTCATGTTGGTTTATAGGGAGTCATTGCCGGTTCCATGCTTGGTTTACATTTGAAAATTCCACTTTTGTGAAATGACTCAAAAGCATCAAAATAATAAAATTCAGCAATATATGGCAGATTTTTTTTTACTCATCTCAAATCAGCTTTCTCTCTTCAAATGACAAACATATATTTATTTTGATTTAAAAAAGAAATACTTTCATGTATTTCTTTGGAATTCATGGAAAAGCAAGCTAATTGGGACAAACAGTAGGCCTGGTTAGACATGTGAGATGCATAATCGAACAGCAGTATGTAACAATTCAGGACTTAAGGGCTTGTTTGAAATGGTTTCTATAACCACCTTTCCCCCCAGTTGTTAATTTGCAAGCTTGCCCATTATAAATTCCCATTTACTCATAAAACTTGTAAAATTACAGTTTGTGTGCTGACCACTTATTTCAGAATGTTCCCTGCATAATGATATACCCTGTAATAAAGGAATCTTTTTTATTGCTTCTAAGTCATAGTCAGTCAGCTGATGGTAAAATCAATGAGTTGAAATGACTCCATCAGGATATGATGTCACAACATGTCATCACTACTTTGAATCAGCATCCTTTTGTAAACTCCAAGATGTAAACAGCAACCAAGTCATTTCCTCACAGCAAATATAGATGTCATGCAAAAGCTTCATGCATTTTGATAAAACACATCACATGGGAAAAAATACATCTCTAATATACAGTTAGTATGGGATCTCTTATACCTGATATCCAGAATGCTCTGAATTACTGGAAAGCCATAGGTCATAGAGTTAGTAATACATAGTTAGCAACAAATAATTCTATATTTTAAAGAAATGCTTTCCCTTTTCTCTGTAGTAACAAAACATAAATAAATCCATATTGGTGGCAAAACAATCCTATTGGGTTTATTTAGGGGCACAGTTACTAATCCACGAATGTCTGAAAAGTGTCCGAATGCGTTTTTTTCGTAATGATCTGTATTTTGCGATTTTTCGTAAATTGTCGCGACTTTTTCGAGCTCTCAATACGAAAGTTGCGACAATTATAATGGCAATGAAAAAGTCGCGACAATTCTCGAAAGTTATAATGGCAATAAAAAAGTCGCGACAATTCACAAAGTTATAATGGCAATGAAAAAGTTGCGACAATTCTCAAAAGTCATAATGGCAATGAAAAAGTCGCGACAATTCACAGAATTTGTACTTACAATTCGCGCAAGTCCTACCGGTTACGAAAAAGTCGCGACAATTTACGGGAAAGTCGTAACGGTGACGAAAAAAAATCGCAAAAAATTCGAAAAAGTCGCAAAATGTTCGTTTTCCAATCCGAATTTTTCTCATTCGGATTCGTGGATTAGTAAATCAGCCCCTTAATGTTTAACTGATTATTAGTAGCCTTGTGGTATGGTGATACAAATTATGGATCATTCCAGATAATCAATCCCATATATGTGTAATTTCTCAGTATTGTTGATATGCTAGATCTCTACAAAGAGAGCTTGTTTCTTCAAATACTCAGAAGTGTATATTTTTTTTCTTAAGGTACAACTTAAAATATGACCGTAAGTAAAATTAAACGCCATCTGACAACATTTCAGACAATTTTAAAGGATGATCTGAATGTTTTTTCTGAAATTATTAAATTCTGTCATAACTCCAGTTTTTGCAGAAGTTTTAATAATATTGTTTTGTCACACCGATAGTCCAGATTTAATATATAGTGAATAATGTACCCGCTATTGTATAATATTAGGATATTATAAGCACACAGAGGCCTACTCCCTAAATAAGCACTGTTTATTTTGTGAATAATGTACCAGATGTCTCAATAAGGAGTCCGGCCTTGTGCTTGTATACAGGTCATGGAACTTCAAAGTGACTGGGGGTACATTCTTTACTATAATGAACACATTTCAGTGAGTCATGTGACAGTAATTACATCACTAAGCACAGTTTATAACTGATGACATCACTAAGCAACATTTATAAGGATATCATTTGCAGGATATTCATGGCTCTATATTATATTAATATAGTATACAGCAGTTTATACATCTTCAAGCAGCACTTTAGTAAATGGCATAATCCTTTAAGAGAAAAGCAATGGACTCTAATTTGTTTTGTGGGATTGACTGTGCGTGTCTATGTAGATTCTGTACCCCAAAGCTAAAGGTATAATTAATAGCAATACAATCTAGTCTTAGAATAAATTAGCTTTCGAGGTAAACAGATATAATATTACATTTTATGTTGGAAATGCAAAATAGTATGCAAAATAAAATACTGTATTCAAAAATAAAGTAAAATGCAAAATAAATAAGTTAAAAATGCAAATAATGAAAAATACCGGAAAGAGCAAAAAAAAAAGGCTAGTTTCTAACTGTCTCAGAATATCAGTGTCTACATCATACTAAAAGTTTATTATGATATAATCTTTGCTTTTAGGAGTACCGGTGGGTATCAGCAAAACAGGTTTTGTTTTTAATAATTAACTGAGTTGGATAAACTTGAGCCCTAATGATAGGGATTAAATCCCCCATTCAAACATTCATTTGAAAAGTAATTGTGTTTGAAAGACCTAGATAAATGGTGCAAAGGGGAAGGTTGGCATGAATGGAATGCTGTACAAAAGACAATGGGAGAATTTTCAAGCATTAGTGCTGGTTAAAAAGGTTGTTATGGTAACAGGAGTTCCAGGCAATTCTGGAGAAAGAAATGTATTGATCAGGTGTAGAGCTTGTGTACACAGCATTGGCAGAAAAACTTTGTGCAAAATGCACAGCAGTGGTTGATTGGTTGTACCAAAGCTGTAATTATTAAAAGCCTAAGAACTTCCATGGTATACAAATGTCTAAATTAGACTTTGCTACATTTTGTATTTGTTTTCTAACACAGTTTCATAAGAATTTCTGTAATTCATATTCATAGATATTCAGAGGGTCATAATGATCTATACTATGCATTTTAATGATTATTTCTAAGTAAGCGTTTAGTATTAATGGGAATAAGGTTAAAAAAATTCAATCCAGATCATTACCACCCTCATTACGATTATTTTAGTCAAAGCTTGCTGCTTTGAGGACATGAGTTGCAGTTCTTGGCCATTAGAGAGCAAAAGAAGACCAAGGTTTAAAACAATATGCAAGGACTTAACTCCATGGGAGAGTTTGTAGGATGGTGTTGGATCATCAAAATGCACCCTACCAGTTGGATATCCAACACAACATGCCTGTTGGAAGTGGATGCTGCATGCTGTGTCTTCATCCAAAGAGATAAAATTTGATGGAAAGAAAACATCACATTTATCTGATCTGACATTATATTACAGGTCTGAAGATCAGATTTTGTAGGATCCTACAAAATCTTGTGCAGTTGCATGCTGTTGCATAGTGTTGAGTGCTGTTGCATGACAAGATCAGATAAAATCTGACCCACAAAATCTGATCAAAAGCACTTATGGAGTTTAGCCCTAAAGCATAGAATCAACATCATATCTACAGAAAAAAATCATATAACATTTGTTCTGTGTGCCACACAAGTGGCAGATTCTCCGTTTGTGGATAAATGCAAGCTGAGAATCTGCCCCTACGCTTGAATCAGCACTCTTCTGTGTCTGCACCCAGATCCACTGTGTGAGAGTGTGCATTTCAGAGCTGTGTGTCTCCATCTGGCCCAACACAGTGGCTCCGGGTGTAGACACAGAAGAGTGCATATTTATGACTAGGGGCAGATAAATGCAGGCCGAGAATCTGCCATGTTTGGCATAAGCCAAACTCCAGTTTAGAACAGTAAACAACAAACCAAGGTTACCAGGATGGGTAAGTATTTATATTTCATACGCTTAAAAACGATCCTAATCATTGTGTTTCTTTAATCACATGTACTTACATTTTCACACCATTGCCATTTTCTGGCAGCAACTGGATGATTTCAGGCTTTATAAAAAAAAAATTTTAGTAGGAAAAAGATGCAGTAGGCAAATGCCCCAAATCTCTAAGGGGCAAATTCATCAAAGTACAAGTTCAGATCCCAAAATGGGTAAAATTCAGATTACATACGATAATTTCTGATGATCGGAAATTTCACGAATATGTCACAAATTATCACGAAAATATTGTATCAGCGATCTGAAAGTCATTAAATTTTCGGATCAGAACGATCGTAATCAGCGGGAAAACCTTTCTGACTTTGATCCCTCTGTGCATGATTTTGGAAGCCTCCCATAGGACTCAATGGCACTCTGCAGCTCTAACCTGGCCCAAGGAAAGTGATGAAGCTTTAATGAACCTGAAACATTGGTACTCGGAGCTACAAATACGATTTTGTTGAACAAATTGTTTCGCAAATTGTTGCGAAGTACGAAAAATACACACAGTACGAAAACTTAGAAAAAAATACGAATTTCTTGTAATTGGAAACAATCGTACTTTGATAAATGTGCAAGTATGCTATTGCTCTACAGCAAATCCTACCCAATATCAGTGGGCAATACATGTTTTCAGTCAGAGAAATGGTTTCCTCCAACTGGGTTCTAGCTGATACATTACCATTCTGGGTAAATATAATTCAACAATAGCAAAGGTCTTTCCCAACTTACACAAATTAACACTTGTACTATTGACTTTAAAGTGACTTTAATCGCTTACCTTGTACCGTGTGCTGGTGCCCCTGTTCTGAGAGAACCGCAACAGCCCGGGGTACCTGCAGTGAGCGCTTCCTTCTTCCTTGTTTGCGCTTGCGCATGCGCAGTAGAGTGAAAGGCCTAACTTTTTAACTCTAATGCGCATGCGCTGGCCCAGGGATTTTGGCGGCAGAGAAAACACGGAAGAAGGAAGCACTCGCTGCAGGTACCCAGGGCTGGTGCAGTTTTCTCCTAACAGGGGCACCAGCCCGGGGTACAAGGTAAGCAATAAAAGTCAGTTGGGGGTGCCTAACATTTTGTGACTCATACTGGAATCAGCGGGTTAGAGCTGCTGGAACAAATGTTAGGTTGACAAACTCACTAATAAAAAGTTAAATACATAAAATCCTAAGAAAAAATAATAACTGTGATTTTACACACTAAAGTGTATTATTATTGATTTTAAATGTGGCAGCTTTCCTTTAAGGTGACAGAGGAAAGCGTTATTGCAATAATGAAGGCATTGATACATGGAAAGTTAGATACTGAGAATTCATGAAGATATAAAGTGGGGATATGACTAAGGAAAATGGAAACTAATACAGATTCAACTTGTAGTTGAGGGTTCTGGAAACTGAAGTTCAGCTAAAAGGCCACCATCTAATCATCTATGGGCTAAGCTTTCTAAACATCATATAGACAGAAGTAGCCTTGTTCCTAAAATCAGCACTGTGACCTGAATTCTTGGATATTTACCCCAGAACAGTATAAGTACTATCTCCATGTCTAAACTACAAATAGAACACATTCACTTCTATTTATAATTCTACATGATGCATATAGGGAAACACATATTCCATGAAACTGTGTTTCTTAAAATAGCGCTCACTAAGGGCTTATTCTGAGACATTAGCAAAACACATTTTTAATGATTTCAGTTATTTCCAGAAATGTAAATTTCTCACAGCAGAAATGTTTTTTAGCTGAGCAATGTAATTCCAATTTTGACATTGTGAGAATGCAGAGCACCACTTAGATACCGGAGAATTAACCAATGTAATAGGTCTTTTTGTTTCCTTCAACAATAAAACATTCTGGTCACTTTTAAAATTTCTTTTATTCTCTTTAAGAGTACACAGCCTTATCCTGCTTAATTTTCCAAAATTAAATGACTCCCATTTAATTCTAGCATACTGCAGATGTAGAATATAAAGGGTAAACGTATCCAGTAGGTGCAGTGCCCCATACAGCTAAAAAGTGAAGGGAACACGTCTGCATGACAATGACCTTATAATATCAAAATAAATACCTGGAAAAAATAAATTACAGGGATGAAGAGCCATTAATATATTGTTAGCTAAGGGTCACAAAGTTTGTATAGTGAAGGTTTTAAACCCTAACTCCTTCCATGTACATTCTACTTTTCCCCTGCCATCAATTTCACAGAAACAAAGGAGTGTTGTCTAATGTAATTTACTGTAGAATTAATATAGGGGGCAATATGGAAGCTATTATACTGGAGGGAAATAATCTATGCAAAATAGGTCAGGTCAGCAATCATTGGTGTGTCAAATTCTTTATTACACGTACCAACCTGGCATAGTGTATGAGCTCCTGATGGCCTGGAGCTACAGCAACAAATTATGCTCTGTTGTTCCACCCTTTTTGCATGCATTATCCAATTATCTCAGTAAAAAGGGGACAGTATATCCCCTTTTGAATGTATAAGGCTTGTCCTGCGCATACTTCTTGCCAACTGTTTTGACCACAAAAAGGTTTTTATTTCTTGAGCTAAACAGGGCAAACAGAGAAACTGAAGCAACTCTATGTTTGGCCCTTGCAAAGTATATATTCCGATTACCAGAGCACAAATAATCCCCCTACATAATAGACTTCTTATCTGTGCACTGTTAATATAATTATCTACCTTACAAGGAACAGGGGGTTATCTGTGATCTGGTAATTATTCAAAATTATATACCTTGAAAGGAACAAATATGGAGTTGCTTAAAGGTGCCCAAACAAGTTAAGATCCGCTCGCTTGGCGAGGTCACCAAGTGAGTGGCTCTTCTCCCGATAACCCTACCTACGGGCCGATAACCCCCACCTACGTTTGGCCCTGGGACCAAACGATTAAATTCTAATGGTGGCAATGGTACAGTCGGTTTGGGGACCGCATCAACGAGCCAATGCGGTCCCCAATCCGACTAAATCTTTTAACCTGCCCAATCGATATCTGGCCAATTTCAGGCCAGATATCGGTTGGGTATGGCCGTCATTTCTGCCCCTACATGGGCCGATAGGCTGCCGAATCGTGACCAATATCGACAGCTACAATTGGCTTGTGTATATCCACCTTTAGTTTTCCTGTTTGCTCTTTAGTTCAAGAAATAAAAACCTTTTTGTGATCAACACAATAGGCAAGAAGTATGTTCAGCACAACCCTGTTCACTCAGCTCATGTTGAACAGGGGGTATGCAGTCCCTTTAACTGGGTTATCCAAAAACTTTACCTACAGTTTCATAACAGTCTGTATTTTCTCTTTTATTTGTTCAATTTTTTGCTGTCAGTACTACCCCTATGATGACCAATGTAAGTTAAAAAAATATCAACACCATACATGGAACTTCCAAATCAACAGGGACAACTCTTTGTATATTTTAGACCAGACCCTTTCTAATATGTGACTCTTACATAACACTATTTGTACTTGTATTTATCTAATATAATGGTAACTGTCCAATTATTTGCCTGTACAGCTGAAAGTTAGATTTATCATTTGCACCAGTTCAGTGTATTCTATATAATATACAGTACTTTTAAATGGCATATATACAGCAATTTCAAAGTAGGCATCTTCACAGTGGGCAAATATGAGAGCACTAAACATGCATCAGATTATAAATATAGGTATGGGATCCATTATTTGCAAACCTACTATCCAAAAAGTCTGAATTGCAGGATGACCATCTCCCAGAGACTCCATTATATTTTAATAGACTTAAGGCATGGTGATCCAAATTACAGACAGAAACCTTATCCAGAAAACCCCAGGTCCCAGGTCCAATATCTGTACAAGTAAGGGGTCATTTACCTCCACACCCACTGTGTACTTACTTACAAGATGCCTACGTGCCTACTCCCACCCCTCCTGTTAGAACTGACTGTGGCATAACGCAGGCAACATACCATTCTAGGTGCAGTCTGCAGGTCTCTGTGTGGGACACTGTAAATGTACCCTTTGGTTTTCATAATCAGTTCAAATTCTGAATAAGGCATACTCTGATGATATATTTTATATGGTCTATATACTTTAGTATCCTGCTGACGTTTTTCCCTAAAATGTTTACTTACCCTGAGAATAATAATTAAGACATTAAAACAGCAAAAACAGTTATAATATATGCTTGTTTATATTCTGAATAATGACTTGCTTAAACACTTTCCTGTAAATTCGACATCATATAAATAAGTTACGCAGCAACTGTATTTTTCTCAGCAAAATATAGTAGTATTGACTCATATACAACAATTCCCCATTTTCTAGTGGGTACCTTTTTTCTATGCAAAGTTCACTTTAGTTACTATGAATCATTACGGGAAATCTGAAAACAGATGACGTTTGGTTGCTGAAGTAAACAGGAAACAACCCCTGATCTATAAGAAACGACAGTTTCCCATGATAGACAGCTTAATCAGCTGGTAATCTTTTCACTTTGACACACTTGGTGTTTGTGTTTGGGAAACCCCATTTTATGACTGCACGTAACTGCTCAGTGTCTACATGAATAAAACAGCTGTCATTTCCTCACATGCAATAGTCTATCATTCCTTATTTTTTTTTACTCACCCTTCAGGCAGATCTTTTTGTCTGGCAAAAAAATGACATAATCATAAGGATCGTAACGCCATAATCTTGCATGCACCCACGTGGCTCGAATGACACATTTTTATCAAGCCTAGACCAATACTTAATGTTTTATTCCTGGGTTGGAAGATGTGGCTAGTTTAAGTATGAATCAGCAGGCTGGCATGTTACTTTTTTTCAGCTTTTAATGACTAAACATAAAAATGAAGAGCTTAGCCAGAATCAGATGGAATATTATAGAATGTCTGTCATTATACATTAATTACATTTACCTTCACCAGTCTGTCCCTGCTAATTCTATTCGTTTCCTTCCTGGAAAAAATATTTCACAGGTATGGGACCTTCTATCCAGAATGCTCAGGACCTAGGGTTTTCTGGATAAGGGATTGTAGGGACCCATAGGGTTAAGCTCCCTATGGTGTTATCCCCTATCTTTTCCTTATCTGTGCTGTAATAGGGCAGAGCCCTCTACACTCAGATTACAGTTATTAGGCTACCCCCTATAGGTTTAGCCAGGTTGACCACTCCCCTTGGCAGACTATATAGTGTCTTGCACAAGGAAGTGTCTTCCTCTTTGGCTGCTGTTGTCCTAAGGCTTCACATCGAGCCTGAGGCAATTAGGCCCCAGTAAGGAGAACCTGCCATTTATAAGTCGGGGACAGGGCCCGTGAATGAGAACAAGCCAGCACAGTCAGTTTATGTAATAGCACCCTCCAGGAGTGGTGAGCATAGTCAGCTTATTTAGTAAGGGCAGCACTAGCCCCATCAAAGGAGACTGTAAGGGTTTAGTCTAACCCAGGCTTTGTATGCCTTGCTGTAGGGACCACAGTTAAGAAGCAGGATTCAGGCAGTTCCTTACCCTGAACCATAGTTGGCTGGAGGGGATCCGTTCCAGTAAAGGGCATCCATTCCTGGTATACAGCTAATACTCTGCATATCCTTTCAAGTGGGTTATACTGTTCCTTAAGGGTCACAACTGCTGTTATCCTCTGTGACCATCCACTGCTGTGTCTGTGAGTATAATCCCTGCTGCACTATCACATTGTGCCTTTGTTCAATAAACTTGTACTATAGTTGATCAGCAAGAATCCCCTGGCGTCCATCATTTACTATCTGCACAACACATCTCAGCTAGTTGTAGTTCAACTACACCCTCGCTCCCTCTTGATTCTCCCATATAGCGGAGGCTCACCCCTTTGTATTAAGTGTCGCAATGTAACCCATGCTCTCTATTCACTACTAGCCTGGGTTTATTCCTAATTGGGTCAGAAAAGCGTTACAGGATCTTTCCATAATTTGGGCTTTGCCACAAATCCAGGCCTGGGGATCAAGTACAAGCTTCTGTTTTCTAATTATATAGAAAAAGGAAGTATTTTTATAAAAATCGGAATTATTTGCTTATACCTGTAATGGAGTCTATGGGAGATGTCCTTTCTGTAATTCGGAACTTTCTGGATAACGGACCCCATACCTGTACTTGATTCTCATAACCTACATTTTGATAACATAATTAGCAAGCCCTTAACCTTTATAATTGTTGGTCATAAAAATTTAATATATATTTCAACATTATTTTTTAATAAGCTTTTCTTTTGTGGTTGCCACTTTTTCATGTCTGCTTTCTTAGCAGTTACGTAGGTTCTTTAAGTGGGGGGAGTGGGTGTAATTAAAGCAACTTGCCTTTGCTTTTCTTCCCCAAACAGCTGCTTCCATAGTAGACATCCCCAAAATTATATATATAGCACTCCAAACCCCAGGAAAATCAATGATTTTCAATGATTAAGTGACTGAAGCATTATGTGAAAGACAAAGGGTGACTAATTTAGCCAGACAGAGATACAGGGTTGGCTTCCATGGGCAGGAGAGATAAGTCGAAGGCTATAAGGCATGTCTAAGATGACTCTCTCTTTAGTCAGTGGAGGGCACAACTACCCAGCTAAAGTATTATTAATAGCAGTACACATATGTCTTTTCAGACACACTTAGGGGCCCATTAACTTACTCACGAACTGGCCGAATGTGTCCGATTGCGTTTTTTTCGTAATGATCGTTATTTTGCGATTTTCCGGCTAATTGTCACGACTTTTTCGTTGCCATTCCGAATGTTGCGCAAAATCTGGCGATTTTTTCGTAGCGTTAATACTTGCGTGAAAAGTCGCGACTTTTTCGCAGCTTTCGCGCCGAGTACGAAAGATTTGGATTCATTCAAGCTTCAGTATGGTGACTTTTCTTGGGCCAGGTTGGAGCTGCAGGGTGCCATTGAGTCCTATGGGAGGCTTCCAAAATCATGCTAAGTCTGAAAGTTTCGCCCGCCGCTTACGAGCGCTCAATACGAAAAAGTCGCGACAAGATACGAGCGCATCGTAATGGCTACGAAAAACTTGCGGTTTTTTGCGCAAATCGTATTGGTAACGAAAAAGTCGCGACAATTTCCGCAAAGTCGTAAAGGCGCCGAAAATTCGCAAAAAATACGAAAAAGTCGCAAAATGTTCGTTTTCCAATCGGAATTTTCCCAATTCGGATTCGAATTCGTGTCTTAGAAAATGTGCCCCTGTTTATAAACATTTATAAACACTGGGCACATTTGCACCTGTGCAGTAACCAAAAGCAACACATCATTGATCTGTTGGTAGAATAATATCATTATTCTGCTAGTAGAATAATAAATGCAAACATCAGGTATAACAATAAATGCCCTGTGTTTAGAAATGCCCAAGTGAGTCCGTGTCCTGTAAAACCCAATGTGCTGGGAGATTTTGAATTCAAGACCATAAGAAACCTGAATAGAAGCCATCACCAGGATTCAAAATGAAACCTTCTCAATTTAACAACAATCTTGCATTCTTTCCACCTCTCAATCAGCCTAGTTCAGCTCTAAAAAGGTTTCCCCTCGATCCACAAGCTCAGACACTATCCTGGTTTATTCATCTTTTCATTCAGTAACATCCATATGAGTGTGAAAAATATTTCACATTCTCTTAGAGATGAATTTGATGTTTACTATAAACAGGTATGGGACCTGTTATCCAGAATACTTGGGACCTGGCGTTTTCCAGATAAGATGGTCTTTCCGTAATGCAAATCTCCATATGTAAATAAAGTATGCTAAAATATAATTGAAACATTAAATAAACTCATTTTTTTTCTCCATTAAAGATTAATTACTGTATATCTTCTCTAGGATCAAGTACAAGGTACTGTTTTATTATTGTAGAGAAAAGGTAAAAGTATTTTTAAAATGTACATTATTTGATTCAAATTGGCTCTATGGGAGATAACCTTCCCATAATTCTGAGCTTTCTGGACAACAGGTTTCCGGATAACAGATGCCATACCTGTATCCCTGTGTAATGATGCATTTCCGTTTGTGTATTTTATTTCTTAACATATTGTTGGTAAAAACTGATAAAAATGTAAATTGTTTTTGCTTAAACCAAAGATGTACTCAAGCTTGCGTTCCTGTGGCTAACTAACTAATCCTTTCTTGCTTAAAGATTGTAAGAAATGAAGTCATTAAGATGTGATTAAGAATAGTGTTGGTTAATGAGTGTTGGGGGCATCTGTTATTTTTCTGTCAAACATTTGTATATAAAGCCTAATTACTGAAAATATAGTCATTTTTCTCAATTTCCTTTTCTTAACAAAAATACTGTGTGAAACAGAACAGAGTTTACAAGTTTTATTTGCTGAGAAAGATCCTTAACTACACTTCCCTATCCTTATATGGTGTAGTTTAGTTGTGATCTACCCTACACACACACTCACAAAAACACAGTTCTAGATATAGCCAGAAATGTAATACTCTCTAATTACCCACCCATTCACTGAATCACAAATCCATTTTTTTATTTTTTATTTTTATTGTTAAGTAATTTGTAAAGGAGTGGAAGTGCAATTGCTATAACAGATGCTTTACACAAGTATGTGGTGTTAAAGGTTTTAATATTTGGCTTGTTTCATATGGCAGCTTTGCAGAACACTCCCAATACGCTCAAGGTAAACACTTATAATCTCTATTGTTTCCTATCTAGAAGGGAGGAAATGGAAGATCAGTCATAATGTCAACAACATTAGTTGGGAGAGTTCCAGGTTTTTTTTTCGCTACATACATAAATATATTTGTTTAGTCCTTTACTTGGGCCAAGTTTGTTGTAACAGTTACCTACTGTATTATTTTGCTAATTTGTTATTACTTCACTGATGCACAATTTGTACAGCAGATTAATAGGACTGTATTCATATACAAAATAATTTAGCTAATAACACTTTACTGCTGCTTATATGCAGTGTTTCATTCAGGACATCTTTAATTATGAATTCACATGAGTTATGAGTGAATCATCTGTCCCATTTGCTTCGTGAACTACTGTAAAATTGTCCTAAAATTGTCGTTGGAGACAAAACAATAGCCGTGGACAACAAAACAATAGCCGCAGGCGACAATTTTTTTTGACGCGCAACATTTTCATCTTTTCGCGAATCTTTTGAAAGAAGCGTAATGGGACAGATTCGCTCAGCACTAATGGTTTCTTATAACAAGCCAAACGCTCACCAAATTAGACTACAGGTCCGGGTGCTTATGCCCTGAACCTCTCGCTCTGTAGATATTCAGTCTTCATGTTAGTGCAATTAATTAACTACATACGGTTGTGAACGGTTAGATATACACTCACCGCTTCGTCTCAGTGGCCCGGGTGCAATGCCCCAGACCAGCAGCAAGGGAAAACACAACCTCAAATTAAGTGTAGAAACAGCACTCAATGGACTCCAGGACAGTGGTTGTAAAACTTCAAAAAGCTTTATTCAAGAATCCAGACATTTTTTGTATCAGTTTTGTAGAAAAAAACAAAAATTGCCAATGGTGGAATACAGAGTTCCGCCCACCAAGCCATGTCTGGAGAAAAAAAAATGCTCATCACTTATTCACATTGTCATAAATACAATGAATCTAACAAATTACCACATAAAAGTATATAGAATATAGATGAACATGTTTGCTATGGGGAAATGTGCAAAAAACAGGAGCAAAGAGTCATGGTTCATCATGGTTGCATCTTCTCTCAACTGAATTTCATGAGCCCTAAGGCATTTGGCAACACTGCAGACAGAATGTTAAGGAGTTCGCAGATTTTCTGCCCCGTAAATCATCCTTAGCTTGTGTGCCATTCAAAACACACAAACTAGGTAGCTGTCAAGTTTTGTCGAGCAGTGGTAGGGGTTAACTTACCTGTTGTCTCCCTTCCTATCAGCAACCAGAAAAGGCTTTTTATAGGCCCTTCCCCCCATCCGCTCATTGCCTGAGCAAACAGGTTTCATTGTGAAAATTTTGTGTCTATCAGCAAAGGGGGTTGTTAAATTCTAGAAAGTGTGTTTGAATTGGTCTGACTGACTTTGATTAATCTCTAAAGCTGGCCATACACGTGGCGATCTCACGATGTTTCGTACGACCGTCGGTCGCACGAAACATCGTCAGATCCGCCACACACCATTCAGGGCTGAATCGGCAGGTAAGGAGGTAGAAACAATAGGATTTCTACCTCCTTCTGCCGATTCAGCTCTGAAGGGAGAATTTTGGTCAGGCGCCTTCTATGGCGCCCGATCAAAATTTTCTAACTTGGCCGATCGGCGAGCCGACCGATTTCAGCAGCTTCCTGCGATATCGGTCGGCTCGCTGACATGCCATACACGCACCGATTATCGTACGAAACGAGGTTTCGTACGATAATATCGGTGCGTGTATGGCCACCTTAAGCCTCGGTATCACGTTTGATATACAGTAGCTCTCAGTGTATGACCCGGTTCTGTCCCCTGTGTACATTCACTGTACTGTGAACTTCTGATTTGCCTGTGTATGACCTGGCCCATCTGACCCTGCCTAATGACGCATGCTTTCCAGAACTGCCAACTGTTAGTGAGAGCAGCTTCAGTAGAAATGTAGCTCTGGTTCTTCAGCTGCTTGTATACATTTAAAAGACTAAACATTCAGACTGATTTTGTAGGATAAATATGAATATGAAATAGTTGGCAGACACCAATCGTATGAAATTGACTTTCATTGTAGGTCCCCCCAAGGATTTCGTCTGATACACAATACGTGTGCAGATTTTATCATTATCCAACCGAAATTTTCTAACTTTTCCAATCAGCTACATGACATTGCCATGGTACGAAAATGATCTGGATGATAATTCTGAGCCCACACACAGTATGTGTATGGCTAGCTTTACACTAGCACTTGTGGATGCAAAAATCTATAGAGCCCTGTACTCATTAGTCCTTTATTCTGGCAGTCATAATGTCTTATTTGCCACTGAGATCCCTGTGTTTTGCTTATTTTATTCCTGAGAGGAGCAGAGAGCACAATATCCGTGATTAATAGGCCAGGCACACCCCTTTAGTTAATGGTGCTAAAAGGGTTGCATTTGAGCATTCTTAGCTCTCTTGTAGTTGCACCTAGTCCTTTGTACGTAAGTATTACATATGCAAAGTCATAGTATAAAATTTTAAACCCCCATATGTAATAAAAGGCACTAAGTTTGCCTGGGAGCAGTAACCCATAGCAACCAATAATGTTTTTTTTTACAGGTATTCGATATCTGCCTAAAAGCGCAAGAAAATGCAAAGTCTCACCTTTTTATGCGGATATTGGCTGCATGTGCCTGCACCCGAGCGTATTTAATTCATTTGGGTGCAGGCAAAGGCAGGGGGATCTTTAAGCGTATGGAGCATATGGATCGAAAATATGAGCTTTGCGCTTCGTTTGGCATTAGCCTAAGATAACTAAAGAGGATTTAGTAAATTGTCAACTAATCAAAAAGGAGTAGCTTTAGGGCTTGTACACAAGCATTCCTTTCTGTGCTTTCCTACAATGCGTTCCTGGGTGTTCCACCACAGGGGGATGTAGCAAGGAATGCATTCTTTGGTATGTGTCTGTACTGACACACAATTAAGCACCAAGTGCAGGTGGAATGCAGCATGCTGCAATTTATGCCCCCCAGTCTGTCTAAGGACGAGGACACATGGGGAGTTTAGTTATCGCAACTATGATCGCTGATTTGTGGTGCAGCAATTAGTTGCTGCAACTTTTTTTAAAAAAGGCACCCCGTTTGTCTTTGCCCTAAAGGCTCCATAGACTTTACTGTATGACTACATGAAATAAGTTGGGCAGCACTGATACAAATCATGCATGCATATAAATGAGGGTAATTTTTGTTTATCAATGTTGTGCAAATTTGAAGGCAAGACAGCAGTAAATAGCATTTTGTGGATACACTTGAACCAAATAAAGCTGAGAATCTATTATAGTATATAACCATGATTGCCAATATTTGACAAAAATTCTTCAAAAAAATGTTTAAACCTTCGTTAAAAATATTTAAGCATGGCCTCTAAATATTATATTAGATAGAAACATTGTCAAGGAAAACAAAACTTGTTTTGGAGGATGTTATATTATATCCAAATGGAATTTAGAATTGAAGGAAAACCCCAAATTATTATTTTTGTCCTTGAATGTTACTAATGGTTGGATGTTGGTGAGGAAAACTTGCAGCTAAGTAGAAAAGAACAATGAGAAAATATGATGCCAGATTCATGGTTTTGTAGGTGTAAAGACTTGCCTAGCTATTAATTAGGATTTCATGAGAGTTCATGATGAAGGGAAGAGAACACCCAACCTGAAAAATTAATGATTGAGAAAAATCAACCTCAAACTGGTGGTTTTGAAGGATACAATGGCACACCAAGATATAGAGGATTATTGAGCAAAACAAACACAAAAACCGAACAAATTAAATTTTTACTTTGCAGCTAGGGGGATAGAATTACGTGATGCATACTGATTCAGGATTCCACAAAAAAAATACAAAAGTTATAGCAGAATTTGTAGATAAATTGATATATTAGTGATATGTTGCTATTTCCCATTTTGTGTGTAATAAGTTTTACTATATACAATCTAATAGCTATACAATATATATTCCAAAATATTTTAGTAAATCTTCTCCGGTCTTTTCTCCACATAGATGTAATTGTTCATTTTACCCTGGAAATGCAGAAGGCTAATGGCAAATGGGGAGGAACTTCAGGCAACTGTGGGAAAGTGCCATGTATATTTTCCCACTGGCGATTTACTTTATTACCAGTGGGAAAGAATTTTGTTGCCAGGAATTAGTTGCCAGGGGTAGTGCAGATTTAACCATGGGTGACAAAGGCCTGCAAACAGGGTATTGCCAATAGCCTAGGGGCCTGCAAACAGGGTATCCCAAAGATTATGTCATATCCTTCTTCTTCCGTTATTCTTTCTTATCTGTGCTCCTACTGAGAGGCCCATGAAAAATCCAGCAGCAGTTTTAAATGTTGCTGCAGCACCCCCTCATTTTAGTATTATTATTGGTGGTATTCGTTGCTTACCATTGATCCATTTGCCTAGCCAGCTAACATAAGTTCAATTGGAAGTTAAGGATATAATCTTTTGTTTCCCTTTTTTGCCTCAGCACTGTGATTTTTTTTCTATAAATAGAGGAATGCATGGATCAGAGCCAACTCACAAGTTGTTTAAAAAAATAGGTATGTGTAAATATTTTTAGGACATTAAGATATTTTGTTCATATAACTGCTTAAAAAAGCCCCCCATTTAAACTATGCCCCATACCATATAAGCACTCAAGGGTCTGTATCTAGGGTGGCAGCTTTAGGGGGGTGCCCTTGGTTGCCCATATGGGAATAAAACATTTTCACAACACTAGGTACTTGTTGTCACCTGGGGGTGGGGTGGGGAGTACCTTGACTTTCGTAGCCAGATTCAATGTTATGTACAGCAGCAAGTGATGTCATGCACATGTACAGTTCATGAGCTGGGGGGGGGGGGGGGAGGTGCGCTTAAATAACTTACTGCATATATTGCAACACTTTCAAGCTGTCCAGCTACAGAAAAGTCATCCCTACTAAGAATTAGCCATAGTTCTGAGGACAGGAAATATGCTGTTTAAGAAGACATTTATATTCCTGCAAGGCTATATCTGATCAATGCCTATGTATCAGGTTACCACATTGATGCATTGAATAGGTCAGTGATCCCCAGCCAGTAGCTTGTGTGCAGCACATTGTTACCCGCCCCCTTTGATGTTGCTCCCAGTGGCTTCAAAGTTGGTGCCCATTTTTAAATTTCTGGCTTGGAGGCAGTTTTGGAAGCTCACATACACAGTTTTACTCCAAGCAGAGCCTCCTACAGGCCAGCAGTCCACATGGGGCCACCAAATAGCCAATCACAGCCCTTATTTGACATCACCAGATAACTTTTTCCATGTGGCTCGCTAACATGCTTTAACCTGCGTGTGGCTGTCAAGTAAAAAAGGTGTTTTTATGATTCTTTATAGTTGCTTTATAGAAGTTTACTTTGGAATAGCCGGTTGCCATACTGACACATTAAGGCTTTGTTTATGCTGCAGATCTAATTGAATGACTGCATTCTGGTATATACTGTAGTGTATATAGCTGTCTGTATCTCCACTCTAATCCTTAGCTGTTGCCTTAATGATAAGACAACAGCAAACAGACATCTATATATAAGTTTTATAAATACCAGAGATTCCGTTTTATATTTTATGTAATTTTTTTATGCATGTTTTGCAGGGAATGTAGTTGAGTATGCATTGTGCAAAGTGGTACAAGGTGCAGAGCACATTTTGCACTGTAAAATGTATAGATGCAAGTGCTAGCACTTGATTTACACAAAGGCTTTTCTACAAATGCCCCTAAGATATTGTTCCTACTTACCAACTTTTCCTATTAAAGTAAATATTTGCAACAAATTATTTAGGGTTATTGTATTTGTGGAATGTCATGCTGTGCCCTTTAGGCATCTGAGAAGATGATTTGTTTTTTACGTCAATGACAGAAAAAAATAATGAAATAACGGTTCAGGATGCAGGTGGACAAAACATTTTTGGGACTTTCTTCATATATGCATTTCCCTTAACATAGCAACTTAAAGACATTTGTCTTCATGCTAATTGAAGCAGGCTCCTCCATATAGTTTTTTAGTTACTCTGTAAACTCCATGTAAACATATTTTGTGCAGCCATACATCAATGATTGCTATGCTTTAGAAGCCTTGCATTCTTACAAACTACAGCAATACTTAAAAAAAAATAGCATGGTGTACCTCATTTAAATAGAGGAAAAAGTACTTAACCCTTATAGCTTTCCAACCCCTCATTTCATCTTTAAAGGCAGCTGTCATCAGTTTAGTAATTAAATGCTACAGTCAACTGTCTTAACCTGACATTTGTGGACATTTAGCATCATCACGCAGCTGAAAACTGCCTATATAATCGAGATATTGGTTTTCCATTTGTGGTTTCTATATTTCAGCTCTGAGAAACCTTTCCTGCCTGCTGCCAGAAGAAATAAGTGCTTCATCAAGTGGAATTCTGGGGAATGCAATTAAGCTAGGTGCACATTGGGTGAGGACAGGGGTGCGAGGGCAATAATATAATTGGTGAAATAAATACTTTCTGTTTTTCTGGTGACACCTGTTAAAGGGGTAATAGCCAAAGGTTTAGGAGTTCTATGAGTTCTACTACTACTTTTCAAGTACAGGTATGGAAAACCCATTATTCAGAAAGCTTCAAATTATGGGTCACCCATCTCCCATAGACTCCATTATAATTAAATAAATTTAATTCTAAAAAAAAATTCCTTTTTCTATGTAATAATAAAGTAGTACCTTGAACTTGATCCTAACTAAAATATAATTAATCCTAATTGGAGGCAAAACAACCTTATTGGGGTTGTTTAACATTTGAAATTATTTTTTAATAGACTTAAGGTATGGTGTTCCAAATTATGGAAAGACCCTTATCTGGAAAACCACAGGTCCCTAACATTCTGGATAACAGGTCCCATACCTGTATGCTCATCGGAGTCAGGGACATTCTTCAGTGAGACCACCTATACTCCAGGCTTTGGACACACAATAACAAATCTCCTTACTGGGTGGGATATTAGTGGAAGAATTAAGCTCCACCCATTCCATTATACAGTCAATGGAAGTCACCTGACACACTTGTAACAATTGGAATGTAGCACATTTATAGTAGCACTCATTGTACTGGGGTTCAAATGCCATTGGGGTGGCAAATTTGCCAATACCTCTGTGCATTTTATACTGATTGCCAGGTTGTGGGCCTACCAGTCAGATATGCACAGCAAGTGCTATAATTTCTATGCTCCACTGATTCCATTCTGTAATTAAATTAAGTAAACTGGATAGTTTATGTGCATTGCTCATATATATATATATTATATTTCACACAAGTACTTGCAGTCTAAATGTATGTAACCCTATATTGGCACACTCTTGCAGAACAGGATCACACTCCAGTATATTCAGGGCCCTAAATATGCTGTGTGACCTACTGGATATTTTAAAGCTTTAGCAGGTAACAGGGAATTCAGAAGCCAGGAACTTCCTCTTTGGCCTGATAACATCAAAGGCAAGACAGACTTTGGAGCCAGACCAGGTTGGATATTGCACCCAATTAGGACTAGGCACGTTAGGGGATTGGCACCAGGGGAAGTCAGGCTAGTCAGCAAGGACAGGAGGTGGCCCAAACAAGGCATAAGTGATTTGGGTTTAGGGAATTGGAGTGTTCAGGTGTAGGTTAGTGGAAACCTACAGGAGCTGGAGGCCTCCTCTCCTGGACAGGAGAGGAGGCCCCCACAATGGCTAAAGGCACTCTGGTAGTTCCACTGGAGGTTTCTGGAGAGGGAATGCAGTGTGTGTTAGAATGTGTGACGTTCCCCAGAACGTGTTAATTTCGGTTAATTGATTTATACTAAATACTCCTCCTTTTTCAGTTGCACCTAGGGCTCCCAGTAGGCTTCAGGCACTTGTCTCATCTCCCAGCCAATCAGATTGTTCCACTGTCTGAAACCAGGCTGGATGATGTCACAGGCAGGGGAAGCTAAGGCACAGGAGCTGGTAGACCTGAAAGGAATACAGGCAGAGAATGGGGAAAGGATCTTTTGATCCCATGCATGTGCTAAATTATCTTGCCTTGATCTTGCTGATTGCTCATCTCATTGCTTCTAATTCATATAAATCATAAAAGTAATGCATGTCTGGAATTTTAAAAGAAAATCTCATTAAACTTTGGTCTTTGATATACATTTCAATAGACAGCATACTTGAATGACTAATTGCTTCATCATATATAAGTTAAATCCCAGGAAACATTTATGAAAGCATTTTAGTTTAGAATACAGTGATGTGTTACTAATCAGTACATTCTGATATTTATTCCATATGACTTTCAGATAAACAATTTTTTTAGATGGAATGACCATATATAATGGAATAGGTCCAATATAGCTAATTGTATGCTCATATATTTATATATAGATATAGAGAAAGAGATTATTCAGCACTACTCAGAACTTAGTCCAAAAAACATAACATTTTACATGATAGTGAAGCACCAGGGAAAGCTAAATTACTTCTTCAATTTTTTTACTTACTACTGTTTAGACAAAGCTGGTTTTCACGAGTGTGTGTATTCAGAGAAGCTACTTAATATTTATAAGCACTGTTTTCTTCCATAGCAAGTGATAATTAGACCCCCTCAGACTATACATAGACATATTCTCCCCTCTCTGAATGACCAAAAAGAAGGTGTGACCAAAAGTCCATAATTTATTAAAGGAGAAAGGAAGGTAAAAACTAAGTAACACCGAATACCCAAAAAAGGGTTCCTGTAGATTTAAGTGCTCTGTACATGCTCTGTACATTTACTAACCCACGAACGGGCCGAATGCGTCCGATTGCGTTTTTTTCGTAATGATCGGTATTTTGCAAATTTTTCAGAAAATTATCGCGACTTTTTCGTTACTAATACGATTTGTGCGAAAAAAAAAAGTTTTTCGTAGCCATTCCGAAAGTTGCGCAAAATCTGGCGATTTTTCGTATCGTTAAAACTTGCGCAAAAAGTTGCGATTTTTCCGTAGCGTTAAAACTTGCGCAAAACGTCGCACCTTTTAAGTTTTAACGCTACGAAAAAGGCACAACTTTTCGCGCAAGTTTTAACACTGCGGAAAAAATTGCCAGATTTTGCGCAACTTTCGGAATGGCTACGAAAAACTCGCGTTTTTTCGCGCAAATCGTATTGGTAACGAAAAATTCGCGACAATTTCCGAAAAGTCGTAAAGACGCCGAAAAAATCGCAAAAAATACGAAAAAGTCGCAAAATGTTCGTTTTCAAATCGGAATTTTTCCAATTCGGTTCAGATTCGTGTCTTAGTAAATGTGCCCCTAAGGGTAGGCAAAAGAGGAATGTGCCTAGGGGGCAACATTGGGGGCGATGGGCACGCACCTCTTCTTCCTGCTTTGGGCGCCTTCTACCCAAGGCTCTTTGCTAGTTCTAACGTTTGGGATATATACCTAAAATGTCATAAATAAAAGCATATTTCATGACACAAAAAAATGGAGCCCTTTTTTTCGCAGTTTATTCTACATGCAGTATATAAAACATTGAATAATTTCTTAGACATGTCAATCCACTAGTAACTGAAGTCCATAAGAAGTATATAGAAGAAAATCAGAATACAATTTTGTGGCCTTTACAAAACCTTTCAGTTTTGAAGCCATTCTTATTCATAAACACATATGGTTTACAAACAGGGACATCCTTGAAGGACACCCAAGGCTAGTTTAAAAACCATTTCCAGGCAGAGTTAATTCAAAGACTTTAAACTACAACAAACCATTAAGAAGCTAAACTGAAACTATTTAGGCAGCATGTACTGATTATTTTTTTTTTTATTCACATTACAATTGATGCCAGAAAGTATAAAAAAGATGCTGCTTCTTAATCAAGCAAATACAATCTTGATTGAATGCATTAATTAATAGCGCTGATCTTGCATTTGGCTTTTTATTAAATACTGCAATAATAAACAAAAGCCAGTATGGAAAAAGGAGCTTTTGTATTGTATTGAAAGGTACAATTCTATTATTTTATTATTTTTGTTTACATTTTGGATATAAATGAGATCATGTAGTTCATTCCATAGAGGGAATTGCAAGGATACATGGGGTCAGTATTCATTCCTGGGAATATCTTTATTTGAGCAACAGTTAACATAATTACAGAGTCATTAAATGGACACAGGTGCTGCATGAAATGTTGGTCTTCCCCTAAAGAGATAAACAGAACAATTATGAAGTTGCACTGGATTTTTTTAGAGACTGCAAATTGTTTTATGAGCTGACAATAAGCTCCATACGTAGAATAGGAATAAAACCTGATGTGACATCACTTCAGGTCAAGAACGTTTTAGCACACTGTTTTTGGGAGGTGATTAAAGGGTTAGTTCCTGAAACATTGTGCTATTGCTGTTCTTCCAGCTAATCCACAATTTTGTTTTCATGTGTCCCCGACAGCCTTTTAAAATCTTAAGCAACATTTTCTATTGGGATAGCGAGAAAAGACAGCAAAATCAATAAATATTCAATTGTCCAAAAATAATAGCCTTTTGGAAAGCACAATAGTAAGACTTAAGGTGGCCATGCATGGGTAGATTTTAGCTTCTGCTTTAGGTGGGCACATCAGAGAAAGATCTGTCCATTAGGTGAGGTCGCCAACTGAGTGACCCTTTCCTTGATATGCCGACATTAAGGTGGGCAATATCAGGCTGATCCAATCATTCTTCTTATGCTTAACCAAAACAACAGCAATCTAAAGGCCAAACTATCAGATCTCGACAAAAGGTATGTAGATTGTCTAGTCAAGGATCTGATGCAATAATTGTCCCAGCAGAATTTACTGTATATAAACTGTCAGACATATCCATGTTCTTCACACCTAGGGGCACATTTACTAATCCACGAACGTCCGAAAAGCGTCCAAATGCGTTTTTTTCGTAATGATCGGTACTTTGCGACTTTTTCGCAAATTGTCGCTACTTATTCGAGCTCTCAATACGAAAGTTGCGAAAATTCGCGAAAGTCGTAATGGCAATGAAAAAGTCGCGACAATTCTCCAAAGGCATAATGGCAATGAAAAAGTTGCGACAATTCACAAAATTTGTTATGGCTATGAAAAAGTTGCAACAATTTGCGCAAGTCGTACCGGTTACGAAAAAGTCACGACAATTTACGGGAAAGTCGTAACGGCAACGAAAAAATCGCAAAAAATACGAAAAAGTCGCAAAATGTTCATTTTCCAATCCGAATTTTTCTCATTCGGATTCCTAGTTCTGAGTTAGGAAAGGTTCCCTGGGAAGAACATCATACCAATCCATCTAGATTGCTGTTGTTTTGGTTATGCATAAGAAGAATACATTTTAGGGTCAAGGCTAAATTTTGAGAGAAAAAAAGGACAGAGATTTGAGGTTGAAGAAGATTCAGCACATGTAAAGGTATTAATGCAAAATGTGGGCCCACAACAGTGAAGCAAACACAGAGACCAGTTTTGCCAACAGTGTTCAGCAAAAAAAATCCAAAGTTTAAGCCCCATGTCACCTGCATCATCAACTACTGGAGCAGAGAAGTCTCTCACCTTTGCAAAGGGCAGAGTTGATTATTTTACTCTTAGAGATGTAGCGAACCTCACAAAAAAAGTTCGCGAACCCGTTCGCGAACTTCCGCCAGAAAGTGCGAACTTTTGCGAACTTTGCGAACCCCATAGACTTCAATGAGAAGGTGAACTTTAAAACCTAAAAAAGCCATTTATGGCCAGAAAACTGATTTTAAAGTTGTTTAAAGGGTGCCACGACCTGGACAGTGACATGCAGGAGGGGGATGAAGGGCACAAACTTCTCTGAAAAATACGTTGTTGACACAGAGTTGCGTTTTGTGCTGTAAAGGGCACAAATCACACTACATTTCTAAACTTGTGTAATAAACTGCTTTAAAACGTCCGGTGTCTACATGCCAATCAAGTCGTGTAAAGGTTACAGCTGGTTCACACGCAAAGACAAAACGCCGCAGTAGTGGATACGGAATATATTATTGCTGGTGGAAAAACATCGCTCAGGTGATTTTATTGCAATGCAATGTCACTACTATGTGTAACGTGTTTGGTGCACTACTATGAATAACAGCAAACAGCACTGGGCACATTAAAGAACAGTAAGTTAAATAAAAAAAATAAAAAAATTAATAATAAAACAAAAGTGATCTCTGGTTGGTGCTGGGGGTGAACTACTAGGAGCAGCACACCAGTCCCCACCACAGCTAGACTAATAGCACTGGGCTCTATAAATTACAGTAGCAAAGTAAAAAAACACAAATAAAAAAAAATGATGTGAATGTGTGGTTGGTGCTTAGTGCACTACTATGAGCAGCACGCCTGTCTCCAACACACACAGACGGAGCTGCAGTGCACAATGAAAAGAAGAGTAACAGTAATCAGAAAATAAAAGCAGTCCTTACAAGGACTATTGCGTTAGAGCAGATGAGATCAGCAGGACAGCTGCCCCCAGCAGCTACATACAGAGCAGTAGAAAGTAGATTACTAGTCAGCAAAGCTACCTAAACTGTCCCTGCACAGCTCTCTCCCTATGCTAACTCATCAAGCACACACAGGAAGAATGTAAAATGGCTGCTGGGCTTCGGTTTATATATGGAAGGGAGTGGTCCGGGGGTGGTCCAGGAGGGAGAGCTGCCTGATTGGCTGCCATGTATCTGATGGCTCTGGGGTGAGAGGTCAAAATTTGGCTCCAGCTAAGGCGAACCCAAAATTGCGAACATCGCTAAAAGTTCGCGAACTTGCGAACTTGCGAACACCCGATTTTCGTGCGAATTAGTTCTCCGGCGAACAGTTCGCTACATCTCTATTTACTCTGCATGTATCAGCAATGGGCAATGACCATACTGCTCTACTTATCAACATAGTGATGTAAAATTTGTCAAATATACCGTATACCTAAATCACATACCTAACTCGGCATTTACATTGTGCAGAAACAATTGCCTAAAACTGATCTCATATCTTGAGCTGAAATCTATAAAAGTTGCCTTAGGTCCAATATGTAATGGTACAATTTGCTAACATAGGTGCTAAACTAAACCAGTATAGTTAGTTATTTGCTTTCATTATATAACTAGCAGCAAAATTAAAGATAATTGTGTTTCTAATGAGGACCATAAAGCGTACATTCAGTTTTTATTTGGGCTACATTTGTATAATCATTGATGTTTTTTAGATAATATATTAATATCCGTCCTGATTTAATATTGTTTTTGTAAATTAGAAGTATTATTATTCATGTATTGCATGTCATTGCATTATACAGGTATGAGACCTGTTATCTAGAATGCTTGGGACCTGGGTTTTTTTCAGATAAGGGGTCTTTCTGTAATTTGGATCCCCATAACATATTTCCTTTATGATTTTAATGGTGTATTTTTATTTCTAAATTACATTGATTACATACCATTTAAAATGTTGTTCTTAAAGGACAATATACTACCAATAGATTAGCCACATTAGTGCAAGCTAGAACACTATATTTATTCTGCAGAAAGCTTTACCATACCTGAGTAAACAGCCCTAGAAGCTCCCTCTGTTTGTTTAAGATAGCAGCTGCCATTTTAGCTTGGTCTCAGTAGCTTCCGTCTCTAGCTGCTAGTAGCTCAGATCACACCCTCTGATGGGAGTGCAGGAGAAGGGAGAGAGGAGAGAGATGCACAGACTTGGGCAGTGGAATGAAGGATTTTTCTGAGAGAGCTTTTCCGTTTGCTTATGGCTGTATTTACATAGACCTTTCTGATAAAGCTTACTTAGTTTTTACCTTTCCTTCTCCTTTAACCCAACAAATGTATTTTTGTTAGTTGTAATATTGGTGTGTAGGTGCCATCTCAGTGGATTGTGCCTGATTCTGAACTTTCAGATAGAGCCAGCACTGCACATTAGAACTGCTTTCAGATAAATTATTATTTCCCCTACTCCCATGTAACTGGACATGTAACTGAGAGCTGCTATCTTGCTATCTTCCCATTGTTCTACTGATTGGCTGCTTGGGGGGTGGGGGGAAGGGAGGGGAGTGATATCACTCCAACTTGCAGCTTAGCAGTAAACTGTGACTGAAGTTTATAGAGCATTATTAAATCACATGGCTGTGGCACCCTGGGAAATAAAGAATATGGCTAGCCCCATGTGAAATTTCCAAATAAAATATGAAAATAATCTGTTTGTGCATTTAAAAAACAGATTTCAATGCAGAATTCTGCCGAAGAAGCTCTATTAAAGGATGCGTTTTGAAATAAAAATATTTTCCCATGACAGTATTCCTTTGTCTACTAAAATGTCCAATGTAAATGAATAAAGGTTAAAGACAGCAAGTTAACAAATTCCCTTTTGTGGTTCAGTTTTAAGTCTGGGAAATGTTTCTATAGGGAACATCATAAATGCTATCAAAGACTAGATTACTGCTCACTTTAGGTGTCTCTGCAAATGCTTGACACATATGGTACTTAAGTTTTAGAATTTCTCAAGACAATCAGGAGCTCCCTTTTACAGGCAATCCACACCCACCCAGTTAAAGTTACTGAAGAATGTTAAATATTTAGTAGGAATTTCGTGTATACTAACAACTTGAATTTGTTAATTACAGGCACATGTAACAACGCTCAACTCTGCCCATTACTATGTGACACACAGTTTCCAGGGTATTAGTTATCCAGCAGGCCTTTATCCCTCACTTAACCTTAGTTGATTGCCACTGGAACCAATGTAGAGAGTATATGAATACCTTATGTTCAACAACAACAAATTTAGTTTATGTAAGGGAAAAATAAGAAACAGAGGCTTGTTAAAATCTTTGCAATATTTAAAAATAGAATAGGACAAAAATAATTAGCACCTATTGTCTCAGCTTTCATGTTACTATATAATTAATACCCAGTTTTAGTGTTTCACCAACTGGAAATATATCAATCAAACTGATGAGCAAGACACTAACTAACCATTATTTTTCTAATGACTCATGCACAGAACCAAGCAATAAAACATATTTTTTTAAGAAATAACTCTTTTATAACAGTCCCTTTCTGTAAAACCTGCTAATTAGCCCCATTCCACTAATAAACCCAACCCTTTAATTAATCCACTTAAGTGATCATTTTGAAATAATTATTTAGATGCTTGAAACTATAATGTAAACTATTTGTCTACTGGAGTTCATTTTTGTTTTATTGTTATTATTATTTTACTAGGGAAAAAAAACAAAAAATAAACCTGTTGTCATTTAGTGTTTTATAATAACCATTTGAGATGATTGGCCAATTACACTGAATTTTCTACTGCATAATTACCGTGAAGTAAAGAAGTTATACAGCATACAAGTAAGTCCAGGTGTTCTTTGTTTCCAGAAATGATACTTGGGACCTGTACCTAGGAAAACAATAATTAAATAAGAAAAATACTAAGACCTATTAAATAATAAGAAAGAAATGTTTTTTTATAACATGGTAAAAGTTATTGACATGCCATTGAAATAATAGTAATTCAATTACATTTTACTTGGTAATTCAGGCAGAAACCACTTAGACACTTTGTAAATATATCCAAGTTTGTGAGGTTTTCTAATTTTTCTTTAATCAACATGCATTTGATGATCATATATTTTTACTTCAGGGTCAAGATTTATATTTGTATTATTACTTATTATTATAAGGTCATGAAAACAGGGAGGATATTGCATAATGCTGATGTTGTTCTATGTCTTTTCTGGGGGTTACTAATACCTGGAGAGGCAGTACCTACACCACAATGTGTAGTAATATTTTGGGTTAAGACGGGGAAGCCTAAGTATCCAAAATGTGAATTCAAAACTCACCAACTATTGAATGTTCACTTTTTTATTTAAAAATGCAAAGAACCAAAACAATAAAGCTGTACTCTGCACCACCTTTTGCAGAATTTTTAACATACCATTACTATGGATGCAAGTTGTTCCTCATGGCACTCCAGAACTCCCACTTGTACCATCGGTAAATGATCCATTTAATGCTATACCTTATGAATGAATTTAGTACTAAAAAAGTAAGTAGTCAGTATCCATTTTAAGCAAATGCACATTTCAGAAGAAAGCAAAGATGTCTGAGAGACATTAGAGAAAATGGTTTGCCTATAGCTTCTTGCACACAAGCAGGTCAAAGGTTAAACTATTCTATAATCCAGTGAATAATTTGGTAATAGCAGCATAAATTTTACTATAATCACTGTTCAGAGACTTTCCACTTGACAGTAGCTCAACATAAAAAATTAACCACTTTAGGAACAGTTGGTAACACTTAGCAAAACAGTATGGGGGTATTTTAAGGATCTCACTGATATGGTATGCAAAAAGCCAAACAATTGGATTTTGGCAAAACAAACATTTTATGTAGTTTTTATGGGTGACTTTTTTAGGGGTAAATTTGCTGAGACATTTTTTCTTGTGGTAGACATGCTGCAACATTTTAAATTATGTTAACATTTATTCAATAATTACTATAAATGCAGATAATAACTGGAGTACAATTAGACTCAAGAGAATAATTATTTGTATGTCCCATGGCCAAAACAATAGGAATTGTTTTTTAAAGACATTTCTTGGAAAAGGGTCATAAAACGACCTGTGAAATTACCCTTGGATTAAGTTGTTAATAATCTGGAACAAAACTAAGATTTATATAGAAGATTAGCAAGTGAAATGCATTGGGAATGTTTAAATATGTGCTAGGGGGCTATAGATGTGTGATCTAGATGTTTATTTATATAACAACCAATAATGTTGCTCTAACCAAAAAAGGGTGCTTTATCCTTCCTTCTCCCACATAGTTAATGATAAGGCGGCTTATTACAAAGAACTGGGCGTCATACTGTTGTCTGTTTTTCAACTCTATTTACTTCAAGTTATGGGGTTAAGATAATTGAATGTGGGCATCAGTATTGTGACTTAACTCCTGGCCCTTAGCCAAGTGAGGCAGCTAGAAAATTTGTCTATGCCACCCTTCAACTTCTCAACCTAATCCTCTTCTATTTCTAATCCTCTTCTCCTACAGTAGGGGTTCTACAATGAATGAAAGAGTTATAACTAGAGATGTAGCGAACATCGCCGAAAATGTTCGCGAACCCGTTCGCGGACTTTCGCCAAAACTCGCGAATATTCGCGAACTTTGCGAACCCCATAGACTTCAATGGGAAGGCGAACTTTAAAACCTAGAAAAGCCATTTCTGGCCAGAAAACTGATTTTAAAGTTGTTTAAAGGGTGCCACGACCTGGACAGTGGCATGCAGGAGGGGGATCAAGCAAAAATTTCTCTGAAAAATACTTTGTAAAAAAAACGCAAAAAAAAACCCGCCAAAAAATAACGCCAAAAAAACGCCAAAAAAAACGCAAGCTATTCCTATGTATATGCATAGGCGATAAAACGCGGCGGGAAAACCAAGGCGAAAAAACGCGGCGCCAAAAAAAAACGCGGCGAACCCAAAGTGGCGAACATCGGCAAAAGTCCGCGAATTTTCGCGAACGCGAACACCCGATGTTCGCGCGAATTAGTTCGCCGGCGAACAGTTCTCTACATCTCTAGTTATAACCTTCCACTTGATTGTTAGAGAAGGGTCAGAAATTGGATCCTTAAAAAGAAACTACTAAGCTTAGGGTTCACAATGTTCAAATAAGGAAAGTGTCTATTTGTAAATTAGAAGAAGGCTGTTTGATGCATTTAAATGAGACAATAAATACAGTACAGTACAGTATATATGAATTTCATGCACTGTAACATGGCACTAAATGCCATATTGGTTAACACATGGGAATAATGTATTACAGGTATGGGATACAGTATGTTATCTGGAAACCAATTTTCCAGTAAGCTCAGAATTAAAGAATGACCATCTCCTATATCCATTATAAATAATTCACATTTTTAAAAAAAAAACTTCCTTTTTCTCTGTAGTAATAAAACAGTACCTTGTGCTTGATCCTAACTAAGATGTATTGGGTTTATTTAATGTTTAAATGATATCCCAAGCATTCTGGGTAACAGGTCCCATACTTGTAATACATTTGCCCAATAAACAATGAATCCATGCCTAAGGCTTGAAGAGCTTTAGTTGTGCTTTGAATATCAGTAAGACAAAAAAAATTGAAGAAAGACACAAAAATAAATACATTTCAAGTGTTTCAGGAGGTTAAACTAATTGCTTAGTGTTTACAAATGAAGCTGGAATGGCATGATAGTAACATTATCAACAATCAAAATTAAATGGCTAGTGAATATAATAGAAGTAGATGGCCATAAGTAAATCAATTTTACATTTGTGACTTAAGCTTATGTGTGAGCAATAATCAGTTATAATGCCCTTATTAGTCCATGGGCATGATTCAATTGTTTTGGGTGTAGCCACAGTAAGTTTCCAAACTGCTTCAAAAACATGTGCTAAATACAAACCATTTTCTTCATATGTGAGTCATATTTGACATGCTAATTTTTAGGAAAGCACTATGCTACTGTTGTACAATAAAAAGAAATTAAAACACATGAATAAACATGAGTTCCCAGGCTTCATAGAAGTGAAGTTGTCATTAAACAGTTTTTTTTAACTCTGCTCCTGCTGGAATTATCTACACGATTAATCTTTTACTCTCTTATGGGGGAAATGTAAAAAAGTCTGTAACGGGGAAATTATTTGCAATGCGACAATTTATGCCTTTGTACGAACAAATTTGCATTAGGGCAAATTTAATATGACCTTTGCAAATGCGGAAGCTGTGTAGCAACCACATTCGTTTTTGAAAATAAAGATGCTTTATTTCAGCTGGACTAAAGATTTAGCTAGCAATTTCTTTGAAAAAGGCTAGATTGCTAGTCGAAACGTTAGTCCATCTGAAATAAAGCATCTTTATATTTTTTCTAGGACTTGAGAGTGCTGTCCTACATAAATATAAATAAATAAATATATGATCAAAGGGAATGTTTCTCTGTTTGTCTTGTAACCAGTGTGGCTGTGTGAATAAGGGTGATACATTTATATATCCCCAAACTAGACTAAGTTACTTCGTGAAGGGTTACTACACTTGTTTATCTAAATTTGTGGTGTATGTGTTGGTCTGTCCTTGTGGTCTCCTCTAAGTGGGGGAGACCACGCTACAGATTAAGACACGTATATCACAACATAGATCTACCATTACTAAAGGCAATGCTGAGCTGCCAGTGTCAAAGCATTTTGTGGAAAGTGGACATACTGATTCGGATTTGAAATTTAAGGTTTTGGAACATGTTCCCCCACTTAAATGTGGAGACGATCGGGAACTTGCATTAAGAAAAAGAGAGGTATGATGGATTTATCAGTTGAATTTACTTTCACCTAATGGTTTAAATAAGGATTATGATTTATACATATTTTTGTAATTTTTTTGGTTCCACTGTTTTTTGTCTTTTGTGTTATAGTTTATACATATGAGGGGTGGGGCTTTGATATGAATGAATAAAACAGCTCCAAAGATGAGATAATATGAGGTTTACATGAAGTGGTGAATTGATCTGATGATTTCCTATGGATCTATAAAAAGCTAAAGTGTTACATTTTAGATTTTAGTTTTGTATCTCACATGCTTTAAAAAGGAGATTAAGAACTCTGAAACGTAGCGGAATTCATACAGGAATGGAGTTTCAATACAGTTGAACTGCATTTAACAAAGTGTGTGCTGAGTCATTTTTTTTTTTTTTTAGTTTTTTGGACACTTTGGTGTTGTCCTTTATATGTATGCATGCACCAGATGATAAGGGGAGTGCTGCTTTATTTTGTTGTATATATTGTGGTAAGGTCACTGTCAGGATGCCTGGGAAAGTCCAGGACAGAGCTTATATATGTCCCAGGTTCCTAAAAGAATGGTTCCGGGACTACTAGTCCAGCCGGGTGTTGTGGGTCTACCTGAGGCTGGCTAATTAAAAGGCAGCCTGGGCCAAAGTAGAAGGCTGCAGTCTGGGGGAAAGACACAGCTGCCTGTGTAAGCTTACGGAGAGTTTTGAAACCACTACAAGGTTTGAACTTTGTTTTCCTTTTTCTCTTTGTGGGAGACAGGTGGTAGGCCTGCTCCCGGTTAGTTAGGACAACTAATGTGTTAGTTAGAGCCCATTAAGTGGCAAGGATTTTTTTCTGGAACTGTTTTGTTTTGTCACTTTGATGCTAAGTGAAAATAACTTGCCGTAAAGAGACTACGATCTTATGTGTTGTAATTGTGCCAAGGGCTGCTTTACCCCCAGAAAGCTGCTACCATATGGAAAATGATTTTATGATACTATTTATTTATTTTCATCAGTTTTTAGAAAAGGTGGCAGCATACAGTATTTGGAGTGGATGGTATACATGGCAGAACAGTTATGCAGTGAGGATTAATATTTAATCAACATTTCACTCTTGATATATATCCTATACAATATAGGAAACAAAATCTACTTCTTGTACAGGTATCATAAAAGTTTACTATCAACAGTATAACGTATTAGATAACGTATTGGAAATTCCTTCTCCACATATATACACACATATACATAAACGCACAGATTGGGGATAAAAATATCTTATGACTTCTTTCACTATTTCCAGGGATGAGTCATGCTGTATATCAGAGTGATTCTATTGACGGCACCTCTTATCTAGATAATACGAGACTGTTGGATTAGGCATAAAATACTTTTACCATAAATCCAGACCTATCCATCCAGGTTAAAGGGAGTGGCAGAGAGGTGTAAATCTCCCAACATCTTAGAACAGCATGAAAACAAACAGAATGAGATCATGTCTACATCAGTGTTGTCGAGGTTAAAACACACTTGAGATACCCCACTTCTCAGGATGTGAAACTAGACAGAAGGATCCCTCTTCCTGAGGATATGCATCCAAGACATACACTACATTGTGATGCTGCTCATAAACAGCCAAACAGCATCTCTGAACTAATGAAAAGACTTGCGTAAGAACAGCAACATCTGCATGCACATGTGTTTGCTAGGAGGCATTCTGCATAACTGAGAAACTGGGAAAATGGCCACATTTTAAAATGTTTCCTCCCCCTATTCATTAAAGGATTTAATCATTTTTGTAGTCAGAAAACATGCAATAAGTATAAATGATAATGTTCCAGTAAGGAAAAAAAATGTTATTTCTATTACTTGATAAATGTAAATCCGCCTTAGGAAAGTCAAAAGATGTTATCCAGTTCCAGGGAAGGAGTCTAATTTGTTTTTAATAAGTTCTCGAGAGCTTTTTTTCAGGCTAAAAGCACATAATAGCTACATGTTCTGAAACTTAGCTATATTAAAAATAAGTTATTCACATTGATATACAAAATTTTGCATAGGAGACATTGTTTACAGTCCACAAGTGTGACTTTAGTTTGGCTTTACTTGACTTATTACTTCATTAAAACAGTAAAATAAAAATTGTAATCCTCCAATGTATTTAATTTCATATGAAGCTGATATATATATGACTTCATACACTGTTGGCCAACACACTTTCAACTCAAAGCTCGTTGATGGCTTTTGATTCCATTGCAACTCAAGGACTGAAAAATTGTATACTTAGATCTTGCCTGTTTACCTGTTAAAAATTATTTATACCAATAATACTTAACAATATACTACAATAAAGCAAAAACCAGAATCCATTGCTGTACAGTTAATCTTCCTAGGCATTTTCTCTATCTTCTGGGAAACTAGAGGCTAAGACTGTTAGGCTGGAGCAGCAGTTTGTTTTGAGTTTCTACGAGAAACATAAGGAATCTTGGGAGGAGAAGTTTGTTTTGGTCCTAAAAATTTCCATTTTCATGAAATGCCCAATAGGCTAAAGCTCACCAACTGGGCATTTAAAGCACAGCTGGGGCAGTTGTTGATCAGATCCAATACTAGATCCGAAAATGAACCCGAAGTAGGACACAAAGGTAGATTGTCAGGCTGCATGGGCAACTTAGACTAAACTAGAGTTTATAAACTTGATGTCAGCCCAGAAGCATTCTGGCACCGCACCTAGCAGGTAATTTTCAAGGTGGGAATCCTAATAGTAAGATAGTAAAGGGTCCATCACTGCTTTAAAAAAATGAATCATCTATTATTTCACAAACAGCATTGGGACTCCTGCCAACCACCGAACCCACCCAAGGGTGCTTACCTAATAGCTATAGGTTTTTCCCGGTGTCCGATCTTTTCTACAGACCACCTTTTTAATGTTTAGTTTTGATTTATTGACAAAAAAAGGAGAAAAGGCTGCATCACCTGAGTCTTCCTTTAAAAGCAAAGTTTATTTAATATTTTAAAACAATCGGCATATAACTAGGCCAAAATGTTTCGGGCGCATACACCCTTAATCATAGGCCTGTGACTCCAAGGCTTCTGTGATGCTGCCTTTTCTTCTTTTTTTGTTAATGAATCTTGCTTGCGGTTGGAGCACCACTTGAGACAGCACCCGACCTGGAGAGTTGATCTTCAGCAGTGGAATCGATGAGGGTGAGAGACAGCTAGTGCAGCAGCTTTCTTGTTTTATTCTGTTTCTTCTAATTTAAGATGATTTAGAGATTAAATTCATATTAAAATGTGAGTCACTAATAAAAAAAACCCTGATGACATGCCAATGTTTGCACATACAAAGAAGGGGATAATTCACTAAATACACACTGTATTACAAATAAAAAAAATCCTCAAATCTAAATCTAAAACAGAATCCCGTTTAGCAAATTTTAACCACATAGTAACATGCTCATAACTTCCTAATTATTAATGTTCCATTTGCAATGTTGTCCATACTTTGTTTGCTGTGTGGGGGCAATATGGATAAACACCGAGAAGCAGCTCACGTAAGTCACATTTTGGAAGATACAGATTTTCACAACATCGGAAGACTGCTGATTCACTCTTTGCTAGATCTGTACTTTTTAGCTGCTTAAAAATCTCATATGAACAATGATCAAATGATGCAGGAAAATCCAGACTTTATTTAGTATAACTGACTATCTGTTCCCATCTGTCTTGTCCTGAAACATTTATGAAAGACTGAGGTAAAGATGAACAAATAAAGTCCACCAAGATATTTCCTCTCTTCATTCATTGTGAAACTCTTTTACTTCTGTATTCTGGGAATAGGAGCAACTTAAAACCTGCCTTCTAGGAAAGTTAGAATGCCCACTGTCATTTTACATGGGAAACAGGGATTGCCAAGGTAACTAATTATGTCAGTGATATAATAAACAGGATGCAATATACACATAACGTTTCTGGAAAGTAAAGCTTAGAAACCCAAGAAAAATAACTTTAACAGGAACTATTATTTTGATATGGCTTTGCTTTTCACTTGGGTTTATTACTTTAAATCGCCTACACATAAACCATAAAGCTTTCTCTCCATATCTAAAATTTCATTACTCTAATCCACACAGCATGTTTAACATTACAGACACTCTATAGTCAGACTTTGTGTCATCACGTTTGGATCCTTCCTAAAGCAGTTTTCTTTCTGAAGAAGAAGCCTTTGTAGCTAACGTGCGCCGGTATTTCCTGCTTTATATTAGACCACTAAAATTTAAAGCATTTTGTGCTATCTGGGATCCACTTCAGTGTAAAGTGCTCTGGGTAATGTTATAATATATATATATTCTAATATTATTATGGTGAGATTCATTTGCATTTGTTGACATTAAATTTTCTCATTTTGAGAGTTTTCCACCTTCCTGGTCTTCTGCCATCTTTTTTGTTGAGGAACAGTTTATTTTATTGACCTCTGAAGGGGGCCTTGGTGACAGATAAAAGATGTAGTTCAGAAGCAGGGATGGGTTAATTTAATTTAAGGTCGCTCGAGAGATCTACCTTTCCCCAATCCTGCTACAGAAAATAGGTAAACATTTTTTTTTAGGATAAATTAGGAAATACATTTTTTTACTCCTTAAATAAAATGAGGCCATTTATGTATGGAAGACTTGCACAATGATTTCATTATATCAGTTTTCTGTTTCTGTTACATGGGCACCAGAATTTATTTGTCAAAAACTGTATCAGAATATTTGGATCTAGGCAAACCAACACACAGGGGTATATTTCTCATGCTGTGTAAAAAGTGGAGTGAAGCATTACTGGTGATGTTGCCCAGGGCAACCAATCAGCAATTAGATTTCAACAGTTAGAAAACCAAAGCGAAGCAGCTGATTGGCTGCTATGAGCAACATTACCGGTGATGTTTTACTCCACTTTTTACACAGCATGATAAATATACCCCTCATTATATACACCTCATTATATACACAATACACTTTTGCTATAAATTTCATACAGTAAAATAAGACTTGTTTTTTGATTAGTCCTTTGATTATAAAAATAAAAAACTCATTATTTTCGTAAGGTTTAGCTATTACAAATGACTAATTGAAGTCAGTGATTAAACAAGTGATCTGTATTTTTGCACATCTGCTCGTTTATTTTTATTTTAAAGTACAATGCAGGTTCTAAAGCTGAAAGATAGAGAATCCATCTAAAATTCTACATTAGTACAATCGAAAGATGAGTTTATCCTGTTTATCCAGAACGCTTAAGTGTCCGTGTACTCTCCATTTCCATTCCATGAAGAGTAAACTGCTATAGATGAATAGCCTTTGCATAGTTATTAGAATTCAAGGTTCCTCCCTGTTTGAATTAACCCTGAAATACTGGGTAATCTTATTATGCCAACTTCTAGAGCCAATGAAAATCAATAGGAGCTGCTGGGCATTCAAGGAAGGGGTATCAGAGTGACCAGTGATAAGATATAGTAAATAGATAATAAATAGCAATGAGCGAATCAGCGCCATTTTGCTTTACCAAAAATGTTGCAAAACCCCTGAAAATAGGCTAAACACATTGGCCGTGGCTGTTTTTTTAAAATACATTGAAGTCAGTTGCCATATTTTTCACACAGAATAGTCTCATATTTAGATTTTGCTGTGGTTTTAAAAAAAAAATTTGCAAATGGTAAAACATTAAATTTGACCTTACAACCATGCCTGCTGAAAGATTTTGCTCATCTCTAATAATAGATCAACTCTCTTTCCACCAACCCTATACCATGTGTGGTATTGGTATTATTGAGATTAATGACCCAAAAATCCTTAGGCCTTCTTTGGCATCTTGGGAGGTGAAAATTAAACAAAGAAACAAAAAGCAGAAATGTATGCCCATATGCTCTTAAGAATAGCAGACAAATGCACATAGGGGTATTAGGGAACCCTAGAACTTTCACCAGCCTGTATATGAATGTAATGCAAGAGTTACCTTAGTGCAGAGCTGTCCAAATGTAGGCCCATGGGCCTGACCTCACTGTAGAATTTCATCATTTTCATTGAGTCCCATTGAATTGTCCCTATACATGTTTATTAAGTTGGACAGCACTGCCTTAGTGGATCGTGCTAATAAATACAAATGATGCACCAAGCTCAATGAATGCAAATTCCATAACTTGTCCTAGCTAACTCATTGTAGACCACGATTTTACATAGATCACAGCTTGTCTATACACATTTGATAAGAAAATATAAATATATCAAGAAGGAGAGTGTAAGGATCTTACCCAGCAAAGGGGTCAGCGCGTCCTGGACCTTCGGTGTTGCAGCGCTCCGGTAGCATGCATGCACGCAAATACTTGCGGCGGCGTGCGTGCACATTTTGGCACATGCACATTGTGCTTAAAAGGACGCCAAGGCCTGCAACTCACTACGAAGTGATCATCGCTTTCCTAGTGTGTCACTGAGCATTTCCGATGATCAATTTTTGTGTTTTGACCTGGCCTGTTCCTTGGATTCCTTATACATGCTGCCCGAACCGACCTTTGCCTGCCTGACCTGCCTTTGCCTGCTGATTTTGTTGCTACGCCCGGATTTAAGGCACTCCTGCCGCTCCTCCACTTAAACACAGGTCTGTGCCTACTTCAGTTGCTGCTGTTTATAGTGGGAGGTGTAGGAGAGGTCTACCTCTATGTGCTCTTCTACCCAACTTCCTGACAGAGAGATTGCTAGAAAAGGGTTCTTAACTGCTTTTGGTATAGTATAGTAGTTGAGATACTCTGTCCTGCCATCTGTCTGTTTTATGGTAGTTATTCCATTGCTTTTACATAAGGCCTAATGGCCTTATGTGTACAATTATGTGCGACAAAGAAATGTATAATTAAAAGAAAAATTCCTGAAGGGCTTTTAGTAGACACATGAAAGAGAGATTCAGAGTAAATAGAAAGAGACAAAGAGATGTAAAAAAAACAGGTCATACAAACGAGATATAATTATTACAGTAGCAATAATGTTAGTACTTTTAATGAATAATAAAGCAAATTGAGAGATATGGAAATAACAAGCATCACATATTATATAGGGTAATTTAAATGTTCACTTGTAGTTGCAGATTTTGGACTTTGGTTCAAAAGAACCAAAGATATGACTCAGTTCATTCCCAATTCCACTACTGGATGATATCATAAAACCAGAAAACATCTGCAGTCCATATAAGGCTTTGACCTTTTACTGAGTTTCTTTGTGGTGTGAAAGTTATAGGTGACTCCTTTCAAGGAATATATTGCTGGCTGTATTAGCATTCCAGTCAAATGAGTCTTATGAAAGATTGCACTGCAAGGGATCTGTCAGTAAAGGTACATCAAGGCTTTCTAAACTAAGGAAAATGAGTAATTAAGGCATCAGTTAATGCCCACAACTAATGTTAAGGACATCAATGCAGCCACAATGTTTTCTTATAACTGAAACATTGTAAGTCATATTTATTGTGGGTTTTGGATGCTATAATTTCCTTTTGATATATTTGTCAAGAGCAATAGTTGTACTGGACAGAGTGAAACTGTAGTGACTACATTTCCTGTGCTTCAACTTACTTTTTGTTTTAGAAATTTCTGGAATTATTTAACTAAAGCATGGTATATTTATAAAGGAATAAATAGAAGCTTGTAAATGCACTTTCTGTTTTGCAGCCAGTATTTTCCACACATTCCTTATAACATAATGTGCATGGACTGAAGTATACTCTTCCTTCTAAGCCAGTGATCCACAACCAGTGGCTCTGGGACAACATGTTGCTCACCAACCCCTTGGATGTTGCTCTCAGTGCCCCCAAAACAGAGAGATATTTTGGGGTATGTTTGGGGCATGTTTGTGGTAAGTTATCTAGAAACCTGTTATCCTGATAGCTCTGAATAATGGAAAGGCCATCTCCCATACACTACATTCCATGCAAATAGTTTACATATTTAAAAATGATTTCCTTTTTCTCTGTAATAATAAATCAGTACCTTGTACTTGATCCCAACTAAGATATAATTAATCCTTATTGGAGCCAGAACAATGCTATTGGGTTTATTTAACACTTACATTTTTTTAAGGTAAGGAGATCCAAATTACGGAAATGTAGCTTACCCAGAAAACCCCAGGTCCTGTGCATTTTGGATAATAGGTCCCATACCTCTAACGGTTACTGTTTTCCATCATAGTATGACAGTTTTATTATTGCAAATTACATATATTAATGTTCAGTAGTAACTAAAAGGTAAATATAAAGAATGTTCAACCTTAGTCCAACTAACAGTAAAGACTCTACAAAATATTAGGTCTGAACCTAGAACTTACTAAGAATGCCATCAGGAATTTTTACCAAAAGTCATTTTTGCCAGGTTCAAGTTGGCGAACCACTATTATTAAGATACAGCTGCCACTTTTGCATCTCATTGTCTATGCCATATCCTCCAACTACGTCATTCTTGTATGGAGTAATTTCACTAGTGGTTTTCCCAATTGTAGTAGGAAAACAGGCATATTTATTATAGTATTTAAGCCAACATCACCGGTGATGTTACCTATACCGACCAATCAGATCTTTGCTTTTGGTGTAGGTGACCATTCAAATGTAATTGCTGATTGGATGCTATGGGCAACATCACGGGTCATGTTGGCTTGCACACTATAAAATATATACCCTCAGAGTATTTAGGCCAGCGACATATTGGCATATAATGTTCACAATGATGAGTAGATGTCTGATGTCACCACAAATATAAGCCTGATGTAATGTTGGCAGAACTAAACAAGGAGAAAATTTGCTCTTAAATAACTATGTCTGTTTTCAGAAGGAATTCATTATTGGGATGAGAACACCAAACACCAAAACTAAAAGGAAAATAATAAATGAAAATTTCTGAAAAAAGATTTATTAAAATATTTTAAATGCCATAATAATGAAGGATTACACTATGGATGAACATTTCTTTGATGGAATACATTGTGTGTTTTTATGTGTTATTATGCTGTCATGTCAACTCAACCTCTATGCTGGCAAATTTATGTCTACAGTATAATCCATTCTTCTCCAGCCTTAACCAATGAGTACATTTTACAGTATATCATTTTAGCAAAGCACTAATGGTTTGGCAAAGTGGCAAATATCCTCTTTATGAAAACCTTCAAAGTTGCTCAAAACCACTGTTAACAATTTACTGTTTCATTTAAAAGTGAAAATATGCACAAACAAAAAAATTAAAACAACACGGTCCCATTAAAATTATAATTTATATGTATTTGGCACCAAATGCTGTGTATACCAGTAGTTTATTATTTTCTTGGTGTATCTGCTGTTTGTTATTTGGCTTTACATTATAGTTTCACTAAGTCAGGAATATGTCACTTCATTCTCTCCTAAAGGGGTCCTTCACTCAAAAGTAGTTTTTTTCACAATTAAGAAAATGTAATTCTAAGCAACTTTCCAATTTGCATGAAACATTTTCAATTGAAAGTAGTATCTGGTTTCCCACTTTTGAAGTTATGCAACACTGTTTCAGGAGACAAACAACAGTTATACTTATGTTTCTTAGTTTTCTGTTAGGATCTGTGTAGCAAAAACCCTGGGGACTGCTTGAAAGATGCCCTTTTTTAGTGAGCAGGAGAGCCATGCCGGGACCTTTTGGGCCTCAGAACTTTCTGCTGCAGGCCAACAGAGAGAACCTGAAAACAGCAGAGTTTGATCCAATACATAGAGACAAAGGTGAAACATAATAGTAGTCAAGGCAGGCAAGGAATCAGGGCAGGCAGTAAACAAACTCAGTCAGGAAAAAGACAAGAGTCAAAAACCAGGAGATCAAAAACAGAATCAACGCTTAGGTGTTCAGAATCACTGTAATAAAAGAGTCAGCTAGGGCAAGGAAAGAGGGGCCAAAGTTTGACACCAAAATAGTGGCGTCACAATGTCCCGATGGGCAGCTGCACGTAATTGTATGCATGATGACATCATGATGCTTGCTAATGCGCGCACCTGCGCAGATGGACCCAGGAACCAGCGAGGTTGGCACACTGGTTTCCCTGGGCTTCTTATATTTAATTAATTATGTTCTTCTTATAGAAAAACTAAGGGACAAGCTGAATAGAGAATTAGATTTCAAATAGTTGTATAGTTAAGGTTTAAAAAAGACCAAAGTCCATCAAGGTCAACCCTTCAGAGCGAACCCCAGTGCACATATATAAACTTAGACCGACCTATCTGTACACTCACATATATAAACTATACATATCAAACCAATACTAATTAAATGGCACTACCAGAATCTGCGATTACAACATCACAACAAACAAATGTTACATCTTATGGTTTAGGCTTCCCAAGACTATCCCAAGGCAACCACAGCCCTTTAACAGTGAAAATCTGTGGCTCCAAATGCAATATATATATTCACAATGCACAGTACATTTATAAAATAATTAATGCTATAGCATCAACTTATATGACCTATGTACTTCAATTTCTGCTAATGTTCTGCTAATGTTCTAATGATTCTAGTGAATCCTCTCAAAAGCAGCCCAGGGCACACTGAGCACGTGTAGTGTTACTGATGGCATAATAAAATCATGTAAGGAATTGCTGTGTATAAAGGCATGGTATGTTGATTTTATAGAACTTCTGGACTGGTTAAGAAAAGCTTTTTTATGATTTATTTTTCCATAAAATGTATCAAGACTTTTTATCTCTCTTTAAAAAGAAAAGAATGTGCAAAATCCCTATTTTTAAATTCAGTTCAATCTGAATTCTTGACCAAATACCAAAGCAAATGTTAATCTGCATATTTTGTTTAAACAAAATTTAAAAAATCTCCATAATTTGAAGAAATCTTTAGTAATCCTGCGCTCTAAAGTCATACAGCTTTAAGGATTCAGATTCAGTTCTGAACCCTGCAATAAGATCTGGAATTCAGCTGAATCCTGACCAAATGTCAGATAATATATAGACAATACAAAAAGCTCAGTTTTTGCAGAAATTGTGTCGGGTTTTTTTTTGGTAAAGTCACTCATGTGTTATTATGTTAGATTGCACCAGTAGATTATGAGTAGAAACTGCCATGATCAGTTGGCTAAAAGGAAAGCATATTCAAATTACATTTTATAGGATAGCTTTGGGAATCAACAAAGATGGGTAAAGATCTTCTATCGCTCGAATACACAACAGTATAAAATCAACATTTCACAAAACTGATTTTTCTTATAAAGTTGTGGTTAATTAACCTCCTGTCTTTCTAATTCTCAGAACCATAATAAAATGGTTCCCATGCTATTTATAAGAGAAGTACATCCTGAAACTGTGGAAAGCAGAAGCCTCAGGAAGACAGTGTTTTAAGCTTGTGTTCTTTTTAAACTAGTAATTCATTGTCACTAGAAATATTGCACCTAATGGATCACAGTGATGTAAGCTCGTCAACAAAATGACACACTAGGAATTTCTGGGAACTACTTAGAATCCTTGTGATGCTTATCCCATCTTATTTCAAAGAAAAGGATTGTGTGGTAGAAAACATGAGACAAAGGGGGTTATGAAATAAAAGGCAGTAAGTTAGACCAGGAGCAGTTGCCCATAACAACCAATCAGCAAGTAGAATTTACTAGTTACTGCTTCTGGGCAAACTTAGCACCTTTTATTACATGTGGGGGAATGGGTTTGATTCTGATGTAGCTTGTGTTATTGATCTTTGTGCAAAACTTTTTTCTTATATTTTCATCTATATATGGTAAATCCAAAGTAAAGCACTACTGCCGGCACCTACTAGCAATCAAATCAGCATAATACAAAATGGAAATTACATTTACAACCCTTTGTCAACCCTTAAACTTATCCACTTATCACTATGTGGATGCTATAAAAGTGCAGCCCACAAATATGCGGATATACATCACATGTATGATGTAGAGTTTGGTGCCCGGTGTTTGGTTTAGCTACATTTAAATATGTGTAAGTAGTAATGAGCGATTTTTTTCCGCAAGTCAAGAATTCAGAGTGAATTCCTGCATTTCGCCATTGGCGTGAAAATTTGCCACAGAAAAATTTGTTGCTCTGAATTTTATTTGTCAAATCGGGTGCGGTCGCGACAAATGTGTTTCGCAAATTTTTCGTTGTTCCGCAAATTTTCTTGCCGTTTCGCAAATTTTAAGGCGAAGCGAAACAGGACAGATTCACTCATCACTATGTGTGAGCTCTTGGGAAAACAGTCCATATAGTATCTGTTACCATTACAATGCTCATTCTTCTGAATCACTTGGTACAGAAATTTTCCATTGAACCTTTTCAAAGAACCTTTCCATTGAATAACTATTCCATTGAATAACTAAACCCCCAAAAACCAATGTGACAAGAAATGCTGTATTTTATACACTAAGGGGCACATTTACTAATCCACGAATGTCCGAAAAGCGTCCGAATGCGTTTTTTTCGTAATGATCGGTATTTTGCGACTTTTGTCGCAAATTTTTCGAGCTCAATACGAAAAAGTCGTGACAATTCGCGAAAGTCGTAATGGCTATGAAAAAGTCGCGACAATTTACGAAAGTCATAATGGCTATGAAAAAATCGCGACAATTCACGAAAGTCATAATGGCTATGAAAAAGTTGCGACAATTCACGAAATTTGTAATGGCTATGAAAAAGTTGTGACAATTCACGCAAGTTGTAATGGCTATGAAAAAGTCGCGACGGTGACGAAAAAATCACAAAAAAATACGAAAAAGTCGCAAAATGTTCGTTTCCAATCCGATTTTTTCCCATTCGGGATTCGGATTCATGGATTAGTAAATCAGCCCCTAAGCTTACTGCACCAGCCTAAAGTTTCAGGATCTCTATAGCAGTAAGGATCTAGGTTTTCAAATTTGTACATAGGGTGTCACCATCTTGGATTTTAGGAGGGAAGAAGTGTCAGTGACACTCTCAAGCTCCCAGTGTGGTCTTGAGGGCTAAGCTGCTGGGTCGTTGCAAATCATCAAGCAGAAAATGAGGTTCAAATATGATAGAAGTAGCAGTGAGTGAATCTGTCCTGTTTCAATTGGGCAAACAAAATAGTAAAAACAGTGAAAAAAGGCTATTGTGTAACTTTTTTTTGCAACCGCATCTTTTTTTGCCATGACTGCAACTTTTTTAATCAGCCTTGTATCATCATGACTTTTAGATTGTATATATACAGTGTATTGTGAGTTGATGCTCAAGCTCAGGTAACTGACAGCAGCACAGAGCATGCACAGGGAATCAGCAGAAAAGAAGATGGGGAGCTACTGGGGGAATGTTTGGGGGAACAGATCTTCCCTGCTAAAGAGCTGTGGTTGCCTTGGGCTGGTACAAGATGCCAAAACCTAATGTACAACATTTCTAACCTATTTCTTATTTTAGCTTTAGTTCAGTCTCAGTGCCCATCTGTGAGGAGAGCCACCATAGTCTCGGTGAGCACAATAGTTGTCTGCAGCTACTGCTTTCACTACCAATTACAATTACAAATAACTTTAAAATCATGTTCATTATTTTATTAGTTTACTGTACAGTTGTTTAGAATGAAAATTTACTATGCAAATTTGTATGTTTGTGTTTACATTCCATTTAGAACCTAATTTGAAGTCTGTTTGCAGTCAGGAATGTGCTCTAATAGGTTTTGATGAGAATGTTTTTCAGTATTTTCTAGAAAGATTTAACTGACCTTTTTAACAAATCATGGATTTTCTTTGTTTGATTGAATTACGCATGATAAAACATAAATACATTTTAAGACATTCTTGTGTCACTACATCACAGTCTAGAAGTATTTGTTATGACCCAGTCATTCCGAGGTTTCTAGTTAGACTGTATTAGCTAGCCGCTTAGAGCTATTCTTTCCAGTTTCAAACAATGCAATCCTGCAAAAATGTAAACTATTTAAAACATTTAGTCCTGACCTTTGATGACTTATTATATTATTTTTAAAGTGACATGTTCCTTCAGATTCTAGGGAGGGAATCCAGCACCTCAGTACCTAGTTTGGTAAAAGTGCTGTTAAAAAGGTAAAGGGGTAGTTAACCTTAAAATTGAGTTTTTATTAACATGATGTACTCAGTGGTGTTCTAAGGTCATTTTCAGCTGGTCTTCATTCTTTACTTTTGTGTTTTTTACATTATTTTCTAACTGCTATCTTAGCGAAATTACTTTAGCAACCAAGAAGCAGTTTGGAAGTCAGAAAAGGTGAAGAGTAGTGAAGGGGCTAGATAGAAATATAAGCATTAAATAGTAACAGTTAAACTGAAGCCTCACCATGAATTTCTCCAGACTGCACCCTCTTTTCCATGCTACACACAGATGAGCTGTGGGATCAAACGAAGATAACAGCCCCCTATCACCTCACACTGATACAAATTTAGCCTGGGGATGGGACAAGCATACTGAACATTGGAGAGGCATGTGAGTCTGTCAGAAGCACACAGCCAAGAGTAAAGACATGTGAGGGATTAGACAGAGGAGCAGAGGTTCACAGGCAGATGAACAGGTGAGAGTTGAGACAGGCACATTTGTATCAATATGCACGAGCATGTTGATGCAAACGCACACACAAATTGATATATGTGTGGAGACTTGCCTGGAAGTGTGCATGCAAAAATGTTGAGTAGCCTTACACTACTACACCATAGAAGTACAGAAGTGCTATACACTAACAGAAGTCATGCACCCTATCAAGGCTGTTGCTGGTAAAGCCTGCTTATATTTCAACTTTTTTTCTGTTGTAGCAAGCCATTTAACCCTTTTTCCCTGTCAATAATGTATGTGCTCGAAAAAGGCACTGCTTAACAACGTAACAACCTGTTTTCCCGAACTGTACTTAACTCAGCATATTAAAAACAAGGAAGAAATAATTAGATAGAAAGGCTCATTTATAAAGGCTTAATTCACACAATCTTGCATGCTTAACACTATTCACAAAGGTAATTTCACCCATACACCTGCCTTGTATCTTGTGCTAAAGACTTGTGTGCTGGTTCAGTAGTAAGAGACGCGAGTTAGAGACTTTTGCCATTGACAGTTCCAGTTTTGGTGTTAAACTAGACGTTTGGATCAGTGTCAGGACCTGCCTGTACTCGAACTCTGGACTCTATGTTAGGCAGGTTTTGCATTACCTCACTGAACCACAGGAGACCTTGGGCATCCAGCCCTAAACATTATGTTCACTCCTCTTCGCTTCATTATTCAGGCTCACCTCCTCCTCCCTTAGTAAGCCCAAGTGGTTGCAATTGGACAATTAACGGGCTTTATAAGCATGTTACAAGCAACCCCTGGTTGCTTGTTCATTAAGCCCTTTTGTGATCCTGTGACTGTACCTGCCTGACTCCTGCCTGGTTCCGTTCGCTTCACCCCGTTCCTCGTCTCCTGTTCCTGACTTCTGTTGGATCTCCCGGTATTGACCTCGGCCTGTTTATTTGACTGCTCCCTGTCTTCAGCCTGCCCCTGACCACTGCCTGTTATTCGGACCCTCCTTGCCTGCTGCCAGTCCTGACCCTCTGCCTGCTTTACGGACTTGTATTGTTTGCCGCCTGCCTCTGACCACTGGCCCGTTGTATGAACTTTGTATTTCTTTTGCTCAATCCTCATAGTAAATGTCTCAGCATCTCAACATGCTTTCTACTTATCAACAAGCGAAGTAACCTTTATATCCGTATTACACAGCATATAGGCTCCTACCTGCCAGCCACCCACCAGTGGCTGTACCTGACAGATCAGTCATTTAGTTTTCATAGTTTCTATAGTTTGTTACCTACAAATTCAATTAAAAATCCATTGTTTATTGCCATCAGTCTGTGTTATATTAACTGTGTCTTTACCTATACAGACACTTATTCATACTCATTGGATTGTTTGTCCATTTTATATGTATATTAAAGCAGATACTACTTAAACTAGGCTCACAGATCATTTGGAAGGCTCAACTGAGAATAGCAAATATTTGGTATTTGGACTGAAACATTTTCAAAGGACAATTTACAAGTTATATTGTAATTTATAACATTGCAAATGTAATTTTATGGTGTTCAGAGAAAAGATGCCACACAAGGTCACATTTTATGTTCATACACAGATAATACACAAACATATTACAAAAATATTGTACATTTAGTAAGATTTTCCAGGAACTCCAGTGATTACAATATTTTTGATAAGAAGCAACCGCACAAAATGTATTCGTTTATGAAAATGATTCTTTGTTTTTAGTTGCTTTCTATATTATCATAAGAAGCTACAGGATAACCATGAGAATGTGGTTATGTGAACACAGAGAAACAAATAATATTCAGTGCAAAACGGTGGAGAAATATTATTCAGAATTTTACAGAAAAAGGGATGTGGTGTTGAAAAAAAAAAACTTTTGGATTTACAATGGTTTTAATTTCCCAAGTTGTATAATATATTAAGCAGATTAAGGAATAAGTGACCTGTGACCAGCATTTATGCACTTATGTTTAGTATTTACTTAATCGTTTTCATATGGGTAAGAGGAAGACCTGATGATTAGCAACTCAGGGGTTTCTTTATTGTCATTTTAACCACATGTGCTGTTCTTTGGCTTTAAAACACCTTGGATGAACTGCTAGACAGCGATTATGAACTAGGATTTTCTGATCTACTGGACTGCATCCCAGAAAAAATAAAGCATCCGTCTGTAAAATGATTAAAATAATCTTTGCAATTTCCAAAACAACTTCATGACTTAAATGTACAACTCTGCATGTCCCAAATGATAATGACTTAGTACTTAACTACTGGCAAAAGCTTAGCCGTTTGTCTGCTGTAGATCTAGGGCACTGACAGTCAAGGACCTGAGTGCCAAAAACATAGATTTATTTCTTTATGCCCTTTAATCTATGTTGTGTATTTTTTTGGCAACAATCAAAGGCAATCAGAGAGCAAGGTGATAAAGGATTGATAAGCCATTTTTAGAATGTGTCTTTTTCATTATATGTTTTCAACTGTGCTTCCAAAGATGCAGCATCTCTGTTTTTTCCCATGATATATAAACGAGCAATGTGTCTGGTTGAGCTGTTGCCAGGGTATGGTGAGATTCAGCTTGGTGTAAGGTAATATGCAACACTCCACCTGTATAACACATGTACTGATTTCCCAGTTATGACTCATTTTTGTTTCATGTTTATGGGTTATAGCCTTTTGCTTTGATTATACATCTCCCTGCTTAACTATTCAACTTTAGATTTGTCCTTGTTTTGTTGTATTACGACCTGGAATTATAATGGCTTCAGCTGGTATTTTAGGTCAGTGACCTACACAAAATAACACAGAAGTGGAAAACAAAATCTGCATAGTTCTCAATATTTATAAATAAAACAGTGAAAGGTGTTGATTGCAAAAGTATTCATCCTCTTTTCTGTGAAACCCATAAATAAGCTTGTGTGCAACCAATTGCCTTATGGAGTCACATAATTAGTTGAATGGAGTCCACCTGTGTGCAATTAAAGTGTATAATTTCTAAATAAATACTGTACACCTGTTTCTGGAAGGCCCCATAGTTTTATAGAACACATTAAAATAATCAGCCTCCTGAAGAACAAGGGCTATCATTACAATTCTTGAATAAAATTCTGGAGAACAACAAATCAGGGACTATAAAATATATTCTAAACCTTGTACATACATTAAATCCATTATGCAAAACTGAAACAATATGGGACAACCACAGCTTTAACTAGAGAGAGCCGTCTAACAAACAAAGTAACCTGTTAGCCAGAAAATAAATCCAGAAACATAGTAACATAGTAACATAGTAAGTTGGGTTGAAAAAAGACATACGTCCATCAAGTTCAACCATAATGCCTATATATAACCTGCCTAACTACTAGTTGATCCAGAGGAAGGCAAAAAACCCCATCTGAAGCCTCTCTAATTTGCCACAGAGGGGAAAAAATTCCTTCCTGACTCCAAGATGGCAATCGGACCAGTCCCTGGATCAACTAGTACTAAGAGCTATCTCCCATAACCCTGTATTCCCTCACTTCCTAAGAATCCATCCAGCCCCTTCTTAAAGCTATATAATGTATCAGCCAGTACGACTGATTCGGGGAGGGAATTCCACAACTTCACAGCTCTCTTCACACACTTCCTTTCTGAATGTTTAAATGGAACCTCCCTTCTTCTAAACGAAGTGGGTGCCCTCGTGTCCGTTGGAAGGACCTACTGGTAAATAAAACATTAGAAAGGTTATTATATGATCCCTTTATATATTTATACATAGTTATCATGTCACCTCTTAAGCGCCTCTTCTCCAGTGTAAACAGACCCAACTTGGCCAGTCTTTCTTCATAACTGAGACTTTCCATACCCTTTACCAGCTTAGTTGCCCTTCTCTGGACCCTCTCTAACTCAATAATGTCCCGTTTGAGCACTGGAGACCAAAACTGAACAGCATATTCTAGATGGGGCCTTACCAGCGCTCTGTAAAGGGGAAGAATAACCCCCTCCTCCCGTGAATCTATACCCCTTTTAATACAGCTCAAAACCTTGTTTGCCCTTGCAGCTGCTGCCTGGCATTGCTTGCTACAGCCAAGTTTATTATCTACAAGGACTCCAAGGTCCTTCTCCATTATGGATTTGCCTAGTGCAGTCCCATTTAGGGTATACAGGGCTTGCATATTTTTACATCCAAGGTGCATGACCTTACATTTATCCACATTAAATCTCATCTGCCACTTAGCTGCCCAGATTGCCAGTTGGTCAAGATCCTGCTGCAGGGATGTCACATCCTGGATAGAATTGACTGGTCTGCAGAGTTTTGTGTCATCTGCAAACACTGATACATTACTCATAATACCCTCCCCTAAGTCATTTATGAACAAATTAAACAAAAGTGGACCCAGTACAGAACCCTGAGGGACCCCACTGAGGACCTTATTCCAAGTAGAGAATGTACCATTAACAACCACCCTCTGTACCCGATCCTGTAGCCAGTTTTCTATCCATGTGCAAACGACTTCACTAAGACCAATAGACCTTAGCTTAGAAAGCAGTCGTTTGTGGGGAACGGTATCAAATGCTTTCGCAAAATCCAAATAGATGATATCTACTGCATCCCCACTGTCCAGCTTCTTACTTACCTCATCATAAAAAGCAATTAAATTGGTCTGACATGACCTGTCCTTCATAAAGCCATGCTGATTACTGCTCATAATGCCATTCTCCACTACATAATTTTGAATGTGATCCCTTAACAAGCCTTCAAATAACTTGCCCACCACGGATGTCAAACTTACAGGCCTATAATTGCCAGGCTGAGATCTTACTCCCTTTTTAAATATGGGAATGACATTCGCCTTCTTCCAATCCCTAGGTACCATACCTGATGAAAGAGAGTCTGAGAATATCAGAAACAAGGGCCACTGCAATTCTGCCCCTTGCTCTCTCAGTACCCGAGGGTGTATTCCATCTGGCCCAGGTGCCTTGTTTACATTTATCGTGTGTAACCCTTTAAGCACCATATCCTGTGCCAACCACTGTGTAGTTGGAGCTGAGGCAACAGTGCAGCTATTGGGTGGGACTTGTCCCACTGGCTCCTCTACTGTATACACAGAAGAAAAGAACTGGTTAAGCACATCTGCCTTTTCTGTATCCGCTGTAACCATATTGTTATTATAACTCAATGGGGCCACACCCTCAACCTGCATCTTTTTACTATTAATATACTTAAAAAACTTTTTGGGGTTAGTCTTGGCCTCGGCCGCGATGCGCTCCTCATTTTCTATCTTTGCCTTCCGGATTGCTGTTTTACAACACTTGTTATAGTGTTTATAATCATTAAACGCAGCTACTGTCCCCTCTGACTTATATTTCTTAAAAGCTTTCCTTTTTCTCCCTATTAACTTCTTTACCTCAGAGTTAAGCCACATAGGGTGATTCTTAACACTTCTACTTTTTCTTATTAATGGAATAAATTGAGAACAGTAATGATTTAATATCATTTTAAATGACAACCATTTCTGCTCTGTGTTTTTATCAGAAAACATAATGCCCCAATCTATGCCCTGAAGCGCTGCCCTTAAGGAGCTAAAATTTGCCTTCCTAAAATTCATTGTCTTTGTTGCCCCCGTGTAAATTTGTTTCCTGCACCAAACAGACTTACCCCAAAGACTTAACACTGAACACTTAACACTAAGCTGGGAAAATGCAAAAAAATCGGCTTTCTCTTAAGTAATTAAATCATTGATTTTTGTGTCACAATAACAACTATTTTGCCTTTTTATGATTGTTAAGAATGTTGTGTAAAAATCCAAGTTAATATATTCAAGTATCAGGATTGAGCACAACTAAATGTGGAGATATCTATTCAATGGGGCTAAAAATTATGCTTGGTACTATACCCGAAAAAACAAAATGCATAATTTCTAATGGAGAATAACTCAGAATAGGGAAATGTACCCTGTGTATGAAACTTAACTTTCCTTTGTGCTTCCAGCAATTTACAAGAATGTTTTTCCCTACATTTTAATATCTTTGATATTAGTTTGGAAGGAAGGATGAAAAACATTATGGCTATGTATGTAAATAACCCCATTATAGCCCCTTTCCCTCTTAGGAATGGTAAAGAAAGGTTGGCAAAATAACTCTAGAATACAAAACAATGAAAAATGCAAAATAAATAAAGATGAACAATGGTTTTGGGGGAGGGCGTGGGACAACTTTCAACCATCCCAAGTGTAGCCTTATGCCTCGGTCTTTGCTGCCTTTCTGCACATCAACTCATGCAAGTACTTTCTGGTTCATTATCACTGGGACTGACATATTTCCAGGTGACAACCACCTAACAAACGTATCCACGAATGCTTTTAGACAATGAACACAAAACTTATTAGGGTTGATTTTAGGTGATTTGGGCTCAGCTACTGGTGTGCCATTACTCGTAACAGTAGGGCAAAGACCCACCTTATGTTTATTAATGGGCATTAGTTCTTGCATATGCTTATACAATATTTTGATAAAAGTCGAATACCATGAATTATAAGATTATCTCAGCCCATAGGTAGAACTCCACTGACATTCTAAAATCTTGTCAGACTTAAAAGGGTTTCCTTAGTAAAGGAATGCAAAGCACAAAATAAATTGTCTCAGTTTACCATGTTTTTTTTACTTGCAATACAACATCCTTTTTGTACAACACAAGCATAATTGCAAAAGCAGCATTTTGTGTCAGGTTTTGGATGACTGGATAGTCACCTGTGCACAAGTTAAGGAAACTTGTGCCTTCGAGAAATAAGACAGCATATGAGCATGTTAATGATACTATACTATACTTTTTACAGTTTTATACACAAAAGCCAAAGGCAGCACTGTGGTTTGTACCTAGTCAGGACAGGAACAGGGCTCCTTGTCCCAAAGTAAGCACAACTAGCAAATAGATCCTCAATGCTAGTATAGATGAGCATAATTTTAAATTCTGTACAGCAGCTTCACCTGAGCCCCCCTTGCACACACTCAGGGTTATAGACCTTTATAAAAGATATAATAGCTAAATCTATAGAGTGTTAATCTGTTCCAATGCTGTAGTCCCAGATCTGATAGGGATACTCTTAAAACAAAGTCCTCATTGCTAAGGCACATTGGCAATTTTGGACAGGATCACAACTTTTAAAAGCTTAGGAGGCTGAAGTCCTCCTCCTTGAATTGACTGCCATGTTTCCTAAGCAGTAATTGTCTGACCAGACAATGAGGGGAAATTGCCATAGCAGGCAACGCACCTGAAATTACCTTATGTACCATTGTCCTTAAGGCCTTAAGTTGTGTTCAGTTCAGCACAGATTGGAAATCCCTGCATTAGGAACCTTTAAATATATAAAAGGGTTCAACATGTAAACTATTTAAGAAGGTGTGGTGGCTTGAGAATCTAATCTAGAACTAAGGGGCATAGTTAAAGTGATACTGACCGCAAAATAATCCTTTTCATTAAATGATTCTACCTCCAAACATACCTATAACTCATGTGGACCGTTTTTTCCAGAAAACCCTTATTTTCTAAATAAACGCTTCCTAAGATCCTGGACCCGACAGTGAGACAAACCCGACTGTCTCTGCTAAGCCTGTCAGTCAAAGCAGGAGCAGGCTGACGTCAGGATAAAGAATGAAATCCTTGCATCCGTGCACTTGTTTCTGAGCACCGACGTGTGCGCGATGACGTCATTGTGCACTGAAGCCAGAAGGGCAGCGCAGGTCCCGTCGCCGATTGGTCCAGGAGCCAGGAAGAGAAGAAACAAAATGGCGTCGTCATGGGACTTAGATTCAAAAGATGCGGACAGAGGAACAACTGGACCTTCGGATTTTTTTTTTATAGTGTTTCCTTAGCTTTCAGGTAAGTAACTAACATGGCAAGTTTAATTAAAAAAAAAAAAAAACTCTGTCAGTGTCGCTTTAATGAAGGTTAAAACAGAGCTTTCTAGAGTCCGTTAAGACTGCTCTCTGTTCATTTGTATGGAATTTCTCTCTCTTTTTCAACTTTTTTTTATTGCTGTTTCAAGGACAGTCAGTTTGACAAATAACTATTACCATAATACAGTTGAAAGATACATTCAGATTGCCAATAGTGAATAAAGGAGAAATAAGTCCAAGAAAGTGCTAAAATAAGCACGTGGCCAAGTCAACAGGTCTGTATGAAATTTCTGCCAGCATATTGTGGCAAGCTGTATTTCACTTTCTGATAAATATCCTGAAAGTTGGAATAAAATGACACTTGTTTACTAAAAAAGTGATAGCTTTTGTAAATGGAAACGCATTTCTGTTAATATCATATGAAATAACAAAGTAAATCGAGAACATAATTGCAACAAAAACTGTAGAGATCTGTAAAAATAAAGTAGCAACTACACATAAAAAACACATAAAACTTAAAACTGCATTCCAATGGGCACACTGTGCAGTGCAGCTGGTTCCTTTCTAACATCAAATTATATGTTACTATGTCTTAATTTTTCAATTTTCCAGACATCAATAAATCAATAAAATCCTGCCAAATAGCAGATACCATTGCACTTTTATGATCCTTCTGGAGGTAGATGTTTAAATACAGATTTCAACTAAGTCATGTTATAATGAAAACTGAAATGAGCACTGCCTATTTAGCACGGCAACTCCAATTTCTAATAGCTGTTATTAGATTACTCCCTAGGGAGAATGAGATATCACATCAATGCAATGTGGCACTCATTGGTTTTGCATGAAACCTTTTTTTATAGAAAATAATATCAAAATGTGTTTAGCTGTTTTTACAACCAGCTAATTTAGTTTGTCAGAAAGAGGAAGCTACAGTACATGATCTGACATTTCACAGTAGCCAGTGCTGCAGCTGTTTTTAATATGGAATTATTTTTAAAAGTACATATACTGGAGTAGAATGTGAAATTGTTATGTGGGGAGAACAAATTTACCAATCATGAGTACTGCGGTATCCCCTTACAAAAGGAATATTTTGTCTGCCCACACACTACATATTTTTTTTCTTCACATTCATCTTCAATCTGGAGCAGATGTTGCCCAAAAATAGGATCCAATATGGAAATTTGTTGATTAAAAACAGCAACCAGTTTTGTAGATAAACAGTTACGACTCAAACATAGCAATGTGATTAGTAGACGACTTGGTCTGTGTCTGATTTCAACAGAATTATCACATGAATAGGTTAAAATATCCCAAAAATTGATGTTTTTACATTTTCAGTGAGGGAATTGGATATCAGTACATGGCTAGAAATACAACCCAGGCAAACAATGAGAGAATATCAGCTGTGCTAGACTGCCAGAACATGCTTGCAGCTATTGGTAGGGCAGTAAATGAATTTTAAGATAAATGGTAAGTACATTGTTAGGTATTCTAGAACTGGGTGTAGGACTATCACTTAAACATTCCCAAAATATTGTAAATATGTGAGATGTGTGTTTTAGATGGGGAGGGGGTGTCACTTCTTTCCTGTTTAGTTGGCCACTCTCTTTTGTAAATATTAAATAGATAAATGTATTTCTGCTGAACATATATATTAGGAAAATACCCTAGAATATAGCATAAATGTTAAACATTTGCAGTTTCTGTTCCAAGATGACACATTATTTTGTGCAACATTGCAGCACTGATATTTTTATTGTTGCTTTCCTGTTTTTCATCATGTACCGTATTTGCTTTACTTTTTTTTAATAATTCAGTCAACATCTGAATCGAATACAACCATAAGAAGATCTTGATCCTCCAATCAATCCTCCAAGCTAATGGTTACAGGTGATCCACTGATTCAACTCTCAGTTTCTGGCAGGTCATATTTATATCCAGCCCATTGACATAGTACTTACCAGCAAAAAATATGACTCCAGGCAGGCATTCTACAAAACTACCATATGGACCTTTGACTATGTCCCCACTACTGGTTTTATCAAAGTAGGTCCCGGTGGAATCCATAGAGTTCCAATCTCTCGGCAGTCTGCCTCAACAGGTCAGAACAGAATTCATCCTGGGAACAGTAACACCAAAAAATGAAAGTGTATAAAAGTAATACCAATATAATGTACTGCTGCCCTGCATTGCTAAAACTGGTGTGTTTGCCTCAGAAAGACTACTATAGTTTATATAAGTAAGCTGCTGTGTAGCCATGGGGGCAGCCATTCAAAGGAGAAAAGGCACAGGTTACTTAGCAGATAACAGATAAACCCCCATTATATGGAGCTTATCTACTAGTTATATGCTATGTAACCTGTGCCTTTTCTCCTTTTTTCCAGCTTGAATGGCTGCCCCCATGGCTACACAGCAGCTTATTTATATAGTAGCTTTTCTGTAGCAAAAACACCAGTTTTTTGCAGAGCAACAGCACATTATATTTTAATTACTTTAAAACACCTTAATTTTTTAATGTTACTGTTCCTTTAACTGGTGTGCTTTCCCCCAGGCCAGAATGTAGAAGGCATCCCTGCAGGAATAATCAGCATGTATTGTAATCAGTGAACAGTGGAAATAGTCTGCAAAACCATTGACCAGTGGCCAGACTGGGGATGACTTTGACTTGGTTGCCCAGCTTGAAGTATATTGCAATATATGGACAAACAAACCCTGTTAAAGGGGAAAACATTTCTTAGTAGCTTAATGCACAGAATGTATGTTCTATATACATATTGATAATAGATGAGTGTAGAGGATCTCTTGTCTCTGTCTGTATGAATTTTGTGGTCACAGCCTCATTGCACCCCACCTAATGGTTTCAAATGAAGTTGTGAGCACAACTTTCCCTTGTTTGTTATATATTAGGAATATATATCATTCTGAAAAAATAAGTTGGTCAGGCCCCTCAGTACTTTAGGTGTGTGCCTGTCTAAGTTTATACTAGCCCAGATAGAGGATCATATAACATAACTTAGCAACATAACTTGCTTTTAATATTTGTGAGTTTGTATTTTTTGTCTTGTTTGGTTTCAATGTATCAGGAGATAAAAGTTTCAATAACTGAGCAATGGGTATTCCCAGACATGATATGACCTTCTGTTTCTATGAAAGTCATAAACAAAGGTGCTCCAAGGTACTCCAAAGGTTAAAAAAATAAAGTGAAATAAACCTTATCATTTAAAGCCATATCTACTTTAGTAAATATTACATTCTGCATTTGCATATATTGAGTTTTATGGCAAAACAAAAAAAAACACAGACCAACTGTAATTAAGTCAAGTTAAAGAAAGGTAATGTGAATACTTCAGAGTCAGGAAGAAAGGACATTCTCCTTCAAATTCAGTTTGAGTAATTGTACAGAGAAAAAAGTAATTTTACAGTTATTATTCGTATTCATCTGTGTATTTTTTTTTTAAATTATATGCCTTTTTCCTAGGCTCAGAATAAAACAGACCAGTGGTGAAAGTGGTGCTACAGGGCCCAACAGAAACATTTCTTTAGGGCCCTCTATTCCTAAAATATCCGGGAACATAATCTGTTATAAAAATATACACTGAATATTTCCATTAGTCAAGATACCTACCAGATTTCTTTATTTCCTCTTATAGAGCAAAGCAGTTTAAACACAAGAATATATTCAGCAGTACCTGTATATTATTATAATTTTTCCTACTTTGATATTCCCAGGGCTCATTTAACTTATTTGTTCTTATTTGTTCTTCTAGTTACATGTAGGTTTCCCCTTTCCCTCCTCCCTTTAACCTTTCTTTCCTCCCTTACACTTCTGTTATTTCTTAATTCCTGATTAATCCCATCCGGGGAAAACTTCCTCTCAAGCTGCAGTATTTTACATATAAAATGGAAAAAATGAACAACAGGCAAATTCTACTCTGCCCAATTAATTATCTGTATGAAAACAGTTATTGCTTTTTTCCTATGTTTTCTTAGAATACTCTTACACTTGTTAAAAGGTTGTTTCTGCTGGCAGTAGGTACCACACGTCCACTATCCTTTGGGTAAATAAGTACAGTTATGGGCTTTGTTATCCAGAATGTTAAGGACCTGGGGTTTTCCAGATAAGGAGTCTTTCCATATTTTGTCTACTAAAAAATAATTTAAACATTAAATAAACCCAATAGGATTGTTTTGCCTCCAGTAAGAATTCATTGTATCTTAGTTAAGATCACATACAAAGTGCTGTTTTTTACAGAGAAAAGGGAAATCATTTTTAAAAATATGAATTATTTTTTGAAAATCGAGTCTATGGGAGATGGCCATCCTGTAATTTGGACCTTTCTGGATAACAGGTTTCTGGATAATGGATCCCATGCCCATACTTGTTGTTACTTCTGAGCTTTATACATAAGAAGTGCAGACCATGGCTATTTGTTCATTCGTTGTGCTTCAAATCTACAGCCCCTCCTGAACTTTACTAAGCAAAGGTATACTTACATATTTCACCCATATATCCCTTCTATCTATTTCTCAAAGCCATAAATAAGTTCTACTTTGATATCTTTACTCCAAAATATCAATTAAAAGTCCTGCACTGGATTAAGATAGAAATAATATAAATGCTGCCTCCACAGCTGTCACCTAAATATTCACATCCTTGTGGAGTTTTTGCATGGATTCTTGATACTAAGATTAACTGGCTTCAGTAAATATATTATTTAATTTTTAATTTTTCAAATTTGAGTTATAAGACGAACAACGCATACAATGAAAATGTAAGGCCTTATCTATAAAGGAAAGGGAAGAAAATATCTGAGAAGTAAGTGCGCACAGGTATGCCTGGTGTGGCAGTCACAAGTACCACACCACCTGGGGATGTGAGTTTAGTGTACAAGAGGAGGTACAAAAACCTTTGTAGTGTACAAAGGCACTTAAGTCTTGTAAAAACAAATGTTTAGAATAATATAACTGAAACATCTAAAAACATTTAATATGTCAAGACATGAAAGTTTTACTAGGATACTGTTTTTTTTTTTCTTATTAAAAAGTACCAGGTAATCTTATCTAAGTTAAATTTGGAACAATAAATTATCAAGTATAATGAGTTGTTGTGAAAAAGAAAGCAACCCTCAATGAGCCCCTAAAAATAACTACTAGTTACTGTATTACAGAACTATAGTGTACATTCGTGTATTTTGAATTGCTAATACCTAATTTTATATTTTATTATACCCTCAGATTTAACCAGCAGGTATCTGGGGGTAGCAGTGGAGTTTTATTTCTCTGTGCATTTTAATTTATCATATAGGGACCTGAGGACTGTCCCTCAATAGCTGCTGCTCTAGGCACTGCTCCTTGAATATGTATATGACCCTGGCTTCCAGCTTGATGCCTGGTTCCATGTATCCGCTTCTATTGTCCCACTAGCAGCTGTCAGTCCAAGAATTGCCTAAAGAGTAGTCAGTCACTCTAAGGAAAAGGAAAGGTAAAAACTAAGTAAGCTTTATCAGAAAGGTAAGTACAGCCATAATCAGTCCTCTGTGAAAAGAAACACCACATTTATTTCCTTTAATTCTGTAAACATGATATTCTGTGTGAGACTTCCCCCTCCCTTCTCCTCTTCCCCCTCCCATCTCTCACCCTCCCATCTCAGCTGTGTAATCTGAGTTTAGAGCTGTTTCAGGAGCTGTGTGCAGTCAAAAAAGTTAAGTCAGACCAAGCTAATATGGCAGGTGTTATCTTAAACAAACAGAGAGAGCTTCTATGGCTGTTTACAGAGTTATGGTAAAGCATTCTTCAAAATAAATATAGCATTCTAGCTTGCACTAATGTGGCGAATCTGTTGACAATAAAATATAAAAATGACTTTCCTTCTCCTTTACCTGACATGAGGTAGACATTAACTGTGACTTTTCAGTGGCTTGATCTTCTGAAACCATACCCACCACCTTACAGTCTTCTTTCTTAAACAATACAGTTCAATGAGAAAAAAAACCTAAAAGCAGATTATCTTTAATCAGCTTAAAAATTGTGTTTTTCTGCTTGTCCTCGCTGACCCTGCCTTACATTTTTCAGTGCACGGATGTCTGCTGTAATAAGTCAGTAGGTATACACATGGTTTAACGTTACTTTGATCATTTGCTGCATTTTCAGTTGTTTGATGGTAGATGACTGTTTTCAGGAACTGTGCATTTCTAGGTCTGAGGTTTGTTATAAGCATTATCTAATACATGTGTTCATAAGTGCATGACCATTTATTCATTTTCCCCTTTACACTTTTTTTAAGAGTATCGAGAATAACCTTAGGTTTACTGTATAACCTTTTTGTTGTTTTAGAAGGACAATATACTGACCTGAAGTGCCTGGTGACACAGAACATATGTGCAAAGGAACATTTATGCAGGTGTTTTGGGGTCTACCAGATGCATCGCTAAAAGAAAATCTTTCATCCAGAAGTACAGAATAAACAGGTGTGTATCCAGGCAAGGTCAGGAATTCTAGGCAGTTGTAAACCCTCCCTAGGAAATGTTAGTAATGATCCATAGAGGCATTTGTTCTAAATAATAAAACTTCATAGGAAGGAGTGCACAATAATAACAGCTGTAAGTTCTATAATACGTATACTGCAATGTGAAATATAAACAAGTTGACATATGAATAGCCTTTTTATTTGTAACCACAGTATTAAAGATCTATCTATCTATCATCTATCTATCTATCTATCTATCTGTCTCATAATTTATCTTTATAAATTACCCTGGCACTAAACAAGCTACCAATGTTTATGAAGACAGGGACAAGAGACAGATGCATTGGAAGGGTTATTTTTTATCAATAAGAAGAATTCCCCCCAGATTTGTATTTTATATTTCTTTTAAAACATTTTTCGTTTGTGACATTATATTGACTATCATAAATTGTATACAATACTGAAGAGACCCAATCACTAGGTTTTTATTACAAATTATAATGCTATTGTACTTTGAGTCAAACAAGATTTTGTCCAGCCAAAGAAACTTTTTATTGAAGGGTTTTATTTGAATAATGTAGCAAACTGAGCAATGAAACAATTGTGTTAAACCCTTTTTGATATTTTCATTTTTTGGACTTCATGTTTTAGTAGTAGTTTACTTATTTATCTCTTTTCAGCATATTTATATTGCTATGCAAGTCAGCAACCCAAAGCACTGTTTTGAATATAGCTTTATAGGTTATATCAGGTCAATGTCTGAACACCAATAAGACCTAATAAATAGAGTTACAGGGTTTGCAGAGATAGAGGGAGCTATGCTGGACTGAGAGGAAGCTACAGTTACCAAAAGAACAGAACATTACATTACTGGTGTAATGCTGAGAACTGTGGTTTACTTAGTTAAATATTTGGGTAAAACACTTGACTGTCAAATATACTTCAATCAGCAAATTATAAACCTCATTCTACCAGAATGTGCCCTCATATGTGCAGTACAATAAGAACACTCCAGTTCTGTTTCTAAGCACATTGTTGTATTAACTGCTTTTCTCAACCCCTAGTTCTGTGTCTATCTCTCACTATAGATATACAGAATATACAAACAATCATACATACAAACATAACATGCTGATTACAGGGCCTTAGGGTATTTCAAAATGTTGATGAAAACATTAACAAAAAAAAAAAAATCCACAAAAGCACTGAAATTCCTAATACTGTACAGCTGGTCCACTAAAAGGTAATCTTCAGTTTAAAGAGACTCACGGGTTTCATTTATAAAGTCTGCAAATTCTTAGCATAAGGGATTAAGAAAGCACAAGCAAGTGCACTGAGTATGAAGAATTTCTGGATTTGGTGTGATTAAACTGACACTGTAACTGTGTCTGGTTCACTTAATTTAACATAAATGCAAAGATTGTAAGAACAAATCTGTTCACTGCATATTCAGTTATGAAATAATTTAGTTAGATCATTATTAAATTATAATCACTGAAACAATATACATCTAAACTATACATTAAGAGGCAACAAACTTGCCTATATGTCTATATATGTGGTTTGGTTATAATGACTCAATTATGTGCCTATCTCTGGTATTGTTGCTGCCACTTGTTTAATTGCAGAATTACACTGCAATTCCTATTTGTATCACTAGCATTGTCAACTGTATATATGTACGTTTATAACATTAGTAGAAGCAACTAAGGAGATCTGTGACCATATAAAATTACTACTGTATGCCTCATCCTCATTTTTATGATTTGGTCATGATGCCATCAGCAGCCATATTGACTGTGTATGGTTCAGAACTGGGTGCATGCACTTTGGTTGCCTCTTTTTACCAAAACAGAGACAGGTTGAACTAGTGAGGAGCCAGTGTGCTGAATATCTACCACAAAACCTTTACAAAAGATTTATTAAGGGAACGCTGAAAAAAACAGACCTCAGAAAAACAAATCCTATTGGATTTATTTAATGTTTAAATGATTTTGTCAAGTTCCAAAGATCCCTTATTCAGAAAACCCTAGGTCCTGAGCATTTGGGATAACAGGTCTGATACCTGTGTTTCTGTTACTAGTCCGATACCTGTGTTTCTGTTACTATAATTCTGTACTTACTATACAGTATACAGCACATATTCCTCAAAGCTCAGTTCAATCATCAATACCATTACCTGGCCCAGCTGAGGTTTCAAGTTAATTTCCTTATCCCATTTAGGGATGTAGATAAAAATGGCCATATTTATGTGCCCTGAAAGTCTGGAGAATGGTACATGTATCATCTCTTATGCAGGTTACACACACTCTAAAGTGTTGGTTTTAAATTAAGGAAAACAGAAAAACATCATTTAAAAACAATTACTAGAGGGCAATATTAATAATGTTTCATTCAGTGATCTTTTGTATAATCAAAGGTATAATTGTCTACAATGTGCAGTGTTTTTCTACTGAACAACAGCAGCTCCACAATTACCACTAAGGTTATGTAAACAAATGTGGCAAAATTGCAGCAATTCATTTGTCATGCCTTGTTTTTATAAGGTCCAACATCCATCTATCTTTTTTTTAAGCACCTTTATTTTCAATACCAAATTATTATTGCAAGAACAATTAGAACTGGAGGGATTGGTACTTGTCCCTAATGAGAGAACATATATTTCCTTAATTGCAATAAATGCTCTTAATGTTTGTTATTTTAGGTGTTTTAAAATTTACAAATACATTTGAATATTTTCCAAAACATAAATACTGTCATTATTTTAAAATCCAAAAACTTGACAGAAAAAATCCTCACATTTAGAGACCTGCTATAATCCAAATAACTAAATTTACATTTTTACTGGAAGAACTTTTGAAAGAATGCCATTTTGTATTAGTTTATTTGTTTTACAAAAACAACAATTAATATTTTGGAGAGTTAAAGTCTACTGGTAGATATTTCAGATTTTTTCCTGGCAATCTTTTCAAATTCCTTGAGAATTTGCTTGTGGCCACTTCTGTTACAACTGGAACTTTGATGAAAAAAAGATTGCTCTGGAATGTTTTATTAGCAGCCACTCCATTGGTCTGTGACCCTTCAGCAGGAAAGGTGAGGGTGCTAGGCTATTAATAGCAAAGCATTCCATAGAAATACTATTTTAACCAAAGAACTGTTAGTTGTTAGTTTCCAAAGGTAAAATAAACACAATAATAATAATCGTCTCAAATAAAGAAGGGGTTCTATCACTTGTGTCATAGGCTATGGTAAATGGATCAGTAATGAAGATAATGATTGTTGTTAAACCTAACCTCACTAACAGTGAGAAGAATGTATAATAGTCTGCTTGCAAGAAACACTTTAACCCAGTGTTTCATACAACTGTGGAGAGAAAAGTAGGTTTTTTAGCCCCATCTGTTTTTGAGGGCTGAATTATATGCAAATTAGCAGGCATTAAAAATTGTATGTCTTTAAAAGGCACCATAGTGCCTCCTCAACATCATCTGGATACATGTTTGGATAATGACATACGGTGTAACATAGGGGCAATATACCCCCTTTTCGTCATGAACAGAATGAATAGTCCTTTTGCTGAAAATACCTTTTCCTTATTGTTTAATCAGAAGAAAAATCTATGCTTTTTGTAATTTCTTGACCTGAAGAGGGCAGACAGGGGAATTAAAGCTACTCTGTGTTTGGTTCTTGGAGGGTAGTTACCAGTGCAAAAATAAAGAGAAGTCCATTAAGTGAACTCACAATGAAATAGCTTTCATTTGAATGATTTGGAATAAAAATCCCATAAACACTACATTGATGACAGTTCTTATCATAAAAAGCATGCCAGTGGGGAATGAGCCAGGAGTTGGGGAACAACAGGGCCAAGACAGAGTTAGGAAGTTGGGTGTTGTAGTTTTTTGTTTAGCTAATTAGAAGGGGGGAGAAACAAGGGATTAAAGGAAGAAGGAATTGAAGGGGGTGTTCTCTTTAACCTTCAACAGCTTTCAACCTGTCTAGCACGGGTGTAATAGATTAAGGTAGTGGTATTAGTGTAAAGTCACAGTGAGAGCCAGTTCCCTGAGAGGCAGCTGGTCATAGGGGTATGAAGTGTAGGGTGTAATTGGGGTTAGGCGGTTATCTGAGGTAAAATAAAATGTATTTGTTAAATATTGCATGTAGCGACATTGGCCTTAAATTGTAATGATGTTAATACACATATATTGGTTGATTATTCATGTAAATTTGTTAATAATAATCTGTGGCTTTTTTTCACCCAAAGTATTTGATGTTTTCTAGTATGTTATCTTAGTAAAGGGGGAAGCAGCTTGGTGTAATTGGGAGGTGCCTTTCAAATTGCCGCTACCCCTGTCTGTGTTTTACCGGCACTACTATCAGGGTATTAAGGAATATGCTTTTATGTTATCAGTTTCTAGTAGAAGCTGGTTTAATAGGTGCCGAATGTCTATAGGTTTTCATAGAAAGATATCCTTTTTATTTTAGTATATATTTTTTTCCTTGCCAGGCTACCACGGCTGCCTACAGGACACTGGTAGGATGGTAAGTAAAATATCCCAGAAACTCCTTTTATCTGCAAAGTGTATGTGGAAGAAATTCAGTCATCATAAATTTCTCCTTTTATGTTTTAATTCTGCTTTATAAAAAAAGCCAAGCAATATTCCTAAAGTATTCTATAAATGGTAAAACATCCAATGCACAAAGCTTTTCTTATTTTTGTAACAGATATTTTATTAACATTTTCAAATATATAAAACATTGCATAAAAGCAGTGCACATCATATGACAATGTTTCAAAGATTCATATAATAGGAGCTAATATTAGGCTAAGTCCATTGTCTTTTTTAGTCAGTATTATGTGGATGATATGAACTTTAAATGAACAGTTTAAGGAAGCAATGGATGCACGTAGATTGGATCGTTAGTGTTGATGCAGTTATGTCAAATAGAGATTGTAGGCTGTGTGGGTGTAGGCTAATCAGGTAGATGTGGTAATCAGGCCTTGCAGTTCCCATGGGCACCAGATTTTAAGGTAGTGATAGGTTGCATTTTGAATAATAGCAATACCCAACTCAAAGATTCTGTTGGCGTTGACTTTTAATTATTGTTGATTATTTCTGCCATGGTAGGTGGTTCTGGGTTCTTCCATTTAGCTGATATAGCTAGGCAGGTAGCTGTTAGGACCTGGTTGCCCAAGGCTTGGCCACTTTTGTGAAGTTTTGGTATTGGCCTGCCCAGTAAGAGAGTAGTGGGATCTAATGGGACTTGTGAGCTAACAATTGGCTTAAGAATTTTGTTACCTCAGTTCATAAAGGTTGGATGCAAGGGCAGTCCCAAAATATGTGTGGTATGGTACCATGGGACCCATAGTTCCTCCAGCATGTGGGGGATGTTGTGGGAAAAGTTTGTGGAGCCTGTCTGTAGTATAGTATAAGTGACCATGCCTCTGGCATTATCCCAGATTTGTGTCCAATCTTTAGTGGACAGGGGTTGTGGGAGAACCCTGTCCCATTTGTCCAGGGAGTTTTAAATAGGTAGTGGGGGTGCTGTAAAAGGCTAATAGGTATGCATCAGAGAGATGTCCCAGTAAAGAGAATAAATTGAGTTTGTCAAAAGCCTTTCAAGGCTTAAAATCTGAGAGTGCTCACCTCGCCTTTGAAAAATTTCAATCAAGTCTATAGTGCGTCTGGTGTTATCCCCAGCTTGTCTGCCCATGATGAATCCCACCTGGTCCCTAACTATCAGCCTCTGCAATATTGGAGCCAGGCGGTTAGCTTATATTTAGGAGAAAAGTTTAATGTCCGAGTTAAAGAGCGCTATTTGCCTAGTTTGTGCAGAGTGTGGGGTCCTTTTCCTCTTTGGGTATCAGTGACAGGTAGGAGGTTAGATTAGATGTGGGGATGAGGTAGCCTTGGAGGTACTGATTAAAAAGTTTCAGTAAGTAGGGTGAGAGAATGTGTTGAAACAACTTATAGTATTTATTAGGAAGGCCATCTGGGCTGAGAGTCTTTCCATTGAGCATATTTTTGAGTGTGGCAGAGTTCCTTATTTAGGCTATATCTCCCATAGTACTAATTTTTCCACACCCATAATAATGCTATAACATGAATTGTTTTCAAAAATAGTTCTCAAGCAGTTGCATTTATTTCTGTTCAAAATAGTGGAGGTAATGATTGGAAAAGCATGATTGGAAAGCAGATGCACAAGCTTATTTATTTATCTGCAGGAGATAAGAGGACGAGTGTAAGACAGAAAATTCACAAACAGATCCACAGTAGGGGAAAAATAATATTTCTACTATGGCTCTGTGTAACTGTGAAGACCTCATTTTTTTTTTTTAGAGAAAGTCAGTACTACATAAACTCATACCTGTATATATTTTGTGGCATTATAAATTGCATTGTTGTAGAAATGATAGCACGTGCCATCTAGGTAAGTCACTAATATGACAGGCAGATATAGTGCAATATGTTAAATTTTGTTAAATTAGACACATGATGTTGAGTATCACCTGTAATAAAAGGGCATATAAGCATGAGCCTGTGTGCAGTGTCTAAGGGGAGATTGCAAATATTAGCCCCTACTCATTTACCCTTCTTCCCAACACAGACTTGCACACACTAAATTTGGGTGGAAAGGCTGCAGCTCATTTTATTAATATTAACACCATCTTTGTAATTCACACTGACATAAGCACATTTTATTCAACAGTTATCCAAAACATAAATGTGTAGCAAACAGCTGCTGCAGGCTGCATAACAGTTATCAAAACTTACAATAACTTTAATTATTTTTAAATAATAATATGAACATTTCTTCTCGAACAACCAAATACCAAGTCTGCTACTAAGCATCTGCCTCTAAACATCTGAGCCTTCTCTGCCCACTCCTGCTTGTTTTTCCCCCCAAGCCTAGTCCGAGGCCTGCCCCTCTGGAAACTTCTGTCCTTAATCTATTTCTCCCCATTAGGCTACCCACCAGGGGAGAACAACCTTGTCACCAAAGCTGCAAGTAATGCAACCTACATGTCTTTCTCAAGGGTGTCAGTGTGGTCTGCTGTCCATAAGGTATTGAGCCAAGTCTCTTTCTGTTTCCTGCCTATATCCCTAGCTCTTTCCTCCCCACTTCCTATAACATACAAACTACAACTCCCGTACACCCCCACTTAATTAACCTCTCTGATCCATATTAAGTTCCCCAGTCATAGCCCTTGTTGCTCCATCAGTCCCAGTCTCGCTCTTTGGGAGCAATTTCCTTGTGTTGCGTGCACAAATATTTTTGCCCAAGCACAAAACAAATAGGGATTTGCAGCTCTGATGGAACCTGCTGGCAATATGCTTTCTGAGAAACTGAGAAGTTCTGCCACAGAACATGTCCCATAATGTTAGTGTTGCAACATCCACCAGAATCCCACCAACGGCATCATCTGTATAAAAAAGTTTTTTAACAGTAATTGCTATAATTAACTACAAGTATACATGTTTTCAGTTGACTAAATATAAATTTATACTGATTTACATTTTCATTTGCAGCACAAACATAACTAATTGTGTTATTTTCATAATTCCACTTAAACGGGTTGTATGTAGGATGATTTGTATACAAAAAACAGAAAAACAGCATTTAGAGAGAAAAGTTAAATGCACAAACAACTTGTGTCTATGACTTTTTCACAATTCCATGACTAGTTCTGAGACTTAACTGGCATACTATACTAGTAAGCTGTTAGTAATAAAAGAAATATTATATATAGCTATGTATTTCAAATCCCTTGACAGGAGCATCGTTGGGACTTGCCCAGCCTCTTGCCAACCTAAAACACCACCCTTCCTATTCTTCAAATCCCAGAAAATACACCAGTTTTGGATGAAAAGGGTCGCAAAACATTGCTGAAGTTTTAATTTAAAACATACCATAAAGAATGGCATATCACTACTAGTGCCGCCAGCTGCCATCCTAGCCCGGAACCACCTGCTCCTCAACTCCTTCCTGATACACCTCCTTACCCTTGAGGTGCCAGGCATGCCAGCCACCAATTAATCGTGCAACTCCCTTCCTAACATGACCATTAACTTCAATACCAACACACCTGTATTGGGAGGGAGGGTGGGCGTTTTCCTGTACTGCCTAAGATGGAATAGGAAGTGGGAAATTCAAATTCACCTTTTATACCCCTCCTGCCTGCAACTTCTAAAACCACCAATCCTCTGCTAACTGGGAGTGGCTTTATAACCCCTACGGCTCTGTCATGCCCCTGCTTCCCTACACCTTGCTACGGGTCACCGGCCTCTTTGGTTTCATTAAATCACTACTGAATTGCTGTTGCAGTGTTTCCCCCCCTAGGGTTGAGTTATTAAGGCATTAATATTGAAAACAAATGATACCTCTTAAAGATGTATTTTAAAAAATTACCAAAAATTGATTTAGTCTTCTCACTTTATATACAAGCCCGCTGAATGCCCTTTTGAGAACTCCCTCAGGCACTGGAAGAAAGGGTGCTGGTGCAGAGATACTATGTTTTAAATGGTAATAATTAATACATGAATGAGATGGCGATTCTAGGACTGCCCACCACCAATATGGCATTCATTATGTTTTGTATAATATAAGAATTGTAGTAATTTTTTTCCTCTAAAATTCTGTTTCTCATTTTTAATGATATGACTATGTCTTCTTAAGCTCACACCACGGCTCTCTTACAGTACTTTTCAGCCCAATCACATTCCAATTATCTTTCTCGGCTACTTGTCCATTTTCCCTATTTCCAACTATTTTACCCCCTTTTCCCATTCAGAATTTCTCTGCCCATCTTTACAAATACCACTTTCCAACTCCAGAGCCATTTTATTCTTTACACATTACACTCAACCCAACCATTTCAGTCAACACCTCCTAATGCTGTTGATATCTAATATAAAGAATTAGTCCTCTGCACAGCTTATTGCAATTTGGATAACTATTTTGCCAAAAACATAATTGCATGAGATTCTGAACCAAGTCAGTTGAATACAAGTTGCAACCTATTGACTTGGATTGAAATAACAGCTAAAATAGAAAATAGATAATTTTCTCTTGGAGCAGGAACTGGTTTGAATAATGAGAAATCTCTGTACAGCCCCTCCTTCATTAAATGTTTTGGGGTTAACCCATTACTGGAATCTAGACTATAGGTTCAAACCTAGTACAAGTACAATTACAATAGACTTGTACTATCAATGAATAACTGCTATTTGTGTTTATTTGCTTGTTTACTTTCTAACTTGGTATGATGGAATTTTAGGCAATTTGAGATGAGATATGGCTGCAGCAAGAGTCATGCAAGTGGTGATGTACTTGTTGATTGTTGTATATTATTATAAAAATCTGTTATCCTAAAAGAAAGTTCTGAATTACAGGAAGGCTATCTCCCATATACTTCATTTAATTTAAATAATTCACATATTTAAAAATGGCTTCCTATTTCTTTGTAATAATAAAACAGAACCTTGTACTTGATGCTAGTTAAGATATTAATATTAATTAATCATTTTTAATGGCAAAACAATCCTATTGGGTAATTATTGTTTAAATTAATTTTTACTTAAGGTATGAAGATTCATATAACAGAAAAAAATCCCATTATCTGGAAAACCCCAGGCCCCTAGCATTCTGGATAACAGGTACCATACCTGTACAACAATACAAAATAAATATTGTCTTCTGATTTTAAAGTGGATATGAGGAAAACTTTTTCTTTTTGTCCCAGTTAAAATTAAATAAAAAAAACATACATTATTCAAAAGTTAATTTTGATACTTTCCAGACTATCACACTGGCGAGTTTTCAAACTAACACTCTGAAGTTGATGTTTTTATGTATTTGTACAATGGAGACTATGCCAACAAGTTTCTATTTTTCTGCTTCCACTGTCAGGATTTACACTCTCAAGCAGAATATTACAGAAAATGAAAGAAAATGGTGTATTCTGGCTTTAGCAGTATTGACATATGAACTAGGACATTTCCTATGTAAGGAAGTCACTAATACATTATAAAACATAGTTTTGGTAGGTTGAAGGGACATCCCAAGTAAACCAATGATCTGGCTTTCCTCTCAAAGACAAGCTCCAAACTAAACCACTGGGAAATAAAAAGCAGAATGCAAAAAACTCTGAAGGATCAATGAGGCCACCATGAAGTAAAGTTCAGGCACTTCCTACTGACTGGAGTGATGTTTTGGCAGAGTTTTGCAAACTATTTCCAAACTAAGCTGCAACCAAAAGCTTTTAGTAGAGTGTATTTTTTTGTTTTATTACAACAGCAAATAAAGAACACTTTCTTTAAAATACTGTAATTGTATTATTCACATTTTATATAGTTGGGTGGTTAATAAAATACACAGGGTGACTATGCAACTTTTAAGCATCGTTTAGCTTGGTTCTTCTAGATCTTCTACTATGACTGCTACATTACATTACAATTCCCATTTTGTCTTTGTTTTGTTTTCATTGTTTGTGAATGTTTGTTATCTTAAAGATGTAGAAATTCTTACAGTACTTACACAATGGCAAAAGTCAAAATATCAATTGTTTTGTATTGTATATTTATATTGAGTGACATGATGAGCCATCTGCAGCTTAATGTCTAAATATAATTGCTTTGTTGGGCAACTCACTGAATCCAATTAAAAACTCTATTTCTTAATTTATCAGTGACACAATGGTATTTAAAATGGTGTTAAAAGTGGTGTATAATAAATAGTGTATATTGCATTTTACACATAATATGACAGCTTCCATCATAATCCTTGCAATCATGCATTAAAAAAATTTAAGTAGTTTCAATTATACCACCCTATTTTCATGATACCATTTTTGTTATAACCTTATTTATTGCTTATATGCAGATAGGTATTGGTGGAAGTTTACATGCATCTGAAAACCAGATATCTGCTTGGTCCACCACCAAACCAATTCTTTATAACATATACAATTTTTGAAAAACAATGCAACAAGCTTGCAGGGGTGCCAGAAGCAGAATCTCTTTTCAAAACCCAATACAAAATAGACAAAAAGCACAAAAAACATAACATGTCCAAAAATGCCCTCTATATAGAAAACACTATCTTTGTTGTTGGAGAGTTTGTGGCCAAATAGGAACAATAATACACACATATCTGAAATGTTTTTGAATAAGTCTCTCTGGGGGCGCGCACACTTAGGAAGGAGCCGGCGCAGAGGGAGAACGGCGCGGCGGCGAGTTTTTTTATTACAGGAATGTAATAAAACTTGTTACCAAATATACAGTCCACAGATTTTCAGCACACTAAACCCATGACATAAATTACCTGGGTGCTACCTCCATGTATCGAATTATCCAGAAGTACAAAAATTGGGTGCACACCAGGACCCTTTATCAAGGGTCTTGATAAAGGTCTTAGGAGGAGCCCGAAAGGTTGGCCTGTTTTATCAGTATGAATAAATAAAAGTAATGTTTTATTTTAAAAAAAATATCCTGGTGCGCTCCCAATTTTTGGACTTATATATATATATATATATATATATAGCAAGAACAAACGGAGCACGCCCTATTGAAATTCAAATGCCCAGGGTGCTGGCTAAAAAATATAAAGCAAGAAAAAAGAGCTGCACTCACCAGGACTTGGCAAAAATATAATAAGTTTATTTAAGCAAAGAGATCCAACGTTTCGAGCACTAACTGTGCTCTTCCTCAGGGAAAAAACCAAAAGACAGTGAGAACCCACCCCCTTAAAAAGCCCACCCTAGTAAAAAAAGGGCGCCAAAAAGGAATAATGGTAACCATGGTGACCAGAATAAACAAACTGTGTGAATAGACATGATCAAAAGCACATAGTAAGGAGAAGAAGCTGGCAAACAAATAGCATATAATAAAAACAAGTACAGCAACAGGAGAACATCAAAAGTAGACATGTAGCACGTTCGGGAGATGCAGTCATATAGTAAAATTAGTCACAGCCCTAGTACTGTTAGAGCCACATACAAAATTACCGGATCAATCGTAGCACAAACAGAGGTGCTGGGGCTCATGTCAGATCGAGCCAAAGGATAGAGCAGTCAAACAATATGGTCATGCAATGAAAACACAGCCCTGATGGTGTTAAGAGGCAAGGAGAAAGTTACCAGAACAAACGTAGCACAGGCAGAGGTGCCGGGGCTCATATCCCTCTGCCCGATCTGATATGAGCCCCGGCACCTCTGCCTGTGCTACGTTTGTTCTGGTAACTTTCTCCTTGCCTCTTAACACCATCAGGGCTGTGTTTTCATTGCATGACCATATTGTTTGACTGCTCTATCCTTTGGCTCGATCTGACATGAGCCCCAGCACCTCTGTTTGTGCTACGATTGATCCGGTAATTTTGTATGTGGCTCTAACAGTACTAGGGCTGTGACTAATTTTACTATATGACTGCATCTCCCGAACGTGCTACATGTCTACTTTTGATGTTCTCCTGTTGCTGTACTTGTTTTTATTATATGCTATTTGTTTGCCAGCTTCTTCTCCTTACTATGTGCTTTTGATCATGTCTATTCACACAGTTTGTTTATTCTGGTCACCATGGTTACCATTATTCCTTTTTGGCGCCCTTTTTTTACTAGGGTGGGCTTTTTAAGGGGGTGGGTTCTCACTGTCTTTTGGTTTTTTCCCTGAGGAAGAGCACAGTTAGTGCTCGAAACGTTGGATCTCTTTGCTTAAATAAACTTATTATATTTTTGCCAAGTCCTGGTGAGTGCAGCTCTTTTTTCTTGCTTTATATATATATATATATATATATATATATATATATATATATACAGTCCACAAAATTTTCAGCACACCAAACCCGTAATATAAATCACCTGGGTGCTACCTCCATGTGTCTAATTATCCAGAAGTCCAAGAATTTGGTGCACACCAGGATATTTTTTAAAAATTAAATGTTACTTTTATTTAAACATGCTGTTAAAACAGGCCAACAGGCCTGTTTTAACAGCATGTTTAAATAAAAGTAACGTTTTAATTTTTAAAAAATATCCTGGTGTGCACCAAATTCTTGGACTTCTATATATATATATTTGCAGTGTAGAAATGTATTCCTTTGTGCAAACAATTTTTCATTTGCACAAAGTGAACATAGCTTTAATAGCATTTATAAAACCTATAAAGTATTTAGCGACTTCATCCAATAGTTGATGAAAGATTGCAAATTTTAGAACCATTATTCTTCCAAAAAAAGTATGGCTCCTTTAAGCAGGCCTTAAAAGTGTTCTATGCACAATTAAAATGTGCAATGTAATACCTGGCTAATAAAGAATGTTACATTGCAAAATGCTAATTTTTTCTGTTTTTGACTTTTATTTCACTCCCCCTTAAGGAACAAAATAACACAAAAGATTTGTAATGTTCGCAATTTTCAAAAAAAACAAAAATAGGGCTACTGAACATTTTGCCCAAGGAAATGGTATAGGAACTATCTGCCTTACCAATACAGATATGCAATCCCTTATCTGTAAACCCATTACCCAGAAAGCCAAAGTATGTCAAGACCATATTTCATAGAGTCTATTTTAATATTAATAAAAGAGTGCATTGATCCTAACTAAGGTGCTTAGTTGGGTTATTTAATGTTATTTATTTTTTGCAGGTTTAAGTTATGGTGGTCCAGAAAGGTCCCTTATATGGAAAATTTCAGGGGCCAAGTATTCTGGATAATAGATCATATACCTGTACTTACCTATAACAGCTTGATATTAGAAGCAACTAGTGATAACTGAATGTTTTTACCAGGTATGGATTTGGGGCGAAATTCTGCATTTCACCATCAGGGAATTTTTACGCAAAACTTGCTGCAACAAAAAGACTTCTTTTCTTTGTATATACCTACCTAATACTCCGTATGCACATTACCCATTTAGCCTCGTTTGATTTGATATATTCCTACTGTGGAATGTGTAACTGTATATTTCAATAGTCATATCTTTATGTGGAAGGTGCAGCCATCTCTTTTCTATATATTTTTTGCAACAAAACACCCCTTTACTTTAATGTATTTGGAATGAGAAAAAAGTCCCATGCACGTCTTGCAGTAGGAGAAACAAATGCATTTTGCACATTTTTTGCTGTTTCATGAATTTTTCAGCAGTTCTGCAAATTTTTTTGCAAATGAAAACGTAAATGTTGTAATAACAAAGATGAAAAATCTGCTCTACAACAAAATCATATAAGAAACACCTAACTGGCATTTATCACTTAAATATCCTGCTTATTAAAAATATGTACTTTACCGGTGACCACACTATCTAATGTTCTTCCGTGTATCAACTTTGTGATACCAGTGATTGGTGATATTTTCCACCTCTTTTTTCTTCTCTTCTTTCTGCATCCAAATCCCATATTAACATATCCCGCTATTATACTTCTGAATGTTTTGCAAAAAGTATGTCAAATAAATAAGCTTAAAAATAGATAAATAATAGCAAAATTAATTTATTTCAATACCTTTATACATATTAAATATCTTTGCCTTCCTGAAATAATAGCCAATAATTGTGCTGGGTTTAATTAAGTGTGCAAGGATGCAAATTTAAAGCAGGTAGTATTCATAACTTATTTATACTTTATTTTTATTCATACTAATATTAACTCCATTTTTCTAATTGTAAATATTTTTAAGTAAGCGGTATGTATTTGCAGTAATTCTTATGGAAGTAAAAATAATCCAGGATTATCATTTGTATGGCCTTTTGACAAGGAATTCCAAGTATTAGACTGTATTTATTTTTCTGTGTTTAGCCTTTCAGTTTCATAGGGAGTATTGTGCCTCTTATCTAAGAATCTAGCAGTAAAAGTGATGTAGTGAAATTTAGAAAAATAATTGCCTGAACCAAATTGAGCCTTTCTGTAACCCCGGTCTTTATGTATTGATGGGCTGTGTATATGTTTAGTCTGAATTCAAATAAAACTTTGTAGAAAATGCCTTCATTTTGGTAGCACTTAACTAAATTCCAACTTTTGATTTCCCACTGGGAGCTTATTGGAAAAAAAATGTGCCTTGTCCCTTTAAGCTTTTATTTATTAGGTAACTATCATTGAACTATATTGAGCTAAAGTACTACATGCACCAAAATAAGTATATGTTCTACTACCAGTGTACTTGAAATTATACTATAGAAATAACTAATATAGAATATTTTCAGTCTATATCTCACATTAGCAGATACTGTACTACAACTATCATGAAGCTGACGTCTTTCAGACATGTACGACTTTGTGGTCATTTCAATAAAAATGTAAAAATGCATGTATTTAGAAAAAGTTATTAAAGTCATTCAATTCACTATATAATCCAGGCATGGTAAGTCCTCGTGATAAACAAATATACTTCAAAGAGAGTGTAAAAGAACAAACACCTTTTGCATTCAAAATAACTGTAAACCATTCACTTTCATAATTATAGGGTTGTTGTATTGTAAGGGACTTTTCATACAGTAAGGGGCAGATTTATCAAAATGTTAGATTAGAGCTCACCATAGAAAAATTGTACCCACTTTCTATTCATTCCTATGGGATTTTTAAAAGCATATTTATCAATGTGTGAAAGTTAAAGTTCACCCCTTGGTAAATACATTTAAAAAAAATCCCAGAGAAAATGAATAAAGTGTGGATGTGTTTTTTTTTTTTTTTATAAATAGAACTTTTATTTTACACCATTGTTTTGGTAAAAAAAACTTTTTTACTTTTTTTTTTTGTATTTCAACAAATCTTTATTGAATTACTCACAATTTAGTTACAGCATTTTTATCTCATAAGATTTAAGTATGTACTTGTAACCAGATACTCTTAGATATAGACAATAAACTAGAGAGGAAAAGGGTGAGGGGGAAACTGGAAAAGAGGGGAAGAAGGAAGAACAATCAACCATGATGGAAGCGATGCTCAGAAGGATCCAAAGGGAGGAGAGAGGGAGGAAAGAAGGAGAGAGGCAGAGCCAAAGGATGTTTTTTTTTTTGTGGTGAGCTCTAATCTCACATTTTGATAAATCTGCCCCTAAGTGTTCCAAACAGGCAATCTTTCATGAGGTTTGGGGGTGGCCATAGCATAAATTTACTATAGCATTCAATAATGTCTATTTATTCCTCTGAATAGGCCAGGCACAGTACAGTTAGGAGTTAAAAAGCTTTTATTATTTTATTTTTTTGAAGTGCCTCCTTTTTTGGGGGGGTGTTCTAATAAATAATAATATAATAACTAAACACACAGCAAGTTTGGTTTTTAATGGTTTGGGTGTTTTTGTAAGTACCTGATGTTAAGTCTTATACTGTAATGTAGGGAATTATGATCCACAAAACTGCAAGACATCCCAACTGGATCATAAAACCCAAAAAATAGGAAAAAAGCTTCAGTAGGTCTGCTGCAAAACATTTATTGTGGGAAGTGGTAATAGGACATGTTTCAGATCAATACCCATTATTAAGGGGCACATTTACTTATCCACGAATGCTCCGAGCGTTCGTTCAATCTGTCCAATCGCATTTTCAGCAACTTTTTTGTACCTGCCGCGACTTTTTTGATGCGAAAAAATCGGATCGGTTTTGCCGCTGTTTCGATAAATCTGCCCCTAAGTTTACACTTCACTTCAGCAGCCCTGCTAAAGCTTTTTTCCTATTTTTTGGGTTTTACAATTGTATTTGGTTGCAGCAACAACTAGAAGCTTTCCTTCACAAGTACTTTATACAAAGTTCACCGACAATTTTTATTTATTTATTTTTGGATTGTTTAACTATTGTGGATCTGTATGTTATTTAACTAAATCCTTACTGTGTACCACCTGAGGAAACTATTCCATTTCCCCCATTACAAATTTACACACAGTATCTTTTGGTTATGTATTTTTGTTTGTTTTCTTTTTTTATCATTATAAGCAACAGCTATAAGATGTTTCCCAAAAACAAAGAGCACGACAGCACCTTTTTTCTCACAGCTTCTGAAGGACATATCAATACAAACCAACAAGGCTTCCAAATGTATTCATTTTTTACAGGGACATTCCTTCACGTAACCTCCTTATCTTATCCATCAGTCTATGACAAAAGATGTAATTGATCCATTTGAGCCCATCATTTTTCACCTATTTTCTTAATATTTACTAAGGTTTGACCTTTTACTTGTTATTCTCTCCCTTACTCTTTACAAAAACTTGTACCATTTTTGTGCTCCCAATATTTAAATATGTTCTTGTTGAATAAGAAGCCTAGGCTTAAAGGAACAGTAACACCAAAAAATAAAAATGTTTTTAAGTAATCATAATACAATGCACTGTTGCCCTGCACTGGTAAAATTTGCACATTTGCTTCAAAAACACTTCTTATATAAAAAGCTGCTGTGTAGCCATGGGGGCAGCCATTCAAGCTGGAAAACATTACTATAGTTTAGTAAATGAAGCTGCTATGTAGCCATGGGGGTAGCCATTTAAAAGAGAAAAGGCACAGGTTACATAGCAGATAACAGATAAAACACCATTGTATTGTACAGAACTTATCTGTTATCTGATATGTAACCTGTGCCTTTTCTCTTTTAAATGGCTACCCCCATGGCTACATAGCAGCTTCATTTACTAAACTATAGTAATGTTTCTAAAGCAAATACACCAGTTGCACCAGTGCAGGGCAAAAGTACATTATACTGTAGTTCCTTTTATACACTTTGATTTTTTGGTGTTACTGTTCCTTTAATAATGAAGTCCATGGAAAATGAAGAAATATAACGACAATAGTGTTTCAGGCTAAGGAAATTATGAATCACAAAGAACAACACAACTGCATAAGTTTATATGTTACTGCATTCACTAAGTGATCATTTATACATATGGTACATATGTCTTGTACGGGGATTTATTCTCCAATGTTTTCCAAATGTCAGTGGTAAAAATAATCTAAAACCACGCTAGATATTCACCTTACATTGTATTTGCACATGGCTAAGGCAGCATAGGTTTCTCCACTGGTTTGGCATGCTTTCTGTCTTCCAGTTACAGCTGACATTGGCTGACTTGCATACAAATCACCAGTGGAATCAGATGAGTGTGAAATGGAAATGATAATTACAACATGAGGTTTGAAATCCATTAAGCATTCTTCCTAAGGTCTCTATGGATCACCAGATGCTAAAGGTATCTATCCCTAAGGTCCATATGCTCCTAATTATCACAAATCTTAACAGCTGTGAAAATATTGCAGAATAGTTCTATGTACCATGAGATCTTGACCATTTGAGTTTGCGAGCAGTATTCCATTCAGAGAGTGCTGCTACGCAAGGTGAACGATAATCCTCTGAGAATATAGCTATACTATAATGTTATTGTTGGCAGAAATTGATTACATACTGTACACTCAGGGCTAAGAATCTAAAGCTATTCAGCAGTTGTTTGGAGTAAATAGATCATCTAAACATCACTGCAATCTGACTCTGTTAGCTGCCCCCACATGCACCTGAATGCAAATATTATTTTCATGATTTAACCCTTCCTGCAGGAACTCTTAAGCTTGGTGTTTCAAGTCACTGTGCTGCATTATTTCAATAGCTGAGTTAAATAGAAAGATAAAATACATAGTTTAAAATGGCATGGAATACAGTGGAACCCTGATTTTACATTTTCCTGGGGGTGGCGTAAAATTAGGATAAATTCTGGGAAAACCTAAAGCCCGAGAAAAAAAATACAGCTTGCCTTTATGGGACCACAAAAAAAAACGCTGCCAATTCTGGGAAAACGTAAAATCCAAGGATGTAAAATCAGAGTTCTATTGTACTTATAGATACAACCCATTGTAATAAGTTAGAGGTAGAGAGCTTATGGGACTGGTTAAAAAAATGTAGGCATTTTTACCACAGGGGTAACAGGAAGGTTGGTATTGTGGATTTTCTCATTGCTAAACCTGGAGTTTGGGTGCCTGGATTAGTCCTGTCCTTATGAGCAGAATTAAAACAAGTCAGCAGGCAACAGACAGCCCTCTATATAAACTAACCCCTCCTTTCCCCTAGCTGAAACCTTTGTTAGACTCTGAGATAACAGCAGGTTATTATACAGAGGACCTCCCAATGGACTCTAGATTTGTTTCAGTTTTGTTTGTAAGACCAAAAACAACAACATTTCAGATTATGCCCTGTTTAGTGCAAGAAATTGCAAAAACCATACATATTTCTTAATTTAAACAATTGGCAAAAATATTGTCAGTGCAAGCCCTATTCATTGAACTAAGGTGGATCTAGAGAAATTCAGGATGTTGAATGAAGCAGTCTGCTGATTTACTGTAATTTAGCTGACAAATGAAAATCTAAAAATCTGACCTTGTCTTGCCTTTTTCCCTAGGTTAGAAGTCTTAGCAGAGAGATGTACCATGGGTGGCCTGTTTAATACTGCAATCTATACTTTCACCATGGACTCAGTAAGAGATTAGTGAACTCTATTACAAACAAGTGGAAAGTAAATTTACGGGTAGAGGAAGCTCTCCAGAGAAAATGTATTTAATTTGTGAAATATTGCCACTCACTACAAATGTATAGAAATTCTTCGAAACCTGAGTAACCTTACTCTACTTGGTTGGCCAGCGAGTAAGTTAGTGATTTTGTGGTTTGACCCTCATATGCTACATCAATCATAAAAAAACCTCTTTCTCTCTCGATCCAAGTAAAACCACTGCTTCCCACACAATATGTCATTACCATCACAACAGAATCAGCTTAGTAACAGTATTTGGAAAGGCTCCTTAACTTTAAAGAATTGTTTGAAGTGAAAGTTTCCTTCCTGTGTCAAGTTAGCTTTAAAACAGATTTCTAGTAATCACAATGACATTATATACTTTTAATTTCTCTCTCCAAAGTAAGAGGTTTTAATCTATTCATAATTAAATGTGGTATGGTTTTCATATTCTTTAGTAATCATACCACTGGCCAATAATGAATAAAATAAATAACTTGTTATTTTTTAAAGGACAAGGAAACCCCACACACAAAAATGTAATCAGTGCAGCCTCTTTGAAATCTTTCAATACCTGCCACACTGGTTGTCCAGAGGTTAATAGTAAGGCTGCAGCATCCCCTTAATCACTTAGATTTCCTTCTCCTCCTGTAACCCACTCGCCCCCCCCCCTCAGGAATTTGCTTTGATTCCTGGCTTGCCAGTCATGCTTTGTTGTTCTACGCTCAGATTACTAAACACGCCCCCAGTCTAGCAGCCAGTGAAGACATGGCATTGCTGGCTCCCATAGAAACTCAGCTCTAGCTGCCTGCTTCAATATTTTTCTCCTAACCTCCTCTCCTGAGCTCAGCTTTACCATTACAGTGCAAAAACAAAGCAGAACTTTTATCAGAGACAGTTCTGCCTGTGTGAGGCTGTATTCTTGATGAAATGTATGCTGTATTAGTGATGAGTGAATCTGTCCTGTTTTATTTCGCCAAAAAATTTGCGAAACTTTTAAAAGATTTGCGAAACGGCAAAACATCTCGGAAATTCTCGACTATTCTTTTGACACCTGCGACAATTCTTTTGACACATGCAAATTTGTTCATCCGTTTCGCAAACAATCACCCAATGGTGAAACATTTCACCCATTACTACTGATATGCAGTGCAAATAATGCCATTTGAGTGGGGGAGACATGCCCAACTGATATACAGGGTGGGCCATTTATATGGATACACCTTAATATAATGGGAATCCATTCCCATTATATTAAGGTGTATCCATATAAATGGCCCACCCTGTACATTGTAGGTAAATGTAGGCTTTGCATGTCCTTTAAGTCTATTTTAGAGTAAACATTTGATAGGATATGTTAGTGAGTTGTTAGTAATCAGTGCCAGCAAACGAATCGTAGAAAAGTGTACAGCAGTTTTGGAATCTGTTATTTAGAAACCTATTATCCAGAAAGCATTAAAATATAGGGAGCACATTTCACATAGACTCCATTTTAACCTAATAATTTAAATTTTTAAAACATGTTTCCTGTTTCTCTGTAATAAGACAGCACCTTGTAGATAAAATAACTAATTCTTATTGAAGGCAAAACAGTTATTTAATGATTTATTAGTAGTCCTAAAGTATGGTGATACAAATTACAGAAAGATTCCTTAACTGAAAAACCCCAGGTCCCGAACATTCTCAATAACAGATCCCATACCCTTAAGTCATATAAAGTATTGTCAGAACACAAGAAAGTTCCATCTATCATGGCAGTGATGGGTTTTTTCTTTAGTTTACTTGCTCCATTTTCATTTAATTGTTAAAAATTCCTAAGTAATAAGAATATTGAATTTATATGGATGTATTATGTTCATATTTCATATTTACTATTATACTATACTATGATTGCTATTATACTGTACCAAGGTCGGACTGGGGGGTGCAGGGCCCCAGCCAGCCACGTCCCCTACCCCCCCCAGGGGCCCCATACCCCCCCCGCAGGGCCCCCACCTGATGTCCTCCCCGAGCGCATATAAATTGAACGCGTCGGGGAGGAACAGTCAGAAGGGGAAGCGCCGGCAAAGGTCTGACTGGGCCGCCGGGGCCCACTAGGGCCGGGGCCCACCGGGATTTTTCCGACCCTGTACTGTACTACTATACTATAGTATATCCTCTGGTGTCACATGAAACAACTAATAACAAAAGCTGAGTGTAACATTTGATCGTTAGTGACTAACATATACAGATTAACACAGTCACATCACAATATTAATATTGATTATTAATTGCTACTTTTTGGGCCATTGTACAAATTAAACATTTTGTATAATGGTAATTAACTCTTTCATTTACAAAGTAAAGCGTAAAAAAAGCTGTGTTCAGTTAGCTTAGTTAAATACAAACAGTAGGAAATGATTAAGGGTTGAATTATTTTCAGTACCTCACAATTACCTCTGAAAATGAGAATTTCTCTTTGCCTCACACAGATCGGCACAAAGAGATCTGCAGTCAAATAAGCAGCCTTGTTCGTCATAAACCTTAAACTGTGTTTCTTTGAAGTCAAATGTAATTAAGCAAGGAAATTGGATAATGTATGAAGTAATTCTTCTGACAAATAATTCATAGTTTAAACAAAATCTGAAATTTATTAGAATTTTGACATGGTGTGTTCTCACTGGACGATCCTGTTTTTAACCATTGAGTTTCCTACAAGTAATTAGCAACTATAGAAAAATGTAAAAACCTTATATAAATCATTCTCTAGTTTAGATTTTCATTTTTTTTCTCTATAAACCTCACCTAGTGTAACTTATATAAGGGACAATGCAACAAACCTCATACATTTTACAAACCATGTTATGTCTTTTAACTCTTTGGTGCATTAAAGGAGAAGGAAGAAGGAAAGTGATTTTGGCATTTTACTGCCAATAGATTTGCCACATTAGTGCCACCAAGAACAATATATTTATTCTGCAGAAACCATTAACATGCCTGAGTAAACAGCTTTATAAGCTCTCTCTGTTTGCTGAAGATAGCAGCTGCCATTTTAAGTAGCTTCCTGCCTGCAGCTCTAGCCGTTATAGATGAGATCACACATTCCTAAGGGAGGGAGTTCTTAGCATTCTGGTGAGAGGGGGAGCAGGAGAGGGGAGAGAGGAGAGAACTGCACAGACTCTGGCCACGAGAATTAAGGATGTTCCTGACAGAGGAAGTCAGACAGTGGAACATCATGTTTACAAAAAAAAACAGACAAGAAATCCTGTGTTTCTTTTGATAGCAAGTGCAGCATTACTGTAAGTGCTGATGGCTGTATTTACATAGACCTTTCTGATAAAGCTTACTTAGTTTTTACCTTTCCTTCTCCTTTAAACCTCCTTATCCTGTGGAATATTAGCATCTAGTTTTCCTTTTGATTCATAAGGAGTGCTATAAATATACTATATACAGTATATATAATAGGGCACAAATATATCTGTCATTTCAGTGGCAAAAGGGCAGTGTTCTTGACACAATTGTGCCCCACCTACTTCAATGATGTTAAATTGCACCCCATTATGCTAAGGTAGTATCTACTTTTACAAATTATAGCTTGTGAGGTCATAATCTGGCAATTATAATGCTTTTTGGCCTAGCAGTCCAAAGTATGCTTATTTTTGATATGATGCTTTGAAAATTCACTGTTGTAATGCTATGGGTTTTTCATCTACATAAAGCCATACAAATATGATACTGTCCGGATCAAGACATGCGGAACCTTTAAAATCAGTTGTTTTTTCATGCATATGTAGGGAATGTATTTCTACTGTGGAAAGTCCCCTGTAGTTTAACCAATGCCCCGTGGGAGAGTTGTGTTCTTATTGTCTATGCCACATCATGGGGTTTGAGGCCGGAGGGCAGAGGCCAGGACCCTAAAGTAGACTTAAACTTAGTGAAGGTAGAGAAAAGGGACATTTTGAATTAGTGTTTGTAGTCAGTATAAGTCTACATATAGGGGCTGATTTACTTACCCACGAACGGGTCGAATGGAGTCCGATTGCGTTTTTTTCGTAATGATCGGTATTTTGCGATTTTTTCGTATATGTTTTGCGATTTTTTCGGATTCTTTACGAATTTTTCGTTACCAATACGATTTTTGCGTAAAAACGCGAGTTTTCGTATCCATTATGAAAGTTGCGTAAAAAGTTGCGCATTTTTCGTAGCGTTAAAACTTACGCGAAAAATGCGCAACTTTTCGCGTAAGTTTTAACGCTACGAAAAATGCGCAACTTTTTACGCAACTTTCATAATGGATACGAAAAACTCGCGTTTTTACGCAAAAATCGTATTGGTAACGAAAAATTCGTAAAGAATCCGAAAAAATCGCAAAACATACGAAAAAGTCGCAAAATGTTCGTTTTCAAGTCGGAACTTTTCCAATTCAGGTCGGATTCGTGGGTTAGTAAATCAGCCCCATAGTCATAGCACACCCTAGTGGTGTAACATGGCTACAAGTAGCACTTACATTTTTGACCAAGAAGGTACAGTGTACTAATTCTCAGGCGAGTAGGAACTTCAGTATGGAAGTGTACAGTAGCCTTGCCTTGCAGCCACCAAGAATGTCCAATACACAAGGTAGTAAGATTTATTATTGAAAGAGCTAATACCTCCACTGTTTATCTAACAAAAAATGTATTTAATAATGAAGATATCTGATGAAAATTAATAATCTGTATGATAGGGCAGGGAAGGGCAAAAACATAAGCGGTCTTGCCTGCTTTATACAGTTTGAACTCTGTTTTATAAAGAGTGCCTTTTTATATTCAATGTCTTGCTTAGTATTTAAAGAAGAACTAAAAGAAGAAGAAGGAGGTTCGGCATGTACTCCAGAATACTCACAAACTTCTATCCATGCACCATTGAGAGTATTCTGTCCGGCTGTATCACCACCTGGTATGGCAGCTGTAATGCTTTGGAGCTCAAAGCTCTGCAGAGGGTGGTGAGATCAGCACAGTGCATCACCAGGACTGAACTGCCGGCCATGCAGGTCCTGTACAGACAGCGCTGTAGGAGGAAGATGCAGCGGATTCTCTCTAACCCCGGCTACCCCAGCCATAGACTTTTTACGCTTCTGCCGTCAGGCAGGCGGTACAGGAGCATCCAGACCCGCACCAGCAGATACAGAGACAGTTTCTACCCACAAGCCATCAGGCTTCTGAACTGCTGACATTCTGCACACACCAACACAGACTCCCCATAACTACTGGACTCTTCATAATGTCACTTTAAGCAAAGCCACTTTAAATTATTTAAATCCTCACTGCATCTCAAATCCTTGATTGTTTATTGTAAATACTTGTACCTTTATTGCACACTTTTATTATATTTAATATTTGTATTTTTCTTTTCTTTTTTTTTGTCTATGTAAAGTTGCGGGGAACACAGGCCAAAAGAATTTAATTACAGTAATGATGCTTCATTGTTATTTGTATATGAAATTATTTGTCTAGAAATGCTGTATTTTATAAACTGAATATACTGCACTAGTCTACAGGTTCAGAATCTCAATAACAGTATGATCCAGGTTTACAAAGTTTTGTAGGTTTGCAAAGAGGTCACCATGTTGGATTTTGTTAGAAGTGTCAGTTCTGATGTTACAGCTGATGTTACAGGGCTGATTATTAAATTGTGATGCTAACTTCACTTGTTTCAGAGCTGCTATGTAGTAATTATCTGTATTAATTTACAATCACCCTTATATTGTGACATGTACATTCTATATATACAGTATATGGTGAGTGGGTTCCTGAATTGGGTGGTGAATCAACAGAAGAGAAAATTGGGACCTAGCGTGGGCACCTTCAGAGGCACAGATCTTCCCTGCTTAAGTGCTGCAATTGCCTTGGACTGGTAGAGAAGCCCAAAACATGTACAACAGAGAAGGGCAACTAAGCTGGTAAAGGGTATGGAAAGTCTCAGTTATGAAGAAAGACTGGCCAAGTTGGGTCTGTTTACACTGGAGAAGAGGCGCTTAAGAGGTGACATGATAACTATGTATAAATATATAAAGGGATCATATAATAGCCTTTCTAATGTTTTATTTACCAGTAGGTCCTTCCAATGGACACGAGGGCACCCACTCCGTTTAGAAGAAGGGAGGTTCCATTTAAACATTCGGAAAGGATTTTTTACAGTGAGAGCTGTGAAGTTGTGGAATTCCCTCCCCGAATCAGTCGTGCTGGCTGATACATTATATAACTTTAAGAAGGGGCTGGATGGATTCTTAGCAAGTGAGGGAATACAGGGTTATGGGAGATAGCTCTTAGTACTAGTTGATCCAGGGACTGGTCCGATTGCCATCTTGGAGTCAGGAAGGAATTTTTTCCCCTCTGCGGCAAATTAGAGAGGCTTCAGATGGGTTTTTTTGCCTTCCTCTGGATCAACTAGTAGTTAGGCAGGTTATATATAGGCATTATGGTTGAACTTTTTGGACGTATGTCTTTTTTCAACCCAACTTACTATGTTACTATGTTACTATGTAACATGTCCACCCTGCTTCTTTACTTCTTTGTTAAGCTTTAGTTCTGCTTTAAATGAGCACATCATTCTTGAACAGCACATCCCATATGAGAAGGACAGAAAGGAGATGTGTTAAACAAAATTATTCAAGAAGGTTAAAAAAGTAATGTGCATACATAAAATGAATGTATGAAAGCACTTTAATAAAGCACTCAGTCCAGATCTGTTGTTTCCTAATGCATAGTTTTAACACTTTTTTTTTCTAACAGTACAAAATACATCCTGATAGCTTAAACATTTTGTACAAATGTCCAACTTCTTTCTAGTGTGACGTGATTATTTGCTTAATTATTTGAGCAGCTGAGCAGAGCTAATGTGTAATTGAAGGAGTGCATTGCAATTTCAGAAACTAATAATGTCCACTTATCTGAATATCATTTTTATCTGATATGCAGTACTGTGACCAGTGAATTACTTCCAGTAAAAAACCCTTTCATATAATTTTCACATGTAAGCTGCCTCATTACAGTCATTGATACTGATCTGTATTCACATCTGTACAAGAACCATTGCAAGAGTGACTTACAATGAAAAATACACAGTTAAATTAACATATTTGCAGTTGTAAATCTACTGTATATTTTGTACATATTGTACGTGTAGTAGGATGATCAAGTACAAACATCACTCCAAAAGAAAGAATTATAGTAGAATTTTTTTGAGCAATACTTTGACATATATTTTTGTTATAATGGACTATGCATATAAAATTCTGCTTTCCCAAGGGACTTGCACAGTGACTCTAAATTTGACAAAGTACTGAGGGGTTTGTGGACTTTAACCTGTATATAAAAAGATAAAAGAATGCCTTCTATATTAGTGTCAGATAAAACATTCCTCCATATATGAATAGGCAATGAGGAGGCCGACCAACTAAAAACTAATGTGACTAGACTTCTACTTTCCTCTTTCTTACAGGTATGATCATTAATGTTCTATTTCTATACCACTGGTTTTGTGGGTCCACAGGTATGTGCTTTAGCATAGTTTTAAATACGGTACAGGTATGAGATCCATTATCCGGAAACTTGTTTTACAAAAAAGCTCAGTATTATGGGAAGGCTATCTCGCATAGACTCCATTATAATCAATGAATTCAAAATTTGAAACTTATATCCTTTTTCTCTGTCATAATAAAATGCTACCTTATACTTGAATCTAAGATATAATTAATCCTTATTTGAGAAAAGACAGTCCTAATGGGTTTATTTAATTTTAAATGATATTTAGGAGAATTAGGGCCATGTCGCCCGTGACAAATCTCCCTTTTTGTGGGCGACTAATCTCCCCGGTATGCCATCCCACCAGCTTGAATGTAAATCACAGTGGGATGGTATATGCCATTTCAGGAAATTGTGACACCGCATATGCCATCCCACCGATGAATTATATTCAAGCCAATGGGATGGAATATCGGGGAGATTAGCCGCCTGCAACAAGGGAGATTTGTCGCGGGCAACTAATCTCCCCGTCTACCATATCCCCGATATTTCATCCCATTGGCTTGAATGTAATTCGTCGGTGGGATGGCATATGCGGCATCACAATTTCCTGAAATGGCATATACCATCCCACCATGATTTACATTCAAGCTGGTGGGATGGCATATCGGGGAGATTAGTCGCCCGCGACAAATCTCCCTTGTTGCGGGCGACTAACCTCCCCGATATGCCATCCCTAATCTCCCCGTCTACCACGGCCCTTAAGGTATGAAAATCCAAGTTACAGAAAGACCTCTTATCTGGAAAACCCCAGATCCCAACCATTCTGGATAACAGGTCCCATACCTGTACTGTTTAAATACTGTCTCCTCTTCTTATAGATTTATTTACCCCTGAGGAAGTCAAAGTCTTAATGAAACATGTTGGGTTTGGTGGCCATTGTGTCAGATCAGCTGAAGGTCAAATAGGAGAATGTAATAAAAGTCATAAACGGAAAATATATTTGCGCAAATAAGAATACAAATGTGCATTTTGCAATGTGATATTCTTCATTAGACTGAGATTGCAGTGCAAATTTTATTTTTAAACCTTTCTAGGGCATGCTTGAAGCTGGTGTAGTCTTTTTAAGCAAACTTAACTGTTTTATTAAGAAGTTTTATTACATACAGTGCGAATGGTTGCAAATTATAAAATTTGCAGTCTTTCTTCCATTGTTGGAAGTGGTCGCTAAACTGTTTCCGCTTTGCAAAAGCTTTATTAAATTTGCGAAAAGGCAAATTTGTTCACACAGAGGCATTCATTTTCATGTTGCAAATATTTTCCTGTCACTGACTTTTATTACATTCATGGTGCACGGTGCAACATCATGGTGCAAACTATTGAATAAGAGTCACATTCAGACTCAAGTGCAGTGCCTGATTTTAGATATTACGAGGGTGCTCTGTTATTCCTCTTGATTATTCCTCTTGATTATCCTGACCCTACAGCTTGAATCTGACTACCCTGGCTTTGGATACCTCACCTTCCATTGGAACTATGCTCATGTCTCTTTTCCAGGGCTTGTTTCCTCCTGGTCCTAAATTACAACCACAAAATGCACAGTGGTCTGAGAGTGGGGTGTATATAAAGGCATGAAGCTACAGGAAGTTTTGTAATATATATGTATATTTTCAAGAATGCAATTTAGTGCAAAATTAGTTAAAAAAAAAAAACACGCTACAATATTTTTGTTGAAGTAGTTGGCAAAATATTGACTACTTTGACTATTGGCACTACTTTGACTTTGTAAATTTTATATATACAGGTATGGGACCTGTTATCCAGAATGTTTTCCAGATAAGGAATCTTTCTTAGCTTAAATCTATCAAAACATCATTTTAACAGTAAATAAAGCCAATAGGTACAGTATATTTTGCCTCCAATAGGGATTAATTATATCTTTGTTGGGATCAAGTACAAGGTACTGTTTTATTATTACCGAGAAAAGGGAAATCTATTTAAAAAAAATGTGAACTATTTTATTAAAATGGGAGATGGCCTTTCCATAATTAGAGCTTTCTGGATAATGGGTCCCATACATGCATTTACATTTTTCCTGCTTCGAAGCAGAATACTTACTTTATAAGCAACTCTAAATTCTCAATTTTACCAAATGTGACTTTATACTTGAAAAAAAAAAGATATGGAAAGGCGTGACTTAATGAATCATGTTAGACTTAATTCATTCCCATAACGTTTTTACAAAGGCAGTGCAGCCGTTTATTGTCTGTGAATGTCATACAAATACTCCTAACATGGTTCTACCAGTTTGATTAATGGGTTTCTTTTTAACCACTGAAATGTTAATGATATCACCAGTTACTAGAACACAGGTATTTTTAGCTATATTTAATTTTTAAAGTGGGGGTGATCTGTCTTTTTTCACAAGTGCACTTTCACTCGGTAGATTAGTTTATGCGCTATGTTAAGATCAGTGTTCATAGCCATGGAATTAATATGAAGTGCCTATCCACCAGTGATTTAGCTTTTATCTGTGGTATTTCCTTTGTTGTCATGGCCTTAGGAGGGGGAGAGAACCCTGCCGGGGGCTTATTTTTACAGCATTCTGGAATCATAGCATAACCTTCATGCCACAGTGATGTCATCCTGACAGCCTAACACTGTGCACAATGCCTTGCCTTGTATATTACTAGTCATTTCCATTTATAGGTATATTTCTTCACATAAAATCGTTAAAAGTCTCTTCAGAAAATTAAAAATATATGACACTGAATCATTGTGAGCTTCTCATGACACCATTCTGACCGCCATGAGTATAGCTGCATAAATTTATTTAAGAAATGTGTCCCCTTAAATAGTAACAAGCTAAAAGTGTTAGTGCAAAGAAAGCTTTATAAGTGGATCATTGTCTGTAATTGTAATTAAATAGCACGTTATATACCCTGAGCTTTGGTAACATTGCTGTAATCCCTATGTGACACACACACAAATACATGTAGTGACACATATCAAGCAAAACACTCATATAATATTACGAGAAGGCAAATGCACACAAAGTGACACACAATAATATAAATTGATAAAGGCGCAATAACATGCTCATAAATGCAATGACACGAGGTAATGGGCAAACATTTCATTTTTGCCAAAAACCTGCTTATGGAAAATTATATGTTCTTTTTAATATATAATTTGGCTGCAAGCCAAAGAAATCGATTGCTAAAAAACTGAGTTTAGGAACAATTGGTTGCCCAACGGATGGATGAAGATTAATAAATCTACCCCATAAAGTAAATAGACAAAGTACTTGTTGGTAAATTTCTAACGTCCTTTGGTTCTGTCCCTGATGCCCCTGTCTGCCCTTTAATATTATCACTCCACCCAGCAATGTAATTTCCCTACCTGTCACTGTTTCGCCCCTTCTATACCTTCACCTCTTCCCCAGCATGCCACTGCAGGTTTTCTATCCTTCAAAATGTGTCAATTCTAACATAAAAGAAACAGTGATGCACAGTGAAACCACAAAGATAGTGAGAGGTGCAATGAGCAAATAAATGCAGTGGCACGCAGTTACAGGCATAAGTAATGCACCAAATCCTGGATTCGGTCATATATAAAATATATATGTATACATATGTATACACTGTCAGTTTGTGGTGGAATTTGAAAACCGTATATCAAAACCTGGGTGGGTTAGTTATAATTTATATTGTGTAACAACTCTTTTAGATACTAAGAGGAATAATAACAAGAAGGTTATTATTTACAGTTAATGGGGACAGAAATGGGCTCTAATGTAGCTCTGTCATGTGCAAATGGTTTTATGTGTTTATGTGTTTAATGACAGGCACATTTATTCTGATTTTCATTTTACCAGTAGCTGCCTGGCTTGGTTGCAATAAATTGATGACGTTTTTGTCTTTTGGCGGGCTGACATGGAGTAAATGCAACCCTTTCTACAGTAGTTGGACAACTGTGATCCTAATATCATGTTTACTTTGTAGTTTAGTAACACCAGCTTAAAGAGGAGGGCATTTCTTGGTAGCTTAATGCACAGGATGTCTAATATATATTGCTAATAAATTAGTGCAGACGACCTCTTGTTTCTTTCTAAATGAATGTTGTGGTCACAGCCTCTTTAAAACTTCTCCTTTTTTTATATAGTTTAGTAAACATCAGGTGTCTTTTTTACATATCATGGTTATACATTCACTAATTAGTAATACTACTTATTCGATTTATGTCCTTTTGTGGCCATTTATATATACACATACACATATATATAACTCAAAGGATATCAGAGGATAGAATATTGCAACACAGATCTACTATAAACGAACAACAGGTTAAATGCCTAAGCATTTTCAGGATGCAGGATATATGCCTCTACAGATTAGTTTACTCATAATTAAGTATTTTGGATAAATACATTGCAGAGTCTCTGGCCTTTGGCCTAAATAATGATTATGATCTGCATATTTTTTCTAGTTATTCTACAGGTGTTTGTCTGCTGAGATTTTAGATTTGTAAAAGACTTCATAAAGGGAAAATTATATCCTGAACATCAGCTGTACTTAATAAACAATGATTTTTGTTTTATACACACCATTTGGCCCTTCTTGAGACCTTTCTCAAGGTCAGCAACAAATAACAAATAAACTTCCTTTACTATACCTTTAAGCCCTGTGAGTGGACTGCTTTATATGACATTCTATATTACTTTTTTGGGGTGTTGACCCAGGCATTTTTCCAATAAGTAAAGGTAGCTATTTTTGACATATAGATAGACAGACAGACAGAGAGATAAATAGATATATATATATATAGATACACAGTAGATATAAATATATATAGTATATGTGTGTGTGATTGAACAGTGCTTCACTAATAGAGAACTAGAGAGGAAAGAGGTTGGAAACTGTTTAGCATAAACTTTATTTTACTTAGGATCAAAGTTTAGCTAACTTGAACCAGATGAGAATGGGGAATTTCTATGCGACCAATTAATTATTTGATAGTTGCCATATTGACTGCATATCCTTCTGTGCCTATATAAAGAATGAAGTTTAGAATTCTGTTTTAGAACATACAGATGTAGCAGGAGTTACTGATACAAATTACACATTGGCAAACATATTCCCATGTGAATACAGTTTTTTTACATTCAGAAGCTCAATTCAGAAATGAAGGCCGACCACAAAAAAACCCCAATTCACTACAACATTAACCTGAAACTCAAACGTGGGAATTACAACAATTACTTGCACTACTGTTAATCTTTACCATATAGTGAGGTGAGAGCGTTATTTGCACAAGTTTGGTTCTTTTAATACCCTCATGATGAGGAATGCAATAGATTCCTGGATGGTTAACGCCTGAGTCAGGTACAAATACATTAGTCTTAGAGAACAATCAGAATGTCCTGTGCTGGATTCTGCAACTGGCATGCAGAATGGAAAATACTTTAATGTGCTGTCAACAATTAAAATAACTTCAAGGCAGTTTTGTGCTTAACCAACTCCCCTCCTTTAAAAAAAAGAAAGCTTATGCAGTTAACATAATGTCCTAATCTAAAAGACTCAAAAATCTCCATAATATTTATTTTCGCCATTTAGGCCACACCATGTCAAATATTACTTTAAACTATGTGCATCTAAATTTATAACAAGATACAATCTATACCATGTCGGGATCAGTAAAAAAGATATTACATTAGAATATGGTCCATGATCTTAATGCACTTTTTTGTCCAAAATATATTTGCCACTGAACTGTTATGGACAGTGGTAAAAAAATATTTTTTACTGATGTGTATGGTATTAGTAGTAGTATAAAGTATGTAATCATTATAATAAACATTACAGCTTTTTCTCTTGTGACCCTGTTGCACTGATCCCTATGAGAGATGCATGAGAGATACAGTTTTGCTGTAAACACTGTTGTTTTCATTTGTTATGGCCTGGGTACTCCTGCAGGACCCTTCTGTCTTTCTTTATATTTAGATTTGTGTATTCTTATTGATAAAAGTACCCTCTGGTCCCTAGGACCTTGTTTATTCTTACTCAACTCCCACTAGCGTATGCATTACATGGGTCTCTTTTTCTTAGGTGGGCCTTTGCTGTACTGGTGGAGGAAGGGTTAACCACAATGAATTACACACACACAAAACTGATCTTGCAATATCTTAGGCACCCAGTGGTTTTCACAACAAATAGTTAATACCTAACTTTCTGGATCTTTTTGTTGGTACTCTGTCTGGTGGTGCTGTTGATGTGATATAATAATCAAACACTTCACTGATTCTTGATAATGTCATCCCTTTGATGATGTAACACAGGCATAATACAGTATTTGCAACACCCAGAGGTAGTGCTTACTCATGGGTAAAGTAATCCTCAGTATTATAAGGAGCTTATAGTGGTGAATCCTGATACTAACCACTCATGTCCCTATGCTGGCAGGTGACACCAAGGTTCCTAGCACTCTTATTGGAGCCTCTGACTGCTTGACTAACTATTCTGATCGTAACTATAACAGCTATTACACACTAGTTGCTCCTACCGCTAACTCAGACTCTCGGACACCAACCGCCCCCTCCATTAAGTGATGTCCAAAGAGAGCAAACATGGTGACATCACCCTTTTGAAACACTACAGAAACTTGACACCCCTAACCAACTACAGAACTGCCAGCAAAAATTTTAATATTAAGTAGTAAAGGTGAGCAACACCTTTATTCCTACATTTGCTTTCTGTGGATTTCAACTATTAAAAGTTTGGACTGACTGCTGAATCCAAAAGCCTTCTTTCCAGCTCCTGGACCCGTCCCTTCTCAAAGAATGCCAAGGCCATGATGGTTACTTATAAGCCAGTGTCTAATTAACTATTAGACGTTTATCCCCCAGCTCTACATGGATGATGAGTAAGGCCCCAAACACTTCCTCTTCATTCTTGCAGTTGGCCACATAACTGCAGGTCCCTCTTGTTTAAAATGTACATACAGGCAATGGGATATGGTGTTCTACAGTGCCAGCAGTAAGGGGGGCCACAACCATGACTATGTCTGATAGGTCTCAGGTCTTACTCTCACTCTTTAGTGAAGAACCTGGTCCACTGTTTTGTACCTACAGTGACCTCTTTGGACAGCCCTTTCAAATGGTGACTGTTTTATCCATCTTGCCCTCTCCACAGTTAGCAACTGCAGTACTGCCTTGCAAGCATTACTGTCCAAAGAACCCAGTCCAGATCAGCTCCATGTTTAGCAGGTACTTGACACAGACAGGAAATCTTTCTGTCCAATCAGCCACCCACCATCAGCTTTACTCCATCAAGATCTGATGCAGCCACTGAGTTTCCACTTTTAAAGGAGAATGCAAGTCAAAATTTAAAAAGCATACTGCCCAATAGTCCTCCTATTGTTTAGTAAAAACGCCACACTTTTGGCTCACCTAATCAAATATTTACTCAGTCACACTTACTTCACATTTTCTAGAACAGGCAGCCATCTCTAAAAAGGTATTCTCCCTTCCTTTCCCTCCTTGCTTCATACTGCACATGTGTTTCATTCCCTCCCCCCCTCCCCTCTGCCAGATCCGCTTCTTCAAGTTACACACATGCTCAGAGAATAGGAAGGCTGCCGCTGGCAGCCTACAGGAAGGATAGAGAGATTTCAGGGATGTCACTGTAGTCTTCACACTGCTGTAGGCTGCCAGCACCATATCTCAGAGAAGCAAGCAGGGATCTGGGAATTTAGATATGCAGTAAGTACTTAAAAAGAATGCCTTTAGACTTACTTTTAATTTATAGTAACCTTTCATTGTCCTTTAAGGCTTTACATCCATCCTACCAGCTTTGCCAAATGTAAGTTCAGTATGGATTATGAAATGTAAGTTCAGTATGGAATATGAAATACTTGTGTGTCTATACAGGGTTAGAAATAATAACAATTAACAACAAAATATTTGGCTTCTCTTTGAGTGTACAGTCTCTCTCTAGTCCATGTGGCAAAAGCTTTTTTGCACTGTACTCTCCCTCAGTGGAACTGCTGTCCATAACTACTCACTACCAGAATGACCACATGACACACACCACTCTTTTACACACCACTATTATTCCACTAATGCACTTTGGGGAGTATACAGGTACAAAAAAAAAAACAATTACCCTAAAAAGAATAATTCAGACCAGCCTCACATTTAATTTATTCCTAGCTTTAGGGCAATGACACATGGTGAATTGTTGCCATATCCTCAGGGGTAAAAGGTGCCAAGTGCTAAGAATTATAGTGAATATTGTTCCATTATACTCAATAGAAGCCTAACTGCTTATGGCACACAGGTGCATTTGTCCCTTGAAACTGTAGATGTTCACAGTCTCACGCATGTGACATAAACTGCCCAATTCCTGCTGACTGTAACGTGAAGTAATTTGAGGCATGTTATAAATAATAATAAATAATATAAAAAATATAGGACTCTGTGTAGTAAAACAGTAGAGTGTTGAAAAATATAAGATTTACTAACTGCACTGTATACTTGGTATGTTATTCTTTTTACCAAGCACTCTAATGCTTCATTTTTATATAACTGCAACAAGACACATCTGCCTCTAATTAGATTTCTTTCCCTAAGCAAGAATCCACAGAATGTAAGAATTATTTTACGTACTACAGGCTTGTTAATTGTAAAATCTTAAAATGGAAAATTAAAAACCCATCTTCCTACTCCTTCAAATTCTCAGATATTGACATTACTATAATCAGAAACTCATTTTTTTCTTCATAAATTCTTGCAATGATTGTTTCTACGAAGATGGATGTTAGCATTCTTGAGAACACCCTATTTAGCTGATAACTCATGTCTGGTGTAAGTCATATTTCCTAATAATTCCATCCAAAAGACACATAATACATACATACTGTATGTATTATGTGTCTTTTTTGGGGGGGAATTATTAGGAAATATGACTTACACCAGACATGAGTTATCAGCTAAATAGGGTGTTCTCAAGAATTACTGACCATAGCTGCTATAACAAATGCCACATGTACCCCATATTTAGCTTGTATGCCAACTATCAGTGACAAATGTAACAAATGTCAGGTATGAAACACAGCTCACATAGACAAATAAGTGTCTGCTGTGACTGGTGCTGGCCCCCACTGCCAAGTTCTTATATCTCCTAGAGCATGAACAGCTAATAATCACTATTGAGAGCTGTTTAAAAAGTTGAACATTTTCTACTCTGTTCTCCTTCTACCAATAAAACCTAACCTACCTCCATGGCAGCAACTGATCCTACAAAATTTTCAGCCAGAAGGCTGAAATTGCACTTGAAGTAAAATCTTATTTGCTCATCAACAAAATTATAGAAGCCCCCTGAAGGCCATTTAGGGCAAGATTTAGCGCAAACACTGCGCTGTCCTATTTTTTAAATTACATTTTAGTTGGTCTCTCTCTGAGTGTGCAGTCTCTCACCAGTCCATGTGGCAAAAACATTTTGCACTATGCTCTCCCTCAGTGAAACTGCTGTCTCTAACTGCCCACTGAAAGAATGACCACATGACTTCCTCTTCCTCCTACAGCTTCCTGCTTCTGAAACAAACTTTATTAGTTGTATACACAGACAAAAACCAAAGAAATAAATAGTGCATTATAGTTAATTGTTAATTTGATCTCTTATAGATCACTATAATTACTTCACTAAAGCATTACAGGTACAGATAAAACAACAATTATCCTAAACAAAATTTAGACCTGCCTCACATTTAATTTATTCCTAGGTTTATGGCAATCATACATGGTGAATTGTTGCCATATCCTTGGGGGTAAAAGGTGCCAAATACTAAGAATTATAGTGATTTTTTTTCCATTATAGAAATCTAACTGCTTATGGCATAGGTGCATTTATCACTTAAAACTGTAGATGTTCAGTTGGATAGCTGAAATAATAAATTAACTAAAATAATAATGACAAAATTCATTGCTGCAATTAGCTTAAAATAATCCGAAAAAAACTGCTTGTTTACATATGAATTTTATTAAGACGAGCATTTTTCATACAATTTAAACAAATTCCACTTTGCTCACTTGACCACAGGAGGATGCTACAGACCTAATCCAATGTACATGTCGAGAGGCAGCTGCTTTGAACTACAGGATATGCTATTTATGTAGAGGACGTTGATATATTAGAGTAAATGCTATAAAGGATTTGTATGCCTTTCTCATCCCAAATTAAGTTAAAAAACTGCAGTTCAAGCATCAGATATGATGCAGACTTAATATGTTTGAGATGCTCCAAACACCCCCAGTTCTAGAGATTTCACACTTAAATACACAAGCTGCATGCAATACACTTAACCATAAACTTAACATTTCAGTCTATAAACAACCTTTACTGAATATATTTTGCACTTCAGTATTTTTTATTTTTTTTGCATGCAGTCTGGCCTTAAAATATAAAATATCTGGTAATGAAAGGAAAAGGAAAAAAGGTCAAAGACTATTTGGCTGAACAGTTGCAGAAATTCTGCTCTGGGTCAGAATCCAATGTGATTTTTGTTACTAAACCAACTCATGTCAATGTCCCAAAGCTAACTTGGAACACTGCTCATTTCAAAATCAGAAAGTTCACTTCCAGCTCAGCATTTTGGATAAACTGAATTTTTATTATAATCTCCAGTAAAATACTAAATATTATTGAGTAGAAAAAAAATCATACATTAATATTTTTATCTGTTCTACTAACAAGGCACCCTTCTAGCTTCCTGTTCCTTTTTAGCATAAAGTTAAATTCCACTGAAAAAAACTAAGAAAGCCTTCTGTATATTTACTTTTGACACAAGCTCCTGCAGCCAGTATCTTCATTTTTCACTTTCATTAAATTACCAGTGCCCCTTGCACAAGTAGAAGTTTCAAACCACATTCAGCAAGCAGGCAAATACTATAGAACAGATCTTAAAAGGGCAGCCCTCCTGCTCCTACTGAACATACAATTGTAGTTGAATGTGAGTTGTAGTATAATACTGGTTCAAATTTCATATTTAATTATAGTTTCAATCAGAAAAGCATGACTATGAAAGTTAACACAAATGTTTTGGCAGACATGACAGTACTGCTTTTGCACTACCGGTATGGGACCTGTTATCCAGAATGCTCAGGACCTGGGGTTTTCCAGATAATGGGTCTTTCCTGAGTTTGGGTCTCTGTATCTTAGGTCTACTAAAAAATAATTTAAAAAATTCAATAAACCCAGTAAGATTGTTTTGCTTCCAGTGAAGATAACCTATATCTTAATTGGGATCAAGTACAAGGTACTGTTTTATTATTACAGAAAAAAGGGAATCATTTTTGAAAAATTTGAATTATTTTATTAAAATGAAGTCTATGGGAGAAGGCCTTCTTGTAATTCAAAACTTACTGAATACTTAAATCTAAAAATGTAACTAAGAGATCTGCCACCTAGAAAAACACAGATAAAGTAAAGTGAAGTTAAAGTGTTTACCCTGGGGGGCTTATCAATATCTGGGCTGAAATAGTGTTATGCCTTTACAGGTCATAATTCCCAATTGTAGTTTATTTATTACAGTCTGATATGGACTTGTGAAGTGGATAAGATCCAAATCCATTCATTATCCCATTCAATCGACCCTTGTCTTGTTTCTTCACTTTTTTCTTGTCCAATTCCTACTTGTGCACTCTCTTGTTAACCTCACCCTATTCTGTCTGAGTCTGTGTCCCACAATGTGACCTGATTGAATCCAGACCCCTGGACTATTTACAACCCACCCTAATTACTTTTATTATCCCTGCAAGTTATCTCTATTTATCTGTGACTTCCTAATTTATTACCCATGAACCTTTTTCAATGATCTAACGGTATATATGTGGTGCCTTTCCAGCTTTCATTTGTATTTTGCCTGACAAAGGGGCCTGGGTGCTCCAAAAGCTTGCAATTTTTACTTACTCAGTTAGCCAAGAAATGATATCCCCTAACCTTACATTTTCTACAGTAAGACTTTAAGGAGATTTTGGGAGCTGTGAATCTGCAGAAGCCCTGTACTAAAATGGACTTACTTCTTACAATTAATTGTATTGTATATCTTACTATAAAGGTAAGGCAGTTGATGCTATTAAAATTATACATTATTATAATTATCATAGTCATGAAATCTGTATTTGTAATAAAAAGTCTTCCTAGATGTATTTTGCTTGGTTTAAACTTGCCCCATGGTGTTCAAAATGGTCACCATATGTGTTCAGTAGTGATGAGCGAATTTTTTCGGCAGGCATGGATTTGCAGTGAATTTCCACATTTCAGCATTGGTGAATTGTTTTGTGAAACTTCCAAGTAGATTTGCAGACGTCAAAAAAGTTGCGGTTGTGTCAAAATAGGCACGGTTGTGTCAAAATGGGCGCGGGCACATAAAAATAGGCGTGGCACGTCAATATAGTCACGGTTGCGACCAAAAAGACGCGTGCGACAAAAAAGATGCATGCAACAAATATGCCTGTTTTGTGAATTTTACTGTCATTTAGCGAATTTGTTTTCACTTCCCTTCTCCCATTTGCCATGTGTGGCCAAGTTTTTGTGGTATTGATCATGCTTGAATTTGACTGTGTGTGGCACAAATGATGATTCACATGAGTAGTTTTGTTTGAATTTTTTTTCAGTTGTTTGGCCCCATTGGGCTAAGAGCTAGTTGACTTATTCATGTCAGTGAAACAACCCAAAAAATTCTACAGTCTACAGTTCAGAGGGGTGTAACAGCAATACAAGTCTCAGCACTCTTACAACAAGCAGGTCAATCAGTGAACCAACTAAAATGTTAGGTAATCAATTCAGAGGGCACACCTACGAGAGGAGGAAACTCACATTACTCACACTAGACTGAAATGAAATGGATACATAGATTGGACACAACCTGGCCACAGGGTTTAAATAATTAATATTACCCAGCAATGTTCATATTTCAATAGGCAGGTATTAAGACTAAGGGGGCTATATTTACGAAAGTTCATATTTTTTTCATTTTTACAAATTATGGGTTTTAGCGGTAAAAAATGTGGATTATACTAAATAAATGAAAACTCAAAAAATTCTTGATTTTATTACTATAAGAAACCATGAAAAGGAAAAAGGAAAAAACTGGACCAACTAAAGGCTGTCAAGGTCATGTTGAAGTCAATGGGGGTTGTCCTAGGAAAATTGTAACAATTTCTATTTAATTTGTGGGGTTTTCTTTTTTTTTTTAAAGACCCATTATCTGGAAAACCCCAGGTCCTGATCATTTTGGATAAGAGGTTCCATGCCTGTACTGACATCAGAAATAAAACCTTTTCTTACATCTATCATAACATTTTCTTTACATGCTATTTATAATTTTGGTATAAAAATATTTGCCTGAAATTACTTGCTCCTCTATGAGGGGGCGGCCATATTTATGCAGCAGGAGTCCATTAGAATTAGAAGCTATAACTGACAGGCTGAGAAGAGACAGTCAGGTTGGCAAAACAGTCAGGTTTAGGAACTTAAAGTAACAATTACTTATAAAAGCAGCCCTATCAGTGAAAAATTATCAACGTGACCTTAATGTTGATTAATATTTTGAACAGTAATTTTTTATTGTCAGTATCTTTTTAAAGCACTTTTGAAGCACTAATCACTTTTGTTTGGTGTACTACAGCGAATACTGTTTCTGTTATATGGTGTAACCTGTGACAGGCAGGCCCGGATTTGTGGGCAGGCTACAATGGCCCGGCCTAGGACAGCAAAGGGGGTTGGGGGTGCAAGTGTGCAGGGGGGTGAAGGGGGCAAGGAGCCTAGGGGCTCACGTATTTAAAACAGATAACTTTAAAGGAGAAGGAAAGGCTAAGTCACTTGGGGTGCCAAAATGTTAGGCACCCCCAAGTGACTTAAATAGCCTACCTTGTACCCCGGGCTGGTCCCCTGTTTGGAGAGAATAGCACCAGCCCAGGGTAGCTGCGATCGCTTCCTCCTTCCTGATTCGCTCACGTGCATGCGCAGTAGAGTGAAAAAGCCGAACTTAAACTATAAAGTTGGCTTTTCACTCTACTGCACATGCGATTGTCCCGGGAATTTGCCGGCAGCACGAATACGGAAGAAGGAAGCGCTCGCTACAGGTACCCCGGGCTGGTGCTGTTTTCTTCTAACAGGGGCACCAGCCTGGGGTACAAGGTAAGCGATTAAAGTCATTTGGGGGTGCCTAACATTTTGGCACCCCCAAGTGACTTAGCCTTCCCTTGTCCTTTAAAACCACTAAACATTTTTAATAATTGTATATTACCAGAATGCAAACATATTTTTTTTGGTGGAGGAACCCTTTAAAAGTAATAATAATGTCTGTTGCTGTAATTGAAAGAAGATGTGCATTTTCTGTTATATCTTCATCCTTCATCAACTGCGCCAAAACTAACGGGTGCAAAAATTTGCAACAGAAAAAATTTGCCACACACCAAAAAAATGTTGCACACATTTTTGATACACGCGACAATTTTATTGCAGCACACAAATATTTTTCGGCAAAGCGTAACAGAACAGATTCGCTCATCACTACTCAGCAGCACAAATCCACAATAGAAATTTCCCTCCTTACAAAACAGGTAAATAGTGATACTACAAGCAACGCTTCTAGCTAAGCAATGCTACAGCTGCACTACTTTTTGTAAAGCTGGCTAACCCTATTTTTAACCACACTGAATAGCTCTTCACAATGAATGCCTTTCCCTTTAAAATAAATTGTTTAAAACAAGGGGAAATGATATGACGATAGTATCCGATTTAGAAGACCAAAGGCAAAAAGCATGGAATTAATTTAGAAGTCAAAACTAAACAATAATGGTGAGATTCTGTAGACTAAGCTTCCTAACTTAAATTTAGGGTACTATGTTTTCAGTAAAACGCTAATTAAAAAGCAGCTTTATCTAATTTTAAGACTTTAGCTCTGGCAATTTGTCAGCCAAGAGATGTGTAGATTTATAAATCATAAATGTAAGTTTTTCCAGTTGCAGCAAATAGCGTTTGAGAATCTTTCTAACAATGCTTAATTACTAAGCAGAACAGAATAGTCAGGCATTTAATAAACATGCCTCTGATTTGATTAACAGTCACTTCAGATAACATGGAAAGCATTTTAGAGGTCGACCTTTTTTCCTACCACTGATTGCTGAAGAGAGATTTTTTCCCTGGGATCTAAACACTTGCTACCATCCATTTACAGTGAGAAGAAAGGAAGCCCATTCTTTTTTATTTTTTTTTTCCTACAAATAATCTTATGTAATACATTAAACCTACATTTATTGAACCTGGTAATATTTAGCAGCTGGTTCTGTTTAGAAGCTTCTAATGTGGAAAAAAGCTATTACAGGATAATAATGTAAAAAGGTTGCATTGTTATTATTAGTTTATTTTAAATAAGGATGTCTTTGTTCATAGAGATTATAGCTGTTTCCAGCAATAGCACACACAAAAGGATGATGAAACCAGATATCCATTTGAAAATATATCTAATATCTACATGCTTTGTTAAAACAAAAACCTTAATTGTGTACTGTACAGACAGAATGAAGGAGGGGTTAAAATTATTCACAGGTATCAAAATCAGTTGTAGTTTCTCCAAAATAGTTTCACCTTTTTTTTTTCTACTATGCATGCCCATGGCGGGTACCCTGCATATAATATTTTTTGCAGAGAGGCAGTTTGGGGGATTCTTTTACCCTATACTCAGCCCATGGCCTAGTGTGGCTCCACCATATACATAATAGAGCACATATCACTTGCACACGGAGTGACAGGTACATGTACATCTGAAAGTGCAGTAAGCAAAGTGCAATTTTGTGCATAACCCCCATGCAGTGTTATCACATGACGCAATTGCACTACACCTACTGCAATTGCTTCCGATTTGCCCAATGTCATTTCTGGTGTTTAGCATGTGAGTGATATGTGCACCCTATTCTTTCGACACAACTGAACTGTGCTGATTGACGCAGGGCATAGGGAACTCCTAAGCTAGTGCCTGGTCCAGAGGTAATGGTAGCTCCAGGCTTCTCCTGCCTCAATAGCAGCAGAGCTCAACGCAAGGCGAGAGACAATGGGGCCCATTTACTTACTCACGAACGGGCCGAATGCGTCCGATTGCGTTTTTTTCGTAATGATCGGTATTTTGCGATTTTTTTGGAAAATTATCGCGACTTTTTCGTTACCAATACGATTTTTGCGGAAAAACGCGAGTTTTTCGTAGCCATTCCGAAAGTTGCGATTTTTTCGTAGTGTTAAAACTTGCGCAAAACGTCGCGCCTTTTAAGTTTTAACGCTATGAAAAAATCGCAACTTTCGGAATGGCTATGAAAAACTCGCGTTTTTTCGCGCAAATCGTATTGGTAACGAAAAAGTCGCGATAATTTCCGAAAAGTCGTAAAGGCGCCGAAAAAATTGCAAAAAATACGAAAAAGTCGCAAAATGTTCATTTTCCAATCGGAATTTTTCCAATTCGGATTCGAATTCGTGGGTTAGTAAATCAGCCCCAATGAGTGGCACTGAGCACAAATATAAAGAAATGCAAGGAAAAGTTTTTATGTGCAGGGAGAGTGCAGGGACCACAACTGCATTTGCAGACATAAATGAGCCCCTATGTCTTCTTCTTGGGGGCTCACACGAGAAGTGTGACCATTTTATTCAATCCTTGAATGACAATGAATGCAATATTAACTTGACACCACATATGTCAAGTATCTCAGTGTCATTTTTAGATGTTAAAATCTGTAGCTGCTGAGAGTGCAGTAACTTCTAATTTGTATGTCAAAGATACAGCTGTTAGCTTTCTCTTACATTTCTTCATTTTTCCCTTGAAACAGGAATTCCATCTAAACTGTAAAGAGACTGCTCTTTGTAGAAGGGCAAACGAACTACAGAATAGAATTAAGTATAATAGTAGATATACTACAAGGAAGTACACATAAATCAAATATTCTGCAGTACGTCTGAGAAAAAGATTTAAAACACCATAAAACAATGGGTATATGAGTGAAAATATTATGACAATTATTTAAAGTGAGAGCACTCTGCAAAATAATGACCCCTGTAAGTGAATGGTGATGTTCCTCCACCAGTCACATGGTAAGTCAACCTACTCAACAGAGTCAAATAGAAAACCAGACACTTTAACAGTATCTACTACAACAAGGGAGACACCAATGCTTCATAAAATGCCAACTGAGGAAGTAGATGCTTCCTCAGTTGGTATCTTTTATATGATTTGAAGTTATACAAAAGATAAAATCTGGTATAGCACAGCATGTTTATTAAAAGATATAAAAAGCACCAAATAGGCTAGTTACAAACATCTAGTAGATACAATGCATTTAGTAAGGGCCACATGAACTCCTTATCACTTATTGCCTTTAGGACAGAATTAAGGGATGAAGTTGTCCAAAAAACAGTATTGGCCAGAGGTTACATACTTATACACTTGAATAAGAAAATCATTTTTACCCTGAAGCAAAACTCCTACAAAAAGGAAATAGTACGTAAAGTAGTTTGTGACTTCCTTTTGTGTAGAACAGGTGTTGTTACAACAAGTCCTACAAATACATTGGAATGCATTATTGATGGATGATTTTCTGAATAAAGTATTGCCCCAAAAACCAACAGCAAAAAGATAAAGCACATACTGACCTGGAGTTATATTTGTCCTCCCTATAAACATGGCAAAGGTCATACATTACAAGGTAGTTAACCATGTGGATTTGTTTCTTTATCCTCCAAAATGGCTTGGAACATGGATCATAAACCAAATTTATGTAGTCAAGCCACTCCAGACTTACCACATCAAGTCGCAAAGATATATCTGCCGCTGCAAATCATTTATATGTCTGTGTGTCCTGTTTCAAACCAGGTGCAGGCTCAATGGTCTTCCTTTCCACTAATTCCACGAATAAGCAAGTCTGGTCAAAAGCAGGACTTTATTGCAAACTTGTGGTGGCCCATTTATCAACATTCTCATTTTAGTGGTTTTAGGAAAATAGCTTTTTAAAAAAAAGCATGAGTGAAAAAAATGCAAAAACCATGAATTTTTCATTTTGTCCCACTAATGAAAGCGTCAAAAAACCCAAAAACCTCTAAAGCAACAAATGATTAGGCAATTGATAAAGGACAGTTGCCATTGATTTGTACATGACCCCAACAACATTTAGATGGCATATTTTTACTTTTGAATTTGTCACAGTTTTAATGCATAATAAATGGTAAAAAAAATTATTTTCGGTGAAAAAAAAATTGGAAAACAATACATGCCCCATGAAATCACATTTCTAATACAAGTAGACAATGCTGCCTAATGCGTTTTGGGCGCAGTAAGTCATGTCATGATGCAGTCTCAATTTGTATTAGAAATGTGATTTTAAGTATCTGCTGTAAAGACCTGCATTTATCTCGATTTGCTGATTATACTTTGAATTTTGCACAAACCAAGTTTTCAGATCAGACACAATATTAACCATAGATTGAAAAACATTGCCTACTTGTTGAACTGTTTCTGTTCATACTACATTGGTCAGACCACAGCACAGGTGTCATTTCCGTCCACATTCACCCTCACCCCCTAGCTCTGCCATTGGATTTGCACAGGTATGACCTGGTAACGGCTGGGAAGGTTTTTTTTAAAAAATTTACCGATTATATAGGCACCCAAAGGCCACCCTCCTAATGCTTCCCATATACTGTTTATACAAATGGCCCTGCACACATCAAATGGTTGTTCACACAAAAAATGTTATATACAAACACAAAATTATATATTTATTCTGACCTGGGCATGCAGTTTAAAAATGTGTGCAAAAAATATTTCTTATGTACACATAGCCCAAAGTGAATTAATGTGAGCCAGGGCCAGAATTAGGGGTAGGTAGAAGAAGCACATGCCTAGAACGCAACAATATGGGGGAGCTAGTCTGGTACCTCCTCTGCTGGCTTGATACACTGGCTCTCCTCCAAGAACTTTATTGTGCATGGGTGCGCACACGGGAGCAGAGGGAGGTGGGAGGAGGAGAGGTAGCCAGCCGGGTTGTCTAGGGCGTCCAGTAAGCTTGGCCCGCCCGTGATGTGCACATTGATGATACTGAATCATCGCATTTGAGTCCTACATGAAGGCATGGGCTCTGATGCTCATGTGTCCAAGGCATCCGCCAACAAACAGCATGGGCCGGTAGGTCCCGAAGTTAGGTTGAGACCCACCAGGTCGTTGGACCCTTCACCTTGCAGCTAGGGGGAGTCCGCCTGAGGGACTCCTGGGGTCAAGCCCAAAAGACTACACAGTTGCATTTTATTACCTATGTTAATAAATAAGTCCCTCTGCAGCTATTGCAAGTAAAAAAGGTGCAACAGACCCTTTTACACATTTTTACACATAGGCTGAGTTTTTATGTATTAACTCACATTTTGATCAGTCTTCCCCACAGTTTGTGTTACTGTGCCTTTACGATGTAGAAAGATTGAATACTACTTTTTTTGCTTGTTTGTTTTAGAAACCATATCTTGCATACCTTAACAGGTAAAGAAATATTTGTGTTAATGGATATTTTTACATACTGATCCCAGGACTGGAAGGAAGGATATGATGTAAGACTAGTGAATGAGTCCTTCAGTTTATTGCCAGTAAAGGTTTATTTTATTAGCATATCACATAACTCTATTTTTAGTAACTGTAAGGAGTCCGCAGTAAAGTACCGGTACTTAATTCAAACAATGGTAAGTATCAGATGTGAGAGGCGTAAGTCAACACAGGCCTCTTATTGTGGGCACAGGTTTCAATCCAGCGATCCGCACTGGAAACGTAGTTAGAAGGAATGAATGAAACCATACTGTGGATTGTGTGTGTCAGGAAGTGAGTCATGGTGGGGCTGCTAAGGATGCCACTGCACCTGTAGGCAAACATTTCTCAGCAAGAACGTAACCTTCCCACACACTGGAAAAATCAGATCTCCGTAATTATTCCTTTCAATTAACAGTATTTACCTTTCGAAGAGAATCATTTCATTATCTCATGTATTTGTTAACAAATGGAACGGCCACATTATAAAAGTCCACTTCAGTGCAGCTATGGGATTGCAAGGGCTGTAAATAATTTGACATGGAAATTCCTTTATAAAATTCACTATCTGCTAGCCTGTTAAATACACGCTGAGCCACTAAACATGTTATCCTAGTCATAGTGCTTGAAAATATTCAGGCTCATAATAGACTTAATCATATTTTAAAATCTATGTACAGGTATGGAATCTGTTATCCAGAAACTCTTTATCCAGAAAGCCTTGAATTACAGGAAGGTCATCTCCCATAGACTCCATTATAAGCAAATACAGGTATGGGCTCCATTATCTGGAAACCCATCATCCAGAAAGCTCAGAATTACGGAAAATCTGCCTTCCATAGACTCAATTTTAATTAAAAAATTCAGATTTTTAAGATGTATTTCCTTTCTCTCTGTAATAATAAAACAGTACCTTATACTTGATCCCAAGATATAATTAATCCTTATTGGATACAAAACAATCCTATTGGGTTTATTTAATGTTTTATAAATGTTTTAGTAGACTTAATGTATGAAGATCCAAATTATGGATAGACCCCTTATCTGAAATACCTTTTGTCCTGAGCATTCTGGATAATGGGTTCTATACCTGTACTTCATATTTTTAAAAATGATTTCCTTTTTCTCTGTAGTAATAAAACAGTACCTAGTACTTAATTCCAACTAAGATATAATTTATCTTTATTGGAGGCAAAACAATCCCATTGTGTTTAGTTACTGTTTCAATTATTTTTAGCAGACTTAAGCTTTAGAGATCCAGATTACGGAAAAATCCTTTATTCGGAAAACACCAGGCCCAGAGCATTCTGGATAACAGGTCTCATATCTGTAGTATGCTGGCTTTACTTGATTGTATGAGAATCTGTGTGACTGATCTATATGACCTCTCAAAATAAAGTCCTGTGTTTTACAGTAAGCCTTGAAAGCCTGGGGAAAGCTTGCCTGTACCTAAAAAACACAGAAGGTAAAAGTGATTCCCTAAGTACAATAGAACTGAATTCCTAATTGTTATGTACTGTTTGCCTGTTCAGTCTCTTTCTGGGGAAATTAAAAGAATATTATGGGTAATTTACAATTTTTGAGTAAAGATACAAAGTTCATAACACGGGCATGAGCAGCTTTTGACACTTTAAACCCAGTGTCTGTGGATCTTTTTAGAATGTTCTGGAACCCTCTATCCATGAGGGACAGGGCTGTGAGAGGTAAGTATTTTAGATGCACAGGTTAGGGAGGCCATCCTGAGGTGTGGAGCGCATAGTCCATAGTAACGATTGCTTAAGGAATGAGCCCTCTAAGGGATGTGGTTTTGTACCCCTTAATGTTCTAGCGCCCCTTAATGTTCTAGCACTCGAGTCCTTGACAAAATGACTGTCAAATAACAGTGAATCATATGCTAAGCCTGTAAACCCGGCACATAGGGTTAGACAAGGAACACTGTCTACCTTTACTTCTTGGTTAGTTGATGACTTCCTTTGGTTGGCAAAGGAAATTTTAAAAAACACTTTCATAAGATGATGTCCCCAATGTGCCATTCTCTCCCACTCCTTGTCCATTAGATGTCTGCTGTTTAAACCCTACCATGAATTATGAACTTGCAAAGAATAAATAAAAGCAACATTTTTATAATTCTATATTTTATTAATTTATTGAAATGTGTTATTTCCTTTATGGTGTAGTTCACTTTCACAAAACATTTTTGGTATCTATATTTTAGCTTTTACAGTTCCCTAATATGTGAATTTTTGAAAGTCTGTTTTCCCTCTCACCTTTCTTTCATATTTCTCTGTAAAAGCTCAGTAAGCCAGGTCACAGACTCTCTAAACTAAGAAATGCCAACACTCTGTATAATGCACTCTGTATAAATGCACGATTCACTAAAAGGATATTTGTGTTAATTTAGACGCAATGCTGTTTGCGGTATTTAAGTCACGAAGACTATTTTCGTGCGGTATTCGACGCAACGCATGCTAATTAATGCAGCACCCTACTTGTCGCGCACGCTAATTAACGCTATTGCACTATTTATCACGCACACGCCATATTAGCCATAAACAACATTACATTCGTAAAATTACTTTTTTTGAAAATGACCATTTCCCTGCAAACTGCAGACTGCATCACTCTAGGGCCAACACATACACAACAAATCACACTGCAAAGTCCATATTGTGTTGCCAAAAGCTCATGAACTGTACTTTTCTATAATTACCGCCTGCCCCAAGTTGGTGTTATTTTTCGCATAGAGTAATGCGATATTTAGCGCGTCTAAGTGTTTGTGAATCATGCGTTAGTATTATTTCTGCATACTAATTAACGAAATGCGGTAAAATTAACGCAAATTAACGCACGTGATATGCAAGTTAACGCATGCGATAATACTTTAGCGAATCAACCCTGTTATGTTTTGGGCTTCTGTACTGTTCCATGGTAACCACAGGACAGTAGTGGGGAAGATCTGTGCCCCCAAAAATGCTCTAGTAGCTCCCTGTCTTCTTTTCTGCTGATTCCCTGCACATGCTCTGTGCTGCTGTCAGTTAATGAGCTTAGGGACCAACTCACAATATACTGTATATATAGAATATTAATTTAACAGTATAAGGCTGATTAGTAATTATCATTCAGATTCACATTATATGGCAGCTCTGAAACCAGTGCAGTTAACATCAGAATTTAATAACCAAACCTGTAGCATCAGCTTATATGACATAACTTATTTTCCGCTTGATAATTTGAGATGACCCCTAAGCTTAGCTTCTTAACAGCTGCCCAGAGAGCACACTGAGCATGTACACTGTCACAGACACTTTCAACAGAATCTAAGATGGGAGCTCCTGTGACCTGGACCATGATTACTATAGAGACGCTGAACCTATAGGTTGGATCAACAAGTTCAGTACATAAAATTAGTTTAGTTCTACTTTAAGATACATTAGTATCTTAGTTGTTAGTTTCTATGTTAGTTTCTAAGGTCTCTGTGGCAGTAAGAACATGGATGGCCTGCGCCCCACTGACACTGGTGTTTGCACCAGACTGTGGAGAGTTATTCTCTCCCTTCCTACCTTACCCCGATTTATTCGTTTAACAAAGAAAACACACGGACACCGTTAAGTGGGGTGGAGTTCGGCTACAGCTTTATTATAGGATACATCATCTATAGTCCTTGCCATGCATGTCACCTTTACTAAACATTTAACAAATTGTATAGCTGTTTTATAACTGAATGCCAGTCACTGCAAATGCAGTGGGCATGTGGAAACCATCAAATAACACTAGAGGTTAAATGGCCAAGGACTATCACCCGCCATTTGCTGTGACAAAATATTTCCATATTTTTTTTTAACAATAAGAATAAACAGTGCTTTACTGAAATGTATATATGTAGCTAACCGAACTTAAATGTCATAAGACAAATGTGCCCGAAACATGGAGGGAGGGAAGGAGATGCGGCTCCGGACACGCCAGGCAGAAGGAGGGGGAGCAAGGGAGATGCTGGGAAGAGGAGGGGTGAGTAAGGCGGCTACTTTTCGGGGGAAAACGAGCTGGGTGAGTTAACCCTATTATGCACGGAGGAAATTGAGTAGTTACTCGGCTCCACAGTCCCTCCGCGCTTGCATTAGGCATTTCAGCTCTTTCTAAATGATGCAAAGTGCGTCATTGCCTGGTGAGCATTTGAAACATGGGGATCTGTAAATGATCCCCTTCACAGTTTGCCCAGATACAGACAGCATTTACCACATAGTTTAAAAGAAAACATTATGTTAGTATCTATGGGTTACTGCATTTGAGCAAACTTTGTGTCTTTTATTACATATGGGGTTAACCCTTTGTATGATCATACATATATATTGCATAGTTCATTTTGATAAAAAAGACAAGGAACCATCACGTTCAATAATCCCCAGCATGTGGGGAAAAAAACATGGCAATTGGGCTCAAAATTGCACTTTGTTCACTGCACTTGTGGAAGTATGGAAGCCTCATATCTTTTGCGTTTTGTGTTTACAGTGGGAGTTGGACCAGCCATAATTGTTTCCCACAAATCAGGTGCAATTCCCAGAGTTGGATTGTGTCACATCTGGTGTGCAGCATTAAACCAACATTAGCATCATCATTATCATTTATTTATATAGCGCCAGCAAATTCCACAATGCTTCACAATAAATTTAAACAAACAGGGATATTAAAAAGTTTAACAAACAAGGATATTCAGAGTAACAATAGAATCAGAGGGTTGAGGGTACATTGAAACAAAGGAATGTGAATACTGATTGATGATTTATGATACATACAGTATATAAATTTCGGATCAGTTTAGATACATTGAATATAATTCCCTAAACAGATGGGTCTTTAGCATGTGCTGTGCTTGACGGAACCCAATGTGAGAATCATGGAATTACTGCCATGCTCAGGGTGGCGATTGCTCCAGGGTTCCTAGTGTCAATAAGTGCACGTACACAAGATTCAGCAAAAGAGACGGGATGCATGCAATGGCACATTGCAGGAGTGCAAGAGGAGCAAGTACTTTTATTGAATGGAGTAAACACGGTCAACATTTTCTCTATTGTAGGGCAACTACATTTGTATCCGCATTTGGAAATGTCCCTTGAAATACTTATTTGCTATTTCCCCCCTTGAAAGTATCTGTTGTCTTTATATTGACAGAAACCTAGCATTACATAATCAGGTTTTTACCTTAGTCTTATTCCAAAACTGCATTACGTGTTCATTGTTTCCTTAGGGACTTTCCTTGTTTCCTTTTTTTTTTTTAAATAATATTCATTCCTTTCAACTGATTCAACAAAAGAGACAGTGTAGCATTTGAAACATGCAAACAAAAAGCATCTTATTAGGCATTGCCTTTTATGAGATCATTCCTAACCGAAAATGTTTTACTTTACCTGTCGATGAAAAATGTGCCCGTGGCTCTGATGCAAGAATGCTAATATACCTCTGAAACAATCTGCATGTTGGGCTTTCGAAATCAATTGCTTTAAATCGTTTTCATATTATTATTGAGATGTTAAATATTTTTGATACAGTATTATGAAATGGGAGATGCATTTTCTAACAGATTTATTGAAATTGTGATTTTTCTAGGGTTATATTTTATCACCAATTTCGGGTACAAGTGGCGCTTCCAGCACTCTCAAAAGTATAACTTATTGAAATGTGCTTAGGCGCAGTAACCCATTGCAACATATAAGATAAGAAGTTTGCTTTTAAACTGGTGAAGTGTAAAGGCGACCCGCTGGTTGATATGGGTTACTGCTCCTGAACAAACAAAGTGCCTTTTATTACATATGGGGGTTTATTCCTTGCCTAGATAGCAGAAGGTACTCTTTTGAATTGTGTAATTTAAAACAACATAGATATTATGAAAGTAAAAAAAAAATGTTTTTTGACGCTGGGGTTTCATCAGTAGTTGCCTTGGATTTGCACCTGTATTGGGGTAATGCCTTTGTGTGTATAGGAATGACACCTGACTGAAAAGCATTAGCTGAAAGTTGTCTCAATTAGAGAAGATGTACTGTTTTGACGCATCACTTGCAATTGCAGTGAATGCACAGTTAACTGTGTGAGGAAAACATGGCAATTTGCCTCTTAAAACTACATTTTGCACACTGCACTGCAGTCATAACTGGGGCTTTCTATCACTTGGGAAGAAATGTGTCACCCAGACATAAAAAGCTGTATAATAAAAGCCCTTTTCAAATTAAACATGAAACCCAAATTACATTTTTTCATTAACACATCCATACCCATTATAAAGACATTTAAAAATCTCATCTGTCAATCATATATTGCCTGCCGGGAGGCCTGTCTTGGACCATTGACAATGACTTTTCATTCTGCCCTTCGTTTTTTCCCCTCCCTCTTCTCCATCTAATTGTGTAGCCAGTGCATGGACAAGGGCATCAGGTTCCCCATTCTGGCAGATACACAAGATTTGCATTTTGGATCAACCATAGTTTTTAAAAACAAGTAAACTTGTCAAGATAATGTGACAATATGTGATTTCACCCTGAATTTGTCTGGATTGCATGTGCCAATGACACATTTTATTATACACTAGGCATAAAATTAAGCAATGAGAATGGCATCTTTTCTTGCTTTCATGAATCTGTGCCGAGGACAACTGTGGGTAAGAACAAGTATTATCAAGGTTGATCGGGCTTTCCAGTACCACAAGTTACTTTCTATACTTTTGCAGCATCCTGCACGACAAGTTGCTGGCAGGCTTGAAGTATTCATTACTCAACACAAACTGATAATGGTGGTATGAGGGTTGCTGAAGCAACTAACCTCTTATGGTGGGCCTAGCCATTGTCCTCAGGTCCCAACCACTTACTGGCAGTGACATCACTAAGCATTATTTGGCAATGCCCCGCATCAATCTGATAATAAACAAGGTGGGCGCTCACTGCAGGGATCCCCTGGAAGATCCCCAAGCTACCTATATGAGAAAAGCATCACTAAGCAGCATTATCAATAAGTAAGTAGTTAGGGATGGTAGATTTTGATAGCAGAAGTGGGGTTTAAACTTGGAGCAGTTGAAGTAGGGATGTTCCTCTATACCCCTAGAAGGCACTCTGCACTTTTCTTGGAGAGGAAACATCTTGGAGAAACAGAAATCAATCTGTATAGTTTAACAATGGAGATCTTGACCTCAATATATGATTTTTGGGATTTATCCTCTGCCTTTGAAACTGCCTGAAACACAGTAATGTCCACTGCTAAGAGATATAAACCAAAGAAACGGACACTTCTGTTGTCAGCAACTATCTCAGTGCTTCAGCATGGGGATTATTTGCTAATATAGCAACCAACCAGCAAATAGTTGACCCTATAAAATCACTAAAATGTATAATATTTACAGGGATGTACCAGCATGCCTTAGACTTCAGGGTTCTATTAAATATTTTGGAAAAACACTAACTAGCATTCTGGTTTTTTTTAATGAACCCCTGTTCCCCTCCATTTGTAAACAGGGCAATTTGTCTAGAGCATCTTATCTACTTTTGAACAAACAAACAAACAAACTCCTTTCTTCCCTAACTTACAACAGCTCATTATCAGAGGCTCCATGGTGTACTGGTAATCAGTTGGCTTGTCATATACTCTGCAGGCCCTGGAATTGCTAAGGTGAAACTGGTTCCATTCTCTTGTTTAGTGCCAAGAATAACCATGGATATGTAATTATGTTGTAAAACAATAGGCAAAAAGTATGTTCAGCAAAAGTCCTATTCATCGAGCTCATGTTGAAAATAGGTGTATACTGTTCCTTTAATTGTTATTATTTGGGCAGTTACATTTTAAATAACATGTATGGGATCTGATATCCGGAAACTCCTTATCCTGAAAGATCCAAATTTTGGGAAGATCATCTCCCATAGACTTTTTTATAAGCAAATGATTCTAATGTTTAAAAATGATTTCCTTTTTCTCTGTAATAATAAAACAGAACCTTGTACTTGATCTCAACTAAGATATAATACATCCGTATTGGAAGCAAAACAACCCTATTGGGTTTATTTAATGCTTGCATGATTTTTTAGTAGGTATGGGAATCCAAATTCAAGATCAAGATCTCTTATACAGAAAACCTAAGGTCCTGAGCATTTTGCATAACAGGTCCTATACCTGTATTAGTATTTAGGAGTAACATAAAGCTAAAAAATCAGTTCTGAGTTCTGCCTCAATGAGAATCATGGAACCATCGTGACTGGATCCCACATTCACCCCCTGTGAGTTTCCACCAACTAAATAAGCTTAATGGAACCATTGTGACTGGATGTCTGTACTACCCTAAGGGGCTGATTTACTTACCCACGAACGGGTCGAATGGAGTCCGATTGCGTTTTTTTCGTAATGATCGGTACTTTGCGATTTTTTCGTATGTTTTGCGATTTTTTCGGATTCTTTACGAATTTTTCGGATCCAATACGATTTTTGCGTAAAAACGCGAGTTTTCCTATCCATTACGAAAGTTGCGTAAAAAGTTGCGCATTTTGCGTAGCGTTAAAACTTACGCGAAAAGTTGCGCATTTTTCGTAGCGTTAAGTTTTAACGCTACGCAAAATGCGCAACTTTTTACGCAACTTTCGTAATGGATACGAAAAACTCGCGTTTTTACGCAAAAATCGTATTGGATCCGAAAAATTCGTACAGAATCCGAAAAAATCGCAAAACATACGAAAAAGTCGCAAAATGTTCGTTTTCAAGTCGGAACTTTTCCAATTCGGGTCGGATTCGTGGGTTAGTAAATCAGCCCCTAAGGGTTTAAATGCCGGGAAATTCCCTACCACTCAGACAAACTGAAGAAGCTTCTAGGAAGAGTGGTGAAACATTTTCAAGAAAAGTCCAGTTGCTTTAGACTTAACTCTACTAGATTCTGTTTATAAGTTCAAAATTCTCCTAATAGAATTCACTGGTCTTTGACATTGTCTTTTAATTTGATTATAACATCCACAAAGAAAATTAAGATGTTTAAGCTAATAAAAATTGACCAAAATATTCTGATTGAACAGTATTTACATAGCCAAGAGTAAGGTCTGCAGAAACAGTGTATTCTTTTAAGTTTTTCCAACCATGATTGTTGAGGAAGTATAGCAAGATGGGCTCTAGAACAGAAGAACAAATGTTTCTCTTCCATATTAACAACAATTCTACAATATTGGCAGTCAAGTCATTTTGTTTGGCTTCTTTGTAGGCAGCATGGTTTTACCAGTATTTTCTCTGGCCGCTCTGCAAAATGACATCATTTTTGTTCCCAGTACATGACCACAGATGATCTGAAAGAATTGGCGGGCAAATGCTTGTAGAAGAAGAATAAGAAATATATGCATCTCCACCTGGCCACTAGTCCTCCTTGTCTAGAAAAATAATACAATAGATCATATTGTATCATTCATATGTTGTATTTTTGCAAATCAAAAAAATAAGATTCTTTGGAGGCTAATCCAATTTCCTGTTAAAATGATATGGTATTTGAAAAACTCAGTACCAAGATATTAAAAGTTTATGTGGTTCCTTAGGTCCTGCAGGCTTATTCTACGACTTTTGCTAAGTACCATGTATTAATCACATGGTTATCTTATCGAAACTTGAGTACTCTAACTAAAATAATTTGAGATATAAAAGACCCAAGAAAACGAAGGTCACTGTCATATTTTTACATTCAATGGTTTTTTTTTTTTTAATTGTGGGGAAAGGTAAAGCTGATATAAGATTTGTGGCTATGAATGGCATTAATGAAATACTTAGCTGTTGTGTACAAGAGACAACGTGTTTCATTAGCTATAGAAAGGACATAAACTGTATCTGGCATGCACAATACAAACATATTAAAAAAAAAAAGACAAATAAATCATTATAAATTGTAAAAAAGCATTGTCTTCAGATGATCATAAGTAAATTGCACTAAATTTTAAATTAGAACAAAAATATAGACACACTCTCAATTTAAACACCATGAAGAATGTTATGCATCACCAAAATCCAGGTAACCCAAAGTTTTGGCAGTTCATACCAAGAGATTGCAGCCGGCACTCTGGAGACGGCTGTAAAAAAAAAAGGAAAAATAAACATTTTACTTTATTAAGCATTCCTTTCTATGGCACTTAAGGCAGGGGACTGTTAGGGCCATTCCAAATTCTTGCTTTTTTAAAAGTAGCTAATAGAGGTTTTTGAGGTATATTTAGGATCATTGTCTTGTTGTAGCAGCCATCCTTTTTTTCAGCTTCAGGTTATTTACTGACCGTTTTACATTGCCATCAAGAATATGGTGATATTTAGTGGAATAGTTTTTTTTCCCTCTACATGTACAGTGTTTATTGTGCCACTGGCTGGCACACAACCCCAAAGCATTTATGTATGTATAACTTTATTTATAAAGTGCTACAAGGATACAACAGGGCTGTACAATCTTACAATATACACAATTACACACAGGGAGGACAAGTCATAATAAATACAATAAAAATGTAGAAATACCTGCTTTGTAGGCATTATTTAGCTTAATTTGTAGATCTTCGCTCAGTTGCTTGATAGACCATTGGTTGTTGAGTAATAGCCTAAAGTTTCAGGTGTCAGAGATTTTATAAAGCTCTGCAATGGTTAATAGGTGACAACATTTAACAGTTTTTAAGGCCTAAGGAGGTAACCTGGCAAAAGCAGTGTTTATCATTAGATAAGCGGAAAGGTGTCCAAACTCTGCACATTTACTATTTTCTTTATTCCTATGTTTTCAAATCTGTAAAATAAAATGTAACTGTGTGTGTATTAATAAAGTATTAATAAAGAACCTATTAGAGTATAAAATATGTATGAAGGAACTCTACAAGCCATAGTAAGAAGAAACACATTTTACTATACAGCTCATAGTGTTTTGTATGGCTCTAGCCCTCTGTTCAGTGAACTACAAACTAAGAAATGGTAGTAACCAAAACTTAGAAATGGCTCAATTAATTTAACCTAAATGTCTCAAATGTCAGGAAATCAAGTAAATAAAACGTACCAAATACAAAAGAGAGATCCGGGTGTATAAACCCCGGATCTGTCTCACAGTTGATCCAGGTCAAATTCCCAACACCATCATATCAGCTCTCACAATGTGAAATCCTAAATGCAAAGAACTCACCGTTGTTCAGAAGTGGTTCAGGTGCTCAGAGCCCCGAACCTGTAGCTGGGGAAGGCGAAATCACGCATATGCAAAAGGGCTCCAAATGCACCGGACACAGCGGCTTGCTTAAAACTCGATTTTTATTACTCCATTTAAAAACAATACGCCTGACGCGTTTCGTGTAAATATACACTTAATCATAGGCATAACAAACACAAGTAAGAAAACATTTAAATAGTGACATAACGATGATGAGCAGGACATCAGTACCGCCCATTTAACTCTTAAACAGTTGGAGAAAATTTGATACAATCAAGTTCAATGTAGCAAGCCACACAAAGTTACACAGTAAAATTGAGTCAATAATAAATATATAAGCACATGAGATAAAAGTCATAATACCCCACAGCGATGACCTTAATAAAATCAAAGTGATTAAAATAAGAAACAATGAATAAGATCATTAAATTTCAGGTTAATTATGTCAAACATAGCAACTGATATCAAAAACAGAATTCAAACCAGTAGGATGCCGAGTGCCCAAAATAAAGATCCATTTCACCTCAAGACGCAACAGTCTATCATGCATATTTGAACCTCTTTCATCAGGGAAAACCCTGTCAATAACTTGAATCTGTAAAAAGGAAGGATCAGCCTCGCAACATTGTGTAAAGTGCCTTGCAATAGGACTGTTACTACTCTTTGAAACAATGTGTCTAATGTGCTCTCGCATCCTACTTTTTAAAGAACGGATTGTACAGCCAACATACTGAATTTTACAACTTAAGCAAGTTAACAGGTATACAACATACTGTGTATTGCAATTTGCATAAACACGTATATCAAAAGATCTGCCCGTAACCGAACTCTGGAAAGTGGTGGACCGTTTCACATACGTACAAGTGATACATCTACGCGCGCCACAGATGTATGTACCATTTGTAGCCAACCAAGTGGGTTTAGTAGGTTGTGATCTCCACAAAGTGGGAGAGAGAACATTGCCCAAAGTGGGAGCTTTCCGTACCACAAACCTACAGCCCCCTTGTAAGATCTGTGCTAGTTGTGGATCATTATATAAAACAGGTATTAAATTGTCTATCACCTTTCTAATTCTATAAAACTGATTGCTGTAGGTAGTTACAAAAATAGGTGCAACATCGCTCTTATCCTTTTTATCACTATCAGTGACCTTATCAGCAAGTAAAGACACCCTCTCCATTCGGAGGGCCTTAATGAAAGCTGTTGAGAGAGATCTCATGGTATACCCACGATCTAAAAATCTATTGCGTAAGAGACAGGCTTGCTGAAGAAAAGCTCCATCTGTACTACAGTTCCTTCGAAGTCTATAGAACTGCCCCAACGGGATTCCCTTAAAGGTGTGGCCTGGATGGCACGAATCAGCTCTCAATAGAGCATTACCAGCACAGGCCTTCCTGAACACAGTGGTCTCAACGTATGAGCCAAACGCCTCCAATTTTAAATCTAAAAAAGAAATACTAAATTTATTAAACTCACTAGTGAATCTCAAATTTAAATCATTAGTGTTCAAATCCTTTACAAAACCAGCATACTCGCTTTCTGTACCTCGCCAAATAAACAAAAGGTCGTCCACATAACGTTTGTAGAAAACAATTTTGTCAATAAAATCAGAGGTACTACCATAAATGTGGGACTCCTCCCACCAGCCCATGTACAGGTTGGCGTAGGTGGGTGCGAACTTCGCACCCATTGACGTCCCACACTTCTGGAGATAGAAAACCCCATCAAATTTAAAGAAATTGTGCGTTAGTAAATATGATATGGAATCCAAAATGAAATTCTTTGTCACCACATCATACATACTGTATTTATCTAAGTGATATGAAACCGCAGATAACCCCTTGTGATGGGGAATGCATGAATAAAGAGAGGTCACATCAATTGTGCCCCAAGAATAAGAATCCCACCACCTCAAACCACCCAAAAATTGAAGGACATGCTTAGTGTCCCGAACATATGAAATCAATCGTTGTACAAGAGGCTGCAAAAGTAAATCAATGTATTCTGAAAGCCTTTCATTAAGTGACCCTATTCCAGACACAATGGGTCTCCCCACAGGGGGGCGCTCCTTTTTATGAACCTTTGGTAAGTGATGAAACAATGGTATCTTAGTAGAAGTGGGTAACAAATGATCTCTTACTTTTATGGTCAAAAGACCACTATTAAAGGCATCACTGACTAAACTGGTAAGGATTTTAGCATATGTTACTGTGGGGTTACCCTTCAGAACTTGATAAGTGGAGGGATCAGTAAGCTGTCGCAATGCCTCATTTTGATACATCTCACTATCAAGCACGACGACCATTCCACCCTTGTCAGCATTCTTGACAACGATAGAACGGTCATTTCGTAATTGCTTTAAGGCAATCTGCTCTTTATAAGTAAGATTAGAGCGTGAGAAGTGAGAATTAGTTTTAGCTTTTAAATCCAAAAGATCCCTCTCTACCAGTTCCTGAAATGTATCGATAGCATTGCCCCTACAGTGTACTGGATAAAAATCAGAACCAAAACGTAATTTTCTGCTCAATAGGCTGGAATCAATACCAACCCGACTCTGAGAAAACTCAGACTCACTTTGCAAAGTATGTAACGTATGTAAACAACGCTCATCATCAAATGAGAGCTTACAGCTAGAGTCAGTGAAGAACTAATGAAGGGAGTTCTTTCAGCAGTTGATTTGGTTTGGCTTTACCATGACTGGATCCTTTTTAGGTGGACACACCTCAAATGATGTTAGGCTGAGCAGAGCCTCTACTTTCTTGTAAAATAATTATCAGAATGATAGAAAATATCAAGACTAAACAGAATCTAGAGTTAATAACACTTTGAATCTATGTTAGACCAGCATTAAAATTGTCCATTCATCTCATTAGCTAAATACAAATAAAAAATGATATGTCTGAGCAGCTATTTAAAAGGCAAATATCTGTATGTATGTAATAAGCTCCACAGTCAAATTTTTATCTTCAGTTTCTGTGCAAAACAAAAAAAGTAAATGAAACATATGGCTTCAACTCAACAGACTGCACAAAAAGTACTTTATGCCTTTCTTAAACCCCATCTACTGTTTTCTTTATATGATGGCAAACAGATGCATGTTGAATCAAAGTTCAATATGTAACATGAAAACATTTTCTGTGCTGGCATAAAAATGCAACTAGGCAAAACTCTATAAATCTGCTTAATTTTACATTACTTATTCAATTTTATCTGCAACTTCCCATTCTTAGAAAACAATCTGGGCAGAACTAGAAGAGATGTAACCTAAGCCTAATTTTTATTTATAATCGCATGGAAAACAATTTATTGGCTCTTCAAGCACAGTTGATTTAGTCATAACTTTTATTAGCTGTTTTTGTCTGCCAACTGGTGTGCTGCAGTTTAGCATGAACTATTTTAATGCTGCATTAGGCCAAGGTAATGTAACCAGAGATAAGATAAAACTGTTTTTTTTTCTGCAGTCTAGGGTTTTACAAATTGGGTGGTATTTGCAGTTATGATAATAGAAAAGTTCTTTTTCTTGCAAGTGATTGTTAAACATTTCAGAAACAAAACAATATTCAGAGTGCAGACACAACAAAGAACTGTAAAATCTCTTTCCAAGAATTGTTGTTTTGTGGATATAGTTCTGCTCACAAAGGGAACATGGTAATCCACACTAAAACAGTTTATAAACAATATATACTCAGTTCACTTATTTCTCAAATATCTGTGCTGCAAGTTTTTATATTCTTTAATTAAAACAAATGTTTCAGTATTGTCAATGTACTCATAACAACAGAAATTACATAATAATCGGTCCTTGTTTTCAAATTACTTACTAATTTTAATCACCAACGCTAATTTAAAAAAGTATTTGTAGCTTAGGACTGATTATGTTATGAAAGCTCATGTATGTCCACAAGAGCAGCTACAGTGCCTACAGTTTCTCCATAGTCAGTTGCATGTAAAACCACTTTCACCAAAGGTATTTGTGTCAAAATGTTCTATTTGCTCCTCCTAATGTTTGCTTTCGCTGCCACTCAGTCCTTCCTTCCATTTTAAATTGAGCGCTGCAGGGAAACCAAAAGCTACTGCCAACTCTAGACCAGGTAATGGCTCTAGTGTTCCCTCAATACCCTGCTTCAATTGCTGCACTCCACTTGCACCATAAGAATAGGGCACATCATCACTGAAACATCAAAAATTACAACAGTGATCACACTCAAATTTACATGTAGTTCATTGCCAGTTGGGGATTTGTGGAAGCAACAAAGCAGGGACCATTCAGCACTCTTCAGGTCTTGTGCAAACATGGATCAACATTTCTTTCTGGAGCCCTTGTCAGGGATAAAAATCATACCCCATGCCACCAAACAAACAACAGTTCATAAACAGTACAAAAAACAATTATTAATTAGTTCATATATATTTATTGGTATTGTAAATATCCATTCATAAGAAATTAAATTAAAAACAAAAAGATAACTTGTAGAAAATATACACCAACTTCACCATAAAACTTCAAGCGATTGCCTGTTACCAGAATGTTTATTGTTTAACCTGCCATGCAACAGGCCCCAGAATGAGTCACCTTAACTGCTTGGAAGTATCATGGATTTTCACAGCACTAAGTCCTCAAAGCAGCTTCTGACACTTGTGGCCAGTTATTCAGTTAACATGTCCCCAACTTATGCATTGCTTTAATCAAGTGTCCCAAGAGCCAAAACACTGGCAATACATTTCCCTCCTGGATCGCTGAGCGGTAAGTTCAACTAGAGATTAGTCCTTCTGCTGACAACAAGATCAAGGGAACTTAATGATAACTATGAGGTGGCCACTAGCCCCTCGAATAATACTGCATGACTTCTCAACCTTGCAGGCATCTCTTCTAATGCAGTCATACTTTTGACATTGCATAGCATAGTTTAATAGCGACAGTCAGAAGACAGTCTTCATTTACATTGCAGGTGACCCATAAGTATAAAGCCAATTCTAATGTGGTAGGGCAAACAGGTTTTATACATATCAACCAAGCATTAATGAAAGATAATGTTACTAGACATTGTAACTATTGCAACATACTACAGACAAAACAGAAACTGAAAACAAGCAGGTTAAGCCAAGGGAAAAAAGTAATTACCATCACATTTAATATTACTATTAGATCTATAATGATATTAAGTAGTATTAAGCATTTGAGTTTGCCTAAGACAGGACTATAAGAAAGGCACATTGTCTCACCAAAAAGGGGGCATTGGAAAAGTGCAATTTAAACCATTTAGGGGTCAGTTCTTAAGTTTGTAAATCCACCTGAATTCTCTTTGTAGTAATATTCATTAAAAAAAAATAGCCATCTCCCAAAAAGTATAATGTAGTTGGCATATCATACTTTAGCTTTTATAATGGAGCTTGTAGAACTAGGAATGTAAATTTTTATTATGTTTCATAACATTTGGTGCAATAATATAATATACTGTACTTTTTATCTATTTTTGCTTAAATCTTGTCTTTTTTTTCAACTTAATCTGTAGGCAGTTGTTATTTCCTGTATTTTCTTTTGTCCCAATTGCCACAAACATAAGATATTCATTTGGTTCTCATTAAAGCTATTGTGCTTAATGCACATCAGGGCCATCTGATAATGGACTAAGTTCTATTAATTTCCTAGGAATTTACTACAATAAATGTAATCAAAATAAATTGTTTGATAATACTGCAACCATACAAGTCTAACAACTTAAATTGTTTCTAGAGACGTCTTTGGACAGGTCACATCTGGGCGGTTTATTTTTAGAAGAAAATTGGTTATACTGTAGCGGACAGGAAAGACTCTGGGGGAGAAATGAAGCATTTTGATAATTTGATAATTTTGACCTTCTGCCTTAGTAGACAAATTGGCAGACAGGCCTGGCTTCAGCTTCAAGTTGTAGAGCTCCAATAATTTTTTGCATTGCATGTTTTTCATTTAAACTCTCCTTAAGGTCAAGCACAAAACCTAAAAGCAAGAATAAATTATCAACGCTCCATTTCAATTAAGCATTATACATATTTATAACTTGCAGAGGAATTTTTTTAAATGTGTGGAAGAAAAAAAGCCTGTTTGAAAACAGCAGATAGTAGAATGAAATAAAAAAAATACAGTAAAAACATTCTTTAAACCATGTGCTGCCATTCAGAGTGCAAGGCCTTTTACTAAACTATCCTGAACTCAACTTCATATTGATTGGATTCCCCCAGAGTGAGATGGTTTCCACAATAACTCATTATTTACTTTTCAAACTCAGGCTTCCTTGGTAATGTTGATAATTATACAGGCATTTTTTATTGAGCTTTCATTGGACCCAATCTAAAAAGGCATCCCTCCAGAAAAATTGGTAGTGATAGATCATTGCAAGTTTTGTACTCTGAATAGGATACATAATCATAAGGATATCTGCATTTTTATTTTATACTATATAACATGTTCTCCAGAACCTAGAGAATACATTGTGTATCCTAGGTGAAATAATAGATATTATCCTGTGATATATGGCACACACAACCTTAATAGACGTAACAACACCACAGAATATACTTATCCACTTATAGCCCTTTAATAGCCCTGTTATTCATTAGATTCATTGACCTCCCTGAGCATGCTGCAATGCACCCAGTGTTTTATTTGCCACCTGATATTATATTAGTTTATAGCTAAAACAGCGACTTCCATAACCGTTACTGTATGTTTAATCACAATACGCTGTGCAAGGCTCAAGTTTAGAATATTGTCTAAGTATATTTTTAGAGTATACATTTTTTTATACTGCATCAACAGTATATTACATAGTCCACACTGTTTGGCATCATAAAATACATCATCCAGTGCACAGTGCTGGCTCATGAGCAAGGTGACCGAGGCAGTCACTTAAGCATCTGAGTTTTAGAGAGGCTCAATCTGCTGAGGCCAAGAACCTAAAAGTGTCTTTGGTGTGGGGCTTCTATGAAGACCTTTACAAATATATTAATTCCACCGTGGAATGTATGGTTATCATTGATCACTTTTGTACAATGCACTTCCACTGAGGGACAGAGAGACTGGGAGAGTGGAGTGTTTGAGAAAATAATGCAGTACCCTGCTTGTGCAATTGAGGCTATGGTAATCGTAAAGGCATGTCTGGGGTTAATGCAGGATTTACATTCTCTGCAGTGATCTTATTAGCATGTCTTGGTTATTATGGCTACAGAGAGTGGCAAAGGTAGGGAGGTACTTTGCACATCTTTGTCATTTGTCTCAGACTCCATATTTTGTTGAGATGAGTTGAGAAGTATATACTTCTGCTATACAGTGCATAACGTAGCATCTTCCACAATATTTTCAATATTGCATATAATATAGTGTCCCAAGAGTGATGACATTGCATTACTGTGCAAACAAATACACTTGCACTTCTTTACTAATCGAGGCACAAATTTGTATCAGTAAAGTAACCTGCAGCATTTGTGCTGCTGCATCCTCTGAAACGCAAACTCATTAGCCTTACCAAGCAGACTTCATTTTCTTGGATATCACTACCTCATCCACTGAGGATGCCGGGGAGCATACAGGCCCCTGTGTCTCTACAAACAGTAGTCAGAGTGAGTTTTGATGATGATGGCCAAAATCTAATTACTAAGAGAGTCAGATGAGAGGGAAATAATGAGTAACTTGACAATTTCACAAAGATACCCACATTGTAATTGAACATATTTAGAAAGTCAGCATCTTTTCATAAGATGTAGCGTATATGCTGTTTCTATTATGGTACCGCTTTAACTTTATTATTCGACCCTGACTATTGTATGTGAATGACTTTCCACAGTCAAGGTACTTCATCCCCAGTCCACAATACATACTTTTCACCATATTTTGTTATCATGTCTGGTGCTCTACTTTGAAGACCTCAGTACACATTTCTTCATAACTAGTCCTTCATGAGTAATTGACTTTACATAGTTACATAGTTACATAGTTACATAGGGTTGAAAAAAGACCATTGTCCATCAAGTTCAACCCATCCGAGTAAACCCAGCACACAACCTATACTAACCAATCTATACACTCACATACATAAACTATATATATACAACCAGTAATACTAACTGTAGATATTAGTATCACAATAGCCTTGGATATTCTGCTTGTTCAAAAACTCATCCAGGCCCCTCTTAAAGGCATTAACAGAGTCTGCCATTACCACATCTCTAGGAAGGGCATTCCACAGCCTCACTGCCCTCACCGTGAAAAACCACCTACGCTGCTTCAAATGGAAGCTCTGTTCCTCTAATCTATAGGGGTGACCTCTGGTGCGCTGATTGTTTTTATGGGAAAAAAGAACATCCCCCAACTGCCTATAATTCCCTCTAATGTACTTGTACAGAGTAATCATGTCCCCTCGCAAGCGCCTCTTTTCCAGAGAAAACAACCCCAACCTCGACAGTCTAACCTCATAGCTTAAATCTTCCATCCCCTTTACCAGTTTAGTTGCACTTTCTTCCAAAGATAACTACTGTATAAGATAGTTATAAAGCACCAACATATTCTGTGTAAATATACAAAAGAGCAGTGTCAAGAAATGGCTCACGCAGGCAAATTTGAGAGAATGAGGGATCATCTAGCAGTCATACTCACTTTCACTCTTTTTCAGTGATGTCATTCTCATCTCTCATCACCTCATCACCTCATCCCCATGTGTTTTCTAGTGTTGGACCACCTCTGGGGAGTTAATCACCTTAGCCTGGAAGATTATATCATACCTTTGTAATGCTGTATTCCTAATTTAATTAAAGGATTTTAGCCTAATTTTCTATGTCAATCACAAGAATTATGCATCTGACTACTTACTGTATATGTTGTAATGTCCACATTTGTTATTGTACTCATGCTGGGGCATGAACATGCTTTCTACATATTTTACTTCCCTCTTTGGACATGTATGTACAAATGCAGGATATTTTAAAATGATAATATTAGTAATATAAATAGCAATATTAACTCATTTGATTACATTACAGGTATAAACAAAAATACAGCTCTAAAAAATGTTTTGATGATGAAAAAATAACACAAAATGCATAAACAAGACATTCTCTCTTACATCTAAATATACATATATTTTTTTGGGATAGCACAGCATATCTCCCCACCCCCATATGGTTATGGATAGATGAAGGATAGATGAAACCATTGCATTATAAACTGTTTAGTACTGGATCCAAAAGTATTTAGGACACCAAATAAATCACCATTTTATCTACTTTAACATATAATTCTGACCTTTAAGCTGGCATACCAGGAGTATCTTATCTTAAAATTACTAGAAATGTCATATTACTGAACTTGTTTCACCAGCCTAAAAGTTCAGTATCTAGATAGAAGCTTGTACATGCTCAGTGTGCTCTGAGCAGCTGCTAAGAAGTTATGTTTAGGGGTCATAGCAAATTATCAAGCAGAAAATGAGGTTTGCCTGTCATAGAAGCTGATGCTACAGGGCTGATTACCGTATATACTCGAGTATAAGCCAATCCGAATATAAGCCGAGGTACCTAATTTTACCTAAGAAAACTGGAAAAACTTATTGACTCGAGTATAAGCCTAGGGTGGGAAATGCAGCAGCTACTGCTAAGTTTTAATAATCAAAATAAATACCAATAAAATTACATTAATTGAGGCATCAGTGGGGTATATGTTTTTCAATATTTATATCAAAGAAAAACAGTAAACTAGCTCTGTAAGCGGAGAAGAGGGTCAACAAAAACAATATGAGTACTACCCCACGCTCATTGCACATTGGTAAACTGGCAGCAGACCCGGTCCTGGAGGAGATGTAAGGGGAAATAAGTATTGCTAGTGGGAGCCTAGGCCAGGGCACTGGACGTTCTGGTTGCAGGTGGCCTAATTTGCACACAAAGGACAGGGGGTGCTAGTCTAGAGGAACCCATGGCACCCGACTCGAGTATAAGCCGAGGGTGACTTTTTTCAGCACATTTTGGGTGCTGAAAAACTAGGCTTATACTCGAGTATATACAGTATTTAATGCTGATTGTACTGATGTCAGATCTGATAATACTAATAACCTGTATTATTTCCTAATCCACCTATTGTGACATTTATATACAATAATTTGTATATATAAAATAAAAATGTCACAATATAATCAGTATTATTTATGAATCCACCATATATTATGGCATTTATATTCTATAAACACAGTACATTGTGAGTGGTTGATCTGCTTTGTGCCAAAAGGTGCTCTTTTTAGTGCCTATGGAATGGCTTGTTATTAAGGGCTGCCCAGTAAATGACCCATTTATACTCAAAGAAAGCATATATACACATAACCATTCTACTTATATTACATCTGTATGTATAATTTCTTATTCCCCTAGAAACCTTTGATAGCTGCTTTTTTACTTTTTTTTCTTTTACCACTGATAAATGTGCACTGGTGTATTGTAAATGCTGATTCTTAAATACCAGCTTTGCACTCGAAGGTTAATACCATGGAATTAAATTAGCCCAGGTATACAAACAGTGTATAATTATGAACTTGACTGTCTGTTCTACAGAGTTGAAAATTACCAATTAGCTCTGTAGCAAATATGGTACCTGCTTTTGTTTCAAGGACCTTTTTGTGAGAACAGAGACACATTCAGACACTTGTTATTTAGGAAATTATGCCAATAGAATTATGGTTGTGTGTAAAAACCTTCTACTAGTTGAGCTACCACTGTTTACCAAGAAGTGAAGAACTAATTGCAGCATATAATTGGTCCCGTTTAAAACAAGCACAGCGTATTTACAGTCACTTTCTCTGACATCATTAAACAGAGAAATTAAACACAGAAATAAGCTCTCTAAATCACAGGGAATGTTTTCTTGTTGACATTGTGTACAATCACGTCTTCATCATTTTTAAACCCCATGGCAGGATGGCTTTTTTGCAATCATGAATGCTCAAACTGTCAGCCTTATTTTGTGGTATTCACATTGAAATGCCCATGTGGCATTATCAGTATGAGAGACAACCAAGCCATTGACTGGGAGAATCCGTGAGCAAATGAATATGATCCTGAGCCAGAATGTCAAATCCCTTGTGGCTTGACACTTCATGGAGGTCAAACATGTGGTTAGCCAGCTGAACTTTTTAAGCTATCCAGAGCACTGCTGTAATATAGAGAAATGGTGAGAGGAAAGCCCTTCTCTATAAATGACTCAAATGGATTCTGACAATTTATACCTGCAATTGTGCAGCGAATGAAGTTCTGGATTTCTTGTGCAAATTCATTCTCAGAAAATATTTTCAATGTTTAATGTTAGCTAGAGATGCATTTATTTCTTTATACTGCTGTAGTGTTGCTGGTCATGGTCATTATATTATAAAGTAATACTTTAATAATTATATGCAGAAAATAATAATATAGTCAGAAGTTAGGGGCTCATTTACTAACTCTGGCAGATTTCCTCTCATGACAAGCAATCAAATTTTTGCTTTCATTGTTTTCATGCAGTTGGCTAAACAAAACTAATAGCTGATTGAGTGATGAAGTTTACTACCCAGGTGCAAATCTGCCCAGTGTTAGTAAATAAGCCCAGTAAGTTTTAATTTTTTTTGTAGAAAGCTTTCTGTTATTAAAGGGAAACTCCATCTAAACACAACTAATGCTTTTTGAAAAAGTTAACATAATTTTCAAGCCAATAATATACATCAATTAACAAATATTTAGCCTTTTCATGATTTTTAATGTAATAATATAGTTTTAAACAGTTACCTAAGCTTGGACCCCTGTTCTCTTACTGGTCTGGTTGACTACTTTAAAACTCAAAAAAAATATGCAACAGTAGTTGACAAGCCCTCTCTCTGCACATATGATGTCAGTAAGGAAAGGAACATCGCAGTGCAATGCATTGTGGGTTATGTAGTTCCTTCATGCTGTCTATAAGCTGTGGAGCAGTTATAACAATTTATAACATCAATGTTTCAGTCCTTCCTCACCTGCCAGGATTTCAAATGATGCAAAAATAGAGATATCTGCCTGTACGTGCCTGGCAGATAGAGGTTTCTCTCTGTAGAGATGGAACATGCAATGACAGCCCCCTTGACAAGGAGCCAGGGGGGCTGTCATGTCAGTACTGTGATAGTTACAAGTACATTAGAGGGGATTATAGGCCGATAGGGGTTGTTCTTTTTTCCCATGAAAAGCGATCAGCGCACCAGAGGCCACCCCTTTAGATTAGAGGAAAGGAGCTTCCATTTAAAGCAGCGTAGGTGGTTTTTCACGGTGAGGGCAGTGAGGTTGGGGAATGCCCTTCCTAGTGATGTGGTAATGGCAGATTCTATTAATGCCTTTAAGAGGCGCCTGGATGAGTTCTTGAACAAGCATAGTATCCAAGGCTATTGTGATACTAATATCTACAGTTAGTATTGATGTTGGTGTATATGGTTTATCTATGTGAGTGTATAGATCAGTAAAGGTTGTGTGTGCTGGGTTTACTTGAAAGGGTTGAACTTGATGTACTTCCTACTTACTCCAGCACCATCCACTCACTTTCTGCTGCTCAGCATCCCTCCTGCTCCAGAACAGTTAAGTATAATTTATTTGCACAATTACACACATTTACATACATTTTTTTGTTTTTTCTTTTTGCACACTTTTAGATGTGTACACACATGTATATACTCATTATACTTATTCATTTTATCCTTTAGCCTTGTTTTTATCCCCTAAAAACAGTTCATTTTGGCAGCATGACTATCAAATCAGGTATTTTTACCACAAATTATGCTGTTAATAATTTTTGTGTGTTTTTTTTGCATTTTTATTCATGCATTATTGTTCCTTATCTGTTTTTAGCATAGCTTTCCAGTTTGGTACTTTGATGTACCGATTTGTTATTGTAAATGTTAAATAGTGTACATGGGAGCCATAAGCTGGTAAGATAGACATAAGAAATATTTTGAAGTAAGTACCAGGTAGTACACAAATAAGTACATTAAATAAATAAATACATGAAATGTGAGATATATTGTATATACATGTTAATTCAATTAGCAGCTGATGTGGATTATGGCTTTTTCTGACTTGACCTTTACCATGTGTGATGGTTCATGTTGTTTTTAATCTTTTTAAAATGTATCATTATATGTATAGGGTTAACACTCAATGTGGGTGTGACCAAGGGTGTATTTAAATGTTTGGTATTGTGGGGCAACTTCTGATGAAGTGTCGGGAAGCCATGAAACGTGTAAAGCTGGATGTCTAGGTCCCTGTGATGCTTTTAAATGAATTAATAAAAGTGACTTTTTTCGATTTGGAATCCCGTCCATATTCTTGTTTGGATTAATACTTTGATGTAGAAAGACTTCTTTACCTATTTTAAATTGATCAGAATGTTAACATTCCAAAAATATTTGTTTTTTTGGGGGTCCCTGTACAATTAGGGGGTCTTACAGCACATAATACGCTGTCAGGAGGCTCTGCTTGCAAAAGCTGAGTTAGCAGCCAAGAAAATTCATATGCGCTATTTTTATATACATACTTCGGTATATATACCTGTATGCCTATAGGGCAACAAACTGTTCAGTTGACCTCTGGTATTCACATTTGGGGGGATTTGCTTCTGTATTTTAATAATTATTTAATTGCAAATTGCAACATTTGTAGGTGATTTTCAGAAAAGTCATATAAACCGTTAAATTATGGCAGTATATTATAAAATTATACCTAGCAAACCCTCACTATGTATGATAAAGACTTTCCAGGTCATTCCACATGGTTCAGTTGGATTGTAGTAAGTCAAGTTACTCTGCCATCTCAGCAAACCAGTTCTGCAGAGATTGCCTTATGCACTGGAACAGCTAATGGCTCAGTGTTGCCATAAAGTAGAAAGCATATGACATAATTGCAAATTACGAATATTTATGCACACACTCTGCTTCCGAATTATGCCACAACTTCCGTGGTGTCAAAAATATTTGCTAAATGGATTTCACAAACTGGCAATTTGTATTTGCAAAGTGAAAACTGGGTCTATATTCGCGCACAGTGACACGCACAGTGACCATGCTCACACAAAACTTGTGAGCCATTTGCGAATTATGTGCTATGCATTGAATAATCAGACCTGTAGCATCAGTTTATGCGACAGGCAAACCTCCTTTTCTGCTTGATAGGCAAACCTCATTGTCTGCTAGATAATTTTTGATGACCCCCTAAGCTTAGTTTCCCAACAGCTGCTCAGAGCAGAGCTGTAAATCCCTGCTATGTTTCCAACTCAGATGCTACCTTCTCGAGCTCATTCCTGCGCTTAAGGGCAAATGTCCATACTTAGTGCACTCTTATCTTCCAATTTGTTCCTGTATGTAGTCTGTAAGCTCTACAGGGCAGGAACCTCCTTCCTACTGTGTCTCATACCACATGGCACTTATTCCCTGTGTATTTATACTTATATATTGTATTTATTATAACACTTGTCCTCCTTGTGTGTAATTCTGTATATTGTAACATTGTACAGCGCTGCGTACCCTTGTGGCGCTTTATAAATAAAGTTATACATTCCCAAAGATGAATTCTGGACACGCAGAAAATTAGTAGAAATTTTTCGGCTTTAATGGGGCCAATGTGCATGACGTTACTTCCAGGAGCATGTACCAAATGGTATGGGAAGTTGACAGCTCTGCATGTGCACTGTCCTGGAATCCAAGATAGGAAGCTTCTGTGACAACTGTAAAGACCTATATCATTACTACTATATAGATGCTACAACTTTAAACTAAGGCAGTCAATTTATTATATAAAATATGGCATTTTTAGCCATAATTATCGTTTAGTTATCCTTTAAGAATGTCATTATACCCAGTAATTAAAAAAAAAAAGTTTTGCATTTACTTGAACCAGGGTCCCAAATTCAAACATCCAAACTATTCTTTCTCCACTAATTTTACAACCGTCATAGATTATAGGGATAACAAAGAAGCAAGCACTGGGGAACTTGCCTTACCTGCAAGCTGAACATTTACATTTAAAGGCCAAGCCATACTGTAATAACATCATGTCTACACATCATTGTGTACAAGAACTGCAACATTGCAACTATATCTTCAGCAACATTTTATTAAATAAGTGACAACAGACACTGAATTTTTGATGTTGGGATCATTACAAATGCATAATTCAGTTGTATTTAATAACCAGGATATAAACTGGAAATAAGAGACAGAATGCAACTATTCAATACACAGCTTTGGCCTCAGTGTCCAGCTGCACACTGCAGATGACAACTTTAATATGTCACAAAAATAGACAAATGTACACAATGACCCATAAAATCACAATAATGCATGGCTGAGGTATGCAGAGGTTTTGCTGTCTTGAGTTTGGAACCCAGAACATGTTCACAGAATCAGTAGGGACTATTTATGGGTAGCCACCTGATTTCACACACAGTAACACTTTAAAGCCAACCCAACTGAAGCCTTGTTCAGAACAACAATTCTTATAAAGTCAAAAAGGAAAATCACAGTATTCAGTAATATGTAATTTAGCAATTTGGCTGTTTGTATTATAGCTCTGCTTTGCTTTGTTGCTTTGTATCCCATGTTTCATTAGGCAGGATTGACAATGCTTGTTTGTTTATTCTATATCACATTGTTTGTTTCCATTTAGGTTCACAGGGGCCGATTCACTAAAGGTAGATAACACTTATCGGAAAATCTGCTTAAGATGCCTGGACAAGTCGGGTGGAAGCCTGATGTGCAGCCCCAGTAAAGTGCCACAAATTGTAGAAGCCTGCGCTGTACTGCACAATATTGCCAGTTGTCATGGACCTGTTTTTAAATGATGAAATAAATTTATACTTTTATTTTTAAGTTTTTCTGTGCTCCGCTTCTTTATCAATTTCAGTTGTCATGGATTGCCTGGGTTTGTGGCCGATGACCTAGATGACCCAATTCATCACATATATCGTGTAAAAAGTGCAGATGATAGAGGCAATTGAGTACGGGGAGAAATCGTAAACAAGTACTTTGCCTATAAGTACCTACAATCTTTACTAGAATAGAAAACAAACAACAAACAACTTCTGAAACAATACTCTTTTTTTACAGTGAAAATAGTTGCACACTTTTAAAAAAAAATGCTCATTTATTTTATTGAGCTCAGCAGTAGTGAGTGGCAATATGCAACATTTCTGCATTCACAGTATCTATGATTCACTAAGCACTTAAGGCTCATGTCACACACAACAAATAGTAAAAAGAGAAATGTTTAATTACATAGCACTAGAATCACATAGGACTAATGTTTGCATCAGTCTTGCATTATCATCAACAATAGACCTCTTTTCCATGTGAGGAGATTGTTGTGGTTCTCTGCGGAGCTGTCTTGCTGACTTTACATCCCACTGACCTTGGACGTTGTTGGAAAAAATGTATATATTTTTTGCAATCTTCTCAACGATGATCATCATCACATGAAACATACAACTTCATGGACAATAGTGTAATTCTGTTATTTTTGGACATTACAAAGTTCGTGTGAAGAAAAACTTTTCATAAGGACCACCTCCAGTTCTTGACTTAAACAAAATATATGAATGCTTTTATTGTGTTGGCTACAACTTAGTCACTTTTTGCTACTCATTGTTGCCCAAATGAATCCATTTCTTCCCAGTGCAATCAATAGAATACTAAGGCATGCTGTGACACTAACCCTACTAAACTACTGCAACTATGTCGTTCCAGTATTTATTTTTCACAGTGGTAGCAGTTTTAGCGGCATATTTTCCAATGATTTGGTCATACAGTGGCACTAATTTCTCTATAAGAGCCTCATTTTGAAATTCTGAAAATTTCTGATTTCTGAGTCTGCTCTCATGCAATTGTTTCTTGCTTTGTTTGGGTGAGGAGTGGGTGTGAAGATCCTCACTTTCCACTTCACTTGCTTCCTCTGGATGATCACAGAATTGTGGGCTGCTAATGTAGCCAGGCCTCTCTTCCTCACTGTCACTGTTTGACAAATGTGAAGTTGCACATGTTTTTTTTTTGGTGTTGAGTTTGTGTTCTGTCATATTTACTAACATCTGAACTGTCACTGCTGTCATTACATTTACTAACACTTGCATGTTTGGTGGTTTGGGCTAAATCTCTGATATAGAAGTTGCTTTGTTCCTTTCTGTTTTCAATTGTGAGTTTTGTGTATTTTTTGTACTGTGTTGTTTGTTTTTTGGCATCTGTGTGGAGTCATGCCTCCTTCATATTATTCACTTGTTTATTACCGCCACTACTGTCTAAAATATCGCTGTTGTCCCTCCTCTCCATTGTATGCCTTGCCAAGGGCTTTTTTCGAAGCACTCCAGGCGGTGCTTGCGCAGATGCATTTTTCGCATCCTCCATCTTGCGACTCACAGAGGATAATATTGGCTTGGATGTGGAAGGTAAACAGTTATTACTGTTACTATTAATCAAACCATAGTTAGGCTAAAGACAAAACTAGTGCTTTGATTACATGCATTATTTCAGGTGCTGTCCATATACCTGTAGCAGGGGGAGTCAGCAAAATCAGTGAAACCAAGGTGCAGTTTAGGTTATAATGATAAAATTCTATTAAAAAAGAACTGTTCTGTCTAATATTAAGGTGTAAAAACACAAGCTCTATATATTAATACAGAAGTATACTTTATGTCAACAGTGCATCTAAACATAATTTAAGCAACAGTAGTCAGTGGTCACTGAATAAAGCAAAACCTTTGAATGAAAAAAGACCTCATTAACAGTAGTCAGTGATCTCTTCTTAGCCTTGCTTATTTAGTCTGGTATAGTGTAAGAGATCTTGAACAGACAAACTGGCGTCCCCTTGCATTCCTCCAGAGTAAATAATTTATCAGGACTGATTCTGATTAAGTGCAAATGGGAAGAGTGTCAGAAGAGAGGACCAGGTGATACAATGCTGCATGCTTCCTTATACCTCAAAAGAGTGAGGGTCATGTGTCAGTCCTGGACATTCTCCAAGACTCCTTTGAGGATGTACTGAAAGGCACTTAAGAAATTTTTCTAAATAAAAATTTCCCAACATTTCCTTCTTATAAACTGTTGATACAATGACTTCCAAAAATATTTTTTTTAAATAATAATTTGTTAGTTAAATCTGTGCACATAATGACTATATACACTCACCCCTTTTATGTTCATAATGTATATATTATATGGAGAAAAGCTTAACTTCAGACAGTTTTATAGACCTGTTTAGAAAGACATGAGTAAGTATGGGTCGTATTTGGAGAGGAGTTTTGATTTACATGTCCATATATTCACTGAATAATGTGGGATGCTTAATTTCTGTTAAAGTCAAATATGCTCAAAAATATGTTAAAAATATAACAAAGGCTCTCAGAAGTGTTAACAAGTTGTAATTACTACTGATAATGTTATGCCTGTATTTAATACACTGAGTGCCAATTTCATTTTACATTTCAAAGCTTGTACTTAGATAATTCCCCATTACTGTGACATTAATACCAACAATTCACATGTGTTATAAAGTTGGCCAAGGAGTACAGTGCAGTGTGCATATAGTATTATCCCAGAAAAACTGCAAACACAGTGCATTAGTGTTGTATATATACAAACTATTCCAGATAAAGGCAAAGGGCATATTACCTCAGACATTGAAGCATTGTTGTTTTATCAACCTATCAGATGATATTGGACTACAAGTATGAATAAGTTATCCATAAACTGGTTATACAGAAAGCTCCAAATGTGAAGGCCACCTCCCGTAAACTTCATTGTAATCAAATAATTGAAATGTTGAAAAACGATTTTCTCTGTGATAATAAAACAGTACCTTGTACTTGATTCTAACTCAGATACTCAGATATAATTAATCATTGGGGGGTGGGGTGATGTGATTGGACAGACTTTTGAGAGCTCCTGTTTCCACAAACTATTATCTGCTACCGGTTCTGTGACTGGTTCTACACCTCTGGCACACAGTTACATGGGGAGAAATGGAAACAAGGCTCATGTCAAGCCCTCTAACCATCTCGATCAGTACCTATGCTACTCTCAACAAGAGCAGCAGGTGGTCCTCAGATCCAGCCCCCTCTACCTCCCCTCTGCCATGACCAGGACCCGCCAGGGGGCACACCGGAAACCCACATTACTGCAACTTCTTATGGTTTTCAGAGGGAACACTGGCACACTAAATGCCAGCACAGCCATGCTAGGTGTATAGATGGCATTAAGATGGATATTTTGCTATTGCGCCAGGACAACCTCAGAGACAGAGTGAAGGAAGCTCAGACACGCTTTGGGACGGTGGAAGATACCAGGCGAATACAAAATGAACTGCAATCCCTAATTAGGCAATTGAAATAGACCCAGGCCCATGTGGAGGGCTTGGAAAACCACCAGATATGCAACAACGTGCATGTAGTAGGCCTCCCAAGAAAGAAGAGGGTGTGGCTCCTAAGAAGTTTGTCAAACAATCCTGGTAAAGCACTGATTGTAGAGTGGGCCCACCAGGTCCCAAGCTGGCCCCTTCTTCTAGGAGCATCCCCGAGGCCTGTCTTGGCAAAACTGCTAAACTTCAAGGACCTGGAAGATGCTCTGCTGGTGGCCAGACACAATGGCCCCATAGTGATCAACAATGCAACAATCTCCTTTGACCTAGATTTTTACCTTGACCTTCATTTAACCATATTTACTGTGGTTAAATATGACTCTGGGATGAGCAACTAGTCTATGCCATGATGTACCCAGCACAGCCTAGAGTCCAAGAAGGGTCCAGCACTCATTTCTTCACTATGCCTAAATAGGCCAACAACTGGCTTTACCAAAGAAGCACCGGGAGATGGATACTTAACATGCTACCCCATCCTGATGATCAACGATGGCCCAATTAAGGACAGGGCAAACACACCACCTAAAGATATGCAATGCGGCAGACCTGGGGACATAAACACAGCCTGCTACTAACGTCACTGACCATTATTCTTAGCACATAACACTTAAGACTATTCAACAACATGTTCAGGTATCACACCAGTTTGCCCAGTTTGGAATGAGCAGGGAAGGGGCTGTTATTACTGTTTTTTACTTTTAGTTTTGTAATGCACCCCCCCCCCCCTTCCTTTTTCTTCCTCCAATCCCATCCTGTCTGCCTGGGAGTCTAGTATATACTCTATTGCATGTTATCTACTGTTACCATGAAAGAAAATAACATGTCAATACTGTCCTGAAACTTGAAGGGGAATGAATTCCAAGTAGAAGCATTCAGCCATATTTAACTACTTAAAGAAATATGCACCCACACTCCTATGCCTTCAAGAAACCAAGGTTTGCTTTGTAATCCTCAGCTGCCAAATTTACAATATGGTGCTCATTCTCTTTATGTTTCTCCCCCTTTCACACTATCTCACAAGGAATTCTGAATCTTGTTATGAAAAAGCTGTTTTGAGCTATCACTTGCACTTGCAGCTATGGATATAATACAGGAATTTAACAGAGTTGAGAGTGAACTGGTGGAAGTCAGTCAACTTCCCTCTAGACAGGAGCTGCACCCAAACCACCTTCCCTAGACAAGATCTCCAAAATGTGTAATCCTTTAAATACAGTACCTAGGCCTCAGGATACATGAGTACCCTGGTACACATACCAAACAAATATTTCTCAAAAGATGACAAAACCCTAACTATGTTTATCTGGAACAATAAAATCCTTAGGATGGCCAAAGAGAGGCTTCATGCACCTCTAGATAGTGGGGGCCTGGCATAGCCCAATCAGTGGGCCTACTACCTGTCAGAACAATCAGCATATGTACATTGGTGGTTGGAGCCAAATTCTGAAAATCTCAATATTCCTAGGCTCACTAGAATCTATACAGAATGCTCCCTGTAGGGCACTGAAAGCCATGTATAGTGGCATATCATTGTCAGAAAGTTGCTGGTTTGTAAGAAGCCAATGTGCTAAGTAAACACGCTGCTTACAAAATCTGCATGTTTTAACAAAATGTAATAAAGAAAATCGAAAAATATGTAACAGGCAAAGCGAAGTCCATGTAACAGGCAAAGGATCAGGGCTGGCAGCAAATAAACAGAGTCCATATAACAAGGCAAAGGTCAAGGTCAGGCAGAAAGCAAGTCCAACAAGGAAACAAGTACAGGGCAGGACAAGACAGGACTTACGGGACAGGATTCTCAGGATCTTAAGAAACAAGATGGGAACTCGACAAACAGGAACTCAGGAACATGATGCTTAGACAAGGCATAATGGCCAGTGATCCAGAAACAGGCTGTTGCAAGAAGCAGGCTTAAATAGCCCCTTGACTGAGCTATTGCTTGCAGCTGGATCATAGGTGTGGAATACAGACAGAGGAACAGTCTTTGATCTTATCAACCAGTCCCCACCACAGTGCCTCCTGTTACTCAACCTGGAGAAGCAGGTTCCAGCAAACACCTAAGTCCTAAGTTCAAATCTGGGGAGTTTCTGACAATTAGTAATAACTACAACTTACAGGGCCTGGACAACAGTCCTCCACAAGACAGGAGTAGACCCTCTACTTCTCCACCCCAACCTCTCAGTCTGAAGGAGTTCCAACTTAATCCACTTTGTGGATCTCCCCAATTTCCAAGTGTGTCCACTGGGGGCATTACACACTCTCAGATGTTCTAATTGAGGATAACTTTGCACCCTACACTGCCCTAAAGGACAAAATGCTGCCTTATAACCTGAGGTTACACACCTATTTACAGCTACAGGAAGCCTCCTCAGAGCAATTTCGGACTCTGTCACTAATATTTGAGGACTATCCACAAGGCTCTTCAGCTCTGAAAATCTCACAAAACTGGTATATTATATTTACTGGCTATTAGTAAGGACTCCAATAGCGGTACACTCTGGGAGATCTGGGAGAGGACCAATAGGAAGAAGCTATGGACAGCCTCTAACAATCTCTAATATTCTCCTGAAATACAATAGAAATTCCTATATCAGGTCAACTTAACACCAGCAAAATTGCATGCATTTGGCTGAAGAAAAAACGCTAACTGTCACAGATGGCTGAGGCTGCGAACTTTCTCCATTTGACTTGGCAATGTCCCCAAATTCAACACTTCTGGAGAACAGTCACAACACATCTATATCTCTCCACATACCTGGATCTCTCTCCCCTGTTTTCTTCCCACTGTGTTGCATTTTTGCAAATCTCGGTGCCTCTTTACCAGAGCCCTCCTTTACTATGCAAAGAAATGTATCATTTTGAGATGGATAAGCCCCAAGTTTCCCACACAGAGAATGTGGCAAAAACTAGTGAATGCGTCACTCCCAGCGATTAAACTCACTTACTTAGCCAAGGACTGTCCCAAGTTTGATAAAATTTGGCAGCCTTGGATTGACATACAAGGACTGATCCTTTTTGATGAATACAATGCAGTACATAGATGAAAAGTGCAATATGTACACTCCATTTAAAAAAAAAAAAAAAAAAAAACATATTTAATTCTTATTGGAGGTAAAACAATCATACTGAGTTTATTTCATGCTTAAATGATTTTCATGCCCTCCCACCGGCGAAAATGAAAATCTAGTCTCCCCATCTGCCAGAGCCCTTAAGGTATGGAGACACCTTATTTGGAAACCCCAGGACCCCAGAATTTTGGATAGCAGGTCCCATACCTGTATAAGGTAAAACCTGAAATATTACCAAGCTGAAAACAAGTATAGGCCAGACAAGAGTGTTTTACATTTTTAAGAACTGCTAGAAAAATTGATGTTGATTCTAGGATGCCAGGGTTTTAAGTAGTTGCCCTCTTTATGAACTTGGGAATTCATGTTTTGACTACAAGAACATAAAAAAGCATGGTCAAATCTATAGCCAAGAAAGACAAAAAATGTATCCACAGAACCTTTGAGGAGGTTATGGGAGCAGGTTGGAGAGATTAATAAAAGAATCAAATAAGGTAATGTTACATTTGCCAGGACTGTTGCCCCGACCATTATTATTGTTTTGAGGATGCTGCACACTTGTCTTCTCTGATAAATGGTTCACTGCAGAACTACAAGATGCAACAGTTAAACTCTGCAGGTGATTAGATGTTATGCTTATGATATAAAATTTGATAATATATAATGTGTTAAAGGGCTGGATTGGAGCCTGAAACATTGCTTTTGGCACTTAAGTTAAGTCATCACCTTTCAAAATAACCAGAGTTCTGCTGTCTTCATTATATCATATTACCTTACCCAGGCAGAGGGTACAGCATGCACCTGGGGCTACAAAGAGCTGGATTTCCATTGTGTGGCACACCTCAACGGATTCTAAATGTTATGCTTATGTGCCACACTATGTTTGGTCTGGCAACCATTGTCTGCAATTTCCTCAGCAGCTGCAGTTACTTTAATTTGACATCCAGACATCAGAAGACAAAGATGTACATGTTTCCCACCAGTAATGTACAGAATGGCATATACCTGTATGTCTAACTAATGACTGCTCTTCATTATTTGCCCATAATAGTAAATATTCATTATTGTACTGATACACTTTACTTAGCAATTGTTACATACATTGATCCTTTTAATAAATAGTGGCTGGGTACATATATTTTATTTTTTTTAAATTTTGCTGCTTATTATATTTGCAGATAAGCCTAGAAATGGGATCTGTTCTCCAAAATGCTCAGGACCTTGGTTTTTTTGGATTTGGCTCTTCATACCTTAAGTCTACTAAAAAATAATTTAAACCTTAATTAAAATCAAAAGGATTGTTAGGTAATTATAAAGTGTTAATCATATCTTAGTTGGGATCAAGTTCAAGGTTCTGTTTTATTAAAAAGGAGAAAAAGGAAATAATTTTTACAACTATCTATCTATGGGAAATGACCTTTATGTAATTCAGAGCTTTCTAGATAATGGGTTTCCAGATAACATGCACAACTGTTTTTGATGCAACTACAACTTTTTTTGAAGCAACCACTACATTTTTTTTATGCAACCACAATTTTTTTTTATGCGACCGTGAATTTTCCACTGATTTTGTGGCTGTTTCACGAAAAAAAATTGCCATTGCTGAAATGCGGAATTTCACTGCGAATTCATGTCTGGCGAAAAAAATGGGTCACCCCTACTCTGCACTCTCTTTAGCTAATTAATATATTAAGGACTGGAGCCCAAAACTGCACTGCATACTCAAGGTGAGGCCTTACCAGAGACCTATAAAGGGGCAAAATTATGTTTTCATCCCTTTTTTTGCAAGACAGTATTTTATTTGCTTTAGTAGCCACAGAATGACACTGCCTGGAATTAGACAACTTGTATCTACAAAAACCCCTAGATCCTTCTTAATTAAGGATACCCCCAACACACTACCATTTAGTGGATAACTTGCATTTAATTATTTCAACCAAAATGCATAACTTTGCACTTTTTAAAACTGAACTTCATTTTCCATTTTACTGCCCAGTTTTTCTATTTTGTTAAATCGCTCTGCAGAGTGGCAGCATCCTGCATGGAACTTATAGTTTTGCACAATTTAGTATCATCAACAAAATTAGAAACAGTACTTTCAATGCCCACCTCCAGGTCACAAGTTAAAAAGCAAGGGGCCAAGGACAAACCCCTGCGGTACACCATTAACAACAGTGATCCAATTAGAAAATTTTCAATTTACCGCCACTTTGTAATCTATCCCTCAGCCAGTTCTCTATCCAATTACAAATATCACTTATTTTATCATTAACTTTCTGTGAGGTACTGTATCAAACGCTTTAGCAAAGTCCAAGTAGATGACATCCACTGCCATTCCAGCCACGAGGTTCCTGCTCACCTCCTCATAAAAGGTGACTAAATTAGTCTGGCAAGATCTGTTACACATAAAACCATGCTGGCACAAACTTATAGTATTGTGCCTTGCAATGTATTCAAGTACCCTATCCTTATTATGCCATCCAAATGTTTTCCTACCACTGATGTTAGACTAACAGGCCTATGGTTTTCAGGCTGAGAACGGGATCCCCTTTTTAATAACGGCACCACATTTTGTTATTTGCCAGTCCCTTGGCACAATAACAGACATCAATAAATCCTGAAAAATGATGTGAAGAGGTTTAGCAATCACAGAGCTAAGCTTGTTTAATACCCTGGGATGAATACCTCTGAAGACCCCTGTTTACATGTTCAAGTCTCTCTTGAATTTCCTTCTGAGTGACCCATGCATCAGTAGCTAAATTACTAGAATTGGGTATATTTATAATGGAAGCCTTGATTAGCTGGCTCCTCATTTGTGTAGACAGATGAAAAATAAGAGTTCAGAATTTCTGCTTTTTCCCTGTTCATATCAACAAACTGACCCCACCCCCCCTGGATAATAAGGGTCCTGCCCCTTCTTGCTTCATTTTCTTACTATTTACATATTTAAAATTATTATTTTGGATTCCTTTTACTCCTACTGTAGCTGCAATACCCCTTTCCATCTCTATTTTAGCTTGCCTATTAGCTTTTTTTTGCATGCTTTATTTGCTTCCTTGTACCTAATGAAAGTTTCTGCTGTCCCAGCTAACTTGAATGCTTTAAAGGCATGTTTTTTTCTCACCAACCTCGACACTAACACTTTTATTCAGCCATAAAGGTTTTGCATTGCAATGTCTTTCCTTGCTTACAAGGGGAATATACTGACCTGTATACTTGTTAAGCAACATTTTAAAGACATTCCATTTTCCTTCTGTGTTTAACCCTGTCAAAAGCCTTTCCCAGTTGATACATTGCAGAGATGCCCTTAAATCTGCACGTCTTAAATTAAGGGGCAGATTTACTAAAACTCCATTTCCCATGTCTAATATTTACTAAAAAAAGTTGCATGGAAATGGCTGTAAGTAAAGTTGTAAAAAACTCAACTTTTCTAAATTTTTGCAGCAAAAGTCCAGATTTTATTGAATTGTCGCTGAGACAAAACCCAGCAAAATCTGTGAGACTGAAGAAAAAACTTCAAGGAAAGGGAAGGGACTTTTGTCATTGACTTCTACAAATTGAATCTGGTCGAATTCAGATTTTTAGCTTTTAGACCAGAGTAAATCTCAGAAACGTTGCTGTGTTTTTTCTCTGCTACTTTTTCGTAAAAATTTCGAATCTAGTTTACAATTACAAATCAGTGATTAGTGAATGAGCCCCTTAGTGTTTTACTTACTCCTTTATAGAGCTCTGCAACATTATCTGATCCCTAAATGCTCACAAATGTTAGAGATCAGTTCAGTGTTATTAGATATCACCAGGTCCAAAAGAGAATCATTTTTAGTAAGTTCTTGAAATGCCTGAAATAAAAAGTTGTCATTTAGCATATTTAACAACATTTATACAGACACACTGTCAAACCCAGAAATCTCTCATGTCACTTAGTGAGTTATTTATAATTACTCATTCAAAAATATGAAGGATCAGCATTTATTTAGCCTTATAATCAACTATATTTCTTGTTGTTCACCTTTGATTTAACATTTATCATAGAGTGATATTCTGAGACAATTTGCAGTTGGTCTTCACTTTTTATTATTTGTATTTTTTATTTAGCGTTTTGTTAGGCAGTTTGGAATTTCAGCATCTATAACACAGTGGGGTGAATAAGAGGCAGGAATTTGAATAGAAGACATATTGAATAGAAAGATAAGGAATAAAAAGTAACAATTACAATAAAACTGTAGCCTCGCAGAGCAATAGATTTTGGCTGATGGGGTCAGTGACCCCCATTTGAGAGCTGGAAAGAGTCAGAAAAGAGTCTGGAAAGAAGAAGGCAAATCAAGCTTCTAAGAATTGGCCATTCGATAACATACTAGAAGTTATTGTAAAGGTGAACCACTGCTTTACTGCCTAAAGTTAGGACACCTACATCTTTCTCTAACGTTTTCCATACTGCTTTCACTCTCACTTCTCCCTTCTGCAGATTGTGAGTTTAGAGTTTAATACATAAAAACTCATGTTCTATTTGTTCCTATGGGACCTTTAGAAACGTATTTAACAAATTGGGCGTTCTAACTTTAACCCATTAATCTATAAACTTCTAAAATCCCATAGAAATGAATAGTGAGCTTTTATGTATTATACTCGAAATTCACATTTTGAAAAATATGCCCCTTATTGCACACATATGGCCATTATACACTGACTTTTTCTGAAGCTGATATTACACCTACAAAGAAATTTTAACTTCTCCCTCCTGACGAAGAGGTTTGCAACATGTTTATCTACAGGATTGTTTTACACTTGTTTTATTGCTGAGTAAAAAGTAATTTTACATCACAAGATATTGTTCCCTTCCTGCTCTAACAAGAATTACATTACTCTAAGCAAAGTTTGATTTTTAATGATCTCCTCAAGTTGCTAAATCATTTCATCTGTGTAATATGTTCCTGATTGCAGGGTCCCATTGCTGCATTTTGCATGTATTATATGTTTGATCGCTGTCATAAATTACCCCTTCAGATAGTCAAACTAAGGCGTTTATTTTAAATGCATCAATTTAAATGCACAAAAAGCATTTGGTATGCGACTCTAGAAGATTTACCTGCCTTCCTTGTGCTTCACTTATTTCCATGACTAGCGGTGATGTATTCCATGTACTTTGCCGAAAAAACTCCCAAACCACAGAGGTGTTTTGATTACTGAAATATATAACGTAGCATTTTGCTGTTGTAAATCACCACATATTAAATATTTAGCAAAATGTTTCCTCGATCTATGTGTATTCGATGACAGGACATTTGAATGCATTAAACATATGTGTTTTCTTTTTCATTCTGTCATCTTATCAAGGCACAACTACTTCGTAACTCATTTTATAAAATCAATGATAAATAGACCTGGATGAAACCTACATCTTGATTTACTGAGAGCAGTCTGTTCTGATTATATGCTTAAGTGAGGAAACCGGCAGTGTTTTTGCACCTGGATATCCCAGCCAGCATATCCACTCTAAACAGCTATCTGATGGTCAAGTTTGTGATTAGTGTAACTGATCACAAATCACAAATGTCACTTTATTTATTTATTTTTTTACATAGCTTTCACGTATATAAACACAAAATTACCCAAAAATAGCCAGTTTTCTTCCAAAGATTTATAAGCAAAAAACGGCAGCAGTTTCAGATAAATGTTTTTTGGAATGCCATTGTTAGTCAATTAAGTCTTTCAAAATTACCATATAGCTGTTATTTTCCAAGAAAATCTTTAAAAAAAAATCCAATATCAGTATAGGCTTTCATAAGGGGGCCATGTGGAGATAATGTATACACATGGAGATCATTAAACAAGGCATTATGTGCAAAGACTCTGCATCAATGATGGGCAAAAGATTTCAGGAGCCTCGCCTATGCAATAAAATACTTTACTACTTTATACTTACATTACTTTACACTTCTGGTCCATAACTTTTCTTATAATTGTAAAGCATGTGAAGTATATGATCATGTTATTAATCTAAATGGTGGTCTTTGGACAGTTTCAAAATATTTGCAGAATTTTGACAAAATATTTATTATTTTGGGATCCCTTAGTATCACCTGCAACAAACCCCCAACATTTGCAGTAAAAGAGCCAGAACATGTGCAGTAAATTGCTATGTATGACTTCCCTAAAGCCCAGCTTAACAATTCGTGGAATTGGCAGAGAAGTTAGTTACATGGGCCTCAGAAGCACCAGTTAGCAGGGATGCTAGGTTCAGTTATAGTTTATATGTTTGAAACGTTTTGTTCAATTGTGAGCCAAAAAGCCATTTATTATACAATTATAAATACCTCCACTAGATGCAATTTCCTCATTGGAAAGCAAACCAAGGTTTACACAATAGAACAAGCCTAAGCAAACCAAAGCATACAGTGGTTTGGGCTACCCCATTGGAGACTGCAAATTTTTACAATATATGTAGCACAATGATGCCGACCATGTATAAATGTTCAATTCATGCTCTGAGTGATATGACAAATATTTGTAAATGATCTGGTTAACCAATGTATCAGTTTTATTTCTTTACATTCAACCTCTTTTAAATGTTTTTATACCCCTTACATGCAATACAATCTTCATTCTGTCATTCATCTATTCTCTCTGTCCTCTGTCCTTAAATATAAACAACAAGGCTAAACAACAAGTGGTTTCAAATTCATCTTGTCTAGTGCAGCAGAATCTTTTAAGCGAAGCTTCCCGGGAGCTCCCTGCACATCTGGTGGAGAACACAATTTCCTGGTGACAGGTGCCCTTTAAGATAATTCTTAGCAGATTTAAGGTATGGTGAAAAGACAAGATTTAATTCCTGAAAAATCCCAGGTTCCATGCATTGGAGATACCTGTATTATGTTTTACGACACAAAGTCAGAAACTGAACTCATGCAAGTAGGGTTACCTCATCTAAGTGAATCAAACTTATACAGTACTTCATTAATTATGTTATTAAAGGTCCACCAAAGCATCAATGTAAAATGTTGCATACTAGTCTGCATACACAATTATACTTGAAAATATCTGCCTGAAATGTGTCAAAACTCTGGTCCCTTTAACAGTATAGTATGTTATATTTGGTAGATCATTTCTGTAATTTAAAGGGCTAAACATTCTAATGCAAACACTGATTCTGTGGAACTAGTAATAAAGCAGCAAATGGTGATTATAGAGCACATTTACAAAGCACCATGTTTTTGCACTTTTCACTGTAACTTGTCCCCATGGAATGTGTATCTAGCATCCATAGGTATACATATTTGCTCAGTTAAAATGTTGCTGCCTGCATTGTGCAACAGAGGAGTGATGGGAGGTGGGCTGCACATGGCTGTGGTCTGGTAGGTCCCAAGATTGCACACCATTTGGGACATCTAGAAGCCCCAGCATTGCATACAGGTCTCCATTGCTTTTGTCAGGACTACTCTCTCTGCATGAATCTATGAATCTGCATTGATCAGACCATCGTATCTGAGAGACGTAGCATTGCTACAAATGGAACAAGATTCATAAAAAAACACATGTCCATTTCATTTTTCTTATTGAAATTAATGGTGTGCACTGTAGGTAAGATATATCAATAAGGTCAGCTATATCAGTAATGTCTCCCAATGAAGCAGTTGTACAGTGGATGTATACCTTTGATTAACTAAAATAACATGGGAAATGCTACTTCTCTGTATATCCTGCTATCAGCCACTTTATATGATTTTCAAATGATGCCAGAGATACCTTCACTATGCACACGTATGTATTGTGCAGAAAGTTCAATATGTGAGGATTAATAATGGCCATGATTTAGGGGCGGCATGCTACCCCGCCGCACCAAAATTTTGCTCACATACAGAGCAATGGGGACCTCTCCCCACTGCTGCGTATGTGTGAATTTAAATGTGCGCATGCACACGCACGCCTGGGGGGGAGGCGGCCAATGGAGGCAGTCTCTGGGGCACCCAGATAAGAAAGCTGGTGCTGGTCATCCTACCTGATTTTGGAAAGCTGAGAGTTTTAGTTCTGTAGAATCTGCTGTTGTGTCATCTTTACTTCTGTTTTTCGTTTCTATTGCCTTTTCATTGATTATCTCAAAATAAACAACGAGTTTAGTGGCTTTTAGTTCTGTGTCAGTAAATAGGTATATCTGGAATCCTCTGAACCTAGAGTTTTCCAGATGAGGGATCTCCATGCCTTAAGTCTGCTAAATAATAATTTGAACAATAAACCCAATAGGACTGTTTTGCCTCCAATAAGCATTAAGTATATCTTAGTTAAGATCAAGTACAAGATACTGTTATATTATTACAGAGAAAAAGCAAAATCATTTTTAAAATTTTTAATTACTTAATTAAAATGGAGTCTATGAGACATGGCCTTCCTGTAATTTGGAGCTTTCTAGATAACACGTTTCTGCATAACGGATCCCGTACCTGTACCTGCAACTAGTGATGAGCAAATCTGGGCCGTTTCGCTTCACTGAAAAATTTGCAAGATTTGGGAAACGGAAAAAAATCTGCGAAATGGCGAAAACTTTTTTGCCGCACGTGACAATTTTTTATGTGTGTCATTCTTTTATGTGGGCAACAATTTTTTGTCATGCGCCAAATTTTGTCAAAATAATCTGCCAATAGCGAAATGTGGAATTTCGTAGCGAATCCATGCCTGCCGCATATTTTTGCCCATCACTACCTGCAACACATTTTCTTTCATAGTATATAATTTCCTTACCTTTGTAAGGTAATCATCTAAACTACCTGCAACACATTTTCTTTTATAGTGTATAATTTTCTTACATTTGTAAGGTAATAATCTGAACCAGACTGTAATTTAAAGTACTATTTACACCATTCTGTTTGCGTATTAAGTATACTCTTGTATAAAACTATAGAATAATATCGTTGGTAACAGAATATTTTTCACCATTTTAAAGTTTCTGGACGAATTCCAAAGTAGGGTGGTCCAAAAGGACATCTGTTCCCACACAAACTAAAACAGGTGAACAAATGAATCATTTCAGATTCCTGCAAGTTATCATGTGTAAACAAATGAGATTTTCAGAAATCTGAATCTTTTTGATCTCACTTCATGGCTGTGATTGCATGAATGTAAATTATATTACATCAAAATAAATAAAACACGTTGCAATTGAACATCACTAACCAGCTCAATAAATTCCATAAAAAGTTTATATTGGTGGTCTGGGTTTTTTGTTTTTAATTCTGCTGCAAAGTTTCAGTTTTAACGTGTGGGGAATATTTTCCAGTAAGTGTGTAATAAAGAGCTTTTACACCTGAAATATTGTTGCACCTGTGGCTCAACACAGACATCCTAAGAATCCTGGATGATTTGACTAAGCTGCGAAACTGAGTGCCCTACAAATAGAAACAACACTACAACTTCATAATAGAATTCTTGTATCATTTTATTTTTATAGGAAAAGAAAAATAATCCAAGAATCTTAGAATTAAAAATCCATTATGAGAAAGTCTTACTTGGTGATAATAATTCAATAATAATAATTCAAGATATAGATCAAAGGAGTTGATGATGCACTTAATTCTTTTGTATCGGGAAAATGATATCAAGTTTAAAAACAAATAAAAAGAACTGTCCAATCAATATATCACTTGTGAGCAATTCATTTTTACTGTATAGATTTTTATCATTCTATAGTACTTGCTCTTACAGCTCACTGCAGAGACTGAGAAGGCACTGTTTTAAATTAGACATATAGGATAAACTAAAACAAATTCTAATCTTGTAGGCAATTATAAATGATATATGGTGTTTGGTCAAAAAATGAATACTATCTGTGAAAATGGAAAATGGGTCTCAGGTCCCAGTCTGTGTTTTAAATGAGGGGAGTGCACGTCCAAACAGTCCTTGCCAGAAGCACAGTAGAAGGGGAGCAACCAATCACAGCCATGCAGTCACGCAAGCAAAGACAGGCTTCAGTTCCCTATCAGGTCATCCTCGCTGCTGATTGTTTCCTATCCTAGAGTGTAGTGTATTGAGTGCCACCACCACCCCTTCGCAGCTTGGGGAAGGAGGCAGAAGAAAGTGGGACAGATGGGTGACACTAATGGGGTTTTTGGAGAAAATTTTAATAATTGGAGTGGAGATACTGTAAGTAAAGGGGCCTTTTCCGCAGCAGGTATCCTTACTGAAGCCATTCTTGAATTAACAGTGTGTCATTCTAACTCTTTCTCCTAAAACCCATTTTGCTAGCAAACTGCTTCTTCCCCTGCCTGCCTCCCAAAGTGAAATGCAACTATCACCATTCCCCCTTTTCAAGCATAAATATTTGAGATTTTTGCATGTCTTGGTGTGTAATCACCACCTTAATCTCAAAGGAGCATTTTCTGCAGACTCTACCCTTTCTAAAGCCACCTTTGAGCCATCACCATGCTGTTCTCACTCTCTTGCCTAACACCCAGCTTGCTGGTAAACAGCTTGCTGTCCTTGCCCGATTCCCAGATGACACACCGCTACAGCTCCCTTCTTTTTCATTGTATAATTATGGACCACCAAAGTCACTTCTATTTACACTTAACTTTTCTCTGTTTCAAAGCTTTCAGTGTACAACCAAAACTACTACATAATTCAGCATCAGTGCACACACCCAACACGTTTCGCCACGTAATCATGACTTCCTCAGGGTATATATTTTTTTATTTGTTTTTATATTAATCTTATTTCCCCAGTATGAACTCATTTTTAATTGAATGAATTAAAGATTACATTTTAATGAATTAAGTCCATCAACTCCTTTGATCTATATTTTAATTTACTTCCATGATGTACTAAATAGTTGTTTTACAAGCCAGCATTTATCCTATAGACAATAGTAATTCATTAGTTACTACATTCTCTGTAATTTTCCCATTCACTCTCTGGTTAGTATAGATATGGGATCGGTTAACTGAAAACCAGTTATCCAGAAAGTTCCGAAAGGAAGGCCGTCCCCCATACACTCAATTTTTTTAGTAAATAATTCAAATGTTTGAAAATTATTTCCTTTTTTTCTGTAATAAATAAAACATAATATATACTTATTGGATGAAAATCAATCCTATTAAGTTCAATTTGGAGGAAAAACAATCCTGTTGAGTTTAGTTAATGGTTAAATGATTATTTTAGTAGCCAAAGTCTATGTCCATATGTCCCAAGCATTCTAGATAACAAGTACCTTACCTGTACCATCACATATCCTGTATAAAATAAATAATTCTAAAACATATAAGGCAATATAAATTTATATTCCAGCACTACATTGTTTTAACATGGTATGGGTAACAGAGCATGGGGTTGTTTGGGCACTTTAAACACCATTACTTAAAAATGCAGAGTTTAAAGAACCAGAAGCTACCCTGTCTGTGATTACTCTAACATAGTGTGCCATTCGATTAGTGCCATAAACTCACTAAAGGAGAGGAGAAACCTTATACTGACATTTCTTCATGTACAAGATTGTGAGAACTAACTTAGGACAGCCTAATTATATGATGTTTATCATAACTTAGAATGTCTGATTCCATGAAACAACTTGGACCATATATTATTCCCCTGGCCATGTGTGTACATGAAGTCTTCTTTTGAATCCACCTCAATTAGAAACGTAGCAGTGTGCCCATATCATTGAGTTAGGGCTCCCCAGTAAAATAATATTGAGGTTATGTAATAAAATACACTAACCCCCATATGTAATAAAAGGCACAACATTTGCAGGTTCACCTATAGTTACCAATAATATGTTGCTTTTAAACAGATTGCCTAAAAATGCCACCTGCTGATTACATAGTTACATAGTTACATAGTTACATAGGGTATGGCTATGGGCAACATCAGTGATGATGTTTGTCTCCAATGTTAATAAATACACCCCTAAGTTTTTCCAGGTGCAGTGACTCATAGCAACCAATAATCAGGTAGCATTTACTGATAATTTGCTTAAAAGCAAACATTGTGCTTGTTGTTACTGCATCTGGGCAAGTGTTGTAAATTTCATTACATACTGATTAAACATAGAGGATCAGTTTCTCTAGGAGCATTAGATACATTGGGCTTGGTAGCCAAGCACTACTTAGGTCCAGCAAAAGGGTAACAGATATAGAAAGTGGGTGTTCAGATTTGGACCTTTGCCCACTTCAGCCACATTTTTAAGTGAAAATGTGAATATTTTTCTTTACCTCCCTTGCATGCTTTATTTTTGCTCTCTATTTGGCTCTATTATTTGGCCTTGTGGAAATTGATTTTTCTTGTATGTAAAAGAGCCTGTAGATTAAGACTTTCTCCAGGACTCCAAAATGCACCAGCTCAAAGAATGCCGATATTGCCCTGGTCCTTCTGGTTTTGTTTGTGACAATAAGTTTCTCATCACCAAACATTAGCAATGCATTAGTATTATACTGTATATCATGTCATGCAGCTTTTTCCTCTACAGACTTTTAAAACAATTGTTTAATAAAATAAAGCTACATTATAGAACAATTCTTTGATTTGTTAAACACTGCAGGTTTCTTTTCCATTTTATGAATAAAAACAACTAGTTATTCTCTTGGCTCTTTCTATTAAGCGTCATGCTATGCAGCATTTCCTTAACCTTGTTGATGTTACTCAAGGAAGCAAAGAATGGACTCTAATTCAATCCTCACAGCTCATGTAAAAATCCGTAACTTCCATATTGATATGATTTACACTGTGCCGTCCAGACTTGTGCTGCCCAAAGGGCCCTGATCTATTACCACAGAGGGAGGATGGAAAGCTAGCTGGGATGCAAACTGATCTTTAAACTGACTGCTATAGTAATTTATTTAAATATCCTTCTGAGTGACATTAGAACTCATACATCCTCCCAAAAGAACACACATAAACTCATGCGCTTGCAATGAAACTCTAAGAAAGATCTTTAAACAGATTGTTCTATCTGACAATTTTACATCTGATTTTTCTAGTAGACACCCTGGAGTACAGCTCTTTTTTGATACTTTTCTTAGAATTTCATTCCATATGGCTTTGTTGAAATGGTCTTTCTTAATATGACGCAGATTCAATGATGATATCAATGTATTTATTTTCTTAACCCAGTGAGCACCCGCGCATTCCTTTGCATTTATGGACATGGCCAACAATTGCTGCATGTCATAACTGAATGCATGATTTAACTGTGTCATTGCCACATCAGACAATTAAGAAATATGTTTGCTAATCTAAAATGCTTTGCTTTTACTTTATTTAACATTTTTAGGACATGTATAAAGGGCAGTGCACACTCAATGACAGCATTGCAAATCCAGTCTAGAAATAGGCCACTCATTAGCACTTGTGTACTTACAGTATGATAAATGCAAAAGCCATCAAGTAATGAACACCTGATGTGTTAATGTTGCTGCAAGTGTCTTGTAAATGAAGCTCTTGTTTCCCCTGCACCTATACTAGCACCTGGACCTGTGTCTGTCAATTGTAAATAAGCCCTGTTGTCTCCACTAAATTAAAACTGTATTTTCCTGTACTCTTAAAAGCAGGCCCTGGCCTGTAAAATGTATATTGCACACATAATCACACTTGTGGAAAAAATTACAAGCACTTACATTCTTTGAAATAAAGGGCAAAAATTGCCCTTCAGTGCAGTGAGGAAGTAGTTGTAACTAAGGCTGGAAAAACAGCACAGCAGATATCTGTTTCTAAAGACTGGAAAGGGGAAAATACATTTTTACTTTACACAAAATCAAATATTGGAACACTTGGTCCTTTGGTTTTTTATACTCCCCTGCCTTTATTCTATCCAGAAGCCATAGACCAGTTCACCTTTCACTTTTTTCATTCTTGTAAAAGTTTCATATCTGACTTTTTATAGCAAATAATTTGTGCTCACCACTAGATTTTCAACCATTATGTGGGGGTGCAATGATGCTGTGACCACAAAATTCATATAGACAGAAACACTCACCCATTATCAATATATGGGATATTAAGACATTTTGTTCAATATGCTACTAAAAATGTCCTCCCCTTTAATTCTGCAGCAGGGACAAAGGGGTTAGAGAACACATTTTTTTTTTCATTTTTATTTTTAGAAGCATATTTATCAAATGGTGAACTTTAACTTTTAATGATTGATAAATACGCTTTTAAAACCCCATAGAAATGATAAAGCATACATTCTGTGTATGCAGATTCACCCATAGCCCACCCCCCCCCCCCACCCCCGATTTGGATGGAAGCTAGCCTTAAGGTGGCCATACACGGGCTGATTGTAGCTGCCGATATTGGCCCCTTGGACCGATTCAGCAGCTTATCGGCCCGTGTAGGGGCAGGAACGAGGGGCATGCCCGACCGATATCTGGCCTGAAATTGGGCAGATATCAATTGGGCAGGTTAAAAGATTTAGTCAGATCGGGGACCGCATTCGTTGATGCGGTCCCTGAACCAACTGCCCCAGGGACAAACGATCGAATTAGCCTACATGTTCCCCGATATTGCCCACCCATAGGTGGGAATATTGGTATGGGCACCTTTAGTTATGTCAACTATGGCCTTGAAGACAGAACCACCTATTTGGCAAAGAGCAGCTCCTTGTTTTCTGTGCTGTGAGCAGATTTTTCTATGTATGTACACTGTTAACACCTATGCTCATACGTTTCTTATGACGTATGCTATCATGTCACAAAGTCTATAGAAACCCTGTGCTGTCTTTGTTCTGTAGTTCTGACTCTTGGCTTTGTTCAGAACCCACGTAGATGTCAAATAAACTTTATCTAATTACCTCTAATTACCTCACTTTCGGTATCTGAAAGTTGCAAAACAGTATTGAAAAGAAAGTGGTTGATTGTTTTTTCTGTCATGGGCTCTAAGTTCACATTTTGATAAATCTACCCTCAAGTCTTACCTGCAACTTACTTGCTTTCAAGGTTAAAACCCCCCAGCTGGTTACTCTTTTTATTGGCCACCATTGGGAAGGGTGGGTGCTACAACATGAAGCTGGCCACTACTCCTGTATTAACTATAGCAAAAAGGGAAAGTTGTGCTCACCAGTACATTTTAAACCACCAAGTGGGAGTGCAATGACTTCACCCTTTCTCTGGTTTTTCCCTTTCACAATTCCCACAGCAGCAACCTGACCTATAGAATTCCTAAAGGCTCATATAATGTTAAAAATCAATATTATTTGAAGCAATTACAGAGGCCTACTGAATTGATCAGACTCAATCTGATATAAACAGGGAAAATTCCTGCAGGATTTCCAGATAAATCTGCCCCTTTAGTGAATCATTAATATGCATGTTTGTACAATTTAGCAGGCCAGTTAAGAGTTATGAAAGAAGAGGATGATTGGGAATAAACAGCTAGGTTGCAAAAGGCAACATGCTTATTCCAGGTAAGTGGCTACCAATTAAGGCAAATTGTAGACTGAGTGGTATTTAGGAATCTATACAAAACTATTCAGACTAATATTGAAAATGACACCATTATTGTACAACACCTCAAACCTGATGTAACTTTCTTGCTGCAAAGAATTGATGAATGTTTGAATCCACATTTTACCATATCATAGAATATTAGCAGAAATCCCTTCCAAGGCATTTTTGATGTAAAAAAGGCCTGCACTAGAGTAACAGAAATTAGATTTTTATTTTTACCATGTGGCAATAGAATATTTAAGCTTCTTCATGCTCAAATGAAGCCTAAAGAGACAGCTTAAAATACGATAATTAATTAAACCAGTATTGATGGGGTTTTAGAAGCAATGAATTGATTGGTCTCCCAACAGTGTGAAGGGTAAACATAAATGATGTTATCATGTAAAGACTGCATATATTGACCAGGGAAGCATCAAGGCACGTGACAATCAGACCCCCCCTACAAAATAGCTGCCACTTACCATTTCCTTGTTGGCCCGAAGAAATTACACTGAACATGTGAGCAGGGCCCAGCTTTATTAACACAGTAATCAATAAAAAAAAAAGATCTAAATGATCAATACTTCCTAGGAACACTTGCCTACTCCACTGGAGTGAACAGGCTACCTTCCAAGCCAGCCATCCAGCTGCACTGTGCTAAAGTGGGCAACTGAAGGCAACTCAGAACTCCTACCTCCTGAACCAAACACAATTACCCCAGGGGAACTAGCTCCCCCCACTCTGGAAAGCATTCTCCCAACCCATTTCTCAGCTGTGACATACCCCAAAAAACCCCAAGAACTCCCAAACACAAATTTCAAATAAAATCAATTCCAAATCAAATTTCCCTCCACCTTTACCAAAGCATCTTAGGATGGGTGATTCCTTGAAACCAACAGGTACTCTCTTCCCCCCTCCTTTCTCACTGTGACCCCGGCCTGAACTACTCAGCCGCCATGCCTCCTCACCCTGTCAAGGCTCCCATTATTTAACCCTTTAGGTTCGGGAAGTGCCATTAGTGACATTTATTTCTTTCTAAGAATGGATTTAGTGCTCTTTAGCTTGTTGGTAATAACAATATATGCCGTTTCTTGGTGATAGCTACACGGTTAATTTAATCAAGGGACAGGGCATATTTATGTTAGCAATTGCAGCCGTAAAATTAAAATGGTTCTGAGGAGAGAGGATACATATGTACCTCTGCCTACCCTTACAGAGCTGCTGATCACAGGCAAAGAAGTATTCAGGGGGGAAGCACTTGAGTCCTTGAGCTCTGGTTTGGAGTGTTGACATAAAGGCAGGGTGTACAATAGCGATATGCACCTGTTTTTTGCAATATACACCCTGCCCCATTATCAGAAAACAAACCTTTAAAAAAATGTACAGCTTTTAAACAAATGGAGGCCTTTAAACTAGGGATGCACAGAACCCACTTTTTTGGGTTCACCCGAACCCCCAAACCCACTCCCCAGAACCTTCGAACCGAATCCGAATCCTAATTAACGTGTGGTAATTAGGATCGGAAGGGGTTAAAAATGAAAAAAATTTTCACCTGACAATTTAACCCTTTCCGAATGCTAATTAGCATTTATGCTAACTAGGATTTGGATTCGGTTCGGCCGGGACTGCAGATTCGAATCGAACCAAATCCGGGATTCGGTGCATCCCTACTTTAAACAAACAGATACAGTTTCCCTTCTTTGAACCTATCCTCTTTCTAATTCATTTTGCTATAATAAAAGTGCCCTCAGTAACACCTTGCATTTGCTAACATAAAAAATGTGGCAAATTCAGGGTCTGACTGGGGTGTCTGGGGCCCACCGACGTTGCCATCCCAAAGAACTCGCGAACTCTGTTTGGTACTCTTTTGGCCAACACCCCTCTCCCCCACACACAAATGCATTTGTACTTTTCCTGAATTTCTCACTTTGTGCAACACCCCCCCCCCCCCCCCCCCACACACACACATGCTAGGCTCAAATATTGGGTCATGTATTATTTTATTATTGGCGCAAGTAATAGGCAGGGAGCAGACAGAGGTCAGTGGAGCCCTCAGGTTCCCACCAGTTTGACCCTGTGCAAATCCCAGCATTCTTAAGTTTTTTACCACAAAATATTTTGTAAAATGTTTGACAGCAAACCAGATCTCTAAAATAAATTGAATTTTGAAATTTGAAGCATTGTTTTCCTATGTCTAATAACTAGTAGTAGTGGAATGCTTAGTACCTGTAGCAGTATTTGGTGCTTCAGTGTATATACAGTATAACCTCCTCCCCATCATGTATTAGTAGCTTCTTGCACCTGTGTATGCAGCTGCTAGATCCCTTTAGGAATTTATGAGCTTTCAAAAGTTTAACAATAATAACAATAGTGAGCTGCTGAACAGTGCTGATATGTAACCATAACTTAATTTTATGTCTTCATAAATTTTGTAAATTGTATAGAATAGTACCAAATACTAATATTACGAGGATTTTATTATAAAAAAAAATCTGTCCTATAAAAACAAGGACAAAGGGCTACTATATATATTTTTTTTTTACTTTTACTTCATCTAATCAATATATTAGGAATTCAATAGTTTATTTTTTTAAAATTCAGCCTTATTTAATAGTGTTTTCAGCTCATAAGTAATACCTATGTGCCTCTGTCTCACATTTCTTTATCCCCTTTTATACCATTGTTTTGCGTTAGAATCCCTCAACAAGAAGCTAAAAGACTATGACTTAGTTACAAAGAAATGTACTCTGATGTCATTGGAGACATGTCCAGTTAAAAACTGTGATCTCATGTTGGAATAAATTTGCCTCTAACAGTGTGGGAGGGGGAATTTACCAATTATTTATTGATACATTATGTAAATATTACTTATAAGTATTATTTATCACAAACTAGTTATATACATATTGTAGGAAATGCAGTAACTAATATTAGCAGGAAAAAATTTTTTTATATGTTTTTCCTCTCGTTCCTTTTTCACAGTACCCCACAAACACAAAATGGCTATACAGAGTTGTTCTATGTTTGTATGCTTTGCCCCTTGTTATTGTTCTAAAAATGTTTTCCTCACTGAGCGTTTGGCTATAGTCACATAGGCATGAAAGAATAATATACATGCATCAAAACTCGAGTATTTACATTGCGTCTGTTAATACACTTGTATCACGTTTGGGACATGTTTATAAACAAGCTGTGCATTTGCTTGTTTGATTTGCATCTGTTCTGGCTCAGAATTTACGTACAAATTCTGTTTGGAAGTATCTTGGAAGCATGCTATGTGTTCACGATCCATATACATTGAAAGGATCAAATGGCCAGCAAATGTCCCAGCAGAATTTGAAAAAACACAAAGTGACATAGTGGTAGGCCCACTCATTTGTGAGTAGCATCAGAATTATAACACACTCAACTTGGATAATTTCAAATATAGTCTGCAAGTTTAAAAATAAAGGGGGACTGTGTCACTGGATATGACTTGAAGAAACAACAGAAACCAGCATCATGGCATAAGTATTATGAAAAAAAAGGCTATTGATTGTTGGATTACAGTATAAAAATGTGTAAGAATCAGTAGGCAAAATGTATAGCATGTGTCTTTCCTGCCATTGAGGGTGGCACCACATGGGAATGTAAATTGTTGTCAATTTGAGCAAGTATATTTAGGGATAAAATTGCTACTGAAGTAATCACTTATGATTGTATTAGGTACATATGTGTGTACCTTTTATAAGTATAGGATTTATACAGGTATGGGACCTATTATACAGAATGCTCTGGACCTATGGTTTTCCAGATTAGAGGTCAATAGGATTGTTTTGCCTCCAATAAAATTCAATTATGACTAAGTTAGGATCAGGTCAAAGGAACTATTTTATTATAAAAGGGAAAAAGGTGACCAATTTAAAAAAATATTATTTGATTAAGTCACTTGGGGCTGGTGCCCCTGTTAGGAGAAACCCGTACCAGCCCGGGGTACCTGCAGCAAGCGCTTCCTTCTTCCGTCTTCCGTCTGTGTCAAAATCTCTCTACACATGCTCAGTAGAGTGAAAAGCCCACTTTTTTGTTGAAATTCGGCTTTTCACTCTACTGCGCATAGGCAAGCGCACGAACAAGGAAGAGGAGATGCTCGCAGGTACCCCGGGCTGGTGCGGTTTTCTCCTAACAGGGGCACCAGCCTGGGGTAAAAGGTCCTTTAAAACAGAGTCTGGCATTTAAATGAAAAGATCACCATATTGGGTATGATTGTTTGCCTGATTTTATAGTTTTTATAAATAAAATAAAAAATATTATTTGCGTGTTTGTCCTGTGATCAGTCCTTGGGCTACCTTGATGGGCATTCAGCAAAATCTATGAAGCTGACTAAGATCTAGATAGCCAAAAGAAGCCGCAAATGGTGCTGGTGGGCCCCCACACAAAGGATCTTGGGAGGGGCTCGGCATGCACTGAAAAAGTTATGCTCACTCCTCCATCATCTCCGCTTGCATGTATGTGCCCACTTCCTTCCTGAGCAGGGTGCATATGCTCCCAGAATAAAAGTACCTATAGAGGAAGCTGACCCTGTCCCCACAGGGTCTGTTTCCTCTACAGTTATGCCACTGGTTTTACGTAATAAAAATTAGGTGATGATATTCCTTTACGAATATGAGTTATGAATATTACGAATATTAAGCGGATGCAAAATTGAGCATACATTTATGCACATTTTTTTGCCACATTTTTTTCTCAAATTGAGTAAAAAAACACAAACATGATTTTTTATAAATAACCCCTATAGTATGTATATATATTTCCCATTGTACAATCATGTTTATACATATCTTTGGTATTAATCTTTGAATACTGCATGTATTTCCAACAATTTAATATATTTGAATTGTGGGTTGCCTTGGCATTTCTTAACATTATCGGTCATATTTAATAAAATATGGATGCATTTTGATTTTTTTTGTCACTTGCACTTGGCTCATTTTATACAGCCCATTTGCAAATTGAGTCTTTTTAACTTGAGAAATACTAGGAAAGTTAATAACTTTACCTTTTCTGCTCCTGAAGCTGATTGAATCTCTGAGGCAGTAATGTTAAAGCCGCCTTTTTTTGTTTGACATTTGAAGATAAGATAGTTGTTCCACATCTGATATGGATGAATCTGACATGGATAAAGTTCAGTGCATTAGTACTCACAAAGAATTTCCCTGTACAGTTGAATGAAGACTTAAATTTGTGTTTGTGGGATGGCAATCCTTCTAGGAGACCAACCTGATACTCCTTTTAAACATGAAATTGTTGGATAAGTTGCAGTCTGAAAACCATATCCAGTCTTAGTATACAAAGCTTTTAAACCATGGCACTCTGCTTTTAGTGCTTAGACAATTACATTAAAGGTAGTTTCAAACAGATACTGTTGCTGAACTGATATTTCTGCTTTTTGAATTCCTGGAGCTCCAAATATTTGATATAGTTTTCACAAAATACTGTAATATTACATTATATACATACATGTAATATGTACATTATATGCATTACAGTTGTACACACTATATAAATAAAATATACACAAATATATATGTCAAGTATTCCCTTATATTTGTATTTCTATAAGGGTTAATTTACATCAGCAAGCGCAGCTGCAGTCCCTGCAATTTCTCAGTTGGTAGGAAGACGACTTTCATTAAAGTACACACTTGATCCAGAGAGGGTGGTAGCTCCAGCGTCCACCCTGCGTCGATAGGTGCAGCAGTGCTCAGTTTGGAACAAAAGGGAAAATTAAGTGAGCAGCGTAAGTGCAACTATACAGAAGTGCAAGGAGTGCATCTTCATGCATGTACCTTTAATGAAAGTGGTTTTACAGGCAACTGACAGCAGGAAAAGTTTGGGGACCCCAACCGCACTTATGGAATGTAAATGAGCCCTATCTTTCTGTAGTTAATTGTAAAAAGTTTCAACAGCAATGTTTGTATTTTTTTTTATACATAAAGGAGTTTGTCAGTTATTCAGTTATTTGTCAGTCCCACAACCTAAGAAATTATTCTTTTAGACCATAGATACACTTCATGGAGTCCTTTTACTGCTTTCCCTTTATCCACTATTGTCATAATTGATATAAGATGACAGATGTAGAAGACCTCAGTCTATGCGTAACATAATCAACTGCAGGATGCTGATTACGTCACTGAAGACTACACTCATTTTTTACTTTATTGAAGGAAAAAATGAATGACCCAGAAATTAAGAGCATGAATCTTGCCATCAGTGATGATGTGTCATGCATTATGTCATCTGTTATCATATTGGTGATGTAATCTAAAAAAAATCACATTGAACCTAGTGATTCATGTCATGTGTGACGTCTTAAAGACTTCATTTTAAAACTATTTAAGAATGCTGCATAACGTAGGGGTGGTATGTAAATTTAACATCTCAATTTCAATTCAGAACCAACATAAATCACACAACAAACTGCATTTTGTGTTTATTCAATGAATTATGCAGTCCTTGTGCTGCCTAAAACCATAGATAATGTAAATGTGATCACTGATGTCCACAAAGTTATTAATCTTTGAATATAAAGATGAAGCAGAGTTATTTTTTTCTTAGTTTAACTTTAATGGTCTGTGTGTGACGAGTACTGTCATTAAATCAGATGGAAATTCTATGATATTCTGTGCTGCAGTGGAATGCGTTGGGTTACCCAGGGGAGTAATGAACCCTGCTACATCTGTATCTTTAGGAGTGTAAGAAAGAATACAATACATTGTTAATAATAGTATTCTCTCAGCATTGAATACTGACCAGTGAGATTAAATATTTTAACCTTTCCATGACCCATGCAAAACAAACTAGATCCATGTGTGATAGAGTAAAAAAAAAAAAAGTTGTACTTGTCTCACTAGTTGCTGTATAACTAACTGTATTATAGAGCACAGCTGTATATCCGAAGGGAAATGGATCTGCTGGATGATATTATAACCTTTTTCCAATGGACTGTATCTATTTTATTCACCTTGTAGTTAGTAAGAGGTCCAAAGTATAAATAGCATGGCACTTTTTGCATACAAATGATAAAAAAGATCTTTCAGGCAGCAGTCTTGGAAAATCAGGTCTCTCAGTGTCAGACACCATCTAATCAATCTGTGTATTCATACAGGCACAGCAACAAAAAGACTCGTCATTATGACTCGAGTCATAACTTCTGTTCTCAGTGGTTGGATTTATGGTTTGGATCAGCATTATAAATGAAGACTAACTACAGGTCTTTTATCCAAGGCCAATTCCATGGATAATACCCCATAACACATGGCAGTATAGATATAGGACAATTGCATTTATAAAGTCCCCTAAAAGCTACAAGCAGAGGAGGATTAAGCCTATGAAATGCTTTGGTCTTGGCAATCTCTAAAAGTAGGGGAGGATCAAGCCTGACACCAAGCCTGAGACCAATGCCCTGGTCAGAAGACTTTTCCCAAGAAATGAAGGGAGAAGTCAACCTATAAAAATATGACTAGAAGTAAATAGTTAACACCACCATATGGGGTTACCTAGTAGCTTGTTATTGTTATGATCATAATTTATAACTAAACAAAAACCTGTTTTTAGAAATACATGCACTTGTACAGATATTACACTAGGGAAACAGGGGTCCAGGGAATGTGCATTGAGCAATCCACACTCTTTTGTATGGTAATGCCCCCCAAACATATAACTGAAAGAATACAGTTCCACTTGTTTCTGGTTTCATGTATAATACCTCTATCTTGTGTGTTGTAGGAAATTCATTGGTTAAATGGTGTTGATTTAGGGAAGCTTAGCATTCCTACACTTTCATTAAAATTAACCTGTATTAGCCTGAGCTCAGTACAGGCATCCAGAAACCCATTATCAAGAAAGCACTCAACTATGGGAAGGCCATCTCCCACAGACTCAATTATAGCAAATAATTCTAATTTACATTTTATAATGATTTCCTTTATCTCTGAAACAATGAAACAGTACCTTTTACTTGATGGTAAGTAAGCTGAATGAATCCATATTGGGGGGGGGGGGGGTAAAACAATTCTGCGGAGTTTAATTAATTTTTAAAGGATTTTTAGCAACTAGCAAATTTTTATCAAATTACATAAAGATCCCTTTTCCAGAAACCTCTCAAGCATTTTGGATAATCGATGCTATTCTGAACAAAACCACCTACTCCTTAAGGATCTAGGATGATATTATGGATTTTAGTATTTGGATGAATATTATGGCATATATTTTTCTAGGCTTCAGAATAACGGGCAGATCTATCAACACTTTGATGGTTTTAGAGTTTTTTGAAACCTTGACTAAACTCATTTCTACCAAAACCATGAATGTCTAGTCATTTATTAAAAGATGCCAATTTTTTTTTTGTATTGTCACACAAAGGCAACCCCCCCCAAAAAAAACTCCTCTAAAACCATGAAGCAAAGAAAGATCTTCCAGTTGTAAAAAAGACACCTGCCATTGACTTCTACATAATCTTGACAGCTTTCGGAAGGCAAATTTTCTCTTTGGCATTTGTCCCAGTTTTGTTGCATTTTAAATCATGAAAAAAATCTCTCATTCTCTTTCTGCGGCAAAATCATATTTTGGTGCAAAAAAATACGAATTGTAAAAAAAAAATATGAATCATGAAAAAAAAAAACCATTAATAAATAAAAAGTCATATTCAAGTGGATGGTTGGGGGCCAATTTGCTAAACATTTTTAAGATTTATTAAAAAATTTTCTGAACATTTCGGAATGTATGCGAAAAGTTAAAATTCCATGAGTTTTTCATGGTTTTCGGTAAATTTCCACGAAAAAATTGTTTGCGCAAAGAATACAAACATTTTGGAGTTCGTTAATACTTTGGTTACACTTTCATCGGGACTATCTTTTTGCCAGGTTTGATCTGTCGAGTGCCATTAAGTCCTATGGAAGGTTTCGAAAGCCAGATGTGGAATGCATCAAAGCCAGAAAGGTTTTCATGGTGTTAACAAACTTTTCGGCAAGAAAATTTTGTGACTTTTGGAATGCAATCGTGATATTTTGGTACGAGAGATAAAAGCATCGTTGAGACATTTTAGAACTACAGAAATTATTGTAGTTACTTCAAAATGATACCATATTGTGTTTCAAGCCCAGAAAAAAAACACATTTTAGTAAATGTGCCCTTTGGTGTCTATACTGTTGATAAAGTTGGTGAAGAGAGGGATAATTTGTTTTGACCTTTTTTTGTAACCAATAAATGGAGAATATCCATCTGGGACAGGACCTTTGGTTTCAGTGGTTTAATGATGTTGTTTACTTGTAGGTCCAACTTTAAGGTGTTTGGGGGATTTGTGGGAAGGCATTCTAATTTAAATAGGAATATATTTTTTCTTGTTATTTCTGATGTTTAAATGTATTGGTTTTTGAATATAGTGTTTTAATGTCATAGCTATTTTTTTAGATAAACTACACCTTTATGATTTGTAATCTTGTGAATGGACATTTTTGTCCATCTTGTGAATGGCCCCCCCCATTATTTCAGCTCTACCTAACACAAGCAGTGCTGTATTCCTGGGTGGTGCTACAGGTCATTATGCTCTGAAACACAGCACAGAGAGACCTATGGCAATTCAAAGAAAGTTAAAGGCCATGTGTAAACTGCATCCATTTTTGGCATTTTGCACAATGTCTTTCACTTGGTAAATTACACCTAAATCTCTCTGTTCCAATTACCTTTGGCTAAACCCTAAACTAACAAACCGTATATTGCACATTCAAAAATAATAACTACTTGATTTTTCCATTAATGGGTGTTTTAAGGACACTTCATGCATATTCCTTCCAATCGCATTTCATGCATATTCCTACTATTACAGTATACTATTCTCCATTCATTCTTCAGTACAAACCTGCCTTTTGTTTTATAAGGTAAACATTAGGTAGATGGAAAGTGTCTTAATGAAAAATGAACTGTCAAAATAAAAAGAGCATTATGAGTATGCAAGTGAGAAATTTGGTAAAGTAAAACAGATAATGAATTTCACAGAGACTGTCTCTTGGCACTGGATGGATTAAAAGATTTACAAAAATTGATTTCCGGCAAATTTTACCCTTCTGTGAATGTAGTCTAAATGTACCTTGTAGTCTAAATGGACCGTCACATTTGATTAGTTACCAAAGATAACAGGAAATTTGAGCATTACATTCGGATCCATATTTCTTTTTTATCTAAACCACGTTGGGAAAAATTACATTTTTTGCATAAAACAGAGAACACTCTTTTGTCAAAAAGCAATATTTTTGGAAGACGCGTTTGGCATGACACATTTGTGCTAATACTGTAGCGATATAAACCACATGTGACTAATGTGTTGTTGAAAGCAGCAAAGCATTGTATTACTGATGCACTTTAGCACTAGGATTAATTGCCAAATTCATTTTTAGCTACGCCAGTCATAAAACATTTATTTAGTAATGCAATAAGCAGTCTTAAGTTTGCGACTTGTCTAGTAATACATTGCAACCAATAGGAAGGCAGTATTTACTGATCATCTGTTTGAAAACACCTATCTCTCTGGTTGCTATGGGTTAGTAGATGTGGGCATACAATAGACTTTTTATTGTATAACCCCATTAGCTATTATCATTAAAGGGGTTGTTCACCTTTGAGTTAACTTTTTGTATGATGTACACAGTAATATTCTGGGACATTTTTTAAAAATTTTGTTCAGCAGCTCTCCAGTTTGGCAACCAGGAAGAGGATTGAATGATAGACTGGTATATGAACTGGAGACAACCTAAATAGAAAAATAGGTTTTAAAAAGCAACAATAACAGTAAAACTGTAGCCTCACAGCAATAGTTATTTGGCTGCCTAGATCAGTGACCCCAAATGCAAAGAGCTAGAAGATAAAGGCAAATAATTCAAAACTATAAATAGAAATAATGTAGACCAATTGAGAAGCAACTCCTATGTGAATAAGCAGAGCAAAAGAAAATCATATTCTTGTTCTCATTCCTCATTTCACCAAGGCAATATACTTGGCTCTCCCTTTTACTAAAGGGTAATCAGAACTAGCCTGACCTTTGCAAAGTGTCTTCTGTTTGTTAACTGGCAGAGACTTTACCAGAGCACTCAATTCAGACACAATTGCTTATGCCAGACTTAGAGGGAACCATTTATCCTCACATAATACTTCTTTGTCTTCAATAAATTTGCACTGCCAATCTGGTAAGGTGTCGAAATACATTGGCAATGGACACTGTGCTGTTTTCAAAGGAGAAATTCAAAGAAAGCTAGATTGGGGTATAAAAGGAAAGATATATGAAGATACGACCATATCTCTGCTAAAGAATCAGTGAAACACATAGATAAGGCTTTCATTTATATAGCTGTTGATCAGAAGATTGTTTTGCTACTTAACAGCATTCTACAATATTTGAAATTGACACCCGTGGTAAAGTTTAAGAGGATAAAGGGAATAGTAACCCTAAATAAAGTGGGAAGATTTCTTTAAATCAAATACTGTACATGTCTTAAACCATAGATTTGTAAGATGAGTATAAGGCTAAGAAGATAACATATTTCCATTAAAAGAAATACCTTGTCTTAAAACAAATGCATAATAGAATTGAATTTATCAGTGTGTGTAGCTACAAGGAAATTGTGAGAACCCCCAACTTCCAAATGGCTTTTATAACTATAATTAAAGTGCAATTGATCCTTCCCAAAATTGAAAAATAAAAAAGCACGAAATGATTATTGCACATTCTCTGAACCTAATTTGTAGTGTATTGTAATATTTTCTACAACTGTGTATAAGGGAGGCAGATTTATCAACATTGGGATTTTTGTGGTTTTAAGGTTTTTGCAAACACAAACTCATTTCCGCTAAAACCACAAGTGTCTAGTCATTTATTAAAAGTTTCCAATTGAAAAAGCACAAACAATGACATTTTTGTAAGAATTTTTGTGGACCTACAAATGAAAAAATTCCAAAAACCTCTTAGACTGTTAAGATTTGCCTAGGACAGCTCCCATTGACTTCTACAATAACATTTACGTTTTTGTGGTTTTGATGCATAGTAAATGGCAAAAAAAATGTGTTTTTTCTACATGAAAAAAATGATCAAATTTGATCATAAAGAATCAAAGTCAAAATCATCAAATCATTTTTTGATTCTGAATATTTGGTTTTGGTGTTTTTTTGGAAAATGATTGATCACATCATTGGCCCAATTACTAATATTTCATATTTTTTTCATTTTTTACGAATTGGGGTTTTTTGCACTAAAAATTGTGGATTATACTTATCATACAAAAAACTCAAAAATGTTAAGGGAAAAAAAAAGTGAAACAAAATCAAAACTGTCTTAGGCAAGCTTTGTTTGTAAGGGCATGGAAATTCTTGTGGAGAAAAAAATTTGAGGCTTTTGTTTTCTCTTTTGATTTTGTTTTTTTTGCATTTTAATTCATTTGTGCTTTTATAATTCCAGTCTATTAATAAATTACTATACATTTATGGTTTTAGTGGAAATGAGTTTTTTGTGGTTTAGAAAACTCAAAACCCGCTAAAATCAGAATGTTGATAAATGGTCTCCCAGTATGTAATGTTTGATCATCGGTTGTTTTTGCTTGTTTTTTTCTTAATATACAGTATGCTAGTTCTGTGGCTCCTTTCATATGCCTATGATTAAGGACTGTTAGTTATACAACTGATTGAGTTTACCTTGACTCACAACTACTTCTTATTTGGCCAAGAAATATATCTACAGAAGATGGGAACCAGTATGAGTATACACTTTGCACCCCTGTATGACAGCCTTTTCATGGCTAAACTAGAAGAGGACTTCCTCTCCACCTGTAACACCAAGCCTTTTACTTACCTCCGTTACATAGATGACATATCCATAATCTGGACAGGTACTGAACAATAACTCATTCAGTTTCACAAACAATTTCATGACTTTAATCCAACTATCAATTTGAAACTAAACTACTGCATAACTCACATTCACTTTCTAAATACAACCATTCATATCAGGGAAAATACTATACAAACCACCATATATCGAAAGCCAATGGACAAACCATCATATCTAATGTATGACAGCTTTAACCCTGACCACACTAAACACTCCATCATCTACAGCCAGGCTTTTTAGGTGGTGATCCCTCTCAGCAGTGTCAGAACATATATGATATAATTGTATATGTTCTGACACTGCTGAGAGAGATCACCACCTAAAAACAATCAAAGCAGACTTCATTAACACGAATTGTGAATCAATACATTCATATAGCTACCAGGATTCCCAGAAGTCTACAATACAAACAGAAATAAATCGGGTTCCTCTAGTGGTCACATACAATCCCCAACTAAAGACCCTTAGAAATATAGCCAAGGATCTACAGTGTACACTTCATAAAGATGAGAGGTTTCAAAGTATATTCCCAGACCCACTACTTTTAGCATCCAGGCAGCCTTCAAACCTAAAAAGATTAAAAACCAGAAGTGCCTTAATACAACCCAACAAAAATAGAACATATCCCTGTGGCAAAAAACCTTCCCACACATCTTGAATTTAGACATAATATGGATTCCAGACCTATTAGTGGAATATAGCATCCATGGCCAGTATAACTGTTCTTCTTCCAACGTGGAGTACTTAATACAATGCATTAGATGCCCAACAGGAAGATTGGATATAGGAGAAACTGGTAAAAGCCTGAGAAAGAGAAATACACACCATCACTTTACTATAATAAATACAAAAATGGACACACCAATAGGATACCATTTCAACAACACCCACCTCTCCATAAACAATGTAAGAATCTTGGTCCTTAAAGGAAACTTTAAAACAGAAAGTGAAAGAAAGGTATGGGAATACAAATTAATGAAAACGTTCAACTCTCTGGGGAAGGGACTGAACCTGGGCCTTATTTATGTTGCATTATGTAGATTAAGAACTACCTGCAACAAGCCACAAATACAAACATCTACAGCAGGGGTCCCCAACTTTTCTTACTCTTGAGCCACAGTCAAATATAAAAAGACTTTGAGAGAAACACAAGCACCATAAAAGTTCATGGAGGAGCCAAATAAGGGCTGTGATTGGCTATTAGGGAGCCTCTATGCACCCTATCAGCTTACAGGGGCTTTATTTGGTAGGAAATTTTGTTTTTATTCAACCAAAACTTGGCCCAAGTCAGGAATTCAAAAATAACTCCCTGGTTTGGGGGCACTGAGAGCAACATGTTGCCCCCGAGCCACTGGTTGGGGATCACTGATCTACAGAGACACTGGACCAATAGATCACATGGAATTCCTTTTACTTTACACTTCAGTAACTTACCCTAATTTGTATCAAGCTTCTTTGATCCACATTATCCTGTACCTTATCTGTTTGTCCCTTGCAGGCCCCCTTTTATATGACTTTGTTAACACCTCACACACAGATGGATATTCCTTTTTTCTGGTTATTTGATCTATGAGCTGAATGTTGTGTATATATATATATATATATCATAGAGCACTACAGCTTCATTGTAATCATCTTGAAAAAGGAACTAAAATGTTCGGTAAGCTTGCTATGGTTATCTCAGTTAGCCAATAACGTTATCAGAGAGTCCAAAGAGTTGTACCTCCTTTCCCTTTGTATATGGTGCTGTCCACACTTGGAAGCACTACATACAATACAGGAAAGGTGGGGCATCCGAGCCACATGGGCATTCCTTGGCACTGCTCTAACTTTGTCATAGACTCTCTACTTCTGCTGGAAGGGCTTGGTGCAAAATACTTTGTGCATTGGGCTAAAAGGACCTTTTTGTGGACCTTGTGCTTGTGGACTTATATCTAACCCTTTACAAATATAATTAAGAGCATATTCCCTAAGAAGTAGCTAACAGATAGCAGATCACTCTAATATTATCTGATAATTTGCTACAATGCTTTAGGGGTAATGTAATACTTCTTTGCTGTGAAACTGAGGTTTTTTGATTTTTTTATGGTTTTTTGTGCAAACAAATTAGAATAAATCGAGGTTTCAGTGTGATAATTCAAAAAAATCGCAGTTTCGTGACTTTTCTGCAACACTTTTTTTTTTCAGTTCACACTTTTTAGTAAATGTCAGACATTCATGGAAATTAGTTTATTCGAATTTTTAAAAAAAGAAAAAAATGGCAAAGTTAAAGATTTTGTAAATCTGCCCCCAAGGGTCTTTATTATTATCCCTCCTCTTATTTTAATGCTGAACTATTATCTGGGGAGTGCTCGCTACAATCAATTTCCTGGTTGGCTGGGAAACACATATAGAGATTACGGCAAATACACTACTAAATAACACATGCTACTTACTACACTTCCTTTGACACATTATCAGTTGATCACTGAGATTCACTTTATCAGTACTGGGTGTATTAGCAGCCCACTACATAATGTTATTCACACACATATGCATATCTGTCATACATATCTAAAAATAAAAAAACAAATGTAAGCAAAAATACTCAAGGCAGGGTAAAAGATTTTCTAATTATTTCTCACGTGTCGTTTTGCATCCAACAGATTTTAGGGCATATATGGAATTGGCATACCATTTATTAGAAGTTAAGAAGAGATTCTATTATGGGTTTTTCTTTTTACAAATGAATCATTTTACAGCACTCCTCTAGGAGAATCTTACATTGAAATCCATTTATCAAAAAATAGATTTATTTTATATTTAATTTTGAAATGTGACTTCAGGATAGCTATGTTCTTAGTTTTCCAGGTGACCTCAGCTATGTGACTTGTATAAACTGCAGTCACTCTTTACTGCTGTGCTACAGGTTGAAGTGAAATTATCCCCCTCCCTCACCCCCCAGCAGCTGATCAGCAGAACAATGGGAAAGTAGCAAGAGAGCATCTCCCTAATGGTAGATATGATAACAGCAATCAATAGTAACAATCCAAGTCCGGTCCGGCTCACCCATATCATGGGGTACATGGAGTAGGAGAAACAATAAGTTACCTGAAAGCGTTGGCTCCTTCTGAAAGATCAGGATCAGGCACAATGACCTGACATGTCTGCCTACAAACCAATATTACATTTGATTTTAGAAAAAAAACAAGGTGGGAACGTGAATATTCTGCAATTTAAAAAAGGCTTTAATCATGTAAAAGGATGAAATATACTGGTTGATACATAACATTTGAAATAAGCAGTAGGGAATCCGCTCAACAAAGCTTTTAATACAGAGGGTACAGGAAATACAGTCCAATTGATACCTACTTAAAGGAACATTTCTATAAATATTTATATAAATAGGAATAGTTGCTGCTACCTTACCAAAAGCATAACAGCAAAATAGGGTATTTCTTAAAAGTCAATAAAATAGGAATATGTCTCTCACTGAAGCAAGAATATGGTATAAAGTTTAAGTCTTGCATAAAAACCAATTTCTAGTGAACTGCATGAACTCTGTATTCACAGGGTATGTTTGCTACATCAATGTATTGAGCAACTAATTGGGAAATATTTTAATGTGGACATATGGTTGGTCTCTTATGTGCCAGAGTAAATACTAAAACCATTATAAAATGGATACTCACACTAAACTTTCCATTGTTGTTAAATATTAATACACATCAATCATTCAAACCTTTCTATAGCATATGGGCTATTGTAGTGTAGCAATCACTTTTATTCTGTTGAAGTTTTTCCTCATGAAAGAAAGAGCAGTGCTGTAAAATCACAGAAATAATAATGCTGGCATGTCCAGTCGCAACAGAATTGCTTTTTTTCTTCCAAACATGTCCTTGAAATATTTATTTCTCAATGCCCATTTCCATAAGGCTATCCACATGGACTTGCTATCTAATTTAGGGTCAGTATGTGCTAAAACTCTGTTATTGTGTTTATTTGGTGCCAGAGCTGCTGCCAATTATCTTGTAGCCCTGATAACCAAACAATTTCAAAAATGCCTTGCCAGTAGAACAAATACAGGAATTCAGATATTGCATCAGTTATGTATTTTAAATGCTTCCTAAAGCCAGTGCTACACTTTTAGGACCAGTGTTTTCCTATATTGTTCCCATAGAGACCTATTCATTAGAAACTTGAGGATTTCTTAGCTGTGCTAAAACCTGGGGCAGTCTGGGCCTACATTAGTCAAGCAGCAGTGGCTTAGTGGCTTATTAAAATGTGGAAAACTGAGCTGCCAGAGTTTTGTATTGGTCAACTGTGGCCCTGAGATCAAAGCCATATATTGGAAAACACAGTTGCTGTGAGGGAAAATGGATCTATATATCAACTGGTTCTAACAGTTAGTAAGTTCCAGTAAGCATGCTTGTTTCTCTATGAAGCAAAAGTAAAGGTCATAGATCATTTATCTTGAGATATCCTACTATACTTGGGATGTTTGCCCAGTTAAAGTCTTATTGCAGGAACAGCTTAGAATGTGCTGGCCCATCTGGGAGAATTTTTGACTTGACTGTTCTTTGACAATCAACCATGCACCATGAAGCAAAGTGCTTCTTCCTGGTGCATGGCTGATTGACAGAATCAGAAGAGGGAGGGCATCACAAACATTGCTACTGATTTCAATCAGTTGGATAACATAGTTATTATCTTTTTATTATCTTGCTTTATTTACAGTGCATAGAGTTGACATATTCTGCAGAACTTTACCTAAGTTATACATCAGTTCCTGCCACAGGGGAGCTTGCAGCTAATGCCTCCATTTTTTTTTTTGGAAAAAAAGGAAAATACCTTAGAAATAGAAACCCTGGTTTTAAGCCTATGATTAAAGGAGAAGGAAAGGCTAAGTCACTGGGGGGTTAGGCATCCCCAGTGATTTTAATCACTTACTTTTTACCCTGGGCTGGTGCTCCTGTGAGAAGAAAACAGCGCCAACCTAGGGTAGTTGCGAGGGAGTGTTTCCTCTTCATTCATCTGTCTTTGCGCTCTTGCTCAGTAGAGTGAAAAGCTATACTTCAACAAAAAAGTCGGTTTCTTCACTCACTGCGCATGCGCCGCCCCAGGATTCAGAAGACAGAAGAGGAAACACTCGCTGCAGCTTCCCCGGGCTTGTGCCGTTTTCTCCTAACAGGATCACCTGTCCGGGGTAAAAGGTAAGCGATTCTAAATAGAAATGATAAATTGCTTGTATCTTCTTATGATCACTTTCTAACACTGAAGTTATGGCTGCACAAACATTAGAATTAGAGTGACACTATGAGGGTTTGCCTTTCACAAAGATGATTTTGGGGCTCAGCTGCTGTCCAATCTTAAGCTGCTTTTTGTGTAAAGTACTTTTCACTAAAGGAATGTTGGGCCCTTTTCTAAAGACTGCCTGTCATTTGCATCTATTAGTATTGTAATATAACCCTTTCAGTAGGCATGGAGTTTAATAACTGTTACCCTAACAATTAAAAACAAATGATAAAGAGAAGAAATAAGGCATGTATTACTTAATCCAGTTATATATTAAAGTGTATTTATATTATGCAGAGATGAGAAGATGGCCTCTTAACAGCTGAAAGGGTCTTAGTTACTATTTTATTTATTTACTTTAGTATTTTTAGCTACAGGATTTCTGTTGGTAAGTTTGCACTCACAAAATACACAATTTTCCTTGGATACCTTGTTTGTATATCACTTCCAAAATAGCACATGATGTGGTTTTAGCAATAAACCTTGTCTGATTAACATTGTTGTCATAGGATATTTGTCCCCTTAGCATTAATAGCTTAGCTCTTCCTACACTAGTCACAAAGTAGATTTACTATACATGATTTAAATAATTTAGAATATATATATATATATACATACATACAAATATATATCTAGAGAGAGAAACAAATAGGGCAACTCACGGCAAACAGTATTAAGTCCATTGACCTAAATGTATTTATTTAAGCGGTGAAATACCATACACAGGGAAGACAGGCTGTCTGTGGAATTTACTCAAGGTACCACAAAAAAGTAAATGCATTTGCTTTGCTACATTTGTTGGAATACAAATGCCAAAATAAACTTGACTCTTGACTGCTGACTGTATTACATTTTGCTGTAAACAGAATGGCCCTATGATTCTCTATAAGAAAATTATTAACGGCAACGCATGGATTAAGCATTTAAATATTTCCTTGACTTTCATCTACTGATGACAATACCCTTTAACTTTTATAACAAAAAATGGAACTGGAAAACTTTGAGACAAATACTAATATCAAATGACATATTGTCAGATTTATGTATACATATGCAGATGTTGGTAGATAAAAAGGAATAAAAAGGTTGTTGTGCAGATTTGAAACATTTTGTGGCAAAGTAAGACAATAATTTGTGTTGCATTTATCACTTAATATTTCACCACTTGAATTGCACAAAAGTGATGGGTTTGTAAGTGGGCACCCACTTCCAGGCCCTGTGCTGCCACTTTTCTAGCAGCTACAACTTGTACCCAAGTTTAGCTCCAAAAGTATGCCTCATAGCCTAATACAAGTCACATATACATTTCCCTATACTCTGATCCTGCTGACTACCGCATGTGCTGTAATCAAGCTCACTGTCCAACCATGCTCATTGCCAGGGGTTGAGGTCTCTCTAATCTTCAGATTAGGAACAAGGAAATGAATCAATTTGCAGTGAATCTAAAGGTGGCCATACACGCACCGATATTATCGTACGAAACCTCGTTTCGTACGATAATCGGTGCGTGTATGGCATGTCAGCGAGCCGACCGATATCGCAGGAAGCTGCTGAAATCGGTCGGCTCGCCGATCGGCCAAGTTAGAAAATTTTGATCGGGCGCCATAGAAGGCGCCTGACCAAAATTCTCCCTTCAGAGCTGAATCGGCAGAAGGAGGTAGAAATCCTATTGTTTCTACCTCCTTACCTGCCGATTCAGCCCTGAATGGTGTGTGGCGGATCTGACGATGTTTCGTGCGACCGACGGTCGTACGAAACATCGTGAGATCGCCACGTGTATGGCCAGCTTAAGATGAAGGGAATGATGTGCCACTAGGAAATCACAGAGCTGGACGTTTGTTAGAGGTCTAAGGCAAGCACAAGCGGAGCATGTGTATAGCGGCCACAATAACATCTGTATATTCTTTTCTCTTTTAGCTAAATAAAGCCTGTTTTTGTTTTTCGGTAACAACAGCATGATGTTTCAAATTGCCTGGTTGCCATCATTTTCAGTGTTCAGCGTTCAAGTGACTAGTGATGGGCAAATTTTTGTTGACAGGTATGGATTTGCAGCGAATTTCCGCATTTCATCATTGGCAAATTGTTTCACGAAACTTCTGCAAAAATTTGTGGAGGAAAAATTTGTTGCACGTCAAAAAAGATGCACACAACGCATCAAATATGTTTTGCAGATTTTCACCATTTCGTACATTTTATTGTCATTCTGCAAATTTTTTGGCACAGCTAAACTGGACAGATTCGCTAATCACTGCAAGTGACATGCATGCCCTGTTTTCTTAGGGAACCCTGGGACTCCCACCTGGTCTGGTGGAGCAGCGGCACTTAATTCGGAATAGAAGACAGGAAGGAATGAGCAGAACCAAGTGCAACTATTTGGAAGTATATGGAAGTAGGTTTGCATGCAACTGATTGTAGGGAAAATGCGGGGACCACAACTGCACTTGCAGATAAGATAAGCCCTAGTGTATTGTTTGTTATTACCTACACAGGAATGAATAGACACAAGGTACAAGAAAGATATACTGTCATTGTCAATGGATAATCAAATGCACGCTGTGAAATTAGTAAATGAGTACTGATGGACCAATGTGATGTAATGTAATCAAAGTACAGGTAACATATTCTTCACTAGTAGAAAGTCATAGTAACCAATCAGGTTGCGTCCAAGCTGGTGGGCAGTATGTGCTGCCTACTTATTTATAGACCTAATGCAAACCTTGTAACATTTATTTCATTAATAGATTGATGGTGGTAAAATGGAATGTTCAAAACAGTGTTAAGCTATCAAAAACAAGTGGAATAAGCATCAGCTAGGATGCAAGTATCCATTACTTGAACACAAAGCACTGTATGCCAAGTCCACTGAATAATAGCTCTAGTGCTTAGGATAAAGTACTCCTGTGCCAATTTCTGTATGAAATCAGTTCACTTGGTGAGAGAAGAATTTCACTGACTATTCATAGAACTACAGTTTCATTTACTCATCCTTAGAAGTGGAATTCTCTAGGTACTGTAGTAATCATGCCTTAGACTATATGTAAAAATATAATAAATAAAAATATGAAAGAGTAAATAAAATATAGATGTAATAGCATGTCATGGCAAGACAATGCCAACTTCATGTCTAATGCCCCAGAGCACACAGTAGAATAAATAGAGTGCCAATAATAATTTTTAAAGGACATGTAAAGCCTACATTTTGCCTACAATGTATATCAGTCATGTCTCCCCACTCAAATGGCATCATTTGTACTGCATATATCCTCTCCGTTTGCTAGCACCATCACATTTTTCTAAAGCAATGAGCAGCTTTCACCCGGTGGCCATTTTTCCTCTGATACATAATCAGTTACATTTAAATCTGCAAACAGCATACACACACACAGACCCTTATTCAGCATACATTTCATCAAGAATACAGGCTCACACAGGCAAAACTGTCTTTGATAAAAGTTCTGCTTTGTTTGAGCACTTTAATTGTAAAGCTGAGCTCAGGAGAAGAAAAAAATTGAAGCAGAGCTGAGTAAGGGCGAAACCGGTCTGTAGTTGGGAATCTGATCAGCTATTGTCCTGGCTTCAGCTTCAAACCCAGTATAGGATAAACCCATGTAAATGGGATTTTTTTAAGAGTTTGGAATTCACTCCCAGAATTCCTTTTGTTTGCTTTTGTCTGTATGAGGCAGTCTCCTCAACCTAATTTATTTGTTTATGGGAACCAGCAATGCCATCTCTTCACTGGCTGCTAGACTGAGGGGCGTTTTAGTAATCTGAGCTTAGAACAACTGAGCATGCCCACAAGCCAAATACCAAAGAAAATTCCTGAGGGAAGGGGCCGAGTGGGTTACAGGAGGAGAAGGAAATCTAAGTGAGAAATCTAAGGAGATGTTGCAGCCTTACTATTAAACTCTGGACAACCAGAGTGGCAGGTATAGAAAGATTTCCAAGAGGCTGTTCACTGATTACATTTTTGTGTGTGGGGTTTACATGTCTTTTAACCAATGTCTTGAGAACACACAAAATGCAGTGCCAACCTTATGTTTAATATAATAGAACACAAAATTATAACTGTAGTATCAACTTCATATTTAATACCCCTAGAACACATAGCACAACAAATGGCATGCCATTATTATGTTTAATGCCCCCAGAATACATAATAGTAAAAATGCAATACAGCTGCCATTTTAGAAAGACAAGGAATTGCAAACATTGGGAGTGCCAATTGGCACACACACATACGGGATTGTATTTATAGAAATGCACCCTGAAGCCTGTGCCTAGAGTGGCAGCCCAGACTTAGGGAAGCAGCCCTTGGGTGCCTAACAGGTGCCTATATAATCATGAATAATAATAATAACATTTAAAAAATAAAAAAGCCTCCCCCCTGCCACCGCTAGACCTACCAGGGGAAATCTGGCAGTGCAGATGGGATGGTGGGGGTCGAGGGGTTCTGGCACATTTTCCCTTTTGACATCACCGGAAGTGACATCATGCATACCTGTGAGTGTTACCAGTTAGTTTTTCAAAAAAGAGAGACACCAACCAGGACAAAAAGCGACCACATTGTTTCCTTATCTTTAAATGCCCACAGAACGCATAGCAGTATTAATGCAGTGCTGAGTTAGAGTTGAATGTTCCAGATCCCCTTTCTGGCATGTAATGAGTTTGGTTCCCTCCTACAGGTGCATTTTGTTATTTCCAAACAGGCCAGAAAGATTATTATGTTTAATAAGAAAGATGTCTAAGCATAGTACTTGCAGTAAATGACAAGCTGGTATAGGCGTGTATATTAAAAGGAGTAACTCAGTGTGTGTATGGATGTTTACAGATTATTAACATTTGTTATATTTATTTGGAAGTTTCTGTTTACATTAAGGGGCCTATTTATAAACCTCTTTAAAAAAATTTCCATTGGAAAAAAGTGTAAAAAGTGTTGTAAAAATAAACAGATTATTTATAAAGATGCACTTTGTGTGATTTTAGCCTGATGGAGCATTTTAGTGATTCCTGAAATCTTTCTTCCAATAGGATGTATGTGTTTTCTTTACACCGCTCCAAATGCTGTGATTTTTATTGTACATCACCTGCCTGAAAGAGTATTAACTTGACTGGAAAATTTCAAATTTGATATATTTTTGGCATATACAAAAAAATGCAACTAGTACAAGTTTTGACATATTAACTTGGTGGGAATTCAGGTCTATGAGAAACTTCAAAAATACAGCAATCAGAAGTGTTGGGTCCAGGCTTACAAAGGACCATTATAAATGGTACATTAGCATCTCGTTACCTATGTCATATACTTACTAATGTATTGATGTAAACTTTGGCGCCATTAGATAAACTAAAAGATATTCACTGTAGTTAATGTGCCCCATGGTGTAACCATTTCTAGTCAATGGGAAACTTCAGGAGGTGAAAAGATCCTGGTCTATAAATCTGTGCAAAAATGGCATGAAAAGTAGTGATGCATTTTTTCAAGCGACTAGTGCTTTTTACATCAGAATTTTACACTGCAGTGGTAGGTGTGTATTTTTACACAAATATTCATACACAGCTTTATAAATAGGCCCCTTAGTTAGTACTGCACCACCCAGATAACTGCCACCTTGGAGATAGAGTGCATGGCTGCTCACATCATGATGAATATTTGGCAGACAGTTTCTAACATGTGTGACCAATAAAAGTATATGACTTTGTTACCTGCCAGAAATCTGTTTCTTAAAGTTCACTTTTTTATGTACAAGTAAGGACATAGAATTTCAATGATTAGTGCTGAACTAAAGGTACTGCCTCATTTCATGGCACAGAATAATGCTAACTATTTCTCCAGATCCCTTCTAAAAAGCCTCTCATGACACGGGATAGCTTCACTACACCTTGATGGATATTCCTTCCCTGGAAATGAAGTGTATCTAAAACTCTGCGCTGGATAAATCTTTCTTTGCAGTTATTCACAGACATTTATATTAAATGAAAAACCACAAATTCTGGATGATATTTTTAATACAATTAGTGAAAGCGGTTTGTCAACCAATACCAGATAAATAGTCCTAGTAGAAGGCTTAATGTTGTATTAAAAATAGATCTGCATCTTTAAAATACAGCATAACATACATTAAAATGAAGAAAAAAAATGAAATCTGCTTACATTTTTTTATTTAGCTTTTTATTGTTAAAAATTACCAAAGGGTCTTTGGACTGTATGGATGGAACACTGGTTCATTTCTGTGTGATCCAATTAAAGATGCAGTTATAACAACTTATAACTTATAATTAACTATAAATATTGTTTATACAGTAGTCAGTTTCCAAATACTCTTAATATTGTATCCTTTTGTGGCTTTTTAGTTTACATTTTATTCTGCAACTCTAAGGCCTGGGATGTAGACTGCTATCTGATTACTGGAACTTAGTTACCCTAGCATAACCACACAGTAACTTGGAAATCAAACATAAAGATGATTTGGAGAGGACTCCAACTGAATGATTAGCAGCAAAATATAAGACAAAAAATACAGCTGAAATCTAGCGTTCAATTTATTATTAGCTGTTTTGTCTGTGTATGTGACCCCAACAACCAGATAGCATTTTCAATCAGAGGCTGAGAAGAGGCAGATTAGGTTTCTAAATCAAAATTTATACAAAATAAGACAACTGAAATGTTTTTTAGAATTGCTACATTTAGACCATAAATGAATTAAAATGAAAGGTAAGCTTTGCCTTTAGTTGCCTTGTGTAATATTCACATTGTCTCCATTCAGCTCAAATGCATTTGAATAGGCCAGGTTCTGGTTTTGAACAATTAGGCTAACAACGTTTCTGGAGCTGCACTTCATTTAATTGGGCCCATGGCCCATTTCACTAAAAAGCAGTGCTTATCATTGATTGTAAATCCCAAAGCATTAAAGGAAAAGTAACACTAAAAATTTTTAACTAAAAAATCTTTTCTACCCTGCCCCAATAATTGCCCTATCCTACAAACCATTTATTATTTTGAATGCTGTAGTACAAAATACCTGTTAAAAATAGGCTTCCAGTCATTTGAAGAAAGGCGATACAGCGATGCAGGTGACGTATCAGGGGAAGCGTCCACTATGCGGTGATCGATTGATCGAGTCTAGCCTTCCTTCTGTATAGAGACAATTGAGACAATTTAACTCATTGTGCATTAGTAACCCTGAGATAATAACTTAGTAATGACCAAACCTTGTGGCAGTATCACTTAAGTAGATAATAATGCAAAATAATTACCTCAAAAGCAAAACCAAAGCAAAGTTATCCTTCTATTCATTAAACATGTTTTTTAGCAATCTTTTTTCTGAATAAAAAGTGTCTTCACATCAGACCAAGGGTTTACTAGGGATGCACTGAATCCAGAATTTGGAATCCAAATCCCAAAAATCACGTGATTAGTACATACCTTCTGCTCCTTATGCTACCCTAACTCTTTATTCCAAATGTCAATTCACTTAGTGCCAGTGAATCAATGCACAGATTTGTTTGCACTACATCATTTGTTTAACACTGATCCTTCTTTAGGCAGATGATAAGGATTCACTGTTTGAAAAGCTCGCAGATGGACCTTTGTTGCAGCAGATCCCCTCCTCTGTTAGGCAAGAATTGCTTACATGGGTGTACAGCTCAGGACTATTTATTAAGATCATCTACTTGACACAGTAACATTTTTTCATAAATGGGTATATTAATTTTTATTTGGATATTTAGTCAATAACCAAGAGAGACCTATTACATTTTTAGTTTTTGTAGTAAACAAAAGCCAAATGATATGCTCAGTTTATCCTTCCCTCTTCCAATTGCTCCTATTTTTATTGCAGTGCTCCCAACTGCTGTCTATTCCTAGTTTTGTCCAATATATGATGTAGTTTTTAAGAAAAGCATCATGTATAGGATTTAATATGAAATCTCATTGGGATTTTGTTTCATAAAAAAACCACCAAGTCTCATCCAAAGGATCATGGTTTTTGAGGTAATTTATGGCAAAGAATTTCAAAAATAGTTAAGCATAAACTCACATGGCAATTAAATGATTGTATGTCTCTGATTTATAGAAATGTACAAAATTCTTATTGGATAGACTATTTACATTTTCATTAATTTATAGTTTTCTTTTAGTTTATTGCATAAAAATAATTTTAACATAATAATTTAGTAAAAGGGCTGTGCTGTTTGATTTACTATCCAACCACCTTTTGTATTTTAGAGGTACATGTCAATCAAGAATAGTATTACAATAATCATCATGAACATTTGGACCAGCCATGCAACCCATTTCTGTGGATTTTTGCAGAATATTTCTAGAAACTCTTTATTAAATAATTACATTTGAGTATTTACTGGGATAGACCTAAAAAATACAGTAATATTGAAATTATTAGCATTTTATAGTACTGATGCAACCCATTAGATATGCATTCTATACATAGGCAGAGGAAAACAGATCATATATGTTTCCCTCCCTGTAGTTTCATTGATAGGCATGGATTTGGCCTGTGTGGAGTTACACTGAATAAATATTGCTGCAAAAATGAATTGTACACCAAAATATTCTTGTTTGTGCCCAACAGTTCTCAGTTGAGACAATGAATACAGTTCAATAGGCTTGCCAATACTAGCAGTATACATGAATTTTGCTGGTGGGCCGTAGTGCCAAAGACAGTTTTTTGTGTATGGACCAATAGGGTATAAAAATATTTTTTGTAACTGACTACAAAGAAAACAAAGAAAAGAGGATTTGTAATGAGTTTTAGTCAGAACTTCAGAAAAAAAATGTGTTTGGTGTATGTGAGCAAACCAAGATAAAAAAGATATAAATGATGGTGCAGCAGTGGTAAAATAGTTTGCATTGCTACCTTGCAGTACTAGTTATCAGTATGCTCTCTCTATGTTTGTGCGGGTTTACTTTGGATATTGCTTTTTGCTCCCTAAAACATGCTGCCAGGTTAGCTGGCTCCTTATGTAGAACCCAAGATCTGTGCATGTGATAAGGTTAGGCTGTGTAATCTCTACTAGGGTAGGAGCTGATCTGATTGACAATCACTGTGTAATATGAATGAATTATGGTAAATACATTAATAATAAAGGGTAATTTTATGTCAGGCATCCAGAGCTGCCATTAGTTTACGGCTGTCATTATAACTCTAAGTCACCATCAAATTAGTTTCGCTGTGGACATGAGGAATAGAAGTTTAAAGGTCATGTCAGCAAAGAATGCAGTGAAATGTAAAAATGGCCAAATAACAGCTTGTACTGTTCAGAAGGCAAAATTGGATATTACAATAAGTTCCAAACTCATAAAACCTCAATAAAATAATAATTCTGTGTCATTAAAAGACTCACTTGGGAAATGTATTTAATAAAACAGGAAAAGTAGGTTAAGAGGTCCTACATATTTACTAGATCTTCTGCTCAGCAGAAAAACATTCCACTAGCAACTCAGTAATAATTCAGCTTATTGATAATTATCATTTACTAAAATGTTTTAGATTAACTGTTATTGCTTTTTTTGTACAGAACCATTACAATAGCAGAAAAATGTGCAATAGGTCAAGTCAATTGGCCAGTGTTAGGTTCTAGCATAAATCCTTTCTTAAATGTCTAGGGTGTAAAATCTACAGGCAGTCTGTTTTCTGTAGTCATTTTCAGCATGTGACACACCCAAACTAAATGTCTGAGACTCTCTGGGATGTAACTACAGGTAAAGGTATGGGTGGTAAGGCAAAAACCACTATAGAAGTTGCTTTACTGTAATGGTATCCAAAACTGTCATATTTTCCAAGATAATTGTATAGCGTAAAGGAAAGCGTGGGTGAACTTTAGAAATCAAACATTTTCACTCTACTGGCTATTGCCAGAGGAATGCTATGCACTTGCTGTTCTTGAAAAAAAAAATGCTAGGAAGTTCCACAGGCTGTGCTGCTGTTATTGAGAGCATTGGGGATGACTTCAGTTCCAAAATCTTTGGCCATCTGTGAGATGTTCCTTTTATTGTGTTCTTACTCAATACTCAGATTTCATTTCAGTCACAATCTTTTTAGAACTATGTATGAACTGAAGGCTTTGTACATGAATAATATAATACATTATATACTTTTCCCATTTTATTGGGTTTGGTTTTTTTCAGAGCTACATCTGCAGCTTGTGTTTGGGCCCTAACGGCAGTTAGGTTGCATTTCCCCACAGTGAGCTGCATGTAACACAACTTTAATTAAAGGTACTTGCATTAAAATGCACTCCTTGCACTTCCATATAGTTGTGCTCAGTCCTGCTCAGTCCTATTGATGCAGGAAAATCCTGGAGCTGCTGCCACCTCCAGACCAGACATTAGATTCAGGGTTCCATTTGCATCCTGTGTCAATACTAGCGCATTTGCGGCAAAAGAATAGGACGCACATGTCACTTGCACACCAGTGTTAGCTCAAAATTGCACTCTGCTCATTCTACTTGGGGAAATAAATGAGCCCTTATGTGATGCACTTACACATTTCCTTTAGGTAAAAATATTTTATTATTATTATTAACATTTATTTATAAAGCGCCAACATATTCCGCAGTGCTGTACAATAAGTGGGTTACATACATTGGACATACAGAGTAACATTTAAAGCAATCAATAACCGATACAAGAGGTGAAGAGAGCCCTGCCCAAAAGAGCTTACAATCTACAAGAAAGAGCTTACAATCTTTTGCTCTATTACTTCTATGTATCCCTGGATAATTCATGTATTGGTTAACTGCTGCTGTGAACCAATGTATACAGTTTCCTAAAAGGACAACTAAGTCTACAAAGCAGGCTATAAATGCTGCACATTATGTTCTGATTTTGTACCAGCTCAAGGCAACCACAGCCCTTTAGTAGGGAAGATCTGTGGCTCTCAAAATGTCCCTAGTAGCTTCCCAGCTTCTTTTCTGCTGTACTGTGAGTCTCTGTCCCACAGTGTTTAGAATCTTGTTATCCTGTCTCAGGGTAGAAGAGTTTCAGTGACTTGCCATGGCTACAAAAACTTTAACACGAAAAAACCCCACAAGTCAGAATCCAGCAACGTACCCCAACTTGGCCTCCAAGGCAATTCCTTCTACTGTTTATTATTGTTGATTCATTTCTCACCCTTTAACTACAAGTATATATAAATCATTGACCCTAGTGGAAGTAGACCTGCTATAGACCTTGAACACTCCAAAAGAAAAGAAGATAAAAGGTATACATAGATGCATTCAAATGAAAAGTTCTGCTGTTAAAGGGCCTTTATAAGCCTACCTTTTATTATTGCCAGTTGCTTTGTCATTAAGCATCCTAGCTGGAATCTAGCCCTTTATTATTTGTTGAAATTCACGGGTCATCTCCATGGTTAGTGCTTGTTCCTGAGTCCCTGCATTGTTCATTGTCCCTGTTGCTTGCCTGATTTCTAAGGATTTCCTGGTGCTGACCTTGCCTCTGCCTGCCCCCTGCACTGTCCTCAGCCTGTTATTGAACTCTGCTTGCCTTCTGCCTTTATTTTCAGGATTCGCTGAGGTCTGGCATGGTGCCAAGAGACTGGCGAATTGCTAATGTGGTGCCGTTATTTAAAAAGGGATCCCGTTCTCAGCCTGAAAACTTTAGGCCTGTTAGTCTGATGTCTGTAGTAGGAAAGCTTTTGGAAGGGGTAATAAGGGATTGGGTACTTGAATACATTGCAGTTCACAATACTATAATTTTGTGCCAGCATGGTTTTATGCGTAACAGATCTTGGCAGACTAATTTAGTCGCCTTTTATGAGGAGGTGAGCAGCAACCTCGATGCTGGAATGGCAGTTGATGTCATCTACTTGGATAGCTGGCAGCCTACAGGAAGGACAGAGAGATTTCAGTGATGTCACTGTAGTCTTCACACTGCTGTAGGCTGCCAGCACCATATCTCAGAGAAGCAAGCAGGGATCTGGGAATTTAGATAAGCAGTAAGTACTTAAAAAGAATGCCTTTAGACTTACTTTTAATTTATATTAACCTTTCCATGTCCTTTAATGGAGTACCGCAGGGGTCGGTCTTTTGCTTTTTAACTTGTTTATTAATGACCTGGAGGTGGGCATAGACATTACTGTTTCTATTTTTGCTGACGACACTAAATTCTGCAAAACTATAAGTTCCATGCAGGATGCTGCCGCTTTGCAGAGCGATTTGATAAAATTGGTAAACTGGGCAGCAAACTGGAAAATGAGGTTTAAAGTTATGCATTATATAAAGAATATAAATGCGAACTATCTACTGAATGGTAGTTTGTTGGGGGTATCCTTAATGGAGAAGGAGCTAGGGGTTTTTGTAGATAACAAGTTGTCTAATTCCAGGCAGTGTCATTCTGTGGCTACTAAAGCAAATAAAGTGCTGTCTTGAATAAAAAATGGCATTGACTCAAGGGATGAAAACATAATTTTGCCCCTTTATAGGTCCCTGGTAAGGCCTCACCTTGAGTATGCAGTGCAGTTTTGGGCCCCAGTCCTTAAGAAGGATATTAATGAGCTGGAGAGAGTGCAGAGACTGCAACTAAACTGGTAAAGGGGATGGAATCTTTCAGCTATGAGGTTAGACTGTCAAGGTTGGAGTTGTTTTCTCTGGAAAAGAGGCGCTTGCGAGGGGACATGATTACTCTGTACAAGTACATTAGATGGAATTATAGTCAGATAGAGGGTGTTGTGTTTTACCATAAAAGCGATCAACGCACCAGAGGCCACCCCTTTAGATTAGAGGATCGGAGCTTCCATTTGAAGCAGCGTAGGTGGTTTTTCATGGTGAGGGCAGTGAGGTTGTGGAATCCCCTTCCTAGTGATGTGGTAATGGCAGATTCTGTTAATGCCTTTAACCCTTTTACTGCCAGCCATTTTGGTCAAAGCGGAACTTGTATTGCCAGACAGTTTTTGAACATTTTGCACTGTTTCACTTTAGGGGCCTTTCCTCGGGGGGACTTTTAGTTTACCAAGGAAAACAATATATCGTTTTTTTCAGAACAACCTAAGCTTTCAAAATATGGTAGAATTTTTGTGTAATTCCAATTCTGTAACAAGATATAGGCTTCTAAATGTCTAAAAATGCAAAAAAAATCAAATTTTCCATAATATAATCACACATACTAGAAACAAAAATTATTTTATGCACGAATATACAACTGATTTGGAAAGTCCCATGTCTCCTGAACGTGCCAATACCAAATATATATAGTTTTATGGAGATTTCTCACTTGTATAGGTCAAAAACTCCCAGCAGTACACTACCAAATTCCCAAAGCACTGCTCCAAAAAAACTGCATACTTTGGATTTCAAGGCCAAAATTCCACTAACAGAAGGTTTATCCCAGAAAATTGTACATTTTTGGAAAGAACAGATTCTGGGGAATACAGAATAGGCACAACTGTCTGTCTACTCCAAACTATCAAGTCGCAATGCTTTCCTAAAGTTATTGGTTTTTATCAAAATTTGTGATTTTTTTTAAAAATCGCTTCAAAGCTTCTAGTCTATAGTATCTTATCTCCTACAGGTCATAAAGTAACCAAATAAAACACCCTAAATATGAATGCCTGGGGTCCACTGAACAGTTTGATGCCCAATATGTATAGGTTTACCTAAGTATGTGGCATGTAGGGGCCCCAATGTGAACATACCCCATATGAACTGTCATTTCTGTCATTTCAGCTTCTCCAAAATCAACACATTTACATCATTATATGTGGGATGAAGCTAGTAAAAAGTACGCTCACCCCAGAAAGTCATATATTTTTGGAAAGTACACATTCCCCCGAATCTAAAATGGGTACCCATGTCTTTCTACTCCAAAGTACCAAGCCGCACAGCTTTTCTAAAGTTAGCAATTTTGATGACATTTCCAAAGATCCCCTCAAAGCTTCCAATTTGAAGCATCTTATCTCCCACATAGCATTAGGTACCAAGATAAAACACCCTGAATTTGAACACCAGGGGTCCACTGAACAGTTTGATGCCCAATATGTATAGGTTTACCTAAGTATGTGGCATGTAGGGGCCCCAATGTGAACATACCCCCATATGAACTGTCATTTCTGTCATTTCAGCTCCTGCAAAATCAACACATTTACATTATTATATGTGGGATAAAGCTACAAAAAAGTACGCTCACCCCAGAAAGTCATATATTTTTGGAAAGTACACATTCCCACGAATCTAAAATGGGTACCCATGTCTTTCTACTCTAAAGTACCAAGCCGCACAGCTTTTCTAAAGTTAGCAATTTTGATGACATTTCCAAAAATCCCCTCAAAGCTTCCAATTTGAAGCATCTTATCTCCCACATAGCATTAGGTACCAAGATAAAACACCCTGAATTTGAACACCAGGGGTCCACTGAACAGTTTGATGCCCAATATGTATAGGTTTACCCAAGTATGTGTCATGTAGGGGCCCGAATGTGAACATACCCCCATATATACTGTCATTTCTGTCATTTCAGCTTCTGCAAAATCAACACATTTACATCATTATATGTGGGATAAAGCTAGTAAAAAGTAATCTCACCCCAGAAAGTCATATATTTTTGGAAAGTACACATTCCCCCGAATCTAAAATGGGTACCCATGTCTTTCTACTCCAAAGTACCAAGCCGCACAGCTTTTCTAAAGTTAGCAATTTTGATGACATTTCCAAAAATCCCCTCAAAGCTTCCACTTTGAAGCATCTTATCTCCCACATAGCATTAGGTACCAAGATAAAACACCCTGAATTTGAACACCAGGGGTCCACTGAACAGTTTGATGCCCAATATGTATAGGTTTACCCAAGTATGTGGCATGTAGGGGCCCGAATGTGAACATACCCCCATATATACTGTCATTTCTGTCATTTCAGCTCCTGCAAAATCAACACATTTACATCATTATATGTGAGATAAAGCTACAAAAAAGTACGCTCACCCCAGAAAGCCATATATTTTTGGAAAGTACACATTCCCCCGAATCTAAAATGGGTACCCATGTCTTTCTACTCCAAAGTACCAAGCCGCACAGCTTTTCTAAAGTTAGCAATTTTGATGACATTTCCAAAAATCCCCTCAAAGCTTCCATTTTGAAGCATCTTATCTCCCACATAGCATTAGGTACCAAGATAAAACACCCTGAATTTGAACGCCAGGGGTCCACTGAACAGTTTGATGCCCAATATGTATAGGTTTACCTAAGTATGTGGCATGTAGGGGCCCCAATGTGAACATACCCCCATATATACTGTCATTTCTGTCATTTCAGCTCCTGCAAAATCAACACATTTACATCATTATATGTGGGATAAAGCTACAAAAAAGTACGCTCACCCCAGAAAGTCATATATTTTTGGAAAGTACACATTCCCCCGAATCTAAAATGGGTACCCATGTCTTTCTACTCCAAAGTACCAAGCCGCACAGCTTTTCTAAAGTTAGCAATTTTGATGACATTTCCAAAAATCCCCTCAAAGCTTCCACTTTGCAGCATCTTATCTCCCACATAGCATTAGGTACCAAGATAAAACACCCTGAATTTGAACACCAGGGGTCCACTGAACAGTTTGATGCCCAATATGTATAGGTTTACCCAAGTATGTGGCATGTAGGGGCCCGAATGTGAACATACCCCCATATATACTGTCATTTCTGTCATTTCAGCTCCTGCAAAATCAACACATTTACATCATTATATGTGAGATAAAGCTACAAAAAAGTACGCTCACCCCAGAAAGCCATATATTTTTGGAAAGTACACATTCCCCCGAATCTAAAATGGGTACCCATGTCTTTCTACTCCAAAGTACCAAGCCGCACAGCTTTTCTAAAGTTAGCAATTTTGATGACATTTCCAAAAATCCCCTCAAAGCTTCCATTTTGAAGCATCTTATCTCCCACATAGCATTAGGTACCAAGATAAAACACCCTGAATTTGAACGCCAGGGGTCCACTGAACAGTTTGATGCCCAATATGTATAGGTTTACCTAAGTATGTGGCATGTAGGGGCCCCAATGTGAACATACCCCCATATATACTGTCATTTCTGTCATTTCAGCTCATGCAAAATCAACACATTTACATCATTATATGTGGGATAAAGCTACAAAAAAGTACGCTCACCCCAGAAAGTCATATATTTTTGGAAAGTACACATTCCCCCGAATCTAAAATGGGTACCCATGTCTTTCTACTCCAAAGTACCAAGCCGCACAGCTTTTCTAAAGTTAGCAATTTTGATGACATTTCCAAAAATCCCCTCAAAGCTTCCACTTTGCAGCATCTTATCTCCCACATAGTGTTAGGTACCAAGATAAAACACCCTAAATTTGAACGCCAGGGGTCCACTGAACAGTTTGATGCCCAATATGTATAGGTTTACCTAAGTATGTGGCATGTAGGGGCCCCAATGGGAACATACCCCCATATGATCTATCATTTCAGCTCCTGCAAAATCAACACATTTACATCCTTTATGTGGGATAATGCTACAAAAAAAGTACATTCACCCCAGAAAGCCATATATTTTTGGAAAATACACATCCCCCCGAATCTATAATGGGTAAATATTTCTTATTGCTACAAAGTACCAAGCTGTAAAGCTTTCCTAAGTTTGCAGATTTATATGACATTTTCGAAAATCGCATAAAAATGTTGCAATTTGCCGCATTTATCTCTCACAATTTCTTGATAAAGATCAGATAAAGACAAATCACCCCAAAAAGGAACACCAGAGGTCTACTGAACAGTTTGATGCCCAATATGCATAGATATACCAAAGTCTGCAGTATGTACTGAACCCAAAATGAAAATAGCGCATAAGGATTTCTCGCCTGCCAGCTCAGCTTTTGCACACAGAGCCCCCTGTCAGTGTATTATGTGCCAAAACTTCCCCTAACTATACAGATCCCCCACAAAACCATATATTTTTGGAAAGTACACATTCTGACAAATCTAACAAGGGTAAAGAGTCCTTTCTACACCAAAGTACCAATCTGCAGAGCTTTCCTAAAGTTATTGGTTTTTATGACATTTCAGAAAATCGCCTAAAAATGTTGCAATTTGTCGCATTTATCTCACACAATTTCTTGCGTACAAAGGCAAGTCACCCCAAATAGGAACACCAGAGGCCTACTGAACAGTTTGATGCCCAATATGCATAGATATACCAAAGTCTGCAGTATGTACTGAACCCTAAATGAAAATAGCGCATAAGGATTTCTCGCCTGCCAGCTCAGCTTTTGCACACAGAGCCCCCTGTCAGTGTATTATGTGCCAAAACTTCCCCTAACTATACAGAGACCCCCACAAAACCATATATTTTTGGAAAGTACACATTCTGACAAATCCAACAAAGGTAAAGAGTCCTTTCTACACCAAAGTACCAAGCCGCAAAGCTTTCCTAAAGTTATCGGTTTTTATGACATTTCAGAAAATCGCCTAAAAATGTTGCAATTTGCCGCATTTATCTCATACAATTTCTTGCATACAAAGGCAAGTCACCCCAAATAGGAACACCAGAGGCCTACTGAACAGTTTGATGCCCAATATGCATAGATATACCAAAGTCTGCGGTATGTACTGAACCCTAAATGAAAATAGCGCATAAGGATTTCTCGCCTGCCAGCTCAGCTTTTGCACACAGAGCCCCCTGTCAGTGTATTATGTGCCAAAACTTCCCCTAACTATACAGATCCCCCACAAAACCATATATTTTTGGAAAGTACACATTCTGACAAATCCAACAAGGGTAAAGAGTCCTTTCTACACCAAAGTACCAATCTGCAGAGCTTTCCTAAAGTTATTGGTTTTTATGACATTTCAGAAAATTGCCTAAAAATGTTGCAATTTGTCACATTTATCTCACACAATTTCTTGCGTACAAAGGCAAATCACCCCCAATAGGAACACCAGAGGCCTACTGAACAGTTTGATGCCCAATATGCATAGATATACCAAAGTCTGCGGTATGTACTGAACCCTAAATGAAAATAGCGCATAAGGATTTCTCGCCTGCCAGCTCAGCTTTTGCACACAGAGCCCCCTGTCAGTGTATTATGTGCCAAAACTTCCCCTAACTATACAGATCCCCCACAAAACCATATATTTTTGGAAAGTACACATTCTGACAAATCCAACAAGGGTAAAGAGTCCTTTCTACACCAAAGTACCAATCTGCAGAGCTTTCCTAAAGTTATTGGTTTTTATGACATTTCAGAACATTGCCTAAAAATGTTGCAATTTGTCGCATTTATCTCACACAATTTCTTGTGTACAAAGGCAAGTCACCCCAAATAGGAACACCAGAGGCCTACTGAACAGTTTGATGCCCAATATGCATAGATATACCAAAGTCTGCGGTATGTACTGAACCCTAAATGAAAATAGCGCATAAGGATTTCTCGCCTGCCAGCTCAGCTTTTGCACACAGAGCCCCCTGTCAGTGTATTATGTGCCAAAACTTCCCCTAACTATACAGAGACCCCCACAAAACCATATATTTTTGGAAAGTACACATTCTGACAAATCCAACAAGGGTAAAGAGTCCTTTCTACACCAAAGTACCAAGCCGCAAAGCTTTCCTAAAGTTATCGGTTTTTATGAGATTTCAGAAAATCGCCTAAAAATGTTGCAATTTGCCGCATTTATCTCACACAATTTCTTGCGTACAAAGGCAAGTCACCCCAAATAGGAACACCAGAGGCCTACTGAACAGATTGATGCCCAATATGCATAGATATACCAAAGTCTGCGGTATGTACTGAACCCAAAATGAAAATAGCGCATAAGGATTTCTCGCCTGCCAGCTCAGCTTTTGCACACAGAGCCCCCTGTCAGTGTATTATGTGCAGTAACCCCCCCCCTAACTATACAGTGACCCCCAGAAAACCATATATTTTTGGAAAGTACACATTCTGATGAATTCAAAATAGGTAAAGTTATTTTTGTACACCAAAGTTACACCTGGCAAAGCTACGCTAAAAACAGATCAGGAACACTTATACAGGGATAAAATGTGATAAAACCACAAAAATTGTGCAAATCAGTGAAACAACAAAATAAGTTACATGACAGTGTAATTAGTGGCCAGAATATCTGATCCAATAGTTACGCTGTCAAAATAAACAGTTTTTAGGTAAAAGAAAATAAAAACAAAGTGGTAAAATGAAAAAAAAAAAAAAAAAAAAGCAAAACAAAAAAAAACCAAAGTGTTTGTGTATACATGTGTGTACATGTGTAAAAGTTGTGTGATAGTGTGTAAGTGTGTATATGAGTGTAAATAAGTGTATAAAAGTGTGAAAAATGAAAAAAAAAAATAAATAAAAAAAAAATAAAAAAATGCTAAAATGTGTGCTGTAAGTGTGTGTAAATGTATGTAAGTGTGTATAAATGTATGTAAATGTGTGTATAAGTGTGTAAAAGTGTGTAAATGCAATAAAAAAAAAAGTCCTTACCTGTTCCTGAAGACCGATCGCCTCCTTCCTCATTTGGGCCGGCGCTGGGGGAGAGGGAGGAAGCAGGAAGCAGCAGATGCGATGCGATCGCATCTGCTGCTTCCTGGAGGGTCCTGCGAGCGATCGGCTCGCAGGACCCTGATGACAGCCCCCCTGGCACATTGCCCAGGGGGGCTGTCATTGTTAGAAGCCCTCACAGAGGGCTGCAGAGGGCAGCGCTTAAACGCCAACGACGTATGAGACACGTCGTTGGCGTTTAAGCCCTTTTACTGCCAGCACGTATGCCATACGTGCTTGGCAGTAAAAGAGTTAAGAGGGGCCTGGATGAGTTCTTGAACAAGCATAGTATCCATGGCTATTGTGATACTAATATCCACAGTTAGTATTAGTGGTTGTATATATAGTTTATAAATGTGATAGTATAGATTGGTAAGTATAGGTTGTGTGTTCTGGGTTTACTTGGAAGGGTTAAACTTGATGGACTTTTTTTAACCCTATGTAACTATGTAACTATACCTCAGCCTGCCTATCATACACTGCTTGGCTGCTGCCTGCCCATATATACTGTATATATATACTTATATATATATATATATATATTGTGAGACATGCAATGAATAAGATCATTGTTTGGTGTGTTTTCCACCAGTGTTAAAGGTGGGATACAAGTAGCACCAGGTAAAATGTCTGGCTTTGCAGCAGGTAATGCTGTGTTTAAGTTACTGGCTTAGGAAAAGCCAAATTAATAGGTCCCTGGAGTGAATTGAAGGAGAGCAGGAAAGACCGTCCATTCCAAACTCCAGTTAACCTTTACAGTTGGCCAGCTGTAGGGAGCTGCCTGATTAGGCTGCAGGTGAGCAGCAAATAAAAGGGCTGTGGGATTTCACAGTAGGGAGTTGAGTTGGAGGTTGGTTCTTGACTCAGAGTAGGTTACTCACAGAGCAGGGCACAGGGCAGGAAGGCTGCCTGCCTGTGTAAGGAACTCCCAGAGAAGCTGGGGGTGCCTCCGGCCACTGCAAGGAGCAGAGGGAGTTGTGACCAGGCGCACGAGAGCTGATAAGAGTCAAAAAGGCTTAAGGTGAAGCCTGAGTGTTCACGAGTGTGAGTCACCGTGGGTATGTGAAAGACACTGAGGATAATGAGAAACCCCATAATTGTTCCAGAGTGTGGACTTTTAAGAAAGGACAAATCATAATCATGAACTGTATGTTGATGAACTGTTCCTGAAAGAAAAAATGGTGTCCCTGTCTCTATTCTCCAAATCCTCCAAAGCCTACCTGCCTACCATTGCTAATTCCCCACCAAAATTACGTGTACAGGCAGTCAGCATTTCACTATATATATATATATATTTGTTTTGTTTTCTATGCTAAGGGCTTTAAAATATTCCATTATAAAAAGCCTGCACATACACTGATGGTTTGCACACATGAAAATACTTAGACCCTGCGGGGCTTTTCTAAAGTATTAAAATCCCCTATCCTTTGATGTGGCACTTGGTCAATGGCAAAATTCCTCTATCCCTCTTATGTATTCCATTCGGAACCTTAAACACTATGAGTTTATACATATGAAATCTCTCATAGTGTTGAATCTGGGTATAAAATATATATAATACATATATTTGATTTCACTTTATTAACAAGCAAAGTGTGGCTATAGCTTGAAATACATTGCAGAAAGGTTTGTTGTTTGCTCTTCCAGCATTAGAGGTGTTAAACAGCCCATAAACTAGAGCAACACTTCCGTGAAATGGAAACAATTACAATGGAGAATAAAGAGATTAGAACTGCCAGAGGAACTAGGGGAATTCAGGCTTGGAGAAAGAAATCTATTCACTGCTCTATTTCTTACATGCTGGGCATTTGATTAACTTTTAGTTACTTACTGTTTTATCTTTAATGTTAGTTTCATAGTTTACTTACATGTATACTTACTGTTGTATCTTCCTAAAAGGAATACTACTAAGAGAGTACCTTATAAACATAATAGCTGTTCACGTGATTTTAGACACCTTAATGTGTGTGTTTCCACACACTCACATGTAATGATCTGCAGGCAGATAAGCATGCATTTTAGGGCATAGGTATTTAAACATGTGCCCAGCCCTAGTAATGGTGTCTGGGGAAATCTTCAAAGCAGAACAGGTGTCTCTGTGAATAGATACTGAATCCTGATTATACCTGAATGTTGCTACCGTGAGATCACTTAGAGACATGACAAACCTTTTAAGCTGATCTACTATTATTATCAGAAAAGTAATTTCATCTCTGTCATCTCTTGCAACTCAACATATAGGAGTAAATATTGACTCTTGTGGAAAAAGGGTACAGGTATTTATCAGGCACATTTGGAAATCCTGAGGGGCAAGGATCACATCACCATGTTGATGATGTTCTCTCTTGACAGGTTTTCATAGGCCTCTACTATCATCCAGTTGTTAGCTTATGGTCCAAGAGACCAGATCAACCTAATCTGACCCAGTATGCAACAGAAACCTTGAGACTTGGGACTTTATATTTAGACCACAGTAAAGAAACTTTATATATATATATATATATATATGTTCTAATTTTGGCTATCTGTGACTTGTCAATTTTTAAAAATGTGCAGAAATGTTGTAAATTATGTCTATGAAGATTTTCATTCATCCAGGTCATGGTATATCTAGTATAAATAAATTTAAAGCAACTGGACTTGTTTGGTAATCTTTGAAGAAGTTTCACTACTCATCCGAGCAGCTTCTTCAGTTCAACTGAAGTTGAACTGAAGAAGCTGCTCGGATGAGTAGTGAAACGTCTTCAATGATTACCAAACAAGTCCAGTTGCTGTAAATTTATTTATACTAGATATGTTGTAAATTATGTTCTGTACCAGCCCAAGGCAACTACAGCCCTTTAGCAGGAAAGATCTGTGCCTCCAAAGATGCCCCAGTAGCTCCCCATCTTCTTTTCTGCTGATTCACTGCACATGCTCTGTGCTGCTGTCACTTACTGAGCTTAGGGACCGACACACAAAATACTGTATATATAGAATATAAATGTCACAATACAAGGCTGATAAGAAAATTATTCATATTATTAGTATATGGTAGCTCTGGTAGCATTCTGCACCAGTCTATAATAATCAGCACTGTGACATCAGTTTATGTTACAAGCAAACCTTGTTTTGTGCTTGATAATTTGCAATGAACCCTTAGTTTAGCTTCTCAGCAGCTGCCCTGAGCACACTAATCCAAGATGGGGAGCTCCTGTGAAGGCCTGGATCATTACTGTTATAGATGGTTTAAAAAGTTCAGTATATAAAATATGGCATTTCAAGCCAGTTTAGTTCTCCTTTAAGTGTGCTTATGATAACATTTGCTTAAAAAATAAACACTGGCACAGTACATCATTTTTTCAAATAGCTATAACATTGAAGTAAATATTCAAAATAATTATATCCTCAATTTAATCATGGATGTTTTGAACTGCTAATTACACAGGTTTTGAACTTTTACCAGGTCAAAGTTTTGCCTACAGCATAGGTGTTTGAAACACTTGCTTCATATTTGAGTCAGCTTTCCAAATTTGTACATTTTACAAATGTTCTGGAGACACCCACATTACTGCTGAGCAAAACTTATTTTAAGATTTGTCAGTATAAATTTTACATGAATCACAACACCCTGCTGGTTCCCTCACACATTTGGATATTTTTTTAATTAATGGTTTAAATTTATGTTTTCAACTGTGTTCTATCAAATAAAGTTCACTCTGTGTTATTGACATATCTCTGAGAAAAGTACTGATGATTAAAGGTGCCTTTGCCTTCATATTGTTTTGCTTCAAATTAGTTCCATCCAAATGAACAGACCAAATAGCTAAAGTAAAGTTATGGGCTCCATTTTCTGATGGGCTACATACATTTTGGGGAGCAAGGATTTTGCTCACGCTGCTACTTAAAGCAGTTAAATACATTGAATTGACATATCAGCTTTTAGAAATCTTCCAATTTTATAAAGGTCTTATGAATGGGGACACAATTGAATTGTTAAGAGTACTTCAGAATTCCCCATTTGGATATCCTAAGATATTGTAAAAGCTATTAAGCTGTGCTTAAGTAACATTGTACTGTACAAATTATGTCTATTTGTGAATGGTTCTACCAAAGTTGAATGCATATATAAACAATTACAGGCAGTATTAAGTTGGTAATACTGTAAGTGGAACAATTTTGTGCCATGCTGGAAGATGAGGGTTCTTGATTTGTGCAAATGTAGTCAAATTGATAAAAGCAATGACCCAATAAAAGGCTGGATAACTAGAAATGTTGCCTGATAGGAGTCTCAAAACATACTTTAGTTGTGCTGTAAAAATCCCTTTACCCCCTGCATCTGTCAGTGTATCAGCATCTTTTAACTTAGGTACTTAGTTGAGCTCCCATTTCCTTAGGGTTGTTTAGAGCAGATATAGCATCTCAATTTTTCCAAGGCTTATTTAGAAATAAGCCTTGGCGCACTCTGTAGTTTATTTCTTCTATCCGTTCATCAATAATCTTATAAGGTCATTAACACTACGCACCACTAAGAATTTACTTTCTAGAGTAAGGACAAGAATACGCACTATCCCCAAGATTCAATTTTAGTACTTTAGCAGTTTTGCAGTTATAAACCCTGGACTGGGCCTCCTCAGCTTCATCCCTGGTCTGTATATGGGTAATGTGGTCCATCATACTGTTAAAGGGCATGGCATCCTGGCCCTAGGTCTTCTTACCAATAGACGTCTCCCATACACCAGCTCAAAGTAGGATAACCCTGTGAAAGTCTTATTAGTCTTCTGCTGACTGGCACTGGTTTGCTGCTCATAGCCATTGACTTGCTGCAGACTGGCATTAATTTGCTACTTTCTCACGTTAGTCTGTGGTTCCTGGATACGTGGCTTGCAGCTAATTAGGGAGTATATGATGGCACAGAGGGTTATTGTGTTTCTCTAACAGGTTGATAAATGCAAGTTTAGAAGCTTTACATGTGCTATGGGCATTAGGCTAACCCTTTACATAGCCTGTGTGTTATTTTAATAAGTAACATTAGCTGTACCATGCATTTAGACTACTAAATGACTACTTACAAAGGTCAGTAAGTTTAGTTTTCTAAAATCCATGTTTCTTTTTTCTAGTCATTTAAAAGGTCTTGCATAACACATGGTTTAGAAAGCATTATTTTTGCTTGTGGTTTTTATTTAATAATGAATCACAGCATGTGAGAGGAAAACAAAGATCATTCCAAAAGACAGACAATCACTCAAAGTAGAAAGTTGTCAAAATGCCTGGACACATCAAAGTATCTGAATGTTGCACGCTTTAGTATTTAGCTCTTTCACATAATTCAGAAAGTTCTGAGGAACTCCTACAAGTGTGTATTTTTCCTAAGCTCCCTTATTTTAAAATTTAATAGCTACTGCTGCCCGTAGATATTTGTCTCTGCAGTCAAAATGTTTACCATATTATCTTCAGCTGAGGCACTGTGCTAGGGTTCCAAGGTGGGGACAGACACATTTAAGTATGATAAGGACAGAGGTAGTTAGTAATGGGGAAGAAACACTAGATGCACAAGTTTATGTTGATCAACAAATTATATATTCCTAGGTATACCTGTCTCCCATAATGCATAGTTCGGTAAGTGTGATACTAATTGTGCCAAGGATTTTTCCATGTCCAAAGTCCCACCCCTGCTAGTTACCATAAAGAGCCCATGGGGTCCAGATTTATGTTTATTATGTTATTTAATAAAATGCCAAAAGTTTCTCTACATCTAGTAATCCATAGCAACTAATTAGATGTGTTGTTTTTAACAGCTGACAAGTAATTCTACCTGCTACTGGTTGCTATGAGATACTAGACATGTAGCAAATTAAAGACCATTTACATAGCCCCCGAATCTTCCAATAAAGTAGTAATATAAAGTAAAATCAGTACAGGAATTTGCCTGCTGTAACAGAAATAGACAAGGGGTATCAGTATCCTTGTAGTTAGACTATGCAACAAGTTCTTCAAGTAGTGAGTCTAAATGTGCAGTAACACCTACATACAAGGTTGTGCTCATACACAACAATATCCACAGTAGGCAATTTCTAACAGTAGTAAACCTATTACTCGTAAATAAGTGGGTAGAATATGATCTATGCTAAAACAGTAAAAAACAAAGTCTACTTTGCAGAGAGAGGGTGGGAGAGAAGACACTCCCAGTAGAGAAGGCCTCAGAACTCTTCAACATCAGGGTCATGTAGGACATTAGGCCAGGCAACTTAGACACTCTTATTTATGTGCCAAGTTAAGAACTGTATTTTATTGGTTGTATTCCATTGATGCTTAAAAGACTCTTTCTTGAGCAAACTCATGTTTATTTGTGGATTTTGAGGGTTTCCAGAGAGTAACCTCCCTTCACCTGGCAATCTTCCAGATAAGAAAAAAAGTAGAGAATAATAAATAATTTAAAACAATTATTACAGGTTGATTTAATGTTTAAATGTTTTTAAATAGACATGGTATGACAATTCAAATTAAAGAAAATCCCTTATTCAGAAGCACCCAGATACCAAGAATTCTTAATAATTAATACCATACCTTGTATAAAAGCTATTTAAATTTATCTGTCACAGTACAGTCTCAAGTACAGAAGATCAGGTATTGATTCGATGAGTACACCTATTATTTGAGTCAAGGTCCACTTGTTGGGTTCTATATGCATATTTCCTATGGCACCATTGCTTCTTTTAAAGATATTTTTTGTAATTCAGTGAAAGGTAAAAGTAATATAATCACAAAACAGGGAAATGAAGAATTTGTGTTGCTGGGTTCTATAAGTTTTCAGTGAATTGGTTAAACATTTGTATCTAAAAACTGAGAAGACAGCTCCAAAACAGTGGCGAATGATATGTAGAGAAAATATATTAGCATAGCTAGAAATACACAAAAACCATTCGAAAACAACATATAGAGTACTTTACATTAGATTATGCACAATAATAGAATTACATTTAGGCTTTTATGAATGTTTCCTGAAATAACAAACTTTTTTAGTGATGACATTTTGCCTTTAATGTATATTGCATTGTCCAAGCTGTTTTTCAACAAGTTGAGAGACGTAATTGTAGCTTCACATTTTTCTTCCTTCTCTGTCAGAGAATGTTACACAGTAAAAATAAACACGGTAAATGTTACAATATGGCCTGTCAAGTGCAAGCTGTATCTTTTACACATATCAAACATGTGGCTGACAGAACAAGAAGAAAGCAAGCAGCTTGAAAAAGATGCGACATACAGGTCATAGTAAATAAGGGAGATTATCTTCAAATTGAATGTATGGTCAGCATCGAAAATAAGCATGCTTGTAAAATGTATAAAAAGATTATAACTCTTTATAGCGTAACAAACATATCTTGATCTGTGAAATTCCTCTATCTATATATAGTATTTACTATAAATGTGGGCAGTGTGTTCCTTTGTTGTTTAAATGTGCAGTGTGCAATGTGTTCCATCTGTATGCCCCTGTAATTTACAGAGGTACATTATGGGGAATATTTATCATTCTGTGTAAAAAGAGTAGTAAAACATTAAAGGTGATGTTGCTTATAGCAGCCAATCAGATGCTTTGCTTTGGTTTTCTAACTGCTGAAATCTAATTGCTGGTAATGCTTCACTCCACTTTTTACAGAGCATGATAAATATACCCCTATATGTTTATTGTGGAGAAAATGGAAGAGGACACTGTCAAGACTTTATTCATTAATATTGCTGCATTTGCTGTGGTTAAAGGGTATAGTTTGCTATGCATTTAGTTGGAAACAGTGATTAGATTAGACTCCTTTATTTCTCATAGGCTATGATTTGTGCACAGTTCTCCTAAACTCATCAATCCATATTGGATTTTAAAAGGAGAGTTAACAGACAATACAATTCTCCTAGGCATTCCTGAGTGATGCTGGCTTCCATTTAATAAGAATTAATAAAGAGAATCATTAGGATCAATATATTTTAGACTGGTATAAGATTTAAGTGCTACCCTCATCTGAATTTTTGACATAGGCTACCAGAGATATATATTAGAATGATGAAAACATACTGCAGGGCATGACTGAAAGTTTTCAGGGCCAGGGTTTCTAGAAACCACACATTTGTTTTTAATACTACAGATAATTGGGGTTTATGCAAACAATATTAAAAAAAGAAAAAAAATCTATTGCAAATTCACAAAACATTGCAATTACTGTATGTCTGACACAAAGCTTTTTATGGAATATTCATTAATTAATTAAATAAATAAGGTAGAACTATTTGCAGTGTGGCCACTAATGTGTAATTGGGGCCTAGAAGGTTTACCAGGGCCCCTGGGTGTGATAATGTGGTATTGTGTATTTTGTTTTCTAAGAAGGAAAGGGGACCCAGTTTTTGACCTAAACGGGCCTCCTCCAAGCTTTTGTTTTGCCCTATTACCTAAATGAAAATAAACATAAGCCCAAGACTTTTAAATCATAAGTGAAGATACAACACAATATATGCACGGGAGAAAAAAAAGGCGTGAATCTTAGACACATGTTTTCTGGAACAATTTGAGAGCTTGACACTTTAGCTTAATGTCTTTCAACAAAATCAATTTGCATCCCCAGATAAACTCTGATTTGGCTATTTGTAACATAGTTTGCATGTAGTGTGATGAAAATGTGTTCTTATCATATCACATAAGAATTCTTTGGTTATCTGCTAACATTCAAGTACAGTGCACACTGGTGTTAACCACAGGGATAAATAAAATATATCATGAGGACACCAGTGGCTCATAAATTCACATATGTTGCTTTTTAAAGCTCATATAAAGGTTTTTTTTTCTAAAAAAAAAAAAAAATGAAATACAATTTAATGCACATGGTCTTAATATATAAAATATCTTTATCTTCCATTAAAGGTTTCACTTTTTTAGTTGACAGGCATATCTCACATGTCAGCCTTCAACTTTTAATGCAAACTTCCTTAGCAACCAGCAAATAAGCCATAGACAGTAGAGCATCCATATAAAGTGAGAGGTTTAAAAAAAAACAAAACAAAGAAAAACCAAAGTGAAATTGATAATGTAACTAAATATTAACTCTTTGCTCACTGTATTTTTCCACTGTATAAAATCTTTCTTTTTTGTCTATGAACAGTGACTGTTTCCTTTTTCCCAAGGCTGTTTTCCATTAACACTTGGACTCTCTTTCTGCTGCTTCGAGATTTACAGGATATCGGTTGTCTTAAGCAACATTATTTTATCCCACAAGGTAACCATAATAATTTCTCTTTGTACAAACTCCTACCATGATTAGCAACAGATAGCAGCAGAGAATCGTTTGCACTGCATGGTATGGACATTTGATGAATAACAATGTAACTATTGTGGATTATGGGATAAATTTTTAAATTGTGCCCTCTTAAAACAAACCACATTCAGGCATTTAAAAATAAGTATTCTTTTCATCTATTGAATACAGATGCTAACATATTTTGGACTATCCACATTTTCCCTTTTCATATCTATTTTATATTTGTTTTGACATATAAGAACACTGCTATTAAAAAACACACGAAGGGTTGTTCATAAAGTAATGGAATGGTTTACAGATGACTAGTTAAAAAAAAATACTATTCGCCCACTTCGCAGAAGAAAACATATGGACCTTAAATTACAACAAGGCACTGGCTCACAACAATTTATTAACTTGGAATATGAATAGGGAGCTACTGTAGGTTCATCAGACAGACAGCTAATTCAAGCAGGAGTAAATGTCATTGCCCTTACCACCCCTTCCTACATAAGCCCCATATGGAGGTAGCAGACATGCCTCTTAAACCCATTGATCTTTAAAGCCCAAATTGAGGAACAGGGGGACTGTACAGTCCTAAAAAGCTCAGAGGGAACATTGCCCAGGGTAAGGACAGCCAACAAAACAATAAGGCAACAAGCAAAGTTAGAGAAACTCTGCCACAACAACTGAGTGTGTTTGCTTTTGAGGATATGGCTGGTAGCCACAAAATTCATTATGAATATAGTTTATGACATTAGCTTATGAATACTCCATGTTTATATATTTATGGCACGTAGCTTTTGCACCAGTGTCTCCATATGCAGCAGTTTACTTTTGACATGACATTGTGCTTGTGCACTAAATTCTGTTTGCTAGGTGGTTCACTTTTGGTGTAGCTACTTGCTTTTGTGCCAGTGTTTGTAATTAAGGTGGAAGGTTTTTAGCACTAGTGTCCGCATGCGTGATACCTGGCTTTTTGTGCCAGTGGCTGCATGTGTAATTCCTGTCTTTTTTACCAATCTTTACATGAGTGGTCTCTGTTTTTGCAAGTGTCCACATGCGCTATGCCTGGCTTTTGGTACTAAAATCCAAAGGCACAGTGCTTGGCTCTTTGCTCCAGTGCTTGCATGTGTGATGCCTGGCTTTTTGAGCCAGGGTCTGCATGGCGCACATTGTTGTTGAGCACGTCAAACCTAAAAATACATTCTAAACTCTGTGTAGCACAATTGCTTCTTGTTAATACCATCTGATTCCTTTTTATTTTATATGACCTAGAACATGTCAGTTTCTGTTTTTATGGCTTGCAGCAGGTGTCAACTCTCATATACAGGATCTGTGGGTTAAACCAGCTTCCATGTGTGGAGCAATATTAACTGCATTATTTATGAACCATTGTTGGCAGTAGGCTGCCATATATTACTGTAGCTATATGGAACTTCAAGGTCCGGATTTGTGGCAAGGCCACAAAGGCCCGAGCCTAGGGTGGCATAAATTTAGGGGCAGCATACCGCCCAACTGCACTTAAAAATTCTCAACTATGGTACACTGGGGACTGGACGTGCAACACGTCCTGACCCCAGTGCTTCATATGTCAGCGAGAAATGATGCACATGCGCGTGATCCTTGGGGGGGGGGGGCAGAGATTGGGGGCAGTCTCTGGCAGCATTAAACAGTAATCCGGCACTAGGCACTTCTGTACTTATATACTTCGAGTGATAGTCTATTGTTTGTCTACATGATGACATCGTTTCAATGTTGCTTGTATTCACTTTTATGGCAGGTATGGTTTCCCTAACCGCCAATGGGTTATCCACAGATTTCACTAGACTTTTCAATACATTTTGGAATTGAAAAAGTGCAACAATCTTTGCTTTTTTCTGTTTTGACACCTAGTAAATACATTTGATTTACTTACCTCTTAACTAGAGGTGCAGTAACCATGTTTGGATCGTGCATTGAACTACCCCTGAGCCCAAACCTATGATTTTTCAGTGTAGAGACCCTGAACTAGAGCCCAGTAAGAGGATTCAGGTATAGCCCAGGGCATGTCTGGTAACCTAGTTGCCCTGAGGAGGCCTTTTGGATGCTGCTTCCCCTCTGACCTTGCACTTGCCTTACCTAGTGTTTAAGAGGGTGAGAGGTGGCTGCATCTCTAGTGCAGAGAGCCGAAAGTCTGAATTAAGTTACCAGGAGTGGCTTCTTGGCTTCATGGCAGCATGAAGGGGTTAAGTGCAGGATCCTCAACTTTTCTATTAGAATTAGTCGAGCATTCTTAAAGGGTGTTTCTAAGCTATGCTATGTCTATACTTCATGTTTTCAACCATTTTTGTTTGGCATGCAGTATTATAATTCATGCAGTGCTGATTTCCCTAATATAACACAAAATTATGAAAGTTTATATTTATTCATTCATCCTATTTTTATCTCTGTCTTTGGTGATGATAATTTATCTGTCATACATCTGATGTGGGTGGCAATTTAACACATGACAATGATATCCCTATATGTAGCATCACATTTCCTAAGAAACAATTACTGGCTTATGCATCACATTAATTACTTGTTTTTAATGATTTAGTAATCTCAAAGGCTCGTTTGTCAGTAAATAGATCATCTTGGGAATTATTTTGTTAATAGTTCACTGGGTTATCTAAACAACTTGGGTGACTGTGAGTAATACACTGTGAAATATGCCACAACTCTTTGATGGACTTGGTTGGACCAGAATAATGTAATCTGAAACCCAGTATTTGAGCTGGGTCCTATTTGTTTCATTAGAAACGTTACTTCACCCTTAAAACTGATTTCATTGTGATAACTGGCATAAAAACCACTGATCTTTGCAGTGAGTGATGGCCTAAGAAATCTCAAGGACAACATAGGTAGTGCAAATTCATTGATGGTAGCCAAGGTGCATGCCAACAAAAAGTACAGTTCAATTGTAAATTATAATTATTATAGTTAATTACAGATCCACAGTGCTTCTTCACTATTTCTAAAAGAAACCAAGTGTATGTTTACATAGTCAAGGCTATTTACCAATTTACCAGATTGGTAGGACTTTGCAGAAGAAGAACATTACACAATATAAAGCTAATATTCTGGGTTAAGCACAGCAGGGGCAAAGAGCACAATGTTCTGTTTAGTGCTACTGCACATGCCTGGCTGTCATCATTTTATTTACAGTAATCCATTTGGCTGTCAAATAGGCTGGGTATGCAGAAAATAGCTTAACCCTCCACTGTAATTGCCCACAGCTGCTAATCTCAGCAGTCTGTAGAGGAGACTGGGGTTGGCGACCCCCTTCCGCCAGAGCAATAGCTTATCCTGGCGCATTGGGTAGGGCCATGTTATAACAATTTTAGTAACATAAAGGAGCCATTTTTTTAAAGAAACAAATTGGCTAATGTTCTTCTTTTGCAAAGTCCTACCAGTCTGGTAGGATTTTGCAATAGGTGGACATCCCCTTTAAGGTGAAGCAGATCTCTGATTTAAGGAGGAATCCTATATGTTTTATTTTTGATTTGTGAGGTACAACTATTAACCACATGTTAAATACAGATTTATAGTAGCTACTTGAGAGAATACTATCTCCCTCAATTAAAAGAAAAAAAAAATAATTGGCCTTTATAAGCTGTACTATGTTCTCCAAATGTTAGCATTTGGACATGCTGTATTGGCAACATGCATGCATATTACAAAGATGCATCTATAATCTAAATCATGTTTTCTATGTACTCTTGCCAAAATCTTTTGGAATTATTTCCCTGCAGTTACAGTGTGAGTCTGTCTGTGTGGAAGAGAGAAGGTTGTTCCCGGAGAAAGGCTATGTTTGGGAAAGTGCTGTGGGTGAAAATTACTTGGAATCTGGTCATGTGGCCTGGCTTATTAAGAGAGAAAAGCTGATCTCTGATGTTGAACTGTGAGTAGCAGGGTGCAAACCTTTTGGTGGCCCAGTGTCTGTGTGATGCCCTGGGGTAGTCATATATAATAAAAGTCCAAGGCTGCTGCACACACTTCACATTTATCAAAATGCCCTGGTGCTACCAGAATAGTAATATAAATAGGTGAATGCTGGTTCACACAGGGAGCTTTCTATTCAAAGCTAGTGATGAGCAAAAATTTTTGCCAGCTCTCGCCACAAAAAAATGCCCATAGACTCCAATGGCTGTAAAGAAAAAATTGTTGCAAAGTACAAAAAAATGTTGCCTATTGACTTTTTTGCAAATTTTCACATACTTTTTGGAAACTTTTTGTGAAACGGGACAGATTAATTATCACCATATTAAAAATATATCTTTATTGGACATATATATATACAGGTATATATATATATATATATATTGAAAAAAAGACCAGCAACACCGGATCTATTGCAAACAATCAATTATATATTGAAAAATACATGAACAGCCAACGTTACGTTTTGGTCCCCTTCGGGACCTTTCTCAAGGCCCGAAGGGGACCAAAACGTAACGTTGGCTGTTCATGTATTTTTCAGTATATAATTGATTGTTTGCAATAGATCCGGTGTTGCTGGTCTTTTTTTCAATATTTAAACTCTTTTACCGTGCACCTGGGACAAGGATTGAAGCGGTGTGCCACACTTGGTTCGATATATATATATATATATAGCCATTTATTTAGAAAAGGGCACTTACTTTGAGGCCACTAAGAGCAACATCAAAGGGGGAGGAGAGCGACATGTTGCTCATTAGCTAAGGATCACAGCTATAGGATATGTTATGTTTATGTTTTGTTCCAAAAGTTATATAGTGAATGAAACACATTTTACTATATTACTATTAACTATTAGTTTACTATAGTTTGCTGAATGTATCCATTTCAAAATTCCTGGATTGTTTCAGTCCTGTAAGCAGGCCATACACGCACCGATAATGTCGTACCAAACCTCATTTTGCACGATATTCGGTGCTTGTGTGGCGGCTCGACTAGGTGACCAATATTGCAAAAGGCTGCAGATATTGGTCTACTTGTCAATCGGCCAGGTTAAAAGATTTTGATCGGGTTCCATTGAAGGTGTCCGAGCAAAATCTATGTTCAGGGCTGGATCGGCAGAAGGAGGTAGAAATGCTCTGAAGATTCTTATCACCAACAGATGATATTCCCACCTAACTGAAGTCAGAAAAGAAATGGCCACAACCTGTACCTTCAAAGTCCTAGGACTCATACCCAGAAACAGACCAGACTGTAAGAATCCAAGGATTTGAGAAACTGACACAGACACCTGATCCAAGCTTCTTTGACTGTTCCCACAACTGAATCTTCTCCAAAATCTTCCAATACCTGCTATTTATAGAGTTTTTCCTGCAGTTGCCGATGACGTCATCTGCCAATCCCCAGGTCCTTAAATTTTCCCCACTCAATCTCCATGTCGTTTGCCTTAAACTTTGGGGCTCTGCATCTGTTTCAGCAGATCTTTCCAGGGAGGAAGCTGCCAATGATGTTGCACTGACAGTTTCCATAGGGTTGTAAACAAGGGTCATCTTGGCCAACAGAACTATATATATGACTTTTGCTCTTTCCACCTTCTGCAGAATTTTGCTAATCAAGGGAATTTGGGGCAATACATAAGCCTGGTGAAAATCTCACCTCTGCATGAAGGCATCTACCGCCATGGAACCCCTCTCCTTCATGCTGGAAGAAAAATTGTGGCACTTGGTGTTTGCTGAGGTCACCATTAAGTCTACAGAGAGATGACTCCACCTCCTCATTATGTGATTGAAAATGCTTTGATTCATTTACCATTCTTTTTGATCTTTGCAACTTCTGTTTAAGAAATCTGCTGTTTTCGCATCCTGGAATATGGATGGCCTTGATAGCTGCTAGTTGGTTCTTTGCCCACCAAAAGAGAGAACGCATCTCCTCTAAAAATGCAATACTTTTTGTACCTTCTTGCTTTTTGATATACACCACAGCTGTTGTATTGTCTGTCCGGACCCTCACATTTCTTTCTGTTAACTATTCTTGAAAGCACAGCATGGCCTGGAAAACTTCTCTTATTATTAATATATTCAAGAACAGATCACAAAAGAGACTTGGCCACCTGCCTTGAGCTACTTGGTCTTTTAAGACCAAAATCTAGGCCTGAGGTATCTGTAGTCACCATGATCCAATCTTTCAGAAACAATTCTGTGCCCCAACTCAACCTTTCCAGATTGAGCCACCAAAGCAGTACACTCTGTTCCACCACAATCTTCTGATTCAAGTCCTGGTCTCCTCACTGCTTGAGAAATGACACTGAAGGAATCCTTTTCCAAAGTTTATTTTGTTTTTCTGGAAATAGGCTGATCTTTCTTTCCCTGATATCTATAGGGAATATGGAATTAATTAGGAAGGTGCCAAGTGACTTTTGGCAGGATTGAGACACCCCCCACAGCCTCCAGTTGAGGTATTAAAAAAAACAAATACTGACTGAGCTGCTCTTTTGCAGAAGCCACCAGTAAAAGGTTGCCCAAATAGTGAAACAACCTTAGCCCCTTCAAGTGCAGGATGGCAACAAGGATCCCCATTACCTTGGAAAAAAATATGGGAGCTGTTGAGAGATCAAATAGAAGACATGGTGTCGCCAGAGTAAAAGTAATGTTCTGCAACAAGTCATAACTAGCCCAAATTAACAGCGAGAAGTTTGCAACAGTTTTACTGCAGTAAGTAGAATACTGAAAACCTAATTATTCAGTAGACATTATAATCAAGTATTTATTATACAATATTATTAAAATTACTTTGGGCTTATTTGCAAAGGGTGCAGGCAAGGTGCAAATAACTGGTGCAAGTCACCATAGGAACATGAAACAAAACCATGTATATACAAAAATTGCTATTATACAAAATACAATAAATGTTATAAAAGCTCTAAACATACAAAAATAGCAAAATCTCTTTAGTATTTAGACAAAAGCTGGCTATTGTGTTGATTAGGTATGCTAATGAAAATGCATTCTGTCCTCAAAAGATTTTTCATTTGTTTTTACCTAATTAAATTGATTGACATGCTACTTTAAAAATACAGTTGGCAGGTTGGGTCATCTACCTACATAGAAATATATCTTTGGAGAATATGTGGGTAGAAGATAATGTGAATCCATCTCATCATAAGTGGGAAGGTAACTGGAACAGTGACAAAGTGTAGTAAAAATAAAAATGCTTTATATACAGCACATTAAATATATCTTGCTGCTTTTCTTGTTTTGAAAAATACACGAAGTGGGCTTAGCTCGTGCATGGCTAACAGCCATCTACCTAGCTATGATTATATCAGCAGGAGAATGACAAATATCCATAAGACTGAGCTGGCTTGAGTCATATGAAAGAGCTTAACTTCGAGAGTCATCAAGAGAGACTGTTTTACCATGCAGCATCAGAAATTCTTGCCCTGTTCCCATATTTTTTAACACTAACTGATTTCTAGGTATAATTTATTTCTCCCACATATTGTACCATCTCTTTTATCTCATGTTGCATAACAGAGCAACGTATTAAATCCATCAAATAATATAACATAAATGCAGTTGCCAGTAACTACCAATGGGAGGCACAATGAATTTATATATATATATATATATATATATATATATATATACTTGAAGGAAAGATGGGCTGCTCCACACAGGACAGCTGGTACACCAGCCTTTCTCAAAGTTACAAAACACTGTGAGACAAACCTTAATACGTGAACTGGCGGGAACAAACACCAATGACGTAAGTGTATGACGTGTGTACATAATGACCATCGAACAATTACATATAAACCACACAATAAGTAAAGAAAAAATATACAAATAAAGAATTATAACTACTAAATTAATACAGGGGTCAATAACCAGAGGAGAAACATTACCGGTGCAAGTTTGTTGCTGACATACCCCTCTGTTGCCAATCGCAGCGTAATAGGAACCCTATGTTGTTCAGTCGTTGTTAGGGCCGGCGTACATGGCAACCACGGAAGCCGCGCACACGCCACTTAGTGAAAGCGGTTATGGAATTCAAGGAATGGGTGAATTGTCAAAACTAAAGAGCCCAATTTACCAGTGAACGAGTGAAAAATAAAATAAATAAATGAATACACAATGAATACAAAAAACAGTGTACCCACGGAGTGCAACCAACCCGAAAAACGAAAGGTGAGAAGGGAGACGTCAGTAACGGTAAATCTGAGAGCTGAGATCGCGGTCCCATGTTTAAGTGGACGTATGTCCTCAGGATAAGTTTTATATATATATATATATATATAGTACACAGAGAGGAGCACACCCTATACATGTCCAAAAGCCCTTGGTGCAGGTTAAAAACGCAAATATAATAGAAAGAGTGCCGCACACACAGGGTTTTGTCCCTGAGGAAGAGCATTGGTTGTGCTCGAAATGTTGGATTTTTTTCAATAAAAATACTTTTTCTTTTGCATCAAGTCCCTGTGTGTGCGGCACTTTTTCTATTATATTATATTATATATATATATACATACAGTATATGCGCATGTAAATGCTATTTGTACTCTGTATATTGCACTTAACATTCTTACAACAAATTAGTTGAAGAGACAAGGAGCTAAGTGCTGATAACCAGGATAAGTGAGGTTTGATAAGTTACAAGTATGGTGATACAGTATACTTTAGTGCTATAAATACAAATTGAAAGATGACTGCTGCACTAAGCTCAGAGTGTGTCTGTATAATGCAAAGACTTACAAAGACAAGTTAGTGGATAATAAGGCCAGCTATTTCCAGTAAAATTAGCATTGTTTTGAAAATGCAACATGACAGGTAGGAAATTACATAAATAGAGAAAATAAATATTAACATGAATTACCGCTTTCTCATTTGGAATTTCAGTGCCAACAATGAAGACAAATGCTTATTATGTGAACCTTGGAATAGTGGATAAAATTAATAAGTATGTGCAGCCCCATTTAACTTCAGGTTGGCAAACATTTCCTTGCACATTCTATTATCAACTAACCAGAATTCATCTAAGTTTAATGATTTAGAACAATTCTACATTCATTATAACATAGCGTACAGTTCAGCCCCCAAGTGCATTTTCCAGCATCACTAACCTGCATAGGGCAAAATAAAATCACAAATCACTTTTTGCATGCTATTAACTAACTACTTAAGGCATTTGTCTTAGAATATACAGTGGTGTGAAAAACTATTTGCCCCCTTCCTGATTTCTTATTCTTTTGCATGTTTGTCACACTTAAATGTTTCTGCTCATCAAAAACCGTTGACTATTAGTCAAAGATAACATAATTGAACACAAAATGCAGTTTTTAAATGAAGGTTTACGTTATTAAGGGAGAAAAAAAACTCCAAATCTACATGGCCCTGTGTGAAAAAGTGATTGCCCCCCTTGTTAAAAAATAACTTAACTGTGGTTTATCAATTTCAATTTTCAATTTCAATATCAATTTCTGTAGTCACCCCCAGGCCTGATTACTGCCACACCTGTTTCAATCAAGAAATCACTTAAATAGGAGCTACCTGACACAGAGAAGTAGACCAAAAGCACCTCAAAAGCTAGACATCATGCCAAGATCCAAAGAAATTCAGGAACAAATGAGAACAAAAGTAATTGAGATCTATCAGTCTGGTAAAGGTTATAAAGCCATTTCTAAAGCTTTGGGACTCCAGCGAACCACAGTGAGAGCCATTATCCACAAATGGCAAAAACATAGAACAGTGGTGAACCTTCCCAGGAGTGGCCGGCCGACCAAAATTACCCCAAGAGCGCAGAGACAACTCATCCGAGAGGCCACAAAAGACCCCAGGACAACATCTAAAGAACTGCAGGCCTCACTTGCCTCAATTAAGGTCAGTGTTCACGACTCCACCATAAGAAAGAGACTGGGCAAAAACGGCCTGCATGGCAGATTTCCAAGGCGCAAACCACTTTTAAGCAAAAAGAACATTATGGCTCGTCTCAAATTTGCTAAAAAACATCTCAATGATTGCCAAGACTTTTGGGAAAATACCTTGTGGACCGACGAGACAAAAGTTGAACTTTTTGGAAGGTGCGTGTCCTGTTACATCTGGCGTAAAACTAACACAGCATTTCAGAAAAAGAACATCATACCAACAGTAAAATATGGTGGTGGTAGTGTGATGGTCTGGGGTTGTTTTGCTGCTTCAGGACCTGGAAGGCTTGCTGTGATAGATGGAACCATGAATTCTACTGTCTACCAAAAAATCCTGAAGGAGAATGTCCGGCCATCTGTTCGTCAACTCAAGCTGAAGCGATCTTGGGTGCTGCAGCAGGACAATGACCCAAAACACACCAGCAAATCCACCTCTGAATGGCTGAAGAAAAACAAAATGAAGACTTTGGAGTGGCCTAGTCAAAGTCCTGACCTGAATCCTATTGAGATGTTGTGGCATGACCTTAAAAAGGCGGTTCATGCTAGAAAACCCTCAAATAAAGCTGAATTACAACAATTCTGCAAAGATGAGTGGGCCAAAATTCCTCCAGAGCGCTGTAAAAGACTCGTTGCAAGTTATCGCAAACGCTTGATTGCAGTTATTGCTGCTAAGGGTGGCCCAACCAGTTATTAGGTTCAGGGGGCAATTACTTTTTCACACAGGGCCATGTAGGTTTGGTTTTTTTTTGTCCCTAAATAATAAAAACCCTCATTTAAAAACTGCATTTTGTGTTTACTTGTGTTATCTTTGACTAATAGTTAAATGTGTTTGATGAGCAGAAACATTTAAGTGTGACAAACATGCAAAAGAATAAGAAATCAGGAAGGGGGCAAATAGTTTTTCACACCACTGTACATACAAACTGCTACAAAGCCTTTCTATCCAACCAATTCACTCCAAATCAGCTTACTGGGGTTAGTTTTTCTTCTTCTATTCTTCAAATAGTTTTAACAGAGCTAAGACGTAAGCTCTTGATCATTACCAGTTGCATCACAAAGTGTCATACCAGAGGAAATAGTATGGTGCTGAAAAGTAATGTGATTACATATTTGATTCAGAATTCCAGCCACTCTATGCAGGCCACTTTACAGCTAACATAACACCCCACAAACATACTGTAAACTGCCATCTCTTCCATATATAAATGTTTAAACACTAAGCCTACAAAATGACCTACAAAAATATGTTTGCGATGACCTGAAAAATGTCAAACTCAGTCATTCATCAGTGCACAATACCATTTTCCATTCTGCATCAGTTCAGTTCTTGTGTTTCTTAGCCAAACCAAGCCAAAGGGGTTGTTCATCTCTGAGGTAACTTTTATTATGATATATAGGGGCCGATCCACTAAAGGTCGATAAAACGAGCGCTATTTATAGCATGCCTTAAAAATGTTATCGCTTCTTGTTTTTTGCGACTTAATGCTCAATTCACTAAAAGGACACTTGCCATAATTAAGAAGTGATGTTGTTTTCGGTTTTTATCTGGCGATGCTTGATTTTGTGCTGTATTTTCCACATGCGATATTAATGCGCGATATTCTGCACGTAAGCGTTACGCATCACGTACAACATGACTAATGCCATTTTGTGCAGTTCCGCTGTGAGTGTGGAGACGGCGAGCGCGGAAGGTGCAGGTGCGCAATTACCGCCTGTGGAACGACCAAATAAACCCTAGGCGAGGGGCAACAGCGATATTGTACACAGTAGTAGCGGTAATAAACAAGTGAATAATATGAAGGAGGCATGAGTACTCAGAGATGCCAAAAACCAAACAACACAGTAAAAAAACCAGAGGTCTCAATACACAAACACACAATTGAAAACAGAAAGGAACAAAGCAACTTCTAGATCAGAGATTTAGCCCAAACCACCAAACATGCAAGTGTTAGTAAATGTTAATTGAAAATTTAAATACCTATTCATGCACATGCGTGCCAAAGCACAGGAGGAGGTGCAGGGGGGGCGGTGCGATTAGATCGGTCATTGCCTCCACCGCTAATGACAAGCGGTGGAGGCAATGACAAAGTAGCACTAGGGGTAGGCAGGAGAGGTACCTGCCTGGTGCCCCCCAATCGTTGCGCCCTAGGCAGCTGCCTCTTCTGCCTACCCCTAGTTCCGGCCCTGGTTGAATGTTTCATGCCATGATGATCAAAAAATATATGATTGGCAAAAAGATATAATTTTTTTCGAACAACATCCAAAAGTCAGTGGGTTGTAAAGACAGCAACACAGCAACGCAGAGAACCACAACAATCTTCTGAAATAGAAAAGAGGTTTATTGTTGATGATAATGCAAGGCCCATGCAAACATTAGTCCTATGTGATTCTAGTGCTATGTAATTAAACATTCCTGTTTTTACCATTTGTTTTAGGGGGGGTGGGCTCACCCGCTCCAAGGGACATGAGCCTTAAGTGCTTAGTGAATCCTAGTTACTGTGAATGCAGAAATGTTGCATATTGCCACTCACTACTGCTGAGCTCAATAAAATAAAGGAGCATTTTTTTTTTAAAAGTGTGCAACTATTTTCACAGTAAATAAAAAGAGTATTGTTTGAGATGTTGTTTTGTGTTTGTTCTTTTTTCTAGTAAAGATTGTAGGTACTTACAGGCAAAGTAATTGTTTACGATTTCTCCCCGTACTCGATTGCCTCTGTCATCTGCACTTTGTAAACAATATATGTGATGAATCGGCACTTTACTGGGGCTGTACATCAGGCTTCCACCCGACTTGTGCAGGCATCTGAAGCGGATTTTCACAACCCCAGCACAGAAGTTTGACAGTGCCAGGAACAGCATGGCGTCTGCGTGTTAGTGGCTGCAGATAAGGTACCTCATACAGGCCATAGATTGCTGCTCTATATAACCTATAGCGCCTCACTATTTCCTCCTCTGATAATCCCTCTAGAGTTGATCTTTCCCTGAAAACTGTAGGATGCATCACTCTAGGACGATCACATACTTGATCCTCTTCTTCACAAGCCAAGAAAAATCCAACTGCAAAGTCCGTGTTGTGTAGCCAAACGCTCATGAGGTGCAAGGTTCTTTAAGTACCGCCTACCCCAAGTAGGTGTTAATATTTGCACAGCTTCTCGTGATATTTTACGTGTTTAACACTTCATATGCGCTTATGAATCATGCATTAGCATTCTTTCTATTCGATAATTACCGCAATGCGATAAAAATAACGCACTGTGGTAATGCAATTTTTAACGCATGTGATATGAGTGATAACGCATGCAAAATTACGTTGATGAATCGGTGCTTATTTATCGCATGCTTTTTTAACGCAAAAAAGCATGCGATAAGCGCTATCGACCTTTAGTGAATCGGCCCCATAGAGTATTATTCTAAGACCATTTGCAATTGGTCTTCATTTTTTATTATTTGTAGTTTTTTAATTAATTCCATATTTGTTCAGCAACTCTCCAGTTTGGAGTTTAGCTTTGTGGTTGTTATCGCTCAAATTACCTTAGAAACCAGGGAGTGGTTTTAATGAGAGACTGGTATATGAATAGGAGAGGATCTGAAGTTATAAAAAGTAACAATAACAATAAAAATGCAGCCTCACGGTAGTTTTTTTTGCTGCTGCTACTTCAAAGGTTGTGTTCCATCATTTCTTTGCAAATATATACACACATAGTTTTCACACATACATAAAGTACATATAAACATATAAATCAAACACATACTTACACATTCAAGCCACTCTTTAAGGCTTTAAGGGAATCTGCTATCACAACATCACAAGACAAAGAATTCCACAGCCTCATTGTCTGATGTTGAAGAAGCATTTACATTGCTTGCAATCAAAATGTATTTTTCTTTAGTCTAAAGCGATGGGCTGTTCATTTACATGTGGTAAGTGATATATCAAAAATGCAACACAACAGGAGTCAAATGGTCTCAAGTAAAGCACATGTGCAAAATAAGCCCCCAGTGACAAATTGGGTACAAACATGAAAAATCAAAGTGCTGGACAAAGACAAAGTTAAAACAATTTATCTTTATCTTCCACATTAAATAAACAAAAAGTATCCATTATTTGTTTATATGTGCAGGACTTTAAATATTGATACTTTGATATATCTTGTGTGATAAACAATACCCACTATGTGTCTACTATTCCAAAATGAATTTGCAAAGAATTTTCATATCTACTTTATTAGGTTTAGCAGACACTGTTTCAGACTGCCTAGAGTTACAAGGTCTGTTATCCACAATAAACCTCAAGCCTTTCCTAATCTAGTAGTCCCCCAGACAGATAACCCTGCAGTCATCCTCATTAAGCATTATTTTCCAGTTTGCTGTCTAATTCCCCAATTTATTACAAATGCTGTTCAAACTTAAAACACTATGCACAGAATTAAATTAAAGTGCAATTGTCCACGTACGGACCCTTAATACAATAAGAACTTTGGTCAGAAAATGTTCCATTCATAAACACTCTTTGTAATTTATATATGGGCCAGTTTTCTGTCATAGTGCAAATAGTATATTCAAGTAGTGATGAGTGAGTCTGTCCTGTTTCACTTATCTGAAAAAGTCATCAAACTATGGATATTTTGCAAAATGTGGCTACCACACAACTTTTTTTCATGCATGCGACTTTTTTTGATGCGTGCATCTTTTTTTGCAGAGACTTTTTCTGCCATGACCACAACTTTTTTTTTACGCAATCATGACTTTTTTGAAGCAACTTTTTCCTCACTCACCCAATTTTTTGCTGCAGTTTCATGAAAAAATTAACAAAGAGAAAAGAACAGGAGAGAATGGCTGTAGATCAGGACTACACAGGAACAAAACTAAAGGGGCTTACGTCAAAAACTGCATGTAAAATGTAGGAACTAGGTCATGAACTAGATAAGCGTAAGGGCTAGAATACAGGTCAGACTAGGCAAGGCAGGGGCCAAAGCAAGGTAGGAATCTAGTCAAGACTGGATACAAGACTAGGACAAAGAGTGGTGAGGGACCTAATGGCTTACATTACAATTGCTTAGGGCCAGAAGATGGGAAAGGGAAGATTTATATATATAGGGAGGGCTCTGCTGTGACTGACTTTAATAGCCAATGCATCACTGGAATTTGATATGCACATCAGGGAAAACAAAGGATTAATCAAGATACACCAGGAACCTGCGCTCCTAGCATAGAAGTTAGGGTACAGCAGCCTAAAGTTGTAAGGTCCCTGGCTTCAATCCAAGTTGTGCCTTACAACAGCGACAATGGTACAGTTATACTGTATGTTTATTTATTTAATCCTTTAATAACCCCTTCAACAGCTTTCTTTCAACTGGTGTCAAGCTAACAGTCTTAATGGCAAAGAATGTGATCCCTTCTGAAATAACTGCATATAAAGTACAATGGAAGATAATGTAAAAGTGGCCTGGCAACCACAGAGCTAAGATCCTTTCATTCTTTAAGGGGATTGCCATGTCCTGGACCTCATGACTGGTTACATGATGAATGTTTTTATTGAAAACTCATTGGGTTTATTAGAATGGAAGCCTTTATTACCTGTTCCTCTTTTGTGTGAACTGAAGTGAATGAGGGGTTGAAAACATTAGTCTGTACCCTGTTTACATCAACTCATTTACCTGATTCTAATACCAAGGGCTGCTCCCCCTACTGGTTATTTGAAATATATTTAACTTATATCACTGACGCCCTTTTATTTTGCATTTCTGCTCGCTTGATTGCTTTTTTTGCATGTTTCAGGTGGGTGACCCAGCATAAATGCCAAAAATTCACATATTTTACTTACAATCTCAAATATTCTATGAAACCACTGAAGTTTTGCTTTGATCTCCCTCTTTTTGTTTCTATGGGAAATACACAATGTATATTTGTTTGGTAGTATTTTAAAGATATTCCTATTTGCCTTCTCTGTTTAACTTGACGAAGGTTGTGTCAGTGTATGTGTGGCAGATATGCTTTTAAAGTGCTAAAGTTTGAACTTCTAAAATTAGACTAAAATAAGACTACCACTGGCTGATCTGTTTGATCTGTATGTTGTGACATGAACATACACTTGCTAATTAAGCCACTATTCTTTCAGTCAGAACATAGAAGTTAACAGTAGCAAAAAGTTGTTACTTTGTTCTTTAAAAGAAGCACAAAGTATGTGGCAAACATGATTTGTTAGCTGGAGACAGGTTTATTGATCACTGGAGATTCAAAGTGCTTCTGCTAAAAGGACGGGGTTTTTACACCTCTATTCTGTGGCACAAATGCAGGCAGACAAAAGTTTCCTTTAAACGGCGTGGTCGTGGGAGCACACACATTTTCAGACCAACACACACAAAGAATTTTGTGTGAAAACACAGGACTTTCTACCTATTGTGATCTGCGCACGTGGGTTTAAAAGTGACTGATTTATCAAAATTCGAGTTTATATTTTTTCACGATTTGATAAAAAACACAAATGCAACTATACTAGAGAATATTCTTAAGAACCACAAATTCCCCCTCAAAAAAAATCTTCAAAAAGTCACCAGAAATAGACACATTTATTTATTTATTTATTTATTTTCCCAGTTATTAAAACATTCAAGTTTTTTAGCCTCATTGAAAATAAATGGAACAATGTGATTCTCACCAGCATGTGACTTTTTTTGAGACAAAAACACAGGAATATTCTGTAGTGCTTTTTTCTTAAATAAGCTAGCATTCGAGAAGAAAAGTTTTTTCACATCCAAATTTTTTTCACAAACTCCAATTTCAAGAAGAGATAAGAAGGGACACTGCATTCAGTTGAAAAAGGAAATCAGCCATGTTAAATGATGTCTTCTTGGCAAATCTCATTTAAAAGCAATTTGACCTCTGTAATTGAGATAGGTATACAGTACTTAAACATTTCCTATGTAAATACCAACATATACAAATACAGTGCTGCATAGTACATACACAGATTCCATAACAATTTATTAAAAACTTTCAAATATCTATTAACATTAATCTGTTCTAGAAGCCTGTCATGTTTTTTTTTTTTGTTTGTAAGCACACATGCATTTTTATAAAAACTAGAATTTCAAGGTTTTCCTATTCTGTGTTTTTGTTCTTTTGAGCTTTATATTCAGATCATTTAATAAATTAATCAACATTAATGCTTTTTTTTATGGGTTTTTCATGGTGGAAACATTCACAAAAATTACACAAATTCAAATTTTGATAAACCTGTCTCCATGTAATGGATGCTGGAACTTGAAGTCCAGTGGAGAATCTGTCCACCCACCATGGAAAACAAACAAGTAACTTTAAGTCCCAAAGTCTATCATTTCACAATGGAACAAGGTGTGGTTGGGAATGAATGACTGTTTGAGTCTTAGGGGTATATTGTGGCAATCTGTGGAATCAGGTATGTATGTTTAAAACAAAAACTTATATAGTAATTCTATTTGGAAGTTTAGAAAGTGTTAATGCATGTTGTAGATAAGCCTATTTGAACAAGTTCATGTTAAAAAAGGGGGCGTTTTTAATATTTTTATTAAAGGAAAAGTATATCAAAATGAAAATGTTGTTAAAATACAAGCTAGAATGACTGTGTTTGGCCTATAGAAATCTATATGTAAAGGTTTTCAGAACTTGTCAAGACTGGATATAATTGAAACAGACAATGTTCCACTGGAAGAGCAATTATTTCTGCACACCAGACTACAAGCTTGCACAATCAAGGGAGTTCTGCTTTAAAAATGTTACAGCATAATACCACTTTAAGCTGGTAGAGCCCACAGAGTCCTTTGTGGTGCAGCAATGCTTGTATAGCATATGAGAGCACACACACATATATGTGCATACAAAGTTTTAGTTTTAATTATCTGGTTTAATGATGAACAATGTTTTTATTACTGTCCAGATTTTAAAGGGAATCAGGCATGATATCTAATGCCTTTAAAACTGGACACTCACAAAATAGACCTGTTGCAAAATTATCCATTATTTGCTTAGTTATTATAGGGGGACAAAATTAACAGCATGATCGACCGAGTCAAGGGATTTCAAAAAATCATACCGCCCATGGATGACAGATATCACCTAAGACAGGAGATTACTGTATGTTTTAGGGATAAAATGGTCAACTTCTGAGATCATTTTCTCAAATCTCATTAAATAAGAACATAAACACTTGGTAGTGAACTACAAGAAAAGTCAGAAAAAAATAACATGATAGGGTAACGGCTTCCATTGGTCACTGACATCAAACATGATAGAAGAGAATGGGTGGGGAAACAGAGGTTATGAAGAATAAAAAAAAAACAAAGTACACATAAGCATATAAAAAAAAAATATGAAAAGTTGAATATATCAGTGTTTGAAATGGAACAGTAGACATATTCCAAATGGTGTGGGTATAAGGGTTATCATTTACAGATGTGGATTCCAGATCATTGATTCAACAAGGGAATGGATTTAAAAACAGTATAAATCAGTTCTTTATGAAATATCAGATAAATGGATAAAAAGTAAGTGACTTCTAATGATTATGTCACCATAATTTCAAAAAAACATTTTTAAAATTCCCTTTTCAATGATGCTGATTTTGTAAATAAAACTTTCAAAATTCAATTTCTGGTCTTGTTTCTTATGAAAAATATTTAATACACTGGGACAGGACTACTTCAACTTTCCCCTTGTTTCACCATCAGTTTGCCCATATTTCTCATCCAATTCTTTTAACATAGCCCCTCCCTAAAAAGGAATGTTACCAAATTGTAAATCCCTACATTCTTTTTAAACATATCATGGAATGTTGTGCAATACACCCACAAAAATATTTTCAGACATCTATGCACAAATCATTTTGCTGGCACCACAAAGCCAAAATTCAGAGTTTGAAACTTGAATAATCATTTCACTCCATGTGTATGGATGAGTGAGACCAAGACCATATTTCAAACCATCTAGTCTTCAGTTTCATTACAATACAAATGGCGTGCATCAGGAAAATTTAAAAGTAGTCTTTTCTTTTCATGTTTCATAAGCTGCAGCTGTTTCTTCAATCATGCTATAGGAATTACAATCAGGATTATTCATACAGCACCATCTTGCATGAGGTCATTGTAGTTTGGAGAGACAGGAATCCAACAGAAATATCCACTACACTATATTAAAAATATCTGGATTATTAAAAAAAAAAAAAAAAGAATATGTTTATTGTCAATCTTTTTTTAAAGGACAAGGAAAGGATGGGACTCATCTTGGTTAAAAAATACACCAGCCCAGCTATTATCCTAGTGAGTGCCACAGTGTCACCTTGTCTCATTTCCATGGATCCCTTACAGCTGCTTTGGGTGATGTGCATTACTCAGTAGAGTAAAAAGTAAAGTAATGCCCAATGTAAACCTATTAAAGACTCAAATGGAAACAATATATTTCTAAAACATTAAAGGGGTTGTTCACCTTCAAATGTTCAAATCATATTAAACCACCAACAATGCTCTCAATGTGTTAGAAAATCAATTTTCTGTAAAAATGCCACTGTAAAAGCTACTTTTATACCTGTTAAATGAGTGCTTCTTCTGTCTCTCTGATCAGTTTTCTGTAGGGATGGGAGTGGCCTATTTGGAACCTGACACACTGAGAACTTCCTATATGTTTGCATCATCATGTCCAGGCTTTGCACTTACTTTTTTCCTACTGGACCAATTCATTGGTTACTTCTTGACAGTTAAATTACAGGCATAAATTGAAAGATCATTGGTTAATTTCTCCTTTGCAATAGCATAGGCAAACAGACTCAGCATATCACAATTCTAACAGACTGGTATGTTAGATTTGCAGAACTCTGTCACAGGCACAGGAAGCAATGTCAGACTGACATGAAAAACAGCCAATAGGAGTTAAGTCCTCTGCTAGTTATGGCCCTTAAATTATTGGCGCTTAGACATTCTGTTTTTTAGTTAGTTGGCCCATCACTGTTTTTTAGTTAGTTGGCCAATTTATTTGCTTCCTGCTAAATTTGCAGCAATGGGAAATTCCTTTTTTTATCACAAGATTGTGGGAAAAACAAATTCACAGAAAAAAATCTTGCGGCAAGATCACAACAGCAAATATTAATACATCTGCCATAAGTTGGTCATACAGAGAACAATAAATGCTGCTTACTTGGCCCGCCAGACAGCTGTTTATAGTCTGGTATATGTGGCCCTCAGGAGGTCCTGCTTGACTGATATCTAGTTGAAAATCTAGCATATACCAATAGGGCAGGTTTGGAAATCCCATTACGTGAGACTAGCACTGGTGCACTGATGTGGTCTTCTCCCAACAGGTCTCCCGAGGTTCCCAATATCTGATTGGGACCAGATTGTTGGGGGGTGAGAATATTTGGATAATCCCAATTTGACCCACAGCCAAATCAGGTAAAGATCTGGTGATCTTGCCAATGAAGCAAATCTTATCATGTATGCCTAGCTAAGGCTCCAATATATATAAGTTCATGCTGTATTTGAATGATAAACAACATGCTAAAGGGCAGCTGTGTTTTATTCATCATTGTTTTAACTGAGTATTTAACCTCTCTATATATAATTAGAGGTATTAGCTGTATGGTAGGTTTTGACCACCTGTCTACATTAAAAACAGCAACACAAAAAAGCAGATGTTAACAGAGTCCTTACTGTAACAAAATAAAACGTGTTAACTAATTTGATGACTACAAATTTACTGGAAGCAGAAATACTGGGAAACATTATAGCACTGCTTCAAACATGTCTACCTTCAGGGAAGACTATAACTTGTGTTAGGGATACATCCCATTCAGTGTTATGATAGCCTCCAATACACAGGCTACAATAAAAGTGCAAACAATAAAGTGGAGACAAACAAGCAAACATGAATACCTAAAGTCCTATGTTATTATATTTTCCGTATAATATTTTCCAAAGAGGTATTCACTGCACTCTAGCTGAAGGATCAGTAAATATGGTACAAGTATGGGATCTATTATCTAAAATGCTTGTGAACTGAGGTTTCCTTGACAAGGATTTTTTTTTGTAATTTGGATCACCACACCTTAAGTCTAAGGAATATTTAAAACATTTAAACATTAAATAAACCCGATAGCGTTGTTTTGTCACCAGTATGGATTCATGTAGAGTAGTTAAGATAAACTACAAGATAATGTCTTATTGGTACAGAAGAAAATAATTAAAACAAAATCAAATGATTTGCTTAAAATGGACTAAGATGATGGCCTTCTTTTAATTTGTAGCTTTCTAGATATCAGGTGTTGGCATAAGAGTTCCTATACCTGTACATAGCAAGAGATAACCTTTAATACAGTGATAGAAGCACGAAAAAATGTAGTACTGCGTGCAAACCAAATTGCATAATGTACAACCAACGCAAAACAAAATAAGTCCTTCACAAATCTGTTTTTCCCACTGGTGCTCATGAAAACGCCTTCCTGTTAATCTGAGAAATTATAAAACCTGAACCCTGAAAAGAAACACAGTGTAGGAAAGAGAACACATAATCCACTTCTCAGTGCTGGTGTGTAAATAATCATTACTGATTTATCCTCCCAACCGCATCTTGAACCGGAGCTTTGTTTTAAGTGATATTGTTGTTACTAGAAGGAAATCTAGTTTTGGTATAGTTATATCCCCAGGCAAAAGATTTTACAGCTGCTGTGTCAACACTTCAATGGACTCTCAAGTTTGTTTTTCTCTGAAGTTTATTTCATGCAGGAACAAGTTCCCTTTTGTTGTTAAATTCTGTATACAACAGCCACCTGGCTGGTCTTAAACATAATAAAAAGTCACCACTTGACAGAACCTCTGTGCTATACGAGAACTCCAATTTTGTCAAATCACCACCCACAATTAAAATAAACCAACGACTGTAATTTCAACAGGCCATATTAACAGGACTATCTGATTCAGTCTAAAACAAGAATCATACATAACATGCAATTTGCTAGTCTATCCATGTCCATTGAAGGAGAGAGGTAAAAAAAAAAATACCTACACCTGTAGAATGCTTGAAAGCAGACCGAGGAACATAAAGTGTATAGCAGGTGTCATTAGTGTGAAACTCTATCTGCCTATATGTGTAGAAAACAAAAACAAACAAAATTAATCATCTTGGCAGGGAAAACTGTTAGAGATACAAATATGTGACAGAGCACCAAGTTGTAATGAGAGCTTTAACTGCATTCCAATGGAATATTTTTAAAAAATGCTGTCTTTATACAAACTTACTTTAGAACTCTGGCTGGATCTACAATTTAGTGATAGCCTACTTAACAATTTCCATTTCTACAGTGTCACAATAGGGGAGCCATAAATGACCATTTTTGGCATCACAGTAGCTTTAGGGTAAATGCTTGGGACCTGGATTTTTCTTTCTGTAATTTATTAAAATCTATTAAAAATGTAAGAATACGTTATTAACAGCACAGGGTTTAAGTAGATAGTACCGTTGCAATTGTTTTCCGTTAAATATACAGTATTTAGATTAGTTGAGATTTCCCCCAGGTAAAGAGCAATATGGCACTACACTCTGGTGTATTGGTTTAAACAGAGAATGCCTTCGATGTACATTACAACAGCACACAGTAAACACAGCCCTCATTAGTGATGAGCAAATCTGTTTCACTTTGCCGAAAAATTCATAAAACTGCTGAAAAATTGCGCAATGTGGCTACCGCACAACTTTTTTGACACACATGAATTTTTACACGATCACAACATTTTTTGACGCAACCACAACTTTATCCTCACAAAAAATTTGGTAAGTACAATGTAATAAATGGAAAAAGGAAAAAAGGAATTTGCAATGTAATAAATGTTTAGTGAACAGCATAATGATTTGAGCAACGTTAAACATTTGCAAAAACACCATTTCAATACCGCTTGCGATTTTTATTACAATCCCCCATAGTGCTTTAAAAATATCAAAACCAACAGCGACTGCAACCTTTGTGGCGCGACGGTGACTTTTTCCTCTCTCTGCAAATTTTTTTGTTGTGCCGAACTTTTTTTGTGAAACTGCTGCAAAAAAGTTGCTGCAATAAAAAATTTGCAGAGTGAGGAAAATGTCAAAGTCATGGCTACATGTGGAATTTTGCAGTGAATCCATTTGTTCAAGTGTTGAACAAATCTGTCCAGAAACTGCAGAAAATTTTGCAAACCAGCAAAAATGTTACTAAATGCGGCTACCGCAGGACTTTTCTCATGCAACCATGATTTTTTTCCTCAGTTAGCACATTTTTGTCATGGCAAATTTTTGTGGCAGTTTTGCGGAAAAATTCGCCAATGGCAAAATTCAGAATTTCGCAGTGAATCCATACCTAGTGAAAAATTTCACTCATCACTACTAGTTACCATTTATTAAAAAAAATTGATCGCCTTTGGTTTTCCAGAGCTATAAAGTCATGTGACATTAAGGATTTAAATGTGGTTCATCTGAAAAATAAGGATTAAGCCTAAGGAAGAAGTGTCGAAGATTCGAGCCAATCCTAGCTTCAGTGTTTCCCTAACCATGGAAAAGCAATCAAACAGAACCTATATTCCTGTATATATTAAAGAAGCACGAAAGATAATAAGATATCAGCGTATGAACTTGCTAAACAGTAGTAATCCATGCATAATACTTGCACTATATGATAGTGTCCCACACTTGATGTAACATGTTCGTTAATTAGAGGATATTCATAGAAATCCACTTTAAGAACTACATAAACACCAGAGGCATCATTATAATCCACTCTAATACCCACAGATTTAATAAATTGTTGAAAAGCAAAATAATCATCTGAACACCATTAATTAACGTGGTAGAAAAGCACCAAGTTTTCTCTTTATTATGTTGTTAAATCTCTTTGCTCTGTTTTTATTGATTATAGGCTTGGGAAAAAAAATAACTATCGTGCACAATTATTTCTTCTCTCAATGATGTGGTATCCTAATTGGTACCCAGTGATGATTTACGCAATCCAGAATAACATTTCCAGTAATGGAAGTTGTCAACATAAGTTATTCTCTGCCTATCTGCTCTTGTTGAACAACATAATGAAGTTTACATTGGTGCTACTGTGGTTTCAGATGTCACATAACTATAATACAAAAAGAATTATCCTGTACAATATATATCATTATAAATGTTGCTTAGTGATGTAATTTGTAACTCACTAAAACATATACAGTCACAGACTTCCTTAGTAACTAATTGTTATAATAGGGGGCATTATTCCTGTGTTTGCATGTAACTTATTATTCAAGTACTGAAATCACTTATAAGGCTCAATGTGGCAACAGCCCTAGAACCAGTGCTGTATGAATTTCTCTTCCTATAATTAGTGACCAACAAATCTGTCCTGTTTGGCTTCATGGACTTGTACTATCTTGGTTATTGGTTATTGCCCAGGTGCAAATCTGCCACAAGAAAGGGGTATTCACCTTTTAAACTAACTTTCAGTATCATGTAGACATTGATTTTCTGAGACAGTTTCCAATTTGTTTTCTATTTTTACTTTTTGGGATTTCTCAGTTATTCAGCATTTTATTTAGCAGCTCTCTTTACAATTTCGGCAGCTGGTTGTCAGGGTCTTGCTTACATTAGCAACACAGCAGAAGTTTGAGTGAGAAACTGTAATATGAATAATAGAGGTATTCAAGTTTTTTATTTTAACCAATTTTCCTTATTAATAAATAAGCAATAGTTATGTAGATGCAAGTTTATTAGATTTAGAAAAACAAACTCAAATTCACAAACTTGAAAAATGATAAGCCCATAAGTTTGCCCAGGAGCAGTAACCCATAGCCACCAATAAGAAAAATCCTTTAAACACGTGACCAGTAAATGCTTCCCGCTGACTGGTTGCTATAGGTTACTGCTCCTGGGCAAACTTAGGGGCCTATTTATTATGCTGTGTAAAATGAAATTCACCATAAAAACAGTGTAAAAAGCTGTGTAAAGAAAATGGAGAAGTTCACCGTTGGAACGCCAGATTTTACGACATTATTTTGCGTAAGTTCCAGCGGAAGAAAAACACACACACTTATTTTCAAAAACTCTTTGACAGTAATATAATTGAATCAGTTCAAATAATTTTCCTTAGCCCAGCTGTATGAACTATTCAGTAAAGTGGAACAGTATGATGCCCTTGAGTAAAATATACATATATATTAGGCATTCCATAATTCAGTTTACTACTTTCTTCATCAAAGAATGTATTCTCAGTTGTATGGCACCTGTAGTCCATATTGACTCTTTGTAATCAGTTTGTTGCTTATAATAAAATCCTCAATAGACTCTCTCAATATGCTTTCAAAATGTTTCCCCAACTGCAGATGTAAGTTATTTTCCATGTTTGATTTAATCCTTTTTCCTCTATTGGTTCAAAATAAGGGTTAAAAAGGAGTTCATAGATATTCCAAATAGAGGTCCCTGTCTCTGAGCCTAATTAACATAGCAGCTCAGTCTGTTTTTAATGCTAATTTGAAAAAAATGCAATAACTCCAAATGAAAGGAAGCAATCCATTAAACAGAAATGTATTACAAACAGCATGGATTTTATCAATAACAAATTTATTCAGATCTTAACTTTTGATAAAAGAACATTTAATTCCAGTAACAACTTTTTTATATGCATTTTTACCTTATCTTTAAAGATGTTTTGATTCCTTGTTCATTATTATTTCCCAGATTTAAGATGGAATCCCTCCAAATTCTTTTAAAAACGCTCATAATAATGTTGTCGTTTTTTATGGAATCATCTGACCCCTTTCAGCCATCAGCTATCATCCTAATATTACTCATCTGCATCATGCGCTTAGTGGGTCAAATGCTGAATGTTTATTTCATTTATCATGAACGGCCTACATAGAGCTTTAACAAGCAAATTTTTGAAAAACTTGACTCTACGTGGGAAATCTATCTATCCAGAAGCATGCTATTAGTTATTGAGATTAGTGTCAAAAACACATCTTTTTAATTCTTTAATCTCTTGAGTTCAGAAAAATTAATCACTGCTGATAAGCATGGAGCTCTCTACTTTCATGTGATTCTATTCTAATCTTGATTGTGCTAAATCTAAAAAGCCTGTTGGCTAATGAATTTTCTTGTGAAGATTTATATCTATATTTTTGTAGTCTTGAGGAATGATCAGAGCTGGTCCAATTAGCATTTGCACCCAAAGCAATACTTCTTGACCTGGCACCACTGCTCACTATCAAATGTCCCTGCTCTTACCCCATACAACTGCTTGCACAGGTCCTGCTGGACCCCCTCTCCCCTGTATGCCTATTTCCCTCTGAATTATGCACAAGCCTCTTCTGCATGCCCCTAGTTCCAGCCCTGATAATACTGATACTAATAAAGCAACACCCAGGGTCCCAAACAATTAATATAATGGATCCCATACCAAGATGTATAAACACATATTATAAAAAACATATATCTGCAAAAAGTCCAAGGAATCATGACAGCTTCATACACCATGCAGTCTGTACTTTATTTCACTGGTAGAATTATGATACAAAACGTATTAAAGACCAGTATTGATATTATTCAAGAAGTAATACATACTGGCATAAACACTGGCTGTTTACACTGAGAATCCATCAGACAAAGCATTTTGTTTTTTTGCCAGCTAGAAATACAACCCCAAACTGTTTTAGTGACAGCTTTTTTTCAACAGTAAACAGATCTTTGTTTATTTAAAGTTACGACTTCTATAAAGTGAAACAAAAAGACTGCAGCTTTTCTAGGTCACATTTCCTTTCACCAAGGAAAAAATGCAGCGGGTAGAAGTCATGTTCCATTCATATAGTGTTTATTTAGGTTAAATATCAATGCTGGTATTGCATGAAAACACTACTAAAGCAAGTGTTTCTTGTTGTATTCCTGGTATGGAATCCATTATCCAGAATCCTGTCATCCAGAAAGTTCCAAATTACAAGAAGGTCATCTCCTATAGATTCCATTTTAATTAAATAATTAAAAATTGTAAAACATATTTCATTTTGCTTTGTAAATACAAAATAGTAAATTGTACTAGATCCCAACTAAGATATAATGAATCCTTATTGGAGGCAAAACAATCCTAATGGGTTTATTTAATGTTTACATTATTTTTTTAGTAGACAAATTTAAGTTAAATTAAAAAAATATCTAAGCATTTACCAGACTATGATCTCATACAGTGGCACTGGTTTTGTGCTCCATAGGACAAAAGATTCCAAATCAAACTGCCCATTTTACTTGAATGGCAGCCTCCTATAGACACCATTGCACTTGCCGGTCAGTTGATGTTATTTTAAAACATGGCAATCAAATCCAAAGCAATAACAGTAAATAGTCCCTAAGGCTTTTATCATCTTTAAAAGAAAAAAAGAAAAAGAAAAAGAAAAAAATGTCAGTGAGTTCCTATTATTTTGTGTATCTACCTATATATGTGCATGATCTGTATTCAAAATCTCCCACGGACTCCATTATAAGCAAATAATTTTTATAAATGATTTATTTTTTCTCTGTAATAATACAGGTTGCACCTTTTACTTATTGGGTTTATTTAATGTTTAAATGATTTAAGGTATGGAGATTCCAAAAATCAAAGCATTTGGTATTATAGATCTTATACCTGTATAAGTAAGGGACTTCAAGCATGTGAAAGCTCTCAGTGGTTGGCTGAGGGTCATTTTGAACTGTAGAACTATTAGAGTCCCCTAAAATTCACACATGTGCGCTCTGCTGGCTTAGCACAGCTATACATACCTTAGCAATTTTCTTGCATGACATAGGAGTCTGATCTCAAAAATAAAATTGGAGTCATACTAAATGTTTTTCTTTATAATAGCTTTAAACAGCAGGGATCTAAAAGCATGACTCTTGTTTTTGCTTCATAATTGGTTGTTCTATTTATCATTATCTGGCCTAATAGGAAAGCTGTGTTTTCATTAGATCATGTCTGGAAAACAATATGCGTTTGGCAAGTGTTGTGAAGAACTGAGATTAGAAATTGAAATAGAGTGAGTTGGGTGATAGGGCCAAGGTGAATCACAGAACATCATACAGAAATTAACTGTGAAGTTAAGAATTAAAAGTAATATGTTATCAGCAGTAAGATGAAAATAATTATTGCAAACAAAATAAATATAACTATAAATGTACATAATTATAATTGTTTAGATTAAGTTCACCTTTATGAAGCAGAGAGCAATGAATAGACATAAACGGATATACATACATGTATATTTTTAAGTAGTTCTGAGTTCTTGTATAAACACAAATGCAAAGCACTAAGACAGAGGCAAAATTGATCACTCATTGATGCAATACATAAAGGGACTGGCATCCATACATGATCCTTTACAACTTGTGGTAAGCCTCAAAGTACCTTTCCAGCCAGCTCAGGTAAATTAAGAGCAAGTGTGCACATTGATGCAAGGAAACCCTGGAATTACCATCAGCCTGGACTTGCCACTAATTGCAGGTTCTCTTAGGTTGTTAAATGAATAGCCACACAACTGACTTGTGCCAAGGAAATTGGAATCCAATGCTGTAATGAATGCTTTGCTCCAGGAGTCCCATGATTCAAATACGAATGCAGAAGGGGAAACATGCTGCAACTAGAGTGCAATTTATGAAAACCTATAAGCTGGGATTCTTGGGAAAACAATGCCTTGTAAGAAGGAAATTGTGAGGGACACTAATTTACTAGTTAGGTTGAAGCCTTGTTCTCATTTTTATTTAATTCTTCAAGCTTGTAAAATGTGAAACCATGTAGGTGAGACCACTTGATGCACTGATTGTGTATTGTAAAAAATTGTGTAATTTATTTTTCAAAAAGTTACCTTGCATAACAGCACTTTGCAGGGATTGTAGCTATCTTTATAACAATGCATCCTGATTACAGCTATCTAAACTCTCTGAAAAATACTGTTTACATCAATGTAGGGTTTTCAGTCACTTATAGGCCCTTGAGACACTTTTGATCCATCGAGATAGGAAAGTTTAGCAAAGCAATGGAAACAACTATACAACAGATCACAGCTCAGCGAGATAGCTTATGCTATTATTCCCTGCAGACATTTTTGTATGCAATATTATATAATAATAAGTACAAAGGCAAAACAAAAATTTGTCAAGCAAGCTTTTGTTTTCTAGGATGTGTTTCTGACACAAGGCACAAGGTCCCTAGAAAGGTAGTTTCTTTATCACATTTTCCTCTTAGGAATAGAGCTCCAAAATTCCTGGAATTTTTAAAGTATGTTGAATAATCTTCTACCTTAAGCTTCTTGTTTTGTTCATCTGAATCTTTTCTGCTTTCTCATATCCATTTTTAGCTAGGTGCTCAAAACGTTCACTTTCCATCTTATGCCATTTCGGGTTCTCTGCTGTTTGATCAGTTTGGTTCATTGGTTCATTGTTTACAGTGTTAACTACTTCAAGCCATCTAAAGAGTACATCCCTTTGCATGGTACTAGTTATACTATATGTGATTTAAATGAGGGAGGGCTAACAAAATACCTGCTGTCAGTGAATAAGGTGTCCTGTAGTTAGCTCATTCCTCTTTGGGACTTTAGGCAGGACACTGAGCAGTGATCAGAAAATAAAAGAATATGATTTATAAGGTGTAAAATCAGTATGTAAAAGAATATATTATATCAAACTATATTTTATTCATTTGTAGCCACAAAAAAGTGAGCAGAGGGCAAGGGGTCCAAAACAATGTCTGTAAAGAATAGAATGTAAACTTGATTTACAGTGTCAGAAGTTCATTGTAGGTTAGAAGAATTCAAATGCACTGAGATACAATTCAAGGTTTTGTAATCAGATATGATTTTTGGTCAAAGATTGCAGCTACTACAGAAATTCTTTTGAGAACATTTGCTGAGCTCTAAAATAGCACACAGCTTTTTTACTGTTGTTGCTGCAATAACTTCAAGTATGTGATTAAGTAAAAGCAAAAGGCAAAGGAGCCAGATATCCAAAGCACTTACTTCCTGTAATGTGCGGTCATTTTGTATCCGGGAAAGTTTGCTAACAGGGGTGGTAGGAAGTAGTAGACCCGTGTTAGCATTCATTATTGCTAGAAATGGGTGACCTTTAGTGGAACAGTGTAAATGGAAGGTGTGTGTGAAATTTCTCACAGCCTTGCTAAGTGATGCCGACGTCAGTTTTACCTGCTCCCAGCATAGTATATTTGAAATGTTAGCTTGGACTCTTTTTTATTGTTACAGAAACTTCTGTGTTAATATAAGGATGCACTTTCACTGGCCTTTATACATACTATTATTAAAAACTGAAAAAACTTGAACTGAATGTACTCAGTAATCTAATCTGTAAAAAAAAGATATGAAGGTATTATGATATGTAGTACAGAAAATATCACCTTTGTCAAGATATAGTTTATACATTTTACACTCTAGTTGGTATTTTAATGTATTGATTTTTTTCCCCAAAACATGTTTCCTGACGTTTGCACATTATGACTATTTCCGATCAGTCCTTGATAGAACATGCAATCATTTTTATCTGTGCATGGAATGGAAAGCTGGGTCATACATAGAAAACATAAAAAAAGCATAAAAATTACTCTTAAATATTATTCTTTCTTATTCTCTATTATAGCATCAGAACATGTGTCCCTGTGGAGCTTGAAATCTAATTTTCCTGGCACATGCACAGTTTCCAATTAACCAACCTGTAGGTGTTTGGACTGTGGTAAGAAAGTGAAGCACTTAGAGGAAAACCACACAAACATGAGGCAGAATATACAAACTTCATGTGCCCTAATGGAAACTGAAATCAAGCTTCTACTGCTGCTGAGCAAAATATCTCTTCATCTTGGAAAATGAATGCAATTGTTCAAATTTGGTGTAGAAATTTATAAAACATTAGCAAAACCGCAGTGAGACACTTTTAATTAATTGTGCAACAGGTATGTCTTGTTTTAACAATTAAGGATGGTCTTTAGAATAGTTTTTTGAAATGGATATTCAGAAACCAGGAAAATAGTGCCCATATGGAAAGTTTATACCAGTCTCAATATAAAGTCAATATAAATACATAGTTACCACACCCTTTGCAGCATACTAGGCACAATGAGTTAAGTGCAACAGTGAGCAAGACATTATGGGGCCGATTCACTAAAGGTCGATAAAACGAGCACTATTTATAGAATGCGTTAAAAATTTTATTGCTTCTTATTTTTTGCGACTTAACACTCAATTCACTAAAAGGACAGGCATCATAATTAAGACGCGATGCTCTTTGCTTTATTTAACTCACCATGAGCGTTTTTCTTGCGTTAATTCCTGCCACATGCGTTATTTCCTGCTGTGCGCAATATATTTCGCCGCTTGCTATATTAGAGCATAATTTTATGCATGTAACCATTTCTTTCGGAAAACTACTTTTCTGTAAATTCCCATTTCCCTAAAAACTGGAGGATGCATCACTCAAAGGCCAACATATACTTGAAAAAATGCCCCTGCAAAGTCCATGTTGTGTTGCCAAAAGCTCACAAACCACAATTTTCTTTAAGTACCGCGTGCCTCAAGTAGGTGTTAATATTCGCACAGACTAATGCGATATTTAGTGTGTTTAACGCTTCATATGTGTTCGTGAATCATGCGTTAGTATTATTTCTATGCGAGAATTAACGCAATGCGAGGTAAATAATGCATTGCGATAGTGCATTTTTTTGCGCATGCAATATGCATCTTAACGAATGCGAAATGACTTTGATAAATTGCAAAAAAGCATGCGATAAGCATTATCGACCTTTAGTGAATCAACCCTTATTTATTATCATCCAAAAAAGTGATACACACTATAATCACAGGAATAGCAGTAGTTATAATGAAAGTGAATTCTTACCCCAATAGGAGTGGGTCCAGGTGCTCATGCCCCAGACCTTCAGCTTAAGGAGCCATGTAGGGTTTAACAAAAAAATAAACAGCAGGCACTCTGGTATCCATAATTCTCAAAAAGTTAGAAGAAGCAGCTTGTAGTATTCATAAAAAGTTTATGGACTTTTGTGGACTTGTGCAGGTTCTGTAGGTCATAATTCATGACTAAAAAGTCTTTATTCGTTAATCTTAACAAAACTGGTGCAAGATAGTAATTATGTAATTTTTTTACTCTTGAAGTAAAGATTCCATGATACGGAGTAGTAGATGGGGGCACTGAGCTTTATTTTCATCCATTAGGTTGTGTTGGGGTAAAGGCTTTCATAGCTTATCCCAGGTATCAAAAAATGTCACTGGAACAGGGTCTCAAGCACCCCAAAATGGAGTGCATTGACATGATGATTTTTTAATCAAGAAAGGAATGTGCAAAGTGCATACAAAGGTGCACATTTTTGCATTTTGTACACTGCCTTTTAAATAGCAAATAACCATGTAAGACATATTTGCTGGGTCCCCAGTACAAATAGGCCAAAATCTTTTATTTATTGTTTATTTGAGTAATAATTTATCAAATTATTAGCATACTCTTAGTAGATTACATTCACTGCAAACCCAGATGTTTGTCTGCCAAGACACAACAGGCACAAGCCATCCTTGTGCTTGCCTCCATCAACCAATTTACCTCCCTGTGATACCAAGGGCCCCACACTCTCTTGCTTCTTTTTTCAATATTTTAAAAATATTTTTGGATTTATAGTTACATAGTTACATAGGGTTGAAAAAAGACCAGTGTCCATCAAGTTCAACCCATCCAAGTAAACCCAGCACACCTAACCCACACCTACCAATCTATACACTCACATACATAAACTATAAATACAACCACTAGTACTAACTGTAGATATTAGTATCACAATAGCCTTGGATATTCTGATTGATCAAGAACTCATCCAGGCCCCTCTTAAAGGCATTAACAGAATCTGCCATTACCACATCACTAGGAAGGGCATTCCATAACCTCACTGCCCTCACCGTGAAAAACCACCTACGCTGCTTCAAATGGAAGCTCCGTTCCTCTAATCTAAAGGGGTGACCTCTGGTGCGTTGATTGTTTTTATGGGAAAAAAGAACATCCCCCAACTGCCTATAATCCCCTCTAATGTACTTGTACAGAGTAATCATGTCCCCTCGCAAGCGCCTCTTTTCCAGAGAAAACAACCTCAACCTCGACAGTCTAACCTCATAGTTTAAATCTTCCATCCCCTTAACCAGTTTAGTTGCACGTCTCTGCACTTTCTCCAGCTCATTAATATCCCTCTTAAGGACTGGAGCCCAAAACTGCACTGCATACTCAAGGTGAGGCCTTACCAGGGACCTATAAAGGGGCAAAATTATGTTCTCATCCCTTGAGTCAATGCCCTTTTTTATACAAGACAGCACTTTATTTGCTTTAGTAGCCACAGAATGACACTGCCTGGAATTAGACAACTTGTTATCAACAAAAACCCCTAGATCCTTCTCCATTAAGGATACCCCCAACACACTACCATTCAGTAGATAGTTTGCGTTTATATTATTTCTACCAAAGTGCATAACTTTGCACTTATCAACATTGAACCTCATTTTCCAGTTTGCTGCCCAGTTATCTAATTTTGTCAAATCGCTCTGCAAAGCGGCAGCATCCTGCATGGAACTTATAGTTTTGCACAATTTAGTGTCATCAGCAAAAATAGAAACAGTACTGTCTATGCCCACCTCCAGGTCATTAATAAACAAGTTAAAAAGCATAGGACCAAGTACTGACCCCTGCGGTACTCCACTAACCACACTGGTCCAATTAGAAAATGTTCCATTTACAACCACTCTTTGTACTCTATCCTTCAGCCAGTTCTCTATCCAATTACAAATATTATGTTCTAGGCCAATATTCCTTAATTTGATCATTAACCTTCTGTGAGGTACTGTATCAAACGCTTTAGCAAAGTCCAAGTAGATGACATCAACTGCCATTCCAGCATCAAGGTTCCTACTCACCTCCTCATAAAAGGCAACTAAATTAGTCTGGCAAGATCTGTTACGCATAAAACCATGCTTGCGCAAAAAAAAAATATTTTTGGATTTGTTTTACTTTGTAAGCTCTATGGGGCAGGGACCTCCTCCTCCACTTACTTTCTCTGTATTTATACTTATTTATTGTATTTATTATGACACTTGTCCTCCCTGTGTGTCGTTGTGTATATTGTAAGATTGTACAGCGCTGCGTGTCCGTGTAGGGCTTTATTATTAAAGTTATACATACATACATACATACACACTTCGCAGCAATATTCTTTTTTATGTTCAGTCCTTTTTTGACATGTTCAGTTGGTTTCCTTGTCCTTAATATTAGTTTCAGCTGACCCAGTTAACTTGAATAAATAAAGTGCACATGTTTTCTTACCCGGCTCCATGCTAATGTTTCAAACAGTCCTGGAATCCCAAACCAAGTCTAAAACAATTGTACTAAAGTTTGCACTTTGATGACATTGACCTTTTGTAAAAAAAAAAAAAAATTGGAAGAATTTATAAGTATGAATACACACATACTACAAAGTTGTAGCCCAATAATCAGAGGTTAAAAGTTTACTACACATATATGATATTTGGAAAATATGAATAAAATATGTTGTGGTTGCCACAGTTTCAATAAATGCAGTGTTTAAATATAATAAAATCTAAAACTGCAATTAATGAGGAAACATTGAAATATTTCCAGACAGTCAAATTAAATATATAGCATTCATACAGTGTGCTCGGAAACACATATAACAAATCTGTAGACCTTTTCCTTGGAAGAGTTTCTGATTATTTAATATGCCTGGGAATACAACTCTATTGAGGTTCTTCCAACAGTTTTATCTGTCACCATAGATTCATAAAAATGAATTTTACTTTTATTGTATTTTACTTACTACCACTTGAGGCAGATTAGGTTTGGGAAACACCCCAAGTCATCTTCCAGTTAAACAAAACTTCTGCACTGCACTTTAGGTTTCAGCTTTGAAGGGAAACTACCCATGACTTTTTGAGTCAGTATAGATATAATAATGTACAGAACACCAGACTGAATTAATTTAGTAAGGAATGCATAGTTTGGTTCATGATGCATAAATAGAGACAATAAATAAACAACTGTATTAAAATAACATATAAAGAGCTAAATGAAAGTTGAAGGAAAACATCTGCAAAGAGCTTACATTCTAAGGAAGAAAAGAGATTTACACTCTAGACTTTCAAAATGATTGTTGCATGCTAGCAAACAGCTAAACAGTGCAAAAAACAAACAAAACTATTTTTTTGGGGCATAATTTCCGAGGCCTGGGCTCCAACACATCATTTGCCTTTTGGGCAACATTTAGGTTACTTCAGAAAGTAGCCATTGTGAACATGTTTTCCAACTGGCAATTTGCACTTTAGCTGGTGGGAAGGAAACAAAGGAAATTTTGTTGGCCACGTAGGCCAAGATTTATTACGGACAACAAAATGTCCCATGTGTTGTCCTAAATGCTTTGGCTGTTTCTGAGCCGGGAAAAAGGAAAACCAAACAAAGTGGCACAAAGTTGCAGGATGTGGTTGATTGAGGTTATTGATTCCTGCAATGGTATGTTCAAACTCTCTGATTGACAAATAAACCAAAAATTTATTTTGCACCATATGTATGCTACTTACCTTTGCTAAATTAAAAAAAAAATTGTTAACTTAGAGTTTAATCTGAGTTACTGGGGAAATTGGGTTATAGGAAGACTGAGCTTTAGGGAGTCACAGTGACATCTAAATAGGAGAAAACAGATCTATGACCTGACTTAGGGGCTGATTTATCAAAGTATGATTGGCAAAAATTTGGATTAAATATGATAATTTCGGATGTGCATTAACTGTGTGAAAATTGGTATCGCGGTCGTACGAAAATATTGTGGTACGATCTGAAAATTACAAAGTTTTCGTATCCACAAAAACCTTTCTGACTTTGAACCTTCAGTGCATGATTTTGGAAACCTCCCATAGAACTCAATGGCACTCTTCAGCTCCACCCTGGCCAAAGGAAAGTCACGATACCAAAGCATGAATGAATAACAAAACTTTTGTAGTTGTTGCGACAAATATGATTTTGTCACACAAATTGATGCAAAGCACGGAAAAGTTGCGTAAGTTAACAAAAATATCATAGAAAATATGCAAAAATTAGAAAGAATACAAATTTTTTGTAATAGTACCCAAACGTACTTTGATAAATCAGTCCCCTAGTGCAGAAGAAAAGCAGATCTGGTTTTAAAAATGGCTTTGAAATCCAAGCAAAGTTGTAGCATTCTCCTTGGATTTAAACCAGTGACCTACAGGTTACTATACAGTCCAATATACTTTTGCCCTATATAAACAGACTGCTAAGGTCCTGGGTCGCTGCTTTAGGTAGTATTCCTGTATATTGCAGTAGGTACACTATGGATTGTTTTAGCTGCTGCTAATCTGGCCCAAATTGCTCAGCATTAACTATCAACCTGCATATATATATATACTGTCCTTGGTTGGAGTGTTAGCACTCTAATGCAAAAAAGTATATACTGTATGGCAGGATGCACAGCCAAACTGAATATACAAAAACGTATTTACAGACTTGAAAAAATCTTCACAGCTTCATTCTAGACACATTGCATAGAACACTCCAATGTATCTTATATAATAGACTTATTTTAGATTAGATTTTATTATGTGGTATATTGTAAGGGGAACTATAATGTAACCTTGTGGCACCTTAACAGAAAACTAGTAATGATATATCAGGGGGTCATAACACTGACCTTTCCAGGGCCACCATCAGAAACTTTAGGGTACCGCACAAGTTATTTATATGGGGACCCCATGGACACAAGCATACAGTACCAAACTTTTGTCCACGTTAGTGATGTGTGGGTTGACCCAATATCCATGGGACCTGCGGGTCGGGCGGCTTTGTGCCGACCTTGGTACATTAATTGTGGGTCGTAGGCGGGTTGGGGTCACCACCAGTTTCCTCTTCTGGCTCTCTAATTTATAGACATGCCCCGTCTCTTTTGTGATGTCATTGCTGGGGTCTGGCATGGGTCTTTAAATAGAGTGAAGAAGTCAGGTCGGGTTAGGGTCAGGTGTGGGTCGAGGATTTTTTGACCCGCACATCACTAGTCCACTCCCCTTGTTTGTGTAATATAAACAACTGATTTTACCAATAAGAGGTTCATATAGAGAGTTCCATAGAGCAATGTGCTAATAAGTCATTCAGTTTATTGGGGGTCAGGGAAGTTTGTTCTAAATTTAACTCCTTCCCACCTACCTGCCCCTGCTCTGTGCTTTCATTGTGTGATATGGAAGTTATATTTTTGCATAAGTTACATAAACTGTAAGTTTAGGCACCCAATGATCTTGCTGTGGGGCCCAATAACAAGTCAGTAGAAGTTCATAAAAATATTTAATGTGCTAAAAAGTCAGTATTTTAATTGAGGGGTTAGTGCTTATCAAGTTTCTTTGAAAGTAACGTACGTTTTTGCATTAGCTACTGTACGTAAATTGCGTAAGCATTGGGGCCCAATGAAAAGTTAATGTAGAAGACACTGATATAATTCAGTAAAATATCTCCCAGTTTAAACAGCCGATGTTACTCTATAAAAAGCAATTAATATAAATAGTTAAAATGAATAATGAATGTGGTAATAAGTCAGTCAGCTGATTGGGGGGAAGAAAGCATCTCTGCATTGTCTTTTGCTTAATATGCAAGTTCCATAAGTTTCTAGGCAAGTTAAGTAGTATTCTAGGCAGTTTTTGGAAAAGCTGTGTAAGTTTTTTTTTTTCAATTTTAAAACTTTTATTAAAGATTTCACAATATATACAGAGATACAGTGTACTGAAAAGATTGTATTACAACATGGTTTCATGAAATAAACTGGTGTTTGATGACCAATTTTTGTGTCTTGCATCTCTTTATTGATAAAGTATTGACGGATAGGCTGGGTTCTTTCCTTTTTGGGTTCCAGACCTATCCTGTTGCTTGTTACTTTTTATTATGTAAAGCAGAGAATATTATGTTTGGTGACATTCGTAAACATTAATTGTTCAATTGTACATTTGTATCAATAGAAATCTTCCCAAACAGTAGTGCAAATTTCTTCTAAGGGTGTAACAGATATAAATCAACTCATACCTTATAGAATGTAACAAACTTACAACCTTAATAAGTTTAACAAGTGGTGCCTCCTTTTCACTCTCCTCCCTAGTTTTACTAGTGACGTAAATAATTTTTGTCAAAGCTATTCGTTTCACATATAATCGTGATCGTGAGGGGTTGTCCATAGAGTATCGATTAGTGAAGTTAGTTAAATTTAATCCAGAGCATTGGAAGTTGGTTCTTCCCATCTGGTTATATTTTATCCTCATCTGCATTAATCAATTGGGGAGGATGGCATGGTTCCTACTGAAAGGTGCAATATAATGTAGCCATGGTTCCCAGATTTTTTTTAAATTGTGTTTGCTTATTATTTAGGGTACTTTCTAAGTTTCTCATTCACTAGAATCCAGTTTATTTAATGTTTAAATTGTTGTATTGGTAAGCGCGGAGATTTCCATGATTTGGCAATAGTCAGCTTAGCTGCTGCAAAGATTTGAGTGATAAGGATTCTCGTATATTTATTTATATTCGGAATTTTGGTTCCTATCAGAGCTTGTTCTGGTGATTTACGTAAATTTATCTCAGTTACTGAGAAAATTAATTCGTAAACACTATTCCAGAAGCGCTGAACTCTAGGACATTGCCACCAGATATGATAAGCCGGGCCCTCCCCTCTGCAACCTTAATTGCATAACTTTATACATGCTTTTTTGCAAAATTTGGCATAACTTTATACGTAACTTACACTATTTGTGTAACTTTCGCTATGCGACCGTGGCCCTTACAAAAGAGGATTTCACGGGGCTCGGCACAGCTGTACCCCCTCTCCCTCCCCTGATGACAGCCCTGGCTACTTGGCCTTCTATTGGCCTTCTGCCCAATGGAGCATGGAAATGATTTTCCATGATCATCAATGTCCCTAAACCCCGCTTACTGTATAATTATGGAAAATCTGGTGTGACACAGAAAGTATTGTTTGAAATCTGTCAAGTTTTTATTTTAGACACATGCTCTAAGGGTGAAGATGCAGGAAAAATGTGTAGATAGATGAAGTGGCGAGAATCCATGAAACGCGTTAAGCTGGAGGTGTAGTGCATTAATATGCTTTTAATGGAAACAAGAATAAAGAATATTTTTTATTGAAAAGAAGTCCTGGCATGCTCCGTCTATCTACACATTTTTCCTGCATTAAAACTACGCCCGGATCGGGGGCGCATTTGGATGTGGTAGCACGGGACTCTTTGAATGTGGGACCATTCCGGTGAGTGCTCCCCATGTTTTGTTCTTAATCGTCTAAGGGTGAAGAAACACAGAGCTACTTAGTAGCAGCTACTCGCCACAGCTACTAAACACCAAAAAATACCTTGCCACAGACAATACTGAGAATTTCTTCTGCTAAAACACACATATAGACAATTATCATTAAATGATCAGCATTGTATATTGCTGTAGCTGTGACAAGTAGCTGCTACTAGTAGCTCTGTGTGTCTTCACTCTAGGCAGTTATCGCTACATACATTAATGAATAGATAAAAGCTAAAAACAATGTACTCATTAGCTCTTAAGGCACCCCCTAAACAGCATGAAAATGGGAAATGTGCAGCAGAAAACAGTAACAGACATTCTGGAATACTGACAGGGATTTTGGTTTAAAACTTAAAAAAAGTGACAGGGCATTTAAAAAATAAATAATAATCCTTAAATATTTGCTCATGGGAGTGTAAGTATACATGTCATAATAATATCGATTTTAGTAGTACTAATAATAGCAAGTTTGCAATCAGTGATGTACTTTGAACTTCTAAACTGTTTCACAATCTGCAAAGGTAAGCATTATTTTCCATATATTGTGTAATGTGTAATGGGAAAACTTCTCTGGTTTGGAATAGTGATTTGAGAACATACTTTATTTTGCGATTATTTGATTTGTTTAGAGATTGTTTTGTTAAACAGAATATAATAATATGCTTATGGGTTAATATTTTCTTTTGAATATAACAATGATTATAAATGTCTGATAGAGTCATTCTAAAGGTTTAATTCTTGAAACAACCGACATTTCAAATGGTCCTGCAAAAATAGTAGGTACAAATGTTTTTTATCCAAAACAATGTTTACCAGCAAATACTATAGTGAATAAAAAATGAAAAGTTTACACGCCCCTCACTCTAAACAGATTTTTAAAGGAAAACTATACCCCTATAAAAATATATTGTATAAACAAGCTCATATGTAAAACCCTGCTTCATCTAAATAAATCATTTTAATAAAATATAGTAGTATGTGCCATTGATTAATCCTAAATTGCCATTTTAAGAATTAAGGGCAGCCCCCTGGGATCATACAGATTCACAGTGCACACAAACACACCAAGGCAGACATACATGCTATAATAATAAGACAAAACAGAGGCGCCAAAAAGATAAAATTAGCTAAAAACACTTAAAAACCCAATGGGTAATTCAGAGGAGGTAGTAGTAAACTTACCTCCTCCAGAGAGACACCAACAAAAGTGGTAATTTTCAGTAATAATTTATTCACAACAATATTGCTACGCGTTTCGCAGGCATTTCCCGCTTCATCAGGCAATGTAGAATAGGCGCAAAAAAACAGTGTCTTTGTATAAACACACCAGGAGCCTACATGCTAGGCCACATCAGCCAATTAATGGGCAAAGGTATTTGCTAATATACAAATTCCAGTTTGGCAATATTCTTTAAAGGTCACTTAATATGAGATAAACTACCAGTTGGTTAAGTATTCTTGTATGACAAAGAAAAAGACATTCAAGCAGCCATATACACCATGCAGAGCAGTTTTAGTTTGCTGTTTAGACAACAACCCCTTTCCTTTCTTCCTTTAAACTTTTGGAATTGGAACTTCTGAATGCCATGAACAAAAAGATCAGAGAGAGGGACTGCCATGACATATTAGTTTAAGATATGCTATAAAAGAACATAGCAAGGATATGTAAAGCGCTTATCAGGACAAGTGCAGGCATTTGTGAAATGTTTATGCTGTAATCTCCTTGTGTTTTTAATAGATTTGCTGATTTGATTTAACATTCTTATGCAGTGTAGGAATGATAGAAACTTGCACTTTTTTCAGTAATAACTATAGCAGTAAAAATTATCAAACCCAAATGCCTAAAGGAGTGACAGCCCATGTCTGCCAAGACAGTAAATGGATGGAAAGAAGCTGGAGAAAACAATGTTTACCATGGCTGGAAAACATGTTAGGTCCCATATTTTGACTGCTGGAAATACCAAAATAAGGCTCACGACTTGTTATAGATATGATTCTTTTAGCTATTGCTGTTTCAGGTAGGGCATCAAATGACATTTATTGCCTTATACACTCTGCAGTAGTAACCAGGCTACTATTTTTCATCTTTCCAAGTTCACCGTCTTTCCTGTCTAGAAGCCCTATGTAGCGAGCCTGGGACAAAAAGACTGGAAGAATCATAAATGATAGACAAATAGGGACATCAGGCTGAGTAGCGAGATTGGCGTTATGGAGTTTATAGTTGTGTGGGAATAAAAGGCATGCAAGCTTTAAATTGTGGGCAAAGTAAGTGCAGGATCCTCTACGGGAACAGTTAGGGACTAGGCAGCATCCCTTCCAACTAGGAATGTAGCGAACCTCACAAAAAAAGTTTGCGAACCCATTCGCGAACTTCTGCCAAAAAGTGCGAGCTTTTGCAAACTTTGCGAACCCCATAGACTTCAATGAGAAGGCGAACTTTAAAACCTAGAAAAGCCATTTCTGGCCAGAAAACTGATTTTAAAGTTGTTTAAAGGGCACCACGACCTGGACAGTGGCATGCAGGAGGGGGATCAAGGGCAAACATTTCTCTGAAAAATACGTTGTTGACACAGCGTTGCGTTTTGTGCTGTAAAGGGCAGAAATCACACTACATTTCTAAACTTGTGTAATAACCGCTTTAAAACGTCCGGCGTCTACATGCCAATCAAGTCGTGTAAAGGTTACAGCCGGTTCACACGCAAAGACAAAACGCCGCAAAGAGCTTTAATGATACCTTCAAGTGAGCGAATAATAGTTTTTACTAGTTGCTTGTCACCTCCAGGACGGGGTGTGCTGTTTTGGAGTTCAGGGTACGTGCCTTCGGAACACTGGGCGATTTCCTAGGGCCACAGGATACCATAGCAGCACGGCCCCTAGTGCCTCTGAGTGGCGGCCTGCCTCTGCCTGACATTTTTTTTTATTTTTACAAAACAACAACTTGGGTGATGTTTCTGGACACGGAATTATTATTGTTATTTTTAGATGGAATGTGAAAAAGCTCACACAGCTAGGTGGCACTTGGTTGAAGACACTGGGCAACAAGGCCTGCAATGGCAACGTATACAGTAGTGGATACGGAATATATTATTGCTGGTGGAAAAATGTAATTTTTGTGATTTTATTGCAATGCAATGTCACTACTATGTGTAACATGTTTGGTGCACTACTATGCACAACAGCAAACAGCACTGGGCACGTTAAAGAACAGTAAGATAAATAAATAAAACAAATAAATAAATAATAATAATAAAAAAAAAAAGTGATCTCTGGTTGGTGCTGGGGGTGAACTACTAGGAGCAGCACACCAGTCCCCAATACAGTTAGACTAATAGCACTAGGCTCTATAAATTACAGTAGCAAAGTAAAAAAACACAAATAAATGATGTGAATGTGTTGTTGGTGCTGGTGCACTACTATGACCAGCACACCTGTCTCCAACACACACAGACGGAGCTGCAGTACACAATGAAAAGAAGAGTAACAGTAATCAGAAAATAAAAGCAGTCCTTACAAGGACTATTGGGTTACAGCAGATGAGATCAGCAGGACAGCTGTCCACAGCAGCTACATACAGCGCAGTAGAAAGTAGATTACTAGTCAGCAAAGCTACCTAAACTGTCCCTCAAACCCCTGCACAGCTCTCTCCCTATGCTAACTCATCAAGCACACACAGACAGAATGTAAAATGGCTGCTGGGCTTCGGTTTATATATGGAAGGGAGTGGTCCGGGGGGGTGGTCCAGGAGGGAGAGCTGCCTGATTGGCTGCCATGTATCTGCTGGCTTTGGGGTGAGAGGTCAAAATTTGGCTCCAGCTAAGGCGAACCCAAAATTGTGAACATCGCTAAAAGTTCGCGAACTTGCGAACACCCGATGTTTGCGCGAATTAGTTCGCCGGCGAACAGTTTGCTACATCTCTACTTCCAACTAAATAAGGAGTCAGGGAGATGGCATGTCACAGCTCAAAGCTTGGTTGGGCTGCCCTATTGGTTTGCCAAAAAGAAGGGATGGGTGAAGACATGTGTGTTGTTTATAGCAGCCAATAAGATGCTTTGATTTGATTTTCTAACTGTTGAAATCTAATACTGATTGGTTGCTCTGGGTAACATCACCAGTAATGCTTCACTCAACTTTTTACACAGCATGATAAATGTATAACTTGCATTTATATTATTTCTACCAAAGTGCATAACTTGCAAAGTGCATGGCTTTTTTTAGGCTTTACATAAAGACAAACTCCTCCACCCTTTTTAATCCCTCTTTCCCTACTAAAAAAGACATAACCATTTAAATTCACAGCCCAGTCACATGTTTAATACCACCAGATCTCAGTGATACAAATTATATAATCATTTTCAGTACGTGCTTAGAGGGAAGGAAGCACAATGGATGTTAATGTTAGGTGGTGGTGGCTTAGCCTAAAACTTAAGACTAGGTTTTGGCTAAAAGGGGTTATGTTAAGTTATTGTAAGCTATGTAACTGTTATATGCAGCCTTCAGCAGCTAATGGTTTTGCACATGTTCACAATTCTATTAAAATATTATAATGATATAGGTTTGCTTTGGTTAGGATAACGGTTAATAAGTGTACATGTGAATAAATGAAGCTGCTGCCTTTCCATCCAAGCTGTTGTTGATGTGAGTATTTGGGTAACAGGTATAGGGACTGAGCATTGAGTCCTACTCATGTCATGTATGGAGCCAATAAAAAAGCAAATGCATATCTGAAAAGGAAATTAAGAAAACTACACACATTTTAAATTTATAGAAGAAAACAGACTGGCTGAATTAAATGGATAGTTCACCTTCAGGTTAACTTTTAGTAGGTTATTGAATGGTCTATTCTTAACAAGTTGTCAATTGGTTTTCATTTTTTATATTTTATAGTTTTTGAATTATTTTCCTTCCTCTTCTGCTTCTTTCCAGCTTTCAAATGGGGGTCAGTGACCCCAGCAACCCAAAAACTATTTCTTTGTGAGGCTACAATTGTATTGTTATTGTAATTTTGTATTACTTGTCTTTCTGTTTAGGCTCTCCTCTATTCATATACTTGTCCCACTTTCAATCCAGTGCCTGGTTGCTGGGTTAAATTGTACCCTAGCAACAAGAAAGTTGCTGGAATTTTAAACTGGAGAGCTGCTAAACAAAAAGCTAAATAATTAAACAAAACACGAATAATAAAAAATGAAGACCAACTGCAGATTGTCTCAGAATAGCACTCTCTCATACTAAAAGTTAGTTTAAAGACAAACAACCCCTTTAAAGGATGATTAAAAAAAAAAAAAAAGCTTTTGAGAATATTTCTACTTCTCTACATCCCAGCAAACAAATAGTACAGTACTTGCATTTTCTGAAAGCTGAACAGTGCAGTAGCAGAAGATGTGGTCCGCTTGTAAAGGCTTTTGATACTGTGCCATAAAAATGTTTGCTACATCACTTTGTGTCTGCTGGCCTTGGGAATTCAACATGTAAGTACACTGATAGAAAATTGGCTGAAGAATAGCACAGCAGTCATCAATGGTTCATTCTAAAACTGGAAAAGTAGTTTGATGAAAAGGAAGGCATTGAAATGTGTCTCAGGATTTGTGGATGACAAAATTGTGAAGAGCACTAAACTACATATGTGAATGAAAGATGTTTCAGTTTGGCAATGAGCCTGAGCAGGCTGCTGACTATTGGTAGAGTTAACATGAATATATTACTATGTTAAACATCTTTAAATGAGTGCTGGCTTTTCCCAATGCCCCCATACTGATGTGTTCTTGATTAGAATAGCAGTGGGGTTTGTTGTTTCAATACAACAAAAATAGTTTTACACTACGTGAGCTGGATTCAGATTGACTCTCAACTTTCAGTTTATCAAGACAATACGAGTCTCAAAAATATTAGTTGCAGTGTAACCGTTGCCCCAAAAAAGCTCAAACTGAATGGCTGCAACAATTCACAATTAATACATCCATTTTATGTTTATTTATATTCCTTTTGAATGCTAATTTAATGTTGCTAGCAATATACAAATAACACCCAAAATATTCCTAATTGATATAGTCTGGTCTTTGTGCATTTTTAATTAGGTACAGCTATGTGTTGTATATCTTGGTTTCCGTTTCCAAACAATAGAGTATTATGCTAAACTGAATATATTTGTTGTTAATAGCTATTTTCGCTGCAGTAACTTCACATGTCAAACTGAATTTAACAGAAGCATTGTCTTTCCCACACATATTCCTTTCAATTTGAAGCAGATGTCCTTAACCCACATCACAATATTAAGGCCATTTATTTGCTTCTCTAAATTTGAGTAATCAGTGTAGATCATTGTATGCATCAATTAAAACATTTCAGTGATTTTAAAGTTATTTGTCAAGGTACATTTTATTGAAAGTTGCTTATATTCTTTGCACAGCTGACTTTGAGGAAAGCTTTAATTTGCAAATACAACATTTAAGACTATTTAAGCTCCATCAGATTAGCAAATTTATATAGGGGATTCCTCTTGTCCACGGCATCATTTACACTCAGTATGGGTAAGACCAAGAAATACTTCAGGAATAATGTCAGCCTGGGATATGATTTAAGGAAGTAGAAAACTCAATAATGGTCAGAAAATCAACATAAATAACACTTGAGTCATTTACCATGAAATATGTATTCCACCAAACCAAACAATTTGACTCCATGGGGCTGATTTACTTACCCACGAACGGGTCGAATGGAGTCCGATTGCGTTTTTTTCGTAATGATCGGTACTTTGCGATTTTTTCGTATGTTTTGCGATTTTTTCGGATTCTGTACGAATTTTTCGGATCCAATACGATTTTTGCGTAAAAACGCGAGTTTTCCTATCCATTACGAAAGTTGCGTAAAAAGTTGCGCATTTTGCGTAGCGTTAAAACTTACGCGAAAAATGCGCAACTTTTCGCGTAAGTTTTAACGCTACGCAAAATGCGCAACTTTTTACGCAACTTTCGTAATGGATACGAAAAACTCGCGTTTTTACGCAAAAATCGTATTGGATCCGAAAAATTCGTACAGAATCCAAAAAAATCGCAAAACATACGAAAAAGTCGCAAAATATTCGTTTTCAAGTCGGAACTTTTCCAATTCGGGTCGGATTCGTGGGTTAGTAAATCAGCCCCCATGTGTCAATCTGATTTGGACAGGGAGCACTTTCATTAGCAGCAATTACATTTCTGCTAGTACCACATTATCATAGATATTTGACTGCATAAACAGTCATCAAAGTCATTCAGTGTTGTCATATTTTTTTGTTTTTTTTCTATTTGTTTTCAATATAAATATTTATTGAGTATTGAATAGTTCGGTGTCAGGAATGACAAGCCCAAACCCCGGTTGTTGTACAAGGATGAGACATAAGTCATAAACAACCAAGGGTCAAAATGGTAAAACCATATTGGAGTATTGACAAGGATCAGCAAAGAGAGCAGAAGGCAAGGCAAAACAGGACCAGGACTTGGAAGTTCCTACTTCCTAGTCCTGATCCTGTTTTGCCTTGCCTTCTGCTCTCTTTGCTGATCCTTGTCAATATTCCGGTATGGGCCTAGCTACACTGCACAGAATTTCTTACACTTAATAATGGCACAGTTTGGAGACTTTTCTGCATTTGGCACCGGCACCAAAGTTCTTAAGGTTTAGTAGAACTTTGGTGCCGGTGCCAAATGCAGAAATGTCTCCAAACTGTGCCATTATTAAGTGTAAGAAATTCTGTGCAGTGTAGCTAGGCCCAAACACGAATATGGACTGCAGAAGAGAGAACCACAGACCCCCATGTCTAGGTTTGGGTCCACTGATTATATTATATTTTCATTGCGTACCTTCTTTCTGGTTATTTTTATACCTACTATTCACACAAACAATATATATATATTTTTTTCTATATATTATGCTATTTTGCTTATATTTGTTTATATGTGTTTATGAATACACTAATAGGTACATGGTACAGTGTGGTAAGTATCGATGCAGTTTCTATAATCATCAAGTTGTAATTAAAAATTAATGAATAACTGAGTTTTAGATAGAATAATAGGGGCCCCCGTATATTGAGCTAGAGGAGCTAGGAGATTGGTATGAAACATGTAATTATCCATTTTGTGTTTTAAAAACATTTTTTTTATCATGTTTTAACCCTTGCACTGTGCACTTTTGTGATAGTATTAATATATGTGAAACTGAACTGAAATGATTGGATATGCTTGTATGGTATTTTAATCACTTTGCCAGATTGCTGGCTCTTATTGTATTCTTAAACAAAAGTTAGTCAATTTGCACTAGTCACTTTGCTCATTTGCATATGGTGATGTCATGTTCCTAATTAATGGTTATTACTGGCTATATATACCTGCTAAGGTGTAGGGTGTGGTTGCCTTGAGAAAGGTCCCAGGGAGGACCGATATGTCATGTTGGCTGTATATGCGCGTTTAAATATTTGCACAGAAATCCCAGTGTTGCTGGTCTTTTTTGTATGATATATATATGTGAGATAATTAATCTTTTTCTATTTGACAGGATGTGAGGTGAGAGTGTCACCTGGCATTTTCCTACATTGACCAGGGGGTGTCTGGTTCCCTAGTCTTTATAAAGGAGACGTGTTAGGGCTTTTTGTACTCTGCTTGAGTAGCAGGGATGCCAGGGTCCTGTGAATGAGGAATAGTTATTGATAGTCAGACCCTGTCATAGTACATCCCAGGGGTGTAATTTGCCTATTGACTTGAATGTGTTTCCTGAATTTTTCAGCAGTTGCGAATTTTGCAATTTTCCCTAATAATAATGTGTAAAGCAAGTTACTATAAAAGAAATATTAGAATGATGACACAATAAGATAAATAGTATCAAAAACAAGTTATTCATACAGATGTATACATTTTTTGTGATCCAAATGATTGTGAATGCCTTTATGAGTCAAAATATACAGAAGCAGAATACAGAATATAACAGAAGCAATTCTAAAAAATGTGCTGATACATAACTTTAAATGCATGTGGGGCATTTACTATTATTTAAGTCCTGTTAGCTTTTTAAATAAAGGTTTGTTCATGCTCCATAGTTATAAAAAGGAATGTACAGTTTTATACTAACATTACCTTGTATTATTAATATATGGCCCACTTGAAAGGATTTCTAAAGGGCATAGATATATTAGCTGGTTCCACCTACCTATGCACTGCAGCACATTTGTGGCTTTAACTTTTCTGTAAAACATCTGTCATTAAGGACATGCTTTTCTTGGCAAAAACCAACAGCATAAGTGGCAGCTAAGAGGTGCAGATAAAATGGTAAGAGGCCATCTATAAAGTTTGACTTTGGCTGGCTGCATGGTGCCTGAAGTCATTTAGCTGTCATTGTTTAAATGCTTGTTTGACATTTTACTGTTTAGGTATTTACTGTCTAATGTGGGGCAGTTGAAAGATTTCCTTTGAGAAGGCTTTGTACATTGGTTTACAAAGGGCCAAGTCAGAAGGGCCAACAAAATTAGAAAAAAAAATGTTATGGGATAAGGTAGAACTTGCATTTTTTCTTTTCTTTATAGTGTAGGTAGTTGTCAAAGAAGATGATACATAAAAATGTTTCAATTTTTTTTCTGTATTTCATGTTAAATTAAATATGATGAAAGCTTTCTTGTTAACCCTCATTAAGCCTCTAGAATTCTAGTGAGATTTTTTACAATAGAAAGGTCTCAGTGTTAGATAAACAGATAGAGTGTCAGATAAAGAGATATTTACCTATGGCTATATATATTAGAGTGACAAGCACACAAAATGAGACTGATAGAAAATTTAGAGACAGAGGGGCTTATTTATAAAAAGATATATTTTATTTTGTACCAGTTTTCAAGACTTGCACTGGTTTCTACCCTATTTTGTTGCACATTGCATATATTGTATTTTTAAACAGCTTTATAAATATATAGAATGTTTAAGAAAGAATTGAAAACAATTAAACTTGGACTTATCTACTTGATTTGGCTTCATCTCTCCTGATACATTTGGCAGACATTCTTGAACTCCACTGTGGAGAGCCTGAGGCCAGAGAACTTACCAGGTTACCTTAATGGAAGCCAAAGAAAGAGAACCCTTACATGAGGACTTCTAGTTATTGACAGGAAGTTATCAATGTTCATTTTTGTCATGATTCACATTTCTTTTCACTAATAATTGTGAATCTGAATTATAAGTCTAAAAAAACACAATTTTTCAATATTTTTTTATGATGATATTTGAATGTGGCTCACTGGAAAATAATGTTGGGGATCCCTGTTCCTGTCAGGATGGTGGGTGCTGTATTAGATGGTACAAGAACATTCAGTAAATGCTTCTATCACTTGTGTTACTCATACAATTTCCAATATAGGGTTAACAACACCTTAGAGGTACTATTGCTTGCCTTTGGTAAAACAATCCCCAGCACTACGCGAAGTTCGCAGTGGTCCAACACTTCAAGGATCTCTCTATTTTTAAGTGCCTATACTGGTGGCTTTGTTACCGCAGGGTAGTAAGCCTAACATTTCATTCATGAAAACGCCAGTTCGAATCCCGAATGGGATAAATTTGGATTGGATACGATAATTTCTTAAGATCGCAAATATCACGAATATGCTTACGAAAAAAATCGTATTAGTCATGATAATATCGTATTGGCGATCCGAAAGTGCAGGAAAACCTTTCCGACTTTGATCCTTCTGTGCATGATTTTGGAAGCCTCCCATAGGAATCAAAGTCATGATACCAAAGCTTGAATGAATCCGAAACTTTTGTACACAAATTCTGCCGCAAAGTACGAAAAAGTTGCGCAGGTACGAAAAAGTTGCAGAAAATATGCAGAACGAACGCTCGGAGCATTCGTCGATTAGTAAATTTCCCCCTAAGAGTGAGCTATTGCAAAACTATCCTGGCACTCACTACCTTATACTGAAACCTTCTTCCGTTCCAGGCTCCCAGCAGGCATAGGGGTAGGCTGATTGAAGCATAGGGGCTGATTCTCCACCTGCATTTATCCGGAGGCCAAGAATCAGCCTGTTGTGCCAGTAACCTGGTTGCAGAGGCTATTATTTATATTTACTGGCAAGGTATAAGCTTTTGCTTTATTTAAGATGCTGCCATATTGTGAAAAATTAAAAATGAACAATCTTACTAAATATGAAGGCTTGTAAAACAGATGCATTATAGTTCTGTAAATAACAGCTGTTGAGTTTTTACATAGAAAATGAAATAAAGTAAGGGATATTAATGTGGATTGGTTTTGTGTAAATTGTTATTAATAGCATGTAAGCAATGGTACAGGACGCCATTTTGAGTATTTCAATAAGTCAACTGTTTTAGTAAGCTGTGGCAACATATAAAGTTGTTGCAAGATGTATTTTGTAAAGAGCAGATACAGGAAAAATTGAAATCTATTTTTCATCTCACGATTTCTTGTGGTCGTGTCAAAAAAGTTCTGGCCACATCAAAAAATTTGTGTTGCTTTCGGTGAAGCAAAAACACCACATTCAGTGGTAACAGATTCAGTCGTCACAAAGAAACTATGGAGCCCTAACCCTTGTTTGTATAGAACCGAGCCACATAAGCACCAAAAAAGTTCTTGCCAAATAAGGACTGCGATGGGCTATTTGGTAGCTCCGTGTGAACAGATAGCCTGTAGAAGACTCTGCTTGGAGAAAAACTGTTTATGTGTGCTTTCAAAATTTATCTTATAAAAATTGGCACCTATTTGAGATCACTGGGAGCAACATCAACTGAGGTGGTGAGCAACTTTTTGCTAACAAGCCACTGGTTGGGGATCACTGGTATAGTGTTACATAAATTTGTTTCACAGGGGTTTGCTCAGTGGTCTTACTTAGATCCTCACTCTTGGGGGCACATTTACTAACCCACGAACGGGCCGAATGCGCCCGATTTTTTCGTAGCATTAAAACTTGCGCGAAGAGTCGCGATTTTTTCGTAGAGTTAAAACTTGCACGAAACGTCGCGCCTTTTAAGTTTTAACGCTACGAAAAAGGCGCAACTTTTCGCGCAAGTTTTAACGCTACGAAAAAATCGCGACTTTGCGCAACTTTCGGAATGGCTACGAAAAACTCGCGTTTTTTTGCTCAAGTCGTAATGGCTACGAAAAACTCGCGTTTTTTCGCGCAAATCGTAAAGACGCAAAATGTTCGTTTTCCAATCGGAATTTTTCCAATTCGGATTCGAATTTGTGTCTTAGTAAATCAGCCCCTTGGTCTGGCCATGCACAATAAAATTGGGTAATTTGATGATTTGGTCACCCACATAAAAAGCCAAAGTGGCTGATTTTTACTGCAGCTCTTAGGGTTTGCTGACCCCCAACAGATGTCAATCAGGAAATCTCTTAGATTATTATTCCATGGTGACCTGTCTTGTTACAAAATGGTTTAACTAGCCTGCATTATCTTTGTGTCCCCAGCCTCTATCTGGCTATGATAAATATGTTTTGGGGAAAAACTTCCTTTATAAAATGCACCCTTAAACCATGATGTTAAAGGTTGAAATGTGCCATTTTTAAGAAATAACAGTAGAAATATACTTCCAAATTTATTTCAGTTCTGATAAAAAATACTGTTATCAGTTCAGTATAGAGTTCAAAGTCATGGGCAACAACACATGATAAAATGAGTAGAAAAAGCCACAGTAAATAAAAATTGACTTTTAGGTACTCTTCCGGGGAATTACCAATCCTAGAGAGCTGAGATAAAACTTTAGAACTATTAGTAAGTATCAAGACAAGCAACCAAGGTAAGCCCAACAGCAGAAACCATTACAGAAGTCTACCAAAAACTAAATGCATAGCAAAAAAATGTAGTTATATAGCCATTTATGTCCTTAAAGGACAAGGAAAGGCTAAGTCACTTGGGGGTGCCAAAATGTTAGGCACCCCCAAATGACTTTAATCGCTTACCTTGTACCCCGGGCTGGTGCCCCTGTTAGGAGAAAACAGCACCAGCCCGGGGTACCTGCTTCGTTTTGCCGGGACCCTGCGACCGGCGCATGCGCAGTAGTGAAAAGCTGACTTCTCTGTTAAAGTTCAGCTTTTTCACTTTACTGCGCATGCAGCGAAGCAGGAAGCGCTGCGCTACAGGTACCCCGGGCTGGTGCTGTTCTCTCCAAACAGGGGCACCAGCCCGGGGTAAAAGGTAGGCGATTAAAGTCACTGGGGGTGCCTAACATTTTGGCACCCCCAAGTGACTTTGCCTTTCCTTGTCCTTTAAGAAGACAATATTTCCCTATCCTTACCTCTTATCCTTTGGTAGCATTCTTTTCCTGATATCCATAGGGACAATACCAATGACACACCATGACTCCTAGTGGCAATCTGGGAATGCAGCTTTCCTGCTCCAGCTGTGATTTAACAGTTGTATTAACATGTTTAATGGATCGGTTTTAACAATGCTTTACTGCCTGTTACTCCTATCCATAAGTTTATGGCAAAATAGGGGAATGTGATGATTATCTTAAAAAAGAAATCCCATAAAAATGCCTTAGATAAGTATACAGTTTGTTGCACCTCTTAAATACCATACATACCATTAGGCATTTTTGTGGAGCAACTGGAAGGAAATAATAGCATCTTCTTGGAAGGGAATGTTAGAGGGAAAATTGAGGGAGGTTGAATAAAACTAAGGGACAGATTTATCAAAATGTGAGTTTAGAGCTATTCATTCTTATTGGATTTTTAGAAGAGTATTTATCAGTGGGTAAAAGTTAGAGTTCATTATTTGATAAATATGCTTCTAAAAATCATATAGAAATGAATAAAACGTGGGTGAGTTTTTATGTATTGAGCTCTAAACTCACATCTTAATAAATCGGCCCTTAGTTTGGATGAGGTGTAGAACATTTTGCATTACAAGGATATGTTTTCAATGCCATAAAATGTAAAATTACAATTTCTTTGTTATAAAAATACTCACTAAAAAATACAAGGCCACAATTCCAGATAAAACATTCTCATCAAGTGAAAAGCATTTCAGATACATACATATTAGGGGTCATTTACAATTCCTAAAAATGTAGTAGAGAAATCTTACACACTAAGGGGCCCATTTACTTACTCACGAACCGGCCGAATGCGTCCGATTGCGTTTTTTTCGTAATGATCGGTATTTGGCGATTTTTTCGGAAAATTATTGCGACTTTTTCGTTACCAATACGATTTGCGCGAAAAAACGCGAGTTTTTCGTAGCCGTTACGATGCGCTCGTATTTTGTCATGACTTTTTCGTAGCCTTCGTGCTGAGTACGAAAGATTCGGATTCATTCAAGCTTCAGTATGGTGACTTTACTTGGGCCAGGTTGGAGCTGCAGAGTGCTATTGAGCCCTATGGGAGACTTTACTTGGGCCGGGTTGGAGCTGCAGGGTGCCATTGAGTCCTATGGGAGGCTTCCAAAATCATGCTAAGTCTGAAAGTTTCGCACGCTTACGAGCGCTCAATACGAAAAGTCGCGACAAGATACGAGCGCATCGTAATGGCTACGAAAACTCTCGTTTTTTCGCGCAAATCGTATTGGTAACGAAAAAGTTGCGACAATTTCCGAAAAAGTCGTAAAGGCGCCGAAAAAATCGCAAAAAATACGAAAAAGTCGCAAAATGTTCGTTTTCCAATCTGATTTTTCCAATTCGGATTCGAATTCGTGTCTTAGTAAATCAGCCCCTATGGAAAAGCAAAATAAAGAGAACTCCTGGTTGCACTGGGTATCTCATGATAAAAAAAATGTCCCAGATAAAAAATCCAGGGGAAGCTGCGCAGTGATCGTGACACATATGCACCTTGCCAACATACACAGCATGGGGGTTACCATACATATAATATGATTTGGTATAACCTGTAATGTTTAATCACAGCATATGTAGGATTCATAATCTAACTCCAGATGTAAATGGAATTAAACTAATCATTTCCTGAAACAGCTTACTCATTTACAGTCAATATAGTAAACATGCCCATTACCATTATGCATATGATAGTCTTGCGGCGCACTATAGCACATGGAATATGGAACATGAAATAACATCAGAGAATTAAATGAAAAAAGGTGTGATAATGAAGTATTTGTTTAGTGATCTCCTTAGCCAAATGTCATCCTAACGAGTGTCTTACAAGTTCATATTCTTCCTAGCCATATCCCCCCCCCCTCCAACCTTAGTTACAATTAAAGGGTAATGCCACTTTCAAGTTATCTTTGCTATGCTTTGTACACAAAACTACTCATCACTAATGGTAAATAGTAATGAGTGAATCTTTTCGCCAGGTATGGATTCGCAGCGAATTTCTGCATTTCATTATGGGTGAATTGTTTGCGAATCTTCAGCAAAAAATTGTCTCAGAAAGATTTGCAGTGCGGGAAAAAAGTTGCAGCCGCATAAAATTGGGCACGGGTGTGTAAAAATGGTCACGAGCGCGGCAAAATAGGTGCCGCCGCGACGAAAAAAGTTACATGCAAAAAGTGTTTTGCGGATTTTACGCTGTTTTGCTAATTTTACTGTTGTTTCACAAATTTTCCAGCAAAGCAAAATGGGACAAATTCACTAATCACTAATGGTAAAGCAAAATTAAAATATGATTAATCTAACCACAATTTTAAATAAAAGTCACACAAATCTTTTATAATATTTATACAAACATTATTATATTATTATTATTATTTTTTTATAATGGTTTAGTCAATTAAAAATTAAGAAATTCACCTGTGCAAAACTTTAGTTCTCTATTAGTTTGTAAACATCATTTAAGAAACACATAATGAAAGAACAAGAGGGGGTTTTATGCTGCTCATTTGCTGAAACCTGATCTTTGTGGTGAAATTTCAACATGCTGTTATTTATGTGGGAATATGTTGAGCATGGATAGATAAAGTAACATTATCAGGTTTTGCTTTGTCCCAGCAGATAGAAGTGCCATGCATACCTCTATTTTTTTCCTTCTTCGCTTTTTGTTTGTGTTTTCATTTCTTTTGAGCAGTCGTGTGAAAAAAAAAAACCTATTTGCTCTGTAACTTCATCCTACATGTGATCTTCCACCAACACCCTGGAAGTTGTTTTGCTGAACTGCAAAATTTGGTGGCAATGAAATTAAAATTACTTGTTACATTTCCTTGGATGAGAGATTCAGCATGCTCACAAGGCTAAAAGTATGAGAACAACGAATCCCTGTTTTAGATATCTTGCCATCTACTTACAAACTTGCTTGATACCTAAAGAAAAGGCAGATAATGCGGTTCTCAAATTGGTTTGGAAAGCAAGCTAAAGTCTCAAACCATTCAATTTTAGGCAATGAATTGAGGTATTGTCCGTGGATTGTGATGACTGTTCATGCTGCCCAAGAAAGTATAGACTAGGAACAAAATCTTGCCAGATGTAATTTAAAAAAACTCAGTGGAATTATTGTCCATTAACTTCTTATTGATATATGTACTTATCTAATTTGCCATTAAAGGACAAGTCAACCCCCCAAAAAATTATTTTGCCTAACAAAAGAAAACATAATTATAAGCAACTTTTCAATATGAATTTATTACAAAGTTTTAGTGCTTTAATAGTTATTTGTAAATGTAATTGCTATTGAAAACAGCATTTGCTGTACTCCTGGTTATGACTTCTTAAACAATATTGCAAAGCTTAGTCTACTCCAGCTAGTCAGGTCTGTCAATTTGCTGCCTTGTGTTACACTGTTTCAAACATCAGAGTCACTGCTTTTAATAGCAATAATATATAAAATAATGTAAAAACCATTAAAAAATTGTAATGAATGTATATTGCAATGAATCTTAGAGTTATATTTTCTTTTACTAGGCAAAAAAAATGTTTTTTGGGTTGACATGTCCTTTACAATAGTAAGATATTAATCAAAGGCAAAAGCCATAATGAAGCAATAGCTTCGATAAAAGGACAATTCAGCTGAGAATCCATAGAGAATAAACTAAAAACTACAAATAAAATAAAAAGAAAAATGAACAGTAAACTTACCTAACCTAACAGTACCTTGAAACAATATATATTTGGGTCACTAAAACATGTTCTTTTTTTTATACATGCAGAGTTATCTATGACCCAATAGCCCATGCCTAATAATGATAAGAAGCAGCTTTATTATGAAATCTGTGAGAATGCCATTAAATGTGGAAGTTGTGGTGCTGTAACTTGGGTAATAGGTGCTATTATAGGGTAATAGCTTTAAGTACGGTTTTGTGTGCAAAGAAGTCTTGACTGGGATTTGGAAGTTAAGGCAATATATTAAAAGAGAAACAACATTTAAAACATTATTTGATCATATATCATGGCCCACTTGGATTAAACTTGAATAAACTTGGAATATTGTCAGGGAAATTCCCATAACAAAGTTAAATACAAAATTGTTGAAAAGCCACAAAGCGAGATGCATTAGGAGATTCCAATGTATTATAATTATCTGTTATCTCTATAGCAACTGCATAAACACTTCAAGTAAATGTAATTACTCATGTAAATCCTTGCTTGTATGCTGTAATAAAAATAATAAAGCAGTGAAGCTCTTCAGTAGAGAGAAAAGGGTCCTGTTAACTTAAACAAAAGAGAGATAGTTGGCAAAAGGCATATGAAAACTGCAATACAACATGTTGTGCTTATTTATTATCATGGTTTAATAAAAGTAATATAGCACTTGTTTTTTTTTGCAAGACACTAAAAACTGTATTTTCTAATTCATTTTTGAGGACCAATGATTGATAAAGTATCACTGAGCTCCAACGCTATATTGCACAGTAAGGTGTCCAAGTGTCCTTAAAGCAGCTGGCACCTTCTGATCTACTGAAATGTTGGGGCAGTTTTTAATAAATTTACCTTGGTAATTCTTAAAGATTCATTTTCAATTTCCTATGTTATCACATATTAATGGTTTCCTTGCTGCCAGGACAAGTTTTGCCACCTTTAGTGATTAGGTGCCATTTTCTTTAATATACACCAATAAGCACCTCTGGTATTTTGTGGTCTTAAATTCATCTCAGCTATCACATCCTTTTTAAAGGCTATGGCACATTTTTTCCAGCAGCATATATACTCCAGTGGAGAAAACTCTGCCCTAATTTGCACCATATTGGATGAACATTAACAGTTTTCTCTGCTTAATTAATTATGTCTATGCTGCAGGAAATTTTAGACCATATTCTTCCCTACTTATCACTTGTATCTTTCCAAATCATCATGCCAAGAAAAACACCAGAGACTGAATTCTCTGCACGCTCATTCTGATACTGACACATCCTCTTTTGGGGGTTACCAGAGCAGCATCTCACACTGCGTGTCAGTCTCCACTCCATTATCAGAGCAGCTAAGTGTTCATCACTCCATCATTGCTAGCCATACAAGACCATCCAACACAGAGAAAGTTAAAGTTGCCTTTGTCAAAGTGACTACCAGGTATGTGCTAGTCTCCCAATAAGGTGTTGATGAATGGCAATCAACTAAAAAGCAAAACAGGGTTTTCAGGAATCTATGAACTAGAATCTGTATTTGTTCTAGGAAATCAGGTTTGCCCTCCAAAAACCAAATTTGTCTCAAGCCCTTATGTTATAACATATTACTGTCATTTGGAACACACAACTGTACACACGTATACTTTTACATAGTTAAGTTGGGTTGAAAAAAGATCAAAGTCCATCAAGTTCAACCCTTTGCTATGCTTTTCAAGCTGCCATTGTCATAATAAATGTTTCTCTGTCTTTCCAAAACCTATTGCAAACTTCCCTTCCAAGAAGCCAAAGTCTTAGATAGCCCACTACTCTACCTATCTTCTCCAGTCCTGTAGGAATACATGTCCTTTATTCATCATCCTCAGCTCTTACGGTAAGTATTTATTACAGAAGGTGAACACTTTCCTTTTGTTTTAGAATATATGTTTTCAAGTTTGGATACACTTAATAGTTGGGACCAGGTTTTCATGCTATAAGCATTGTTCTCTACTCAACACTTTACTCTGGCTAAGAAATCTGTGTTCGAGCAGAGAGAAAAGACTCTCTATGTTTTTATTTTTCTCAATTTATTATAATTTCTTTGTAGTTCATTTTCCAAGCTCTCACCTACTAATACTTATGTATTCACTGGCTCATTCTGTTTCTTTTCCTACCTTACCTTCTAAGCCCAAGGATTGTCAGACTTCCAAACACTGAGAAGAAGGACCTCTGCATCAGCCAATCAGCAATCACAAAACTCCAGTTTTCCTTTTACAGGCAATTTTCTTCTATTCCTCATTCTTTGTTTCAATTTTTCAGTAGGCTGCCACCTTACTAAGCTGTTGCTAAGAGGCAACCCTGCTCCATAGAACCAATGAGGTTTGCATATCAAAGATCCTTGCAAAGCCTGTGCATACAATCCACTTCAAAGTCTTGAACTACTTATTTAGCAGTTTGTTTACAAAAGAGTTTGTCTTTCTCTTATAGTAGTAACAGGGAAGCAATACAATTTTAGAACTAATTAAGGATAAAATGCATAAATACATCCCAACAATAATGTTATAAAAACAGGAACTTCAAAAAGGACCTAGGGTGGTATATGGTATATTTGGGTGACTTGTTTTTTTCCTGTTTTAGTTCAAACTTTGTTTAGTCTCAAATAATGTGAAGTACGCCAGTGGTCTAAAGCTCATGTCTGATTTTGCAAATGTTCTCTTCACTTCTTTGAAGTTACTTCCATGTCTGAATTTGAATTTCCTATTCCTAGTTCCACAATGAAAAAATCTGCTGAACATATGTCTCAAAGGGGAAAGCAAGCAGTAAAGAGCAAAAGACTAACTAATAGCATTCTTCCATTTGTTAATCTACTTCATATCACTAATCTTTTTTTTCCCCTAGACAGATTTTAAAGCCAGGAATAATAAACTAAACAACATAGTTTTAGCTGTTGTCTAAAATAAATGCAACATGGAACTTTCTTTTTGGCATGGGATACTTTTGCAACAGAGAGGTTGAACTTCTGTATTAATATTTCAGAAGCACACAACACATGGAGGACCAGTATAGTAGCTGCTTGAGAGTGATAACTATAAACCATATGGTTGTCATATTTGCATTTAAAAGCAATATGTATTTAGTGAGGCTTAGGGGGAGATTTATCAAGACAAGAATGCTCGGAGCGTTTGTTCGAACACTCTGAGCATATTTCCGCCGACTTTTTCGTACACCTGTGCGACTTTTTTGTACGCTTGCACGACTTTTTCGTACGCTAGCGTGAAAAATTCGGGAAGGTTCTGCCGCTGTTTACAATCGTTGGGTACGAAAATTTCGTGACTTTCAGATCGCCAATACGATATTATCGTGACTAATACGATTTTTTCGTAAGCATTTTCGTGATATTTGCGATCTTCAGAAATTATCGTATTCAATCCGAATTTTTCCCATTCGGGATTTGAACTTGTGTTTTAATGAATTGGCCCCTAAGTGTCTACTTTCACTGAGACACACAGAACAGATTGTCTTCTAGAGCAGTTGTAAAAGGCAATTGGACAGTTTGGCTGGGGTTTTAAGCATCAGACAAAGGACATAGTTGTATTTACTCATCTTAGCTAAGATATGTTGGTATAAAGGGCTTGGTATTTAATAAAATATATGCAAAAAAAGAGATAAAAGAAAGGAGTGATTTTTTTCACTAGGCATGGCTCTGTGGCTAAATTCCACATTTCGTCATTGGCTAATTTTTTTCATGGAACAAAAAATTAGCTGTGAACATTTTCACCAAAAAAAACCACGGGAAAATGCAGGAAAAATGCTGCCTATTGACTTCAATGCATTTTGAGGGAGAAAAATCTCCCATTAACTTTAATGCATTTGGCATGAGAGAAGTCTTTGGTTTAAGTGGGTTAAAGTGAATATTTGAAATTTCATTGGTTCCTACCGAAGCACAATATTTTATTAGTTTATAAAGTCTATGTCAGACACAGCATTAATTCAGACTGAAATCCTCTGCTTAGAGATGCAATGAGGTTCCGTGATACATTAGGGGCAACACCATTTTTTTAATTAAAATGTAGCATTTTTCCCATCATTTTATTGTAACCGTGATTGTTAGGGGGATGCAATAGCAAGTAATGCATTAAAATCGGCACAGCTGTGTTTGGACTTTGCTGAAACTCAGACAATTGTGCTAAAAATGTTTTCTAAGTCCAGTGGGCATCATTTCTTGCTTTTGGCATGAGAGTTCCCTATCCTATAGGTGCAACTGTGCTGCAGTGATCGTGCAAGCTGCTGTGGGAACTCTGGAGCTACTGAAGGGTTCAGAGGTGGCAGTAAGCACAACTGAGTGAAAGTTGGAACTAAAGGTGGGAGGACCAAGCAGTGTTGAGTGCATCTATTCATTACAAGGAGTACATCTTTATGCAAGGATTTTATTGGGCAACTACTTGCAGTTTGGGTAACCAGATCTCTAGAAAATCCAGCTATGAGGGCTGCACCCCTAATATATGCAACATACATTTATTGTGTCCTAGAAATTTCAAGTATTTTCATGATTTTTGCTCTGTCTGCAGATTAAAAATGGTGTTGTGTTAGGTCTACTTTCTAGATAGAATAACTTGGATAAATGTGCACCAGTTTTTTCAAATTTACTGGTCACTTGCATGGAAAACATGGAGCTGTTGTTACTAGTCCATGATCCATGGTTATTAGAACATATTTAATTATCCATTTTATAGAAGAGTTACTGCTTTAAGTTCATTTTATTCAAAAAGAGCCATACAAAAGGCAGCCCTGCTAACAGACCATTTTTTAGTTTGGCAGCAATCATCTGGATGGCATGACATCACTTTCAGTTCAGCCTTCTGATTTACATTAGTGAAACAGCAGTAAATCATGGTTTATTAGTTCACTGTGTTGATTAGTTCCGCACCACTATAGTACATTGTGTGCATGACCTACTGAGAGGGCATTTACAATTTAGAAAGCTGCTACAGGGGCTCACAGCCTCTGTGCACTTCTGTAACTGGTTTGCCTCCCCAGTGTACAGTGAATCTTAAGATGAGTGAACTCTCCCACTTCAGAAGTGGAAGAGATTCTTCCCCATATTTATAGCACAATGTAAAGCACTATATTGTAAATTCCCTGCAAGCTGTTACTTTCAATGTATACTAGGTAGCACGTGTGCCAGGCCTGTTGCTATTTATATATCCATTTATATTAATATGACTATTTCTGCACCTACAGTCCCAATTTTTATATCTGTCCTTAAAGGAAACCTAAACGCAAAAACAAATATGGCTAGAAATGCTGTAATGTAAACACTGAACTTGCAGTACCACACTAAATTTTTAGCATCTTTATAACAGCTTTAATTCAGGTTAATAGAGTTGTGCACAGGGGGTCACCAACTTGGATTTTGTTAGGAGTGTTACATGCTCAGTTTGCTCTGGGGAGCTGTTGAAAAGCTAAGCTTGGGGGCTGTTGCAAATCAACAAGCAGAAAATGTGGTTTCTTGGCATAAAAGCTGGTGCTACAGGGCTGATTATTAAATTCTGAGGCAAATTGCACTGAATCCTGAACTGGCATTTAATGAGAATCTGAATTAATCACTCATCAGCCTAGTATATATTCTATATACACAGTATATTGTAAGTCAGTCCCTAAGCTCATGTAACTGACAGCAGCACAGATCAAGTGCAGTGAATCAATAGAAAATTATTTTAGGAGCCAGAGTCTATGGGTAGTCAGAAGAAACATATGGGCAGAGTGAGCTGGGGCTGCTTAGGTGTTGGCCTAGGATTGCAGGGACCTAGTAGGGGCATATTCAAAAGCTGTGGTTGCTTTGAGCTGTAAATGAGCACTAAGGGGTGTGATTTATGTGCCCCATAGTGCTCTAGCACTGGTGAAAGCTCATCAATATACAGAGTGTACATTTTGGAAGATAAAACATTGTTAAAGCATTTTGAACATAGTACAATATATTTTACAAAAAAGATAAATGTATAGGAGCAAAAGGTGCAACTTATTAAAGGCATATAAATTATTTTTAGAATTAATGCATTCCAAGCAAAGATGCAATCCAGACAGTCATACTCTACCTAGATTTCTGCTAACTGGTCAAACCACTACTTCACAAGTTAGCATTTCTTGTTGAGTTCCACCTGTGTTTGACGCTTACTTGGATCTTTATTACAACCCCATTTGGAAAAATGGTATGCGTTCCTTCCTGTGTTCCCCTGCAGTGAATTGCAGGAGAACACCCCCACTGGGTTGAAGTTAAGGGGTGCATAATAATAATACCACTGTTTTTTTCTCTATTGTTTGGGGGTGCAGGGTTTTAACAAAATCCTGCAATTTTTTCAGGGAAACAAAAAACACAGGGAAATTCTAGTGCATTTTTGCAATAATTTTTACAGTGGAACTGTACTGGGGAAAAGAGTTCACTCATCCCTAAATTTGATGTTTAGTGATCACTTAGGGGCACATTCATTAATGTACGACAGGTCCGTCGTATTTTTTCTAAAGTTTACAACTTTCGCATATTTTCTGCGTTATTTACGTTAATTTGCGCAACCTTTTTGTACTTTGCAACAATTTGTGCAACAAGATCGTATTAGTTGCAACGAGTACGAAAGTTTCGGATTCATTAAAGCTCCGGTATCGTGACTTTCCTTGGGCCAGGTTGGAGCTGCAGAGTGCCATTGAGTCCTATGGGAGGCTTCCAAAATCATGCATTGAAGTGTCAGAAAGGTCAGAAAAGTCAGAAAGGTTTTCCTGCCATTTACACTCATTCGGATACGAAAATTTCGTTTCTATATGAAAATTTCAGGACATAAGTACAAAATCTTTGTATTCAAACGAACTGAATTTTCATGACTGTTGCAATCATCAGAAATTATCAGATTTTGTGATTCGGATTCGTACTTTAATGAATTTACCCCTATATGTGTAGAAGTTCAGAACTTTATATCTATCTATGCATTATTAATTAGGAACAAGTAATTTAATCATTGGCAAGCCCTCAAGCCAGAAATTTTTAGAAAATCACCTTCTTGAGCCAAATGGGAGCAGTATCAAATATGGTGCTTTTGAGTCACTGGTTGAGGAACATTTGTAATGTAACACAAGCACCTAAAGCCTCTCTAATTTGCTGCAGAGGTGAAAAAAATTCCTTCCTGACTTCAAGATGGCAATTGGACCAGTCCCTGGATCAACTTGTACAAGAGCTATCTCCCATAATCCTGTATTCCCTAACTTGCTAAAAAGCCATCCCACTTTATACATTAACGCATATTATATATTATAGCAATGCTTGCTACAGCCAAGTTTAATATTTACAAGGACTCCATAATCCTTTTTCATTATGGATTTGGCTAATGCTGTCCAATTAAGGGTATAAGTGGATTGCATTTTTTATATCCCAGGTGCATGACCTTACATATATTGACATTGAATCTTAATTGGCACTTAGTCATCAGTTTGTTAAGATCCCGCTGCAAGGATGTCATCCATTAATAAACAAGTTTAATAAAAGTAGACCCAAAACAGAACCCAGAGGCACCCCACTAGGAACCTTACTCCAAGTAGATCATGTACCATTAACAACCACCCTCTGAACTCAGTCCTGTAACCATTTTCCTATCCATGTGCAAACAAATTTAACAAAACCAACAGATCTTTGTTTGGAAAGCAGTTGTTTGTGGGGCACTGTATCAAACATTTTGACAGAATCCAAATAGATCACATCTACTACAACCCCACTGGCCAATTGCTTGCTAATTTCATCATAAAAAGCAATAACATTTGTCTGACTTGATCTACATAATGCTTCATAAAGCCATGCTGATTACTGCTTATAATGCCATTCTTCAGAACAAAATTTTAAATGTGATCCCTTAACAAGCCTTCAGATAACTTGCCCACTATGGATATTAAATTAATTGGCCTGTAATTGCCAGGCTGAGATTGTAATCCCTTTTCAAATATAGGAATTACATCATCTTTCCCACAATCCATAGGTACCATACCAGATGAAAGTGAGAAAATCAGACAGAGAGGCCTGGCTACAACCGAACGTCTCTCAGTACCCAAAGGTGTATTCCATCTAACCTTGGTGACTTGTTTTTTTTTTGTAAGTCTTTATTTTTCATTTTTTAAATTTTTGTGGGTGGGGATACAGAAAGGATAAAGGGAGGGGGGAAAGGGAGGGGAATATACAGAAATATAGAGAGTACTTTGGTACAAAGACATGGCAATTTTCCCATTATTTTGTTATACATCTCACTTAAAATACGAAATCCTCGAAATCTTTCAGATTAATAAACATAAACATGAACGTAACTCTTGTTGTGGGAGACTGCCTGGGTATTGGGGGTGGGAAGCAAGTAGGTTTGATAAAATACATTTCTCTTGTCACTTGTTGACCTTTACTATTGGTGCCTGCTATTAGATATATTCACATATATTATACATGTTTCCTATTCTTGTTTGTTTTCTATCCTACTTAACCTTGGTGACTTGTTCACAGTAAACTTTTATGTGCCATGTCCTGTGTCAACCACTGACTATACTGAGCTGAGCCAACAGTGCTATCTGGTGGGGCTTGGAATCCTCATTTGCCTTTTCTGTATCTGTTATAACCATAATGATACCATAATTTATCATCTAAACCAACAACTTTTAACTATTAATATACCCTCAGACGCAATTTCTGTGCTCCTGTGTACGATCTGCTGAGCGCATTTGGAGGAAATCACGCGTGAAAGCTGACTTCCTCCACTATAAATTCCTTATGGTGTGTCTCAATACTGCCCTATCCCAGGCCAAGCAAGCATACTATAACACACTTATAAATAATAATAAATCAAACCCGCGACGCTTATTCTCCATATTTAACGCGCTACTTCATCCTTCACCTAATGAATCAATCATATCTGAACACACCCCCCAGGACTTTGCTCACTTCTTCAAAAGCAAAGTCGATTCTATCCGCAATCAATTTTCCAAACCTTCAGATACCGGTAATCTCAACCTTCCTAAATCTCCTCTCTCCGTATTCAGCTCCTTCAATCTCGTAACAGAGTCTGAAGTTTCTCAGCTACTCCGATCCTCTCCGCCTACTACCTGCTCACTGGATCCTATGCCCTCGTCCCTACTACAGTGTGCCCCTACCCTTATCCCAGCTCTTACCCACATATTCAATTCCTCTCTGGCTTCTGGTACTTTTCCCTCTCTATACAAACAAGCATGTGTCAAACCCATTCTTAAAAAGGCTACGCTGGACCCGTCCTGCCTTTCTAACTACCGTCCCATCTCTCTCCTGCCCCTAGCCTCTAAACTCCTGGAACGTCTTGTCTTTTCTCGTGTAACTAACTTCCTCTGCACCCATAATCTGCTGGACCCTATGCAGTCTGGTTTTCGGCCTGCGCACTCCACTGAGACAGCCTTATGTAGAGTGGCAAATGATCTCCAGACTGCCAAGGCCAAAGGACGCTACTCTGTTCTCATTCTCCTAGACCTTTCCTCTGCTTTTGATACTGTCGACCATTCAATCCTTATGAAAATTCTCTATTCTCTGGGTATCCGGGATCAAGCAGCATCCTGGTTCTCTTCCTATCTCTCTAACCGCTCCTTCTCTGTCACTCTTGCTAACAAATCTTCTACCCCGGTTCCGCTTAGTGTGGGGGTGCCTCAGGGCTCTGTGCTTGGTCCTTTGCTGTTCTCCCTGTATACTCTCTCTTTGGGAGACCTTATCTCTTCCTTTGGTCTTAAATATCACCTATATGCAGATGACATCCAGATATATTTAGACACCCCTGCACTAACTGCTGATGTTCAAACCCAGATTGGTAACTGCCTCCTGGCTATCTCCTCCTGGATGAACAGGTGCCACCTCAAACTTAACCTAGCTAAAACCGAACTCATGGTCTTCCCACCCAAACCTGGCCCTCCTCCTCCTTTCACCATTACTATTGATGGCATGACCATCAACCCTGTAAATTCTGCACGCTGCCTTGGGGTTATCTTTGACCAGTCACTCTCCTTCTCTAACCATATTAATAACACTGCCAAAACCTGCTGTTTTTTTCCTCCGCAATATTGCCAAGATACGCCCCTTTCTTTCACAAGTAACAGCTAAAACACTAATCCATGCCCTTATCCTTTCCCGCTTAGATTACTGCAATCTCCTACTAACCGGCCTCCCAGACTCCCACCTCTCTCCCCTGCAATCAATGTTAAACTCTGCTGCCAGGATCCTCCTGCTCTCTCCTAAGAGGGAACCTGTTCAGCCTCAATTAAGCTCTCTTGCATGGTTGCCTGTTAAGCAGAGGATAGCTTACAAAATCCTTCTGCTAACATTCAAAGCCCTTCACTCCTCTGCTCCTCACTACATTTCTTCACTGGTCTCCTTGCACGTTCCTGGTCATCTCCTCCGCTCCTCTCAGAGCCTCCGTCTTTTTACACCATCCACACCCACTGCGCTCTCTCGTCTTAAACCTTTCTATCTCGCTGCTCCTTACCTCTGGAACTCTATCCCTGAATTCCTCCGTAGGGAAAACTCACCCACTCTCTTTAAGAAAAAGCTCAGCTGTTACCTTCTGGAGCACTAAGACATTATCTCGCCTAGTCCTGTGCTTAAGGGCAAATGCCCATACCTGATGCACTCTTACCTTCCAGTTTGTGCCTGTATGTTACCCAACCACTTATATTGTAAGCTCTACGGGGCAGGGACCTCCTTCCTACTGTGTCTCATACCACATGGCACTTATATATATATATATATATATATATATATATATATATATGTATTGTATTTATTTATTATATCACTTGTCCTCCCTGTGTGTAATTTTGTATTCTGTAATATTGTACAGCGCTGCGTACCCTTGTGGCGCTTTATAAATAAAGTTATACATACATACATACATACATACATACATACATACATACATACATACTTAAAAACTTTTTAGGGTTAGTCTTAGCCTCTGCTGCTCAACCCATAATGCTTCAGCTCCCTCATGTTCCATCATCAATTCCTCCTTTATATTAGCCTTTAAATCCTGCTTAACAAAAAGACATACCCTCCTTCTTTTCTATTCTTTTCTTTTGTACCTCTGAAACAAAGTATAGTCTCCTATATTTACTGTTATGTAACTTATTCTGGAGAAGGGACAATGGATGAGCAGCACTAAGGCATTAATGTTATAGGTCCAATGTTGAAATCATTTACAGATGTAAGTGGTTGCTGTGGGTTACTAGACCTAAAGCAATGTATGTTCTAACTTCATTGTCCTGTAATCTGCAAATTGTTAAAGTCAACTTTTTGAATATCTGGAAAGTAAATCATTTTAGTTCTCAGTAAAGAAGGAGAAGGCCAAGATGTTTATCCCATTAAAAGCAGTGCCCATGGAATGACAAAGCAAATCCTGTATTTTTACTGTTAACACATAATAAAATACTTTTCTATATACAATAAGGTGTCTTCTGCTTCCAGAAAATAAAACATTAAAGCAAGTAGCAGCAATGAGAGAATGAGTTATAGTAAAGGCTATCAATTGCCAGAGTGCTGGAACTGGTCAGTATATAATGTTAGTAATAAGTGTCTATGGTGATATCGAAAAGATTATATTGCTTAGTGTCCTTGTTGTATTACTTCTGTTTAATGTTCTATGGCATCAAGATATTTTTCCCCACAATTTCAAAGGCATTGCACTGATGTTTTAACTTAATCAACTATCTTAATTTTCAAAGGTTAAATAACATAGAAAAATGGCTGCCAGCTGCACTTTGGAGGAACATTCATGGTTTTACCAGTGATAATTCATTTTATTGACAGATAAATGGACTCTTAGAACTATAAAAGCTTAAATGTATGCCTAAAATAAAACTCAGGAATATACTGAGCACGTTTTTTTCCTGTAAATTTCTTATCAAAAGGGGGTTGATTTCCACCCACAAAACATGACAAAAATTGGTTTTAAATGTATTAAAATGCAATCTCCACAAACCAGAAAGCATGACACATATATACTGTAATGTTATATAAAAGTGCTTTAGATTCTGAAGTTTCAGAATAAAGTTCGATAATAAATATGTTTTAATTTTTTTTTTTTTTTTTAAATCTTATGAACGGGTAAAAAATTACATGGTGTTAAACAATAATAGTCCATAAGGTGCACACCATTTGCAGCAACTAAACCTGGGTGCTAGTACAAAAAAAATGCACTGGAATAGCACAGCACTCCTAGGATTTAAGTATTGTGAGCAAAATGTAAATGCAAAAATAAAGAGGTTTATTACTCGACGTTTCGGTTTCACACAGAAACCTTCATCTGGAGTGAAAAACAATCATACCTTAAAGGAACAGTAACACGAAAAAATTAAAGTGTTTTACAGTAATTAAAATGTAATGTATAATTGCCCTGTGCTGGTAAAACTGGTAAGTTTGCAACAGAAACGCTACTATAGTTTATATAAATGAGCTGCTATGTCAACATGGGGGCAGCCATTGAAGTTGGGAAAAAGGAGAAAAGGCACAGGCACATAGCAGATAACAGATAAGCTTTGTAGAATATATTGGGGTTTTATCTGTTATCTGCTATGTGCCTGTGCCTTTTCTCCTGTAAATGGCTGCCCCCATGGCTACACAGAAGCTTTATTTATATAAACTATAGTAGACTTTCTAAGGAAAACACACCAGTTGTACCAGTACAGGGCAGCATTACATTATATAGTAATTACTTTTATACACTTTCATTTTTTGGTGTTACTGTCCCTTTAACCATATCTTAAGTCTACTAAAAAATCAATAAAACATTAATTAACCCCAATGGGATTGTTTTGCATCCAATAAGGATTATTTATATCTTAGTTGGGATCAGTTACAAGGTACTTACTACAGAGAAAAAGGAAATCAGTTTTAAAATTCTGAATTATTTCATTAAAATGGAGTCTATGGGAGATAGGCTTTCTGTAATTCGGAGCTTTCTGGATAACGGGTTTCCAGATAAGGTTATCGGCACTCACCACTCCGTACAGTCAAAGGCCGGGTGCAAACCATTCCTCATATTCTCTCCATAGAAGGCACTCACAGCATACAGGCTATAAGAAAAATTCTTTATTGGATGCCCAAATCTATGCGTTTTCGATCCACTGACGATGATCCTCAGTGAATCGAAACACATAGATTTGGGCATTCAATAAAGAATTTTTCTTATAGCCTGTATGCTGTGAGTGCCTTCTATGGAGTGTGTATTTATATATATATATATAGCAAGAACAAATGGAGCACACCCTATTGAAATTCAAATGCCCAGGGTGCTAGCTAAAAAATATAAAGCAAGAGAATGAGCTGCACTCACCAGGACTTGGCAAAAATGTAATAAGTTTATTTAAGAAAAGAAATCCAACGTTTCGAGCACTAACTGTGCTCTTCCTCAAGGAAAAAAAGAGCACAGTTAGTGCTCGAAACGTTGGATTTATTTTCTTAAATAAACTTATTCTATTTTTGCCAAGTCCTGGTGAGTGCAGCTCATTTTCTTGCTTTATATATACAAAGTCTTTAAGGCCTGTTGTTTACGATTTGGTTAAATGTGCCTGCCCAGTGATTTTGGAATATGATTGTATGTGAATGCTGAAGTGCTAGGTGACTATAATTATGATTTTAATTATGATATTGCCAAATTAAAGTCTCAGCTGTACCAACAATCAGAAAAGCTGTCCCAGCAACCTCCTGGATGCGAAAGGAGCTGAGCCATTGCTGCCTAGGACAAAGATCTAAGATGGTCTGTCTGGTCAAATTCATACTGTTATCAATTGGTCAAAAGCAAGAATTATTTAATGCTTATCCAATTGCTATGCAATTGTCAGTTACAGTGGTCATCAGACTACTCCCTCTCCCCAAACTGCACTCTCTAGCTTTTTGTGTTGATTGTCAACTAATACTTGACACTGAAGCAACATTTTCACTTTGTACCTGCTGCAGGACACTTTTGCATATGTTGATACAGTTCACAGTTAAGGTCCAAACTGCAGTTGGCATTTGTTGTCAGTGATGGATCTTAAACTTTTAATATAAGCTGTATCCACTATTAGTTACCACTAATGAAGTGCCCAAGAAGTCATTATGGTTGCTGGGCCCTAGCAGTGATTTAATTTGTTTGCTTTATTTGGCTCTAATGACAACCATATATATTTAAGAGAAGAATGCCCTAAACTTGAATACACTTTGTATTCATATAGCTGAAAAGGTTTTTTTCTGCATTAGTAGTTAATAGTTCCTGGTTTTTCTTTTTAAATTGTACCTTTGTTTATGGAAGGGCTGTAGTGATGAGGGCAAATCTCACAACATACAGAAGTAGGAGAAAGGAAAAAGAGGAAAGTAAAACAGTGTTCTATAAATATGTTTTCTCCACAGGAAGCTGTTCAGTAGTCTGGAAACTCATAAGAGTTGAACCACCCTGTTACAGATCTACGAAGCACTTTGCTGTGGTTTCTGCAAGGCTCTGATGGGCATTTGCAGGAAATGTCACTAGTTTACAAAGCATAGAATGTCTAAATGGTTTCCTGACAAAGCTTCTCTTGGGTGAGTCATTCTTTTCTTACGTCGTTAACCAATTTCATATATTCCTCTAAGCACAGAAATAGGAAATGGTTGTTCCAAAGACTGTAAGTTTATCCTAAGAGGCCTTTAGGCTGAAATTCTTAGTGGGATACAGCAGATTATAGTATAGGTAACGCACTTATGCTTACTTTCTTTTCTTTTTAGAATGTGGTAAATATACATGAATTACATTAAATACACCATTTAATAATAAATGATATGCTTAGAAGTAACTTTATTACTGGAAGAGATAATATGAAATGATCCCAGCTTTTGGGGTTTCTATACAATACATTGCACTATACAGTTCTAACAAATGTGTTTATTTTAAATGAACAGTAATATATATATATTTTTTTTTGTTTCAGTATGCTGTATTGACTTTGCATCTCTCTATACAATAGCTGGAAGTAAAAGCAACAGTGCTATAAATTCTTGAAATCACTGTAAGAAAACAGTTGTGCTTGGATGGCCTTTACTACAACCCAGTGAAGCCTGGGGCTAAATATGGATACTCTTTCTCACAAAGCAAGTCTGGGGCCTAGTTATAATGTGTCAGATAAATTGCAAGTTGAAGGTGCAAGTATACAGAGGCCACCAAGTGGTCCTAAAAGAAAATGAGTCAGCACTTTCACGTACATGGATACCTGTCAGATATTAATAAATAGGTAAATAGTTTTTTTTGTAAGACTTTTACATGCCAGACCTATCTCTCACTGGAATCAGAATCCCAGCACGACAAATGTAGTCTTTAGGTAGGCACACTTTTTCCAAGTCTTTAAATCTTGTTCCTGAAGCAGACTTTTGGACTCACATAATTACATGGGTTGAAAACAGTCCATCACATTCAGCTCCTCCAAATGACCCCCCATTGAAGATACAGGAGAGTGACTCTTTATATACAACAGTCTAAGTTTAATTTTGTCAGGCTTTGCATTTGTACACTAATATGACAAAAGTTAAATGCAGGAATTGGTAAATCCATATACCAAACAAATCATGTAATTCTGGGGCCAAAACATACTTACAAAGTTTCCAGAAATAATAAATAATTTTCAAAAGTTTAATCAGTATGTGAATACCTGGGGGACATGTTAATAATACAGCAGGTCGTAGGATTATTGGTTGCTAGACAAATGACAAAGTCTTCATCTTTTATTACATTACATCCGAGTATAACCTGACAATCTCGATGTGGCTTTCCTAAAGGGTTAAACATGATCAAAAGCCCTTTAAGAGATATAATTTCAAGTCCTTGCAATCTAAAACAGGCACAGCAATTTTCACAGCCCCACCTTTGCTTTAAAACCAATACAGTGTTACAGCTCCCCTGCTTGGGAACCACTCTTAATGATCCCATAGGTTACAAGTTGAGGTGCATGTCAGGGAAAGGTAATCTAGACACTAATTCTGCACTGAAGGCACTCCTAAACCTTAAATCAGACATGATCTCTCATAACCTTTATATTGCATATTAGCAATTATCAGTCTCCAATGTAGGTCTATAAAACATTGTTTAAAAGAAAACTAAACATCTAAACAATGTAGGTCTCTATAAAAATATATTTCATAAACAAGCTCAGATATAAAACCCTGCTTCATCTTAATAAACAATTTTCATAAAAATATACTTTTTAAGAAGTATGTGTCATTGGGTAATCCTAAATAGAAAATTTCCATTTTAAGAATTAAGGGCCGCCCCCTGGGATCATAGGATTCACAGTGCACACAAACAAGCCAAGGCACACATACTGTACATGCTAGTTTTGCCTTTTGCTCCCACACTACTTCCTGTTACAGTTAGAGCTGCATTATTTCTGGTCAGCTGATCTCTGAGGGAGCGCACAGCCCATCACTAAGTGGTGGCTCAAGGAAAAGTATGTAAAGGGCAATATTTAGAAATATATATTCCAGTTTGGCAAGACTCTTTAATATGTCACTTAACATAATATAAACTATCTTTTGGTTAAAATATAGTTTTGGAGGTATAGTTTTCCTTTAAAACTAAGCAAACAAACCCATTTTACCATGGGGATGGAAGAAATCTCTACCTTGGTGGGAAAATACCAATATTTGACTTGCAAACATCTTAGTGCTAAGCGTCTGAAGCCTAAGTTGGTATGGGCTCTGTCTGGGTAATGCAGTCTCCTCACGTGCACTCCAAAAATTTGCAGACAGGTTAAAAGACCTGATAAATTTGACCAAAGTGTGTGTGTATGAAAGCCTCCAGTACTTATTGACGTGCTACAACAGTGCTTTTCAAACTGGGAGTCTCAGCCTTATTAGTGAGGATCACTTGCAGTTCTGGCAAGGCCTAATTATAGAGTTATACTACCCAAATCCTATTATTATGTTTGTGTTTTTCTGCAGAAGTGATATAAAAATATCTATAGCAATATGTTTACAGGCAGCTGTAACCCAACTGTAATTTTGTTGTTGATGTTTCATAAGCCTGTTTAACTGTTAACTATGATAAGCATGCAAAGGCTTGGGTAAAAAATGTTGATGACCTTAAGCTAGACCTTTTATATTGTCCAATGGGAAACACGATACTTGCACGCTTGCATTGTACTTCATTTGCATTCAACTGTAGCTAATTCAAGTGATTTACTCTTGCAGTGTGGACAGTATGTTAACACACATAAGGAATCAATACATGTATGTTTATTAAGCTGATGCTCATTGTAAGAAACAATGAACAATGTTTCATGTCATCACAAAAGGAAGGCTCTCTTACCAGGTTCCCAATGGCTGGAATGTAGTAAATGATATCCGATACAGACAATATGTCATCGGCTGACCTTCCGCACAGGCATGGGAAGTCATTAGTAGATGTTTTGTTAAGCTATATTGACATAGGACTTGATGGGCCTATTAACATTTGTACAGTCGGTTTGTTATGATGGGTGGTATTAATGTGACAATAAAATGTACTAGATGCATTTATGCCTTAAGGAGATATGTTTACATCAGATAGCATTGTGGTCAGCAACACTACATTTCCCCTGCTCTATCAGCTGTACAAATATACATCTTATTTTGTACAGAGACATTTGAAAGTACAATAACTACACGAATAACAGACTTACAAACCAGATCTGTTTTTGTGCTGGATATGGATATTCCATTTAAATTAGTAGAATGTTAGGAGTCAAAGCATTGTTAGGGAGTTGTGTTGTTAATAGTCTCTCTGTTAACAGAATGCAATGTTAAAAATATTATACTCTATTTTCCATATAATATTTGTTTGGAAAATTCAACATGCAATCATGAATCTGAGAATTATATAAGAAGCATTAAAACACATTTGTTTGACACTGCTTGAGAAAGGATTGTGGAAAAATACTTTGGGGCATTGTTATGTGGCCACAGTTGCCTCAAGGCCTAATTTTCTGGCATGGATTAAGTTGTTAGCTTTACAATGGAGTGCTATGCTACAAATGTTTTTTTTTCTTTTAACACTTGGTGATTGTCAGGCTTTTCAAAAGCAAACCCATTATTGGTTTAAAATGTAATTGTTTTTAGTGCTGTGTAGTGACAGTATTTTTTTTAATTGTACTTGACATGTTTCACCTCAAACTGCTCTTATTGAGTTTAGATAATTTAAGTAAGATGAAGCTTCCATAAAAGAACATGACGCGTTGTCAACAGAGGGCCAGTGCATGTGTGTGAAGAAGGTTTAAAATATAAAGCAGATTTAATAAGTGAGTTAAGGTGAAAGAGTAGTAGAGTGACATACATAAATCCTTGCGTTTAGGCCTTTGACACATGGAATTACAGCTTTGCTGTGCCCCCCAAATAATAAAAGGCTTAGAAATTCTTAAAGATTCAGTCTTGATTATAGAGTAAGTTAAAGAAACATAAAATAAAGATAAATAAAGATTGAATAATAAGTCATACATAAAGCCATGGATGGAGGTATTCCATTTAGTAATGTGGCATGTTTAAAAAGATGAAAAATAAGTTGCTATAAAAGCCACCATCAAAGGCTTCATTGCCACAGATTTTTCTTCTGTGTGAAGCCACTAGGTCCACATATCTTTTATCTTTGCAAAATATTGATTTAGCATATATAGTACAGGTATGTGGGATCTGGAAACCCACTATCCAGAGAGCTCTGAACTACAGGAAGTCCTATAGACTCCATGTTTTCACTTTTCTCTCTGTAATAATAAAACAATACCTTGTACTTGATGGTAACAAAGATATAATTAAGAGGGATTGTAATAAAAATTGCAAGTGCTGTGTAAAATTGTGTTTTTGCAAATATTTAGTGCTGTGCGCAATGTAATACTGTTCACTAAACATTAATTACATTGCAAATGTTTACCACCTACGTGATGATATAGACAACATAGAGGACAACTGGGGTGCCATTGTCCTAATAAATGTTTCCCAGTGATGAAAGACTTAAATTCATAGTAAAGTGAAGCACCCAAGTCTTCAGGACATATTCAATTCCTCTGTAATTTCATGGCTATTGCCTAGCAAATAGCTACTTATTACAATAGTAAAGGCAGTTCTTAAACAATCATTGGTTCTGCAGGTTTGTTAAGCTCTCCCCTCCCTTTCTTAGGGATTACCTATATTTTAAATTACCTAGTAATTTCACTTGTGACTCAGCTGTAACCTTGTTGGTGGTCTGAAAAAAATGTGATGTGTATGTGATGCACAGCTTTGTGTCAAAAGAAATAATACTCAGGATTATTAGGGAGACAAGCGTTAAATGGCTCCGTATTGTTTGTGTTTCAGTTTAATTGTCTATTTTCAATAATACCACAGAGAAATATGGTAATTACTGGAAGAGAAGTTAATAACAAATAATCTCTACATCACCTGAGAAATGTTTGTTCCCCTTTCATTCCCTAGCTCCGTCCTTGCTTTTAAGAAACAGGAAGACAAAAACTTGTGATGAAAAGGAAATATAATTGCTTTTCAACCCCATGGGGCTGATTTTCCATGTATTTACTCTTACAAACATGTTTGAGGACTCTGATACTAAAAGCAGTGCTACAGCTATGTTGGGTAACTTTGCATGAGAAGTTGTACAAATCACAAGTACAAATATAGTTCTTTAATTCCATATTAATTTAATTTTAGTTCTTTTCAAGGTTAAAATATTTTTTAAAAGTCATTAAATTTTGCTTTCAAACTCTTTAAGTATGCAGGCAATGTACCATTAGGTCTTAATTTTTATTTACATATTTATTTGTTTAATTAGCTACACTCAATTCTTTCTCCAAGCTGGGATTTAAAATAACAGCTGTGCGCCATGCCAGAGACTCCAGCAACCAAAAAGCAGACTGACAATGAGGTTAGATTTTTTTATTTACTTTCCTTTTCACAATAATTGTTTGGATTTCTGTTTAAAGAACCCCCCTAACCATTTATAAAGTTTAAACCCCCCACATCACAGGTCTTCCCATTCTGTTCCTGGACAGCATCAATGGATTTACTAGAATCTGCCCTCTGAATCTGCCATACACTAGAATCCAGAACAAGGTTGGCTTTTAGTACCCATGCTCCTACTAGGCTATAACTATAAGGAAGACTGGACACTGGTTGTCCCACAGCCAAGCATGGCAGCCACTAAAGAGTCACAGGGGAAGGGGGCAGGGTAGGGGAGGTTGTTCCTCCTATATAACTGCAGTGAAAACAAATAATAATAATAAAAGCAAAAGCTACCATGAATAAAAGAAGGTCAAAGTCTTCATGTTACGCAAAGTTAGTTTTTAGCTGAACCTTGCCTTTAATGGGGGTCATGCCATTCACAATTGAAAAGTAGCTGGTCGACTTAAAACTAAGCCTTCCCTAATCCTCTGCACTGAGAGGTTATTGAGGGACTGCTGCAGCTGCTCTTCCAAGGCTATCGTGCCTACACTGTACATGCGATGATGAACTTTGGAGCCATGAGTTTCTGTGAGAGAGCTGCTGTGCTTTGATGGATGCTATTCATTTATTTCTCTAAAGCCACATGAGCTTATGCCCAGTAGCACATATCACCTATAAAGTTTGGCTTACTTAATGATAAATGCACTGTGAAAGCAGAGCATGAAGGTGCATTGGCCACTTTAGGGAATATTTAACACAGCGATAGAAAAGACAATTCTGAATGCAATTCTCTTAAGGGTAAAGATACACAGAGCCACTAGTAGCAGCTACTTTTTAACAGCTACTTGACACCAGAAAATCCCCTGCCATAGACAGTACTGAGAATTGCCTCTGCTAAAACAAATGTAGAGTTATCAGTAAATTATCAGCATTGTCTGTTTAAGTAACCACGACAAGTAGCTGCTACTAGTAGCTCTGTGTGTCTTCACTCTAAACCTACCTACTTTTTTTTTTTTTTAAATCTCTTGATTTGTGGCCACAGTTTCTTCTGTTTGGCATGGTCACCAAGAAGTGGGTAGCTGCCTCATTTGGCCATTCACATGCTGGGCTTGTGGTGATAAGGATTGGATAAGGACCATATCAGCATGTGTGTCCTTCATACAATGGATTATTCAAATTTGCCAGATGGATATCTGGACAATTTTTTTTTCCCAGGTATTGGTCAGACAGGACCTCCCAAGGCTGAAGGGGCCAAGTCTACATTTTATATGTGCCCATATCTCATATCTTGAGTCTGCATACACATTTTATATACACACTAGAAAGCGTATTCATTTCCACAATTGTGAGTCAGGGTAAATACCAGTCACATCATCTTTATACAGTAAATCTAATGCTGAATGGGCTGTAAATATTATGGCTGTATGGTAAACAGACCTTCAGAGAATTATAAACCTATATATATATAATATATAAAAATATTCAGAACCCACAGGACTTAAGCAAAAAATTAAACAGTCCCTTTATTGGTGTGAAATTAGTGCAAAAGGGAATGTTTAATATTTTCATTAAGTCCTGTGAGTGTGGAGTTATTTTTGCTTTTTGTATTCACAAAATAACAACCCGGCACCCAGGCTCAGAAAGGTGTTTTTGGAGAGTGCCCTCCCTGTGGAAGGGGAAAACTGTTTGTATAAATGTTTCACTCTGTGTACATCTTTTTCTCTAAACGTTTTATTATATTTCTCCAATACAGTAGAGCTCTTCCAATGATTAAAATGATGGGGGACTGAATTGAAAGGTTATAACAGTTAAAAGGACAGAGGTAAGCCTTGAGAAAGGGCATGGTAAGGACTGAAATGTCTGAGTATTCTGTGCAATGTGTCTACATACAATAAAGTTGTGAAGATTTTTATAGGGTGTCCTGGTCTGTAAATAATTATATATATATATTTATATTTATACATACACAGAAAAATGATAGATAAACAGACAGATAGATAGAATGTAAATCGCCGGTGGGATGGCATACGTGTCGCTGCGATGTTCCTCAGTTGCCTTGAGAGGAAACTTCAGGTGACTGCGGGACATCGCAGTGACCCATATGCCATCCAACCGGCGATTTACATTCTAGCCGGTGGGATGGCATTGCGGGGAGGTTGGTCGCCCACGACAAAGAAGATTTGTTGCTGGGCGACTAATCTCCCCATGTACCCCTGCCCTAAAAAGACACCCAAATATTTCTAATAAAGCACGTTTCTATAATCTCATGAATGTACTGCCTAGCAATGTACAGTTTTAAAAAACATGATTTGGAAAGCTATGGTAATACATAGGAAATGTTATTACCTTTTCATTCTGTTTTTTTTTGTATATTAAACTGTTGTGTTACATGTAAACCATGTTGTTTAATAAATTAGGAGTGTGAAAATAATTCCAAATAGGTTTAAAAGATGCAATAAATTTTGTGTAAATGGTCATGCCTCTGTATATGTGAACAAGTTACAGTTTTTTCAATCTGCTTTACTAGTTATAGTCCTATAATGTAGACTGGTTACAAGGTTAATTGGCTGGTTACAATTCACAAGGCAGCAGTCTATTGCTTTGTCTCTTTAGTGTGTCTTTGTCTGTCCCTCTTTTACAAGCCTCAGCATGGAAGCTCAGCAATTATATTCATTATAGAGGTGGGTATTTTAGACAAGGCCCTGCATTTGCCCAGAAGTTGTTCTTGTACTTTTGTACTATTTTTACTCTTGAAATAGCACCGCTGTAAGATACAAAACACAAATCACACAATGACAAACACATATTTCTCAGTGAAACTCCCTTTATTTAGTTCACTTAAGTTGTTTTATTTTGTCAGTTTTCAAAGGGCAAGATAACAAAAGATTCAGATTTAACCAGTACTGACTCAAACATCTTGCACAAATATAAAAAATAACCTTATTTCAGGAGTCGTTCTTGTTTTCAGATCCTCCCTTCTTAACAACGTCAGCTAGTTGACTCCATGTTTGCATGGCAAACCATTGCGGTTTTTAAAAAGGGAGAGGAAGAAAAACTTCCATACAGATCTTTAGACAAAAAATCATAAACCCTAAAATCTACTAGGAGCTGCTGAGTATTTCCCACTAAAATGTACAACTAGCAAACCTTCCACATGTAAAACACACTGAATGGAATGCCGTCAAAATAAATAATTTCTACTATAAACAAATGCAAACATATCTCTTTCAACAAACTGTAAATAAAAAAAACAGTCTTTTACACAATAAATATTAAGAAACCATTGACATAGTTGAAAATGTTCTCCTCATATAAATTAACAATTTTAATTACATAAAGCAGAATGGACATTGGTTAAAGCAATTAAAAACAAAATGAAAAAAAAAAAGTGGAATGCACATAACATAATTATTGAGAATAAGTTGGTCACTAAAGTTAAACGTGTAAAGAAGTATGAAACTATTTAGGGATTTACAATGTTGTTTTGTTTATCATACAAAATAAATACATTTTATGATATAGTAACCTAGAAGAATAAATAATCTTTTTTTTTCGTAAGTGGAAATTTCTTTTCATTTTCAACATTACATCATCAGAGCCAACACTTTCTTCTCCAAAATATAAGCCTCAGTTTAAAGCAATTATTACATCTTATAGGCACTGAAAGGCCACCTTGCAATACTACAAGAGTATTGAATATGTCAAATTAACAATGATTAATGTAATGACTTTATATTCCTATTACATGTAACAGCATGGAAATCCTAATGAATATTCTTATTATGATAAGAAATGGATGAAATGTGTGTACAGAATTTCCAGCTGCAAGTTATAGGGCAATACCAGATTGAGGAAAAGTGGAGTTATTTCTAGAATACCAAACTATGTTGATGACGCCTTACATTTACACAAATTTGAAATTTAAAGAAGAAATGGGTCTTGGAGATAATTTTCTACAAACATTTTGTGTCAGGCGAATAGAAATGATTTTGTTTTAGAAAAATGAGGAAAAGCTCATTTAGGGATAAGGAAAGTGATTTGAGCATTCAGAAAAAATGTGGTAGCATTTACACATAATTAGTTTTTTGCACAGCTACCTTAAAAGGGTGGTTGTTTTGAGCATAACAGGATCTACAAAACCAGTAAAATGTGGTAACAATTTCTATTGCTATTTGTAGACATAAAGATTTCATTAAAATAAACTCTTCTTTATGCTGTTCCCAGTGGTCAGCCTTGATTAACATCCGCTTTCTCTCATGTTATCAAGCATTTTTTTTTTTGCCACTTTCTACTTGAACCATCAATGAATAAGCTATTGGTATAACTTGGCCAAGAACAGTCCGGCTTTAAGATATGTTATAAATGCAGCTCTGTCTTAGGCCCATAGCTAACAGGTTCTTATTTTCTTTTCCATCACCTTCACACCTTCATCACTTCTCCTATTATTTATTTTTTTTGTTCATAGACTGTCTTCATATTTCCTTTTACATTTACAGGGACATTACATGCGTCTGACTTTGTAGATGGTATAATCATAATCAACAGAATCTCATTAAAATGAGTTTGAGAGTCTGCTGTTTCTATATAACAGCACCTGCTCCCAAATACATTGATGATGTGTTACTACTTGAATTCTTAAGTGAGTAAATGCATATACTGTATGCCACAGTGAATTGTCAATCAGACATCATATAATCTGGCCGCCAAGTATTTCCTAATGCACCTTAATTTATTAAGCTACAATATTCAACAGGATTCTGACTGTTTGTGTGCTGAACAAATTTGTACAGACAATAAAGGCATCAAAAGTGTAATCTAATCATATTTAGGTTCAGTTGTCTTATGTGTATGAAGGCTACAAGGTAGAGGCTAACATTCCTAAAGGTAGTTTAGTAATTTTAACAAATTGTGGCATGTTATAAAAGGCATTTTAGTGAATTATCTATATAACATTGCCACACATTCTCCAGCCCTTTTATTTCTAACTGCTGTTTTCAAATAACAATTGCTCTCTGCATTTAGATGATCAAGCAATTTGACTTAAGTTTCTATTAAAAACTGGAGTCTGCAGATTAAACTAGGATGAACAGGGCTGAATTCAAACTCTGCATGAGGTATAAACAGTGACTTAAATAGTGTTATACATGAATCCTTAAAGTCTATGAAAGATTGAATTGTATATTTTTATTTGTCTGAATGCTTTTTTTTTCAAAATGTGTGGGAAACAGACTGCGTGAGTAGTGATTTGGCACTGCCTCGGGCAAACTGTATTTGTTTTCTTTTTTCATATTTTGTAAGGATGTAGAGGAACAGTTACTTACTGCTTTAGTGTACTGTATGCGCACATAAGTGCTTTACAGGAATTTTACCATTTTAGATAGTGGTAAAAAAAAATCATTCATAGTAATAAAAGTTAACTTTTCCCAAATAACAAATGCTGTTATCTGACATCAACCACAACACAGTGGTATAGTGTATTTCATTCCTTCCACCTACTGCCTTTATGATACACAAGTGTATTTGATCATTGGAATTTTGCCAAATGAAATCAACTTAACATATATATATATATGTATATATACATCAGTGTAAAATATTACAATATGTTCTACTTTTCTTTTCCTTTCTTTGCAAACTGCAAACAAGTCAGAAAAAATGTACTTGTATAAAAAAGACAAATACATGAATACACCATTTGCTTTACAATGCAAGCTAAATACTGTGGAATAAATTAGAAAATAGTTACAAGTATGTGTTTTGATAATTATACAAAGGAAAAAAAATCTGTTTGCTCTTATACACATATACATACTTACAAAACACTTGAAATTGTCCAAAACAAATGGCGGAATTTTTTCTGTTGCCACGGTTCAAAAAAAAAAAAACCACACTACTATTCTCACTTCGAATTGTCATTAATGATCCATTGATTATTGTTGTTAATTAACATCTGCAATACGATTTTAGGTTTTGCCACGAGAATAGTGGCATTTGTTAAGCAGTGTTTGATTTTTATGCCGCTAATTAATAATGCAGTAAAATACACTGTATCAGTTAGAATTTGAGATAATTTGGAGGAAAAGATCTGCTATACAGTATAAAGCTTGCATTTTATCTTAAAAACAACTGCATTTTGTTCAGCATAAAAAAGAGGCAACATATTTCAGCATCATGCTGATCATTTTTCTACCCAGTGTGTAAAGTGGGCAAAATAAGGCCAAACAAGGCCAGACACATTAGTTGCTGAAATGCTTTTTTTCTCCTTCTAGAAAAGGAAAAAAATATTTCAAACCAGCACGGTTACCCATAAATGAATCTAGATAGAATATACAATTTTGGCTTTTAATAACTTTTTATATACATTTGATCCTTTAAATATATTCTTTCATATCTGCCTGTGATTGTCATCAGGCAGACTGTTAAGTCTCCACACTAATGTCTTTGGTGTAGGTGTATCACTGAAGGTAGAAAAAAAATGAAAATAGTCATAAAAATAGCTATTTTGCTGTGTGCTGTAGCAGTTCTGATATAGCTCATGTTAAGTGCAGCTCATAAAACCTCTCTCGAAAATACTTGTTAAATAAGAATATTAGGCGGTCAAATACTGTTGTAGTGCAAATTAAAAAAAAAGAAACATTTACATTTTTCTTTTTTCTTTTTTTTTTTTAAACAAAATATAGAAATGTTTGAATCCAGAACCTGGACCAACATGTTCCTTTCAAGTATCTCTCATGAAAGAACAAAAATATTTACGTTACTTCCACTGAAAAAGTCTCTCTTTTAATTCTCAGGTAAACGGTTTTCAAACCCAAAAAGTTGCATAGTTCTAAGATCATCAGCACCGTAGTGAAATTTAACTTTGTAATTTTTTTTCTGCATTTTTGTCTACTTTTGCAAGGATAGTGCAGAGGAAGAAGGTGAGATCACCTGCGCAATGTATTTACTCTTCTGAAACTATGAACTGCTGACTGACAACATGGCATCAAACATGACTCTCTGGATATCTATACAGTGTACCTATTTATACACATTTGTATACCTGCCTGTATACTAACTGAAGTACCCAAGAGATACACAAACATTGTATAAATAGCTATATATTTGTTCTTGTGCTTTTATTTAAAATAAAATCCACAGTTGCGCTTAAAAAAGTGGTGTCCACGTTTGGATAAAAATTGCTGCAGGCTGGTAACTATGAATCAAGTTCACCCCCCAAACCCAGATAACTCTGACTTTTGATCTTTGTCCGTTTGCACTTCTCTTGATTAGTGTATTTTGATTGCAATGCTGACAATGACAGTGCTCTATTTTCTTTACTTTACGAGCAGCCACATTCCTCCACAATCATATTCTGAATATCCTTTTTAATTATATTCTGACCGTCATCATAGTACAACATGGACATAGCTCTAAGCTTAGAGGGCACACAGCAGGATTTGATGCTGGTGAAGGGGCTCTGGCCCCTCAGTCTGTACTGGTTTATAACTGTGGAGTGAAAAGACAAGGAAGAGCCAGTAGTTCCAGCAAAATGGCTAGGGCAGTCTCCCTCACAATAATTGGCATGGTAGCCAGGAGGTGCTATGATCCAATCATTCCAACCAATATCTTTGAAGCTGACATAGAAATGCTTCTTGCAACAAATGCTAACTTTGCCATCACACTCTAAGCCACGTTTTTTTCTTCTGTGCGGATGCTCATCTGTCTGCCGGGCAACAATCATTAGGAAAGGCCTATGAGATTGCTCCTTTTCTTCCTCAACACCAGATGCTCCTGCTTCTTTGTCTTCATCATCCTTTTTCTTACGTTTTCCAAGCAAGACAGGTGTAGCCCCTGCCTCCTGGCATTGATCACATGCTACTCTGATATCTATGGTTGATTTGCCATGATTAAGTAAACGCTGGATGCTGCCAGCTATTGGAAATGTATGCCATCCACTTTTCCTTGTATCCACTACTTTTTCTGCAATAAGCAGTTCACTTTTGTTGTTCTCAGATCCACGTTGGTCTTTCTGACCTCTTTGCAGGTGGTACAACCGTATAGTCAGTTTGGCGCGACTTCGATTCGCCTTGGACAATTTTAGGAAGAGCCAAAGGTCCGCTTCTCCAATAATTAAAAAGTTACTACCTTCTTTGGAAATTTCAAAGCGCAGTATTTTCTTGGATGGTCCTGAATGTTGACAGAGAAGGTAAACAAAAAAAAAATGTTAGCCAAGGAGCTTAAGAGTTTTGCTTTACATTTAGAAATTACTTTTTGAAGACATGCAACTTACTCTATCAACCCGGAATCATTTTACATAAATATACATATATTTTCTTGTTTTCCTTGGTAATAACTAGAGCCTGTCCTTTTGTCTGTAGAAGGCTGTTTGCATTACAAGCAATATTCTTAATTTATTGAAGACTATTTTATATAACTGTTAAATGAAAATGTCTCTGCAATTCAAGAATGGAAAGATGTATGTTTATTTCTTTTCCTTAGTTAGACAACTATAACTATAATTAAGACAAAGAATCAACACAGTGTTCCGAAATGAAGTGCAGAGACCAGCAGCAATTCTATATGCGAGGATGGCAGTGTGAAAGTGCAAAAACAAGTGCATTGCCTCTATTCCTCTATTCTTTGCCTGCTGCCTTTCTTTTCAAAGTAAATGACCCCTATAATTGTATTCAGTGATAGTTGTCTTTGTGGAACTATACACAATGTTTTTATCCAAATATGGAGCAGAAATCACTCTGCTATGTGCTTAAAGGTTTTACAACTTGGGTCCGTGCTTTACCCCACCATCCAATCATGAAATATATTAAAAGATTTGACTGAAGAGCATTGGTAGAATTCTTTGATGCTTATATAACTATCGTTGAACCTTTCTTTTGCTGTTAACTAAATGAGTGGGAACGGGTTTCATTTGCACTGTAAACAGAAGGATGCTCTGCAGTGTGTATAAATGGCATTACAAAAGGATTTCATAATAAGATTCCAAGATCATCATATTGTTCTGTATAAGAGGAAAACATGAATACAAAGGAAATTTTGGAAACTGACACCTCTAGATATACTGTAGCAAGTACTAATATATATATATATATATATATATATATATATATATATATGTTTATAAAATATATATATGTACCCATTTATTTGATAGGAACACACGGAAAGCTTTTTTGGAGACTGTAATTTCATAATATGGTAATCTTATTTTTATCTTTATTGTTTAGTTGTATGTTGTAGATATGTAGACTGTATTTTGTATAACACATGAACAGATGCTGTTTACAGCACAGCACTACTACATGGTTTGGCCATAAATTATGTTGCAACATCTAAATGCAAAATGTGTTGGTTTATTGTCATGGATACTTGGATACACTAATTGGCACAGAGCTCTACAAGATATGGTAGTTATGTACAAGTTGGCAAATCTTTTGCATTGCACTAGGTTGTCATAAAGATTTATTTTATTGTCATAATGTGCTACAAGTGCAAAAAGATGTATGCTGAATAGAACATATGATCACTGTTGATGCCAGGGGAAATCCAGTTCGCTGCATATATCTCTTTATTAGATTGCATATATGAATCTTTATATAGCATTTAAAAATTTGGCACTTGGTATAGAGAAAGTAAAGCAGCTCAGTAAACATGTTGTTTAGCTGCTTTGTGTGCTGTTAGCTTAGATATAAATGGATTGTTTTGTCAGGTATACACCAATTCAAGTGCATTGGTCTGTCTATCCTTATCCTTTTTATATATTGACTTATAGCTTTAGAAATGTAGGCAGAATGTTAAGCTATACGCTGTTAATGCTAAAGCTAACCACAGAGGGTGATAGCTGCCCAATGTATTCATTTTTTAAGGAACTGTTCAGTCACTTTATGTATGGGGCCACTAACTCATTGGTGTATGTTGGGGTTATTTAGTCAACAGGAGTTGATGGCAAGAACACATTGGTCATCTACATTTGTGGTCTATGTGTACACCAACCAGATCTACAGGATATAAATTATAGTTACATGTGTAATCAGATATAGGGGTATGTTGTATGATCAAGTCCTTATGTAAGATCTAATTCATTGTTCACACATTCCACCCTGCAGTTCTTCATATGTGTTATTATATTTCTTCTCCAACCAAACACATTTTAATGAAGAATAAAGGGCATATATAAGTTATTTGTCATTGTATCACTTTTCAACCAAATATTTGAGGATACATGTATTGTAATGGGCAAAGCACAAAAAAAATCATGTTCTTAACCACAATGTAACATTTCTAGAATCACTGTGGCTCCCACAAACCAAAGCAACATTTTGTACCAGATACAGTAATTCACTGTAGTTACCCCCTGATACATAATGGGTGTTAGGAACAGGCCTACATGATACCTGAGCTGCACTTTTCCCCTAATGCACAATAAAAGCTAAACCAGTAGGGCTATTCTAAACCTATTTTAGCTTCATATGCTGCACCTAAAAATTGTAAATGATCCGTTCTATGTTTTAATTATGTTTGGCAGTTAATCGATGATCTAATTGCCTGTAAAATACATCATAATTAGTGGTGAGCGAAATCTTTCGGCAGGCATGGATTCGCGGTGACTTTCCGCATTTCGCCTTGGTGGATTTTTTCCAAAATGGGCACAAAAAATCCCTGTGGAAAAATTCACTGCACAACAAAAAAAAGTTGCCGGTGTAAAAAATATGATAAATATGCCATAGATCATGATGATGATCTGATGATCTGGCACAAGGTACAGAGTATATCACAGACAGACAAGTTTCTGCAGATATGTTATCTTACACAAAAAAAAAATACGGGGTTTGCATTCAATTTAAGCATGATACAGCCAGCTTCAGTACAAGCCAAACGATACCAGTACCAATACACTGAACAAACTGACATTGCAAGAACTTATTCCAACTGCAATTGCTCTGAAGTCTACAGTGTAAACAAATATGCCAATCCACGCTCACCAGCACACCCTGGCCTTTCCACTCTGCTCCGCCTGGTGCACAGTATTTGGAGAGACTTCGGCACTCTCCACCACGTTCCAAATAGCACAAAAATAACTGCCACAGTATGACTTATTTAAGTGGGATAAACTCTGCTAATTTTTACGGGAACAAATGAGTTAATTAAATGTGTGATGTCTTTGCTGCTACACTTTAAATTTGAAATAATTAAAATTACATACACATGGAACATTTCTTCTTATCCAACATTCCAATGAGACCAACATGATGAGCATACAGTTATTATACTTTATCCCTGTAGTTAGTGGTACCATTTATTTGCATGTATGATTTTGTGTTAGATATTTATATATTTTTTAAATAATTATATTTGTAGTGATTTAAATCACCTTGAACTGCAAGTCCCATGCCTTTCTTTTCTTTCATCCCTTGTATGGCTTCCACCTTTTGTGTATTCACTCACTGTATTTTAAGATCCAACTTTCTGAAGGACTAGCAAGTAGCTGTGTCATATTAGACATCTTAGCTTAGTCAGTTATGATTCTAATTTAGTATGCTGTACACATGTTAATTATAGTATCATGGTGGTAAATATGCTGAGAAATGAATTAGACAGACAGAGAACAGCATATTTCGGGATGTTTTCTTCTGTGCATATACTCATTGGCATAATGATGCTGATCGTGAACATCATGCTGTGGGGGCGTTCCCTTGATAAAGACTCCATGTTCTTGGCACAGAATGAAATGAGTAATAGGTTCTGCTAGGTTATTTGATCAGGAGCGAATGAAGTGTTTCTTATTACAACAAGTAATACTTTATTAGTGAAAGGTGACAGTTTAAGAGAGCTAAAATGTTGTTTTTACTATGTAAATATTTTCAATTCTTTTGGAAGTTAAATGCTGTTGTTGAACAAAGGCATATAAGTATACTACATGGTGACTATTTAATGAAATTTTATAGGCTTTTACTTAGTTCTACAGAGGTTTACATTCCTTTTTTTGCATGGAATGTGCCAAATGCTGATATCTGCCTCACATAAACACTTATGCTGTTGCTAGATGCTGTAAAAGTTTATGGCTATCTAGAGTAGCTACTGTATTAGGCTACAATACAACACTTTATTGCATTTGATATTTTATGAAGGTGCATTTTAAAACCAGTTTGCAACGTATATAATATTTGTTGAAGAGTAAAATCAACAAAATTCTGTCTGGTACCATCAATGATACTGCAAATAATGATGAATATATCTTTGACTTAGAAAATTGTGTGTGTGTTGGGGGTGGGTGCACACTAGAATAGGACAAACCCTACAGAAGAGGTCAGAATGTCACACTCTTACAATATCAGGTTACAGCCTATATGTATATACTCAATGTGCTTGAAGCACAAAGGCATTTTGCTTGCCTGCAAGGTTAATTTTCAATAGAATATAAGACCCAATTGTGAATTATTATTTTAAGACCTAATTGTAAATTTTTATTTTTTAATATATTAAATATTCCAACACAGTTTGTATAAAATGGCACTGCAGGACTGGTCTGAGAGTTAAAACAGGTCCTGGCATTTCAAGTACACAGAGGCTCAAAGAGCCCCCACAGGCCCTATAAATATTGACTGTCTATGGCATCTTACAGAACCCACAGAATGCCAGTCTGGGCTTGAATGGCAGGATACAGAACCAAAAACTGGTTCCTGAAACAAAGTAGAAATGTATGGAATATGAGCTATTGCAGATTTCCTATGGCTATGGAACTGCACTAATTTAAGGATCCAATATTTAACTGCAATAACTCTCATTTCACTTGAACATTGAAATATTTATTGGCCTGTTTTTTTTCATCAAAATGCATACGTGTTTGTTTCACTGTTACTCAATGCTAGTTTGGCTGGTTCTATAAAGTACTATACAACACAAAGCAAAATCATAGTAGGCATGGCTTTGAGTACAAAAAGTAACTTGTAGATGCAGTCCTGTATTATACATGGGTTTCTACCATTAAGTGCCAAGGTTTGCCATCTATCACGTTTATCATTACCTTAAAAATGACAGGGAAGCATAATTACAATCAGCACACTTTGCTGTGAATACAATGAAGTGTTATTAACATTGCCAATTATGTATTCTGCTGGCTTCTGAGTAATACCTCCTGGCATTCAGGTTCTAATGCAAGAATGATTAAAATCCCCAGGCACCCTTCATTTATTTATGTTTTATTTAGCTGCTGGAGGTTATGTATCTTCTTGCTGACAAATTGTTCTATTCACGTGGGCATCTACTTTTGAAAAGCTTTTGCATCGCAAGCAAGAAAGTGCATCTTTTATCAAGCTATAGGTATATGAAAATATTCTTGAAATGTTCATTGTTCCATATAAAGCATAGATAGTTTTTTCTTAAAAACATGTGGCAAACCCATCCCACAGACAGGCAATTCATTTATAATACAAAAAATTAAATCATACAATTAAATGAGCCCAAACACCTATGTTCCGAATCAGTATAACTTTATTAACCACCCTTCTCTATGTTAGTGTGGCCCGTATTGGTTTATTCCAATTGATACTGTGAAAAAACTGTGCTCCTCCAAAATTAATAAATATATATTTTGGTATTTGGTGGCACAAAATTTGGCAAAAAACAGATGTCTCTAAAAAGGAATAAGTAATAAAAGGTGCAAAGTTTGTCCAGAAGCAGTAACCCATAGAAACCTATAAGATGCTTGATTTTAAACAGGTGACCAGTAAATGCTACCTACTGATTGGTTGTTATAGGTGATAAGAAGTGTAGCAAACTTTGCCCCTAATATTACATATCCCCAATAGAGTATTGGCTAAATGCGATGCAGCATTCATTTTATATACTGTTATTCTGCAGAGAATGAAGGAGTGTTTTTGTCGGTTTATAGAAAGTTGTTCTTTTATGAAAACTGCACTACTTTTTGTACAAAAAGGAACAGTAAAGCTCGAAGTCAAATAGTTTCTAGAAGAAAAGCCAAGTAAAGAAGCTTGCAGATATTGATTTGATTCTCTTAATTTTGTTTTTGCTTGCTTTCTCACTCTCTCTTTCTGTATATTGGCATAGTTTATTCTACATAGGTAACCTTATTTATGCATCAAATCAGTGGTAGCAGCCTTGAATGGTTTCACAAGGTACCCTCTTAGCAAGACTAACAGAGGCACTTTTAAAATATTTTGTACAGCAATGATGGTGTTGCTGTGCAGCACAATTTTAAAACAAGGTTACAGATATGATGTACAAAAAAAATTGATTTGTCTGCATCTCACTGGCCTTTAAGCTGTACATCTCACCTGAAAGGGCAGCATACAGTACCTCCTTGCCCAACATGACTTCACAGAATAGGGCTTGTGCTGAACATACATTTTGCCATCATGATTAATCAAAAAATATACCCTAAACATGGAGGTACACTGCCCCTCTTAAAGGCACTATCCACCTCTTTTATTAAATGCTTTCATAACACAATGACCCCTAGTGGTCTATATATTAAAAAAGGGTAGCATTCTTGCTTATAATTAGTGAATAATAGTTAAAACATCTTATTTAGCCATGGGAGTGGCATTGTTTACTTAGCAAGTAGCAAGTTCTAATGAGCAGGACCCTCTTCACTTCCAGTTTACTCCTTGCATCATTTCAAATTTGTATGTCATATGCATGTTTGATTTGTATGTGATATGTATGTTTGACCCTTCTGTTTAACAGCACTTCTTGTAAATGAAAATGAACACTGAGTTGAGTTTAGGCTGAGTTTTAGTAGCACCCTGGATTGTGGCTGCATTTTATACCAAAGGATGTGATATTAATAGTGCATGTTGCTTGAGCAAATGCTCCTGTGATGCATTTCCTTTTGGAAGCAAGGAAAGAACAGTTTTCAGTAGTGAAGAATTTGTGGATATGCATCATGTTATTCCCTAATCAAATTACTTGCTGAAAGACAACTGTGGAATGCTGTCACTGGCATGAGCTACTTTGCTGGGCAAATGTAAGATTTCTGGCATATGTATACTTGCCTTATAACCTACAAGACACATATTTCACAGTGTTTGTGAGATGCAATAGCTTTACCAAATGCCTTGTAAAAAAACAAACCCTTGATTTTATATATATATATATATATATATATATATATATATATATATATATATATATTCACATATATATTAGAAACACAGCATATCAGTCACTTACTGTGGCCTTACTTATGGGAACAAACCTCTAACCCTGGGTTTCTAAATGAAATAAAACTTTTTTGTTTTAGAAATACCTGTGTACTGTGAGTGCAGTACTCTGTAGGACTACTACATACTTTACAGGCACCCTGGCTATATATATCCACACTTTTGCCAGCCCTATGGCTCTAAAGTAATGGATGAAAGGAAATAAAGTTGCAGTGTCAGAGATTTTTTCCTGAACCATTGGCATAAGATGAGCCATAAATAACATATCTTCCTATATGGGCCTCTCTTTTGTAATCAGTTTCTAGGGGGGAAAATATTTCTTGGCATAATGATCACTCACCTGGCTAGGAGACAAACCAAGTTCTAAGTTTTCAAATACATAAAAACAGTAGGTTCCACATATTTGTCTACATTTCAAAGCAGTGTTTTAACCCCCTTGCCTTTCCAAATAATGAGCCATATAGAGTAGTCCAAAATACCATGTGCATGCATGTAAGCAATAGTTTGCTGCCCCTTTCTGGCACTGTGTGGGAATATACAAGCGTGTGTGAAAAGGCTTTGGGACTAAAATAGCAAGTAACTTTATAAGGGAGTTTGTGTTGGGTTTATCACATAAATCTTTAACTAACATTCTGTCTGAATATACTGCAATATGCCTACTATTGCTGATATAAAGATACAATATATGTCATATTTATGTCCACCCAATCCCCCTCCTGGGCTGATGAATTTACTAAGAAAGTGGTTGTGTGTGGTCTATAACATGAGGTACAACAGTGATAGGTTCTTGGAGGGGCTCAGTTCAGTAACATTTAAATCCCCTAAAAAGAAGTTATTGGCTTTACTTTTTGGCAGCTTGATCTAATTAAAATAGGGCATTGGAACTCATTATTAATAGTAGTTTCCACATATTATTAGGAGAGACATTCATGGTTAGTATGCTACTAATTGTTTTAACCCTATTCTCCATTCAACTTGTAGAGTGGCATATGTTTTTCTCAATTGCAGGGCAAAATGCCTCAACTATGCCCTTGGCAGGTATACATTAATAGGCATTATTAAAACATTATGTTTCCAAACAAAGCCCCGATCCAAAGAGAACATTTCCTTTGGTCTTCTCTTACCTATACCTCACCTAAGTAAATTAGTTCAGAAGGTGCCAATTCCTGATCTACTTCTTGGGAAATAAGTGTCTACTGACTATATAGTATAAAATATACAGTTGTAGAAAGACTGAAATCACTGTACATTCCAAAAAAAGCCCAGTAAAATGCACTTAAAAACGTGTGTTCATAGATCAGTGCCAAGAAATACTGTGTTGTCTATGACTGTATTTGTGTGTGTAATGCTTTTTGGATCAATATTTATGGTTTCACTCTAGATAGAATATTTCACTTTTGCTTTTAGATACTGATAAACCTAATCATGACACAGGACAACACAGAACCAATAAGATGTCTTTGTTAGAAACCTCTGAATTCTGTGAAACAACTTTGCAGATTGTAGTTGCTAGTGCCCTCTAGTGGCCATTTAAGTAATAGGACTAAAGTCTTGTAATTGGCTTTTCCAAATACACAGTGATGCAAATTGATAACAAACTCTATACCTGGCAGAGAACTTAAAAAACAAGATTCTGAGATCCATGCAAAGGCAAGTGTTCAGAATAGGAAATGAAGGAAAAAGATACATTCTAAAATAAATCATTTTTATTTCACTGGTAATTGCCTTTTCATTTTAAAATTACATTAATGGCTTGTGTAATTGGAACATTAGGGTTTTTTAATTAGCTAATATAAATAATAGCTCTTTCAGTGAATCATTTTGTTGTCTTGCATCCAGCAACATGCTTTACCAGTTAAAGGGCAACCGTGCTTTATTATAGAAAGCAAAGACGCTTGGCATTGTCTGAAATTGTTTCAAGGGTTTCGGCTTGCATTGAAGTGCAAGTTTATGTTGTTGATTTTCAAGAACAAGAATAGTAGAAATCCTTCATCCAGTTAGGAAATTATTACAGAAAGTTGCTTATGGTAAAGTTTAGCTCTTAACTTGTTTGGGTCAATATGTTTTCTAGGATCATGGTTTGGTTGGATCTAAAATGATGCATCTGCTTAAAAAGCTTAAGCCCCAGTCAGACTATAGTCTCTTCCTGAGTCTCAGCATACAATAAGAAGCAAATTTGTTTCTAGTTCATTTGGTATAAAGGAACCGGTAAAAGTCTTTAATCTCTTGCTTTAACAGTGGTTTATTGAAATAGGAGGGATGAAATTCACCTGTACGCTTCTTATATCAGCAAGTAAAGTTTTATAATCTGTTTTTTTTCCCCTCTTTGCAACTACGTAACTTAAACATAGATCTTGTGTCTCCTACTGTAACCATCCAACCCACAGAATGAATCTGGCTGTTGAGACCAAACAAAGTCTGGCCATGCAGCAGCCTGCAGAGCTTGTTAGAATAGACTAGGGTAATGGAATGCACAGACACATGACATCACGTGCCAGCAGTCAGAGCAGACCTATTTGTTGAACAGGGCATTATCAATCACTTTATTAACCCAATTTAACAGCTCAAGCTTGGCACTGAAAATGATGACAAATAATGACTACCTTTGCTGGTTTCAAACTTTTGCTGAATGAGCCAATTTTCTCCCCCTAAACTGACTTGCATAAACTGTTATACCTGTACAGGTTTGTTTGTGCAGCTACTGCAACAGTTCAGACCTATTAGAACTGAACAAGGAGATAAATAGACAGACAGACTTTGGCTTTGGGTGACACAAAAGCAACTTTTCAAAAACTGTGCCTTGCAGTGTTTAGAGAATTATAACTATAACATACATTTATAATCTATATATATATAGATATATCTAGTTGACCGAATGTGCCAAATAACAAATTAACAATGCAGCTGGTTATTATACTGAGTGGAATTTGCATTCTTTTTTAAGGCATAACCATTTTTCTATCCACAGCCTGGATGATAGGAGCAGAAGCATGAATAGGACCCAGGCTGTATATGGCTAAGTGGGGTTTACCTCACAACTGCCAGCCTCATGGAAGAGAACAGATAATGCAGTACTACACTGTATTCTCAGAGGCAGCAAATCGCTGGCAGGAATGTCTGATCTGGGAGCATGCACACTTCTGCAAGGCTTTCCTGCAGACAGAACATCTGAGTCAACAGGTTTTCAAGACTGGAAACTCTGAGCGCTGTCTTAATTGTTTATATTCCTGCAGCACATTTTAAACAAAATTGCTTCGAGTTCCCGCACATACTTTGCTTACGATATGCTGCACTAAACAATGGCATTCTTTTCCAACTGGCTCAGTGACCAGATAAAATGCTATTATAAGAGGGCTTCTTTTAAAGTTACTGCTAGCAATAGCTGCAGGGGGAAAAGAAAAAGAAAGGAAGGAAGAAAGGAAGAAGAAGTCTGAGTTTTGACAGCTCCACAGCTTAAGAGCTGCTGTAGTTTGTTTGCAGCAACAGTTTTCAACACAGTCTGCGGAACATGCTGAACTATTTTATTCTTATGAATGGGAGACAGGAGCTGTGTCAAAACATACTCAATCAAGACTGGGTTTCACCGGTGGCGTTCAGAGGGCTTTTACAAGAATCTTGCTTACAGAAGACAGATAAAAGTTGTGCCTCCACATTTTGCTCTGGCTTACTCTAAAAGGTAAGCAACATGCTTATATGGGGTGGGGGGAGATCTCTCAAACATTTTTCTGCTGTGAAACCGATAAATCTGCAAGTTTGCCCGTTCCAGCTGTAAGCTGCTTAGCAATACAAGTGCACTGCAGCAGCAGCAGTCAGCCCCTGACTCTGGCAAAGGAGCCAGTGAAGCTTTGCAAGGCAGGCTGTGGCTGGACTCTTTGGTGGTAAATGGGTGGAATTGAATCTTAAAGCGTCACGCATAAGCCACTACCTTCCTCTATTCAGATGCCTTTAATGATCATAACAGCTGACTTATAACCTTTTGACCAAATCTTTGGCAGTAATTATTTTTTACACTTCTAAGTGATTACTGAGCTATCAGCCTAATGATAAAAGCATATCCCCCAGTCCTTTATGGATTGTTTCACACTCTCTGCCTGCCTTCTTTTTTTTTTGCTTTTTCTATAGTTTTGGAGAGTGCCCATCCCCCTCAAGCACTTGTACTCTGTGTTAAAGATTGCCCAGAGATAGCTCATTCACTGTGAATTTAGCAAGTGCAAACAAGCATTCTGTGGCCAAGGTTAAATCTCAGGAAGAAAAAAAAACACATACACAAATTATTGCATTCTCCCTAGCTCCTCCTGCATGTTGTGATATTTTAGCCATAATTCCCTTTTGTTTATGAGCAGCACATATCCAATGTATGGTATTTAAAGGCTACTTTACTGTCTCACAAACTCACCTGATTCAGCAAAAGTGATGATTTCTGAAGTTTGCTCAGAGATTTCATTCATTTCTGCTCTTCCTGCAATGACATCCTCAATTTGAACTTGCCCATCGTCTCCCACTTTTCCCACATGTAGTTTCTTAATGGCATTCAAGAGAGCTGCTTTAGGCACTGTCTGTGTGATGTTTGGTCTGTCTCTTAAATGCAGCATATTCAATATGTGCTTCTTAACTGCCTCCACCATGTCACTCTGAGAACTGGGCACATCCTTTTGAAATCTTGCAAGGGCACAAGATGGACAGTCATTCACTGAGCTGTGCCCCTCAGATCCTGGAGTTGGGGAACTCCTCACTATAATCCAGCAAAGTACCAAACAAACTCCTTTCAGCAAGCGTGCAGGCATCCTGTCACCAGGTGATGATTCTTTCCCCCAAAACACTCAGCTTTTCTTTCTTTTATTTGCCTTTTCTGTCTCTATCTCTTCTTGTTTTGTGGAGAAAGTTAATTCCTTGAAATATACAGTATCTCTTTTCCTCCTTGAGAAAATTCTCAGAGACAAGCAAAAAGTTTCTCTTTTTCAGTAAAGTTTGGATTTGCAGTTTCTCTCTCTCTCTCCCTCTCCCTCTCCCTGGTTTAAGTGCTGTGGGTATTTGTGGCTGTCAGTGTGAAACGCTCTGACTTCTGTCTCTGCCTTTTGAGAGAGAGAGAGTGAAAGAGAGTAGAGACAGAGAGGACGGACTAGCCTGAAGTGAGTGAGTGAATGAGAGAGGGTGGGAGTTTGTCTACAGTATGAGTAAGGACTTCATTAGGGAAGGGGGAGGAACAGATTCTGACAGGCTGCTTTTGCTTAGTTCATACTAACACACACCTCTTCATATATCCCAAAGCTCATGCTTTTTGCTGCCCCCTCCCTTTAATCAGTCTTCTTTCTTTCTTTCTTTCTTTCTTTCTTTCTTTCTTTCTTTCTTTCTTTCTTTCTCTTTCTTTCTTTCTTTCTTTCTCTTCTGTCACTTTATCCATCTCTGTTCACCACTTTAACAGAATCACCCCTTTCTCCCTTTTCTAGCTCCTATTCCTCTCATATACAGACAGCCTCAGTATCCCATGTTGTCTCTCACTGACTGTGTTGGATTCTTTCTAATTTTCAGCTTACATTCTTCTGACATCTACTAAAGGCACAACATCATTTATACTGATATCTCTTTGCATTTGCCTCTGATCTGTAATAAACTATTCATTGTGCCAGAACAAGTTGTTGCACACACAAACTTTCTTTCCTGTAACTGGCATGTGCACTTTATCCTTCCATAGAGCAGGCATAGGCAATCTTCAGCCCTTCAGATATTGTGGGACTGTAGCTCTCAGAATGCCACTGAGAGCCAAAAACAAAGTTGGATAGGAGCAGATAGATAGAAGATAAATCTTTTACCTACACACTAGTATGTAACCCTTTCTGCTTATTGCAGCTATGATGGCAAATTAATATATATAAATATTACAATGATAAAAGGCTCTAATGACATTTAGAACAAAGTCCTGCGACTCAAATCAGTGAGCAACTCCACATACTACAGTCTGGGACTCTGTACTCCGCAACGAGTGATTCAGCACCATTGAATAGAGGAAAAACTTTTTTGCATCACTAACTGACTGTTTCTTTTACATTCCCCCTGAGGAGAAAGCAGATAGCCGGTGTCCCTTCTGACTTGGCTCCTTGCGGCAAGTTTTAGACAAAGATTGAGGCACTTAAGATCTGAACGCTGCTTATTTTGCCAGTGGAGTCCAATCAGCAGTGAGATATCAGGGAGCTAAAACAAAATCTGAAACAGGGTCTAAAATTGACAATGATACATACAGTGTAGAATTAATAGTGATTCTGTTGCATGTAAGAGAATGTATATTTTTTTTCTCAGAGTAAATTTTTATACGGTTCACAGTTTTTGAGAATGCACTCAGCTAACTTCTGCCTTACTCACTGCTGTATAACTAAATCCCCATAGTGTTACAATAGCTTTGAATTAAAGTGTAGTCATCTTTAACGTAACTCAGTGTAAGTGAACAGCTCATAAAGTAACAATACTCCAGTTAAATGTGTCAGTTTACTAGCTGACAGTTTGTTTCATTCCTGAGCACAAATAGAAAGGGGGTGAAAAAAAGAAAAAAAAAATGGTGCCACAAAAACAGAAACTTGATATACAGCTAAATAAATTGTTTTTTCATTTTGAGCAAGCATTTGTACCAGTAGAGAAGTGGCCTATATATTTGGAGCAATTAGACATTTATTAACTTTAGACTTTTTGCTGAAAAGATTGTGACAAGGAACAAAGGTGAAATTGTGTACTATTTAAAAAACTTGCCTTTAGCCATGTAAAACTGCAAAAATGGGAGGGGGGATGCACGCACAAGCACATGCCTTTAAGATGCACATAGCCCCCCATCCCCAAAAAATATTTTATTGGTCCTAAATGGTAACTGTAAGTCATGCTATAAAAAATATATAAGAACAATAACAGCAAAGAAGTAACCCATTATGGCAGATAAGGAGGGATATATCATAATGTTCTAGTTCATATTTCATCAGTATCTGAAAAGTTTTATTTTTCTCACTTGGCTCCTTGTGCAGCTTGTCCATATGATGTATATATAGTAAACACCTGTGCAACTGAACACTTATAATAATGCATATTAATATCATATATCTTTTAAAGAATCCATTTGAGACCTGTAATTATGGAACATTTCAGGCAAAGTCAAAGAATGATAAGAGTGAAGTAGAAGATTGAAAGTTTCCAAACAGCAGCCCATCTGCAAAACACACATATATGAAGAGAAATAGGCACCATCACATTTGGTTACAGCACCTGAAGAATACCTAGGGGGTAAATGTGCCAAGATGACCAACAGATAATCTGTACTCGCTGGACTTCAGAGCTGTAAACACACATAGCACATGGCAGACACACACACTACCCATATAATACTGCACACTACACACATTTTTCATACCACACATTCACACACACACAGACCATATACACATACATCACACCACACACACGCACACACGCACACACGCACACAAGCACACACATATATATATACATATATATCAGAACGAAAGGCATGGGGAACATAACACTCTGGCAATATAAAAAAGAACATATACAAGGATATTCATATTCAGGTGAAGAAAAATGCTAGTGACTACATATTTGCATTTACAGCAGATATATAACTTTGTCTAGACAAGAAAAGAAGACCTCTGCATTGGCCTATATTACAAAGCTTATGTCTAGACCCTGCCATGTGTGATTCATCCTAAATCAGCTGGGACGCGTTCAGAGAATTTCAGAAGGAAAGAGAAAACTACAGTAAGTTACGGTCACAGCCTTGGAAACGTCTGTTGTGGGCAGAAGAGAAACATTCCCTCTCCTCAGGTAAAGCAAGTTACGGGGCTAATTATGGCAACTCGCAAAACTTGCAGTTCTCATACAAAGCAATCAAGGCATCTGAAAGGAAGTTGTGTTAATATTGCAAAGAAAAGGGGCAAATTGATTTAAAACTCTATTTACACATGAGCAACTCATGTGGCAGGAACAACAAGTTTCCCTCGGGGAATACAGATTTTAGGCCTGTGCATACATTTTTAGATTCCATTTCCAGGCAGTTAACATGAAAAAAAATAAATATGGACATGCTGACTGTACACTAAGTATCTTTTCATGTTTTAAAAAATAAAGATAAAACATCACTGAACTCCTATCTGTTTTGAAGAGACAGGTTGCATTTTTGCTCTGTGCAGTATTTTATATCTTCTATGGAATGTAACATGCAATAAAAAGCTGTACAAAATCAAACAACGCCTTTGTTTTTTTTGTGGGGGGGTTTGTCCCATGGTACCCAAAGTACAGAAAACTTTCATATTAGAACATAAATCACTTTATTTGCAGTACATCTGCAGTGCAATTTTACAGGGCTATGTAGTATATAAATACAGTGTGCCTCCTCACTATGGTGGTGTTTAGATTAGTTACTCCTTGCTTGGGAGGTCTCATATAGTCTAAAATATACAGGTCAATTAACTGGTAAAAAATGACCTAGTATTTGTGTGCATTTGTATTTCTATGGTAAGGATATTAGATTGTAGGTTCCACTGGGGAGAGAATGATATACTGTATATATATAATATCATATTATATTATATATCTCATAAGAAATCGTTGTAGAGGTTATTATGGCTATGAATGGTCCTGCAGCTGGGATTCCTGGTACAAATTAAAAAGGGGAGAGAGACAAATTATCGAATCCCTTTATAATGAACCTATGGATCACTTCCTAGATTTTGTTCTTGTGTGGGATGGTTATGGCTTGTGCACTTCTTCAGAGAAAGTAACACATCTGTTTTACAGGGTGTGTTACAGCTCCTGTTGTTCCTGTTTGAACATGATCTCTAAGTTATGCCCTTTATCTTATACAGCGGTGCTCGCTATTGCATCATAGGTGACCACACTATGAGTGGTAGAGGTATATAGAGGTAACAGTTATAAGGCGTATACAAAATTAGATTTTTCAGTGGGGGAACACAGCGCCTTATAGTTATACCACTTTCAGTGTGCTTCTAATTTGTAACTAGTCCCTAAAGGCTCTATTTCTATTATCTATGCATTTTTATGTGTACTTACTAAAAGATACTTCAAGAGGCTGATCATTGTTCAAACCTAAAACTGATGGAATTCCAATAATGTCTTCCAAAACTTAAATGTTTGATATTTTATTTATTTATTTTTCAAAAACTCTATAAGCTTGCAAGCTAATTTTAGAAATTTTTTTCTATTCTAGTTTTTGGAGTTTTTTTTAAATTTTTTGATAGTTTGTCGGCTCATTAAAAATAGCAGCACACAACTTTGATGCATTCCAGTTTTTTTGATTCATTTTTTTTTAGAAATAAGCAAACATTTGAGTATTATAAAATTTCAAGTTCATAGAAATTGGAAAAAATGTGAATTTTGATAATTAAGCTTTTAAAAGTATTGTATTGTACACTATACAATTACCGTACCTATTGCTGCTTGGATAGGGTAGACAGTCTAGAGGATGTAATTTTTGTGAACTAAGAAAAAAGTTTCTTTAGTCCTGTCCCAGTGGAGCTTACAATCTAAGGTCCTTATCACACACACCATGGTGCCAATTAACCTGCCTGTGTGTGTTTTTAAGTTTGGGAGGAAACCGGAGTAGCCCAAGGAAACCTAAACAGACATGAGAAGAACATACAAACTCCTTAAGCAGAGTAATTTGTCCCTTTCAAAGATAAACATATTGATGGACTTTTAGAATGAATGTAAAACTGCTATTGAATCAGCTGTATAACTTACACTATAACAAACAGTTTACTTAGATATCACAAAATAAATGAATAACAGAAATGTCTGTCATTTTTGTTTTCAGAAACATATATACTTGCATTCGTGTGTATGAGTATTTCTGTGTTCCCATTGTCATTATAGGATTTACAGTCACAAAGTGTTTCCAGTGCCATTGCATAAAATGAGAACAGTAAGGTCTTTATTACAAGTTTATTTTACAACACACGCAGTTGGCTCCCACGATGGATGCAATACATAGAGTAAATTATGCCTGGTCATCTATCAAAAATAACTGCTTTATTCCACCAGCACAAAACTCCATATTCATCTAGGACACATTTTTATTTTTAATTACACCCTGTATATATTTTTATTTAGAGAATATAAAACGCTGTTGAAAAACAAATCTACTGTTAACTCGAAGCCAAAAATTACATTTTCCTATTCAAGAGACTTTTATATCCAGTGTTGTAAAATATAATGAGTTCTTGAATTTTGTGGAAGATGAAGTAAACGTATTGGCTGTTTACAGAACACCTTCGCTGAGTGCTTATATGACACACACATATACACACACACACACACACGCACAAAAGCCATTGCTGTTGTGCAATAGGAAAAGTGATTCACAGCCTATAATAGAAATATGAATCATGTTTAGTGCATGAGCATTTAGAAAACAATGGCATAATACTGTCTGCTCACATAAGGGAAAAAACGATGGAGTCCAATCTGAATGTTTCAAACACCTGGACCACTGGACCTCAATAGGTTACTCCACATAGGACTACTGTTGGAAAGTGTTACTATGATAGTATCATACATAGGTATGGGTTCCCTTATCTGGAAACCCATAATCCAAAATAATTCTAAATTAAGGAAAGGCCATCTCCCATAGAACTCAGTTTCCTTTTTCCCTGTAATAATAAAACTATACCTTGTACTTGATCCCAACTAAGCTGTATGAATCCATATTGGTGGCAGAACATCCTATTGAGTTTATTTAATATGTAAGTGATCTTTAGTAGACTTAAAGTGGTAATTTAACTTTAATTGAACTTTTAGTTAGTTATATAATGTCCTATTCCTAGCAACATTGCAATTGGTCCTCATTATTTATTCTTTATAGTTTTGAGTTATTTGCCTTCCCCTTCTACCTCTTTATAGATTTTAAATGGGGGTCACTTATCTTTCTCTTTAGTCCTCCATCCTGGATGTATTTCAGTCTTCTATATAAACCACTACCTGGTTGCTAGGGAAAATAAGACATTGGCTACCAGATAGCTGCTGAAATACCAACTTGGAGAGCTGTTGAACAAAACGCTAATTGTAAAATGTCACAGCATACTAAAATTTAATTTAAAGGTTACCTGTCCTTGTAAGGTATGGTCATCTATTACCCAAGTATTATGGATAATAGATCCTATACCTGTGCTAAATGCTAAACTCCTAAAAAAAAACCAAAAGGTCTCCAAATGAAATTAAAGGCATTTTACCAACCTCAGATGAAAGTGTCTGATCTGCAGTTAGTAAATTGCCTTTTAAATTCAGATAAGGAAGCGGAATTAGAAACAATACCTTTTATGAAACTTTGGGAGGCATAATATCTGGTTGCCATATTAGGAGTCAGGAAGGAAGTTTCTTTTTTTCCCCTCACCTGAGGCTAAATTGGAATTAGTTTCAATCGTTGTTTTTTGTTTATTTTTCCCTGGGTCAGCAATAGGGTAAGAGCAAATATGTTGAACTTGATTGACTATTTCTTTTTTTTAACCATGTTAATGCAACTTGTGTAAGAAAAGTACATAAATACATATAGTATATATTTTTTCCCTTTTTTTACGTATCCCTATTATTTTTGTTTAATGGCTGAAGGCATAACTTAACTGGCTCGGAGCTCACGTTTGGTAATAATGCGGTAATTTGATATGAAATGTAAATAGAATTGCAGGATATCGTTTTCCTATCATCTCCAGAAATATACTTTGTAACAAATTTGCCTCACTTAAGAAGGAAAGGGGCATTATAGTAAACAGATTTTAAATGAAGTTTGTGCAAATCAGTGCACAATTGTATCTAATAGGAACCAGATGACCATGTAAAAGTCTCAGAGCTGCTGAGCCTGACAAGCATAAAAGAACTCTATCTCTGTCTTCTCTAGGACAGAAGACATTACTTATGTTTTAACAGAGTAAAACTTCAGGTTGAACTCTATATAAAATGGCTCAGATGCAGTGTAAATATGAAATGTAATGCTTTTAAAATTACCAATTATTCTAATGCGTCCAAAATAGCATTGTGACATTCCTTACATTGAATTCCCTTACACTTTGCTTTTTTTTGTTCCCAACATACATGGCACTTTCTCCTTGACTTCTAAATAAAGTTTTACATTTCAGATCTGTTCAACTGAATTAAGCTGGTGTTGAAATATTGGCCTATGTGTCTTATAATTTTCTGTGAGCTTACTTAAAAGCAACAATGGTACGGGTATGGGATCTGTTAACAAGAATGCTTGGGACCTGGGGTTTTCTGGATGAGGGATCTTTCTGTAATTTGAATCTTCATACTTTAAGGGGGACATTTACTAATCCACGAACGCTCCTTGTGTATTTTTGGTGACTTTTTCGTACCTTGTGCGACTTTTTTGTACTTTGTACTTGTCGCGCTGAGTACGAAAGTTTCGGATTCATTCAAGCTTCGGTATTGTGACTTTCCTTGGGCCAGGTTGGAGCTGCAGAGTGCCATTGAGCCCTATGGGAGACTTTCCTTGGGCCGGGTTGGAGCTGCAGAGTGCCATTGAGCCCTATGGGAGACTTTCCTTGGGCCGGGTTGGAGCTGCAGAGTGCCATTGAGCCCTATGGGAGACTTTCCTTGGGTCGGGTTGGAGCTGCAGAGTGCCATTGAGCCCTATGGGAGACTTTCCTTGGGCCAGGTTGGAGCTGCAGAGTGCCATTGAGTCCTATGGGAGGCTTCCAAAATCGTGCACAGAAGTATCAAAGTCGGAAAGTTTTTCCCGCTGTTTACAATCGTTTGGTACGAAAATTTCGGATCGTGACTAATACGATTTTTTTGAGCATTTTCGTGATATTTGCGATCATCAGAAATTATTGTATCCAATCTGAATTTTTCCCATTCGGGATCGAACTCGTGATTTCATGAATGAAGCCCTAAGTATACGAAAAAACCATGTAAAAATTACATAATCCCAATAGGATTGTTTTGGCTCCAATAAGGATTAATTATATCTTAGTCAGGATCAAGTACAAGGTACTGTTTTAATATTGCAGAGAAAAAGGAAATCATTTTAGAAAATTTTAATTATTAGTATAAAATGGAGTCTCTGGGAGATGACCTTCCTGAAATTTGGAGCTTTCTGGATAAGGGATCCCACCATTGCCCTCATATGTAATAAGAGGCACAAAGTATGGAAACCCATACCTGGGCAGCACAGTGCCTTGCAGCTCTGGGGTTCTAGGTTTATTTCCAGCCAGGGCAAGCCAACACTTAACAAAAAAAACGTGCTGGCAGGTTAATTGGCTTCTGGTAAAATTGACCTTAGTGAATATAAATGAAATAGGCATTTAGATTGTAAACTCTACTGGGCCTGGTACTGATGAATGATGCATACTTTCTTTAGAGACGGTGGGATTTTTTGCCACTAAATAAAAAATAATACTTATTAAAATTATAAAATAGATGTTTGCTTTTAAACAGTAAATGCTACCTTCTGATTGGTTGCTTTAAGTGATTATATCTGTAGCAAACCCTGCACATTTTATCATATACCCCCCTCCCCTCTTGTACTCTTTCATCAATGAAGGACTAGCTCTCATGAGGTTCTGTGTGGTCTTTAATTAGAGAGTAAAACAGTGCAACTATAACAGTTGTCTCTAGTTAGTCACATTAAGGTCACTGAAAATGCTGTGCTTCCATGTTAGTCCTACTGATTGATCAAATTTGGAAAAATGCTATAATGCATTGCAATATCTTCTCTCACTCAAGCACAGCAGGACAGGCAGACTGATTCTGAAACCACAGTTCTCCAAATGGAAGCCTTTTAAAAAGGTCATATAGAGGGATAGCAGGCCTGTGAGACTTTTACTCGAAGGAGTACAGCAGTGGAAGCTAGAAGCAGGGACAATACAGAAGAATAATTGCCTTATAAAATAAAGTGAGATTAGATAGTAATCCCAAAATTACACAGGGCAACGGGAGCTGCAGTACAGTACAACTTCCTTTGATGTTAGAAGTAGCAGTTTAAATTGCTGCAAGTCACTAAATGACAGTTACCATGGTTACAAATTGCAGAAAGCTATAGTAGCATATACGGCTATAATCCTGACAGTCACAGTTGGGGTTTCCATCTAGGATTCCTAGATCTTGGTTGGAATTTTTACAATAATAATAAGAGATCAACCAAACTGGCCTACTGAGCCTATTAGTTTGATAAGCCAGTTGGATTCAAACCAGGTTTGTATTTATCATTTTCAGATTCTTAGTTAATTTTCAGAATGAATGACCTGTCATATAGAAATTCGATCAGGGAAGATATAATTTTTTTTTAACAATCTATCCCGGCTCATGCATCCTATTCAATCAGATTCATTATTTTGCTTTAATAAATATCAAGGTTGAGTCATAATGACTATTAATAAATCTGTCTCTAATTCTTTTATATCTTTCGAGATTGCTGTGCATTATTTGGCATACAGAACCATGCTTTGTGGGCTGCATGAAACTAAAATTATATACAAAAAATGTCTGACCATGAGCAGACTGAAAGACATAGTTATATAAGGACTATAACTGGCCCATGGGCCTCCAGTTGGACAGCCAGTTTGAAAAAAAATGTTTACTGTGTTTCAAAAGTCTCCTAGATCAAGTTAACTATTTGCCATGGTCGAACTGACAATGAGATGCATTGTGTTTTAGTGTATGGAAGCCAATAGTGCTCATTCATTAGTTTTTTAATAGTTAGTATACTACTTCAATTAAATAATCAAAACCAGTTTTGTTCCTACAAACACTAAGCCCAAAATTGCATTACAATGGCTCTATGTACCTTTTAAAGATCTTATACTATTCTTGACTTTTGCACTTGAGAGTTCTGTTAGTGCAGGGTAGCTGTGCAGAGAGGCTTTAATGTCATAGACTGGAATCATGTTAAGATTGTGTGCTTTCAAAATACGCCATAAACAATTAATATTATAATCTTTGCATTTGTTCTTAGACACAATATGGATCACAGGACCATGTTTATGTTGAAAAAGGAAGTGATTTCCCATATAAAGTGCATAAAATATGGTTGTCCTGTCCTGCTTCATAAGATCTTTATATCAGGGCATGTTGTTTTAGTGGTCACTTATCTCATTGTTGTTTTTTGAGCACTGCAGCCCACAAATTCTAAGTTGTTAAATAAATAATAAAAGTTTTCCAATTGTAGTTTTATAAAAGCATGGTGTTCTTTGACAGAACTATATAAACAAGTAAACAAAGGTGTTGAAACAATATTGTGGGATGCTAACATTTTTTGAAGCATGGAACCGTGAGGTATTTTCCCCACTGTGCCCCAATTGCCTCCCATGTCAATCTATTGGAAAGGTGTGAAAATACAGACCTGTGTTTGAGGCAATAATCATGTAACTGGCCCATTCAAAGTGGTAAGGCAATGGTAGTTCAAATTCAAATGACAAATTTCAACCTTGAGATGAAATGTATTGCCATAGTACCATTAGAATCAATTTTGTGCCATTAGCCACAGGAAAATAAATATTAAAATTACTGACAGATTTGCTGATTTTAAATAACTTGTGAGCTCTTCCACATTGCCCTTTCCAGGGCTGGAAACAGGGATCTCTGCAATTGCTCAGCTTATTAGTGAACAGCAGGTCATTTAGCACCAACTGGTTGCAAAGTTGAAAGAGGGAAAACATTTAGCTGTAGCTCCATAATCTATCCGCCATAAACATGTTAGGTTTAAACACAGTTTATTCATGCAGCTCAATTTATTATTATACCATACAGGTGTGCTAAAGTAAAGAATAAGATGGGGATAAGACAACTGAGCTTGTCTTTTTTTGATGAGAGTAATCTGCTCTGGATATATGATTAGAGAAAGAGAAGCTGCACATTGGGACAACAAATTGGGACACTTTTGGCAAGTTGTACAGCTATAAATCACTGTTCACTTAGTGTTTTTATGATTTCTTGCTTGGATACCGCTGCCAGGGCTCAAGCTGCACTGCTTTACTCCAAAGTTCAAACAGAAGAGTTCTCTTCCAAGTTTGTTCATCTACCCTGGATGCATCCAAATGAGGCATGTCATCGTACCAGCAACCTGTCTATGCTTAGCAAGTGCACATAGCAATATACTCATGTGTGGCTCCAAGCCATTCCTTTACTCCATAAGCAAAGAATGGCCTCTTTGATGCTATTTTAAACACTGAAATATGCTGAATTTTATGTCACAGCTTTACTTTGCAGAATATACACCAGAGAACACATTCCTGTAACACTATCACAGTCAAGAATTTTCTGAAAAGAACTAAAATTATGATTTTTGAATGTCATTAAAAAAAGTTCATGCTCAAATCATGTTGTATTTAGAAGATCTGTGGAGCTACTTACAGACAAATCGGGTTTCAGAGACTGTGTCTTGTATACTCATATACTCAGCTATGTAATATGATTGGGATGCTGAAAGGGCCAAAAAATGCAGTGTTGTGGTCAAAGTTCACCTAAGGATAAATTTTCAGTTGTGAGGTTGGTATGCTGCTTCGTTTGTCTGTTGCAGCTATTGTATCTTAAGGTAACGCTCGTATTTTATCTAACTTTATCTATGAGCCTTCACTGCTTTGTATATTTTGTTTCAGTAGTTCTCTGAAAGATTTATTTCATCGCGCTGGGCACTTGCTTCTGTTGAGTAATGACTCTGGTTATTGGCAGGACATTTACAAAATAAGTATTGAGTTGAGATAATATACTGGAATTAACTTAGCTGCTATAAAACAAGGAAGTCTGCTTGTTCACCTAAGCAAGTTTCTTTACCTCCCTTTGCCCAGGCAATAAAAGTTACAGAGCAGGGGCTTTGCTGTACCTAAACAAAATTCTGGGTGCAATGCAGTAGCACTGCATAGAAGTAAAAGATAATATCTTATTACTCCTTAGAAAACCAGCTTGCTTATGCGATGAATAATAGCTAAAATATTCTTGCAATTAATCCAGGCAACCAGTGTTACTGTGTGTCCCTAGAACTGTACTCTTGGTAGGTTCATTTGGTATCTGGTTTTATATGCATACATAGTTATATTTCCACTTAACATTACAAGCACACTTACTTGTCTAAACAAAAGTTTGATTTATATATCCCTTGGTACATTTAATGAAAAATAAATAAAAATAAAATTTTGGATATCCCCCAAGTTGCTAAGAAGGGTGCGTGCACAGTACATAGTGCTAAGTAGAAGGCAGCTGTTTTAAAGTGGTTGGAGTCTGTCATGTTTTCCATAACCTTACAGCAAGCTGGTGAGCTCAGTAGTACACCTTGTGAAACACACTATTTATTAAGCAAGGACAATATGAAAATACCGCTTGTGCACAAAGATGTCTTGAAAATCTCATTTCTTCCACAAAAAATGACACATTTACAGAAAACATTTATAGCTCAAAAGACTTATACCAATATTTATGTAATCAGGGACACAAATGGGCCTAAATGTACAAGTAGGTGGGGTGACTAAAGTTCCGTTTGAGCAGAAATGTGATTTATTGTAGCTTTTGAATATAGTTCAGATTAACGCCCATTTATATTGCTTGGATACTGACCCAGGAAAACATTTACAAACAAGGTGCCTGACCTAATAAAGTAGGTGGAGTTGAGTGAATTTACTATGACTACTAATAGATCTAAAAGCACTTGACTGGAAGCTTTTTTGAATAACACCCTCTGCTCAGAGGTGTTCATTGTTGAACTACAATAGGTATCTTGTTTGTCGTGGTATAATTAGTAATACTAACTTGCTTGAGCTACATGCAGGCAGGTTTTCATGGGGGCATTCCGCTTAATACAGTGGAACATAACACACCCTTTTTTACAATGTAGTGAATGTGATGATTTATCTGTAAATAAATGTGATGATGATTGTGAAGTGGTTTGGTAAATCATCTGCTTCAGGCATCTGGTTTGCATATATATATATATATATATATATATATATATATACAATCCAGTGGTCAGGAACCGCTCACACAGGATTTAGGATTAATTTTTGATGCTTTATTGATGAAACACGACAACTGACGTTTCGGCTGCAACACCAGCCTTTGTCAAAGTTACACACTGACATTTACACGGACCTTATGAATCGTGTTTGGCGGGAAAACCCACCAACAGTAACGTGACGGTGTAGCACTCAATCACAAAAATGTGATGACATCAAAACCATGTTGGCTGTTGGCGGCAACTGTTATTATTTCTATTCCAATAACAGTTGCCGTCACATCAAATGAATATACCCATTGAATGAGATGTTATACCTTGTATTAAACTGATCAATGTAACTAGTTTTCTTTATACCAGACATTAGCAGTTCATTGTAACATTGGCCAACTACAGTATTTGCTTTTGTGCAGCACTTACGATTATACTTTCTGTTAATCTTTTTCTTTAATAACAAATGTTTTTGGATTCTCTACTGTTTATGTTTCGACGGCCTCGTGCCGCCTTCAATATGTACTAATTTCCCCTGCCACATATGTGCGCATGTTACTAAGGAATAGTGCTCTAAGTTACGGGAACTTTAGTATTCTGACAATGACATAACGGATGTCGGATATTTTTGATTCTCCGGTAGTTGACCCTGAGTATTGGTACACCTTATTATTTTTTCTGTTTTTGTTTGTTTCTTTACACTGTTATTTTATCTTTAGCGTATACACATATTTTTGTTATTAATATCCTTGCTATTTTTTGTTGTTGTTATTGTAAATTTTTTCTTTATTTCGGGATCGGTTCAGTTGATTTATGTGGGGGTTCTACACTAAGGGATGGGTTTTGATGTCATCACGTTTTTGTGATTGAGTGCTACACCATCACGTTACCGTTGGTGGGTTTTCCCGCCAAACACGATTCATAAGGTTGGTGTTGCAGCCGAAACGTCAGTTGTCAGGATTCATTTTTGATGCTTTATTGATGAAACACAAGTCCTGTGTGAGCGGTTCCTGACCACTGGATCGTGTATTCTTCTACTTTTTTGGGACTGCACCCAGGCAAGATATACTCACTTACACGTGAGTGCCGGTTTCTCTTGTTGATTATATATATATATATATATATATATATATATATATATATATATATATATATATATATATAGAAAGAAACAAAAATGTCCAGACTCATTTAAATGAAAAAAGAAAAAATCTTGATAAAGAGGCGGGAGCCTCGAAACGTTGTAAGTAATGCAATTGTTCTGCATAATGCAGTAAAGTTTTTTTCTTTTTTTTTTTAATTGGGTCAAGCTGTGTGTCTGCACTCTAAACCAGTTTACCAGATGGGTGCTGAAGTCAAATTATGTATACACCTATAAACAGGACCAGCATACCATTTCACAGCAATTCTTCTATTTATTCATTCACTGTGCGTTCCGACATTTTGATCCCTCCTGGGACCTTTATCAAGGACATTGTGCAGGTGAAAAATACAAACTTAAGTAATACAAAAAATTAAGAAACTCCAGTTACATCATAATTTGCATAGACTGATTATCCAATGCTATCACAGTGCATATCATATATAGTTAACCAATCCAATGGTATATAGTGTTAATACAGAAAAAAGTCAATGTGATTTCTCTTTCTCACCAATAGGTGCCAGTATACGCATGGTGTTGATAACAAAAAAATAAAAAAATGTTTTTATAAATAAAATACAATTCCCTTGTATGTCTCTCATTTCAAACTCATGTTAGCCACCCTGACTACGTATTCACACAGTATATTTAACCAAGGAAACAACTAAGCACCAATTGCTCATTGACGCCCCTAGGGGCCACACAGTCTAGTTCATAGATCCAGAAGGCCTCCCGCTGTAATAACAATTTATTTAAATCACCACCTCTTGACCGTCTAGGTATATGCTCAATAGGCATACACCTAAATGCTGCTGGATCATGTTTGGCATCTGCCCAATGTTTAGCTACAGCCTGTTGGGCTCTATCCTGCTTTTTTTCTTTATCCTTCTCTTTACTTTTGTGGGCCCTTTCTGGATCTAGAGCTGCCCATATGCTTGCCCTGTGCATGCCGATGCGTTCTTTCAGCTGTCTTATAGTTTTGCCGCAGTACAATAACCCACATGCGCACTTTATAATATAAATGACCATAGAGGTAGTACAGGTCATTCTATGTTTGACCTCTTATTTTTTGCCAGTATGTGGGTGAAGAAAACATGTGCCTAATATTAAACTATTGCACATGACGCAACAAGTACATTTAAATACACCTGACCTTTCTGTTAGAAAGTGGGGCAAAGGAACTTTCCTGTATTTATCCACAGGGTCAGTGGGACTGAATTTTGAACATACAACATTTGCAAGGGGCCAGATTCAATTCAATGTGAAAACTGCCTGGTGGTTTATCTCATAAAAACTAAATAGAAGTCTATGGGGAAATGAGGAATTGAATTAGGAGGTTTTTCTCTTAACATTGGATCTGATCCACATTCTAAATTGGCAAATATGAATATGTATATAAACCCCTTTCTTTTTTCTGGATTTGTTGAATTCATTTATTCACCCTTAAGGGCAGCTAATGCTACTGTTAGGATTTTGCTTAATATACTTGTATGACTTTTCAGTATTTGCACAATCAAAGCAAACTGTAGTAAGTCTCCAAACTTCTGGCACTGATGTTTTTTGGGTTTTTTTAATCTGTCAGAGGGATGATGGGTATTATATTTAGCCCATGTGAATATTCACAGGTTGCCCATGCCTTATTTAAAATACAGGTATGGTATCCTTTATCAGGAAACTGGTTATTTGTTTGAGAGTGATGTTTCTTTAAGAGATTATCTTTAACATTATTCAGAAAGTTCCACATTACATGAAGGCCCTCTTCTGTAGAGTCCATTATACGAAAATAATGTACATTTTTTAAAATTATTTCCTTTATCTCTGTTATAATACAACAATGCCTTGTATGGTAACTAAGTTGCATGAGTCCATATTGGAGGGAAAACAACCCTATTGATTTTCAGAAGACTTAAGGTATGGAGATCCAAATTATGGAGAGATACTTATTTACTTACAATTATGGAAAACCCCAGGTCCCAAGCATTCCACATGATAGATACTGTACCTGTAATAGAAAGTTATATTAGCCACAAACAATTTTACATTAGTACAGGCCTGGTCTAAGCAAAGACACGTACATAGAGGCCCAAACAGCCCTCCCACCAGACCCCTAAATAGTGACTGTCTTTGGCATCTTACAGCAGCCCCTCTGGCATTTGCCAGAATCCACAGATTGCCAGTCTGGGCTTGCATTAGTATATGCTTATTGGTATTTTATTGCACATTTTGTTATATTTGCTCTTTGGGTCTGGCTCTTTATTGCATTTGGTTTTGCATAGGTTTAGCTTTTGCAAACAGAAGAGGTCACAGTTAATTTGTCAGGCTTTTAATAGGGGCCACGGTCCCATACTCATGCTTGCACAAACACAAAATATTTACCTGACCTGACTTCTCTGACAAGTTCCTGTAGTCTTTGTTTTAAAAGTTTTGTTGTTTAGTAGTTTGAAAGGTTTAACAAAGTGCCGTACTGCACGGGGTGAAATAAGGCAACAGGAATAAAGACTTCTTGTACAACCACTCATCAGCATGTACACATTTTTTCTCAGATCGATCCAGTCAGATCACCCAAGCGTAGTGCAATAACATAGAAACAAAAAATCTATGTGAATTCCCTCTTGCAAAGTAATGAACGTAATGAATTTCATAAAATGAACACACAGACGTCTTTTTAAAGCAACTAACTTTTCAAAGCCAGAGGCAAAGACATTTGGGAATTAAAGAAAACATGGAGAAAATAAATGATAAATAAACAAACAAGTCTCTACAATATTCAGAGGTCAAGGTAACTCACATGCAGAGAAATGAACAATAATGCTACTTTTATACATGGTCTAAACTATAAACCAGTTTATGTTACTGATTTATTCAAAACACATTTGATTTTTCTAAAAAACCTTTCAAATGCTTTTGGGAAATATGATACTATATTTACTTATGTAAAAGAAACCATTATGCCTGTGTTTCAAGCTCAGATTCTCCATGGACAGTCCGGTAGCTACTCAGTTAGCTACACTCTGCCACCTAAGTGGTTATGGCTACCAACTGTTGGCTTAAATTAACTTTACTTGTAATAGACTCACATTTTGTTTAATAAACTATTCAAGCTTAATTAAAAAAGAGAGATTCTTTCTATATTGTTAGCTTTATTCATCTATAGAACCAGCCCTTATTCCCAAGCTTATACAGAGAATTGTTCAGCACAAGTCCCTTCCTCATACAGTTTAGCTAAGCTCTGCGCCTTGGTGCTGGGATTTTAATTGACTTGACCAAGACGACAAGTTGTTGACAAAAGAATCAGCAGCAGGAATTAAACCCAGGCCTCCTTATGTAAGAGTCCAATGACTTTGCCAATGGCCTTCTCCCATGTGTTTATAAGGGAGCATTAATAGTTCTCATTTCAAATAAATCATGTAATACATTAGCTAGCAAATGTGTAAAAGAGATATTTGGAAGCAGCTGAACAAAAACCACACATGAGTTTTTGGTTTGTCCAAATGATCAACCCAAAAGTAATTGCATAGTCTATAATTTGTAGACTTGATCAGTCAGACATTGGGCCAAACAGGTAGATTAATTCAGATCAGCCAATACCCTCAAGCATGTGCCCAGGGAGACATCTGAATGGACAGATCAGCTTTGATAAGAATCTGAGACTGTCTGTGAAAACTGCCTCCCAATTAAAGCACAAGTATTAATCAAAGGCAAATTATATCTTTAGATAAGGGTTGCCTGGCAAAAGAAAACAAAATTAAGGTTTACTTGAGAACATTTTAATTAGTTATTTAAATATTCTGGTTTGCTTTTCCTTTAATTTTCTTGAGACTATTGTTTTACCCCTTTGTTCCCACGTTGTAGCCTTTAAGTGTTTGCTTGATCTGTCACTATTGTAGCAAGTGTTCCAGTGTTCAACCAAAATTATTTGAAAACTAAGTGACACCAGTCTATGGGAAATTCTCTCCCAGGACAGAATATATTTTTCTCATTTTGCTGTGGGAATAAAATGTATCAATGGATGCTAGATTGTGGTAATAACATCAATTTCACCCCTGGGGAAAAAGGCTAAGAATTGTTTCTGACTGTCAGTTTATATGACTTTACAGTGCAGTCAGGATATCACATTGATTCAATCTATTGGCCTATAGCACTTTTTGGACACTTCTGTTGAGTAAAATATGTGCTTCGTGGTAGTGTGATAGTCAGAGACTGAATTTGATATTTACAGCAAATCTGTCAGAATCTTTTTATTCACTTCAAACATAAGCTTGTCCTCTCCTTAATGAACTGTTTCTTAATCCTCTCATATCCACTTTCAAAGTGTTTCATGCTGGCATATCATCACATGTCACCCCATACGTTGTTTCATATCTTCTCCACTATCCCTTTAACTACTGTCATTGTCCTCATCAAGCCTTTCTCTCTTTCAGTCCCTATATCATTTTTTCCCAAAACCATTCCCCTGATGTCTCCTAATACAATTAAAAAAAAGTACCTTCAGGAGAACATGTAGATTATGTTTCCCTTATGATTACAATGAACAGGGCAAATCATATACAGTCTGATCTCTTGACAGATTTGACTCACCATTTTATATTATGTTTGTCTGTGTGTACATGACCCCTCTTAAGTTCTAACATATTCAGCATCAGCAACCTCCAGCATGTACCAATGGGAAACCTTGAGCAATAGGGATTTTCAGTTTAGGTTCCAATGTCTCTATGATGGCCATGCTGCTTCTCTAGTTTCCTTGTCAGCCCACTAAACCCATCCTAAGTGGCATGTTTAGAAAGGTTTTAAATATTTTAATAGAATAATATTAAAATACACCAGCCATTGGCACCATAGTACAGTATTCAAACTAACTTATAAAGCTATGTAATGATTTTTTGAAAATGTGTAGTTTCAGGAAAATTGGGATATAAAAAAAGGCAATAGTTTGGAAAAGGTCATGCATAAATTAAGAGCTGTTGTTTCAAACTCATCATTGTACTTCTTTTTTTACGCCAGAAATTCTTATATAATGGAAGATGGCATTTTCATGTGATTACGCCATAATTTCATGCCCTAATGAATGTTTTGGAGTGTTGAATCTAAGGCAAGCTAGGCTATTCGTCACAAAACATGTAACCATTAAAAGAAAATGATTTCTTAAACCAAATCAAATACATATCCCCAAAATAAGTATAAGGATAGAGATCAGATGTATGGATCAGAATGCTCCTGATTACTTATCTACCCCTGCAGAAAGGACACATTTAAACTGATATCCTCTAAACTGCTCTAGTACTAAGCTTGTACAATGTGGATTTCTAGGTCTTCAAAGTTAAATGGCTGCCAGATTATCCCTTTACACGGACGCAGCATGCATGAGTGATGAATGATTAGTGATTCGCTGCATGAAGTGATAGAAACCAGCCACAAAATGCCTGGTCCTGTCAAGTTTCAGACCCAAATCACAACAAAATGCTCAAAATCACCATTAAACATTATTGTATGGAGACCAGATTATATTGGCCAGGCCACACAAGCGACTTGTAGCTGACTATTTAAGCGGGCAAAAGGGATTTCATTGCTTCTTTTGGAACAGGCCCCATTGTAATGTGTAGACCATATGGTTTAGAAAACACATTTTTACATGCTACAAGATAAAAATTGTGGAATGAGTTTAAGGTGTTAACACAAAATATGCCCCTTCAAGATCATGAATTATTTGCAGATTCATGCAGCTCCTACTTTCAGTGAATCCTGTAGTTCTCAAGTCAGCATATTTTATATATGCCCAGGGGTTATATATTTTTATTTTGGATTTAAAGGGATTATGTGGTGCCCTAAAATGCATGAGTTAAGCTTTTGCTGTTTAAAACTGGAAATCTATTCAATGAATTCAAAGAAGTGCAGAATAGTACTTTAAGCTGGTAGTGGGTACCATCTGGTGTTATTTTGTTGCATGGTTTGACATGGTGTCCATTACTATAGTGCTCATTTACAAATGGGGGAAATGTTTTTTATGCTGATGCCCTTTTCTGCCTGGCTGAGAGAAGTGGATCCACATCCATATGCCGCTCTGTGTGTGTACAGACCAGAATGGATCGGCTAATGCAAATGTTTTCCAGCCCGACTGCCGAATCACACCGCTCTGTGCGCACACTCTGGCTGTTGCTATAACTTTTAATGCATGCATACAGAGCGGTGTACAGAAGCGGCAACTTTGTCTGCCATTGCCCTAAGGGTTAATTAAATCTGAGTCTACCTTATAAACAGATTGTATAATAGCAACTCCTTCCATTTCTTCAGCACCCTGTAGAATGTCCTTTCCTTGCTGCTGGTTCTACCCCATAGACAGACTTCTCTCCACAACAGTGAGCAGGGTTTTTCCCACTGTAACCATTACAAAATCTCATTTTTACCCACAATGTACCAAACTCCTGATATCTGGCTAATTGTAAATAGTAGGGATGTACCAAATCCACTATTTTTGGGTTTGGCCCAAAGATTTGGGCAAAATTCTTATTTGCATATGCTAATTAGGCTACTGAAGGGTTAAAAAAATTAATGGATACTTTTTTTTTCTTCACATGCCTAAAAGTCACATGATTTTAAGGATTTATATATCTAGTGCTATCAATTGCCTCTTGCTCTCTGTAAGCTGAAGTTTCATTTCTGACATCACATTATTTTTTGTCCCTTGATCTCATCTTTCATTTTCCTTGTCTTTCACCTATTTCTAGGAACATTTTTGACCCAGGCAGCACCATCCCCTGTCACTTGCCAGAGTGTAATGTGAAATGGCATGGAAGGGTGAGAGTATTTATTGAAATCTGAGACCACGTGATAAATTCCCGCATTCTCTTCTTGTGTTTAACCTACACTATAATTAGGATAAATAATGGTATACATTTGTTTGGTAGTCGAACAGCTGTTTGAGAATCATTTATATAGTTGAAATTTTAAGGCTGAATTGTACTTTAGTAAAAGGATAATAATTCTTCTGAACATTCCATACATTAACTGAAGTATGTTTGGTAAGGAAATTCTTGGTAATAAGACATCATGTAAAATAAATATTGTAAAAATTTGAATACCCTATATGGCTATTTCCATAATATTGGTTTATGTGATTTTACAAGTACAGTGCATTTTATATGGAGTAATTATAGTTTGGTATTAGTGGTATTCCTTAAGTATTTATGGATGGGCCATATTCATATGGAAGAACGGCAGAATATGAATTGAAGCCAATGATTTAGTTAACTATTAGCAATTGTTTTTCATTTTCTATTTGTGTTTTTTTAGTTATTATTCAGCACTCCAGTTTGGAATTTCAACAGCTATCTGGTTGCTAGGGTCTTGTTTACCTTAGCAACCAGGCAGTAGTTTGAATGAAATACTGGGATATGAATAGGAGAGGGTGTGAATATAAAAATAACTAATAAAAAGCAACAGTAATAATAATAAAATTGTAAGCTCACAAAGCAATATTTTTTAACTGTTGGGGTCAGTGACCCCCATTTGAAAGCTGCATAGACGTACAAAAGAAAGGGAAATAATATAAAAACTATAATAAAAAAAATGAAGACCAATTGCAAAGTTGCTAAGAATAGGACATTCTATACCATATTAAGGAGAACCAACTAGGGCAAGTAGATCTATTGTGTAATGTACAGAAGGATTTCAGCAAAATGCCTCCTGAAAAGAAAGGACGTGCAAATATTTCTTCATTGTAAATATTCTAATAATGTTGCAAATTTCTTTCTCACAAGCGCATGCTTTTTTTCTCATGCATATATGTGATATTTCTATTTCATATCAATTAAAACCTACATATTTCATTGATTTTGTTGCAGTGTGGGCAGACAGGATAGCTGTTGAAGCGGTCTGATGTCAACATGATTTGAGTTCATCATTTGCAGGCTGTCCAGGCCCCGTCATGAACAAGAGTTAACTACATAGATAGAAAGAAGCCAAAGTATCTGACCTTTTGTCAGTCAAACTCAGTCCTGTTCAGGGCTGCACAATGTAAATGCTGTTAAACACAGAGCAAGGAGCATTTCTGTATACACTGGCAGTAGGTTCATCAACAGTGCATTTCAGTCCCGTTGTTAAATATTTCCAGGTGCCCAGCTCTAATTTTAGGAAGGTCAAGTTTGCAAAGGTTAAATAGCAGGCAGGATTTCCATAGGTCTTTATCAGTTTGATAAAGGGAATGTAATTAAATGCAGCATTCCATAAGAGATTAACTCAAAGGCACTGCATTCTACACTCCATTGTAAAGATTTATTTTTGCTCTATTTTAATAATTGCTGTTATTCTAATCCACACTCCAAAGATAGCCAAAGTTCCTCTAAAAAAAGGACAGACTGGGAGGAATTTAGCCAAAGGATCATTATAATTGACAATGATGAGAAGGTTAAAAATCTAAACCAACCCTCAGCCAGGTCATTTTTGACCTCTTACTTTAATGAAAAGAAAATCAATCACGGTTTGCAAGGCTAAAGAAAACATAGTTTGCTCACAAACAAAGGTCATTCCTTAAGCTTTGCATTTGCAGGGCTCCTGTGATTTGTTTGATCATGCTAGGCCTTGCTTTGTCATAACAAAATGGAACTGTCACTCTCCACTGCTGCAGTTTAAAGTGCTCTTTTCCACCAATTAGAGGAATAGTAATCGCCTGCACCAAACTTTTTCAGGTACGATGTATTTACATACATGTCTGACAGCTTTGAGTGCATTTTAGCAAACAAAAGTAGCATTTGTTAAAACTGCCCAGATTCTATATCTGCCCATCTGCTTGAGCGTAGCAAGGAGACTCCAGGCAGAGCCTATGAAATGCTTTACTTGTCTTATACCCCAACTTGTTATCAGTTTTAGACACCTGTTACCTGTTGATATTAGGGCTCATTTACATTCACGGATGCAGTCAGGGGTGGTGGCGCTGCGTCAACCCGCCTCATGTGACTTTTTTTTTTATTTTTCAATCAGAATTTTTCTCTTCTAGTGCAGAGAGAGCACTAGCAATGCAACCCCCTCTTCAACCTCTGCCAAAGCTCTGAAATTTTTACTCTGAAAGTGCACTTTGATTACTGCGTCAGGGTAAGTAAAATGCACCCTATTATCTTGCACAATATCATATTACCAATTATAAGGAAGGACTTTTAAGGAGTTATGAACTTTTGTAGGTACTCGTGGCTCCCAAAAAGGTGTAGAAGAACAATGTGTACAATGTGTAGAAGAATGGCTGCTGCCTATGATTTTACTTCCTTTGACTTGGTGGGTGTTAAATGTGTGCCAAATATACACTGAATTGCATCTTGTTATTTTTTGTGTATTTATAGCTTTAAATGTAAAATCCATTTGGTTATATGAGAAAAATTAATTATGGGGAATACAGACCACAGACTGATTGTAAGTAGGTTTTGTCCTTTGCCTCAATGTGCTTTTGAGTAGATCTGTGATACTACTGAAATGTTCAATCTCATTGGTTAGATTAGATAGCTGGGTGGCAGGGGTCATTTTAATTTTTTTCCACAACAGATAAGGTGGTGGTCCTTGAAATCTTCTGTACCTATTAAATACTGAAATAGGATTGGCCAGACAGAAAGGGCATTGTAGGCAGGGGACTAATGAAAAGATCTGTATCCAAATAAATGAAATAATACTTTAGATGAGGCCAATGAAGTCAATTGTGCATTAAAGCCAGATTTTTTTGTTTTTTTACCATGAAGTAGCTGCTAAACTCATGTTTGATGAGAGAGTAGTCCAAAAATTTTGTTGCATTCTGGACACATAAATAAATAAATAAATACATACATACATACAATAGGGGTGGGTAGGAATTTGCTGGTAGTAAGTAAAAAATAAATGCCTGGGTGCAGTTCCACAAAAGATATTGCTAGGAAGGGTTGCATTCACAGGACTCATGTAAATGAAAGGTGCTTTATTAGGGAAGACTAGTCTCCTCTATTAAAGCATCTTGTATAGGTTATAGGTTAAGTCCTATAAGTGTGGGCCTTCCTATTTGCTATAAGTATATAAAAAAATAATGTTATAGGAATTGTATGTTTCCCTATTTTTCCGCAGCCTATAAGAATTTAACATTTTGCATTGTATTTATTGTATTTTATTATATTGCATTGTATATTATTTGTATCTATTGCATAACCAAATAATTATATGTTAATAAAAAGCACCTAAATGTGATTTTTAGAGATCAAAAAAATGCTAAAGGCACAATACTTTCACACAATGCAAAAACTTCATGGTGATTGTGTTGCTTAACATTTGCATCTCCTGCAACTGTAATTATCTATTGCTAAAGCACAGCAATTGTGGTATACAGAATATGTTTATGCAAATGGTAAACATGGACTGGAAGTCAAATTTCCAAAGGACATCATATGCTGGAAATTTGTTTGTTATTTCCTGTATATGTCATTGGATTGGTGAGTTGCTAAATGGGGTAAATCAAATTAATAATCCATTGAAACTGACCTTGTAAGGACCATGGAAATGAAGTTATTAATTGAAATTAAAAGAAGGGGCTATATTGGGATCAGGGGAGAGTTTCTGTTCAGTCACCCATGATTAATGAATCATTCCAATCTGGTTTCTTTGCCTGTCAGTCAAATTTAAGCATGTGATTATCCAGCTAATAGTGAATATATGTTCCTTCCAGCCCCCCCCCCCACCAGTGTGCTGAAATGCTGAAAGAATTGATTAAAACAAATATTACTTAAAGCTAATGTTTGACCATGAGAAAATCAGGAATAAGGTACAGTACTGAATTTTATTTGGGAAATGGTTGTTTGAACCATAGATTTGTATTTGGAGAGAAAGAGCAGTTCCAATGTCAAATGTAAAAGTAAACATTCTCAGTTTGCAGTCAGGTTACCAGACCTTCCTTTTCTTGCAGGACACCTGTAAAAATAGGAGCAAAAGCACATGGATCAGTAAAATTCTGCATTGTGCTTTTTTTCACAAACATGCTTCATTAAAGCAGACATTTGGTCACCTTAAAAGCCTCATTCTATGCAAGCTGCACACATGCTCTCTTATAAGTTTAACCGTTTGCATTGCACCTCTTTTGATCTTAGATCAAAGAGGAGCAGGGAAATGGAGAATTGAAGGCGCTGGCACAATGGTATTTTTGTGCCAACACTGATTCTATGAAGTATGGTATTAAAGGGTTAAAGAGCAGCTGGAGCAACACAAAGAATAGGCATACGTACCATGAATATACCACATGCTTGGCACTGCTGTACCAGAGGTAACAGTGAAACTCCCTATTCCCCAACCAACAGAACACATTGCATTTCAATAATGTCCTTGTTCAATATTAGTGTCACGTATAGCAGGATGCAACAGACCTCACGCTCACCTCAAAAATATTGTGGCTTAATTGTAAATAGTAATGAGGACCATGTTCATGTCATCAAAAGGCTAATGGGTTGAGCCCTACATTATTCCACTTTTTCAAGTTGGTTTATTGCTGATTAATTATCAGACATTAATATTATAATAATAACAAGTTTATGATAAATACCTAATATATACTGTATACTTTAAATAGATATTGTAATCTACATAGTTTATCATGCCATCCCTCACAATATGTAAAAAAAAACCCCATAAAAACATGGTTTAGAGCAATAATGCTGATCATGCCATGTACCAAATGATGTTGTTCTACACCTCTCTATAACCTTCATGTATATGTATCTATATATACTGTATGTACATATATTTATATATAATACAGAAGAGCCATGAATATCCTGTAAATGAATAGCCTAATAAATTATATCCTCATAAATGGTGCTTGGTGATGTCATAAGTTATAATCTGTGCTTAGTGATGAAATTTGTCACATGGCCCACTGAAACTTGTGTAATATAATAAATAATGTACCCCCTTTTGTAAAATTTGAGGATTTTAAAAGTCCCCTTGGAGTTTCATGATCTTTGGTCTTGTGCTTTTATATGGTCATCAATATTTATTTGGCAATATTTATTTATATTTAAGATGTTTTCTTCCATTAGGTTCATGGGAATAATCACTACAGAAATATTTTTCACCTTTTTGTGTTGTTACAAAACTATTCAAGCCTCATTTAGCGAAAGAAGTTAGAATTAGGGCCCATTTTCCCAAAAATACCATACCCTTTAATAATTGGACAAAATTCTAAAAAAAAAATTGAAATTTCTTTGGCAAGAAAAAAACCCTAATCTCTTTTTTTACATTAAGATAATCTAAAAAATTGGGAGGTCTTAACATTCCTAGTTTTATAAACATTAATTTAGCCTTAATTAGTAGATATATTATTGAATTGATCTCTGAAAAAGAAACCTACCCAAGAAGTCCCACCCAATAGCTGCACTGTTGCCTCAGCTCCAACTACACAGTGGTTGGCACAGGATATGGTGCTTAAAGGGTTACACACGATAAATGTAAACAAGGCACCTGGGCCAGATGGAATACACCCTCGGGTACTGAGAGAGCTAGGGGCAGAATTGCAGTGGCCCTTGTTTCTGATATTCTCAGACTCTCTTTCATCAGGTATGGTACCTAGGGATTGGAAGAAGGCGAATGTCATTCCCATATTTAAAAAGGGAGTAAGATCTCAGCCTGGCAATTATAGGCCTGTAAGTTTGACATCCGTGGTGGGCAAGTTATTTGAAGGCTTGTTAAGGGATCACATTCAAAATTATGTAGTGGAGAATGGCATTATGAGCAGTAATCAGCATGGCTTTATGAAGGACAGGTCATGTCAGACCAATTTAATTGCTTTTTATGATGAGGTAAGTAAGAAGCTGGACAGTGGGGATGCAGTAGATATCATCTATTTGGATTTTGCGAAAGCATTTGATACCGTTCCCCACAAACGACTGCTTTCTAAGCTAAGGTCTATTGGTCTTAGTGAAGCCATTTGCACATGGATAGAAAACTGGCTACAGGATCGGGTACAGAGGGTGGTTGTTAATGGTACATTCTCTACTTGGAATAAGGTCCTCAGTGGGGTCCCTCAGGGTTCTGTACTGGGTCCACTTTTGTTTAATTTGTTCATAAATGACTTAGGGGAGGGTATTATGAGTAATGTATCAGTGTTTGCAGATGACACAAAACTCTGCAGACCAGTCAATTCTATCCAGGATGTGACATCCCTGCAGCAGGATCTTGACCAACTGGCAATCTGGGCAGCTAAGTGGCAGATGAGATTTAATGTGGATAAATGTAAGGTCATGCACCTGGGATGTAAAAACATGCAAGCCCCGTATACCCTTAATGGGACTGCACTAGGCAAATCCATAATGGAGAAGGACCTTGGAGTCCTTGTAGATAATAAACTTGGCTGTAGCAAGCAATGCCAGGCAGCAGCTGCAAGGGCAAACAAGGTTTTGAGCTGTATTAAAAGGGGTATAGATTCACGGGAGGAGGGGGTTATTCTTCCCCTTTACAGAGCGCTGGTAAGGCCCCATCTAGAATATGCTGTTCAGTTTTGGTCTCCAGTGCTCAAACGGGACATTACTGAGTTAGAGAGGGTCCAGAGAAGGGCAACTAAGCTGGTAAAGGGTATGGAAAGTTTCAGTTATGAAGAAAGACTGGCCAAGTTGGGTCTGTTTACACTGGAGAAGAGGCGCTTAAGAGGTGACATGATAACTATGTATAAATATATAAAGGGATCATATAATAACCTTTCTAATGTTTTATTTACCAGTAGGTCCTTCCAACGGACACGAGGGCACCCACTCCGTTTAGAAGAAGGGAGGTTCCATTTAAACATTCGGAAAGGATTTTTTACAGTGAGAGCTGTGAGGTTCTGGAATTCCCTCCCCGAATCAGTCGTGCTGGCTGATACATTATATAACTTTAAGAAGGGGCTGGATGGATTCTTAGCAAGTGAGGGAATACAGGGTTATGGGAGATAGCTCTTAGTACTAGTTGATCCAGGGACTGGTCCGATTGCCATCTTGGAGTCAGGAAGGAATTTTTTCCCCTCTGTGGCAAATTAGAGAGGCTTCAGATGGGGTTTTTTGCCTTCCTCTGGATCAACTAGTAGTTAGGCAGGTTATATATAGGCATTATGGTTGAACTTGATGGACGAATGTCTTTTTTCAACCCAACTTACTATGTTACTATGTTACTATGTTAATTCAGAATCCTTTTTACATACAGGAGAGCATATAACTACTTATTTACATAATAAATGGGGTTATTTCCATGCTGATATTAAGAAAAATATTCTATATAGAGACACTTTTGTCACATGGAAAATTCTTTTTAAACCTTTATCACCATTTGATCTGAGTTTTTTCACTAAATCTGAGAGAAAATACCTGATTCCGTGCTGGAGAATGAAAGGCATTTCCCAAATACAATAGATTGTAGATCTGAAAATCCTCTCTCTTGGCAACTCATAAAATCCAAATATGATCTCAATGACTGTGATAGACTAACACATTTGAGATTTATAGGTCTTAATCTACTTCATTACAAGACAACTATTGCTATTAACCAACACTCTTTGTGTAAATCGATACAGAAAATTGCAGTGGAACCCTCCTTAAATGGAATTTCAATTGTCTCTAATTTAATTTTACGACCCTCTCAAGGGAGCTCTCATCCTCTGTAGAATTTAGCTGACAAATGGTCATCATTCCTAGATATTGATGTTTCCCCTCAGCACTTAATATCCTCTATTAAATATTACAACAATTGTATTCAGTGTGAAAATTGGAGGGATCAACATTACAGGATCATCCACTTGAGCTATAAGTTGAAATATTTAAGAAATCTAGATGGTTCAAATTATTCCATTCACCCTAAATGTAAAAAAACAACCTTTCTATTTTCCATTTTATGTGGCAATGTCCCAATATATTTTCCATGTGGAAGAAGTTTAAAATATATTTTAAGAACAAACTCCCCACAATTTGCCGTGCTTGACACATAAAAAATCTACAATTATGCCTAACCCTAGGAGAAAATGTGTTGACAAGAATAAATGTACAACCTACAGTAGCTATAGCAGCTGCTATTAAATCCATATTCGTGTCCTGATTCAAGAAAAAGCCTCAGACTTGAAAGATATATGAACATCTTAAAACTCCTTGTTTGCAAGAAGCAGTGAATTTTAGATATGGAAATATCAAAACTAAACTTTTACATATACAGGTATGGGACCTGTTATCCAGAATGCTTGGGACATGTGGTTTTCGGGATAAGGGATCTTTTCGTAATTTGGATCTTCATAACTAAAAATCATTTAAATATTGAATAAACCCAATAGGATTGTTTTGCCCCCAATAAGGGGTAATTATATCTTAGTTGGGATCAAGTACAAGGTTCTGTTTTATTATTATAGAGAAAAAGGAAATCATTTTTAAAAATTTGAATGATTTGCTTATAATGGAGTCTATGGGAGATGGCCTTTCTGTAATTCGGAACATTCTGGATAATGGGTTTCCGGATAAGGGATCCCATACTTGTTCTTGGTCTCCATAATTGTATGCATTAGATCTTTATGGTAAGAAATTAATACAGAAATGTGTGTATAGTTCTAAAAAATGAATTCCTAACACCCCTTAATGTTCCACATTCTAGCTAATGTTTACTTACTTTTATCTAATGCAGAGGGAAGTAAATATTCAGCTTGAGACAAGGTTTATATGCAGTTCATTTTGATATGCTGTCTTATTTATATGCTCATTTAACACTTAACTGTTACTTGTCAAACTGTCTACTTTAAAACATTAATAAATGCAGTTGAAAATGAAAGAATTAAGGCCTATCCATGTAATGTTTTGTGTTTTTTTGCCCATACTTTCTGAAACCAAGTAACTTTTAACCTTTTAGCCTTTTCAGGCTCCCTTCACCTTTAACCTTGTTTAATGCAATGAAACAACTTAGTACAATTTACTGAGGAAAGAAATCTCTGCATCTAAATTAAGCAATTTGTAGAGAGATCTACTATATGTTAAGGTTAAATATAGACATATGTGCACACGTCGTTATGGTTCAGTCATTGATACAAGTTGTTCACTACTTCATATGAGGGTAATATCTGGCTTTATAAGGTTGAAATAATATTTGCACCTCAGCTGTTTGCTCTATTCTCACACAGAGTAAGCAAAATATATTTGTTGCTCTTTATCCCTAAGACTGAAATTAACTTTCAACAAAGCAATCAAATGCTCAGTGCTCAAATAGGTTGATTTGTTGCCATAAATTGCTGCAAAGGGTGAAATCCTATTGTTTTAGGGATTTGTACCCCATGGTATTATGTGAACAATAGTTTGCTGTATACAGAGCTCCATCTCTTCCTATCCCTATTTTCAAAAGACAGTTAATGGGAAGGCAAAACAGAAGCAACAGTATTGGAAGTAACATTTTCCTTTTTTGCTTTTAGAGGGTCAGCCTGCAGGGGTCTGTAGACACCCACTAGGTACCCCTCTAAATCTATACTTTCATTTCATAAATAAAAACATAAAGACTCAGCACTAAGGGGCAGATTTATTAAGATGTGAGTTAAGAACTTAATACATGAAAACTCACCTAAGTTCCATTCATCCCTATGACATTTTAAGAAGCATATTTATCAGTTGGTGAACTCTTACTTTTCAACTTTCACCCGTTGATAAATATGCTTCTAAAAATCCCAAACTCACATTTAGATTAATCTTCCCCTAAGTGTTTGAAATAACAATATAAAATTCTTGCAACAATGCTGAAGACTGAAGATAGTGTCCAGAAACATGTAGGCTAAAGCCTTCCTTCTTCAGAGTGTTGGCATCCAGGAGCCTTAACAGTATTATGTTAGCACTATTAAGTACTGTAAAGGAGCTAAAGATGTATTGTGCCCCCAGCAGAGACTGGAGTGAACATTGGACCAAGTTCAATTCAGTGAGAAAAAGGTTTATCATGTGAAAACTGATGGACGAGAATCAATTTGAGATGCAGTTCAATTCAGTAAAATGGTCTCACAGTTTATCATGTGAAAACTCATTGAAGTCTTTGAGGAAAAATGGAATTGAATAAGGGGAAAAGTTTTTCTCCTTGAGTCGAATCTCGCCCATCAGTTTTCATGTGATAAACCATGAGTTAACTTTTTCTCATTGAACTGAATTTTGCCCATTGTTGAGCCAGTGTAGAATACATGGGATAAATACAGTGATAGAAAAAACCTGGAACAGTACTTTTAAGTCTTGACACGCTATTATTAAGAGACAGATTAATCTCCTTGCTATGTGAGTGATGGGTAAACGGTGACACAAGATACTAAATCTGCACTGTTGTTTATAGTTTTGTGCTATAGGAGAATGATGTATTTCTTTTTTTATTACATTGCTGCAGTAGAGGCGTAACCAGTAAAGAGATTAGCCCATATTTTATTGTGCCTATAAACTTGATATTTCATTATTGAAGGATGGGGAAACAGGGCTCTGAAAGAAGAAAATACCATTTTGCTTCATGTTATGAAATTCCATAAACTAGTCTTCATCCAACAAGTGTAGGAGCACAGTGAGGGCAAGCATTTTGTCTTTTGTTAGAGCTTCTCAGTGTAGTTTCTAAAACCAAGTGCTAAGTATTCATTTTGCCTACATCGTATATGTGAAGCCATATGTCCCTGTACAAATGGTACTAAGTCAGAATAATTTAGAAGCATATCCAAGGTAAGTGCTTATTGGGTCCATGCTATGAACTGATTTGCTCTTGTTTAGGAATGCAAAAATCGGGAGCCCTAAAATTAAAGATTGGTCAGCAAGGCCCTAACCAATAAGCAATTTTAATATAAGCTTGTAAAACAGGTAACATTCCCAAAGTGTTAGGAATTATAGATTCATTTTTCTGTCAGGGCAAAAAAAAAACAAACTATTTTCATGTCGTAGTTGCCTAGTGTAAAGCAGGGCATCTGATTGGGAACTGTGACGGCAACCGAAGGACTGAATTTAAGTAAAGTTCCTTATGGTGAGCAAATGCTGCCAAAACCAAAAGGAAATATTGGTGTAAAAGTCATGTATGCCTTCATGATTCCCAGTGGCCTCAAGATGATATTCTAGCTGATACCTGAAGTCTTGGGGGGAGATTTATCAATGGCGAGTTTGATTTGTTTCACGATTCAAGTTTTTTTGTGCAAAAAAATCTAAAACGCGAATGTAAAAATTTGTAATAGGGTCTATTAAGTTTGTAAAAGTTCATTCAGTTTGGAAAAACAAACTCGAAATCAGAAATATGACAATTGATAAATAAGCCCTTTGGTTTAATTTAGACGGACAAGTAGGAAGGACTGAATAATATCATTAAAAGAATAGAAACTGAGCTTTGAGCTATCTAGGTCAAATTAAAAGCAAATGTGTGTGTGTGTTCTCTTTTATCTCTTAAATAATAATTACATAGAGAACAAATGATGTCTGGATGAAATGTGGGTACTTAAGTGCTTGTTACATATTTATGGTGTATGACTTTCCCTTTTATGCTTAGACAGTTAGAGAGCCTCAACATTAATTGGTATTTCAGTGTTCCCCTTGTTCTCTCACCACATAAAATTGTCAACACTCACTTCTTCACTTGTGTACCTTCCTCTTCAATCTCCCATGAGCCTCCTACCCTGCTGTAGTGTAGAAAAAGTTGTTATGCAAGGTACATACAAGCACATGCACTCAGGAAAAAAATGTTTGCTTTTGGTGTACTTATACAGTAAAAACCTTTAGGCTATAGACTCAACACTGTGAAAAGAGAAATTCAGCAGATGCTTAACAGGATGTATCTCAGACTATTTTGGCACTTGATGCTTGGAGCCCATTGACAATAATAATCGATTATATGAAATGTAGTTCTTGTTCATGCTGGAAACTGTTCTGTGTGCCAGCTAAGCAGGACAGCTCAGCGCTGGGGAGCCGTTTAGTTTCCACAAGGCATATATCACTGTGTTTCATGCTTGTAAACCATTAGTTCTGGGGCTCAAGAACATATTAAGTATAAGCAGGTTTGGAAGATCCCACTTAGCAAAATTAACCCGCTGGCTGCCCTAAAAAGTATTCAGTAAGTTGGTGGGTGTTTGGGTGGGGGGGAAGGGTTGGGAATGGATAAACTGTCACAGCCCTAGGAAAGTTCTGGTATCCAATACGCATCAAATGTTGTGGCAAACTAATGCTCATATTTGTATACTAGACAACATTTTTAGGCTTTTTCATTTTAGAAAAACTTGCTTGCTATGTATATAATAAAGGAAAAATGTGGGAAAGGCTAAAAAAATGACAGGTTGTAACTTTCCTAAGGCTTTCTTTTAAAGGAACTTGCATGCTACTGTTTCTAAAATACAGATATGGGATCCCTTATCCAGAAACCCATTTTCCAGAAATCTCCAAATTACAGGAAGGGTATTTCCCATAGACTCCATTTTAATTAAGTAATTAAAAATCACTTCCTTTTTCTCTGTAATAATAAAACAGTACATTGTAACTAATCCCAATGCTTATTGGAAGCAAAGCCAATCCTATTGGGTTTAATTGATGATTCAATTATTTTTTAGTAGACTATAGTAGAGTATGGTGATCCAAATTACGGAAAGACCCCTTATCCAGAAACCACCCAAGCATTCTGGTCCCATACCAGTATACATTTTTATATTTATTTTAAAAGTTCTAAATATGATTAACTGCATTAGTACAAATAATAATGGAGTATAATTCAGTAATAAACATGATTTGAAATAGTAGCATTGTTTAAGCATACAAAAAATGAAATACAAAAAGAAGAAAAATATAAATGGCAGTGCTCCACTTTCAGATGTTTCTTCAGGACTGCCGCCATGTAGCATAACTGCAAAAACATGAAATTTGATAGTACGATGCCGAAAGAAACCATAAAAAAGAAAATAGCAACTATAAAATTTTAGCAATGAAATGTGGTCTTCACTGCAGACATCCCTAATTAGGGTGGAGCTTGGTGCGTTGTAAGTCAAACAATATGCACAAACAAAGATGTTCCATTGTCCCGTGCTTGTTAAATGGAAACACTATTCCATTTACAGGTGTAAATGCCACATGCAAGTGACAAAATAATCCTGCTCAAGCCCTCAATTCATTAACTGTGCTATAAATATATTTATATAATGTAGCTTTGTGCCAACTAAGTCCATCTCATTATTATGGTCCGCTGGGTGTATTTTTGAGACCTTATTTAATTTTACCGTTTAGAATTTGTTTTTAAAAAATCAAGGACTAGATCATTATCACCCATATGACATGGGGTTAGTTGACCTCTCTGTGCCAGCTTCCCCCTTATCAGCAGCTGACATTTCATGGGAAGCATCATATTTTTAATCTCCTTGAATGTTTCATGGTTTCTCATGGGAAACAAAAAAACATTTCAAGTGTATTTATCCCCTAAGCATTAATGCACCCTATTCTGGGGATTAATGTGGATTTTTTTTTTTGTTCCTTCTGCTGAGATAAGGTTACACATTGGTTGGCTCCCTTACTGAAAGACTTGTAACACCAATGCTGCTGATTCCTTTTGAAGTTCTTACAAAGGTGCCCTGTCTGGCTTTTTCCAGATAGATGTAAACCTGACACATAGAGCTTTGTTGTTTAAAGTCAAAACATTGTTTTGCAGGTGAATATTGTGCAGAAAGATTTCTACCGGTAACAAAAATAAACAAGTCAAAATATGTGTGCAAGACCCCTGGGCTTTCATCATTCTGGATAAATACTCTACCTGCCTTAAAATACATTCCTGCACACCTGAGTTTCCATGAACCTACCTGAGAGGATTTGTTTGCACGTTAATAGTAGCTTTATTCTCATATTCCTGCATTTTATGAAAAACAGCATATGGAACATTTGCAATACGGCTTCTGAATCACAGACTTGGTGACTTGGACAAGGTCATAATGAGCTGAAACTGGAATTGAATTACCAGTCTCTGTATCAAAGAACTGTGACACCGTCCAGTTTAACCACAGAGCTATTCCAATTTGTTCTGCAGGCGAGGCCATTCATTTTGGTTTGGTTAAAGGAACAGTAAAATGTTTGCAGGCTTGCAGCAAAGCAATGATATTTATTATAAACAAATGCAGAAAGCCCAACTGTAGCATCTGGCGTGCACACACCACTGATAGGATTGGGGTGCCTTATACTTTATACAGCAGATTCATTAAGTTTACAGCATGGATATTATGAACTCCAGTAAATTTCTTCTATACATTCTGCAAGTGGTGTTGCTGTGCCTTTCTATCTACTATATTGAATTCCTGTGGCTTCAGGTTAGGCTTAAAATGCCCATTGTTATTGCCCTGACTCTCTCCTAATGTCTTTTTACAGCTAATGAGACTCTGAGCCATTCCCTGAAATGTTGAAGTGTTAAAAGAGGGTTTCTGATTCTATATTTTATAAAACCTTCATCTATGACAGATATGTGTCATACAGTGTCGATTACACATATTACAACTTTGCCCAGTTGATATATATATAAAAAAAAAAACTTTTCCCAAAATATAAGTGAAATTATTTAGAAAGGTTAGATTTGGAAACTTTCCAGTATTTCCAATAGGAGGATAAGAAACTTCTTTTGGGGGGGGGGGGGGGGGGGGCAACACATTAGTATTGTTCTGCCCATCAATAAAAAGCTGTTAAAGGGATTTCCGTGACAGTTGTTTCACTTCAGTTATATTTCCAGCTTCTAAATGATTCCAGCTTCGCCAGATGCTTTTTTAATGAACATTTTCTGCATTGATAGAAATTGGCAATGCGCATCAAGGTAGAAACCATTACTAATTGGGCTCTTAATTAAAGTTATCTTTGTTAGCTGCTGTGTGAAATCAATAACTAGTGTGATAAAAAAGGCATATATGGTCTTTTGTCTAACAGTAGCTTTACTAACGCAGTATAAGAACAATGATTTTAATATGGATATAACAAGTTTTCATTGTGCTTAAAATACAATTTCCCCTGTTCTGTCAGTCTCTAAGAATGCCAGCAAAAAGAGATCAGAATCTTGATAATAAATGTTTACATTAACTGTGAACTTGCTTGCCAGAAACCATACTGACCAGCTACTAATACATTTGACCTGTCTTTTGCTATCCTTGAGCGCCCTCTACTGGTCAGTGACAACTTACATTTCTTGCTACCAATCCAGAGTTTTCATTCTTCTCCAACACTGATTTAACAATTTTGTCTAGGAGAAATTGATTACTGTATGTTCTGCAAAGTATAGAAATCTGTAATCGCTAGTATGCCATAAATATTATTATTTTAGCATCTGTTATGATTATTATTAGAAAAGGTGTGTTTGTAATGCACCAACATATTCTGTATTGCTATTTAGTAGATATAAAGCTATATCTACACACCGATGAAATACAAATATTGACCAATACAGGAGGTATGCAATGTCTTATTATTAACAGGACAACATTTCTAGTTGAAAGTAAGATTCACTAACAGTGTGTGTGAAATAAACCATTAGCCTGTTTCTGGGGCATATGTTTGAGACAAAGCTATGCTACTACTGTATGTGTGAATAAGTGTGAAGACTATATATTGCTCTTTGAGAATGTTTAACATATGGCAAACATAACACTTTCAAACTTAATGCAACATTTATTTCAGAGAACTTGTTGTAATATTCATCCTGTGTAATATTACATATTAGCAACATACTAGCTACATAGGAAAGATATTTTACCGTATTGCTATAAATCAATAAAATGCAAGAAAATTTAATTCTTAGTGCTGCAGTGGAAATTAACAGCATTATCTTTAATTGGCCAGTGGGTTTGCAGTCTTGTTGGTAAGCATTGTGTGCCTCAACTTGTAGGCAGTTTTTCACAGTGGATGCTACTTACTCTCAATGTTGCTTAATCATGCTCATTTACTTACCTGTCAATTTGCAAAGGGCAAAACTTGGATGCAAACCACCCTGTTTTTTGTTGTGTGGGTTGCACCCTGAGGTTTTGCACTCCTAAATGGACTCTTCATTAGTGTTGCCACCTGTCCAGTTTTGACCCAGACAGACCAGTTTAACAAGGGACTGCCCAGGTCAAAACCTTCAGTCCGGTTTTCAACATTCTAAGAACCGGGCAGAAACCCTTTAAATTGCGTCCAAGAGACGCAATAACCCTGGCCCTGACGTCATGATGTGACAAGAAACTTCATCATTTGATGACGTTGCTTAAAGGAGAAGGAAAGGCTTTTGAAGGTGTTCTCACCTTTAGATAAAGCCCCCTCCTGCCTCCTAAACCGCTACATCGATTTCCCTATGTGAGACCTCCTGCTGCTGAAATTGCACTTCAAAGTTCTACGCCGTTCAAAAAGCTGGCGTCGCCATTTTCGAAGCGCTCCGTCATTTCCCCTTTCCCCTGCGCATGCGCACACTGTTTTTTTCCCCCCTGAATCGCTGACCTGGCGCGTCACGCTGCTCTGCAAAATATAAACAAACGCACGTGCAGAGCAGCTTAGACAGAGCCGCATCGGTCAGCAAGGTAACCACTGAACACCAATGTTGTCTGCAGCCAAAACTAAATATAAATAAATTGTGTATATATATTACATTAAAATCTGTGTGTGTCACCTGGCTGTGCAGGACTTGGACAGCGCTGTCATAGAAATAATACATATGCGCCGTGATTGGTTGATTTGGAAAAGTGGGCGGGGCTAAAGGGTCAAGATTTTCGGCGCGACTGCAACTGCTTAAAAAAAAACCCCAAAACACAGGAACAGCTCTGCAGGACAGTGCGCATGCGCTAGCCCCGGGAATTTTGTGCTGCAGAGCAAACGGAAGTTTCTCTGGATGAGACCAGGTATGTGTTTGTTTGGCAGACTTTTGCAGATTCAAGCTTAAGGAAGCAAGGCACAGCTAAGCTAGGGCAATGTCTAAGGTATCATATCATGACTGTTATTTGGAGCTTATGTTGTTTTCAGACTTTCCTTCTCCTTTAATGACATCAGTGCTTTGTGTGATGAGGTCAGCTTCTGGCTTGCCCCTTTGTCCAGGGTGGCAATGCTACTCTGCTTGCAGCACTGTCTGCATTAATAGAGAACACTCAGAGAGGGTGCTGAGCATTCAGAGAGAAGGAGTAGTGGGAGGCACAATGGCATTCCCTTATTTATATACTCACTACTTACCTATGGCTGGCATTAAGTGAGAATGAAATGCTAAATCACTAGGGGGTTGATTGTAATCTCTTACCTAAAACCCCCAGCTGGTGCCCCTATTAGGCTGATGCCACATGCAACTAGTGATCCACTCATCACTAATCCTGGGGCCTCAGGTGCAGTTAAGGGGAAAAACTGCCTTTTTTTGTTAAAGTTCAGCTTGCGCTGGGATGTTTAGGTTGGGAGTTTCAGGTAAGCTAACATTTTGGCGATCCCCATTGATTGTGGCTTTCCTTCTCCTTTTAGTGCATGGCTTATCTGTGCATGACAGTATGGTACTCTGTACACTCTTCACCCCCCCATGAGTTGAAACCATGCAACTACAGGTGTGACTCCCAGAATAGAGTGCAAATAGGTACTGTGATTCTGTCTGGTAGTGATTCTGACTGTCAAATCCTTATTACAGATTTCTTTATATGTTAGTTATGTTATATATAGAATACTACAGTTCCCAGAATTAACTTGCAATATGTTAGAATGCTATTACCTGTTTCTGATGAAAGTGGTTGCTTATTGGTTCTGAGTGGTTTTCTGAAATATAATTTCCTGGTTAGAGTTTTTCCCGTTGCATTTCATGTAAATAAAGTTTATCAGCAGCAAAAGATTGTGTGTATCTACACTACTCTGTGACAGAATCTGATACCAAGGAACTCTGGTAGGTCATCTTACCCTTGAGCATTAGAGTGTTGTTTATATATTATTATGAGTTGCAGTTCACCAATACATATTTGACAAAGGAGTAAACCACTCTAGCATTTTCATTTAGCAATCAGAGAAGGGGATGTCTCTTATCTATTTATTATAAATACTTGTGAATTATACCCCTCCTGGTTGTTTTGTGTGGAGAAAGGGTGTGAGAAGATGGTGAAAGTTCCAGTTGCTTTGCAAAGGGAAAGAAGCACACCAGTTGTGTCGGCAATGCCTTTAAATCATTTATTTGCAGAAATGAGAGTTCCAGTTGAACACATCCAATCCATATATTTAACTGAGTTCTGTTTAATCTGTTCCAATCTGCTTCAATTTGGCAGAAGGATCAGAGTACATCAGGACTGTGGAGACTTATTCCCTCCCTTTCTAGCTTACCCCGATGTACTCATCTAACAAAGAAGACAAAAATACACAGTTAAGTGGGGTGGAGTTCAGCCAGAACTTTATTATAGGATACATCCTCGATTGGGTGAGTTAACCCTATCATGCGTGGAGGGAATTAAGCAGTTACTTTTCTACACAGTGCCTCCGTGCTTTCATTAAGCATTTCAGTGCTTTCGACACCATACGTATAGTAAATGAACTCTTAAATGTCTTTGCTGCAATCCCATAGATATACACTTAAGGCTGAAAAACATATTGTCCTTATCTGGTAATGTCTCTAATCCAAAAATGACCTAATGCACTGCAAATATTAATCTTATTTCACATCCAGCAGTTACCCAATACCCACAGTTTAGTGAGTATTGGGTAATTATTAGATTGGCAGATAAAGTGATGCTGCATGAGTTGCCTAGATTTGCTTACAAACTTTCTCCAGCATGTAGTATATCAAAAATGAAGGGAGACAGACAATGAGCATATGAAAAATTGAGGGACATACACAATAAGCAGAAAGGCTTCTGACTGGAGAACCCAGCAGCACTACAAAAAACAGGGGAACATCATTTATATTCTTAATAACTATAAAATAAATAAGTAAATTAAATTAAAAAAAGTAAAAACAGGAATAATGAACTTGGTAGGCCCCAACATGGGCATGGAATAGAAGTGTTCTCTCCCAGTATTGCCTTAGGAACAGGGGTGTTTTTAGGTCCGGTGCTGCCCTAGGCACCAGACATAAATATGTCCCTATGTTGTGCTTGTTACGTCATGCCCTCAGTTCTGTTCCGCACTTTACCACATATCTTTAGTAGTAAAAGAGCAGGAGCTGTTTCAAACTAAATGTGTCCACTGTCTATAATAGCAAGCACTTGGTTTTACCTACCCACCCCCTCCTACCAATCCTCAACCCTTAATAATGCTAATAATGCAAGCCTGTGTTGACCACGCCCCTTTTTAAACCACACCCATGTTATCACAAGAGCTTTTAAGACCATGCCTAATGGTGGTAGCACACTAAAAAAAAAACCAAATAATTGGTGCCCACTTTAGGGATATCACCCTTCACTCATATGTGAAAGACCTTTATTATAGCATGGTAAGACCTTAAATCCATATGCCTCCACCTCCCCTGTGGATAGTACAGCAACCCCCAGCACGAAATAACACACCTTAGGGACACCTTGACAACTATTTCTAAATGCTAACAAATTCCCAGAACAACCGCCTACCAGGTTTACCTCTCACAGGCAGCATAGGGCATGGCACATAGGCAGCATAGAGCAGGTAGAGTATGGTCTTCGGTGCTTAACATTGAGTTGTGATGAGTTAAAGGAAAACTATACCCCCAAACAATGTAGTTCTCTATAAAAATATATTGCATGAAAGAGCCCATATATAAAACCCTACAATTCATGGTTCAGACAAAAACAAACCAAGGGCACACATACATGCTAGGCCACATCAGGCAATTAATGGGAAAAGTTCTGTCTTTTACTCCCACACTACTTCATGTTACAGCCAGAGCTGCATTATTTCCTGTCAGGTGATCTCTGAGGGGGCACACAGCCCATCACTAAATGGTGGCACAAGGTGGTTTAAAGTGCAGTATATTCTGATATATATATATTCCAGTTTGGTAAAATAGGGGCACTTAATATAATATGAACTAATATGAACTAATTGTTGGTTAAGTATTCATTCTGGGGTTATTTAGTTTATCTAAGCAATGGAATCCTCCTGCTCTGTTTGCATACTGTATATGCCCAGGTTTTTTTCAGAAGCTCATGCAAACACAGTTTATATTAGGATAACAGGGACCTAGAATATATTAAGAAAAGTGTCATCTGTACTACAGTCCTCCTTAGTGCCATCACCAAATTGTGATCTGTGCCCTGATGCATTAATGCCCATTACATATCTCTGTGTCTGTTGGAACATTCTAGGCTTATGCCTTATACTTTCTTCTTGAATAGAAACATTTGTAGTTGCATGAGTACTGTATATAACTAGCACTTTTAAATCAGTAAATATTTACAGATACAGTATATCTGTAATAGGTGAATAAATATAATATAAAATAACATTCAAAAATGAAAATGTTCTGTTTTCTTATTTCAGGCGTAACACAAAAGGGAACTTTATTTCAGGCAACATCTGCTATTTTCACTTCTTCAAAATATGTAAATGATCTATTTTTAATCATCACATTAAAAGGGTATAGGCTTCAGATATGATATGCATGTTAATTCTGCATGAATTTACAATTATTTTAGTAATAAGTATTTATTACTTTACTTTCATGCTTTCCTCAAAATGTAGTTTTATTTGGTGATGCTCCTCCCCTACTGCATATTTCCACCCCAACCCACAATAGAACCAGTGATCCTGGGTGCCTAGGCACTTGAAAGCAACATTAACCCTATTTTGTTATGCTAGTGTCAAATCAAAATCATATTTAAGATACATGTGAAAACATTTGGAGGTCATTACAACTTTGTGTCCCAAAGAAGTGGGCAGGGGGTCTGCTCTCTGATTTTCTTTTGGAACCTGCTGCATATGATTGGCACCCCACAATATCAGTCTATTACTATTTCAGTGGTAATACAAAGTTATACTGTGGAGTTATGTACTAAAAGGAACTATGTTTTCCCCGGTGCAGAACCCATAGTGACCAATAAGATGTTTGCTTCAAAAGGAATACTGTCATGGTAAAACATGTTTTTCTCACAAGGCATAGTAGAGCTTCTCCAGCAGAATCCTGCATTGAAATCCGTTTTTCAAAAACACAAACAATTTTTTTTTCTATTTAATTTTGAAATTTCACATGGGGCTAGCCATATTCTTCATTTGTAAGGGTGCCGCAGCCATGTGACCTGTGCTCTGATAAACTTCACTTTACTTTTGAGCTGCAAGTTGGAGTGATATCACCCCCTCCCTTTCCCCCCCCAGCAGCCGATCAGCAGAACAATGGGAAGGTAATGAGATAGCAGCTCCCAGTAGATCAGAATAGCACTCAATAATAAGAAATCCAAGTCTGCCTTGGGAATCCTCCAGTTACATGGGTGTAGGAGAAACAATAGGTTACCTGAAAGCATAGTTCACAGTTCAAGTGGCAAGCAGATACGATCAGAATCTATCTCTTATGGCTTATAAAAGGGGTACAATCCTACATGACCATCTGGTTAAAGCAGATATTGGGGCTTCCTCCATGAAAAGTAAACAACCTTTCTTACATAATCCTAAATTTGGAACATACCCGTTTACATTGTCCCCAGTGCTATTCTGTCTTCAAATGGAATTTTTTCCATCATCCTTGGGCAAGAGGTATGAGATTAACCAATTTTTTACATGTCAATCTTTATATTTGTTGAAGTGTCTCTGTGGTTTGATCTACATTGGAGAAAAGACCAAAAAAGTGAGGGATCGCATAGCCGAACATGAATCTAATATGCCTGAGTGATTAACAGCATTACCTGTCCCGGCAATTTTTACCAAGTTAAACATTCTGTTAGCCAGCTGAAATTTCAAATCAGTGATAGAGTTCCCTTTCCCAGGATAGGGGGTAATCAATTACTGCAACTTAAGCACAGAGAAATGTTTTGGATCAACAAATTATATACAGTATGGCTGCAAGGGTTGAACAGGAATTATACCCCAATATGTATATATTTAAGTAAGTTGTTTCCTATACATGCATGAATATGTAGGGCTTATTTACATTGTCTGTTGTATCTAATATATTGTTTTCTTCAAGGTTACTAAAATGATCAACATTGGAACCCTGAGTGTGGACTATTTATTCTGCATACAGAGATGTGTCTTAGGAAAGTGTGCTGTGTACAGTATGCAAGGTATGTCTATGTCTATGTCTATAATGGAAAAAAGGGAGATCTTTTTAATCCCTCCCACCACTTACACTTTAAATCTCACAATTGTTTGTGCACACTAGGCTTCATAAAGGTTCCATATCTGTACGTATATTAGCTAAATAAAATTTCTTCACTGAGAGAAAAATTATTAGACTACCACTGGATTTTTTTGCATATGAGTTGTGATCCCTATACAAGGAATGGTTCTTTCTTTTTTTTTGTAACTTATATTTTTATTAAGTTTCAACAATGATGATTATACAATAATAATGGTAAATGATAAACATATATGTAGGAATGGTTCTCTCTGTGTCAGCGCCTGACAAAGCTTTTGGTGTTTCACAGTGGGTTGTGCTCCCCATTTACAGATGTTTGCACTTGCTTTACAGTCAAAAAAGGCTAAAATTTAGTTTAGAATTTCGTCCAAATCCAAATCCTTATATAATCATGCCTTTTAAGTTAGAAACTGAATATTTCCTTTTAGAATACCAGTGTCTAATGAAGTAGAGGTAGATATATTCATATTTTTGTGATAAAGCAAAATGCAAAAAGTAGGCAAAAATATTGCTAGATATACAAGAACCTTTAATGGGAAGCAATAGCTAACCAAGAGCTAAAAATATTACCAGAGCATAGAATCCTCCTGCATTATGGACTTCTATTTATCTGTCTTTCTGCTCATAAATGACACCTTAAGAATTTTGTGCACATGTTTCTGACAAATCCCCAATTTAAAACTACTTCTACCATTTGTCTTGGTACAAACTGGTGTCTGTTTGTAAAGCCTGATAATGTTCTTTCTACCATTGTCTTTGGCTTTCCTACCCCCTATCTACTTTTGACTTACGTAGATAGTGATGCCGACAATTACTACCTGCCTGTTTTTTTGTGTGGATACCAACTATACAATCTGCTTTCTTCCTTGTCCTTGTTTGGTTACATATCCCATTGGTTTCCTGGTGCTCCACTGTATCACCTGTCTCATAAATTGGATACCCTTAGGTGTTGCCACAGAAAGCCTGACACCCAAAAAGAGCTTAAGAAGCACTGCCTTTTGCTCTTTATATTTTCAAAAAGTATCAGGAGTCTATGCTGTGTTTTACCACACCAGTGCACTGCACACAGCCTGTAATCTTCTCTCACCATAATACAAATATTTTTTGAGGGGAGTACTTTTACAATTTACAAAACTTGCTTATTTAGGTACTCACCTACAGACATCATCAAACCATGAAATAAATTTAATAATGGGAAAATATGGATGGAGTAGTTTATATCCTGTACAGCAAATATCACAAAATATCAGTTACTTAGTCCCTTCTATAGAAAAAATGTGTGCCAGAGGATGTATTATGATATATATATCAGAAAAGCTACTTTTTTTGTACTTCTACCAAACCCCAGCTTTTGTGCAGCCTCCACATAACTTTGAACCTGCTAATTTAGAGATGCAAAACATGTGCCCCTTTGTGCCTCCCTCCTGCTGTCATCACAGCTTTGGAAAAAAAAAACGAAGACGGGGTCATTTATAACAGCATCTGCAGTGTGCAATTTCAGATGAAATTGCCATGTTTTTCACCCATAATGCAGCATTGTTTCCAATAATTACATTGTCACTGTGGCTGCTACAGGGGAGATGCAACTGCTGCAATTGCAGAAAATGCATCAAAACTGATGCAGATGCACTTCAAGGGCAAACTGGACACCATTGTGTAGAATGTATTTAAAGGCACTTCTGGCACTCATCAAAATAACATGTACTGCTGATTCTTTTGCCACAAGTTTTCTGTGTCTATTAAAACATTCCGCACTGTGAACCCTGGAGCTACCTTCACCTTTCCCTGCTCACTTGTGCCTAATTCAGAACAGGAGGCAGGCAGCAGCTCAGAGCACCACTATACAGAAGTACAGGGTATGCCGTTTGAGGCAAGTGCCTTTAATGCAATTTTACCTGCAACTGACTGTGGATAATTTAGCAGTGCCACAACTGCACACTGTAAATGAGCCCTTGGGGAACCCTGGAGCTACCGCCCACCCTAGTCCTGACAGTATCTCCAGGGTTCCCAAAACCAGTTGCATTAATAGACACCCAGTGAATCAGATTCAAATGCCTTTTTGAACACACGCTTCAGAAGCAACCTAACCTTATTCTGCACTCGACCACAATAAAGCTGAACTTATAGGGGGAAACACTGCATGTAGGTAAATAACATGCTAAATTGTGTTGAAATTGCACTCTCTATTACGGTTATTCCTGAGCCATTCCTTTCTACAGATTCATGTATTGAACTGTCATTTATAATACTAATTATGAGAGTATTTTCTTATTACCTTGCGTTACTTACCAACAAATTTGAACATATTTGCTTAAATGCTGATTATGGCACTATGGTACTGCTTTCTAAAGCTTCTTCTTCAACACACTTCATAACAATTTAGTAACAAAAGGGACACAACACCTATATGTTGGCCTGATTAAAAGGTCAAGATTTGAATGTCATTGGCAAATTTTGTAGCCTACCCATGTTTAAATGAGTGAAGGATTGTCCACGGTCTACATTTGTTTACTATTGGCATTAAACATACTTTGAAAATGTAGGAAGTGTTACACAACACTGTTGTTTAGGACCTTTCATTGCAGCAACAAAATTTTTTAGATTAGCAATGCTGGTTGATTTATAAGGAGCCTTAATGCTTTTTTTATAATCATTGTTTACATTCCTAAATAATAATGGAGCAACAACAAGAAAAATAGCCAGCACTAATCTTTACATCTGTGTCTTTGCAAAACAAAGTCTAATGTACAGCTGCCTGCATAGCATAACCCTGGCAAGTTTTGAAATTCTATGAATTTTGGTTTCCCAACAGTAAAACAATCCGCAAAGAACACATACAGATTTTCTGTCACAATTCTGTAAAATTCTTTGGAAAATGCTTTAAATGGTACTTATAAATATCTTAATTTAGGTGTCTTGATTGATTCTTGTTTAGCACAAATCCCCCCACCTCCTTGTATACAGGAATTGCTTCTCCATTGGATCTTATAATCTAAGTTCCCTATCAATTCATAGAGACTGGTTCCAGACTGTGGATAATCTGGAGTTGCAGAAACAAGCAGGACGTGTACCAATCAGGATGATGCTGCAAGCATGGCTCATACTTTATTCACCTTACAACAAGAAGGAAACAGGAACATAACATCACATCCTGGAGACTCTTCCCAGAATGCACAGGTTCATATAAACTTTATAAACACAAAATAACATATATACTAACACCTACTGGCAGAATTTAATTACAGCATAACACAATATATTAGTGAGAAGGATTTTGTTGCTAACTGACAGCGTACACACACTAGTCTAACAGGAGCAAAGCAGACCCACACAGACATAAGAAAAAATATACAAACTCCTTGCATACGCTGCCCATGCCAGAATCAAACCCAGGACCCCCTGAGCTGCCATATACTTTTTACGGTGTATTCTAATTGCAGGTTTTCCTTATTCTAACCAAATCACAAACCTTAGACCAGTACAAGTAGGGCAGATCTAGGCAGGAAATAAATAGTCACCCCATGACTGGTCATCAAACTGGGTTTCCAGTGATAATCTGGGATAGTCAGTGAGCAGTTACTCCATATATGATGTTCGTTTGTCTTCATGCTACCCCTCCCCTCAAATCACACCTAAAGGAATATCTGCTCTAGGTTGACACTTGCAAACAAAGTTGCTTCCCTGTTTTGTTTTGCTTGTTAAACAAGTCACTGACACCATAGTCAGTTATTGTGTGTTTTTATAGATAGACCTTGATGGGATTTTTAGAAGCGTATTTATCAGTGGGTGACAGTTAAAGCTCACCATTTACTAGATACGCTTCAAAAAATCCTATAGGTATGAATAGAATGTGGGTAAGTCTTTTGTATTAAACTCTAAACTTACATTTTCATAAATCTGACCCTTAAATTACTAATGGCAACAATACCTTGGGCATGTTGTCACCTGCAATAAATCTTGGCTACACAGGCAACAAAATGTGATTAATCACGGGTGGCTAATCTTCCCATCTGTCATTACCCTTGTTCTCTGAATGAAACATCAAAATAGTTAATCTTCATTGCTGTAGCTATGAACCAGTCCTCTCTCAAATCACTTGTTGACTAACTTTAAAACAGAAGATTATCTCTCCATTTGCACTACATTAAAAATGTGATCTTAGTGATCTTTGGTTTAAGACCTGCTGACTTTGGGTAAGGTTTTAAAACCATTTTCTTTTTTTTTGTGTGTGATTAAAATGTAATATGGGAACATATTTGTCTCTTTAAATCTGCCTGCATGTGCAACAAATGGGGCTAAATAAAGTTTTCTTTGGAAGGAAAGAGTGCAGGTTAATGAACCTTGAAATAGATTGATGTATAGTAAAATTCGTGTTTTGCCTGTTCTAAACAGGGACTGTAAATCAAAATTTGGAAACCTTTGCTGCCTTTGAAGTGCAAGCTAAAGTACATAGTGTTTGAACTGGCTAAGTGACATGGAAAATGTCAGCACATATCTTACTTTATGGTTTCTCCTCCTAAATAAAATATGTTCGGGTATGAGAGAAAGAGCATTTAGCACTCTGGATTATGAACTTTTAAATATTCACATCTGGGGTGTATTTACATTTTATTTAAAATATATTACAGTTACAGTTGTACTACTTTGGGGGTGTTTGCTTAGGGTAAATTTAAGCAATAGGCAAATGTGGCACAATCCCATTGGAGGCAATACAGCTACACAGTATATGTGTCAGATTACATAGCAACATTTGTTTGAAAAAGATAGCTGTCCATCATGTTCAACTCTTCAACGTGATTCTCTTGCATCAATGACCCACACATACTAATATAGCTACAGGTATAGTATTGTACAGAAACCTGTGTTAAGGCCTAGTACTAAATAAGCCTCATGCTTCAGTATAGCAAAGATATTTAACCAATTGCATTGCCTTTTGAGTGTATTACATATATACAGTGGTGTGAAAAACTATTTGCCCCCTTCCTGATTTCTTATTCTTTTGCATGTTTGTCACACTTAAATGTTTCTGCTCATCAAAAACCGTTAACTATTAGTCAAAGATAACATAATTGAACACAAAATGCAGTTTTTAAATGAAGGTTTACGTTATTAAGGGAGAAAAAAAACTCCAAATCTACATGGCCCTGTGTGAAAAAGTGATTGCCCCCCTTGTTAAAAAATAACTTAACTGTGGTTTATCACACCTGAGTTCAATTTCTGTAGTCACCCCCAGGCCTGGTTACTGCCACCCCTGTTTCAATCAAGAAATCACTTAAATAGGAGCTACCTGACACAGAGAAGTAGACAAAAAGCACCTCAAAAGCTAGACATCATGCCAAGATCCAAAGAAATTGAGGAACAAATGAGAACAAAAGTAATTGAGATCTATCAGTCTGGTAAAGGTTATAAAGCCATTTCTAAAACTTTGGGACTCCAGCGAACCACAGTGAGAGCCATTATCCACAAATGGCAAAAACATGGAACAGTGATGAACCTTCCCAGGAGTGGCCGGCCGACCAAAATTACCCCAAGAGCGCAGAGACAACTCATCCGAGAGGCCACAAAAGACCCCAGGACAACATCTAAAGAACTGCAGGCCTCACTTCCCTCAATTAAGGTCAGTGTTCACGACTCCACCATAAGAAAGAGACTGGGCAAAAACGGCCTGCATGGCAGATTTCCAAGGCGCAAACCACTTTTAAGACACTTAAAAGAACATTATGGCTCGTCTCAATTTTGATAAAAAACATCTCAATGATTGCCAAGACTTTTGGGAAAATACCTGGTGGACCGACGAGACAAAAGTTGAACTTTTTGGAAGGTGCGTGTCCCGTTACATGTGGCGTAAAAGTAACACAGCATTTCAGAAAAAGAACATCATACCAACAGTAAAATATGGTGGTGGTAGTGTGATGGTCTGGGGTTGTTTTGCTGCTTCAGGACCTGGAAGGCTTGCTGTGATAGACGGAACCATGAATTCTACTGTCTGCCAAAAAATCCTGAAGGAGAATGTCCGGCCATCTGTTCGTCAACTCAAGCTGAAGCGATCTTGGGTGCTGCAGCAGGACAATGACCCAAAACACACCAGCAAATCCACCTCTGAATGGCTGAAGAAAAACAAAATGAAGACTTTGGAGTAGCCTAGTCAAAGTCCTGACCTGAATCCTAATGAGATGTTGTGGCATGACCTTAAAAAGGCGGTTCATGCTAGAAAAACCTCAAATAAAGCTGAATTACAACAATTCTGCAAAGATGAGTGGGCCAAAATTCCTCCAGAGTGCTGTAAAAGACTCGTTGCAAGTTATCGCAAACGCTTGATTGCAGTTATTGCTGCTAAGGGTGGCCCAACCAGTTATTAGGTTCAGGGGGCAATTACTTTTTCACACAGGGCCATGTAGGTTTGGATTTTTTTTCTCCCTAAATAATAAAAACCCTCATTTAAAAACTTGCATTTTGTGTTTACTTGTGTTATCTTTGGCTAATAGTTAAATGTGTTTGATGATCAGAAACATTTTGTGTGACAAACATGCAAAAGAATAAGAAATCAGGAAGGGAGCAAATAGTTTTTCACACCACTGTAACTGCATACATATACAGTATATCTATTATGCTACGTGCAAATAATTAGCAGCCTTATACTGTTTTTTTTTTGTTTTTTTTAATCAATGTTTTTATTTATTAATAATCAAAAGTTTATGTTACAATAGTTGTAGTAATGCGCTGTTTTACATTTGTATCGTATCTGTAACAGGGTATTAAAGAGTATAAACATATAATTTTAACAGTTGTAACAACTTTGAACTTTCTGCTCATACCAGAGAACTTGTTTTCACTGTTGATATGTAGCCAACAGTCTGTTTATTTGTTGACTCCTGGGGGGTCTTTGTGTTTGCTGGTCGGTTTCTTGATTTTGTAGGTTTTGGAGGTACTGGGATGCTTCAATTACGAACGGGTGTTCCTTAAGAATTTCCGTGTCATACCACGTGGTTTGTCTAAATGTATCTGATTGGTTGGGGTAAGGAAGATATGTACAGTACATAAGCCATGTGTTGAAGAATTATGCTGTGATTTGCTCTTTTCTAGTTGTTGTCTCTAACCAGTCCATAAAATATGTGGTGTAGCTTTTGTTTTGCTAGTGTTATGGATGATGTGTCTGGGGTTAGCCATTGATGTAGTATCGTCTTCCGGGCTGCCGCCAACAGTCTCCCAGCCAATAGTTTTTCCGATTTGGTTAGGCCTGTGTATGATGTGGTAGTACTTAATAATGCCCATTCTAGTTTTGTTTGGAGAGGTTTTCCTGTCACCTGTGTCCAGTATGAGGCTATTTCTTTCCAAAATATTTGTATTTTGGGACATATCCATAGGTTATGTATTAAGTTGGCATTTGGAGAGTGGCATCTAAGACATTCGTTTGTCGGTAGGTTACTGATTTTATATCTCCTGTCTGGAGTGAGGTATGAGTTGTGGAGGATTTGTATTGTCATATCTTGGTATTTGCTAACTGGGATCAGTTTCATGGCACCCATATGTTGTTTTAGAAAAACTTATTGTCTTTGTATTTGGGATATTGGTGGTCCATTTGAAAGTTTGTTGTTTTTCGTTGTTAATGTCAGTTAATGTTCTAATGGTTTGATATATGACTGATATGTTTTGCTTTGTGTTTTTGTCTTTCCAAATTTTGTTAATTGGGCTGTTTTTGTCTTTGTCTGTTAGTTGTTTCGCGATTTGTGTTGCATAGTGGGTTATTTGCATGCATAAATACGTGTGTGGGGCAGTGAATGGGTATGTTTTTGTTATGTCTGTTTGCGATATAATTGCGTGACCTTTTCCCATTAGGCTATGAATATCGAAGAGCCCCTCTCTGCCCCATTGGTACTGTGTGTTTTTTATATACAAAGAAAACTTAGAGATTGTGCTGAATGACCAAATAAGGATAAAATGTATTCTTGCCCAATCATAGAAAGACACTTGATGATGATATGGTACCAGGTTAATAAAAACCATAGTAACGGTCAGTTGGGAGAGAGATCTCTCCAGTAGTGATGAGCGAATCTGTGTCATTTTGCTTCACCATAAAATTCGTGAAATGGCAAGAAAATTTGCGAATTGGTGAACAATTTTTTTGTTGCCTGTGTTTTTTTTGGTCGCTCGCATCTTTTTTGTCGCCTGTGCTTTATTTTACGCGACAGCACCCTTTTTTTGACGGGTCCACACCCAATTTTCACTGCAACCACACCCAATCTTGATGCAACTGTGCCCAATTTGATGCGTGTCAATTTTTTTCCCACAAATTTTCACTGAAGTTTCGTGAAACAATTCGCCAATGGCGATATGCAGAAATTCACTGCAAATCCACGTCTGGCGAAAAAATTTTCTCATCACTACTCTCCAGGCTTCCGAATGATCTTGTATTCTGTACTTGATCAAATAAAGCTTTCTTCTCTGATGAAATAATTGCTCTGACTCGGCTGAAGTTCTGTGGGAAACCTATCACTGGGTAATCAGGACACAACACCTGTTATCCAGAAAGCTCTGAATTACAGGAAGGCCATTTCCTCAATTGGACTCAATTTTAATCAAATAATTCAAATGTGTTAAAATTATTCTTCTCTGTAATAATAAAACAGTACCTTGCACTTATTCCTAATTAAGATATAATTAATCCTTATTGAAGGCAAAACAATCCTACTGGGTTTGTTTATAGTGATTCAAATGACAGAACTCCTATCCAGGAAACCCCAGAACTTTTATCCAGGAAACCCCAGGTCCTGGCTGCCACGAGCAACTTTTTTTTTTGCAGCGACCATGACTTTTTCCTCATTCAGCGAATTTTTGTTGCACCAAATTTTTGCACCTGTTTCACAAAAAAATGTATTAATGGTGAAATGCGGAATTTAGCAGTGAATCCATGCCTGCTGAAAAATTTTGCTCATCACTAGTGTCTGGAGGTGCTCCTTGACTCCCTTTCCTCAAAACAAGGAGATTTTATTAATGTAGATGTTGGTTATGCACCAGATGCAGGCTAAAGTACTCAAACTGTTAATTAGAGTACATATAAGCAAATATAACATGGTATATATTTTAGCAGTAAGGCTTATGGCACATGGGGTATTTTGACTGCAGTTGTCTATATGTTTGTCATAGGAAAAGCATCTTCTTTATGTAGGCCTAACTGTAACTTACATGTTAATTAAAAAAAAAACATTGATTTCCGGTAAATAATAAATTTTCTGACATTCTGTATTCCACCATTCTCTTCTAACTTGTGGTCCCTGTAACAGATGTGACACCTCAACTCTCGAAAAAAAAAACAGTAAATACAAACTAGCAGAGAAAAAATAGTCATAAAATAAGGTCTTCATCTCAACCCCTGTGCAGCACTGGACTGTAGGGCAAATGATACCTTTCGGTTATGCTGTTGAATACTTTGGAGTACTGCATTGCATTGTTTTATTTTTATGTAACGCTACATTAACATTCCCTGTGTATCTGACAAACTTTCTTGCTGTGGTTTAATGTATATTTCTGATTAAATTGTCTTTTCAAGGGATAATTCTTCCTATAATCAAAAATAATTCCCATGCAGTTGTTCCTAAATAAAGCCCATGTGCTTCTTATTCTAAACCAAGAATTTATGTGGTGTGGGGTTTATTCAACTTTCACTAGGCCTTTGTTTATTTTTTTTTATAATGCACTTCTCAATGATTAGAGGGAACTAATTCAGGCAAATGTGGATAACTCGGTAGTGTATTAACTCTTGTGTTTATGCTATTGTAGCTTATTTTGAGGGATGTTAAATAGATGTGCAGTAGCTCTGGGTAAATTGCTTGCAGCCTTGTTTTCCCTGCTATCTTTCCGGAGACAGGGTGGTCCTATCGTGTGTGTGAATCTGTGCCTTTATTAGCAATATACTGTAAAAATAGAACACATCTGGGCTACTACAAGACCACATTTAAATGCATCTACAACTGTTTCCTATGTTTTTGTTAAAAAAAAAATATCTGCAGTTTGCAGATGTTTATGTTACTTAGGCAAATAAATAAGAAGTGTTTTGCCCTTTTGACACCGTTGATATCAACAGTGTTTTCAAGAATTTTTTTTTGCAGAGCATTTATTTAAATAAAGAATGATTGGCACCTGACTATTGGAATCTGCTTTTAAAGTAGCACATTTTTTTTTGTTCACTTGTTTAACATTTCTTTTTAATTTGCAAAATGTTCAGATGATATGTTTCTCCTTAGGTTTTCCACTAGTGATTTAAATATTCCATATATAAATACCCAACAAGTACTTGTATATGGTTAAATTAACAGGCATGTTTAAACCAGCAAATGACCAATAGAAATGAAGGGGGAAAAAGTTAACAAAAAACATTTGAAATACAAAGCAACTCATTTACAAATACAATATTTCCCAAAACATTTTGTTTCTTTTTTTTTCATAGCCTGCTGCTTTGAAGTTAGGATCCCCAATACAGATCTGTGTAAACATGTTGTTTTGGCCAAGTGATATTTTTTAGCATTCATACATACACATAGCCACCCTTTTAGAAACTGTATGTGTAGTTTTATATGTTTATCTATAGTCCTGCAGATACTACTGAGCCTCAAGTGTGGTTATCATACAAAACAAACCACCATGTGTAGTGAATTAAGTAAAACAATTAATATTTATTGATTAGTTACAATATCAATAAATATTAATAAATATCAATAAATATTAATTGTTTTACTTAATTCACTACACATGGTGGTTTGTTTTGTATGAGCGCCAACTCTGCTTTATAATTAGTTTGCTTTTGATCGGGGATTAGTTCTGGAGGAAGGCAGCTGGACATTTGATTTTATCACACATATTTTGGTGTGGGGTCTTTATTGTGGAGTAATTTAGGTTTACAGGTGATTAATTAATACCTTTTCACTCAGTGTTCATAAATTTAATTTTCTTTTGTCAAGCGCGGACAAGGTTTAGTATTTATCAAGTGTGGTTATGACAAAATGGACTCAATGGGGTGTGCTTATTGATGTTATTCATTAATTTACTTGTATGTAAACACACTCTTTGCACTTCCACATACTGTAGTTATGCTGAGCACCATTGTATCCATTCTACCTGATGAATCATGTGTAAATGCCCCTTTTGATGTTTGAGAACACTGGAAATACTGCCACCTTGAACAGTGGATCATTGGACATTTATAACAGGCATGCCAGAAGTGATTTAATCCCCAATCTGAAAATACCTAGCAGCAACTTGCATGTGATTCACAAAAACACACATGTGTACCATTGTGATGGATACAACTCTGCATTGCTGTAATGAGGCTGGAATTTTGGGAAATAAACACTGCATTGTGGGGGAAAGAATGGGAAATTGTATTAGAAAACTGCACGTTGCACACTGAACCTGGCAAGTAAACCTTTTAGTGTGATTTCTTAAAGGGGTTGTTCACTTTTAAAAAAATTAGTATACAACTGGTTTTCATTAGTGATGAGCAAATCTGTCCCGAAACAGGGAAAATGTTGCGCGTCAAAAGAATTGGCACGCGCAACAATACGCGACAATTCTTTTTTTGGGAGCAAGACAATTCTTTAGACATGCCACAATACAATTGACACGGGCGCCAATTTTTGGATGTGCAGTGACTTTTTCCGCTGTGAATTCTGTCACCTGTTTAGAGGAAAAATCCGCCAATGACGAAACGCAGAATCCGTCGCGAATCCATGCCTGACAAATTTTTCCGCCCCTCACTAGTTTTCATGTCTTATTTTTTGAGGTTTTACAGTTGTTTAACTTCAGCAGCTCTCCAGTTTGGAAATTTAGCACCTATCTGGTTGCTAGGGTCTTGTTCACCTTAGCAAACAGGCTGTTGCTTGAATAAGAGACTGAAATATGAATAGGACTGAATAGAAAGATAAGTAATAAAAAGTAACAATAATAATAAACTAAGCTTACAGAGAAATTCTTTTTTGGCTGCCAGAGTCAGTGACCCCAAGAAAAAGAAAAATGTTTCAAAGTTATAACAAAAAATAGTGAAGGCCAGTTGCAAAGTTACCAGGCATAGGACATACTATAACATATGTAAAGTTAACTTAAAGCATGAATAATGTTAGTATTTTGTAAGACATTGGTGGTTTAAACTCCATAGTTTTGTTTATTTGAAGGTTATTTGGTTTTGTTTGGTCTGCCTTTAATCAATTTGTCATACCTAAATATGTCACAAACCAATTCAGGCAGAAGAGTAGTAAATGTAAAGACACGATCATAAAAAAAAAACTTGAGTAGTAAAAGATAGGGGTAGAGGGTGTAGCTCCATTAACAAAGAAAGTATACCAGTTACTAGGGACTCAGAAACGCAAATGTGCTTAGTCTTTTCTATTCTTCATTACATACAGAAGAGCTAGGTTACTGGATCCACTCTGTAGTAGTACAGAAGGTTCAGCACAAACAAGTTGTCAGCAGATAACACAGGACATGGTACTTAAATGTTTAAGCGAAGGAAATGTGAACAAGGGCCCAGGCCTGATGGAATACACCCTGTAATACTTAGAGACAGGCCACTATATCTTGTTGGGATCAATTACAAGGTACTGTTTTATTAGTACAGAGAAAAAGGAAATCATTTTTAAAAATGTGAATTATTTAATTATAACGGAGTCTACGGGAGATTGCCTTCCCATAATTTGTAGCTTTCTGGATAGTGGATCCCATACCTGTACAAATAAGGCAGGTTTCACTTGTAAAAGATAATGAACTTGATGTACATGTCAATTTTTTAACCTTAGCTACTATGTGTTTAAATTAATTTTGCAGGGGACACAATAATCCTGCAACAGTAAGGTCACATTAAATGTATAATATCCACAAACAGTTACCATTATTAAACCATTTCTGTAATTCTACTAGGCCTGCGCATTAATATTGCTATAGGGTATGCAGACAGATAAAAATACTTTGTTATTGACACAAATGTCAATTATTCATTAAATACACAATTTAATAAATACTTTTTAAGTAATTATGTTTACAATTAATAATTATGCATTTGGTGGTGTATGTTATGTATATTTTAAATTATATGGATCTTACACTTTTTATTATTTTTTTTTTAGATTGTATGCTGTATGGGGCAAGGAGCTTCTTCCTATTGTGTCTCTTACCACATGGCATTTAATCAATGTATATTAATAGGTATTTATTATGATAGAAAAAATAGAGCTCTGCACTCCCCTCTAGCCTACAGATTCACTATTACTCTTGAGATATGTAGTACCATAAATATAAAGAAAAACAGACAAAAACAAAGAGGGAAACCAGTGTGTACTTTTCTACATTGTAAAATTGTACAGCAGTGCATATCCTATGCATAACCTTGTTTTGCACATTGTTTGCATATCCTGCTAGCAAAGGGTACAAACAGGGGTCCCTTGGGTAACTAACCAGAAATAAACACTAGGCTTGTTTTTACATTGCCACATAAATGCTCCACATACAGTATATAAATCATAATGCTTACTCCAGAGTGAAGGGTCCGTTGACATAAGAAGAAATATATTCTGCTACCACAAAAGGAGTCAGATGAATGTAACCCTAATACATTATTCCATTCCATTTCAAGTAGGAAGTTTCTGAGTCAGAAAATATCACAGCCATAAACCCTTAGATTTCCCTCAAAACCAAGGGATTATACTTTGTCTACAGCTGTATAAGTGGTTGATATGGAAACTTGAAGTTTTCTAAATAGCAAATGCAATCTGTTTATAGAAAATATAGAGCATTTAAGGTAACCATATGAACTGTCTCCTGTTAAAATTGCTGCTTTCAATTTGCAAGTGTCTTATTTGTGGTGTTGAACTGTGGTGCACTCACAACACATCTCTCTGCTTTTAGAATATGCCAGAATATGCCGGATCGAAAAGAGTGGTGGACTCATGCATTCTTTCCATGTACTGATTCAAAGGGAAAACACAGAGTAATAGCACATTTCCCGTTAAAGGATATCTGCAATATTACTCAAGGAGGTAATGCATCTTCAACACAAGGCAGAAAGTCTGAGCCTGCTATTAGCATCTACCACATTCTACTCTTATGAAGAGTGCTTTGTGTTTATTGTGCCTTATGCTTCTGGTTAGGCTATTCATTACATAATTTCAATAATAAAATGCTGAAGGTGAGACCAGAAAAAAAAACTAACAATCTCCAGATACAATTGTTAAAGATATCAGTAAATGATTTAAAGAAAATCTATTCTGAAATTAAATACAGTAACCTTTTGGACATATGATTGGTAAAAGTAAAAGGAAATGTGATTTCTGTGGTTAAAAATAACTGAATGCCTTTGGTTTATACTGATAAGGAACATACCTTTTACCAATCATCTCCAAGCATAGCCAATCATCTCTAGGTGCTATAAACCATTCCATATACATGGGGAGAATGAAGCCCAGCTAATATTACAAATGGAGGAGCCCTCTCAACTAGGTCAAGTTTTTATTATGGGGGACTTCAGTCATCCAGACATTGACTGGAGTAATGGGATCAGAAAAAGCTAGCAGGTTTGTAAATATGCTAAATGATAACTTTTTATATTAGGTAGTTTTTAGGTAGTAAGCTAGAACTTACTAGTTAGGGAACAGTGATCACAACATGGTTTCCTTTGAGATGTTACAGAGATAGCTCTCTAAGGCAGTACTAAAACATTACATTTTAGACGTTCAGATTTTGCCAGTATACGGGCACCTCTGCAATACAGTATATTAACTGGGAAAGGCTTTTTGCAGGATTAAACACAGAAGGAAATGGAATATCTTTAAAATGTTCCTTAACAAGTATACAGGTCAGTATAGGAAAGAGATCGCAAAGCAGAACCTTTATGGTTTGATAAAAATTAGTGGTGGACAGGCATGGATTTGCAGCGAATTTCCACATTGGTGGATTTTTTTTGCAGAACGGGCTACAAAATTGGGCATGGAAAAAAACATAAAAAAAATTACGTGCAGCAAAAAAAAAAGATGCATGTTTCACAAATCTTTTCAAAGATTTGCGAATATTTTTTCGAAGCGAAACGGGACAGATTCGCTCATTACTAATAAAAATGTTAGTGTTGAGGTTGGTAAGAAAAAACATGCTTTTAAAGCATTCACATTAGCTGGGACAGCAGCAACTTTCTTCAGACAACCTAAAATAGAGATGGAAAGGGATATTGCAGCTAGGAGTAAAAGGCATCCAAAATAATTATTATCACAGGGGGGTCAGTTGGTTGATGCAAAACAGGAAAAAAGCAGAAATTCTTTTATTTCTCCTCAGTCTGCACAACTGAGGAACCAGCTAATCAAGGCTTCCCTTTAAATAGATACATAATATAACTACTGATGCGTGGGTCACTCAGGAAGGAATTGAAAAGAGAATTGAAAATGTAAAGGTAAACAAAGGTCCAGGACCAGATGAAATTCATCCCTGGGTAGCAAACAAGCTTAGCTCTGTGTTTGCCAAACCTCTTTACTTGATTTTTCCAGGATTCATTGAGGTCTAGAATGGTGCTGAGACACTGGTGAATTGCTAAAATGGTGCCTGTTGTTCAAAAAGGGATTCTCAGCCTGTTAGTCTGATATCAGCGGTAGGAAAGCTTTTGGAAGGGGTAATAAGGAATAGGATACTTATATTACAAATCACAATACTATAAGTTTGTGCTAGCATGGTTTTATGCATAGCAGATCTTGTCAGACTAATTTAACTTGTTTATTAATAACCTGGAATTAAAAATACTGTTTCTATTGTTGCTGATGATACTAAATTGTGCAAAACTATAAGTTGCATGCAAGATGCTGCTGCTTTGCAGAGCGATTTGACAAAATTGGAAAACTCAGCAGGAAAATGGGAAATTAAGTTCAAGTGTAGACACAAGTTCTGGGCTTTGGTAGAAATAATATAAATGTGAGTTTCACACTAAATGGTAGTGTGTTGGGGGTATCCTTAATTGAGAAGGATCTGGGGATTTTTGTAGATAACAAGTTGTCTAATTCCAGGCAGTGTCATTCTGTGGCTACTAAAGCAAATAAAGTGCTGTCTTGCATAAAATGGGCATTGAATCAAGGGATAAAAACATAATTTTGCCTTTGTACAGGTCTCTGGTAAGGCCTCAACTTGAGTATGTAGTGCAGTTTTGGACTCCGGTCTTGCAACTAAACTGGTATGGGGATGGTTAGATTGTCAAACTTAGGATTGTTGTGGCAGATTCTCTTAATACCTTTAAGAATGCCTTGGATGATTTCTTAAAGAAGCATAAAATCCAAGGCTATTTTGATACTAAAATCTACAATTAGTATAGATGTTGGTTTATATAGTTTATGTATGTGAGTATATAGATAGGTCAGTATGGGTCTATGTAGGTGTGCTGGGGTTTGCTTAAAGGGGTTGAACTAATGGACTTTGGTCTTTGTTGCAACCCAACTTAACTATGTAAGAGCTAAATTTGACAGTCTAGTCACAATAAAACAGAAATGTGTGAGTCATCCAGTCTTCAATCTTTGGTAGGCAATGTGTCTATATAATAGAACTGACTGAAAAGTCCAACGTAGACACATAGCAAGTGAAAAAAGGCCACATAGTTTTCATTGTGGGCTACCAAAATGTTTAGTTCTGGAGAATGTGCTTAGATACTGATGTCTAACTACTTTTATTTTTCATTTTATAAACTGATGCAGATGAAGACTTTTGAAGTTTTTGGGGTGTTTTTAAAGAGACATCTGTAAACAGTGAGAAAAGAAAATAATGCAGAGAAGTGCTTAAGTATAGAATTGGGTGGACAACGCATCAGAGGACAAGGCAAATCTAGATTCTTTAAAACTGGCTTGTCATGCTCCACCTGCAGCCTCTGCATCCAACTGAGCTATGTGGTTCTACTGACCTCCTCTCTCCTACCTACTAAAGCCTACAGTTCCTCTGCCTAAATGGTTTTAATGGCACAGTAAGCAGTCCTAAATAGCTATAAGTCATTTTTTTCATTAAAACCCAATATTGATGAGAACTGACCAGATCTGGACCCATGAAGATGGAGGTGAGTTCTCAGGGAACACCTTATATCTCAGCTGGGGTTTCTAATCAGCCTAAAAGAACCCCCTCTTCACCCCTTCAATCTTCAAGAACAATTTCTTCTGAGAAGTGATAGATAACCATAAAAGGATAATTTTAGGCATATACATTTTTTTTATCAAACTGACCATGATGGGCCCTTCCACCGGTAGGGAGTGAACTGAATTTAAGTAATGTAAATATTAATTAAATATTCGCACATTTGGGGGCACATTTACTAATCCACGAATCCGAATCACGAATGGGAAAAAATCGTGTTGGAAACGAAAATTTCGTAAGATCGCAAATATCACGAAAATGCTTACGAAAAAATCGTATTAGTCGAAAAAGTCGTGCGGACGCCCGAAAAAAATCGGCGTAAATACGCTCGGAGCATTCGCATGAACGCTTGAGCATTCGTGCTTTTGTAAATGTGCCCCTTGGTGTTAACAGCATTTTCAATAAACTGGTTTCCTCTAGATTGTCTTTGCTGTACACATATATTGCCCATGACCACAGTCAAGAAGACATGGCTGTAAACATGATTTCAGATTATTAAATATTGCATTATTCCTTTAGTCTTAATAATACAATAATCAGAAAATTAGACATGTTTCAAAAGGTCACATATGCTTATTGGATGTCTATGTATTTTCTTAGTACTCCTATGTAAGAAATTTTTCAGGCTCTGATTTCATAGGGGAATTCAGGCGAGTAGCAAACAGATATGGCATGAAATTATACTTAAGGATTACTGTTTCAGAATGATATTCCAGATTAATAAAATGTCTTGTTGTTTATGGTGCCTGTCTTAAAATGTATTACAAAAGAGCTACAAGTAAAGTAAATGTAATCTTTTCCCGGCACTGTCTTCCAGGTCACAAAATCATGTTAAGCATGGGCATCCACAAATGGGGGGGCACTCACCTCCACCAGCTCACAGCTGTCCCAAATCACTGTTTAAATGTCCTATGTTGCCCTTCTTGTCCTTAATTCTCCTCAGCTCACTGCTCCTCGAGAAAAAAATCCAATATGGCTGTGCATTTCACTGTGGAACGTGCGGCCATCTTAGATTTTTCTACAGGAGCCAGGCAGAGCGATAGGAAGACTGGTATTTTGCCTGGGCAAGTGTAGGTGTGGGAAAGACTATCCAATTTTTGCATTAATCTTACTGGCATGTTTGGAGTGCATATTTCTACAGTGATTATTCTGGCACGTTTGTGGTTAATATGCTGATTATCCATTTCCTGTAGTAATTATACTGGCATATGAAGATTATTTTGGTAAAATGGGTGTGGTATTCAGGAGTGCCCATGGCCAAATATTTTATCAGCGCTAGGCGTGGCAGATTTTCATGATTTACACTCTTTACTGAAACAGTCCCCCTAGTTATACAATTGTGTAAGTTGTGACCAACTTTATTGGCTTTGCAAATAAATTGATTTCCTACAAACTTGGGGGTGTACTCAGTGGAGACCGCAGGCAGCTCTAATCCTTCCTCTGCATGTTTATAGTTGATGTATATGTAAAAAGGTGGTAGTAGCTTCAGGATTCCAACAACAGCCTGCATTAATTGATGCAGCAAACATGCTCCTAAAGAATCAGACACAGGCATAATTTTGATTACCAGAAATTTCACGCAATACACTGAAGATTTTTAGTGAAATTGCATTCGATCCGCCTTAACGTGTACATGTAATTGTGTGTGTTAAAATGCATTGGCCACAACTGTTCTAGATGCACTGCCACCTCATGTTTGCAATTATGGGAGAAATACTGCATTGTGGGTAAAGAAGCATGTTGACTTGCACCCGAAATTGCCCTAGCACACTGTACTTGTATTTGTAAATGAGCCTTTTAACCTGCACCCAATCACACCTGCACCTATACCTGCCTTTCATAACACCTGCAACACAACCTACTTCCCACTACCTGCACAAAAACAATGAATTGACGTGATCAGGAGGTGTCACATATGGTAAGAAATGAGTAGGAGACCTGTACCTGGATTTAAGTATTTGCTACCTACTCAGTATCAGCACTGCCTGTATGGGACCTGCTGAGGAACTCATCTGGTTAGAGACTATCTCTGATATAACAGATAACCTTGCCAGATCACAGCAGCTGCAGTTTCATGGGTCTACACTGCTGTTGTGATTTTAGGGCCCTCGTGGCTCTATGTTTAAGAACCAAATGTAACCACTTCATAATTGTCAGTACTATTTTTATTTATAACAATCAAATGGCCTCATGTCATAAGCAGGTAAGAGTGATCAGCCATTTTTTTTCAGCTGATAGTATCCAATGTACTATGATTCTGGAGTGCTGCAGAGAAAAATGTTACAGCAACAAAGAAATTCCAAAAGGAACTGAGTGCAATCCCAATTCTGATGTTAGGAGGTGTGAAGTATTAGTACCTTGTTATATAGCTGGCTGTGAATAGTATTCTCTGAAGACTAAAAACATGCACGGCCAACCAAGTGATTTGTGAACTTAAGAAAATGCTCACTCTACATTGTTGTATTGGAAACCTGAACCTATCCAAGGACTGTAACATATATCACTTCCCCTCACCATTTCCATGTTTCACAAGCAATGTGCAGAACTAGATTTTACACAAATTATACTTTCATTGAAATCTCAGAAAATTTGCATAAAAATAAAGAAAATATGTATATTTGTACTCAAATAAGCTGCAACATAACATGTGACTTGCATTTTCCAGGGGTTATTTACTAAGTGCAGGGCAGGATGCAAAGTGCAAAAATGTGTGCAGTCGGATATGTTTTATGCACTTGGCATACTACCCAGCACTTTGATGAAGTGACACAGGTCTCTACAGCGATAACAGACAGGGATAAATGCAATTATAGTATATAAATAAAGCAAAACTACATTTATATTTAAGACTAAGTGCTATGTGTTAAAAGACAGGAGGAAAGAAGTCCCTGCTCCATAGAGCTTACAGTCTAATCTCCATCTACAGCAGCACTTATTATCCATCTGTAGTCTAGTAAGGATATAAATTATAAGTTATAAATTGTGCAAAGTTTGCTACAGGTCTAATCATCAGGTATCAAATACTCATTTATAAGCAAACATCTTATTGGTTGCTATGAGTTACTGGCTAAACTTTAATTACATAAAATGCCAATATTCAATGTTAAGCCAGATGAGATGCAGAGGAAGAAAGGGTTTTAAAAAAAATAAAAGTGATTTTGTACATTATTCTTTGCTTAATGTGAAGTCATTACAGAGTAAAGTTGGTAGGGTTGGAAGTTAGTAAGGCCAGTTAGTAGCAAGTTGCAGTAGTCTAGGGGGGATAGGATGAGAGCATAGATGAGCATCTCAGATGTTGCTTGTGAAAGAATAGACCAGATGTTGGATATATTTTGTTGGATAAAGTGATCTTGGTGTTAACTTGAGTAAAATATAACCCCCCCACGTGCTAAATACGTGGCCAACATCTTAGCCCCCTTAGTTGGAAACACAGTACACCACATTCAGAACTCCATGGACTTTGTCAAAAAAAGTGAAGGAGTTAAAGCTGGAGATCGATGATACAATGGTGTCCTATGACGTAACATCTCTGTTCACATGCATACCCACTGCCGAGGCAATTGATACAGTGAGGAAACGGCTGAAACAAGACACCACCCTCAGCAGCAGAACAAAGCTGACCCCAGAACAAGTTTGTTCCTTACTGGACCTATGTCTCAATACCACTTACTTCAAGCACAAGGACGTTTTCTATAGACAAAAACATGGCTGTGCCATGGGCTCGCCTGTGTCTCCAATTGTAGCGAACCTTTACATGGAAGAAGTGGAAAAGAAAGCCCTGGACACCTTCAAGGGAACAACACCAAGTCATTGGTTCAGATATGTGGATGACACCTGGGTCAAAATTAAAGAACGCGAGGTTCCAGCCTTCACCAAACACATAAACTCGGTGGACAAAAACATCACGTTCACAAGGGAAGATGTGAAAGACAGCAAACTGGCTTTTTTGGACTGTGCTATAGTTATCAAAGAGGGGAGGGACCTGGATATTGAAGTATACAGGAAACCCACCCACACAGACCAGTACTTGCTGTTTGATTCCCACCACCCTTTGGAACATAAACTGGGTGTAATTAGGACTCTACATCATCGGGCTGAAACTGTGGCATCCAATGCAGAGGCCAAGGAGAAAGAATATAAACATCTAAAAGGAGCTCTGAAAACTTGTGGGTACCCAGACTGGGCCTTCATCAAAACCAAATCAAAGACCAACAGAAAGACCAGACCTACAAACAGAAGGGAGGAACACAGCAGGCGAAACAACATAGTCATTCCATATGTTGCTGGAACATCAGAAAAACTTAGGAGAATTTTCAACAAACATCGCATTCCTGTGTTTTTCAAACCCAGCAACACCCTGAGACAGAAGCTGGTGCACCCGAAAGACCCAACACCCAAGCACATGAAAAGTAATGTGGTCTATGCTGTCCAGTGTAGTGAAGAGTGCTCAGACTTATACATTGGGGAGACAAAACAACCTCTCTGTAAGAGAATGGCCCAACATAGGCGGGCAAACTCCTCAGGACAAGACTCAGCGGTCTATCTACACCTCAAAGAAAAAGGTCACTCTTTTGAGGACAGTAACGTGCATATTTTGGACCGAGAGGACAGATGGTTTGAAAGAGGTGTGAAAGAGGCCATTTATGCCAACCTGGAAAAACCATCCCTGAACAGAGGAGGGGGCCTGAGACACCGCTTGTCACCAACATACAATGGCGCGTTGACATCCTTACCCCGGCAGTTTCACAACAGTTCACACTTCCAGTCATGTACTTTGAAGGATTAACACCTTCATCAATGAGAATCTTGGTACCATTGTGATTGGATCATACCTTCTTACACCTGTCAGTTTCAGCTAACACCTAACTGAACAAGTTCAATGGAACCATTGTGATTGGATGTCTGTGACTCTACTACCATCAAGAGTTTAAATACCGGGGAATTCCCTACCAGTCATTTGAACTGAAGAAGCCACTCGGATGAGTGGTGAAACGTTTTCAAGAAAAACTCAGAAAAGTCCAGTTGTTTTAGACTTAATTCTACTAGATACCCCCCAGACTGTGTGCTGAGTTAACAGGGTCAAGGGGAGTACAGAACCCGGTTTAGGTGGAAAGATAGTTAGTAGTGTTTTTGCTAGGTTCAATTTAAGATGACTTACATACATACAAGACGAGAAAGGTGATAATATATAGGGGGTAATGTAACAAAATGCATAAAAGGAAAAAAAGATTCATTTTACAGTTTAATATAGTTCCCTAGACAGGCATCACATGAAATTTGATAATGTGCCTAGCGCATTTTAAGGGTTGGTTAAAGGTGGCATATACTTTTGACAGAAATATAACTTTTTCAGTAACTTTTACTACATGCACTGTGCACTGGAGCTGTAAAATTCAGTCTTTCTCCTACTGGTGGATGAGGTTGTTTAACACTAGGTTCTCAAAACTATATTATATTTGCACAAAGAAAAAAATGCTTGTGCTGAGGAATCATTTTTCATATTGAAAATATTTTTTCAGCTACCCACTTTTATGATATACCCCCTACGGAATAAAAGAAACAGACTATTTTCAGAAACAAGAACTTCTGTGATTCATTTATTTACCCTTTTAGTGCTTGTCAAAGTGAACATGGCTGGCACTGCATTTGTCCAATAAGGTTCAGTAGATATCATAACTTTAGAATCTGTGGTGTTGGCATGCTGGCACGTCCACATCAATGCAATAAATTCCAAAATCTTAGTTAATATCATGACCCCTTTTGTTGATATTAAATTCTATGTACCACCAGTCAGTCCAAATACATATGAGTAGTATTACTACCTATTAAGGTTCCTAGTCTGTAATACTGTTCAACTCTGAGCTTGAAGCAGTTGGGGAAAAGGAAAAGCTGCGCTAGATTTGATTCTGCCTAGATGTTCTTAGGTCAAATTCAGGGTGTCTGTTATGAAAAAAAATTCACTTTGTGCAGTTGTCATAACCACACAACCTTTGAAAAAAAAGGGGTTCTGTGGTTGTGGATTATTTTCTGGTGTTCCATAATATAAAAAACATGTGTGCTTTGTAGGGAAATAAAATATAAGAGCTGAAGATGCAAGCAGGATATCTGAACTAAGAATGTTTGTTTTTCCATTCTGCAAACCATTTACCATGAAAAAAGTCCTCTGGCTTCTTACGATGCAATAAAGAAGGTTCTTTTGATGTAGCATGTTTTCATGTCTGCATTGCTCCAGCACAGGAGTACATGATAAATTAATTTCAGACTGATCAGGTTTTCATGAGAAGAAAGGCAACTTTTTATATTGCCCCTTTGATACCATCTTCTATGAGAATTAAAAGTGGCTTGCACCATGTACACAATTGTTGCAAGAATCGGTACAATTCATTAGAGGTAAATGTGTTTAAACATACTCCTTGCACACTCATTCTATATAGTGAATCATGTGCAAGTGCCTATGTGGCAAGGTGTTTGTGGGAGAAACTGTATGCCAAGTTAAGGAGAGAATACAAAAACATAAAAATACTATTAGGCATCTGTACAATAGTAACAGCAAATATGATACTCCAGTACGGAAACATTTTGTAACCCACAACTCATATGGCAATTGATAGAAGTGGTGGAACCAAATTTAAGAGGGGGCAACAGGCAACAGAAATTTAAACAAAGGGAAGCTTATACCCTAATGGTATGAATGAAAATTAAAGTATTAAACTATTCCTGTAATAACACTAAAGTGTCTTCCATCTTTTTTCCATAAATAAGAAAAATAACTATATGGAGCTCCTGCCATAAGGTAGATTTTACTAATGATTGTAAATTAATGTTCCAGCTCAAGTTGAGCTCAAGTTGGGGAGTTATGTTATTTTATGTTATAGCATGTGCAGTAAGATATATGGTCATAAGTGATATACATGTCTGGGGCCCCTGGATAGGCTCCCAGTGAGCAGTTTCCTAAATTGGTTGGAAATGACTACTTTTGATTCTTTGGACATTGCAGCTCCTTACCAAATGCATGGACTAAGGTATGGACTGATAATCCAATGAAGGACTTCTGCTAAACATTCTTTATCATGTTTTTTGACCATGTTATTTCTCACGGGTGTCTCTGGGACTGAAGGGTAATGCAGTGTTCACATTTTGTGGATGTAATCAAGAGATGAATGATTTCATTTGGTCCTTTGCTAATGATGTAATGAAGGGCGGGTCTTGAAGCATTTAAACCTGGTTTACATGTGAGTACACTTACACTTGATAAAGGGGTCATCCCCAAAACCTGTTGTGTAAAATGGTACAATAAATGCACTTTGAAGGGAAAGTCCTGCAGCTGAGCCTATTTCTGTTCCTACAATTCTTTTATCTAATTGTGGGAATAAATGCTCCATTGTAGGTAAAAAAAAACATCTACTGATGTAGGAAGGTAGAAAGAAGACAAGTGTGGAGTCTGCACACTTCTTTCATATAGTTTAGTTAAATTCTGGCCAAAGTCATCTTCATTCAAAGATTTGTATTTTAATGGGATGTGGAAACATATTGTCAATTAGTTTGCTTATTAATATATCAGTGGTATCACTTTTGTGGACTGGAGACCAGTGGATGGAGTGCTTCATTGTAACAACCATCCCCTCCCATCAGTGACCCCCAACCATTGGACTGTGAGCAAGACATTGCTTATCACCCCCTTTGATGTTGCTCTCAGTGGCCTCAAAGTAGGTGCCCATTTTTTAGTTCTTTGGCTTGAAGGCAAGTTTTGAAAGCGCAGAGATACAGTTTTACTCTAAGCAGAGCCTTCTCCAGGCTAGCAATCCACATGGGGCTACCAAATAGCCAATTACAGTTCTTATTTATCTTCCTCAGGGAACTTTTTTCATGCTTATGTGGCTCACCAACCCTTTTAACATCCGAGCGTTGCTCACGAGTATAAAAGGTTCATAGCTCAACTCGTTCCTTTTGCATTAAGAGTTAACCATAATTAATCCAATTAAAGGGAGAGGTAGCTTAAATCCTTTTAAATCCCAAGTGCATAACCTTACATTTATTAACAACTGAATGTCATCTGCCATTTAGCCTCCCAGAACACCTGTTTGGCAAGGTCTCTTGCAAGGATGACACATACTGGATGGATTCAACATAATTTTGAGTCCTAGGCAATTACAGATAAATTGCTTTCAGTGCTTTCCTCCAAGTTCAAATAAAAGTAGACATAATACAAAATCCTGCAGCATACCACCAGAATGATAAAGTTAGAGAATAAACCAAAAATAATAATGTTTATGTGGCACTGTTAACATCTAAGTAAACCACATCTACTGCAACCCCCACTGTCCAAGTTCCTAAATGCTTCATTCCAACTTCAAAACTGAGAAACAAAAATGCAAATAAAAAATAAAATGTAGACTAATTGCAGAGTACTGCTATCTGCATCACACTGCAATGTAAGTTTAAGGTGAACTACCCCTTTAAAAGTCTGTTTACAAAACTTGGCTTCAAATCAGACCTTGTTATGATCATTATTATTCTAAAGTTCACTTACATTAATGTTTCTATATTAACTGTATGAAAATAATTTGTTATAATAAGGTCTCCTAACGAGTTGCTTCCTCTAAAATTTGAGAAATGAAGTGATCTTTTAACATATTTAAAAACCTACTTCCCCTGCAAATTCTGTAAGTCTCTAAAGCCCAATTTATGTAAGTAAATGTCCAACAATTAATATGTATGGTTTAGAAGGTTTTTCTTTTTGCCGTAGTAATTCTACTTCTAAGGTTTCAGACATATTTCATATATTTATATATGCAATGTAATGAATGTGCGCTGGTGTGCCGCTGTCAGAGGAAGGCCAGACGAGAATCATAGGTCTCTTAGTGCTTGAACATAAAGACTAGGGGGTGGAGTGGCAGCTAAAAGCAAAAGCAAGTGCCACCACTCTCCCTAAGACTTTAACGTAGCATTATTGATCCTAAGCAAACTCATTCACTGTATTAAAACAGGCAGTATGGGGAAATTGTAAAGTTTTATTTAAATTAGCCTGTCCCAGATTTCTTCTTTAAACTGACTCACATTTTCCAAACTTTGAACAAAGCTCCATTCATTTAGAAAAAGCAGCAGGTCAAGTACAGTAGTAAATTGTGGTTTATTGTATTTTTTCCCCTGCAAAATGAGCGCATTTTAAATAATTTCTTTAAAGCGCCTGTTTTTTTGTGTGTGTTATCAAATACTAAATATCTTTGTGTGTTCTATAGCCACGGTCACTAGTGACTGCACCGAAACCCCAACAGTGAAACTGTTTTTTCCTATTTATGTATGTTACTAAGAAACATCAGGAAGGGATATGCTGCTGCAAGTTTAAGAATGACCCCATAATTGGCACCATACCAAGGCAAACATTTTATTTCACTTAAAAAAGCAAAATGTGTCTGTGATACAGTTAGTAGTTATTATTATGATAATAATTGGCAAGCGCAGGGGAACAACACAACTGTGCATTTAAAACTAATGAGAATGCTGCTCCTTCATAAAGAGAAGGGTGTGATATCTAAGTACGTCTGATATCTATAAAATGGAGCGGAAGGAAAAATTCCTTGTACCTTTCTCCTCGTCTTCAGGAAAGAGATTTGGGGAGTGGCCATTTAACAGCTTTGTTGTGCTGAAACTGTTTTACAGAAACATAGGGAGTAGTAACATTAAATTCCGCTGGACTATAGCGAGCAGCCACCCAGGTCACCTCACTTGCGCACTAAATGGAAGGAAATGTTATGCTCACTCTACTGTATTATTTCTCTGTAGCATGGAAGGTTTATGACTACAGTTCCCTTAAATTGATCTTAGTTTGAAAGTATGAAGTTGTTCAGCAGCAGCAGTACTGGCTTTCACATGACAGGGTGTTAGACCTAAATTCATTATGAATTAGGGGAATGTTAAAGAAACAACCAGGGCAACAGATGACAATCCTATTCTTTTCCCAGCAAAGGATTTTTTTGGAAGGGGAAAGAGGAGGAAGGGTTAAAGGGACCTCCACCTAAATTTGACCACATGCAGAATAAGATGTTGCATAGGAAAATATCATTACAAAAGGTTAATGTAAAACTTCGCAGCTAATAGCTCCAATCATGCATGTCTGTCTTATTAAAAAAAACAAGCGTCATTAAAGATAGTGCTGGTGTACTTGACTTGCTTGCTCAGTTTGAAATGTATGAATTCCTATCTAAAACACTGCGGTAGAATATAATTAACAGTGGTAATATGAGAAAATTGGAAATCTGCAAAAAATTTAGCACAGTATTGAGAACAGTATTTATTTTTTGGTCAATGTAATGTCAAAACTGGTCTCCCAACATGCATGTTGTAACCAAATGAATTTACAGTCTTTCCATTAAATGGTGAACTGCAGTATCTGCCAAAGGCACCTACATTGTTTATATCCATAGATTACACATCAAGGCTCTATACTTTTTTAATATAATGTTTAAATGATTTTTTGCACTTCAATAGAAGAAGAATAGCAATTCTTGACCGATATATGGATTTATATACCCATATGTATTTTGACAATCAAATTATACCTTTGCACTGGAGATATTAAAACATCAATATTAAATTCAGTAGAACCAGGGTCAGACTGGCCCACTAGTTTCTGGTTCTGCTGGGACCCCATCTAGACTTTTTTGTTCAGTCAGGGAATGTTTCAATATTATAATCATATGAACCATGGATCAGATAATTATGTCTTCAGACATTTTAGGGTTCATTTATCAGTTGTGTGAATCATGACATCCATTAGGTACTTGCATCCAAATCTGCTCTTTGTACTTGTACCAGTCTGTAACTATGAATCATGTACATTTATGCAGTGTTATAGGATGAATGTCAATAGAATTTTATTTTTGTTATTTATTGCACTAAACAGGACAAAATCTAAAACTGAAAGTTAAATCAAATTCAAGTTCACCTGTCCATACAAGCACAATCTAAATAAATAATTGTTGTATTTATACAGATAAAAATAAATAACAAAAAAGACATTTTTAAATTAAAACAAACAAAGTTTGTTCATCACAATTCATGTTCATTGCACTCATGTTGAAAAGGAAGCTTTGCTTGTTTACTTATTTGACACATTTAGATGGCAAAGTATAATTAAGCATTGCATGAGACTTCTAAAAATGTTCCGTTTAATAATTTTCAAAATTAAAAAAAGCATTGATTCATTTAGAAAACAATTCTTACTCTTAAAAAGCATGCATGACACAATATTTCGGAATAGATCACGGCATGGGTTCCAACATTGTAGAGGTAAAAACATAAGATTCCTTTATACACATTTTAAAATGGGCTCATGTACATTCATAAAGTAATATAATGATTCTAAAAGTGGGAAGGTCCACGTCTACGATAACGGGTTCCTTCTTTTTTTACTGCTTCTATAAAGCTGTGTTTATAACACAAAATCCAGCTCCTGAAAACATATTTTTAACTATTTCCGCTTCAGAATCATTATGGTCACACTATAAGAGACATTCCGGCTCCAGCTTTCAAGCAAAAAGTATCACCGAAACAAGGCAGGCTTAATTAAGTAAATGTGTAGTGTTTTGTTTGGCCTTACTTTGAGCTGTACAGAATAGAAATATTCAGCATTTTATTGGGCACATAGCATTCTACAAGCAACTATTTGGATTTGCAAAGGGGCAGTTAGCTGAGATTTTAGAGATGTTATCATAGTTAAATATTCCTTCACTTAGTGGGGAATCGTATTCAAAGGACTAAAATATTGAGACATTATGGTACTTTGGATAACTATCCAGTGTTAGCCATTTTTGAGAAATAATTGATGTAAAAATGTATTCTTTGAAGTAACGGGGCTTTCCCAAGAGTATAATTAGAAGGGACAGGGTCCTGGGTCAAAATCTGAATTTGAGCCCCCCTTCGCACTTCATTTTATACAGTGCTTTCATTCACCCAAAGCAACACCTAACAAAAAGCATTTGTAATCAATAAAGAACAGAAGAAAGGGCTTGCACTTTATAGGAGAATGAACTATACTGGTAGCAGTCTTAAATGCAATTGTCTGAATCACAGACCATATAACATATTGTATGTATACTATATATACTATATATAGATATAAATACTAATCAGGAATTGTTCCATTTTTTAGTATCTCTTATCCAGGGCTACCTACAGCCCATTGTAATAGTATGATAAATTACATGCCATACATTAATTACATGCCATACATAGTTTACCAAAAAGAAACCTCCAGTTAGTTTTGGAGTTATACATAGGTTTAAATTGCATTTTCACGTGACAAACTACAAGATAACCATAAACAGTGTAGGCTTCATTTAGAGCTAAACACATCTACCCACTCTACATTCATAAACAGAATCTGCTTTGTTCTTGGTGTTAAATGGACATTACACACCTAAAAACACCTTTGCTAAAAAAAAGGGCACAACATACAGAATTTGTGTTGAAAATGCATTCTGCCTATTTTAATACTTGCCGTCATAAAGCACAAATGAGCAACTGGTTTGTTTTTTTCACTGTTTGTCCTCTTCCATTATAAACAGGTCAATTTGTTCAGTGCTCCTTATGTGTATTTTAGCAAACAAACGTCTTTCCCAAAGTTTCAGCCTTTGAACATATTATTATCAGAGGGTTTCTCAGTGGACTAGTAATTATTTTATCAGCTTCTCCTCTGCTTGTCAGAACCAGGAAGTGACAGGACATGTTGAAGTCCTTTAGTGCCATAAAAAACAAAAACCATAGATATTTCTTTATTAAAACAAGAGGCAATAAGAATCTGTATTCATATTACTACATGACATGCATGTGACAATGAAAGATACTTAATGGGTTCCCTGGAATTCTGGGACCAGAATTGAAAATACAGTGATCAAATCTCTTCGATTAGTCTAGCACATAGTCAAATGACATCCTTCATTCTCACAGTCAGCACAGTACCCCACCAATTGGTTCCTACTAATTTCGTTCCTGGCCAAAATGTTTTAAGGGTGAGATTCTACTATACAATATAATAATAGATTTTGGGGGATAATAATGGGGTAAGCGTTGCTGTCATGATCTTGTCGGCATTGTTTATTGAGATATTTTTATTTGGTTATCTTCTTTGTTCATCTCAACTTCATGATTTTGCTTTTCTTGATTCTCCCATTGCTTCTTTCAGTTCAGACCCAGTCTATTTAACTTTTCTTTGGATTCTTGGATTTCTTGGATTCTCCTTCAGATCAAATGAATAGGTAAGACTTTTATCCCTGCATCTTGATATCAGTTCATCAGAGTCTCAGTGGTCAGTCTGTTTTTTCTTTTTTGTAGTCACACAACTGCATTGCTTCTGTGAAACAGGCTAAATCCTGCATAAATGTTGGTTGCAGACTGGTGCTCCAGACTTTGCACATTCAGTTGTTGGTTGTCTCGGCAGCAAAACCTGAAAATGGGACTATTTTCAATTTGTGTTGGTTTCCTTATTAGTTCTGCCCTAAGGTGTTGGCTTGGTCCAAACTGCTGACTAAGACATAAAGATGCCGTGCATTTATATTGCCCACACGAGGTCTGAGAATGGTATCTGTTTCATCTAAAAAAAATGACCTTGTGTAGATATTTAAAGCAATATTTTTAAACTTACATTTTTTGTACAAGGTTTTGCAGTATGTTGGTTATTTATAAATAAAATATAATAATAATCGCTGTGTATTTGTATGAGCACAAGTTAGTAAGAAAGGGAGAAAGTGAACAGAGGGAGATGGTCACTAATGCGAGGGAAAGCAAGTGGTGAAGTCTAAGCGAGTGCTGCAAAGAACGTAACAAAACTGGGTGAGATTGTTCTGTTTTTTCATCCTTTACAAATTCTACACTACACGGATATAACGACTGGGGGACGCCCCATAATAGTCGCTGGTGTAGGCTGGAAGTAAAATTACCCTGCGGTGGTGGAAAACAATCATATAAGTAACATCAATTAATTTACTAACTTGTGCAACCATATTGGCCACTAAAGACTGCGGTAATATTGCACTATATACAGCAGCACGGATACTTATAAGGGACATTGGTCTATATATAAATCTTGCTTGAATATATAAAGGGAATTAACTCTGCAAATTCAGAACTTTTCCCTCTCACCAACCCCCACCAGGATAATTGAAGTGGAACCTGCATAGAGAACACAATACCACTCTCCTTAAGAGGAATATTCAATTTTAGTGACTTTTTTTTTCTCCTTTTTCTTGCTATTTAAGATTTTTGTGTTTTTTAAAAAATCTTTTACCTCCTTTATGGTGAATAAGTTAGGCTGGTCAGCCAAGTTTTTAATTTGATTTTAATGTGATGGTATATCAATACTAAATAAATTGTATATCATTTTAAATTTGCCTCTTTCTATAGAAAGTGGTGGAGGAGGGAGGGGTCCCCATATTGAGACAACACTCTGTTAAAAGAAAAGGCTTTGGAACTAGATTGTTAATACATTGCACATTGTGACTAATGCACTTGTGCAGCATGTTTTAAGGTAGAATATTTATTACATTACTATTAAGGTGGCATTTTATTAAATGCACTGGTGCTAACTATAGCAATTGCAGTAAAAGCAATGAAAGTATAAAAAAAAAACCCAAACCTCTAAACCCACGAAGAAAAGAAAGATCTTCTCATTGTAAAAACTACATCTGCCATTGACTTCTACATGACCTTGACAGTTTTAGATGGCAAATTTTTTCTTTCTGATTTGTGGCAGTTGCATAATAACTGGCTTTATCACGTTTTTTTCCGACAAAAATTATATTTTTTGCACAAAAAAATATGAATCATGAAAAAAAAGATTTGAACGTTGGTAAATGGCCCCCTCAGTGTTTAATCCTTTTGTCTCTCAGTAACATGGAGTTGTAAGAGTCTCTGTTATGTGTCACAAATGGTGATTTACCATATGCTGGTGAATTTATAAATGAAACAGAACATTGGGTGCAAGACAGCAAAGTTTTCAAAAAGAAAATAATTAAAAAGCAATTTACTTTCTACTTTTGAAGCAAGCTGACAGGACCTTCACTGTTAACCTTGACAGTATTGTCTAAACATTTTTCATAGGAAACAATTTACTTTGACCTTTTCACAGAGCACAGTAGTATGTTTAATATAGGTATAAACTATTTAGCAACACTCACACAGCACACACTAAGGGGCACATTCATGAAAACACAAGTTCGAATCCCGAATGGGATAAATTTGGATTGGATACGATAATTTCTTAAGATAAATATCACGAATATGCTTACAAAAAAATCGTATTAGTCACAATAATATCGTATTGGCGATAAGAAAGTCACAAAATTTTCGTACTGAACGATCGTAAAATGCAGGAAAACCTTTCTGACTTTATCCTTCTGTGCATGATTTTGGAAGCCTCCCATAGGAATCAATGGCACTTTGCAGCTCCAACCTGGCCCAAGGAAAGTCACGATAACGAAGCTTGAATGAATCCAAAACTTTCGTACTCTGTGCGACAATACAATTTTGTCGCACAAATTTTGTTGCAAAGTACGAAAAAGTAACACAAAATATGAAAAAGCCGCCAGAAATATGCTTGGAGCGTTCGTAGATTAGTAAATCTCCCCCTTACTGTATGTTATCATATAGTAAGGTATTACACAAGCATAATACTATATAAACCCAATGTACATTAATGGAATCAGGATGCAGTTCCTATCAATTAAATCGTTTAAGACAAGGCAAACTGCAGTAAATAGTGGGTCATATAAATGATATAACTTAGGAACCTGCTTCCTACAATCTCTTGGGTGTTATAGGACCAAAATTTACAAAATGTAGCAGGTTTCTTATTTTAGATGAGAATGGTAGTAGTGTCTTAGGAAGTCTGGGATCCTAAATCCTAATAAACTTTTGTATCTGTTCAAGCTACAAACTTGTATAAAATAATCTTTGTCTCATGGAAATATTACTCTAAATATAAACAATTCAAAATTCTGTCCTGTTCCTGAAATAATCCAGTTACTCTTCACTATCTCTCACTTAGCAACTTATCACTCTTTTTTCTCTCTTCTCTTGGTCAGATTTTGATTGACAGGTAGATCTTTTGGGGGGGGGGGGCTTCCTTTCCTAGCATATGTATTAGAGCTAACTCAAACAAACAACTCCAGCACAAAAAAACTCTAATGAAATAATTGACTCCGGCACAAATCCTTCATGTAGCGAAGGCAAAGGGTGCAATATGGTAGCCAAGGTAGATGGTGTATATCAAAATATAGCTATATTTGCCATTTTTCTTCCCTTTCTTTGCAGCTTTTTTGTCTTCTCCTTTAATCATCTCTGCCTATTAGTAAAATGTTTCCATACTCCAAAAACACCTAATATGGCATTCAGACATGAAATGCATGTTTAATGTTAACAATAAAGGTCATCATCAGGCTAGCATAAATCTTAAAGTTCAATGTAAACCCTTGTAGAGAGATGTATGTTCCATATTGGCTCCAACTTACATTCTGATGTCATGCGGTAATATCACTTGTTCATTGCCCAATTAAATCAAGAGAATACTTGTTAAGAGCCAGATTTTTGGTTCCAAATTGTTTTTGCTTAAGCTCTTAAATTTGAAGTGTTGAGATATTATTAACTTTAATAGAATCTAAATGCATTTCTGTGTGCTTTACTTATCATGCTGCGTGGGTGTGTGGAAAAGCACACGTTTATGAGTTCATTAACTTCCCTGTTACTTATCGTTACAGCATAGCTGGACATTGTAAGCCTTACAAAGATGCAGAACAGAATATCATTAGAGCCTATATAATGCAGAATGCTGCCATCTGTGTTAAGAGATCGGTTCAGTTCAGGATGTATTGCATATGTGTTTGCGTGAGCCTAACTTTCCTCTTGTTCTTGTGTGTCATTGTCAAATTATATGTTACTTAAATGTGAGTGAATATGCACTTTACACAACTATGTTATCATTGAAATGTGTTCATTTAATATTATTGCAACTTCCTGTGAGTTATTAATGTAAAGGGAGTATTTTGGAAAAAACTATTGGCTTACACTCAAACCCCGTTCTCACCCACTCTCTCTCCCTCTCACTCTCTCTGTCTCTCTCTGTCTGTCTCTCTCTCTCTCTCTCTCTCTCTCTCTCATGTCAGTATAAGCTTCAATATCCCTTTAAAAATAAATAAAATCGTTATCATCCTATATTGTATCGTATTAAATAAAAAAGCAGATATCACAAATAGTGATGAGCAAATCTTTTCACCAGGCATTGATTTGCAGCAACATTCCACATATTGCATCATCAACTTTTTCAAAATGTGCAGCGAAAAAAATTTACTGAGACAAAAATATCGCCAAGACAAAGATGCCGCCAAGACAAAAAAAAATGTCACTAAAACAAAAAATGCCCATTAACTTTAATGCATTTGGAGTGAGAAAAAACACCCATTGACTTTAATGCATTTGGGGGAAAAAAAAGTTGCAGATAAAATTCGTTGCACGTAAAATGTGTTGCCTATTGACTTCAAAGCGTTTCACAATTTTTTCGACATTTTGCAAATATTCTGGCAGTTTTACAGATTTTTCAGTAAAGAACGGAACGGATTCACTCATCACTAATAACAAAACTTAATTTCTCTATTTCGTAGGCCAAAGATTCACTACAGAATACAAGTTGCTAGTTGCTAGAACCAGTGCCAGCTGAAAGTGCAGGGAAGCAAGCAGCAACTTCTCGTTTGTTAGGCAGGAGTAAGAGAGAAGGGTCACATTATTAACCAAGAGGTATATAAAACTAAAAATAAATATAAAATAGCGAAAAGAATTAGGCAAGCAAAACCCCCTTTGTACAAATCCTGGCAAGGGAAATTGTAGCAGAGAAAGATATCAAATAACTGAAGGAGAGGTCACATTTTTAAAAGGTACATTTACTAATGTTTGTATTTTATTTCATGATTTGTGGGGGGTTTTTGTGCTAAAACTCGATTTTTTTGTGTAAAAAAAAAACCACATTTCTCATAATTTATTAAACCCTGCTGCACTGCACAACCAAACTTTACTCAGTTGTTGCTGGACTACAAATCCCAGAATAATGTAACATATAATAAGGATAAGGCATGCTGGGAGCTATAGTCCAGCAACATCAGGGTTATATTCTTAAAGAAATATTAGAACTTTTCCAAAACGTTTCCCTAAATCTCCAGGGCCAGCAGCTGTCTGATTACAGTGTTACATTACAGTTCATAATATAATGAAGGAAAAAAAGTGACGAAATTATTTGTAAGATACCAGCAAGATGACTGACAAAGGTCTGGGAATCAGTGTTCTCATTGGTCACTTCTATTGCACTTATAATGAGTTTTTTGGTCAGTAGAATGCTCACTGGTGAATGTCCTTGCATCAGCGTTATTATTGGGTTTACAACCACTTTAAGGGGCTGATTTACTAATCCACGAACGGTCCGAAGGCGTCCGAATGCGTTTTTTTCGTAATGATCGGTATTTTGCAATTTTTTCGTAAACTATCACGACTTTTCCGTAGCCGCTACGACTGTTTCGCAAAATGTTGCGACTTTTACATAGAGTTACGACTTGCGCGAATTGTCGCGACTTTTCATTATTCAAGCTTCAGTATCGTGGCTTTTCTTGGGCCAGGTTAGAGCTGCAGGGTGCCATTGAGTCCTATGGAAGGCTTCCAAAATCATGTTAAGTCTGAAAGTTTTGCCCGCAGTTTACGAGTGCGCAATCCGAAAAAGTCGCGACAAGATACGAGCAAATCGTAACGGTTACGAAAAAGTCGCGACAATTCGCGCATGTCGTAAAGGCTACGAAAAAGTCACGACAATTACGAAAAGTCGTAACGGAGATGAAAAAAATCGCAAAAAATACGAAAAAGTTGCAAAATGTTTGTTTTCCAATCGGAATTTTTCCCATTCGGATTCAGGTTCGTAGGTTAGTAAATCAGCCCCTAAGTATAAGAACCACAAAAGCCAGTAATACAAATCTTTGTCATCTAAAAGCAGTCATGTAGAAGTCAAATGGAGTTGTCCCAGGCAAATTGTAACAATCTTTTTTTAATTTATGTTTTTAGAGGTTTTTGTTTTTTTTGTTGGTTTATAAGTGCATAAGGATTCGTGGAAAAACAGAGATTGTTTATTATTTATGGTCTGCATTTTGATTTGTTCGTGCTTTTTATATTCAGATTTTTTAATATTCATATAAATGACTAGACTACAAGGTTTTAGTGGAAAAAGAGTTTATATGTGTTTTCGAAAACTCCAAATGCTGATAAATCTGCCCCTATGAGCCTATTTATCAAGAATTTGAGGTTTTAGAGTTTTCTCTACTTCAAATAAAACTCACAATTTAAAAAAAAATTAATGTTTGCGTATTTATTAAAAATGAATTAAAATGTTGATAAATCACCCCCTAACTTCTTTACTAACATTGATAGACATGACTTGACTTGTTTCTTCTGGTTACGTGACTCTAGCACACTTTATGGACAGTGTGGCATACATGTTCCCCTTTGTTTTCCAGAGACCGTGCGGGTTTAGGCTTAACATTAAGCAGCAAAGTTGATTAGCCGATGGGCCAAACTGGTTGGGTAGCTGTAGCTGAGTGGCTCAGTTGTTTATCAGTAATCCCTGGGTGGAGGGTTTTCCCGCTTAGGGGAAAGCCCCTGTGCAGCCTATCCCAATTTAGTTCCAAAGAGGAAGCAACCCAAAATACATGGTGGGCAAGGGATCCCTGGATTTCCAAAACCAGGACTCTACTAAACCTCTACGTCCTTTAGGGCCATTTGCAGTTTCTTGCAATAAGGATGTAAGTTGTAGTTTTTCAACGTATTTCAGTGCACATACCCTGGTCCCCTGTTACACTGATCATCTAGTATCGTTGCAAGTGCATGTATTTACAAAAATAGGGGGTTTTAGTTACAGTCATCAAGGTAAACCCCATATGGCAGCCTAACTATCTACCTCTGGTCATGTATATAATGGTTGGCACCTCCCTGCTTGGTAGCATTTCTTGGGATAAGTGGCTTGCTACAACCCCTGTGTTGGTAAATACACTTGCGTAGATACTAAATCACTGGTGAAACAGAGGAACAGCACCTTTTTCTAGAGAAAACAATCCCAACCCTGACAGTCTAACCTCATAGTTTAAATCTTCCATCCCCTTTACCAGTTTAGTTGCAGTCTCTGCACTCTCTCCAGCTCATTAATATCCTTCTTAAGGACTGGAGCCCAAAACTGCACTGCATACTCAAGGTGAGGCCTTACCAGGGACCTATAAAGGGGCAAAATTATGTTCTCATCCCTTGAGTCAATGCCCTTTTTTATACAAGACAGCACTTTATTTGCTTTAGTAGCCACAGAATGACACTGCCTGGAATTAGACAACTTGTTATCTACAAAAATCCCCTGATTCTTTTCAGCTAAGGATACCCCCAACACAGTACTATTTAATGTGTAACTCACATTATCCCCACGTGTTTGTCTTATTCAGATAAAGAAAATGACTGAACAGAAAGTAATAATCACCTGATACAACTAGCAAATCTGTTCTAACCTGTTCTTTTTTTTTTCCGTGCAGCATAAATATTATTCTATAACGTAAAATTATTGACATAACAATACATAAGGATAAAACAAAAATATTTCACAATGTAATTTCAAATATATATGGGGTTTTCCAAATGAGGGATTGTTCTGTAATCTGGCTTTCCATATCGTAAATATGCTAAAAATTACTTAAACATGAAATAAACCCAATAGGATTGTTTTGCCACCAATATGGCTTCATGCCATTTAATCACCATTAAGTACAAGCTACTGTATTATTATTACAGGTATGGGATCCATTATCCAGAAAGCTCCCAATTACCAAAAGGCCATCTCCCATAGACTCCATAATAATAAAATAATTAGATTTTTAAAAATGTGATTTCCTTTTCTCTGTAATGATAAAATAATACCTTGTACATGATCCCAACTAAAAACAACTGCTCTTTTTCCCCTTCAATCACTTTTCCTTTAGCAGACAAGGCACTATGGGTTGAGAATATTTATATGAAATATATTCAAAGGAAATTTTGTTCATGTAGAGTGAAAATAACAGGATGGTGAGCAGAAGATATGTGAGCCTATTACACCTGTCTTACTTAAGCACAAATGAAAAATAAATAACTTGCAAAAATATAAAAACAATTTATTCAAGTTTATAACTTTGGAAAATTGAAGCATTTGAATTGGCCATTAGATAATTAGTGAGGAAAAGAAAAGATTTTTCTTTCAGCTAGAAAATCCAGGGTGAGATACAGGCTAAAGAAAACTACAACATAATTATCTCCATCACCTTGGCTCAGGGTGAAGCAGAAAGAAACTGAATAACATTAGAGAATGAATAAATGACTCTTTTGGGCCAAATGGCACACAACCAAAGTCACTTAGGGAGCTTATTCTATTAACTGTCAAACCAATAATTGCAATTTTTTTTACATATCAACTCATCAGGCATTGTGCCATAGTATTGGGAAATACAATGGGTCTCATTTATAAACACTGGGCAAATTTGCACCTGGGCAAAAAACCATAGCAACCAATCAGTGGTTAGATTTTTCCAGTCAGCTGCAGGTTTAACACTGAAAGCAAAAATCTGATTGGTTGCCATAAGGTACTGCCCAGGTGCAAATTTGCCCATTGTTTATAATGGACATTTTAGTCTAAAGAGTTAGGGTGGCTACTCTGTCTGCTGTGCTTGTAACTCATCTGCAGATGTAGACGAAGGCAGGTAGATAAATAATCTGCTTTATTGTAGCTTTGGTACCTGGCATTGCAAAATATTTGCACTGCTAAGCAGATTCTCAAATATTGTGGAATACAGGGCCTGCACTTAACATTGCTCAGGAAATTCTCAGGTTTGCTGGTAAACAGACCACATAACCCAGTTTATCATCTGAAAACACACAGGGATATGTCCTTTGCAACAATGTGCTCCTAAGAAGTTCTCATCTACTATGGAATAGTACATCTGGTTGGTCAGATGGACAGGCCTAATAAATGGGGGTAAATGGATGGTAGATTAAACATGTGCATACCATAGGAATGTCAAAATCTGATTAGACAAAAACATTTGGATTAGCTATACAAATAAAGGGCCAGTTACAAAGTGCAGGGCAGAGTGCAAAGTGCACTTTGCACCCTAACCTGCACTTTTCTGAATTTCTGTAGGCCTCTGCTCTTTAAAATGGAGAACAAAGACCTGAATGCAAGTTAGGGAGTGCTGTAAGGTCAGGATTGTCTTGCCTCAGTCGGCACTGCATCGCAATGCTAAGTGATTAGTAACATAAGGGTCAACTGTTTGTTGACCCACTCCCAACTATAATCCATCCGCTTCCAATCCAAGCCCACCCTTACCAGTATTTCTAGATCTGTGCCTATATTTTAAAAAAGCATATAAGTTTAAACTAGACAGAATAAGGAAGACTGTAAACTGCAGAAGAAAAGGAATGGGGTACTATACCTTCCAAAATCACATTTACCCAGTGATAAATTGGGAGTATACATTTCAATAATTACAAGTAAAATAGAGTACAATAAGGGGCCAATTCACTAATGTATGAATCCGATCATTTCTGATGATCGCAAATGTCACGAAAATTCTTTTCATTTGAATACGAACATTTCGTACTTACGAAAGTTCTGAAATTTTCTTATTGAAACAATCGTTTGCAAATGGTGATCCGATCATTACGGTCATTACGATCGTAAACAGCGCAAAACCCTTCCTGACTTTGACACTTCAATGCATGATGTGGGAAGCTTTCCGAAGGACTTAATGGCACGCTGCAGCTCCAACATGGCCAAAAGAAAGTCAATTCTGAAACTTTTGTACTCTTTGCGACAAATTATCACACAAATTGTCGCGCAAAGTACGAAAAAGTTGCGCAAAGTGATGAAAATATCACAGAAAATAAGCACAGTTCTAAAACTTGGAAAAAATATGATTTTTTTGTATTTGGACTCAATCGTACATTGATGAATGTGCCCCATAGTGACAGGAACTGAAATATATGCTTTCCACTTAGTAATTATACTCCTCCATGTTATTCGAAAAGAAGAACGGTAAGAGTGAGACATGCCTAGACATCATTTACAAAGATCATTTACAATATTTAGCAGGAGTAAGAAGGCCCTCGTAATCTCGAAGTACTGCAGGTTACAGTGGTTGTCACTACATTATTAATGCAATATTTGTATATAATCTGTATTAGAGTTTGAAAATTCAGGGATACATCTAATAAATGCATGTTGCAAGGCTGCACTGATTGCATTTACATTTAACTGCTATAACTGCTGCCCTTCTAGCTGGATTTTCTAGAAGTGTCCTAGAATTTTCAAGTGAACTGGTAATCTAATCACTCAATATTTGTATATAATCTGTATTAGAGTTTGAAAATTCAGGGATACATCTAATAAATGCATGTTGCAAGGCTGCACTGATTGCATTTACATTTAACTGCTATAACTGCTGCCCTTCTAGCTGGATTTTCTAGAAGTGTCCTAGAATTTTCAAGTGAACTGGTAATCTAATCACTCAATATTTGTATATAATCTGTATTAGAGTTTGAAAATTCAGGGATACATCTAATAAATGCATGTTGCAAGGCTGCACTGATTGCATTTACATTTAACTGCTATAACTGCTGCCCTTCTAGCTGGATTTTCTAGAAGTGTCCTAGAATTTTCAAGTGAACTGGTAATCTAATCACTCAACATCAACTGTACAGTGCTGTGAAATATGTTGGTGCTTTATAAAAATATGTAAATAATACTAATCTAATATTATTAGTGGATTTACATTTTTTCATTCTGGCTATTTGCTAAATTAGGATCTTATATGATCTTTCTACTAAAACACCCAGCCAACACCTTAACTTATTGAAAATAAAATGCCTAAAATTAGTTTTCCCAAAATATAGCAACAGCAATTTTAACAGACTCTAATATATTCATATGTTTCCTATATATTTTATTAGACCTCTTTTAACAAATCTCTTATTGGTTTTGAAAGAAATACAGCAACAAAGAAGCACACAGAATGTTTATGCCTGGATGCAACATTTCTATAATACTCAATCCAAATATAATGCATTTATTGTGTGGTTTTCCTTAAAATGGTTAATTTCATGACTGTACTATAAGAATCTGGATCGATCAAATTGTGCCAAATCTAAACCCCTGCTAGAGACCTCAGTGTTACACAAGTAAGCTACATGGAAGCTGAATCTGTCAGGTTTTTTTATTGTACGTGTCAATTGAATAAGAGCTCAAATTTTTGTATAAGTAAAACATTTCTTTTGTTTGCTATCTTAAAACATGCATAATATTATTCAACTGTTTAACTTTTCTTTTTAAATAATGGGCCAGATTCAATTCCATGAGAAAACATTATTTTATGGTTAATCATATAAATACTTATGGGCAAGATTAATTTTAAGGAGATTACATTTTTCAGTTAGTTTTTTTCCCATATAGTTTTCATGTGTAAGATAAGTTTTTCTCATTGAATTGCATCTGGCCCAATATGTGTTACGAGTTGCGCATGGGGGTGCAAAGCATTGTTAGAGCCCTTAGTAGTTTTGTTTTTGTGCGTTTCGTTAAGACATTTAAGCCAACACAACCTATGACCAAGTCTTCAGTGTACTGGCCCATATATGGGTTAAAAGAACTGCCTCCCCAGCTGATATCAGATTAGGATCAATTCAGATGTTAGTAGGGCTTGGCAAAAAAATCCCACTAAATGTGGACACAGGGGATTAGGGTTGGATGCATAGCCCCCATGTGATCAGCTCAACGTGGCCCATGTGTTGGAAAGCCTAAGAATCCCCCCACAGTGAAACAGCAGTGAACCAGTGGCAGAAGGCCTGAAAATAGGGGAAGGCAATCAAAAGAGGAACATAACCAACACCCCCCTTCATGTGCCCTAGACACATGCCTCGTCTGCCTAACCCTCGTTCCGCCCATAAGCTTGGCCTTTGCAGTCCCCTTTTGGCTCCTGTCAATATCAAACTATTATTGGCTATATTTCTCAGGCTTTTTATAAGCTCCCGTGGCTGCATTTCTTTAACACAGACAAAAGGAAATATAATGTAAATATATTAAGAAAGCTCACCTGCTGTATATACTGGCACTCCCCCCACTTGATGCTGAGGTCCATACATGCAAATATTGTGTTTAAAGAATTTTCATATGACAAACCATTTGATGGTGAGCAAGATGGACCATTCATTTTGAGATGTTGATGGCAATAAAAGATCATCTGCATGGAAGATAAGTCAGAAGTTCTGACACACACACATCTAAAGATGTCACATGGAAGTTATATTAAATGACATTAAAGTAAAGGTGTAACAGTTGCTTAAAACAAAACATTGTTTAAATGATTACCATTTTGTGGGATCAGTGAAACAATGAAAAACATAAAGTCTCCCCTTAGTGAACTCACTCTATTTTTATTTATTTATTTATTTATTATACATTAAAAAACCATACAGAAAGCACAGAAAAGGTGATTTATAATATTGTGCCCTGGATTTATCCTTTGTAGCCATTTTGAGTCAGTTACATTTTTTTTTCTTCATTACTATTTCCAGTATCTTAAAATACTGTATTGTGCAAATGGCAGGTGTTCAGCTATTATGACAGCTTAGAAAAGATACAAATTCACCACTTTTGAATTAGAGTAAAAAGATGAACTCCCATTGGGACCTTGATTTTAAAACCTTGTTCTAAATACAACTGCTGAAATGCTGTGGATTCTCAGGGGTGCATAAATAAAGTAAATAAGTAAGTATTGAGGACTTAAAGAGAACAAAAACTGTCTGGCTTTATCCTCGTGAGTGGCGATAGATAAAGCTGAACTGAAGCAACCCTGTTCACAGGCCTATTTTTCAAGCTTCACCAGCTTCAATTCTCTCGCATGAGAAAATCTGGGCCATGTGTTTTCCAAATGGATAAAACTGTTTATTACAAGGATTGTTCTAAGGGGCTATAAAAATGACATAATGGGAAAGAAAGTTTGCAACCTATTTTCAGGTCTTTGGTCAAATTCGTGTGATTCCACACCTCGCACAGTGTTGTAAGGAGTTTGATGGAACAGGCCGTCTGGCAGTTAGAATGTATTAAGAATCATTAACATAACAATCATCACTGAATGAATATGAATAATAGTTAGATTATTCTGAAGGCTCCACCAGTTTTACTATGGGGGGATCATAATACGGCTAGTGTCTAATATATATAGCATATGACACAGACAGGAGCAATTATATGTAAAGATGGTTGTCATGTCATGAGTAAGACAAGTATAGTCAACTACATACCATATACTTATAGTAGCGGGTAAATGACAAAACAGGTAACTATGTGTAATGAATATTCAGTATGCAAGTGGCTAGTACTGTAAACTATATCTATGGAGGCATTAATGCTATTAGGCATTTTTGTCAGCTTTACATATTCCATTGTAAAGCTGTCAAAAGTTACACCTGCTTCTGAGTTATGTGTAACATAACATTGGTTAAATCAAAAACACAGAGAAACGATGGGTATTCCCATCTGGACAGCTGCTTGTTGGGTACGACAGTTGTTAACAGTGTAGCAACATACAAAGTAGTCAGAGTGCAATTTGAATTCTACTTCTTATCCTTGGGTCCACATATATAGTTAAACTGCAACAGCTGTTTAACCATTTCCATATAAACCACAAATCTTGGTTAACTCTTAAGCTGGCCATACACGCACCCATGATACTGTACAAAACCTCGTTTCGTATGATATTCGGTGCGTGTATGGCAAGTCAGCAAGGTGACCGATATTGCAGAAGACTGCGGATCGGGAGGTGATCGGGCGGGTTAAAAGATTTTGAATGGGTGCCATTGAAGGCACCTGAGCAAAATCTACCTTCAGGGCTGAATCGGCAGAAGGAGGTAGAAATCCTATTTCTACCTCCATATCTGCCGATTCAGCCCTGAACGTCTGTGGAGGGTGGGAACGATCTATCGCTCGAAATACATCGAATAGATCAAAAATCGCCACGTGTGTGGGCACCTTTAAACCTAGCCAGGCACCGGCAGGGAAAGTGTTAAAAATAGAGTGCAGATTGAAACATATTAAAAGGGCAGTATTCCCCCTTGTTCAGCCTGCGTTTCATGAACAGGGATTATGATGAACATACACTTTGCCTATGTAAGCAGAACTGGGTATTGAACGATCCTATTGCATTAGTTAGGCCACTGGTCTTGTAGGTCTGGGTTGATCATCATGATAATATGAGACACATTAACAACATTCAAAAGTCGTAAAAGAACCAACTTAGTACTAAAATTGCATCATACAGATACCAAGCATCAGGTGTCTAAATTCTCCCCATAATTAGTTCCATCCTGCCAAATTTCCATATACAGTATCTCTCTGGATCAGGTTTTCCTCACTTGAGGAAAAAAAGCCTTCCTGACAAATCATTCAAAATGTAGCTGGGGTTCAAAACTTCTTACTTTTTAATGTACTTGGGGTGCCACTCACCCCCCCTGCCCTCCCTCCCAGGTGCACGCGCTTCCCCTATACTTGCATCTCCCCCCCCCTTGCCCCCCATACACCCCAGTCATACACTGTAAGTACCTATGGCCACTCCCTGGGATCATACAATTCACAGCACACAATCAAACCACGGGCACACATACATGTTAGGTAACATCAGCCAATCAATAGTTCTGGCTTTTCCTCTCACACTTCTTCCTGTAATAGTTAAAGCTGCATTATTTCATGTCAGGTAATCAAATTATAAAAGGCCAACATTAGATAAAGACTATTTAGGCCACTTAATATGATATTACAAACTATTCATTCTGGTGGTATAGCCACAATAGGTAGCAATGATAGTCAACATTTAGATTGCAAATTACAGTAGTGCAATTGCAAGCGTCCCTTTAGACCGGTATACTGCCTCTCTCCGGTATATTTTCTCCCTTGACATGGAACCAAAACTCTTTTGATTGAGTCAGTGCAACCAAACCTCCCTCAATATCGTCAAAAAGGGGTTAATCCTCACTGCTGCTTTAGCAAAATCTGTAGCAAAATATTTCTGTTTAAGACTGCATTCTAGTTGTACATATATGTGTGCAAAGAAGAACTGCAGAATAAACTCACACTTCTGTTTCTTCTGAATTGCTCATTATTGCATATCCATGCTAAATGACAACAAAGCATTTCTACTGCTACTGTTTTTCGGCAGCCTGGGTCACATTTGCTCAAGTGTGACATAGCACAGACAGCAGATCTGCATATTTGAGGTAACAGGAGGCGCATCAGCCACAGGATTTCAAACATTTGACGACGTGAGTACATAAACAGTACTAGTTGTGAAAATCCAGAGAACGATGTCTCGAGTTGCAGGGTGACATTTTGACAAAAAATACATGTGTCCCAGTTCTTTTCTTATCTCTACATCTTCCTTCATCTTGGCACCAGTGACAGATGTTTCTGGAACTTGTAACAACTGAGAATACATTGAAGAAAAAAATATACAGCGGACTAATTAAACAAACCCAATAATTGTTGGCGTGGCAAGAAAACCGTGCATGCATAAAATTTGATATCCCTGCTAAACCTTACGAGACAGCATGAGGTCACCTGAAAGTTTGTTTTTCCAAATGTAAATCATGTCATAATTTTCTCTTCTACAGCAGTAGCTGGTAAATGTTTCACTCTTTCCATTGCCATTGCTATGGGCTTAGTTTTAAAATTATTTTCTGCTGAAAATGTGAGAATGTGTGCCTTCTATCAAGAATCAATTCTGTTGGTACAAAATGGAAATATAAAAACAACATAATATAGTAGAATGTTTAATTAAGTGAATAGTTTCTAGAATTCAACAGCATGTTTCTCTTCAATCGGTGTGTTTCCGTGATTCAGTCATAATCAACATAATAATATACCCTGGGCCATCCACACTGAGCTACTTTAATAGGTGCCTCATGAGGTTATGGGGTGAAGAGTAAATTTGACTCCAACAAAACTAAACTATTTAAAAATAATTGTTTTAGTTATCAGAATGCACATGAAGAACTTTTTTAATGTCATTTACAAAAACTCAAATCATACTAAAAGAAGAAGGAAACCTGCTGATACCCCCTTCCCCCTCCACAGGCCTCCCAAACAAACTCCACCATTTGGAACTCACAAAACACCATCTATTAATTTTCTCAACTGAAAAATGCAAAGTAATGCAATAGGATTAGCAGGCTACATCTCCCATCACTTCATGTTATCTTCACTGTGATTGCCAACACAGAACATACGCAGCTGAATCAAGGTCTGGATCAGGTTCAACTGAGCAACTGGTTTGGACGAGTCTACAGTGGTGCAGTTCGGAATGGTGGAGAAACCCTGTGGTTGGGGCTGTGGTTGTCAGCAGGCTTTGCTTTAAAATGGTCCCTTTGTGTTGCTATTACCTAATGATGAGCAGGTATCAATTCACTGTGAAATTCTGATTTTCACCACTGGCAATTTTTTTCATGAAGCTGCTGCAAAATTTCATTGTGACAAAAATTCACAGAGTGAGAAAAAAATTGTGGTCACATCAACAAAAAGTTGCGGTCACGTCAAAAAAAGTCACACAGTTTGCAATTTTTTTTAGCGAAATGTAATGGGACAGATTCACTCATCATCACTATTACTTCATATTTATTTCCCTAACATCACTATTTATAAATTATGCTTCAGCAATAATGCTTACTAACCCCTTGCATGTGCTAAATCCATGCTAAATCCAAAAGAGAAGTATTATTATGTATTTTAGAGAGTAGCATGGCTAGTATTATTAACCTTACTAAGGGCATAAATGCCTGAAATGTGTAAGGCCCCAGCCTTGTCTTCCTTTTTTATACAGTGCTAATAAAGATCCTTTTTATTGGGGAATCCAGCTGCTGTCAACTATTTTTCTATTGTATGTTTCAAGGCTGTAGGAGAATTGTGCAGCTTCTCCTCTGCAGAGACAAAGTACTGAGCTTGGAGTGCCTAATACATATTGGCTAATATTAGCCCTGCTAACATTAGTCTGCTACAAAACATGCCTTTTTATGTACATATATATGTAAAGCAAAACTGGGCTATAACAGATTCAGTAAAATATGGGCGTAAGTTTGCTAAATTTTCTAAATTGTAGTGCTGACTGCTGAAAAATTTGCGAAAGTCAATAGCTGTTTTATCAAGGTTTCTGCACATCTTTTTTTATGCAAGTGATTTTTTTCCTCCCTCCCAATACAATAAAGGCAATGGGCATAATTTTTTTCCGTCTTCTCTTTCTCTAAATACATTAAAGTATGGACATTTTTCTTGCTGCATTTTTCTCACTTTTATTTTATGGCAAATTTTACACCCTCTACAATGCTTGTGTGAAGTGATTTCAGCCCTGAAATTCAGGATAACACGTGATTTTACACTACCACTTCTTCCCAGGTCCATTGTTTGTTTGTGCTCATCCACCAGTGTCTGTCCCCAAACACCAGAACATCCATTACTTATCAAAATTATGTTTGAGGGTACATGGCCATGTAAATGTTGCTTCTCTGTGCCCTAACTGGCAACAATTGCACTTTTATTCATAATTTGGAGAGTCACACAAAAGTGTTGCACATTTTGTGTTTCTTTCCAGAAAACCCTCAGTAACAAAACTTAGAGAATTGCTACAAATAATGCACAGTATTCATACAATAATAATTAAAATATTAAGATACAATTCATAAAAATCAGTGGAATTATTAACAGTAACTAAAGTTCACTTGTGTAATTACAGTACCATCCAGATATTCAAGTGAAGCATTTCACCTAATGATTTTATCTACAATGTATGAAACCAATGTACAGGTATGGGACCTGTTGTTTAAAAAGCTTGGGATATGGGGTTTTGAGATAAGGGGTCTTTCCTTAATTTGGGTCTTCATACCTTAAGTCTTCTGAAAAATCTTTGAAACGTCCATTAAACGGAATAGGATTGCTTTGCCTCCAATATAAATGATATCTTAGCTAGAATCAAGTATAAGGCACAATTTTATTAAAACAGAGAAAATAGAAATCAATTTTAAAAATGTGAATTATTTTATTAAAATGGAGTCTTTCTTTTTCTTTTCTGAAACTTTCTACACGGGTTTCCAAAAAATGGATCCCATACCTGGAGTTCAGAATACAAGATCATGAAGGTGAAAGTATCACATGAACAAGGATTTCTTCTTTATTGCTTGTTTGCTTCAAATTCCTTACACATAAGCTCATCCTACAAATAGTCATGTATTGCTACTCCAGTTATGTTTACATTTTTTATTCACTTCCTACATATATTTATGATGCATTTTATTTGATTTAGTAAATCTAACTGCACACAAAGTAATCAAGCTGTCTGCATTGTGTCATATATTTCATTGCCTGTGGCAGCCAGATGATATAAAACTTTATGATCCCACAATGATTATTGTTCCTGGTGTCTTATGACATGGAAAAGAACACATCTTGGTTCCAAGATTCTTCTACAATTCCTAAGTGGAATCCCAACAGACACATGGGAAATCCTTTGACTCTTATTAACTCAGAGGACCTGTTTTCAGGATGATAAAGGGTTCAAATGACAGAGCGCATCATCTGAAATGTTCTCCTACAGTGACTGTAAGCTAAAGCTGTTAAAACAATAAAATACATAGGTGTTACAGAAAAGTGTGCAATTAGTGGAAAAATACCTTTAGTACAAGCCTACAATATATGTTACATTCTATGTATGACTACCCCATGAATGGTTTAGTTAGTAAGCTGTGACCCCTGCATGTGTCCTTGTTAGAAAGATGTTTTTTACAGATATTTTACTGTATTAGATAGCTGTTGATCTAATTTTGTGGTAGGAAGTTCACCATTATATTTTAAATTCATGTGTTATTTGATTTCTTAGTGTGACACCCAAGGAGTATTCCTTGGACCCCAATAGGTAGTAGCACTGAGCAACTGTCTCGTTGCCATGGCAGAAGTTTGTTGACTAATTACAGCCCCTGGGTAATTTGAAATGCAATCTCAACTTACAAGAAGTTTCTAAAAACTGCCAACAATTTCAAAACTCACAAACATCAGTTTTAAAATGAAAAGTGAATATAAACAATAGTATTTTTAACATGAAATGTAATGTTAAGTACAGTACTATGGGATTGTTGTTCTCTTTATTTAATCAGAATCTTCCCTTTTTATGGGACATAAATCTTTTGGCAATGGTCTTTGTGACTGTATGGTCACTTTTTGGATAACAGGTTTCCACATAAAGAATCCCCTACCTGTATTTAGAAAAGTGAGTGGAATTACTAATGAGAGGCTTGTAAACTGTCTATACCTTTGTATATGGATGTTTAAATGAATACATACAGTATGTATATTATATTCTAAATTGTTTGCAACAGTTTCAAATCCACTCAGGCACATGCCACACAATGAATAAAGAAAGCAAATAAAATGTTTGGGATCCATCAATATACCTAAAGGTTTTGCACACATATGGCACACATGGCATTGCACACATGCTACAATTGCACAGGCCCCAAATATTCAGGAGCCCAAAGGAGACTTTTAAGCATGGTAAACCAACAATAGTTGCCTTTTTTACTTTAAAAAATACATATTTTAATAACAAGAAACTTATCTATCTTCATACTGGTAGATTTTACTGTCACATGACATAAGAGCAGTATGACACTTTGTTCTGCACTAGTAACACTATCTAAAGGGACAGTTGTATTTCTGAATCCTAATGAAGACAGGTAATATAATTAAGTCACTGAAGTAAACTGACTATTTACTGTACACAAATAAAAAACAAACTGTAGTGTTCAATAGTCTCTCTCAAGTATAAGTTCATTAACCAATCGTGGCAGTAGTTAAGATGTTAGTTGATCAACCCTTTATTTCTATAAGATTGAAGTTTTACAAATGGAATTTATGTAGGTCATTTAAATCAGCCTTTTCTATCAGCCTTTAACAACCAGAAGTTAGAGTCTACTGATGTGCTTTATGTGTGACTATGGGTTACTAGACCTAGAACAAGCTTTGCACATATGACCACATTATCATTAATATATTGTAATTGGGTACTTACAACTGCATGATTGCTTCATGAAACACCTACATTTACTTTGGTATGCAAATATAGACTTGTAAAACAATATGTGCATAAATATAATGCAACATACATTATGCCACCTGGTTCATGCATACATTGTCTCTACGACACTCACACTTTATTAATAAATAGCAGATTGCACATGGGCAGATTCAGAAACCCAAACCATGGGGCCTTTAGAAGACACAGTTTATACAGTAAACAGAAAAGGTTTCAGTCCCATGTTCCCTTGGTCTATGTCCATGGACTGTGCATGAGTTAAAGCTCTTGGGCGAGGTGGAATTACAACAGGTTGGTCTTCTGCAAGGCTTAGGTTTCCTCATTTTTAAAAAGTAATCAATAGCCTCATTGTCCAGAGAAAGTATGTAACGTACCTGGAATTTGAATTTTATCTTAAATAAATGGTTTAAAAGCATGGTAAAAGCTTCCATAAATCATTTCAAAAGCATGTGAATACAGGTTCTGTGGACAAACTGCCAAACCTGAGATCATATGGTTTAGTCATTGCAGAGTGTTCCCCCTTCTTCAAACCAACCGTATTTGGTTTAGTTCTCACCTTTATCATTCATTTTTAATAATCTTAAAATGTACGAGTAGCCAAAAAGCTACGTCATTTTTACTGAAACAGGCCCATGAAGAAATAAATAAACAAACAAATGATGTCACAGAGTCAAGCCATTGGATAGCTTTTAGAAAACCTATTTGGTTTAACTCTCACCTTTAACATTAATTTTTAATAATCGTAAAGAGCAGGAGTAGCCAAAAAGTGACGTCATTTTTACTGACACAAGCTCAAGGAGAAATAAATAAGCAAGCAGAAGGTATGTCACAGAATGAAGCCACTGGCTACCTTTCAGAAAGTATTTAGTGGTTGAGGTTTTATGGTCCCTACTGGGGCTGAAGGGATTAAAATCTTGGAACGCAGTACAGTAGATCTCTATTTTCCAGATACTTTCTTTGTCAAAAGTGTGTATAGCTGTAATGAGCCAATGACTCACTGGAACTTGTGTATTATAAGACATATTGTACCCCAAATATAAAATACAAAACTATTATGAGTGAACCTGTGGTTTCATGACCTGAAACTATGTGCCTATGTGCCTTTATATGATCCTCAGTGACTTCTAATTTCCTTGTATTTTACTATTGAGGGTACTTTATTTCATGCATAAAAAGCGTTTAAGTCTAAGCGCTTAAGTATAATCATTTAAGTTTGCATAAATGGTCAATTGACAATTATCAACATTTTTGATTCCCCCTTAGATAACAATAAAGTGGAGAGTAAATATTATTATAATTGATCAATTCTTTAATACAGTTGACATCACGTCGCCTGTTCCAGTTTATTTCTCTAATGCTTGAAGAGGAAGAAAATGCTATGTTCCATATGATGAGAAAAAATTTAGGGAAGTAACTACATTTGAGCTGAATTATAATTGAAAAAATATATGTGGACAGCTCTCGGCAATCCAAACCACTGCCCTTGTGACCAATAATGTGTAGTAAAAACTATCAGTACTCAAGGGACTAAACAAGTTTTACATTTATCTCATACATGTATAATGTTACGTTAAAGTTATGTTTGAGTCCCTAATGGGACCTTTCTCAAGGTGCATATGCAGGGGTGTGCAAACTTCAAATACCTAAATCTCAAAAATGTGACCTCAGCAACTAGATTAACATAAGATATAACAAATAAAGATATGAGTGAATAGTCCATTATTTTGGAGGGGAAAGATGTCATGGAAACTACTTGTTTAAAGGAACAGTAACATCAAAAAATGAAAGTGTATAAAAGTAACTAAAATATAATGTGCTGCTGCCTGCACTGATAAAAGTTGTGAGTTTACTTCAGAAAGTCTACTATAATTTGTATAAATAAGCTGCTATGTAGCCATGGAAGCATCCATTCAGAGGAGAAAAGGCACAGGCACATAGCAGATAACAGATAAAACACCATTGTATTCTACAGAACTTATCTGTTATCTGCTATATAACCTGTGCCTTTTCTCCTTTTTTCCAGCTTGAATGGCTGCCTCCGTGGCTACACAGGAGCTTATTATATAAATTATAGTAGTGTTACTGTAGCAAACACACCAGTTTTACCAGTGCAGGGCAACAGTGCATTATATTTTTATTACTTTAAAGCTCTTTCATTTTTTGGTGTTACTGTTTCTTTAACAGTAATTTTGCAAGTGAAACTAATAATTTATGTCTAACACTGATGGACACTGCCTGGACCTCGTATTTATTTGTCACTGTATTATTTCTCATTTCTCTCTAACTTTCCTCTTTCTGATTACTGTTTTTTTGCCCATTGCTTTCTCCCATCCCACAGCTACCAAAACCATTAGAACTGTAAAATAATGCCATCATCTTAACCTCACTGATCTTTCTCATTCTCTGTTTTCATCACTTGTACAAACCTTTTTTTTATTTTTAAATATCACAGTTTTTTAAATATCACAGTTTCTAAATATCACATCATTATGAGACTACGCTATCCAACACAAAAACACACCTCTTAATACTCACCACAGAAGACCCACACTTTTAGGAATAAGATTTCAGCACATCACATCACAACAAACACTACCCAGCTACAATCATGCCACAGGGTCAAAATTCTCCCTGATCGGAAGAGGCGGCTTCACTTCTCTCTACCTCACAGCCAACCCCTTGCCTTCTTTGACTTTACATATGCACCTACTTCAAAAAAATCACATTATAGGGAATAGTCTGACAGCCTTGGAGGAACTGACAAAAAAATCTCGGAACATCCTACTGAGAGATAAAGTTCAGAGTCGTTGAGGTTCTAAGGTAAAGTTTACAGTCTACATGACATGGGCAGGGCCCAGCCCCTCCCCTTATACCTCTCCCAATTACTTACCCGGCCTAGAAATAATTGACACCACACAGTAGATCTTCCGCTGGAATAGTTGTTGGCCACAGCTTTATTTAAATACATGCAGTCATTAAATATAACAAGAACATTTCATATATATATAATAATAATAATAAGAACAACAACTTCCTATAATAAAAAACATGTCCCAATTAATTGCCTTGTTTTCCCAAGGTCCCTGGCAATGTCACACCAATCTGCACCATACCGCACCAGCGCACTCATTTACCAGCATGGTGGGTACTCATGGCTTTTGTGCCTGAGCTCTTTAACCACAGAACCTCCCAGAGACCCCTTTGCTCTTAGAGAGGCATTTTGCCATTACCTCCTCATAACTCCCACCTGTTCCATTGCCAGGGACCCGCCATCCTAGCCGTGACGACATTCTTAAAATCACCCCCTTTCACAGCCTTGATCCCTTCCCCCATCTTTAATCACCTAAAAAACCCCTAGCCCCGGCCACATTCGTGACAACTAGTGTAAACCCTGTAAACCCAAACTAACCACAAGCCTGTAGGGAAGGTGGGTGGGACTCGCTCCTTCTCCCACAAGATGGCTGCTGCACCTTCCAGTCACCGCTCCACAGCTGGACTCCGCCCCCTACCATGTCACCACCCCTCTAAACTTAACCCCTTATCCCCTAAGGCTGGCAGTCCCGCCCCTGTCATGAGCCCTGCTGCTGAAGGCTTCATCCTTGGGCTTACTTGACATGGGCAGGGCCCAGCCCCTCCCCTTATACCTCTCCCAATTACTTACCCAGCCTAGAAATAATTGACACCACACAGTAGGTCTTCCGCTGGAATAGTTGTTGGCCACAGCTTTATTTAAATACATGCAGTCATTAAATATAACAAGAACATTTCATATATATATAATAATAATAATAAGAACAACAACTTCCTATAATAAAAAACATGTCCCAATTAATTGCCTTGTTTTCCCAAGGTCCCTGGCAATGTCACACCAATCTGCACCATACCGCACCAGCCGCCCTCATTTACCAGCATGGTGGGTACTCATGGCTTTTGTGCCTGAGCTCTTTAACCACAGAACCTCCCAGAGACCCCTTTGCTCTTAGAGAGGCATTTTGCCATTACCTCCTCATAACTCCCACCTGTTCCATTGCCAGGGACCCGCCATCGTATGCCGCCTTGACCCCCTCAAGTGCGCATACACCTCCAGGCCTGCATGGCGACCTCCAAACCTTCCCTTAATCCAAAATTGAATATATCAGTGCCTACCTCAGTAAGGTGCACTCCATCCCTTTGAAAATACTCCTCACCCGACTCAAGTAACTTATGACGAATAACAATGCCGCCTTGTAGGCGGACAAACTTAAGCATGGCCGCATTCACTTTAACCTGTGATCTTGCCATTGCCTTTTGAGACCTCCCATGTTTCCAATAAAGTCTGGGAACCATCAAGGACCACACCAAAATTAGATGTGGGGCCCATTCTTTTAGTTTTAGCAAACCCCATTTCATAGCCCTTATCAGCTCTTTTATGGGGATTAAACCCAAATCATTCCCACCCACATGCAAAATTAGTATGTCAGGAGTTCCCCAGTACTGGAATTTACTTTCCAACCGGGGAATAACCTGACCCCAACACATACCACCATAACCAAACCAATGTACGTCCGCCTCTTGACTCCCGGCTCCCAGGTACCTACCCCCAGACCTCCTGTTCGCTCTTTGTTCAGCCCTGACAATGTAAGAATGTCCCAAAACCCAAATGGAACAGCGGACCAAACCTGCAATGAACAAAATTAATCATAAACATAACTTGCAACAAAATTGCTTCCCCCTGTATTATATATAAATACATATATATATATATATATATTTTTTTTTTTTTTTTAAATCAATTGGGGACGCACATACAACCTAAAACGACTAGATTCCCATCTCCCAATTCTTCTTATGGATGTCTCACTCAGGCCACAACGGGCTGCCTCCGTAGCTGCCCCGATCCTGAAGGAATGGGATGCATAGTCCTTCCCCTGCAGGCCCAGACCACATAGACATTTCCTAAAGACTGCTGTAAATTGGAAACGTGACAACCATGACCCATCCTCATGCACCAATAGTGACCCTCCACTTTCCCTGCGTACCTCCATAAAGTTACAGAAACATTTCACCGGGCAAGTAACGCAACCGACCAACTGGTATAGATATATCGACAAGCCTTTTCCAGCTTTTTCGGTTTTTGAATCATATATTGTAATGTGTAAGCAGCCATCGGCTATAAACACATTTTCCATTTGAATGCCCCCACTTGACTTCCTAGATGGGCTCACCAGCTCGCCCACTCTAAAAGCTCCATAGAAAGCCAACGCAAAAGCCAGCTGGAAAAGCTTCAACTCATATACAGAACTACACACCTTCACCAACTGCTCAAATATCTGTCCTAACATGTTAAAGGTGACTGGCCTCCTCCTGTCCTTATTCACTACACCTCTCCTTAACCCTTTAAGTACTTGCCGAACTATGAAACCCTTTGTAACATCCTTCCACCCTTTTAACTTAAATAAAAAAGACAGGGCTGCTAATGCCTTCCCGATCCTAGCCTGGGAGTTGCCTTCAGTCCACATGTTAGTGATGAACCATAGCAACGCATCCTCCCTCTCCCCATCGCCTATAGGCGTGGATACATACCTTTCCATGTCTGCCCATTGATGCCATACCCTGTTATACACTTCCCATGTGGCTGGGGCAAGTGAATTCCTCACCCAGCCGGCCAATTGCCGAATGGGATCCCCCATATTTCCTCCGAAAACTGGGACGGCTCCCGCTCTGCCCCCGGTGCCAATTGGCGAAAACGGTCCAGCTGAAAGCGAGAAAGGGAGTCAGCTATCCCATTGGATTCTCCCGGTACATGACAAGCCCTAAACCAAATATTATGTTCCAAACACTTTAATACCATAAATCTCAAAAGGTTAATTACTGGACGGGAACTTGCCGTAATATTATTGATTGCCTGAACCACAGCCCAGCCATGTTGTCAGAATAAAAAGTCACCTTCTTATTCGCTAAGTCTGTACCTCCCCATGTTACAATAGCGACCACTATTGGAAATAACTCCAAGCAAGCAAGATTTTTTGTCAGCCCTATTTCCCCCCATTCACTTGGCCATCTCCCTATACACCATTTTCCCTTGCAAAAAGCCCCAAAACCTATTGCTCCCGCTGCATCTGTGAACAATTCTAAAGCCACATTAGACTGGTTCTCCTCCAACCACAGGGAACAACCATTATACTCCGATAGAAATTTAAACCAAACCTTCAAATCAGCTTTAAGCTCCCGATTCAGTCTTATATAATGATGCTGCCTCACCACTCCTGCTGTTGCTTGAGCTAATCTCCTGCTAAAAACCCTACCCATAGGGATTATTCTGCAAGCAAAATTAAGTTTACCGAGTACTGATTGCAACTGTCTCAATGTCACCTTCTTGGCTTGCAACATATACCCTATTAACTTTAACAGCTCCTCAATTTTTTCCCTGGGTAGTCTACACTGCATGGCCTGGGAGTCAATTTCAATCCCCAGAAATTTGATTATTGTAACTGGACCCTCTGTCTTGTCTTTCGCTACCGGCACCCCAAAACGACTGAATACCCTTTGCAAGACTAGCAATGTCACAAGACATTCACTGGAATTGGGCCCCCCAACACAAAAGAAATAATCTAAATAATGGATAACTGACCGGGTTCCAGCTTCCTCCCTAACCACCCACTCAAGAAAAGAGCTGAAAGCCTCAAAATGTGCACATGAAATAGAGCAGCCCATTGGCAAGCATCTATCAATGTACACACTTCCTTCAAACTGACAACCTAAAAGGTGCAGGCATTCCGGGTGTACCGGCAATAAGCGAAAAGCCGACTCTTTATCGACTTTCGCCATCAAAGCCCCTGAGCCATATTTCCTAACTAATTTTACTGCATCATCAAAGGAGGCGTAAGACACCCTTGCTAGGTTTTGGTCTATGTCATTGTTTACCGATGAACCCCTTGGATGAGAAAGATGATGTATAAGGCGAAATTTGCCTGCTTCTTTTTTGGGTACCACCCCTAAAGGAGAAAGCCTCAAGTTAGGTATAGGTGACTCCGTAAAAGGGGCCCCCCATTCTACCCAACTGAACCTCCTTGTTAATTTTTTCCCTTACCACTTCGGGATGCTCCCGTGCTGACCGTAAATTCCTGCACCCGATTCCTATCCTACCTTCTTGAAATGGAATTTTGAAACCAAATAAAAAACCCTCCCTAATTAACCTAGCACTATCCATATCTGGGTACCTCCCCAACCATGGCAGAAGCTCATTTACTTTGATTGGGCTCCTCCCTTTTTCCAATGTTATCCCCTTGCTTGGTCCCGGCCTGCCGCTTTTTAAAACATCGGCTTGCTGGATAATTGAATCCTCCACAATTGGAGCATTCATGCTTAAATTTGCAGCTTTGCCCCCACCTGCACTGACTGTCATTAAACTGCCAGCAGGTTCCCTTTTTTTGCAAACCAGAGGTTGCGGCGGAGCCAGCTCCGCCTGCGCCTGAATGAAAAGGGGGTGGGTGCCCTAAACTCCCTACACCAGTAGACGGCTGAGCCTTTTGTGCTGTCATTACCCTCATCCATAAGCTTATATCCTTATGGTCCCATTGCAGTGAGGATCTCACTGACATCCTCTGGCGAAATTGTTCATCATATTTTAGCCATGCAGTTCCCCCATATACTCTGTAGGCTTCCCATACAGCATCCAAATAACAAAATAGACCAGAACAGATCTCAGGGTACTTTTCCCCTATTACACTCCCCATAATGGCAAATGCCTGTAACCAATTTCCAAATGTTCTTGGAATCAGCCTGTATCTCCTCCTATCCTCCTCCTTACGATGTTCCTTTCCTTTTTCCCACTTTTCAATATTAAAACGCTCCAAAGGGAGCAGAGTAAATATATCAATATTCTCCCTCTTCCATATCTTTTCCCTAACCTCCGGTTTCAAATGAGCCCCCAATGGGCCCTCAAAACAAATATACGTGCTGCCTTTTGCAGTATCAGAAACCGGAAGAGTTTTTGTTGTTTCATTCTTGCCTTTCTCCTTGTCTTTATCTTGTCCCCCACTCTTGCCTATATGAGAATCCTTTCCATCCCTTTGCTGGGGAAACCCTGTTGCATTCCCACTCTCCCCTTCCAACACTCCAGACACCCCTGACACACTTGTTCCTGTATCCTGAAGGGGCCCCACTGCCCCCGTTGATGCCGAACTCGACTCCCCAATAGTTATTACACTTGGAGCCGGCCCTGGCGTTCCTGGTGTTGCTCTGGGTTCCCACACAGCAACTGGGCCCGCCCACCCTTTTGATACATTACCTTCCCATTTACTGAATAACTCCTTCAAACTTGCCATAAACATTGCCATGTCACCATTTGAACCCCCTTCTTTTTCATTACCTGTACCCGGTCTGGGATACCCACCATTATCCCTCGTGAATGATGTTCCTGCTGCTCCATGTTAAACGACTTCAGCCTGATGTACTGCCCTCCTTTCACCATGAGCTACCTCATTTATGTTGGTGCTGCTGCTGCTGCTGCCGCCCAAATCCTGTTGTCGTTCCTCCTAACTGTTGTTGCCTCTCCTCTCACCCAAGGTGTCCCCTCTCATCTGTGGAGGTATAAGAACAGAGGAGACCCCGCCAGCCCAGCCACCCCCACCAAGAGGTGCCGCCATATTCCTCCTCATGTCGCCCCCCCCCTCCTCAGTACAGCTCCTCACTGAGCTGACCGTTCTCTGCTCACCTCTGCCTTCAGTGTACCTAGCCGTGTTTTGCTGTTCTGGCTGGGACACACTTTGTGAACTTGCGCTGTCACTCAGGCTGCTTTGCCTCCCTCCAGCGTTTCCCTGCTGGCCGCTTGCGCCATCTTGTCCCCGTCCGCCATCTTGTGCCTGTGTATGCTGCTCTTGTGTGACCCCCAGTCTGCCCGGCCTCGCGCTCCCCTCCTGCCTCTTCTTACCGCACCCGCGGTCGGACCTCCTGGCAGTCCTGCCGCACCCCTCCGTCTGCACTTCCATCTGCGCTGAGGGGCTCCTTCTCCTCCTTCTGCTCCGCGGTCCGCCATCTTGTGAAGGGCTCAGTCTCTCCGGTGGTCGCGCTCTCCGTACCCGCGCCGCTCCTTCCTGTCCCGGTGCTGCGATATCGGCCAGCTGAGCGCGTACCCATTCTTCTCCTTTCTCCTCCGCCTGGGCCACGATACTCCTCAGCAAATCCTGTAGTGCTGCCATGGTGTCACGACTCGCTCCTTCTGCCACAAGATGGCTGCTGCACCTTCCAGTCACCGCTCCACAGCTGGACTCCGCCCCCTACCACGTCACCACCCCTCTAAACTTAACCCCTTATCCTCTAAGGCTGGCAGTCCCGCCCCTGTCATGAGCCCTGCTGCTGAAGGCTTCATCCTTGGGCTTTCTTATCTTTCTTATCAGTCCTCATTTGTGCAGTTCCTTCAGTTTGTAACATCTCCCCAGCCCTGCCTACATTTGTGCCTTGATTGGTCAATTTTACTGTCTGTCAAGAGAGCTGTGCTCTGATTGATGAAGCCAAAAGAAAAAAGATCCAATCAGAGCACAACTGATTACAACAGAACCAGAGATTTCCCCAATGTTAAAAGTTACAGAGCAGTGCAGAAACGGAGTGAGTTTTTTTTCCTTTTTAAGGTACCAAGCAGGTTTGGGGAGGCTTAGCCTCCCCTACCCTTATTGAAAATCCGCCTATGCTAAGCTTCAAAAGACCAAATAGCCACAGGCAATATAACAGGTAGAGCATACAGGAATAAAACTGCAAGAGAAGCAGATTCCATCACATGATCACTTACAGAGCAAACCAGCTGAAAAAATAGGGTGTGTCTAATCAAAAATGTTATAAACTATATAAGTTTTAAGGATGTGCAGAATATTATATATAAGTGTTTATTCAAAAAACGTAGTAGCACCATTTAGTCAAGACCCCATTCAGCTCATAAAAAAGTTTAAGATATAAGAAAACAGTGCTCTATCAGCCCCTGGCATGATTTAAAGAAGAACATTTCTAATGTACAAATACAGTATAACCCATTATAGACTTCAGCACCCTTCTCAGGCTTTTAACTTCATCTTATGCAAAGCAATACTTACCTGCTTCTAGAACCATTTCAATTGTGTATCACACTAAACTGGTATTATGAAAGGCAGTACAAGTCACTCACATCTTAAACAATTGTATAACTAGGGGCACTGTTTAAGTAGTTAGTATAAATCATAAAAAGCTGCCACGCACAGTGCTTAGAAACATTATTGCCACGTGCACTTTGTGAATATACCCTTAAATACCACACTTATTTCACCAAAAAATACCCCAGATATACCAGTATAATTACTATAGAAAATGGATAACAAGCATATTAACCACAGAAAAGCCAGTATAATTAATAAATAAAGTAGATAATGGGCATTTTGACCCCAGATGTGCCAGTCTAATTATTATGGAAAATGGAAAATCTGCATATTAACCGGAGGCATGCCAGAATATTTAATACAGAAAATGAATGAAAAATCAGCCTATGAAGCCAAGACATGCCATTGGCATAATTACTTCAGATAATGGATAATATGCTATTTATCCCCAAACGAGCCAGTATAATCACTAAATAAAATAGTTAATCAGTATTTTACCCCAGTCCAAGAAGAAGAAATTTCATCAAGTTTGTAAAAATGTTTCCCTAACATTTCTAATGTTACTCTATTGAACAGAGGTGGAACAAGACCCTACAGGGCACAAGCACAAGACAATATTGTTTGCACCCCTTTCTCCTTCTCCTCTTCCAATCAAAAATACAACAATTACTCACACATTTAGGCCCACCAGACCCCACATTATGGATATTTTTAGCACTTGGTCTGTTGCTCCAAACCAAAGAACTGAAACTAAAAATGTTTAAGGAGCTTATTTGGTCATTGGATAATCTAATTTTGGAACTCAAAGGTCAGATGTTTGCTTTAAAAAATGACTGGACCCTGACCAGCCCTAGGCCTGGTCAGCTATTAAAGGACTAGTAAAATTTAAAGTAAAAATAGTTTATTTACATTCATAGTCTGTATCTGTTTGTTCAGCTTCTGAAAATAAACTTTTAAAATACACAGGTATGGGACCTGTTATCCAAGATGCTGATGGGTATTCCAGATAAGGGTTTTTTCCGTTATGTAGCTTTCCATACTTAAAGTCTGCTTAAAAAAAAATCATTTAAACATTAAATAATCCCAATAGGATTGTTTTGCATCTAATAAAGATTAATTATATCTTAGTTGGGATCAAGTACAAGGTACTGTTTTATTATTACAGAGAAAAAAGAAATCATTTTTAAAAACGCAAATTATTTGATTGAAATAGGCTCTATGATAGCCTTCCCGTAATTCTGATGATGGGTTTCCAGACAGCGGGTCTCATACCTGTACATATTTCTTTAGATAGAAAAAATCTATAAAAAATCTGCACATTGTTTCTAAACTTTCACCAACTACAGTGAGGAACATAAGTATTTGAACACCCTGCGATTTTGCAAGTTCTCCCACTCAGAAATCATGGAGGGGTCTGAAATTCACATTGTAGGTGCATTCCCACTGTGAGAGACACTGTGAGATGATTTTTAAAGAATGTATTTGTATTGCACTGCTGCACATAAGTATTTGAACACCTGAGAAAATCAGTGTTAATATTTAGTACAGAAGCCTTTGTTTGCAATTACAGAGGTCAAAGGTTTCCTGTAGTTCTTGACCAGGTTTGCACACACTGCAACAGGGATTTTGGCCCACTCCTCCACACAGATCTCCTCTAGATCTGGCAGGATTCGGAGCTGTCACTGAGCAACACGGAGTTTCAGCTCCCTCCAAAGATTTTCTATTGGATTTAGGTCTGGAGACTGGCTAGGCCACTCCAGAACCTTGATATGCCTCTTACTGAGCCACTCCTTGGTTATCCTGGCTGTGTGCTTCGGGTCAATGCTCTGACTGAGGGAAGGAGGTTGTTGCTCAAAATCTCACAATACATGGCCCCATTAATCCTCTCCTTAATACGGTGCAGTCATCCTGTCCCCTTTGCAGAAAAGCACCCCCAAAGCATAATGTTACCACCCCCATGCTTCATAGTAGGGATGGTGTTCTTGGGATGCAACTCATCCTTATTTTTTCTCCAAACATGGCGAGTGAAGTTTAGACCAAAAAGTTCTACTTTGGTCTAATTTGACCACATGACTTTCTCCCATGCCTCCTCTGGATCATCCAGATAGTCATTGGCAAACTTCAGACGGGCCTGGACATGTGATGACTTGAGCAGGGGACCCTTCCGTGCAATGCATGATTTGAAACCATGACAGCGTAGTGTTCTACCGACCTTTGAAACCGTGGTCCCAGCTCTCTTCATGTCATTGACCAGCTCCTCCCTTGTAGTTCTTGGCTGATTTCTCCCCTTTCTTATCATCAGTGATACCCCACGAGGTGAGATATTGCATGGAGCCCCAGTCCTAGGGAGACTGACATCCTCATTTAGCCTCTTCCATTTTCTAACAATTGCTCCAACAGTTGATCTATTTTCATCAAGCTGCTTGGCAATTGCCCCGTAGCCCTTTCCAGCCAGGTGGAGGTCCACAATTTTGTCTCTGGTGTCTTTTGACAGCTCTTTGGTCTTGCCCATGGTTGTAGTTGGAGTCTGACGGACTGTGGGGTGGACAGGTGTCTTTAAAAGCTCAGACAGGTGCTACTAATTTAGATTAATGAGTGGAGTAGAGGTGGACTATTTAAAGGCAGAGTGACAGGTCTTTGAGAGCCAGAATTCTTGCTGATTGCCAGGTGTTCAAATACTTATGTGCAACAGTGCAATACAAATACATTCTTTAAAAATCATACAATGTGATTTCGTGATTTTTTTTTTTTTAATGCTTTCTCTCACAGTGGGAATGCACCTACAATGTGAATTTCAGACCCCTCCATGATTTCTAAGTGGGAGAACTTGCAAAATCGCAGGGTGTTCAAATACTTCTGTGCACTGTATGTTTTCTGGCAGTAATGCTAAAGTTATTCACAAAAGAATTGCAGTAACACACAAGAAGAGTGAAGAAAGTTGTATTAAAAACAGGTTAAATGTTATTTGTAACACTATAAGGTGTTTCCTGTCCTCCTCTTCTTCTGCTTATTGTGATTCCTTAAAATGCATGGCCTCGACAGCATTATACATTAAGAGAAAAAGTAAATGTATATAGAACAGTTTAAAAAAAAAACAACTTTTGTTTTCTTTTATATTTGGCACAATTTTGGGGTAAACGTAAAAATACCATAGTAGAACAGAAATATTCCTAATGTGAAAAATGAATATCACAAAAACAGCTTTGGGAAATCTTGTTACTGGCCTGTTTTCAAAAAAGCAGGACCAATTTAACACTCACTACATTATTTTCCAGATCATGAGCTCGATCTTTCCTTGTAGAACTTGAACTTCCTTAGGAATAAATGTGTTCTTCCTGACCTTTTCAACTTGGAATTTATTTTTCATTGAGCACTATAAATTTTATAGACGTCATGGTTTAATGGAGCAAAAAAAATCTCACTTAGAATTGTTGTTTGAGTGAAGACCTGAGCTGTGGCTTTGGAGAAAAGAAGAGCTCAGCCTAGAAGTTTAAAAAAAAAAATGGTTGCAATAGAGTAGCTGTGGCTAAAATACATACATAGAATCAGCATGATCAGCCTTACACATTTCACATTATTACTATTATTGCTATTAATACTAATATAATATTATAATAATTATTCAGGGAATTGTAGTTCCTGCTCTTTTATCTTTTGCATATTTCATTATTGTTTTACCTTAAAATGTACTCCTTAGATTAAAATCTTTCCAATTCTCCTTGTGTTCTTTATACAGGGTGCAAATTTGTCCATGATGATAAATCTGTCATACACTTTTCAATACAAAGTTTTCATGAGATGATTTACTAAATACATGGATAGTCCAATAATAAGAGCCCGAGGACAAGCCCCCCAAAAAAATCATGCATTTCCTCTGAGAGGTGCCTAGGAGCATAATGTTCATTATCATCCATAATGCCAAAGCCCAGATTTGACACCGTTATTTTACCTAAGTTCTGGCAGAAGAAAAATCATGTAAAAAATTACACCGATTTTCCAACGGATTTCTTGGTAACAAATGTCCTATTTTATATGAGAGGATATAATCATTGCGGATTCCAAACTGCTAATTTACAGTGATTATAACTGTTTACCTAAGTCCCTGGGTAGGTGTTCATTTTTGCTCAAAAATGCACTGAGCCACTTTCATGTCCAAAGTTGCATGCTCCCCCCAAATTAATGGTATATCTATCCCCTGTTGCTTTTACATGTAAAGCAGGGATCCCCAAACTTTTATACCCGGGAGCCACATTCAAATGGAAAAAGTGTTGGGGAGCAACACAAGCATGGAATTAGTTCCTGGGGGTGCCAATAAGAGCTATAATTGGCTATTTGGTAGCCCCTGTGTGTACTGGCAGCCTATGGAAGGCTCTGTTTGGCTTTACAATGGGTTTTACGAAGCAAAACTTTCCTTCTAACTAGAAATTCAAAAAATTGGCACCTTTTTGACTGGGAGCAACATCCAAGGGGTTGGGGAGCAACATGTTGCCCTTGAGCCACTGGTTGGGGATCACTAATGTAAAGTAACCTCATACATGGTAAGTATGAAAGTAGTCTGTTATAAATCTAAACAAACACTCTATTATTTACAATACCCCACACGTGTGCCTAGTGCAAAAAAAAGGCTGCAACCGCCCTTAGCCTTTTGTTTGTAAATGATCCCTTTTATGTTTAAAAGTATTAGTCTGAAGACTTGTGCTGACAATTCTATTGTTATTTTGCACAAACTCAAACCTGAGGTATAAACTTAGGTATGTATATACCAACATTAATTACTAAGTTTTATAACTATGGTTAGCAAGGTGACCAGTAAATGCTACACGCTGATTGGTTGCTATGGGTTACTACGTCTGGATTAAAATGTATAATGTCAGAATCAAAACAAGAGCAGTATCTCTACAACTATTCACTTTACAGTTTATAGTTCATCTTCTACATCATAGGGGCACATTCATCAAAGTACGATTAAGTCCAAATACAAAAAATTTGTATTTTTTCTAAGTTTTCGAACTGTGTGTATTTTTTGTTAATTTGCTCTAATTTTTCGTACTTTGCGACAATTTGTACAACAATTTGTGCGACAAAATCGTATTTGTCGCAACGAGTACAAAAGGTTCGTTAAAGGCCTTGGGCCAGGTTGAAGCTGCAGAGTGCCATTGAGTCCTATGGGAGGCTTCCAAAAACATGCACAGAAGGATCAAAGCCAGAAAGGTTTTCCCACCGTTTATGATCATTCGGCTACGAAAACTTTGTGACTTTCGAAACGCCATTACGAAATTATCGTGACTATTACGATCTTTTCGTAAGCATTTTCGTGACATTTCCTATCATCAGAAATTATTGTATTTAATCCGAATTTTTCCCATTTCGTGATTCAAATTCGTTCTTTGATAAATCTGCCCCATAGTGTTGCAATTTCACATTTTTAAATAATGGAAACAAAATTGTAAAATTTGAATGGAATTAGGGAAAGATTATTAGTATTTCTTATTTTTAAGGCACTTTAGTCAGAGAAATGAAGACGGAAACGAAAACAGGATCAGGAGCACATAAATTTTCATCTGTTCCAGATACGGAATATTTAAACCAGTCCCAAGAGCCTTTCGGAGAATTATTTATATCTGATGTCCTTAAAAATAGCACAGGTGCAACAAAAAGCAATAAGTAATTGGGGAGTTTCCACCTGTGTCCCTGTATGGATATAAGGCAAATCCTGAAACTGCTTCACTGTAAATCTTGATTTTCAATGGATTAAAACAATTTCAAATATTTTCCATTTTTAAATAGTTTCTAGGGTTACTGCTCCTGCGCAAACTTAGTGCCTTTTATTACACATGGGGGTTTGGTTTTAAAGAGCTTTTATTTTAAATACAGATAACAATGTGTTGTGTATGGGTTACAATCAGTTTTAATACAGAATAAGAGGCCCAGCACACACAAACATGCTGATGTTATAGCATTTTATTGTGCCATTCTAATGCTAATCTTTCAGGGAGCATTTGTCTCCCTTGGTCAGGTGAATATCTTCCAAAATATTAGCACTGAAATTAAACAATATTATTATTAATAGTAGTACAGGTATCGGACCCCTTATCCGGAAACCCGTTATCTAGAAATCTCCGAATTATGGAAAGCCCGTCTCCCATAGACTCCATTTTAATCAAATAATTCAGAATTATAAAATCGATTTCCTTTTTCTCTGTAGTAATAAAACAGTACCTTGTAATTGATCCCAACTAAGATATAAACAATCCTTATTGGAGGCAAAACAATCCTATTGGGTTTAATTAATGTTTTATTGATTTTTTAGAAGATTTAAGGTATGGAGATCCAAATTACGGAAAGACCCCTTATTACGGAAAGACCCTTGGTCCCGAGCATTCTGGATAACAGGTCCTATACCTGTAGTAGTATTAGTAGAAGTATTAGTAGTAGTCCTTTGCTCTACTGTCATTAGCCTCCTAGTTGTAAAGTTGCACTCTGAACATATGTGGGTGCCATCACCAAGTTTGGTCTCCAAGGAGGTCATGAAATATAAGGACTTACAGAGCACAATTGCCATTGTGAGGACCTCTATGGATAACAAATCACATAGCAGCCATGGTAAGCTTCCTAATCAAACTTTTTGTTAGAAGATCACTATGTATTTAAAAGGCAATGTGATTTTAGGAAGAGTTACCAAATTGTATGTATAATAGCCCTGATTCCTCCAAAAAATATGAAACAGGGGATATAGAGCTTTAGTGGATCTGTATCACTGTGTAATTTATTTACCTTCTAGCTTCATTTCCCTACTAATAAATTAGTGTCAGTTGCCCCTCTGGTGAAAGGTTATGATTAACAATTCTTTTTCAGAAACCATGATATGTCCCCAGGAATAAGTACTAGCTAGAGCACAAAATAATTAGCAGCCTTTAGCTATATTTAGCAACCTAAGTGTATAGGGTAGAGGTGATTCCTGGCAGATCACTACAGAGAAGTAAAAGTCTGTTGTTGGAACCTACCATGAGTACTCAAACTTCAGAACCACCATCTAAAATGTGTGGTTACCTGTTTCCAATTATAGATCATACCATGTCATCTGGCTTTGCTTTTTTTATACAATTTAGTGAATAGTTATCAAACTGTATGTTCCTGTGGGCAAACGTAAATGATGACCCTGACTTCTCCAAGAAAATAGTATACAGCTAATATAGAGATTTAATTGATATCTTTCATTTTTTTATATCAGCTACATGTGCCTGCACCCAAGCATATTTAATGCTTCCCGGTACGCAAGTAGGAGATTTTTGTCTGGTTGCCTGTCTCTATCTACTTAATAAATCTTTTTTTGCACTTTTTAAGAACCACTCGTGCAGTGATTTGAGTCATTTACATTATACTGCATAGTACATATGTCTTTTAACTAAGCAAAGGTTCATCCTTGGTTTAAGGAGTTAGGAGTGTAACTTGCAATGTGCCTAGACCAAGTCATAAAAGGATAAATGATGGTAACATTCATCATGTGATATTTACTGCAGAAATGATAGCATGGAAGACCAGATATCTTTCTTTCTGTCCATTTTTAGTGTTTCCACTTGAATTATACTATATATAATCCTTATCTTTATCATGTGTTTCCAAAAAAACTGCAACTGTGGAATTTTGTGCATGAAGCAGCTTTAATCAAGAGCAGATGATTTTTTCCCTGCCGTTTGCATAGCAGAACACACATGTTAATGGGAATTATCACATATTGATCACAATCTTTAGCACGTCCTATCCTGAACTCTTAACACTGCCCGCATGTAACACAGATGAGTGTTAAAACATTTATTGAAATACAGTATTACCCTAAGGGTCTTATTTGTTCCTTTTCACCCACAGCTGCCTACATTCCCTCTGGCTTCCCCTCGCAGCTGAGGTAATAATTGCTATATTAATTCAGGTGCTAGAAGTTTTAAGTCATTGCATTGCTGTTGCATTGCTTAATATCTACATGATAACTTTAATCTAACATGTGTTTAATTGCCTTTAAATCATGGCAAGAAAAGTAAGCCATTAGAATGCAGATAATTTTAATAGATTCAAATGTTTCTCTTAGAGGTCATATAAGGATTTTGTTTTGCTGAGTAACTAAGTACTATGTCTATTTCTGCTTAATGAGTTTCTTACTAAATATGTTCTGTGGTTTGATGGGGCACATTAAAGATGTCTTTCTTATCTGGAAAAAAGAAGCAACTTTCACTCTAAAATGTAAATATGGGAAGGATTCATAGTGTGTGTATATATATATATATATATACATATACATAATTAAAAATGGAATAAGAAAGTCACACTTATTAGTGGGTCAAATTATAGGATTATACATAGGTCTGTATTATTTGTTTGTGTCTATTACCACTTATTTGGCATCTTTTGCAAAATGCATTGGTATCATGCAGCAACAAAAAACACAATTTTCCTACATTTTCTTCTGAAACTATGCAGGGTAATACTACTTTTTGCATACAAAAAAGAGAGGAAGATTTATCAATGCACATTCCCTGGTCCCCTGTTTTATAAGTAAATTATCTATGCTAGTGCATGTATTTACAAAAAACAGGGGTTTTTAGTTACAAATTTATGATCATAAGATTGGTAAGCCACCATACCACGTCAAGGTAAACCAGCCCGACAGGTCAAGAATGGCAACAGTGCACGGGAGTGCCAGCCTTTGAAAAATATGACCAGAGGTAAATAGATAGGACCACCATACGGGGTTTACCTTGACGTGGTATGGTGGCTTACCAATCTTATGATCATAATTTTGTAACTAAAACCCCCTGTTTTTTGTAAATACATGCACTAGCATAGATAATTTACTTATGAAACAGGGGACCAGGGAATGTGCATTGATCAATCTCCCTTTCTTTTTGTATGCTTGTAGTTAATTTGGCCAGATCAGTCGCACTTCCATTGTATTTGTATACTCCTTGGAGTGCTCCCACGACCCCCTTCTGTGTATCTAATACTACTTTTTGTTGTGTTCTAGTTTCAATAGTGTTTTGCTTAATTTTTAGCACTTTACACCTTAAGGGACATTATGTATGGAGTAAATATGGGAAGAATTTATAGCGGGTATATATAGTGAATAAAGTACCCCCATTTGTAAAATATAAGTCACCAAGAAGTTCCATGACCATATAAAAACACTCCAAGGTGATTCATAATATTGTCATATTTTATGTCATATGTCATACACAAGTTTCAATGAGTCATGTGAGAAAAATTACATCACTAAGCTCCGATTATAACTGAAGACATCACTACAGACCATTTATAATGATATAATTTATTATATACTGTATATATACATGTAAAATTAAAACTGAAAAAAGAAACTCAAACTTATTGTAGGGTCAAATTATAGGATTGTGCTGCATAGGTCTGTTTTAAACATTTGTGCCACCATTTGTTACCACACTTCTCAAACCCTGGTCCTAGAATGCTGCGCCTTCTTTTTTTTCTTAATTTTCCTCTGAAGCTATGCAAGCTAATGTTACTTTTTGTTGTGGCCTAGTATCAAAGAGTTAAGTTTTTGGCACCCCACACCTTATGGGGTTGTTTATTACATATGGGATTGTTTAATGTGCATCTGTTGAAATGCATGCTGAACACTTTAAAACAATGTATTTGGGGTAGGACATGGTATATTTCTAGGGTTGCCCAGGTATAATGGGAAAGGAGACTCATTTGTTTGAAAGCCTTTACCAAACTCTACATGTAAGGAGAAAAACATGCATTTGATTGTAATAAACTGCCATTGTCTTAGACTGCTTCTGGGAGGGTCCTTAGATAAAATAAAGATTATTATAGATAAACTGTGTATCTGCATCACTTCAAGAGATCAAATATGCACAGTGCTTATTAGACAGCTTTCTGTTAAGAAAATGAAAAGCATTCTGTTTATATGTGATAAAACTACTTCTTCATCATTTCAGAATAACCACCAATCTGCTAAATATTTATATATTTGCAATGTCAGTTATCTGGACTATCATCAAGGACAATTGCTATATCTTCCTAAAGGCTGGAAATGCATGAAAGGAACAAAGTAAATATGTGAAGCCTAATGGAAAAGCTGTGTTTGCACTGCCTATAAAACTATAGTAGTATTTATCTTTAAAAGCATTATTGGAAAACAATAAAAGAGAGAAGTGAAAAAACTTCAGTTGCCCCATGCGGCATAGAGCAGTTTATTAGAAAGTGTATGTTTTGGAATTGCAAAATGACCCTTTTTTAATTATGTTTAGAGAAAGTAGGCCGTTCTTATTTTGAAACAATAGCTTTCCAATAAATTGCTCTTAGTTTATCTGTATCTGGATTCATTTTCCTGGAAATGCTTTGGGGAAGTGGTTGAACTCCATGCCAGTGTGTACATTGTGACAGATTAGTGCAGGTTACTACTTGGGGTATATACAGTGGCTTGCAAAAGTATTCGGCCCCCTTGAACTTTTCCACATTTTGTCACATTACATCCGCAAACATGAATCAATTTTATTGGAATTCCACGTGAAAGACCAATACAAAGTGGTGTACACGTGAGAAGTGGAACGAAAATCATACATGATTCCAAACATTTTTTACAAATAAATAACTGCAAAGTGGGTTGTGCGTAATTATTCAGCCCCCTGAGTCAATACTTTGTAGAACCACCTTTTGCTGCAATTACAGCTGCCAGGCTTTTAGGGTATGTCTCTACCAGCTTTGCCCATCTACAGACTGAAATCCTTGCCCATTCTTCTTTGCAAAACAGCTCCAGCTCAGTCAGATTAGATGGACAGCGTTTGTGAACAGCAGTTTTCAGATCTTGCCACAGATTCTCGATTGGATCTGGACTGTGACTGGGCCATTCTAACACATGGATATGTTTTGTTTTAAACCATTTCATTGTTGCCCTGGCTTTATGTTTAGGGTCGTTGTCCTGCTGGAAGGTGAACCTCCGCCCCAGTCTCAAGAGGTTTTCTTCCAAGATTGCCCTGTATTTGGCTCCATCCATCTTCCCATCAACTCTGACCAGCTTCCCTGTCCCTGCTGAAGCGAAGCCCCCCCAGAGCATGATGCTGCCACCACCATATTTGACAGTGGGGATGGTGTGTTCAGAGTGATGTGCAGTGTTAGTTTTTCGCCACACATAGCGTTTTGCATTTTGGCCAAAAAGTTCCATTTTGGTCTCATCTGAGCAGAGCACCTTCTTCCACATGTTTGCTGTGTCCCCCACATGGCTTGTGGCAAACTGCAAACGGGACTTCTTATGGTTTTCTGTTAACAATGGCTTTCTTCTTGCCACTCTTCCATAAAGGCCAACTTTGTGCAGTGCACCACTAATAGTTGTCCTATGGACAGATTCCCCCACCTGAGCTGTAGATCTCTGCAGCTCCCCCAGAGTCACCATGGGCCTCTTGGCTGCATTTCTGATCAGCGCTCTCCTTGTTCGGCCTGTGAGTTTAGGTGGACGGCCTTGTCTTGGTAGGTTTACAGTTGTGCCATACTCCTTCCATTTCTGAATGATCGCTTGAATAGTGCTCCGTGGGATGTTCAAGGCTTTGGAAATCTTTTTGTAGTCTAAGCCTGCTTTAAATTTCTCAATAACTTTATCCCTGACCTGTCTGGTGTGTTCTTTGGACTTCATGGTGTTGTTGCTCCCGATATTCTCTTAGACAACCTCTGAGGCCGTCACAGAGCAGCTGTATTTGTACTGACATTAGATTACACACAGGTGCACTCTATTTAGTCATTAGCACTCATCAGGCAATGTCTATGGGCAACTGACTGCACTCAGACCAAAGGGGGCTGAATAATTACGCATACCCCACTTTGCAGTTATTAATTTGTAAAAAATGTTTGGAATCATGTATGATTTTCGTTCCACTTCTCACGTGTACACCACTTTGTATTGGTCTTTCACGTGGAATTCCAATAAAATTGATTCATGTTTGTGGCTGTAATGTGACAAAATGTGGAAAAGTTCAAGGGGGCCGAATACTTTTGCAAGCCACTGTATTGCATTACAGTGGAAATTGTTTATTCTATGTAAATAGTGTTATTTCAGTTCCAGTCACTAGATTGGACAAGATCCCCCTGAGGAGATTCTAGAGCAGGGCACTTGGAAGGGATGTCCCTAGAGAGAGGCTATACTGTATATAGAGAGAGAACAGTGTGCCACTTCCTCATCGGCTGATGTTATAAAAAGAGTGGACGGCATCAGGATGTCTGAGGCTTTTCACCGCATTAAGGTGCAATTTTAAATAAAGAGGGTAGAAGGTGATAAGTTAGATTTGTGGTGCTCACTGCAGGTGGTGAGAGTTAGCGGGAGGCCAGCGGTTGAGGCTCCACCAAGGAGTACTGAAGGGGCCAGTGACCCAGTAGTACTTTGACAATACAGGGGTCCAAAGGAAGTGGGAACTAGATTAAGCACCTTGTACCTTGTACCTCGATGCAAGGCTGACCCCCATGCCAGGAATCTATATAGGGCAGAAACACTGGTCTGAACCAAAAGGAAGACAGGTGGGCAACAGATGTGCCCAGTGGCTGGTAACCATGGGATTCGTACAATCACTACTGTTGGAGAAGCTATACTGCTGACTGTGAAAAAGGTTGTTCATCTGAAAGACTGTGTGGACCTCCAGTTTATTCTCCTCTAAGTGTGCAACTACAAGTCTCCTCTGCATGCAACAGTGGTACATGCCCTAAAGAGCTAATTCAGCCAGTTAATATTTTTTTTCTTTTTTTAGAGACAAAGACCACTTTATTACTTTTTTTTTTTTTAATTAATATTAAAATTGTTATATTGTTACATTTATACAATATGCCAGCCAGGAAATTTACTGATCAACCCTTGATATATCAATAGATGCCTTCACCACTGTGTACAGTTATGGAACCTGGGATCCAGAATGCCCAGGACCTGGGGTTTTCCGGATAAGGGGTCTTTCTGTAATTTGCATCTCTATACCTTAAAGTTACTAAAATAATTTAAACTTTAATTAAACGCAATAGGATTGTTTTGCATCCAATAAGGATTAATTATATCTTAGTTGGGATCAAGTACAAGGTACTGTTTTATTATTACAGAGAAAAAGGAAATCATTTTTAAAAATTAGAATTATTTGCGTATAATGGAGTCAATGGGAGACAGCCTTCCTGTAATTTGATGCTTTCTGGATAAAGGGTGTTTGCATAAATTGAGGCCAATGTTTTTAATTAAGGTGGTAGAAGTAGTAATCCTCTAGAGTGCCCAATGTGTGTCTTCTTGGGAAGTCAGCAGAGATGGGGGTCAGAATGCCTGCATGGCCTTACTTTAAGTAAACCCCTGGAGGGACTGGAACTTTAACATCACTCTGCCACATGGCTCTCTCTCCATGTGCACTTTTGACACTGCCACTTCTGCCTCCATTCAAAGTTTCCTTTGGGGACCCCACCTTCTGTCCCACTGTACCCCCCTTCTGGCTCTGGTTACCCAATTCCAATTGTCACAATAAACTCCTGTCTCCTAGGAGACATTTCAAACCCACACACTCTTCTCTCCTTACCAGTAACTGGCAACAAATAACCACACAATACCTAATTCAGATACATTCATACACAATCTGAGATCTGTTGACATCCAACCCCACATATTAAAAAAAACTGCAAAGTATGGCCTATTTGACAATTTTGAGAAAGCTGTTCTGTATTTATTTCTAAATAAAGCAACCCAGTCATAATATACAGATGGAATGAGTATAGAGTGTTCTTGCTTATTGCTATGGGTACATCTGCAATGACTGCTCCAGGTGGCTGCAAAACGCATGCTTTTCATGTACTTAATTGAAAAATATTAAACATTATGAAATGATAGCAACACTACAGAAATTAAGGTGTACAGTATCTTAGGAAATCACACATTGTCCTATTCTAAAAGATACTGAATTCATTAATGTCAGTATATTGAAGATTCTCTAAATGATGTTCTGCCAGTTTTGCATTAGATACAAAAGAGGAATGAATCTTTCCCTTGAGAAAATCTATTTGTATTTCATTCTGGCGTGTCACGTTTACAAGTAACCCACCAATATACAAACAAGTAAAGAGCAGTGGTAAATAGATCAGTTAAAATTCCGCATTTCGCATCAGTAAAAAATTTTTGCAAAATAGCTGCAAAATTTTGCTGCAGAAAATTGCGGTTGCATGAAAAAAAGTTGCGTACCTGCCCAGGTGCAAATTTGCCTGACGTCTATAAATGAGCCCCCAGTGCCTTTTATTACTTATGGGAGTTAGTATTGCACAAACTGGAGAAACACACAGGTCTTGCGTAGTAATGAGCAAATCTGCCCTGCCTGTGAAACTTCAGAAAAATTTAAAACTTTTGAGATTCGTACGCAACCTTTTTTGATATGACCAAAAAAATCACTTGCAATGTTTTTCACATTATTTCTCCTTTCATCTAACCTTTTTTCTTGACTATGTGATCAGCACTTCCATGGCATATGCAATATATTTTTGTTATTTTATTGTAGCTGCTACAGCGACAATGTTCAAAAAAACTGAATTTGTAAGTAATGATTAATGTAGTTAAATATTGTGATTCTAAAAGTTTTTTATGAACTAAGTGCATAATGAAAATGTATGTTTTCTAGGAAGGATACTTAATATACGTTACATAAACTTGTATGTATCTGAACCTTATAATAGAGCTTTATCATGGGCTTTGTTTAACATAGCAGTTTATTCCTTCTATTTCATTACGTAGACATCTTAAATGCAAAATGTAACACAGAGGCTTGATATATTAAGCATTAGTAATTATTTTGCTAAACAGTAAATATGGGTTACCTTTAATACAGGCATAGGACCTGTTATCCAAAATGTTCAGATAGGGGTCTTTCCATATGTCCCCTACTTTATGTCTACTGTAAAATCATTTAAACATTAATTAAACCCAATAGGATTTTTTTGCCTCCAATAAGGATTAATTATATCTTAGTTGGGATCAAGTACAAGGTACTGTTTTATTATCACAGAGAAAAAGGAGATTAATTATAAAACTTGGAATTATTTTATTAAAATGAAGTCTATAAAAGATGACCTTCCCGTAATTCGGAACTTTCTGGTAAATGGGTTTCCAGTTAATGGATCCAATACCTGTACTATATAGATTGTAAGCTCTACGGGGCAGGGACCTCCATCCTCTTGTGTCTTTGACTGTTAACTTATTGCAACTGAATCTTGTATTTATTTGTATTTATTGTTATAAATTTGTATTTATCTATTATTATCTTAATAACCCCCTGTTTGTATTAATGTATTCTACTGTACAGCGCTGTGTACATAAGTAGCGCTTTATAAATAAAGATATACATACATACATACATACTGTAACCCTCTGCTAGAGCTATTGGGCAGTCCCATTCCCAATGAATTTTAACTGTTACTTACGTAGCGGAATTTAATAATAGTCATCAACCAAATATGCAGATTGCTTTGTGCAAACTTAATATACTGTTCCTTTTGTTAACATGGATAATTTAGCAATCCCTTAGCAGTGGAAGAAACAATTCTATATATTTCATTTTACTATGGGCTTTGCTCTACATAATTAACATATAGGTATAATTCCATATACCATTTGGTTATAATTATTGAATTTTCTGTGAAAATTTAATATACACTTCAGCACTCCAAACTCCATCTTAGCAGCACCCCACCCATTCTCTATTGACAGAATGAATTCATGTTAATCCTGATTGGTGAACAGAGTAAGGTTTGCATTGGTGAAAGTCCATTGTCCAGGTAATGTGGGGGGGGAGGGGGGTGGAAGATAAAAAAAGAGAGATTAGATATATTGATGGTGATCTTTGTCAGAAAACTGCTTTATTTCTAGTTACATTACACAAAATATATGGAACTATTTCTCAGTTAACACCACAGAGAGCACTGCTGTGAAGTAAATTGCACCTGATTACTGATGTCAGCAGTGAATACTGAAGCATTTTCTGGCTTCCAGTGATTAAGAGTTGTGAAAAGACACTGAAAATACTAATGGAACCAGATGCACCAAAAGGCACATACTTTTCGTTCAATGTAATGTTAGCTTGCAGAGAATTTATTGGTAAATGTGCTACTTTTTTTTTCTTCATTAATTTCCATCTGTGCTGCGGCCCTGTAGTCTGCATTTTGCACTTTTACTGGTACATGTGCTACTTTTCATTCATTAATTTCCTACCATGCTATATGCATCAGGATTTTGCATTATATTTGTTATCAGTTTTCCCTATAGTCTTTCAACTTGTACATTTTATGCCCCCCTCATAAATCCCTCTGAGCAATCGGTTTCCTGGTTAATTTGTTCAAATCACATAGGATTCCCCAGTCCTGTGCATAGCAGTATCCAAATGTCCTTATAATGCAGAGCCTCACAAATTACACAATATCCACTAACTTTGGATGCAATCACATTCTTTTTCAGCACTTTTTCAGACAAAATGTATGCTGGGTAATGTAATAAAAAGCACACACTTTGCCCAGTTACAACGCTGGTTGTAATTGTGCATTTCATACTAGTTTTCTGTTCTGTTTTTAACATTGTGCCAATAATTTAGTATATAAATATAACTGTTACTCAATACACAAGTGACAGAAGTGTTCTGTGAGACATATTTGCATAGTTAACCATTTTTGCTCCTTTAACTGAATGTTCTGTTCCTCAAGTTTAAAGGGGTGGCCTCAGGTTCTTTGACCTTTTCTAAGAAAGATTCCTAGCTATCTCTCAATATTGTCCTCTAATGTACTTGTAAAAAGTAATCATGTCCCCTCACAAGTGCTTTTTACCAGTTTAGTTGCACGTCCTTTTTCCAGCTCATTAATATCCTCTTTACTGGAGCCCAAACTGCACCACAGATTTAAGGTGGGGCCTTAGCCAGGGATCTGCTTTAATCCCTCAACTTAATGCCATTTTTATGCAAGACAGCACTTCATTTGCTGAATAACATTGTGTAAAGTTACTTATCCATAAATATTCATAAATTGTTCTTAATTAAAGGAGCCTCCAAAACACTACCTTGGCGAGGCTGGAGGCCCATTTATCAATATTCTCATTTCCATGGTTTTGAGATTTTTCTAAACTACAAATTAATACATTTAATTAATAATTACATGTATTAAAACATCCTTTAAAAAAAAAAAAAAAAAGCATAAATGACAAAACAACTTTCCACTCCCAGTTTAAAAGGTGTGAGGGCACTGTTACACTTGAGAAATGGTCCTTGTGTGACTCAAAACATGTCCTGTTAATAAATCAGTCATTTTGCAGCACAGACTGCGTTGGTGTGTGCTCATTACTCTAGGGGGCAGATTTATCAAAATCTAAGTTTAGAGCTTAAAGGACATGTAAAGCCTACATTTGCCTACAATGTATATCAGTTGGGCACATCTCCCCCACTTAAATGGCACCATTAGTACTGCATATATCCCCTCCGCTTGCCAGCACCATCACATTTTCCTAAAGCAAATAGCAGCTTTCACCCGGTGGCCATTTTTCCTCTGATACATAATCAGATACATTTAAATCTGCAAACAGCATACACACACAGACCCTTATTCAGCATACATTTCATCAAGAATACAGGCTCACACAGGCACAACGGTCTCTGATAAAAGTTCTGCTTTGTTTGAGCACTGTAATGGTAAAGCTGAGCCCAGGGGAAAAAAATTGAAGCAGACAGCTAGAGCTGAGTTTCTATGGAAACCAGCAATGCCATCTCTTCACTGGCTGCTAGACTGGGGTCGTGTTTAGTAATCTGAGCTTAGAACAACTGAGCATGCCCACAAGCCAACAGCCAAAGCAAATTCCTGAGGGGGGGGGGCAAGTGGGTTACAGGAGGAGAAGGAAATCTAAGTGATTAAGGAGATGTTGTAGCCTTACTATTAACCTCTGGACAACCAGAGTGGCAGGTATTGAAAGATTGCCAAGAGGCTGTTCACTGATTACATTTTTGTGTGTGGGGTTTACATGTCCTTTAATACGTAAAAACTCACCCACAATCCATTCATTCCTATGGGATTTTTAGAAGCGTATTTATCAAATGGTGAGTTCTAACTTTCACTCACTTCACTTCACATAGGAATCCAGGAAGTGAGATTCATGGAAAAGTGGAGCCTCCTGTGAGTATATTGGGTGCGCTGAGAAATTTCATTGTAGAAGTGCCTTGGCTACTACTTTTAAGTCTGATTTTCATGGTATACATTGGAGCCCACAAGCCATGATATTTCATACAATGTACAGAACCTTTTAAATGTTAAAATTTTAACAGAAAAAAACGTAACTTTTATAATCATCAAGGTGGAACAATCAAAAAAGGGCGATAAAGTTTTTCTAAACCGTAGGCTGCCCAAGATGCCCAAGGTAACACATAACCTAAACAACATGCTCAAACCAAAAGAATGTTACCCTACTTTGCAGTTAGCCACCATAATACTCATTGTTAATCTTTATCTTTCAAAAAATTACATTTAATATTGCTAGAATACAACAAAATAAAAATACATACATACAAAATAAGCAGTGCAACAGCTCCCTCTCATTCTATGTGTATTCATTTCAAAATAATACAGAGAACTACAGTTTTAATACAATTAGACATGCAATCAATACTGTTGGGCTAATTAATTTAAGTTTAATATATAAAAAGTGCTGTAAATATCCAGAAACTGGAGATTTATTGGCTCTTCTACCCCTTCCTCCAGCTCTCCCGCCTTTAATGCAGGGATGTTATCTGTTACAAGATCTTGCCTAAAACCTTGTGGGCTCCAGAGACCTTCCCTCGATACCGTGTGGCCTTATTGTCTGCATTTCCTGCCTTGGCAGTCTGCATTTATTTTTGTACAGGTAAAACATGTCAATGTGCCTTGATTTAGTCTGTTTTTGATGTACATGCAATATGTTTCCTAACACTTCATTACATTGCCTGCTAAACAGCATCTACCGACTATGGAAGTTAAGGCACATTCTAATATTATCCCCATGTATTTAAGGGAATTAAAGCTACAGCGCAAGCATTTTTGCAAGAATGTGTCTGCACTGGATCAGCTTGGAACAAAGTCTTCTTATTCAATGTATATTTATTTTATTGCTGGTCACATTTTAATGAGAACTTTTGCCTATTTTGTCTAGAAATGCATTTGTTTATGGACTGACTTATTTATGTGGGTGCAATGATGCTGGAAACATGGGAAAGAACTGTGCATTATTGATGAAAAACATGGAGGATTGATCCAAAATGCAGTGAGCCCTACAGTTAAAATGTGCCTCAGGCAGGAAAAAAGCACCATTTATGGCAGATCCATTATAATTTCAAGAGATGTTTAAATTAATTTTATGCAGCTTTCTACTTGGGAAAAAGGTAACGGACTTAATAGCTGCAAGTCTTGTTTCAACTCCACCTTCAAACTTCAAAAAGGTGATTCATTTATCATACAAATATCTCCGCTTTGTCTTCTTCCTTTGCCTTTTTTCCATACCACAAAATGACTTTTCGCTGCTACCTCCATTTTTTGGCCTATTTTAAGGTGTCTACAGCAAATACATTTCCAGTATGTATATTAATGGAACATGTAAAATTTCCTCTATTCTTTTAGTTTAAATTGTTATAAATGCATTTTACAAATGCATACAGGCAGCTTCTCCCCTTTAAAAGAAAAGGAAAGGCTAAATGCCTAGGGGGTACCCCCAGTGATTGTAATCACTTACCTGAAACCCTCACCCGGTGCTATTGTTAGGAGAAAACCGGTAAACAACCGCAAAAAATCCTCTGCACTCACCCATTATCAATATGTAGAAATAGGACATTAGGACATTTCTGTGCATTCAGCTACTAAGAAATGCCTTCCCTCCCCACCCCAAAAAGAGGGATTGTTTGTCCATACATTGCAATATACTTCAAGCTGGCCAACTACGTCAAAGTCATCCCTTCTGGCCAGTCCTACACTGACTGACCTATATAAGTAATTTAAGATTAGTACTGAGCAAAGGGACTAAGTTTTACCTGCAACATGCTTGCTTATAAGGTTAAAACTCCCATATGGTTGCCCTTTATTGGCTCCATTGGGATCACCTGACTGTAGCTGGGAATAGTAGGAGAAATCCGGCCCAGGGTAAATTCAGGCAAACAATCTTCTTCCTTCCATCTCCTTATGCAGTGATTCCGGGGCCCACAAATGCGCAGTTGAGCAAAAGAGACTCTACTCACTCTACTGCGCATGCACGAAGACCAAGGGAGGAAGAGGAACGCTCACTCTTGTACTGCCCGGCCGGTGAAGTTTTCTACTAACATGAGAACCAACCGGGGGTATCAGGTAACCGATAATAATTACTATAATCACTGGGGGGTGCCTATCATTTTGGCACCCCCCAGTGATTGTAACTTTCCTTCTCCTTTAATGTTAGCTTGCCTAACAATCCCCCCTGCCTTAAAGGACTGCCCAGTAGCCCAACAAGAGGGCTAAGAAGCAGATGTGGATACATAGCTTATAAATTAGACTGATGGGGCGTATTAGCGTATGTTTGCACCAATGATATGACCAAATGTGTTGTTTTTTTCATCAGAATTCAGGTATTTCCCCTTGCTGTATGCAGGGTTGGTAATTCACTTTTTTCCTAAAATACATTCATACCAAGGTACACTAATGGAGTGCTGCAGCAATGTTGAACTGTATATAATTGTGTTATAAGCTGTGCCTTGTGCACTTTTAGACCACAGGATGAGCAACACTGCCCTATTAACAAATTACCGAACATTTAAACAGGAAGTATTAGCAAAACCAGATAATTACTGTATCTCAACAGTACACAAAAGAAATATTCATCTTATGTGCTTTTTTTTCCGGAACCATAAGCAAGTAGTGCTTGTAGCAAGTGCCTGTAGAAGGAGCCAAGAAAAGTGCTCTGCCTGACTGCTACCAAACAGAATGTGGGTTTTATAAAATTTTCTTCCCACAGTAAATTCCAGTCCCAGCTGATTGATTGTGTATACGGAACTTAGTTGATGCCAAGTTCTGATTCCCTGTTAGCATGGTTGCTCCAGAAGGCTAACTGATGGAACTCTCATTAAAGCTCAGAGCAACCAAGCAAATTTATACTGTATGTGCAATGGCCTTAAGGTTTAGTTACGGATTCACTGAATAACCTAATAATCCAATCATTTATACTTTAGATTATGTATATTATATATTATATTGTGCATTATGGTTCCCATAATGTCCCATATTCCTCTGTGGTCATATGGTGTTCCCAGTACTTAAATCTCATTTCTGCATTTACACATGCCTGATGGCCTCCCCAGGGACCCCTCACCCTTCAAGGTCCCCCTGCATTTACACATGCCTGATGGGCCCCCACAATGCCACCCTAACCGCCCCACCACCCGCCCATTGTCCTCCCCTGAGCGCAAAACTTACTTTCATTGCGTCAGGGGAGGGATATTGGCGGGCGGGGGAGCAGCAACAGGGATAGGGTTTTTTCCCAGGGCCCCCGGCGGCTCAGTCCGATCCTGTCTGATGCACTCAGGCTCAGTTACAAAATAGATCATACAATGATGCTATTCATCAAAGGCACTTGCACTCACACATGCACCTTGTACTGCTGAGTACCAGCACCCACCCAGCTGTTGAGTAAGTAAAGCTAAGTATATTTATCCTTTGTTGAGCTGAGATGCTTTACTACTGATTCTCACTCACCTTATGGGGAGATCACCATATTTGTATTTACTTGTGCAAGTAGCAAGGAGTTAAAGGATTTGGTGGTAGGTGGGTTACTAACTGCCCAGATTCTCATTGAAAGGGCCACAGGCGTCAAAACAGCTGGTTGTTCTATGTTAACACTATTTGTTGTGTTAAGACCTGGAAATATGTGGAGAGATCCACAGCTGAGATAGGGTAATCCATGGGATAATTGTATATAGAAAAAACTATTACAGAAAAAATATTATTTGGAATTTGAATAACAACATTTGGGAAGCAAAACAAACAGGTGGAAAAACGTTCCCAGGTCTAATAATACCTCATTTTAACTTTTCCCCTAAGAGCAAAATGCTATGTGTGGTAGAAAGCTGACAATGCTTATCACCCTGGGAACAACATACACAAAGAAAAGCATGGCTGTGGTAGCCTCATGTTGTGGGGAAGCTATTTATCAGCAGGGACTGGGAAACTCATCAGGATTAAGGGCAAGATGTAGGATACATGGCAATTCTAAAGCAAAAACTTTCAATCTGCAAGAGACCTCAAACTTTCAGCTGGACAATGACCCTGCACAGCCACAACTACAATGGAGTGGTTTGAATTTAAGAACTTGAATGCCCTAAAAGGGCCTAATCAAAGTCCAGACCTTAGTCTGACGGAAACTTGAAAATAACTGTTCACCATCTAATTACAGGCATTCTGCCTGATGAAGGGGCCTTAGAGCTCCGAAAGCTTGCGATGTATTTTTATTGTTAGCCAATATAGGTATCATTTCTACAATACTCTTGTATTTGTGTTTTGTTGTTTTTTTATTATTACATCTAATTACAGAGCTTGAGCAACTTTGACAACAAAAATAGGCAGAAATGTAAGGATCCAGTAAAAAATGGTTTTATTAAGAATAAATGTAAACTTGTGTTTAAGTTTAAAAAATATATCCTTTTTAAACCTGCTGTTTCCCATGCCAGATGGTCACTATATAGGGAATCTTTGATACATTTCTCAAACATATAGCATGTACTGTAGCAACTGTAGAATAAAACATGGGTGGAAGACAATTACTAAATTCCAGAGAAGCTCTTCAATTGCATGCAGCAGTATCTTAAAGAAGATATATAGCATAATTGACACCCCCCCCCCTCGCATGTGTTATATGCTTAAAATTATCAATATCCTTTAAAATGGCCCCTTTATTGGAGCTCCTCATAAATCTGCTATGGTCCACAAATGAGGGTTGAGCGTGTTCTAGTGGTCCTTGCCAAAAGCACAGAAGGATACAGGTAGCCAATTACAGCTCTGCATTCAAGCAAAGACAAGCAAAGGCAGACTTCAGTTCTCTATCAGGTCTGCCTTATTTCTGAATGGTTCCTATCCTATAGGGCACTTTGCTGAGTGCCTCCAGATCCCCTGCACAGCCTAGGAAAGGAAGCAGCAGGAGGTTATAGAGATGGGTGGGACTAGAATGGTTTTCAAAAAATTGAGCCAAAACACAATTTTTCTAAGTAAATTCATTCTATATTTAACGCACAGGAACATTCTTATTTTTTGCACAATACTTACCCTTTAAACCACTTTAAACCACACCTGTATCCTATTTACTATATAAATCCTAAACAGCAGTTCAGTTTGGTTTTGGTGTGTCTACTATTTCTCTTGTTACAAATATTTGGTTTGATTCATCCTTCCATAATACTGGGCTTTGAAAAATGCTGACCTCTAGAAACAAAGTTTAACAATAAGCCTAGAAAATAGGATCAGCCTGGGGTAAAAAAGGGAGGGCCGAATCAATGACAATTGGACTTTTCTTTTATTATCTACATCAGAGTATTGTAATACTCCCATATCATTTAAGAGGTACAGTATATACAATAAGTCTCAAACTGAAAATAAATTTACTGGCAGCAAATATGATAATCTGGGAGCAAACATTTTGGCCAACATCTGCCTAGAATGTCTTGCATTTATTTCTACAAACATTTTCAGCTCTATGTTGTAGCCCCGTGTTCAGCTGATGCTTTGGCAAGTTGTTCCCTGGCGTTAACCCTGCATGAATATTTCTAACACTGACAGGGGAACAGCTGGCCTTTACAGATTTTATACGTCTCTCCCAATATAATTTTCCCATTCCCTAGTCAAGCAGGAAGCAATTGATCAACAGCTTCAGGCAGTGTGCAAAATATGGCAGGCATATGTGAGCTGTTACAACTTCTTCCAGCAGGTGCTATGGCCCAGCACCAAATCCATTTGCTCAATTTGTCTAATTCTTTAACTATGATAGCTTTTGGAAAAGATGTACTAGGGATGACTAAGTTTAATTATCCTTACACAAGCACACTTGGGTTTCCCAGCAGCTAAATCAATGGCTCTGTTTTGATATTTGATGCTAGAAACCCTTAATCTGTAGCAGAGAACTTCAACCTTGCGGCTGTCCAGCTGTTGATCAACTGAAACTCCCAGCATCCATAAATGTTCATTGCTTGGACTTTTGGGAAGTGTAGTTTATGATACTATTGGCAAGTAACGGGCTGAAGATCTCTGATCTACTAAAAGCTTAGTAAGGGATTTTGTCAGGTAGAGAAGAGTATCATCATTCTTTGAAGTATTCTGAGAGCTGTAGTTAAACAACAGCTGGATGCATAAGATATAGAAGGGAATGCTTATGTTCTCAGAAAATATTGAAAAATTAACAAGTCTCATAGAATTCTGTGATTAAGCCAATCCGCCGAAGGAACCATTATAATTGTAATTGTAATATATTGCTGCAATAATTTGTAAAATGTTGTAATTCTAGCTTATGCATTCATTTACTGGCTGTTTATGTAGAAACAACAGATGAAACATATCCTACGAAGGTGATATGAGGAGAGAACGAAATCCCATCTGCACTTTACGATAGGACAGCTATGCAGACCCAAATAGTTTTAAGTTACTCTTCTGCTTGAAATGAAATTAATAATAATTACTTTTACATAGCATGGTTAGTGTACCATGTGTGATTAACATCTGGATTTACTGGCATATATGCAGGTTCTCCCTATTTATTACATTAATTTCCTGCACAGAGTATTTCCCTATTCCATAGAATGTCAAAAGGTCTTTCTGGTGCATCCCCTCTGATATGTACCATATGGTGGTACATCTGTGTCTTGGGGAATCTTCCCATGTTTAGTGACTGAGGATGGAAACAGAGGGACCTGTCACATCACGGGCCTTATTATCAGATTACTAAGTAATAGATGTAACAGATATTTCAGCACAAAGTTTACTTTGTGCCAATCATACAGTTCATTAAAAGTTGCCAGTGTCACATTGGGTAAGTGGTGCTCTTTCCTGGCCCTTGTTTATATAAACAGAAAAGAAAAACAACCAAAAACAAGTAGTAAACAAGATTACTCTTCTCATTCCACCTCTCTTTAACAGTTTATTTGCCAAAAGAACATCTCCTTGAGTAACATTGGTAAGATCTTTAAGTGCTACAAAGTTGGTTATTCGCCCAACTGAAACTAAAGGATGCTACTTTTGAAATTTGAGAGTCCTACTGTAGCTTCCAGTTTGCTCAGTGAGTACTCCTCAACAGGTAGCAGCCTCCGTGCTGGCTGTGTAGCTTACAAATATGATTCCAAGAACCCGGAGAGTACCATTATATGCAGTGAAACAGTGTAGTTTTATTGAGACATCTTGCCGAAACATGTTGTGCTAAAAGATGTCTCAATAAAACTACACTGTTTCACCTACTTTGGTGGAATGTCGTGTAGCTTTCAGAATTGTATGGAAGCCTGAAAGTAACATTATTAGCAAAGGGAAGTTGCAGAATGTTGAGAGCAGCAGACAACTGAATTAAGACTAGGCGCGCAGTTAGAGTTAGCGTTAGATTTTACCTTTGAAGTAACTTTTTGTATGATGTAGAGAGTGATAAGACAGTTTTCAACTGGTCTTCATTGTTCATTATTTATAGTTTTGTTAATGATTTCAAATTTGTTTAGCAGCTCTTCAGTTTGGAGTTTCAGCAGCCATCTGACTAAATGAATTTGGACCCTAGCAACCAGGGACTGGCTTGATTGAGAGACTGCTTCATGAATAGGAGAGGTCCCGAAGAAGTTATGAAAAGTGACAATAACAATAAAACTGTAGCCTCACGGAACAATAGTTCTCTGGCTGCTGGGGTCAGTAAACCCCTGTTTTAAGGGCAAATAATTCAGAAATGAATAAATAATGGCTTAGAATCGGCCATTCTATAACACACTAAAAGTCAACTTAAAGGTGAACCAACCCATTAACCATAAAACTAAAAATCATAAAATGAAATACCATACATTAGGAAGGAGGAGCTCAGGGACCATTGAGTATTTATGATATGGTTATTTTATTTATTTAAATTTTTGAATAAATATGTAATTGTTCTGTGCACCAAATACATGTTTCATGTGTGAGACTGCCTGCTACTTGTATTACCATATTGTTTACTCATGGTATAGGGCATTACGTGTACCAGGTTACTTACTCATGGTATAGGGCAGTACGTGTACCAGGTTACTTACTCATGGTATAGGGCATTACGTGTACCAGGTTACTTACTCATGGTATAGGGCATTACGTGTACCAGGTTACTTACTCATGGTATAGGGCAGTACGTGTACCAGGTTACTTACTCATGGTATAGGGCATTACGTGTACCAGGTTACTTACTCATGGTATAGGGAATTACGTGTACCAGGTTACTTACTCATGGTATAGGGCAGTACGTGTACCAGGTTACTTACTCATGGTATAGGGCCTTACATGTACCAGGTTACTTACTCATGGTATAGGGCATTACATGTACCAGGTTACTTACTCATGGTATAGGGCATTACATGTACCAGGTTACTTACTCATGGTATAGGGCAGTACGTGTACCAGGTTACTTAATCATGGTATAGGGCATTACATGTACCAGGTTACTTACTCATGGTATAGGGCATTACGTGTACCAGGTTACTTACTCATGGTATAGGGCATTACATGTACCAGGTTACTTACTCATGGTATAGGGCATTACATGTACCAGGTTACTTACTCATGGTATAGGGCATTACGTGTACCAGGTTACTTACTCATGGTATAGGGCATTACGTGTACCAGGTTACTTACTCATGGTATAGGGCATTACATGTACCAGGTTACTTACTCATGGTATAGGGCATTACATTTACCAGGTTACTTACTCATTGTATAGGGCAGTGCTGTCCAACTTCTGCGGTGCCGAGGGCCGGAATTTCTCTCGCATACATGGTGGAGGGCCGCTAATGGAAGCCAGTGTTGGCCACTCCCCCATTTTAAACCACACCCATTTTATCACAGTGGTCGCTGCAGGGATATGATACATCATTCATATGTTAAAGAATTATATTATGTCATATTAAGACACACCCTTAAATCCATATGCCTCCTCCTCCCCTGTGGATAGCACAGCAACCCCCAGCATATAATTACACACCTTAGGGACCATTTAATGGCTATTTCCAACTACTAACAAACTCCCACAACAAACCCCTGCCAGGTTCACCTCCCACAGGCAGCATAGGGTAGGCAGAGTATGGCACACGCAGGCAGAACTCTGCCTGCCCTATGCTGCCTGTGGGTGCCATACTCTGCTTACCCTATGCTGCCTATACACAGGCTGCATAGGCCAGGCAGTACATACAATGTCTGAGGTGTGAAGAGGGGAACAATATGGGTGATTACAGCCTGAGCCTGAGGTGTGAACACTGCAGGGGGTGAACAATGCAGAGATTAAAAGGTGTGAACAACACAGGGGATTACATTTTTAAACAATACAGAGGGATTACAGCCTGAATCTGAGGTGAGAACCATGCAGGGGACCAGTTAATCACAGTACTGATACCATTTAAAGCTTACACAAAGGTAAACCATCAAAGCAGCCAGACAGGTGGGGGGCCACACAGAGGGGGGTCGAGGGCCGCATGCGGCCCGCGGGCCGCCAGTTGGACAGCACTGGTATAGGGCATTACATGTACCAGGTTACTTACTCATGGTATAGGGCATTACGTGTACCAGGTTACTTACTCATGGTATAGGGCATTACATGTACCAGGTTACTTACTCATGGTATAGGGCATTACATGTACCAGGTTACTTACTTATGATATAGGGCATTACGTGTACCAGGTTACTTACTCATGGTATAGGGCATTACATGTACCAGGTTACTTACTCATGGTATAGGGCAGTAGGTATACCAGGTTTCTTACTCATGGTACAGGGGAGTACGTGTACCAGGTTACTTACTCATGGTTTAGGGCAGTACATGTACAGGTTACTTACTCATGGTATAGGGCAGTACATGTACAGGTTGCTTACTCATGGTATAGGAAAGTACGTGTACCAGGCTTACTCCTAAATACTTATTTTAATTGATTGTTAAGGTTAAGTACCCAGATGAAATGAGTATTGTATATCAGGGCAGGGGTAGGTTAGTTTAATTTAGTTTACAGGTGGTGGAACGATCTTAGGTTCTGAGAAGTCAAATTTTTCCATTTTCCATTTTGTTTTTTCCATTGAAAAAAGGGGGCTTTGTTTGTTTGTCGTTTTGTTAGTATATAACAGTTTGGTTAGCATAGTGGGTTGTAGTAGGGATTGCAGGATAGATAATTAGTTAGATAATGAATGCACCAAATACTGGATTTGGTCAGATTTCAGGCAAATCAAATCTGAACCCTGTGAATTGTATTTGAATCGTGTGACTTTCGGTCAAATAAACAGAGAATTTGGTCATTTTTTCATGTTCTTTTTTAATCCTTCTTTTGCCTGATTTGCATATGTCCATTACTGTTCAGATTATGGCTCTACCTTAGACCTGTACATTATGGACTTCGTTTGGGTTTCAGGAACTAACTGTAAAAAACAAGATTACCCAGAGATAGAGAGGCTAGAGGGAGAGAATCTGGGTAGTGACAATAAATGAAACAAGAGAGGGCTAGTAAAAGTTTAGCTGCAAGTAACTACCTGTTGCTGAATCAAAAATCAGTGTACTGCTTTCACTCCCCATAGAAGGGTAAAATTCCAGGAGAATTATGGGTTCAGGATTAAGTACCATATATTTTGAGGAGTTCATTATTGTTTATTTTTATCTGCTAGTGGTATGGGGGATTGACCAGATCAGGCAGGTTAGGGTAGAAATTTGGGTGACTGTTGCTGGTTTGGATTGGGTGAGGGTCATACTGGACAAGTGCACTCCTCCACTATTCCCAAAGATTCCCTCTCTTGAAACCACAGAAGCAATATACAGAGCAGAAAGATGCAGATCCGAGTTGGGCGTGAGTCCCACAATGGCAATATTTTGTGGGTTAAAGCTTTGTGGGTTAGGGTTGGGTGAAGGTTGAGATTTTCCGAACATCACTATCATCTACTGAAATATTGCAGGAAATGAGAACACATTAGTGCAACTGCTCTCAAGGCAGAAACTACCGCTTGAAAGATCAGGGTAAGGGTTTTTTTTTTTGCTCTCTGGTATTTGTATAGCATTATGACAGCACTGTACAGAGATTATTTGTCATTAACATGTGTCCCTGCCCCAGTGAAGCTTAACATCTACCTACCTGCCTGTATAGGATTGCTTTGCCTCCAATATAGATCCACACAGACTCCTGCAGTTTTAGAATTATATGCTTGGACATAATTTGAAGCTTTCAGGATAAGGGATCCCATACCTGTTATATAGAAGGGAATGGTTTAGTAATGTAACTAAATTTGTTAATATTCTATTATCCATTAACCATTATCCCAAAATGTTCTGAGCTATGGTAATACCATTTCTTTTTCTTCATTTCTGAAGAATTTTAGATTTGCATTTTCTCCATAGTATTTAAATATTTCGATATTATGTAATGTTAGCCAAGCAAAACAGATCCTTTGCCTGTATATTTAGCTGAGCTTAAACATTTTCTTGGGTATGCTGGTCACTAATTAGAAAATTGAAAATGTATTTCCCCTTTGCACCCTGTATTTTTTAGATAATAATTAAAAATGACATTTCTTTGCACTGGCATGCCCTGCATTTTAGTAATTGAAAGCTTTTATACCAGTATCACATATATTTAGATGTTTTGAAATAGTTTTAAGTCTATAAGCAGAATAACAGTGTTTGTACTGTGTCTCAGAATTAAATCAGCACAAATCGTCTTAAAGTACCGTATGTGTTGCTCCACACCAGCCCCCCAATAATTTGATACGACCCTAGTCATTTTCCCTACATTTTGGGATGTTTCTAATCACCAAGCAGAGAGAGTGTTAGAGCACATTCTCCCATATGTATCTGTATTATTTGCTGTAACCCATATCTGCAAGAAAAGCCTTCTTGCACCTGCGGTCTCATGGCTTCTATCACCTCAACACCCAGTCCTGTAAGTCATGTAATGTGCAGCTGGGAATAGGTAATCATAGCTTTTCACACTCTTTAAAATACAGGGGGGAAAAACTGTTAATCTGTTCTGAGCTTCTAGATGCAGGAAAATACCACCACACGTTTAGGAAATGTTTATAACTTTTTTGCAGATGTTTCTCGTGTGATTCATACCAGAACTTTATAGCACAGAGCGTGGCTGGAATACTGACCATTGTACCACTTCTTTAGCCAGGTTGCTATTGCTGGCACGCAGAAACCTGATTCTCCAATCACACTGTGAATATGATAAACCTCAGATGACTTGTTTGTTTAGATATTTTGTGGTCCTATTCTTGTCAAGGAGAGCAAGGGAACCCAATAACTCATATACAACAGGAAATCATATAACCTGACAGTGACAGCCTGTGTATCAAGCATGTAATGTCATGGACAACTTCCAGGCCTGCACAACAGGGAGATTTAAATGCAAATTGGTTATGCTTGTTAAATTTTGATTTGCATTGGTAGGGCTGAAGTATGTACTGCTATAACAAAAGTTTCGTAATTGCAATAGCTTAAAGGGCCTGGGTTAACAGGGGTTCTGCGCTCATATACTTTAAATAAACATGTTTTTCTTAACGCAGTACATAGGAGGGAAATAAAGATTATCTGCCTTGTGTAGCAGACAATAAGTTATAATATCCTGTTCGAATGTGGCAATTTTATAAAACTGCGGGATACTCTGGAGAATGAAGTGATTGATATATGTATTAAAATGAGAAATATGAATGTCAGATCTATTATATACTATGCGCTAAATCACTTTACAGCAAACACAGGTTTATTTAACCTTGAACAATGTCAGCACTGTGGTTAAACAATAATGGGCTTAATAATAAATAGCATTGGTAAGCAAACCTTTCACACTTAATACCCCTTTTCTTCTGCTATTAAATGTATTTCTAAATGCCAACATTCTTCAGCGCAACAGAGCTTGGGTCTTTTTCTCATAGGTCCCGGAAAGCTAGAATTTTCCAGTACAAAAGCTTCTTTTCATACCTGAAACCTAGTATAACAGCCATATTAATACAATCCATACAAAATCTAATAATTATAACAGTAATGATCATTTGTACTTAACTTATTCCAAACTCTGACCTTTATGTTACTTGGGTACACTTGTAAAATGCAAAAAAAAACTGTGTAAAGGTTGGTATAAAATAAATAGCAGTCTCTAAAGCTCCATTGTAGCCATTTCATGTACATGAATGGCAGTTATTGTGGAAGTATAGTAAGTCAATATCCACAAGGTTTGGCAAATGTGCTCACTTGATATTTATTGGAGGCATTTGGACACGTCCCCCCATATGAAAGAGGCCGAAGAAAAAAGAACTCAACAAAACACGTGAAACTTTTTTCTTGCAATAGTTTTTTTTTTCCTAGAGCATCGCCATCACCTTATTAGAAAAAAATGACAATTAGGGGCTGATTTACTAAGACACGAATTCCGACCGAATTGGAAAAATTCCGATTGGAAAACGAACATTTTGTGACTTTTTCGTATTTTTTCAGCGCCTTTACGACTTTTCGGAAATGATCGCAACTTTTTCGTTACCAATACGATTTGCGCGAAAAAACGCAAGTTTTTCGTAGCCATTCCGAAAGTTGCGATTTTTTCGTAGCGTTAAAACTTGCGCAAAAAGTTGCGATTTTTTCGTAGTGTTAAAACTTGCGCAAAACGTCGCGCCTTTTAAGTCTATGAAGATTTTCATTCATCCAGGTCATGGTATATCTAGTATAAATAAATTTGAAGCAACTGGACTTGTTTAGTAATCATTGAAGACGTTTCACTACTCATCCGAGCAGCTTCTTCAGTTCAACTGACTGGTATGGGAAGTCCTCAGCATATATACTCTTCCACTAATCCAATCACAATGGCACTTTGTAACTCTTCAGAAAGGTGACATCTGAAACTCACAGAGGTGTGAATGCTGTGCTGTGATGTCGCGCCTTTTAAGTTTTAACGCTACGAAAAAATCGCAACTTTCGGAATGGCTACGAAAAACTTGCGTTTTTTCGCGCAAATCGTATTGGTAACGAAAAAGTTGCGATAATTTTCCGAAAAAAACGCAAAATACCGATCATTACGAAAAAAACGCAATCGGACGCATTCGGCCCGTTCGTGAGTAAGTAAATGGGCCCCATAGTGTCACATATTTGCAATAGTTTCTCAATAAAGCATATTTCTGCATTCCTTGCAACTGGCATGCCACATAGGCAGAAGTATATAAGTTGTTTAGGTGTGCCACATAGTACTGTTCACCACTGCATTTAAGGTATAAAACCCCCAGTAAGGTAAGTTGTGCAGCACTCAGTAGCCTTTAAGGCAGTGATCCCCAACTAGTGACTTGTACCATGTTGCTTACCGACCCCTTGGATGTTGCTCCCAGTGGCTTTAAAGCAGGTGCTTATTTTTGAATTCCTGACCTAGTAACTATTATACAAAATGCGTGGAACCTGAGGTTTTCCAGATTATTTCTGAATTTGGATCATCATACCTTAAATCTGCTAAAAATCATTTAAACATCAGATAAACCCAGTTGGATTGTTTTACCACCAATATAGATTCATGCAGCTTAGTTGGGATCAAGTACAAGGTACTGTTTTATCATTAGAGAGAAAAGGGAAATTGTTTAAAACAAAATAGAAAACATTTTCTGAAACTAGACTCAATGATGCCAATTTACTAAAGGCCGAAAAAACGAGTGATGTTTATAGCATGCGTTAAAAATATTATCCCTTCTTATATTTTCAGAATTAACAATCGATTCCCTAAAAGGACACTGAATTAGGAAGCGATGTTATTGTCGTTATTTATCTGGCAATGACAGATTTTTAAGCGATATTTTAAAGCATGCAATATATTTATGCGTTATTTCGTAGCACACGCTATTGTGCATGCAAACGTTACGCAACATGAATTTCGCCATTTTGCCCATTTCCACTGTGAGTCATAACATGGAGGATGCAGAAAATGCAGCTGCGCAAGCACCGCCTGGAGCGCTTCTAAAAAACCCCTTGACAAGGCCAACAAAATGGAGAGGAGGGGCAACAGCGATATTTTACACAATAGTGGTGGTAATAAACAACTGAATAAAATGAAGGAGGCATGAGTGCTCACAGATGCCAAAAAGGAAAGAATACAGTACAAAACACTAGCAGAGGCCGCAATCAACAAAACTCACAATTGAAAACAGAAAGGAACAAAGCAACTTCTATTTTTAGAGATTTAGCCCAAACCACCAAACATGCAAGTGTTAGTAAATGTGAATGGAAAATTTAAATACCTATTCATGTTATAGACAGCAGTCACAGTTCAGATGTTAGTAAATATGACAGAACACAAACTCAACACATAAAAAAAATATGTGCAAACAGTCAAACTTGTGCAACATCACATTTGTCCAACAGTGACAATGAGGAAGAGAGGCCTGGCTACATTAGCAGCCCACAATTGTCTCAACTTGAACTTACACGCAAAGATTATTGTCCTCAGGAAGCAAGTGCGCTACTTATGTTCCAAAGGCTGTTCAGTACAACAACAAATTTATACAGTAAATAGGGGGGTCATTACCATAATATTCCCAAAAATTGTTAATGCCCTGTACTCTCCTTTATGAAGGAGGATCATTCTGGAAGCACTGTTTAATACAGAATATAAGGGATAGCAATGGGAGTTAGAAAGGCCAGTTAGTAGCAAGTTGCAGTAGTTTAGTAGGGTTAGTGTCAGAGCATGCTTTAGTATTCTACTGCCTACACTAGAAAGAAAGACTACGATGTGATGGGATTGCTTATTGAAGCCAACACAATAAAAGCATTCATATATTTTGTTTAAGTCTGGAACTGGAGGTGGTCCTTCTAAAAAGGTTTTCTTCACATAAACTTTGTAATGTCCAAAAATAATAGAATTGCATTATTGTCCATAAAGTTGTATGTTTCATGTCATGATGATCATCACTGAGAAGATTGAAAAAATATATCCATTTTTTAGATCAACGTCCAAGAGGTCAGTGGGTTGTAAAGTCAGCAAGACAACTCTGCAGAGAACCACAACAATCTCCTGAAATGGAAAAGAGGTTTATTGCTGATAATGCAAGACTGATGCAAACATTAGTCCTATGTGATTCTAGTGCTATGTAATTAAACATTTCTCTTTTTACTATTTGTTGTGGGGGGGGGGACTCACCTGCTCCAAGGGACATGAGCCTTAAGTGCTTAGTGAATCCTAGTTACTGTGAATGCAGAAATGTTGCATATTGCCACTCACTACTGCTGAGCTCAATAAAATAAATGAGCATTTTTTAAAAGTGTGCAACTATTTTCACAGGAAATAGAGTATTGTTTGAGATGTTGTTTTGTGTTTCTTTTTATTGTAGTAAAGATTGTAGGTACTTACAGGCAAAGCAATCCATGATGGCTGGCAATATTGTGCAGTACAGCGCAGGCTACTACAATTTGTGGCACTTTACTGGGGCTGCACATCAGGCTGCCACCCGACTTGTGCAGGCATCTGAAGCGGATTTTCACAACCCCAGCACAGAAGTTTGACAGTGCCAGGAACAGCATGGCTTCTGCGTGTTAGTGGCTGCAGATAAGGTACCTCATACAGGCCATAGATTGCTGCTCTATTTAACCTATAGCGCCTCACTATTTCCTCCTCTGATAATCCCTCTAGAGTTGATCTTTCCCTGAAAATTCTAGGATGCATCACTCTTGGATGTTCACATACTTGATCCTCTTCTTCCCAAACCAACAAAAATCCGACTGCAAACTCCATCTTGTCTTGACAAACGCTCACGAACCGCAATGTTTTTTGAGTAACGCCTACTCCAAGTAGGTGTTAATATTTGCACAGATTATCGCCATATTTCACGCGTTTAACGCTTCATAGGGTTGATTCACTAAAGTGCGTTCATTTTTATCGCATGCTTTTTTGCGTTAAAATAGACGCAAAAATGAATGCGCGATTCACTACAGTATTACCGCGTGCGTTAAGTTGCATACGTTAAATTTCGCTCTACCGCATGCGTTAATTTGCGCACAGAAATGAATACTAACGCATGATTCACAAACACTTAGACACGCTAAATATCGCATTAGGCTATGCGAAAATTAACACCTACTTGGAGCAGGCGGTAATTATAGAAAAGTACAGTTAATGAGCTTTTGGCAACACAATATGGACTTGCAGGGAAATGGTCATTTTCAGTACAGTAATTTTCCGAAAGTATTGGCATGTATGGCTAACATGGCGTGCGTTTTTTCGCACGCGGCAACTATTTATACGCGGTGCGCTCGTTCCGTCAAATAGTCTTTGCGGCTAAAATAACACAAGCAGTATCGCGCGTAAATTAACGCAAATATCCTTTTAGTGAATCGTGCGTTAAGACGCGAAAAATTAGACGCAATAAAAATTTTAACACATGCTATAAATAACGCACGTTTTAACGCACTTTAGTGAATCAGCCCTCATATATGTTTGTGAATTATGCGTTAGTATTCTTTCTATTAGATAATTACCGCAATGCAATGGAAATAACGCTTTGCAATAACTGGAATTTTAGCGCATGCGATATGAGTAGTAACACATGCGAAATTACTTTGATAAAGCGCTACTTAATTATCAAACACTTTTAAACGCATAAAACTATGCGTTAAGCGTTAACGACTTTTAGTGAATCGGCCCCTATGGGAGATGGCCCATAATCCATAATTCAAAGATTTCTGGATATAAGAGATTGCATACCTGTATTTTATTTTAAATGCCGATCACTATAAGGAAAACTTTAGAGAATCTGCCTAATTCCAGTGAAACCTCCCTCTAAAAAAGAGTACAGGTAAGAGACCTAGGGGTTGATTAATTCGTAAGGCATGTTTTTTTGCGTTAAAATAGACGCGCTAATTAAGTACTGATTCAAGAACGAATTTTCGCATTATTTAAGTCGCATATCGCAATGTGTTAATTTTAACGCATTGCGCCAATTAGCGAATAGAAATTGTGTTAACGCATGATTTACAAACACATATGAAGCGTTAAACGCGCTAAATATGGCATTAGTCTGTAGAATATTAACACCTACTTGGGGCAGGCGGTACTTATAGAAAATTGCAGTTCGTGAGCTTTTGGCAACACAATATGGACTTTGCAGTGGGATTTATTCAAGTATGTGTTGGCCCTAGAGTGATGTAGCCTCCAGTTTTCAGGGAAATGGTCATTTTCAGAACAGTAGTTTTACGAACGTAATGGTTATGTGCGTTAAATTGTGCGCTAATATAGCAAGTGGCGAAATATATCACGCTCAGCGGGAATTAACACACGCGCGTAAAATTACACAAGAAAAACGCTCTTCGCGAGTTAAATAAAGCTGGCCATACACGTGGCGATCTGAAACATCGTCAGATCCGCCACACACCGTCAGGGCTGAAACAGCAGATAAGGAGGTAGAAAAAATAGGATTTCTACCTCCTTCTGCCGATTCAGCCCTGACGGCAGATTTTGGTCAGGCGCCTTCTATGGCGCGCAATCAAAATTTTCTAACCTGGCCGATCGGCGAGTCGTCCGATATCAGCAGCTTCCTGCGATATTGGTCGACTCGCCGACATGCCATACACGCACCGAATATCGTACGAAATGTTAGAGAAAAAAGAAACCATCTTGTTTCTTTTCTCCATCTTGTTCATATCATTTAATATTAGAAGGGTTGTGAAATACATTGTATAAGAATGTTTCTGTTTGCTGTTGTAAAAACATTTATGATGAGTCCGCAAACTTGTGAAAAGCATGTTGGGTGTTGGTCAACTGGGCCTCTTTGCCTGTTCTGTTCTTAGAGATAACAAAGCTAACTACTGATAAGACTGTTTCAGGACTATAAGACAAACATGCTTTGGGTCATTCGTAGTAGTATCAGCTCATAGACAATTCTCATTTAAGAATGTCTGGATACTGCCTTCGTACGTACGAATAAAATGTAGCTACAATCAAACTGGCCTATCCAACAGTTTTTCCTTGACAGCTTTGGTGCCGAAGTAAACCCGGGAGTGGAGAAATTGGAGGACAGCCATACAGGAGGAGATGATTGGATACCGAGACCTTAGGCGCCAATAAAGGTGAGACCTTTTGTCTCTGATAAGCTCTCGCTATCACTTTCATTCCCTCGCTTGGCTGTATCTACAAGAGTAACCCGCTCTACGAACCTTGGATAGGCCAGCCGTAAGTTGTTTGTTTGTCTCTGTGTTAGTCTGTGTCTAACCCTTGTGAGTTAGTGTAACAGATGTGCATAACCCGTTACATGTTGTGTTCATGTTTAGATAACTGTGAATGTACTAATGTGTCAGTGAAAGTGTTTTTGTTTAATGATAACAACTCTCTCTTTCTCTCTCTCTCTCTTGGAATAATTGTTCTATAACTAATCTCTCACTGTAACTATATTAATAAGGATTTACTGTAGAATGATACTAGAAAGGATTGCCTACCATCAGATATAGAGTGTAGTCATTGGTTATGGTTATACAAATGAAATTAGTTCTAACACTTCTTATGGGATTTGTTTGCATCTATCTGTTTTGGAAATTTTGGCGGGAACAAATGAAGGGTTAACCTGTATGTGAATTTTAGCCACCGAAACCCACTTTTGTGAAAATCTGTATATTGGGAATATATAGATTTTTGTTTTGTGTAAAAGGGGGGAGCGTGATCGTCTCCAGCCCAGTTCCATATGGGGAACATTTTACCCAAAACCGAGGGGTGGCCAGACCCCGACTTGTGATTTTTTTCTGTTCCGGGAACAGAGAGAATAGGAGCTCCTGAGTCATCACTGTCACCGGGAGGCAGTGATGAAAGATGGCCAGTGGGTAAGTGGCTAAATAGACAAATGGGCTAAATTAACAAGACAGATTGGTATGGCTATCCCATGTGATGGTGTACACTCAAATGGGATACCCTATACAAATTCAGTCAAAGTTTATTGGAACAGATGGATGCTGAAATTCTATTAGAATTGGGACACACAGTAGGGATCAATGTAATTAAGATTAGGAAGACATGGAGTGAGGGAGTAGAGGGTTATGACCAAATGAGAGAAATAAAGGGAGTAGTTCTGTCAGTAGTAGTAGCTTTAAGAACCAGATTGAGGGCTAAGTGGGATAAACTTTAACACTCAGTTGGTGAAGGGAAATATAGACACCCATGGAAAGTGTATGTATATGTATGGGTATATATATATATATATTGCTAAACTGGTATGTTTGTCAGTGATTTTGTGGATAACAGTCATTATTGCTATCAAAGTAAGTATAGATTCACAAAATTAAAGGTGTCAATGTCACTTTAAGTAATTGTTAGAAAAGGCTGTAGGCATATTCAAAGGGAAAGATAACATTACTGTAGGGAATGATAAGGCAGATAAAGCTGCTGACAAACAGGCTGCTTGTATGGTTCTAACAGGGACACCAACTGACAGCCACATACACCAACTGACAGCCACATACACCAACTGACAGCCACATACACCAACTGACAGCCACATACACCAGTGACTTTAGTAATTTTTAAAACGCTGCAAAAGTAAGGCTGTGGCACGAGTCCATATTAAATGGACCAGTAAATGTTATAAGAGATAAGATGATATTTGGAAACATGATTATGGTTGTTTGTGTGCACCTCCCGTTTATCTAATTTGTTAGTAAAACACTTTGCACCTCCCATCTCATGTTTCCAAAAGGGGGGAATTATATTTATGGTAAACAAATTATGGTTTGCTTTTGGATTTGTGAAAAAATCATATTTATAACACCTGGTTAAACCATTCTATCAGTTTCAAAGGTTACAGATAGATTGTATTCACCTATTTAAATGTTTTTATGTATTTGTATGCATAGATATGTTTTGGGGTGATTTGAGGCATGGGCAGTAACAAAAGCCACAGAATTAATAACAGGTAAAGCTAACTTGGGTAGAAGCTTTGTCCCTTGCATTGTCATCTATGAGACACCCCTAAGGGTCCCCAACAGTTATTTCCTTTATGTTGCTTTTGGTAGACCACCAAATATTGGGTTGTTTATTCAAATATTGGTAGGAACAACATGTTTCTCTTACTGACTATGTTAAGCAATTGTATAAGCAGCTCACTAACTTGTATGGAAAAGTGTTTTATTCTTTAGCAGATTCAGAGACTGTATTTGGAACTCACTCTCTCCAATCAGGAGATTGGGCGGTGATAAATAGATTTGTGAGCCAAACTGAATACACATCTGACACTGTAAGAAGGTATTTCCCATACAAAGTCCTGCTGATAGTCAGAGCAGAGCGTTATCTCCAGTGACTGAGAGCCTGAGCAGAGTGTTATCTCCAGTGACAGAGTCTGAACCTGTCCCTACACTCAACCCCCCCAACGAGATCACATCAACAGAAAGACAACTAAGGAGACTGATTCAGTTCTTCCGGAATCAAGAGGATAAAAAATCATCTTTAAAGTAAGTCAGACGAGAGTGGTAATAATAATCCCACTAGTCTGTTAACCAACGGTCCCAGTTTGAGGTTTTGACACTAAGCGTGGGCCTACTCTGGGTGAAGAGGATCACCATCAGGAAGAAAAGGACTTTTATAAAATAATGACTCTGTGTTTGTTATTCTGGGTAAAGGTCCTTATCATTGCTTTACACCAGTAAAGGGGGATTGGCAAATTCTATATGGTTCTTACACCAGCAGGCTACAAAGCAGTTACATACTACTGACTGCTGGAGATGTTCACATGTTCCAGTCAAACACAAGGGGATACTTTTAGTAGGGATACCTATCTCTATCAATGATCTTATTCTTACAGATTATAGCTATGAAGTTGCAATAGACACAAAGCATAAGTATTAAAATGCAATTAAAGATTGGGGAACATATTTGGAAATAACAGGGTTACTAGATACACCCACCATATGTGTAGGATCCATGTTTGCTAATCATACAATCACTTAATGTACTTACCTAAGATTCATGTGGGAAACACAGATTGTGAAAATGCTATTCTGAATTTCTACATGTATTATATGGGAAAGAAATGTGATATGATGCACGGTAGTTGTAATGATTATGTTGGCTTGGGAAAAATGTATACTTCTTATGTCTCCAGGTGTTCCTGCCCTGACCGAGGAGAAGATAAAGATAAGAGTTTTAAGTCTAAGGTGACAGATAATATGAGATGGTTTTAGACTTGGCTGGGGTATCAGGGTACAATCATTTCTAGGGTACTTAGATAAGAACTATATTATATTTGGAAACTAAGCTTACTCATGGCTCCCTATGGGAGCGTAGGGAAATTGTACCATAGGAAGAGTTGTACCTGTTATCAGACAATACCTGAACATCTCATACATAGATAATCAAGGTATCCATTCCAGGGTAATAAACAAAAAAAGGAATTATTTTCCACCTCAGATAAAGGATGGATGTGGTTCCCTGCCTTGATAGGATGGGGAATAGAATTAGTCAATAGATTAATTAAGTATACTAGTATAAGGGATGGTATAATAAATTAAACTATAAGTTCCATCAAAATAATAAATGAGAAATAAGTCAGGAAGATGGCATTATAGAATAGAATGGTCCTAGATTACCTACTAATAGATGAGGGTGGGGTTTATACAATCACAGGTAAGGAGAGTTGTACCTGGATTGGGGACTCACATGACCCAATTGAGCCCTACAGAACCCTTTCTCATTTATGGGAATCATAAGGATTTGGTTATCAAATGTTTAAAAGTTTTTATGGTACTGAATGTGTGGGATTGCAATGGGCCTTGTGGTTTATATTATAGCAAGGTTGTGTTGTTGCAAATACAGTATTTTATCCAGAGGTTACATGGAGGGGCAGCTGAAGGGAGGGTGCTCACCCATTTAGTTCCTGGATCAAATATACAACAGCCCCTTCTGATCAGCAACCTTCTGTGTTTGGCCGACCTTATCCATAGCAGGATCCCATTCCTGTATGAATAGGGTAAGGAAGAACTTGCTGATTTAGATGGGAACCTTGATAGGCAACTCTGTACTGCCACTTAACCTTTTATAGGTGAGCGGAATAGAGTTCTGGGTAAGAAGAATATATATGTTCAAGATTTTGAACAACAGGGAGGAATGTTAGAGAAAAAAGAAACCATCTTGTTTCTTTTCTCCATCTTGTTCATATCATTTAATATTAGAAGGGTTGTGAAATACATTGTATAAGAATGTTTTGATGAGTCCACAATCTTGTGGAAAGAGGCATATTGGGTGTGTTGGGTGTTAGTCAACTGGGCCTCTTTGCCTGTTCTGTTCTTAGAGATAACAAAGCTAACTACTGATAAGACTGTTTCAGGACTATAAGACAAACATGCTTTGGGTTATTCAAAGTAGTATCAGCTCAGAGACAATTCTCATTTAAGAATGTCTGGATACTGCCTTCGTACGTACGAATAAAATGTAGCTACAATCAAACTGGCCTATCCAACAGTTTTTCCTTGACAGAAACGAGGTTTCGTACGATAGTATCGGTGCGTGTATGGCCAGCTTTACACAAACAGCATCGCGTCAAAATTTGGACGCATGTCCTTTTAGTGAATTGAGCGCTAAGTCGCAAAAGATAAAAAGAAGCAATAAAATTTTTAATGCATGCTATAACTAGCGCTCGTTTTTACTTTAGTAAATCAGCCCCCTAATATCTAGCATGCTTGGGACCTGGGGTTTTCAGAACAAGTGATCTTTTCATACTCAGCATCATCATTCCTTAGGGCTACTAAAACCTTTTAAAGGGGTTGTCTTACCAGACTGGTGAGACTTTGCAAAAGAAGTACTCATTGGAATTATTAAAAAAAAAAAAAAAGCTTTGTTCAGTTCCTAGTACAGATAATTGAATCAAAATATATTTATGATATAATAACAGAAACAAGAATGCAAAAAGAATTGAAGGCTGGAAGCATTCTTTGTCTGTATGAAAAGCATCTGTGTCCACACCATGTTGTCCTCAAATGCCAGTTTCTTTCACACATCTGGTACTTAATTCAAAACATGTCAACATGAAGACAACAGCAGGTCAGCATAAAGCACACACTACTAAAGTTAGATAGGGATTAGTAATAAATTGTGGAAATAATGGTGCTCTTGGCATTGTGTATAAACAGTTTTCAACAGTAGGAAGGTCAGTGTGTTTGCAATGTGATTCGGTTCAAGTAGCTCCAAAGGAGATGCAATTACATGCTATGATTTATGTTTGTATCTGTGACTGTAGTTCCTTCTTGAAAAAGCTCTGGGAATTCCCTGCTGCAGGATTCCAGTATTATCCCTTCTCCAATGAGACACAAACAAAGCTGCACTGCACTTATTGCTTGGGGCACATTTTTAACATAATTGCAAGGTCCTCCATCTATGCTACATCATCTATAATATTGTAATGTACTTTGATTTCACATGTTGAAAAATTGTGATTTGAGCATATCTTTGAGATCTAGCTTCTCCAAAAAAAAGTCATCTCCAGTACCGCACCCTTATCTTTGTCTTGAGTGAGGAAGGATTTTTTTTGTCATGATAACCTGGTGATGTCAGTGAACAACAAGCTCTGCAATAGCCGCCCAAGTTGTACCTTCATGTCTCTCTGATCTCAGTCTAAGTGCCACCTTGCTAACACTCTAGATTTTTCTATAAGATGGGAATTCGGGGGTAAGCATGTTGCTATTTCCATTCCTTTTGTACAGATAAGGAAACACATAACATTCTTGTACCAGTATACTGCTAGTGTTCTACTGGGATGAGTATTCATGGTTGGCATAAACTGCCCAAAGTAACAAATAGTAATAGAGGCGTAAGGGATATTTCCAGGTAAGGGATATTTCCATAATTTGAATCACCATACCTTAAGTCTACTAAAAATCATTAAAACATTAAATAAACCAAATGGGATTGTTTTGTCACCAGTATGGATCTATGCAACTTAGTTACCAACAAGTACAAGGTAGGTTTTTATTATTGCAGAGAAAAGGGAAATTGTTTTTAAAAAGTGAAGTTATTTATTTCTAATTCTATTGGACATGACCTAATAATTTGAAACTTTCTAGATATCAGGTCTCAGAATAAGGGATCCCATAACTATAATATATTGCCCTTCAATATAAGTAAAACGGAAGTGAGACTGATCTGCCCCAATTTTCAATAAACTCGCAAAATAGGGTAAAGCTTTAATTGAACTACAAGGAAGGGTCCAACAATAAAAAGTATACAGTGCAGTAAGTTTGAGAGTAGCAAATACCTGACCCCAGGGCCGGGCCAAGGTATTTTAGCACCCTAGGCAAAGGCTTCAGTAGGCGTCCCCTCCCCCGCAGCCGCCGCCCCACATTACAATTTCCCATCTTATCATTATATGTTTTCAAATTGTTTTTATCTCTTTTTTTCAGCATTTTAGATAATATAATTGGTAGCAATACAATGAATGGTTTCATTCATCTGTACCTGTAACAGCAGCACCCAACATATTGCCCCCATCTGTACTTGTGCCAGTCACTCAACATATCCCCCATCTGTACCTGTGCCAGCACCCAACATATCCCCCATCTGTACCTGTAACAGCAGCAGCCAACATATTGCCCCCATCTGTACTTGTGCCAGTCACCCAACATATCCCCCATCTGTACCTGTGCCAGCAGCAGCCAATCCCTCATATTGCCCAATTTGCCAAAATATAGCTGTATATGCTAGCAGGCAGAATCCAAATTGCGCCCAATTTGACCCCAGTCATAGTACCTGTGCCAGCAGCAGCTATTAACAATTGTTGAAACATCAGCAAACTCCCATCCAGCAGTCCTGCTCACTCAGGCCTCAACAGTTTTCCCCACGCCGCACAACTTACCCAGACACCGCTGCACCCCAGTGCCTTCTGTTCCTCTGGCTGCCATAGTTAGAATGACGCATATGCGTATGGGCGCGCGCCACTGCCTAATACGCATGCGCACGGCGTGCGCAGGTAATCGCCGGTAAAGAGAAGGGTGGGGGGTGTGCACTCCTGGGTTCCGACTCCCGAACAAAGAGCAAAACAAACACATCATGCCAGAGGGGTGCTGGGCGGCAGTTCTATTAAAGTAAAGGTGAACTAATAAAATACTACAAAAAAAAAACAAATCTTTCCCCTTTAATGTGCGCCCCCCAGTGATTGCACCCCAGGCAGGCGCCTGCTCTGCCTACCCCTAGTTCCGGCCCTGCCTGACCCACAAAATAGGTGTGTATATGCCATCCATGACTGCTAAAAATGATTTATAGTGACAGCACAATGCATGCGTATTGAACCAAGTATACAGGAAATAAGATACAGGAGTTCAATGCATTTTGTGTGGTAATGCTCCACACTTCCTCAGGAACAATAAATATATTTATAACATAAACAGGTGAAATGTGCCCTTTTAAAGACCTCCTTATCACAACTTAAAATACTTTTGCAGCCCTACAAGGGAGTGTGTGTGGGTATTCTGTCTTATGAATGTGTGTGACGTCACCTGTTTGAGTGAGGTATTTGTGACTCTCAAACTTGCCGCACTATACTTTTTATTGTTGTGAACTAGTAGTTCGTGTAGTTCAACTAGAACTTCATCTGTTTTTGGAATCCAGCAAAGAGGGAAACTGCATACATTTTTAAAATAAGTTTTAATTTACAATTGTACAATTCACATAAAATTGACAAGTCACTATATCATGCCATGGTAAACTCCAATATGGTGGTCCTGAAGACTTATCTTGGACACGTTTTTTATCAGCTGGAAACTTCCTGCAAGTTCTTGACCAGATTGTTTTGTCAAGCTCATCCCCCCCGCCTGTTGTTTTTAGGGCTCTGGCACACGGGGAGATTAGTCGCCCGCGACAAATCTCCCTGTTCACGGGCGACTAGTCTTCACTGAAATCACGGAAGTTTCCTCTCAAGGCAACTTCCACGATTTCATTGAAATCGCGCCACCGCGTATGCCATCCCACCAGCGATTTACATTTTCACCAGTGGGATGGCATTTCGGGGAGATTAGTCGCCCGCGAACAGGGAGATTTGTAACGGGCGACTAATCTCCCCGTGTACCCTTTTTTAAAGGCACAAGGCTACCATTAACAGCATCGGTATGTTGATGCTGGTAGCAAATGTATCCTTTTGCAATGACGTGTGAAATCATCCCTTCCATCCCTCCCATCCCTCCCACTGCTGGCAATAAGAGTTGTGTTCAAATGCCAATACTGGTGATGTTCATGCATTTTCTTGAGGAAAATTTGCACAAGAGTGTTGAAATGTGTGTTTTTTTCCACTGCACAGAAAAAGTCTTAAACATACTTTGAATTGGTCCCTCCAACCCTACTCATTCCAATAGACAGGGTTGGTTTTCAGGTTCTACATTTCTTGCTTTCACTGTAATTTCTACTCATTTGTTTTTTAATTTCTGTCAGACAATCCTTCATCCAGGAAATATTGCTTCCTGGGGATTTGACAGGTCTGTGTTCTGATTGCTTTAGAAGTGCACAAGAACAATATTTCAGAACAGGAATATCATCCTCATGCCAGCCTTTATACATCACTTAATCTGTGTAGGAAGGTGTCCTCTGTTCCTTGCTGGTCTCATAATCATCAGAGCCAATGTTACATTTATATGTGGGAAAGAAATGGATGGATTTATTCAACTCTTCAGCTGACAGCTGGTCATACTGTAGGATTAAACTTATGTCATTTTGAGGAATGTTCTCTAGCATAGAGAACATCGAAATTGAATTCCCCGAACCAGAAGACCTCATCAAACTGCCTTGTTATATCATCAGGATCAGAGTAATTCAGGTTTGTGTTAGGAACTTTTTTAGGGAGATACAGGTCTTTGATGATGTTCAGGTAATTCTGGATCCTTTTTCTTCACTTTGGAATCTCTTGGCACACAATGGGAGCTGATGAAAAGGAATGATGTTCTAAAAAATGTAAATGAAACAGCCAGAGCCCCTTTGGTCTTGATCATTGGGAAGATCGGTTTTCAAATTTCTGCCTGTTTGGGAAGCCTCCTTGCACTCCAATGACATACAGGTCTTAAGGTGGCCACACACGTGGCGATTTGGGATCTTTTGTGCGACCGATGGTTCAATCAGCCACTCGCCGACTTGCCATACACGCACCGAATATCATACGAAACAGGGTTTCGTACGATATTATCGGTGCATGTATGGCCAGCTTTAAGCAGATTCAGCACTGGCTGGAAATAGGAAATTATCCAGTCTGTCAGAAAGATTGTTTTGTCCATTTATATTCCACGCAAAATGCTTTACTGTTAGATCTCATTTGGTAAAAGGGAACTATAGATCACATAAAGGAGAGAATTCACTTTATTGTACTGTCTGTGAAAAACATTTTGCTGATAATCCTATGTTTTTGAACATCACAGAACCCATACTGGTGAGAAGCTATTCAAAGTGATGAAACCACTTTGGTTTTAAGGCCAGGGTACATGGAGGGTTTGTTTCCCTTCTCTTGCATTTTGCATTTTTTCTTCAGGCTGAGAGAAGCAGATCTTCTCCCTTAAGCAGCTCCTTGTACCTGCAGTGAAAAGTACAGCTTCCACCTGAGTACAGGTACACATGAAAGCAGGCACTTTGAGGTCAATCTCTGCTCCGCTCTGTGTACCTGCACTCAGTCAGAAGCTTTTTCCTACCATAGAATAATAAAGGTCTCCAGATGTCTTGTTCTGTGTTATGAGGGAATAGCTGTTCTGTGATACCCATTTTTTACCCATATTTGGGAAGTTAGGATTTTAGACAAGGTAGTATTATCCTGGATGAATTCCATTACTTTATTTCAAAGCTATATGCTCTCTTCATTTGGGGCAGTAAGTTTGTCTACTCTTCCCACTGAGTAGAGACATAGTGGGGTGACATTCAGATGGTGGAGTATCTTCAATTGTATCAGTCTATCTCTTGTTACAATAAAGAATTGGTAGGCCTTATCTGTATATTCCTTCGACTCCCCAGTAGTTACATTTGGTACATCTTGTTAACAGGTTAGATATTCATAGGAAAACAATGATGGAATTGTAGTCATCAAATCCCAGTTCAACTTGGTGACCATTTTTTGAGGTGTTGGAACATGCAGAGTTTGTTCAGTAGGTGCTCCCTTGATTCTGCCTTTGTAATTAGGATAGTGTCACCTAGGGTTTTAATTACAGCCTGGGGCCACCTCATATATGTAAAGAGGTTTTTGACATGCAGAAGTTTATAACTTCCCCAAAGTGGGAAAATATGTGACAAAATAAATTTAACTTTAATAGAAATAAGATAATAGTATGCCCTGTCTAATATTTCGCCCGCTCTTCCTCGGTCAACTCCAGCAGGCATCCCGCCTATTTGCAATATGATGTCTGAAATGAAGGAGGAGTAGTTTGGGAGTTTATACAGCATTACATTTGGCTTACATAATGAAGTGGACCAGAGCGCTGTCTCAAAAGTGGGCTGAGTTATCTATACTTCCAGTACACCAAATTGTGCACAAAACAGCTGCTTTAGTTGGAAGTACCATCTGTTTCAACCTTGAAAAATCAAAATGCCAAATGTAGTATTGTCTAGGTTTGCATCTTGCATGTCCTCATTTGTTTCTTAGGACAGTATATAGAAGTACACCTACATCTGATATAGCAGAGTTGATTGGCCAAATGGAATCAGTAGAAATAAATAAGTCCCAGACTTGTCCCAGAGTCCCAGTCTTTTGAGGAAGGGGTTAAATAATGCCAAGAGATTCAGTTAGTTTGGCCTCCTCATATAAAGTGTAGAAGAGCTGAATTAAGGGTCTTAAAAAAGGATTTAGGTGTAGGTATCCATGTTGGATGTAGAATGTAAAGTAATTGGGTCTAGGCTCTGTGCTAAGAATAGTTTAAAGTTTTGATGTATCTGGATCCCTAGGTATCAAAATGACCCAACTGACAGTAGGGGGCCCCCTGCAGGAGTAAAGGAAGTGGTGCAGGGTCCACTTAGCATGGAGGATGTATTCCAATTCACCTGTAGTTCTGTGTAGTGTACAAATTGGACTACAATGTTTGCCAGGGCTGCCAGGGATTGGCCAAGTCTAGTAGGTAATCCGCATAGAGTGATAACAGTCCAGTTTCAGGTCTTTTAATTGTCTGATTGGAGGCCAGAGGTTCCATGGCCAATGCAAACAGTAGGGGTGCCCCCCATTCGAGTAGGAAAGCATCTGATAGTGTTCTGTTGGCTCTGACTTCTTGTTGTGTGCAGTCTGGAGATTAAAGAATAGCCTTATTAAACTGACACCGTTAGTTTTCCCTGGAATTAAGTCTGTTTGATCTGGTAGTATCAAGTAAAAGATCATTTGTAATAGTCTATGTTTTAATATTTTTGGCAAAATGTTTGCGTGTTGAGAAGGGATATTGCTCTATATGAGTCATGTAGTTCTGGGCTTTCCTTGGCTTTATGATAAGTACAATTATTGCTTTCAGAAAGGAGGGTAACAGAGGCAGGGTCTGTTGCACAGCAGTGAGTGTAGTAAACTGGGGGGAGGGGTGGATTATTTGGTCATACAGGCTTTTGTAAAAGTCAGTCAGGAGTCCATCTGGGCTTGAAGTGATCCCAGATTCTAGGGAATTCATTGCTTGTCGAATTTCTTGTTTCTTAATAGGGGAATCTAAAGTGTCTTTCTGATGTGCTATTAGAATCGGAAGCAGAAAAGGGCCAAGCGGGGGGAGCGGTGCGCCTTAGGCACCCTAGCAATGCCTTTTCTGCCTACCTCTAGTTCCGGCCCTGGTTGGAAATGGGATGGCTGTGAGAGATTCTAGTAGTTCTAAGTTAGTATATGTCACCTGGAAGGTATATACGGTTTTACAGCTAAGGTTGCAGTAGAGGGGTCTGGGTTTGTAAGGGTTATACAACTTCTATTGCCAGTTTCAAAGACCCTTGTGATAAATATAGTAGTTCCTTATGTGTAAGGAAGGATTTTTCTCTGGCTGGATTATTTTGCACCTCTACCATGGAGCTATGATGCTGTGGGGCGGTGTCAGAAATAAAACCTTCCTCTGTTTCCTTCTTCTGCCATTTATTTCACTAGTTAATTATATACTTAATTAGGCCTTAGAGACTTCCCATAATATCTTGGGTGTGGAAGCATTTGTTGCCCAACAGTTGTCCATGTGCCTTCACCACTCCTTCTTAATTGTCCATTCTTTAAACGCAAAATATTCTACATAGGAAACATTACTATTTTGTCCAAAAATTCTCTTATCGAGAGTGACATGCCAGCATCTGGAGAGAGCACCCGGTGCAGGTGGTTTTGTTGGGACCCTAAGCATTAGAGTCCTAGCCAGCTCAATCATGCACATATGATGTCACACGCATGTGCAAAATGAGTGAGGCAGGGGACTTGCTCATCATGTGCTTGCATGTCATCAGACATGGTATGGGTGGCATAGTGCTCGTGCAAGCAGTTTTTGGGCAAAATAGTAATTGTTTCCCCCAACCTCCACTATAAACATACAAGAAAGAAGGATTAATCGATACACATTCCCTGGCCCAATGTTTTATTTATTCTGAGCAAGTTCAATCTTGAAATGTTTATGATCATAAATTTCCCAAGCCACTAGGTTACATATGATTATTTGTACTGAATATTATATTTATTGTATTTGTATTGACTTTGTAGTGAATTGTTTTAAATATGTCTACCTAAGATATGTCTGCCTGATCAAATAAGTGTTGGACTGAGATGGCAGGGGCCCACTAGAAAACCCTGGACCATGGGCCCACTCTCAAAACTTTAATTCCTCTACTCCTCCCTTAAAGGAGAAAGAAAGGTAAAAACTAAGTAAGCTTTATCAGAAAGGTCTCTGTAAATACAGCATAAGCACTCACAGAAACGCTTCACTGACTCTGTGAAATAATTTCTTGTGTGTGTAATTCATGTGCCACAGACATGCAGATCTCTGCTCTCTCCCCTCTCCTGCTCCCCCCTCCCTCAAAAATGCTAAGAACTCACTCCCCCCCTTAGGAATGTTAATCTGAGCCAATCAGCAGGAAGCTGACTCATAGGGGCAAATTTACTTATTATCTATTATTCCATCCATCAAGCTTTCTTGTTCCCATACAGAAATAGGGAATGACCATCAAATAGGCTAAATAGTTAGAAGCAAGAGGGCCCACTGACACCTGGGCCCACCGGGGGGTTTCCTGGTATCCTGGTGGGTCAGTCCAACACTGCAAATAATCAATATATAGTGTTATAACTACAGAGGATTTTTTTAAATGGAGGTAAATTGGCAATGTAAATTATAATTAAAAACTGCTCTTTATTTCTTACACACCTTTATAAAAGTCCTGCCTTTGTGCTTGCCTTGTTTGTTTAGTGAAAAGCCTTGTTTGTTTAACAAAATTATAGCAAATGTGGGCGAAGGTGCCACGTACAAATTTTGCACTTTTGTAAATAGTTTTTTAGGGCGTTAAAGATGTTCAATACACAATTTTGAGCACTAGATGGCACTAGTACTTCATCCTTTGGAAGTGAAAAGCAAACGCTATAACAATGAAAGCATACAGTTTTTTTGGTGTATTTGAAGAAGAAAAAAGAATAATACAAGTTGTGACAAAAAAAATAGCCAGTAGAATACATCTACCCCCATAATACATATACGTTGGCTAAGCCACCACAAGGAAGTTTGGTATGGGACCCCTAATCCAGAATGCTCGGGTTCTGGGGTTTTCCGGATAAGGGATCTTTCCGTAATTAAGATCTTAAGACCTTAAGTCTGCTAAAAAATTATTTAAACAGTAATTAAACCCAATAGGATTGTTTTGGCTCCAATAAGGATTAATTATATCAAGTACAAGGTACTGTTTTATTATTATCGAGAAAAAGGAAAACAGTTTTAAACATGTGAATTGATTAAAATGGAGTCTATGAGAGATGACCTTTCCGTAATTCGGAACTTTCTGGATAATGGGTTTCGGGATAAGGGGTCTGATACCTGTACAGATATTGCATTTTTTATTTACACCTGAACTATAATAGCTAATGGTTAAGTAATTAGATTACTATTGAACATATTCATATTATTACCATTTTTTGTATTGTATTTAATTTCTCCTGCTGTCTGTATAGCACAATGTCTGCCATGACCTGATATACTTATTTGAATTACTATTTATTTTAGGTCTGCTATGAAAAGAAGTGATTAAGGGACACTTCAAAGTAACATTTAGCCCACTGACCAATAAACATAGCTTTATACTTGGTTAGTAGTGACGCTTACAGCTGCCTGCTGGAGCACACTACTCTAAAGTATTAGGCTGTCAGACCAGGCATATGGCGTATATTTTCGGGAAGCTGTAAAACGCTTGCCGAAAATACCGCCATGCGCCTCCTACCTGTGGCTGCACCTGAATAAATGGAATACTCTCGGGTGCAGGCACATGTAGCGGAAATATGCATAAAAACACGAGGCTTTGCATTCTCTCACATTTTTATGTAGCTATCGGCTACATGTGTCTGCACCCGAGCGTATTCCATTCATTCAGGTGCAGGCACAGGTAGGAGGCGTATGGCCGTATTATAATATACGCCATACGCCTGGTCTGACATTAGCCTTAAGCTAATGCCACACGGGCGTATTTTTGGCAAGCCGAAAACCAATCTTTAGATTGAGCTCTTACTCTCAGTGCTGGCTTGGCAGTTCATAGGGAAGTTTAACATTTAGACCACTGACCAATAAACATAGCTTTACACTTGGTTAGTAGTGACGCCTACAGCTCACTGTAATCTATTCCTTCAAAAAGTATAACTAAACCATTTTATATGCTGAAATCCAGCTGCCAAACAGTTCTTCTATTTCTGCATGATGTGAAATTCTGGCAGGGGAGGAGGTACTAAAAAAGTGATGTTAGAAATATTAACAACTTCAGTGAAAGAACGTATAAAAGATCATAGAGGTAACAACAAAGCAAGAACCCCCACAGACACACTTTTGTCAAGACACTTTGCGCCCTCGGGCCATCAGATACAATTAAAATGGCTAGTACTTGAACAGGTCGTTACCTAAAAGAGGGGGTCATATCCAAAAACGACTCTTAGGGCTCTGGCACAGGGGGAGATTAGTCGCCCGCGAAAATCTCCCTGTTCGCGGGCAACTAATCTCCCCGAAATGCCATCCCACCGCCCCCCGCCCTTACAATGTGAGGCCTTGTGGATTACAAAATTGAATACATTTACACCGATGGGTCTAAATGATTAGTGGAGCCTAATAACTTTTTAGTAATTTGTGCCTGATGTATTGTATGTTTTCATTGCAGATGCTGAAGACTGCCCTAGCCTCTATATGCAACAGTTTGGTAAGAATTTACGATTCCATATAAAGCTAACTCTGAAGTTACGATTGGGCAGTTAAAAATAGATGTGCATCACTTGTCCCTTTATTGGGTAGGCCCTCTGTGATTCATGTTTATGATTAGATGTTGATAAATATGACTTCACTCACTTTTTAGGTTCAGCGATGGACTATAGATTATCATATAGATGGACTTTGATATATATGGACTGTGCTATTGTACATGCACAATTGGATATTATGTGTAGACCTAGGGGACTAATTATGCTTTTTCTTGTTAACTCAGTTGGTGGGTGGAGATGGGAATATGCCCCCTGGTGGTTACTTAAAGCTTTGTTCATGCACTATCCATTACACACTTGAGAAAGGGCCAGTGATGTCCGAAACATTGTGTGGGTTGCAATAAAGTTGAACTATAAGCAGTAAATCTGCATTTGTCCATTTAGTCTCTCATCACTAAGTATTACCAATTGGATTACGCTGCTTCTTCTTTTCCTGTGTTGCCCCAAGAGGTGTCTAATTAACCCCACTGTATTTGTGCTCATATTTGAGAAAGTTTGTTTTAGTGTGGCTGACGATATAAAATAGAGACCAGATCAAATGTTCATTTGTGGTTTATTTTTGAGACTATCATGGAAGAGACTTCTCCTGCTGGCAAGATCCTGAGTTTTCCAGTCAGTAAGAGAAGTGAGTTATTTAATTTTACTGTGTCGCTATTTACTATACTTTTACTCGTCTGGGGTGAATTTGAAAATCCCTTGTGCTTTTTTTGAAACTGTTTATACACTTCTTACCTTGCAGAGTGTATGAAAATTTTACTTTGGGTTAGTTATTCATTGTTTCCCTTACCATTATATATTTGTCTGGCAGAAATCCATGGCAACTAATCAAGTTTGGTTGTTATTGGCGTGCAAATTTCTCCAGCATTAGTAAACAAGCCTAAGTGCACATGTAAATAACAGTCTAGCAAAAATACACAAACAAAATGTACCAGTTTAGTTTTGAACCTGAGTGTCTTCTCCGGGCAGTAGCTGCACAGGGATACCATATCAAACAAGATCCTGCCCCACAGTGGTGTAAGGGCAATCCCCTGAAATGCCTTCTGATGGTATTTGAAGTGTATGGCTGGCCAAGATATAAAACAGCCATTATTAATGCAACAGCATATAGATATTAGAGGTTCATTTGATTCCTAAAGGTACAACTGGTAAAACTAATTAGAGATGTTGCAGTTGCAACTAGAGAAATCTGCCATAATTCTGATGATGTATCCTATATCATGAAATGCAAATTGTCATTCTACAGTGACTCAATACAATATAATCAAATTAATCTTTTAATTAGGTCATCTGGTCCAGAGGGTACTGAAGCCTAGCGATTATTTAAATCCTATAATTTCGGGGATTAGCTAATGTATTAACAGATAAGGTACCAGGCATTAAAAACCTGTAATCGTTTAACATTTATTTGAGGGGTTGTTTGCATTTAGAGCAGGAAACTTCCTTTAAGGCACAGACAACACTCTTTATGTCTTCCTTTTATTTACACTTTTGGGTATAGACCACCATACCGCATGGACTATTTTTCAAGCATTTTGAGCAGGAACTATATGAATGTGACCTAGAGTATATGAGTTAATCTATGAATGAATGCACAGGGAACTTGGGGCCTAAGTCCTGCAGAATGGGTGCTGCCTAAAGCAATTATTATTATCAATTCTTCTTTAATAATAAGAATTGTTATTATACATAATTATTTATTCAGTTTCAATATATTCTGTAAAATCTACTTTACAGGCATTATACATCATTCACATCAGTCCTTGCCCTAGTAGAGTTCAGCACAAACAGTACAAAGAACAAACCCTGGACGTTGACGGAGAACATACAAATTCATGATGCCCTGGATGAAATGGAACCCAGAGCAAACGTTGCAGGGCAGCAGTTGTATTGTAGCCACTCTTATGTCAATGTTATGGGTGTGTTAATAAATAAATCCCAAAGAGTTCTGGCCCAAAATACTGTCATGGAATACTGTCATGGGAAAACGTTTATTCAAAACGCTTAAGTTAATAGAGCTTCTCCAGCAGAATCTTGCATTGAAATCTGTTTTTCAAAAACACAAACAGATTTTTTTATATTTAATTTTGAAATTTCAATTAGGGCTAGCCATATTCTTCATTTCCCAGGGTGCCACAGCCATGTGACCGGTGCTATGATAAACTTCAGTCACACTTTACTGCTAAGTTGCAAGTTGGAGTGATATCGTCACCCCCCCCCCCCCAGCAGACAATCTGCAGAACAATTGGAAGTTAGCAAGATAGCAGCTCCCAGTAGATTTCAGAATAGCACTCAATAGTAAGAAATCCAAGTCTGGCTTGGGACTCCTCCAGTTACATGGGAGGTAGGAGAAACATTAGGTTACCTGAAAGCAGTTATAATGTGTTTCTTTCTTTCTGAAAGCTAAGACTCAGGCACAATGCACTGAGATGGCTGCCTACACACCAATATTACAGCTAAAAAAATACATTTGTTGGTTCAAGAATAACATTTTAAATGGCAGAGTGAATTATTTGCTATGTAAACAGTGTAATTTAGAAATAAAATTTCTATAAGCTCCCTCAGTTTAAGATGGCAGCTGTCATTTTAACTTGGTCTCTGTAGCTTCCTGCTGCAGCTCTAGCATAGATCACACATTCTGATGGAAGGGGTTAGTAGGAGAAGGGAGAGAGGAGAGAGCTGCACAGACTCTGGCCCCGGAAATGAAGAATTTTTCCGAGGAAGGAAGTCAGATACCAAAGTACATGTATAAACAAAAGACTAAGAAATCCTGCATTTCTTTTCAGAGGACTCGGTGCAGCTTTTCTGTGAGTGCTTATGGCTGTATTTAAATAGACCTTCTGATAAAGCTTACTTAGTTTTTACCTTTCTTTCTCCTTTAAGAGCACTTAAAATCTAATGTAGTATATTTCAAAACACTTATCAAACTATTTAAAAAAGGTGTGTAATTCATTTTATGTCACTTTTTACATGATTTTTATAATTCTGATATTACTCTCTATGCAATTGCAAGCACAGCTATAAAAAAGAGGGAGGCAAGTTAGGCATGCTGACCAACCAGTCCTCAGCCTAATCCTCACAAACCTCAGCCCCATACTCAGGGGCAGCCAGTCCTGGTTAGGACCAATGTATGCATATGAATTTTCAGTATATGTTGTTTGTTAATGATGTTTGCTGAACCATCCAGCTTTCTGGTAACTCATTGGTAGGGCTCACACATCTTCAAGAAAAATAGCTTACTTCTGATGCCTTATGCTTTCTAGGCTGTTGGAATTAGCATAATCTAATCTGTGAGGTTGGCCATTTACCTTCCACATTGATGTGAGTTATTCTACCTTTCCCATAATACTCAACCAAGTGCTGATGGTGCAGGATCATTACTTTCCATCAGCTATAGAACAGTGTCAAACTCTGAACTTGCATCATAACAGCAAGGGACACTTAAAGCTGGTGTCAGTGAAGTGATAAGTAAGGTACTGTGATTGTTAACAATAAGTGCATATTTAATGTCAGTGACATACATACAATATGTAAAGCATGCATCTTTGCTGAGACTATATTCATTGACATGGAAAAACTGGAGTGTTGTAACTTGCCCTGTTGTACTATGGATGCAGCAGCCCCAGTGGCCCATTTTCAGTTAAAAAGAGTGTGGTCTCTCAGTCTGGCCTTTGCCAGATGGCCAGTCCAGGCTCGACTTATATTCTGCTCACGCTTCCTTGATATAAGGATGAGATATGGTGTGTGATTTCCACTTGATTACTATGAGAATCCAGTTTCCTAGACAGGGTCAGACTAGGAGATCTTTACAAATAACCGGGGGGCCCCGGCCCTCACCAACCCAGACCTGATTCCCACCTGCAAGGACTGTCACTCCGCCACTGTCCTTCCTCCCCTGAATTAAGTATAAGGTGCACTCTTGGATGAGGGGGCTGGCAGTGGGCGAGGGGGGCAAGTGGCAGGGGCCCCTGGGCTAGCAGCCCTGATGGGCCTCAGACACCCCAGTCTGATGCTTTCCCTAGAAGTTGTCATGTCTCCTATATCATTGCATATTCGATCAAGGGAGGTTGCTTGAAGTTCTACTAATTGTCTACTAATAAATCACTGTTAAAAATAAGGGAATATGGTTTCCTGAGCTATAACCAGCCATTCTTTTTAAAGGCCAGTTTTGTGCACCATACCTTCTATTAGTTATGTGTGGGCCAGCAAAAACACAACCCAAACCTGACCCTAAGGGGCTGATTTACTAACCCACGAATCCGACCCGAATTGGAAAAGTTCCGACTTGAAAACGAACATTTTGCGACTTTTTCGTATGTTTTGCGATTTTTTCGGATTCTTTACGAATTTTTCGTTACCAATACGATTTTTGCGTAAAAATGCGAGTTTTTCGTATCCATTACGAAAGTTGCGTAAAAAGTTGCGCATTTTTCGTAGCGTTAAAACTTACGTGAAAAGTTGCGCATTTTTCGTAGCATTAAGTTTTAACGCTACGAAAAATGCGCAACTTTTCGCGTAAGTTTTAACGCTACGAAAAATGCGCAACTTTTTACGTAACTTTCGTAATGGATACGAAAACTCGCGTTTTTACGCAAAAATCGTATTGGTAACGAAAAATTCGTAAAGAATCCGAAAAAATCGCAAAACATACGAAAAAATCGCAAAATACCGATCATTACGAAAAAAACGCAATCGGACTCCATTCGACCCGTTCGTGGGTAAGTAAATCAGCCCCTAAGTCGCAAAACCTTAACCCGCACCCGAACCTAACCTACAAAATGTTGCCATTGTAGGGCCCTGCACCCAACCTGTGTCTTTTCACATTGTACACTTTTGCATGCGCCTTAGCTTCCAAGCCAGGGAAACTTCAGGAGCAGAGGAAGAGTGTACTTCCACAATCTGACCCGCAGCCTCCCCGAACCCGCAATGGGCACCCGAAATTTAACCCTAATCAGTCTGACCTAAAGGTAAACCTGCAGATCCCGCTGGTTACGTGTCAACCCACACATCACTGCTTTCTATATTTATTTTTGCATGTGTTACAAATGCTTACATCACATACAGGTATGTCTGATATAAATAAACTGATGATATTATTATGTATTTAAAAAAACACACTCTTAAAAAGTACTTATGTATTATCTTGGTGCTGATGGACAAAGGACATGAGCTGATGTTCAAACCCAAAATACCATGCAGTAAAACCCAATGAAGTTGACAAAAACACAGAAAAATGCCAGAAAGCTATGTTTAAGTACAAAGTTCTTTTATTGATGTAAGAAATTTTTTTGGTCTTTCTTTTTATTTTATTTTTTTTTACAAAAAAAGCTAAGTGGTTCTGAGAGCCCAAAAAGAAAAAACAACAACAAAAAAACAAAACAAAAACAAGTCCTGTGTAGGTAATGCTATAGATCCTGCTGGGCACGTCCAAGGCTGTAATCCACAGCTGTAGCATGTGTGTTTGGACCATGGTTAATAGGCCTATAACGTTATAGTTCTATGTCTAACGCACATCAATGTATTTACACAATAAAAAAAAAGAGTATACATTTCAATATAAAAAACATAACAAAAAGTGACAAAGTACTATATTTTACAGGTCGGCGGGATGCACCATACAAATATCATTCTTTCATCTTAAAATGTGGAAGAAAAAAAACATAGAACAAAAAAAAAAACAAAAAACAAAAAACATGGAAATGAGACTCTTACAGGCTTCCAGCATTAGTAACAGTGCTCTGTTATCTGCTGCCTCTGGAGCGCTGCTGTAGCACAGACACAGTTTGGCAAGATACTTGGTCCCTATTTCAAACTCAAAATAAGGCACATACATTTCATGACTGTACGGGAACGTTACTATACACTGCTGCACATGGGACACAATGCTGAAGCTTGAACACCTTTGACACAAAAAATAATGCAACAGATCCATATTATTTGTGAAATCACAAAAAAAACAGTACCGTTCATGGATTTATTTCGCAACACAACTGAAGCAAAATGTGTATTTGGGAAACAGTGTCCACAGTAGTGCTCCAAGTCAAGTACCTTTCTTCCCTATACAATGTGCATGTCCTAACGTTATACAAATGAAGTGGATCGTTCCCTCTATACAAGAAGAATTCCTTTCGTTAATCTGAGTTTGAATAGCTGGACTGCATGTAGCAGGGGCCCTGTCATTTGTGACTGGCCATGTTTAGTCCATAATGCAATACTGTACATAATGATTGCCTCTGCTAAAAAGATGCCCATTTCTAAAGGATAAGCTTCCTTTTCTGTGTTTGCAATACAAATTGCTTTTTGTCTCGACAAAAAGGAACATAAATTGAAATGGTATATATTTATATTTATATATATTTTTTTTTTTTTACAAAGGATACATGAATTAATAGTACATGATCCTGTTAAAACATCATCCCTGTCAGTCGCCGTTTGGCTATTACAAAAGAATGGGTGATATTCTTTATATAGGTCATTCATTTGAAATCCCTCAAATAACTAATTAAGAGCTTAGCTGTCCACATTGCAACAATGCTTAAATAAAAGTCTCTGCAAACAACAACTGGATTCTGTTTTCTTTCCTATAAAATTCAACTGAAAAAAATGCCAGTCTCCTACTTGATAAAACAGAGCATCTAAACATAATTTCCTTTTTGTTTTACATTTCAAACATGCACAGATGTCATAAATTTACATGGGTTTACTATGAACGCTTTCAGACCCAGCTGGGTTAAAATAAACAATGTTTGGGGTTGACAATACTGATCTAAAATTGCAATGGAAGACTATTTCTCCCTATAACACTTAAGGGTTTAAGTCCTTATTCCATAAAAGGAATGTACTTGGAATACATCCCATTTGCTTGGGATGGGATTGCTGAATACATACACACATACAAATCAGTTATTTTCTTGTTCATGTTTCATGCCTTTTCTCTCCTAAGTTATTGCATAATAGCAAGAAACTTGCTTTCTTCTGCAAGTGAGGTCAGCAAAGAGCTCATGTCCCCAATAGCCATGTTACTGGTACTAACAGGTATGGCTGGGAATGTCAGAGATGTTCGAGGAGTGGTAAGGCGTGAAGAATTACGGGAGAGATTCTGGATGATACTTGGACTTAGAGCTCCAGAAATGAGGCTGGCATGATCCCCATCATCAATTATAGCATCAAAATCGATTTGCACCTCATCCAAACTGCTGTCAATGTTATTGACTGTGCTAGTCACTTGGTTTGCCCCAGGCGAAAGAAGCTGGGATGAGTTTGTATTATTACTTTCTTGTAAAAGACAGTTTGCTTCCATACCAGGCTCAGAACCTGACTTGATACTTTGCTGAGGATATGCTGCTGTTTGGTCATACAACTGACCGGAGAAGTTTTGTGCATTCGCACAGTGCTGTTGTGGGTGATTCTGCATTTCCATTTTAATACCATTCACTCTGCAAACTTGTTGGTTGGTGTCACATATTTGCTCTTGCAGATATGACAGGTTGTTTCTATGTATATTCTGCCTGCTATTTCCACTAGAGTTTACAAAAGACTGGATATTCTTTGCCAGGGATGGCTGCTGCTCTCCAGCATTTTGAGTAGTTGACAGGAAACTTTGTGTTGCATCAATTGTGTTTCCATTTTGCCCTGATGTTGTCTGATTAGATCGAGTTACCCCCAGGAAATGCATACCATAAATTAGGTGTTCGGCTGTCATCTGGTGCATAAATTCCTGATTCATGATGTTTTCATTCTGGACTGGGTCAGTTCTGCTAGCTGATTGCACACTATAATGTGTGGATGGTCCATAGTTTTGTTGACCAATATTCATTTGCAAACCATTGGCTGTAAATTTTTGTCCTCGAGTTGTATTGCAAAGACTTCCTGTTGCAGACGTTCCCAGTGATGATCTTGCTATGTCAATGCACTGATTGCCCCTGACTGACTGACCACTCCACACACTGCTGTTATTGTAAAGGTTCAGATTTTGCTGGGGCACCTGTGGGTTGTTTTGTGTATGATGTTGATAGCTCCTTTGCTGGGGCAACCCGTTCTTTGGTACATTTTGCTGCTGGACCATCATGTTATTATACAATCCAAAAGGTCGATTCTGCTGTGTGGTTAAACGCTGCCCATACTTTAATCTCGATGGAGAATATTCTGCACTGCCAGAGCTTACTTCATTCCACTGAATTGGGAGGTCATTTTTATTTTCTATGGTATCTGTTTGTTCGGAATTGAGGAACTGTTCATTTATTATATTACTGGTTACATGAGATGGTTCAAAGTTGTTTCCATTTCTTTCTCCAGCATTATTCTGTAATTTATCTGTTTCAAAAATGTCATAAAGTCTTTGGTTCCGAGAGTTAAGATACTGAACCATGTCATCTGGCAGTAAATCCTCATCATCAAAATTGCCTTCTGCTTCCATTATCATTGCTTCCAGGGCAACATTTTCACTTATACTAGGAGGGCATGGTGAATACACATTACGGGTATAGTTCTGAAGACTTAAATTGCGCCTTTCCATAAGTGGCGGGGCATCAGGAGGGGTGATGTTGTTAAGACTGTTGAACCTTGGAACTCTAGCATTAGAAAAGTTATCAGAGACCATTTTTACAGGATCACTTGCTCTACGCATTCCATTACCTTGAAGTTCATTTGACAACAAATGCCTTCTTCCATAAGAGCCTACTCCACCATCACTACATCTTCGTGGGACATTGACTGAAGGAAGAGGTGACAATCTACAATCTCTTGAGTCACCCAGGAGAGCTATTCTGGTTTTTAGACTCATTCTTTCCATGTTCGGCAGTGGTGTTGGTGGGGGCCCACCTGTAGCAGCAGCATATTTAGCTTTCAGCCTGTATTGCTGTGCTGGAGTAAGGCTTAGGAGGCTTGGCAGCCCATCACACTGGCTTGTTTCACTTGATCGTCTTGAGGCATCAGTAGAAATTGGATCATAGGAGTCTGCAACACTTATATTCTGAACCCGTCCCTCAAACTGAGATGCCTCACTGGATCTTCGACTGGAAAAACAAGGTGAAATTCCAGAGGACCTGCGGCTGCTCATATATGCTGAACTTATTGTGCTAGTATTGCTATCTCTTCTGTTAAGCATATTCAAGACTGTAATGTCCATGCTAGAAAGCTCATTTTTGTTTGGAAGAACAGGTGCTGATCCCCCCAAACTGATGTTGCTGTTCAGCTGCACACCTAAACAAAAAAAGCACAAATAAAAAAAATGCATAAATACAAATATGTACACATAAAAATACAGCATCAGTTTATCAATAAAACATCTAATGTGACCAATCATTTTAGTGTTGGAATAGGATATTAAAGGAATACTGTCATAGGAAAACGTTTTTTGTAAAACGCATCTGTTAGTTTCTCCAGCAGAATTCTGCATTGATTGATACTGATATAGATGTTTTTATATTTCATTTTGAAATTGCAAGTAGTCTAGACATATTATTTATTTCTCAGAGTGCCACAGTCATGCGACTTGTGCTCTGATAAACTTCAGTCACACCTACTGCGCTGCAAGCTGGAGTGATATCATGCCCCCCAGCAGCCGATCAGCACAACAATGGGAAGGGAGCAAGATAGCAGCTCCCAGTAGATATCAGAATAGCACTATAGTAAAAAATCCAAGTCCGGCTTGTGACTCCTCCAGTTATATGGGAGTAGGAGATACAAAAGGTTATCTGAAAGCAGTTTTAATGTTTAGCATTGGCTCCTTCTGAAAGCTCAGACTTAGGCACAATGCACTGAGATGGCTGCCTACACACCAATATTACAGCTAAAAAAATACATTTGTTGGTTCAAGAATAAAATTTTAAGTGGTAGAGTGAATTATTTGCTATGTAACCAATTTACAAATAAAAAGTACACCATAAAAATCAGAATCCCTTAAAAGGAAACCACCTACTATCTTTTTAAAATATAAGCCAAAGTTGGTGTTGTAATGAGGACAGCATTTAACTGAATAAACATAATTTTAGGAATATTTGTCAAGAGTTATAACCTAGTGGTAATATAGTGGTGCTTTAAATGGGGGGTGTAAAACGAACGAGCACTATAGTATCATTTTTCTGTGGAACATCCCTTTTAATATTTATTTTAAATATTTGAAATACTGAATTTTAAAGGTATTTTAAATCTAATTAAATAAACAATGATTTATGCCAACAAATCTTTAGAACATGCTAAAAGTATTCTGTGCTGAAGGTGTTTTGTGCAGCAAAGACAAAAGTGAACTGTACAGATACCCCTTTCCACAACTGCATAACACGCAAGTCATAGGTGGAACTGTAATAAACTGTGCTACTGCAAAACAAGGGGTATAAGATAATATAAAACGAAATGGAGAAAATAACAGGATTTCTGATGCCTATTTTTTACCTTATATAGCATATAAGGCACTACAATAATCACAAATACTTGCTCCATTTTTGCATTCCCATGACAACACAGCTTATTGCATTGCACCCTAATGCACATTTCCCTTAAAACAAAACTTACCATTTCCAGTGATTGGTGGTAAATTTGGTGCTCTATGAGGTGGAACTGGGTTCAGTCTTGGAAGAATACCATTAACTTGTTTAATTTTTTCAACTTTAATTTGCTCCATCCATTTGGTTCCTGTCATAATCCTCCTTCCGTGTAAACCAAGTCCTGTGGTTGCGGTGGAAATGGTAGAGTCCATGATTGGGGTTTCATCTAGGGCACTGAAGTCTCCAATGCTGCCTCCACTGTTTAGAGTAAGCTCGATCCCACTGTTGGTATAGTTGCTGACGGGGGACTGCTCGCTGCTGCATGAAGACTTACCACCAGGGCTTGGCTGAGATGTCTGGTTAAGTAAAATATATTGGGAAAATATTGTTACCAATATATAAATCTGAATCTTGTAGTACCATACAGTGCTAGGCATAAACTAACTGATGCTATGCCGGATAGACTGAGTTTCTTCTCTGTTGCATAAATGTACAGCTCTGAAACAGTGTAAAGTAGCTCCAGCCTGAATATATATATAGGCTAAAGGCACTGCTTTACATAGTTAGTCAGGACATATACAGCTATCTAACCATGTGCTAGCTAGCTCAACATTTCATTTCAATGTCATGCACTCAATGCAGTTAATTTCTAAGGCAATCTCAAGAGATGATAATGGATTTTCTTTGCATAAAAATATGCCTGTTGTCTTGATTTTAATTTGATAGACTGTTGCAATCAGGACATAGAATTAGGAGCATAAAAAATCAAGATACAATCTGAATAGAAGAGAAATTGTAATACAAAAGAGTGGGATATTTCCATGTGATGATATTATTAAAAAAAAACATGCTAGTTTTGTCTAATATAACCCTTTCCAGAATGTGTCCCACCATATGCATTCACTTTACATGGAATAAAATAAAATTAATAAAGGTGAAAAAATGATCTGGAGAACAAACTGCACAATTATAGAACAGGATAACAGAAATGCATTTTGCAAATATTGGAGCAGATGATATTAAATATATCAGAGTGATATTAAATATATTAGTTACTTTTATCAGAATGTATTGCTCTTCATTTTTCAGCTCCTTTATCCATCATTTGTATTGTAACAGTAGAGGTATGGGATCTATTAGGAATACATGGGAACTGGGATTTTCCTGATATGGGTTTTTATCAAACTAAGGGGCACATTTACTAATCCACGAATCCGAAAATTTTGCGACTTTTTTCCGTTGCCTTCGCAATTTTTTCGTATTTTGCGTGACTATTTAGTCGCCGTCGTGACTTTTTCGTATTGAATGATCGTGAATGGCGGAAAAACCTTTCCGACTTTGCATGAGTTTGGAAGCCTTCCATAGGAATAAATGGCACTGTGCAGCTCCAAACTGGCCCAAGGAAAGTCACGATACCAAAGCTTGAATGAATCCGAAACTTTCGTACTTGTTGCGACAATATGATTTTTTCGCGACGGTGACGAAAAAGTTGTGGAAAATATACAACAAATTTGCGACGGCGACGAAAAAGTCGCAAAAATACCGATCATTACGAAAAAAACACATTCGGATGCTTTCGGTCCGTTCATGGATTAATAAATCTCCCCCTAAATGTCTTTTTAATTGTGTAGCTGTGCAACTAGTTTTGAATTTTGCATGGAAAATAGGAAAAATAAAGGGAGACAAAAAATACACTCCAGGTTAAAGCCTGTTGACAGCCGATGCAAGAAATCTAGATTATGTGATGATTTTATGATTACCTGAAGTTTTAAAAATGTTATAAGAGCAACAGTGGCAATGAACTTTCAATGTGACTTTTTGCCAATGCAAACAACATGAAATGAACAACCATTCATACAGCATGTAAATTATAAAAGCCCCTCACCTTATTACCCACTGTCCTTAGAAAAGGTGAGCAAGATATTTAAGAACAACAGACAGGAGAGAATTGAAATTAGTAAAGCTAGCCTGGTTAGTACAGTTTATAAATAAACTTAACAATTTGCAATTTTCAATTATTAATTATAACATACAGTACATAGAGGAGTAGAGGCTACACAGTGTAAAGAGTTGTGTATGGATTGTTGTAGCTTACATTCAATGTACATTAAACAATAATAATTGGAAAGAAAATAATTCTGCACCTGATCTCTCCTAAACAGAATAAGGCTAGTATCTAAGGTATAATAACTATTGGCAGTTGTTCTAGTGTATTTGGAGAAATGCCAATGTGTGAGTTATTCTTTGCCATTCAGCTGTCTAAAGATCAAGAGAAGGCCAAGTGTCTGAAGGTAAATGTAGCTGTTTAATGTTGCTTATCATCTATGGCAGTGTTCCCCAACCAGTGGCTCGCGAGGAACATGTTGCTCGCCAACCCCTTGGATATTGCTCCCAGTGGCCTCAAAGCAGGTGCTTATTTTTAATTTTCTAGTAAGAAGGCAATTTTTGGTTGCATAAAAACCGAGTATAATGTTAAACAGAGCCTTTTGTAGGCTGCTAGATCCCTGATCTATGGAATCAAAGAAAAGATGAAGTCTAACTTCTATTTACTATATTTAAGTATTTTGTGGACTGCTAGTAGACTAATAGGTACATTATAATGCACAAAATAAAAATAATAACTCAACAACAGGAAACATAATTAAACCTATTTGAAAAGATGCTGGACAGGTTAATTATCTGCATAAGATGTGACTGGGCCATAACATTGGTTGGATAACAATGCTTAAGAGGCCTTGGCATAATATTATATCAATAAAATATTTAGTCTATAGAGCTGTGCAAGAAAAGGTTGTCTTACAGGTGAACAGGCCAAAGAAGAATCAGCATTATTGAGCTCCATACCTTGTTTTGCTGTCTACTAGCAATTTAAGAACTTCTCTGTTTTATTGTCCACCTTGCAAAAAATAAACTGCATGGAAAGCTTTTATATGGCTATACACCTGCACTTTGCAGGTCAGGTAAGTCAAACATTCGGATTTCATGTAAAATTAGGTTTGAACTTGTATAAGCATGATTCCAGGTGTTTTATTGTTTGCAAAACGAAGCTTTTAAATAATGTCAGCTTTAAGAAGTAATTTATAGTGCTTGCTACATTTTGTATCGAGTTCTTCCAGATCAGGGCAAACGCACGAAAGCAGTCCTTGTGCTATTTTGTAATTCCTTTGTTATTCATTTGCAAGCAGAGGTTCTCTACATTTCCTCTCAGTTTACAGTAACTATATTGTATAAGGGTAATAGGACACAGGGTTGGTTTGGGCACATAAGCGCCATGTTTTTTAAAAGCAGCATTATAAATGTACCTAAAACTGCCTCCTACAGACTTACATTACATGTATATGAATTTTTTATACATCACAATTTCTGGCATGAGTGCCTTGAAGGCAGCAATATAACTGTATGTTTTGAACTACTTAAAAACACATGACTTAAAGCACTTGAAACATAATAGTGTGGCATATAGGGGAGGTTAGGGGATGTGGAACTGAGAATATGATGGCCAGCAGTTATCTCTAATTTGAAAGAGATTGCTACGTACCATTGGCTTTTCAGTCTTGACTGATTTTACTTGCAGGCATTCTTCATGCTTTGAGGTAGTGTTACTGAGGTCCTTGTGCTCTCCATGTGTACCCTGGATATGTTGGCCTGGTGATCTTGACTGCGAATGGCTTCCTGGTTCTCGTGGTGGTGGAGGCCTTGGGTGTATGTCCCCTCTCTGCTTCTTAGTTACATGAGCCTCTGGACCATGCACTGTCTTTACATGCTTTCTAAGTGAGCTAGGGTCAGTGTAACGTTTTGTACACCCTGGGATCTTGCAAACATAAGGTTTCTGAAAGAAAAACAATCATTTTAAGAGTATTAAAAAAGACAAGTGTATTAAATCTGACAGTCATGCAATTTCAAACCCCAATGTAGGTTTGGAAGTCAAAACTCATATATAGTGCTCTGCATGGTTCTACAAAAAAGTGCAGAACACAAAAGGCATATGTGCATTGTCAAAAATGTACATCTTTAATATTTTAAAAATAAATCTGCAAATACCTGTAACTAAAACAGAAGTGTAAAACAAGTCAAGGATAGCTGACTGCAATAAGAACTACATATTCCACAAAAGTGATGTGTACATAAAAAGAACTGCTACAAGTAAATTATTATGCAGCAGCACTTCTACATATGCTTATATGGTTATTGAAGGATGTGCTGAATTGTTTGCAGAGTTTTACAGCAGGAACACTTAAAATAAAAATCTGATTGTGACAGCTGATATATCAGTTACACTAACAAAAAAATCTTCAGTCTTGTAGGCAAGTTAATAAGCATACATCTGAGCAATAGTATAAGAAGAGGTGTGTTTACATGCATAATGTACTTTCGCTCTCTCTATGATACATTATTTTATAATGTATCTTAGAAAGAGTGAATGTAAACAGTTACAAGTGTTTCATTTGTGTCCCCTGATGTCCCCAGACAGACACAACCAAGGACACAATCCTCATGTAATAAAATGCATTAAGTTTGCCCAGGAGCAGTAACCGATAGCAACCAACAAGATGTAAGACCAGTAAGGGCTTGTACACATTGTGTCTTCGCCTTGTGTACCCCTGTGATAGATTTCTCCTGCGTTCCACTGCAGGGGAGCATGGGATGAAACACAATCTATTATTTCTTGTTTACTAGTACTGACACGTGCATTTAAGCACCATGCCCAGGTCAATTGCATTGCATTTCATCCTGCTCCCCTGTGGTGGAACGCAGGAGAAATCCACCCTAGGAGACTGCTGGGAGAAACGCCCATGTATCAGAGCCCTAAGGCTGATGTCAGACGAGGCGTAGGGCAGATATTTTCGGCAAGTGGAAAAACGCTTGCCGAAAATTCCACCCTACGCCTCGTACATGTACCTGCACCCGAATGAATGAGATACGCTCGGGCGCAGGCACATGTAGCGGAAATACGCATAAAAACGTGAAAGTTAAAGTCTCACGTTTTTATGCGTATTTCGGCTACATGTGCCTGCACCTGAGCATATTCCATTCATTTGGGTGCAGGCACATGTAGGAGGCGTAGGGCAGTATTTTCAGCAAGCGCTTTTCTGCTTGCTGAAAATATCCGCCCTACGCCTTGTCTGGCATTAGCCTTAATGCTACTTGATTAGGTGCTATGTGTTACTGCACCTGGGCAAACTTGGTACCTTTTATTACATAACTCCATTAGTGTTATTTGCACCTACCCAACGTTCTCTTCTTGGAGTGCTCACTGGGCTTTTCATGTACTAGAAGATTAGGGAATTGGCTCAGATTATATCAACTGATTTATTTCTATTGATCACCTGAAAACATTAGTGCACACAGCTAAGCTGGAAATTCAAACCAATTGCCAACAGTAGCTTACCTCATTTGAATGAGTGCGGTTTTGGTGCTTGGCTCTATCAGATGCATTTGAAAAGGCCTTGTTGCAGCCCTCATGCTCACAGACATATGGTTTCTCTCCAGTGTGAGATCTCAGGTGAGTTTTCAAGTTTTCTAGTCTGGAGTAGGCTTTTGAACAACCTTCAAACTGCAAATGAGAAATATCTGATTATTATTCTTGGGGGAAAAAAGTTAGCTTCTCTCAGTTGTTGACAGAGCACGATCAGTAGAGTGTATTTTGAACAACAGTAGAAAATAAAATAGATTTAAATTAGAATGTAATGGTCAGGAACTAAGGCACAAAAGATTACATAAATGTTAAAAGCAGATATTTCAGCAACTAGAGGAAATCCTGTTACTAAAGCCCTGCCAAATATTTTGCCAGATGAGACTCTGACATCACTGTTATCTTATTTAAAGAGTTGACAAGTCACAGCCGCCTAAAGGTAAGCTGCATTTGATGGCTAATGGCTGGGCTGACACCTGGACACCCATATTCTGGTGATGTTGCCTGGCTTGAAAGTGCCATTATATTTCAAATGTTGGGAGGTATGAAAAAGTACTACAAAAATGCTTGGAAATAATTATGTTTGATTTTGTATATCCCAATATGTTTAGTATATTAGATCCCCTGATGACAGATCCTATGATATAAAAATGAATTGGGAAACATCTGAACCTCTCGAAACATTGCTCCAGCTCCCCTCCTAGACAGGAAGCTGGGTGGGGTGCTGCTCAATATCATGGAGAAAGGACACAGAAACCTGCATTAAGTGCACATCAAGAGGTACCAGACATGCTGGGATTGAAAGCAGCCTATAATTCCCTGGGACTTATTGTTGCTCTGCATACTTGAGGGGAAAAGCTTATATGGCTGGCAGGAAGTTTGCAAGACATTACATTATCTGTGATATGTGTGTTATGTTGCTCAGTTTGTTTTATACTTTATTGAAATAAATATTTTTCTTTTTAATGTTAATCTGTCCTAGTGCCTATTTCTCTTTCTTTTACATCTTGCTTTTTTTTAAACTGCAAATCTACACTTATTTTCATTTCAAATGCTAGTACTGTACTATCATATGCTGAATATTATAAAGAGATGACCCTTACAGTGCATTTGTGTGGCTTTTCTCCTGTATGTCTTCTCATGTGGACCACCAGCATGTACTGAGCCTTAAACGGCTTTTGTTCTCTTGAACAATCTAGCCATCGGCACACAAACTCCTTTTTCTCTCCATGTATGTGGTCATTGTTGATATGCTGTTGAAGAACAATGAAAAAGATAATTAGGTATCTAATGAAAAAAAGGATGCATGGAACCATGAGTACGCCAGACAAGGACTCATTCTACAATATTGCAGTGGGGTTGGGGTTAATATACATGGGCCAAACAGTAGCAATTAAATGGGTCTATGAAACACAAAACAGACATGTCTTATTTGGGCAATCAGTTCTGGTTCATATAACACACCTGGGGATTGCTTCAACACGCTGTTAGATATTAGTTTTATTACTTAATCTGTTAAGGACTTTTAAGAAAATGTTACAAATATTGTAAGAAATTTTGTTAGTACTGTAAAGTTACAATAAAACTTATATATGATATTTTGCATTTATCACTGAATGTAAATGAAAAAATTAAAAGTCAATATAATAAAAGCTAATATATTTTAATGATACCATAGTTTTATGGAAATAGTAGAAATGATCAGCACAGGTTATGAATTTTCAATATAACAAATACCAATTTAACATATTAATATAGCTGGTATAACACAGGTAATTATTAGCAAATGAGAACAATTTACTTACTAAACACAGCATCATTTCAGTTTAAACTGTTACAGGAGCAATTCTACTCTTTTACCTCTAGATGGAGTAATACATTAAAGAAGCCATGCTTACAACATACTGGTTGAAAAGTAACTGGTTTATAATTTTGTATGTATAAAATACATACACGTGTGTATGAATATATGTAAATGTGAGAATATATTATAAAAACAATTGTTGGTACTAAACTTAAAAGAGCAGAGCACATGTCGTCTGATGCCTCTTTGTGTGATGAACACAGACCCATTTAAGCTGCCAATTTGGCCCCTTTAGACCAAGCTGGCAGCTAATCTGCCAGTGTATGGGGCCCATATACGCGCCTTTCCAACTGATATTTTGCTAAGAAATGCACAGGTTTAAAAATTCTGACACCATGGTGTGTTGATGCAGACCTTATCCAATGGGTCTCTAGACTCTCTAGAGCCAATGATGCAATGATGGTGTTCAAATAAGGTCCAAACTTTAGACACAACCACTAATAGCTTCCTGTTAGTAGATTCTAAAACAATAATAGCGTTGGCACATGTAATCGTAAACCCACAGGGCCTTTACATTCAAGTAAATTATTTTATCCTGAGACTGGTGAGGAAAAAACAATTAGGAAATGAAGATAAGAAACAACAAAGTACTATAAAGTTTGCATCTTACTTTCTTTTTGATAAATATATGCATTTTTACGAATGCAGTTTAGAATAGGTTATACTACTAAAATAAAAAGATTTTCATAAAAGTCTACAAGTTGTCAGCAGAAAGTGGAACTTACAGGTCCAACATAAGTCGCTACTGCATTCCACAATGTGTGGCAATAGGAAGACCTGCTTGACTACTCTCATGATAATATATAAGTTTGCTAGTGATTCTGTGCACTGCCTTGGCAGCTGCCTGCACACATCAGTCAATAGGTTAAACACGTTCAGCTTGTATTTTCAAATACAAGTCGGAGAATTCACAAGGGAGCAGAAAATCCCTGGCTTCTGTACAAAGAAAACACTGTACTGGGCAAAAAAAGAGCTTTTTGTAGTAATTTACATGAAGAGAGGCAGACACAATATCCTGAAGAGAGGGAAAAATCCTCCTTTATAACATTCCTGACCCCAAAGAGAAGATATGTCCCCAGCCTTGCTTTGAATTAAAAAAGAGAAATTACATTCATTCTCAATATAACAACATTATTACTGTTAATAGCTATTCATTTTGATTGTAACACAATTTTGTTAAGGCTAGCATAGCAAACAACCTATGTTCTACGCTTATGTTAAAAGCTAAATCTTATCTCACTAAGAGCCAACAAACACTTGTCATTCAGAAGAATATAGGCAATTTGACTACTGCAGTTCATATGACAGTACCACTTCAGTACCAAGTACTATGTAAAAAAAATTGCATTGCACTTTATCATCATGGTATGCATTCAATCTTGAGTATATATAAAGCTGTGTAATGCTTTTATGCAATGATATAAGTGTAAAACTGAGGCATATGAAGAGCCATTTTGTGTCATGGATGTCAATGAGTCTCAAGTGGCGTAGGGTGTCTCTACAGTTAATTGTTAAGGAGTAGATTGTGAATTAAAGGTTAAAACATTATGTAGGGTTTACTTAAGACCGTAACCCTCATTTGTGCAGTCTCAGTTGCACGTAGCAATTTAGATAAATATAACTTTCCAAGCCAAATTTCTAGATGCTGACTTTGCAACACTATGGACTGTGCAGACCCCTTCCAGGCCCTTAAATTCTCCAAGAACTGAGAAGCACTCTTTACAAGAGTTGTGGCACCATATAGCCTTTCCAGGAGAACTACAGTGAACAACAGAGAGCCTTGTATGTGAAATTGAGTACAGTAGATCTCAATGTCCAGGTACCAAGATCAAAAGCATCAGTAAATACAAATGAAGGAAGAAGCATCTAGTTCATTTCATAACATGTCAAGTCAAGGCTGTAGGGAGCCCCCTGCTTGGTTACTGGCTGGCAGTTCTGCTACAGGTCTTTCCTGAATATCTGGAAAGTGTACTCTGCATCACTGAGTACCATAGTTTTTCCCTTATATTTGTCTATTTTTCGACATAAATATACTGTGACATTTTTAAGTGGGAACAGTATGCAATGTTTAATTGCTAAATGTGGTAAATATTTCTCCCACCCTTTTTCATGAAATGCTTTTTTATGGCTGCTATGAATTTTCTCTTGAAGGTATTTAAACCGGCACATTTAAAAATCTGATTCCAGAATAGCTAAAATCAGTTGATAGCTGCAAAGTTAATAGACAGCTTAAAGTGGTTCTGTATCATGTGATGGCGAAAAAAAACTTGCAACACCTCAGATCTGGCTGTCACGCTGAGCCTTGCCAATCTCTTCCACACAGTGCTGACATTTTTATAAAGCATTTGCATTTGTCCAAGGCAGGCGTAATCATTTCCACACATCATGAAATTCAATTGGCAGTTTAGTGTTTTCACATGTTTATGGTAAAAAACGCATAAACTGGGAGACAAATTTCACGCTTCAGACTTTTTTTTTTTTGTAACCCTTAAGGCACTTAGGAAAATGTACATTTTTTACAAACCTAGAAACCAATGGTGTGACATAAATAAGCAGTAAATTCTAAGAGGGACACACTTTATATGGCTTTACATGTCTCCTTCTGTTCCATCTATACCTGGCAACTGAATCTCTGAAAATACCCTGTGTGACATACGCTTTACCTCTTCTAGTGCTCTGGATATATAATGTTGAGAGCTGGCTTATGAAAGGTTGCTTGTTTTTATTGTGAATGAACAATTAAAATAATTAAAGTTAGATGTACAATGCTGTAAACCAAAAATCTGTAGGCATACAATACTGAACACCAAGCAAAGGCTGCTCTAGTAATGGAAAATGTGTAGGCTTCAGATACCTGTTATTTCGCTATATTATTATGTCTTTTAGTGCCTATACCTGAGGCATGTCAAAGCACACTACCTTTCCTTTTTAAACAAGACCAGACATTTAACTAAACAAATGTCCACTATGGAACTGGAAATAAAAGCAGGGCCATGAAAAGAATGACATGAGGGATGCTATCTTATATTGCATCAAGCTGTTGCAGGACAGCAGACCGTCACAGAGGAAGAATACTAGAAGCATCAACTCAACAACAGCTGGAATTCCACAGGTTGGACATCCCTGTGCTAAATGCATCCACCAAAATTGCTTGTGACATGTAGGATTTGAAATATTTATTTTACTGTCAGCTGCTCTTCCCCATGAAAGATAATAGGCTTCAAGTAAAAGCAGAGATTATAAGAAAAAAAAAAAAAGTCAGGTCCAGTGCAAGGCAAACCTTGTTAACTTACTTTATAAGTTCTACTTGTATGAAAAATAGTTGGCAGTGTCTCCCTTTTCTGTGTTTTGGCACAGTGCATTCAGAGAATCAGATGAGCCAAAAACACCTTATAGAGAAGTGCTGGACTTTTTGCCAGTTAAGAAATTTTAAATTACTTCCTGTAGAAAAAGGCAGAAGAGTTTTCTGAAAGAGCAAGCTGCCAGCTGCAAGGCAGGTTGATTCAGACCTGTATTCTGCCTCCTAGAGAATTGTCCAATGTATAGGGTCCTTCTTCTATAATACAAAGAATATGCTTGAAATAATGTTGGTAAAATTAACTGACATGGTCTGTCGACTGTTGGGTTTTTGGCATGGATTCAGCTTGGCATAGTATCTACATTTTCATTTCTGTGCAGCACAGTTTTCACTTAGTCATGGTAATAAAGAATATTATTGTGCATCATAAAAGTGCATCCCATCCAGTACAGCAACTACCTGACTTATATTATTATATTTAAGCTGCCGATAAAGAGAAAAGCAAGAATTATTAAGTATTAAAAGGATGAAAGTCCTGTTCCTTTAAGAAGAAATGCAGGTATTAAAACAAAAACCTGATAGCAGGAGGAACAATGTAAATTAATTACTAGGAATTGCTAGGAATGTGAATTAATTACTAATTAGCCTTGTATAGTGATTTTTAATTTTATTTATAATAAATATTATGTCAGACTCCGCACGCAAGCAATGGCAGCAGCACAGAGCATGTCTGTGAATTAGCAGAAAAGCATATAAAGTTAATAACAACTGTATTTGATAAGGTTATGTAACTAGGTTTATTAGACACTTGCTAAATGGTGACTAATTGTTTTGTTTTTTCTTTTAATTGTTTTTATTTACCTAATATGTATATTTTAGCCATTTAACTTGAAAGAAAGAAACAAAAATCACTTGTGAGGACAACCATGAATTGTCAGCTGTAAACTGTTCTGGTTTAGCCAATGCTATGTGCTACGTCTAACTTTTTTTTACTGTACAATACATAGAAAAGAGCCCAGACACCTTGTAGTGTCATTGATATAAATGACTGAGTGCAAATCCATGATTCATTGCTGGGCATTTTACTGTCTACCAGTGTTTTTGATTATGGATCAGCTCAGAAACTAATGGCAATATTTGGTTTAATCAATAATTTCCATGCTGAGCAGACAGGCCTGTTACAAGGAATCGACAAGCAACTACTGATAGTGACAGAGCCTTGTTATTAATCTTTCACTGCCAGCTTATCAGGCTAAGTGAAAAAGCACCACCAAGACAGACTCAGAAGGATGCCCACTGTCTCCCGTTTCTTAAGGAGCTACATTATATTACACACTTTTCTGATTTTGCATGGCTGTTATTGCTTATTATGATTGCTTTAATTTTAAAGGAATATTATCAGTGAATTGTATATAAAAAGCAATTTGTTCTAAGCAATTTATAAAGCGCTGAAACCTATGGCAGATTAGTAAACTCGTGCTATCCACTGTAGGCTCATAAATCATAGTTTTATTTGAGATGTCATTTGCTGAAACGCATTGCAAATATGTTGGCATCTGTAATTCAGCAAAGCCTTTTCATCTTCAAATACGATGATTTACACTGATAAGAAAAGTAATCCTCTCTTGATCAAAAAAAGAAATCTGCATTTTACCAATTAAAGCTTCTGCCAGGAGCAGCACTGAGACTCTAGTGAAGTTTATCTCTGTTAAACACAAGGAAGAATCGAGTCAGAGCTTTGTTTCATTTTCAGCTTGAACACTTATCTCTGTTTATGAACTGCAATATCTAGTCCTTGTGATACGGGGCAGAATGGAACAGTAGTCCCACGCCTACACTAATGCAACTACAGAGATGTCTCCCTGCACAGATTTAGGCAAGCCACCCAATCACTTCCAAGATTAGAAATACAAACACCTTGAATGAAAATTATTTGCCCTGCTAAATACAAATACATATATAACAAAGTAGTAAAGAAGAGGCATTTAGGAGGAGCATTTGCATGTTCCACTAAGAGCTCTGCAGGCAATGGATAAAAGTAATTATTTTACAATATATGGTACAAGCACTTGGACCATTATGTAATATCCTAAGGGGTACCTTAATTGGTATTGGTAGTTGCAAGTTGCCCTGGTTTAAATCAGGTACAAGGTGTAAAGCACAACTTACTCCAACACCCAAGTACCTTGCAACCCCCAGTGCTCCCCAGCTTCTGCTTCGGGTGTTTGTGGACTGCACCTCATATTAGGGCTGATTCACTAAAGTGCGTTAAAACGAGCGCTATTTACAGCATGCGTCTATATCGCGTCTTATTTTTCGCGCCTTAACGCACGATTCACTAAAAGGATATTTGCGTTAATTTAGACGCAATGCTGTTTGTGTTATTTAAGTAGCGAAGACTATTTTCGTGCGGTATTTGACGCAATGCACGCTAATTAACTCAGCGCGCTACTTGTTGTGCGTGCTAATTAACGCACAGGCGCTACTTTTGCGCGCACGCCATATTAGCCATACACACCATTACATTCGTAAAACTACTTTTTTTTTTAAATGACCATTTCCCTGCAAACTGGAGGCTGCATCACACTGCAAAGTCCATATTGTATTGCCAAAAGCTCATGAACTGTACTTTTATATAATTACCGCCTGCTCCAAGTAGGTGTTAATTTTCGCATAGACTAATGCGATATTTAGCGCGTGTTTGTGAATCATGCGTTAGTATTATTTCTGCGCGCTAATTAACGCAATGCGGTAAAATTAACGCAATGCGGTAAAATTAACGCAATGCGGTAAAATTACCGCAATGCGGTAAAATTAACGCAATGCGGTAAAATTAACGCATGTGGTTGCGCGCTAATTAACGCATGCGATATGCGACTTAACGCATGCGATAATACATTTTTTTTTCGGGTCTATTTTAACGCAAAAAACCATGTGATTCACTTTAGTGAATCAACCCTTTTGTGTCTAAAAGATACCTAGAACATCACAATAAATAAAATAGCAAATATATTATTATGTGGAACACACATAAGACTACTTGACAGGAAACACAAACAATTTTCAAATACTGTAACTCAACATTTATGCTGTTATTTTCGTCTAATACAAACCATATGCTTCTTAGTTCAAATAAGCCTGGAATTCCTGCAGTGCCCTCAATAACTTAACTTAAATAAAAGGACAGACTTGTCAGGATTTAAAAGTGTTCAGCAAAACTCTCTAGTTGCTTCTTTTACCCTATTCCATGGAAGGATATCAATTATAGATAGGGACTTGCTATAGAAGGAAGTCGGCACTGTTATACATTAGATAGACAACCATGGAGAATCATGAATCCAGCTATTAACTGCAAGGGACAGAGGGAAAGGACAGGCATTATAAATAACACAGGGTGTCTGTTAGCTACTGTAACATGAAAGCTTTACCAGGTCAACAGCCACATTTTTAAAAGAATATTTTATATTTTTCTAACTGAAAGTGCTATCTGTTTTTAAACAAATATTGACATGCTTGATACAAATACTTTGTTCCTTTTCTTTGTAAACTAAGCAGGCTTCTGTTCTCCTAAGCAAGTAGTATAGCCAGACAATCAGTAATGATAAAGAGTGGAATTTATTCATAGAAGATCGCTGCATCCTAACTTCCTTCTATTGCAAAGGCATTTATATTGACACTTCCATCATGTAATACACAAAATCCATGAATATTTTGTTATTTGTATAATTGGGTGTACATTATTAGGTGTCTTCAAATATCCTCATATTTAACAACAGGTACATAATTTGTAATATGTAATATATATGTGACAGGAATACATCACTAACCACCAATTATAACTGATGGCATCACTTATCAACCTGGTGTTCCACAGCAGACATGCACTATGTAAAGTATCTAAACATATCTATATATCTGCCCTCTCCACTTTCTGATCTGTTTGCCAAGCAAAAAAAACAAAAAGTGGAAAAGAGCCAGAGTCTGTAGAGTCTGTATCGAGTCAGGTACCTGCAGGTACCCGCGGAATACGCGAAAAGCAGTTGGGATTCAGGAGAAATATTCTTGATAATCTTGCTGTGCCCTGTTCACAGGCACCCTTCAGGGACAGTAGGGTAAGCTATGTGTGGCCTTTTGGGGAAAAAAGTGAAAGTGGAAAGGACAAGAAAAGAGTAATACATTGAGGGGTGCCAATATGTTATGCACCTCCACTGTATTAAATTGCTTTCTTTTTTTCCCCTGACCGGTGATTACCAAGTGCCATATTTTCATATTTCCCAACGATCCCTTGTAGCTTTTAAGGCTTGCATTGGTGTAATATAGTAAAATCAAAATTTTTACTGTTGTGCTTATGCATACTGGGAGTCTAAAGAAGCCATAAGGAAGCAATGAAAAATATTGGTGGGGCAGAGCTTGGCCCGAAAGGTGGACCAATAACAACAACTTTTTTCAACAGAAGAACCAAACTGAAGAAAAGTTAGTGATTTAATACACTGGTGGTGCCTCACATGCTAGCATCCCCCCATCATGTATTGCCCTTGTCCTTGTCTTTAAAAGCTAATTTCACAGCATGAGCTCCATGAGGATTAGCAGCTGCAAACTTTCTTTCTATAAGGTATAAGCAATAAAATCCTCTGAAATTGTCTCTTTATATGTACACAAATGTGATCACTATATGCTCATATTTCTTTCTTTGACATCATACCACATATTGGGCCCGATTCACTAGTCCGAAATAAGGAGTGCTATTTATAGCATGCGTTAAAAATCTTATCACTTCTTATTTTTCACTGGATTCACTAAAAGGACACTTGTCATAATTAAGAAGCGATGTTCTTGGCGTTATTTATCTTACGATGACATATTTTCAAGCAATATATTACGCAGCGCACAAGATATTACGCAGCATGCGATATTTTACGCAGAGCGCAATATATTATGCAGAACGCAATATATTACGCACGTAACCATTACTTTCTGAGAACCACCATTTCCCTGAAAACTGGAGGATGCATCACTCTAGGGCCAACATATACTTGAAAAAATACGACCGCAAACTCCATGTTGTGTTGCCAATAGCTCACGAACCGCAATTTTCTTTAAGTACCGCCTGCCCCAAGTAGGGTTAATATTCACACAGATTAACACGATATTTTGCACGTTTAACGCTTCATATGTGTTTGTGAATCATGCGTTAGTACTATTTCTATTCGCTAATTAACGCAATGCGTTTTTTTTGTGCATGCGATATGCGGATTAACACATGCGAAATGACTTTGATGAATCGGTACTTAATTATTGCTTGCTTTTTAATGAAAAAAACTATGCGATAAGCGTTATTGACCTTTAGTGAATCGGCCCCTATAACGCTTATCGCATAGTTTTTTTCATTAAAATATGTCATCGTAAGATAAATAACGCCAAGAACATCACTTCTTAATTATGACAAGTGTCCTTTTAGTGAATCGAGCGAAAAATAAGAAGTGATAAGATTTTTAACGCATGCTATAAATAGCACTCCTTATTTCGGACTTTAGTGAATCGGGCCCATAAACTGGTATTTTTGAATAATAGCTTAAAAGTAAGACTTGTGCTAACCTACAACAAAAGTTAACAATAGCTGTCATGACATCATAGTGCAGCTGTTCTGTGCTCTTGCCAAGCAGAATCTGGAGCGCAGAATCCGTTTTACAAGAGTAGGAACAAAAATGTTTTATACAACTCGCTTAATAAGTAACATGTTTACTAGAGAAGGTTTAATATTAGCCTATAATAAAATGCAGGATATGGTCATTTTTTTAAAATGCTTTAAATCTCTATGAAATTACAGTGCAATGATACATTGTTTTTTTTTTTAGTAATTTTAATAAGGTTAGCTGGGTACTGAGATGCTGGTACTAACATTCTTATATAAGAAGATAAACTAGGACTTAAAGGAACATTTACTCTGAAAAAAGGGTCCATTATTGGGTTTTTTACCAGTTCATGGCAAGCAATATTTTTAGAAAGAGACACAGGATTTTACCTTGGGTGCAGGTACCTCCATATAAAAATAATATAGGTAACATTTCAAATATTATAAAATACCCTTTTATCCCAAATGGGATAAAAGTGGGGCATGGGGAGTTCTGGATAATGATCCTTAATTGGACCTAATAAAAAAAAATCAAATGTATTAATAATATTGTATCTTATCTTATCAAGTACAAGGTATTGTTTTATTACTACAACAATTAAAATTAGTATTATTTGCATAAAATGGAGTATATGGGGAATGGGCTTCCTGTAATTCAGAACTTTTTGGATACTGGGTCTCTGGATAAGCTTATCTGTACTTAGATGAGGCATTGTTCATTCTGATCACAAGATGGTAAACACAAGTCATCTTAAAGACAAGTTGTTTTCCAAACAAACATTAAGAGATACTTGCAAAGTCAATAAGACTACTGCAACTAGAATTCACTATCATAATAAAAAGTTGTAGACAGGCAAAGTTAAGGTGGCCATACACGTGACTATGCGCTCGCTTGGCGAGGTCGGCAAGCAAGTGGATCTTCTCCCAATATCCCCACCTACGGGTGGGCAATATCGGGGAATAGGTAGGGCCAAACGATCAAATTAAAATGGCGGCAATGGGGCAGTCGGTTCGGGGACCGCATCAACGATCAACAATCCGACTAAATCTTTTAACCTGCCCGGTCGGGCAAGTCCCTCGTTCCTGCCCCTAGACGGAGCGATAAGCTGCCGAATTGGTCCAAGGTCCCGATATCGGCAGCTACGATCGGCCGGTGTATGGACACCTTTAGTTAGATGCAATCCAACAACCTAAACCCTGAAAAATGATAGCATTGCCTGTTTGCTAAATAATATTTTAAAGGGTCAATGCACCCCCTTGTTCAATATGAGTTCAATAAATAGGGCTTGTGCTGAACATACATTTGTGCCTTATATATATATATATATATATATATACTATACTGAGCTTAATAGGTCAAACTGGGAAACTGGGGAACTGGAACTGTGAAAATGGATTGTATAATGTTAATCTAATTATCTACCTTGCAAGGACCAAACATGGAGTAGCTTTATTTTTTCTGTTTTCCCTGTCTAGTTTAAAAAACAAATGAAACCACATATTGTGTGTGATTAAAAATAAAAATCTGTTCAGCAAGCAGTATTTACTGAACAAGGGGGGTATAGTGACCTTTTAAGTATACTGAAAAAGATCAGCTTGAATACTGTGTTCTTAAAGAACGATATACTACGTTGCCTAACTTCTTCCAGATGAATGTCTGTACATTGTTTGAATGTTTAGAGACTGGGCCAAGTTCTTGTTTGCTACTGAGCAAATGTTTTACAGTCACAGTCAAACAGTTCATCTTTACATACAAATTATAAAATTAACTTGCAATCATAAATTTGAATTTTAATGGGGAATTCTAATAAAATGCACAGCGCAGAAACTCTAATTCGTTTATGTAGGACATGTTTGTAACTGGCTAAATATAAGTTTTACTTTGGGAGGAAACAAAGTCATTTCATGCAGCTCACTATAAAAGAGACAATGGCATTTATTAAAAGTCAGCAAAAAGAGAGCTACATGTTTGACACTGCCTCATAACTCTATTAACATTTAAGATGTGTGATATTGTATCATATTTATATTATATCAATTATCTATCCCATAGCAAAACAAATAAGGATCTTTTAAGCAACTGCTAAAACTTCATCATCGTATAAGATCAAGAACATGAGCTAGCAAAAAAAAAAAAAAATGTTTGTTTTTTTATTTAAAATAAAATGCAACTCTGCAGTACAAAACTTCTTAGCTGCTTTGAAAAATAACCTTTTTTTTAAGATGGAAGCTGTATATCATTACAGGTCTAGAAGCTCAGCTATTTCAGCAAAAGATTAACTTCCCTGCATCTTGGGAGAATTTTCACTTCTGGTATGTGTCTGCATTATGTGCAGACTGAGTATATGCTGCAGAAGGGTGGTCCCCAAGAAAAAAATGTCTCAGACTTCCCTGATAAGGTAACAATCTTTGTTACATTTTTAGTTGAAAAAAAAGAATGAAAGACTCTCAGCTTGAGGTAAGCATCAATTCATGTTCAGCTTACTATGACTCAATACATATCAAAGTCTGGTGCTGAAAATAATGTTTGCTGGCTTACAAGATCAGAGCCATTACACTCTCTGCTGAAGACTTTATTGAATTTTGCACTAAGCTTTAGCTGAATGAACAGGTCAAGCACCAGAGATAAGACTTTCCTTTATTCTTTTAAACTTAGAAAGCCCTCTCCAGTTTGCAATGCTGCTGGCAAAAAAACTTGATTTAGCAGAGAGGTCAAGGATCCTGACCTCTGTAAAAAGAGGTTGCATTGCTTAAAAACTGTAGTTCCTGGATTCCATTAACTTACATGCACTAGCTGTTCCTGTGTGTCAAACTCTCGCGAGCAGCCTTCCCAATGGCAGTTTGTCTCGTAGACCACTTCAGGCTCTTGCTTACTTTCATCTTTGTCCCCCTCCTCTTTCACCAGAGTCATTCCATCTGGCTGATCCTAAACAGAGTTAAAAGATGGGAATGTGAATGTAGAAGACTGATAGATGGAAAATGGTTGAGCCGTGAACAGTTCCCAAGTATTTTTTGCTTACAATTAAATTGAAAAACTGCTTAAACATTGCAGTGGTGAAAAATATGTTGTATTACGAAAAAAATTGCAACAGCAATTATTAGAACCTTGCTCTAGTTGCAAGTCAAAAATAAGTTAAACTTTAAATTGACATTTTTGCCCAATCATTTAGCCCTTTGCAAGTTGCCTATATGTTGTGACCTCTGTATTTAACAGCTTTAGAGACAAACTTGTATCATAGGGCTTTGGAAAAGGAATTTAGGAGATCATACTCAGTCTAGATGCAGTTTAGGTGCGTGAAGGGCTATGAGAGTAATAATACAGCTGTTTTCTGACATCTATTTATATTATTTATTTTTAAACTTAAAAAACAACTTATGGACAAATTTCGGAGTAATATGATGCTACAAAAAGTGCCAGATTCACTTTGTATTGCTTATATACATTACAACCAAGTCGCAAAATAGACTTACTAACACGTATTTTCAAGTATTTATTGATTTGTGAAGCATTGACTGTAGGGTTTTTTAGAGGTGGCTGGTGTTATTTAACATCTCAGAAAACATACATTTCTATCCATCTATTCATTATTATCTATTCCTTGATAGAAAAAAAGCAAATTTACAGAGTTACACAAATGCCATCTTCATTTATTGTGTAAACACAATATTAAAGTAAAACTTAGCTGAATTATGAAACTGTATTCATACATAATCATACTCAGTACACATACATAATCTTTTTATTATGTGGTACAGAGGCTGGGAAGACTCTAAAAGGAAGGTAGCTCTTCCAGAATGCTCTATGAGACAAAGCAAATGCAGTCATCAACTATTGCCAGTGGACCAATCTGTTCTGAATTCAGAAGAAAAACTTTTGTTTATTGCATATCCTATGTAAAATTGAAACAGGCCTTATGTTGTTGAAAACCCAGCTGTGAATTAATTGAGGTCGATACCCATTTAATTTCACCCTGGGTGTCCCTGTTTCTTACTTTGAAAAGGTCTACCACTTCTAAGATTTTTTAAGAAATTTTTATTTATTTATTTTTTGGAAGAGAATGCAGAATCTATAAATGAATAACCAAGTTCTAACAACTGGATTTGTAGACTTTGCATTAACTCAGAGCGGTAGTATCTCAAATTTTAAATACCACACAGAATGTTATTACCTGAATACACACTGCTCCAGGGCTTGGAAGATCTTCTTCAGGTTTTACCTTAGAACGCTTGTTGTGCAGGGGGTCACCTGTGCTGCTGACTGCTGACTCACTGGTGGGCTTGTTTTGCTAAACAATGGACATATGATTATTAATCTTAAGCACAGACTTAAATAATATTTTTTAGGTCTTTATGCTTTTCCATAAAACAAAGTGTTTTTCTTAATTAGTAGTAGCACAACTTTTAAATATTTTAGATGCTATTATTCATCTGGGACAATGCCTTTTTACAGTACAACAGGAAATATTTGAATACAACTTAGTTTCATACAGTTCTATCCACTGACTGCATATGGATTACCATACCCAGGATATACTGTAAACATTCTACAGCCTCTTTCTTACCTGTGCAGCCTCTGATGGCCCAATGCTGACCTGCACTGGATTCAAAACACTGGGGATGCCGGGAATGGTCCTTTGAGAAGGAAATGTTGGTGCTGGGTGAAGAAGTGGAGGGCTGTGTCCAAAAGCTGAGCCTATGCTGTGCTGTCGACTCATAAGCTGTTGATGCATTTGCTGAAGAGACACTGGTGTAGGCTGGTATGTAAAACTCAATGCTGGACTGAAATGGATAAAAGCGTAAGAGTATTAACATTTAAACTATATCAAGTGCAGTACACACATGACTAGCTGAATGTGAAGACTGTGTCCCTTGCCAATGCTCATTTTAATCTCTGCAGATACATTGGCCACTGTAGGTAGGTAGACAGGCATCTATGACTTCATTTACATAGCACTACTGGACACACAACCCAAAATACGACACCGTAACAGTGACAATGACAGTTGAACAAATATTGAAAAATATAGAAATTATTAAATATTAAGAGATAAAAGAGGAAGATAGTTATTGACCCACAAAGTTTACAATCTAATTGAATTACCTATTATGAGGTGTGCATGCAAAAACCCAAACTTAATGAACACCCTTAAAGGGTTATTATATCCCCTAAATAAAATGAATGCGTTTAATAAATAGCGCTTCTGCTGAAAATATTTTGTGTACATTTTAATCATGAACATGTTGAGAAAGAGCCTCATGGTAAACAAGGTTACCCCTTTGAGCCCTGAACACCTAATATTAAAGTTGTTACTCTACATCAACATCCATATGCCCTGAAATCTTTACACCCATGTCAATGACCATTATAAGCAAATATATATACTATATATAATGATCTGTCTCTTACGCTGTCTTCTTAAAGGAGAAAGAAAGGGTTAAAATCTCGACCCGCTAAATCCAAAGTCCTTATGTCCCTGTAGCTGATCGCTACATTTTTTTACCTTGATGTCCTATATATTCGCAGCAGTGCGCGTTTTAACATTACACTATATTTAGCTTATTGCAGCCACCTTGTTGGATATTTAAATTAGTCCAACATGGCGCCATGTAACTAAATGCGCATGCGTGAACCTCATTCTTCCCCCTAGATGCGAGCGCGACATGGGAGGGCCATAGAAACTGCAAGCGTGCTCACACAATATGGAAAATGCGCATGCGCTTCTAACTGTAACTGGTCTTGGTCTTGGTGCAGGAGCATGGAATTATGGGAATTTGAAATACACAGCACTGGGTATTTTTTTCCTATGTGGCCTCGGATCTTCTGAACGGGAGAAATATGGAGAGCACTATTGAGAGAAATTAAGGTATGCCTTTAGCTTGAGATAAACTCTTTACTGGCCTCTCCTTCTCCTTGAAGGAGAAGAAAAAATGTTTTTTTTTATGGAATACCCCAGGTATGCCGCAACATATATACGATATTCAATTAAAACTGAAATTTTAGGGGCAAATACAAATTTCTTTCTATTTTGTAAGAGATTCTTAAGTGAGTTTTTTTTAAAATCACTACATTTATCAAACACATACAACTGTTTTTTGCTTGACTGCTTAAGGGATGTAAACTGGGTGAAAGATTTACTTTTGAACAGACAGTAGAATAAATATTGAAATATCAATATCAATTTTTAACTACCTGCAAATTACAATTTAATGGGATGTAAAACATAATTTACGTTGGAGGAATGCAGCAAAATTCTCTACTAGATATAGCAATGTATGGTGGTTCCATGCACTGCTCTGTGTAAGTAATTCCTTTCATCTTTGGTACGAAGTACAAACTCCTTCATATGTCTTAAGATTGCATTACTGGTAGAGAGAAAATCAATCGCTTAATGTGTTTTGAACACTGTACTTGTCATACCATTCATTTATTTGCTCAGCTCATCCTGTGTGTCACCAAAAGAATTTCTATCAATGCTCTTTGCACTAAAGCCTCCATCCATGAAAGCTGTGATCAATGATTTTCAGAACAAGGATATTTCAACAGGCGGGCAGTTTAACATCATTAAATGTCTATTAAACCCCATTATGCATGCTAATACCTGTCATCACTTCATTACTCCTCTGTGTTTCTGAGATTGCAGATCAGTTCGGACAAATTCAGACTTTAATCTGAAAGCAGGAATTTCCAAAACACTCTGCTCCCAGTAAATAAACCTCATAATTAAAATTAGATAAAAATAAACAATAGTAAGATATAAACTGCTATTTCCACTGGCAAAATACCCTCATTTATCCAGCAGTGAATGGATCTGAGTGCTGAAGGGCTAGAGACAGGTCCCACTTATCATATTTCCCCTCCTGATTCTCCTAGCATCATTCATAAATAACACAGAGTGAGGCTTATGTACTGACATAAGTGAATATTTGCACAAGTGCAGCAATTCACAGCAACCCATCACACCTTGACTGATTGCTCTGCATTAATACACTGAAGGAAATGTGCATCCATAACTCTAAAAGTTGAGTATTTGCTATATGCAAATAACTACAAACACGGTCAATTGTTTTATATATGCGGCCTACCACACTGCTACAAACCATGAAACAGATCTGTAACCAATTAAAGGAATCAGACTCACTGATTATAGAGTCCTGCTTGTAAATTTGTGAAGCAATATGGAGGTGGGCAAACCTGAAGGCCATTTGAGATTTTTGAGTGTTCGCTCTGCTGCACTGTCATCTAACTGAAGAATGGTTATTATTACAACTGTAATGTATTTCTAACATTGTCATGAACTAAACCAAGAATGATGCAAGCCATAGGCTTTAAGGTGCTACAGGTATGGAATGAATTATCAGGAATATTTGGGGCCTGGGGTTTTCTGGATAAGGGTTCTTTTCACAATTTGGATCACCATACCTTAAGTCTTAAACAAATAACTCCAAAAGGATTGTTTTGTCAGCAATATGGATTCATGCAGCTTAGTGAGGATCAAGTACAAGGTACTGTTTTATTATTAGAGAGAAAAAAAATTAAATTATTTGCTTAAAATGGACTCTCTGGGAGATGGCCTTCCGTTAATTCTGAGCTTTCTGGATAATGGGTTTTTAGATAAGTCATTCCATACCTTTACAATATGATAGGAGACAAAAAGAGAAAGTCTGTGTTTCTTACAGTAAAGCACCACAGAACAAATGGTGTTCATAGTAAAATCTTTTATGCATTGGCTTCCTTGACTACAAGCTAGAAAATTATTATTTACAGGATGGCTTGTATCTGTGTACAATATGCAATATATACTGTATTTAAAATTAATGCAATGTGAGGTTTGTATCACTTATACTGTGCCAGGATTCTTATATAACTTTGTATTTTTTCATGGGTACATTGCTACTTTGTGCAAAGTCCATTCAAAACCTATAGTAACCTATAATGGTCAAAATATCATGAAAAAAGGAAAAAAAAAAAGAATGCTTGGTTGGTTTTATCTAACAATACCTATTGGGATAATTATCTCTCAAGAGTTTTTGGTTTTATACAACAAGAAAAACTGTGCACTAATTAGGCAACTGGTCAGTATAATGTCCTTTAATGTATTTAACATATTTTCATCTAATACTAATTGGCATATTCTGAATAACAGAAAAAAAACAATAAGAGACACCAATGTATGTCATTTATATTCCTAAATCTATGTGCATGGCAATGGTTTTGCTATAGGTTTATAAAAGCTTTTTGCATTTTACAATCTAGTCTTCTTTAAAATACAAAGCCCTAACACAGAAAACATAAGTAATTGTTCTCAGCAATAGTCAGTAGGAAATCAGTAATAATGTTTAGTTATTACAAGCCCATATCCCTGCCAGTGTTCCTGAAAGGAGCTATGAATGATTACAAGCCGACTTTGCTAAGGTAACCACTATGGATGATTGATAGGACATTAATCAAAAGATGCATATCAGCCTTAGAATTTGTTCACAAGCTTCCTTCTAATAGCTGATTTCATGTTCACTGAGCTCTATGCCAGTTTGTTCAATTTATTCTTCAATGTACAGTACAAACCATTCATCACACACCACAATGATTTAATGCTCTTTCTTCCTTTCAGTGAACATATATTACACAATGTAACTACCCTATCCTGTTCATTAAAACATATGGAAGCTATGTTATTGGTGCATACAAATGATTATAGTACACCAAAGGAATAAATCAGGAAGAAAATCTAAATCAAAAGAGTATATTTCTATATTTAGGGGACCATTAAAACATATTATTGTTCAATCCAAATATCCTAGTAAAGAATAAAGTGCATGACCTTTAGGCCATGTCCAATTTCAATACCTTTTTTAAATGTTATTCTTAAAGGGGACCTGTCACCATAAGAAATGATTCCAAATTCTTCTCTATTGTGTTAGTCAAGCAAATTAAACTTTACTTACACTATATATTACTTTAATTTTGTTTCCTTTAGTCTTGAAATTTACCAAGCAGATAGGCACCATATTGCGGACACTGTTATTAAGGAAAGTTCTGTATAAATCTGGTTTATGCACCATCTAGGTGATGTAATAAGTGCTGAATGGACAGTGAAAGTAAGTGTAATTAAAACTGGAATCTGTCAATCAATTATTGTTTGCCCTTCCTCTATACCACAGGCAATATATCATAGACAAATGAGATTTTAAAATACATTTATTACAGATATGGATGATTTAATAAAAAAAAAAAGAATATGGGTTTCATGTTTAATTTGCAAAGGACTTTTATTATACAGCTTTTTATGTGTGGGTGACAGGTTGCCTTTAATTGCCTAATTGCTTTAACAACTACTTGGTCTACTGCTCTACATCACGTTTATAATTATTACTCATTATATAGCACCAGCATATCACATTATGCAATAATTTATAAAAAGAAAAAACATTATTTCAAAAATTTATGAACAAGGTATAAAATCTTGGGGGATTTGTTGCCAATTCATTTCATGACAAGACAGACTCTACACTAACTACATGAGACATTGGACATATAATTATCTCTTTTTATTATGCTTCTTATGCATACGGGTCAGCTCAAAACTGCTGAAGTGCATTTTCTGCCAGTGTATGCAGAGACTGCATGTAACTGCTTATACAGATATGAAGTGGCATTGTGCACTTTTATTGTTTTCTCGACCAGTGTTTTTCTGCCAGTGGAGAAAAAGCTTCATCTGAAGTAAGCTCTTAGGTCTAGAATCTAAGAGGAAACACAAGCAGCTAATGATAAGTAGCCACTGTTGTTTACTTAAAGGACTAGTGATTTCTGGTTTTCTGTTTTTTGTTTTATTACTGCTACTTAGTGATTTCTAACATACTATAGAGTACAGCACTAAACACTGAGAACTTCCAATTTGTTTATTGTCATGCCACATGGCACAACCCATAGCTATTGGGCTCATTTTGACATGAGGTTTTCTGCTATTGAAGATGGGGATAAATGCTGGATGCAGAAAATATAGCTCAAGACCTACTTTTTTGTGCATTAAAGGAACAGTAACACCAAAAAATTAAAGTGTATAAAAGTAAAAATAATAACAATATAATGTACTGTTGCCCTGCATTGCTACAACTGGTGTGTTTGCCTCAGAAAGACTACTATAGTTTATATAATTAAGCTGCTGTGTAGCCATGGGGGCAGCCATTCAAAGGAGAAAAGGCACAGGTTACTTAGCAGATAACAGACAAACCCCCATTATATGGAGCTTATCTACTAGTTATCTGCTATGTAACCTGTGCCTTTTCTCCTTTTTTCCAGCTTGAATGGCTGCCCCCATGGCTACACAGAAGCTTATTTATATAGTAGCTTTTCTGTAGCAAAACCACCAGTTTTTTGCAGAGCAACAGCACATTATATTTTAATTACTTTAAAACACTTTAATTTTTTGATGTTACTGTTCCTTTAAGAACTCAGTAGGACCAATTACTGCATGCAGTGCTAAGGGGTCTTGTAGACCTGTGGAATATAACATATGGCAAACGCAGCAACTCCCCCCCCCCCCCATAAGTATGTACCCTTATTCCTCAACCCAGATATGCTAAAAGAAGTTAGACACTTGAACTAGGCATCATACAAAGAGTATATACAGATGCTGTGAGAGACAGAAACAGGTGCTTAAAGTGACAGTGAGGCATGCTAAAAATTAAAAAAAGAAAATATAGAGTTGACTGTAAAGTCTCACGTAATTTTCAAGTTCAAAACAAATGCATCTTGAAGTAAGTTAATAAGTCCAGAGAAATGCCAGGACACACAGAACAAATAGACCACAAATGAAAATACTGAATTACATTTTCAAGCTGAAAGAAACTATGGTTTGGAATATGGTGTTAATCCAGGGAAGTTCAATCATATTTTCATGGTTTGGAAGAGACAGGCAGCTCATTAATGTTCTTCTGACAGCTGCTGATGAGACATATTTATCAAACTAATCTAGTTCTGAGCCAGCCTTTCCCTAACAATAATAGATCATTTACATTGCTGTACAGAGTGGTTCTTTACTTGTTTCCACTATAGTGCAGTGTTACAATAAAAAGGGGGAATAATATCATTTTTACATCTTAGCAATATAAATAGATTCCATATATATTTAAAAGCTGAAAATGTTAAAGTTTATCAGCAGTTATGTTTTAGAAAAGCTGAATTTACCGGAGGAATACAATCTATTATGATTAAAGACTGATTGGAAGGTTAGAGAAATTACCTGCTGTATTCATAGTAACTCTACATAAGGAAGCCAGATGCTACTTTTTATTCTACTAAACATAAAGTGATTAAGAATAAAAAAAATGTGTTTTCAGATGAATATTGCTTTCTCAATGAACCAGCAAAAGCAGTTTTACATCATACATTCTTTAAACACTGATTTACTCCAGATTTATGTTGATGGTGTTCCTATTCCATATACACAGGGGATCCTACCTACCTGTCTTTAGACCTGCAGGCTGCTTTTTCTGACCCTGAAAGAATTACAATATAGTATGTAATCAGATAAATCAATTCACCAGAGGCTTTCTGGGTCAGAAAGGACACCATGCAGATTTAGGTACAGGAAGCATGAAGCACAGGAACGATACCTGTACACAAAGGAACATACTGAATAAGTATGGTGGCTTGTACATCTGCAACTCATGGACCTCTGTTCTGTTGAAACATACAATGCCAAGAATAATATCCCTTTACTACTATATGCTAATCTACTAAAATACAATCCAGTTCTCTCTTTGCTTTGTTGAAGCATGAAGAAATGTATACACTACAGGATGAAAAAAATGAAATGTACATACAGGATGTTACCAAATGCATGAATTTTACCCATTGCTTTTTAAGGGACTGCAATAAAAACTATTCTTATGCCATCCTCAGATATACTAGACAGCTTCACTTTGGTTGATGACAGCTGCTGTATGCAAAACAATATATAAACTCTGATTCGGTTCTCGAATTGGACTATTTGGCAGCTGCTTTAAAAAGAAAAAAACATGCAGAACTGTGACTCTTTTAATCAATTTCCTGCATTTTTCTTTAAATCTTAGGAGATTAGATTTGCAATTAACATGCCACTTTGGCATTTGCTAAATATTAAATCACATTAACTGCTGCTGATCAAAAGTTGTATGTCTTTCAGAATTATGGTTTGGCCATTCCACAAAATTCCATAGTTTCCCAGTGCTAATGAATCCCACTCACAAAAGCACCAAGCCATCTTACTGCTGACATTTCTGCGCAAGTCTATAGGATTCATTTCAGACAGCTAAATGGCATCACACAGAATGTATATGCCATGTTAAAGAGTTATAGGGATTACAGCAATGCCTTTCATGTGGCCAGTAAACTGCACTGTAATTTCATTAGGATGTAAAGTCTTAAATAACTAAGTGGGAAATAAAAAAATAAATAAAGGCTTTGTAATGAAAACCAAACTTTGTGGAAGTCATACTAGCAAGGTCACACAGTTTCTGGTCACAGCTGTGGAATTTGCCCAGAAACAGCTGTGAATCTAAGCTAAACATCTTCCATACTTTTCCCTGTGTTCTGTATCTTTCCTTGCTTTCTTTTCTGTCTTTTTCCATAAAAAGTGCAGAGTATCAAATATATGTTTTGGTCTAAATTCACAATAGGCCCCTACTCGACTGACCACCTACCAGTGCATATAAGTACACCTTAGAAGATTTAATCAAAACAGCATTTTGCAAACGTCTTTGCTTAATATTTTGCAAGAACAAAGCCTCACTACATGGTTCATAAATCTAAATTATTGATATATAATAATGTATATATGAAGCAATAAGTCTGCTACATACTTCTCTATTCCCCTTCTTCAAGCTGATATGAATAGTATTCTGCCTGTACAGTGTTGCACCAGATGCTACATCTGCTAATTATCTTTCTTAAGAAAGACAAAACTAATATTACAAGGTAATAACCTACAGATTTAATAGTCCATGCTAATAAATTTGACTTCATAAATATTATTCTGATCTTACCTGATGGCACTGGCTGCTAGATGCCCATAAGAGCCACTAGCAGATGAGCTGCTGCGGGAGTTGTTAAGTATAGTAACAAGAGAATTTGGAGAGTTGCGAATCATTGTCTGGAGATCAAAGCTATGATCAGAAAGAGGTGATATGGACAGTGTTCTCTTGCGACTTGGTCGTAATGGCACTCTAGGACTTGAAAACCGTGAGCCTGTGAATAAACAATCAAAGTTAAAGCTACTGCACAGTTTCTGTTTTTTGATTATTTAAATCACCTGTTAAGAGACCTATACCAACTTCAGTTTTATGAGCAGGCCAACAACTTGGCTACTCAGTGAATGGCTGCATACTTTAAAGGAGAATGCAATCAAAATTTAAAAAGCATACTGCTCAATAGTCCTCCTATTGTTTAGTAAAAACACCACACTTTTGGCTCACCTAATCAAATATTTACTCAGTCACACTTACTTCACATTTTCTATCTGTTTTCTTTAACAGGCAGCCATCTTTAAAAAAGGTATTCTCCCTTCCTTTCCCTCCTTGCTTCATAATGCACATGTGTTTCATTCCCTCCCTCCCTCCCCTCTTCCAGATCCGCTTCTGATTGGCTGGTGGGCATGTGTAGCTCAGAACAGGAGACAGGATCAAGTTACGCACATGTGCAGGGATCTGGGAATTTAGATATACAGTAAGTACTTAAAAAGAATGCCTTTAGACTTACTTTTAACTTATATTAACCTTTTCTTGTCCTTTAAAGGAAAAGTAACGCTAAAAAATTTTAACTAAAAAATCTATTCTACCCTCCCCCAATAATTGCCCTATCCTGAAAACTATTTGTTATTTATAATGCTTTAGAAGAAAATACCTGTAAAAAACTTGGCTTCCGGTCATTTCAACAAAGGCGATATGGCGACACAGGGAAAGTTTCAGGGGAAGCGTTCACTATGCGGCGATCGACTGATCGAGTCTAGCCTTCCTTCTGTATAGGAAGGAGTCAGGCTAGACTCGATCAATCGATCACCGCATAGTTAAACTTCACCCGATACTTTCTCCTGCATGGCCATATCAGCTTTGTTGAAATGACCGGAAGCCAAGTTTTTTACAGGTATTTTCTTCTTAAGCATTATAAATAACAAATAGTTTTCAGGATAGGGCAATTATTGGGGGAGGGTAGAATAGATTTTTTAGTTAAAAATTTTTAGCGTTACTTTTCCTTTAAGGCATAAAAACCAATGAATACAATTGAAGACTGAATAAAAAAACTGGCTTCTATTTACACAGCAGCAGATCATATGAACCTTTGGCATAGTAGGTTTTTTCTTAATATGAAAATATCAAATGTAAAAAGGGCAGCCCTTCACCTCTTGCATGTATATCCCAACCACTCTAACTCTTTATACAGCCACTTCCATTCCATTTATATAAACCATTAATTGTTACATATTTGAGAAACAATACACCCCTTGCTCGGAATAATTAACATATAAGTAGAGTATCTTAATAAAGTCTTGGAACTTTCAAGTAACTTCTAATTTAATTAAAACATGTGGTGCATTACCCATATATATTTAGAAAATGCTTCTTCTGGTTATAATAAATGTGGGCCCTGCTTTTTCCATCTTGCCTAAATTCTTAAGCCCAAAGAGGGACTGCATGGATTCTGCCACTGGGACTATACGATTTTTCTAAATGTGCAGATGTAAAAAAGTGCTGTATAGATAAAAGATGTTATTATTACAGAGGAGCTCCTGATTTCTACACATAGGACTCAAAACAGCTAGTGGTTATGACAAGCGCCTTCACTTTCCACCTGTGATCTACTGGCTACAATTGAGGAAAATTAGGAAGAAAAATGTATCTTCCTGTAGCTTTCCTCAGGGGAACTCTGTTTATTAATGTGCAAGCAACATGATAAATTGCTAAACAAAAGGATAAGACTTCTATGTATTAGCCCTCTCATTTCTGGTGATTTATGAATCTGACGGCTTAGGAGACATTCTCATCATTAATTCAGAACAAGCCATGAGACAGTGCTCGAACCTAAATACCAACAAACCCTTGCCTTTCTGAGTAAATGAATGGGCTGAAAATAAACTCACTTCAAGATTGAGTTACATGCTGCCTTATATTAATCACAGCCACACTGTATTTTAAGTGTCAAGATTTTAAGAAAATAAACAGTAACATCAAAACTCTCTGGAAACCTGATATACAATTATTTGCTTCTTTAGAATAACTTAGTAATAGTATTTATGCACTGAAATGTGACATTTCAACATACAAAATACAATTTGTTGCTATTAACACTTAAAGATAGGGGTTTGATGCAAGAAAACAAGTAAGGACTATGAGAAAGGCCCAACACAGAATAAATTGTGAGAATAAAGTCTGGTGCTTTTAAATATGAACTGTTTCCATTTTAGCACCGTTACTGTTATCCCTTCAAAAACATTTTCACTTGTGAAAAGAGCTAACAATGCATTGTAAAACTATGGGTATTTTGTAATAGGTGAAGTGTTTGCTAAAGGTCTAATCATCTATAGAAGCCAATCAGCTTGTAGAATATATTAGTCTCCAAATATGTTACTGGTTGCTATGGGTTACCGAACCTGGAAAAACTTAGTGCTTTTTATTACATTTAGGGTATGTGTTTTATATGATGTATCTATTGGACATAGTGGGTATATACCTTAACTAATAAAATACACATTAGTAATAAAATTTAAAGATAACATAAAAACAGTTCAGTAATTAAAGCTTGTGCTGAACATGCTTTTTGCCTACTGTTTTAATTATGAAAGTATCAATGGTTTTTGTTATTTGTTTGCGCTATACAGGCAAAATCTGAAATTAAAGTCATATTTTACTTTCTGTCCTTATGAGCAAGGTAAAAACAAATCAACAGTTCACTGAGATTCCATCTGTAGGGTAAGGACACAAAATTGTGTTGCTTGTGCTGCAGGCAATGTAGCTTGGCAAGAAAACATCTTAAAATACCTTTTTAGCAGAGAGAATCTAAATTGGTTTAGGTAAAACCGTTTACTGGCACAATAACATAAAAAAACACGAGGAGGCATTTCTGTGAGATTATGCAAGTAAACTGTTTTACTAGCAGTAATTCAGATTTTCACCAATACAAAGGTATTTTCTTGCCTGGGGGCAACAAAACATTTTGTATATTCCTACCCTTAAAAAGAAACCTTTCCCTTCCCACAGCTAAGCTTGTTAAGCAATGAGGCAAAGAACACCTCATTATACAAAGGGTTTTTAGTGGGGACTAGAAATAAAATGTGACTTTAAATTTCAGATCTTGCCACGTTTAGTAGCATGTTCGTAGGGACAGGAAATAAAGTGTGACTTTAAATTTCAGATCTTGCCATTTTTAAAAGATAATAAAAATCCTATACTTCTTATTTAAAACAATAGGCAAAAAGTATCTTCAGCGCAAGTCCTATTCACTGCACTAATGTTGAAAAAGGGGTATACGTAATCAGCTGGTTAGATCCTTAGTGACTCCACCTCACTTTCCTGACATCACAAGTGTGCTCAGAGCAGCCTTTTCACATCTTGGGCATATATCACACTATAAGATTATGCTCACTCCAGAGATTTTTGTCAATACAACAATGCAACACTCTAAATCATCCAAAACGTGATTAATGGTGTTGTACAGCATAATTTTTAGACTGCTGAGGCAAGTGCGTTCATGAAATTGATACATGTGTTATTTCAAAGACAAAACAGAAACTGGGAGAAATCAGTTATTAGTTTATTTATTATAAAACAATGTAGCCTTGAAACATAGTTGCAACAAAATTATTTTTATCAAAGTGTTTGATTTTAAACATGCATATAGTGCTGCATATACCAGCAATGCTGTGGAAATAAAAATATCCATGCACTGTGCTTGCCTAATGTTGCCTTTCTTCAGACTTCCTCAGTCTTTGATATGACTAAATATATTTCTATAGGATTGATTCACAAATCCTTTTTAAATTGTGATAAGGATGGGGGGTATTTGGGGCAATTTGTGTAGGGTTAATGACCTGTAAAAAATCACCATGCCCATAACCTTGTTCTATATAGTCATGGAACAAATCAGAGATTTCAGATATGTACACACAGAGGGAGCAAACTTTATCTGCATATTTAGCTCAACATGTCCTCATTGGTCTTGCCTTTTTTTCTTTATTAATAATCTATTTAAGGATCTATAATGTGTAATTTCTTTGTAGTTCACAAAATGCAAACACTGAAACTGAGGGTATATTAATTTGTGTCTTTTACTTATGAAATACATATTTAAAGCAGGTGGTATCATAAGGCAAGAGACAACAAACAATTCATGATATTCAATGATATTCCTTCTGAATGTTGGCGTTTATTATTATTAACATGTATATATATAAAGCGCCATCAAATTCCAGAGTCCTGTACAAGAAATAGGTTTATTCACTGGACATACAGAATTAAAAACAAAGCAACCAGTAATACATAAAAGTGGTGAAGATGGTCCTGACCAAAAGAGCTTACAATCTATAAGGAGAAGGGGTTGAGACACAAGGGGGCACATTTACTTACTCACGAACGGGCCGAATGCGTCCGATTGCGTTTTTTTCGTAATGATCAGTATTTGGTGATTTTTCGGAAAATTGTCGCGACTTTTTCGTAGCCATTCCGAATGTTGCGATTTTTTCGTAGCGTTACTACTTGCGCGAAAAGTCGCGACATTTTCGCAGCTTTCGTGCCGAGTACGAAAGATTCGGATTCATTCAAGCTTCAGTATGGTGCCTTTTCTTGGGCCAGGTTGGAGCTGCAGGGTGCCATTGAGTCCTATGGGAGGCTTCCAAAATCATGCTAAGTCTGAAAGTTTCGCCCGCCGCTTACGAGCGCTCAATACGAAAAAGTCGCGATAAGATACGAGCGAATCGTAATGGCTAGGAAAAACTCGCGTTTTTACGCGCAAATCATATTGGTAACGAAAAAGTCGCGACAATTTCCGAAAAGGCGACGAAAAAAATCGCAAAAATACGAAAAAGTCGCAAAATGTTTTCCAATAGGAATTTTTCCAATTCGGATTCGTGGGTTAGTAAATGTGCCCCAAGGTGTGGGAATTAGCAAGATCAGAATTAAGCAAGGTGAGAGATGGTCTTTTTTCAACCCTATGTAACTATGTAGCACAGGGTATTGCTTTTAGCAGCCTACTGAGATTGTGCTGAACTTAATTAGGGTAAGCTTCTCTAAATAAATGTGCTTTTAGAATTTTTTGGAAGGCAGAAAGCTTGTGAGAAAGTCTGACAGAAGAAAAGAAAGAATTCCATAGAAGGCGTTCAGCCCCTGCAAAGTCTTGAAAGCGAGTGTGTGAGGAGGTAACAAGAGAGGAGTAGAGTAGCATGTTATAAAAGAAGTGTAACAAGTGGTGTGGGGAGTATTTAGAGATAAATTCAGAGTTATGAACTGCTTTGATTGTGAGGGTCAAAAATCCAACAACAAAATCTGAAAACCAATAAGATCTGTAGCAAAGAAAAACCTTTCAATTGTAAAAGGGGACATCTGCAATTGATGTCTACATAATATTGACACATTTTAGATGGAGTATTTTCTAATTCAGAATTGACGCAGATTTGTCACATAGTAAATCTCGAAAAAGTCACAACTTTTTTTCCGCGAGTGCTAAAAAAATCTGACCATTTCGGAAAAACCTGTTCCGGAAATAAAATTTACTAAAGTTACTAAATAGTCCCCTTAGGATATAATTTGTCTTCAATGCATAACATAGTAATAATATTAATAATATCACTTTTCTAAATGCATCTGGCTACCAGAGTGGCTATTTACAAAAAAAAAAAATAATAACATTAAATAAATTAACAATTCAAAAAAAATTTGAACTAAGCAAAAAACTCATTGGTTTCTTTTCTTTCTCTTTATGATGCAGATCACTTAAGAAATACAAAATTGCCCAAAAAGGATTTTTTAATAAAAGTTTACTTATTGGCTAATTTAGTGAGCTTCAAGTCAACATAGCTTTATAAACAGTGTAATTTAGGTTATAACTTTGTGAAATGAATAAAGCTTTCAGTTCCATAACTGAATATTTTGTTATTTAGTGTGTGACACAAAAGCACATGCCGTAATTTGTGTTCTTCATTATTATTAGCTTCTTTTGTTGATTTAAGATTCTGTCATCTTAAAATGCTTGTATTTTTAGTGTGATGAATGATAAGGCACTAGCCTTTTTTACAATAATTAATTTACTATATACAAGGGACTAGTTAGGACAATTTTAATTGGGTTTCACACTAAAAGGGTAACTTCATCCTACCGCTTTATAAAAACATCCATTACCTGACAAAACAGATTTTTAGCAAGTGAGTTGTGAAGGGCTGTGTGACCTGTGAGGTCCTTAGTTTTGTAGAATCTTTCAATTGTTTCAAATTCCTCATTAGGGAAACTTCACAGCATAATGGATGCTTCATGGATTTTTGAATGGAAGTTAATGTAAAAATGAATTTATTTAAATGAGACCAGCATTCATTTTAGCTTACTTTTTCTCAGAATTAAAATGACTTCTTAGACTTTTTTTGTACTTAAACCACTACTGGAAGGTCTTATCACTTTCCCCATCCCTTAAAGTTCACCTCCAGGAATGTTTCCCAGAAGTCCCTGCCGGCAAAATAAGCAACATTTTTTTTCCTAGCCAAAGCTGAGGGTCTGTGCAATGGCAACCCCCAATAGCCTCTTGTAGAGATTGGCAGCATAGCTAGGAAGAAGGGCAGCACAGATTTTAAGTTTTACTAAGCATGCCCTGTCTATATGGGACTTTCACTGCCATGATGCTTCCCAGTTGCATTTAAAGGGGGTACATTACTTAACCCATTCACATAAGCACAGGACTTTTGGTGGTGAACTTTTTATGCAAAATAGATGAAATCGTGATAAAGAACACAGCTGTGTATTTTACATCAATATACCTGATCAAGACTCTTGAGTAATAATGATTCAGCCCAATATACTATGAACTTCTGTCAACAGATAAAGTATAAAAAATGCTACATCATTGGATTCCAGAGGTCCTGGTAAATGTAGTCTTGGCTGGGAGTGTGCTAACTTCTGATCGAGATATAGGATATCAGAAACCCACTACCTAAAAATAATCTTTATCCAGAACACACCAGGTGCCAAGAATTACATTACAGAACTTACTACCTGTACACTGTCTCCAGCAATTCCTTGTATGCTAATTCACAGGTTTGCAATATTGCAGGAAAAAGCAAAATAATTGTTTTAAATAACAAGGTTTTTCACAAAGAAAAACTAAGTATACAGTGAACATCCCATCCTTAAATAGGCAATCTGTGTTTTCTTTTATAATGAACATGTTTGGCTAGCTTTATATTACTCAAAATACAGTACATCATAACTTAAAAAAACATAGGCTTTATATGTATGATTCAAACCTCAGGACAAGACTGGCTTATTATATTATAGTTCTATATGTGGGCTGTGCAATATAAAAACAGGAAAATAAAGACTGCAAATATTTCCTACAGCTGAATTTATCTGAAACAATGCCAAATATGCCAGTGCTCTGGCCAAAAGAATTTATGATTAAACTCTACATTTCCCATTGCTTTTCCCATTCTAGTTAGGAGCATGATAAATGTCTTAGCTGGAAATGTCTAATAAGAAGAGTACAAGAAAGCATATTTGAACATATTCCCCAGTCTTGCTTTGAAGTTCTTACAAGGTTTGCTCCTGAAGCTGTTTGACGTTGGAATCTCTCCCAGAAAGTAATCAGGCCAATGGATACTACAAACTTTATCATAACTTTTACTTCTTTGCATTTATTTTAAGGGACATGAGTTATTAGAAAGGACATTTTTTATGTGATTAACAAAATCCTTATCTAAATTATTCCAGCTATTTGTTACATAAGCTTTATTTAGGCTTCCTCTTGACCTAATAATTATTTTCAAATCTCAAGTGCTTTAAAGATTTACTTTTAAATGACATTTCTAATTACCTGTATGCAAGTAAGAATATACTAAGAATACACGCTGGTGTTATAAAAAAATTATAAAAGAATTCCTTTATTTAAAAATTGACACAAATATCCTTGTGCTGCTGATTTTCCCTTAATACAATACAACTTTGCTGCTTAGGAACTAATGCATTCTGCACTAAACATGCTGATGAACTGCTACTTAGCTGTTTAATGGAGCACAGGGACCTGCATTTCCTGATGAATACAGTGCTACATGTGTTTGGCACCACTATATTCATGTAAAGTGCACTGGGAGATGTTTGTATGTGTCCCATTTAACCTCCTAGCCATCCCCTTACTTGAGTGAGGTACAGAGGACATGAATGCCCCAGACACAAGTAAAATGGGTAAATGAGCACTAAGGGGTACGATTTTGCATCCCTTACTGAGAGCAAAGTAGTGGTTATTGGTTATCTTTAAATTTAGACAGCTCTGCAAAGGGTCAGCCACCACTAAATTATGGCCTAGAGTAGGTGTTGATGCTAAAAAACTAAACTAAATATAATGAGAGACAATACTTCATCACCAAACGTTAACACCCCTGAACACATTAACATTTTAATTCAAAGGCTCTACATTACTATACACAATATATCATACACAATAATACTATAATAAAACAACTTCAGATAAAGCACAGACTAGCAATCACTTCCTACAACCTTACCTATGGAGCAAGCTGTTGCTTTTAGGCTAATGCCACATGTAGTTTATGGCATAAATTCTGTAAGCGTATGGAGCGTATTCTCTGCAAACATTTTTCGGCTTGCAGAAAATATGCTCCATACGCTTAAAAATACCCCTACCTGTGCCTGCACCAGAATTAATTGAATACACGCGGGTGCAGGCACATGTAGCCGATATATGCCTAAAAATGTGAGACTTTGCATTTTCTCGTGTTTTTGGGTGGATATCGGCTACATGTGCCAGAACATGAGTGTATTCAATTCATTGAGGTGCAGGCACAAGTAGGAGGATTTTTAAGCGTATGGAACGTATTCTCTGCAAGTATTTTTTGGCTGCATGTGGCATTAGCCTTATACCCCTCAATCAGTTTGTTTATTATATCATAATGTATCATATTATTAAATTGGTAAGTACAGTCAGTGATTTTTCTAGTGATTTACGAACATGCTGGGATGAATTTACTAACATTAGTGCTAAATTGTACCAATTTAGTTACCCAGAGCAAACAATCTAACAGCGTTTATTATTTATAGAGCAGCAGCAGCAGCAAGTTGCCCAGTGCTTTACAATAATTTATCAAACAAGGTTATTAAGTTAAATCTAAATTAAATGTTGTTTGATTGGTATTGCCAACTGCACTGGTGCAAACTAGAGTATGTGTTAGTAAATTAGCCACAATAACAAAAACTGTTATTCTCTTGTTGCTCTCGGTCACTTCCTAAACCATATCAAGTAAGAAACAATTGTGAAGTTCTCCTTTTGAGTCAGCCTGACAAGCAAGAACTTACTGATCTTATACTTACTCTCCATGGCATGAAGATATTCCATATGGAGGGCATTAGCTCCAGCACCAGCAGTTGCAGGGGATGGAATAATATCAGCATATGGGCTTCTCTGTCCAGTTAGCAGTGCCATTTGATGGTAATATTCAGCAGGGCTAACACCAGCATGTGGGACTACAGGAGAAAAACATTTCAGATTGCAATTTGACAGATTCTTCCTCATCTCATATCATAAAAATGTAGCTATAACAGCTATAAATCTGTAAACACATATCCTTTATTGCTGTACCTATAGTATTCAAAATAAATGTGATTCCAAAACTAAATGTAAGCTTATGTTTAAGTTGTGCAATGATACTGGACCAAAAAGAAGAAAAAGCCACCACTCTAAGTAAACACTTGTTTTGAGCATATGTTAACCATTCCTTAAGGTGAAAAAAAAAATGACGGTTAACACCAAAGATTGCTGCACTGATGTTCTTTAACATGGCTAATTACATATTTCATATAAAAGCCCTTTCTTTGGTTCAGAACAGCCTGCTGCTGAAAAAACAAATCATAATAGTTGGGCAAAATTTCTGTGTTGCCTCAACCTGTTGATGAAACTCAGAGCTGTGTTTTCTCTGTCGATTTAATTCCAGAGCCCCATGAGAACAAGAGTGCTCATTAAGGCTGGGGACATGGCTCTGTGCGATGAAATGTGAGTAAGCACACAGGAGTATGCTGTAATTCCCAAAGAAGCTGGTCTTAATGCAAAACATTAACTCAGGAATTGCTAAACAATCCCCTTAGTGTTGCCACACTACAGATTACCATTCTTGGACACATATTCATTGCTCTAATATGATCAGTGTCACTGACAAAGTTCATTAACAGACCTGCATTTACAGAGATTCCATAAATGACAAATGCAGTGGTGACCAAGGAATAGCTAAACTGGCACTATGCAATAATATAGAACTGAACTTTCTCTTAATTAACTTATTAACTGAAAGATAATGAGCCAAACAAACACAAAACTCACCATCAGTAGGGCTGAGTCCACGGGCAGCTGATATCATAGACAGTGAAGGGCTGCTGTGGAGAGATCTGATATAGTCCATGTAAGGACTGATGTAAGGATGAGGAGGGCTGAATGGGGAATCAGATGCACTGGCTGGGTTTCTGTGTGGAGATATCCGGATAAATGGAAGATCTGGGTATGTCGGGCTGCTTGCTAATGCAGAAGGCCTAAAAGCAAAAAGGCAGATTATGACTGTGTAGTTGTACAAAAGAAACATACAGGTATGGGATAAATTATACAGAAAGCACAATACAAAAAGATTGTATTTAATACAATTTTTTTTATCGTGCTTTTTAAAGGTACAAAAATCATACTTTGATAAATCTGCCCCTAAGTGTAGTAAGATACATTACATTTTCAGTGCAGCATTTTTTTTTTTTACTAATAATGGATGATCTAAGTGCAGTAAAAAAGCATGGCCTAAAAAAAAGCATAATCAAGAAACATGTACAAAAGGAACAAACGGTTTCTTAGTACAGAAAGAAGCAGATTAGATTTGATAATTGTGAGGGTTGCAATTGGCAGATGTCACTAAAGCAAACTGTAATCTAATGTTAAAGTCAGTTCTACCATGTCTCTCAGGCTAGACGCAGAGATATCTTAATCAAAGATCAAAGCAATTCCCAAGAGAGCTGGCGCTCCTAAGAAACAAAGTATGGTGGATGTAATATTTGTCTTTCTTCTCCCTCATTCTTCTCTTATCTGCTCAATCTACACCTCATATAAATGCTTTTTATCCTCAATGCCCAAATTAAAAGCAGTTCAAAATATGCAGACTTTATTATATTTACAGCACCTCTAAGAATGGAGAAATGAAGCAGAGTAACAAATTGAAACACATTACAGCCTTCAGAAACAGCTTAGTACTTTTCAGGATTTCAAAAGATTTTTAGTACCATGCTTAAAGCATATCTCCCAAAAGGACTGAGTATTACGGCATTTTTTCTATAGTTTTAGTTTACATAAGCAGCAAAAACTGATGGTATAGCTTATTGTGGACACTGAGCATTATGCCAATAAGTGCAGATGACTTCTCCAAAGACTTTAAGACCTGTGGCACATGGACCATTTGCACTTTCACAATAATTAGTTATTGTGTGTAACAATTACAAACCTTCATTTTTCTTAGCACCATGTCAGCCTTAGGCTGCATGTTTCCCATATATCATTATAGTGATGTGCAGGTCAGGAAAAACTCAATCCACTAAATGTTGCCATTGTAGGACCTGCAACCAACCTGTACCTGCATCTTTCAAATCTGTAAGTTACTCCTTCTTGCACCTTACATTCCAAGACATGGAAACTTTGAGAGCAGAGGAAGAGTGTACTTCCCCAGTCTGACCCACACCCTCCCCGAACCCGCAATGGTTGCCCAAAATTCAACCCTAACCTGTCCCAGGGATTACAGGTCGACCCTTACACCACTAACATCATTAATAAGAGGTGGTGAGAGCAAGATGGGGGCATTATGTATGCTACTGTTTTCCACCCAAATACAGCAGTCAAAATGCTCCATAGCCATAGCACAGTCTCATCTAATGGCCAGACTGATACCCATGGTGTGTTCTCTGTTGAAGACAAGCAATGTAAGGCTCATGGCACATTAGACACTCGAAGAATGACTTGCCACCACACTGAAATTATTGGAAAAAACCTGAAGCCAGTCCTAGGACTTTCATAATTCCCCATTTAGATACATGGAGCTGGCAGGGAAATTTCAGGCACACTTAAGGCACCCGTGAGCCATTAATCTAGCAGTAGCCATATAAATATTGTTGAAAAGGAATGTTCTGTTCATAAAATAAGTCTTCGTACGTCTATTAAGAAGAGAATAAGGTGAAGAAGAGCATGATTTATAAAGAGTTATCATTCCTTATAATATAGTAAAATAACAATAATATTTACTTAGTGAAGAAGATAACTGACTCTTGGCCAGGCAAGGTTTGACCTATCTATTAAACGATATAAACCAACCAGATGCTTGTTTTCATCATAATAATGACACTTATAGAAACCAATCAATAGTAAGATTTTATTCTTTAATTACATAATTAAAATTACAAAAATAACCTTAAAACTAATTTCACAGGTTTTAAGTACAATGGAAACATAATTAACATAATCCTTTCCTCCCTAATACCTATTATTGTTTTTATAGACCCCCAAAAGTCACAGTTCTCCAGAGACAGCTCAATGAAATAACTATGTTACAAAATGACATTACTGAGAAGAATGTTTGCCAGGGTATAAGCAATCTCACAGGAAAAATAAATGGGTCTAGTAATACCACTTTATGGTAACATCCTCATTTTAATTGTTCTACTCATTGCTTCTAACAAGAAATAGTTAATTCTGTCAAAGTGTGGGAAGAAACATAGGTGGGTCAGAGAATGTACTGTATATTCCACTTCACAAATAACATGGCTAGTGCAGAAAGCAAAAGCAGCAAACAGCAGGGGTTAAGGGATAAGTAAGCCTTTTACCACAAATGCCTTGAAAAAGCTCTGTACAGCCCCAAGAATAAAATAACTTTCTCCCTGCATTTAGTCTCATGTAGATTCTTTACCACAAGCACCTCAACTGCAGCTCCCTCAGCTACTTCCTAGTTTAGCATGATACTCCACTTCCTTTTCTTTTCTCCTCTCTAGGAAGATGGTCCAAGAGGTGTCTACTATGCAAGCAGGATTGATTTCCATTGAAGCAGAGGTGACAAGCTTGCACATTAGACACCTTTTAGACCATCTGCACAGTCAGAGAGAGAAGGAGAGCTCAGAAAAGAAAAGGGGGGCAGAGCTTCACTCTAGATTAGAAAGTAGCAGAGAGAGCTGCAGTTGAGTAGCTTGTGGTACAGAATGTACATGAGACTAAATGCAGGGAGAAAGGTATGCTATTCTGGGCACTATTTAGGGTCACTTTAGAGACAGAAAAAAAAGGTTTACCAATTCTTCAATGGACAAGGTGATATGAAGTTTTACAGCAGAATCATGAGGTAGCTTAGACCTTTTTCTACAATTCCACTGGACTGTAGTCAGTCTGACAGACACTCAAATCTGCAGTTTCCTTTCATCTCAGTTCAGACAAATCGGTAAAAAAATCTCAAATTTGGTCTATGTATGGCAGCATTATGCACCAGAAGATGTCCTCTTTCCTGTGACTGTCCTGTTTTTAATTAATTGCATCTCATAACATACACTATTGTTGATAAACTGAACTTCATTTGGCAGGTTTACCAGTAGCTTGAGGGCCAAGGGCTAAATACATATAATAAAATGATTCTTTCTTTTAACTCTTAACTTATTTTGAACTTACCATATAAGTATAAGGGACTAATATCTTACCATTTATAAGGTTTCATTCTGCCAGCAGTCTCCTTTTAGGAGGGAGACTAATGAAATCCACAGCTCTACAGCTCATTCAGCAGTCCTCCATGATATATTTTTTCAAAGTAAACCGATTTAATAGGGGATGATTGAGGGTGCTATAGGTATTGCAACATATTTGTTGCAAGGCGTAGATAAGAAATACAAAACTTAAAACAAATGCTCTGTGTCATAGCCACAATTACAAAAAGAATGTACACCAAATGGTATGTCGGACTTTTGCTTTGAACTTTACTTGGGCCACTTGAAATGAAAGGCATGCTGTGTGAAACTGGATAGCTCAGGAAGCAATTAATTTGTCAAACACCCTTTGGGAATCTCACACTAGCAGTTTTCTTATAAATTCATACTGCTGAGAACTTTACAGTTTTTCCTGTAGAATAATATCCAAGCTGGTGGCAGATTCTTAATGGCAGCATTTTGAATAATTTAACACAGACTGCATTAAGAACATAGGATCTATGTAATTTTGTAGAATTAACAATACTTAGTTAGGCTTTATTACACAATAATATTAATAATAATTTTGTCACAAAGTGACATTCATGTTTAAAGCAATCATTTTTGGCACATACAGATGATGTGATCAGGCTAGTTAAAGGCACTTAGTATCTGTAGAAAAAAATTGTCTGCAACACAATAAGGTCCACAATAAAATCGGCAAATCCATTAGAACATTTACCCCTATATGTAATATAAGGCACTAAGTTTGCCCAGGAGCAGTACCCCATAGCAACCAATAAGCTATGGGCGACCAGTAAATGGTTCAGGCTGATTGGTTGCTATGGGTTACTGTTCCTGGGCAAACTTAGTGCCTTTTATTACATAATCCCATAAAAGTACAAGTGTTGATTCATACAACGAACTCAAGAAAACCTGTTTTTGACCTAGTCATTTGCCCTAGCTGTATTATGAAATATTTTGGGTATCCCTCAACCAGTCCTGTAGAGTATAGACAAGACATTTTGACAACAACAATTTGTTACATCCTCCTGCAATTTTAAGCAAAGCAAATTAAATCATATTGCTTTTAAATCTTTTATAATCTGATTAGAAAGTGTTCTCAAATTTTTCTGATGCTCTACACAAGACAACATCAAAATGACACAAAAACTATAGCTATGGAAAATGCTGAGCTACTTTTCAGTAATTTGTATAAATTAAACTACATGTCAACCGTACCAAGTTGTAGTTGAAACCAAGAGCTATTGTTATTATCATTGATATAGCACTAACATATTCTGCAGATTGTACATCATTTTCATCAATTTCTGCCCCAGTGGACTAAATACATGAGTAATGGAGCTCTGAATTCTTTTGGATGTATAAATGTATGTATGTATAACTTTATTTATAAAGCGCCACAAGGGTACGCAGCGCTGTACAGTCTTACAGAATACAAAATTACACACAGGGGGGACAAGTGATATAATAAATAAATACAATAATTACATATATGTATATATATATATATAAGTGCCATGTGGTATGAGACACAGTAGGAAGGAGGTCCCTGCCCCGTAGAGCTTACAATCTGAGTGGTTGGGTAACATACAGGCACAAACTGGAATTTTTTTGGCGACGAGGATGGCTTTTGTGCAAATTTGTCCTTAACATTTCTGTATACAAACTCTGAAGTGGAATTTCAGCAACTACCTGGTTGCTAGTCTCCATTTTACCCTAGTTTACTAGGTAGTGGTTTGATAAAAAGATAACAATAACATTGTTGGCTCATAAACCAACAGGTTTTTTGGCTGCAAGCACTAGATAAGCCAGGAAGAGGAAGGCATAAGAAAAAAAATAAAGACCAACTGAAAACTTTTACTTAGAGGTAAACTACCCTTTAAGAGTTGGTTGCACTTCATCTGCATAAGTAGCATTTTGAGTGAGCATAATTTTGCCAAAGACATACTAAGGTTTGCCAACTTTTCTGGAAAAAAAGCACTGCTTTTCATCTATCTTATATATTTTTTCCCTATTGATAACATTGGTATCAAACATCATTTTTACTAACCAAGTCAGTAAAATATCAGTCAGGTGGTAACCCTTAATATAACTATGAATAATTTGTTGTTAGAAATTTAGTGTGGCAGTTATGGAATTGTAACCAAAGAATATAGAAAGGCCTCAATCCAATAGTGATTTATTCTAACAAAGTGAAGGCTACATATCAAGGCAAAATGCATTAAACTGAGCCTCAAAGTTATAATACTGAAGGACCTTCTCACAAGTTACTTTACAGCTATTAGGCGATTCCACATCTACATCATTTTTCCCATCCAGGTCTTTGCTTTTTTATCAGTATTCTTTCAAATCCTGAAATTGCCTGGATAAGAGTAAGTTTTTTTTTTTTTTTTTGCATTTCTAAAAGCAGACTGAACTTTCAGTGGAAATTGAAGAGGCTTTGTGTCAAGTACAGCTAAATCCAGCCTTTCCGTATCAAACCACAGCGAGAAAATTACTGTGCGGGTGATAAGGCTGTGAGATATAATAAAAAGTGACTCTCCTCAATTTACACCGCAATATTGGTATGACTGAATATTTCTCATTCAGGTGACTGATAATATCACTAAACTGTATTGCAAGATAAATAGAGGAGGCTTCTGTCAAGAATAAACACCATTAATCATGAAGTCATAGCTGTGGAGTGGATATATGCTTGGTATCACTGTACAATGGCAGAAAACGCTTCATGTAACCTGCTTTTTTTCCTTTTGCTTCCACATCTTTTTGCTTAACCTCTTCACCCCTTTTTTAAAAACCTAGAATGGGCTGTGAACAGTCAGACTGCTATTTGATAACCTTCTAATGGCTTATCTGACCCAGCCTGAGAATAACTCATTGCGCCTAGAGTTTTTTGTCAGGTACAAATTACACTAGGTGGCCAACATAGGCATAGGCATGCAGAATGGTATATTAAGCAAGACCTCCCAATTTGCATACCAAAAAAAAAAAATACTTTGTTGTAAGGACTGAATCCAACAAATAGGCGTTCTTGATTGGGCATTTGCTATTTCCAAATTACATATATGGATTTATGGACATGGGTGATGAATAACAGTATAGCTACCACATGAAACATACTACTTATAATTCTTTTTTTTTTCCTTGCTTCTGAAAATGTATAAATAACTCTACTTACATATTAGTCTTCATTAGATTATCTGCTTATTTACCTCTTTTTATAGCCATCCTGAAGCATGGCTTAGCAAACATGACACTTGGGGAGTGAAATACACACAATTTCAACTGCAGGTAGAAAGAGTCATGTAGACCCCATATCGAAAAGCTAGTGATTAGAATCTCATTCAAGGTTTACCAATATCTTCAAGAAAAAAGTCAATACATTTTGCCTTTGATTGCTGTTGTATTGTTGTAATTGTCATATTGTTGACTGAATAGTTATTGTATCAAACATTTCTGTTGGATAAAGATTTTCTACATTACACCATGCCAATGATTGTGAACAGATGTTGTTATTATTACAGTAACCCTTTTAATATAGCACTACCATATTATGTAGCACTTTATGTAATACTTTATGGGTTATCCTGGGTTATACTCCCAAGTATAAACTGGGAGAACATACAAGATACATGAAGGGTGCATCTGTCTAAATCTAACTCAGGACCCTCATTTGCTGTAATGCAAGTAGCAATGACTAACCAAAATTGTTTATTGTCATTATCTAGTGGCAGTCTAGGGGTGTGGAAAGCAAAACAGTATGCAACAACTGAAGTATTTTATGGTTGCACAAAAATAGTATTAGAAAGTTGAACAGCAGCAAACGCCAATAAATAAAGCACTCATTTCACATTTTTTTTTAACAAGGATTTAGTAAATAAATACTCCTTCAGTACACTGAGAATGAGTGTTTGAGCATTTAAGGTTTCCAAATACTGTTTGCATATAGTTAAGCAGACTAAGCTGGGCACAAATTCGAGTATATAAAAAAAGCTAGTAACTTTCTACTTTCAGGAAATCTAGTGAACAGTGTTGGCGAGAAAAAATAATTTTGAAGTTTGAATGGCCTTTATAAACCTTTATTTTTTTATAACCCTTTATTTTTTCTAATTTGTACCATATCAGTTGGACAACAGATTAGATTTGTGTCCACTTTTTCTTGGTAACCACCATCATTCCATAAAAGTATGTTCTGCTAACTTTAATCATTTTCTTAAGATCAGCATTGTAGGTGTGCCTGAAAAAAAATCAAGAAAGCTGCACAAAATGGGCAATATTGTATAAAAATGTCCAAACCACACCCTCCTTTACATCTGCAACTACTATAACTACACCATACACCAAGAAAACGTGGGATACCTAGGAGATCATTTATTATAGGATGAAAAAGTAAAAATACAATCCTTCTCAAAGTTATCTAACAATTACTCAAAAAGGGGAAAAGATTATGAAAACTGTCATTCTGCTTTTCCCATTGTTTCATATTCTTTAAAAATAATCACATACAAATTAATTAGACAATTAATATATTAGTTTGGGAAAAGTGTGCAAAGTAGTTTTTGATAAACATCCTTTAGCATAAAAACGTTTTTAAATTCTTATGATAATTTTAAAAAATACAAAAATATTTTTTTAATGATGAGAATTTTCACTGAATTACCGATTATACAGGCCTTTCTATAACAAGTAACCTTGTAAAGAATATAGATGGCAAATGTAGTAGGTCCTTTGTGCTACAACCTAGTAGGGGTGTGAAATACAGTTTGAATTACATGTAAGAAGCACTTAGAAAGCAGTTTCCTGGGTAAGGGCATTTATAAGTGGGTACTAATAAAAGAGGCAGGAATCAGTCTCTCTATAACAACTAAGAGGGTCACGGCCCCACGGAATGTTTTTCATTTAGAAAACGAAGTTAGTAGAGAGGAGTAGGTGGGAAGAGAAAGATCCTTATGGGAAGAAGAAGCAGAAAAAAGAAAATAAACAGCTTCACAAAGAAAACAAAAGTCTCACAAACAATAGTCCTCTAACACTTGAGTACACTGGAACTTCAGTGGAAGCACATGTAACAAAAGCTTCATCAAAGGACACCCTTCACACAAGTAAATATTCTAGAGGAGAGCAGAGTAGAATCAAAACAAAAGAGATTAGCGACAGTTTTAGACAGAAAATGGTACTAACCCTGGTGTGTAATAAGCAGCGTTAGTTGGAAAAATATACAATGTGAACAATTTTTCTGTGTGAATTTGCCCTTTCTTCAAACACACTGCAACTCAGTCACCAACCTATATTTAAATTGCAGTTACTTTGCAAAAAAGAAGCTATCTTCCAGCATGTCTTAAAATTTCATTATGTGCAAATAAAATGTGCAATATAATAAACATGTTTACAGTAGGTAATGCAATATTTATGCTTATATTCACAAAGGTACATTTCGCTAACACAGTGACATATCACCCAAAAAGCTTTTAAATTAAATTACAACTAAATTTACAAATTTAAATATAGCCATATAGTGACCAGTCAAAAGACGTCTTTGAACAAAAGCAAATGTTGAATTGTGCAAAAAATATAATACCGTTTCAATTACATCATATCAGTCCCTGCTCCAGGGAGCTTACACTCTAATCACTGTCATACCTTCTATGGCAAGTAATACGAGGAAGTAAGAATGCTAAATCTAAAAAATGAAGCACAAAGACCTTGGCTTTAACCTAAGGCACAGTACTGCCAGTGTTCAGCAGCACTGGGTGCTATGCAGATCTGCCCTTATCATCTATCCAAGTGCTGCATGCTGCACCTTGTGAATGCAGAGCACAGGAAGGTCCCCTAGCACTTGCATTCCCTAGCACACAAACATTTAATCTGTTTTAGCTGCATGAATATTCTAAATGTCATCTTCATCAAGTTTTCTGCTACTCAGATTAAAAAGTTTCTAGAGTTCATCAATTTAAGGCTCTAATTTTGTAGAAAGCATCAATTTAAGGCTCTAAAATCTCTATATCTCATTTGGGGGGAGGAAAAGGCCAGAGTAAGACACATAAGAGGTAGCTTTGTTGAGGAGAGAGGGGAGTGTGTTACAGTTCAGTGACTCATGGGCCACTGCAACAGGTTTGACAGCAGCCTTTATACAGCCAGTTTGCTTCTGGTTCACTGATCATGAATACATGAGTTAATATCTAATACTGCTGACAGTGGCACAAAAAAACAGAAGTTTTGTCTGAGAAGTTAGGAGAGGCCCTGCAAATCTTAACTTTGTTTAAATTGTAAACTACTAGATTGTGAATTTAACATTTAAAAAAAAAAAAAAACAGAACTGAAATGCATATTTTTTTGTAAAAATTATGAAATGTTGACTATATGTAAGATTGCAAGGTGCAAAAATCCTTGAATTCAGTGAAATATCTACACCTACTTGGGCTCATCTATATTTGCTCAGTGTGCCAAAATAACGGCTACACTTCCATGCTACCACATTGTGAGTAGCCATGCTGACTGCGTTATGCAAATTAGAAAATCCTTTACTCTTTAAGGGTAAATCACTGGATATCTTATTAAATCAGGAATAAGCAATCTTTGGTATTTTCAGATACTGCAAAACTAAATCTCAAACTTACAATAGTTGAAAAAGAGGTGGGAGTTGAATTTCTACTGCTGTAGAATTACTATTTAATAATTTCAGACATGTGGGCTCATTTACAAACAAAAAAGGGAAAGCTGTATGGAGTATGGAGGCTGCAAGTATGGAGGCTGAGAATCAGCCCAGTGTGGCATAAACCTAACACCCCCTCTGAATGTGAATACAGGGAGTGCTTCATTGTTTATTTATTTACTAGTGTATACATATTATAAAAATATTTTACAGGCATATGGAGGAATATGTATGCAGCTAGTAAACAGGACTGCACCAAAAAATAAACAAATACATAAAAACAGAGAGTAAAAGGCATGATCCTAACCTGTTTACAATGTAAAAACAGAAAGACAGTTTGTTCGCATTTTAAAAATGAAAATTTGAAATAGTATTAAGATACTATTTCAAATTTTCATTTTTAATCTTAGTATCTTAGTTAAATAGTATCTTAGCTCCCCCAAAAGTAAGCTACAATCTATCTCTCTCAAAAGTAGGCTTACTATCTATCAGATTCACACACATTCTGTGGTCAATTTATCAGGCTGTCTGGAATCAAACCTAGGACCATACTGATGCAAAGCAGCAGGGCTAAGCACTGTGCCACAGTTCTGTCGATACATTAATTTCCTGGGGGGAGGCCAGTTTTATTCACCTTTAAATATTAGGAGTTAAGTGAAGATCATTTTGTTCCAAAGTTGTTAAACATGAAAAAGATTATAATGTTGTTTACATTTAAGGGTGTATAAGGCACCAGTTTATATTGAATAGACAGTTTTAAAGGGACTCACTATTTTAATAAAAGATATCTATGATGTTTACATCATACAAGAAGTAAATATTTAACCTCATGATGCTCATGAGATCAATATGCTGCAGAAAAATAAATGCAGGTATTAGTTTGGCAGTATCAAAAGAAGAAATATGAGTATTTCAGCAGTTATTGAGACTGAACAGCAGCCACAGGCTCTGAACAGAATCTCCCAGAATGCTGATGCTGGGATAAGAACTAGTAGACCGAAATTCTATGGGGGCATTTTTATCAACATTCAGATTTTTGCGGTTTTATAGTTTTTTAAAACCATGATTAAACTCAATGTCATGAATATTGGTTGTTTATCAAAATATCCGAATTGAAAAAGCCCAAACAAAAGAAAAGACACAGAAAAACCGTGACTTATTCGTATTGTTGCATGAAAACTCTTTACGTATTGTTCCATAAAAGCCAGGGTCAAAAAACCACAAAAACCACAAAGCAAAGAAAGATCTTTCAGTTGTAAATGGGTCATCTGCCATTGACTTTTACATGATCTTGATGGGTTTTAGATGGTGTATTTTTGCTTTTGGATTTGCTGAGGTTTTCTCACATATCACAGAAAAAAAGTTGTTTGTTTTTTTTAGACAAAATTGACCCGAACCTAAAAAAAATTGAGGATTACTGCAATGCCCCCTCTAGTGTCAGTTAACACTTTGAATTAATCATGTTAACAAAAAGAAACATACAAAACAGATACAACTTTCCATGTCCAATAAAGGTTTTTTTTTAACAACAATAAAAATGACTATCTAATACAGACTCTACATTTCTCCTTATTCTTAAATAAAAATTATTGTTTGGCTTATCATGCTCTATAATTACAGTTCTTTAAGCAATTCATATTCTACTGTTGTAAAAGCAAAGGCAGGTTAATTTGTGATTTCCCTGCTTATTCAGAAGCAAATGAGATGTCAGAGAGCTAATGCATAACATATTTCTTTTTATGAGGTTTTAATTTCATCAGCTCTTAAGTGATGAAGTCTTAATTTGTGCGTATTGGTCTGAAAGCAACAGCAACTGTAAGACTAAAAAAAATTAGTCTATAACAGGCAGAACAATATTATATTGCAGACTTAATGCCACAAAAGGAACTTACCTAAAGCCAGCCATGTAAAATCAAAAAGAATTTTACCATATCATATATATATACTCTGCATTGTGTGCTTCACTTAGCACTTATTTATAGGTTAGAGTCCACCATTGTGATTCTTATTATTGCTATCATTTTTATGAAATATATATAATACAATATAACAGACCTTAGACAAACCTTAGAAGGTAGAGAGCTGAATGCATGAACCCTATGACTTTTACTTGTTGACTTTAGTTGTGCATGCTAGTCCTACACTATTGTGTATTCTATTGTCTAGTTCACTGATCCTCAACCAGTAGCTCGTGAGCAACATGTTGCTCACCAACCCCTTGGACGGGGCCTTCCTGACTTGGAGGCACATTTTGGTTAAAAATCAGGTACTAATCAAGTACTGCCCAACAGGCCCTCCTATTGGCTACCAGTCTACACAAGGGCTACTAAATAGCCAATAACAGTACTATTTTGGCACCCCCAGGTTTATTATGATTGTGTTGCTCCCCAACTCTTTTTACATTTGAATGTGGCTCATGGGTAAAAAAGGTTGGAAATCCCTGTTCTAGATCATTAACTAGATTTGAACAAACTCTAGCAAAGAAATGTTGTAGTCCATTTAGATACGAGGGATCCAGGTCAAAAAAGGATACTGACACATTCCAGTTTCAAATCCCCAATGAAATAGTACCATTCCATACCTCCTGATTTTTTAGCTGGACAGTCCTGCATTTCAGTCCCAAAAAAAGGTCAGGGGTTTATGTTAAAGTGGGTGGAGTTTGGGAGGATTAAGGCATTTCTGGGACTAACAGGGCATTGCCTAATTGCTCATATATATATATATATATAAAAATGTAAATCAATATGTAGAAAGAAACAAAAGGAGCACTCCCTACAAACAATCAACTGCCCCAGGTTCTGGCCAGAAGCTTATGTAAATGAAGAACAGAGTGCCGCACACACAGGGACTTTAAAAAAGAACACAAAATCTTTATTAATCTGAATAATATATATGTATTCTATATTTGAAAATTTAACCATTCAAAGGTATACCATTCCTGCAACCCATTTGTTTATAACACACTGTGCCTGCCTCCCTTACAAATGGAATATTTTCACTACTATCCTTTAGCGATTTGTCCACAGCTTGCATAGATATACTCATAAGTTGCAGTTACTGAACCACTGTAGTGGAAAAAAGTGCATGTGCAGAAACTACTGTAATATTGGGAAAGTAGGAAACAACACAAAAACACAGTGTGTGTTAGTGCCCAATAATTGGGCTTTAGTTGTCATTCAAGAAGAAAAAAGACTTCAATAAAACTTTCATGGTACAATATGCTAAGCTGAAGTGTACAATACAAAAGGAAACACTAGTATTACCTAAATAAAATGTTTTGTTCATGTTGTAGTCTTCCATAATAAAGTATCTACCATCACTGCTTAACTTAAAGCCCATAGAGTAAGAACTATTAGAGGAATCTGAATAGAAGCTAAAGGCATCTTGTGTAATACTGTATATCCATGCTTATTTTCCTCACATGTATACAGCTCTGTGAAATATGCTTTAGTTACAGATTTTAGATATTTTACCAAGTAAAGTGAAACTAAGGGGCTGATTTACTAATCCACGAATCCGAATGGGAAAAAATCGTTTTGGAAACGAACATTTTGCGACTTTTTCGTGAATTGTCGCGACTTTTTCGTAGCCGTGACGACTTGCGCGAATTGTAGCGACTTTTTCATAGCCGTTACGACTTGTGCGAATTGTCGCAACTTTTTCATATTGAGCGCTAGTAAACGGCAGGCAAACCTTTCCGATTTTTTCGCGCAAGTCGTAACGGCTACGAAAAAGTCGCGACAATTTACGAAAAAGTCGCAAAATACAAATCATTACGAAAAAAAACGCATTCGGACGCTTTCGATCCGTTCGTGGATTAGTAAATCGGCCCCTAAGATTTCACCAGATTCTTTAGTTACACCTTTAGTAACACCTTGTCAAAACAGCTATTTTAAGATCACAATTGTTCTCATTTCTTTAAAGATATTTAACAACAACATTGGAAAGTAACAGCATATTCTGCATAGAATCCAAAAGCACAAGCAAAAACCTGCTAACCTAAGAATCTAAACTTTCAAATGGTTTGAGAAAAAAAAAACACTAATTGTTGTTAAAGCCAGGTATAACATTCCACAATAATTAGGTTAAAAAAATTCCACCATAAAATAACAAAAGAATATTTATACACAGACTAAATGCAGGATTCAGTGGAAATTATGCTCTAGAGGAAACAGAGAAAATTGTGACGCAGATCTATTACTTACCTCCTGGCACATTTTCTCTGAAATTATAGCCTGGTAATGGCAGGCTAGTGCAAACATCATTATATGTGTTCTACAGCATGTAGTTAAGAGTGCTATTATCAATTAATTCTTTTCACAGAGGACGACTTGTTAAAGAAAAAAAAAACCTCCAGTTTTTTTCCGCTTAGATGTAATTACAGAGATTAAATTAATGACTATAGAAATGGAATACAGCAGAAACGTGAAAAATCAAGGAACACTAAAATACTTTTTTATTCTTTCTCATTTTGTACACAGATAGGGAATTTTGTTCTCTAAATATTTGGGAGAAAATATCACTATGAAAGTAAGGGGGAATAATTATCACAGAACCAGGGTTTTTCTTTTCCTCAAGTACTAATCACCATGTTTTATCCACTTAATTCAGATTTGTGTAATTTTAGAATTTTTTTTCAACCTCGACTAAAGTCACACTTTTAAAAAGTACAAATGTTTCCTCCCAGAAAACCTCTAAAACCTCTTAGCAAAGGAAAGCTCCCACTGACTTCCACATGAACTTGCCAGCTTTTAGATGTCGCATTTTTTTGGGGGGGGGGGGGTTGCACTTGATCAATGGCAAAAAATGTGTGTTTTAAAGTAATAGCCAACATACACAATTTTTTTTTAGAATCAGAAAATCACCCCTTTTGCTTTAAGTATGCTAATATCTCAAGTCATTCTTTAGTTACTGTATCCCACGTAATCTGTCTTATATTTTTCATTAAAAGATACATACCAAAGTAAATACTGTACAGTCACACCACTACATCCCCTCATTTCACATTTCCCCAGAGTTAACTTTTTTTCCACAGTGACTTTCTGTTCCAATGTATTTTAATGGAAGCATTTCCTGAATTTTTAAGTTGGTTTTCTTGCATTTCACTTCATCATTTTGGCTTATTTTCCTTTTTGCAGTTTGCACCATTTTTACAAGAAACCCCTGAATTTACGTACCTTACGTACTTTTACTTTTCTCTATATAGGTATTAGATACAAAGGACTGATATATCTCTGGGTGATTTAACCTTAATTGCATCCACCAACTGCAAATCCTGGTGATTAAAATCTAAAATAATTAGAACATTGTTTTGCCACCAATATGAATTCATGCAGCTTAACTAAGCTCAAGTAGAAGGAAGGTATTGTTTTATCATTACAGAGAAAACAGAATTAATTGATTATAGATATGGAGTATAGTCTATGGAAGATGGCCTTCCCATAATTTACAGCTATTTGTATAACAGGTTATTGAATAAAGTATCTTATACCTGTACCAGTTTAAAAATCTGAAAAAAATCTGTTGTTAGGGTAGTGTTTCTGTAGGCCTAACCTCACTAGGAGAACAGCAAAAAGAGTTTCTTTGTAAATAGAAATGGGATATTTAGTTGGATTTCCTACTGCAGTACAAAGATATGCAGCTATTATGTAATAAAAATGCAAAATTCTAGGAATGCATCTAATACGTTCAATAAGAAAAAAAAAAAGTCAAAATGAACATCATAATTTAAAATGGTGGATCATCCAGTGGTTATAGCTTAAAGATTTCATTATTTGGCATAGCAGTTATTTAATTAATATGGCAAAATTGCTCCAGTGCAGTAAACCCTCAGGATTTTTGTTGCCATGGACATTATAATATAATTAAGACATTGTACTTACACATGCAGTGGCGGAATGGGAGTTGGCTCATAATGGTATCTTCCCTCATGATGTCTTGCATCAATTGGCACAGGAGGATGAAAAGATGGGAAGAGATGAGGCGGATCTAAAACCAGAAATTTCAGAGCTAAAGTCAACTGTGCATAACATTTGGAAATACCAATGAATGTGTAAAATGTGTAATCCTACAGATAAAACACATATTCACTTACAATAAAAGAATTATAAAGAAAAAGGTCTATAGCGCATGGGCATGTGCCCTTCGGGAAAGAGCAGTGGCACCCCTGCTTTTCTGACAGAAATTATTATTAACAAGTTACATGTATTTATAAAGCATAAAACATATTCCGCAGAGCTGTATAATAAATGGCTGTATATGCATACAGATTACATACAAAAATACAATAACAATACAATAAGATAACGGATACAAGATACAAGGTGTATGATACACAGGGTGCAGGGATTAGCATATTAGGAGTAACCAAACAGATGTGGTACTGAGCATAGCATTTAGTGTACACTTTGAATCTATGCTAGGGTAGATAAGAGCACGCTTTCCTAAGGGAAAGTGTTTTAAGAAATTATTTAAAGGCAGAACATTATAAGAAAGCAGGACATAAAAAGTTGGAAGAAATTACAGAGAAGGGGTGCAACCCTAGCAGCATCCTTAATACAAGTATGTGAAGAGGTAATGAGTGAGGAGTTGGGAAGTAGGTCAGTGGAGGAGCACAACAAGTTGAGATGTGAGGTGGATCAGAGTTGTGAATTGCTTTGAATATTAGATTTATTTATTTCAATTTCATTCTGAAATGTAACTGAAGCCAGTGCAGGGACTGGCAGAGTAGGATGGCAGAGAAGAAGCGGCTGCTGAGGTGCATGAGCCTGGTACCTTTGATTGAGATTGAGAGTAAATCAAAATTCTGGTGGCATTTAGGTATGATAAATGACAATATTCCTTAACTGAAAGTGACATGATTTAGTTAGATATGATATGTGGACTGAAGGACAAAGCAGAATGAAGGATAACCCCAAGGCACCAAAATGAATGAATAGAAATGAATAAAAAGCTCTTTACTACATACATATTGGTGAGAGGTAGACATCGGAAACAAAATGCTCTAGCAAGTAAACATACTGTCTTTTCCAAATGTAAAAAAAAAAAAAATATGTTCAAGTTATGGGAAAAACATGGGTCTAAGACAAAAAGCAAAAATAAAATGAGTAAGAGGAAACTGCCCTGTACTTAGTGTGGCTGTAAAACTGTATAAAAACAGTAAGTATATTTTGTACAAGTTTACAAAAAAATGAAACAAAGCATCATACATAAGAGAGTATCTGTTTTGCATTAAATATTGAGCATCTGATACAATTTCTATCAAAGTTTATTCCTTACAAATAAGGAGACCAGCTGGTGCACATCACATCTCAAATATACATAAGAAATGTTAGTGTATATGATCCATCTCCTGGTGTTACCCCCATGACAGAATATCACATGACAGCTTTTCCAAAGCTAAGTAAAACTGCTGAAGCAGAGTAAACTGCCTGAAGCACAGCTTCCTCCAATTTATCATACAATTTCTTGACTGATGTTCCAAAAGCCAGCTGCTAAGCACTGTGTACAATGGTAAAAGCAACTGAAATATGTGGGCCATAAACTGATCCTAAGTATACACAAATGGAGGACATAATTCCCTGAAAGTACACTGCCCCTTTTAATCTCAGTGTATTTCAAAATAATTTGAAATATATTTATTCAAAACCATATTGTTGGGATTGGGCAGAATCCTGAGTTAAACCTGTTTCAGATCATCCCTACTTTAAAAAAAAATGGTCCCATGGTATGTAATTTGTGGGAATCCCTTTGGCAGCAGAGGCTTTACCCAAAGCACAACAAAGGGTTAACCCACATCTAGAAGAAAGGACTAGCTCACTGTTTTAGGTACAGTACAGAGAAGTTTATATTCTAGGAATAACAGAAGGGCTCATTTATGTCCACAAGCGATGTGAGCAACATGCACTTTTTCCCCGCAGTGATTTGTGCGTAACAACACTTGATGCAAGGCACTTGCACACAACTCACTCACAAGCATTAGAAAATATCTGGGTCAATTGCATGCAATTTGCGGCAAGGTGCACACATAATTGCATCCATTTTGGAAAAACAGATGCAATTGCTGTTGGCAAAGCACAACTATGGGGCTGATTTATCAAAACACAAGTTCGAATCCTGAATGGGAAAAATTCAGACTGGAAATGAAAATTTCTGAAGATCGCAAATATCACGAAAATGCTTACGAAAAAATCGTATTAATCACGATAATATCATATTGACGATCCGAAAGTCACAAAATTTTCATACCGAACGATTCTAAACAGCAGCATAACCAATCCGTTTTTTTGCGCAAAAAATACGAAAAAGTTGTGCAAGGTACAAAAAAGTCACGGAAAATACGATTGGACCGATCGAATGAACGCTCAGAGCGTTCATGGGTAAGTAAATGTGCCCCTATGTCAAGAGAATCACCCGTTTGCATCTGCAATGACACCAGATTTCTGGGAAACATGGTGCATTGTACAGGGCTGGATTTGTGGCAAAACCAACCAAGGCCTGGGCCTAGGTCTACACAAACTGAAGGGCAGCAAGCCGCTGAGCCACGCATGATGTTGTTTACACCTAAAGAACTGCAGTCTAGGCACACGTCCCCAGGGCTATGGGTGTAAGTCAACTGATGCGCATACATTCCTGGGGCTGGGCCAGGGGGGTTGGTAAAGGGTGCCGGCCTCGGGGTACAGAAATCCAGCCCTGGCACTGTGGAAAAAAAAACCTGTAGACTGATCTTGAAATTACATTTTACTTACTGCACTTAGACATAGACATAAGTCTTTGTGACTGTTTCCCTGCTCTACATGTCATTGTTGATTAACAAATATCTATTTGATTTCTTTTTGTTTTATGCCACAGGTTTTCAGGGTTTTGGGGGGAGGGGGTTTTGGTTACAAATATAAGAAAATTTGGTTAAAACAATCACGCTACTAGTGGATCTCAAACTAAAACTGTTTCTACTTGAACATTAAATGTTCAATGGCCAGTCTGTGTTTCTAATGGTAACAAAGGAGTTAATAGTGCACAATATTTTCTTCCATTTGCATCTTTCTCACACAGCAAGCCTTTTGGCAGCTGCACCTCAAACTCCCCTCTATTCTTTCAGGATGAATTCCTTTGGTCATATACTTAATCCCCAATCTGACAGGACATTAAGCAGATCCTGGACTCTGCATTCTTTATACATTTTTTTTTCTTTTTTTAAACTAAATACTTTTAAGGGTTTTACTTAAAAGGGGAAATCACACAAGTTGACTGAATATTTATATTACACTTTATTTGAAAGAGATTCTGACAAATCAGCCAAAATTAAGCCCTATAATGTGTTCCATTCAGGTCACAGCACTGAATGTCTAGGTCAGATTACCTGAGCCCTTATTATCCTTACATAAATTTAGTCACAAAATTGGACAACCCCATTCCAAACCCAATAATTATAAAGACAAAGCTGTGTTTGGCATCTGACTTTGGATGTACTTTCTTTGTGTAGGAGAGCTACTAAACGAAACTGCTTGTATGTAGGTCTTTGCAAAAGTAAACAAGCTCACTTCACAACACAGAGCCAACAGCAAGAATTTATTTGAATGACTTCAGTGTTTAAACTAGTCTCTATTTAAATATGTCCAATGTTACATTTCAAACGAATAGCTTGAATCATTACCAATGCAAACTAGACTAAAAAAGCATACTGCCACTTGACAATGGCAGAGGGGCCTTTTGTACTGGGTAAAGCGTTCCAGATCAACTTTCTGAACATACAGACCTGTATAAAAAAAAGGACTGTTTGCTTGCACTTCACTTGGCCAATGAGTAGAATAATAATGTGACAGAGATTATCGGATGCTCTTGACACTAAGTGATTTCCATTCAATCCAAATGACCTTAGATCCAATATTAAGGTTTTTTTGTTTTTTTTTAATAAAATGTGTACATAAAAAGGCCTTAACCAGCATATACACTGGAAGCAAGAGTTCCTCAAGCCTTTTAGAACCTTGGGTTACCCCCTGAAATATATTTATAAAGCCATGTAAAAAGCAGCATTAGAATACAATTTACATAAGCGCACTTTTACTAGTAAACATATTCTTTAAAATCATGCATATTTATAAAGCTGTGCAATGTATATACCTATGGTGTAAAAATTTGGTTTTACCATGGTAACTTTTTACGCACAGGACTGTATTTAGGCCCGGTGCCACCCTAGGCACCAGACCTAAACGCTCCCCCTCTGGTTGCAGAAGTGATGTCACTTCAGCCACACACCTCCCTTGGTAGAATTTAATTTTTTTAAAAACAATTTTACTAAATGTATAGGTGCCCGAGGGCTGCCTCCCTAAAGCTGCTGCCCTAGGCACAAGCCCATGGGCGCTTATCTATATATATATATATATATAATAAATATATACGACCCTGGTAACACACCACTTTACACCTATTTGAACACCAGTAATGCAATAACTGTAGGCATTATATATGTGTGTCTCTGTAGCCCAGTTAGATAAAGTAACTGGGCTCACGTTAACCAAAGCTAAAAACAATGAGTTAACTGTTCAAAATGTGCCAAATTGTTTGAAATTTATAAGAATTGACAATATAAGCATTTTGGCAAAAGTTTTAAAAATGTGTAAGGGTAGTGACTGTGTAGGAGAGGGGAAAAAACTACATTTAATGAATGCTGTGACAATAATAAAAAAATAAAAGTGGGTTCATTTTATAAAAAATTTCCTTTTTTTTTAACATGCCTTTTATCTCACTTTTCCATATACGTAACGATGCAAACTGCTTTTGGATCCATGTTTCCAGCTGGTACTTTTTATAGTAGCAAAGAGTATCAAACCTTTAATGTAGTAGTTTAAAGACGAAAGCCCCCCCTCTGACAAGAAGTCACTGCAATCAATGCCTAAGCACAGCATTCTCTCCCAGCAAATGGTAAGTTACTGATGCGCTGACTTTAGTCTGGCACTTATCCCTTTGATACATACTCAGATTTACTGTACATTCAGCTTGAAGTGGGATAGGGACATTTATAACACAAACAAGAAGAGGCCTTATTAAGGAATAAGGAGTTTGTACTTGTTGAGTTGCTTGAGGTCTGGTTTTGCTATTCAGTGGAATAAATGATGATGCTGGCTTAAAGCTGCCAGGTCTCATTAGAAGTGCATGATCTCAGAGCCCATGCATGTTCATTTGCGATTTCAAATTTACACCACCAATGTTTGTCTGGAGCAAGCAGAATTTTTTTTGCAATGAATAAAATCACAAAAATCATCCACCATGTTGAAAATAACTACCCACATAAAAACAGAAGTCCCTTTAGAGGCATGTTCCCTCCCCTGACACAGATTTACATAGTGATATATATCATTAAGGCGACGCTTGATCTTAAATATTGTATATTGCAAAGTTGCTTAGAATTACATTTTCATTTCTGCAAAAAATTGGTTTCGCATGGACATTCCATCAAATAACCAAGGAAATAGCATAAAATTTATTGTTTTAAATTATACACCTTGTGCTGCACCATACCCATCATTACAGAAAAAATGTGTAGACGGAGCACATTGGAACATCTTTTCATTAACGCGTTTCATTACTGGCGTGACAGCGCGGGACTCTGAAGCAGTGGGATCGTTCAGGTGAGTGCTCCCCATATACTACTATTACCATAACCATCATTGTCAGTGCTCATGACCTCTAAGGCTGATGCCCCATGTGTTAGTTACCTGCGATAGATATCTGCTATTGCGGGTGACTTATCGCTCCAAAATGCCTTTCCACCGGCAACAATAGGAGTCACCGGTGGAAAGGCCTTCACATCGCTTTGGCTTTCCAAATTCACGCAAAGTTGCGTGCAAAGGCCGGTGACTCCTATTGTTGCCAGTGAAAAGGCATTTTGGAGCGGTAAGTCGCCCATAATAGCAAAGATCTATCGTGGGCGACTAACACGCACCTTGGGACATAATTCTAAAGCCCTTCACTTAAGCAGGTGATAAGGACAAAGTGATCTTACAAAAAATGTTTACTTTGATATGATTCCTGTCCCTAAGTTGGCCCCTTGGCAATGATATGAACAGTTGACATTTATGGGAATAGCTTGGGAGTGTCATTGGCTGCTGTATTTCTGGACATGTGCATCGGTCCTATAGCATAGATTAAAGCTAAAGGGGTATTGCAAAAGCAAAACATGGCAATATGTGCCATATTTTTATTTTTTCTCTTGCCCTTGTGCACAACTCTCATAGCTTCACTGGCAAAATCATACACAAAGCTATACTTTGTGTATCATTACAGAAATGTAAGACAGCAGTAACAAAGGCCTACAAAAGCAAAGGAGCCCTGTACTTTTCACATGATCCCTTGTGCCCATGCAAACTGCTCTCTGCAACTTGCGCAGAATTTTTAATGCTAGGAGCTTGGAGTATTGCAGGAGTGCAACTGTGTCCTGTACAGGCTCTAAGCACAGTTTTTTTTTTTGTTTTTTTTTTTGCACCATAGTGCTTCAGGCACTTTGTTGAGGGCTTTAGTTACCCTTTTTGTATTATGTGTAATTTGAGTATTAACTAACATAAGCATTTAATATAGATGTTTTTAAGGGCATTAATATGAGACACATATTTACTGTCATAAGTGTTATAATGCTTACAACTCCCTTTTTGGGCAGCACAAATTTTAACAATTCCCCCACACAAATCTATTGTCTGCACAGAATGAAGTGAGTTGTAATTGCTTCCATGGGTCAGTTGTTCACCCCAAACCATAAATCAGACTGTTCTGTGAGGGACTGCAGAAAGCGGTGTGTCTTAATCTCAAATCACTAACTAAACATGTGAGAAGTGAGTGGAACCCTTCCAAAGTTCTGCCACGAAACTTTTTTGTCCCCACATTAACCTTCCAGTAAAAATTAAATACAAATATGTAACAAACACAAGGTGAGATATAAACCAAACAAGTGGATTTCTGACCTATCTGAACACCCAAACAGTGGGTGCTCAAGCTTATTCGATTGCCAGCATGGATCATACAGTGGGTCTGTAGAGGCCCATTGGATATGAACCACATCACCTGTTGTGGTCCTCATCTCCCATAATTTTCAAACATACTAAATTTTTGGCCACAAACAAGTTGAGAAGCCCCTCCAGAGGGCACCATACATGGCCCATTAGGCCGCCGACTGATAAGTCAGTCTTATTACAACACTTTGTGAAAGACATAGATGATGCCTAAAGTAAAAATACCATTTTTCTGTAGAGAATAGGTCCATATACAGCTCACATAAGTAGCTGGCATATAAATGGAGTGTACAGCTTGCTTTAGTATGTTATAGAATATATAATTATTTACAACTTTAGTTGGTCTTAATTTTGATTGATCGCTTCTTTTTTTGACTCTTTCCAGCTCTCAAATTGAGGTCACTGAGCCTGGCAGTCAAAAATCTAATGTGCTATGTTAAGCAACAGGGTTTGCAAATAAAGACATTGATAGTATAATGGCGAACACAGAATAGGTCTTGTTCCCTATGGGAGAATTTAACAAAAGTCATGAATGGAAAAAACACACACTTAATATGAACAATTTTTATAATGCATAAAAATACCAACACATAGGTGTATCCGCAATTTTTGGGGAATCTTTTATTCCTTCACCACTTTTATTAAAATCCTACATCGGTTTTGGAGCAGTCTGTGAAATTTTCACACATATTGTAAGAGTATGGTTTCCACTCTCCTAGCCTGACAAGCTATACAGTTGATCAGTTTAAAAAAAAATACTCATAAAGAGCTTTCTTTATTCATTGCTTGGTGCTATAACTAAGATGTGATTTACACTAAAAGAGCCCAACCCGCTATAAAAGTAATATTGTTTTCATTTCTTTTATATGCCGGAAATGAAAGTTACCAGGATAAAACTGACATTATTTTTCGCTGCACGTGTTACAGCTGGAGCTATGCTGTATATACATTTTGTCTGTAAAAATGCTGCCTGAGTTGATTTTTATTTTGGAGTCCCATGGCCATTAGACTAGGGAACACTTATCAAGGCAATTTTAAATGAAAATAGTTTGTAGCAGCTAATTACACAGCCAGAACCGTATGCTGAAAGCATTTACAGTCATGCCGCTGTGATTAAAAATATCAGCTATTCCATCTGCAAAGAAATGTATAAAGTAGGCTCCTTACAAATTGTAGAGTAATTTGTGCACAGTTAGTTCTTTGTTTAATCGAGAGATCTGCCCGAACCCTTGATTGTGCACTTATTTCCCTACGGCTAGGAGTGAAGGTTATTTCATTATGCCTTTTGGGACCAACAATCTATCTAATATGTTGCTGAATTATTGCAGTCAGAGCTGAATATGAGAACAAAGCCCTACTTGCAGAGCACATAGGCCAGCCTAACTCCCAGCTGAGCTAGGTTTACTCAAAGATTTATAAGCACAGACACAGAAGAAATTAGTAAATAATTGCATGTATTTACATTCTCTTGTTGGATGCAGGAAACTGCTGTTTAATAAAACACATCAGCAAGGTACGGCTTGTTAGCCCTCTCTTGGGATCCTAATCGACAACTAAACAGTGATTAATAAGTACTTTCAGATGCAGCAGATGCTTTTCCTGTTGTTATCTCTGGTTAACAACAAAATAAATGTATATCCCAGAGAACTAACAGCATGCATAACTTTCAGCTGGTGTAATGCTAGATCCCTGCATCTTTTTAATTAAATTGTGCTTACTAGGTTTGCAGCAAATCTTTTTGTATTTGAGTGTATTCAAAATCCACCACAAAAGATTTGGCTAAATAACAAATTGGATCCAAGTCCTAATTTGCATACTAAATTTGAAAGGGAATGGCTTAATTTGTGCTCCTCTAAACAGAAGTTGTTTTCATCATATGTCCCACACACTATTGTCAACAAGATAAAGTACTGGTTCAGCCAAGTAGAAATAATGCAGATTTTAACCAAATTTTGGATTTGCTGCATTCCCACGGCTAACCTGCACTTAGTAGGCACACGAGCATTGGCAAAAAGAGTGATGGGGTTCATTATGGTATGGTATAGCACTGGTTAATTCCCTTATGGTTTGTAAAACTTTTATTTGTATACCTATGAAGAAAATCAATTCTAGCCTTCTTTGAAGTATGGCCTTCAGTGATTCTAGCGCTGAATTCTACATAAGACAAATTTGTAGAATGCTTTGCAGCCAGGCATCAAAACATTCAACATTTTCAGTATCTGAAAGAGCACTTAAACAAACCAGACGTGCTGTGGAAGAGGTTCTTTTTCATACTTGTAAAATGTTTCGTTGTGCAGCTTTTTTTTTAGAAGCAGAATGCAAGCAACCTATGAGCGTTGTTTGAGCGGGTCCAAATACTGTTGCCTGCATCCTACTTGTTTGGAAACAACTTCTGCAACTTTCTATGTCAGAAGAGAAGAGGGGGAAGAAAAAAATGTAAAATTTTCAATGTCAACCATAAGTTCTTGTGTGTATTAGAGTTCCAGGTGGTAGGTGCACATACAAGTAACTAAATATATATATATGTGTCTTCATGTATAATGATGCATGTAATGAAAGCTAACAACACAGGTACTTAGCTAACAAGTGCATTTGCTAATAGCAACCAGTAAGCAAAAACAGTCTACCACAGGTTAGAAAATGGCAGCAGACTTCTCATTGCATTTGCTCGCACCAGCAGTAAAAAATGAGCCCTTAAGGAGTGTGCGTTTATATTTTATCCTGGTTCCGTAAAGTCACAGTTACAAAAAATATCTATCACTTTTTTTCTGATCTGAACAAATAACATGGTTATTAAACCCAATAAGCCTGAAAACCTCTGATATAAGAGTAACATGCCATTTTTGTTAGTGGACAAATTCAGCTGTTCATGGAAAAAATGTAACAAAGTTTAAGAGAGGTTGCAGAATAGGCGGTAAATCCCCGTACATCTGAACCAAAGTAACTAAACATTATCACATAGAATGATAATGCTAACAGTGCTAACATCATTGTAATACTATTCCAGATTCTGCTCTCTCTGTTGTCAAGAGCCACAGCATTTAGAGGAAAAAAGCATACACAGGATATATTTAAAGCAGTTCACTGGGAAATGGTCCAGGTAGTGGCAAGGTCCCTGACTGGGCAAGCAGACAAAACCTTCACATGCAAGCCACAAAAAAGAATTAATCTGTAAGGACTGCTATAATAAGACCTTAAGAGGTAGAGCAGCAGCAATCTGTAATGGAGGGAGACTGTACTTGCTCCCAGAAGTCTAGCTTAGCAGACTGAACATCAAAGCAAACTGGGACCAGATAGCGGGATTCTGTACGAATCCCTTATCTCACTGCTAGCGGATGCTCCACTTCTGATTGTCTTGAACTGCCACCTGTCCCATGCATCTTTGAAGGCAATGCTAAGCCTGTGATGGATCTGACCTCCTTGAGCTTAGATCCTTTTATGTCTTTCTTCATTTTCAGTTCAGTTACATTTATATACCCTAGTGATGCACTGCATGTGAAACCAATGGTGATCCCCCTTTAACTCCTACTTTCCGCAGCTATTTGGAAATAAAGGGAGAAAACAATGCTGAGAATTATACTCTACCCCACAATATGGTGGCAGTCCTTAAGAGAAAAATCCTATTTTTACATTAGAGCTAAATGCCTTGTAGAAGAAGCTTTGCAAACTAGCTCCTTTTAGCAGGAGGCCAAAATATAAAAGCTGCATTTCACAGATAATCAAAATTTGTTAAGCACTGTAATAAACACATAGAAAGCAGGACTATTCTGAAGCTTTATAAGGATATAAAAAATGAAGCAACTTCAATACAAGTTGCTGAGCAATAACCTTATTTCACTAATTCTGTTTTTTTAGCTTGGACAATCCACTACAAAATAGCTATCATTTTTTCAAGTACATTTTATATACAGGTCTAGGATATATTATTTTAGAATACTTGCTAAATAAAACACTAACAAGTCAGCTGCCTTAGCTTAATGGACTAAACCGGCCCAGTCGTGACCTTAGTAGATGAGTAGAACTCTTAGGAAACTATGAATTTACCTGTTGGTGTGTAACAGATCTGCACAGAGCAACAATAAGGGCACTACTATGATGCATTTAACTACCAGCAATTATTTCCTGTTCAAATAATGCAAATAATTCTTGTATTTAATTCTGTGTCTGCGGCTCTGACACGGGGCAGCCTGCCTTAGTGACATTTAAAAAAGAAAAGACAAGTTAAATAAAAGTAATAACCTATTAACCTTTTTCAAGGCCCAAGCATCCATTTTTTATAGTATTTTTCTGAACAAAGTTTTATTAATGGATTGAGAAATTGCAAGCCTTATCAGTGTTCACAAACTCTACATTGATATCAATTACTTTATTGGACCTAGGTGCATGAACAAATATTCATTGTCTAAAGTGGCAGGAAGAATTGAAATAGACTTAAAGGAACAGTAACGCCAAAAATGAAAGTGTATTAAAGAATTTAAACTATAATGTACTGTTACCCTGCACAGGTAAAGTTGTGTATTTGCTAAAGTAATGGTACTATACTATAGTTTATATAAATAAGCTGCTGTGTAGCCATGGGGGCAGCCATTCAACCTGGAAAAAAGGAGAAAAGGCACAGGTTACATAGCAGATAACAGATAAGCTCTGTAGAATATAATGGGGCTTTATCTGTTATCTGCTGCGTGCCTGTGCCTTTTCTCCTTTAAATGGCTGCCCCAATGGCTACACAGCAGCTTTGTTTACATAAAGTATAGTAGTCTTTCTGAGGCAAACACACCAGTTGTACCAGCACAGGGCAACAGTACATAATATCGTAATTATTTTTATACACTTTAATTTTTTGGTGTTACTGTTCCTTTAACAAAAATCATTATAATAAGTGCAAATTGTCAAGTTTTACTTCCATTAAAGGCTTTTTTCTCCTAAATCAATCATAAAAACCGACATACACTAAAGAGGTCCATTGCAGCTTGGGCAATAAAGGGGTAGTTCCCCTTCCAAACACTTTTTTATTTCAATTGTTTTTAATAGTTTACCACATATAATTACTTTTTGCAACTGCATTCTATTTTTACTCTTTTTCTAGGATTTATGTTTATGTCTCCACCCTCTCATCTTTCCGGGGAGCAGTTCACTAAAGAAAGAGGGGGCGGATCACTAACTCTCTGAACTGTTAAACCTGATACACTAGATGATACTTTTTTAAAGTAGCTAATGTCAAAGACAAAATGTAACAAATTTAATTAGCAAATGACCCTTAAGGAACAGGGAATAGGAAAAGGAAATTGTAACAGTTTAGAGAACTGACAACATGGAATACAGAGTTGCTACTGGAAAATACCAGAGGGTTAAAATTGAGCAAATCTATTAAAAACATTAAACAAAGTAATTATGTCTGGTGTAGTGTATGAAAATAAACTGAAAAAGGTTTTGGAAAGTGATCTACCCCTTTTAATGGCTGACCTTTTATTCGTAACAGATCATTTTAAAGGAGAAGGTAATTTTGGCATTTTGCTGCCAACAGATTTGCCACATTAGGTCCACCTTAAACTATATATTTATTCTGCAGAAAACATTAATATTAACAACTTTAGAAGCTCTCTTTGTTTGTTTAAGATAGCAGCTGCCATTTTAAGTTGCTTACTGGTACAGTTCTAGCCGTTATAGCTGAGATCACACATTCCTAAGGGAGGGGGGAGGGAGTCCTTAGCATTCTGGTGGGAGGGGGAGCAGGAGAGGGGAGAGAGGAGAGAACTGCGCAGACTGTGGCCACAGGAATTAAGGATGTTTCTGAGAGAGGAAGTCAGACAGTGGAACATCATGTTTACAAAAAAAGAGACAAGAAATCCTGTGTTTCTTTTGATAGAGGACTCAGAGTGCATTATTACTGTAAATGCTTTTGGTTCTATTTACATAGACCTTTCTGATAAAGCTTACTAAGTTTTTACCTTTCCTTCTCCTTTAAAGCACCAACATATTCTATGATGTACAATAAATTCTCATTGAACCGAATCTTGCTCATAAATAACAAAAGACATGTTTTTTTCATTTTAACCCATTTTAACTCAAATTTAAAAAGTACAGCTCATGGAAAGCTGGTTATCTATAGCGACACTGAGCTTTGGCAGCACAATCATTGAAGTACTTTTGAATAGTTCAGTATAATGGACATGCTGCCCAAGCCCAGCTAGACTGTACATAAATGGCTCTCTGTTAACTGATGAATTAATTATTTATGAGCACTTCAGTAATAGTTGGCAGGGTGGTGGTTGCAGAGTGATTATAAAAATATAATAATTACACAATTTGTATTAGTAATAATAGCATGTAGGAATTACTGTAAAAGTTAAATTGTGTTTAATTCTGAATAACATTAAATTACCAATATCAAAGCATATAGTGATATTGTGGGGTCCAACTTGTGTTTATTCAAAAAAAGCACGCAGGGCTCCAGCTCTTCCCCAAACTACTCTCAGAAAAAGAGTACATCCCCCCTGTGATGCTTTTATTCCACACATATGTTCTGAATGTTTGAAGTAATGGTTACCATCCCTCTGCAATGATGGTCTTTCAGTTCTGGAGAGAATGCAACATTCCACATGCACAACGTTCAGACAACATAGCAAAACAATCACAGCAAAAATATATTAGCACCTTTAACAAACTAGTTTCTTCTTTTCCATGGTTGAAAGCCAAGCTCTTTGTTTAAAAACAGTCATAAATCATAACATCTCATTTAAGGGAAAGAAAAGTCAAAACAGGCATGTTTTCCCAACAACACTATTCAAGTCAAGAGCCACAATAGTGGAACTGCTGAAACCAGACACTGTAGAGAAGGTATTAAATGCAAATTCTCCTAACATAATGCAAGGTGACTTTACACTAAGAGGTCTAGAAAGGAATGTTGCAAAGCTTGATAGATATCAGAACTACAGATTTGCTGTATAATGAATATAAGAAGTTTTCAATATAACTGAACTCACATCAGGAGGTGCAACCAAGAAAAACAGACTATACTGAAAGTAGAGCAACTGCCCAAGCGCAGAAGCTACATAAAGACCGTTTGTAACATCCACACTCCAATACATAACAAAAATCTTTATTAAAGAATTGTGAACTGCAAACAGGACACCCTTGCAGATTTGCATTGCACTGCATATAAGTTTGCAAAATATGGAATATATGTGAATTGTAGAAATACATTTACTGACAGATGAAGTTCCTCTTTTACACATCTAACCCAGTGCATTAACTAAAGGTACTGGCAGCTGTTAAACTAAAATTTCCAGAATCCTCCCAACAGCTCAAGGTTGTCTGGAGGACTTGGGAATTCCTATAAGTTATAGTTTAGCAAAGTCTGGAGAACTGTCAGTTGTCCATGGATTGCTGAATAAACTATAAAGCAGACAGCTTAACTTTACTTTGCAGTTAATTTCTGGAGAGCTGATTTGACCCAGTCACAACAATAATTGTTCTCATCTTTAAACCAACTAATGGAATAAAATGCTTTTAATTTAAATTACATATAATACGGGTATGGGATCCCTTATCCGGAAACCCATTATCCAGAAAGTTCCGAATTATGTAAAGGCCATCTCCCATAGACTCCATTATAAGCACATAATTCTAATTTCTAAAAATTATTTTCTTTTTCTTTGTAATAATAAAACAGTACCTTGTACCTGACCCCAACTAAGATATAATGAATTCTTTTTGGAGGCAAAACAATGCTATTGGGTTTATTCAATATTTAAATAATTTTTAGCAGACTTAAGTTATGAATATCCAAATTACGGAAAGATCCTTTATGCAGAAAACCTCAGGTCCCAAGCATTCTGGATAACAGGTCCCATGCCTGTAATAATTTATATATATTCGAGAGAACACATTTAACTTAATGTCTGTAGGTCAGTAGCACAATAGTATTAAAGAAAGTCATATTGACTGCACTCATGTACCTTTTGTGGTTTTGAAATCCCAGCTCCAGGCTTTGTGCAGGAGCAACTCAATTGGCACAAGTGAATCTATGGAGCCCATTTATCAATGTATGATTGAGTCCGAATACAAAAAAATTTGGATTTTTTTAAACTTTTAGAACTTTTAGAATAGTAGGATTGATAATAAATCAGATGAAATGTGTGTAGGGCTGGGCAGACCAGAGATGGCTTTCACTTGGTTGGCTATCAAGGAGAGGGCATTTTTAAAGGGGACCTGTCACACTAAGAAATAATTTAAAATCCTATTTTATTGGGCCTGTCAGGAAATAAACTTTACATACAGTATACAAAATATTTAAATATTGTTTCCTTTTTCTTTTTGAATCACAGCAAGCAGGCAGCAGCCATTTTGGGAAAGCTGTTATCAAGGCAAACTTTGCAACATCCAAAATGATGTGCATGCATCAGAAAGAGGGACCTAATAAACATGTCCATGCAAAAGTTTAGAGTGCAGCATGGAAAGGAAAAGTAACTGCCTGCCTTTATTCCTGAGGCATGGAAGCAGAAAGGGCAAAATATGGTTGACAGCTGTGATTTTGGGTTTTATGTTTAATTTGAAAGGGCCTTTTATTATACAGGTTTTTATATCTAGGTGACAGGTCCCCTTTAAGTAGCTTTGTGAACAAAACTTTTTAATGTGCCTAATTATATTGATAAAGGGCAAGTGCAGAGGACCCCTTGTCTTTTGTTTATAAAATACTGCTGTCTGGCTAAAGGTGGCCATACACGTGGCGATCTGACGATGTTTCGTACGACCATCGGTCGCACGAAACATCGTAAGATCCGCCACACACCATTCAGGGCTGAATCGGCAGGTAAGGAGGTAGAAACAATAGGATTTCTACCTCCTTCTGCCGATTCAGCTCTGAAGGGAGAATTTTGGTCAGGCGCCTTCTATGGCGCCCGATCAAAATTTTCAAACTGGTCCGATCGGCGAGTCGTCCGATATCAGCAGCTTCCTGCGATATCGGTCGACTCGCCGACATGCCATACACGCACCGATTATCGTACGAAACGAGGTTTCGTACGATAATATCGGTGCGTGTATGGCCACCTTAATTTCTAAGTACATGTATGAATATAATATTATGCCACATTTTTCAAAGCTTCCTGCTGAAATATATGTGATAATACCTCTATATTAAAGTATGAAGTTGTTTAGTAATCTTTGCTGTTTCAAAGAAGTTGTGTTGTTAATTGGGTCTGTGCAGATGTTTTAAATATAATTTAGCATAGGCAATTAATATGGTTCTATGCAGAAATTGTGAATATAATTTAGCATAGGCAATTAATATGGTTCCTCCTACTCAAAAGACAAATATGGAGAAAGGATAGTTCTACAAATAAGATATAAAATCTAAATGATCTGGTCTGAGATGAGGACAATAGAATCAGTCCATGTTCAACATGTCTTTCCATGCTAAAATAAAAATAAGGAATTATTAAATGGTACAGAAAAACAAAAAAGGCATTTTCAACTATTTTTTATAGGTTTTAGCACTATTTATTGTCATGCATAGCCAACTGGTTGATTTTGCTCGTGTATACTGTGCAAGCAAATATATACAGTATATATACTGCAAATGATGGCTCTTTAAGTACAGAGCACTATATAACACTCCCAGGTGCATTGGAGTTAAGTGTTTTTTGGATTGACGGCAGTGGACAAGAAAACCAGTCTCTGTGGGGAAAACTGGAGAGTTGTCTGCCGACTCTGCAAAATACCAAACGACAACACTGGCACCTGTGACAAATTTAAGAGGTAACACTGAGAGCTAAGGAGGTCAATGTGGCATTTGTCACTGCTAATGTTTTTTTTGCACATTCAGCTGCCTGGCTCTGAAATGAGATCATTTGCTTGCACAAACCCCCATGGCTCTCTGAAAACACTCAAGAATTTTCATGCTTTACTCTCAAGTTTTATAGGTTAATGAGAAGCAGCCAAAATGATCTCACCAGTTTTAAATTATCCCACCTAACCACTACAGACCTCGCCTCCAGCACTGTTTACTTTTAAGTAATAAGGTATGTCATTCTTTTACCATAGTAAGACATAGATAACTAGTTCAATAACACAAGGTATCAGTTAAACCAGAGTTTTCAATATATCTCCTTATGCATATACTGGAAAAGTTTATAGCACTTATAGAAGTTTAATGTTCAGCTATATGACCTCTTGCATTCCCAGGTTGTTTGTGCAGTTGGCATACTGGTTATTTTTGCAATTCTTCACAAATGGCTCCAGCTAATTTTGGAGTCAATAAAAAGATACTCCAATAACAAGTAAGGGTTACCATTTACTTTCCTTTAGGCTTGTCATACCTGCTTACTTTAATTTATCCCCATCTTGGACCACACCAACAATTTAAAGCACAAAGGCAACTCAAAAAAGCACAAAATCAAAAAGCTAAATGCCCGAAATGCTGAGGCATTTTAAAAGTTACATTTCCAATTTCATGTAATTTAATGCAGAATCAGGCCAAATTTCCACACCTCAGCCCAATGATCAGATCCCTGAGGGGGCCAATGAAATGTTTCTGGTCTGCCACTTTGCTAACAATACATTAACAATGATTAAACAGTGTGCAGGTACCTCATTACCTGATGTCTCAGTTTCTCTATGGGGCAGATTTACTAAAATTCAAATTTATCTTGTTTTATTCTTTTTTTAAATCCCAAATAAAGTCGTCAAAAAGCCATAAAAAGCACACTTTTTTGACTTGTTGCATGACAAATGACTTTTCGAACTGTCACACAAAAACCAGCATCAAAAACTTTAAAAGTTTAAACCATACAAAAAATTTCCAGGGAAGGGACTGGCCATTTGAGTGTCTTTCATTTGCAAGTCCTATACACTAACACAAGTGCATCTAATGTCCATGTCAACCACTCCCATTCTAACAATGCCCACTCAACAATTTCTTTTCTTTACCTGAGAACCAACCAAACCAAAAACTAGAGGAGTAAATGCAGTGCCAACATGTTGAATGTTCCAGAGCAGTATATATTCAGTGCCAACTTCATGTTTACTGCCCCAGAACACATAGCAGCATAAATAAAACACCAACCTAATGGCTTAAGGTCCCATAGCACATAAAAGTACAACTGCTGTAACAATGTCATGTTTAATGGCCCTGAATATACATGAGTATAAATGTAGTGGCAACTTAATGTTTAATGTCCCAACATAATACAGTAGTATACATGCAGATGTTTATTGCTTCAGAACACATAAGAACCAAAAGCTGTTCAATGCAGCCAAAGACGTAAGTATCTTCTTTTGAGGTAAATGTATTATTTCATTACAACCCTTTCCTGTCAGAGAGGAAATGGTTAATAAATGACAAAATTGTTAAGCTTCTGGGAATCACCAGAAGTGCTGGGAGTCACCAAATTGTAAGACAGATACAAAAGAATGAAACAAAACACTTGTTGTGGTTTTATGTAGGAATCAGACCTGGCAGATTTGGGCTGATTCCAACATAAAACAAGACACAGAATACAATTTTATATTTTCTCTTTGCAACACATTGCTGGTTTCAGTTTCCCAAATATAGGTAAGAAACCAAAGGGAAATGTACTGAATTTCTACAACTTTTTCAGCTGCTGTCTCATGGTGCCTAAATTAAAAGAGAGTCTAAACACCGTGGTGAAGATTTATTAGGCTCAAATGTTTACTACTGATAATTACTGCTCATTAAAATAATACTCTGCATTTACTCTGTGTGCTGGAAAAAATGTCAAGAAATTAATTCCTAAATTGCAAATGGAGCAGGAATGAAGATTCAGAGGGTTGCTAGAGCCCAGCGTTGCTGTTGAGCTCTAAAACAGCACATATCAGAAAGTTGTTTGGCAGCTTAAAGGAGAAAAATGTATATATGCGTCTACTTTTATAAATGTAAATATGTCACTTTGCTAAAAGCCTTTCCTTTTAGGCAGGAAAGTGTTGATGAATAGTGTCAAACTGCTGCAAATATCAAACTGCAAATTCTTCAAGTTCAATATTCAATCAACTTACCCCTAGGTTTTTATTCTTTTTTTTTTTCTATTTAGTGTGTTGGAAACGTAGTAAAAAATGTTCATGGACATTTTGTAATTTATAACAGTTTAACTACATAAAACAAGTTTATGAGAAATACATTATTCAGAACCTGATAAATTCAACACAGGGTATATAATCTAGGCTACAAACTGGGAAAAGACAAATAATAACCATAGAAGCAGCATATACAATATAAATTGATAGCACTGACCCACAGCAGCTAGTTAGTAATGGATTTAGCTAACATAATATGCCTAGCTTTCTTAGAATGTAAAACAAGGGTGTCGCACTTGGGAGAAATGTAAAATTTGAGTATGTGATTGGTTTTAAAGGAAATTGAGCATTTCATAATTTTTCATGATAATGGGGCCTTCTGATATCACTGTTCTATCACTGATTTTGCATGAGGTCATCTCATCAAAGTAACCAGGTCTGCTCTCACTCATAAATAAACAAAAACATAGTGCTTAATAAAGCTCACTATCAAGCCTATGTCAATATGGTTATTGGAAAATATATAATATATAATATATATACACCACTTTTTGCTTTGTTTAATAAGCCCCACAGAACCAAAGAGCTTTTTGCGGGTAATGTGGGTTTTAAAAGCACTCAAATGCTAAAACAAAGGGACAGTTTGTTCCTCCAAAACACTGATTTCACAGCTAGTCAGTCTGTATCTTGACAGCCACGTGAATGCTTGTGAGTGCTGTTCCTATTTTTCTCTTCATTACTCCTACATGGTGATGCCCTGCCACAACATCCAGGGACAGCAGGAGTGCTGGTGAGAATTCTATGTATACCTTATGCTAAAACAACATGCATGCCAAAATTTTTATACATGCACACGTACACAGATTATTAAACAGTTGATGGATGATTCTATAGTTTTAAAGGATATGATGTAATATATATGAAGGCAAATTATTAAATTGCAGTTTCCATTTAAAGGACATGTAAAAGTGATGTCAGAGATAAGCAACGGTTACAATTTTAACTAATAATGTACCTCTCCTCAATTAGGAATATAAGGATATTTCTAACTTCCACCCAATTATTAGCATTTAGGGATGTCAGACCTCATTTACTACTGCCCCTGCCTGAAATGCAGGAGCATCATAAACTTGTACATCATTTGAGAATGGGGTATGCATATATGATTTCCCATCTGCACACCTCAAAAAAAAAAGTTTCAAGTTATGTTTGCAGTCTGCACTTTATAAATGACCCTAGTCATCTCTAGCAATGTCATATAACAGATATGTCCAATTTTGTCTTCATGACATCAGACATCGATTTTAGGATACCCCTGCATACATTTAGGCTAGCTAATCATTGACTCTTTTATGGACAGTTTTAGTGATGAAGTATTTAAATACCACTACCTGGCCAGTAATTATGGTCCTGATTTGAGTATCTATAAAATACATGAATTAACCAGAATTGCAGCACTTTGATTTTTGTCTGCGGTAATGTAGACGATTTCAGAAAAATATTTAAAAATTCAATTATATAGCAAAGAACCTCAAAATATCTTTTTTACAGGTCTGCATGAAATCTAAGAAAAGATATCTACTAGAAAAAATCTACTAAGAAAAAATATGGATCAGATTTTTCAATGAACAATAAAGATGCTTTCACCCCATAAATATTTTGTTAAGCAGATTTTGAAACAAAAAACATGTGTTGTCTCATTATTGTAAGCCACAGAAAAGAGACTAGCTGGTGAAAATTATTAAATTTGTAAAGCACTTTGATCTCCTCCCCAGCAAGTGAGCATTCCTTGTTTTATGCTGCTTACTCACTAATGAAGGAGGAAGGTTAGCTTTTATCCCTGCCACATTTCTTCTAGCAAAACCTGTGCACTAATCAGCTGTCCCTGCTAATCAGTCATCTGGTCAATGACCTTTTAACATAAACGCTAAAAGTTTGTGAATAATGTGAAAGGAAAAAGAGCAGACTGGTGCCTTTTTGTGGGACGCCAAGTGTCATCTAGAATAGGGGAGCAAAAGGTTAAACTGCAAAGCCATATCCTGCCTGGGTGATAAATAAGGGATTCAAAGGCGTGAGTTCTGACACCTCAGAATGGACTTGATTACCGAATAGCATTTTCTTATTACAGCGTCTTATTGAGTTAGGACCTTCTTGCCAGAACCTAAATGTTATTTTTTACTTCCTCCAAGACATACACCTCAGAAGCAATTTTTAAATATCTTGCACTGAAGAGATCTAACAAAAGAAGATCTGTATGAATGGTTTCATGACTTTGAATTTAAGTTAAATCTATACTATTTTGATTCTGCAGATTAGGATATTAGTTTTATAAGAAGGAGCAATTTGATTCAGTTTTGCTTCCATGATGTTTAAGAATGTAATTTCTTTAATTTTACAGTGGAAGAATATATTTCTTATTTTAGTCAATGTAATCATAAACTTACAACCAATGAACAGTAGTAGGTGCTATTTTAGGTAGGTGCTTATTTAGCACAATAAAAAATGTGGCAGGCAAATGACTCAAGACAGCTTAATACCAGTGTGTCCAACCACTGTCACAAGGGTTTTCATTGTACTACAACTCCAAGCAGTCCCTAATAGCATATGTCAAACAATGTTTATAGGAAAGAGCATGAACCATTGAAACAATTTTAAAGTTGTCAAATAAATAAGAAAGTAGAATGTTATACTTACGGTAATGTGGATCAATATAACCATTCCTAGGGTCCATGGCAAAGACAGTGCCACGGTAGGGAACTGAGGGTTCAGGCAGATGTGTTATAGATCCATGAAGTTCTTTTTTTATTAATGAGGCCCTTTCCTCACTTGACGTAGAGGGTTCCTCATTGATTTTACCAAGACCTTGGCCTCCATGAGGCTGCATGGTGATGGCGTTTCTTCTTTCTCTGTGATATGTCTGTCCAGGACTTTCATCCTCTGCAAAATAAACAGAATTACAATATAGCTATTAATACCAATAACCATTTCATGTAAAAACATAAAAGTTGTGTGTGTTCCCTGAAAAACAATTAAGTTGAGTAACAGACTGTAAAAAATAACTTTAAGGGTTAGTTCATGAACACCATCCAGAGACTTTTTACTGAGGTTTATAAACAAATATGTTGTGATTTCACTTCGCCAGACAGTCTCAATTATCAGGTGTTATCAAATAGAAAACTGGGTTCTTATTGCAGTCTTTGGGTTATTGGATAACACCAGTCTCCTCACGTCTCCTTGCCACAGAGTCTATAATGATGGGACAGTTTACCATAATTGCAGAAAGCAGCATCTATTTCTACATTTCTGAATCAGATCATATCACACGCTGTGAAAGCTTCAATCAAAGATTAAAAGATATAATGAATGTGATTATGATGCACAAACACTAGCTGTAGTCCAACTGACAAAGATAGTCCAATATCTGTAGTCTGAAAAATGCATAATAATTATTTTACAAAATTAAAGCTGAAGAATTATAGGAATTTAAATGATTTCCGGAAAAAAAAATAAGGTAAAAGCCACCAGGAAATAAGCGTAATATAATAAATGAAATATAATTAACTGTTGCTACTTGACGTAATACCCCATTGCTGGCTACAAAGAACCCCAAGCACTTTTTTTTAAAGGGGCAGTTTACCCCCTTGTTAAAGATAGGCTTGTTAATAGGCTTTGCGTTACACATATTTTTGACTATTGTTTTAATCACCAAAAATCTATGTTTTGTTTTTTTCTTGAGATAAACAAGGGAAACAGGGACATTGGAGCTGCTCCATTTTTGGTCCTTGCAGGGTATGTAATTAGATTATCAGTATACAATTCACTTCCCTTTCACCCTTTGTGTGAGGGTTATCTGTGAGCTGACAAACTAATTATCTGCCACACAAGGACCAAACGTGAAGGAGCTTTAATGTGTCTTGATAAGCAGAAAAAAAACAACTGGTTAAAAAAGACAGAAAGAATGTTAAGCACCAGTTCTATTCACTGAACTTATACAAAAAAGTGGGTTATACTGTCTTTCAGGGTCGTACTGGGGTATCAGCAGCCCAACAGGGATGCGACTTCAAGGGCCCTCCTCCCAACGTCAACACCCTCTCCCCCCGTGCGCTGTGTCGCAAACCTTTTGCCTCCTTCATTCTACTTAACTTGCTGGGGTGGCCCGGGTGGGGAGTGGGCCCATGTAGCCTGGGGCCAACGGGGTTTTTTCCCGGTGTCCCACCAGCCCAGTCCAAACCTGCAGCCCTTAAATTTCCCCTTGCTAAATTCAAATAAAAGTACTATTTTGTAATTGAAGTGGTTTGGCTTTTTTAAATGCAGCAGAACATTTTCTGTATCCTTAATTTAATGAAACATATCCAAGTCATTTGGTAGAGTGGGGAATATGTTAAATAGTTGCAATCTAAATGTGAGCAGCTGAAGTACATACAGTGAGCCTGATTTCTCTCAGTCAAATATATTAGGGATATAATCATGTTATAGTCTTGTTTGACGAGCCACATTCTGTAGCACATTTCAGAGCACCAATGTAGGCGTGAATCAATCCAGTTTATCTCTGTAATGTAGAATATTTCCAACTGAAAATTAAAACTTGAGTGTAAATTTGCTAGCAACTGAAATGTTTCAGAATAGAAACATTCAACATATTTTGACAGAAAATGTGAATTCAACAAACATATGTTCATTTTTAAAAGAAAACCAAAGCTAAGGTGAAGTGAAGTAGGAAAAGTAGTTTCACATGTTCTCCTTCATTATCTGGCAAACGATGTAATATGCCTCTAAAAAAGAACAAGCCTTGTACAACTAACTAGAAGCAATTCGTTGCTAAGTCTTGTAAATTTTCACACTTCTGTTGGTGCAGAAACTGACAACTGAAAATAGGTGACCTGGTACTTTGTTAATTGCAGTAATATGACAAATTAAATTATGTATGCTTACAATTTGTTAGAACATACTGAATTTATTGTTATAGAGAGAATCTTGTTGATACAGGTACCGAAAGGATCTGTTTGGACTAGGTCTAAGTAACAAAACGGAAAGAACTAAAATTGTATTTTGGCAACATATACTGCATCTCAAATGTAAATTGCACAACTGCATTATTATGTGCAGCAATTTTCCACTCTGTAAACTATAACAATTTTCTGGTTCTGAGTGTTCATAGTATTCAAATTCAAATGCCTTTCAGCCAATCATCACTGTTCTCTAGCTGACAAGCCAAAAACAATAAAAACAGCTGTTTGCTGGTAGGTTTACAGTCTGCTCAGAACAGTATGCTATAAGATCTGTTTCCCGTGAGAGCTGATGAAGGTTAAAACTGGCATAGCCATTCATATTTTTCATGTTATCCAGTGAATGCCTATATACTTTTTTTTATACTACTTTTGTAGTCCTGATGACGATCCTGTGGTGATCGAAATGCGTAGATGGTATGCTGAAATAAATCACTGACCTGATTGATGCTGTAGCTGTGAGTGCTTTCTACTGTTGAGTTTGATGCATTATTTTTGTCAGCACCCAGCCTGTGCCCGATACTGGTGAGTGCCGATTCTTTACAAGACTATATATATATATATATATATATATATATACTGTTATACTGATATATATACATGTATATATATACTAAGACAAATATCAGTATATTATTGGATTGTTGTTCAATTTAAATTTTTATAAAGTTTTATTTTCAATTTTAGGGCAGTTTCTGCCTTGTTGGACACAAAGTTTAGAATGATTGAGGGCACTCTGGGCTAAGGTATACTTGCCCTTTAAAACAATTTCAAAAAGTAGCACATAAATTTAGGTGCTAAAGTTTCAAAAATTCCCAATAGAGGATTATATATATATATATTTATATGTGGGTTTCTGCCTTGTTGGATCCACTGGTCTAGTACCTATAAAATGAATCTGTACTACAGGTATCAGACCCCTTATCCGGAAACCCATTATCCAGAAAGCTCCGAATTACGCCCATAGACTCCCATAGACTCCATTTTAATCAAGTAATTCAGATTTATAAAATTGATGTCCTTTTTCTCTGTAAAAATAAAACTGTACCATGTATTTGATCCCAACTAAAATATAATTAATCCTTATTGGATGCAAAACAATCCTATTGGATTTAATTAATGTTTTATTGATTTTTCAGTCCTGAGCATCCTAGATAACGGGTCCTATACCTGTACTATGTTTTTATCCAAGTGATTTCTGATCACATAGCGCAGTGCTGTCCAATGTGCTGTCCCGCGGGCCGCACCCCCATCTGTCTGGCTGCTTTGATGGCTTACCTTTGAGTAAGCTTTAAATGATATCAATACTGAGATTAACTGGCCCCCTGCATGGTTCTCATCTCAGCTTCAGGCTGTTACCCCCTGTAAAAATGTAATTCCCTGTGTTGTTCACACCTTTTAATCCCTTCATTGTTCACCCCCTGCCATTGTTCACACCTCAGGCTGTAATCACCCACATTGTTCACCTGCTCACACCTCAGAGTATGGCACATAGGCAGCATAGGGCAGGCAAAGTATGGCACACACAGGTAGGGCAGGCAGAGTATGGCACACACAGGCAGCATAGGGCAGGCAGAGTATGGCACACACAGGCAGCATAGGGCAGGCAGAGTATGGCACACACAGGCAGCATAGGGTAGGCAGAGTATGGCGCATAGGCAGCATAGGGCAGGCAATATAATATATAAGAATATACACATAAGAGACAGAAAGATAGAAGTAATGCACACAAAAAAATGCATATGGCATCAGTCCATGTTTATTGTAGTTATTCCAGACAAACAGATACTCCCATTGTGAGGTCAAGCCCCTAGAAGTGCTGTCTGGCTTAGAAGCCATGCTTTGTTTATTTATTTGAACTAATAACAGTAAACAATGTCTAATCCCTTATACATACTGTTATTTTTGTGAGCCAAAATATTCTTGTTTATGTATGTATTTATGTATATCTTTATTTATAAAGTGCTACTTATGTACACATCCCTGTACAGTAGAATACATTAATACTAACAGGGAGTTAAATAGATAAAAACAAAGTATAACAATAAATACAAATAAATACAAGATAAATACAGCTGCAAAAAGTTAAGAGTCAAAGACTCAAGAGGATGGAGGTCCCTGCCCCGTAGAGTTTACAATCTATATGTTTCAAAAATGTGCACAAAATTTGTATGTTGCTTTCCCAACTGTACAACAATGTACACAACAACGTACACAGAGAAAGGCCTCTTTCAATATATGCATACATCCTCATGTTCTTAATCAACTTGAATCTGATCTACTACTAGATCCCTAGTGAGGTGAAAAATTAAGACTGATATATACCGAATAAATACCAAATAAATACCAAAGTGGTATTTCATTATTAAACAGGCTTTAAGGGCAGATTCACACTCTAGGGTTGATTCACTAAAGTGCGATAAGCGTTATTGCATTTTTTTTGCGCTGAAATTGACGTGAAAAATAACACTTGATTCACTAAAGTATTATAGCGTGCATTAAGACGCATATCGCATGTGCTAAATAACGCATGATTGCAAGGCGTTAATTTTAACGCATTGCGTTAATTCTGGCATAGAAATAATACTAACGCATGATTCATAAACAGATAAGAAGCGTTAGACACGCTAAATATCGCATTAGTCTGTGTGAAAATTAACACCTACTTGGGGCAGGCGGTACTTAAAGAAAATTGCAGTGGGATTTTTTCAAGTATGTGTTGGCCCTAGAGTGATGCATCCTACAGTTTTCAGGGAAATGGTCATTTGCAGAAAAGTAGTTTTACGAATGCAATGGTTATGCGCGTTAAATCGTGTGTTAAATCATGTGCTAATATAGCAAGCAGCGAAATATATCACGTGCAGCGGACATTCAACTTAAATAACGCAAGCAACATCGTGTCTTAATTAACGCAAGTATCCTATAGTGAATCGTGTGTTAAAGGAGAATGCAAGTCAACATTTAAAAAGCATACTGCCCAATAGTCCTCCTATTGTTTAGTAAAAACGCCACACTTTTGGCTCACCTAATTAAATATTTACTCAGTCACACTTACTTCACAACAGGCAGCCATCTCTAAAAAGGTATTCTCCTTTCCTTTCCCTCCTTGCTTCATACTGCACATGTGTTTCATTCCCTCCCCCCCTCCCCTCTGCAAGATCCGCTTCTGATTGGCTGGTGGGTATGTGTAGCTCAGAACAGGAGACAGGTTCAAGTTACACACATGCCCAGAGAATAGGAAGGACAGAGAGATTTCAGTGATGTCACTGTAGCCTTCACACTGCTGTAGGCTGCCAGCACCATATCTCAGAGAAGCAAGCAGGGGTCTGGGAATTTAGATATGCAGTAAGTACTTAAAAAGAATGCCTGTAGACTTACTTTTAATTTATATTAACGTTTCATTGTCCTTTAAGTCGCAAAAAATAAGAAGCGATAAAATTTTTAACGCATGCTATAAATAGTGCTTGAAATATCGACTTTTAGTGAATCAACCCTTCTGTGTTTTATCTGCCTTCCACCTGATCTGCTCCCATGCACCCTGTTGTGACTGTGCACTAACAGGCCAGGGAGATTTCAGCTTTCAAAAATTTTAAACTATACATTTTCATGCTGAAAGCTTGATCCCATGACTGGCAGCGCATACTCAATATGAGGCAGACAGAAGCAGGATCATTTAGTGAACAGTGTTAGCTGAAAATCACAATTCAGTGAGCTTGTCTTTCCTACTTAAAAAAAATCTCCTACTATTGTGAATAAAAATTGGCTTTCACATGCCACATTAAAAGGTAATCTACTTACAGAATGCATAATTGCACCTTCCCGAAAGTGTCTCTTTTTATTGCTGGTGGAAAGGCCTATGCATCGCTTGTTTTCCAAAGTCATCCGAAGTTTCCTACTGCAGGAGGCTTAGAGCAACGTGTATGCCCTTCCACCTACAATTCCATTTATTGGAATCATGAATATGATAATATTATTTGCACATATTTAAACACTATTATTGTACTGACTGCCATCTATTCTACTAATGTTCTGTTTTAATGTACAGCTCTGCATACACAAATATCACTAACAAAAACTATAATACTTACATACCGAGGTAAAGACTTACATGAATTATGAAGAAACTGTTAAAGCCACTGCACAGCATGCGAACTTTATATAAATAAAGGATAATAATACATACTTAGCTTTATATTAAGCATATTAAAGGAAAACTATACCCCCAAACAATGTAGGTCTCTATAAAAATATATTGCATAAATAAGCTCATATGTAAAACCCTGCTTCATCTAAATAAACCATTTTCATAAAAATATAAGTATGTGCTATTGGGTACTCCTTAATAGAAAATTACTATTTTAAGAATTAAGGACCGCCTCTTGGGATCATATGATTCACAGTGCACACAAACAAGCCAAGGCTACATGCTACATGCTAGGCCTCATCAGCTAATTAATTGACAGAGTTTTGCCTTTTGCTTCCACACTTTACTCACACATTATTTCTGGTCATGTGATCACTGGGGGAGGACACAGCCCATCACTAAATGGTGGGTCAAGGAAAAGCATGTAAAAGGGCAATATTTACTGATATATATATACCAGTTTGACGAGATTTTTAAATAGGTCGCTTTACATAATTTAAACTATCTGTTGGTTAAGCATTCATTCTAAGGATAGTTTTTCTTTAAGCCAGGGGTGTCAAACTCAATCACATACGGGGGCTGAAATCTAAAACACAAACAAAGTTGCCACACAAATTTTTTATTAAGATGTACTGTACAGTGAGGCACAGTCACAGTGCAGTCAGGCAATTGGTGCCTCAAATCAGACACAGTCAGGCACAGTCACCAGAGGCCCTTCTGGCCGAATAGAGATGTTGCCTGATTTTCTTCATATTTTTCATTAGAAAACCAAGAGTGAAATATGTTACATGGTATTTCTCTTTGCATCATCAATGACAAAAACTTCTCATATACAAACAGGAACTTAATTTGTAAGAAACAGCGCTTAATATAAAACAGTGTTTAATTTGGGGCCTGTTCTTGGACGATGGGTAAGTATAACGACCTACAAGGACTTGTATGTATGTATGTATGTATGTATGTATAACTTTATTTATAAAGGTCCACAAGGGTATAGCTGTGCCTCAGTGTTCAGCATTATATAAATATCGCTGGCAGAAGAACAGATCATTCCCAGGAGTTGTCACTGTAAGCGCTAAGTATTAACAGCTGTGACATCAGAAATTTAGGGAAATAATAAATCATGCTGAAAATTTTAACGTAGGTACACAGTTATTTCTTGCTCTAAGTCTATTATAACTTAAGAAATGTATGCATATCGACTACAAAAATAATGATTGAGGGTAGGTATTATATTTTAACCTTAGGAAATTTTCTTCCCCTTGCAAGAATTTGCAAACATTCATAAATACAATTTCTCTTACCAGCTAAAAACTGTTTGAAGAAAGTAAGTTACCACACTAAGCTGTGATTAATTATTTATGAGGGGAATGACTAAAAACCATACTGCAGTTTTTATCTGTTTTATCATTGCATTACAAATACCATCACTTAATTGTAGGGTGAAACCACGGAAATTAATTCCAGTCATCTTTAGTTTGAAGGAAGTGAACTAAAATCATTTTTCCATACCAAGTATTCTTTTTTTATATATTGTGGACATCCCCTCAAACACAGTGTGAAGTCATACAAATTGTGATAAATTAGAAATAACGGAGCAAGGCACATGACTAAAGTTGTCCATACACACACCAATATAGTCAAAGAAAACTATATTTTGTGCAATTTTTTAACCATGTGTGGGCTCCAAATTATCACCCTGATAATTTTCGTACCATGGCAATTGGTCATTTAGTTGATCAGACAGGTAATAAAATCTGACGATATCCCTGGGTGACCTACAATGCATTTCTGGGACGTCATTTTCGTACGATTATTGTCTGCCAATTATTTTATGTTCAGAACATCCTTCGATTTATTTTTAGTACTTTATCCTGTAATTTCAATCTGAATGTTAGTTTTAGATTGTTGCATTTAAATGTACAATTGATATCCGAACATTCGTCGGAAGAAGACTACAATCTGAACGTGTATGGCCAGCTTAAAAGCCAGCAACTAGCACATGCTTTTGATCAATACTTACTGGGTCTGCTTGTGTATGCTTGCCAGTTATTTACCATCAACATACTTAGTAACCTGCAGAATAGGCTTGCAAACAAATCTTTATTAACATTGGCATCTATCCCTTGCCACATACAGTCATGAATCCTCCCAAAAATAAAAATTGATAACTGAAGTCTTAATCAAAATTTATTTTAAAGGGTAAAGGCTGAAAAATGAGAATTGCAAGCAGCAGTTAAGGGGACTCTACACCCAAAAACACAAAAAAAAAATGCAATTTTTTTGAATCCCTCAAAAATATGTTTTTGCCTAATAAAAGAACATAATTCTAAGCAACTTTCCAATGTGAATTTATTTAAAATGTTTAGTGCTGTAAAAGTTATTTGTAAATGTAATTGCTATTGAAAGCAGCATTTGCTTAACTGCTGGTTGTTACTTTTTAAACAATGTTGCAAAAGCCAGTCTCCTCCAGCAAGCCAGGTTTGTCAATCTGCTGGCTTGTGTTACATTGTTTCAAACGCCAGAGCCACCAGGGCACCAGCCAAAGGACAGGCAAACACTACTTCTAATAGCAATTATATACAAATTATAAATAAGTCAAAAACCATTGCAAATTTGTAATAAATATTACAAAGTATATTGCAAAGTTGCTTAGAATTCTGTTTTATTTTATTGAGAAAAAAAATATATGTTGGGTTTACTTGTCCTTTAATTGCAGTTTTTCAATGGTTTTTAACATTATTTGTAAATGTAACTGGAAGCAGTATTTGTTTATCCTTTAATTCTGAGGATAAATCCAAATTCCTTCCAATTAGTGCCCTGTTTAGAATTGAACTTATAACCTAAGTATTGATTCTTAAGACAATGTAGAAGTCAGGTCTTTTCTAGGCTCAGCTGGCTTCTGGTGAATTGCTTCACAAGTCATCACCATCAGAAAAGAGAATATAAACAGCCAGACAGATAATGCTTTTAAAACCATTACACATATAACTTTACAACCATTGAAAATTGTAACCAGTTTATATGTGGAAAGGACAGAATTACATCTGTATTTTCAAGTAGTACAGTTAAAGATCATATCTACTGCAACCATAATGTTGAGATTCTTCCTAACATCATCATCATCAAGCAATCAAATTTGTCTGGCATAACCTGCCCTTCAAGAAGCCATGCTGATTACTGCTTATAAAGCCATTCTCCAGGACATAATTTTGTATGTGATCCCTAAACAAGCCTTCAAATAACTTGCCCACCACTGATGTCAACCTTACTGGGCTATAACTGGCAGGCTCAGATTGTAATCCCTTTTTAAATATAGGAATTACATCAGCTTTCTGATGCACATTTAGCACATTTGCCTTTTCTGTATTAGTTATAACCATATTTTTATCATAATTCAATGGGGCCACACATTCAATAAAAAATATACTTTACTAAACTTTAAAAAATAGAAACTTAAAAATGAATAGATGGAAAATGTATGAACATTTTCTTAAAAAATGTCACATTGCTCTTCAGTGAAAGAATCTGCCACACTCTTGAAAATTTAAATATTTCTAAGCAGTTGGTTATTTTTTAAAAATCTGGAATATTATTATTCCTAACGATTTTCAAATGTTGAAAAAAACCAGGACTGTATCTGGAATGTAGGAACAGGCAACTGTTATATTGAATGAAGGTGAGCCGCTGAATGTCTTTAAACAGCTTAGATTTACAGTTTTTCCCAGCTGACTATCAGACCATGCACTAAAAGCATATAGTGTATTCGAATATTAAGTTATATATATTAGGTACAGGTATAGGACCTGTTATCCAGAATGCTCGGGACCTGTGGTATTCCGGATATGGGGTTTTTCCGTAATTTGGATCTCCATAACTTAAGTCTGCTAAAAATCATTTAAATATTGAATAAACCCAATAGAATTGTTTTGCCTCCAATAAGGATTAATTATATCTTAGTTGGGATCAAGTACAAGGTGCTGTTTTATTATTACAGAGGAAAAGGAAATCATTGTTAAAAATTAAAATTATTTGCTTATAATGGAGTCTATGGGAGATGGCCTTTCCGTATTTTGGAACTTTCTGGATAACAGGTTTCTGGATAAGGGATCCCATACCTGTACCAGGTAAAATTTATTATGTATGTAGTCCTAGAGAGGTTTGTTAACCAATGTATAGCTAATAAAACAGTTTGAACTGTGAGAATCTAGTAGTTTCATAATGTACAACAAAAGGCATTATACTTCATCACCTGTTTGTTTTAAAGTAAAAGTAACAACTTTACCATTTGTTCAGGAGGAGGTGAAAACTGGAGAGGTAGTTAATTAAAAAAGTAGCCTTATTTCTTTCTTGATTGTGAAGAAAAAAAACACATTTTTAGTTAAAAGCATGTCTAACCCATTGGAAAAAGTGTGGGGGTTATGACTGTAACCAGTGTAAACTACAGAGTTTGTTTGCCCTCCTATCTGAGACAAAGGATTGCAGCCACATTTTACTGCGTTTTTTTTTAAAGCAACATGCTATTTTTTTTGCACTTGAAGCATGTTCATAATACAATAAAATAGTGAGATGTGCCTTGACCTAACATAAAACATTTTGTTTTGTATAAAAAATTCATATAAATGTAACAGATGCATTTAGATGAAGTCAGCATGGATTTTTAAAAACACAAAGTTTAAGAGCCCTAAGAGAATACTGAACAGCTGAAATGAGATAATAAAAACTTTATAAATCAAAAGTGTATGTTGTTTTAGCCATTTATTAAGAAAAATAAATAAAAGCCTAAAATAGAATTCATCTTAAACCAGGCATGTAAAACTTAAATGATTAAGTGATTAAAAGCCTACAAGGGTCTCTGCCATCCAAAGGGAGGCACACATTTAAGAAATCATTTTATAGAAGATGAGGGTTAAGAAAGCCTTTTTACTCCATTCAGTTCAATGATGACACATTTTATATTGATAAAATAGTTTTACCTAAATTAACATAAAACAACAGAATGCATGGTCAAAAAAACACACTGCCCATAAAATATTTGACACAGAACAGTGTAGAAAGTCAGGGATCAACATTAACTGAAAGAATGAGAAGGGAGTGGGGGCAAAGTAGGACAGAGTGGGCCACATGGGATCCAGAGTTTGACATGCCTGTCTTAAACAAATATTTTTGTTTTCAGTCATAAGTCATCGAAACAGAAAGTCTTTTTTCTCACTTTTCTTTGCAGATTTATATTTTCATAAGATGACAAGGAGTTCCAAGAGACAAACATTATGTTAAGAGTTTACCTCGTGCCCTGCTTCACAGAGTTGCCTTTGAAAGAGCCCGATAAAAATCTGACAGTGCATGCACTCCAGAATACAAATAGCTAAGGGATTTGCAAGACCTTTCTTTCTCTGAAGAAGCAGGGAGGAGAAGCTTCCCCTGCAATAATTCTGCCTCCTGTAAGTGCAGCAACCACTTCAGTTGGCCAAAGACGAAAGCTGCCTAATCTTGTTCTGCTGAACTGAATTGTTCAGTAAGGTTTTAAGAGGATGTGTAGACAGGCTGCGCCAAGCCAAATTATTGACAGAAACATACTGTCCGCCATGGCAACAAGTGGGAGTCTATTGCAAAAAATGTAAGCAAACAGCCCACTTCTCCGGCAGCATCTGCCAAAGGATTTCGACAGCCAAACACAAGACAACTGTTACTGCTTGTCGAAGTTTCTCAACAGACAGCTTTAGAGGCAAAAGAAACATCCGTTCTACTAAAATTTTCTTCCCAGCTGAATGGCCTACAGTTTAAGTAAAGATATTTAGTTTTGCAGTTTCTGTATATGTTTGCCTGACTTTCCATCTATGATATAAAAACACAGCTTGAGCTTAATGCCCCTTGAGCTGTAACATCATTATTTTACGTACATTTTAAGGTCTTTCTGAGACTATAGCTGAGGTCCATTAGTGTAATAAAATCTAACACCATAACCTATCTTCATGATCCAGAAATGCCCTCTGACAATATATTTTAACTTTCAGTGTCAAACAAAAGTCTGTAGGACACCACAACCTACTGCTTTAACATTCTGCCTACCAAACATATATAATGAAACAGTACAAAGTAAAAGAAAAAAGTATTTTTCTCAAACTGTGTTTTGGGCCAATAAACAAAACTGATCATATTCATATTCAGTGCATTTAATTAAAAAGAAAAACAATATATTATATCTTCATGAAATAAAGGTAGTGAAATATGCCAAGCAAGAGAAAAATATGTTGTATATAACTGCATGAAAAAGTTTTTCATACTAATAGTTTTGTCCCACATTACTAAACAAGATGAAACGGGTAGCAAAGCATAGATGTGGTAAAGGGCAAACAGGCAACCAAACTGAAATGATAAATATGCAGCAGGTAAAGCAGCAAGACTGACATGATGGCTTACTACTGTTTTCTGAACACGGCACTGTTTAAGCAAAAGAGATCATACTTACAATGCAGTACAAAATGATGGTGGCTCACTGTGCGAGAGTTAATTCCTTTAGTACCATTTCTAACTGTGAGGATATTCAGCACTTTCTCAAGTACTTCCACTCTCTGGCTCTCTTAGAAGCAGTGCTTCCCCCATTAGAGGAATTAAGAGTGGTTGGTGCCATGCTAAATTTAACAAGCTCATTAGTATTCTTCCTGAGTTCCTGCCAGTGATCTCTTCCTATTCAACAGCTTCTCTATAGTTTAGGGGTCAGTCGGCTAATCATTAAATCAAACCAATTTCACCCTTATACAACCTGCATGAAAGAAGGAGGGTTCAGTACATTGGGCTATGTTAAATAAATAGTTTTTGTCATTAGGGGTTTGTTGGGGGGGTTTCCTTGTGCTTTTTCTGGGCTTTTAACAGATGGCACCAAAGAGTGGGTCAACTGCATCTCTAAGAAGAAGACAAACTTAACAAGAGTTACCATGATGAGCTATAAACCAAATAACTGAAGCTTAAGTTCTGCTTCGCATATTGCAAGTGGCCAGGCTGCACAGGAATGCATATTGTCACAGAAAGGGAGGGAAATCTTTTCTTTGCCAAATTTGTGACTGCACAGAGACTGCTCATTCACCTCTCCCCAGCCAGAGAGCTGCTCAGCTCAATTCACCCCACACAAAGGCTGAAGACCAGACCTCAATGGACCGAGTGAAACATGTTCAAAACTAGGCTCTCTATTGTGACTGAATTTCTTAACATCTTTTCAAAAAGCGGAGAATGCCTTGAGGCTAAAGGAAGAAACAGGCTAATGGTGAATTGGGAATACTGAGCAAATTTCAGAGCCCTTTCCTCCTAGCTTTTGAGGTTGAAAGCAAGCTCTTTCCTTTCAAGTTTCAAAGTCCTTTTTCCTCCCGCAGTGTCACAGAAGGATTTGAAAAGAAGGTAATTGTGCTCACACTCTCCCTGATCAGAGCTTACGTCCTATTTCTGGTATTTCGAAATACTTCTTGCAATAATGGTGCGTGTAGCTCAATCCCTTAGCCGTCCTGTACTCTGCAATTGCTCATTAAATGAACAATTGCTGGTATAAAATGCCTTTTATGTTCAAGGTCTGGATATAAGATAAGCATTCCAGTACTCTAAATTTGGTTTACTAAGGAAACCTGTCTCCATCATTAAATCACATCCACTGAAGCCAGTCTATGAGCCTATCCCTAAAAAGTACCACAGGTTGCTACAGACCTACTCCAACTGCACAAACACAAGATAGTTTCATACTTCCCTGCTGTGTGTTCTGTCATTTTCATTTAGTTATATACATTGTTCTAATGTTTGTAAAACCTTTAACAATAAATAACAGACCTTATAGTAGTTCTCAGATTTATTTACAATATTTTACACATGTTCAACAAGTAGAAAAAAAAAATATATAAATATATATATGTACATAGGGAGAGAAAGAGTCAACCGGCTCCCAACCAAATGCATACCTGTGCCTGTTAGTGCACTAACACCATGGAGCGGGTGGGGGTAGATCCGCTCGCTTATAGTGTATGGGGAACTTTAGTGTGATTATATGCAGTCTCATAAACTAAAATCAGCCACGGTTTACTGAGTGCTGGCTTGTCTAATGTCCATTCCTGTGTTAAACTATTTTCCCGTGTATGGGCAATACCGACAGGCCTGCCCGACCGATATCTGGCCTGAAATCGGCCAGATCTCAATTGGGCAGGTTAAAAAATCTAGTCAGATAGGAAAAGTCGGTCCGGGGACCGCATCAACAAGCCGTTGCGGTCCCTGGACCGACTTTTCCTATACCCGCCGTTATAATCCTGGATTCTCCCGATATCGCCCACCCATAGGTGGGGATATCAGGAGAAGATTCGCCAAGCGAGCGGATCGGCCTGTGTATGGGGACCTTTAGAAAACAAAAGCAAAGATATGATTGGTTACTATGGGGAACATTGCCAGTGATATTTGTCACCCCTTATGTTATTCCTGTATCTCAGAGACTATCTGTATCCAAATGTGTGTTGGGTAAGTAGGGAACATTTAACTGCACACACCTTACCATGGTGACTTCAATACTAACAATCTAATTCCACAAAAGTTACATGAGGTTTACATGAGTTTTGTTTCACTAGGCCCCAGGCTGTTAACCCTTTTACATAAGGCAAAGAGGTCAGCCCAGCTTTATCTGTTAAGTGAGTGGAATTGATGCAATTGCTCAAGAGGATCTGGCTAAATTACATTTTTTTATTACCATCTCAGGTATAACATTCATGCACTATATACCACTTGATTAGATGCAAATTAACACAGAAAGAAAATATTCCAAATACACTGTTTGGCACTATGCACACGGCACTACATAAATAAAATATTCATGCATTTTAGTAAGACTTGACATGAGTCTAAACAAACAAATATTCTATCAATTGCATGGGCAGCTTGTTTACATGGCATGCAAAAAGTAACCTTCAATTAGGCAAAATAAGAAATACAAGAATACAAGTGCTTGAACAAACTGCTTGTTCTGCCTTTGTAAAAGAAGTGCTAAAAGCAAATAGCACTAGTTTAAACACACCTACCAAGTGTTTGTTCGCACCCAATATCAAAGCTTTTTGCAGGCTTGTGTAAGGAAGCAGGGCACTTGAAGAAACTTGGAAAAGGTACTGTAATTCACAGAACCATTAATCACCAGCCAACTGCCTTTGAAATTGAACGCAAGGTTTATATTTCTTACTTAGAAGCTGTGAGGTATACTATCTCTCTATTTTGCAAGAATTTGCATATACCCTTTGTGTGAGCATTGTATAAAGCTTATATTAGGGCAGCTTGTCACGGTTTATTGTGAGTGGCTAATTAGTCACATCAAAAGAGGTTACCAGAAAATAAATAAATGAACTAGGAAGAAAGAAATACATCCCAGAGGGGTTGCAAAATGTGGTTTTGTTCTATGTATTTATTCTTATCGGTAGGTAACAGCCTGAGTGAACTTAGAGGATATTTAAAATCTTGGAAGAAAATACATGAACAGACCATTTTGGGTCTGATATGTTTCGTAGCATGGGTTTATGTAAAAATATCCCTAGAATTAAAAGGGTTAATTCCAAGGACTCTTTAGGATTTACCTATGTCTAAAACCTACTCAAGCTGCTTAAACCAGATAATTAGCTCTGCTATAAGCAGTTTAACTATAACAGTCAAGCGTGAAAACCCTTTTAAATAGAGAATATTCCTTCATCTTAACATCCTGTAGATTTATAGGATGTCAAATGACTTCATTAAAATGTTCCATTGCCTGATAAATATACAATTATATGCACAATACATAAACAGATACATTGCAAAATAAACATTACTTTGCTGATCATTACTTAATAATTGCTATTTGTTTCTATAAAGATTTTTCTATTGTTAAAAAATGTTGAAAAAACAAAAACATCAGGTAATTGCAACAGAACAGTTTTGCCTCCAATAAAGATTAATTATTTCTCAGTTGGGATATTATTACAGAGAAGAAGAAAATCTTTTTTAAAAATTTATATTATTTGCTTAAAATGGAGTCTTATGGGAGACAGCCTTCCTTTCTGGATAAGGGATTTCCGGATAATGCATCCCATAAATGTAGTAGTATTCAAGTATAAGAGTAGTAAACTGTTAGCCGTATAATTTTAGTATGGGGTAGACAGCAGAATTGTAAAATAAACTGCAATAGGGTGAGGAGTTTATTATTACAGTGAAAACTCAATTTTACATACCCTGATTTTAAGTTTTCCCTTATTTAACACTGTTATATAATGCATACATTTTTCCCAAATTGTACACCAATACTTCTGGTCCCCTGAGGATTCTTCTCTATTAAAGGAGAAGGAAAGGCTAATAAAGAGTTAATCTCAAGCTGCAGGCATACCTTCAGTTCTCTCAATAGTGCCCTTAAGTCTCCCCATATTTCTCCAGTTCAGATGATCCAAAGCCTCATAGAAAAAACAAAACACTGATCTCTGTAAAGAAAGTTCCCATAATGCCTTGCTCCTGCACCAAGACCAGTGTACATGCTCAGTTTGTAAGACTATGAGGAAGCTTCCTGCACATTCCTAAGGGGGGGAGGGAGGTCTTAGCATTCTTGAGGGAGGGGGGAGCAGGAGAGGGGAGCGAGCTGCGTGTCTCTGGCAAAGGAAAACAAAGAGACAACAAATCCTGTTTCTTTTTGCAGCATTTCTGTGAGTGCTTATGCTGTATTTACATAGACCTTTCTGATAAAGCTTACTTAGTTTTTTTAGGTTTTATCTCCTTTAACATTTCTGTAAATTTCTGTAAATCTCATGCTTGGGATTTTAACTGTTTCTAGGGGTTATTTACCCTAAGGGCCTTTGCCCTGTTGTTCCTTTGCAGTGGATTTCTCCTGCATTTTAACTTGATGTGTTTCACCTGCATTTGCCAATTGGCTGAATGAGTGCAGGGGGGTGCAGAAAGAAACAACAGTTTGAAAGACCCCTGAAAATAGAATATAAATAATAATGGGTCTGAAAAGAGAGACATGAATTAGAAAATAAAATGTAGGCCTCATAGTCACAGTGCTTGTTACTGGAGTCACTGACTTAGTGACCCAGACATCCACACTGCATTTTCAGCTGAACTCTTGCAAGTGCGAGAATAGGAAGCCTAATATTACAAACACTATACAAAATTTATAATGAAGACTAATTGAAATGTTATATAGGTGCAAATGTAACATATTCAGATTAATGTAAACATGAACTTTCCCTTTAATTTAATAATATCAAGAATATGTGCACTGTGTGACCCAGTACCTTCTATTTCCCCAATGTAAAATCTATTTTTCTGAACAAATTTAGAGAAACCCTTTCACACACCACTAACCACTTCTCATTCTGGGGAGAAGAATTCCAATATGGCGCACTGTGGTACCTTCAAGCAAGTATATTCATAATTATTTTCAGTACTCTCTTTTCCATTTGTGTCGGTGTAAGAGAGGTTATTTGCAGACTTTAATATACCACTACAACAGTAGGCATAATATAGCAGTGTTTTATTATATGCAGACAATGATTTCACTGTTTGTCCAGAAGGCCTAAAGTTTAGGTCACACATGAAGGGTTAAGCTGAGTAATACAGGCACATATTCAGTTTCCTTGCTGGATCCGAAAAAACAGAGCCAGAATATATGGGCACAGGTGGAACCAGAAAGGAGCCAGAATATATTGGTAGAATGAGCTGCAATGCAAGTCAAGCCACATATGGCACAGGCTTATCATGCCGCCTATGCCTATAGCAGCGGTCCCCAAACTTTTTTTACTCGTGAGCAACATTTAAATATAAAAAATGTTGGGGAGCAACACATGCATTAAAAAAGTTCCTAGGGGGTGCCCAAAAAGGGCTGTGATTGGTTATCTGGTAGCCCAATGTGGACTGGAGGACTACAGGTGTACACATTATTTTATGCCTCCAAAATGTGCCTTCAAGCCAGGAATTAAAAAATGGGCACCTGCTTTGATGCTACTGGGAGCAACATGCAAGGGGTTGGTGAGCAGCTAGTTGCTCGCCTGCCACTGGTTGGGGATCACTGGCCTATAGGCTAAAATGCCCCTACTAATGCAATCTATAACATCAGAAAAAGTTGTAGCAATGGATGTCGTGAGTTACAGCACTAGAGTAAATTTGCATCATGCTAGTAAATCTCCTAGGATCTCAAGTAAAGTATATATATTGTGACATGCTGAATGCCTGTACACGCAATTTTGGGGGAATTAGCATTGGTAGGCAGGCAGGCATGCAGAGGATCTGGAGCATAGAGACAGGGACACCAAGTCTTCAGGCAAAACTCAGGTTTATTAAGGGCCCATTCTTCCCAACAGAAACATAAAGACAATAGTTCATACACAGTTCAGGGTTTTGAGATGTCCCTTCTTCAGGGTTCTCACCTTCCAGGGTTATTTTCCACGCTCTGGAACCCTCAGGCTTCACACTAAGCCTTGCTGAGCCCTCTCAGCACTCATTCATTCAGTCAGCACTCCCTCTGCTTCCTGGCAGTGGCAGGTGGCACCCCCAGCTCCTCTGGGAGTTCCTCACACAGGCAGCCCTCCTGCTCTGTGCCCTGCTCTGAGAGTGACCTTCACATAGTCACGGTTCAATTCCCCCTCTGTAAATCACACAACCCCTTTTATTGGCTGCTCACCTGCAGCCTAATCAGGCAGCTCCCTACAGCTGGCCAAATCAAACCTTAAAGGAGATTTACTCCAAAACAGCATTACCTGCTGTAAAACCAGGTATTTTACCTTGGGCCATTTGTATCCTACCTTAAATACTGGTGGAAATACACCAAATAACGCTCTTTCCCATTGCATCTCTCACAATATATATATTATTGAAAAATACACAAAAGACATATATGTGATTCTGCTATCAGCCAATAATATTTACATACTGTAACTAAAACTACAGTTTAAACAAATTGTTCTGAAACTGTAAAGTTAACCAAAAGCTTTGCAACCAGTATGTAAACACCATATTAATCTAGCTAGGCTTTCCCAGCATCTATAACTTAATTTCCTATTAAATAACAGCTGCAACATGTGTGTGTTGGCACTGATGTTTGGCATGTGCCAGCAAGCAGCTTGTATAGTAAATGTGTGCACATGAAGCTACTTCTTGTCACTGCGTTTCCGCTCAAAGAGCCTGAAGCATATCTGAGTTGATGCAATGACACCTGTTAAACCATGACTATGGAAAACAGCAACAAAAAAGAATGTGCCAACTGAATATCATTCCTTAGTAACACACAGTAATTCTCTTTATATAACACAGAACTAAACACTGCACATATTTAATCTGTATTGTATAAGCAAATTTTATATGTTAATCACCCTCAAATTAAAGTCAGGCATACGCCTTACTGTGAAGCTACATATTTATCACACATCAGGGGGATGGGGGGGGGGTGCTGAATAATTCATAATCTTAGTATACATGTTTGCGGGTGGATTTGAAGGATTTTGCTGTGCCACTTAGTTATGCCACAGAACTGCTGCAGGGGATATTAGACTTCCAAGACACAAAGATAAACAAAGGTGACATGTAGATTATATATATAAAAAAAACTTACAGTCAGCAATAAACACCATATGACTGGTTAGAAACAGATTTAAAGGGGTCATATACACTTGTCCAACAAGTAAGCAGGACTTGTGCTAAACATACTTTTTGCCTGTTTTTGTAACCATAACAATCTATGTAAACTCAAGCTACTCCATAGACTTTACATTGCATTTTTGTTGAACAAGGATTATACTGCCCCTTAAAGGGGAAGGAAAGGTAAAAACTAAGTAAGCTTTATCAGAAAGATCTATGTAAATACACTATGTAAATCTATGTAAAAACACTTCCAGAATGGCTGCTCTCAGATTTTAGTGAAAACAATCACCACATTTCTTTCCTTTTAATCTGTACACATGATCTTCTGTGTCAGACTTCCTTCTCCTCAGCAAAATTCTTCTGGGCACTGCGTGCTCAGTTTGCTCCTCTCCCCACCTTTTCCTCCAGCTCTCCCCTCTCTGCTGTAATCTGAGCCCAGACCAAAGAGAGATGCAGGCACAGAAGTGACGTTAGACCAAGCTAAAATGGCTTGCACTATTGTTACTAATCTATTGGCAATAAAATGCCTCAGAAGCTTTCCTTCTTTTTTAGGGCAATGTCCCATGGGAATATTAGTGGCCCACACTACTGCGGGTGACTAATCCCCCCGAAAAGCCTTTCCACTGGCAATACAGGAAATTGCTGATGGAAAGGCCTACGCATTGCTTTGGTCGCAAAAAGTTGTTGGACATTACCCTTAAGGCCTCATTTGCAAAAATGCAAGCCATAAAACTGCAAGGACCTGCACCTGTATATGCTTCTTAATTATTATGCTCAACACCAATGCTTCAGTTCTGCCTGATTTGATTCGATATGCAACAGTGCAAGGAATTGTAATTGCACAGAGAAGGCGTACCAAGGTTCCCATATTGTGCTGCATCTACACTTGCCACTGAATTGCACCTGGTAAATAGCATTCTAATGTCATTATTGAGGCCAGTGGCTCATACAATTAAGAAAAAACGCAACAATTTGAGCTCGGTTTACATTAATTTGTGTCTAAACTGTATACAAGTTGCAGAACTTATTCTTTCAATTGGCCTGTTACTTTGTGGGTTTGCATTTTGTACACAGTGCAACTTTATTAAATGAGATTCCTTATGTTTCAAAATGGGAATTCATTATTAATGTTCATTAATCTTTGGAGGGGTAGACATGTTAGTAAAAATATTTTGCCCTTGTTTTGACTTACCAGATAAAGCAATAACTTCACTACAACAAGAGCAACTAACTTACCTAGGGAGCGACTAACTTACCTAGGAAGCAAACAACAATTTAGCTTAATACTAGTATAAAAAAACAATGATAATACAAAATAGACCAAAGACTGATGCATCACCTGAAAGAGAGTAAGCAACCAGCTGAGCTACAACCAGTTGAACTAATATGTATACAGTCTTTTATGTAGAGCATCTTCCAACCTATTACCCGACACAAACTATGCCTTACAACAGCAATAAATATTTTATCTCACAAGTACGGTGCTACAAAAGACATCTGATTAACATTTTTGTGCCGAAGATGAACTGCACGTAAGAAAAGCCTTAAAAAACCGAGAGAAATCTACATTTAAATAGGGAAATACAATAAAATGCTGCACAAAAGCTTCCAGAAGATGTTCACTCAGCAAAAGGAAAAGGTGAAGGGTTTGATTTATGTAGACTTTAAAGGGTTAGGGCACTGCCTTTGTTACTGCAGATTTAACATTGTTCGTTCCCAACACCTTCTATTTATGAGGTGGCTGCAGATTGTACTTTTAAGTACAAGACCAAAAAATGTAATCTTTAACAAATGATCTTTGGCAATACTCAGGGCTCACTTTACAACAATTTTTGTACTGTATTATAGCACGACCTTAGAAACTTACATACCATCATAAGAAGCCTATTATTCTTATGAACTCTGTTGCCCTACCTTTTGTTCAAAAGCTGTCAAAATAAAGTGAGTCTGAGTGTTATTAAATAAAAGCTTGTTTAAACATACTGTCTTGATAAGGACTGGTTCATGTTTTAAATAACTTAAGGTGGGGGGAAAATCACGTTTAATGAACGTTGGCTAAAAAGTTACTTTATTGCACTAATGTGGCACACAAGAAACCCAAAATACAGTTGATATGTTTGGTTATTACATGTACATCTTGAGGATCTTTGGCACTGCCTATTAAGCATGTCACATTTTTGGAGGGATAGATTAACTGTTACACAGTAACAAGAATATACAAGAGTGCACTTATGAAATTGAATGCACATTGCAACACACAGATAAAGATTTTAAATGATATGCATACTCTCATCTTTCAGCATTCTAAATGTTCTAAATGTTCTAAATATAACATTACATAGGGATTTCACGTTATGTTTTGTGCAAGTTAGGATATATACATTAGTGGTTTACTTATGGGCTTATTTATCAATTTTCAAGTTTGTGAATTTGAGAGTGCTTTTCTAATTCGACTAAACTATTTTAAAAAAATGTGAATGCTTGCCTATTTTTCAATATGGAAAACTTGTTCAAATAAAAAAAACTTGAATACATTGAATTTGTGTGTTTATAAACTCGAAAATCTCAAACTGAAAATATGTTTTGACTTTGCCTAGGACACCTCGCAAGCTTTTAGATGCCAAAGTTTTACGTTCTGTTTTTGGGTTTTTTTGCACTTAATAAATATCAGACATTCGAGTTTTAGAAAATAATTGTGTGAGTTTTAGCACTAAAAAACTCAAACTGCAAAAAAATATATATGATAAATATATATTTGATAAATCACCCCCTTTGTGTAAGCTTTCAGATCTAATTCTTGTTTTTTCTGGACCTGGAAATCTTAATGAAATGCAATAAGGATGTCTAACTTAACATGGGTGTAATAAATGACAGAATTCATAAATTCAGTTAATACACTCAATTCACTTAATACACAACACTACTTTGGTCCCTTCATTACGCAGGGGCTCAAGTTGTCCTACAATCTTAAAAATGTAAAAAACATATTAATTTAGCCAGTATCATTTTAATACTCCTTCTTCTATCAGTTGCTAACATAAAACATTTTCAGTAAAAAAAACTACTGCCTAGACCAGTCAAAGGCATCCTTCAATAAATAGATCTTGTAGCTTACAACTCCCAGAATTCCTGTCAATTTTCATAGCTGTCAACTTTTACTGCTTAGGTGCTGGGAGTTTATGCAAAATTTTGTGGTTGTGGCTTATGGTGGTTTCCGTGTGACAATACAGTGCATACACACAAAGTGCAGTAACATCACTGAATGCTCATTGCACATGCACAAAGACCTTTTCCCAAAAGTGAAAGATGACTGCACATCAGCACGCGTTCCAACGAGGATACACTAGACCAGGGACCGGAGGCTTGGGAAGGGAAAAAACTATACCCCCAGAATGAATACTTAACCAACAGAAGAATCTCACCAAATTGATATATATATCAGTAAATATTCCCCTTTTGCATCCTTTCTCTTGACTCACCATTTAGTGATGGGCTGTGTGCTCCCTCTGAGATCACATGACCAGAAATAATGCAGCTCTAACTGTAACAGGAAGAAGTGTGGGAGCAAAAGACAGAACTTTGCCCATTCATTGGCTGATGGGGCCTAGCATGTATGTGTGCCCTTGGTTTGTTTGTGTGCACTGTGAATCCTATGATCCCAGGAGACGGCCCTTAATTTTCTATTTAGGAGTACCCAATTGCACATACTACTAAAAAAGAATATTTATATGAAAATGGTTTATTTAGATGAAGCAGGGTTTTACATATGAGCTTGTTTACAATATATTTTTATAGAGACCTACATTGGGGTATACCGTATATACTCGAGTATAAGCCGATCCGAATATAAGCCGAGGTACCTAATTTTACCTAAGAAAACTGGAAAAACTTATTGACTCGAGTATAAACCTAGGGTGGGAAATGCAGCAACTACTGCTAAGTTTCAATAATCAAATTATTTAATAAAAGGACACTCAAATGGACTAATTAGTGTAAATCACCAGCGCTTGTTACATGGATACATTCTCTGGGCATCTATTAGCATTAAGCTGCTAATGTAACTCTGACCAGTTGGCTCAGGACTAACTCTACTTTATGGAGCCACAGGGGCCATCATCAACTGGACAGATGTAAACAAAAAAGAGGTGTGGTCAAGTAATCTATATAGATGAGCAATTTGTTTTAACTGGGTCTCCATACATGAGTCCACTGCTTCTGTTACTTTATAAATCACTTTTAGCTGTAAAATTGAAAGATGAAGGTTTTAGCCCATAGGAAACAATGGAATTTGACTGCTCAAACCTGGAGAAGAAGCCAGCGATGGAAAGGAGGCCAAAGCTTTGAGGCCGTCGCCAAGCATGCACAATGTTGTCCTATTGCTCTCCAAGCAAAGTGCCAGTTGCAGTACAACTTAAATGGACTGTAAAAAATATTAGCTAATAAAAACTGTGCTAATTTGCAAACATTAACAATTATGTTGATAGGATTAGCTATGTCTTCAAATAAGCATGAACTAAATTTTATGGAACTGTCAGTTGTGAACAGGTCAGCTCTATACACTATAACATCAAGCTGAGTCTGACCTATAGTAGTTTTCTGAACATTCCATATCACTGTCAAATTCACCCCCACTCAAATTTCACTACTTTAAAATAAAATTCATACAAGATAAAATGGATAAAGTGAAATTTAATACATATAGTTAAATGTCATTAACCCTCTCTTTTTCTGTTAAAACCATACGTAATGTATGGTGTACAAAACATTTACTTCTTACAGTATAACTGTTTTATAAGAAATGTAGAGCTACTCCGGCTCTAAATTCTATACACTACCTTACTTGTCCGACCGCTGAGTATGCATCAAGCATGCACACACATCATGTCGCGCGCACCGTCCCCGCCGCGCTGTGAGCATACACACACGCACGGCGTGACGCGACGCACGGGGGGAGGGTGCGTGCATGCTCGGCGCCGACACAGGACCTAGGTGACGTACCGTCCGTGCATACTCAGCGGTCGGACAAGTAAGGTAGTGTATAGAATCACACACTTATATAGAGGAAAGTGTTTAAATATTTGTTTTCCCGGAAATTGCTTGTTTTCCTATGAAAACGGCATGCTTGGCTCTGCTCGGCGGCAGGGGAGAGTGCGCGTGACATGCCCTGCGTGCATGCATGTTTGGTGCTCGGTGCCGGTACAGGACCTAGGTGACATGCCATGCGTGGATACTCAGCGGTCAGACATGTAAGTGCCCTTACTACTTGCCTCGAGGATAACCAGAGGATTCCTTTTTTAGCATATTTTGAGTGCTGGAAAACTCGGCTTATACTCGAGTATATACGGGTAGTTTTATTTTAACAGCTCTGAGTTTAGCTACTGGATAAATGCTGATAGTTGTATTTTGCATTTGCAAAGCTGAAGGATCCTAAACTAGTAATTAGAAATACATTAGCATGACAGGAATCTAAAAAAAAGAACAGTACTGAGCAATGGCTATTGGGATATACCTGTAGCATTTGAATAGTTCATTGTAGTGCCAATCAGTGTAACACTCAGGCTGAAGAATATAAACATGGCACTAAGCAGAAGTTATTCTAAGATTAAACAGCAGGGATTCATTACTGAATGGAATTCCCACAGATTTGTTTGGAATACAGAGAATGAAGATAGAAAATTAAATAAAAGAGAGATCACCCAGCTATTTATATGGATAATGCAAAGAACAGCAACGCTAGTAAACACAACTTAATAGCTAGTAAACACAACTTAGTAGCAATTACATTTAGTTAACTAAAATCATTGAAAAATGTTTAATTAAAAGGCCACTTTTATTAAAAAAAAAACACTGTAATAGATGTTTAAGAAACCTTTTTCACAGATAATCTTATCTATTCCAACAGCTGGTCATATATACATTCATGAGTTTTTGAATCTAAATTTTTTCCAGCTGCAGCTAAAAAAAACTTACTGTCGCTGACAGATTTCACCTGGTACAACTTGGCTGTATCCAGCAAGCGTTTGTAATTCTAAAAACAAGCAAAGGGCCGAACAGGCAGAGAACATACACAGTATGGGCGTCTTTTCATTGTTACAGTTGTTTGCTGTGGCTCCTCCTCATTCCGTCATCTGATAGCAGTGTCGGACTGGGAACCCAGGGGCCCACCAGAAACATTAGACCCTAGGCCTGCATTCCAAACAATTTTTTCTCCTTTCCTCACCCAACCATTTTATTCTCCTAGTCCCTTTTATTTACATGCTAGCATCTATTCTCCATCTATTTCTACTTTCTCTTCCCATTCAGAAATAGGGAATGACCATGAAACAGCCCAAATGTTCAGGAGTAGGAGGGCCCACTTACACCTGGGCCCACTGGGAGTTATCCTGGTGGGCCAGTCCAACACTGTCTGCTAGATACATCATAAACTAGCCGAAGATGCATCGACAGATACATTTTTCAAACCCGCCTAATATTCACAGGGCATGCATAGTAGTCTGGATAGGTGGGCCACCATCCGCACACAGATTAATATAGGAAATTTTATCAATGCGTGTATGGCCAGCTTTAGTTTTTGAAGAAAGTGGAAATGTTGCATAATAACAAAACGTTTGACTTTTCCATTGTCTACTAAAATATGGTAATGGAAAAAACTATACAATGGGGCACATTTATGAAAGTACGATCGCTTCCGAATACAAAAAAAAGTATGTTTTCGAAGTTTTCGTACTGTACATATTTTTTGCAATTTTTTCGTTAATTTGCACAACTGAGTACGAAAGTTTCGGATTCATTCAAGCTTCGATATAGTGACTTTCCTTTAGCCAGGTTGGAGCTGCAGAGTACCATTGAGTCCTATGGGAGGCTTCCATGCACAGAAGGATCAAAGTCAGAAAGGTTTTCCCGCCGTTTACGATCGTTCGGATACAAAAATTTTGGATCGCCAATACGATATTATTGTGACTAATACAATTTTTTCGCAAGCATTTTCGTGACATTTGCGATCAGCAGAAATTATTGTATCTAATCCAAATTTTACCAATTTCGGGATTCAAACTCATACTTTGATGAATCAGCCCCATAGTATACCATTCAATCCTTTTTACTCAGTCTCCTATTTGTACTCAGTGTCCTTTGGGAGAAAGTTATAAATGATAACCTTATCAGCAAAAGCAATTTTAACACTTGAGAAACTTTGCAAGAATCCAAATGTGTTTCCAATATCCAAACTCTAGTCATAATTGTTTTACTGGCTTATCATAAGGATGGGCTCATTTGCATTATCTTCTATCTATAGATACTCATCCTTGTCTATAAACAGAGTTATCAATCTCTTTCAGGGGCCGGCCCACAAATTGAAGTTTTCTCTGGAGGGAATCAGCTATAAGCAAGCCCGAGGCAATCTCCTTTGACAGTCAGTGGCAGCCCTTAGGAAGTAACTCTGCTCGTGATTAATAGTTCTGCTCTGGTTTGCATCAAACTTTTCCTTTCTGGAGCTCCTGTTCCATCTAACAGGAATACCGCAGATGGTCTAAATTTCCATTTAAGATGCAATCAGTCGGCTCTCTTCTAAAGTATATCGGATTCAATTTATATGCTGAATTCATAGTAAGCACTAAAAAAAGCTTTTCCCGTTTCTCAATGCTAATGCGACTGCGTAAGCACCACAAACAAAATTATTGGCAATGCGTGCTGTATTCCTGTAACATGAGCCATAGAGGCTACAGAGCTGTTATCCTATAGTATATTGCATTCTTCTAAGGATTAGAATAAAGTTCTTCCTAGTAATGAAAAGCCTGTCACTTGCATTACCATTTCTTGTTTGCATTTCCAACACATTAGGTGCAAGTAGTTCAAAATTAAGATAACCATCAGATATCCTACCTCACGGGCCACATAATCTAGTTAATAACATTCTTTGGCCATATATCCTCCAGCTGTCAGTGAACTGCTTATCTAGTAAAAGAGAACTATGTGATGTAATTCATATATGATTGTTGCATAAACTATTCTGTAACTTCACCTTGTCCTTTCAACTTTTCAAGCTTTCAACTTGATCGCCATCAGATTATATAATGTGTGAGTTTTGCTTGCAAATCAGGACATCGAACTGAATCCACTAAGAAGGTCAAGATGGCATATATTGCAATTAATGCAACTAGTGCTGTAAGGTAACGAAACCTTATACATCAGTTGTTCCCTTTAGGGCGCAAGCTCTAGTGCTATTGTTTCATTCTATAACCCTTATTTGTTAATTTATTATCCTATTTGTTATGGTAATATTGTTAAGTCCTGCATAGCTACAAAAAACATCCAGGTTCATACATTCATGTATGCATGCATATACTGACAGAAATAATTAAGTTATCCAATATGCTAAATATTCTAAATCAGCTAAAGCCTCAAGTGTAACTCAAATATACCCAACATGGCTATTGCAAAGGTCTAGGGCAGGGATCCCAATCCTTTTATACACGGGAGCCACATTCAAATGGAAAAAGAGTTGGGGAGCAATACAATCATGGAAAAAGTTCCTGGAGTACAACTGATCAACCAGAACCCACACTACCTTTAGGGTAGTTTTGAAACAACTATTGCCTCACTAATATTGACCAATATTTCCCTTGTAATCATAGATTTTTGTATATATAGTGGGAAGCATCTACATTTTCTGAGGTGCTTTTGCTAAAGAACATGCGGTGTGTGACTTTGCCCTTACTTAAGGGAAAATTAATGGGGGTTTTTTTATTATTTTTTTTTTTTTATTATGAATAGTCCAGTGATGACCACAGCATACATATTAAAAGTCTATCCTAAATAATTCATAGCTCTAAAAAAGTTTTTTCATCAGTAACTCTGTTAAGAGTTTTTAATAATCATTGGAAAGTAAACCCCTAATCCTCTTTAACAAAAAAAGATGGAGGGAGAACATGAAATAATTGCTGCTCCAAAAAATGTAATCTTTAGTAGTAGAGAATTAGAACAAGAATGCTAATGGATTTGATTTGATAAGAAAGAATACATGTAGAATGCAGTAGATCTCCTGCTTCCAATCAATCACCAGAGATCAGTGACATCATTAAAGCCTTTGATCACAGATCTTCTTTCAAGCTGTGAATAGGGGATGAATTGACCCAAGCTAGCAGAGAGAATATAGAAACACCTAGGAGACAATTCAAAGTAAGAGAAATATGAGACACTCGTAACATTAGCCACAGCTTTAAAGAAAGTAAATTAAAAACAATAAAAAATTATATATATAGCTGCATTCTAGGGCTGAAGTGTATATATATATAGAGAGAGAGAGAGAGAGAGAGAGAGAGAAACAAAGGACTCAGCACTCGCAAGATTTGCAGAAAAAAATCATAAAAATTCTTTAATGTGCAATATCAACGTTTTGCACATTAAAGATTTTTTTTTATTTTTTGATATATATATGTATATATATATATATATATATATATATATATATATATATATATATATATGCACACTAAGATGGATTCTTTTTCAATTATTTATTACATTTTGGGTACAGGTCTGTATCAGCTACAGAGTAAAAATGGTTAATATCTATATCCATTTTTCCTGAACTAATTGTTAGAATTTCAGTAGATTTTTAAGTAGCCCTCCTCATCAAATGATCAATGAGTTCATTAATAAGACTGATAAGAAATGTGTTGTGTCATCGACAGTGCTATGAAAGATGATTCTGGCTTCCTTCTCCAAAAGCCAAGGTCTAGCATTCTCTGTGGCAGCTCTGAGTTCATTCAATATTTTTCTCAGACAGAAAAAAGTGAAAATCCATTCTGAAACCAATTTCAATTAGAATCTGAGAGCTGTTATCACAGGTGTCGCAGAATGGGTCCGTTAGGGGAAATGTCGCCTATCCATTCTGAAATGAAACCTTATCGGGGCTACAAATATGGCTAAGGATAGACTATCTGTAAATTACTTTTCATCCAGGGTTAACTCCAGCTTAAGTCCTGTCATGTGTGATTTTTTTTCCCCCCATCCTCTTGCAGTATTTAATGGCTAACTAGGCTCTGCATGCAAGCAGCTTTTATTCCTGCAAGGATTTCCCTTCCAACAGAGTTAAAATGCAAATACACCAGAGGCCAGACAAGCCAAATTAGCTACATCACTGAAAGCTTATTATGGGGAATAAAAGACTTGCATTCTGAAGTCAGTCTCCGCCCTCCACTGCATTCCTGGTGATTTTTCAATTGCAAACTCAGGGGCCCAAGTTATTTCATTAATTCAGCACCCAAGTAGTGAGGCTTTTCTCTCAAATCTTTCAGTCTTCTTTTAGCAAATTATCCCATGACGGAGGATTTATTCAGTCAAAGACCCCCCGACTTTGAGAGGAAACAAAAGAATCAAGAGACTTTCTGGTCCACCTGCCTGGCGAATGATGAGGCAGGGAAAAGCCTCCCCCAGAGAAACCAATCAAACCATTGTGTGGCACAGTCAGAGCTTTTCAACTGTCAAGCCAGGAGAGCAGGAAAGAAGATGAAAGAACTCAGGATGAAGCTACCATTTACACAACCATGTGGGAATGGTCTCCAAAGATTTAATAATTGGGATATGGAACTTAACTTTCCACGTTAGAAAAAGCTATCAGAAGGGCCATAAAAGAAACTCTTCCTAAAATATATTCATATTCTGAAATCTGTGTATGAGGGAGCATATTATACAGTTTAATATTCTATCAAATATTTAACCAAATAAAAGTCCTAAGGCGCACTTCTCTACTATAAAGGGTTTATAAAAGCAGGTACATCCCAGCATGAGGTACCTATACAGTACATATTACAGAATTACATACAGAATTAACAACATGCACAGACATGAAAAACTATACACATTAGTTCTATGCAGTTTGTAAGCCTAGTGCGCTGTTTAAAGCATATACTAAATATTCAGAGGTCCGGAATCTATTAAAACTATCTCTTATAAATAAAAGTATTGAATCCCCAGATCTGGCCTCTTAGCCTCCAACTGGACAGATATTGTATAGGTGTGTACTTGTGAGCATGCACACAAATTCTGAGGCCAGAACTCACACTAACTGTGCTACTCACAAAGGATTTGGACTCATATTAGTGATGTGCGGGTCGACTTTTCTCACCACCGCTAACGTCACAAAAGTGGTGGGGGTGGGCAAGATTCTATAAATAAGAGAGCCAGAACCGGGAAGCCAGCAGTGTAAGGTCACGGGCAGGGAGGAAAAGCAGAAGAGCTCGACCCGAACCTGCCTGTGACCCGAAAATGTTGTGCAGAGGTTTGCCCGAACCCCGCCTAACCTGCGGGTATCGGGCTGGCCTGCACATCGCTAGCTGATAACACGCTTCTTGTTGCATACAGCCTTTTAGAAGTTTGTACAAAACTTTTTGAGAATTCAAATAAGATGAATTTTGGAGGAACATCTCAAGTAAGTGATGTTTTTAAGGTGTGGAGCACATGGCACAGTCACATTGTAACCTGGACGTTTATACAAAGGTACCTATTGGCCGTGCCAGGAACAGCAGCTCTAGGGGGCATCCACAGATGCCTATATATAAACAAAAGGAAAAGTTAAAATGGAATTCCCCTACTCACCAATGGATATCTGCAGAAAAAAATTGCTGGCAACCCTGAGGGGAGGGGGGACCTCTTTCTTTGGTAAGTGTCATGTGTACAGTATGCAAGGTCCAATCTGGTTTAGCGCGTAGGACGGCACCAAATGAAAATAGAGATGTGACCAATCTCCAAAGCCATATATTTTCTTACAGTATGCTCCAAATGAAGTCTATGCATATTACACATATAGTAAATAATAATTTTTATTTGTTGTTTTAAAACCTCAATAAGCAAACTTTGATTGGTTTAAATGGAAAAAACATCAAGGAAGAGAAGAGCTTAACAGCATCTAGGGAAATATTTGAAAAGAAGTGTGTGATTATGTAAGTGTAGTGAGCAAAGTGCAATTTCGAGAACAATAGCCATGTTTTTTCACTGCATTACTGCAGTCACAAAGGGTGATTCTCTTGATGCATTTGTACTGTGCCTACTGCAATGGTGTTTTATTCACCATAATTGACGCAATTGCAAGTGCATTTCACTGCAAATCAGACATAAATGTGGCAAATATTTTTGAAGTCTGCCTGCTGTCAATGCCAGTGTTTGCTGGCACCATTTCCAGTATTCAGCGTGCAAATCACATGCACACCCAATTCTTTTGCCAAATGCGATGATTAACTAAGCCTGGTGTGGAAACCCTGGAGATACCACCTGGTCAGAAGGTGGAGGTAGGCAATTGTAATAACATTTAACTAGTGTAGTGTAATCCATCAAGAATCCTAAATTAGAAATTATATAAATCTGCCTTTCAGATTCCCAGTGTGAAACCTATAGTGTGTGTACCTATAGATCATTCTAGTAGCAAAGCAAGGAACACAGTCTAGATAAAACATACTCACAGAGTATACATTCTAGGATGAATAAAGCATTGATGTTTCTATAGGTTTATAAGACTAGTAACACCAAAGTTTAAGTCTAGGAGCCAAAAGAGTTGTCCCCCATGGTGCCACATGCACATTTGAAAGGGGCAAAATGCAAAGAGCAAAATGCAAATCACCATAGAGCTTTGTGCCCATTAGATTGCAAATGAGCCCATATATAAACAATGCATATATATTTAATGTATAGATTAATTATGCTTATTTAAAATAAGCTGTTTTTCAGAGATTTCATCAGCTTACATATTATAATGTGTGTAAATAAAGTGGTAAATTACAGATATGGAATCTCCTGGGTATTATGCTTGCAATAAAAGCCCTGTTATTATGGACAAAAAAACAATACTCATAATAGCCTGACTTGAAATAAGCCATTTTTAAAACCAACGCATTTTAAAACACTATAGTTTTTACAGACAGCATTTTGATACTGCAACTTTACAAAGGAACAGGAACAAGAAGTAAGCAACTAGATCATGGGCATGATTATAATTTTAATACACTCTAATTAAAGTTTTCATATTTTCCAAATTTTCCAGATTCTTAGCCTCTAGGATTCTGCTTACAATAAATTTCCATGTTTTTGACTAATAAATTAACCCATGGCCCATCATCAAATGTAATGAAATCACACAATTTATAATCACATAGGGGCATATTTATTGTAGTGTGTAAGCCAACATCACCAGCGATGTTACCCATAGCAACCAATCAACAAACAGACTTAAACATCCACCTACAAGTTAGAAAAAAAAGCAAAGATCTGCTATTGGCAACATCACTAATGATGTTGGCTTATACACAATAATAAATATGCCCCATACTGTAGCTAAATAGATTACTACTATTTAATTCAAGCTATCAGAATCCCCATATATATTCCTAATTATGTTCTTTAAGCCACAAAAACATGTTAAGAGAAATGTCAAAATGCAGATGACACTTACCATTGGAAGTTGTGCTGGAGGCAACAGCTTTCTCGCTGACTTCTGTTCGAGTGTGACCTTTGATTATGGAGTTCTCAACCTTTTTCTTTTCACTTGCTGTAGTGCTACGGGACTGGGCTTCCATGTTGTCTTCTCATTACTTCCAGCCTCCTTATCCAAAAACCTATACAAAGAACCAACAATTTTACTATTAATCACTTTTGAAAACACTATTTAATATACTGAATGCAATTTATGTACATGTAAAACTGCTAATTTTAATACACATTAATACATAGGTATGATTTTTTTTCTATTTGAAAGATTGTTATTGTTGAGTTCTTGTAGCAACCAAATATAGAATTCTGGTAAAATAAGTTCTATAAGGTTATTCTTGGGAGTAACTTTTCTGAAAGCATAGCTCTAGATCAGATAATTTTTGCATTTCAAATTAGTACCCATAATCTTATTCCATTCTGTCCTTTTACTCTTTACAATCCCAGGCTCATTCCTCACAAAACAGCCCCATCTTACTTTTGATACTTGTTTCCAATTCTTAGACAAGTATAGCAGTCCTCAATTCAATTTGCACAGCATTGAAAAGTTACATTCCTACTTGCATATGTTTTACCTCCGGCGATAAGCAAAGGTGGCCATACATGTGCTAATTCTAGCTGCCGATATCAGTCCTTCAGATCAACATCTGGCCTGAAATCGGCCTGATCTCGATCGGGCAGGTTTGATTTTTCGCTGGATCGGGGACCGCATCAGCTCGTTGGTGCAATCACCTAACTGACAGGCGCCCATACCCTACCCAGAGCCAAACTACCGAATTAGCTCGATATGGCCCACCCATAGGTGGGGATATTGGGAGAAGATCGGCTCGCTTGTCGACCTTAAGACCTTTTGGGCAAGGCACTCTTTACCTCCTGTATTAGTTTTTGGTTGGTTTGTATTTAAATCTTTATGTAAACTAACAATATATACACCCATTTATAGTACAGCATTTTACAATAAATGCAATATAATGGCATGTTATAATCACATGACAAAAATAATGCTAATAATTCTAGTAGGAATGCAATTTTGAATGTGTTGGAAGGCCAAAAAACTTCCTGTCTACCATTAGCCTTAGAGCAGATAGTGTGATTTCACTATAGTCAAAGGGACAGAATGTGCAATTTACACTGAGGTCTACTGGGCTATCAAGGTCATTGCTATACAGCCCATTGGACATAACGTCATATGTGCATAGGTAACTGGAGCTGTATATCTCATGAGTGCTGAAGCAGGAAATAGGTGAGGAACATTTAGATTTAAAAAAGTAAAACATAAACACACTGAACAAACAGCTATGTGGACCTAACAGTGCACAACAAGATCCAAGGGACAGCTATAGTAGGGGGATTTCATTCTGAAAAATAATATATGTTTGTGAGTACAATTATATATGTTCATTTTTCTTTTAGTTATCATAATAAAAATTTTTACACTGTATACTGAAAACTATCTCTTTGTGCAATGGTCTGGGAGCGCTTGCCCTGATAAGAAGATTATTATGCTATAATGGTAAAAAAAAGCCAGGAGGATCAGAGAGGCAAAGTTTTACTGACAATATAAGAAGGGAGTGATTGTGAGGAGATGCCCTGAATGCAGCTAAGCCAATCCTTCTTTAGTTTACTTTGAGGGACATCAAGATTAAAAATTACCAAACCAGTTATAAAACTGTTTTCCTTTAAAGGGTGTCTTATAAAGCTCTTTTGTGAAGGTGCTGGCTGATGACCAAAAGATTAAAAAAAATAAGATTGTTTTTCAATAGGTTTTATTTGCAATAACTTTTAATCTATAAAGAATGAAAGACATGGAAAATCCATCCCATTAATGGTGCAATAACGTCACAACACTGATATTATAATTATTGATATTATGCATTTATAAATTCACAAATTATTATGCAGTGCTGTACAACACATCAAACATACAAATTACAAGGACACAGACAAAGCTCTACTCACAATCTAAAATAATTCCAATAATTGTGAATCCATGGGAAAAGTTATAGAAAAGAATAAATATGCCTCTGCTCATAATTTTATTCTTGCAAATAATGAAAAATGCAAAATGCATCACTTTACAATGGAAAAAGGCAAAGGGTGTGTTGCATGACACTGTGAGACAAAAGGGGCAGAGGAACTAGGCCCTGCAGCACAGACAGACTATAATGGTTTCCTTTTAATCTGTGGATTGAGGTATGTCTGTGTAAAAAAATACATTTACTGTATATATTTTGTTTATGTGTCTTTTCTATATAAACCTAACTGAATAAGCTCTTGTCAAAAAGGGGGTGCATTTTCTCTTTAATTTCTCATGAGTCAGAAGGACTATGCTTTATTTCACCTCCCTAGTTAACAGTGCTCTGCAATAAGAGCACGTATAAGCACATCACAGATAAGACCAGAAGAATAGGACAGGCTTCTTATCATGCTTAGAAAATGAGCCAACCAAGGAAGGAGAGAATTACTCTTCAATCTTTTCTTACTGCGAATTTGCCATCTTTTAGTAGTGAATATTTGATTAGGAAGCATTTTTTACTGCACAAAAGTTAGCATGCTAGATTATTCAAGACTGTAGGCTGCATGCAATCATCCCTGTTCCTGGCAAAACTTTACCATATTGACACCATAAAAGCAAACTGTTTTACATAATAGTAATGATATTAAATAGATGGAAGAGTTTTCTATTAAAGAATGTAACTTAATGCATCAAAGGCATTACTCCAAAAACAGGTTACCACCATCTGAGTAAAAACAAATAAATATCTTTTTACTCATTTAAAGAAACTAAGTGAAAATTGCTCTTTGTAAAAATACTTTGTAGCAGCCAAAAAAAGTAACACCAGGAAATTACAATGTCTTAAAAGCATTTATATATAAGATAACTACATTCACACAATTTCTTAAAAGCATGACAATTTTATTTGGAAATACTTGTATTTTTTCTGCTAGACTTTGAGGGTGGTTCATAAACATGTTGTAGTAATTAATCAGAAAAATGTTTACTTAATGGACCTAATGTGACTTTTCATAGATGTGATAAAAGATGGCTATAGTACACGTATACACATACACAATAGCAAACGTACTGAAATTTAAAAAAACATAACTTCTACTTTAAAGAAATAATTTTAAAACGTACAGGATAAACATAAACATTATGTCAGTTTAAATTAACAATTTTGATGTCTGGTGTTACTAGTCCTTTAAAACTGACCACATATGGGACCAGATGTATGGGTCCAATTTGTAATGATTTACCATTTTTTTTACACCTTTAAAAATTCATCTGATTTTTTTTTTTTGTAGGAACTTCCATGATGTTGTAAAACCATCTACAGACAAATAGTGAAATTAGTAGGATGGCAGATTGGATTTACAAGCTGTAAATACTAAACAGAACACAGGTTTTGGTACTAAATGCAACAATAAATACTTATGTAGCTCAACTAGTCTACTTTGACATGATATATATATATATTGAAAGGCCTGTGCACAACATTAGGTTCAAATCCAGTTGCATGCATGTTTCATCTGTTCATATCTCTTCCCCTTGTATTACGTGTATATTAAAAACTTGTTTTTACTGCTTGACAGTTAGGGAGCTTGTTTTATGTTTCACAGTCTATCTGTAAATACATTCTGTGTGTTACTTTCTAATCCAAACATTTATGTTACCATTTCTTCTAAGAAAAAGTACTCAAAAATGTGATTTCCCACATCCTTTAGTGCAGTGAAATTATTGCTCATGTCAAGGCCTGTTATTGCACAGTATGGCTGAGCTCTGAACTTTCATATAGGATAAACATTCTTTTCTTAAAGCAAACATCCCTGGTTTTCTCTCATCCAACCATGGAAGAATCATTTCATTCCAGACCAATACTTGAGCCTAATCCCTTTCATGCAAGAAACTTAGCCTACGGGTTTGTCTTCCAGGATCATAAATGCAATTATTTGACTAACTTATTTAAGCCTGGTATCACACAGCGACCACTGCTAGTCTTCCAAAATATACAAGGCATATCCTTGGCAAATTATTTGCCATTTTGGTGTTGCTTAGGCCACTTTCTTTAGCTTAAGTTACTGTCTTGAAGAATGTCCTAAGCAACACTAAAATTAGCACCGCACCTGGTAATTCGTTAATCTGCCATATCACCAAATCCTTCGGTATGGATTCAAAGACGAAAACACCGGCATGTGTGCAAAGCAGCAATTTTTTTCCAATATATAGGGTTTAGATTTGCTAAGGCCCCTTCATTATTTCAGTGTGTTTTTATTATACAGTAGTTCACACAGATCTAGTTATGCTATGCATTAATTTGTCTTGGTATAACTTTTTTCCACTATATGACAATAATCTGCTCATAGCATTCATAAACAAATCTTTGGTTTTTGTTATATCCTAAGCTGAACAGGGCAAACAAGGAGATTAAATAAAGCTACTCCATGCTTTGTCCTTTTAAGGTACATAATACCTTTGCATTTTCCTAAATGAAGCCGGTTGCTTCATGAAAAGTGATTTGCATTCTTCGGCACTACAAGATATTTTTGGACACTGCATCACCCACACGACAGGTGATCTCCCACTGATGACTAATAGCTATATCTCTCATTCATCTACCAGAAAAAATCCTTAAAATCTTTGATTAAATCAAACAGCAAAAGGTTTGCATATCTATAGTTCCTGATGTGCCGAATGTACTAACAATGCTTTTTTGAGGGACACTCAAAGAAAAAAAACCTGTCTGCAGCAGGAGAAAGAAAGGTAAAAACTAAGTAAGCTTTTTTGCACTGACTTCTCTGTCAAAAGATTTCTTGTGTCTGTAATTCATGTGCCAGAGACACGCAGCTCTCTGCTCGCTCTTCTCTCCTGCTCCCCCTCCCTCAAGAATGCTAAGAACTCACTCCCCCCCCCTTGGGAATAGGAATGTGGATCTAAGCCAATCAGCAGAAAGCTGACTCTTAGGGGCAGATTTACTAATCCACTAAAGGTCCGAATGCGGTTTTTCGCAATGATCGGTATTTTTGCGACTTTTTCTGCGCCGTTGCAACGTTTTCGTATGTCCCGCAATTTTTCCATCGCCATCGTGACTGTTTCATATTTTCCGTGACATTTTCGTCGCCGTCGCGAAAAAATCGGATTGGTTTTTCCGCCGTTTACTATCGCTCAATACAAAAAAATCGCGGCGGCGGCGCAGTAGTCTCGCAAAATACGATAAAGTCACGACGGCGACGAAAAAAGTTGCGACAAATACAAAAAATCGCGCCGACGACGAAAAATATGCAAAATTTTCGTTTCCAATACGATTTTTTCCCTTTCGGGATTCGGATTCATGGATTAGTAAATCTGCCCCATAGTCTTACTAACTGAGCATGTACACTTGGTCTCAGTCTCGGTGCAGGAGTGAGGCATTATGGGAACTTTCTTTACACAGCTAAGCATTTTTTCTTCCTGTTTGGCTTCTAAACATCTGAACAGGTGAAATATGGGAAGACTTAAGGGCAGTATTGAGACAACTGAAGGTATGCCTACAGCTTGAGATTAACTCTTTATTATCCTTTCCTTCTCCTTTAAACCATTCATATTGACTACACATTATGACACAACAAATAAACTTTCGCATCTGAAGAGTTAATATTTTCACTTAACTTTTTAGGACTGATAAAAAAATATTTTTCAGCTAGGTTTGTTTTTAAAATTGTTGCTGTGTTGTTTATTTTGACAATGCTTCCATGTTCCAAAACAAGGCAAGTTATACATCTAATAAAAGGAGAGAAAAAAGTTTTTACCTATGTAAAGACCAACTTAGTTGCCAAGCCAAGCTCTTACCCAAACAAAAATGTTATCTTGAAAATGTAAACCTCAGTAAGGGATATGGCACAAGTAAACTGCAGTCAAAACTTCAGAATGACAATTGCTTGACCCAAGACTGTACTTGCACGTGCAGGCAACTGCCACTGAAATCAATGAAAAGCAATTCTGGGCATGTTGTTGCCTGCCTGTGGAGCTAATAATAGCCAAGTTGTAAAAACACCCGGAATTGTGCCATGTGCCATGGCCCTAAAGGTAAAATGCAAAAGCCTAGAGTTTGTAGACAGCCACAGGGCTTAGTAAAGAGACTTAAAAATCTTCTTCACACTCTAAAAAAAAACTTTTACCCTTCACCTTTTACGTTTTTTGTTTTAAATCCTTAAGTCTGCTATTATTTAGAAACAGGAATGACTGATCATTTTGCTGAAAATACCAAGTAACAAGGACATGTTTTTTTGACAAGGCATTTGTCCTAAAACACAACTATATCTGTGCATGTTACTGTGAGTGGCATGTGGGATCAGCCACAGTTTAATCTAAACAAATAAAATCAGACAACACAATGACTCAGTTTGGTGGGTGTATAGTTTGGTAGTTAACCTGGAAATGCATTGCCAAACACTTATGCAGTCCTTATCCAATAGGTCTCCATCAGCCTTTTCGCCCTTCACACCAGTTGCCAAACAGGGCCAAGATCTACTGGTTTGGTGACCTCACCGTGTATTAGTTTCACTTGGGAAACAATACAAAATTATGGTAGATCCATTTACTGCAGATAGCTCAAAAGTTATCAGAAGCAAGTCACATCAGATATGGCTCTACTTGGTGACTTTACTGGCCCATTGGGAGATTAGTTGTCCGCTGTTAATATCAGCTACTGCGGGCAACTAATCTCCCTGAAACACCTTTCTACCGGCAATAAAGTGATTCGACAGTGGGAAGGCATACACGTTGCTTTGTTTTCCGAATTTGCGCAAAGTGAAGTGACATATGCTTTTCCACCACCAATTCACTTTATTGCTTTGAAGACTGGTATTTAGAAGGCACAGAAGAAAGTTTTCTTGAAGAGTAAGTTTTTTTAAAGGAGAACTACACCCCCCCCCAGGTATAAAATCCCCCTTTATTGACCTGCCTCGACCCCCATCACCTCTCCCTTTATAGCATACTCAGTAACTTAAAAAACTGCCCCTGTCGCAAACCCCAACCTGAAAGAGCAAAGCAGCACAGCAGCGTACCTGGCGCCATCTTCCGTTCAATTGAAGAAGCTTCGGGTATCTCTGCCGACATGGACCCTGTTTAAGCAAACGCAGTTGAAGCTGATTTTCTGCTAGCCTGCTCATGCTCAAGCAGGGTCCGTATTGGCAGAGAGACCCGAAGCTTCTTTGATTGAGCGGAGGATGGTGCCCAGGTAAGCTGCTGGGCTGCTCTTTTGGGTTGGGGTTTGCGATAGAGGCAGTTTTTTAAGTTACAGAGTATGCGATAAGGAAGAGGTAAGGGTGGTCGAGGCAGGTCAACTAAGGGGGCTTTTATACCTGGGGGGGCCTTTCAGATAATGTATTCATAATTATCTCATAGTAGAATGGCCATATCCTTTCCAGAAGTAAATGGATTATGAAGTCCCATTCTTGCAATATACAAGGGAAGCAGAGCAAAATTTACTTATTCTGGCTTTTTTTATGCTAAGATACTGTATTTGCAGAAAAATTCAGTAAAAAGTGCATTGCTTCAAACAGAAATATTAAATCATTTAAGCATCAGTAGTTGGAAAAATTCTTCAGTACAGTTTCTGTGCATCTGATTCATATATATTTTAATCACATTAATATATAGGTATATACATAGTTACATAGGGATGAAAAAGACCCTATATACCAACATCAGCACTAAGGGGCAGATTTATCAAAACACGAGTTCGAATCCCAAATGGGAAAAATTCGGATTGGAAACGAAAATTCCTGAAGATCGCAAATATCAAGAAAATGCTTGAGAAAAAATCGTATTAGTCACGATAATATCGTATTGGCGATACGAAAATTTTCGTACCAAACAATTGTAAACAGCGGGAAAACCGATCCGGTTTTTTCGTGCTAAAAATACAAAAAAGTTGCACAAGGTACAAAAAAGTCGCAGAAAATACGATTTGACCGATTGAACGAATGCTCGGAGCATTTGTGGATAAGTAAATGTTCCCCTAACTGTAGATTTTAGTATTACAATAGCCTTGGATATTGTGCTTGTTCAAAACATGTACAGGATCTATGTGGAATGTTTTCCGGATAAGAGTTTTTTCTGTATTTTGGATCACTATACTTTACACCTGCCAAAAAGTAAATAAACCAAGTAAGACTGTTTTGCCACCAATAGAGATTGAAACAATTTAGTTAGTTAGTATTGTTGTATTATTACAGTTTTATTATTACAGAGAAAAAGGAAATAAATGATTTTTGTCATTAAACTGGTCATGGGTAATAGCTTTCCAGTTATTCTGGAGTATTCTGGAGTTTTCTGGATATTGGGTTTTTTGAATAAAAGATCACATACCTTCATTATATTGTTATAAACATTAATTATAACTTATCTCTGAGTTTCAGAAAAACTATCTTTCAGAGACAGACAGGATGAATTTAGTTCCAAAACACAGACATGTATAATATCCCCTGCCAATGGGCTAACTTGTATTTCTGTAAATATCCCAAAAAGTTGGGCTGGAATGACAAAATTTCCTTTGGACAGTCTGCACTGTGTTTATAAAATGTAGCTTACATGGCAGTTCACACTTTCTGTACAGGGAGAAGCCTACAGCTGTCCTCTCTTTTCCAAAGAACGTCATTTATAAACATTTGCGGTTGAAACTGCCAAATGTTTAAAACCATATGTTTTGTGCGTTACCTACCTGACTTGCAGAATTTCACTTAACAATACAAGGCCTATCCTAACCATTGAGGATTTAAAATACATGCTTGGAACTTCTAAAAATAGTTTGCTAAACTAAAGCTAATATATAAATGCCTGATCTCGAAAAACAATAAATATAATTTTTATGTATTCTTTATTTACTAGTTATTTAAAGCACTGATCCTTGGTACTTTATAATTGAACAACTGAAAAAAACTACCTGGTGGGTAACTAAAAAAAACATACCGGTAATTCCCCATGTTTTACCCAAAATGCAGAGTAGTGTCTGACACAATTACCCCAATGCATCAAAATGCAAGCAAGGTTTTCAAAAACAGAATTGCATCATTTCCGGTGCTCAATGCCAAAATGCCATCTGCAAGTTATGATTTAGATGCAAGTTTGCTGTGCCTATTTAAACAGCCTGCACTGGGAACTCTAGAATTACCAGGAAGTTTGAAGGTGCCATTTGGAACACAGGATGGGACAGATGCACTGGCACGTAGAACAATTATAGGGAAGAACAAGTACTGTATTAGGAGGCAAGAACGTATAATAAATGGTATCAATGCATAAAATGACTGCCTCCATTTGTACCAATGTACATGCCCAGCCTGCTACGGATCGTGTGCATAGGTGGCATTACCAATGCTGCAGGTGCTCCTGGAGTACCCACAGTGGGTTGTGCCCAAGTTACAGGCTTGCAGAAAGGAATTGCATGGTAATTGCATTATTAACATCACACGCATTGGCATCTATATGCCAGGGCAGGAAAACACCATGTGTGCCATTACCCTTATGGCATTTTCTCCTCTTAAAGAAGCACCCCAAACCACTCCTGCTGCCTCCCATTTGTTTGAATGACGGGAATTGTAGTTTAATTATCTGCTGAATTGCTACAGGCTGCAGATCCTTAATTAGTAAAATCAAAATGTAAGTGGAAAATAAGGCAAACAAGGTTTTTAATGGGGGTTGGGCCTCCCTGTAAAGGAACTAGCTAAGTATAAAAGAAGGATTATGTTGATTGATAAGATGGGGAGGGGAAGCTACCTTGAACCCAGTTAGGCGGAAAAAATAGCAGTAATTCTACAAGTCAGTACAGTGTGCTTTTAAAGTTATACTGGTGTGAAGAAGTGAGATGCTGGATTGCCTAAGGGCAGTACTGAAGCACAGATGACTAATGACTAGGCCGTGCAGACAATGAATTTGGGGTTGAAAACTAACAGGAACCTCGTAGTTCTTGACAAATGGACTTTCACATTTCATTCATTAAATAACCTCTGAGCTCATATTGGCTTGGTCTCTCGGGTAATGAACTGACACACATGATATTGTTTAGGAATGGGATATGACTTTTTATTTCTAATAAACTGAGTCACACTACATGGGGTAGACAAAATAAAGGAAACAGAAAAGCTCTTGTATCTGAAGTAAGTAAAATACAAGTAAAGATGGTTCTATCCATGTGTTTCCTATTAATTTCAACTCTAATTACCGATAGGTTGAAGACTTTCATATGTGAGTTTCTAAAATAACAAATGCAGAGGTGGCTAATGTTAGTGGGCAGTGAAGCGAATACGCCTGGGTTTGATTTTCATATCAACACAAATCTAATCTTTATGGTAAAGCTGCCATTAAGAAGCTGAGGCTGATGCACCCAAAAACACTACCCAGAGTAATGAACACAAAACCTGGGACACTTGAAAAGTGTTAGAAATACAAACACTGATGAGTTTGCTCCATCTGCATGGGTGCATGTTTAAAAAATGGCAAATTAATCCTTCAATGGATACTGCTTTTTTCCAAAGTTAAATTGCATTATGCTGATGGCATAATTTAGATAAAGATTACAATAATATTTTTATATTTCTTTTATTTCTACACAAAACCAAGGATAGCTCTACATCTAAGAGATATTCAGGGTGAGGTGTTGCTCAAAAAAAACCAGCAAACCAAAACAATTTGGCCAACAACAGCCACTGACTAAATGGAGTCTTCTGATTCAAATTCAAAAGGCATTCAATTATATGGCAACTCCTATTCATTGAGTAAACATCAATATGCTAATAAAAGGTTTTCTGGGCTAAAAACCTATGGCAAAACCTGCTATATGTACCATGAGCTTTAAACTTGAAGAAGGGTTGATAAAACACAGTACCATTCCACATTTTAAATTTTTCTATACCTCTATTTTTTTTCCTTCCACATGGGGAACTATACTAAATTAGCAAATTATCTAAGAGCTCATTAAGAGACAGCAACTAAGGAATATGGGAAAAGTCCCATAACATTTCTAGTCAAAGATTTTGATAAGTTCAATTAATTTTTAATAAAATGAACCTCATTTACCAAAACATGTTAAAATAATCCCAGGACAGCTGTTTTACCTCATGGCATACAGGTGTAAATCTAAACTCAATATTCAATAGTCAATTCTGTCTTCCATGATCTACAAGTACGTAAACCCCTTGTTCCATGCACTTTACTTTGCTATCAAAGTAATTTAAAATGAATCATCTATGAAAGAAAGCAGTGACCACGGCAGTCCTTCCGATACAAATATGATACGTTTTTGGTTTTTTTTATATAAATAAAGTGAAAACAAATTACGCTTCTTGAAATTAACAGGAGTCACCGATTGCAGGCAGCATTGCCTATAGCAGATCCTAAAATCTTCAGAAAGGGATCTTAAAGGAGGAAGCTTAGTTAGCTCATAAAACTGTTGCTGGAGACAGGAACACATAGCATATTTAATCTGCAAACTGTGTGAGTCTACAATGATTTCAGCAAGATCTGAGGCATGCCCTCAAGGTTTTCTGGGACCTGGGATTAGGGAGTTGATAAGAACCTCTGCTGCCCCCAGACATGCTATTTCTTCTGCACTTAAACACAAATGCATGGAGACATTTGACTGCTGCTTAGCATTGCCGCTCGAGCCATATAAAAGCTTTGCAAGCTTCTTTTGCTGTCAATATATCAAAGTTAGACACAGGAGAAGAAGAAGGGTAAAAAAAACCATCAAAGTGTGAAATTTCATTGAAAGTCCTCGCTAGGCTGAGTAAGGCTTTATTTCTCAGACCTATCGAATACCTGTAGAAAATAGAGGGAGATGATAAGACTGTTAGAAGTTGGGGGAAGTTTGTATTGGGCACCCTGTTGGTCTATACTTTTTTCCATTCATTGCTTTTGATTTAAAGAAAAGCAAGCTGCTTTTTTTGCGTACGAAAGGCAATAGTTTCTATTGTTTGTTTTCTAACACTACACCAAGAACTTTTATGTCAATGAGGAAACAGTAAGCCCTAGGGTGATGTCCTGCTGACAGCTTTCTCCAAAGAACCTGTCCCACCTGATTAACCTCTGAATTACAGTAGATGTTTGCAATGTATCGAACGTTTGTTAGCTTTCAAGATGCCAAATGATTAGTCCCTTCAGAGCAGTGAAGTGGTGCAACATATTACTTTGTGGAGTTTTCCTGATTAGCTGTCCTGTGGAGAAGGGGTATAAAGTGCAATGCTCCCACCCCCAAAATAAACATTATTAAATTAACCCCTTCTGTGTCCCTCAAAATCGATGTTTAGGACCTATGAGATTAGACACCTTAAAGCCTATAAACATTTCACAAAACCAAAGGATTCTTCAAATATAGGCCTTGGGTAGGGATTTACAAGCATGATGAAAAAATGCAATAACTTTGAGGATAATCTACCACAGTCTGAACGTATTAACATTCCAAGATGAAGGTAGTCAAGTTCCTTTTTTCACAATAATTCACTGTCTGTCCAACTGCATGCTTTCTTGCACGCTACCTTCCTATAAAATGACAACAGTAAGAAGAATCACAAATCTAGATGAGCTTACAGGATGTATATTTTAATCCTATCCTTGTTATTACTTTACGTGCTTGGAGTAATAGGATGGTATCCATGACCTTTTGGCAGAATTAACAAGAATTCTGTGTAACACTGACATACGGTAAATGACAATGTAAAAAAGGCACAACATGAAGAACTTTAGAGCAAAGGAACTGAGTTGTGCCTGACAATAATCTGTGCACTTAGAGCCATTAATTCAACAAAAAATTATTCTACTTTAACAACAGTGTGTTATCCTAAAGTTTTTGAATTTAACAGAATGTCTAGAATAAAGGCAACTAATGCTAAAATATTCTTCATGTAAACCACTAAATGTAGATTACAACCAAGAAGCAATTAACTCCAGCAAATTAACTTTGATGTGTGATTGATGGTAAGGGATACATTTAAAATGGGAGTTATTTTAACTCATTTTTTTAACATTAAACAGAAACAGATGCAAAAATTAAGTCATAGAATTTCAAGAGACTTTCCACAGAGTATTGCTGATGCACATGCCCATGACCAGTTCAGTTTAGGTATGTTATTAGGTAATTTGAACATATGGTCAAAAGTTATTACTTGAACCAGTAAATTGTTAAACAGGCTTTATTTTGGTTATAGTATTTAATATAACAATTAAATATAAATAGTCTGGTCTAATATAAAAGGAAGCATCCCATGAATTAAATTAGAATATTCAAGATATTAGGATATTTGCAACAGAAATACAATATGGGGGTCTACAATTTTATTTCTCTTTCTCAGAAAAACCTCCACAGTGCTAATTCAAGAACTAAAAAGGAAATGTTAATTTTTAATAAAGTACCTAGCTAAAATAATTACAAAATCCATCAGTGGCACCCTTCTAAATTATAAAGCAATTACATAAAAACCGGGAATTAATACTTTGGAGCAAATTCCAATTATTAATCTCAAATAAGCAAACAAAAACAATGAATCCTGAAAGATGAATGAATTCCATGTTTTCAATTACAAAGACTGGCCATGCAAAAAAAAGTGAAAAGAATGAAAGAAAATAGAAGACTGGCGCCCTCTTTAAATTCTGCTCCTATTAACCCTTTCTGCTTGGTTTCTGCAGGAGCCAAGGTTTTTCCCCTCCTGTATGGCAGTTATCTGCAGTTGAAAATGTGTTCAACTTTGAAAGAAGACTGAATCACAAAACTTTTTTTTTTGCAAAAGAAAAGAAGGTTGATTCTGACTGTCCAATGCAAGCAACCAGGTTTAAATTTCCCATGGTATACCATCGACATATAAACTGCAAAAAGTTTCACCTTAAGACCATGTTATAGTACAACTAACATCTTAAAACAAAGGTCTAATTTTATCCTGCAAAGTGCATACACAGAAACTGCCAATAATATATTGTTTAAAGACCGACTTGGTACACAAAACAATAATTAAAATTAGTTTGTGTAAAACTTGAACTAAAATTAACACTCTACTCTGCTACTGAATGACTGGGCCAAGGATGCTCTCCTAAATGATCAAAAGGCTGCAGGATATTTTGCCTCAGGATGTGTAAAGTTTTACTAGATACTCACACTGAACCTGATTTGTTCTGCACTTGAGTTTGCAAAGAATGTGTGGGCAAACAAAATAAAGCACATGCACTACCAAAACCCCAGCATCCGCTTTGCTCCCTTTCTGTTTCTCACAAAGTTTATTTATTTAAAAGGTGTAGATCAGTTAATCCAGTCTGGCTTGTGGTGTTTGCTGTATTTACTTTACTTTTTTCTCTTCCCTGTCTCTTTCCAGTTGGAGAAAGTGAACGTCTGGAGTGATTCATCAGGCCTAGAGTCCTTGTTTGCCCCATAGAAAGTGCCTGTCTGCAGGGGCATGTTATAAAGAAAGGACCCTGAGGCAGGTTACAAAACAACAGATTGTTACTATCCCCCACCTCTGTGCTAAAAAAAACACACACATATACATAAAACTCACTACATGCAATGAAGTCAACTGTAACTTGGATTTGGACCATTTCCAGGCCTTAAACAAATTAAGTCTTGTAGGGCTGATTTTTTAAAGTCATAGATGATTACTTAGATCCATCTTACACATAATTTAACTGCTTCATTGCAATGAACTGTTTAACAAAGGTAGTGAAAGCTTCATTCCATATCCCCACACTAGACTACTTCCTTTTAATTGTACAAGTCAATGAATATTTAGGAACCTGGAAAAGTAAAACAAGCAAAAGTAAACTGGGTGCTTCCCTATAATAAATGTTAGCAATCCAACATATTGGCCACTGTTAGAGGGAAAAAAACTGCTGAAACAGTATACTGAAGGAGAAGCCGCAGCTAAGATCGGCGGTTCCCTCCCATCTCAGTCCAGATGTGAAAGAACTATGTTTGAAAAGACACAAAGTTTCCAGCCAACCCAAGCCTGGCGTGTCCCTCAGCTTTAGTAGGAAACAAATAAAATGTACACATTACACAATATATAGTGTATGTAGATTGTGGGATTAGCTGGAAAGTACAGTCATCCATAAACTGTCATACAAAGTTCCATAACAAACATCTGAATATGACATATGCATATAGAATGTACTGATGTGCATCACTTAATGTATTTACATACAGCTGCAAAAATATAATGGACATAAAGGATGGCTGTTGCCTACTCAGGAACTTTTCTGCATACATATCCAAGTTAAAAACAGTTAGTGCTTGTTGTACTCTGATTAGCTTCCTGTTTAACCCAAATATTCCTATTTAAATACTAAGTACATTAAGGTGTGTGGGGTGCCCTGCCTGAAACCCTCCAGCTAAACTGTTGCCAAGGTTTCTGGGGGTTGTAGTTCATGAGGGCCACGAGTTAGCCATCAATTCCTGGGTGCGTTTGTCTGCGGGGGTGACTACATAAGCTTTGTCCCACCGCTGTTTCTCTTGTACAAGTAAAGTTTTCTGTTCAACAACAAGCGAAAAGTTCTTTAGCGCTTAGTTCATTGATAAACAAAGACTAACAGCATGGTGGGGATATCCCTGTGCAAAGCACATACCTTCCAGGCGAGCTTCCCCAGTGTACAGGCAGGATCCCCTCCTCCGTGCTCCAGGGCAACTCTCGCTGGCATGGGCTGTTCACACCCTCCCAATGCCAGGCGGAAAGCTCTGTGCCCCTCAGCCGAGCTAACTCCCCTCACAGCAGCGCTCTTGGCTCTCTCCCTTTCCTCTGCATCAGTTTCAGGGATCTTGTAATCTGATCCAGCCCCTGCCTCACTCCGAGCAGCACCACACTGACATGTCTCATTGACTTTTACTTCAATTTGCCCCAAAGCACGAATCGCACAGCCCTCACCAGCGTCTGGCACATACAGGAGAGAAGGCATGTACCATAAACATGCAAGAGACGGGGGGAGATTCTCGTACTTACCACTGGACTTTCAAAGTTTCTCCGTAGAACTCCCTCTCACTTGCACACATGCATTTTTTTCCTTTCCGTCCTCCCTTCTCTTTCCCTCCTCCTCCTTCTTCTCTTTCCCTCCTTCCTCCTCCTCCCTTCTTAATCCAAGTTTTACAGATGTTGCTTCTCTCTCACACACATCTCGCACAGTTCTGGGGGACTAGGTCAAATTCGCGCCTGAGCTCAAAGAAAAAATGTCATGATAATGGACGGGTGTTAGTGTCCTTAAACACCAAATTACTCCTGTTCCACAGTGATTTGTTCTTTCGTGCCTACACAATTACAGCACACGGGACATAAGCATCCTGCATTTAATTCTCATCACCCAAGAGCCCTCCAAAGAATATAGCTACATAAAGAGAGATGCTGAAGAGAGAGGTGTAAGTTGGACGAGGGGGGGGGGGGGGAGAAGAAAGTAGGAGGTTCAATGATAAGGGGGAGTGGACGAGAATGTCCCCTGTGGCTGGCTCTGTGGTGCGTGTCAGTGAATGGACCTGTGTGCGCTGATGAGCATTGCACAGTTTGGGGCCGAGGTTGTGCAAGGGAGACACAACACGTGTGGCGCCACCCCTCTCCTCCCGGGCATTCCAGCTCCCACTCAGCGCTTAGCCACTGATCAGGCACTCCCACTCAAGCCGTGTGGGGAGGGATAAGGAGTTACAATGGAATGGAGGGAAATTAAAGATGAGGACAGCGAGCAGGAAATCAATTATGAGAGGTTGTATAGGACAGAAAAAAGAATCGTGGTTTCTTTAATCAAAGGCACTTGTATATGCAGAGGCCAAGAAGCATGGTGGGAACTAATCAAAAGTTCCAGGACTGAATCCTGACAGTAGGTCATGGCTCTTAATATGGCCATACTGTCACAATCTGCTGACTAGGTCCTTTTGCAATGCATTTTTTCTGGCAGCTTATTGGCCTGTGCATGGGGCCTGCTGACTGAGACCTGACCAAAAATCAGACAGGGAAGGTAGGATTAAAGAAGAAGAGAAGACAGAGCTAAAAAGAAGTGAATTCAGAAAGATGGGTGAGAAGAGGAGCAGAGAGACTTCAAGAAGGGGATAAATGTAAAGTGTGAGGGAATAGAATAAAGTAAAGAACCAATTAGAAAGAGGGATAGAAATCATAACAGCTTCTGTCCTGCAGCTCCTGGATTGCATGCCTGTGGGTATACTTGTGGGCAGTAGCTGTTATATATATATAGCAGGGAAAATAAGTATTGAACACATAAATGTTTTTCTCAGTAAGTATATTTCTAATGGGACTATTGACATTAAATTTACACCCCAGATGTTGGTGTATTACCTAAGTAATTCACACATACAAAGAAAACACACAAGTCCATAAATTAAGTTATGTGTAGTAAAGTGTAATGATACAGGTAATAAGTATTGAACATGCTTACTGAATTGTATTTAATACTTAGTAGAAAAGCCTTTGTTGGTAATGTCAGCTTCAAGGCGCCTCCTGTATGGAGAAACTTGTTGCATGCATTGCTTAGGTGTGATTTTGACCCATTTTTCCACACAAACTGTCTTTAAGTCTTGAAGTTTTTTGGGAACCTCTTCTATTAACAGTTCTTTCCATAGATTTTCAGTTGAATTCAAGCCGGGTGATTGACTGGGCCATTCTAACAGCTTTATTTTCTTTCTCTGAAACAAATTGAGAGTTTCCTTGGCCGTGTGTTTGGAATTATTGTCCTTGCTGATATATCCACCCTCTTTTAGTTTTCAGCATCCTGGTAGATGGCAGTAGATTCTTATAAAGAATGTCCTGGTACATTTCTCCATTCATCCTTCCTTCAATTATATGAAGTCTGCCAGTAACATATGCTGAAAAACAACCCCACACCATGATGTTTTCACCTCCAAACTTCACTGTTGGTATGGTGTTTTTGTTTGATGTGCAATGCCATTTCTCCTCCAAACATGGTGTGAGTAATGACATCCAAAGAGTTCAATTTTGGTCTAATCTGACCAGACTGTATTCTCCCAGAATTTCATTGTCTTGTCCAAATGTTGTGCAGCAGACTTTAATTGAGCTTCAACTTGCTTTTTCTTCATCTGTGGACTCTTAGCTCTTGAACAATTCTTCCGATTATTCTTTTGACTTCTCTGTCAGAAATCTTGCGAGGAGCACCTGGCCAGTGTAGGGTGAAATGATGTAATTATTATTATTATTTATATAGCGCCATCAATTTACGCAGCGCTTTACAAAAGACAGAACAGTTAACATGTACATACAGTGGCTTGCAAAAGTATTCGGCCCCCTTGAACTTTTCCACATTTTGTCACATTACAGCCACAAACATGAATCAATTTTATTGGAATTCCACATGAAAGACCAATACAAAGTGGTGTACACGTGAGAAGTGGAACGAAAATCATACATGATTCCAAACATTTTTTAAAAATAAATAACTGCAAAGTGGGGTGTGCGTAATTATTCAGCCCCCTTTGGTCTGAGTGCAGTCAGTTGCCCATAGACATTGCCTGATGAGTGCTAATGACATAGAGTGCACCTGTGTGTAATCTAATGTCAGTACAAATACAGCTGCTCTGTGACAGCCTCAGAGGTTGTCTAAGAGAATATTGGGAGCAACAACACCATGAAGTCGAAAGAACACACCAGACAGGTCAGGGATAAAGTTATTGAGAAATTTAAAGCAGGCTTAGGCTACAAAAAGATTTTCAAAGCCTTGAACATCCCACGGAGCACTGTTCAAGCGATCATTCAGAAATGGAAGGAGTATGGCACAACTGTAAACCTACCAAGACAAGGCCGTCCACCTAAACTCACAGGCCGAACAAGGAGAGCGCTGATCAGAAATGCAGCCAAGAGACCCATGGTGACTATGGACGAGCTGCAGAGATCTACAGCTCAGGTGGGGGAATCTGTCAAACAAAGTTGGCCTTTATGGAAGAGTGGCAAGAAGAAAGCCATTGTTAACAGAAAACCATAAGAAGTCCAGTTTGCAGTTTGCCACAAGCCATGTGGGGGACACAGCAAACATGTGGAAGAAGGTGCTCTGGTCAGATGAGACCAAAATGGAACTTTTTGGCCAAAATGCAAAACGCTATGTGTGGCGGAAAACTAACACTGCACATCACTCGGAACACACCATCCCCACTGTCAAATATGGTGGTGGCAGCATCATGCTCTGGGGGTGCTTCTCTTCAGCAGGGACAGGGAATCTGGTCAGAGTTGATGGGAAGATGGATGGAGCCAAATACAGGGCAATCTTGGAAGAAAACCTCTTGGAGTCTGCAAAAGACTTGAGACTGGGGCGGAGGTTCACCTTCCAGCAGGACAACGACCCTAAACATAAAGCCAGGGCAACAATGGAATGGTTTAAAACAAAACATATCCATGTGTTAGAATGGCCCAGTCACAGTCCAGATCTAAATCCAATGGAGAATCTGTGGCAAGATCTGAAAACTGCTGTTCACAAACGCTGTCCATCTAATCTGACTGAGCTGGAGCTGTTTTGCAAAGAAGAATGGGCAAGGATTTCAGTCTCTAGATGTGCAAAGCTGGTAGAGACATACCCTAAAAGACTGGCAGCTGTAATAGCAGCAAAAGGTGGTTCTACAAAGTATTGACTCAGGGGGCTGAATAATTACACACACCCCACTTTGCAGTTATTTATTTGTAAAAAATGTTTGGAATCATGTATGATTTTCGTTCCACTTCTCACGTGTACACCACTTTGCATTGGTCTTTCACGTGGAATTCCAATAAAATTGATTCATATTTGTGGCTGTAATGTGACAAAATGTGGAAAAGTTCAAGGGGGCCGAATACTTTTGCAAGCCACTGTATAAATAATTCACAAAAATGGTTTGCAGTTACATTGGATGAGGATCGGAGACACTAGAGCTTACATTCTTTCAACTTCCGGATTATGGCCCCAACGGTGCTCACTGGAACATTCAAAGGCTAAGATATACAGTGGCTTGCAAAAGTATTCGGCCCCCTTGAACTTTTTCACATTTTGTCACATTACAGCCACAAACATGAATCAATTTTATTGGAATTCCACGTGAAAGACCAATACAAAGTGGTGTACACGTGAGAAGTGGAACGAAAATCATACATGATTCCAAACATTTTTTAAAAATAAATAACTGCAAAGTGGGGTGTGCGTAATTATTCAGCCCCCTGAGTCAATACTTTGTAGAACCACCTTTTGCTGCAATTCCAGCTGCCAGTCTTTAGGGTATGTCTCTACCAGCTTTGCCCATCTACAGACTGAAATCCTTGCCTATTCTTCTTTGCAAAACAGCTCCAGCTCAGTCAGATTAGATGGACAGCGTTTGTGAACAGCAGTTTTCAGATCTTGCCACAGATTCTCGATTGGATTTCGATCTGGACTGTGCCTGGGCCATTATAACACATGGATATGTTTTGTTTTAAACCATTCCATTGTTGCTCTGGCTTTATGTTTAGGGTCGTTGTCCTGCTGGAAGGTGAACCTCCGCCCCAGTCTCAAGTCTTTTGCAGACTCCAAGAGGTTTTCTTCCAAGATTGCCCTGTATTTGGCTCCATCCATCTTCCCATCAACTCTGACCAGCTTCCCTGTCCCTGCTGAAGAGAAGCCCCCCCAGAGCATGATGCTGCCACCACCATATTTGACAGTGGGGATGGTGTGTTCAGAGTGATGTACAGTGTTAGTTTTCCGCCACACATAGCGTTTTGCATTTTGGCCAAAAAGTAAAATTTTGGTCTCATCTGACCACTGCACCTTCTTCCACATGTTTGCTGTGTCCCCCACATGGCTTGTGGCAAACTGCAAACGGGACTTGTTATGGTTTTCTGTTAACAATGGCTTTCTTCTTGCCACTCTTCCATAAAGGCCAACTTTGTGCAGTGCACGACTAATAGTTGTCCTATGGACAGATTCCCCCACCTGAGCTGTAGATCTCTGCAGCTCCCCCAGAGTCACCATGGGCCTCTTGGCTGCATTTCTGATCAGCGCTCTCCTTGTTCGGCCTGTGAGTTTAGGGGGACGGCCTTGTCTTGGTAGGTTTACAGTTGTGCCATACTCCTTCCATTTCTGAATGATCGGTGGAACAGTGCTCCGTGGGATGTTCAAGGCTTTGGAAATCTTTTTGTAGCCTAAGCCTGCTTTAAATTTCTCAATAACTTTATCCCTGACCTGTCTGGTGTGTTGTTTGGACTTCATGGTGTTGTTGCTCCCAATATTCTCTTAGACAACCTCTGAGGCCGTCACAGAGCAGCTGTATTTGTACTGACATTAGATTACACACAGGTGCACTCTATTTAGTCATTAGCACTCATCAGGCAATGTCTATGGGCAACTGACTGCACTCAGACCAAAGGGGGCTGAATAATTACGCACACCCCACTTTGCAGTTATTTATTTTTAAAAAATGTTTGGAATCATGTATGATTTTCGTTCCACTTCTCACGTGTACACCACTTTGTATTGGTCTTTCACGTGGAATTCCAATAAAATTGATTCATGTTTGTGGCTGTAATGTGACAAAATGTGGAAAAGTTCAAGGGGGCCGAATACTTTTGCAAGCCACTGTATGTCTGTAACCAATGCCATGAGTATGGTAAGGTTGCATAAGGTCTTGAGAGAGCTCTTTGCTTTTGCCCATCAGATGCTGTTTTGCTTTTTCCCATCATGAGATGCTTCTTGTGTAATACTTATAATGAAAAACCTTTTTATAGGGCAACAAGTAGGACTAAACCAGCTGATATTAATTTGCACTGATAGGGGGCAGGATTGCTTTCTAAATACTGACAGATTTTAGCAGGGTTCTTGGCTTTCATAATTATCCCCTTTTATTATAATACTGTTCAATTTTTCACATTTTCCCAATTTTTCACCTTTAACTATTTGTTATTTTGTGTCAAAATCTGTGCATCCACTTTTACTTGACTAAGCCTCTTTCACTGCAAAATCAACAACAGCCATTTCAATTAAAGTCTTAAAGTGATTGGCTTCCCCATATAGTAGCTGAGCACAACTCTCATCTGTAGGAAGAGGTGGTGTTCATCACTGTACATGAAGATGATGTTACCAAGTAATGGCTCTTGGGAAATACTGTGTACAATGAAGGTGCAGTCACATTGTAAAGCCTTTTTATCTGGTTTCAGGCTAAACTAACTTCAGTTTTTTAAATCCCCAATTATTTGCTCAATTAAATAAAAAGCTGTGCTTAAAATCCAGCTTTAAATGGTTGAGGTAGAAATCCTAATCTGGACACAAGGATAAAGATCTGATATTTTAAAGTAATAGTGATATGTTGGAGGTTTTAACAGGAATGTGTCAGAATTCCTTTAAAAACCTACTAAGCACTAATGATGTGTGGGACCTCTGCCCAACATTTTCAGGTCGCAGGCACTTTTGCTTGCTCTACCCGCCCGTGACCTTACACTGCTGGCTTTCCAGTTCCGGCCCTCTTATCTATAGGCTCGCACGCGTGCACCCCCGCCCATTTTGTGACATCATTGGTGGTCAGGTCAAGCACGGGTCTAGAATAGGGGGGACAAGCCGGGTCGGGTTCAGGCTGCGAAAGGGGGGGTTAGGGTAGGGTGTGGGTCGAGTTAAACTCTACACGCACATAACTACTAAGCACTAATCTCCCTTTCCTGTAGTGCCCCATGTTACTAAGCTCTGTTGTTTGCAAAGAAATCAGTAATAGAAAGGCTGAGTTCATGAACGAAAGGTTAGCACCTGGTAGATATCTAAAGGCATAGTGACACTAAAATCTGAACTGTAACTATGCCTGTAATACATAGTGACGCCCCCACAATTGATGTATAAAATGATTCGGATAGACCATTTTTTACGTGGCGAAGCCTGGCAAATTTTCTTGCTGTTTTTTTACACAGCATAATAAATAGTGCCCTTGGTGTTTACTTTGCAGGATGATCAACAGGGAATTAAACTGTCAGGGGACACACAAAGCAAAAAAGCAAAACTATACATTTTTGAACCAAAACCTTCTCTGTGTGCTCTCACAGGTGGATTCTGTGCCTTTTAGTGTAAACAGAACTTAGGGTGAAAGAATTACATTTACAGCAAGACAGCTGATCTATGGGATTGGAGAAGATGCCAAGTGGGTCACTTGCCTATGGGTTAGGAAAAAAAGTTGATATCTGTACTTGTCCTGTCTTTGCTGACCGAGTGGCCTCAAAGCAGGTGGTTATTTTTAAATTCTTGGCTTAGAGGTAAGTTTTGGTTGCATAAAAACCAGGTGTACTGCCAAATAGGGCCTTCTATAGGCTGCCAGTCCTCGTAGGAGCTACCAGTAGCAAGTGACATCCCATATTTGGCCCCACAGAAAATTTTGCATGCTTGCATTTCTCTCCAACTTTTTTTATTTTTGAATGTGGCTCATGAGTAAAACAGTTTGGTGATTCCTGAGGTAGATCATTGCTAAACTTACATCTCCAACCCCACCAGGAATGTTAAAACACCAGTAACAGTAATTTAAAATTACCTTTTGCTTTTCCATATGCATTTTCATTTTGCATATTTATAAACTGTGAATTTAACTTTGCACAAAAAATAAATTTGGTGTATTACTATATATATATATATATATATATATAGCAAGACAATGAGCCGCACACGCAGGGACTTTGTTAGAAAACAAAATTTTTTTTAATGAAAACGATCCAACGTTTCGAGCACCAACTGTGCTCTTCCTTAGGGACAAACCCTGGTTTGTCCCTGAGGAAGAGCACAGTTGGTGCTCGAAACGTTGGATCGTTTTCATTAAAAAAAAATTTGTTTTCTAACAAAGTCCCTGCGTGTGCGGCTCATTGTCTTGCTATATACATGGTTTTTGCAAGCACCTGGGGCATTTGATTACTATTAGGGTGTGCTCTGTTCTTTTCTGTATATATATATATATATTTATATATATAAAACTATTAATAAAGATGCTGCATTTATCTTAACACCAGGCTTACCTGCAGGCATAGATTCCATATGTAAAGACTCTGGATGTGCTATTTATGAAAGGACATATGTCATAATGATGATGGAATGTATGTCAATACTAAACTTTAATGGACTTGATTGAGGTGTAGGTGAAGAAACTACCACAAATTTTGTAAACATGTATAGTAAAATTGTGTAAAAATATATATGTTACGTAATTTTATTAGCAAGCATTGGTTTCTACATAGTTTAAACAATGCTTCACAGACATTACATTATTTACATTAACATTTATTTATAAAGCGCCAACATATTCCGCAGCGCTGTACAATAAGTGGGTTACATACATTGGACATACAGAGTAACATATAAAGCAATCAATAACCGATACAAGAGGTGAAGAGGGCCCTGCCCAAAAGAGCTTACAATCTACAGACATGGCATTTATGAGGCAAGGTGCTACGTGTATATACAAATAGACTGATTTATTATTAATCAGGACTGGGATCTTTTACCTGCTTGCATTTTTTATCATTGATTTTTTTTATCATTGATGACTTTATATTTCCACCATAATTTTAACATTTGCATTGTTAAAAGGGAGGTAAATAAATCATTTTTAAATCTAAATATCCAATCCCAACACATGACTAATAATATATCAGCTCCAAAGTGTCACCAAAAATTCTGTTTCTGGGCCACTTTTATTCAATTTCAGAAATTTGACTTATAATATTCACTTTGTTCGCACAAAATTATGCATCATTTTATTGGATTTTTTTAATTTGGGCAGGGCTTTTGGGGGTTATGAAATAAAAGGCCATAAGTTTGCCCAGACACAGTAGCCCATAGCAACCAATCAGCAGGTAAAATTTACTGGTCGTGTTTTAAAGCAAACATCTACTGTATATACTCGAGTATAAGCCTAGTTTTTCAGCACCCAAAATGTGCTGAAAAAGTCACCCTCAGCTTATACTCAAGTCGGGTGCCATGGGTCCCTCCAGGCTAGCACCCTTTGTCCTTTGTGTGCAAATTAGGCCACCCACAGCCAGACCCTCCAGTGCCCTGGGCCGCTCCCATACTTATTTCCCCTTATGTGTCCTCCAGAACTGGGTCTGCAGCAAGTTTGCCAATGCACAATTAGCATGGGGTAGTACTCATAATGTTTTTGTTGACCCTCTTCTCCACTTACAGAGCTAGTTTAACTGTTTTTCTTTGAAATATATATTTAAAAACATATACCCCACTAATGCCTCAATTAATGTAATTACATTAATTGAGGCATCAGTGGGGTATATGTTTTTAAATATATATTTTTTTAAATATATATTTTGATTATTGAAACTTAGCAGTAGCTGCTGCATTTCCCACCCTAGGCTTATACTCGAGTTAATAATGGTACCTCGGCTTAAATTCGGATCGGCTTATACTCGAGTATATACGGTAAGTGGTAGCTATGGGTTACTGCTACTGGGCAAACTTAGTGACTTTTATTACATGGGTTTAAGGCTTTGTCACCTACTGGTTTATTAACTTTTGAGATTGGCTTTTGCAGCAAATCTTGTAAATCAAGGGGAAAAAAACAAGGTTTTATTTTTTTTCAAAATTTTTTCACATTGTTTTTACTTTTATTGATATTCTGATAGGGCTGCTTTTGTAAGCAATTGTTACTTGAAATTCCTAAACCTGACTGTTTTGCTGCACAAATATGGTAGCCCCCTCATAGAGGAACATACGGATTGAATACGTAATGTAAAAGCATCAGGCAAATACTTTTATGGTGAAATTATAAATAGCATGCAAAGATAATGTTATGATAGAATTGTTTAGTTGTGATGTCAGTATTTCTTTAAGCTAATGTCTTAAGCTACTTGCCGTTTTTAATTCATGTGGAGATAGCATCAATAATGTCTATGCCTGTTGTCAGTGTTTTTTGTGGTACAGGTGTGGGACCCATAATCCGGAAAACCCTTATAAGGTTCCGAATCCAAATTATAGAAGGCCAGCTCCCATAGGCCAACTAAATTTCAAGTAAGCAATTCTCATTTAAAAAAAAAAAAAAATTCTCTGTAATAATAAAACAGGACCTTGTTTGTAATCCTAATATATAATTTATCATTATTAATCTTGTGGTGTTTATTTAAACTTTAAATGATTTTTTAGTAGACTTAAGGTGGCTATACACAGGCAGATTTCAGCTGCTGGTATTGATCCTTTAGACTGATTTGGCAGATTATCTGTCCGTGTATGGGTACCCCGACAGATCTGGCCTGAAATTGGCCAGATCTCGATTAGGCAGGTTTGATTTTTCTATCGGATCGGGGGCTGCATTGGCTTGTTAATCCAATGGTACCTATGCCTAACCTTGCCAAACGAGCGGATATTACGTGCATGGCCACCTTAAAGGTATGGAGATCCAAATTACGGAAAGATCCCTTATCCCAAAAAACCCAGTTCCCGAGAATTCTAGATAACAGGTTCCATACCTGTATCTGCTAGTCTATGCCTGCTGATGTGTTTGTAGTGGCAGGTGGATGTTGCTGAAGTCACTGGCAACAGGCTTGGGTGGTACAGGTATAAGACCTGCTATTCAGAATGCTCTGGACCAAGGGTATTCCGGATAAGAAGTCTTTCCGTAATTGGAATCTCCATACCTTAAGTCTACTAAAAAAATCAATAAAACATTAATTAAACCCAATTGGATTGTTTTGCATCCAATAAGGATTATTTATATCTTAGTTGGGATCAATTACAAGGTACTGTTTTATTACTACAGAGAAAAAGAAAATCAGTTTTAAAATTCTGAATTATTTTATTAAAATGGAGTCTATGGGAGACGGGCTTTCTGTAATTCAGAGCTTTCTGGATAACGGGTTGCCGGATAAGGGATCCCATACCTGTATTGGGCATTATCTTTACTGCACTAACTGCATTTGCAATTGGAAATGCAGTTGGTTCTGCATTCCCCATCTAAATGTGCCTATGCTTATATAAGTAAAATATTTATACAACATACAAGTGTGCAAACCAGCAGCCCTACCTGAAATCAGGAATCCATCAGGCAGTAGGTGCCAATGGTGGCAACCACTTCTTCCTGTTTAAATAGTTTCAAATTTGATATTTTAAACTTGGATGCTTAGTTCAAATGCATTCTTTTGTGTTGTGTTAAGTTTAATAATTTCAGGCAACTATAATCAGTAAGTTAATATTTCATGGGGTGAGGTCATGAACTGCAAGAAGCATGTGAGGCCTTGGCAAAATTAGAACAATTAGATGGGGCAATGAGATACCAAGTTTGACCCCTATGGTTTCCAAGTTTAAAATGTTCTTTGTTAAAAAGGGAAATGAAGCATGATATGAACTCTTGGAGATATGCAAGGAAGTGCAATAACTGGAGAGCAACAGTGTTTTGAAACCAGTTCTGTATCCTATCTCACTGTAGAGCATTATTATCATTTAGTATTCAGCCAGAGGGTAATTTAAACTTTTAGGAGATGGGTTTTTTTGCCATCTTATAGATAAGCTAACAGCTGTGCACATGGGTGCAGGGTGCAATGAAAACCCTGGTTAATAGGGGTCAAGTACAGGGTTCCTTTACACATATAGAGTTTGCAATATATGGGTCATTTATAGCAAGAAAAGGAATGCATAAAGTGCAAAAAATTGCAGCAATTGTCCATTTGTTGCACAGACCTGTGGCTACCACCTTTAATAGACTGCTGCCTGGATTTGGAAGTGCTCTGTTTGTGGGGGGTGAGGATGGGAGCTCTTGACCACTTAGTAATCTTGGACAGCATGAATGAATGACACATAGGGCATCAAATGTTTCTTGTAAAATGTATGTTGTTAATTGCAGGTGTCTTTGCAGATATAGATGAACCTGCCCTAGAATAAAAGCAAGCCATGTAACCGTAAGAGTTAAGCGGGCAGTTCTGTGTCGGCCTGTATGCTTGACAAATGTATGCCTCTCTTTTGTAAACTGTTCATAATATATTTTTGCTAAATGTTTTCTTATTTTCTACCTGGGGAAGATTTTTAAAAACCTGGGCTCAAGGACTGAAAATGGGCCTTAATGGGGGAGTCAGACTCTATATTACTGGTCCTTAAGCAGTGTCCCCCTCCCTATGCATTGAGAGAACCAATGAACTCTGGGTGGGGGAAGGTGTGGTTTTTGTGGCTTTGGTTTTGAAGTGGATTGTGAATTGTTATACACTTAAGAAAGGGCTAAAGCCTAAAAAATGTAGTGATATACAACAAATTTAATTGCAGTGACGTTCTGATGTGGTCTCCACTTATTTAATGCTTAGATCTTGGACTTCTGCCTGGCGGAAACGTAATTGCGACTACATCACAATTAAAAGGTGAAAAAGAAGCACTGGCATTAGAATTACTAGGCACAGTTTTCTGAATGGCGTTTTTTTGAGTGAACAGTTGCACATGTTGTAGCCATAGGCACTGTGCCCCTCTACAAAATATTACTCTCTTACTGTTGCTTATGTGAATATTTATCGTAGTAAAACCGCATGACACAATTTGCTTTTGTATCCAAATTCAGTATGATGACATTTTTTGGTGCTGTAATCAGTGTATTTTAGAATTACCAATTTTATATATCAGATACGATCTTTTATGGCACAAATAAATACTGTACCATTTGTCATCTTGGAACTTTGGATAATAAAAGTCCAGAGTGAGCTAGTGTAAATGAACTCATGGATCATGTGCTGATTGTTTAGTAACAATTAATAAAATAAAAACATTATTAAAAAGCTTTTTTTTTATTTATATATTAAAAGTATAGATATCAAAGTTTTTTATCTAAAGCCAATTAATTAGGGGCAGACTGAATATTGGTGTACAATACAATAACACATATGAATATTTTCATGTTTTAATACTTTTGAATTCTAGTGGTATGTGTCCATGTGTTATTACCATGCATGAAGATTGATTTCTCAATTCTCTGACCCTGGAGTCAACTTAATATAACCCAACAGAAAGGTACATGTGATTTTTAGCGTAAAGTAATTTTTTAAAAAGGTTTATGATGCTATGTGATACACCATGAGTCTGTATTTGTCAGTGGCATAAAACAAAACATCTATGTCAACAGGAAAGCAAATTTAATGGAATACTGTCATGGGAAAACATGTTTTTTTCAAAATGCAGAATCCTGCATTGAAATCTGTTTTTCAAAAACACAAACAGATTTTTTTTCTATTTAATTTTGAAATTTCACATGGGGCTAGCCAAATTCTTCATTTGCAAGGGTGCTGCAATTTTGTGACCTGTGCTCTGATAAACTTCAGTCACACTTTACTGCTGAGCTGCAAGTTTGAATGATATCACCCCCCCCAATACTTTCCACCCCAGCAGCCAACCAGCAGAACAATGGGAAGGTAGCACGATAGCAGCTCCCAGTAGATATCAGAATAGCACTCAATAATAAGAAATCCAAGTCCAGCCTGGGACTCCTCCTGTTACATGGGAATAGTAAAAGCAATAGGTTGCCTGAAAGCAGTTTTAATGTGTAGCGCTGGCTCCTTCTAAAAGCTCAGAATCAGGCACAATGCACTGACATGGCTGCCTACACACCAATGTTACAACAAAAAAAAAATACATTGTTGGTTCAAGAATAACATTTTAAGTGGTATTATTTGCTATGTAAATAGTGTAATTTAGAAATAAGTACAGCATACAAATCATGACAGTATCCCTTTAAAAAGGCCTTTATAATGAAAAACAGAACTTAGTTATTATATATACTGTATTCTAACATAATATCACTAGTAATTATTTTTTTAATTAATAGATAAGTACCTCCAATGTAACTGGCTTGAACTTAGTTAATTGGTAGCCTAGAACAGAGAACCTTTTAAGTAAAGAATTAATGACTATCTTAGAGAAATGGTTTATGGGGCTATGCATGAGGATAAGATCAATAATACAGGAAGGCCATCTCCCATAGAGTCCATTTTAGGCAAATACAGGCATAGGGTCTGTTATCCGGACTGCTTAGGACCTGGGGTTTTCCGGATAAGGGATCTTTCTGAGAAAAAGGAAATTGTTTTTAAAAATTAGAATTAGTTGCTTAAAGTGGGAGATAATCATCCCATCAGCTTTTTACAAAATTTCTGCCAATTTCTTGCAAACAGTGCATAGTGCAAACAGCTTCTTAAACAGGGAGAGAGCTGGGGAGGGTTCCAATATCATTGGTTGATATATAAAGCAAGGAGTGCATAAAAATGACAATAGATTTTTTTTTCCTACATGCACAGCTATTAATCACCCAGACAACAAAATACATGGGGGGCATTTATGGAGACCATACAGAACACAGCATGCTAAGTCATCATCTTTTTGCAGTTTTGTATTTTCGCAGTTTGAGGGAGGCACATAGGCATCCCTACTTGGCAGGAGGCACAGACCGCAATGCTTTACCGCCTGCCCTGAGCCTCTTCTGAGCCCCCCAGCTTTTACTAGGGTGCAAGTGTTTCTTAAGTAAGCACTAATGGGCACACTCTTGTGCCCCTTACCGCTTTAACACTTGGGCACTAGGGATGAGTAAATGACCCTCTGGATTGACTACATTTTGCTACATTTACCATTGCCATTTGAGGCTGTTGGGCTCATATACAAAACCAATAGCCACACTACCTACAGGAAAACTATACCTCTGAACAAATATCTCACATAACACCCATATGTAATAGAATGTTTCAGATAAATGATGCCTTTTTTATAAAAAAATATATTTTTCTATTAGTATGTACAGAAAACCTGCTATTTCAGATGTTAAAATGTGCCAGAAGCACATAGAGCAAATAATAAATGAATAGAACTGTGTCTCCTGCTCCCAAACTGCTTCCTGTTACAGTGGGGGCTGTATTATATTCCCTGTCAGGTGATCAGTGAGGGAGAACCCAGACCATAACAAAATTATGGATCATGGTAAAAGATGTACTGTAAATATTTGTTCTGAACATGTTTTTTTTTACAGAAAAAGTATAAACTCTTTATAGGAAGGCTTTATCTTTTCTTTTTTTTTAATAGAAAATTATATGGGCATAAAAACTGTTAACTGTATTGAACACTGTCTCTGAATTGTTATATATACATAACAGTTTTGCTGGAATGTAGCTTACTTCTAAGGAATCTTTCTCCCATAGTCTCCAATGTAATGGTGCTGAAATATGCAGAAATATACTTATTTTTTGGAAGCAATACTCTAATGGTTGCTATAAGTATCTAGACCTAGTAACATAGCAACTGGTGTGATCTGTAACTGCTGAAGGTAGCACTGAGTGTGAGTACTGCAACTCTACTCCTATTGAGTTCCTATTATTATTTTTTATTTACATAATGCTAACATATTCTGGATCCTTTACAGAGAATATACATCAATTACATCAGTCCCTAGCCTACAATCTTAGATCCCTATCATACCGTATTCATACACACTCAGAAACATCAACCTACTCCGCGTCATGAAGGAGATAATGATCAGGTCCTTCATTTTATGTTATCATTTATGTGAAGAGGCATTCAGGGATTCTCCCTTATGACACTGGGGTGGTTGGCATCTTTGCACACAAATTAACCTGATTTTTCTAAATGTATGTTATTTATTGTTCTGTGATGTTTTATTATCATGTTGTTATAGGGAGTATATAATGTAATGGTATGTATTGTTCTGGCGGAGTTGGTTAAAGGCGATTTGTGGGCCAAAAAAAAATCACAGTTCTTATCAATTAGTATATTTTTATATTCAAATTATGAGGTCTGGTCAAGTGAATAAAATACCTGTAATTTAGTTCCAATTTCCTAATATTGATTGGGAATAGAGTAGAAGATACTGTCTAATGCACATTCACGTCATTATCATGCATTGTAAGATTTTACTGCACAATTTATGAACAATGCATTGTAAGATTTTACTGAACAATTTCAGACACGTGTGGTTTCAGATGTACAGTATGCATGCATAGTGGTGTCATCAGTGACAACATGGGAGACCACACCCCTTACATCACTTAGACAATGTCTATGGAACTATACAAGATTTCTGGGATTACAAATGCTCTGGGTTGACATATCTGCAGTCTGTATAAAATGATCCATGGAGAATATATTTTTGTAGTTGCAACAAAGAGTGGTGATCAAAGCTTCTGAGTTGTCTTTCTTTCTTTAATGAACAAAATGCTGTAGTTTTAATATTTATTTTGGCTAAATATGTACTTACCAGAAAATAAGTGGAATGGATAAAAGAGTGGATAACAAACTTATTAGTTTCTGCCACATTATGTGAATTGTCCTTAAAGGAACAGTAACAGTAAAAATGAAAGAGCTTTCAAGTAATAAAAATATAATGCACTGTTGCCCTGCACTGGTAAAACTGGTGTGTTTGCTACAGTAACACTACTATAATTTATATAATAAGCTGCTGTGTAGCCCCGGGGGCAGCTATTCAAGCTGGAAAAAAGGAGAAAAGGCACAGGTTACATAGCAGATAACAGATAAGCTCTGTAGACAATAGTGTTACAATAGTGTTTTATCTGTTATCTGCTATGTGCCTGTGCCTTTTCTCCTTTGAATGGCTGCCTCCATGGCTACATAGCAGCTTATTTATATAAACTATAGTAGACTTTCTGAAGTAAACACACAACTTTTACCAGTGCAGGGCAGCAGCACATTATATTTTAGTTACTTTTATACACTTTCATTTTTTGGTGTTACTGTTCCTTTAAAATTACTATGAGAAATGGTATAGAATGATATAAGCAAAAACATTTCATTACTGTACTGTATGTTCAAAATCGTAGGCAAATCTGTATGTATAAAACGTAACCTTTGCTATAAGCATGAAGTATGATTAAAATTAGATGCAATTTGCATTTCCAATTTTCCATTTTTATCCTTTTCAAACTTGTTTACAGTGGTTAATTATCAGTTCAGCCCATATTGGCTAAAGTCATTCTTCACTTTAAGCACTCGTCTTGTCAGTATGTTGTATAACTACTGTAAATAGAACATTTTATTAAAAAATGTATCTTGTCAACAAAATGAACGTTGGAAAATGTAGGAATTAATAACAAAGGTACTAAAAAAAAGAGGGGTTTGTGTTCACCTTTTTCTCTTTTTTAATTCTTATTTATTTTATTTTCACACAAACACTATCAAACAAATTGCTCAGAAAAAGTTGTAGCATCCACAGAGCCTTAAAGTGGATCTTCTGTTTTAGAAGGTCATGGAGATATTTCAGATTTTTTCAGTATATTCATTATTTTGCACAAAAAGGAAGAGCATCCATCCCTGTGAAAACAAATAATAAAGCCTCTACTCTAAATAGTATTTATAACAAAGTAAATGTAAACGAATGACAAATTGAAGCCCCAAACAAATCAAAACCCGTACCAAATAAAATATAAAGGTCTGGGTGTGAACACCCCAGACCTAGCGCAGTTGTGAAAAAACTCTAGGGGGCCCCAATGGAAATTTGTAATTAATGCAGAATCAGAAAAAGCTCACCAGAGTCCACAGTTGGTCCGGGTGCTCAGGGCCCCGAACCCGTAGCTGAAGGGAGAAGTTATATCATATACAGTTGAGCATTCTATTGCCTCTAAATCCCATTTCCATCCCTCTTTATAGATAAATACCTTAGTCCACTCTTAAAGGTCAAGTGCAAATACAGTAGCAGTTATTGTAGGTTGTCTTAGATGGATTGAAATGCACACACAATGAATGTGTGGTACAACAATGAGGCAATTAGCCTTTATATATAGCCTTTATATGTGTGTTGTCCAACATACATAACATACAGTCATACAAATGTTTTGGTTTTCTGTAAAATTCTGAAACCATATCTACAGTTTTATTTGCAGATTTGCTTTGGCTTTTACTATAATAAGAAAATGAAATTAAGAGTTACCAGAGGATGATAAAATGCCTCATAGTGCACAAGTGGGCTCTCCTAGCCCAGAATTGACACAGGGAAAAATGCACAAACAAGAGAAGAGTAAAATGGAGCATGGAATGAAACTGTGAAAAGCTGGCTATGCACCTAAAGATCCTCTCCTTTGGCTAGGTTGAGTGAATATTTCCCCAATATGTCCACCTTGATCTGGATGATATGTGGCTGATCATTTGGCCTTCAGGTCAACAATGGAATCATAACAACTGCCAATGCAGGCTTTCGCAAATTGGCCTTTTTGACACACTGACTTGGTCCTTGCCCCCAATGGTAAATTAAAACCTGCACAACTGATATCTGCCTATTTTTGTTGGGCAGAGTCAAAGGTGGGCCACAAACACAGGCCAATAAGCTGCTGACTTGGTTCAGATGCTGCTGTTGGTAAATAACAGTGTTCTGTGCTGTTCACAAAAAAACTGGCATATGTCAGTGCAACATGGTAAGCCCTTGGGCACTTCATGTTAACATTAACCAAAAAGTAGATTCATTCTGAAGCTGACTATTTTACTTTTTGTTAGGCCCACCTAATATTTTTCTTTTTGGATGCCTGGTTGCTGGGAAAAGTGGGACCCTAACAACCAGAAAACAAAACATATAAGCGTTCAAAAAACTTACAAAAAATCCTCTCAATGATCTTAAAATAAAACTGTAAACATCCCACTAAAAGTTAATTTTAATATGGCCTTTAACTGCAAAGAGTTACACAATTTTATGCTGTGATATTTGTATTTATTATTTTAACATGATGTAAGTTAGAACAGTTTAAATTAATTCCCATTGACCTTTCTATATCAGGACAGACTACAACAATTAAAGTTTCCCTGTCCAAAATGAACAATGCAAGGGTATTTTTTCATTGAGGATTTGCATGATAATACAGTGATTATACGCACAGTATTTATTCCTTCAAAGAAACCCTGTTGTTTTTTCATGCATGCTGGGAAACAATAATCCATGTTGTTCACTAACTTTCCATGACTTCAAATGCCTCACTTCTACAGGACCTTGATAGGAAGACAAATAAACAGGTTACTGGCAATTTACAGTCTAAGAATATGCCAAATTATCCACGAAAATTCCACACTTTCCACAATTAAATATTTATTGTGAAGCGCTGCGTAATTTGCTGGTGCTATATAAATAATTATGATGATGATGATGATGAAAGGGTTGTTAGTGCTCAGCACTGCCTGTGGTGACTTCTTAGAGGAGCCCAACACATGGGCTATTTACTACCACAAGTGCAGTGTGCAAAGTGCAATTTTGACACTAATATGCATTTTTTTACCCATAATGTGCAAAGTTTGTGTCGACTTAATCTTGACCATGCATACAGCTGTATATGTAAATGATTCCTATTTGGTCCAATTGGTACATTTATCTGCTTTGATAAATGCATTCATTCTTTAAATATATTTCTGACAGTCAGGATACACATTGTAAAACTCAAACTGATGGCAATCCTTAGGGGATTCCCAGCTCACATAAATCAGCGTAACACTTGTTTTTATTTCCACTGATTAATTATGTTTACAAGCGTTACACGTACTTTTATTCATACATGATTCTTCAATCTGCCACTGGGTGGAGCACGCAAAAAAAAACCAACAGCAAAGAAAAGTTACTGCTAAAAAGTGAAACTATTTCTCTCTACATTTTTCATACTACCCCTAGATAAATGAATGATTGCTTCCACTCCTGATTTAAAATATCGAGGGCAACTGTCATTATTGCGAATCCACTGAACTGTACTGTATATTTAATAAATCTGCTTCATAAACTCTTTAGCCTTTTTTTTTTTTTTCAAAATAGCTCTTGCTCATTCTGGTGTGAATTAGCAATTAATCATCCTCAGGGATGCCTGAAACATGTCAGGCAACAGCAGGTGCTACCCATAATTATACCTTTTTTAATGTATACCAATACATATTACTTTTAACCATACCCAATCCTAGAGCTGTCAACCAATCCTATGTCATGAGGATGATAATGATCCAGTCCTGTTTTTTTAGCCCTGAATTCCTCCTCACACTGAATTATAACATTAAATAAGGCCTTAAAAAGGGGTTTATCTCCCTCATGACATGGAGTTGGTGACAGTTCTGCCCAGATCCGGTTGCTGTATTGTTCCCCAATACTGAGTCAGCAATTTGCAATGCCTAGTGCCGAAAGATAAAAAGTAAAGATGAGTTGTTTGCAGCTATTAAAGCTTATATATTGTTTTAAATATTTAAATAAATATATAAGATGCATATGTGTAACAAAATTATTAAACAACTACTATAATTTGGCTGCATGTTTATAGCAATGACAATTCCCCTTTAGATTAATGTCCCAGATAGATCTGTGCTTCCATGGGTGACTAATCGCTCCGAAATGCCTTTCCACAACACAAAGGCAATTGACAGTAGAAAGCCCTACACAACCCTTCAGCTTTTCCATACCTGCAGGTGGTATCTTGGGTGACGAAATTGCTCCGTGGGACATTAATAATAACTGAAGAAATTACTAGCAAGAGAATGAAAATGAGAGAGACCTAAATATTGTGTTTATCGATAGTTTTGGATTTTAGAATCTACTGCACTACTGCTGAAGAACAATAATTCTGGCACTGTCAATATGGCAACATGCTGTGTGGTAGATAAAAGAACCAGTGGCACTAAAAGTTTAAAAGGGGCACCATCTTTGACTTCCCAATAATTTTAGGGAGCCATTTCCATTTCAAATTAGCTCTCTGCCAGACATTAACTAATCACTTTACACAATCAATCCTGCAATAGGATAAGGTGAAGGTATATATCAGTGCTATCCTTAACTAAATACATGTAAAATGTTGTATACCTGTATGGATTTCCTGTAGATAGATGGATCAAGATATAAATAATTTTAGAGAGGACTAGCACTACTTATTTTGAGTGAATAAAGTGACTTATTCGTTATTACAGAGTGTTGACAATTTGATGACATAGCAAGGTGGTCAGAGGAATGTGGGGACAATTATGAAGAATTATTAGGTACTTTTTTATTACTCACCCACTGCATTCACACAAGCACGTTTTCTAAAAAGTATTGCAACTTGCTTTCCACACCCTTTCCAAAATCCTGTACTTTTTAGGATGTTAAAGGTAAAATTAAATCACCATACGTCATCTACGTACTACCAATGGGTGGGTTCCTTAAAGAGGTCATTTTGCACGTGTATTTGCTTTTTTCAGTATATATTTTTATACCTACTTACAGTGGAGGAAATAATTATTTGACCCCTCACTGATTTTGTAAGTTTGTCCAATGACAAAGAAATGAAAAGTCTCAGAACAGTATCATTTCAATGGTAGGTTTATTTTAACAGTGGCAGATAGCACATCAAAAGGAAAATCGAAAAAATAACTTTAAATAAAAGATAGTAACTGATTTGCATTTCATTGAGTGAAATAAGTTTTTGAACCCCTACCAACCATTAAGAGTTCTGGCTCCCACAGAGTGGTTAGACACTTCTACTCAATTAGTCAACCTCATTAAGGACACCTGTCTTAACTAGTCACCTGTATAAAAGACACCTGTCCACAGAATCAATCAATCAAGCAGACTCCAAACACTCCAACATGGGAAAGACCAAAGAGCTGTCCAAGGATGTCAGAGACAAAATTGTAGACCTGCACAAGGCTGGAATGGGCTACAAAACCATTAGCAAGAAGCTGGGAGAGAAGGTGACAACTGTTGGTGCGATTGTTCGAAAATGGAAGGAGCACAAAATGACCATCAATCGACCTCGCTCTGGGGCTCCACGCAAGATCTCACCTCGTGGGGTGTCAATGATTTTGAGAAAGGTGAAAAAGCATCCTAGAACTACACGGGAGGAGTTAGTTAATGACCTCAAATTAGCAGGGACCACAGTCACCAAGAAAATCATTGGAAACACATTACACCGCAATGGATTAAAATCCTGCAGGGCTCGCAAGGTCCCCCTGCTCAAGAAGGCACATGTGCAGGCCCGTCTGAAGTTTGCCAATGAACACCTGAATGATTCTGTGAGTGACTGGGAGAAGGTGCTGTGGTCTGATGAGACCAAAATAGAGCTCTTTGGCATTAACTCAACTCGCTGTGTTTGGAGGAAGAAAAATGCTGCCTATGACCCCCAAAACACTGTCCCCACCGTCAAGCATGGGGGTGGAAACATTTTGCTTTGGGGGTGTTTTTCTGCTAAGGGCACAGGACAACTTATTTGCATTAACGGGAAAATGGACGGAGCCATGTATCGTGAAATCCTGAACGACAACCTCCTTCCCTCTGCCAGGAAACTGAAAATGGGTCGTGGATGGGTGTTCCAGCACGACAATGACCCAAAACATACAGCAAAGGCAACAAAGGAGTGGCTCAAGAAGAAGCACATTAAGGTCATGGAGTGGCCTAGTCAGTCTCCGGACCTTAATCCAATAGAAAACCTATGGAGGGAGCTCAAGCTCAGAGTTGCACAGAGACAGCCTCGAAACCTTAGGGATTTAGAGATGATCTGCAAAGAGGAGTGGACCAACATTCCTCCTAAAATGTGCGCAAACTTGGTCATCAATTACAAGAAACGTTTGGCCTCTGTGCTTGCAAACAAGGGTTTTTTCACTAAGTATTAAGTCTTTTTTTGTTAGAGGGTTCAAAAACTTATTTCACTCAATGAAATGCAAATCAGTTGCTATCTTTTATTTAAAGTTATTTTTTCGATTTTCCTTTTGATGTGCTATCTGCCACTGTTAAAATAAACCTACCATTGAAATGATACTGTTCTGAGACTTTTCATTTCTTTGTCATTGGACAAACTTACAAAATCAGTGAGGGGTCAAATAATTATTTCCTCCACTGTATATAGTTCTTTATGGTATTTTAAGTTTTTGCTTCCCTTTCTACCAAAAACAATGCAAAGACTAGGCTCTCTGACCCTCTAGATTTGGCACAGCTATGGGGTCTGTCTACAGGACCACCTGATATGTTATCATTGCTGCAGGCATCACAGACACTGGTATTTAAATCTGCTGCCTCATGATGCATTGAGAAGGGACTCAAGTAAATATACTGCCCAGGGACACATTTTGTCTTATACCCTGAGAAATGGGAATAATGGTAAGATTTATGAAGGATCAAACTGGGAAACCAGAAGGAATCCCCAGAAGCTTGATTTTTTTTCTAGATTTATGGAAACTTTCCTGACTGTCAGGAAAATTTCCTTGGAATTAATGATTCAGACACTTGCTATAAAATACACATTGCTAAGCCTATTGGTAAATAGTGATAAATGGGGCTGTATTTTTAGTAACATGTTTAGTAAGGTGTCTAAGTTCTATTTATGTATTAATTTTAAAATTTCTTTAGCTCCATGCTGAGTTTCTTACATACGCAAAAAGCTAAAGTGGTATGAACAGAATATCAGCTTAGATGCCCTGTCTGAGGATAGTTAGTGTTAAAATACATCTTAAAATGTAATATTCTTCTTAAACCAGTTAGCCTTTCTATATTCAATAACAAAATACAACTGTGTATGTATGTATAACTTTATTTATAAAGTGCTACTTATGTACGCAGCGCTGTAGAATAGATTAATACAAACAGGGGGTTATTAAGATAATAATAGATAAATACAGAATATATCAATAAATACAAGGTACAGTTGCAATAAGTTAAGAGTCAAAGACACAAGAGGATGGAGGTCCCTGTCCCGTAGAGCTTACAATATATAACTATGATGCCATTGTTTATTAATACAGATTCTTATGATGACACCAAAAATCAATATTTCTAAATGTTTTCTGTGTCTAAATATATACCACAGAAGATGAGTATCGAACCATTCCACCCATTGTACTTTCCCACATAGCTTTGAAGGTAACTGTGCATTCTGGACTGTGAAAAAGTTGTCATATATCCATAACATCCTGCTGGTGCCTTTGAAGTCAGATTAGTTAAATGTAATAAAGCTCTGAGAGAGCCATTTAATCAGCAAGATTTATTTCTCATGTGCCATATTGTAACTATTTACACCTCCTTTACTACTTTACTGATGCCTGCAAGCAAAAGGTCTGTCACTAAAATTTAACAGAATAATATTGCAATCTTAAATGTATTGTTCTTTTACTGCTAAATCTAAAGACTTCAGCAGAGCTCCTCATGTACCAAAAGACAGTGGTGTTATTTGCCCCTCAGATACACACAAATGCTATCATCGCTTGTAGTCATTTTGATTTATGACAAGTTGTAAAGAAACCTTACATTTAAATGGACATTACCATTGGAATAGAATATAATGGATCAGTTTAGAAGAAATGAACTTTGGGTATGATGTAGAAAATGGTACAGGTATGGGATCCTGCATTCAGAAACCCGATATCCAGAAAGCTCTAAATTACAGGAAGTTTATCTTTCATAGCCTCTAATTTAATGAATTAATTTACATTTTAAAAAATGATTTCCTTTTTCTCTGTAATAATAAAACAGTACCTTGTACTTGATCCCAACTAAGGTATAATTAATCCTTATTGTAGGTAAAACAATCCTATTGGGCTTATTTCAAGTTTAAATTATTTTTTTAGCAGATTAAGTTATGGTGATCCAAATTATGCAAAGATTACCTCGAGTCTTAAGAATGATATATAATAGGTCCCATACCTGTACTACTGTTTTTTTGTTGTTATTTTTGTTCCTTGGTTTCTTTAATTAACTAATAATTAGTTAATTAGTTAACTGTTTTATGTTTTCTTGGGTCCCATTTATCCTAAAAAACATGACAGTCTAGAAGATATACATCTTTCCTTATCTAAATTAATAGATAAAGAAATGATAACTAATAATAACAAGTGATCCCTATACTCAGAATCTATTTAAAATTTAAGACAGAGTATAAAACCAAATCATAAAAAATCATAAAGAGAGAGATCAACCTGCAAGAATTTGTTATTGAAAGCTTATTTTATCTGTCCATTGCTTATTTTTCAACTGATTGACCTGGCTACATTGTAGCAATGTACATAATAGCCTTATATGTTTTTTGATTAAAAAAAGGGTGAAGAATTACATTTTTATTAATTAATCAAAACTTTGTTTTTGTTAGTTATAATTAGGTGACATTTCCCTTTAACAATAGAATTCTGTCACATTATGAATCTTTCCTGAAACCTACCTTCATTACTTTTTTCTGAATCTTTCGTGGTTGCTTTTTGATGAAGTAAAGAAATTCTTTCTTTCTTTCTTTCATGCTTTGCTCAAGCAGAAGGGATTAATGGGGAAGTTTGGATTTCATGTTAGTAAGAACTTATCTTCATCAGTATTCATTTTGTTGGGCCTGCTACCTTCTGCCTTATAGACTTCACTTTTGGTTGATCTTTGCCAATTCCAGTGATGTGCTGCATCTCATACAATCCATTGATTTTGTTGCAGTACAGCAATGGTGACATTTAAGTAGCACCCCACTTTTTGTCTTGCCTAAATCATTCTAAGAGTATTAGAAGAAGAGGATATTCCACAGACATGCCCTGCTTATATTGATTTGTATTTTAACAAGTGTGGATTATCTGATTTTTATGCAGAATAAAGGGGGTAATTTAATTAAAGGTGCAATCTAATCACCTATAGCAACCAATCAGCAGGTAACATATACTGGTCACCTGTTTAAAAGCAACATTCTTTTAGAGAGGAGAGTGTCTTCCACTTTCTATGCAAACATAAAAGGCGTTCTGTATTGATACCATTTATTTATATATCTGTGCAGCATATTGTGCAGTATGCAGCAATATGTTGCTTTTCAAATAATGTTGTATATATATACGACAGTAGAAACTCTTATCAATACCCAGTGATTATAGATTTAGCACAATCCAATTGAATGAACCTATGTGAATGTACTAAACAGTAATTAAAATTTCCATACAGTTCCCTATAAAATGTGTTAATCTTTGTTGCTGTACAAGTCATCATGGGATATCGTTAAGTGAGAGTACAGCAGCAAATCAATAGTCCAGTTGTATAACAGTGTAATTTGAACTTTGAGTTATTCCATCACCCTTGTGGTAATTTATTTGAAAACAACATAGCAACAATTACGTGAATAGATATCTCAGTTTATTTTAGATGATTTTCAGTGATGTCACTGTTTAACTGCATTGCCTTTAGCCATAATGTATAGAACTATATAGGACAGTTAAAGGGGCAGTATACCCCCTTGTTCAGCATGAGCTCAATGTATAGAACTTTTGCTGATCATACTTTTTGCCTTTTTTTTAATTCTGACTAATCTATGTTTTGTTTTGTTTTTGCTTGAGCTAAGCAGGGCAAAGAGTTAAATGAAAGCTACTCCATTTGTTAATCCTAATGAATAATGGACTTCTAGCAAAATATTCGCAACAAAGGGAGAATGGAAGGTGTTGTATACACAGAATCTTAGCAAGAGCCAAACATATAGTAATTTCAAGTTCCTGGTTGTCCGGCTTATTGTGGCCATACACACCGATATTATCATACGATATTCAGTGCGTGAACGGTGGATCGATCCGATGAGACGACCAATATCACAAAAGCCTTGGATATCGGTCGTCTTGCTGATCGGGTACCATTGAAGGCGCCTGAGCAAAAGCTGAGTTTAGGGCTAAATCATCAGATAGGGGTAGAATTCCTATGGTAATTCCTATCGTAATTGTTACATGTATGGCCACCTTAAGGGCTCTGGCACACGGAGAGATTAGTCGCCCGCGACAAAACTCCCTGTTCGCGGGCGACTAATCTCCCCGGATTGCCATCCCACCGGCGAAAATGTAAATCGCCTCGACAGGAAACTTGCGCGATTTCAGTCAAATCGCACCGCCGCGTATGCCATCCCACCGGCGATTTACATTTTCGCCGGTGGGATGGCATTTCGGGGAGCTTAGTCGCCCGAGACACAGGAGATTTGTCGCGGGCGACTAATCTCCCCGTGTGCCAGAGCCCTTAGTGCCATTTTCCCTTGAACCACTAACGGGTAGTATTAATGACCTTTTTGATTATTTGTGTTTACACTAAACAGATGTTTGAGCATATACAGGGCATTGTACAGTATTTTTCAATATTGTGGCCATGCTTTGTGTAGGCTAAGGCTTGTTTCCATCTTTTGGTGTCTTTTATTTCTGTTCATACATTATATATCCTTCCCCTATGCCTCAGGTTTCACTCACAGTCAGTATCACCTTTCAGCTACATGGCACATCCAAACACTTGCCAAATCTTGTTGTGTTACCTCAGCTTAGATACAGACAAAATATTTATTCAGTATTTTATTATTTGCTGCCTTGACTACTGCAGTTTGCTCCTTGATGGCATTCAAACATATCACCTTTCACAACTCTAGTCTGCTCTAAACACTAACTCTAGACTGATCCATCTATCTCATTGCTCTACATCAGCCACTCCCCTACACATTTCCTTTCAATGACTCCCAATCTCCTCTTAAATCAAATTCATAACACTCACTTTCAAGGCCCTTAACAAAAAATCTCCTCCCTATATCTCAGCTCTGATCACAAAATACACTGCTTCATGAAAACTACGCTTCTGACCTCCAATCTCTTCTCCTCTCATCACTTCATCCCATTCCCAACTGCAAGATGTCTCTCTGGCTTCTGCTTGACTCTGGAACGCTCTGCCTCCAGCCATGAGACCCTTGCCTTCCTTTCAAACTTTAAAACACTCCCTTTAAGTTGACTTTTATTATGTTATAGAATGACAAATTCTAAGCAACTTTTTAATTCATTATTTATTTTCCATACTTTTTAAATTATGTGCCTTCTTCTTCTGACTTTTTTTAACTTCAAATGGGGGTCACAGATTGTCTCAGAATATCACTCTCTACATCATACTAAAAGTTAATATTAAGGTGAACAACTTCTTTAATGTATTTTGACAGATCAGACATAATCTTATAATAAATCACTAATTGTTTTTATCTTCCTTATGTTTCAAATGTATGCAATGCAATTAAGTGCCATGTAGTAAAAGACACTTTAGAAAGGATTCCCTGCCTTGTAGAGCTTACAATCTAAGTGGGTTCATAACATACAGGCACAAATAGGAGGACAAAATGCACACAAGGTTTGGATTGTAAGCTTTAGATTGAAAAATCTTGTGACTAGGACCCTCTGATCCTATTTTTTACTCTGTAACCCCTGTTTATTAAATTATTGTAAGACCCGTTTGCTATAAATTAATGTAAAGTATTGTATCACTTATAAATAATTGATAACTTTGACATGGATCTTTCAGTCTAAATTTCATTTAATTAAATCTAATTTCCATTCCACAAGCATTTGTTTTGGTTGAAAAAAAACCTGTCCATCAAGTTGAACCCTTCTTTGTAATCACTCAGCATCACTGACCAACATTATGAAATTAGAGCAGTGAAAACTTACACACAAGGGAAGAACCTACAAGCTGCATGCTGATGCATGGAGTCAAACACAGGGCCCCACTGTGCTGCTGTGCTGTTGGATTTGTAAACTGCCATTTTAGGCACGTAGGGCCAAAAGCAATTAAAGCTGTTAATGGAAAAATGTTTGTAATGTGAAAAATGATTCCTTTGTGCAAACAATGTGTCCTTTGCAAGGATTCAATGTACCTTTTGCACACTCGTAAAGTATTTAGTGACCCCCATCTACTAGTAAAAGAAAGATTGTGAATTGTATAGCTTGCACCAGAGTGTGGTGTATGTTGAAATTTATTACTGAAAAGTTGGTAATTTTGTGTCACACTGCTTTTTTCGGCAGGGCTTACAAATAAGCTGCATACTAGCAGTGTAATATTTGCCTAATAAAGAACATTCCATTGCAAAATGAACAGTTTTGTGTTTTGTGTGCCTTCTGTAACCTTTTGCACCAATTATCCTCCTGCCACCACCTGCAACAGAGCAAGGGAAAAGCAACATCTATGGCACAATCACCAAGGATGATCCTTGATGGGCCCCACTTATTGTGCCATTGCCTGTCATACACTACAGAGCATGTGAGAGCAATGTATTATTTAAAGCAGTGCTGTCCAACTTCTGTTGTACCGAGGGCCGGAATTTTTCCGACCTACGTGGTGGAGGGCCGATAATGGAAGCCAGTTTTGACCACTCCCCTTTTTGAGACCGCACCCACTTGAAAACACACCCATGTTATCACATGACCATACCCACATTAATGGTTGTTGTACAGCAAAAACCTGCCATACTCTGCCTGCCCTACCCTGCCTGTGTGTGCCATACTCTGCCTTCCCTACCCTGCCTGTGTGTGCCATACTCTGCCTGCCCTACCCTGTCTGTGTGTGCCATACTTTCACTGTGTGTGCCATTCTTGGCTGGTTTGTGCCATACTTGGCCTGTGTGTGCCATACTCTGCCTGCCCTACCCTGCCTGTGTGTGCCATACTCTGCCTTCCCCACCCTGCCTGCGTGTGCCATACTTTCACTGTGTTTGCCATTCTTGGCTAGTTTGTGCCATACTTGGCCTGTGTGTGCCATACTCTGCCTTCCCTACCCTGCCTGTCTGTACACACTACAAAAAGAACATATACTGAGGTGGTACTTCAATTAAAAAGTTTTTTAATATATAGTTATTGTGCAGACTGTAGGAGCAGTGCCAGCATTGTGTCACTGTAGGCTGCCTGTGTGTGCCATACACACAGGCATCATAGGGCAAGCAGAGTATGGCACACACAGGCAGCCTACAGTGACACAATGCTGGCACTGCTCCTACAGTCTGCACAATAACTATATATTAAAAAACTTTTTAATTGAAGTACCACCTCAGTATATGTTCTTTTTGTAGTGTGTAGGGATTATATGTGGGTTTCTACTCCTCCTGAGGTGTGAACAGGGGAACAATGTGGGTGATTACAGCCTGGGCCTGAGGTGTGAACACTGCAGGGGGTGAACAATGTAGAGATTAAAAGGTGTGAACAACACAGGGGATTACATATTTAAACAATACAGCCTGATTACAGCCTGAATCTGAGGTGAGAACCATGCAGGGGGGGCAGTTAATCACAGTACTGATACCATTTAAAGCTTACACAAGAGTAAGCCATCAAAGCAGCCAGACAGGTGGGGGGCCACACAGAGGGGGGCCGCCAGTTGGACAGCACTGATTTAAAGTATACCATCATCACATCATTACATATTATAATGTACTGTATGTGTGTATTAACTTTGTATGGTTGCAAGTTTCCATCCATTCTAATGATCTGCAATTGCTGTGAGCCCTGGTGACCAGTGCTCACCAGTTGCTTCTGGCTGTTAACTTACTGTGATGTGCTTGGTTTTGTACCTTTTTTACTTTACAAATGTTAACATACTAAAGAGTATTAATAGGAAAAATAGAAATTTGAAGCACACATTAACTTTCAGTTTTATCCAGACCAGTTATAATCCATGCATGACAACCTGTACAAATACCTTTCCTCTCACTGCTCCCTTTGAGCTCCCTGAGCCATATTGTTTCTGCTAATAAAATGAACTGCCCTAGCTTTGTGTAACAAAGATTTACCCTGAGGCTACTTTCATTCTGGTGCAACTGGCCTCTGCGGTGATTTGGTTGTCAAGGGGGGTAGGGCAATCTCCCTTACAGATGAGAGCACATCAAAGGAGCCTTCTTTGTATTCTGAAGATATAAGAATGTAATGTTTGTTCCACTAACCCCTTGAGTCTCTGTTAGCATCCCTGAAGAAGAAAACTGATTGTTTAGTGGTTCACTGTAAGAACTTTACTACACACACACTTTAAGATCCCAGGAGTTTATCATTGGAGTTGTTTATTCTTTGTATTTTGTTCACTTTTATCATTTCTACTTTCATGTTGTCTTTTTCTTTACCTTTAATGCAGATATTAGAATGTGAATGCCAGTTATATTTTTAAATAAACATACATTTCTGTGGGGAAATTTATATGCATATGGTTATTATGCGCATATTTTCCCTAAACGCCTTCCCCAGAGATTGCTTCATATGTGTGGGGTATCCCCTTTCCACAAAATGTTTGGACATAAGTTTCAGCTCCTTATTTTGCTCATTTAAATCATGTAGGAAGTGAATTTAACAGGTGCTTGGGGTTATTAGTTTTATAATGAAACAATAGGGCTTATTTACCACAAATGCAGTGACTCCCGGCGAAGGTCTCTGTGGGAGATTGTGGAAGATTGATTCAGCAAATCCTGCAGGTGCTGTTCTTCTGCATTGCTTCTGTTGTTTCTCAGCTCAGGCACCCAGGTGAAAGGAACTATTTATGATGTGCACCATATATATCTCTATAAACATACAGGTATTGATTCTGTTATGCAGAAAATTCAGGACCTGGGGTTTTCCGAATAAGTGCTCTTTCTGCAATTTGGGGTTTCAAACCTTAAGTCTACTAAAAATCATTTAAATGTTAATTATAGTCAATATTATTTTAGGTTTTTTAAGATAGGTTCTTGGATAATAGATCCCATATCCTTCTGATGCAGGCTTCTTATTGGGTACCCCCAAGACAAATAGGAATCCAGTGAAGTCTATCCTTCTGAAGCAGGCGTAGGCTCAGGTTTGCAAACAAGGCTGTTTTAATAAATGAGCAAACATGACATTTTCCCAGGGTCCAACAGGACCAGATGCAGACCATCAGAACTTCTTTTTCAGCTTGGAACACACCTCATTTTATCATGCAACATTTTTTTTGTTTACATTATTATATTTACGTGTTTTCTTTGTTGTATTGCAGTTTATCTACTCCCATGACTGTTGGTCCAGGGCAGCTCAACTGGAACTTATGTATAGTTTGGTAAGCAAAGACTTATTGTCTGTGGTAATTACATTCAAGTTTGTTCTAAAACAAATTTTTTTGGCTGTGAGGGTCATTTCATGCAATCTCTGCCCTGGACCCACTGATACCTTGAAACAGTCTTGAGTACAAGCTTTGAGGGTATTATAACATGTGGCATCTTTTAGGTTACTGAACTAAATGTGCTACCATGATTCTCAAAATAATTGTGTATTTGAAGAATTATCATTTTAGCAAAAAATGCAGCCAGATAGTAGAGGTAGGACTCCCATTGTTGGTAGAGAAAGTTGCTTCTTTTTACTGCCTAATCTATGAAAATGTTACTTGCACTTTCATGCATTAACAGTGGTTCTATAAACTATGTTGTCCCATCAGAGAGATCTATAGAAACGCCCCACCATTATGCATTAAATTTGTGTTTATTTGTGTTAAAGGGTGCTCCACCTTTGAGTTAACTTTTAGTATGACGTAGAGAGTAATATTCTGAGACAATTTGCAATCAGTCTTCATTTTTTATTACTTGTAGATTTTTCATTATTTTACTTTTCGTTGGCAGCTATCCAGCTTGGAGTTTCAGCAGCTATTTGGTTGCTAGGATCCAAACCATTGTTACCTTAGCAACAATGGTGTGGTTTGAATGAAAGACTGATTTATGAATAGTTGAGGGCCTGAATAGAAAAATAAGCAATATAAAGTAACTTACTTAATATAAAGTTATAATAAAAATTGAACTGTAACTTACCGAGCGATAGTTATTTTGGCTCAGGGGTCAGAAGAAGAAAGCAAATAATTCAAAAACTATAAGAAAAAAATAATGAAGAATAATTGAAAAGTTGCTTAGAATTGGCCTTTCTATAACAAACTAAAATTTAACGGTGAACCACGCTTTTAAGGTACCTGTTATAAATGCAAGTTATACACTAAATGGTAGTGTGTTGGGGGTGTCCTTAATTAAGAAGGATCTGGGGATTTTTTTAGATGGCAAGTTTATTTTAACAATCTTATCTGAAGCAGTTTCATTCTATGGCTACTAAAGTAATGTTGTGTTGTGATGGCAGATTCTGTAACACTGCATATTTCTGTAACACTACATATTTCCAGCTGTGCTCTTTTTCAAGTGAAACATGTAGTGTTACAATAGAACACTACTTTTGCAGTACCTACTCCGTCTAATGTCTCGCTCCTGCACAGACACCCAGACCAAGTGAACATGCTCAGTGTGTAAGACTATCAGCTTCCTGCTGATTGGCTCAGATCCACATTCCTAAGGGGGGGGAGTGAGTTCTTGAGGGAGGGGGGAGCAGGAGAGAGGAGACAGCAGAGAGCTGCGTGTCTTTTGCACATGAATTACAGACACATAAATCTTTTTTTCAGAGAAATCAGTGCAGCGTTTCTGTGAGTGCTTATGGCTGTAAGCCATAGACCTTTCTGATAAAGCTACTTCGTGTTGACCTTTCTTTCTCCTTTAATATCCAAGGCTATTGTGATATTAAAATATATAGATACACAGAAATGCGACTGATCTGGCCAAATTAACTAAAAGCATACAAAAAGAGAGGGGGATTGATCAATGCACATTCCCTGGTCCCCTGTTTCATAAGTTAATTATCTATGCTAGTGCATGTATTTACAAACAGGGGTTTTTAGTTACAAAATTATAATCATAAGATTGGTAAGCCACCATACCATGTCAAGGTAAACCCCATATGGTGGTCCTATCTATTTACCCCTGGTCATATTTTTCAAAGGCTGGCACTCCCGTGCACTGTTGCCATTCTTGACCTGGGGGCTGGTTTGAGTCAGAGGGCTTAGTCACTCCCATGCCTTCAGCTTTTATAGAGAGAGATTGCCAGGACCACAGCTTGGTTCCACAGGCTTAATCCTCCCCCGCTTGCAGCTTGTAAAGGATAAGACTGCCCATTAACCAACACCCATTTTATTAAAGGCATAAGACCACCATTAAAGGGACGGGTGTGGGGGTGCTAACCCACATGGAAGTTTGTCCATTCTTCCTGCATAATAACTCTGCTAAAATACATAGATACACAGAAAGGGTTTGTGGGAGCACTCCAAGGCTAAATAGAGTATACAAATACAATGGAAGTGCGACTGATCTGGCCAAATTAACTACAAGCATACAAAAAGAGAGGGGGATTGATCAATGCACATTCCCTGGTCCCCTGTTTCATAAGTAAATTATCTATGCTAGTGCATGTATTTACAAACAGGGGTTTTTAGATATTAAAATATATAATTAGTATTGATGTTGGTATATATAGATTATGTGAGTGTATAGATAGGTCATTATGGGTATGTGTGTGTTTTGGGGTTCGCTTGGAAGGTGTTACGAGTCCCAGGGGACACTCTTACCTGCAGGCATGCCGCCGCCCGTGCTTGTCCTCTTCTGCCCATGTCTGCACGCTTGTGAATACGCAATAGGGCCCTCAAGCCGTTCGGCGTCACACTGTGACGTCAGCGGACGAGTTAATGTGTGTGTTTTGGGGTTCGCTTGGAAGGTGTTACGAGTACCGAGGGACCGGTGCGCACTCTTACATGCAGGCATGCCGCCCCCTGAGCTTGTCCTCTTCTGCCCGTGTCTGCACACGTTGTGCCGTTGAATATGCAATAGGGCCCTGAAGTTTCGTAGCTAAAGCCTTGTTTATGTTTGTTCTACTGGTTTTTGACTCTCTCTGGGGCCCCAAAAAGGTGTCAGTGAAAACTGGAGTTGCTCTTCTATTTCACCTAAAAGGTTGGTACTAGCAGTCTTTGGGCTTTCTCATACTACAGACCACAACAGTAGGTTTGAATGTGATGGACTTTGGTCTTTTTTCAACCTAACTTAACTACGTAACTATTTAACTATGAATTTTGATAAATCTGCCCTTGGGGGTACATTTTTGGGATACTTCTTTTAGTCTTTCACACCCTGCTTTACTGTAGTCTTGCTTTCAGCCTTTTTATTCTTTTACTTTCTTATAATATTATAATAGGCAAGATATTTTTTTAAGAAAGCATGATACAAGTCTTGAATATATAATTTCAGAAGACTTAATATGTACAAAAGATTAACAAAGAGTCGATTTGTGCTGCCATTGCCCTGGACTAATTTCAGACTGCCGGCCATTTACCAGGGAGATCTGTGGGCCCATAGACCAATAATACTTTAATATTTAACTATAAACAGTAATGACATATTCTACAGTACTTTACAGATATTGTTTATCACTCACATCAGACCTAACCCTATTGTAAGTTAGATTCTTTCAGCTTTGAACTGTGGGAGGAAACTGGAGTACCTGAATGAAACCTATGCAGACATAGGAAAAAAAATCCAACTTTATGGTACTAGTGCTCTGGACTTGCTAATGTCAACCTCATATAACACAGCAGTGGTACTTTCTTCCAGCACAATTTGATTAGTCAGCTTCTAGGAAGATTTCAGTAAAGACAATCACAAAGAAAAGGTGTATTGATATTGTCGGACTACATTGCCAAGTCATTTAAAAAAACCTCCCTGTTTTTAGCAAGGCTGAGTGGTATAAAGGGAAGACAAATGTGCTGCCAGTGGGCATTGTACATTGTTCTGCCCATTGCTCGACTTCAGATGCAGCTGCATCTTTGCTCTTGCAGTTCTAGTCAAGTGCCAGTTGCTTAGAAATGGTTAATTTAAAGATATGTTGCACCTGGATTTTTAGTGTAAAACCCATCCTTATTTGATGCATCTAGCAATATCCCTTTTACCACTGAAATATACATTACAATGTAATGTGTTGAAAAGATTCACCATGTATGCTTGCCTAGAATGTGCCTGTTTTAAGGAGGGGGTTTATTAACTCTATTCATAGGCTTCCCTCTCTTCCTTAAAGCATCATAAACAGCAATATTACTATGCAAATATTATTATAAAGTGTTAGAAATTCCTTTCTTTTCTGAAAAATACAAAAATCTGATTAAACATTTAACAGTGCTTCTCTATAGCAACACTTAATAGAACACAAATTGCATTTTCTGCACAGTATATATCTTAGTGCTAATATGATTTCTACAAAAAAAGTATCATTAATATGTTATGATTACAGAATACCATGAGGGCCTATTCGCTATTCTTCCTAGATGTAGCAAAAATGGCATGCTAATGTGGTAATTCCCGACCTATATCATCATCATTCATGGAAAGTATATGAATAAGTGTTTTTTTTTGTTTTTTTTAAACTAGTGCATTTCTTCAATTCTTATATAGTTTCTTATCACATTGTAGAACAGAGAACTGGTACCAGTTATTCTTTTTTAACATATACACACACACATATATATAAATATATATTATTTTTCCTTTGTAGTATAAAGACCGTCCATTCACTTGTCTAAATGAGTGACTGTATATAGTGGAAAATAAATATAAGTTAACTGGTTCACATTTCAATGCAAAGTCTATTACTAACAGCTGTTTTTGCAATGCAGAAAACCATAATGTCCCTTCATTGGCCTAATTAAGCGATTTAAGCAGAAACGCTTGGGTTATTTTCCCATTATAAAATCTGAGCCAGGTTCCCTTTTCAAAAGTGAAGTATAGACATAATTATGTTTTCTGTAAAAAATACAGTCCTTGAACACTGTAATTTTTTTAGGTCGCAAATGTTTTACTACTACTTTATTTAATGCAGTTCTACATATTTTGTTTGGCTACTAGAAGCATTTTTACACACTTACTCCTGCAGCGCCATTCATCATTAACTTCACAATTATGATGAGGTTAATTATTAAACAATGAGTCAATCAAGTTTTATTCATTAGTGAAAATACTGTGTTTACAAGCTGAATTCTGATTTTATTTTCCAGATACTACATAAAAATTGCCATTATTAATTCTCAGTTGCATACAAATGTACCATACATGTGCAGGTATGGGACCTGTTATCCAGATTGCTCAGGACTTGGGGAAAATTCCTTAAATCTGCTAAAAGCCAGAAGGACTATATTGCCACAAGTATGGATTAATGATCTCTTGGAAAGTAAAAAATCCTGTTTTATTTTTACAGAGAAAAAGGAAATAATATTTAAAAAAATGTCTATGGCCTTCCTACAATTCTGAGCTTTTCAGATAACAGGTTTCTGGATGAGGGATCCCATACCCGTATAACAATTAGAGATTCTGTCCTATGGAGTCTATGTATTACTTCTCAAGCAAATTAAGCAGTTGCATGGTTGGGTCTGTGGCATCACAGGGATGGAACTGTGACTTCACGGAAGCAGGGCTATGACTGCCCGATCACCGCGTCACTCTCAGAGCGTCCTGCTCGGTTTTCCAAATTGGGGAAAACAGGCAGGCAGTTTTGACCCTGACACCTCTTCAGAAAACTGGGCTCCCGGGTCAAAACCAGACAGGTGACAACCCTAGATGCTGCCCATAGCAACCAATCAGCAATTAGATTTGAACAAACAACTACAAGTTAGAAAACAAAAGCAAAGATCTGATTGGTTGCTAAGGGCAACATCACTGGTTATGTAGGCTTACACGCTATAATAAATATGCCCCTATGTGTCAGACAGATAAATAACTGCTGCTTCTTGTCTGACTATTAATGGATTTCTTTTTCGTGGAGGTAAAAAGTCTTTTATACCCTGACATACCACAAAGGGTTATACCATCACTTTTGCCATATAGGGTTCTCCTAAAGCCATACCCTGAAAATTGACCTTCTGATATATTAAGCACTTTAAATTTCTCCACCACCCTACATTAATTCTGCATTCCTTCACTGCAAACTTATTCCTTCACTGCAAACTTCTAAGGATAAAGAAGAAGGGGCCAACAGATTTGTAAGAACATGACATTTCTGCCTTGCAGGTTAGAGTCCAAGCAGCAAGTCTGGCCCTGGTTTGTAGATTAGAGGCCTCATTTAAAAAAAATGGGGGGAGTGCACTATTACCTTTAAAGGAAACGATAACCTGTTTAAATTAGGTTTACTAAAGTTTAGGATTTATAATAAGCAACTGAGTGAAAGGTCTGTAATGAGTCATTCGTTATCAGCAGGGAAGAGGGAACCTTTGCAGTCTTGCTCTTCTGCCAGCCTATTAAAGGGGTGGTTCACCTTTAACTTTTGGTATATTATAGAATCTTCTATTCCCAGCAATTGTTCTTCATTATTTATTTTTTTATAGTTTTTGAATTATTTGCCTTCCTGTGCTACATCTTATTAGCTTTTAAATGGAAGGTCACTGAGCCCGGCAGCTAAAACATTATTGCTCTTTTGGCTTATAATTTTATTATTATTGTTACTCTTTATTCCTTATCTTTTTGTTTAGACCACCTCCTATTCATTTTCCAGTCCTTTAGTCAACCTACTACCTGAGGAAATCTAAACTTACAGATAACAAAAACATTAGTGAATGACTCCAAAAATAATGACTGTACTTTATGGTGTATTTTTTACCCTAAAAAGGATAATCTCTTAAACCTCAGAATTGGTTAACTAACATAATTTCCTACATCAGTGTTTGACATTTATGGTCTACATTTTGGGCCATGAACCTGCAGTTACCAGTGGCTCAGTCTTACACAGGGTAATTTATGCCATGAAGTGAGAACCTTACATCACACAGCTTCTTCCCAGGGATAAAACACAGCCTCCCACAGGAAAGTTGCCCATAGTTCCTTGGAGTACATGTTATACTTTCAGCTAAACCTTCTGCTGCCCAGGTCTCCAGCAAGAGGACAGATACTTGGGTGGGGCATGTGGGCACTGCCTCCTTGGTTGCAGAAAAGTGCACACTGGGCTTATTATTATATTTCACATGCATGCATGTGCACATAAAGTGATATTGCACTGGGCAATAAAGCTTATTTATTCCATATAAGGTATTCTATAAACAGCAGAAAACAAATGCAAAATCTCTGTTTACAGGACTGTAAATAATGAAAAAAAGGGGGCATGAATCAGATCCACATAAAGTTTGGGGTTCATTGGCCCTGAAGCTCTATAGCTTGGGGAGACTAGACTCAGCTGCAGGGAATGGTATTGCTGGTTTTTGGAGAATTTGGGGTAACTGGTTTCAGATAATTGGTCCCATGTCGGTTTTATAATATCTTTTCATTAATTAAGCCTCTCTGCTGCTGCACAAGTGTCAGTTCCCACACCAGCATCAGATACCCCAGTACATGTGTCAGTATTGCCAAGAGATAAGATTTCAACCTCACAATTTTATATTTGAATCAGCCTCCCACATAAAATTCACATATGCTTTCCTTCCTTCACCTAATCCTTTTGGACTTGAATTCTCCTTCTGAAAAAAAGAGAATGATGCATGTAGCTAATGGCCAATGAAATGAGTACAAATTATACAACAGATAAATATGAGGTTATGAGAAAGTTTCTTGTGAAGTGAACAGAACATCTGTTAGTATTTATTCCACATCCAGTGCTCACATGCAAAGAAGCACTATAGGGAAAGCAGTACCTAGACTATTTTTTTAAGACCATACTAGAAAATATTATGAATTCACAATGAATGAACAAATAGGCCTATAGCCTTCTTTAGCAGTAGATGTAGTATAACTTAAATAAGATGTTTGTTAGGTCAGGATGTCTTTAATTTGTTTTCTCAAATGCAGAATCAGGAAATCTATATAACATTATATAGTAAGTGGGATGATTATGGAACCCACCAGATAAACTCTGTCATATACTGTGTTGTTTTCATATTTATGCCTTTGTTGAACATATCTCCTCTCATTTTTGACAGTTTTTCTTAAGGATACATTATAACCTTTAACTTTAAAAGATTTGTTTTGTATGGCTTGCTAAAATCTCTGTGACCCCATATCATGTGTTTTTGATTAGTCTGTGTCAGTGGGGATGTTGCCAAGAATTACTGCTGCAGAAATGTATTTTGCTTTTAAATAGTACAATTTTAAAGGAAAGTGTTGAAAGGTATACCTGAGTGTGCACAAACACCCTGATATTGTCACCAACAGCAGTAATTCTACATATCCCTGGTTTATTTGGACATAAAAGTATAATAATTCTTGCTTTTCTGCATATTACCGGGATAAAAACCACGAATATTAGCAATGTGTCTGTATTTTGCTGTCTTTAAGCAGTATTAATGGTAAGCAGGTATCTTTTACATTAGTGATGTACAGGTATATGTGTAGTCACTGGCATTTAGGAGAAAATAAATAGTGTGATTTGAAGTTTAATAAAATGAAACCATTTACACTGAGAAATGTCTGTTCCATTTCCAAATAAGGAAAACATGAACTCTTTTGCGGTTATGTAATAAAAAGCACTGGGGTAATTTATAAAATTTGTGCAGCGCAGAATTATTCTCACAGTGAACATATTTGCCCTGCCCATGTTTTATCTATACTGCTGAACAAGACATTTAATGGGCAAACCTAATTGCAAAATTTTTATTTGCAGTGCAAACGTCCCTAAGGTTTTTTAAATATGGCATATTTGCAAATTGCGAATATTTATGCACACACTGTGCATCCAGGTTATGCCACAAAAATATATTCACTAAACTGATTTTGCAAATTGTGAATTTATATTCACAAAAAGAAAATCAGCAATATATTCATGCATAATACATGTGTAAAATGGAAGCGTTTAGGGGGAACATGTGCAAACAACCATTTGCGAAAAAAATATGAGCTATGCAAACTTTATAAAGAGCGGTAATCCATAGCAACCAATCAGCAGGTAGAATTTACTAGTCACCTGTTTAAAATCAATTATCTTCTTGGTTGCTATGGATTACTGCTACTGGGCAAACTTAGTGCATTTAATTACACATGGGGGTTTAACTTTTAAGTAGAATGCCACAGCTTCCAGCAATTTGTATTGCTGTGCAGTGTTAGGCAAAGGCATGCATGCTGCTTCCTAGCAACGCACAACAGATCCCAAAACAACCGCATCAGAACAGGATTTAATAATACCAATTACTACAGCTCCATCTGAATTTGTTCAAATCTGTGCATAACAAGAATCAGTTATTGGCCTGGGATTGTTCAAGAAAAATGTACTAATGAAAACTCTACTGGATTCTGTGGGAAAAAATCTGAAAATTCATCTGTGTTTTTTCAACAAGACTGAATTTAGTTTACTATTGATGATTTCAATAACTATTTGAAATGACTTATTGGAACCTGTATTCTTAATAAAGTTTAGATCTTGTATCAGTGATACATAGCTAGTATACCCTCTTTGTAACGTAAAAAGACAAAAAATAAATTGCTCTTTCACTATCCTGATTCCTGTTGGCTTCCACTTGATTGAAGGAAAAGTATACACAACTTGTGCTGTGCTTAGGCACCTGGCACTATGCTGGAATTCTGGACTGAGGCCTACATTTGTTAAAGAAGCTAAATGTTTTTGAAAATATGTAAAAAGAAGATTTTTTGCTGAAATTCTAAGACTGATGCATATGTTTATAAATAAGGCTAAGAGTTTTTGAAAAAATTGCAAAAAGGAATTTTTGCACATACAGTAAATGAGAAATTATAGGGAAGATTGAACATAAGAATGCATACATATTATTTTGTTCAGTTTTATAAAAACATTTTGTACCACCATTGGCTGAAATAAAAAGTAACACTCTACTGTGTATATTTTTGCAGCTAAATGAAACCATGATAATAAAAGCAAGTTGGAATTATCATATACATCATAGTCAGAAGCTAGTTTCTTATGTCTGTATATTGCAAACATTTATATATACAAAAAGAACCAACCAACCCTAATTTGCTAAATGCTGATCAGTCATTTTTCTTAAATTCAGAGTTAGCTGTTTGTAATTTAATGCAGTTTTGTGGGAGTCATTTCCTTTTTTAACCTTGATGGTTTGCATATATTTATTTGATCATATTATTGGAATTTCATACTTACCCCTTAAATGTGTTAGTTTGTTATGTGGGCACAGTTAGGATAAATATGACAAGAACAGTGGATGTTATAGGATTATTATTTAAAAAGGCTGTGTAAAATAAATGGAGAAGATCTTACGCCGTTATTTTATGTAAGTTCCGGTGGAAGAAAAAACGCATTAAAAAAATGACACCAATTTTACACCTTTTTTACACAGTGAAGCCGTTTTTTACACAGCATAATAAATATGCCCCCAAAATACATAGTAATAGGGGATATCACCAGAAAAAACTCAAGACAATGCTGATGTTTGAAAACCATCCCATAATATCCTAATGTGCTTTCTGTGTCAGCATGTACACTGTATTTCTAAATCAGCATGTCACATCACCTATTCTACATATGGACTTAAGATGTAGACATGCACCTGGTTAGCATATGTGCACAACCTGTTGTGACCTGCAACAGCACATTTCCTTTAACATGTAACAAATCAAAGCAGCATGTTGCTTATTTGCAATTTAAGGCCAAATGTGTCTTTGCCTACATAGCACTTATATATGTGAATAAATGAAGGTAGCATTTTATGAAGGAAATGGGATATATAGACAGGCAGATAAACAGTAGGTAGAGGAAGGCAACTTCAAGACTACTTAGGTGAGATTTGGGGAATGTTGAATGTTTGTTTTACAAGATACTCCTGGAAGCCCAAGTTATTTAGGCAGATAGTCCAGTTGAACACTTTCCTAGGATATTCTTGGAGCCAAAGCTAATACAGCAATATTTTCAAAGCTTTGTAAGCTTTCTTAATAAGGAGGGACTTGTTAAAATCCTGGACCCCAAAAATGACGTATAGCCAAGATTAAATATAGTGAGGACCAGTAGGATATTGTTTTTGTCATTGGGGCCCTTGCATTGTAACATTTAAGGTAATGATTTCAGCTAATTTCAAGTCTATTAAAATGATCTAAACAATGTTCATAAATCAACAGTTTTGAATTAGATTCTGACAAAGGATCAAAGGTTACACAAGGCCACGTGTCTAAAGTTTCACTTCTATTCTTTCCCAGTTGCACCTGAAAGGCACAGTATCTGGGTTAAGAGTGCGCATTTCTTTTAAGAGACATGCATATTTTGGAGCAAAGTTTGTCCTGAGGTTCAATGCTTTTAATTGGATGACAGACAGGCATATAGGTTAAGATTTCTACTTCTGCTCAGAGTATGTTCTCCCTGTGTCTGTGTGAGGTTCTCGCTCAGTCATAAAACCATACTGGCAGGTTATTAAGCTGTGGGTAGAGAAATAAAATTATTCTCCTCTTAATTTTTCAAATTACTCTCTGGTAATGTGAAAAATTAAGAGTTCTCAATGCCTAATTAGTTGGAACTATTCAGTATCTAAATAAGGCATAGGATAACAAGTTCATTTTATTTGCAGTATGTATTATTATTACTTGTTATTTATATAGCGTCAACACATTTATGCAGTGGTTTACAGAGATTAAACATCATTTACACGAGTCTCACTGGAGTTTACAATCCCTACCACATTTACACACACTAGGGTGAATTTTATCAGAAGCCAATGAACCTGCTTGTTTGTTTTTGGAGGAAACTGGAGTACACAGAGGAAACCCATGCTTACTTGATATCCCAGGCTGGTGCTCCTTTTAGCAGAAAACTGCACCGGCCCAGTGTGCAGAGGTTGTTCAGTGCAATCTTTCTTTCTCTTCTCTCTTCTTTTCACAGTGGCGCGGGTTTGTGCATGTGCACTGGAGTATGAAAGCTGACTTTTTGTTTCTAAGTTTGGCTTTTGCTCTACTGTGCTTGTGCCTGCCCAGACTGGAACAAAAAGAAGATGGAAGACTCCGAAGAAGATGATGAGCACCGGTCCAGGGTATCAGGTAAGCAATCTCAATCAATGGGGGGCGCCTAACATTTTGGTGCTACCCAGGTCAGTCACATCAATAGTCAGTACTATAGACACAAGCATATTTGATGCTAATGCTGCACATCAGAAGTGATTCCATAACAACTTGAAAAACCCATGCAGACATGGGTAGAACATACAAACTCCAAGCTACAATCAAACTAAGAATTTCAGTAAAACCTAAAATGTTTGGCTACAAAAGCTGTTTGATCTAAATATTTATGCCCCTTACCTACATTGCTCTTTAAAAAAAAATTTAAACACAAAAATTATTAATTAAATGTGGAGTTTTATAATATAATTTAATTTAATTCTTTTTGTCAAATTGTTATATCACTAGAGATCTGTTTTGATGATTCCATGATAAAAAAAATCTTATCAAAGAGGCTTTAAATTCTGTCACTTTGTCAGCAATCATATATTTTGGCAATGTCATTTTTAACTCTATATTCAGAAGCAACCAGGCTCCTAATTTTCACTAATGGCAAAGTAAAAGTTTACTTGGTTTGAGCTACATACTGCAACTAAGAATTTGTTCATTATCATTCCCTACACCTGATAACATGCAAGGAAACAGAAGATTCTCTATTTTTTTCCATTTTATTTATGCTATTTCCAACTGTTTATGGAGTGGTTCCATAATGCAAAGCAACAAAAGAAAAATAAGCATCAGCCTACAAGCAAATGAGAACAGGTGAACGATATGCAGGTTTGCAAACAAGAATGAGTACATTTAATGCGGTCACTTGATTAATGAGAACCAGCGGAAAGCATGTGGGAACTTGATGAACGAGAAAAGGCAAGATACAGTATGATGCAGACTCTTGAAAATGAGTACAGACTGATCTAATAGGCAGATGTGATAAATGAGAACAAGCAGAGAGGATGCAATTTGCTTCCAGAAATAAATGAGTGCAAGCAAAGTTGAAGTAGTAGCTTGATAGTTCAGTCACTGAACTCTGACTTAAGGGGATTCCTGTACTAACACAGCTGCAAGAGTGCACAAGTACAGTAAACCAGAGCAACTCATCAGATCAGTTATTTTAATGAGCCTAACTCTCAACAGACCAATGAAAGGCATTCATTGAAGGGTTGCTAGATGCTGACCCCAATGCTCCCAGGGTTAACAAGGATAAAGGGGACACATGGCAGGATAGTGTTTTATTAGGAAATTTAATTCAATCATTGTTACCCATTTGTCAGACTAAGCTGGCAATATCTACTAGAGGTGAAGATTTTAGAGAAGATGGAGTTTTGCTAGATTTGCCCTTGACATTCATAATATTTCTATTTTCAGACAATTTACAGGACATTTGTTTTATGGCTAGCTTGGAAATTTGCAGAATAGAGTTGAGTGGCGGATTGACGAGATGACCAATATCACAAAAGCTTCGGATATTGGTCATCTCGTTGATCAGACAGGACAAAAGATTGTGCTTGGGCGCCGCTGAAGGTGTCCGTGCAAAATCGCCATTACGGGCTGAATCATTAGGTGAAGGTAGAATCCCTCCATCTGACGATTCAGCTCTGAACATCAGTGGAGGGTGAGAAAGATCTTTCCTGCGACCAATGGTCACAGGAAAGAACAGAATTGTAAGGTGTATGGTCACGTTTAATGTACAGGTGTTAGGAGAAAAAGCCTTAGGCATTTGTCTATTTCATCAAATAGTCTTTACAAGTATAGGATCTGTTATCCAGATTGTTCAGGACCGGGGGTTTTCTTGATAATGGATCTTTTTGTAATTTGGATCACCAGACCTTAAAGCTGGACATACACGTTAAGATTTTTAAGCGATCATTCAGTGCCCACTAACTTGATGATAATTTGCTGGATTTGTCGGATCACACTGAAATTGGTTGTTAAGGAGAGAAAAATCTTAATGTGTATGGCCACCTTATGTCTGCAAAAAAGCAATTAAACGTGAAATAAACCCAGTATTTTAGTTTTTCCACCAAGTAAGCTTAACAATATTTTAGTTGGGATCAAGTACAAGGTACAATTTTATTATTACAGAGAAATTATAGTTATTTGCTTAAAATGGAGTCTATGGCAGATGGCCTTCCCGTAATTTGGAGTTTTCAGATAACAAATCATATACCTGTAACTGGTCTTGTTCTCTTTCCAAGATGTGTGGGAGTTATTTGCGTATATATTCAAACATTTATATATATATACATATAACATGAACCCATTCACCTTTTTTGAGAAATGTTATCTGATTGGATAAATAGGGTTCCATGATTGGTTATTTTTTTTTTTTATTTCATTGATTGTTTTAGCTTTAAATTCTGCTGTTTCAAAAGACTCTTTAGCCTATGATTAAGCCTGCTTTATGCACGAAACATGCAGGCTGTTCATGTTTGAGATACTTTTTCTTTAAATAAAGCTATGTTTTAACTGCACCACTGTTTGTTTATTTGGTCAGGTTTTCTTCAGTGCCAGCCTTGTTTTTTTTTTTTTTTTGAAGTATTTTGTTATGTGTGGGAGTTAACCAGGATATTTAGACCTTATAGCTGCTTTCTGGTTTAAGCTTAAAAGCCGAAGGTTCCTGGGGATGACAGGTCATGTACAGGACAATACTAGATAGTACATTTTAAAAAAAAAAATTAAATAATTTATGGAAGGCTTGGTCACTTCAAATTTCCAGCACTCCTTCAAGCTTTTTTTCCCTGTCTCTGCCACTGCCAGAATGGCTGCCCCACTTCCAATTCCTGCCCAGGTATTTTCTCTCACAATTAACTCTATTAACTAGATCAGTGATCCCCAACCAGTGGCTCAGGAGCAACGTTTTGCTCACCAACCCCCTTGAAGTTGTTCCCAGTGGTCTCAAATCAGGGGCTTATTTTTTAATTTGAACAGAGCCTCCTGTAGTCCTCCAGTCTACATTGGGCTACTAACCAATCACAACCCTTATTGGTCACCCCCTAAAAATCTTTGTGTTGCTCCCCAACTTTTTTTATATTTAAATGTTGCTCATGGGTAAAAAAGGTTGTCGACCCCTAAACTTGAACAAACAAGAAAACTATTTTTATTCTCTTTTACAGGATTCTAGATATCACTGCCATTAAAAACACAATTACCTTTAAGACTGAATGTTATTTTTATGATGTGATCCACAAAGCACCTTCTGTTAGATTATGTTATTAATTTTAGCCCCCCAACTCATGAGGAGACACATGAGTGATCATAAACCCAAGGGGAAAATAGTAGCCATATACCTGAAGTCAAAAATGCTAGATGCTAGTGGCAAAATAATATAACAAACAGAATACATATAAATGAAAACTTTGCAGTAAACCAGAGCAACAAATTAAAAACTTGTCTTTTTTTTATATCTAGCACAAAAAAAATTCCCCGCAGTGCTCTTCCAGACCTCTATCTTTAATGATGTTATTTCCACCTTGACAGGAATATTATCACAGAGGTAATGTCCATAGTGTCAGCCTCCAAACATTTTTGGAAAAAATAATCCAAACAATAAGGGTTGAGGTACCCCAACTACCCTTCAAGCTTGTTGGATTGATATGCTTGGAGCTTCCTATTCCCTTAAACAGACTAGGAAATAAGAGTGTATGCACAGGACAAAAAAAGGTTCTTGACATATGGCTTAGGGCTATAAAGGGAGTCAGCCCCACATGCTAACCATGCCACATCAATAACAATTATTATATTGAGAATTTCTATTGCCACAGAACTTTTTTAAGACATACTTGATGAAATTTTCCAGGAAGAAATTTTATTACATTCACTGAGCATTGGCGCAAACAAAAACTGTGCATTCAATTTTCCACTGGCAGATGAGTTGCTAAATACCTTTGTGGGTTATATTGAATAAATGCTAATATGCGCAAAGGAAAATTTGTTAACACAAAGGAAAAATTGTTTGCATTACACATATTCTTCAGATTAATGGCTGCTATTGCATTGCACCAAGAGACTTTGAAGTTGGATATACCATGAATAAAATAATGCCGTGTTAGCAAATCATATCCATACACTCTGTCACAGAGAAGGAGTTAAAGGCACACTGAATCTTAAAGACTCTGTACATTTTGCATGTTGAAGAGCCCTAAACAATAAATGATATGCAGAGCCAGAACTAAGGGTGCACAGAAGAGGCACCTGCCTAGGGCACAATGATGGTGGGGTGCTGGGCAGGTACCTCTTCTGCCTACCAGAAAAAAACTGGTGTAAAACCCAGAAAAATATAAAATCAGGGATGTACATTATGCATTATATATTGATGGGACTACAAATAACCAATGTAAAATGAAGGAAAACTGTAAATCAGGGTATGTAAATTGAAGTTTTTCTGTATATGAAAATAATGTAAGTGGCTTAGTTCTTTTTTATTTATAACATTTTATATTTACTTGTTTACCTACTCAGTTTGTATACTTATTGGATTTATTTATATTGGTTTCACAGTTTTTTATAAAGAGAAAAAAATGTATAATCATCTTGTCTATATTTTTAATCATAGTTTCGCTTTAGTGTGAATTTTCTATTTGAAAAGTGCCAGAGATGGTACAGGTATTTTCAGGCTTATCCAATTTACCTAAATAGGAAATGGAAGGGAACAAGTTTGTGCATTTTGCCCCTGATAAAAAAAATAAATGCATGCTAAGATCTGCTCTGTATGCTACTAGCTACTAGTCTTTATTACACATATCCATTTGTTTAAGTTTTAGTTTTCTGTCCTTTAGCAGTATTGTGTCTGTTTATCGGTGATTGTAACTGATTGCCCAATGCACTGGACTCCCCGATTATAGTCAATAAATTATTTATTACTTGATATGCCTTGTTCCACAACCCTAGCTATACAACATCTAGCTGTCATCCATATACAGTATTAATGATGGCTTCTGTGTCTTCTTACTTTCTTTTGTGGCTCTAGTGACTCCCAAAGGAAAAGCTGCATTAGATATATTTGTCTAGTCATCATGTCGTGTGTAATATGAATTTCTGTCACATCCCTGAAGTCCTCATGTGCAGAGTATGTGAATGTCCATGTTCCCACGAGCATCCGAGAGTTGTTAGCCACATGCAGTGTACTACACTACTTAAAAAAAGAACACATTAGTATGAAGACTAATTAAATTACAATGAATAATGTGTTTCACAAGCTAATTATATTATGCATATTCTATTATTTATAATTAATTTGATTTAAAAATGAGATACAATAATTTGAACAGCTATGTTTATAAATATGCAATACATTTATATGCTTGAATAAGTTTTTTTTACAGCTGTAAGCCTATAGTTAAATGGAGGTGCTATATGCTTCAGAAAACTGCCTGCTCACTATACAAATATACATGCCACTCTGGATCTCTGAGATCAACCCTTACATTAGTGGAGGATGGGTGTTGCTGGACTTAAACTCTCAGGCTGATTAAATCAGTTGGGCACCAGTGGTTCTTAAAACAAATGATACATCTTTATTTACAGAAATGTTGAAAAACCTCCAGTAGGATACAGTTACTCATGAATATAGCTTTCAACAAAGCTTACTTATCAGGGGCAATGTGTGGATATGTCCAACCCCAAGTATAGGCCCTCCAGGAGGAACCTAGGCAGGAATACATCAACCCCAAGTTCTGTACACTTGAGTCCCTACTCTGTGGGTAAAACACCTCAGACTGCTAATCCTTCTTTTCTCCTTGTTGGAGCGCTGCTTACCAGCTACCCTGATCTTAATTCTCACTACTGGATCTAGCTATTACAAAAGAATCCTGGTAATGTCTTTACCTATTGGGCCCAACTCTGCTGAGGCTCTGAGTTCCATCCACTTCTTCCAACAGGTGGGATCCAAAGAGGCCAAGCACATGTTAGCCTCCCCCCTTAAAGACCAGAACTATGGCCTCCCCTGATCAAAAACTGAAGTGCCAGGAAAATACTTTAACCCAGGAAAAAGCTTCCCTTCCTAGCTGTAAATTAGTACCACACTTAGCTGTCTAAAACTTAGAGAACTGTCTGTATAAAGGGTAACTAGACCTTCAGTCTCCTTCACAGGTATTGTTAGTGTACTCATGACACCATATTCTCTGCCAGACCTATACTCTTAGCAAATATGTACCCATATCACGCTGAATCACAGTCACTGAAACCTGTATTTGAAAAATAGCATTGTGTCATTGCAGTACCGCTACAATTCTTTCATCATGGCAGATTGTGTTCTGGGCTTAATCATTCTTGCATGTTTCTTCAGCTTAATGCACATGTGTTTTTAGTTGATTAAGGAATTGCTGATTTTTGGCTATTTCCATTAATGGTAAGTATTATAAGTTCTCATGTTACCTTCCATTAGTTCCTAACTTAATGCAGATGAAAAATTGCCAATTTTAATTTATACACAATAAGGAAAAAAATAATACTGCCTGGTTTCCAAACATTTTAAAACATAACCTGACCCCTGTAGTTAGTCCTGTTCATTCTGTTTTCTTTTTAAGAGATTAGTACATTTTTCTTTAGACTTTAACTTGTTCGTAAAGTAACAAGGATAAAGCTAGTCCCATGCCTGTAACCATAGCAGCCAGATAGATGCCCCTTTTAACTGCTTTAGTCCAACTGAAGATGAATGCAATTACTGAATAGGGGCACTACTGTATTTTTCCATACTAATTCATGAATTTGTAGGATCATGTGCATGATACTGTAGAGAAGGATTACAATCTCTAACACTCCTTGCATTATGGAATGTGACACATATATTCTTTATGTTACCCTATTGCCCTTCAAAGGTTCTGCATCTTCTCAACCATGATCTGTCTCTTTTTGAACTTGTAAATCATGCATTTTTAAAAACCTATGTCGTTCATTTCAAAAAAAGGTTTTCATTAAATGATGGACTACAGTGCTTGGTCTAATTACAGTTACAGTACACTAATGTTTTCTGTGTTACACACTTACTACTAATGTTAATGCTGCTAATTAGGGTTGTTATACATATCTAGTGACCCCTGCCAGTATCTAAGTTACCCAGGCTCTCAAAGAGCTGTCTTCACTGTTCTGTAGTTGGCCTCTTAAACCCATGTCTGTATCTTCCCAGTATGTAAGATTCTCCTTTCAACCTTGAAAAAGTACTCCACAAGTACCCTTGAAAGCATGTTAACATATTTAAATCCATTAAAAATCCCTCTTGTTTGAACCCAATTTACCATATTTCAGCAAAAAATCATCACTTCAAAATAACAGCCAAATTTACAATTTCCTTTACCAGGTTGAGCAACAAAAATGTTTTCCCTATCTGGCTCATTTATAACTGCATTTCACCAATTCCCCAGTTATTTTTCTCCAGGAAGTTTTGTTCAATTTTGAATAATTGAAAATTATTTTATCCTAGGGGCCAAAAACTTCCATTATACCATGGAAGAGGCAGTAGGCACTCATGGATTACACAAACAGGTATTATAAAAGAACTGTAAACTTATATTTTATATAAATATAGGACCAGGCATAGCCTTAGGCGGTTTGTGCTCTAGACACTTAAACATAGGCTCATGGACCAAAAACCTCCATGCCTGCTCCAAATCAAACAGAGTGAAAAGTAACAAAAAATATTTTCTGTGCCATCCTGGACCATGTAAGCAAACTGGATACTTCAAATCCCCTAAGCAGAATTTTATATGAACTTAACATCAATTTGACATCACTCAAATTATTTGTGATGCAGAAGTTTTCTTTGAGTGACTACAAATGTCCTAGGTCGTTAGGCTACCACTATGGTTTTGCATGCTATTTTAAATAATTGGTGAGTCACTTTCCAGGTAGGATTTCAGTCTACAAAAAACAGTATAGTTTTGGAGATCTTCTGAAAGCCTTATTTATGACATGTTGCTAGCACCTGCAAGTAATTGTAGTGCACATATTGATGCTAGCAAGCCGTGGAATTACAGTGAGCTTGGGCATGGCGATAGTTTGAGGGTTCCACTAGCGGGTTGCATCAGCTGAGAAAAAATGCCCCCTGGCTGCTTACCACCACTCCCAAAACTATTTTTAAAACTATTTTAAATGTGGACCTCGGTGCCAGGCAAAGGGCATCTCGGTAATTGTGATAAGAATGTCCTCTTTTCCTGCTATGGGAAATGGTAGAGAACAATAATAATAATAATAAGCGCCATTATTCTGCGTGCAGTATCCATGTAAATTTATACACTCAGCTTGATAGAGGTACTTTAGCAGTGCAGCAAAAAATATTTCCATATATTTACTGCTCTCAAGAGACCTTTGTTACACAACACAAAATAATTGCTTTCATTAAAAGATGATCTCTTGCTCTGTGCGCAAAACTAAGAATATTGCTTTTGTCCACAGAAATTCAGACAATTGGATAATTGTAGTGCTTTTAACCGATAAATGGGTCATTATGCTACAAAAGAAGAAATACAGTATTTGCTTTAATTACAGGTTGATGTCTCATTTCTAGTGTATGAGTTAATTGGCGTTAAATACATGTGTAGATTCTGTCCCCTGGGTATGCTGTAAACTAGTTTTAACAGCCTTTCTGTAGATTGCCTTCAAGATGACTTGTATTTATCATTATGATACTAGTTTAATTGAGATGCATTTTGTACACATACATATATATACACTTATTGTACAGCGCTGTGGAATATGTTGGCGCTTTATAAATTAATGTTAATAATAATAATACATTGTTTGTAATGTTTTCCTTTAACAATTGCATCTGATGGCTATATGACATTATCATTAGTAACTTTACAAAATTGTTATAATCATTTTGCTATCAAGAAATAGAAGTGTGTGTGTGTGAGGACTGGAGTCAAATTTTTCCCTGCTTGCTCAGGACCCTTCTTAAAACAAAAACCATATAGCTTATTGGTTGATCCTACATGCTAAATCGAGAGTGGTGAAAATGTCTTGATGTTCATCTTTGCTTAACCTTTCCCCAAAAAAGTAATTGTCAAAGAAGCTAATACATTTTTACAACCTACATTTTTAAAACTGTAAAAAAATTGGAAAAAAAATATTATTTTCTGTATACTGTTAAAAATTATAAGTTTTAAAAGGTGAACTGACCTTTTAAAATACCTGGGGCCATGAAGAAGATCCACAGCAAAATGCTAACTTTTCTGCCTGCAGCCAGATGATCACAAACCCACACAGTATCCCCATGCTGTCTGTTAGGTATGTTATATGACATCTTCCATCTGCTAGCCATTCTCCTGCCTGACTTTGAACTTCCTCAAAGCATTTATCCTGCTTTTCTTTCTGTGTTGCTTGTCTTCTAGTCACAGTCTGATCTACTTGTCTCTAACTTCATAACTGAGCGTGGTAATTTAGCTAACGTATAGAGGGTCCCTGGTGGCCACTGATATGCACTGCAGAGAGGTAGGGCCCCAGGCAGACGTTGACAAGCGAGGCAAAAAGGTAGGGCCCCCAGGCAGACACTGACACGCAAAGCATACAAATAGGGTCACAAATAGGGCACAGTCTTTGATCTTTTCTACAGTTCTATGTTGCAAAGTGTTAAGTGGTAGCAGTTCCTCATATTGTTTCAAACTTGCCCCAATGAATTTATACTACAGCTAGCTGGCCGTCAGAGGCCAACAAGTCGTAGAGAGCAGTACAGTGGCACAGGAGAAATGTCAACTTACACATTTTTATGTGGGACCTCACAACCTTGGGGAAGAAGGAGACATGCTACATGCTATATTTTATCTATGTTTTAATGCAGTCACAGTTACAGAAATGCCTGTAGTGACAAGATTCCTTGAGTATGAGTTAAAACCTCTCATTTTTAAGGGAATGCTTTGCGTGTATGTGTAGCATAGGGCACTTGAATAATGTCTGTTATAAGGTGGCTTCAACTGTATTTACTAAAGTGTGTCTGTGTCTATATTTGGGCATTGAACCCAGGTCTCTGGCATCTTGTTTTAGCTTTGAGTAAATTTGTACACTGCATACCCTCATAACTGATATCCTTTGTACAGGTATGGAATCTATTATCCAGAATGCTTGGGACCTGGGTTTTTCCGGACAAAAAGCTCAAAGACATTTAAACACTAAATAAACACAAAACGATTGTTTTGCCAACAGTGTGGATTACAATGAAGTAGAAGGTTTTAAGTAATTAAGAAAACATACTTTCTTAAATCGACTCTGTGGGAGATGGCCTTCCTATAATTCTGAGCTTTCTGGATAATGGGAAGGAATCCTATACCTGCAATAAAATGATAGGAGCCCTACTGAAGTTATCTGGTTAAGTAGGCAAGCCAAGCCCCTAAGGGTTGCCTATTGGTAATTGGGTTGGTATAGGCTGCTTTTTGGGTTTTTTTTAAGCATTTAAACAAGCCTGTACAACAGTTGGCAAGGGCCTAAACAAGGGCCAATACATGTTGTGCTGACAAATGCTGGTATTTTGGATTGAGGTTCAGAGGTGTACTGTATATACAAATTAGGAGTTGGAATTGCCAACCTTTTGGGCAGGATTCTGGATTCATTCTATATTTCATGCAAAGACTAATGCAAGTTTTATTCTCTCTACCCAATGTTCAAAACTCCATCACACACAAGATTGTGTGATATATTTATGAATGTTACCATCTTTCTTGCAGCAATTTTAGTAAAACCACAGTTACTCTTGTATGTTTTGCTCTTTAAGGTTTATCTCCTGTGGATACATCCATGATATCTGCTATTATAGACATGCTTCCTGTACAGGCATGCACAGCATTATGTACGTGCTTGGAGGAACAGAAAAGTTCCAAAGCCAAGAAAGCTGTCAGAATTTGATTGCATAAATTCACTGCAGCCTGATTTCCTATAGCTAACTTAAAACTGGGGTGTTTACCAACTCAAAAAACACTGATACCAACATAAACAATGTCCTCCTGTCACAAAACACAATGCAGATTTTGGCCAGAAAATGCACACTTAAGTGTTTTATGCCTTAATTTGTCAGTTTCTTCCCCTGTCTGTCTAGCGTGACACTAGGTTTAGGCATGGAGAGATAGGCTATAAACAGTCAACACCATGCCTGTGAATGCAAAAGGAGGAAGGAGTGGATGAGTGGGGAGTGTTTATTGCTCAACCTGTGTATATTAACAGCGCAGTGTGGCAGTAGCCTTAAAATGCCAGTAAAGCACAGGTCACAAGAGGGAAATTCACTTGCATGGATTTTAGGGGCATATTTATAATTGGGTAAACTCTCACTATCACCCTTTGATTAATATCTCCCTAAAACTGCAATGTTTTTGTACAATGTTTCACCAAATTCAGGTGGCATTTTTTTGCCAGCAATAAACAACTAAAACTCAGGGTATTTTCATAGTTGCTGAATATATTTTTGTACGGTTGCCATCACAGTAACATATCATCTTAATACATCACTTACATTTAACTTGTGAATGTATTGTTTAGAATAATGCTAATTACCACATATGTTTTAGCCATATGTTAAATGTTGTCCTAAATGGTTTAGAAATGTCTTTATGAATAGAAAGGTTGATTGCCAACTATAAGTGACTGACTAAAAGCCAGAACTTATATGTGGTGAATTTAGTTTCCTTATTGTTTGCATTACACTGAGATTCCCCAAAGTGGGTTACCCTGCACAGCTCTGTGACAGCACATGTCTGCCCTGTGCACTTGTACTACATGAATAATAATGCATTATACATGCAAGCCTACCAAAGCAGCTATCATCTTTTACAAAAAAGACATTCATAATAAAAAGCTTCTGAGTGTTTCTACAGAGAAGAACCTGGGAAGTCACCAAACCATGTTTGTTTGCATTTGGACAGCTCATAAATTATTGTTATATTCATTTTCACAATAACAAAAAAAATGGCTCTCAGTGAAACCTATTCGCATATAATGTGTGACAGATCTAATCTATATTTAGCTTTAGTATTGCTGCCACACGGCTTGAGCAATGTTCTCTCTGTATAAAGAGACTGTACAAACGGAGAAATGTCTACCAGAGAGTCAGGGAAAGCGTTGTGGGAAAAGTGCCACAAATTGATGAATTTCCCCCCCATTTTTTGAATGAATGTGAACTTTGGAGGAGTAAATGGAGAAAGAACGGGCAAGAGCTGATCCAGCTGTTGTTGCTTAGGGAAAAGGCCTTCACACTTCAGGAATGTTACATTTTAAACAGCTGGGATTTAAATCATCCAGCAAACGGATTTGACTTGAGCTGCCAGTCTTACTGCACAGGATTGCTAATTAAGACATGCTTAAAACTGGCATTCAGCTGTGGTACACACAGTTTCTTGTCATGAAATGCAGGTCTGGTGGCCAAAACTCTTATGAAAAAACAGTGTATTTTATCTAAAAATGACTACATGACTGTGGATTAGCTTGTCAGCGAATGTAGGCTCTGTGAGTAAGCATGACCTGCTTTTCATCAAACAATTTATATGAATACATTTACTGGGTCACCAAAACATGATATACTATTTTCCCATCATTCTCAATATACCCACCATTATGTTTTATGGCTTATGCATACAAGCTTATCTTATCTTGCTTATATAAACCATTTAGTTATATCAAATGCATTACACGGATATTGGGTCAAATTTAATTCCATAAAAAATGTATCTCATGGTTTATCTCATGAAAACTTAATAGAAGTCTATTGAGAAATCTGGAATTGAATTAGGAGATAAGCTTTTTTTACTGAATCAGACCCATTATAACAATTTGTAGAAATTTGGCAGTTCATGACCCATTTTATATATGAATATGTTTTGGGTTATTTCCAGGAGCATCACTATGGAGAGAGCTAATCAAGTGACTGCTAGAGGGAGAGCAGAGAGCTGGGTGGGAGTCCAGACGCATCTTCCTCTAATGACTGCAATGATGCTGGAATTCTGGGGAAAAAGCTGCATTGTGGAGAAAAACATAGCGATTATGCATGGAATTGCACTTGCAAAATCGGGAAGATATCAGTCTGATATGTTTGATTTTGCCATTGAATTCATAACTGCATGTAAGTGTTGACACGGTCCTTCTCCTGGAGACCTGCGACTGCATAGCTCCAATTATGATCTGATTGCTTTGGCCTCAAGGTGGGCATATCGGTGAAGGATCTGATTATTTGACAACTGCGCCCAACAAGAGTATCTTTATATGTATGGCCAGCTTTAGTCAGGAGAAAAACACTAAAATGTGGGAACAAAGGTCTTTATCAGCATTTGATCCTTGCCTCCAACACTACATAAACCTCAAAGAAGAAAATCACACTTCTTAGTGTCAGTAATACAGAGGCAAAAAAAACTAAACAGACAGTACTAAGACTGCTTTTAAAGACAAGGAAACATGATTGCCTACATGTTTCCATTGAAAAAAAGGATGAATGAGAAGTCTAATTATAATGAAGCACTGCATGTTTCCAGATATTAATGTGAAATTCCTGAAGCAGTCTTCATTAGTAGATAGATCCTTTAAAAGTTTCCAGGAGCTTTCCCTGTTGCCAAAGCAAATGAAAGATTTTAAAGGAAAAAAAAGCCAAGTGCCAGCGTTAGGGAGCTCTCCTGGAGAATAATGTGTCTAGACTCATTGTCTTTACCAATCATCAATGTACCTTAAAACACCTTAAAAATCCTGGAAGCCTATCAATTAGCACTTGCTCCCATGTCAAAGGGGTTAGCTATGAAGCTCAAAATATCGAGCTGGACAGTTTACCTGTAACCTTTTATGTAAGGAGGCTGGGGAGCGCCAGGAGTCTGCAAATTATGAAAAAGACCTTCCCATTCTCCATTGGATAGAGAGCAGTTTTGATCCAGCTGTCCCAGTTTATCAAGGATTAGGAATGATTCAGCAGACCTTCAAAAAAGCAATGAGGCTGTAACCAGATTTTAAACATATAATATTCATATGATGTCTTACAAAGAAAGATCACATGGGATCCACCAACAAGCATTTTTCTGCATGAAATCCAAAGGAACCTTACTATCGTACAATCCTGGATGTTTTATCTGTCTTTCCACCTTTTTGCTCTAAATCCACAAAAAAATCTTCATTGGGAGGTAGAGGTACCCAATGGCCCCATTCTAGCTTTCTATGGTTCTCGTTCTAAAGAAAACGACAATATAGTCTTTTGGTGCAAGAAGTGATCAACTTTTGAAGCAATCTAGTAAAGTAAAGTAAAGTCAAATATGTAAATATAAATGAAGATTTCAAAGCTCGCCAATGTCCTTTTATTTGATTCTATGTTTCCTGTAGGAGGATTTAGAAAAAGCCTTGGATAACTGAGCTTTAAAAGTCCACAACACAGCCTTGTCTGCTATGACATAGATCCAAAGGACTTAGGACCCAGTAATCAAGCAGTTCATCTCTGTCTAAAGGACAAATCTCAGAATTATTTTTCCAACCTTGGACTGTTTTTTTTAGGGAGTATATATTCTGCATCCTTTGACCATGTTTGGCAGAAGAGAATTTAATAGGACCAGGCAACCCTACCAGTATGCAGTGCAATAAGAACCATAAAAAGAAAATGTCAGTATCTATGAATATAACGTGCCTTTTTCTCTTTCCAGCTCTTAAATCATACATAATCTCACCCAGAATATTTAAAATATTGTAGACAAACATATTATATACATTTTGAGACGAAAAGAAAAAATGCTTTTTATTGCTAGTTGGCCTCACTGCTGTATCATTTTATATGTAATTTCTTCTAAATAAAAGTCTTCTTGTATCTATTCCTCCTTTTCATCAAATCAATAGAAGAATGAGTAATTTATATATGGCAAATCTGTCATATGCTTTGCTTTAAAACAGGATAAATGAAATAAAGGCAATTGTACTAACCCAGTTCCTGAAAACTAGTTATCAATTTGTCTTCGGGTTCTCACCGTGTCTGATGATGATGGTCAGAGGCGGAGATGATAAAATGTTTACAAGAGATATGAGCTGAAAGATTTTGAATCCACAATCGTTCTTTCCAGGTGATATATTTTTCATGCTGTGCTGCTTTTGTATATTTGTCTTAGGAAATAGATTGATATTTTCAGGATATCCTCTTATATGGCAGCAATACAAATGTGGTTTTAGCAGCAGGGTTTTCTCATCTGTTAATGTTATTTAATGTAATGAATAAGCTCAAGATAGGCAAACAAATAACACATGGAGATTCAGGACTGAGATCATTTTAATGCTAGTTTGTCTAAAACATAACTAGGCAATTTTTGGGAGATATTAAGAAAACAACCCTAATGGTTTTATGTTCATTCTGTATTGTGGATTAAGCAAATAACTGGCGAAGGACTGGTAAGCTCTTTGCTTTTTTATAAAGCATAAGGAAAGTTGCTGCTATTAATTCCTTTCTGGCCCTCTCAACCAAATTTGCTGCAAGGAATTATTTGTTGTGTCTGGATGTATAACGTGAAAAGACTTGCTGGGAGGCAAACATGGAAGAGAGGAAAGTACAAATAGGCAAATGACAGTATATTTTTCATCTCTTCTTGTCCAGTTCTAAATAGTGAAAGATTTTTGAAAATGTTCATATTCTTAGGAACTTAACATAATACAGATGACCTCCATAAGAAATCAGTAGGGCCATAAGAAATCAATAGGGCCCTGGTGATTTCTCTTTTTTCATTCTGCTGCTGATGGGAATTTTGTATGCATGTGCAGGTAGTAGAGGTGGTAGAGGATTTCTTAAAAAACTCTCTAAATGGACTATGCAATGGAGGGAATTCAATCAAAGAAAGCATTTGACATTCCCTGACACAGGAAAAAAGTCTTGATGCCAAAATACCCTTCATTTCTTGATTAGGGTCTAAGATTACATTTTTCTTCAGCATATAGTAGGGGGAAGGTGGTTTTCCTAGGACCTCGCCATATTACCTATCCATCATTGGTGCAACTACTATTGATGCAACATGTATAGTCACCCATATTAATTCTTCATAAGGGGTATACCATTGGTGCCCTGGGCCTTCCACTGCTTTTTTCATGTGTCTTGCTCCTGCTGCCTGTCTAAAAAAACTCATGCGCTGCTGGTACAGTAGGCAAACAAAATAAAAAAAGAGAAAAGTAAGTGGCAAGAGCTGGAATGCATAAAGTGGACATGTCACTCATAAAAAAGCTGTATAATTAAAGCCCTTTTCAAATTAAACATGTAACCCAAAGTCATTTTTTTAGTAACACATCCATACCCATTATATAAGCATTTAAAAGTCCCAGCTGTCAATCATATATTGCCTGACCTGCCTCTATGCCTTAGGCATAGGGGTGGGGCAGACAGTTACTTTCACTTTCAATTCAGAACTTCTTAGATGTCACTGCACTCCTCACATTCCCCCTCCCTCCTCACCATCTAATTGTGTAACCAGGTGACTTTCGGATCGCCAATACGATATTATCGTGACTAATACGATTTTTTCGTAAGCATTTTCGTGATATTTGTGATCTTAAGAAATTATCGGATCCAATCCGAATTTTTCCCATTCAGGATTCGAATTTGTTTTTTAATGAATCGGCCCCTATGAGTCAGCTTCCTGCTGATTGGCTCAGATCCACATTCCTAAAGGGGGGGTGAGTTCTTAGCATTCTTGAGGGAGGGGGGGCAGGAAAGAGCAGAGAACAGAGAGCTGCGTGTCTGTGGCACAGGAATTACAGACACAACTAATCTTTTTACAGAGAACTTTCTGTGAGTGCTTATGGCTGTATTTACATAGAACTTTCTGATAAAGCTTACTTAGTTTTTACCTTTCCTTCTCCTTTAACAATTTTCAAATTCTTAAAAATTTGAGAATTACTTTCTTAAAATGGAGTCTATGGGATATAACCTGCCTGCAGCTTTCTGGATAAAGGATCCCTGTATATTTATTGTAATTTTCTATTACTGCTAATATTATTTAAAGTCTACATGATGCTCAAAAAAATAAGATAATTATAGTCACTATATCTGAACAGGGCTGGAACTAGGGGTAGGCAGAAGAGGCAGCTGCCTAGGGCGCAACGATTGAGGGGCGCCAGGCAGGAGCCTCTCCTGCCTACCCCTAGTGCTAATTTGTCATTGCCTCCGCCGCTTGTCATTAGCGGCGGAGGCAATGACCGATCTAATGGCCGACTGGGTTGCCTAGGGCACCCGGTCGGCTTGGCCCGCCCCTGTATCTGAAGGATAAAGAAGAGCAAAAGTAGTAACTTTTACATGTTTCTCTCCTTTACTGCCCTGTTCACTTTGCCCCAAATAAATGTTGCAATGTGGAATGCTGACCTGATGTCTCAGATGACCCTTGGAAAAACTAGATTTCTAAATAACTAATGTTTTAAGAATATTTTTTGAGAGGGTAGTTACGTATAGATAAGTTCAATTTTACTGCCTTTGACACAAATTAGAATTCTTTAGTAGCATAGTAAAAAGAAGGTTAAATAGAGGCATCTGTTTAACCATCTTTATTCCCAGCTACAGAATGCTGTTGGCAGTAGCTCTCTTGTGGTCTTTGAATTCACTCACATAAAAGTAACACCAATAAAAGTAATAATGTAGTAAGAATGCTTAGATATTTTGTGGAGGCTTCACTTGTCTTCAAGACCTCAGATAAAATATTCAGAATGTTGTCTCTTTGCTTTTTTCTGCCTAATAAAAATCTAATAAACAGGATAACCCTTGAAACCTGGAAATATGAATTCATAAAAGGATTACAAGTTAATTGCTTTTTATTACTTTGGTTCTGCAACCAAGCTAGTGTGGCCAACGTACATTCTAAACTAACTAAGTATTTAATTGATTTTCTGTGTCAACATCACTGCGTTCACCACCTTCATAGAAAAGCCCTTCGGACAGTATTAGGTTTAATCTCTCACATTAAGGAGCAAGGCCATGAAATAAGATGTCGGACGCAGAGAATCCCAGATTCCAAGCGGAACTGTGGTGTAAAACAAAGGAAAGCATGCTCCCTCTAGTGCAGCACCTATCTTTGGTTAGATTCCCTCTGATGTTTTTGAATCGTTTTATCAATGGCTGGAGGGAGATGAAGCAGCAGTATGCCTTGTAGAGAACAAAGGGGAAAGAGAACAAAAAAAGTGCATCTATCTAATCTTCTGTTCCAACTGTTCTTTTTTATTACTCACATAGAACAAGTGCCAGCTATTCATAATTTGTGTTTCTTTCATTTGCTTCATTTAGTTTTCTAATGCCTAAATCTCAGAGAAATACAGAATGGAAGAAAACAAGTTTTCCTTACTCAGTTTTACAAAAGTAATTTAAAGTTACATGTACCATACATTACATATGATTCCTATCTGTGTCAAGGTGCCCATACATGTTCATATATATCTGCTGCTTACTCAACTATTTTTGACCAAGTCAAGCAGCCTTTTGGCCTGTGCATGGGTCCAAAACAATGCCCTAACTAATAAAAACTTGATCTTGACTCAGTCAGATATAAATTGGGTCCTCCAATGCTTATTTAATAAACCCCCTATGTAATAAAAGGCACTATGTTTGCCCATTAGCAGTAGCCCATAGCAACCAATTAGTTGACCAGTAAATGCTATCTGCTGATTGGTTGCTATTGGTTACTGCTCCTGAATATTGCATTTTATTGCATACCCCATAAGTCTTCACAGGACCCCTATGTAATTCGGTTGTTGTTCCACAGTCAGAACAATTGAATCAGCTCTGTTCTGCATGGTCATATCAGGCAAAGTTCTATTTATTTGTCGAGAGTGCATTCCAAGTGACAATAACAGATAAATATAAAAGATGCAGAGCAGCACACATATTATTTTATAAGCTTGTACCCTTTCCAAGAGCTCAGACTACACATAAAAAATACAGCATTCAAGAATCATAAAATGACAGTACACATAAATTAGAGTAAACAAAATTCACTCTACATGTGTGTAACGATCCTCCCACCACAGATGTGACAGGTAACACATTTTCAATGATGATTTTATTACCCTTTATTTACATAGTGACAACATATTTATGTACTGCTTTAGAGAGATTATTTATCATTCAAATCAGTCCCTAGCCCCAGTGGAGCTTACAATTTAAGGCCCCTATTCAGCAAGCTTGATAATTTTTTAAAAATTTGGAGCGAATTACCCAACCTGTGTGTATAGTAGAGTATAATAGAGTATAGGAGAAAACTGGAGCAGCCTGAGGAAACCCACATAGACAAAAGGCACCTTCAAAGAATATTTGGAAAAACACAGCATATGAAAGTAAATACGTATTCTGTTTTTGATAATTCCTATTGGCAAACTGATAGGAACAGTTTTAAAATAAAGGCACTAGCCTTCCTGATTGTCCAAGATACTCCTTTTCTAAAACTAGCTCTGAAAGTTAATCCTTCTGAAGCCATATGTGTAGGTCTGTGTAAGCGAAACCATTGGAAAGTGAAATTATTTTTACCTTGGCAGTGGTGTGCCACAGCATATTAACCATTTTCTCTTCAGCATTTTACCCGTCATTTCAACAATTAAGAAATCTGATTCTCATTTCAAACTTGACATGACCCTGATCAGCACACCACTGAACCGCACTTGCCTATTCACAATCCCTCTGTAGCCATGTATTTCTCCTTTGAAATATAATATAAGATGAAAAGCCAGGGAAGCATGTTAAAAGGAACTGCGACTGAGATGACTGAACTCAAATATGAAAGCTCAGGTAACTTAAAAACTTTGAAAAGAATGCTGAAAGAAATATCCGTTCTAAAATGACATTCCACCAACAGAGAAATGGCATATCAAGCAATATATTTGACCCTGCTGTATCGCTTTAGAATTATACTCACGGGCTGTAGTGTTGTTGGAATTTCACAAAATGGCCTGTGTAGAAATACAATAATGTTCATCAGACATTTGGTATAGATGACATCAGGATATCAGGACATCAGGAGCAGCAATCTGACCTTTAAAAGATATTACCTTACATTTGTTCTCTTTGCTGTAATCAAGTGCTCTGCCCATTGTAGGAAGTTACTAAAAAATATGTATATGTATACAGAGTATTCATTTATTGAGGCACCTTGCCTAGAATTGTTATATAAATGAAAAATAAAATTTATGCAAAACTACCTGTTATAGCTCAGAAACAGCTGAAGGACTGCAAGATTGATATCACCAATAATAAACATATCTATAATCTGTTTAAAAAAAATACAAATCTTTTAGCTAAAATATATTCACGCTTAGCAATGTCTTAGGGAGAAACTGTTGTTCATCAGCATCATCACTTTAAAGCATGCAATTTACAGCATCTAATCTCACAAATGTCAAGATGAAACACTGTAAATATAAAGAGCAGAGAACTTCTGAACAGTTTGATGCTCAATATGCATTGGGTAACCAAAGTATCTTTCTATAACAAATTACCAAACCACAAGGCTTTTCTTTTTATGGATCTTCCAATTGTCATTAGGTATCAAGAACACTGTAAATATGAACACCAGGGGTCATCTGAACAGTTTGATGCCAAGTAGGCATAGGATTACTAAATTTGTGGAGTACAAAATAACATTTTTAGAGCATCTGGCATGTTCAAAGTCAAAGTACAAATTGTCATGGTGGAGAAAAATAAATTTCACCCCAGAACCATAACATTTTGTAAAGTAAACATTCTGCCAAATCCAAAATGGGTATACAGTTTTTCCATTCCAAAAAGCAATACTGAGTATAAAATGTCTAAAATTTGATTCAGTTCAAATTCACATAAGCCAATTAATGGACAAAGGTCTGACTCCCACATTTAAATAAAAACAGAATACGAAGATTTTCAGACCATTAAACTCTATATTTAATTAATAATAGTCAAAAGACAACCTATCAAATATTAACACTAAGAAATTTTATTGTTTTCTGAAAAATGTCTGCATGTTTTAAATTTGATGACAGCAACACAAATGTTGTTCCATTCTTGCCTGAAATAGAATTTGAAACTGTTCATCAACAAGTACAATGTCTCCATTGTCATATTTTTTGTTTTCTATTGGGCCAAATGTGACCAATAAATGCTAGATGCTGATTGGTTGCTATAGGTGATAAGAAACTTTGCAAATTATATTTCATAACCCCAAAGATTAAAAAAAATTAAGCAACCAAGAAGATTATAGAATGTTATCACTAAAATTTAGGTCAATGTTACAAACTAAATTACAGTTTCAATTATTGTACTGTGTTATGAAAGTTTTACACATACAAGCAATCAGTTTTTTTTACTCTTGTTACTTTGACTAGTAATATTTTTTTTATGATAAAAGAAAACACATCAAATAGGGAAAAAAAGTTTGTGTGTGTGACTCTAACCTGGGGCAGGCAAGCTGGAAAAGAGACAGGAGAGGCTGGAGGGAAAGTATCTAAAGGAGGGCTGCCAAGCCATCTATTTTGGATTACAGGTGGGCAGCTCAGAGGGGCACAAGAAGTGAAGAGAACAGCAGACACATTGTTTATGCATCTATGCTGTTGTCTGTGGTCCCTCGGGTGTTCAAGCCCCTAGAGGCTGGGGTAACACCTGATCCTCTGCATCAGAATTACTTCTTAGTGCCACATTTTGTGGCACTTAGATCCCTTTATCCACACATTATAGAAGCTATTTTAATGGGCACTGACACCATTAGTGCCTTGCCATGCCATATAATATGTATGCAATAATATTTATGGCTTGTATCCTTAAACAAACCTCCTGTGTATGATTTGCCCACAAGTCTTTTTACTATAAATCCTGTCCTTTTTTAGTGGCAAAATCAAGCTTGGCAAGAGGTTAAAATGAAAGCAAATAAAGTATTCCTTAGAGGGTACGTAGTAGTGGCTAAAGGTAAAGTGACTTGTGAAAGCAGATGTTTCAATCTATTTATTTAAGAACAACGCAGCCTTTGCCTAAGTGAAACATATATATTGTGAGTAATCCCTAGAGTGAAAAAATGGTAGTGAAAAGAAAAACTGAATTTGTTGGTAATTTTATGACAACTTGCTTGTTTAGCATAAGTCATTTAATAAAAAATATGCCACTATTAAGTCTCTGTTGCGTTAAAGGGATTACTGAACAGAGAGAAATATTCTTCATTTACAGTTAACGTGATGATCATGAATTCTAGAAATAAAATATAGAATACAGAAATAATAAAATATATTTGCTTCTTCCTAGTGGAATAATAATTATAAAAGTAATAGTATATTTTCTGATATATATGATATGTATTATTGACTCCAGTCATAGCATATGGAGTATCAGAGAGTGAGAGTGGCAAGTAAGAGTAGTTCTGTATTCCACCAAGGAAGGACAGTGTGGGATTATTCCCACAGGTGACACTAGCCACAGTAGGAACTTCAGTCTGTAGGGACCCAGGAAAGAGTATGTACCTTTAAGGCCCCACTGGATATTTGATATACTGGGGCTGGACATCTGTTTAGAGTAATTATGCTATCTATATAATAATAACAACAACAACGAAATATTTGTTAAGCGCTTTTCTCCCGTGGGACCCAAAGGGCATAATAATATATTGTAGCTATGCACTAATATGGGCAGAAACAGTGTAACTTCTGTATAGCAGACTCTGTGGTCATGGGGGGTGGGCTGCTTGGGTTACTGGACAACAGGGTCTTGCAAATGAGCAAGCAGATAGGTGGAAGAGGAAGGAGTGGTTTATCTTCTGTATGCATGCCTGATGCTTTGCGGGGGACCTCAGCCTGATCAAGGTATGACACTGGGCAGAGATGCCATATTTTATATACTGAACTTACAGTACCTTAAAGTTTCAGAATCTCTATATTAGTAATGTTCCAGGCCTTCAAAATTGTGCACTGGAGCTCTCCATCTTGGATTTTTATAGGAGTGTCAGTGATACGCACATATGATTTGGGTAGCTGTTAACAAGTTAAACTTGGGGGTCATTGCAAACCATCAAGCAAAAAATTAGGTTTACATGTCATAGAATCTGATGCTACAGGGTAAATTAATTATTAATCAGCCTTATATTGTGACATTTATATTCTATACATACAGTATATTGTGAGTCAGCCCCTAAACTTAGTAAGTGACAGCAGCACAGAGCATGTGCAGTGAATTAGCAAAAAAAGAAGTTGGGGAGCTACTGGGGGAATTTCAGCTCTTCACTGCTAAAAGGCTGTGGTTGCCTTGGGCTGGTACAGGATGCCAAAACATTATGTACAGCATCTCTATTCCAATTCTGGGTGCCACTGGCACCCAAATCTTTCTCTGCACTTGTGTCAGAGTTACTGTTCAGCTTGGAGACCCTTAACCTTTACTATTCTGGTGAGAGAGACACATGTAATAGTACTCTATCTGGGCAGCAACAGAGGTTAATTTCATCCATGGTTCTAAATCTGCATCTTTATTTTCTTGTTGAAGGTTTATACCTCTTTTGCATCTACTGTGACTCTCTCTTCTGTGTTCTGGTTTGGTGTGCCACATCTTTCCTACCCTAGGAAGCCAAAGATGAAAGTGCCATTCTTTCAAGGCTCTTGTGTCTTCTGTGAGATGCTGCTGACAAACAAATTGGCAGGGAGGTTATTGTACTGACCCTTTAGCTGGTTACACAAGATAATTCATTCAGTTCTCTGTTACCTTTACTTTCATATCAAGCAGAAAATCTTATTTTTACAGCCTGTCCCTTTTAACCCTTTAAGTGCCAAGGGACGTAGATTCTACGTCCTAGGTACCAAGGGACCAAAGTGCCATGGGACGTAGAATCTACGTCCAATGGCACTGTCGGGTTTACAAGCGCTGCGCTCGCTTTTAAAGCAGCGCAGCGCTTGTAAACCCCTCAGATCCCCCTAGGCAACGAGCAGAGTAAGACATACTCACCGATCCGGTCCCCCAGCCGCACCGATCGGTCGCTCCAGCCAATGACAGCAGTGGGCACGCGTTGATGACGTGTCCACTGCTGTCCCTTTAAATAGCGCCGCCTACTGTCGGCTCCCTCACTCCTGCTGCGCACGTTGGACAAGATGGAGCTCCCCTGCTGCCTTCCTGCTGGATTGATCGCCCCTGATCGCCTCTGATCGCCTGCCTGCCTTGGGTAAGCTGAACTACAACTCTCTACCACTGTTTATTTTGCTTATTTCTATCTCAACTGTCTAAAAATTTTTTTTTTTTTTTTTTTCAATTTTTTCTTCTATCTTTGTCATTATTACACTTTTGTACACATACACACTTATTTACAACTTTCCCAAGCACACACAGACACTTACACACACACTTACACTTACACTTTTTTTTTTTTTTTTTTTTTTTTTTTCTTTCTTTTCTTTTCTTTCTTTCTTTGCTTTCTCTGGCAGTCTTTTTTTTTACTAAAACTTTATTTCTGATCTTGCTCTATAATTATCTGATTTATTTGGTTGCATTTTAGTGTTTTTTTGGCATTTTCATAATTGATTTCTGTTTTTGAATTATTCTATTGCACTGTAACTTTTTTATTGCTATTGGGTGCTGAATTTGCAGTGACGTTGGTGGATCCAGGGCTCTGACCACCAATTTCATTGCAATTATTGTTCTTCTGTTGGTTTAGGTGGTTTTATTGGATTTTACTGATTTTATGGTGTTTTATCTTTGCATTGTTCTTTGTGTGTTTAGTGCCCCCAAAAAGGTTGCTTTTGCAGTGACATTGGGCTCTTACCGATTTCATTGCAACTATTGTTCTTTGATTGCTTTTAGTGGTTTTATTCCATTTTAACTTCATTTGATTTCAGTTGTTCTAGAAAGGTCCAGAGGTGCTAAGATTGTTCTGGTAGTTTCTATTGCCAAGGGTTAGGCTGATGCCACACATGGAGTAGGGCTGATTTTTTCAGCAAGTGGAAAAACGCTTGCCGAAAATTCAGCCCTACGCTTGCTACTTGTGCCTGCACCCGAATGAATGGGATACGCTCGAGTGCAGGCACATGTAGCCGATATACGCATGAAAACGCGAGACTTTGCATTCTCACGCGTTTTCATGCGTATATCGGCTACATGTGCCTGCACCCGAGCGTATCCCATTCATTCGGGTGCAGGCAAAAAAAAAGGGGTGCATAGAGTGCAGCCCCAATATTATGCATTTTCAGGTTTGGTGGCCACGTCTTTACGTGCACCCATACATATGGGGTATCGTTTTATTCAGGGGAACTTGCAAATTGAGGTTTAGTAAGTTTTTGGTAGTTGCCATGGAGATTTTGGGGAGAAATCTAGGTTTTTTATCTGGTTTTTCCTTGATTTCTGACCAAAGCGCTGACTTCTGCAAGGGACTGGGGCCACAATTTTTCATGTAGAAAGAGGAGAGTGGCGTCTCTGAATAGCTGAAGGTGTGCACTTTTCAGAAATATATAGTTTGCGGGGGTTATTTCACAGGTATGGGGGTGTTTAGACTAAATAACTGCAGATAGAGCACAGCCCCCCCTTATGCATTGCCCCGGTTTGGGGGCATTTGGTGGCCACGTCTTTATGTGTACCCATACATATGGGGTATCGTTTTATTCAGGGGAACTTGCAGATTGAGGTTTAGTAAGTTTTTGGTAGTTGCCATGGAGATTTTGGGGAGAAATCTAGGTTTGTATCTGGTTTTTCCTTGATTTCTGACCAAAGCGCTGACTTCTGCAAGGGACTGCGGCCACAATTTTCCATGTAGAAAGAGAAGAATGGTGTCTCTGAATAGCTGAAGGTGTGCACTTTTCGTAAATATATAGATTGTGGGGGTTATCTCACAGGTAGGGGTGGTTAACACTGAAAAACTGCAGGTAGTGCACATAGAGCGCAGCCCCCAAAATTTCAACTGAAATTGCCCTTATGCATTGCCCCTGTTTTGGGGCATTTGGTGGCCACGTCTTTACGTGCACCCATACATATGGGGTATCGTTTTATTCAGGGGAACTTGCAAATTGAGGTTTAGTAAGTTTTTGGTAGTTGCCATGGAGATTTTGGGGAGAAATCTAGGTTTTTTATCTGGTTTTTCCTTGATTTCTGACCAAAGCGCTGACTTCTGCAAGGGACTGCGGCCACAATTTTTCATGTAGAAAGAGGAGAGTGGCGTCTCTGAATAGCTGAAGGTGTGCACTTTTCAGAAATATATAGTTTGCGGGGGTTATTTCACAGGTATGGGGGTGTTTAGACTAAATAACTGCAGGTAGAGCACATAGAGCACAGCCCCCCCTTATGCATTGCCCCGGTTTGGGGGCATTTGGTGGCCACGTCTTTATGTGTACCCATACATATGGGGTATCGTTTTATTCAGGGGAACTTGCAGATTGAGGTTTAGTAAGTTTTTGGTAGTTGCCATGGAGATTTTGGGGAGAAATCTAGGTTTGTATCTGGTTTTTCCTTGATTTCTGACCAAAGCGCTGACTTCTGCAAGGCACTGCGGCCACAATTTTCCATGTAGAAAGAGGAGAGTGGCGTCTCTGAATAGCTGAAGGTGTGCACTTTTCAGAAATATATAGTTTGCGGGGGTTATTTCACAGGTATGGGGGTGTTTAGACTAAATAACTGCAGGTAGAGCACAGCCCCCCCCTTATGCATTGCCCCTGTTTGGGGGCATTTGGTGGCCACGTCTTTATGTGTACCCATACATATGGGGTATCGTTTTATTCAGGGGAACTTGCAGATTGAGGTTTAGTAAGTTTTTGGTAGTTGCCATGGAGATTTTGGGGAGAAATCTAGGTTTTTATCTGGTTTTTCCTTGATTTCTGACCAAAATCTAGGGTTGTATCTGGTTTTTCCTTGATTTCTGACCAAAGCGCTGACTTCTGCAAGGCACTGCGGCCACAATTTTCCATGTAGAAAGAGGAGAGTGGCGTCTCTGAATAGCTGAAGGTGTGCACTTTTCAGAAATATATAGTTTGCGGGGGTTATTTCACAGGTATGGGGGTGTTTAGACTAAATAACTGCAGATAGAGCACAGCCCCCCCTTATGCATTGCCCCTGTTTGGGGGCATTTGGTGGCCACGTCTTTATGTGTACCCATACATATGGGGTATCGTTTTATTCAGGGGAACTTGCAGATTGAGGTTTAGTAAGTTTTTGGTAGTTGCCATGGAGATTTTGGGGAGAAATCTAGGTTTGTATCTGGTTTTTCCTTGATTTCTGACCAAAGCGCTGACTTCTGCAAGGGACTGCGGCCACAATTTTCCATGTAGAAAGAGAAGAATGGTGTCTCTGAATAGCTGAAGGTGTGCACTTTTCGTAAATATATAGATTGTGGGGGTTATCTCACAGGTAGGGGGGGTTAACACTGAAAAACTGCAGGTAGTGCACATAGAGCGCAGCCCCCAAAATTTCAACTGAAATTGCCCTTATGCATTGCCCCTGTTTTGGGGCATTTGGTGGCCACGTCTTTATGTGCACCCATACATATGGGGTATCGTTTTATTCAGGGGAACTTGCAGATTGATGTTTAGTAAGTTTTTTGTAGTTGCCATGGAGATTTTGGGGAGAAATCTAGGTTTTTATCTGGTTTTTCCTTGATTTCTAACCAAAGCGCTGACTTCTGCAAGGGACTGCGGCCACAATTTTCCATGTAGAAAGAGAAGAATGGTGTCTCTGAATAGCTGAAGGTGTGCACTTTTCGTAAATATATAGATTGTGGGGGTTATCTCACAGGTAGGGGGGGTTAACACTGAAAAACTGCAGGTAGTGCACATAGAGCGCAGCCCCCAAAATTTCAACTGAAATTGCCCTTATGCATTGCCCCTGTTTTGGGGCATTTGGTGGCCACGTCTTTATGTGCACCCATACATATGGGGTATCGTTTTATTCAGGGGAACTTGCAGATTGATGTTTAGTAAGTTTTTGGTAGTTGCCATGGAGATTTTGGGGAGAAATCCTAGGTTTTTATCTGGTTTTTCCTTGATTTCTGACCAAAATCTAGGGTTGTATCTGGTTTTTCCTTGATTTCTGACCAAAGCGCTGACTTCTGCAAGGGACTGCGGCCACAATTTTCCATGTAGAAAGAGAAGAATGGTGTCTCTGAATAGCTGAAGGTGTGCACTTTTCGTAAATATATAGATTGTGGGGGTTATCTCACAGGTAGGGGGGGTTATCACTGAAAAACTGCAGGTAGTGCACATAGAGCGCAGCCTCCAAAATTTCAACTGAAATTGCCCTTATGCATTGCCCCTGTTTTGGGGCATTTGGTGGCCACGTCTTTATGTGCACCCATACATATAGGGTATCGTTTTATTCAGGGGAACTTGCAGATTGATGGTTAGTAAGTTTTTGGTAGTTGCCATGGAGATTTTGGGGAGAAATCTAGGTTTGTATCTAGTTTTTCCTTGATTTCTGACCAAAGCGCTAACTTCTGCAAGGGACTGCGGCCACAATTTTCCATGTAGAAAGAGAAGAGTGGTGTCTCTGAATAGCTGAAGGTGTGCACTTTTCGGAAATATATAGATTGTGGGGGTTTTCTCACAGGTAGGGGGGGTTATCAATGAAAAACTGCAGGTAGTGCACATAGAGCGCAGCCCCCAAAATTTCAACTGAAATTGCCCTTATGCATTGCCCCTGTTTTGGGGCATTTGGTGGCCACGTCTTTATGTGCACCCATACATATGGGGTATCGTTTTATTCAGGGGAACTTGCAGATCGATGTTTAGTAAGTTTTTGGTAGTTGCCATGGAGATTTTGGGGAGAAATCTAGGTTTTTTATCTGGTTTTTCCTTGATTTCTGACCAAAGCGCTTACTTCTGCAAGGGACTGCGGCCACAATTTTCCATGTAGAAAGAGAAGAGTGGTGTCTCTGAATAGCTGAAGGTGTGCACTTTTCAGAAATATATAGTTTGTGGGGGTTATTTCACAGGTAGGGGGGGTTAACACTGAAAAACTGCAGGAAGTGCACATAGAGCGCAGCCCCCACATTTTTAGCTGTAATTGCCCTTGTGCATTGCCCCTGCTTTGGAGTGTTTGGTGCCCATGTCTTTATGTGCACCCATACATATTGGGCATTATTTTATTCAGGAGGAGTTTGTCTTTCAAATATGCCTTTGTTAGAAAATTTTTATGAGATTTTTTTTTGTCAAATCCACATTTGATCATGCGTCCAAGTTTACGTTTTAGAAAAAAAAAAAAATGTCATAAAAAGTTCCAAATTTCACAATGCACTGACAAAAGGTATTTGGCTTTTGAGTGAAAACTACATTGCACCTAGAAACCTGAAGGTCTGTAGTTTCTAAAGATACCAAACATGAGGGGATATTTTAGATTTACATATAAGTTATGCTGCATTAACTGTTACAAGCGCTTTTCTGCTTTGTTCTGGTGTGATATTGTACTAAGTATTGCTTTAGTTTGGGGGTTACTTCTGGACAGGAACTGTGGGGTACCACCACATATTTGGTATCGTTGGAATTGGGAGTATTAGGGCTTTTACAAACAATAAAAAAAAGTGAGTAAAATTAACTTTTCTATGGAAAAAAACCTCAAAATATACAGAAATTTTTCATAATTTTATTTTTTTTTTACATATTTCACCCAAAATACACATCATATCTCCAGAAAAGTTATAAAATTTGGTATGTATGTCGAAGCCCAATTAGTGACGAAAAAAACGATATATAATTTCCCTAGTTTCGTGGAGGTTTTCCTACCAAAAAACATTGTTAAAGTGAATGAGTACAAAATGCTTAAAAAACGTCTGGCACTGGGGGGAACCGAAATGACGAATTCGGCTGGCACTTAAAGGGTTAAAGGGATATTGTCATCAATTATTTACCTAACCTTTTTCTACAGTTGCCATAGACTTTAAAACAGCAAAATAGTGTTTTAAGTCCATAATTTAACAATTTAAAAGCTAGAGCACACCATAAACGGACACTGTCATCATACAATTAAATTTGCATTGACATTTACGAACAAAAGCGAATGAGCAAAATAAAAAACATGCCAAAAACTGGGCACTGTAAAAAGCTTTGGGACTTGTGCCTGAAATTGCAGGCAGGGAATGACCCTTACAATATATCTATAAATGTATTTAAATGCTGTACAATTATCTCTCATTTTAGGTTATTGCTTTTGTTTGTTAAAATATTAATTCCTGATTTTCTCTGCAGTTAGTTTCATATATGATTCTTTTTTTTGCAATATTTTCAGTGAAAAGTGAAGGTGAAAATCGTTTCAGTTCTTCATTGAAAACAGGAGGAAGTAACAACATTCAGATGTGTCATTTACTCTTTGCTAGAACTCACTTTTAATGTAATGTCAGGTGATACACATTTCCTAATCTGTCCACCAAAGATGCTCAGCTCTACAGGACTAGAAGCCTCATTTTCTGAAACTTTTTCAGTTTTGTCATGCGACATTCCAACGCCCCCATTTTTAAAGTTGAACTCATATATGTCTATGAAGATTCTCATTCATCCAGGTCATGATATACAGTATCTAGTAGAATTGAGTCTAAAACAACTGGACTTTTCTGAGTTTTTTCCTTTAAAACGTTTCACCACTCATCCGAGTTGCTTCTTCAGTTCAAATGACTGGTAGGGAGGGGGCCTGCGACACCGCTTGTCATCAACATACAATGCCGTTTTGACATCCTTACCCCGGCGGTTTCACAACAGTTCACACTTCCAGTCATGTACTTTGAAGGATTAACACCTTCATCAATGAGAACCATGGCACCATTTTGATTGGATCATACCTACTTACACCTGTCAGTTTCAGCTACCAGCTAACTGAACAAGTTCAATGGAACCATTGTGATTGGATGTATGTGACTGTACTACCATCAAGAGTTTAAATACCAGGGAATTCCCTACCAGTCATTTGAACTGAAGAAGCCACTCAGATGAGTGGTGAAACGTTTTCAAGGAATAAACTCAGAAAAGTCCAGTTGTTTTAGACTTTATTCTACTAGATACTGTATTATGTTGAACTCACACTTTCTCTATCCTTACTTTACCCTAAACTTTGTCTGCTCTGTGTGCTTTCAGCTCAAAAAACATCCTTGTAGCCCTGAATTAATACAAGCCCCCTTATTTTTGTAACTTATATTTTATTGAGTGGTGATTTGGTTGATCAGTTTCTAAATGATTTTTTAAGGTTCAGGAGAGGGAGAGATAGTAGTTTATGGGTCATCTCAACCTTCAATGGTATTCCTAGGACAGTAAATATTAGGTCAATAGCCATTCCCCAAAAGTCTGTAATCTTAAAACAGGACCATGAAATATCACTTTATAGGGCCGATTCACTAAAGTCCGGAAAAACAAGTGACATTTATAGCATGCGTTAATAATATTATCACTTCTTATATTTTGCAAATTAACAATCGATTCACTAAAAGGCCACTTAAGAAGTGATGTTATTGTCGTTATTTTATGTTGCGATGACATATTTTAAGCGATATTTTAAAGTGTGCAATATATTTACACGTTATTTCATAGCATGCGATATTAGCGCACGCTATTATGCACATAATCATTAATCCATAATCCGACTGCAAACTCCATGTTGTCACCACAAACAATCACCAGCTGCAATGTTGTTTAGTATCCCTACTCCTGGGAGGCATTGAGTTTCACAGTAATTATCGCCACATTTTATGCTTTTAACGCTTCAAATATGTCTGTGAATTATGCGTTATTTCTATTCGATAATTACAGTACCTCAATGCGATGGAAATAACACTTTGCGATAATCAGGATTTTTACGCATGCGATATGAGTAGTAACGCATGTGAAATGACTCCGGTAAATGAACCGGTACTTAATTATTGAACACTTTTTAAAGCATAAAACTATGCGTTAAGCGTTAACGACCTTTAGTAAATCGGTCCCAATGTGCCTCTCTGTGAACAGCCTCTCTAACACAATGGGCTCATTAGGGGTGTCGGATTTTTTTGTTGTTGAGTGCACACCACTATTTTATGTGCATTTTCCCAAATTGTCATCCGCTTGTGGGAGGACAGTTTGTATCCTACAAATGTTTCCCAGTATTGCATATAGGCATGTTTCGGGAAAGGGTCGTCTGCTGAGGGATTCATTAATTGATACAGCTCTCAGACCTCTGTAAGAGAATGAGCCCCCAGTGACTTTCTCAAAGGGTGTGAAGTGTACATACACCTGTGACCCCAGTAAGGCTATAATATAATGTTCAGTTGGTAAGTACTCCATCTACTTCAGAGTCTTATTTGCATCTATAACAATGTTTTAAATAAGTGTATAGCTTCTCTTTTTGGAGATCTTAAAATCTACAATACTGGGCAAGAAATGGTTGGCCCATTCTGTGAGAAATAAATCTATATTTATGGCAAACAATTTTAATGTTTTAAGCATCTTAAAATTATGGTGCTGCAAATTATGAAGAACTTGTATCTGGAAAACACCAAGTGCGAAGAATTCCTGATAATAGATACCATGCTTGTACAGTGATATATATTAATATCCACTAGATGAGAATGGGTCTATGAAGGGGTTGTAAAGGCCAAAATAACAATTTCTCTAGTGAAAGAAAAATGTAATTCTAAACACCACAGTAAATATTAATTACATATTTGCAAGCATTTGAAAGTTATTAGTAAATGTAACTGTTAATGAAAACAATGGGCATGCAAGGTTTCATGACTAGTGATGAGAGAATTTTTTCGGCAGGCATGGATTCGCAGCGAATTTCCGCATTTTGCCATTGGCGAATTGTTTTGCAAAACTTCAGTGAAAATTCACCGCAGAAAAATTTGTCGCACCAAATGTTGTTTTGTCGCTCGTCAAAAAAGGGGCGTGGATATATAAAAAAGGGCACGGTTGCGTAAAAACAGCCGCGGGTACATAAAAATTGGTCGTGTAAAAATGCGGGCAACAAAAATGACGCGGGCAACAAAAATGACGCGGGCGACAAAATGTGTTTTGCAAATTTTTCGCCATTTCACGAATTTTGTTGCCATTTCACAAATTTTATGGCGAAACGGGACAGATTAATCTCTATTTATGACAATTTTCACCTAAAAATATACATGCATTAACACATTTCCTTTCTTCATTCAATAAACATAATCTAATTACTGTTCTATGAACAAACTCTCCTACAGGCCCTTTTATAATCACTTCTCTTTTTCCCTTCACACACAATCTTTGTGCCTCTTCCTCTTCTGTCATCTGCAATCAGCAACCAATCGTGTATATTTCAGCACGCCCCGTTTGATATGGCAATCCCTCTACCCACACCTCTATGGGGTGTTTTTCTTGTTCTGCTTCCTAACTTTAAAGCACCCTTATGCCAGGTATACGTCAGGCACCTTCTCTGTTTTCTTTTAAAGCAAACTGAAATAAAATCTTCGAACTCATCAAACTTGGGCTTTCTCCAGTGTCCTCAAAGTACATTGTTACGTTCTTCCTACAATGGTTTAATTCCCCCATGCCAATCCTGACAGCAGAGAAAAGGTTGCATTTTTTAAATTTATGGATCCATATGAGTAGTCGATTGATATTGCCTTCAAGAACAAGAACCCTATTGTTTATTGTTGCTGCTACGTATGAAATGCACATACTGGGTTTGTCAACATATTTATCATCGGCAACTTTCAGGTGAGGACAATAAAGATGAAAAACCTTAAGGAATAGATTGTGTAATGTCCTGATGCCCATCCCCTCCCCATCGCAAGTTCTATTAAATAATTGTGGTATCATTTTTGTTATATAATAACTATTATATTGACAAAAAGATGCAGTTCATTCAAATGCAATTACTTTTTTGGATATTAATTTGCGTTTTCTGTTTTTCTTTTTGATGCAAATCAAGATTTTTATTGATTCTATACAATATTTCTTGTGTGGTCGTGATTTATATTTCCACATTATGCTCTTGCGCTCCATAGAATTCTGATATGACATATAAAATTGGTCTGCAAATATGTTGTGTATTGGATAATGTTATTACATATAAAAAGTTACATGGCCCTGATATTAGTACATAGATGGTATTTATTGCATTGCATACTTTTACCTCCAACTCCTTCCTCAAGTCGCTGGTGTGATCAGACAAAAGGGGATGACAAAAGAGCTTCTGCAGGGCTGTCAGGAGTGGACCTGGATCGGCTGGGCCCATGAAAGCCGGGGACCACTGCGGTTTTTCCCAGTCCACCCTGTCCATTGGGTAGGTTTATTCCCAACCGGGGCAAACAGTATCTGCCCCCTTTTCATCAAAGACATCCAAGAATTAAAAAAAAGTTAAACAAGATGATTTCCCCAGTTTAAGCAATACCAGGAAGAAAAAACATTACTGGGGTTCAAATCAATTGTCAGGTTATGGGTAGTCCGCCAGTGAATGGTTCTTATGTCTCATTGCCAAGAGAGGTCACAGAGGTTGATGAAGGTGCGACTGAAGGGCTATTTTGAAAAAGAGTCCTTAACGCTGTTACATTTCAAATACAGAAAACATTTCGCAGTGCCATTTTTACATTTTGTTACAAAAGTAGATGAGTTTGGCCCTCATCTGCTGAACTGATGACTTAGTCAGTCTAGACTACATTTTTTTTAACTTTTGCCCTTATTTATCACACAAACTCTATGAGAACAGTAGCAATGTCCAGCTGGTTGTCATTATGTTAAGTCTCGCTTCCTTACACACAACAGGAAGCACTTTTGTAACAACTCTCTGAACATTTGAAATATTTTCTTAACACAAAAATAATGACAGATGCATGCAATGCTCTAGGCTTAGTAAACCCCCATAATGGGCACGCCAGTAAGTTAAATTTGATACTTCACAAGAAGTTGTACAAACAAATATGTTACTTTAGTTAACCTCCTGACAATTGAAGTGATCCAAGAAGCTGGCAGTAAATTAGGACAGCATTTTTAGATACCCAGGACGTATTTATGCTCTATGGCTCCAGGGGCAAGTGAAATTGCTAGGTAAACAAAAACAGACAAAAGCACTTATCGGCCTACAGGACTAAATTATACAAAATAGGGGTATTTGACAGGGAAGTTGTTATTCACTGGTTCAATCATTTAGCATGTTTTATCATTTTAAAAAAATTATTTAGTACTAATTCAGCATGTGAAAGTAGATTTGGAATCAAAACAGCTATCCAAAATTAACCTGGAACCAATATCTAATTATAGTTTAGCTTATATGCAAAGAATCTCATCTTAATAATTTGTAGGTATTGTATTTAATATACAGCCTATTTATACAGAATACAGAACAGAATACCATGAAAAATTCGTACTAGCTAAGCTGTCAGTGGGCTTGCCTACTGCTAACTATTTGGCTGATTTCATGATCAATATGAGGATAAATAGATAGAAAAAAAAAGCATGTAAAGAAAAGACTAGGAGAATACAGAGAGTGAGGGAGGAGAGGAGGAAATATTGAGTGGAGAGTGGGCCTAAGATTTTCTGGTGGGCCATTGACACGCCAGTCTAACATTACAGAAAGCTGAATTTAAGATCACACACTACCTGTGTAAGCACAGTCTGGAATTGTCTCTCTGCAAGTCAGTTCTTTAGTTAGGGTAGTTATATGTATGAAGGGAGCCTATTTATTAACTTTCACAAGGTTTTTGTGTTCAAACGTATTTAAAATGGTACTATTATGCTTGTAGAAATATTTTTCCTATTAAAGAAAGATTTGAGTTTGGGGACATGAGAAAATTTTGTGGGGAAAAACATATTTTCATATCTCGTCCTTTTTCCTCTAAAGCAATTTTCAGTTATTCCACCTAAAATTGCCCTGCGGAGAAGTAAAGAATTGGAGCAATTCTTACAGCATTAAGATAGAAATTGGCTGCTTAATGTTACCAATGTGGCTTTTGCAACAGAAAATATATGAGTTGGTTTAGCAGTTAAAATAATGTCATGGAGACATGGCTCCAAACACAAATTTTCCCTTCAGTAACATAACAGGAAACACAAATTTTCAGAATGTTAGTAAATTGGTCTCTATTGTATCATTTCCACAACTTTGTTTCACTTGACTATAGAACAATTGGTACGGGTGACTAAGAGTAAGCAGTGGCTACAAATGCAATCAGTTGCATGGTAATATCACTTTAGATTGTGTGACTTGTAGAACCCATCCAGGCTTGCACAGATAATGAAGATTAATAACATTACTTTGGCACTTTGCATTGAGAACATGTTATACATGAGGGTAAAAATTTCCTGCCATTCTATCCCTCTATGGGAGACATGCCTGTAATTCACTTTCCTGCTGTTTCCTGCATTCCTGGTCTTAATTTCCCTCAATGGCATACATTCTTTCTAAGAGGAGTTTGGCCGTATAGTCCATCTCTCACTAATATTCCTTAGCTGCTTACTACCCAAATACGCTGTTTTTGTATGTTAATGATTTTTATTCCTTCCCTGACACATTTACATTCTCTAAACCAAAAATTTTTTTAAAATTTGTAGATTGTAAGCTCTTTTGGGCAGGGCCCTCTTCACCTCTTGTATCGGTTATTGATTGCTTTATATGTTACTCTGTATGTCCAATGTATGAAACCCACTTATTGTACAGCGCTGCGGAATATGTTGGCGCTTTATAAATAAATGTTAATGTAATGTAATATGTAACTGCTACCATATAACTCTTATTTTGAGCATCACAAAATGTTATCAACATGCATAGCTTAAAGAGTCTTTAAGCTAGTGTGTCCCACCAGTCATAGTCCAAGTCACATGAAACTATATAATTAAGACTGCATTAAAGGAAAAATACGTGACATGAGCTTATTTGGTGGGCTTATTTAGCAAAGGTACATACTGTTGTAAGTACTGCATCTAAACTTTCAGATAGATTCCACTGATTCTACAGACTGAAAGGAAGCTATAAATGCCTGTCATTGTGTTTCTTTCCTGCCCCCCTGCCCCCAAAGTCTCACTGTAATGCCTCACCCATATCTTGTTTCATTATGAAGTGATGGATTATGGGACTTGTTCCTCTTCTTTCTAGAGAATCTGTGCACTAACCACTATGGAAAGCAGTGTCCCAGAATTCATCGCTTTTCAATGGAACAAAGTGAAAGTGGAAGTTGCATTACACATGGGGGGTGCAATAGCCCCAGCAAGCATTTATTTATGACATTTTTCAACAAGTATTGTATCTCTTATAACAAACACACTTTCAGTTAGCACACAAGCAAGTACAGTAACAAAATATTTTTCTCTGTAATTTTTTGTTTATACATTATAACAATGTTATACATTATAACATTATACAATATACATTAACTAATTAACATAGATTAGCACAGTCATTAGGATATTAATAAGCTGCAATTGGACTGATAAAAGGTAGGGAAGAATTAAAATATAAGGAAAGACTATCAAAGATGAGGCGATTTTCTCTGGAGAAGAGTTGCTTGTGAGGGAATGAATACTCTTTACAAGTACATTTGAGGACATTGGAGACAAAGGGGTAATAATATTTTCTGCCTTAGAAAACAAAAGCCTGTTCTTTTAGTAAAAGGACATTCATTTGAAGCAGGGTAAGTGGCTCTTCGTGGTAAGGACAGTGAGGTTGTGGAATGCCCTGCTGGGTGATGTTGCGATGCAGATTCTGTTAATGCCTTTAGGAGTCGCTTGGAAGACTTCTTGAACAAGTAATATCCAAGACTATAGGGATTTCAAGATCTACTGTTAGTTTAGTGTCTGTATATACAGTTTATATATATATATAAGTGTATAGATAGGACTATTTATGTATGTGATACATGTGCATTGGGGTTCTTTTGGAGGAGCTGAACTTTTTTTTAAACCAAATTAACTATGTAACTATGTAACTGTAAAATATAGTTAACTGTTGGTCTGATTTTTTGATCCCAATGTATGACCTTTGCAAAAGCCTCATCTGTCATTTATTTATAACAATGTTTTCAAGGACGTCTTTAAGTGTGGGAAAGGAAATTTTTCCAAGCATTTAACATAATCTAGCCTAGTTTTTGAGCAATGAAGGGGTGTTAAGGTTAAATGCTGGTAATTTGCCTTAATTATTTATGTTATTTAGTGATTGTTCCAAGGACATAATTAACAGCAGTACAATAAAGGGAATACATACAATGAAACAGGCAAATACAATACATTAGTGATGAGCGAATCTGTCCAATTTTGCTTTGCCATAAAATTTGCAAAAAGGCAAGAAAATTGACGGAACAATTATCAAAACGCATTTGTCACACATTTTTTTTTTTGTTGTCCGTGTCTTTTTTGCTGCCTGTGTCTTTCTTTGACGCCAACCTTTTTCTTTTTGTCGCCCGCACTTTTATGTCACGACAGCGGCCATTTTTGACGCGACTGCGCCCCAATTTTGGTTGCGCCTAATTTTACGCAAGGCAAAAAAAAATTCAGCTCGCTGACTTTTTCCGCAGAGAATTTTCACAGAAGTTTCTCTGAACAATTTGCCAATGGCGAAATGTGGAAATTCACTGCGAATCCATTCCTGCCGAAAAAAATTGCTCATCACTGCAGTACATTTAGTAGAATAAAAAAAGGAAATCTTGGCACAGAGGTTTACATTATTATTATTATTATTATTAACATTTATTTATAAAGCGCCAACATATTCCGCAGCGCTGAACATATTCCGCAGCGCTGAATCTTAGGGCAATGACACACAGGGAAATTTAATGCCATGCCTGCAGTAAAAAATTGCTACTGCGAGCAACAAATCTCCCCAGATATGCCTTGCCCTATGGTAACAGAATCACCATGGGTAAATTATTTTACTCACAGCGATTTGGCTTAATTGTGAGGGCCAAGGAATTTTCTGGCAGACTTTTGTACCACTGTAGCAATTTTTTAATGTGGGCAACAAATCACCCATGTGTCATTGCCCTTAAATGTACCCTACAGAAACAAATGGTGTGAATTTAAATGCAGGTTAACAAAGAAGAAGTTGGTGAGGGTTGAGAAGTGTTGTTTATATGTAGCTTTTAATAACTGCATGTTAACTTGGTTTGAAATTTCAGAGACAATGTTAATAATGTAATGTGGTACTGAAGATCTGGGAGCTTCCCTGATGTTACAGGGCAGTAGTGACATGGTACAGTATGTGTTGAGTGCAGGTCCAGAACTAGGGATGTGCCTGCCACATACCTCCTTCATCTACCCCTAGTCAGGACCTTGCTACCTGCCTACCTGTCTCTTACTTGGACCTATTCTGGATGAATGGTGTAATTCTTATCTTCAGTTTGTCCTTTCTCTGTTAGGCTGGCCACCTAATGTACTTTTTTATTTTCTCTGTTCTGGGTCTATCAGAACATGTGAACCATGTATTAAACTAGCTAGCTTGTGTTAGCAACCTAATCTGTGTTGTGTTACATAGATACATAGTTACATAGGGTTGAAAAAAGACCAGAGTCCATCAAGTTCAACCCTTCCAAGTAAACCCAGCACATACAACCTATACTTACCAATCTATACCAACACATACATACACTATACTGTATATACAAAATGTATAAACTAAAATGTATTAGGTAAATGCCAAACCATCTGTATGTATTGAAAATAAAAAGCATTTATGGTAATAATACCGTGAAGACAGAAAAGAGAAGGCTGATATCACTCCCACTTGCAATGCAGCATTAAAGAGTGACTGGACTGGAGTCAAAAGACTGAGGACACTTGTGAAAGTAAGAAAATGGCTAACCCCATGCCAGATTTAAAAATTAAATATAAAAAAATTCTGTGTGCTCTTTTGCTCCTGTTTTCCAGGATTCTGCTGGTGGAGCACAATTAACTGATTTGTTATGTAAAAAAGGTTTTTCAATGACAGACCGCCTTTAAGTGTGCCAATTAATGATAAAAGGATGTCACATACTGGACCCAGAGCAGAACTGGAATAATAAATATTTCTGCCTGTAATTTACTGTATTTATAACAAAAAGGGTGTTTCAGTATGTGTCTAGCTCCATATTAAAACTATGAAGGGGATATGCTTTTAGGATCAAGCTTTGTTATTTGAAATGATAAAAACAATTATGTCTTATTTATGTATTGCTCTTACAAACTTTGCCATGTGAATCGATTGCAGTTTTAATACACATCAAGTCATGTACTACTCTGTGTAATAGATTAGCAGAACATTGTTCGGTCATTTCACCTCTAAAGGTCTCAGTAAGAAAACACTACGTATAGTTATATCAACACTCAATTCCTGATTCTGATATCTCCCACATTTAGTCTCTTAATCCTCACTCTCTAAGGCTTAAATGCTGTCACAAGGAAAAGAGCATAAAATCAACATATCTTAGGAGGCCGTACAAATACTACAGGAAGTAGCCCAGACGCTCTATATATTTCTCTATATAACATGACATATTTATGAAAGCAAAGGATCTGGTAAATGTACAGATGGATATAGTGCATACAGCAAGATATGTGTACTCTAGAGGTAGTTATATTGACATAGACCTTTATAGAAACATTTCTAAAAGTATGAAATTCCCATTGTAGTTTTTCCAAACATACAGTATGGTTATATGTACTTGTTTATATACAGAGATGCCTTAGTAGCTAGTCTGAGAGAGTGATATGTAACATATGGGCGAGGGTTTTTATTATCTACTAACAGGAATCAATAAATATATGTTTGTTAGATGTCTATTAATAAAAATATTTTTTATTTTTTAGACATTATGATCTGTGGGTAACAACAATATACAATGTCCTAAAAAAGGAATCAGAATCCTGTGTGTCTACAGCTAGGACTTCTAGTACAGCAACAGACCCTCAAGCTGCTTAAGATGTTACTTATAGGTCAGTGACAGAATAGTAACTTTATAATATAACACTAGAAAATTTTGCTGGAAAAATATTTGCAATAAAACCACCAAACTAAGGAACAAGCTTGAGTTACTTAAAATAATGATAATGCAATAAAAGGGTGCAGACTACATCTGTACCAGACAAAGACCAGACATCCATATGTCTTCAAAATGAAACTACACAAGATTATTTTACAGTGATCCTTGATTTACTGGGTCAAACTGTTCTATATCTCACAGTCTTGATAATGCATCAAATAACCTTCTATTAACTCCAACACTGTAAACTGTCATAACCACAGCAAACCATTTAAACTTATGAGAGCCCATTTCGAATGAAGAAACACACCATGGGAACTTTTAAGCCTTTGTTTAAATGTTTAACCTTTGTGTGAAATGGCATCAGAATTTTAAATGCATCTAAACCTTTGGTAATCTAAACGTTGTATAATGTCTCCAAAAAAGGTATAGTCTACATGTCTCATTCTGTTTTCACATTATCTTTGCAGGATCACCACACCCTCATCTCACATAGCTCATGACCTTCTTATATTTTATTTTATTATATTTTTTAAATGAGTTCCTCAGTTTAGATGACTGACATCATACACTAATAAATTTGTTATGGGTCACTAGTATGAACTATCTGATCAAGTTTTCTGTGGCATTCCAGGGAAATCAATAAAGATGATCAGAACAAGTTAGTCTTTGGCTATTTTTGCAGTTATCGGGGTTTCCTAAGTCCCAGAATTGTTTTGTCCACTTTAGAAATTTAGGCAGCCTCTTATTTGTAATCTCCATTACAAAATAGGTCTTCCTGGCAAAATCGCTAAGAGGGCTTACGAGTCAGCATTAATAAAGCTACAACCACTTACAATTCGACAAGTCTATATATGCAATAAAAAATTACTTATTAACAACAATCCTGATGCTAAGGGGCACATTTACTAATCCACGAACGTCCAAAAAGCGTCCAAATGCGTTTTTTTTGTAATGATCAGTATTTTGCGATTTTTTCGTAAATTGTCGCAACTTTTCCGTAGCCGTTACGACTTGCGCAAATTGTTGCGACTTTTTTGTAGCTGTCGCGCCGAGTATGAAAGTTTCGGATTCATTCAAGCTTTAGTATCGTGACTTTCCTTGGGCCAGGTTGGAGCTGCAGAGTGCCATTGAGTCCTATGGGAGGCTTCCAAAATCATGCAAAGTCTGAAAGGTTTGCCCACCGTTTACAAGCGCTCAATATGAAAAAGTCGTGACAATATACGAGCAAATCGTAACGGCTACGAAAATGTCGCGACAATTCGCGCAAGTTGTAACGGCTACGAAAAAGTCGCAAAAAATACGGAAAAGTCGCAAAATGTTCGTTTCCAATCCGAATTTTGTGCCCCTAAGTGTTATCATTCGATCCCTCGCTCCTAAAGTTTTGTCACTGTGTTTTTCACTTTATCAATGTATTTTTACTCACTACTGAAAATAGGAGGTAGGCCCTGCCTTTGAGGGTCCCCATCTCCTATGCCATGCATTGAGAGGTGCAGGAAGCAAAAAAGATAGGAAGCTGTCTCCTGGAAATTGATCCCCAATATTTAGCACTTTCCAGAGGACAGTAACCTTTAGTTAGAGTATATTACATCTGGTCCTCTGACCACAAAAATAAACAATATTCCTCATTTCCCAACTATGATTACCTTCTTTCTGGATAGTGGGTACATATTCTACAAACTCTTCCAAACATTGGCCATGCCCTAACATTTTTTTAAGGGTGAGGACTTGAGGAGTCCAATGAATAAAATGTAACCCTGTTATGAAAAGTCCAGTGGGCTTATTACTATTTATTCTCCATTCTACACCAATGTACTGGCGTTCTTTGAATAATAATAAAATAAGACTAGACCAGATAATTCCGATCTGTTTGTCCTAGATTTTAATGAGTAGGAAAAGTGTACTTTCAGACATTTATTCAGTTGTAATGGATTATTATAAGTATACAGGTATAGGACCCATTATCCAGAATGCTCAGGACCAAGGGTATTCCGGATAAGGGGTCTTTCCGTAATTTGGATCTCCATACCTTAAGTCTACTAAAAAATTAATAAAACATTAATTAAACCCAATAGAATTGTTTTGCATCCAATAAGGATTAATTATATCTTAGTTGGGATCAATTACAAGGTGCTGTTTTATTTCTACATAAAAAAAGGAAATCGGTTTTAAAATTCTGAATTATTTGATTAAAATGGAGTCTATGGGAGACGGGCTTTCCGTAATTCGGAGCTTTCTGGATAACGGGTTTCCGGATAAGGGGTCCGATACCTGTATTATAAATACTTAGAATATATTAATATATTGCATTACATAGATGATCCTTCTCAGTAAGGAGAAAAATAACTATTGTTATTGACATCACAGTTGCATCATAATTACATGACAAAACCATGAATTTGAGTTTATTTTATCCTTTAAACACAATGTAATAAACAATTTAATACAGTGAACAAGATTTTTCTGAGAACATATTTAGTATAAATGTATCTGTCATCTTGTCCTAAACCTTTACTGGACACAAACCAAGACCACTCAATAAATCTGTAAAATACACAAGCCATTTTCAGAAAGTTTATTCAACATTAAAATATTTGGATTCACTGGTCGTTTTATAAAACAATTAACTTGTGTTATATTTTATGGCTATCATGTTCTTTATCAATTCCGTTGTGTGGTTTATTTCAACAGACGCCCTCTGACGATTTATGAAAAAAAAAGAAGCATACAGTTATCTTAGGGCAAAAATTAATAGAACCATTACCATTTCCTATTGTGTAGAAGCCAAGGTAAACATTTCTTGAACCTGCTTTATAGCAATGAATGTTATTATAACTATCTGTAATCTATGCCTGTCATTGGCATTTGCATATTGTAAATGCACTAACGAAATTTAGAAAAGGCATCTGAAAGAACTAGCTGAAAAACTTATCCAGGCCCCTCATTAATTTATAGGTGAACCACCCCTTTAAGTTAATAAATAAAGAGAAAGGCTATGCATTGCAACATGCTGATCATTTATACAAATGCGGTAGCATAGTGCTCTTTCTAGTCAAAGTAGTGCCTTTGTTCTTTGGATGAACTATGAATTAAGAACCTATTCTGACTACAATGTAGGACTTCTTAGTTAAACACAATTAAAAATAGCTGGTGGAAGCTCATATGATTGGGCAGGAGTGAGAAACATGGAAGCGTTTGCTTTTTGATTAGTAGAGTAAAATCACCACACCAGCCAATGACATAGTAGCAGATTACAGGTCACATTAGTTGTCTTAAATGACATGTTTGTTTTCCATACTTCCTAGCAAATCATTGGTTTACCAGGGATATTTTTAGCTATTTTTTACCACAATATGTATCAATTTATTTTAGTAAAATAACTCAAGTAAACCTGAGCTGAATTAAATCTGTCATCAAACAATCTATTACATGGTATTATGGTAGTGAATGGTAGGTTTTATTTGGAATAACAATCCATTTTTTGGACTAGCTTTTTAAAATAAGAACCTTTGCCTTCATTGGGTCTTATCGCCACTTTATATCAGATGAAATTCCCTGTTTTAGGCTCTCTATCAAAAATCAAGAAACCTTAAAGCTATTTGCACAAAAGCCTAATATTGTGATTTTTGTAACACTATAATTTTTATACAGGTTTAGTGATAACATACATTTGCTGCAATAACTTTGTGGTGCCCTTGATATATAAATGAATAAGTATATACAAGAAAAAGGTTAACACAAGAATACTATCAAAAGTGAAACCCATAACTATTATCTCCCCAACCCCCCACTTCTGAAAGTGATGTGTAGAAGGATTAAGTAGCACAGTGGTATATTATGACATTTTCTAATTACCAAATCTCTGGTTGCCTTATTTCACAATTTTCAAAATAAATGAAAAAAACAGAAAAGTTCTTAGGCAGGCATCTTACATTGTCACCTTGCTGTACTTACAGTCGTTTCTTAAACATTTGACCATTGAGTCACACTAAGCCGTTTCCGAGGTCCATGTAGCTATTACATCTGTCAAACAAGGAGGATGGATTAATCAGGCTGGTCCCATTCGGTTGGGGATTACTTTCAGACATCCTTAATAATACTGGGCTGTCAAAAAACACCTGACACAAAATTTTAGCTATGTTTTGGCACCGAATGTTGAACTAGATCAGACAGAGCCGATGGATTTTCTGTGCTAGTCAAAGGGCACATGCACCTACATTTAAAGTCTTTTTACCAGGAGCACATAGCCAGATAAACCCCTTTGAGAGTAGAAGAGAAATTACGAGAGCAAAAGAATGCAATTCTTACCTGGTTTGTTATTATTGCTCATACATGTAAAATGCACAGTAGATTAAACAGTTTGTGTTATTGCTGAAGATATTGTACAGGTTGATTGTACAGTGTGAATTAAATTGCTCCTATCAACAGTATGCAAACCAACACTTAGTACAAAAAGGTAGCATGATAAAGCAGAAGCATCCGTAAAAAGCATTAAACCACCTACAAAGATACAAAGAACGTGGCACAGCCTCATTTCTCAGCATAAGATGAGGGCTTTTTTTGTTTACTGCTGGTCTGCAAAAAATGATTTATTTTGTCTTTTCGCCATTGTTTTCTACAAAATTGTATTCAGGAAAAATGTCTTTGTGTTTAAATCAAGATAGGGCTTTCCCAAGAGAAGAAAATTATCTGCAGTGTTCTCATCCAAAACAAACTGCAGAATACACAAAAAGACAATTGTTGGTAGAGTCAAAAAAATATACTGTGAAAGCTATTGCTTCACCACTGTGAATAAAATAGATGTAGGGCTTTTTTTAATAAAAATGATTTCAGAATGTACTAATCAGCGTGTGATGCTGAATAAAAAAAGAAAAAAAATCCTTTAGCATACCCTAGGCAAAAGCTGGAAATAAAAAATAGCTGGAAACAGATTTTCTGCAGAATAAAGATTGAGTTCATTTAAGAAAACCGTCCCATACTGTCTATAAAATACAAATGATTAAGAGTGACCAGAAAGTAACTCAAAATTAAGCCTTGTGTTTTTGGACCCTCCGCAATAGCATAGCATCTTGAGCCAGGAACCTTTTCAGAGCAGTTCATTTTCTAACTCCAGCAGATTTTTTTTGTTTCTAGTAAATCTATGGGGGCAGTCTGCAATATCCTGCTGAGATGTCATTATCAGGATATTTTGTTGGCTAATGTTTACAAGTATTAATGTTTTCTGCATAGTGGGTGTTTCTGGTTCTGTGTTCTGTGAAAGTGAGAGGGTGACTATGTCGTTCTGATGGTTTCCTTTAGGAGCAGGGGTTAAAGGAACAGTAACACCAAAAAATTAACATATTTGAAATTCATTAATGTACTGTTGCCCTGCACTGGTAAAAGCTGTATGTTTGCTTCAGAAACCCTACTATAGTTTATATAAACAAAGCTGCTGTGTAGCCATGGGGACAGCCATTCAAGCTAGAAAAAGCACAGGGTACATAGCAGATAACAGATAAACTCTGTTTAATTTAATGGAAATCTACAGAGCTTATCTGCTATGTAACCTGTGCCTTTTCTCCTTTTCTCACTTTGAATGGCTGCCCCCATGGCTACACAGCAGCTTTGTTTATATAAGCAATATAAGTGTTTCTAAAGCAAACGAACAACATTTTGCAGGGCAATAGCACATAATATATTAATTACTTTGATACACTTTCATTTTTTGGTGTTACTGTTCCTTTAAGATAAAGGAATGTTTAGTAGTGCTTGCATGAGATTGTAAAAAAGGCAATAGGCAAATATAGAAACATTTTTTGAATGATAGAACTAAATGTATTAAAATTAAATAAGGGAGTGGAGGAGATTGAGAGCCCGCAGAAAAGTAAATGTGGGGTTTCATGGAATTGTTTTTTGTTTTATATATAGGATGTAATTAAAGTGAGGGAATGTGAGGATTTATGATGGATATAACCAAAACAGGGTAAACATATATTATCACATAGTGCATGCTATAATATTTTTTTCACAATAGCATTTTCTGAAAGGGAAAATAAGCCCCCCATTTTGGCATCAGCTCGTTCAATTGGGCTTATGTAAAAATAAACACTGAACTTACGGAAATGAATATACTTTTTTTTTACACAGACATATATATTTACATGATCGAAAGGAAATCATGATAGTCTTTGTGGTTGCTATGACCAGCTCCCATCCCCCTTAGGCTCACAGTGTAATGCAGCACTTCCCTCACCTTGTTCCTTTGTAAAATGATGGATGGATTCTAGGATTTGAAGTCCCTCTGCTTTCCATTGTGGGTGATGTACAAATTCTCTAGAAGGCAGAGGGACTTGAAGTCCCAGAATCCATCACTTCACAATAGAAAAAAAAAGGTTAGGGAGGGGTAGAATTAAACTGTGAGCCAGGCAGACTATTGTGCTTTCCTTTCTGTGGAGGTTGTCTGAGAAAATAAAATATATTCATATCTGGAAGTTCAGATATTGTTTATACCACTTTTTTACATAAGCCTACATGACCAATTTATGCTTATTTATGCTGCATGGAGAAATCTTCTACCACTTCATCATGTTTTACACTTTTGGGAAATATTTCTGTCTGCAGAGCTGTTATTAGATATAATCTATCTGGTGGGCACTGTGGTAGATGTTAAAAATACATAATTCCCCTTTAATTTAAAAGTAGGTTGCTGTAGAATATGCAACACAGGGGCTTTATATTTAAAAGAGAATTAAACACCATGAAAAAAATTACTAATGTTAGGCAATGGGATGAAGTGGGTTGCATTCATTGCCCCAACACACTTGAACCAACCAAATTGAATGCTAATGCCATTATTGACACCACGTGCATGTCAACACATACACATGTGTTGGACTAGGATACCTGAGGCCCACCAGGAAACATGAACCAAACTTAGAAAGTAAGAAGTAAGCATGAAAAATTGTTTACTAGATGAGATAAGAATAAAAGTCAATTGACTGCAACTATTTTTTTTATTTACTATCACTTTGCAGGTGTCTTTCTGTTATAAGGTGACTGCAACGCTTACTTTTTTTCATAGGAAGTTTGTTTCATACAGATCTTGATTTTCAGTTTACAAATAAATTATTTTAAAAACAATATTTTTAAAACTGAAATTATCACCATTCTTGGTTGGAAAACATATCAGCGCAATGTACTATAAGGATAATGGCCTCAATATGATGTCCCTACAGTAGGGCAATGGCAAAAAGGAATGAGGTGTTGTATAAACCTGTAGCCTTCTGATTGCTGTCTTTGACTTAAATGTGGAAACTTGTGTAACACTTGTTTGGCTTATAAATGGCAAAACCCAGGCTAGTGATAGGTATAGAGCATGTGTTACATGCGACCTTAATACACAGGAGTGGGCCTCCACTAAGTGAAAGGTATTAATGGAGCTGAGGGTGTAGTTGAACTACAACTATATAGAGCTTGTGTGGTGCAGATAGAATAATGGACGCCAGAAAGGTTCTTGCTGATGAACTATAGTACAAGTTTATTGAACAAGGCACAACTTAAATAGTGCAGCAGGGATTATACTCACAGATACAGCAGTATAGGATTTTAGTCACAATGGAGAATGCAGATGTGACCTTTAGGAACAGAATATCCCACTTGGAGGATGCACAGAGGATTAGCTGATACCTGAGATGAAGACCTTTCAGAAGGGAGTGTTCCGGTCGACTGTGGTCCAGGGGAGAGCTCCTAACCTGGTACCTGGCGTCTAATAAAACCGGTCCCTAAAGAACGACAACAGAGCCGGGGTAGGCTAAACTCTTTTACAACTCCTGGTTGGGGCTATTAACTGCCCTTACTAAATAAGCTGACTATTCTCACCACTTCTAGAGGGTGCTATTAATGGTACTGACTGTTCTGGCTTTCTCTCATTCACGGGGCCCTGTCCCCGACTTAAGATAAAGATGTTTCTCTTTACTGGGGCCTTATGCCTCCAGGCTCAATGACGTGAAGCCTGAGACAACAGCAGCCAGAGAGGAAGACACTTCCTTGTGCAAGACACTATATAGTCTGCCAACGGGAGTGGTCAACCTGGCTAAACCTATTAGGGAAAGCCTAATAACTGTAATCTGAGTGTAGAGGGCTCTACCCTATAACAGCACAGATAAGGAAAAGATAAGGGATAACACCATAGGGAGCTTAACCCTATGGGTCCCTACATTTGCAATGTGCAGGAAAGAAACAGTGGAAGAGATTCAGTTTAAATCTTGCCCACAATTTGAGTTTTAATCTCTGACATTCCAACTACAGTGCTGGAGAATTTATTCGCATGTTCACAATCTGCTGACTTGACCTTTCAGAGCTTCTCTGGTTGATTTGCTGTAAAGAATCAATGTGCATCACAGTCACACTGTGACAGTAGCAAGTATGTCAGTGGGAATACAGAAAAGTCAATACAAGGAGGTTGGTGCCTTATCCTCTCCAAGAATAAAATTACAGTTAAATTAACATGTTTAACTATAAATATATGCATATGGGTTTTAATAGTATGCATACAATTTAACATTTTCCACAAAATAAAAAAATGTTGCGGAGATTGTTAAACGATAAAAACCATAGATGGGTCATGTTATTACCCATCTCCTAGAAGAATGTTAGGTTATGCACCCACTATAAAGACACATGTACTGCAGTTACAGCTATGGCACAGCATATTCTCCACTGGTGTATTCCTACCAGCGGACAAGCGCCAAAATTAACAATGCCAATTGAATTTAATTTAGCATTTTTGGACAGAGCACCAGTACCATTGCTGTCATTTGTTACACTTCTATGGGAATATGTCATGGTACCTTCTGCTTCTCCACCAGCAGAAGTAAGTACCGTATATACTCGAGTATAAGCCGATCCGAATATAAGCTGAGGTACTTAATTTTACCTAAGAAAACTGGAAAGACTTATTAACTCGAGTATAAGCCTAGGGTGGGAAATGCAGCAGCTACTGCTGAGTTTCAATAATCAAAATAAATACCAGTAAAATTACATTAATTGAGAAATCAGTGGGGTATATGTTTTTAAATATTTATTTCAAAGAAAAACAGTAAACTAACTCTGTAAGTGGAGAAGAGGGTCAACAAAAACAATATGAGTACTACCCCACGTCTAGGCCGGCCTGTGATTCCACCCATTCCCCATGTGTACATGCACGAGAGCTGCTAGGGAGCCATGCCCACTCCCTCAACCCACCCATCGCTCTACAGGACAAACATGAGCCACACCGGGAACAAGAGATTTGAAAGCAGACTCAGTAGCCAGTAGCACTCCCTATCAATGTGGCAAATGAGCAGCATGCCACCTCTAAAACTTTGCCTCCCTAGGCCCAGGCCTTTGTGGCCTTCCCACTAATCCGGTCCTAAGGAAATGTAGAGTGCCTAGATGCCTGATGTAGTGATTAGTTTTGGACTGATTTTAAGAAATGGACACATTTTAAGAAAAGCATTACTTTATTGTCTTGGTATTCTGCAACAAAATAGTATTCCTGGGAAGGAACATCATGTTTTGTTTAATTTTTTCCACATTTTGAAATAAGGTAGGGCTATGCCAGAAAGGTTTTGAACCACATTCAGGGCGTGTGAAGAAAAGCATCCATCTGCAGACAGGTTTCAGCTTGTAGGATCTCAATAATAATCAAGTTGAAGAAAAAAGTAACATTCCTGATTAGCACATACATTTCCTGTGTTTCACAACTTTTCTGTCTAAGCACTACTGGGTTAAATCAACTAAATGAATAAAAATATTGAGATTTCTTGGTAGAAAAGGCAGTGCTGGGCACAATTCTGCTCTGTTTCTTACAGCAAAGAAGTTCAGCAGCTGCAGGTAAATCAATTCTCCAGCTTAGAACTGGCAGGTCCAGATGTGCTCGCTTTCATATGTAATTTGGTGTTGTTTGTCTGCTTAATCTCCACAGGGAATGTAAGGCAGAATTCCAATACTATTTTTTTACTCATCCAGAAAATTTTTTTGCTTGATTCCAGTTTTTTTTCTAAGGGGTGTATAAAACAAAATAAAGGAAATGATCAAGGTAACATCATAAAGAAATTTATAAAAAGACACGGACAGGTATTTCACTTGATACTGTGACCTTTATAATGCCAGCGAGTAGCAGTGTCATTCATGTTACAAAAACCAGAAGTTTTACCATGTAAAATTCAAGACTCCGTGTGATGTGAAATCTAAGTCAACCTCCAACTCCCACTGGTTTGGAATGTGGTTTGCCTTAAAAGTAAAAAAAAAGGAATAATACAGAGCTGATTTGTTGTAGAGATAAGCAGAGATGGCAGAGGAATTTTTACATTATTGTGTTTTAAAGTAAACCAAAAACACTATACAAAAGCACATCATTTGTTCATCTATTTTGCATCTTAATATGGTGACAAAATCTAAAAAGATATTACCCTGACAAATACATCACTTAATTATGCGCTGAAGAGTCTATTGTTATATTATGATTACTATGCAAAACATTTTTAAAAAAATGCAAATGATGTAGCCTTACAGAGGATCAGGTTTTTGCTTGTTGGGGTTCCTTTTAATGTTGTTAATGGGAATCTCTTGGTTTATTTGTTAACTGAAGTAATAATCAACACTGAAACCTATGTCTTTCAATATACTTGCTCCTATAAGCCGTACGTGATTGCTATTGTTTTCCCTTGTTGATTGTGGTTGGCAAACATTTTTGTTTTCTAAAACAAGAACAAAAATATACTTATTAATAAAAGCAAGGGAATTTAAAATAATGATTTGCACCTAGAAACCGTGTGTAGTGGGGGTATTAATAACGTATATTAGGTCTCATTTACAAAGTCCCATGCAGTGTGCAAAGTGCAAAAAAAATCCTACAATCAGTAATTTTTTAGCACTTTCCCCCTGCGCGGGGCATTCTGAGAATAGCCACAGCTCCCTACTCTAAGGGGCACATTTACTTACTCACGAACGGGCCAAATGTGTCAGATTGCGTTTTTTTTGTAATGATCGGTATTTTGCGATTTTTCGGAAAATTGTCGCTACTTTTTCGTAGCCATTCCGAAAGTTGCGCAAAATCTGGCGATTTTTTCGTAGCGTTAAAACTTGCGCGAAAAGTCGCGCCTTTTTCGTAGCCATTCCGAAAGTTGCGCAAAATCTGGCGATTTTTTCGTAGCGTTAAAACTTGTGCGAAAAGTCGTGACTTTTTCGCAGCTTTCGCACCGAGTACGAAACATTCGGATTCATTCAAGCTTCAGTATGGTGACTTTTCTTGGGCCAGGTTGGAGCTGCAGGGTGCCATTGAGTCCTATGGGAGGCTTCCAAAATCATGCTAAGTCTGAAAGTTTCGCCCGCCGCTTACGAGCGCTCAATACGAAAAAGTCGCGACAAGATACGAGCAAATCGTAATGGCTACGAAAAACTCGCGTTTTTTCGCGCAAGTCGTAATGGCTACGAAAAACTTGCGTTTTTTCGCGCAAATCGTATTGGTAACGAAAAAGTCGCGACAATTTCCGAAAAGTCATAAAGGCACCGAAAAAATCGCAAAAAATACGAAAAAGTCGCAAAATGTTCGTTTTCCAATCAGAATTTTTCCAATTCGGATTCATGGGTTAGTAAATGTGCCCCTAATACAGGTCTGACTTTGTTAGTAAGTACTGTCTTAGCAAATGGCGGATGGGTACACTGGTAAATTTCAATTAAACTTGTTGGCTCGTATCCCCTGTACCCCTGGCCCACTAATGAGCAATTACTCTGCAAATTTAAAATGTGTTCACCAAAAGTGGAAAATCTTAACAGCCGGTGGTTCTCAACCATGTGAGCTGGGCTATCAGATAAATTCCCCAAAAATCCTACAAAGCATATTATTTAATGTAAAGGACTAGTAATTGCAAATGTCTTGTTATATATGAAAAGGTCTTTAGTCCTGTACAGACCTGTGAATAGCTTTTTACCCCTGTTTTACAGAACTAATTAAAACCATTGTATTCTACACAGCTTATCTGTTAACTGCAATGTAAGAGATGCCCTCATGGCTACACAGCAGGCCATTTATATAAACCAAAATATTGTTTCTGAAGCAAACACAGATTCATTACCAGTGCAGGGTAACAGCACATTACCTTTAAATGCATATAGAATACTTTCATGTTTTGGTCCTTTAAGACTTGGAAGTACTCTGCAATCACAAAACTAGATACAATGGAACACTATTGATTTTCATTTACATATACCAATAAGTGTTTAGATAATGATTTAAAGATAAGAGGGCAAGGTACAAAACCATGACATCAAATTTTGGTAATGGTGAACAATCTGTAGATAAGAATCAGTTAATAATTAGTTATTTGCACAATGTCAGATAAGACACCAGGAGAGAACAAATGGCGGCTATGTAGGTAAGAATAATCATAGATACTGGAGCTATGAAACATTTTTTTATCACTGTCACTTCTTTATTGGACAATTGCTGGCCAAGGGCTTTTTGTTGTGTATTCCATTGCTGTCAATCATTTTAAGTTTTCAGGTTAAACCAATACTTTCTTTCTTAATTTTTTTTTATTTGCGCCTGAAAAAAATGTTTCTTGTTTAGCAAATTTAGCTCAGAGAAGAATGTAGAAGTACAGATAGAATTATAAACCACAAAGTAACCAAGCCAAGCTTATAAGAGAGCGAAACAAACACAAAGTTGGGTGGTGGGAAGGATCAGCCAGTAGTATGATATAGTATACGTATAAGGACCACCTTAAAGGACAGTAGTTCATGGCCTTGGGCGTGTCAGTGTTACTATAACTCTCGTGTTGTTCTCCTCTCATGCAGGCAGTACAGTGTTGGCTTTGAAGTAATTGCCGTTTACGCTATAGGAGACCCTGGGCCCTCTGGTTTTCAGAAAAAGAACAGTGGTAACTATGAGTAATGCCAATCTCTTTTCCCCTTTATATATGGAAAAATTCCAATCAGTGGTATAGGTTACACTGATTCCTAACATTTATTCAGGGCCCCTACAGTTCAAAAATGTTTCAAATATAGAACATAAAATACCTATAGAATACCTATACATCTATTATGTACAATGTAATCCATTATAGACTTCAGCACCCTGCACAGGTTTTTAACTTCTCTCTCTTATGCTAAGCAATACTTACCTGCCTCTAGAACCATTTGGATTGTACACCCCACTAAATTGGTATTGTAAATCAGAACATAAGGGTCTAGCTAGAATGCCTATTGGCCATCTTTTTTCATGGGTGTCCTCAGAAAATTGTAGAGGGAGGGGCAAAGTTATCAAATAAGGCTAATGCCAGACGAGGCGTAGGACGGATATTTTTGGCAAGCGGAAAATCTCTTGCTAAAAATTCCGCCCTGCGCCTCCTACATGTGCCTGCACCCGAATGAATGAGATACGCTCGGGTGCAGGCACATGTAGCCGATATACGCATAAAAACGTGAGAGAATGCAAAGTCTCACGTTTTTATATGTATTTTGGCTACATGTGCCTGAACCTGAGCGTATTCCATTCATTCGGGTGCAGGCACATGTAGGAGGCGTAGGACGGAATTTTCAGCAAGCGCTTTTCCGCTTGCCAAAAATATCCGCCCTACGCCTAATCTGGCATTAGCCTAAAAGCAACTTGTTTTTCTAGACTAATCCTGTATTTAATAACCAGGTGCCAAGTTTGTAGAATATCAGTTTATTGGCAAACACTATAAATATGCTTACAATTTACACAATTGTATTTCCTAGGGGGGATTCTTTCAGTAGAGAGTATAAATAATAAAAATTTGCCACATTTAGCTCTGTGAAAATTTTTTGGCCACATGCGAACACACCCCTAAATACTGCACCCATTTTACCAAAACATAACCCAGATGTGCCAGTATAATTGCTACAGAAAATAAATGAATAACAAGCATATTAACCACAGACAATCACTTAATAAAAAGAGTTATGCCATTTTTGAATTATTCCCTCGAGAAGCAGGGAGCTGAGAAGAACCTAGGACAAGCAGGGCAAAGTGGGACATTTAAACAATGATTTGGGACAGAGGGTTGTGAGCTGGGAGGTATGCAAAACTCCAGGGGAAAGCAAGTGCCATCCCTTACCTTTATGTGCAGTAGCCCATGCCTGGCACAGAAATGCTTAGACATAAAAGTAATTTTTCACAAATAAACAACACTCAAAAGTTGTAATTTTTAAAAGGTAACAATTCTCTATTCATCCAGAATATCCAGAGGATGGCAAAAAACCTTCTGCCAATTTGCCACAAGAGGGAAAAACATTCCTCCTTGACTCCTAAGTGCTATGACATACTGTACATGGAATTTAAACCCCAGTGATGCTCTCAGGGAGAAATCTTTGCTGTCTGTGACTTTCATTGAGAGCACCATTGTGGTGAAAACACCAAATGTGCAATAGACCTTAATGTCAAAATATTGCCCTGGAACAACGAGATATCCCTGTATAATTGGGGAGAAAATAAAGGATTGTTGCATTGTCTATAATAATTAAACATAAAAAAAACCCTAAGAAGCAAAAAAACATTTGGTGAAAGGAAGAAGCAAAAACAAAGTAAAACAAAATAATAAAACAGGACAAAAATGTCTTCAAGGCTTCTTCTGTGTTCCTCTGGACCCGACACACTGCATCTCTATTTCAATGTAGTCACTTACCTGAGTGGTTTAATCTTCTGTCCTCTTGCTCCATTTTACAGATTTGTCACTTACCTGAATGGGTTAATCTTCTGTCCTCTTGCTGCATTTTACAGTTTAGTCACTTACCTGAGCAGGTAAATCACTGACAAATTACTCCTGGTAATAAATGATCAAGCATGCACTACTATTTGGGAAGATTCCCTACCAGTCATTTGAACTGAAGAGTGTTGAAACATTTTCAAGGAAAAAAAAACTCGGAAAAGTCCAGTTGTTTTAGACTTAATTCTACTAAATACTGTATATCATGACCTGGATGAATGAGAATCTTAATAGACATTTGGGAATATTGTATAAACTGTGACAATTCTTATATAAGACAGAGTTATAATGCTGATAAATTGACTCAGCTTTCTGAAAGGTACATTAGAACACCCTGCAGTGCAACATTATGTAATTATTATACTGCTGAGAAAAATAAGCCTTGGCAAAAACAGTTCTTTACCTTATAAAAGGGACTCAAAAATGCAAAAGGATTATTTATTGTTGTTTCAGAATGTTTAGTAGCTTTACTGTCAGCTGAGGAAATGCCCCAAAATTACTTCCTATTCATTTCTATGGCAGTTGCCTGGAGCCACACAGTGCACTCTCAGGTTAGGCAATTTATGTTAGCAAATGCTGACCTCCATTCCATAGTTTCAAAGACAGTTCCTGACCAGAGAGTGCACTGTACAGCTTCAGGCGATTGCCATTAATATGAATAGACAGTGATTCCAGATATGTTTTGCCCACCAGTGGAGCTACTAAATTCTAAGGCATCAAAATACCAAAAATGTGCGATTGCCCTTACAGTCAGCAGCCAATATGGGAACAAAATCACTTTATTTCATTCCCCTCTTAGAAACAAAACGCTGAGCTGAACATTGTTTTTAGTAAGAGAAATTATATTACATATCATTGTATTTTATTATGCTCCTTACACCCTTTGTAAAATACAAAAGAAAGTCACTGTTGCTTCAACCACTTGCTGAGTGAATTTTATATACATATATATTGTGAACTGGTAACAGGAAAACAGTTTGAAGGGAGATACTGTATATTTCCCCTAGGTTCATTTCCTACTTATGTATAGCGGTCCTGAGTGGGTTAATTCCTGAAGGACATTTCACCTGGGGAATAATTAGCAGGCTGCCTGCAGTGAGAGAGAGTGAATGGCTCAGACTGAGAACTGAAATCGGTGTGGGAGGGTCTGTACCTGTGGGGGTTTTAAGGTACTCAAGGTTTCTCAAGGTACTGTAACTCTGTGAAGTTGTGTTTTTGGGTTTAGCCAGAAAGTCCAGTAGGGGACTGGAAGCAGAGAGGGAAGCACCCTATGTATTAGTTAGAGCCCAAGTTGTTTTGTTTATGCTCCTTCCTGACCAGAGTCTATTGCTGTACATAATAAACTGACTTTGTTCACCTAAAGAACTGTCTATATGTCTGATCGCGCTCACAATAATATATATATATACAGTATATATAAAATCACATGTACATACTGTATATTCCCATGCAAAGGTAAAGAATTCTTTTTTGTGAAACGTTATTGCACTGTAATTTTTGGCACAAAAATTCAGCTTTAAAGATTTGCAAAAGGTTTGTTTGCCAAAAGCCCTGAGAAAAGTTTTACTGGGATAGAGTTATTATATATTTTTACCATCTCATCAGAAATGTGTAATGAGTATTGTAAGCCAGGAACACGACAGGCTGAGTTAAGGCAGGCCTCTGCATCTTAAGGAAAGACACAGCATGGTAAATTAAATTTACTTTACTTTCCTGCCAACATCTGGATTCTGGGACAGCTGTAGTTATATAGCAACTGTGTGCAAGTCATTATATAGTGTTTCCATTTCACATAAGCAGAGTGAATACAGTGTGCTAAAATTATGGTTTCATAGCACACTATACCAAATCCATTCTTCTAATTTAAAAAAAAAAGATACAAGCTAAGTTTTTGAGTTCTTAGTTTGTCCATTAGTAACACCAAGCTGTTTATCTATATTAAAGACTGGGTAAAACAGACTTTCCTATGGTAAAGGCAATGGCATAAGGGGTGATTTGAAGCTGCTATAGTGCCGGTACAAGCACATTCAGGTGATATTTGCCTGGAAAAGCACACCACTTCATTGCCTGACAAGCACCTGCACAACTCCTTGAAAAGCCTTTCACAGGCAATAAATGGGGTTAGAATTGGATGCTCTGATGATGCTTTTTAGGGCTATGGGGATGAAGTAACTACTACAAATTATTTCTGAAGTAGGTGAGCTTACAGCAGGCCAACTAACGTAAGGTTTGGGCGAGTCAGCGTCACCTCCACCTTCCCCACCTCCAGGTGTATATAAGGAGGAGAGTCCTGCCAAGATACTGCAGGAAAATTGTGTGTATATCAACTTTGTTCTTCCTGTAAAATATCTGTGTTTGTTAAAACAATACATACTGTAGCTTCCGCAAACTCAGTAGAACATAACCACATTTTTTCTTAAATCATTTTAATTAATCCCATATTATTCTTTATTCACACTTCAGTATAAGGCCCCATACCTTAACCAAGAGCGATGTGGTATTATATAAAACAAACTGAAATAGAGAGTTCAATATTTTTATTGATTTCAGGATGTATTGTTTACTTTACAAATAAACTATAAGCATGATTCAAACAGTGTAATGTATTCTAAAACAATTTCTACTTGGTCTTTGTGAACTATTTCATGCTGCAACTATTTAATTATTAAAAATCAAGCTAAGCAGTTATTTGGATGACAAATGTAAAATATATCAGAGGGTCTGAACAGAATTACAAACATAAAAACAAATAGAATAAAACATATAAAAACAAGAACAGCAAACAGCATGCTCATTATAAATTCTGAATGCTATGGCAAAATTATGCAGAAATGGGTGTTTGGTGTTTAATAAAAATATATTTAGAAGTATATCCTGAGGGTTTTTTTATGTCACATAAGTAAATAGATAAAACAAATACAAAAGACTCCATTTCTTGCACCAATGTCAAAGGAGAATAAAAGGCTATGGAGGCTTTTATGTAATAAAAAGCACTAAGTTTGCTTAGGAGCAGTAACCAATAGCAACCAATCGGCACATAGAATTTACTGGTTACCTGTTTGATAGTAAACATCTTTTTAATTGATATGGGTTACTGCTACTGGGCAAACTTAGTGCCTTTTATTACATATAGAGGAATGTTTATTAATATTGTACTGCCAGTGCAAATGGTACAAAATTTGCTGAAAATCAATGAAATATATATATATATATTATACTCTCCCCGCCCCACCAATCTCACTACAGATTTAAATAGCCACATATAGACACATACTGGTAGGGCTCCGAGCTTTCAATGGGCCTCGCCCAAACTCCCCTGACTAAATTCGGGAACCACAATCATATATATATATATATATTTGTAATAGAAAGAGTGCCGCACTCACAGGGACTTAATACAAAAGAAAAAGTGTTTTTATTGAAAAAAAATCCTAAAAACACATAAAAAAAACTTTTTCTTTTGTATCAAGTCCCTGTGAGTGCGGCACTCTTTCTATTATATTTTTGTTTTTGACCTGCACCAAGGGCATTTGGACTTGTATAGGGTGTGCTCCTCCCTGTGTACTATATATATATGTATATTTATATATATGTGCCCTCCCTGCGCCCAGGCACTGCTACATAAGGAATAGAAGTACACCATAGGGTGAGTGTGGTTGGTTGGCTGGCCAGTGGCAGCGGTCCCAGTTAACTACAGGTACAAAACAGAGTATGCATTGTTACTTTTCAAAAAGTTACTTGCTCTCATATGTGCTCCTAGCATCTTGTGGAGAGCACCAGTGTATCCTTTGTAACTGCACACTTTTGATGTCTGATGCAATTTAATTGTTATAAAAGTGAATTAAATGCTAATGCCATTAGTGATCCAGTTAGAAGTGATGCCAGCCCCACAAAAAGCTATTTTCTACCTGAAAGCCTCAAGAATTCATTATCTCAAACCAGCCAAAATAGTGACTGGATTGGAATGTTAAATCACATAGAAGAATATGGTCAGTGATATCTTTTAATGTTTAAAGTTTTTGTTTTTTTAAGAGGACTAATTTCCCTTTAATCCACTCATCAACAGATTATTGTAAATTGATCTCATTTAATAATATGACCTAATTTATTAATCTCATTTATTATTTTGCATTATAAATCCCCAAATCATTATGGATCAATTGGAATTACTTGAATTATAACAATATGTCATACATCACCTTCTTAGATCAAATTCTTCTTCGTCGTACATATTTCTTTAAGGGCAACTATCAGATGAAAGGAAACAATTTAATTGGCAGTACCTTTCTGCTTTCGGGTGAAGTCCATCTGGGTAAATGCCATTTTTATTCCAAGGGCAACTTGTTCAATGAAGATTTTATGGGGTTTCAAATCTCCTTTTAAAACACAGAATTTGCGATTCAGTTATGCTGAATAATTCCATATCTACTTTGCATGTTTTTTAGTGGATTAGAAAAGAAAGATTGATGTCTTTTTTATTTCTTTCCATGTTACATCAAAGATTTTTCACTTAACCAGGTTTAAGGAGCATGCATAGGAGTAAGTTAAACCACATGTTGCTTGTCATCATTTTGATTGTATAGTGCATGTTGTTCATTAAACCTAAAAGATATGTGTGCGTAAGTCAAAGAAACAAAGTAGTTGGAAATGTCAGTGAAATCTTGCAGGTTCTGATAAGATTGTAGTAAGATGACTTTGACCAAGACCTGAACTTGTGGGCCTGAATTACTGCTCTCTTGTTAATGAAGAAATTCCACTTCTTTATAGAATATATAATCTCCATGAATTACATTAGGTTGTAGATAATTAATACAATATTGCAATTGATTAAAAATTTTGGAAAATTTGGAAACTCCTGAATTGCTAAAAAACAGTTTTCAAAATATCTATAATAATAATGAGACAATCAGTAATATTTAAATGGGAATTGTTACTATTATAAAAATCCACTAAACTGTAGACAATGCTTATTAGTTTTTTCTTATAGTTTTCGAGGTAGAAAGGTTTTATTAGTGTGTTTCTTCAACCTAAAATGTGACCCCCTGCGGCGAACTCAGCCATGCCATTTGATTTAATTTAGATGTACTAGTTATATGTGATCAGTGCCGGATTCGACACGCTCCAAACAACCTCGCCACAAATCCGGGCCTATATGTGATATATATCAGGAAGTAGCTATGCAGGTGTGATTTTACATAGTTATGTACTAATTATAGAACAGTTACATCCAATAATGATTAATAATATCTTAATTGGGTACTGTTTTATTATTAGGGTAAAAAATTGCCAGGTATTGTCCATCTAGTTGCTGACTCTATCTGCTGCGTAAAATGCAGAGAGGGAAAAATATTTGCAATTTGTGTTTCACTTCCAAATCTTACTTCTTCCTCTGACATGTTTGCTGTTTTTCCATGCCAAATGTCATGGGTCTCCATTCCTGTCTGCATCACTAACACAGGGTTCCTCTTTCTGATTGTTGCATTGTTATTGCAATGTATTCCTTATTTGCCGAAGGTTTTTGTTAGTTAACTTGTTAGTGCACAGACTGTTTATGAAAAATATTATCTGCTAAATTTAACTTATGGCCTGATGAACTATTCAGTTTAGAGACCAGTGAAAGAATGTGCACAAATTTAAAACAGATGCCATGATTCATAACTTCTGTAAAGCAAGCATCTATCAATACACAGAAAAAGTGCTTTGGATACCTCTAGATAAGCCCCTTCCTTCTTACCCATACACCAACACCTAAAAAAAAGATATGGAAGAAAAAGCAGGATCTCTGGTGAACTTTCTTAGTATCTTGTGATACATAAATATGAAAAGAATGACCAGCTGATACTATAATGCTATTTATTAAGGAAAATAAAAAAGAAGATTAAGGTTATTGAAAATTAAAAAAAAATATTAAAGGAAAATTTTCCACACAAGTTATTGTGAGTTATAGAATAGTAGAATAGACAAAATACATGTTGTTAGTAACATGAATATGGAATGAAAAGCAATAGTAGATACTGCCATACAATACAGGGCAAAAATTCTAACATTTTTTGAATGCAAATCAAGCATAAGAAACAAACTTTTAAAAAATTATATTCCTGGTGCCTTCCAGCCCTCTACAATTGGAGAAGAAAATATATATTTTTTTTTTTAACCTTTATATAATAGTAACCAAATCTGTATTCTATATTTCTGGTGTAATTTAAGGTATATTCCTCATAATAACGTATGTACTCTTTTGGTAAATATACCATAGATATCAAAATGTTCTTTTTCTTTATGTAAATGCAATAAGTACTGGAAATGATTCACATGAAAAAAAGAGGAGCGATGCTGATTTATAACCATTGAAATTAATATATCATTGCAAATCAAATACTGGTAATTGGAAAGTACAAATGTAAACACAAGGAATTGCAATGTAGTAAGCTGTAGGACAATTAAATCATTTTGTTTACTATGGTGTGAGCTGGTAAAAATTCATTTTTATATGCTGATTCAAATATCTGTCAACACACCTATATATCAGGCAGTGAGGGTGTAATAAATTTAGAATAAAATCATGCAACATAGTACATTGGAACCAGGTGTGAATTCTTGGAAAAATCCTAGAAGAAATGTTTATGTTGCCTGATGACTCATTTAGTAACTTCAGCCCCCTCGTGAAAATAAACCAGAGCGTCGTGTAATGCTCCATGGGTTTTATGGAATTTGTTACTGTGCATGCTGTGTCCTAGCCATGTCCTCCTAGGACAAAAATATAGCAAAAATAATAGTAAGAATTTTAGCATGACTTGCTTTCTGCCTAGTATTATCATTAAACTGCATCAAAAAAGGCAGTTACTGGAAAATGCTTACAAATTTTACAAATTAGAAATTCATATGCAGAGAGCTTCACGAACAGCAACAGTTCCATACTACGCTCTCAAATATTTAATCCCAAGGGAAACATTCAACTTAAAAATAGGTTCCTCAGTCCCTTTTACTTATTAGTATTAATAACACAATTGAGGGGGGCATTTACTAATGTTCATATTTTTTTGCGGGGAAAAAAACAACTTTCTAAGCCATTTATTATGCAACAAAACTGGGACAAATCCAAAAGAACAAAATATGCCATCTTAAAGCCATCGAGCTCATGTAGAAGTCAATGGCAGATGTCCTATTTACAACTGGGAGATCTTTCTTTGCTTCTTGATTTTAGAAATTTTCTGTTTTTTTAACGCTTTTATTTGTGTGACAATACAACAAAAATGCTTTTTAGTTTTTTGTAGTTTTCATGGAAATTAGTTTAGTCGTGGTTTCAAATCTCTAAAATCACGAAAATCCGAATGTTGATAAATCTGTCTCTAAGTATCCACGTCTCTCTATATTTTTCGCTCTCTCTCCCTCTCTCTAGATATACCTAGGTGCCAGAGTGAAATACTTAATTAATGTCCATTGCAACAACGCAGCCCACATAGGATTTCTTAAAAAAATTCAAAGCAATATGATTTATTGATCTGAACATTTCTGGCCCCCACAGAGCCCTTCATCAGGAGCCAAACTGTGAAAAAATGGTTGCATGGTTTATCTTATGATGAAGGGCCCTGTTGTACAAAAGTGGATTGATGTGCACAATCAGGGGAAGTATTGCTTAATGTTATGTTCCAATGGTAACACTATGTCATATAGTCCCTTTTATTTTTCTTTATTTTACTTTAGTTCTGTTGTGCTTCTACACTCTGCTTTGCAATGGTGCTGGGCTTAAATGGTTTTTGATACAAGCTTGCAGTCCACTTCTACACATAAGGAATATGATATGGGCAGTTACATACATTGCTGTCAACTCGTGATATCAGGGGATGTATCCTGATGCCTAATTTAAACCACTGGGTTTAAACGTCATGGGAATTGTGTGTTTGTATAAATGTCTTGCAAAAGGTCTCCTGAGAGTGACCGTAACATTGACTTATGTATATTGACTTTATTTTCCACTAGCAGCACCTGCAGCACTGGTTCAGGAAGGGAAATAAGGCCATGGCTACAACACAAATCCAAATAATATGCTGCTTACAAGTACCAAGCCAGTGATGTCAACATACCTACAGATGGCCATATCATAACTGGTTACAATGGGTGCAATGTCTCATTTTAGAATATCAGACAGGGGCAGGGACAAGGAAAGGCCACCGCTCAATGTCTAAGGGTGAAGACACATGGAGCTACTTAGCAGCAGCAACATGTCATGACTGCCAGAAAATACCCTGCCATAGATAATACTAAGAATTGTCTCTGCTAAAACACACGTAGAGACAATTATTAGTAATCAACATTGTCTATTTTAGTAGCTGCTACTAGTAGCTCTGTGTGTCCTCAACCTAAGGGAGGTGACAGACAGGGAGATTAATTCCCCTGCGACAAATCTTCCTTGTCGCGGGTGACAAATCTCCCTGCAATACCATTCCACTGGCTAGAATGTAAATCGCCAGTGGGATGGCATATGTGGCGCAGAGGTTTCCTCTCAAGGCAGTGGGATGGTATTGCGGGGTGAATAGTCGCACGCGACAACTGGGATTTGTCGTGGCGGGACTAATCTCCCCGTGTGTCATGGCCCTAACAGAGTACCAGAAGATTAATATTAATGTACTGCAGATAAAGAAGATCACACTTGCCAGCACCAGATTTCCAATACGGGCGCCCCGAGACCGCCTCCCATGCACAAACAAACATCTCTCTACCCCCCACCGCTGCAAGCGCTGGCATTTGAACTCCCATATGGAGCAGTGGGGAGAAACCCCCATTGCTCCGTCATGGAGGAAAATTTCAAAATTTTGTTGCATGCCGCCCCTAAATTTGTGCCGCACTAGGCCCAGGCCTTTGTGGCCTCGCCACAAATCCGGGCCTGGTACCTGCACAATTCAGGGTTGTGTATTGTGAATCGACTATAATTCATTGCCATATAGTGTACATCATACATATTAAATATCCTCTAATGTTTCTAGAATCTATATCCTCAGATTTGGGTTATACTGAGGCAACAATACACATGCTATAAACTCATTGATTTGTTTATAGTTTATATATGGGTCTACATTAATTATATAAAATTTTAGGAGTAATTCTGGTAAATTTATGAATCCATTTTAACTCAAAACATAGAAGTAATTTCTCACAGTTACTCCTTGGATAGTGAAGGTACATGGTCATTAGCCATGCACATAAGACAGTGAGTGTTGAACATTAGATAAATGTAAGACAACAGGTTCCCTGCATTAAATCATGACTGTATTGCCATATGGTCCCCAATATAACTGTCCACAGGGACATTTGATCATACATATAATACATCTTAAAGTGCATGTCTGTATTTGATGCAGGTAGGTTTACCTGTATGTGGGCGATTAAATGTAGAGCCAGTCATATATTGGCTGTACATAATAAAGTATGGGCAATGGTAAAATCCTAATATAGGAGTCATGAAGACTGTGAGGTTGTTTAATGATAATGATGCTTGGGATCAGGTTTTACCAAAAAATCCACACAGTGTGTGAGGTGGATCTAAATAGAGGAGATGTTATCAGGGGTTTATTTAGTGAGAAAAGTGAATCTGTCAACTAGTCATTGGTCTTGGTGGTGTAGCTGCACCCTGTAGTAGTTGTACCTGTGTCAGGGTGAGTGCTCTCTCTTTACAGTCTATTAAAGATAACAGCCCCATTGTTTAAGCATATGATGAATTAATTAAATTGTGTCAACATTAAGTCTCTATTGGAATTATTTTGAATCATTTTTACCACTTGGAAGTGGATGGCAAGAAGATCTGTGCAGTAGGGTGTTTTTGACAATGTCCTTACATTAGGTGGTAGTACCAAGTACATCATCATTAGATCTGTACAATGTCAGATCCAAAAATTTAAAATTATTAATATGAGCGTTATATAAGTTTTATTGTATTTTGTATTATACTTTTACAAATAAATAATGCTTTACTGATCTCTTTACAAATACCTAGAATTCCATTGCAGTCACAGCTGAATAAAAATCTTCAAATAGTAACATAAAGAACTCTCAGTGAAGGTTGCTGTAGAAATCAATTGATGGTATTGCTTTCATCACCCACATTCAAGGGCAGCTATCCGACATGTCTTTGCTTTTCCTCCTACACGGCTTCATAACATTATAGCTTTGTTATCTGATTGCTTTGGTTGTTTTAGAGCATGCAGAGATTTTGACGTGATGATGCTGATCTTTGGGTAAGGATTTACTCAGAGAGTTAGTAGTTCTTCAGAAAGTCCCCAGTGCAGTTTACACTGGGAATTCCAAACAATAGATACAATGGATGTAATGTAAAGCCTAAAATACATTGTTACCATGAATATGTCACTTCATTTTGTAAAATTATTATTGACAGGTCAGATATGCTTAAAATATTCATTTATATAAATTAAAATTGGAAAAGGAAAATGTGTCAGAAACATGAACACATATTCATTATATAACAAAAGTATCCAGACTCCTGCCTTTTGAAGATCCATTCCAAAACCAAGGAGGGGTCACCAACCTTTTTCACCTGTGAGCCACATTCAAGCATCAAAAAAGTTCCTGGGGTTGCTAAAATGGGCTATAATTGGCCCCTACTTGGTCTGGCACCCTACAGGAGGATCAGTTTGGCATTACACTGGGGTTTTATGTAACCAAAACTTGCCCCTAAGCCAGGAATAAAAAAATAAGCACCTGCTTTAAAGCCACTGGGAGCAACATGTTGCTCCCAAGTCACTGGTTGGGGATCACTTACTATGGATTTTAAGTTGGTTTTCTCTTTGCTGGCCTCAGCTCCTCTGGCAAGGTTTTTTTTTTTACTAGATGCAAGATGATTTTGCTGGGATTTTGGTTCATTAAGCCACAAGAGCATAAACTGGGCACTGTTGGTGGGTAATGCAGACTTTCTTGCAGTAAAGATCCGTACAACTCCTAGTCCTAAAAAATCCCAAATTCAAAAATCTGGAACTCAGTAAAGATTGCAGAGTCAGGATGTGCAGCTCATCACTGTTTGTACTGCCAGGGCCCCAATGTGAGCTGTGCATCCTGCCGCACCATACTTTGCACCTCTAAATCATGCACAAGTTATAGCGCAGGTAGATTATGCCTATGTGCTTTCCCCCATTTGCTTCATTTGAATAGAACACTGCATAATGTACTGCAAAATGGAGGGCAGAGGCCTGTGCCTATGTAACTACGCTGAAATGCAGCATGCAAAGTGAATGCTGATTGGGCCTTTTTTTGCACTTTGCACTTTGCACACTGCATTTGCCCAAATGAACACTAATATCTCAATGCACACTTAATATGATACATAAAGTAACTTTATAAAGACCAAAAACATTGTCTGTCATGGGCATTAATAATTTCTACGCAAAACAATATACAAAAAACAAACGGAAAAGTGTAATAATTTCATGTTACTTCTCTAGGAAGCTACCGCTAACAAGTTGTTGAAATTACGAGAAGTATTTTTTAATATGAATAATATGAAACTTAGCTGTGCTTTGCTGGTTCTATCTGTTCTGATGAATAGTTTATTATAAAAGTATGAAAAACCCATGTCCTTCCTCTTATTTGTGTTGGCTGATGGATCAGGAGGCCTCAAAGTGTGACTTGATCTGGCAGGCAGAGGGACAATATTAATGGGAATGAACACACTTGTGCTTTATATGCACCACTTTCCTAGCAGCCAGAAAACACCATGCCTCAAATCTCTTGTCACACTGCCCGGCTACATCTGTCTTAAATAAACAAAACAAAGTCTGAGTCGAAGCTCCTGCAAGGGACGGAGGGTTTTAGTGTTTTGAGAATTGCTATCAACTATTGCTGCCAGTAAACACAATTTTTGTTGCCGCTACTGTAATAATGTGTTATTCAGCTCACCACACTTTGCTTTTTTAATATTCATAATAACACTTATTTTTTAATACTGTCCTCTAAAAATGCTTATTAGAATTGTAAATAATCGCCTATTACACACATTAAATGGATTTGCATAACAGCAGATAAAAGCAATGAATAAACCCCATGGTATAGAATGTGTTTGAAAGTTTTACACTTTTCACTGCTTTGCAATGACCACCAGTAAATGTAATTCCTTGGTAGGGATGTAGCGAACCTAAAAAAAAATGTTCGCGAACCCGTTCGCGAACTTTCGCCGAAAAGTGCGAACGTTCGCGAACTTTGCGAACCCCATAGACTTCAATGGGAAGGCGAACTTTAAAACCTAGAAAAGCAATCTCTGGCCAGAAAACTGATTTTAAAGTTGTTTAAAGGGTGCCACGACCTGGACAGTGGCATGCAGGAGGGGGATCAAGGGCAAAAATTTCTCTGAAAAATACGTTGTTGACACAGCGTTGCGTTTTGTGCTGTTAAGGGGAGAAAACACACTACATTCCTAAACTTATGTAATAAACTGCTTTAAAAAGTCCGGCATCTACATTCCAATCAAGTCGTGTAAAGGTTACGGCCGGTTCACACGCAAAGACAAAACGCCGCGTTTACTGCAACGAAAAAAAACGCAAAAAGCTTTAATGATACTGTAAAGTGTGCGAATATTAGTTTTTACTAGTTGCTTGTCACCTCCAGGACGTTCGTCCCGTCGGTGGGAATATTTCTGTAGTGGTGTGTTTAGCAGTCACCGTGCTTGTGCGCACGTGCATGGTCAGGCAGAGGTAATTCAATGTACAGTAACGTGAACCAAAAAACACTGATTCTGCAGTGTGGGCCCAGGTTTGTCCTACCTTTTCGATCACCTGTGGTGACCATAAAAGATACGATTTTGCCACCGTTGCAGAACCCTGAAAAATCAGGAATGTGTACATTCCTAAAAAATTATGTTTTTTTGTTGCAGCCACTGAAGCACAGAGGACAGAAAAAATATGTTAGATAGATGGTATCATAACCAATCCTGAGGCAGAACCTTTAAAAAATCGAAGATAGCGTACCAAGCACAGAAGACAGAAAAAATATCTTAGATAGATGGTATCATAACCATGCCCCAGGCAAACCCTTTCAAAGAACTAAGATAGGGTGACAACAAGCACAGAAGACATTAAAAACATCAAAGCTAGATGGTATCATAACCATGCCCCAGCCAAACCCTTTCAAAGAACTCAGATAGGGTGACAAGCACAGAAGACATTAAAAACATCAAAGCTAGATGGTATCATAACCATGCCCCAGCCAAACTCTTTCAAAGAACTCAGATAGGGTGACAACAAGCACAGAAGACATTAAAAACATCAAAGCTAGATGGTATCATAACCATGCCCCAGCCAAACCCTTTCAAAGAACTCAGATAGGGTGACAAGCACAGAAGACATTAAAAACATCAAAGCTAGATGGTATCATAACCATGCCCCAGCCAAACCCTTTCAAAGAACTCAGATAGGGTGACAAGCACAGAAGACATTAAAAACATCAAAGCTAGATGGTATCATAACCATGCCCCAGCCAAACCCTTTCAAAGAACTCAGATAGGGTGACAACAAGCACAGAAGACATTAAAAACATCAAAGCTAGATGGTATCATAACCATGCCCCAGCCAAACCCTTTCAAAGAACTCAGATAGGGTGACAAGCACAGAAGACATTAAAAACATCAAAGCTAGATGGTATCATAACCATGCCCCAGCCAAACCCTTTCAAAGAACTCAGATAGGGTGACAAGCACAGAAGACATTAAAAACATCAAAGCTAGATGGTATCATAACCATGCCCCAGCCAAACCCATTCAAAGAACTCAGATAGGGTGACAAGCACAGAAGACATTAAAAACATCAAAGCTAGATGGTATCATAACCATGCCCCAGCCAAACCCTTTCAAAGAACTCAGATAGGGTGACAAGCACAGAAGACATTAAAAACATCAAAGCTAGATGGTATCATAACCATGCCCCAGCCAAACCCTTTCAAAGAACTCAGATAGGGTGACAAGCACAGAATACATTAAAAACATCAAAGCTAGATGGTATCATAACCATGCCCCAGCCAAACCCTTTCAAAGAACTCAGATAGGGTGACAAGCACAGAAGACATTAAAAACATCAAAGCTAGATGGTATCATAACCATGCCCCAGCCAAACCCTTTCAAAGAACTCAGATAGGGTGACAAGCACAGAAGACATTAAAAACATCAAAGCTAGATGGTATCATAACCATGCCCCAGCCAAACCCTTTCAAAGAACTCAGATAGGGTGACAAGCACAGAAGAGTAGAAGAGAGAAAAATTCAGGATTTACCTGTCCAAAAAGTTTGGCTTACAATTAAGCCAGTAGGATTTGCACCCTAGTTTGTACGGTGATGGAGGAGGACGCTAAAGGACAGCTGTGTGTGGTGTCAAGCGGCGTGCAGAGAAGGACAGCTGCATGGGCAGTCAGAACAAGTCTTCCGGCGTGCAGTAACCTTCCGAGATCCATGCCTCATTCATTTTAATAAAGGTCAGGTAATCAACACTTTTGTGACCTAGGCGAGTTCTCTTCTCAGTTACAATCCCTCCTGCTGCACTAAAGGTCCTTTCTGAGAGGACACTTGAGGCAGGGCAAGACAACAGATTTATGGCAAATTGTGACAGCTCTGGCCACAGATCAAGCCTGCGCACCCAGTAGTCCAGGGGTTCATCGCTCCTCAGAGTGTCAATATCTGCAGTTAATGCCAGGTAGTCCGCTACCTGCCGGTCGAGGCGTTCTCTGAGGGTGGATCCAGAAGGGTCCTGGCGCTGCCTTGGACTGAAAAAACTTTGCATGTCTGACGTTACAGAGTGGCCAAAGTGCATTGTCCTTGCAGGTGTGCTCGTGGGAGGATTACCGGCACCTCTGCCCCTGGAATGTGGAGTGACATCACCCTTAAAAGAATTGTACAACATGTTTTGCAGGCTGGTTTGGAAATGCAGCATCCTTTCGGACTTGTGGTACGTTGGTAACATTTCTGCCACTTTATGCTTGTAACAAGGGTCTAGTAGCGTTGCCACCCAGTACAGGTCCTTCTCCTTAAGCCTCTTGATACGGGGGTCCTTCAACAGGCATGACAGCATGAAAGACCCCATTCTCACAAGGTTGGATGCAGAGGTATCCATCTCCCCTTCCTCGTTATCAAGGACTACGTCCTCATCCACCACCGTCTCCTCCCCCCAGCCACGTACAAGACCAGGGCTCCACAAAAGGTGACCACAAGCCCCCTGGGAAGCCTGCTCCTGTTGGTCTTCTGCCTCCACAAAGCCACCTTCCTCCTCTGACTCCGCTTCTGACACCTCTCCCTGCGTTGCAGCAGGTGCCTGGGAACGTTCTGGTGATTCCGCCCAGAAATCAGGCTCTTGGTCACGCTGGTCTACAGCGTCATCTGTCACTCGTCGCACGGCACGCTCAAGAAAAAAAGCAAAGGGTATTAGGTCGCTGATGGTGCCTTCAGTGCGACTAACCATATTTGTGACCTCGTCAAAAGGGCGCATCAGCCTGCAGGCGTCGCGCATAAGCACCCAGTAACGGGGGAAAAAAATCCCCAGCTCTGCAGATCCAGTCCTACCACCCAGTTCAAATAGGTATTCATTGATGGCTCTTTGTTGTTGCAGCAGACGTTCAAACATCATTAGCGTGGAATTCCAGCAAGTCTGGCTGTCGCAAATTAAACGCCTGACTGGCAAGTTGTGCCGCCGCTGAATGTCAGCAAGGCGTGCCATGGCTGTGTAGGAACGTCTGAAATGGCCAGACACCTTCCTGGACTGCCTGAGAATGTCCTGCAATCCTGGGTACTTCGAGACAAACCGTTGGACTATCAAATTTAAAACATGTGCCATGCAGGGCACATGTGTTAAATTGCCCAGTCTCAGTGCTGCCAACAGATTGCTTCCGTTGCCACACACCACTTTTCCAATTTTCAGTTGGTGTGGGGTCAGCCACCGATCGGCCTGTGAGTGCAGAGATGACAGGAGTACAGATCCGGTATGGTTTCTACTTTCCAGGCACGTCATGCCCAAGACAGCATGACAACGGCGTACCTGGCACGTCGAATAGCCTATGTGGAGCTGGGGGTGCACAGGTGTGGAGGAGGACACAGCAGCAGAGGAGGAAGAAGCCGAGGAAGAAGCCAAGTTAGAAGACGACTTAGAAGACGACTTAGAAGACGAGTTAGAGAGCAAAGGAGGAGTAGAGGTGGTGGCAGACCCGCATGCAACCCGTGGCGGTGACACCAACTCCACTGTTGTTGAACCACGCATTCCCTGCTTCCCAGCCATCACCAGGTTCACCCAGTGGGCAGTGTAGGTGACATACCTGCCCTGACCATGCTTGGAGGACCATGTGTCAGTAGTCATATGGACCTTTGCCCCAACACTAAATGACAGAGATGCGGTGATTTGGCTCTGCACATGCTGGTACAGGTGTGGTATTCCCTTCTGTGAAAAAAAATTGCGGCTGGGTACCTTCCACTGCGGTGTCCCAATTGCTACAAATTGGTGGAAAGCCTCAGAGTCCACCAGCTGGTATGGTAAAAGCTGGCGGGCTAAGAGTGCAGACAATCCAGCTGTCAGACGCCGGGCAAGGGGATGACTCGGAGGCATTGGTTTCTTACGCTCAAACATGGCCCTCACAGAAACTTGGCTGGGGGCAGATGAGCAGGAACTGGAAGGCGGAGTGGAGGGTGGTTGAGACGGGTCAAGGACAGCAGAGGTAGAGCAGTAAGATGCTGGAGCAGAAGGAGGGTGGCTTAGCGTTTGGCTGCTGCCTTTGAGGTGTTGCTCCCATAGTGCTTTGTGTTTGGCGTTCATGTGCCTTCGCATAGCAGTTGTACCTAATTGGGTGTTGGGCTTCCCAAGACTCAGTTTCTGACTGCACTCATTGCAAATTACAGCGCTTTTGTCAGAGGCACACACATTAAAAAAATGCCACACTGCTGAGCCTTTTGATGTGGGCTTTCTAGCAGTAACAGTAGAAGTTGGCGGGTGCGTTGGCTGGCTGACCACAGGTGCCAATTCATGTTGTTGCCCTACTGTTCCCTGGGAGCTGTCCCTGCTTCTTCTAAGTCTTATTCTCCTCCTGCCTCTCTGACTCTCCGTCTCTCCATCTGAACTATCCTCCTCTTGCTCTCTTCTTGTGGGCACCCACAAAATATCACTCTCCTCATCATCATTCTCCTCAGATGCATCAATTTCTTCTGACAGCTCACAGAAGACAGCAGCAGCGGGGACCTCATCACACCTTATGTCCATCTCTGTTGTGTTGCCTGCCTGAATTATGATATCTGGTGTAACGTCCGCATCTCCTTCATCTTCTTCTGGCAATAATGGTTGCGCATCACTCAGTTCAACAAACTCATGAGTAAATAACTCCTCTGACTCCAGTGAAGAAGGGGCGGCGGTGGCGGAGGAAGTGGTACGTGGGGTGCCCATAGCAGAGGAGGATGAGGATGTTGTGGCAAAGTTAGAAACAGTAGAGGATGGGGTGTGCTGTGTAAGCCAGTCAACTACCTCTTCAGCATTTTGGGAGTTCAGGGTAAGTGCCTTCGGAAAACTGGGCAATTTCCTAGGGCCACAGGATATCATAGCAGCACGGCCCCTAGTGCCTCTGCGTGGCGGCCTGCCTTTGCCTGGCATTTTTTTTATTTTTACAAAACAAGAACAACTTGGGTGATGTTTCTGGACACGGAATTATTATTGTTATTTAGACAGATTGTGAAAAAGCTCACACAGCTAGGTGGCACTTGGTTGCAGACACCGGGCAACAAGGCCTGCAAGGGCAACGTATACAGTAGTGGATACGGAATATATTATTGCTGGTGGAAAACCGTCACTCAGGTTGTGTTTCTGGACACGGAATTATTATTGTAATTTAGACAGATTGTGAAAAAGCTCACACAGCTAGGTGGCACTTGGTTGCAGACACCGGGCAACAAGGCCTGCAAGGGCAACGTATACAGTAGTGGATACGGAATATATTATTGCTGGTGGAAAACCGTCACTCAGGTTGTGTTTCTGGACACGGAATTATTATTGTTATTTAGACAGATTGTGAAAAAGCTCACACAGCTAGGTGGCACTTGGTTGCAGACACCGGGCAACAAGGCCTGCAAGGGCAACGTATACAGTAGTGGATACGGAATATATTATTGCTGGTGGAAAACCGTCACTCAGGTTGTGTTTCTGGACACGGAATTATTATTGTTATTTAGACAGATTGTGAAAAAGCTCACACAGCTAGGTGGCATTTGGTTGCAGACACCGGGCAACAAGGCCTGCAAGGGCAACGTATACAGTAGTGGATACGGAATATATTATTGCTGGTGGAAAACCGTCACTCAGGTTGTGTTTCTGGACACGGAATTATTATTGTTATTTAGACAGATTGTGAAAAAGCTCACACAGCTAGGTGGCACTTGGTTGCAGACACCGGGCAACAAGGCCTGCAAGGGCAACGTATACAGTAGTGGATACGGAATATATTATTGCTGGTGGAAAACCGTCACTCAGGTTGTGTTTCTGGACACGGAATTATTATTGTTATTTAGACAAATTGTTATTTAGACAAAATATACAGAGCAGTAGAAAGTAGATTACTAGCCAGAAAAACTACTTAAACTCTGCCTCAAAATAAATACACAGCTCCTCAGTCCTCTCCCCACACAAATACAGAGCAGTAGAAAGTAGATTACTAGCCAGAAAAACTACTTAAACTCTGCCTCAAAATAAATACACAGCTCCTCAGTCCTCTCCCCACACAAATACAGAGCAGTAGAAAGTAGATTACTAGCCAGAAAAACTACTTAAACTCTGCCTCAAAATAAATACACAGCTCCTCAGTCCTCTCCCCACACAAATACAGAGCAGTAGAAAGTAGATTACTAGCCAGAAAAACTACTTAAACTCTGCCTCAAAATAAATACACAGCTCCTCAGTCCTCTCCCCACACAAATACAGAGCAGTAGAAAGTAGATTACTAGCCAGAAAAACTACTTAAACTCTCCTTCAAATGAATACACAGCTCTCTCCCTACACTATCTCTTCAAGCACACACAGGCAGAATGTAAAATGGCTGCTGGGCTTCGGTTTATATATGGAAGGGAGTGGTCCAAGGGGGGGGGGGTGGCCCAGGAGGGAGAGCTGCCTGATTGGCTGCCATGTATCTGCTGGTTTGGGGTGAGAGGTCAAAATTTCGCGCCAGCTAAGGCGAACCCAAATGGCGAACATACGCCGAAAGTTCGCGAACTTCCGCGTTCGCGAACACCCGATGTTCGCGCGAATTAGTTCGCCGGCGAACAGTTCGCTACATCCCTATTCCTTGGTTGCAATTCTAATCCCTGTGTTTTGTCAAAGGCATGAACAGCACTTGTGATATTTAGTTATTGTTCATCCCCTGTTATGCATTCTTCTGCACCAGTAACCAGAGACATCGAGTTGCTTATGCCATTGCTCAGGTGCCACCAAGACTTTTGGGAGGTTTCTCTAGGGCTAGCAGACTAATAGGCCCTAAAGACTCATGTAAGGACCAGTTAGGTTTAACAGAAAGTAGTGATTTAAAACATAGAATGTAGAGTCATGAATCAGACAATTATATAATCAGTCGGGAAGGCAGGGGTAAAGTTTTCCAGTACATGTATTTAAAAGACATGTATTCATTAGTAGTCTTCATAAAATCTATCCTAAAGGTTTTCAGGCAGACTAAAAAAAAAGGTTGGAACGGTGAGGGGATGTCTGCGGCAATTGTTGTTCACTGTTATTCAGTGTGCAAGTGATGAGCTTTAATGTGTTAAATCACAGGAAGCTGAAGAAAGCAGTGGCTATTAAATCTATTCTGCTCGTGTGGGGCTCAGGAGCGCTGCTGCCATGAGGTGAGTTGAGAAAATCACCTCAGGTGGTAGCACCCCACAAGTTACCAGGAATGGCAAAAAACACTCCTGGTAACTTAGAGTCAAAATTCCAATTTTAAAGGAGAAGGAAAAGCATTTTGGCATTTTACTGCTAATAGATTAGCCACATTAGTCCGAGTTAGTATGCTATATTTATTCTGCAGAAAGCTTTACAATACCTGAGTATGGAGCCCTAGAATTTCACTCCATTTGTTTAAGATAACAGCTGCCATTTTAGCTTGGTCTCAGTAGCTTTCTGCTGCAGCTCTAGCCGTGGGTAGCTCAGATCACTCATTCCTAAGGGAGGGGGGAGTGAATTCTTATTAATTCTTATTCAGGGGCGGAGCATGAGAAGGGAGAAAGGAGAGAGCTGTGCAGAATCTGGTCCTGGGAATTAATGATTTTTCTGAGATGAAGTCTGATAATGAAGAATATGTTTACAAAAAAGGAGACAAGAAATCCTGTGTTTCTTTTGATAGAGGACTCAGTGCAGCTTTTCTGTTAGTGCTTATGGCTGTATTTACATAGACCTTACTTTACCTTAAAGCTTACTTAGTTTTTACTATTCCTTCTCCTTTAAATCAGATTTCCAGTTCTTCTAGTGCAGAGAGTGCTTAGTGTGGCATAGATTATAATTTGACAAGGGCCTTGGCTTTGCCCTGGTCAGAAGAACTTTTTTCCTAAAATTGTTTTAACATAAGCACTTAAGGTGTTTTGCCCACCACCTTCCTTTAGAAACTGGATTGATTATCCAGTTTTTAATTGAACTTAATTTAATGCAATTGAGTGTGGGTGGATTTAACATACTGTAGAAAAAAAAGATGGGTGATTTCTCCAATTTTGCATAGCATAGTTGAACATAACCTCTTTGTTTTTTCCACTATTCAAGGTCTAGTCAAAATGCTTAAAAAAGACTGTTCAATGAATTAACCGTCTATGAAGTAGTGTTGTGCCTGTATATATTTTGTCCTATTTAAAAGGCCATTATGTTTTCAAATTGTACAGTAAATTTGGTATTAATACATGAGAATATCTATTCTGATGTGGAATAATGCTGTCTTTGCATAGTCTACAGGGAGGAAACACGGGGAGTTGCTATTGAAAGGATCATTTAGAGCCCCATTTTACTGGCCATGTCCCACTGCCACACCCCCTTCTTACTATTGGGTCAACATTATGAACAAAACTAAAGCTATTCTTGGAGGCATTGTGGGTAACCTGCAAGTAAGAAGGTAAGACTTATTTATGAACAGGGTGCATGGTGCAAACTACAATTTTCAGTCTCAAATCAGCATGTTCTTTATCAACAATGTAGTATTTTTCCCTGAATTCCAATATCTGTCACTACTGACTGCAATGCAACAAGACACAATAATTAGTGCATGCATTTTCTGAACCACAAGTTGTGTGGGGGTGATATCACTTCCAGTGTGCCATGCGTGCCATTTGCTTGATGCATGTCACTAGTTAAACCCATAAGACATAATTAGAACTATTGCTTTGTTCATGTTGGTGGAAATTCCTGGGTTTCAGTGGCATAACTAAAAATGACTCCCTCCCCAACAACAAAATCCTCAGCCAGCACGCACTTTGTACTCCCCAGCCCTGGTTGTCTGGTGGTGAAATGAAACATTTCCAAAACAAACCTCACAGCATCAAAACACTCCATCTTTTTATTTGAGTTTTTATTAAAATGTGAGTTTTGTAAATTGATTTAGAAGTTCAGTCTAGACCTATATGAATACAGTTAAATGGCTTCCACACCTGTGTGTTGCTTGTTTTCTTTAATTTCCTGTAATCTTCTTGGCCATTTCTGTACATTCCTAAAAAAAACCTGAACAGGGATATGTAACGGAGAAATATATGTTTATAATTTTAACTTGTGACTTAAATTACTTGCAAGCTGTGCATCCCCATTGGCTTTGAATGCCAGTAATTATTAATAATATTTCTCACGAAGGTGTCACAATCTCCAGCAGTGAATGTGTTTCACGGAAGGCATTTCTGCAGCCAAATGCATTGCCAAAATTCTCCTGATTTACATTTAGGAGGAAATGAGTCACACTTCTTTGTTCCACCGCTCTACCCAGTTGAATGCTGTGTTAATGTCAGGGTGCATTCACCCCAGGATGCTTACCAGAACAAAAGTAAGGTCTTGTTCACTGCTATATAAATCAGGCAAATTGAGATGCTCTGCAGTCTCCTGCCAAGAGATGAAATGTTTCAAAAAAGGATTCCCTGGTTTCCGTATAAGTGGCCAGCAGCAGGCTAATTTCACAAACGTCTTCCCAAAATCAACAGAGAAATTCCAGTCCTCTTCTATATTGCCTTTTTAAACACTATATATCAATATACTTGTATAACTTACCTTTTAGTCTTACACATTCATTGGCTTTTAAAGGTCTTCCAGCTATTACAGACTGGGGTCCAAGTGCACACTTTTTCTACATTAGCCATAAATCGATGTTTTTTTACCCACAATGCAGAATTTTCCCAGATTTCCAGGGTAATAGTGGGGAACTGCATTTGAAATTAACTCTTTACTAGCTTTTTCTTCTCCTTCAAGAGCTTTAACTGACAAGCAAAGGCACAGTATATAAAAAAGTAATTGGTGTCATATAATAAGTGCAGTGTAGGGTGTAAAGTGCAAAAAACATGGTTCATTAATATGCATGTAAATTGTGGCATTGTCTGCCCCAGAGACCTGTGTTCCACAACCAAAACAGTGTTGCCTGGAGGACACAGGCCTGTACTTAGGGAAATTATAAGGTAAGAGCTACCATACTCACGCAAGACCACAGGTGGAAGTACGAAAAGTTACTTGTGCACTTTCATTGGGGTCTTGGTAAAGGTCTGCTATTATTTTCAAAATTCACAATTGATAATAATTGACTTGCCTTTAAAATTGACTCTCAGTATTTAATAGTGAACAAGGTCAAGGCATCAGAAAGTTGCTTTAAGTTACAGCAACTAGCTTTTAAATTGACATAGAAATGCACATTTGGGCATTTTTCATTAATATGCATGATGGGGGGCATGGGGAGTATCCAGCATTTTTCCACTGTTTGAAATGCTTCATAAGCTAGTGGCTACATAGAGAAAGGCAAGAGATCAACTCACTGAAACATATAATAATTAGAGAGCAATGTGCCATTAGGTGTATACTGTTCAATGTGGGCTCTTATTTTACTCAGAAGTCAGCAATAAACCTTACAAAATATACAACATTGCACTGTCTTGTTTTGAAAAGCCACTAATTTATTTTGACACCCATTTTTGTCAGTATAATAAATAAACTTCTCTCTGACCAAAGTAAAGATTTCATGAAAGGAGGCTTCATGTAATGTATCTGTGGCACATATTTTCTAGGTATGGGAAAATAATAAACCACACAAAAATGCTGAGCATTGAAAAGTCTGTGAAAGCTACAGTATGAGGATATAAAACATTAAGATGGCACAATAATGGCAGATTTATATCAAACTGAGACCAGGGGAAAAAGAATGATTTCTAAAAAGAAGTTTTCATATTGTTTGTAATACAATACAAACAAAACAATTGCCTTCCACTTATAATAAAAAATCTGTTATTGAATTATAAGTATTTCTTAAATGTCTTATTACTTTGTACTGAAAACTTTTGATGACATAGACATGCAGGCCTCTGATACATAGTGCAAGGGAATGAACTCTACACAATATATTATAACAAAGTGATTACAAAAAAAAGTAAGATTTTATTGTTCTTGGGTGAATGATTGTATCATTTAAATGATTGTTTTAACCATACCATTCAGCTGTCATATAATTAGATATTATTGCTTGATTATGCTTTTTGTATTGCCACTTCAAAAAAAGGAACACCTAGTAGATTAAATATAAGGCTGAATGGTAATATTTAGCAATATGCATAAATGGAAGATCAGGCCCGTTGACTTTAATTGTGAGCAAATTTCCCAAAGACCAGGACTGTCCAACTGGAGGCCTGCAGGCTGGATGTGGCCCTCCAAAGAATTTTAATGGCTCCCAGTCTGCTCCGAGGCTCCATAGACACTAAGGGGCCCATTTACTTACTCACGAACCGGCCGAATGCGTCCAATTGCGTTTTTTTCGTAATGATCGGTATTTGGCGATTTTTTCGGAAAATTATCGCAACTTTTTCGTTGCCATTCCGAATGTTGCGCAAAATCTGGCGATTTTTTCGTAGCGTTAAAACTTGCCCGAAAAGTCGCGCCTTTTTCATAGCCATTCCGAAAATTGCGCAAAATGTTGTGATTTTTTCGTAGCGTTCGGATTCATTCAAGCTTCAGTATGGTGACTTTTCTTGGGCCAGGTTGGAGCTGCAGGGTGCCATTGAGTCCTATGGGAGGCTTCCAAAATCATGCTAAGTCTGAAAGTTTCGCCCGCCGCTTACGAGCGCTCAATACGAAAAAGTCGCGACAAGATACGAGCGAATCGTAATGGCTACGAAAAACTGGCGTTTTTTCGCGAAAATCGCATTGGTAACGAAAAAGTCGCGACAATTTCTGAAAAGTCGCCGAAAAATCACAAAAAATACGAAAAAGTCGCAAAATGTTTGTTTTCCAATCGGAATTTTTCCAATTCGGATTCGAATTCGTGTCTTAGTAAATCAGCCCCTAAGGGGTATATTTATCATGCTGTGTAAAAAGTGGAGTAAAACATCACCGGTGATGTTGCTAATAGCAGCCAATCAGATGAGTTGCTTTGATTTTCTAACTGTTGAAACCTAATTGCTGATTGGTTGCCCTGGGCAACATCACTGGTAATGCTTCACTCCACTTTTTACACAGCATGATAACTATAGCCCTAAATGACTTTACTGTTTTAACTGAATCCAGCCTTCCAATACGCTGCATGAGATATAATTGGCTCACTACTGTAATGAGTTAGACAGCAATACCATAGACCTTAATGGGCAACTTAGTCAAAGGCGGCCATACACGGCAGATTTTAGCTGCCGATTCATCTTCTTCAGTTTGCAGCTTATCTGCCTATGTATGGGGCACTTCAACGGGCTTACCCCACTGATAGGGCAATTCGTAAAAGCTTGTAAAAAGGTTCTCAAATACGATTTACCAATTACCACTTTAACACCACTTTAACAGACCACATAGTGAAATTACAAAAGTTACAAAGCTGAGTAATGATGATGATTGTATCACCAAGTGTAGAATTCTTGCAAAAACCGGGGTGTTAATTTGAAATTGCTAAAAACCCACTTTATGGGCCCCCACTCTCTACGCCACATTTTACACCACTTTTCCCTCCAGAAATTCTTTACTGATGAAAATTTTCCAATATCCTACCACATCCTATCTATCTTACAAATGATAATCAAGAAGAGTAGGATTGGGGTCTGTGTACTGTAACATGTAGGGGCAGAGCTGCCAACGTGCTTGAGATCACAACCAGGCAAAGAGACAGTGGGGGGGGGAAATAACAGGATTGATAATAAGCAGCACCTGAAGTTAATAAGTGAATAGCAGAGTTTAATTAAAGTGAAGAGGAGGAAGCAATAGATTGTATCCTGGCCCTTTTAACAAGCTGTCTGACAAGGAGCTTAGTAAAGGAAGCCAGCATGGGAGTCTCACTCCTACAGGAGGCTTACATTCTTCACTAGAAACAAGTAGCAAAAAAGGCATCTTGGGTAGTATTGCTTTGTGATTAATAGAAATCTAGCATTCATTTAATAGCCAGGGTGTATATGGTGAAGGTACCTCTCCTAGATCTGAGGTGGTGGCAAGAATACCAAACCAATGTATTTTTCTTTTTTTCTTTTTCTCATGCAGTTAGTTGTGCATCACACTAAAACTCCTAACCCGCTATCCTTGGCAGAGAAAAATGGATTTCCACGTGGCAGGGCCTAGACAGAGAGACTAGTACTAAGGTAGCCATACAATACTTTTCATTTATTCTTTACATCTGTTTTACAGAAATATTGAGATGGACATGTATGTTTCTTTGCTGTTCCCCCTAGCCATTACAGAGCTGTTACAGGCTCTCCCTTGCCTAAGTTGCCATTTTTTCTCAGCCTGGGTACCCACCACCTTCCTTATCACTTTTTTCATATCTCTCTTATTCACATTGATTCGCATTATTCTCACATTGATATCCATAATGAAAAAAAAAAGAACTGAAGAGAGAATGGCCCAATAGCCTAAGAGCTTTGATCAGGCCTCGATGATGGAGTTGCCCACTGAATAAGACTGTAAATGGAATGGTTTATAGCAGGGAACTTGTATTTGTAAAAAAAAAATCAAAACCTCTTTAGGGATCTCACTTTTTTCTAAAGTACTCAGGTAGGTAAAATATTTATTATTTAATACAGAACTTTGTGTTTTGTATTTTAATATCTATGACCTATATTAAAATGAATAGGGATCTGAAAAATTACTTTCAGTACTAGCCTTGGTGGGTTTTATCTTTAAAATGCAATAATTAGCATTAAGAAAAAAAAAGTTTAATTGCCATGTGACGTCTATGCTTTTTCAAGCCACACTGTATGAAGGATTATAAAACACTCTTCCAGAAAACAATGTGGACAGATAACCCTGTCATAATTCCTGGACAACTTCAGAGTGGTGAGTGGTGATACAAAAATGATTTATAGTCTTAACAATCTTGTTAAAAAGTGTGGGTTTACTAAATAGATAATCATCCTGAGTTTTACAGGATAGGTTTTATAAAAATGATGTTGAAATATTGGAGCACACACCTTCAATGCATTACTATGGCTTACACTTGATATTTAAATATAAGATATTTGGTCATAAACATATTCATCAAGACAAACCTCTTTGTTAAATATATGTGTAACATAGATCTATGGCTAAACCTCATTATATGGGTGGGAACACCACAAAGGTTTGCAGAAAAAGAATGCTCCAGCACACTGCTAATCTGACAAAGTAGCCCAAATTATAATTTAGGCCAGATGGACATAGAACAATATGATATACATGGTATATTATGGCTGCTTACAAAAACAAATCAAGAAAATGGACAAAAAAATTGAGAAGACTGCGTTTGGGAGAGTATTTTTGCAAGCCAGAACTGAGATGCACTAGAATTAGCAACAGACTGAACAGAAATTTTCCCATGAGGGACTTATCAAGTTAAGCTTACTGAGAAAGCTTAGATTACTATTAAATGTTCCACTGGCACTGTTTAAGTGATACATGATTATGAAGTACTTATTTTTGCTGTTATAAGGACTATTTTTAATTTTATTTGGTGTACTCAAGTTATTCTGCACTTAACTTTGTCTGTACTTGGCATGTACATTTTCTGTGCACAATTAGGAGAGAAATCCTGATGCAAGAGAAGATGTGCCATAGAGGGGGAATAAGAGTGATCCATGTTTTGCTTAATTTTAAGTACAAACATACTTAGAAAGGAATAACTGCACAATTAAATGATATTAGGATATGCAGTGGATATCTGCAATCATTGTAATGATATGTAGTAGCCCTAACAGCAAAGCAAGCCAGCCTACCAACAAAGTTCCAATAATAAACAGCACAAATAAAGAAAATGTACTTAATATAGAGAGTAGAAAGGGTAGTTATCATATTTACTGAAGTGTAGGTGTGGGCAGGTAAGGTTTCTCCTTTGTTTTATCAGTCAAGAGGGTGAATCTTTGTAATCAACCTCTGTGTACAGTCTCATCTATTTATATACTGCAGGATCATTAGCAGATTATACATGAAAAGATTTACAAACTTATATATAATTTATATAATCAATATTGCATTTGATCATTTTGAAAAATATATTGAGGTTCCCTACTTTGCCCTTAAAAGTAGCCTGCTTACCAGATGACAAATGATATTTCTTTTCAAGAACCTCTATACAAAGTGTTTTTAGCAAGGCACAATGCAATGACTCATAATTAAAAAGGTTTATTAGACATTACCTGTACTTTCAATAAAATCTGCAATTTAGTGGATGCCCATACATACATATAAAAGAAATCAAAAGCATATGTTTTTACTAAACTAGAGTTCTTTTTCTTGGTGAAGTTAGGATGTTTTAAACAGGTTGCTTTCATTGCTTCCCCTCACTCCTATTTCCTACGATTTCAAGCAATTATTGGCACTGATAAAATGGAACCAAGCCAGCTATTATCCTATGAACAGTGACACGCTCTGCAGGTCTCACTAGCAGTGAAAGGATTAGGACCTGATGTCTGCATAGCAACCTGTACTCATACAATCCCTAATTTTCCAGTCTCCACTTCTATGGCCCATCAACGTATTACGTCAACAGTTGCTTTTGGCCCAGACTGTGCCTTATAAAATATAACATATTTCACTCTTCTTCACAAACTCCTTTATTTTCTATTTGATTACCAAGTAAAATCTGCTGGCAAAGTCCTGGTATAATTTTGATATCATTTTATTTTGGTTTGCCCAAATACAAAATGTGAAGCAAATTATCTAAGTGTCACTTTGAATGCTTTTTCAGCCAATTTGCCCTTGCTGAGGGAAAGCGATTATGTTTCATTGCAGCTCACTTTGTGCCAGTATGTAAATATCATACTTTGGCGTTTTGTGCTGTTTCAGTAAGTCATGACAGAAAGGAGCCGGGTGACACAGACTGCAAGGAAATCTATAGCATACTGCTTTTTATGAGACAATGTATTAATTGTTTTACAGAATATAAGACTGGTATGAGATGACATATTATACTCTCATGTAATCCAGGACAGTTTGAAGGGGATAAATAGGCTATTCACTGTGCTTTACTGAAGTTTTCTTTCACAATTTAAATAATAAGAATTACTTTTAAAGTGATACTAACACTTCCAACCATTCACATACTTACATAAATATAGATAGGAAGATTTTTTTTTAAATGGCTTTAAATTTCTTACTAGTTCTATTCTTATATTATATAAAATCTAACCATTTCCAGGGTTAGAGGAAGATGACCCCCTCGGTCATATGGTGGCCCAGGGGACATTGGAGCCTAGACTGTGGGTCTGCTTCTGGTACATGCCAGGCCCACAACCATATAGTTACGGCATTGCCTAGGCCCCAGTAATTATCAGTGTTGAACTTCAAAATCCTATCTCTTGGAGATAATACTTAAATTGGCATTCTAGCTTCTTGGGCCTACTTCACAGATATATAAACAGAGAAAGATGCCATCTTGTGAAAATGTAGTTGGTACCATGATGAAAGGGTGAGGCAGGAAGCAGCAGAGGTGGGACAGATATTCTAAAAGAGCAGTAGTATTCATTAAAAAAATCACAGTAGCGAAAAGGGTTACATTTCTACCTCAAACAAAAGCAATGTCAGTGGGTGCATAGTTTGGAACTGTTTGCCAATGTATTACTAACCTTTTTAACTGAAAGCAGATAGATGGTTATGTGACAGCAGAGCAACAAATTCTGTTAGTGATGACCCCCATTGTAAGAACCTTGTCTGAAAGAGTAGATGAAAAAGTCTAATAAGAAATTCTGTTAGTAAATCAGTCCAGCTCAAGAAAGGCCCATAGCCATGGGTATCTGCAAATAAATGTAAGGCCTCCCCCTGAATTTTGCATACCACACAGCTCACAGCCTGCTGTCCCATGGTGCCCTGCCTTTTTTTTCTGAAAACCAGGGGGCACAAGGTCTCTTATAGTGGAAACGGTAATGGCGGTAAGAACTTAATATACAACGCAAATAGGTCATTTACAGAAACATGCCTTTATGTTCTAATGCACTTTTCAGAAAGCTGAGTCAATTCATCTGCACTATAACTCTATTTTAAATAAGTTAATTGGCTAATATTGCACCAGGTCTATTAATCCATAGTCACCTATGTACTTTCAAACATGTGAGCATCAAAGCAAATTGGTTGCTATGTTTTTTCCAAAATGAACAGTTAAAAAGAGGTGTTTTTTGTATGGGGTTTCATTTTAAACAGCAGAGAAAGGTAATTGTAGTTCAAGGAATTGAACTACAACAGGCCACAGTCTGCCACAGTCTGCATCACACCATATATAACATATTTAATGATAGAAGATGGTTACAGTTCTAACAATGAAATTGTATTTTAAGCTCCTCTCTCTTATAACAATAAGTGCAGAGTGAGAGACTGCCCCCGAGAAAAATATTTTGGCCATTTCAGTAAAGAAAAAATGCCCGGGACTATATGTCTGTGTTTATTATTTATGTAGATTATACTGAAAGGAGTTCTGCAGATCTGTGCTTTATAGACTAAATTCTAATAACACTAATAAACACTAATTTGCAGCAAAGCCCTGCCTTGTCAGGTGTCCTCCAATATCTTATATGATGTCTACAGATTCTAATAAAGCAAGGACTTCTAAGCTCTGGTTGGACAACAACTATAAGGGACTGTCTGTAAATTCAAATACTTCTTTTCTATTTAACAATATATCGGCCTGAGTCTGCAGGCTGAGAATCGGCCCCTACGCTCTGAAAAGCTTCTCAATGTGCCTGCACCCAGGACCATTGCATCAGGCTAGGTGCAGGCACACAGAGTAGATTTTGGTGTGACGCACCATGCCAAAATCAGTTCCATGTGCCAGCACCTGGGGTGACACAATGGTCCTCGGTGCAGGCAAGTCAAGAAGTTTTTTGAAGCATAGGGATGGCTTCTTGCCCTGCATTTATTTGCAGCCTGAGAATCTGCCATGTCTGGCATTAGCCTAAGGTAAGTGACTAAATTGTAAAATGCAGCAAGAGGACAGAAGATTAACCCACTCAGGTAAGTGACTGAACTGTAAAATGCAGCAAGAGGACAGAAGATTAACCCGCTCAGGTAAGTGACTAAATTGTAAAATGCAGCAAGAGGACAGAAGATTAACCCACTCAGGTAAGTGATTGAACTGTAAAATGCAGCAAGAGGACAGAAGATTAACCCGCTCAGGTAAGTGACTAAATTGTAAAATGCAGCAAGAGGACAGAAGATTAACCCGCTCAGGTAAGTGACTAAATTGTAAAATGCAGCAAGAGGACAGAAGATTAACCCGCTCAGGTACGTGACTAAATTGTAAAATGCAGCAAGAGGACAGAAGATTAACCCGCTCAGGTAAGTGACTGAACTTTAAAATGCAGCAAGAGGACAGAAGATTAACCCGCTCAGGTAAGTGACTAAATTGTAAAATGCAGCAAGAGGGCAAAAGATTAACCCGCTCAGGTAAGTGACTAAATTGTAAAATGCAGCAAGAGGACAGAAGATAAACCTGCTCAGGTAAGTGACTAAATTGTAAAATGCAGCAAGAGGACAGAAGATTAACCCGCTCAGGTAAGTGACTAAATTGTAAAATGCAGCAAGAGGACAGAAGATTAACCCGCTCAGGTAAGTGACTGAACTGTAAAATGCAGCAAGAGGACAGAAGATTAACCCGCTCAGGTAAGTGACTAAATTGTAAAATGCAGCAAGAGGACAGAAGATTAACCCGCTCAGGTAAGTGACTAAATTGTAAAATGCAGCAAGAGGACAGAAGATAAACCTGCTCAGGTAAGTGACTAAATTGTAAAATGCAGCAAGAGGACAGAAGATTAACCCGCTCAGGTAAGTGACTGAACTGTAAAATGCAGCAAGAGGACAGAAGATTAACCCGCTCAGGTAAGTGACTAAATTGTAAAATGCAGCAAGAGGGCAAAAGATTAACCCACTCAGGTAAGTGACTAAATTGTAAAATGCAGCAAGAGGACAGAAGATAAACCTGCTCAGGTAAGTGACTAAATTGTAAAATGCAGCAAGAGGACAGAAGATTAACCCGCTCAGGTAAGTGACTAAATTGTAAAATGCAGCAAGAGGACAGAAGATTAACCCGCTCAGGTAAGTGACTAAATTGTAAAATGCAGCAAGAGGACAGAAGATTAACCCGCTCAGGTAAGTGACTAAATTGTAAAATGCAGCAAGAGGACAGAAGATTAACCCGCTCAGGTAAGTGACTAAATTGTAAAATGCAGCAAGAGGGCAAAAGATTAACCCGCTCAGGTAAGTGACTAAATTGTAAAATGCAGCAAGAGGACAGAAGATAAACCCGCTCAGGTAAGTGACTAAATTGTAAAATGCAGCAAGAGGGCAAAAGATTAACCCACTCAGGTAAGTGACTAAATTGTAAAATGCAGCAAGAGGACAGAAGATAAACCTGCTCAGGTAAGTGACTAAATTGTAAAATGCAGCAAGAGGACAGAAGATTAACCCGCTCAGGTAAGTGACTAAATTGTAAAATGCAGCAAGAGGACAGAAGATTAACCCGCTCAGGTAAGTGACTAAATTGTAAAATGCAGCAAGAGGACAGAAGATTAACCCGCTCAGGTAAGTGACTGAATTGAAAGAGAGATACAGTGTACCAGGGCCAGAAGAACACAGAAGAAGAAGCATTCAAGACTTTTTTGTCCTGTTTTATTATTTTGTTTTACTTTGCTTCTTCCTTTTACCATATGTCATCTAATTTTTTGTTGTTTTATGCTTCTTGGTTTTTTCACTTTTGTTTTACAAGAAGACAATGCAACCATTTTTTGAATTATTTTTATTTTCTTCCCAATTATACAGGGATATCTCATTGTTTCAGGGAAATATTCCAACTGCTATTAAGGCCCACTGCACATTTGGGTCGATAAAGGTCAATAAAACGAGTGCTATTTATAGAATGCGGTAAAAATGTTATCGCTTCTTATTTTTTGCTACTTAACGCTCGATTCACTAAAAGGACACGTCATAATTAAGAAGCGATGTTCTTTGCGTTATTTAACTTGCGATGAGCGTTCTTCTTGCCTTATTTCCCACCTTGTGCGTTATTTTGCGCTGCGCGCGATATATTTTGCAATATTTTTTTTTTCCCCCTCTTGTGGCAAGTTCTAAAAATGCCCATTATCAATTTTATTTTGTAATTATACTGGTTTGTATCAGGTTAAAATGCAGATATCCATTATCTGTAGTAATTATGCAAGTGGCACATCTCAGGTATTCATTTTCTGTAGCAATTATACTAGCATGTCTAAGGTTAAAATGCCCATTATCTTTTTAATTGTGATTTTACTGGCTTTTATGTGGTTAATATGCAAGTTATCCTTTTCTGTAGCAATTATACTGGCATGTCTGGGCAGTGTTGGACTGACATGCCAGGGGCCCACCAGAAAACCTCAAACCACAGGCCCATTCTCCAAACAATTTTTTCTTCTTATTTAACCTATTTGTCCCACTAGTCTATTTTCTTTACATACTATAATCTATTCTTCAATCTCTTTGTTTCCAAGCAAAAAAAGGGAATGGCCATGAAAGACTAAATGGTAAGAGGCAGGAGGGCCCATTGACACCTGGGTCCACCGGGAGTTTTCCTGGTATCCCTGTGGGCCAGTACGACACTGTGTCTGGGGTATGTTTTGGTAAAATGGGTATGGAATTAAGCGTTGTCCTTGAACAGGACACCCTAAGGCCAATTTAAAAATGCAAGCATTAGAATGGGTATGCACTGATGCTTTTCATAAAGGTACTTGTACCCATGCATGCTTCTAGCAACTTGCAGTGAGTGCTAATGTTCCTGTTTAGCCAATTTTAATAAATTTTGCACAAATATCCACTATGGAACCCAGGAACTACCGTAATTCCAGGGTGACCCTATTTGGTTGCATCCATGGACACAACTGATTTAAGAAAAGTAAATTAGATACTGTTGACATGATTCGTGAATGTGGGTGCTAATTCATGTAAACATGCTTTGTTCCCAAATGGGTCTTAAGAGTTTTTACTTCCCCTTTTTCCCCTTTATTTATCCACAGAAACAACAACAGTACAGCTATTCTTTAGTACTATTTGTAGCAAAGCAAGCTCAGAGGCTGAAAAGAAAGTTTCAGTAAAAAGATAAATGGAGCATGTCTAGCAGCTAACACCCAAAACACATTTATTTCACTTCCCTTGAATGGGGCAGGGAACTATTTGCCTGCAATTCAACCTTGTTATTTCAACACAGCAAAAACATAGAGGCCGATTTACCATCAATAATATTTTGTTTTTATTAGTGGTACTGTTCATGAGAAAAAATATGCACTCTTTCCTATGTAAGAATGTATTTTTTTGTACCCTGGAATGACTGGGACAAATTAGCACATCAGCTTTAATAAATGGCGATTCATTAAAAATTTCCTTTAAAAGTTTTGATAAATGGGAGAAAAGATTTGCACATTTTTTAAATGAATTCCTTTCATTTAAAAATTAAACCTCAGATCATGGTAGCAGCATCCCTGACAATCCTGATAGTTTTGTTTAATGTTAAAATGGTTTTAGCAGACTTAAGGTATGGTGATCCAAAAAGATTCCTTATCTAGAAAAACTCAGAACTCTGAATAATAGATCCCATACGGGTGAAAAAAGATAAACTCACTGCCATTTCCAATTTTATTCCCAAAGGTAAAATGGTATGCCTAGCTGTGACACGGGGCAGATTTATCAAAATGTGAAATTAAAGCTCACTAGAGAAAAACTCACCCACTTTTTACTCATTCCTATGGGATTTTTAAAAGCATATTTGTCAATCGGTCAAATTTACTATCTGCTAAATACGCTGCTAAAAATCTTATAGGAATGAATAGAAAGTGAGTGAATGAATAGGTGAGTTTTTCTCTAGTGAGCTCTAATTTCACACATTTTATAAATTTGCCCCTTTGTGTTACAACCAAGTGTTCCACTATATTAGCTCACTGCTCCTCACCAAAATTGAGCAAAACTGAAACAAAAGCCAAGAGATAAATAACAGTGCAATGAGCCAACCAGGCAAAACAATCTTTATCTTTATATATATAAAGGATCCATAGTTTGTGATAGAAGTAAATCATAAGCTCATAACAGGTTGAATCCACAAGTAGACAAGACTTCCTGGCACTGCTCAAAAGAAGAGGGTTCTCTAATGCATATGTGGTTCAAATGTTCTAGAATACAAAGGGTAACTTCATTTCAAATAAAACCTGATATCCCCTTATTATATTACTCATTACATTATGATAAATTTAAAAGATGTAACAACCAAATCTAAGTTCCAAAAAACTAGATATCAATTGACAAAAAATTTAGACTGGCATAAAGCAATGGAAGAACATTTTAAAAAGATGAGGAAATAGGCACTATGAATAAGCTCCTGGACTACCTACTAGTGGTAAAAGGGACTAGTGTAGTTGATCTATAGAGGAACTGTGAGAAAAAAGGAATACAGAGTTGTATATCCCCCCTTCTCCCCCTCTTCTGCCCCCTTCCTTCCTCATATTTTGTTTAAAAATACTACAAGAATTTACAAAACAAATAGATCCCATACCTGTAATAGTAATATACAGAAAACAAACGTCTGCAAGGTCTAAAGAACACAGTTTAGTTACAGCATGTATGAAATCAGTTTTCAGCTAATATACATACAGACTTCATAACATACATAACACCTGACCCAGTTCTGGAACTTATATTGCATTGTCAACCACTGCAATCTGCTGTACTTAATATACTCTTTTATGTGTCTGTAGGTTACCCACCCAAAGGCAGGGATCTCAGCTCTAAATTTTAATGTAACTGTACTTTGTATTTTTTTGTATTTATAATTGTATTGGCTTATTTGTTCTGTTACTGTTATTATTCTTCTGTACAGTGCTTCATACAGAAGTAGCTCTATATAATTTAACTTACAAGCATTTGCTGGAATTTTATTGCTTCTCTAATTCTGATATCTCCCTCTAGGGGACAATATGAAATATGACACTTAGGACTTTAAATATCTTGAGACTGTAAAAATTCATACTAGATTGTACAAACCATATAAAACATGCAAATTTATACACATATCAACTGTATGATTGACTTTATGATTTTGTAGCTGTTTGGCCTCAGACTTTACACTTACCTGTTGGTAAGCAAACAGCTATTTGTGAATGATACATCCCACATAAATTAATGTAGTAAATAAAGCAGAGAAGATATTGCATGCAATAAGTAGCTGTAGGTCTGAACCTGTATACTGAATGAGTCTTGCAGTTTATTGAAAAGATGGAAAAGGAAATATCCTTTCCCCCATGAAATAATAACAAAATAATGACTGTTCTTTTTATTTACCATACAATCAGAAACTAAATATATAAAATACTACACTAGCAGTATTAAATTAGTACCTGGCATCCATATAAAAGTGAATTTCAATTGATGGCCCTGCTTGGGAATATTAAAAAAACACATATATTCAATATAGGATAAAAAAAAACATTTAAAAAGTATTTACACAAATTCAATACGCAGGTTGGATTTGACACCATAAAACGTAATCTTGAGCAAAGTTTTACTTATTACAGATACTTTTACTATATTCCTTTCCCTCACATCTTAACCAACATATAGCCCCTAAAGACTGCCAGGCTTACTTAGACTTTTGTTGAAGGACATCATCTTTTTAACAGTATCCAGCCTGCTAACATCTGGGTTTGGTTGTTAACTGGTTAACCTACAGATATGACCACAACTGAGTTAGTAAGTATGCAATGCATATTATTTACGAAACAGAGGCCAGGTGTGTTAAAACATAAACCTCCTCCTTCCCAGGTGATAAGGTTCCCAAAGTTCAGATATTTCAAATGCATATACGGTAATAGAATTTTGGACTGAGACAGCCCACTTAGTACAATAAATCAGTAGCTTAGTACTTTTGTAATATTATATTTTTACTAATATTATTATAATAACTAGTTCTCATTTAATAACAATGAACAAGTTTGCTCCTTGTCAGTAACAAATTTTCACCAAATATTGCTCTTTTACATCCTTGAGACCCTGAGCCACCATTTTGTGTTAGTCTGTGTTCTCCCTAAGAGATCACCTTACAGGAAATAATGCAGCTATAACTGTAACAGAATGAAGTTTGGGTGTAACACAAAGCTCTGTCTATTCATTGGTTGATGTAAACTAGCATGTATGTGGTTTGCAATGGCGATTCTAGCCCAAATGCCGCCTGAGGTGGCTTTCTTGGTGCTGTCCCCCCTCAGCCACCCCAGTGCTGTGCAGAGAGTGTGATGGCAATAGAAGGGCCAAATTTCCGGTTAAAAAAATGGAAATTCAGCTCTTAAAGTTACCAGGAGTGGCTTTTTGCTGCGAGTTTCTCAACTTGCCTCATGGCAGCAGCCCCCCTGCCTGGTTTGTGTTGGTAAGTTCAGTGTATTGTATGAACCCTTACTACTTAAAGGGGTTGTTCACCTTTAAATTATAGTTTAACATGTTGCAGAGAGTGCTATTCTAAACAATATGCAATTGGTCTTTATTTTTTATTATTTGTGGCTTTTTGCTCAGCAGCTCTCAATTCTCCAATGTTCTGGGGCATAATAAAGGAGTATTCAGTGAAGGGGTACATCTGGGAATACCAAATGCTATAGGCAAATGCTATAGGCAGACATAGAAACTAAAATGCATTTCTTATAAGATTGCTTGGAGGGGCGTGGCCTGCATGCTGGACGGGTAAGACGTGCCTGCACTAAGCTCCGCTCGGGAGCCTTCATTATCCTGCCAATACACTAAATAAAAGCACCGGACACGGCACCGCTACACCGGAGAGACACCCCAGCACAGCCTGCAAGCACCATGGGCAAAAACAGGCAGACAACCAGACTCTCAGCCGCGACTCCCGCCACAGACCCGCGCACCCAAGATGGCGCTGCAACTACATCGCGCCACACGGTCCCTGCTGTAAACGCTGCCACAACTAACCTGGGGGAAACAGCAGCCAAGAGGCTGGAACGCTACGCCAGGCACCCCTCTCCCCCTCCACAGCACAGAGGTATGTCCCCTCCGCCGGAAGCAGCAATAGGCAGCAGTGAAACGGCTCCACACTTTGCTACCATGGAACAACCTACCCCCTCAGCAGAACCAACGCTGACAGAAATCCTGCACATAATCACCAATAATCACTCCACACTGATAACTAAAGTGGATGAGATTCATACTGATTTTGCCATACTGAAACATGACATACAAAAAATAAGGGAGAGAACAGGGGAGACAGAAAGGAGAATTGGGGACCTGGAAGACCTAACCACCCCCATACCAGGCCGTATTGACTCTGTATCTAAACAACTGAATATGCTAGAGGCTAAAGCAGATGACCTCGAAAACCGCCTTAGGCGGAATAACATACGTATACTGGGAATGCCTGAAAGAGCTGAAGGAAATGCTGTAGAATCCTTTGTGGAAAAATGGCTCCAAGCTAAATTCGGGGAGCAAACCTTCTCTACCGCCTTCGCAGTTGAGAGAGCACATAGGATACCGGGCCGCACTCCACCACCAGGCGCACCACCGAGGCCACTGATTGCCAGACTCTTAAACTACAAAGACAGAGATGCTGCCCTAACCGCTGCCCGCAAAGCAGGAGAGCTCCTATACGAAAACCATAAAATCTCAATATACCCGGATTTCTCCGCGCTGATCAGGAAACAAAGAGCACAATTTGCAGAAGTTAAAAACATGCTGAGACAACGACAAATTCCCTACGCAATGCTATTCCCCTCCAGGCTCAGAGTTGTGGATAAAGGAAAGACCCAATTTTTTGAAACCCCGGAAACAGCAATCTCGTGGATCGAGGGACGACCTAGAGACCCCCCTCCCCATCAACAAGCATAGCCGGGACTCGAAAGACAAAGCAGGAAACGATGCCACCGGTCACACAAGTTGGCTCCCTAGACACAGCGGAGCTTACCTCCAACTGGCAGATCTCTACCGCAAGGACTGACCCAGAGACGGGCAGGCTGAGTAGACTATAACCCCCTTTTCTACCATTACAGGTTACGTTGCAGGGAGGAAACCCGCGCACAGTTTGTTGGGGAGTGTGTGGGTAGGGTGGGAATACATGAGGGATAAGGGAAGTTACTTAATAGTTTATTGTAAGTTTAACATGACAATGCTATATGATTATGCAAACAAGTGTGCTCAAACCTTGGCGGAAACTATCACTACTAATACAGAATGGGGAGTGTTAAGGTAATGTGCTGGAATGTAAGGGGATTGGGCACGGCTATCAAACGCAGATTAGTGTTTGATTTTGTCAGAAAGGAGAAACCACACATAGTAATACTACTGGAGACCCACCTGGAGGGTAAAAAAACCCTTGCACCACTCTACATACTCCACCTACGCTAGAGGGGTATCCATACTGATCTCTAGAATGTGCCCAATTAGCATAACCACAACTGTTACAGACAAATATGGTAGATACGTGATACTCCATGGACTGATACATGGCCGCCAATACACTATCACTGGCATATATGTCCCACCCCCTTTCTCGGTCGGACTGCTACATGAGATAATGGAGAAAATTACTAAGCTACCCCCAGCACCACTCTTGCTGTTGGGTGATTTCAATGCTATTAGAGATCCCGTACTAGACAGACTGAGGGCCACCGGTACCCCCAACCCAAACTTCTCCAGCTGGGTCTCCACATACGGGCTGATTGACCTATGGCGGGCACGAAACCCAGGGGTAAAACAATACACCTGCTTCTCCCCAGGACATAATAGTATGTCTAGAATTGACCTATCCCTTGGTACCCCAGACCTGGACAAATTGGTAACTAGCACCAGTGTCCTAACGAGGGGGATATCAGACCACTCCCCAATAACAGTTTCTATAAGGATCTCCACGGATCCAAGCGATAGAATATGGAGGCTAAGCCCCTACTGGGTCACCCGCCCAGACCTAACGGAACTTATCCGTGACAGTGTAACCTCCTACTATGACATCAACCAGAACTCCTCTACCCCAGACGTAGTCTGGGATGCCCTGAAAGCCTACATAAGAGGGGAATATATAAGTAACATAAAAGCCATAACTGCCTCACTAAACTCTGAAATACACTCTCTTACCCAAAGAGTTCAAGACCTAGAGGAGGCATATATCAACGCACCCTCAGAGCAAAAAAGGCAGAACTGGCTTAATGCCCAAAACTCCCTTACCCTCGCACAAGTAGAAGCAACTAAAAAGCACATTCTCTACCAACAAGTTAATATATTTGAACAAGGTGATAAGAATGGGAAATTACTCTCCTATCTAGCGAGAGATGAGTACTCACAATCAAGTATACCTGTGATAAAGAAGCCCTCAGGGGAAAGCACAGCTGACCCAGTAGAGGTTAATGGGGCTTTTGGAAACTTTTATGCTGACTTGTATAGCACAAAAATGCAGAAGGGGGAACAAGAAATAGACACATATCTCCACAACATTGATATCCCCACCTTTGACCCGCAGGAATCCCAATTGCTGGGAGCTGATATAACCGCTCAAGAAATCAAAGATGCAATATCCTCCTTCCCCATAGGTAAAACCCCAGGCCTTGATGGTTTACCTATGGAATGGTACAAAATATACAAGGATCAGGTTGCCCCCCACCTGGCTAATTTATATAATACGGTCCTGTCGGGTGCCCCTCTCCCACAATCAATGCGCACAACATTAATTGTCCTTATACTAAAACCGGGGAAAGACCCCACAGAGTGTGCATCATATAGACCCATTTCACTGATTAACTCGGATGCTAAGATCCTAGCCAAAATTCAAACCAGACCAAACGGGCTTCATGCCGGGCAAGTCCACTGATATAAACATCAGGAGACTATACACCAATTTAGCCATCACACATGAAAATGTGGGCAATAGAATAGTGGCCTCACTCGATAATGAAAAGGCCTTTGACTCGGTCGAGTGGCCCTATCTATGGAATACCATGAAAAGAGTTGGCATCCCTATAACCTACATTCAGTGGGTGAAGGCACTATATACTAACCCACTAGCTAGGGTCCGAACTAATGTCAAGGTCTCACAGCCCTTCCCCATAAAAAGGGGCACCCGCCAGGGCTGCCCACTCTCCCCCCTCCTCTTCTCCCTTGCTATGGAACCTCTGGCATGCCGGGTGAGAGCGGACACTGAGGTGGAGGGTTTGAAGGTAGAGGGTAATACAGAAGTAATCTCTATGTATGCCGATGATACCCTCCTCTATCTAGCGAACCCAGACAAAGCGCTTAGCGCTGCACTCACCAACATCAATGCTCACACAGCCTACTCAGGTCTCAGGATAAACTGGAGTAAGTCCATATTATTTGCGATAGACCCCAGACCCCCAGATGCACCCATACAAACGCAAGGCTTAACCTGGTCCGATACCTTCAAGTACCTGGGGATCTGGATCCACAGAGACCTGAAACAGTTTGCAGACCTAAACTTGCTCCCAATCCTTAAAATCATCGAATCCAAAATTAAGGCATGGGCACCCCTGCCTCTCTCCCTTTATGGTAGAATAAACCTCTTTAAGATGGTCCTACTCCCAAAATTGACATATATCTTCCGGCAATCCCCCATAATGATTAAAAAGAAAGTGTTTAGAACCCTCCGCAGCCTTGAAATAACATTATTCTGGAACAATGCACAACCGAGGATTGCCCTATCTACTCTCCAACTCCCAGTAAGACAAGGTGGACTGGCTGCTCCAAACCTGTTTCTGTATTTCCTGGCAGCCCAACTGGTAACGGCCTGGAGATGGGCTTCCCCCTCCACACAAAAAGCATCCACAACCTTAGAAGCACAAGTGATAGGGTCCCTAGAGGAGCTCAAAAACTTACTGTATAGAGGCACCAAGTATACAAAGAAAGCCACCCCATTAATGTCAACAACGGTGAGGGTGTGGCGCATAGCACTTAACCTCTTCCCCAGACCCCCCTCCCATTGCTCTAAATACTCCCCTCTCTGGCATAACCCAAAACTGGAACATTTTAGCACTGTCCCAGACCCACAAGCCTGGGCCAAATGGGGTATCAAGTATATTAAAGATATATATATAGAAGGCAAACTTATGCAGTTCCAAAACCTCAAAGAAAAACACTCACTGCCCAACAAAATGCTATTTCGATATCTCCAATTGAGACATGCAGCCAGCCACCAATTCCAACCCCAATTAATAGACACTACACCTAGGAGACTGGAAGAATACGCCCACACACCTGATCTCCGAAAGCCTCTATCACTATTCTACAGCTCCCTAATCTTAGCCGGGCCATCCCCAACGATCAAAGCCTTCTCCAAGTGGCAAAAAGATATACCCACATTAGATGCTGAAACATGGCAGGATATCCTAGACTCCTGCCACGAGGGCATGATATCCAACAGGGATAAACTACTCCAACTAAAATACCTGCATAGAATATACCTCACCCCACAAAGGTTGCATGCAATGAACTCAGATATCTCACAAACATGTCCAAAATGTCCTGCCCCAGTAGCAGATTACTTCCATATGGTCTGGACTTGTCCAGCGATACAAGATTTCTGGAGACAAGTAACCCAAACTATACAGGACAAGACATCCCTTACAGTACCTCTAAACCCTACAACAATTCTCCTAAACCAGGTGGAAGAGACAACCCCCAGAAGGGCACAGCGCACCCTTCTTTCAATCCTGTTGATGTACGCTAAGAAAGCTATAGCCCTACACTGGAAATCAGACACAGGCCCCTCAATAGCATTCTGGATGAATGTAGTCACCAAGGCATACCCCCTATACAAATTAACATACATGAGAAGGAATTGCCCTGAAAAATTCCAGAAAGTATGGGGTGACTGGCTAAGCACAGATGAATGTGAGTAGATGCCACGGGGAAATCAGTTACCTTGTCACCTCCTTTTCCCTATATGTGCATAGGGCACCCCCCCACCCCCCTCATGGCTCTCTACAAAAACTCTCAAGCATTACGCAGGGCACTCTTCCCACACTCCACCGAGGAATGGATAAGCACAACTCACTTTATAAAACAGGACCACCCGAAATAAATACAGGGTAAACACATTGTAATGCAGAATGTCATGTTTATTGTTTGTTTATTTAGTTTTGTATTAAACCAACCTTGAGAAACCTGTACAAGCATGATGACTGACTAATCTATGTATGTACATTATATGCATTTTTCTCAATAAACAGAATTGTTAAAAAAAAAAAGATTGCTTGGTCAGGGCCCTCTTTACCTCTTGTATTGGTTGTTTTGCATTAAAATATGTTCCATGTATCCAACTATTATTGTACGGCACTGTCAGTGCTTTATAACTATGTGTAAGAAGAAAGTGTAATAATGAAGCAGAAGGTGAATATTATGTATCTAAACACACCTTTAGTTAAAGACTAGTTGATACTGGAACAGTAATAGTAATTTCTGAATAGAAATAGCAGAGGCTTACCCCCATTATAATAAAAGGCACATAAGTTGTCCAGGTGCAGTTACCCTGTTAAATTTAATAAAATGTATACACTGCTGTGCATATGGACATTCCAAAAAGGCAAATAATTGTGTTTTTTTATGCAGATATGAAAGTGTTCACTATAGATCAGCTTGTTTTTCTTTATTTTATAGTGTTGTAAGAAAAATATCTCTTCAAATTGACTGAAATATAGTCAAACCACACCTGCTTATATCTGTTTATTTTTATTAGTTGGAGCTGCAGAGGAACCAATTAAATCTGATATAAGAATCCAATGAAACTGAGGCTTCAGCTGCATGGAAATTCTAGATCAGTGCTGTCCAACTGGCGGCCCGCGGGCCGCATGCGGCCCGCGACCCCCCTCTGTGTGGCCCCCCACCTGTCTGGCTGCTTTGATGGCTTACCTTTGAGTAAGCATTAAATGGTATCAGTACTGAGATTAACTGGCCCCCTGCATGGTTCTCACCTCAGATTCAGGCTGTAATCCCTCTGTATTGTTTAAAAATGTAATCCCCTGTGTTTTTCACACCTTTTAATACCTGCATTGTTCACCCCCTGCAGTGTTCACACCTCAGGCTCAGACTGTAATCACTCCCATTGTTCACTTGTTCACACCTCAGACATAGGTACTGTAGGCAGAGTATGGCACATACAGCCAGCATAGGGCAGGTAGAGTATGGCACACACAGGCAGCATACGTCAGGGAGGGTATGGCACACACAGGAAGGGTAGGGCAGGCAGAGTATGGCCCAAACAGTCAGGGTAGGGCATGCAGAGTATGGAGCACAAAGGCAGGGTAGGGCAGGCAGAGTATGGCACACAGAGGCAGCATAGGGAAGGCAGAGTATGGCACACACAGGCAGGGAAGGGCAGGCAGAGTATGACACACACAGACAGCATAGGACAGGCAGAGTGCTGCCTGTGTGTGCCATACTCTGCTTGCCCTATGCTGCTTGTGGGAGGTGAACCTGGCAGGGGTTTGTTGTGGGAGTTTGTTAGCAGTTGGAAATAGCCATTAAATGGTCCCTAAGGTGTGTAATTATGTACTGGGGGTTGCTCTGCTATCCACAGGGGAGCAGGAGGCATATGGAATTTAAGGGTATATCTTAATATGACATAATTCTTTCACATATGAATGATGGTTGATATCCCCACAGTAAGGACCAAGCATTTGGGATTTTGCTGTGCTACCACCATTGTGATAAAATAGGTGTGGTTTGAAGTGGGTGTGGTTTCAAAAAGGGGAGTGGTCAAAACTGGCTTCCATTAGCGGCCCTCCACCATGTATGCTAGAGAAATTCCGGCCCTCGGCACCGTAGAAGTTGGACAGCACTGTTCTAGATTATTTGCTTGGCAAGTCCAAGACCTTTTTAACATAAACATAAAATTATGGCTATCGATATTTCCATGTTGTCTTTCTCCTCTTTTTTTTATATCTATAGACATGTGGAGACCCCTTATTGGGTGTGTGCCTTTTAATGAAGCAACAGTATCCACATAGACTGAGGAGGAGAACCCTGAAAGATATATCAGGGAACTTTGGTATTCACTTATAGGCACTGAGATTTTTCAATTTCTATCCTTTGGATTCTAAATACTAACCCAATCCAAGTTCCAAAGTATACATTTCATTCATACCTAGAACTATGTATTAAATTATGGTTATATTGTTCAGCAGTGCTCTATTCACAAAGAGGGTTAGGGCAGCATGTAGGTACCCCCCTTCTGCCCTCTAACTTTCCAATAACTTGTGCAAAAAAAAAAAAAAAATACTAGTGTTAAGCTTTGGCAATAAGAAATATAAATATCACATGGACTACACGAGATAGCCCCTGAACATGTAAAAGATATACATTTAGTATAACTATAAACGAAACCCTGCTTTTTAGCATTACACTTATAATTTCACAGCAACTATAATATATACCAAAAGTCTTAGTATCTAAAGACTGGCCATAGACTCTGGTAAAATACTATAGTTTCAAACACTGGTGGGGAATTTTTTAATGCAGTGAAAGGAGGTGGAGACTGGTGTAACAAATTTTTGTCTTCCCTCTGCACCATAGTAGTGTATAAAGGGGATGTATATAAAAAACTTTGTTTAATAAAGATCCTTATTCCCCTGAGGAAGTCATATGATTGACAAAACGCATTGGGCCTTACTGATTGATACGCTCATTGTGCTTTGACATTTGTTAAGTTAAACTTTTATTCATTAAACTAATTATATTTGATTTTACACTATGGAAGTGCGCCCCTCTGTTTTTATGTGAAGGGGTGGACAAAAAAAGTGCACGCCTCAAAATTGATCATTAAATCCTTCCTCTTTAAACAGGAGCACTTTCAATATGCATTTGTGGTGTTTGAAAGTAATTTTCATGCCATTTGGTAAGTCTATTTCAAATTCAAGAGATAGGTGCATGGTAAATGTAGTAAAGATACTGCACCTAACGCACTTGCTGCAAGACAGAAACCAGAGCTCTCAACTAATGCCCCAAAAAGACATGAATTTCAGTTTGTACTTGTGTCAGCAGTTGTTGGGACTTATGGTTCCTAACAGTAATGTGACCTGAAGAACACACAAGCTCTGTGATTTATTTACATGTTTACCTATGGTAATGTAATAAAATGTGTAATTGCTAATTAGTTTGTAGGAGGACCCTGGAAGTTTTAGCATTGCTAAATAAGGCATGTAAAGACATCTAGAAATGGTTATACAGTCATTATTTTCATTTTCTGTTTATTTTATTAGTTTGAACAAATCACTATTGCATTCTTTCTTTCCACCATCTTTATATTAGTAGACTAGCCAATAGCAATGTAGTGTATTTTTAAACTACAAAGCAGAAATTACTATATTATTGAGTGTCATGTTTACTTGCATTCAAGTTATTTTGGATTTCATCGCTCTTAGTGGCAACATCTTGAAAGTGTATTTATGAAACTATAGCATATTCCCCCAAGTCCTCAATGTCCCATACAGTGATGAAGAGCAATCCAGAACAGGTTGGATTAATCGTATCTGGCATATGAGTATTCACAGATCCTTCAGCATAAACGGAAAACACTGTAAAACTTGGCTTCTAAGATTCTCAAGTGAAATTCTTTCGACAAGTTTCTTTGCCCATCTGGAAAACAAATTCATATTTGCAAATTTAATAAAGGCTTAGAAAGCTCTATTTTTCAGTTCCCCAATAACTGTATGTACCATATTGGCTAAAAAAAGAATCTATTTTCCACCTGATTGCAATCATATGGGAAACAGTGCTTGGAAATGTCTTTTTATTGTTTATGTCTGGTTTCTAATAATGTCACTTTATTCAGAACATTATGAGGAGGACATGTGTTCATCAAGTAATATCTACTACAATGGAAATAGGGTTTTTGAGCAGGATATATACTCTCACTGCTGGAGACAAATCTGCAAAGGCCTGAAAGCGGCAACCAATACAAACTGAGCATTTCTGGCACTGTACCATATCCAAAGATTAAAAAGGCACGAGGCTTGCGTTGGCTTAATAAAAACATCTTTTTGAGGACACAAGCTAATGAAACAAAGCCTAAGGTGCTAAAAAGGCAGGATTAGTGGAGTATGTCATCAAGTTCAAAATGATCAAGGGGCACAGTGTGGTTGGAAATGGTTAAAAGGAGGTAAAAAGGAGCAGGTAGGTTCTTAATAAAAGTCATTATTTATTATGGTGCAAAGGTGTTGACTGGCTGTTTCTGAGATGGCAATGTTGCACCCTAAATTAGGGTTGCAATTATGGCCATTGTGCCAATAAATGTAAATGAGGCGGAAGGCACAATGAAGCCCACTACTATTATATTTGCCACTGACCAAGCATAAAATACAGCTGCCTTTGTGCTTTCACATTGCTCATGCAATGTTTTGCCCCACACAATTTTGAAACAAAAACAAATGCACTTCATACACTTCTTGGTTTGTAAGGCTATTTTCTGCATTATAAGATAATGCCTTTTAGTCATGGGTGAAAATAGAGCCAAAATGAGCACAATTTATTAATAACACAAATATATGGGCTAATTTGTACTTTTTGCTTATTTCTCGCAATTAGCACATTATAATAAAACATACCTCCCAAAATTTGAAAAGCAGAAGGAGGGAAAAAAAATGTCTGGAGCGCTACGCGAGCCAACATTTTAGGCCACGCCCACTTTATGGCCACGCCCCCCCCAAACAGGCCCATTTTACAAAACCACACCTGAAAAGCATAACATACACAAAGTGCACCAGAAGACAGACACGGTGGCCCCAATCATTTTATGACATATTGTGGCCCTAAGGATTTCATTATGCACTGTGGCACCTGTATTTAATGACAAACTCATGACAGACATTGGTAGCCAGGTGTTATGTTTTGCATTGGCGCTAGAGCAGGGACCCCCTAAAACATTGCTGGTCCTCCAGCAGTGTCCCCCTACTACGGGCTGCTCCCCACTGCAGCATCCTCCCCAACATCCTTCAGCTGCCCCCAGCATCCACCCAACATCCTTCAGCTCCCCCCAGCATCCTTCCCAACATCCTTCAGCTGCCCCTTACCTTCCTTCAGCTCCTCCCAGCGTCCTCCCCAACATCCTTCAGCTCCCCCCAACATCCTTCCCAACATCCTTCAGCTCCCCCCAACATCCTTCAGCTCCCCCAACATCCTCCCCAACATCCTTCAGCTGCCCCAACATCCTCCAGCTCCCCCCAATATCCTCCCCAATATCCTTCAGCTCCCCCAACATCCTCCCCAACATCCTTCAGCTCCCCCAACATCCTCCCCAACATCCTTCAGCTCCCCCCAGCATCCTCCAGCTGCCCCTTACCTTCCTCCAGCTGCCTCCCAGGGTCCTCCAGCTGCCCCTAACCTTCCTCCAGTGTCCTCCCCAGCGTCAACCTGCTTTCTGTGGCTCCCCCTGCTCCTACCACCACCAGCTTCCTCCGGCTGTGCCCCAGGGCTCTTCTTCTCCTCCTCGTGACGTCACACACACGTCTCTTGAGCGCCGCAGCTTCTGCACTGTGAATGGCTTTATGTTAAAACTGAAGTGAGCGGCGCAGAAGCTGCGGCGCTAAGGGGAGACGTGCGTGTGACGTCACGGGAGCAGAGACCTTTAAAAGCGGGACAGATCTGCAGCTATCCGAGACAGCGGGACAGGGTGGCAAAATCGGGACTGTGCCGCGTAAAGCGGGACAGTTGGGAGGTATGGTAAAATGAATTCCCAAGTCACAGTTTTAGTGCCTCCCCAGACTGCAATTGATCCCAGTTTAGGTGATTCCGATGAAGACAATAATACTGGGAGGTTCATTACCAGAAACTAGTCTTTGTAAATGTAGGGATCCCCAGATTTGGGCCCCTTAGGTGGGTTCCCGTTTAGACAGGCACTAGAGGGTGGCCTCATCGGATTTGGACACCTAAAGGTGGTCCTAGATGTTTTTGTGCTAAAAGGGAGTTACCCCTGCATTCTAGTCAGGTGGATTAAGCCACTGCTAGAAGGAGATTCCTAATCTGAGGGTGCTCAGACGTGAGTACCGGAGTGAGTCCTTGTGGAGGGTCCGCCTAGCGTGAGTACCGGGGAGAGCCCTAAGAGAGGGTATTCTGGCAAGAGTACCGGGGGGAGCTCCTATATAGGATCACTTGGTGGAAGTACCGTGGGTAATCCAACAGGAGAAAGGTTCTCTAAGAGTGAAGTAAGGAGAAGTGTGCCCTGATACATGTGTCACACTCCTGGGTGCTGTCTGTCCTCAATAAATCTGATTCAACTGGTTCATTACAATCATCAGTGTCCTGTGTCTTCATCATAAAGGATCCTCAGCTGCCTGGTAAGCAAATACCCCAAGAAGGGAAGAGGGTGCCGGGAGTTGCAGGGAGTACTTAACCAAGAAGCATGGTAAAGTATAGTTTCCCAGGGAGGGGAGTTATAGTTCAACCTGACCCTGGGTGGAGGCACGCCAAATATCAGAGAAGTGTACCTGTCCCCCATAGTAAGCAGGGCTCAGGGCTCCTGTTAGCACCAACAGCACTAGCCAGTAGCAGCACTGTCACTAAAGTGGGCTACATCTAGATATAGGAGGTTACAGGAACCTCTTTGATGAATTATGGTAAAAGTTCTTTCAAAGGAGATGTCAATATAGGTAATTTGGGTTGAAAAAGACAATAGTCCATTCATTTCAACCCCTTACAAATGTCCCCCAGCACATGCACAGACACACATATAAATACATATACAGACTTTTTAATAGACTCACATAGTGTTGTGTATATAAAAAATATATACACATACCTGTGTGTGTTCTTTAGAACAAAAGAGCCTTGGATTTTCTGCTTCTTCAAGAAATCATCCAAAAAACTAAACTAATGATCTAAAGCAGGGCTGTCCAACTTCTGTGGTACCAAGAGCCGGAATTTTTCTGGCCTACATGGTGGAGGGCTGATAATGGAAGCCAGTTTCGACCACTCCCCTTTTTAAAACTACTCTCACTTCAAACTACACCTATGTTATCACAAGAGCTTTTAAGACCATACCCACATTAATGGTGGTAGCACAGCAAAAAGCCAAATGGCTGATGGTCACTGCAGGGATATCACACTTCATTCATATGTGGAAGAATTATATTATGTCATATTAAGACACACCCTTAAATTCATATGCGTCCTCCTCCCCTATGGATTGGCCGAACTGGTAACAATGTGAGCATTTCTGACCAGTAGTGGATCCAGTGCTCCAGCCTTGCTAGTAGGCAATACAAGCAGACGGCTGCAGTCATTAGTTTTTGACCCCCTAATGTATGCTTGTGATGCCCAAAAGTATTCCTTTTAAGGGCGTTTCTAATGGGGGGGCCACTGACGCCGGCAGCCAGAAACTATTTTTCTGTAATGCTATCATTTTATTGTTATTGTTACCTTTCAATACTAATATTTGTATGCAGGCCCTCTCCTATTTATATTCCTGGCTCTTGTTCAACTGCTTGGTTGCTATGGTAAAAAATACCCTAGCAACCAGACATCTGCTGAAATACCAAACTGAAAAGCTGCTCAGCAAAATGTTAAATGAAGGCCAATTAGTGTCTCAAAATATCAATGTCTAATACTATAAGGTACATAAAAGGCATGGACAAAAGGGCATCCATCACTGCTCTGGTCCTTGAAATAAGTGACCCCTATGTTTAATCTTAGCCACTTATCCTGCTCTAATCCTGGTGTCAGCCCATACCTCCTTTTTTTGCTATTTTGTTAACTGCATTGACCTTGACCAATCAAATTCTCAGTCCATCTTGAGCATTTGTTTAAGATATAATGTAAATAGTGTCATAATTTAAATAAATACCAATACCTTTATTAATAAAACCTCAGGCTCCCACCAATTTCTCCTTCAGTCTGTTACGGAAACTTGCTGAGTGGAGGATGTGAACCTAGACCCCTATTCTGGGCCCCCTCCCCTTCAGAAGAGCACCCTTTCTTTTTTTGGGAAGGGTGTGCAGCTTTATTTGCAGATTTGCCCTTAATGAGATCCCAAATCATGTCTCCTGCGGGCCATGCAATCGCATCAACTGTACCCCCAGTAGTTATGCCACTAGGTTAAAATATACACAATTGCAAATTGTGCCATTTGTCCACACTAAGGCAGAGCCATATTGTACATCACTCTTCTCTCACACACAGCATCATGTGACCACACTGTGAGTCAGCCCAGGGAAAAAGAAACAACCCACGCAACACACACGCACCCACCCTCCCACCCACGCACGCACCCACCCTCCCACCCACGCACGCACCCACCCTCCCACCCACGCACGCACCCACCCTCCCACCCACGCACCCACCCTCCCACCCACGCACCCACCCTCCCACCCACACACGCACCCACCCTCCCACCCACACACGCACCCACCCTCCCACCCACACACGTACCCACCCTCCCACCCACACACGCACCCACCCTCCCACCCACACACGCACCCACACACGCACCCACCCTCCCACCCACACACGCACCCACACACGCACCCACACACGCACCCACACACGCACCCACCCTCCCACCCACACACGCACCCACCCTCCCACCCACACACGCACCCACCCTCCCACCCACACACGCACCCACCCTCCCACCCACACACGCACCCACCCTCCCACCCACACACGCACCCACACACGCACCCACACACGCACCCACACACGCACCCACACACGCACCCACCCACGCACCCACCCACCCACGCACCCACCCATGCACCCACCCACGCACCCACCCACTCCCCATCTGCACAAACATGGAACTTCCCTTTGTAGATAACAGGCAGCATTTTTCCCATTTACTGGAATGTAACATTGGCCTAAGGCAGTGCTGTCCAACTGTCGCCGTGGTCCGTATCTGGCCCACAGCTCCCCTCTGTGTGGCCTTCACCTATCTGGCTGCTGTGACTGCTTACCTTTGTGTAAGCTTTAAATGGTATCAGTACTGAGATTAACTGGCCACCTGCATAGTCCACACCTCAGATTTAGGTTGTAATCATCGCTTTAAAGGGGGCTCGGCCGTGATACAGTTTTTTTTAGCTTGGGCCCCCTTTAAAGAACTACTGGCCCTGTCATTGGTGGCCAGCGGGAAATTTGATTGGTTGCGCACCGTGTGTCCATACACATAGGGGTGCAACCTTATAAAATGTGCAGATGCAGCGGGAAGCCGGGCACAAATCAGGAGGATGCAGCCGGGTGAATCCGCAGGGGAACTGGTGAAAGCTGCTGGTGGGGGAGCTGGAGGATGGCGGAGTATGTAAGAAATTGCTCATCTTGGGTGCCATTATTTGTATTATATACATATTTGTTTGTGTCTCTATACATATTTATGTGTTATACACGGAGTATGGGGGAGTTCTACTGATTACTAAACTGATTACCAGTTGTTCAAGTCACACCCGAGGCCAAATCTCCATATCAAAGGGTTTTTCTGTGGATGGTGGGACAGTACGTCTGCTACAGGAGCCATAGTGACCGGACAGGATGTGAGACAGACCAGAGGAAGCCATGATCAGCTGGTTAGAGAAAAGGAACCAGACCACCATGTTCTGTGTCTGTCGGTAGCTATGATGATGTAGACTTTGTTATTAATCTGTAAATGTAAATAATGTATATATATTGTTTTGTAACAATTAATTGATTTGCTATTCAATATATTCATTTTAATATACACTTATTGGTGTGGGTTATTTGTCTGCTTCTCAAAAGAACTGGAATCCTAGTAAGAGGGGTGATTATTAATATTATATTATATTATTATTATATATAGTCATAAAACTTACAAGGAGGCCACAGGGGAGCCAGCGGAAGTCGCTGAGGGGGAAGGAGCTGAGGGTAGCCGGAGGAAGTCACTGGGGGGGGAAGCTGGAGGAGGCCACATGGGAGCCGGAGGAAGTCGCTGGGGGGGAGTTGAGGGGAGCTGGAGGAAGTCGCTGGGGGAGCTGGAGGAGGCCGCATGAGAGCCGGAGGAAGACGTTTGGGGGGGAGCTAAGGGGAGCTGGAGGAAGTCGCTGGGGGAGCTGGAGGAGGCCGCATGAGAGCCGGAGGAAGACGTTTGGGGGGGAGCTAAGGGGAGCTGGAGGAAGTCGCTGGGGGGGGAGCTGGAGGATGCTGTGGGGAGCTGTGCAGATGCAGCGGGAATGATGCATTCTATAAAAATAAATCCTATAAAACAGCTCATTATGTGATGTGGGAAACCCTGCTTCACCTAAATAAACCATTTTCAGAAAAATAATCTTTTTAGTAGTATGTGCTATGGGTTAATCCTAAATAGAAAATTTCCATTTTAAGAATTAAGGGCCGCCCCCTGGGATGATATGATTCACCGTCCACAAAAAACAAACCAAGGGCACACATACATGTTAGCCAATACATCAGCCAATTAATGCTGTATTTTACTCCCGCACTTCTTTCTGTTACAGTTAGAGCTGCATTATTTCCTGTCAGGTGATCTCCGAGAAAGCCCACAGATCATCACAAAATGGTAGCTTGAGGGAAAAGATTTGAGTTTAGAACTTAATGTATTCCTAAGTTCTATTCATTCCTATGGGATTTTTAAAAGCGTATTTATCAAATGGTTCAGGAATGGCCTCTGGTTCTTTGATCTTCTCTATGTGACAAAATATCTCCAACTATCTGTCTTTAATGTCTTCTAGCTATTTTATTTACCAAACAGCAAACAAATGCACAACAGTGGCTCTAATTTATCAGGGCCACCTAACATACTACAGAAACAGAAAACTTTCTAGGTGTGCTCCTGCAAGACCAAACCTAATCATTCTCACTATATATACCACTTTAATTAATATTATATTAACCAATGAAATCATTAGAATTATAAACACTTGCATAGAACACTAATAGCTATATTCTCTTGACCACCCCGCAAAAATTAACTTGAAGTGAGTTGGGAATACTGCAGGTAGCATTTCTCAGGTTAGCACTCCTTAGTCATTCAAGAACTACAAATGCTAATGTTTACTGCCAGCTATGGCTAACAGTGGTTATCAAACACACCAATGAAGCCTGTAGAATGATGTTTCATTGCTTCATTGCTGTGAGCAAAGACAGTATAGAGGCACATTTCCCCTCCTCATGGTCAGCATTCAATGCTAAGCTCTTATAATAAGGTCCAGTTACAGTTAAGGCTGTGCTGGGCAATACTATGGCTGTTTTTAAATAAAAAATGTTCCTTAGGGCAGAGCTTAAGTAAGCAAACATGCTATAGATCAAAATAGATCACCCAACAATAATGTTTTTTGTACAATGACTGTAATATTCCTAAATGTTAAACTTTGCAAGTATAATTTAAGATGTTTTGAAGACCAGCTGTTTGAATATTGGTAAATGAAGGCTTAGGAAAATGTAGCAGTTGGAAAGATATTTGAAATTGAATGCACTTAATGATTCAATAAAGGTAAAAACACCCTATGGCGAAGGATGGAGTTTGACAGCTCTAAGCAAATGCTTTGATAAATGTGCCAATTTTTTTCAAACACTCAGCCGACTTTATGATTTGGAAAGATAATTTAAAGGTCTGGTTTAACATGACCTGTTTCTTTGAAATCTCACCTACTTTTAAATAATTATTTTCAGCCAATGTCTCTTTTTTTGTCCAGAGTGTGTTTTTCCTGTTTTTCTCAAAATGGTGGAATGTATGTATTTATATGGCATCAGAATCTCTCTATAGTTTTCATGAGGTAGTACTAAAGGAATGATTTTCTTTTTAAGAAAAAGGAAAAGAACAAGACACAATAAATTATTGATATGAACTTTGTCTCATTCAGAACTCTGAGTACGCAACTACTTTTCATCCCTTCCAACAGCTTATTTCGCTCAGGAAAAAGTCAATGCCTTATTTAATCCACAGAAATGAATTGATGTTTATAGATCATCAGCAGCATATCTCTGCTTAACCTCTTTTGCTCTGATTGTCTGACATTGCTACTACATGTACAGACACAATCTTAAGAAAACAGAAAGAACTAGAAAGGGAAGTTTGAGAACAAACTTCATGTTGGGTTGAAAAACATGAAGTCACTGAATGGGCTCTGCCCACTTTCTCTAACCTTGGACCACAGTTATACAGTAAAAACCACTGTGCAAAGTTTGGGGACCCTGGTTTTAATAGTGTCTGAATGGCAGCAACTTAAATTTTCCCACTGAAAGTCAACGACATCTGATTGGCGGTTGGTGGCTCCACCCCCTTTTTCTAACCTGGAACTGCAGTTACCCAGTGACTAACTCTGCGAAGTTTAGGGGCCCTAGGATTATTAGTTACAGAATGGCAGCAATTAAAACTTAAACCAATAAAAGTCAATAGGTAAATTGTGATTGGTGGTTGGTGGCTCCACCCACTTTTTCTAACCTTGAGTCGAAGTCACCCAGTGACAAACAGTGGGCACCCTGGCATAAATAGTTTGAGAATGACAGCATTTTAAATTTAAACTAATAAAATTCAATGGATGAAATCTGATTGGCTGTTAGTGGCCCAACCTACTTTTCCTATTTTTGAACTGCAGTCCCCCAGTGACCAACTTTGCAAATTTTGGGGACTCAGGCATAAAAATTGTGAGGCTGACAGCATTTTACACTTCACCATTGAAAGTAAATAGGTGAAATGTTATTGGCTGTTGGTGGCTCCGCCCACTTTTTTCTAACTTTGAATGGCAAATACCCAGTGAGTAACTCTGGAAACTTTAACAACCCTGGAATTAATATTTAAATAATGGCACCAGTTTAAATTTAAACCAATGAAATCTAATGAGTGGAAATTGATTGGCTGTTCGTGGCTCCACCCACTTTTTAAAACCTAAAAATGCAGTTCCCTAGTGACCCTGGTGTTAATACTGTGAGAATGGCAGCAGGTTGAATTTCCCATTGAAAAGCAATAGTTAAAATCTGATTGGCTGTTGTTGGCTCCACCCACTTTTTCTAACTCTGAACTGCAGTTACCAGGTGACTAGCTCTGCAAAGTTTGGAGACCTTAGTATTAATATTTAAAGAATGGCCGCAGTTTAAATTTAAACATATGAAGTCTATAGGTGAAATCTAATTGGTTGTTGTTGGCCCCACCCACATTTCTAAACTTGGAACATTGTCACCTAGTGACAAACTGTGCAAAGTTTGGGGACCCTGAAATTAAACATGTGAGAATGGCAACAGTTAAAATTTCCCCACTGAAAACAATGAAAGAAATGTGATTGGCTTTTGGCGGCCCCGCCCACTTTTTCTAACCTTGAGTACAAAGTCACGCAGTGACTAACTGTGCAAAGTTTGCGAACTCTGGCATCAAACCAATAAAATTCAATAGGTGAAATCTGATTGGCTGTTGGTGGCCCCGCCCACTTTTTCAAAACTAAAACTGTAGTCCTCTAGTGACCAACTGTGAAAAGTTTGGGGACCCTGGTGTTAATACTGTGAGAATGGCAGCAGGTTGAATTTCCCCATTTAGAGTCAATAGGTAAAATCTGATTGGCTGTTGGTGGCTCCGCCCACTTTTCAAAACTAAAATTGCAGTCCCCTAGTGACCAACTGTGAAAAGTTTGGGGACCCTGGTGTTAATTCTGTGGGAATGGCAGCAGATTGAATTTCCCCATTGAAAGTCAATAGGTAAACTCTGATTGGCTGTTGGTGGCTCCGCCCACTTTTTCTTACCTTGAACCACAGTTACCTGGTGCCTAACTCTGCAAAGTTTGGGGACCCTGGTGTTATTACTGTGAGAATGGCAGCAGGTTGGATTTCTGCCAAGTCAATAGGTAAAATCTGATTGGCTGTTCACAGCTCCTCCCACTTTTGGGCATCCAACAATCATCCTATTTTCATTCAGGCTGACCCCATGACTATGTGATTCAAGTTTGGGGAGTGTAGCCTCAAAGCTGTAAGATTGGCAGCAGTTTCAATTTCCCCATTAAAGTCAATTATTAAAATTTGATTTGCTGTTGTTGGCTCCTCCCACTTTGGGGTCATCCAACAAATGTTGCTGCTTCATTCGGAGTGACCCCATTATTATGTTATTAAAGTTTGGGGAGTGTAGTTTCAAAGCTGTAAGTGTGGCAGCAGTTTGAAAATCTTCCCTGTGAAAGTCAATGGGAAAATTGGGGGGTTCGGAGCGGCGCCACAAAAAGACGGGGGGCGCAATCGCTTAGAAAAGCACAAGCAACCTGCTCCACTATAGGGTGAAGATGTGTGGGGAGTTTGGGTATTGTACCCCTACAACTGTAGGAGGAGTAGCGTTTAGAAAATGGGGGGCGCTAAGAATAAGAAGAAGAAGAAGAAGCGGAAGAATAAGCTAAAGTCGAAGAACAGTATGTTGGGGTTTTCAACCCAACATAATAAACATATTACCATTCAAATGTCTAAGGGCTCTGGCACACGGGGAGATTAGTCGCCCGCGACAAAACTCCCTGTTCGCGGGCGACTAATCTCCCCGGATTGCCATCCCACCGGCGAAAATGTAAATCGCCGGTGGGATGGCATACGCGGCGGCACAATTTCAGTGAAATCGCGCAAGTTGCCTCGAGAGGAAACTTGCGCGAGAGGAAACTTGGGATGGCGTTTGCCATCCCACCGGCGATTTACATTTTCGCCGGTGGGATGGCATTTTGGGGAGATTAGTCGCCCGAGACACAGGAGATTTGTCGCGGGCGACTAATCTCCCCGTGTGCCAGAGCCCTAAAGGCTACAGACAAACACTCTTACTTTATCTATGCTAATGCAAATGTACACTGTTTTTATATACTGTAATACTATAGTAAAGCTCAATTAACCCTTTAAGTGCCAAGGGACGTAGATTCTACGTCCCAGGTACCAAGGGACCAAAGTGCCATGGGACGTAGAATCTACGTCCAATGGCACTGTCGGGTTTACAAGCGCTGCGCTCGCTTTTAAAGCAGCGCAGCGCTTGTAAACCCCTCAGATCCCCCTAGGCAACGAGCAAACATACACATACTCACCGATCCGGGTCCCCGAGCCGCACCGATCGGTCGCTCCAGCCAATGACAGCAGTGGACACGCGTTGATGACGTGTCCACTGCTGTCCCTTTAAATAGCGCCGCCTACTGTCGGCTCCCTCACTCCTGCTGCGCACTTCGGACGAGATGGAGCTCCCCTGCTGCCTTCCTGCTGGATTGATCGCCCCTGATCGCCCCTGATCGTCTGCCTGCCTTGGGTAAGCTGAACTACAACTCTCTACCACTGTTTATTTTGCTTATTTCTATCTCAACTGTCTAAAAAATTTTTTTTTTTTTTTTTTTGCATTTTTTCTTCTATCTTTGTCATTATTACACTTTTGTACACATACACACTGATTTACAACTTTCCCAAGCACACACAGACACTTACACACACACTTACACTTACACTTTTTTTTTTTTTTTTTTTTTTTTTTTCTTTCTTTCTTTTCTTTTCTTTCTGTCTTTGCTTTCTTTGGCAGTCTTTTTTTTACTAAAACTTTATTTCTGATCTTGCTCTATAATTATCTGATTTATTTGGTTGCATTTTAGTGTTTTTTTGGCATTTTCATAATTGATTTCTGTTTTTGAATTATTCTATTGCACTGTAACTTTTTGTATTGCTATTGGGTGCTGAATTTGCAGTGACGTTGGTGGATCCAGGGCTCTGACCACCGATTTCATTGCAATTATTGTTCTTCTGTTGGTTTAGGTGGTTTTATTGGATTTTACGGTGTTTTATCTTTGCATTGTTCTTTATTGTGTGTTTAGTGCCCCCAAAAAGGTTGCTTTTGCAGTGACATTGGTGGATCCAGGGCTCTTACCGATTTCATTGCAACTATTGTTCTTTGATTGCTTTTAGTGGTTTTATTCCATTTGATTTCAGTTGTTCTAGAAAGGTCCAGAGGTGCTAAGATTGTTCTGGTAGTTTCTATTGCCAAGGGTTAGGCTGATGCCACACGAGGCGTAGGGCTGATTTTTTCAGCAAGTGGAAAAACGCTTGCCGAAAATTCAGCCCTACGCCTGCTACTTGTTCCTGCACCCGAATGAATGGGATACGCTCGGGTGCAGGCACGTGTAGCCGATATACGCATGAAAACGCGAGACTTTGCATTCTCACGCGTTTTCATGCGTATATCGGCTACATGTGCCTGCACCCGAGCGTATCCCATTCATTCGGGTGCAGGCAAAAAAAAAGGGGTGCATAGAGTGCAGCCCCAATATTATGCATTTTCAGGTTTGGCGGCCATGTACTTATGTGCAACCAGACATAGGTATCGTTTTATTCAGGGGAACTTGCAGATTGATGGTTAGTAAGTTTTTGGTAGTTGCCATGGAGATTTTGGGGAGAAATCTAGGTTTTTTATCTGGTTTTTCCTTGATTTCTGACCAAAATCTAGGTTTGTATCTGGTTTTTCCTTGATTTCTGACCAAAGCGCTGACTTCTGCAAGGGACTGCGGCCACAATTTTCCATGTAGAAAGAGAAGAGTGGCGTCTCTGAATAGCTGAAGGTGTGCACTTTTCGTAAATATATAGATTGTGGGGGTTATCTCACAGGTAGGGGGGGTTAACAGTGAAAAACTGCAGGTAGTGCACATAGAGCGCAGCCCCCAAAATTTCAACTGAAATTGCCCTTATGCATTGCCCCTGTTTGGGGGCATTTGGTGGCCACGTCTTTATGTGCACCCATACATATGGGGTATCGTTTTATTCAGGGGAACTTGCAAATTGAGGTTTAGTAAGTTTTTGGTAGTTGCCATGGAGATTTTGGGGAGAAATCTAGGTTTTTTATCTGGTTTTTCCTTGATTTCTGACCAAAATCTAGGTTTGTATCTGGTTTTTCCTTGATTTCTGACCAAAGCACTGACTTCTGCAAGGGACTACGGCCACAATTTTCCATGTAGAAAGAGAAGAGTGGCGTCTCTGAATAGCTGAAGGTGTGCACTTTTCGTAAATATATAGATTGTGGGGGTTATCTCACAGGTAGGGGGGGTTAACACTGAAAAACTGCAGGTAGTGCACATAGAGCGCAGCCCCCAAAATTTCAACTGAAATTGCCCTTATGCATTGCCCCTGTTTGGGGGCATTTGGTGGCCACGTCTTTATGTGCACCCATACATATGGGGTATCGTTTTATTCAGGGGAACTTGCAGATTGATGGTTAGTAAGTTTTTGTTAGTTGCCATGGATATTTTGGGGAGAAATCTAGGTTTGTATCTGGTTTTTCCTTGATTTCTGACCAAAGCGCTAACTTCTGCAAGGGACTGCGGCCACAATTTTCCATGTAGAAAGAGGAGAAAGGCGTCTCTGAATAGCTGAAGGTGTGCACTTTTCAGAAATATATAGTTTGCGGGGGTTATTTCACAGGTATGGGGGTGTTTAGACTAAATAACTGCAGATAGAGCACAGCCCCCCCTTATGCATTGCCCCTGTTTGGGGGCATTTGGTGGCCACGTCTTTATGTGCACCCATACATATGGGGTATCGTTTTATTCAGGGGAACTTGCAGATTGATGGTTAGTAAGTTTTTGTTAGTTGCCATGGATATTTTGGGGAGAAATCTAGGTTTGTATCTGGTTTTTCCTTGATTTCTGACCAAAGCGCTAACTTCTGCAAGGGACTGCGGCCACAATTTTCCATGTAGAAAGAGGAGAGTGGCGTCTCTGAATAGCTGAAGGTGTGCACTTTTCAGAAATATATAGTTTGCGGGGGTTATTTCACAGGTATGGGGGTGTTTAGACTAAATAACTGCAGATAGAGCACAGCCCCCCCTTATGCATTGCCCCTGTTTGGGGGCATTTGGTGGCCACGTCTTTATGTGCACCCATACATATGGGGTATCGTTTTATTCAGGGGAACTTGCAAATTGAGGTTTAGTAAGTTTTTGGTAGTTGCCATGGATATTTTGGGGAGAAATCTAGGTTTTTATCTGGTTTTTCCTTGATTTCTGACCAAAATCTAGTGTTGTATCTGGTTTTTCCTTGATTTCTGACCAAAGCGCTGACTTCTGCAAGGGACTGCGGCCACAATTTTCCATGTAGAAAGAGAAGAGTGGTGTCTCTGAATAGCTGAAGGTGTGCACTTTTCGTAAATATATAGATTGTGGGGGTATCTCACAGGTAGGGGGGGTTATCACTGAAAAACTGCAGGTAGTGCACATAGAGCGCAGCCCCCAAAATTTCAACTGAAATTCCCCTTATGCATTGCCCCTGTTTTGGGGCATTTGGTGGCCACGTCTTTATGTGCACCCATACATATGGGGTATCGTTTTATTCAGGGGAACTTGCAGATTGATGGTTAGTAAGTTTTTGGTAGTTGCCATGGAGATTTTGGGGAGAAATCTAGGTTTGTATCTGGTTTTTCCTTGATTTCTGACCAAAGCGCTAACTTCTGCAAGGGACTGCGGCCACAATTTTCCATGTAGAAAGAGGAGAGTGGCGTCTCTGAATAGCTGAAGGTGTGCACTTTTCAGAAATATATAGTTTGCGGGGGTTATTTCACAGGTATGGGGGTGTTTAGACTAAATAACTGCAGATAGAGCACAGCCCCCCCTTATGCATTGCCCCTGTTTGGGGGCATTTGGTGGCCACGTCTTTATGTGCACCCATACATATGGGGTATCGTTTTATTCAGGGGAACTTGCAAATTGAGGTTTAGTAAGTTTTTGGTAGTTGCCATGGAGATTTTGGGGAGAAATCTAGGTTTTTATCTGGTTTTTCCTTGATTTCTGACCAAAATCTAGTGTTGTATCTGGTTTTTCCTTGATTTCTGACCAAAGCGCTGACTTCTGCAAGGGACTGCGGCCACAATTTTCCATGTAGAAAGAGAAGAGTGGTGTCTCTGAATAGCTGAAGGTGTGCACTTTTCGTAAATATATAGATTGTGGGGGTATCTCACAGGTAGGGGGGGTTATCACTGAAAAACTGCAGGTAGTGCACATAGAGCACAGCCCCCAAAATTTCAACTGAAATTGCCCTTATGCATTGCCCCTGTTTTGGGGCATTTGGTGGCCACGTCTTTATGTGCACCCATACATATGGGGTATCGTTTTATTCAGGGGAACTTGCAGATTGATGGTTAGTAAGTTTTTGGTAGTTGCCATGGAGATTTTGGGGAGAAATCTAGGTTTGTATCTAGTTTTTCCTTGATTTCTGACCAAAGCGCTGACTTCTGCAAGGGACTGCGGCCACAATTTTCCATGTAGAAAGAGAAGAGTGGTGTCTCTGAATAGCTGAAGGTTTGCACTTTTCGTAAATATATAGATTGTGGGGGTTATCTCACAGGTAGGGGGGGTTAACACTGAAAAACTGCAGGTAGTGCACATAGAGCGCAGCCCCCAAAATTTCAACTGAAATTGCCCTTATGCATTGCCCCTGTTTTGGGGCATTTGGTGGCCACGTCTTTATGTGCACCCATACATATGGGGTATCGTTTTATTCAGGGGAACTTGCAGATTGATGGTTAGTAAGTTTTTGGTAGTTGCCATGGAGATTTTGGGGAGAAATCTAGGTTTTTTATCTGGTTTTTCCTTGATTTCTGACCAAAATCTAGTGTTGTATCTGGTTTTTCCTTGATTTCTGACCAAAGCGCTGACTTCTGCAAGGGACTGCGGCCACAATTTTCCATGTAGAAAGAGAAGAGTGGTGTCTCTGAATAGCTGAAGGTGTGCACTTTTCGTAAATATATAGATTGTGGGGGTATCTCACAGGTAGGGGGGGTTATCACTGAAAAACTGCAGGTAGTGCACATAGAGCGCAGCCCCCAAAATTTCAACTGAAATTCCCCTTATGCATTGCCCCTGTTTTGGGGCATTTGGTGGCCACGTCTTTATGTGCACCCATACATATGGGGTATCGTTTTATTCAGGGGAACTTGCAGATTGATGGTTAGTAAGTTTTTGGTAGTTGCCATGGAGATTTTGGGGAGAAATCTAGGTTTGTATCTGGTTTTTCCTTGATTTCTGACCAAAGCGCTAACTTCTGCAAGGGACTGCGGCCACAATTTTCCATGTAGAAAGAGGAGAGTGGCGTCTCTGAATAGCTGAAGGTGTGCACTTTTCAGAAATATATAGTTTGCGGGGGTTATTTCACAGGTAGGGGGGGTTAACACTGAAAAACTGCAGGTAGTGCACATAGAGCGCAGCCCCCAAAATTTCAACTGAAATTGCCCTTATGCATTGCCCCTGTTTTGGGGCATTTGGTGGCCACGTCTTTATGTGCACCCATACATATGGGGTATCGTTTTATTCAGGGGAACTTGCAGATTGATGGTTAGTAAGTTTTTGGTAGTTGCCATGGAGATTTTGGGGAGAAATCTAGGTTTTTTATCTGGTTTTTCCTTGATTTCTGACCAAAGCGCTGACTTCTGCAAGGGACTGCGGCCACAATTTTCCATGTAGAAAGAGAAGAGTGGTGTCTCTGAATAGCTGAAGGTGTGCACTTTTCAGAAATATATAGTTTGTGGGGGTTATTTCACAGGTAGGGGGGGTTAACACTGAAAAACTGCAGGAAGTGCACATAGAGCGCAGCCCCCACATTTTTAGCTGTAATTGCCCTTGTGCATTGCCCCTGCTTTGGAGTGTTTGGTGCCCATGTCTTTATGTGCACCCATACATATGGGGCATCATTTTATTCAGGAGAAGTTTGTCTTTCAAATATGCCTTTGTTAGAAAATTTTTATGAGATTTTTTTTTGTCAAATCCACATTTGATCATGCGTCCAAGTTTACGTTTTAGAAAAAAAAAAAAATGTCATAAAAAGTTCCAAATTTCACAATGCACTGACAAAAGGTATTTGGCTTTTGAGTGAAAACTACATTGCACCTAGAAACCTGAAGGTCTGTAGTTTCTAAAGATACCAAACATGAGGGGATATTTTAGATTTACATATAAGTTATGCTGCATTAACTGTTACAAGCGCTTTTCTGCTTTGTTCTGGTGTGATATTGTACTAAGTATTGCCTTAGTTTGGGGGTTACTTCTGGACAGGAACTGTGGGGTACCACCACATATTTGGTATCGTTGGAATTGGGAGTATCAGGGCTTTTACAAACAATAAAAAAAAGTGAGTAAAATTAACTTTTCTATGGAAAAAAACCTCAAAATATACAGAAATTTTTCATAATTTTATTTTTTTTTTACATATTTCACCCAAAATACACATCATATCTCCAGAAAAGTTATAAAATTTGGTATGTATGTCGAAGCCCAATTAGTGACGAAAAAAACGATATATAATTTCCCTAGTTTCGTGGAGGTTTTCCTACCAAAAAACATTGTTAAAGTGAATGAGTACAAAATGCTTAAAAAACGTCTGGCACTGGGGGGAACCGAAATGACGAATTCGGCTGGCACTTAAAGGGTTAAGAAGGGTTAGTTGTATCACACCCTCTCTCACCCTCTACATGCATGTTTCCTCTACTTAATTTGATTTTCTCTAGAATCTTTTAAACAGCACAGTAGTATTTTTATTATTTTGGGGGGAGGGAGATGTTTTTTTTCATTGCAAGGCTTACTTTGACCTGTAATGTTAAAGGAATTAAGCATACTCCATCTGAATTTTCCTGTTTCCAAAACAAGGGAAATCACGTTGAACTGCTAATCAAATCATTGACTATATATTTTATAAGCTTTTTAGCAAAGGATGTAAAAGGAGGACACCAGATTAATACAGTGTATATTACTATGACCGACCCTGGGCATTGTACTATATTACTACAGATTGTTATTGAGTCTCTGAAGCCTGCAGCTCCCAACTAAATAACAATCAAATTAATGACTCCACAATGCAAGCATATTATCTATAAACCAAAACTATGCACAACAATAATATTTTCTAAGGTTAAGAATGAGCCTGAATACATTTGTATTCAAAGATTCAGATCAAGACCTTTGATGAGACAATGTCCCTAAACAGGGCTGCTCCTTCTGAGCAGCGTGCACTGCTGTTCTCAGTACCAACTAGAACTAGATTATAATTAGTTTTGACTAGAACTATCTCTACCTACATACAGGGGTTTGCCTATGCTGGCACAGTTTTTTTGTATTCTGCATTAGAAAACTCTGTGGATTGCTTTTGCAAATAATCCACTGCCATCCATATACGATGGGCCACACTCTACATGAAAATGATAGGAATTATAACATTACAAAAGGCCATGACCAATAATAAAAAATATTTTACAAAGCAGTATAAGGAAACAAATATTTCTTGATCACAAGTCAACCATTTACACAAGTTAAAAGAAGAACTAGGGCATACTAGATCCCATAAAACCAACAAAACATTAAGGAGGTAGACAACACTTAAATTATTATTTTGAAAAGGCATAGTATACTTTGTTTGGGAAGAGTATTGGTAACAGATCAATGTCGTAATTTTAAAAGACTTCTTAAAGAGAACTTTGTGCTACATGTATGTGTTTGTATGATACTCAGGGCTGGAACTAGGGGTAGGCAGAAGAGGCAGCTGCCTAGGGCACAACGATTGAGGGGCACCAGGCAGGAGCCTCTCCTGCCTACCCCTAGTGCTACATTGTCATTGCCTCCGCCGCTTAACATTAGCGGTGGAGGCAATGACCGATCGAATCGCACCGCCACCCCCTGCCACTCCTCCTGTGCTTTGGCGCGCATGCGCCGTTCGGGGGGCGGGGAGGTGGGCGGAGTTGGCCGTCCGGGTTGCCTAGGGCGCCCGGTCGGCTTGGCCCGCCCCTGATGATACTACAAGAAAATATATACTGACTTATTACTACAAATACAGCTTTAAGCTGTATACATTTAACACTTGCCCATATCCATGCCACATATAATAACCAGGCCTGGATTTGTGGCGAGGCCGCAAAGGCCCAGGCCTAGGGTGGCACAAATTTAGGGCCAGCATGCTGCCCAGCCACATCTAAACTTTGCTTACATACAGAGCACTGGGAGAGGATGTGCGAAAACTGTGGCCATCTGATATGATAATAACAATGCTTTAGTATGGAAGCAATCACTGATGCCTGCACTCTGGCTAAGAGGTAGAGGTTTGAGGTACTCTAGATACCCCAAGTTATTTATTCATTCATAGTCTTCTCTGTAGTTATAAAGTAGGACATTAACACTAGCAAATCTTTATAATAATAGCAAAGCAATGATTTTTTCTTTCAAACCAGAATACCACAGACGCCAAGAATTCTGAATGAAAGATCCCATATCTGTATTAGCTAAATAAAAGAGGCCACAGTGGTTCTAGAATAATAATAATTTAACATCTGAAATGCTCAGGCAAAACTATAAGTTAAAACTTGGCCTCTTCCACAGAATATTTTATTTATTTAACAGGTGCACTACAGTGGAGAGATATGACTGTAAGTTATATATTTGTGATCCTTTGGTGAACAAACATTCATTCTATCGTTCTTTCTTTTTTTTACTGCCTCATTTCTACGTTTCTTATTCTAAAGAGAAACATTTGTTCAGTGTAGGAAGATTCTCAGTAGTAGAGGAAATTATTTTATCTTTAGGACTCCCTGGTGATCGAGCTGACTTGGAACTGCTGTTAATCAGCGTCTCTGACAGGGTTCTTGAATAATACTTCCCATGATGCTTTGTGCTTTTGCCTTAATTCTTTCCTTTTGAACTCACCATGACTTGTAAGTGTCTTTTCTTCCCCTTCGTGTGTCTGAAGTTATCCCTCTATTAGTTTTAATTGGAAAGGTACCGTTCATTCTTCCAGTGTAGTAATTCACTGCTTTTAGAACTCTCTATGCTTAAATCTCTGGGGTTGAAGTCAAGAGTTACTTTTCTCATGTGCGTTCCTTCCTCCATTATTTTTCAATCTTTTCTTACCCCCCTCCCCCACAAAGTTGTCCTGATTACATTTGAACTTTGGGCTATTAAGTAGTTTCCCAGATGGGAAGATTAGAAGCACAAAAAAGTGCTTCTTACTGCGTCCTTTATTATTAGCTTGAACAATTGTCCTTAGGAAATAGGAGAGGCAGCTTTTTTTTGTCATACAGGAAGATTGAAATTAAACTAATTCCCAGGCAGGAAACATATCTGAATGTAAACATATCAGTATAGCAGAAAGATTTACCCCATGCAGAACATCAAGATAAAATACCAGAGAGTGTGTCTAACCATATAGTAACTATTCAGCAACATCAACTAAAGCAGAAGTCTCTCTAAGTGACTGCAAATATACAAGAACACAGAAGCTATGTGAATTGACCTCTGCTCTTGTAAAAAGTAATCCTTCATAATTTTTACTTTGCTGGTGAATTCTCTGAGAGTCAGAATGTATATTACATTTGGAAATTAAGCTGTAATTATTATTATTAGCACAAAAACTGTATATTTTGTACTGTATTATACAGGTACTGGATCTATTTTCCAAAATGCTTGTCCTGGGGTTTTCTGGATAAGGGATCTTTAAGTCTTAATTTAGATCTTCATACTTTGTCTACTAAAAATCATGTAATTAACCCAATAGGATTGTTTTGCCACCAATTTGGATTAATGCAGATTAATTACCATCACGTACAAGGTACAGATATGGGACCTGTTATCCAGAATGCTTGGGTCCTGGGGTTTTACGAATAATGCATCTTTCCGTAATTTGGATCTCCATACAATAAGTCTACTGAAAAATCATTTAAACATTAAATAAACCCAATAGGATTGTTTTGCCTTCAATAATTATTCCTTCCAGGTATAGGACCCATTATCCAGAATGTTTGGGACCAAGGATATTCCGGATAAGGGGTCCTTCTGTAGTTTGGATCTCCATACCTTAAGTCTACTGAAAAATCAATAACAAAATTAATTACACCCAATATTATTGTTTTGCATCCAGTAAGGATTATTTATATCTTACTTGAGATCAATTACAAAGTAGTGTTTTATTACTACAGAGAAAAAGGAAATCAATTTTAAAATTCTGAATTATTTGATTAAAATGGAGTCTATGGGAGACAGGCTTTCTAATTCGGAGCTTTCTGCATAACGGGTTTCCGGATCAGGGATCCCATACCTGTACAATCTCCTGTTTTATTATTACAGAGAAAAAGGAAATTTAGAGCTTTCTGAATAATGGGTTTCTAGATAACAGACCTACCTGTACTGTTTTATTATTACAGAGAAAAAGGAGACCAACTTTAAAAATTAGATTCATTTAGTGTAAAATGGACTTTATGGGAAATGGTGTCCCAGTAATTCTAGATAGTAGGTTTCCAGATAAGGTATCCCATACCTGTTGTAAAAGAGGCTTCTAATTTTTGATGTTACTTTGTGTCAGTTCAAAAACACTTGACCTTGGAAACTTAAAAAACGTGACCATAAAAAAATGCAGTGACTTTTTTTAGCTGCAAATTAAAAAAAAATTAACATTAAAAGCAGGTGAGCTAGAAGTCAATGGGAAGTGCTTTTTTATCCTGATTGCTCTGTTACACTAAAAAATTGTTTTTTTTTCCACAATCCCATTTTTCCTCAGTGACAAAGCGATTGACATTAACCAATTTGAGAATTGTATTAAATACACAAACTTGGCAAATGTTGCAGTTAAGCTTCTTTACAGTTATGTAAATTTGTTTTAGACAATGTAAGTTTTTAAAGGAGAACTAAACCCAAGCCCCCTCAACTGGCCTCTTTTCCTGCTCCCTCCCTCCCATATTCCATTCAAAGGTGTTCCTACTTGCATATCTGTCATAAACATGCAGAGATGTGCAGTGGAGTTCACAGGTGCCATCGTCTGCCTGTTCAGATCCTATTCTGACAGTTTTCTAACATGGCGCTAGGTCTAGGAGCAGCTTCAACTGTGCATGCTCCAGCGGGCTCTGTGTAAATGGACTGAAGGAGGAGACTTCCAACAGGCAGCATATGTTGCCTGTGAATTCTGCTGCATACCACTGCATGTTTATGACAGATTCAGAAATAGGAACACTTTTGAATGGAATATATTGTGCAGAGAGGTAGTAGGGAGGGGATTAAATTAAATGCAGGATGTGGATTCAATATGTGAGGTGAGGTGGTTAATCTCCTTTAATGAATTTGCCCCTAAGATTTTATTCTTTGTGTGCTGCAAACTGACAATTTTATCATATGGATTTTTTATGCACACTGTATTATTTTTACATTACCGTAAAACTATAAATCCAAAGACCCACCTTATAGTTTGATGACAAATTGCTTTTTTGAAGGGATATTTATAGAATTTGAGAATGATAAAACAAAACAGAACAGATAATGAATATTTGAAAAAAAAAAAAAAAAGAAGTGGTCTTGCATTAGTGCAAATCACAGCGGAACTAAATAGTATTCTGCATGTTTTAGTAGTTTGCTGTCAAATTGGAAACACTTGGGAACTCCATGTAACAAACAACTAAACAATTGCAGATGTTTGCCATAAGTGTAAGGAAACCCCAGGGGAGCAAAACCAGGCACAGCACAGACAGATCAAGAGTTAAAAAGGTTGAAGGCTACTCATAAAGAAGTTAAAAAAAAATACATCCAAAGTCAACACAAACGATAATGATCTGGCATAAAAGAGACAAGATACAACAGGGGTCAAAAAGAAAAATAAACTAGCACAAATTGTCCAGACTTTTAAGCAAAACTTTGCAAATATAAAGTTTTATCATTGTTAGAGAGGTGATTCATGTTCGAAATTCCTTATTCCAAGATGTAACTAAACTTAGTGTAGCACAGTGAAAGATGTTCTGTATGCTCGACTATTCCTGACATTTAAACCCCTTAAATGTAATGAGACCTATAGAATGCATTTCTCCTGCACAAGTACTTTGTCTTGGTCTAGCACTGGAATCTACAACCACAATTAAACAAGGAAACTTAACTGGTTGATAATCTGTTTGTCTGAACTATTTAGAAGTTAAAGCCATTGCTATAAGAGCAAAGTTACTCTTTTAAACAGGATCTAATGTAAAATTGCTCACAGTGCTCTTATGACTCTGCACTGCCATCTTTGCTGGCTATCAGAGGGTTGAATGACAGATACCGGCAACACCTCTGGACACTTCACTCCGTAATAATTTCCTTCCCAGTTAGCTTGTACCAGTGCATTATACTCCTCTAAATATAGAAGGATTGTGCTTAAAAAGGGTTGTTCTGCCAGGGCAGAACAGCAGGGGTCCTTTCAGTTTTGAGCACTTTGAGCAATTACATTAAAGGAGAAGGAAAAGTTAATAAAGAGTTAATCTCAGGAAGCCTCTTTTACAACAGGTATGGATCTCTCAATAGTGCCCTTAAGTTTCCCCATATTTCTCCTGTTTAGATGATCAGAAGCCTCATGGGAAAAAAAACGCTGAGCTCTGTAAAGAAAAAAGGGGGGACTGTTATGGGAATATTTATCATGCTGTGTAAAAAGTGGAGTAAAACATCACCAGTGATGTTGCTCATAGCAGCCAATCAGATGCTTTGCTTTCATTTTCTAACTGTTGAAATCTAATTGCTGATTGGTTGCCCTGGACAACATCACCGGTAATGCTTCACTCCACTTTTTACACAGAATGATAAATAAACCCTTTAAAGGAGAATGCAAGTCAAAATTTAAAAAGCATACTGCCCAATAGTCCTCCTATTGTTTAGTAAAAACGCCACACTTTTGGCTCACCTAATCAGATATTTACTCAGTCACACTTACTTCACATTTTCTAGAACAGGCAGCCATCTCTAAAAAGCATTCTCCCTTCCTTTCCCTCCTTGCTTCATACTGCACATGTGTTTCATTCCCTCCCTTCTGCCAGATCCGCTTCTGATTGGCTGGTGGGCATGTGTAGCTCAGAACAGCAGACAGGATCAAGTTACACACATGCTCAGAGAATAGGAAGGCTGCCACTGGCAGCCTACAGGAAGGAGAGAGAGATTTCAGTGATGTCACTGTAGTCTTCACACTGCTGTAGGCTGCCAGCACCATATCTCAGAGAAGCAAGCAGGGATCTGGGAATTTAGATATGCAGTAAGTACTTAAAAAGAATGCTTTAGACTTACTTTTAATTTATATTAACTTTTCATTGTCCTTTAAGAGATGATTTTGCTTTGCTTCTTAGACCTGAGCTTGTATTGCTCAGATTGCTCAAGACTGGCTCAGATAACCTCTTACCTACATAATATGCCTGGCAGACTTCCATGTCTGGAACATTTCTGCAAATGTTCTGCTCAACGGGATATCATGTCTGATGGTCAGGATGAGGTCCAACGGCTTTAGGTACAGAGGGTAGGGAAGTGAAAATGGTCAAGATGAAGTCCTGCTTCTCTGGGCATCTTGCTTTATCACAGGCGACGCTTAATTACTTTATCCAATAAAATGTCTTATTCTGTATATTATCTGTATATATATATATATCTTTGGGCAACAAAATCACTCACAACAATATGAAGCAGATTTACTAACGTTCCGTTTTTTTTAATTTCACAATTCTCTTTTCATTTTCATTCTGCATTTTGATTCATTTGTGCTTTTTTAATTCAGATAGTTAAATTACTAGACATTCGTGGTTTTAGTGGAAATTAGTTTAGTTGTGATTTGAGGAACCATTAATAAATCTGCCCCTATGTATTACTGCTGACATCAGGTCCAGACTGGGATTTAAAATAGACAATGGCATTTCAAGTATACAGGTGCCCAAACAACGCCCCCTACAAGCCCACTAAATAGTGACTGTCTATGGCATCTTTCAGCAGCCCCTCTGGCATTTTCCGGAATCCACAGGTTGTCTGCCTGACATAGCCCCGGGGTCTGCCTGACATAGCCAAAGAGTCTTCATGCATGTAAGTGAATTTATACTTGCACACTGGTATTAATCATCTCTCTAAATAACTACAATATTAGGTATTCTCATTCTGAGATTTGCCTAAAAATTATACTTCAGCAGTGGTGAATTATAAGGAAGTCATTTTTTTTAGTCTAAAGACGTTATTAACCTTAATAATCCTAAAGGGAAAATTATATATGTAATTAATAAAGCTGAATCAATAATTCTTCATACTAAGGCACACCATTATGAATCACCAAATGAATAATGATTATAGTAACTTTATGGAAATTTCAAAGAACCATTTCTTAAGGAGTGATTTATCAACATTCAAGGGAAAAAAATAAAAAAAACTTGAATTTAAAACCTTAGCATCTAAAAGCTTGTGAGTTTATGTAGAAGTCAATGGGAGCTGTCGTAGGCAAAGTCAAACCATATTTTCAATATTTTTTCAAGTTTTTTTTTTCGAGTTTGTAGATGTGAAAATTGAAGATATTCGAGTTTTTTATTCAAATGAGTTTTCCATATTAATAAATAAGCAAGCATTTGAAATACGAGTTTATTCAAATAGAAAAACTCGAATCTCAAATCACAAACACAAAATTGATAAATAATCCCATTTATATTCTATTAAAGCTTCTCCTTTGGGTAAAAACAAACATAATAATAAAAATATGTTATATAATTAACATAATAATGATAAAGGTAATATTTTGGATCAAAATGTTTAAAAATTCTATTAATAGCTCTCTGTCTGGTGAATCAGACCAAATTTATTATGATAAAATGGCAAGGGTTTGCAGTCACTTTGGTTAGCTAGTAACAAGACATATACCGGTTTTAGGGCAATGACACACAGGATGCTTTGTATGCCATGGAAAAATAACTACCCCTTCAGCTCCACTAAAAACACCACATATAAAACGTAACATACAGGCCCGTTCAGTCATAACTCAGTTGGCCCAGTTTCATTTTGAGAAGGAAACTCTTCAGATAAAATTACAGAATTATCTAAACACTATCATAGACTATGAGATTAGGTTTTCCTTGAATTCAACATGGCCAAAAATGAGTTGTCTTACTTGCCAATATATTACAAGCAGTTGTAACTCTATTGTGTTTAAATGAAAAGGATGTTGATTCTATGAATTTCTTGCTTCCCTGCTAAGTTGTGAAATACCCCAAATCTTTAATTCAGTGGACCAAATGTTCAGTTGCTTAAAATTTGGCAACATACATGGATGGCCAAACTGGGCTGATTGAACTGCACCACAAATCCCTTGACAGAAAATGATTAACCTTTATAGGGGAGCATTGGTTACACAAGTATTTATGTTTTTATAGTTGTTTTCTTATACATGCATTTCCCAAATGAACCTTTAAAACATCTGTTTCTCTATTGCTTTACACATGAAACCTTAAGAGCAGCTGTCTCGCAGATTTAATAGTCCTTTGCAGTTCGCTAAAATATATATTATAAACCTGATAAGCCTTAAAGATCACTAATTCTCTAAATGAAATGAAATCAGAGTGCAACATTTTGGTTATTTGTTTCCACTGTCACTTGGTCTCACCCCATCTCTATTCGCCAAAGCAAGGCAAAAACTTTCATTGTCAATCATGATCTGCAATGGCAAAGAATAAATAGCAAAGAAAAAATTATTGGTTCAAATAAATGGAAAGGCTTTAATAGGGTTGCAAATTTGTTAGGACCTGTCAAGTGATTATAATAGTTAACATTTTACTTTCTTTGAGGTGTGACAAATTTTTCCGTGACAAATTTTCTCTGATGTTTCCAGAAACCAATGGCAAAATGCGGAAAGTTGCTGCGAATCCATGCCTGGCGAAAAAATTCGCTCATCACTATTCAAAAGCAATCATTTGGCAAAGTAAAGCAAGTATTCTATATTATATTTTTAGAATAGAATGTTTTAAGACCTGATAAGCTTGTTTTAACTCAAATGCACTTTTTAACAGCTGATGTGCACCACTGTGTTTTATAATAAGGCAAATAATGTAGAAGGTGAAATGGAGAGTGTAAAGGGAATGTAGCCCTTCCAGATTTTATTGAAAAATACAACAATACTGGAAAGGGGTAAACTAATTATCCCTTTGGTTCCAGGTAGTATCATGGCTCCACTATAGCCCCACCCCCAATTAGTTTAAGCCCCACCCCAGTTTGTCCTGGTCTGCCCACTTTTGCTGGTTCAGAATGAAGTTATATAAATTCACCAATAATGGATACCAAAGAAATCCTACTATGATGACTGTGCTATCACTTTTCAGTCACACAACCTGTGATTTGATTTGAGAAGTTATTGCACCGCGCATCCAGCACCGGATTTTAAATCTGAGCCCCCACGCCGCCGCAAGCGCGCATGCATGGGCATTTAAACTCCCATACGGAGCAGTGCGGAGAAGTTCCCACTGTTCTGTATGGGAGCAAAATGTCAAAATTTCGTTGCGGAGTGGCAGCATGCATACACTTACTTTTCTATTTACCCTGTCCCGCCGAAATATGGTATAGATTACTATATTTACAGTCATGTGACAAAAGCAAAAGGAAATCTTTTTTTTCCAAAAAGCTAATAAAAATGCCCACCCCTTTATAAAAAAAGATTTGTTTGTTCATGTATTACAATATATTCAAGCTGACCAACTAAGTTATCCCTGGTTTAACCATTCCTACGCTTACTGTCATCTTATTCATAGGAAGGGTTCTTTACCATTAAATTCATTTTTAGTATGATGTAGAGAGTGATATTTTTAGACAATTTGCAATTGTTGTTTATTTTTTATTATTTGTGGTTTTGAAAAAGCTTTCTGTTTAGCAGCTCTCCAGCTTGGAATTTCAGTAGCTATCTAGGTGCTAGGGTTTAGTTTACCAAAGCTACCATGCAGTAGCCTAAATGCATGTCTGGTATATTAATATGAAAGCCCTGAATAGAAAGAAAAGTAATAAAATGTAACTTTAACAATAAAATATAGCCTCACAGAGACCAACTGGAAATTAGCAAAAAACTGCTCATTCTGTAACACACTTAACTAACCCGTTAAGAATTCTATTATTTCATTATGAACTTATAATAGGGACTACATTTTACCAGTCAGAAATGTGTCTCATAAAAAATAAACAACATAAATACAATAAATACAAAATATTTAAGCATATTAAGTAAAAATAGAGAGAAACAAGGACAGCACTCCTATGATTTAAAGAGCTTCCAAACAAAAATATAAGTACAAAAAAAAAAGAATGATTTATTTATAATCAATGTTCCAGTTTCACACAGGCACCTTCATCTGGAGTGAAAAACAAACAAAAAACCTTGTTTCTCCAAAAAAAGGTTTCTGTGTGAGACCAAAACATCACATAATAAACCTTTCTTTTTTTAAAAGAGATTAAAAGGGACAAAATGTGTGATTAGAAAAATTCACCCACTTTCTATTCATTCCTATGGGCTTTATCAAATGGTGAACTTTTACCTACTGATAAATACGCTTCTGAAAACTCCAGTTTTTACTACAAACTAGACAAACTCTATACTCTAACTGATCAAGCTAAACATGCACATATCAAATTAGAGTATACGTCTATATAATATGTTACATCAAAGAGGAATCTATATTCTCCTACTCAAGGTTAACAGAAACTTCGAATACATCTTAGATTTCACCTTCTGTCCGATGGGTTTGGATAATCCTAATTACATAACGAAGCAATCTTTTTTTTTTTTTCGTATTCTTTTGACAAAATAATAGGCAGCATATTTCACTCTTTTTAATGAAGGGAACAATTGAGCCTTTCAGTAGTCAGTTAGGCCTTTCTTTGGCTACTGACTACAAGTGCTTAACAATGGCTGGTAGCTGACTCATTGCCAGTGTTCTCAGTCATGAATTATAAACCTGCTTTTAAAAATCAGTATCTGTAAAGCCATCACTTTCTATATACTAAACTTCATACTTAACTTACATATCTATCTCATGTAAATTTACATTTACATAAATTTTAGGTATAAAAATCAGGAAGTGACTTAAGATATAATCTCAACAAAGGTTTCTGTCTCAAGAGTCAGTTTATACAGAAAGAAAATTATATTCTGAGCAAATATTTCTGAGTAGAGGGGGGAGGGAAGTATGGAGAGGCAAGGTACTAAACTGACTATATAAGGGCTGATAAAAGCTGTGAACTTGGACTCTCCAGACTGAGTCAGCAGCTTATCAACTTGTGTATAGGGCCCTTGGAAGGTCCTGCCTGACAAAATGTATTTCGTTTGCCCTCTTCCAATTAAACCATTCAGTTTTGTGCAAATTGTGTCTCTTTTTAACTTAATTTCTTTTAGAGTAAAAAGCAGTAAAATCATTTTGTCAGTTTTGGCAAGAAATTACTATTTTGGTAGATACAGTTATAGGACCCATTATTCAGAATGCTTGGGACCAAGGTTATTCTGGATGAGGGGTCTTTCCGTAATGTGGATCTTCATACCTCAATAAAACATTACTTAATAGAATTGTTTTGCCTCCAGTAAGAATTAACTATATCTTATCAAAATACAAAGTACTGTGTTATTATTACAGAGAAAAGGGAAATCAGTTTTAAAAATTTATTTTAAAATGATTTGCTTAAAATTGAGTCTATTGGAGATGGGCTTTCCGTAATTTGGAGCTTTCTGGGTAACGGGTTTCTGGATAACGGATTCCATACCTGTCCAATTTTAACTTTCATAAATGAAAATATATCTTTTTCACAAACATCTTACCATACATCTTATTGTTCTGCAATATGGGCCAATGCCTGGAGATTACCTGCTTTATAAAAGGTGTATGGGGTCCACAAGTAGTAACAAATAGAATACTTTTTTTCTTATCTCTCAATAAATCTTCCTTTTTATCCCCTTCTTTTATTTCACTTACCAAATCCTCTCTGTACAAATGTATCAAATCATCTACCTTTATATAGTTTACTGGACAATGTTATTCTTCTGGTTCCTTTGAAATGGCTCTTGGGGAGTCCTCTCAACCACTACTGCATAAAATCTGTCATTTATTAGCATATTACTTCTTTCCATTGGTTTTTGCACGGATCAGTGGCAACATTCATAGTGAATTTGATTTTTGAGCTTTTTGGAATTTGAGTTTTTATGCAAGTATTAATTAAATTAAAAGCCAAACATATCTGAATTGTGTACTAAGCAACATTTTTGTTTTGTCTATACCGTATATACTCGAGTATAAGCCGAGATTTTCAGTACCAATAATGTGCTGAAAAAGGCACCCTCGACTTATACTCGGGTATATACGGTAGTTTACGTTCTGCGCTCCTTGACGTGCGCTCGCTCGCTCGTCGTTTGCCGCTGTGGAGGACGCGCGCCTGCTTTCAGCAGTGTAACACTGATTGCATAGACCATATGCATAGAACGTACGGTTTCCATGGTTACGCGCCGCTCAAACTTTCGGTGCACATGGAGTCCAGCGTGTCAGGGAGATGGAAGTGGAAGAGCTCTAGTAATAAGGATGATGTGACAGAAAGACCTTTGCCTCCTCTTTATAGAAATAAAAGGTAATTTAAAACGTTATTTACAAATGCAGTTCAGTGTGAAAAGCACAATTTTAAGGAGTGAAGAGAGGTGTGCCTGATGCCTCAAAATGAACACAGTTTGTGCTCACAAATTGGGTGCCAAGTTATGGCTAACATACTTACAGTTGGGCTTCCATTACTTCCAATGCACATCTCTAAAAGGGAGTTAATTCTATTGGTGCAAGACACAACTTGCAGTGGCAGCCCTAGAGTTACCATTTAGGGTGATGGTAACTTGGGGGTTCACCGGTGTAAATAGACATGCTTGGGCACAACTCATCAGAAGAGGCAGGATGGATGCAATGGCACTTAAGAGAAGTGCAAGGAGTATATATTCAAGTAACTTTAATATACACCCAATATTTGTGTCCATTTTAGTGTGACTGCACATGCGACTGCATTTGTAAATAACCCCTTATGGTCTCCATAGAATCAGTTGTTCTTGTGCCTCCTACTCCCCAGATGGAAAATCTCTTGTGTTATTACATTTGTCTAATCTAAAGCGCCTCATTTTCCAGCCCATACCTTGTGTTTATTAATATGGTAGTCATGTAAGCACTTATGAGTATCCTTTTATTAAATAATTTGATTATTGAAACTTAGCAGTAGAGGCTGCATTTCCCCTAGGCTTATACTCGAGTCAATAAGTTTTTCCAGTTTTCTTAGGCAAAATTAGGTACCTCGGCTTATACTCGGATCGGCTTATACTCGAGTATATACGGTATATATATATATATATATAAAACCAAAGGAGCACTCCCTACAAACAATCAACTGCCCCAAGTGCTGGCCAAAAATTTATGTAAATGATGAACAGAATGCCGCACACACAGGGACTTAAAAAAGAACAAAAAATCTTTATTAACCCATATAGGATTAATAAAGATTTTTTGTTCTTTTTTAAGTCCCTGTGTGGGCGGCATTCTGTTCTTCATATATATATATATATATATATATATATATATATATATATATATATATATATATATATATATATATATAGATATGTATTTATGTGTTTGTATATCACTACAGGGTTATGTTTTTCGCCTTTTTTCAAGCCAACAAAAAAAAAGCAGTAGGGAGGTCATACTTCATACAGGAAATCTAAAGATAAGAAACAGAAAATATGCTATTGTTCGCGACTTTTTACTTCTCAGGTCAAGTTAACAACCCATAGAAATGTGTATATATTTTCAAGTAGTATGCTTTAAAAATATAAAAGGAAAATGAATTTTGTACAGGAAACAGGCCATCCAAGCATTAAATCCTTTGAAAAAGGATAGGATTTGGATAAATTCCTTCTCTACAGCAAAGCTTATTGGATCCACGTTATTGGAGTTCTAACTGACTGAGTAAGCCTGCACAAAGCATCCCTAAGGTATACATGTGCATCCCAATGATATCCCAAAATCAGAAGCATCCTTGATAAAAGACCTTCTTTGTAATACCAATGGTACAAGAATCCTGTCCAGAGAACTGCTTATACAAACAAAATGCAGTCCCTCTCCCTCAGAAGACTGACAAGACTCTTATTCAGCTTTGGCAAAGCATATAATACAAGTGTAATGGGAGAAGTCACACTTGTATAATCAAGCATACTATGTAAGGCAATAACACCAGCATGATAAGAATCAGTCAGCACCTCTAATTTCTTCTTGATTGGATGGTAATGGACTACTTTCCAAAAGTCGATAACTGCAGCACCTGCCAACTGGGAACAAATCTAAGCCAGATAATCCCTTTTTTATGTATCATTTTCACTTATCTCAACTTTTCTGCTTGTTTGAAAATGATGGATACTCCCTATCTATTTATTGTATTGCAGTAAATGAATATTTAGCATGATCTGAGAAACAGTATCTGCATATCAGCTGAATATCAATTTTAACATCATGTGACACCAGTTTGACAAATGTCCCCACCCCTGAATAACTGGTCAGTATCTCAAAAGTACAGATATGGGACATGTTATGCAAATTGCTGGGGTTTAGGGTCTTAAACCTGGGGTTTAGGGTCTTTGCGTAATTTAAATCATTATACTAAAAAATCATTTAAACATTAATTAAATGTAGTAGGATTGTTTCGCCTCCAGTAACATATTAATTATAATTATAACTTAGTTGGAATCAAGTACAAGGTACTGTTTAGTTTTTCAAAGGCTACTTAACGCCAGAAAATACCCTTACATAGACAATACTGAGAACTGCCTCTGCTAAAACACACATAGAGACAATTATCAGTAAATGATCAGCATTGTCTTTTTTAGTAGCCATGACAAGTAGCTGCTACTAGTAGCTCCGTGTCTTCACCCCAATGGAGCTTTCTGGATACCTGTACTATAAATAAAGCTAAAAGGCTCCAGCACAAGTCTTACCTGGGTTTTAATAGCCTTAATGAATGCAAGGCTATGATAAATATGTCTAACTGTACAGTCTTTTTCTTGATTCAACAATAAACATTTCTTACGATTCAGCATGAGATATGATACAATAAAAACAATTTGTTTTTACCAAAACAAAGAGCTCACCTTCAGAAAATGAAGTACATGTATGGAGTATTCATTAAATCTTGATTGCAGTCATATATATGAGACAATGTATGGGTGTTTTGGGTAAGCCATATATTACCCAAAGCACACTTTGAAGCAAAACAAAATATAGTAGTTGTATCTCTTTGAGAAATATTGCACCCTGCAGAAAAATAAATAAATGTAAATGCACAGAGGCCAGTTCTCAAAGCACATCACTACCATTTGGCTGAAAACCCAAGACTTACATAATGGAATTTTTTAGCAGAAAATAGAAATGTATTTTGATCATGCTTTTCATTTCAGTTTCCATTTGTTTTAATTGGCAAGGTACCCTAATAAAAGATTTATGGTTTAACACAAGGAAGTATGCTAGTTATCTTTGGATAGTACGGGGCTTTTTCATTTATTACTGTTATTTCAAGAACATTACTGCTAAGGTCCCCAGAGCTTTAATATATTTGGAAAATAGCCTACTTAAAGCACCTCTTAATTATCGTTCAGTGTATGTGTGCAGAAAGTGATGTCAGACTGCCGCTAACTTACAAGGTCTGCTGTGTTTTCATGTCATTTGAACCTGGAATTCATCTTGGTGTTAGTGCAGTTAATATTTATATTTTCAACATATTCAACACATAAAAGGGGTTTTATTTTTTTTTTAAGAACAGCAAAATAACCCCAATAGCTGTGTTAAAATCTGAGTTTGCTAAACTTGAATGATCACAGGCACACCTGGAATCATCCATAGCACGAAGAGCCATTTATTGCAAGGGACAGGTAGTAATGAAGAATTAATAAACACAAGTGCCAAAAAATGCTGAAGAATATTTTACTGCCTGCAGGGCATAATAATATAAAATTATATTTATTCTGTGTAGATGGACATAGTATAAAAAAAATTACATTTCTTTTTTCTCTAGATATTATATTTTTGGCCAGAAATAGTATAAGGTGTAAAGGATTAGATGGGTAGCAAGCCCTTAAGGCAAGGACTAGCTATTGTGACCAGTCAGGAACAGGACAGGTAGGAGCAGGTGAAGAGACCTGTAGGTTCCTAGCTCTAATTCCAGCCGATCCTAACATAAGGCTGCTAGCATGATACCCCTGGGACAGGAAAACTCCAATCCCCTTACTAAGTAAGCCACTGAATGATTCTCTTAGAGGGTGTGGTTACTTTATCACCCTGTCCATCAAATATTGCTAAAGTTGTATGCTTCAATGTTGCATATTTATTTTATTGGCATTTTTACATGGAACTAGTTTGTGATGTGGCAAAATCATAGTTGGTGACGGTTACATTCTGATACTTTTACATTCTTCTGAAACAAACGACATAGTAGTAAGAGAGCTGTGAAATGGTGCAGGTGAATACAAGCAATGTATGGTTGTATGGTCTTGCAATTCCAACAACCTGCAATGTCTGCAAGACCACTACAATGTATACATTTGGGGATTAGTATTATTATTTTGACATAAAACTGTGAGGGGATACTTCCACTTTAATATCACATTTAAATTTCAGTTTTAACCAGGGGCTTAATAACTGTATAAAACAGGAAGCTTAGTTCTTCTATGCCTCAATGGGAGCACATGTAAGTTCTCCTGCAGGCAGCAATTTACCACTCCTGCAGGAGTTCCCACCCTGTAGCAAGACAGATTTTTATTTCGGAAGACATTAATGTATAAAGAGTCACACCACCGAACGCTTATTCACAGACAAGTTCCATGGCCGCATAATTCCTGCTGTCTTCGGTTTTTTTCTTGCTTGTAATCCTTGCAGCCTATTCATACAGATAAAACCTACAGACATAGAACAGGTTTAGCATGATAGTGCTACTATCCCACAAATCATACAATTTGGAGTTTCTTTAAACATTTGCCATGCAGTGGATTTTTACGCATTCCACCACAAAGAAACGCAATGTTAATTAATCTTTCTCTGCCCTTTGGGCCTGTAAATCTCCAGGAGACTTCACACCAATATACAGTAAAATTGCCTTTATTTTAAATATAGGACACAGAGTAACAGAAGCAATGTGTCAAGCCTACCATGGCTCTTAATCAAGCATGAAAAATAAAGGCAATTTCACTGTATACTGTGTCTATAACAGGAAATTCACATGACAGTACCAGTATATAACACTTTCTGCACAGCAAAAACATATAAAAACTCACCTATGTATGCAGCATTACTTGTTAATTTAGTCACTTAGCTAATAATCTCATTTTGAATCTCTAAAAATCCCTTAGACAATTACTGGCCACAATGCTATAACACAGATTCAAGAGTGAGTAAAATGGCTTTGTAGACTTTCAGTAACTTAGGGGCAAATTATAGTGCTATCACCTGTCCAAATTCTTGATCCCTGAAGCAAATGAGAAATGATAAGTACAATTATTTTCTGCACCGGCAACAATCATTCCAAAGCCTAACAATGGCTACTGGTCCATAACATTTACAGACATCAAGGGGCAGATTACTCAAAATTTGAGATTAGAGTTTACCACAGAAAACTATATCCAATCAAGGGGCCAAATCATTTAGGGACAGATTTATCAAAATATGAGATTAGAGTTTGCCACAGAAAAATTCACCCACTTTCTATTCATTCTTTTGAGATTTTTACAAGTTACCATTTAATAAATACGCTTCTAAAAATCCCATAGGAATGAATAGAAAGTGATAAATCTGTCCCTAAATGATTTGGCCCCTTGATTGGATATAGTACATACAGTACATACATTGCATCCAGTTTTGTAATTTGCTAAAATATATGCAACCTTTAAAGTGGTAATTTTGATAAACTACAACTATGCTCACTGTACAAAATGTTGTGTTAGGAAAGGGCAGCATCTGTGTCAACTGGATACATATGGGCTGGGTAAATATTTACAGAATATGCTTAGAAGCAGGTTTACTAAATTTAAACTAGGGAATGTTAAACAAAAGGAGTTACAATTTTAGTACAGCTAGGAAAACTGACATATTTCTAAAACTAGATAAATGTGTCAATATTGGTAAATACTTCTCCACACCTCTGCATCCGATTTAAATTGCAAGTGGTGATAAAGGATTTGGAGTATTTTTTTCCTCACTGGAAGGATTTGTTTAATAGTGGAAAAGAAAAAGATAAATCTAAAATGATTGGTAATACAGGTATAGGGCCTGCTATCCAGAATGCTTGGGACCTTGGGTTTTCCGGATAAGGGCCTTTCTGTAATTTGGATCTCCATACCCTAATTACACTAAAAAGTTATTTAAACATCAAATAAACTCACTAAGATTGTTTTGCATCCAATAGGGTTTGATTATATCTTAGTTAGGATCAAGTACAAGTCCCTGTTTTTATTACAGAGAAAAATGAATTCATTTTAAAAAATGTGAATTATTTTAATAAAATGGGAGTCTATGGGAGTTGGCCTTACTGTAATTTTGAGCTATCTGGACAGCAGGTCTCCAGACAATGGATCCCACACCTGTATGAATTTTACATAGGCTCTATTAGTGTTTGTTTTACATCTGCAACACAACTGTAGGCAATCATTAAGTTTACAGGGCCACTAACATCATAAAGTGAAAGTATTATTTATTACATGGGTTAAAGTTTGCACCTTTTGTTACTTTTCTAATTTCTTGGAAAGCTTATCTGTTTGCTGCTAAGTAAATGTTACAAATTCAGGGTAACAGTACATTACAAAGACACAGATTTTTTCCTGGAACTGTATTACATAGTTCCCAGACCTTAACAACTTTATAAGAAACTTGTATTTATTCTCTATTACATTTAAATATATGAAGTGTCCCCTTGACCTGGCATATAAATATGAAAGGTGTACAGGCAATAGGGCCAATTCACAAAAGTGCGTTAAAACATGCGTTATTTTTAGCATGCATTAAAGTTTTTATCGCGTCTAATTTTCCGCGTCTTAACGCACGATTCACTAAAAGCATACTTCCGTTAATTTACACGCGATACTGCTTGCGTTATTTTAGTCGCGAAGACTATTTTCGTGGGGTATTTGATGGAACGAGTGCTAATCAACGCACCGTGTATAAATAGTTGCCGCGTGCGAAAAAACGCACGCCATGTTAGCCATACATGCCATTACTTACAGAAAATTACTGTACTGAAAATGACCATTTCCCTGCAAACTGGAGGCTGCATCACTCTAGGGCCAACACATACTTGAATAAATCCCACTGCAAAGTCCATATTTTATTGCCAAAAGCTCCTGAACTGTACTTTTCTATAATTACCGCCTGCCTCAAGTAGGTGTTAATTTTCACATATACTAATGCGATATTTAGCACGTCTTAAGTGTTTGTAAATCACGCGTTAGTGTTATTTCGGTGCGCAAATTAACGCATGCGGTAGCGTGAAATTTATCGCATGCGATGTGCGATTTAACGCACGCTGTGAATCGCGCATTAATTTTCACGTCTATTTTAACGCAAAAAAACGTGCAATAAAAATTAACGCACTTTAGTGAATCAGCCCTAATGTGTTTTGCAGAAATTCTTCATTGGATTAAAGGTAACAACGGTTACAGTATCCAATGTAAATAGTAACAAGCAACCCAACACCAACTTTTGTTAAGCAGATTTCTATTTTCTTTCACTTTCAGGCCATAGGTAGAAAACACTTATTTAAAAAACTTATTGGGCAATTTGAACGTGATTGACAAAAGTGGACACTAACAATACATCTGCATTGATACATTCCGTACAACTCACAATACATTCTGTTACACTAGAATTCTGTATAAACGCTGCATTTTGTGCTCAACAAAATTGCCATTGGTGTCCTATTTTTGCACCATTTAGTAAATGAGCCTTGTAGAGTAGGTGGCTGCCAGGCAGTCTAGTAAAAGCGCTTATTCTTCTATTCTCAGGTGATATTTTTATTATAATAATAAAGAGAAATTGTATTATTTTAAATTATATACAACAGAACCCATGTGAACTACTATATACTGTATATATATATATATATATATATATATATATATATATATATACTGTATATATATATATATATATATATATATATATAACAGACTAAGGAATACAAATATATTTGCACAGCAGGAATAGGCCATTTTGAGAATATCTAATATGAGACCTATTATCAAGCAAAGCCCAGGCGGCTCGTGAACGGGCATAATGCAAATACCATAGTGTTGTACAATTGATTCTTAAGAGTCTACTAATGTATATAACAAAGGTTGTGAAGATCCTTTGCTCAATGGAGAGTTTTCTGGACACATTTTTCAGTAAAACCTGTTTTTTTCAGTAAGGCTGGGAGAACCAATACACTATGGAAACCCCATGACCTAGAAAAAATATGACTTACTTGAATATATATATATATATATTGTATATAATGGAGGTCAGCCTATAAATCATGCATTTTTTTTTTTTTTTTTTGCAGTTCCATCTTATATGTAATACATTAATGACAAACAGAGACAGAATATAATATCTTAAATTATTTAACATTTGCTTGAAGCCATACTAAGCATGTATTATTGTTCTGTGTATATAGCTTTTGCCAAGCAGACTTAAGAAAATACATTACTACAAGTTAAACTGCTTAATGTATCCACACACCATAAATACATTCTGGCAGGCAGCATAACCCAATTTAAAAGTTGGCCCCTTGTCAGCAAGGGCAATTTTCGACTATTTGAGAGTTTCCTGAATAGATCGTGACTCTCACTGAGCTCTATTTCCTTTAAAATACTATATTTTATGAGCTTTTTTTTTTTTTAATTTTATGAAACACTGCCACCTTGTGGACAACAAATGGCCAACCCTATTTCCAGTAGAAAGAAAAAGAAAAATTTCAGGTAAAAAAAAATCAGGAATCTCTTATATTATAAAAAGAAAACATATATTATTTGAGCTGTTAATGATAGGGAATGCAGTCTAGTTGTGCTCTGTAGTGATGGGCGAAAAGTTTCGCCAGGCATGGATTTGTGGCGAATTTCCGCGTTTCGCCATTGGCGGATTGTTTCGCGAAACGGATGAAAAATTTTGCCGCGGAAAAAAAGAATAGTCGCGGGCGACAAAAAAGCGCCGCGCTCCAAAATAATAGCCGCGGGCGACAAAACAATAGCCGCGCGACAAAATAATAGCCGCGGGCGCCGAAACAATAGCCGCGAGACAAAATAATAGCCGCGGGTGACGAAACAATAGCCGCGCGACAAAATAATAGCGGCGGGCGATGAAATAATAGCCGCGCGACAAAATAATAGCAGCGGGCGACAAAATAATAGTAGCGGGCGACGAAACAATTGCCGTGCGACAAAATAATAGCCGCAGGCGACGAAACAATAGCCGTGGGCGACAAAATAATAGCGGCGGGCGATGAAATAATAGCCGCGCGACAAAATAATAGCAGCGGGCGACAAAATAATAGTAGCGGGCGACGAAACAATTGCCGTGCGACAAAATAATAGCCGCAGGCGACGAAACAATAGCCGTGGGCGACGAAACAATAGCCGCGGGTGACGAAACAATAGCCGCGCGACAAAATAATAGCCGCGGGCGACATTTTTCTGTCGCACAACATTTTCGCGTTTCGCGGATCTTTTGAAAGATTCGCTAATTTTTTGGCGAAGCGAAACAGAACAGATTCGCTCATCACTAATGCTCTGATCAGTATGTGCCATAGGTATGTTTTTAAGGCAAAAGTTAAACATTAGGTTAGAGGAATTTACTAAAAATGGTTGAGTTTTATAATTTTTCAAATGTATCCAAACACATTTTGTCTTGCTCTATGGGGAATTTAGACTTTTTCAAAGTTCAAGGGATAGAGAGTTTTTTCATCTCGGAGGGGTGGCGATTTAACATATAAAATATTAAAAAGAGAAGTAGTTTTGGATATTCTCTCTTTACATTAGATTATCAAGAGATGAATTCCGATTTTGATGTTTCTTGTTATTATCATTAAAAAAACTCCATATTGATATCAACATAATGATCTATATAACTTCCTTTCCTCTGGGTACATTTATATGTCCTTCCTATGTCTTGTGTATTTATACATTTCTTTATATCTATTTAAATGCAATTTCTTCATGCTCCTTCACTTACATAGGTGCTGTTTCTTTAAATTTTTCAAAGATGTATAGTCTTCTCCCCTTTTCTTCTATCATCTTATTATCTTGTTTTCTATAGGTGTTCAGCCTTTTAAATACTTACAGTATGTTGTTTTATGCACATTCAAGCTTATACAGTAATTGTCAGATGAACACGAAACGCGACAGGCTTTTTTTGAGATGAGTATATAATAAAATTTTCTTTTTTTTAACTATTGGAATGGCCTGTTCGATGGATTACCAGAGTGCCTTTCACAGTTTTTTTTGTTTTGATACATGACTGGAGCACCTGGATCATCCTGTTTACTTTGGTCATCTTTTTACAAGCTACAGGTGCTATTTTGTTAGATATATATCTAAGTTTTAGTTGATTTTGTCCTCCCTAACAAATATTCTTCAGATTCAAGTGACTGATTATGAATAATTCCTTATAGGGGATAACATTGTCTCCTGTAGTTGCAGGTAATGTATAAATCGTCCTTCTCTTTCACAGCCTTACTTTCCACTACTAATCTCTGTTTCCCTCAACTACTTTGTGTTGACACTTACTGAGATCAGTAAGGGAGGGGTTATCCCAGTTTGTGCTGACATGGAGTTCATCAAAGAACCAATAGCAAGTCCAGTATAGCTTATATAGCAAGTAATATACCTTCAGTTGTAAAAATATAAGAATAACAAAAGGACGTGTAATTCCCCTCAAAAGGAATTTAATCTGTGAACAGCCTCTTTAGAATAACACCTGCCACTCCAGTTGCTCAAAGGTTAATAGTAAGGATGCAGCATCCCCTTAATCAGTTAGGATACCTTCTGCCTTCCTTCTCACCCCACACTGCCCTCTTCCTTGGGAATTTACCGTAGCCGTGCTCAATCCAAGCAGTACTTTTTATCAAAGTAAGTTCTGCCTGCATAATGCTGCATTCTTGATTGCATGAACTTTACACTAAATAAGGGTCTTTGTGAACACTTAGATTGTAAGCTCTACGGGGCAGGGACCTCCTTCCTACTGTGTCTCATACCACATGGCACTTATATATATATATACATATATGTATTTATTGTATTTATTTATTATATCACTTGTCCTCCCTGTGTGTAATTTTGTATTCTGTAAGACTGTACAGCGCTGCGTACCCTTGTGGCGCTTTATAAATAAAGTTATACATACATACATACATACATGTACTGTTTGCAAATGTAAACATCAGTGGTAAAATGGCCGCAGGGTGAAAGCTGTTTTATGATAAGTGCTGGCATATGGAGGGGATATATGCAGTACAAACTATACCATTTGGGTGGGGAGGTTGTGCCCAACTTATATACATGGTAGGAAAGGTTAGGGTTTACATGTCTTTTAACTCACCAAGGAGTTCCATGATTATAAAAAGTCATAAGGCTGAAGTGACTTTTAATATCCTCATAGAGTTCAACATTCTGTTAAAGGAGAATGCAAGTCAAAATTTATAAAGCATACTACCCAATAGTCCTCCTATTGTTTAGTAAAAACGCCACACTTTTGGCTCACCTAATCAAATATTTACTCAGTCACACTTACTTCACATTTTCTAGAAAAGGCAGCCATCTCTAAAAAGCATTCTCCCTTCCTTTCCCTCCTTGCTTCATACTGCACATGTGTTTCATTCCCTCCCCTCTGCCAGATCATTTTCTTATTGGCTGGTGGGCATGTGTAGCTCAGAACAGGAGACAGGATCAAGTTACACACATGCTCAGAGAATAGGAAGGCTGCCGCTGGCACCTACAAGAAGGACAGAGATATTTCAGGGATGTCACTGTAGTCTTCACACTGCTGTACGCTGTCAGCACCATATCTCAGAGAGGCAAGCAGGGATCTGGGAATTTAGATATGCAGTAAGTACTTAAAAAGAATGCCTTTAGACTTACTTTTATTTATATTAACCTTTCATTGTCCTTTAATGCCTTTAAGTGGGGCCTGGATGAGTTCTTGAACAAGCATAGTATCCAAGGCTATTGTGATACTAAAATCTACAGTTAATATTAATGTTTATATGTATAAATGTGTACAAATAGGTCAGTATAGGTTTGTGTGTGCTGGGTTTACTTGGAAGGGTTGAATTTGATGGACTCTTTTTTAAACCCTATGTAACTACAGTGGGGACAATATATTTTAGAATAAACAAGTTTTACTGTGTCATGTGACATAAATTACATCACTAACCACCTCTAATAAGGATGTTCATGGTTCTTGTGTATGGCTCTTGTATGTTTCAGAAGAACATCTGGTATAAAAATCTGATGAGTAAACTACATGGAAGATTGGTCATCTGACACGACACATGTGCCGGAGAACGCTTCATGCTGCGTCTGTATACAAGATCATATCGAATGGTGTCTGACAGTTTTCTCTCTCATTGAGAGGCGTGTGGGATGTAGATGCTGGAACAAAAGTCACCATCTGACTTTATCTGATCCAACTTACATTACAGCCGTGGGTTTCCGGATATATAGGATCCTGCAAATTTGCATGTTGTGGCGTGACAAAATCTGATTAAAATCTCATGTGTAGTTTAGCTCTTAGGGGGGTGACACATGATTTTGCTGCCATAGACTTATTGAGCATTGTTTTTGTCCTGTGTTTCTTCGCCCCTAGGATCCTATGCTTCTAATGCACTTGCAGCATATAATTTCTATACCTGTGGCCTCTATGTAAAAAGGGCATAATATACTCTTCAAAATATAGAGGATTTTCTTAGATACTTTAAAAGACCTAAAAAAGGTTTGCGTGTCAGGTAACCTAAGCTCACATTTTTCTGATTAATTATACAAAATTAAAATCAGGGCAGATGACCTGAAGCTGCAGTAACATGTTTCTAAAATTGACTGGATACAAATTCAGCTGCATCCAATTCCAAAGATGTTAATGCAACATGATCAAATCATACCAAAGTTGTATGGAACGCCCTTCAACACTGCAGCCAGGCAACATGGCCTTCATTAGGGCAGCTGAATGCAACAGGAACAAATGCATGCAGATTTCATGCATTACTGCTCTGTTATATCCCTGCAGCCTTCTACACATTCAAGTGGTTCTTCATGGACCTCCCACATTTTTTCATGGTTGCCAACTAAATATCATCTCTAAAGGTTCTTGAGTATCTGCTGCACTTTTCTTGCCCTTGAAGTGCTGTTAAGTAAATTGTGCACAGATGCTATTTTCACTTTGAGATGCATTACTGAGAGCATGTTTTAAGCTTTACTGAGCTTTACAAAATTCCATTCTTACCACATATCCATGTATAGCGGAACAAAACATTAGTTATAACAGCTTGATTCTCTACACTGATGTTCTCCTGTTTTAACTCACTTCATTTTTTCACACACCGGTGCAGAATGAGGCCCTTGTGTGGTACCATACAGTAATCGGATACAGCCAACATTTTGCGATGGTGTTTGTGCTTCCTCAGACTAACATAGGTAAAGGTGCCCATACACGTGAAAATCTCACCAAGCGAACGGATCTTCTCCTGATATCCCCACTTACAGGTGGGCGATATCGGGGAAAATGTAGGCTAATTCGATTGTTTCGCCCTGGGGCCAAACGATTGAATTATAATGGCGGCAATGGGGCAATCGGTTCATCAACAAGCCGATGCGGTCCCTGATACAACTTAATCTTTTAACCTGCCCGATCGATATCTGGCCAATTTCAGGCCAGATATTGGTCGGGCATGCCCCTCATTCCTGCCCCTACACGGGCCGATAAGCTGCCGAATTGGTCCAAGGGACCGATATCGGCAGCTACAATCGGCCCGTGTATGGCCACCTTAAGAGATTCAAGATAATACTTGTGTGACTTTCATTCATTATAAATCTAGTCCCTATTTGATCAGTTATGTTCTTTTCTACATCGCAGTCATTATAAGATAGAATCAAGTAAGCCTTCCACTAAACAGAAATTAGGAAATCCTGATATGTTCATACAACGACTGCCAAAATAACAAAAAGGAAATTATGGTAAGACTATGTTATTAATGGACTGAGAATCTTTTTTACTGATTATTTTGCTTGTTTTTGTAAAGGAGAAGGCAAGTTACAATCCCTGGTGGGTGCCAAAATGTTAGTCACCCCCCAGTGATGGTGATCGCTTTCCTGAAACCTCAGGCTGGTGCTCCGGTTGTAAGAAAACTGCACCGGCCGGGCAGTACGCAATTGAGCATTCCTCTTCCTCCTTTGGTCTTCGCGCATGCGCTCTCAAATTAAAGATTATAAATAGTTTCTCAACAGTATTTTTTTAATTATCTATAAACAAGATGGAAAAATCATAAGGACTCTAAGCACTGTCCCACCCATAAATTAGCATTCAAATAGTGATATCATCCAAATTTCAAGTGTTTGTGTTTGCAAACTATACACATGGGTTAGTGCAAGAGACTGTCAAAAATTCCTGCAATATTCTAAGAGATTTTTTTACTTTTGAATAAAATACAAAACAATTTAAGATGCATATATTCAAAATATATTATTAAAGATGTTTTTAAACAAATCAAAATAACAGAGAATATAGATTTCTCTCAATTTCATTAAATCTGTTGCTTCCCAAGTAGCAGAAGCTTTTACACTTATAACTGTGCAAGGTTCTGCTAAAGCATACTTAAAGGTTTATCAGAGTTGATTGGAAGATATATAATTATTTGGTAAAGGAGTGGCTGAAGATTCTTTACTTTCAGTTAGAGCTCGAGGTTGATGTATGAACACACTAAACTTGACTCCCTGGTTAGCTGCTGCTCTTACAAAACCACTATTTGCAGTCATTGTGATGGCTTTTAAGCTCTCCCCGGTCCCAAAGATAGAAATGGAACGGCTGTTAATTTTGGAGCTACTAGCAAGTTGTAAGGCACGCTCAGAAGGCTGGTCTGGTACAACAGTAATTCGCTTTACTAGTGATGCAGCTCTTTCTTTCTCTGCTGGTCCACCCAAAGTCTCCAGGATGGACTGGAAATCCTTCACAGCACATTCACATGCAAACAACTCTTTCGCTTCCATAAATGAATTAAGCAGTGGGAGCACCTTTTCTTGCCTCTCTTGTGCTGCTTGCTCAGTTAAAACCTTTTCTTTAAATATCCATTCGCAACCTCCATGGCTCAAAGCAGATACATAGGTAATTAAGGTAGTGATATCCAAATTAACCCGTTTGCAGACCTCCACCTTGATCTCTGTAGGGAAGGCAATACTAGCAACTATGTTTTCACTATCTACTTTGCTGACGTGTAGGACAGATGTATCATCACCATCACAGTCAGATTCACTTCCACTTAAGTAGTTCTCCTCTGGTGAATTTTCCTGAGAGACATTAACAGCAACAATATCCCCGCGTACAGAGATACCCATCTCTTTCAACTTTTCAGCCATAGGTTTGGAGACGCTATTGTAAAAGGCAAATATGATATGTGGGCTGCTATACTGCACCGGCTGCTGAGAGCTGGCTTGTAGAAAATCTTCTGCCTGTTCAATGATGCTTTTATCTCCATACTGACCCCGCCCCAGCCATATGTTGTGCAGTGCTTCAGCTTTTCGCCCAATTGCTTTCACCCAAGTGTGCCCGCTATTTGCAACCACATCAACCACAAGTGATTGCTTCTCCCCAAACTGATCATTATAGCAGAAGACATGAAGAACGCTGACCACCTCTTCCAAGCTCTCTGCAGATTCAATAACAGCTTGCAGGTGGGTGAGGTTTGTGCTTCGAAGGTGGGACTCTTTAATGGCTACTTTTCCTGTCTCAACTTTTTGTAAAAACTTTAACTCTGCTCTCAGTTTGCTGCATAATTTTGCTCCGCCTTCCACGCCGCCTACTCGAGATCTGGAAAGTGCTTCAGCTCTTTTAATCAGTTGCTTAGCAATGTCTATACGATCACAAAGCATCGAGTCCACTGACATGTTGGCTGCATTATACCTTTAAACAAAAGTATCAAGAAAATATTCATGTTATCACAAGAACACTTTACAGACACAATATTCTGCTTATACAACAATTCCCCCTCTTTCTCTTAAGTGCACTTGTGTAAAGGCCCACAGAGTTAACACTGAAATTATTTTTGTATCTGCAGCACAACAGAATGCTGCCTCATTTCTAACATCTGATTCTGCAATATTAAAGGGGACATATGGTGTGAAAAACAACATTGTGTCAATGAATTGTACTCATCTAAATATAGAAGGAATGTGTTTCCAGCTGATTTATTGAAAAATTTTCCAAAAACCCCCACTAGTCCCGCCCATCTGTCCCACTTCCTGCTGCCTCCTTTCCCAGGCTGTGCAGGGGAGCCAGCGGCACTCAGCACACTGCACTGTAGGATAGGAACCAATCAGCAGCTAGGCTAACCTGATAGGGAACTGAAGCCTGTCTTTGTTTGTGTGAGTGCAGGGCTGTGATTGGCTCTCCCCCTCCTGCTGTGCTTCTGGCAGGATCTGTTAGAATATATAGATAGCGCCAATAAAGGGGCCATTTTTACAGACAGCATTAATTTTCATCCCGAAGTCAAACCAGCACCATATATTATTCCTTATTATTGCTATTATTATTATTCAAGTGCCTACAGGATTGGGGTTTTTTTTTTTTTAAAGCTTATTCTATATGTCTCCTTTAAAAGCACTCCATTTACTCCACATAAAAAAATCTTACTAAAACAAAAAAGTACCTGCTTTTTTATAAATACTTTAGGAATAAAATCGAATTTGCTATCATTTTAAAAACCGTATAGTCACATTTATTTTACTTAATTGGTAACACACATGGATCAATCAGCTTTCTTTGAGTCAAGTGATTATAGCTCACACTTATCCAACAAAAAGACAAAGAAGTGTGAAATAACTTAAATAGGATTTGTTAGGAAGGATACAGATAGACGTCAGTCTCTTTAAGCTACAAAGCAGGCCTGGTTACAGCTGCAGGCCCCGGAGAAAGTGAACACGTAGCATAAACGCAAATGACGGATTTGCCAGTGTCAGACGAGCAGAGTACGAACCCCCATATGTAAAATCTATACGAGTTCGTAATATTTTTACTAACCTGGCACCTGCTATAGCAACCAAAGCCGGCACAGCACCTCCGGTTCAGAATCACCGAGTAATGCGCATGCTCCGTCTTGTCCTATCAGGTTCTGCGGCGCTGTAGTTTGTGGGGCGCCACAGCAGCGTCCTCTCCGGACTACATTTCCCAGAAGGCTTAAGGCTCAAAGGTTGAAGTTCATGTGGTCAATCAGAAATCGGACAGAGAGGTTGCTCTGTAGGCATGTCGAGCTGATTTAGTGACAAATAAATAAATGGCGTGTTTTGAGAAACACAAAATAAGCTAATGCTGAAGTTGGATGGAAGTTTACGCCTTGTTTTTCTCTTTTATATTTTTTAATACATGTGGCCCATAGAAGCGTAGTATTTAGGTCCCTTGTTATAGGGCAGTGCTGTCCAAATTCTACGGTGCGGAGGGCCGGAATTTCTCTAGCATACATGGTGGAGGGCCGCTAATGGAAGCCAGTTTTGACCACTCCCCTTTTCGAAACCACACCCACTTTAAACCACACCTATTTTATCACAATGGTGGTAGCACAGCAAAATCCCAAATGCTTGGTCCTTACTGTGGGGATATCAACCATCATTCATATGTGAAAGAATTATGTCATATTAAGATATACCCTTAAATTCCATATGCCTCCTCCTCCCCTGTGGATAGCAGAGCAACCCCCAGTACATAATTACACACCTTAGGGACCATTTAATGGCTATTTCCAACTGCTAACAAACTCCCACAACAAACCCCTGCCAGGTTCACCTCCCACAAGCAGCATAGGGCAAGCAGAGTATGGCACACACAGGCAGCACTCTGCCTGTCCTATGCTGTCTGTGTGTGCCATACTCTGCCTGTCCTACCCTGCCTGTGTGTGCCATACTCTGCCTGCCCTACCCTGACTGTGTGTGCCATACCCTCCCTGACCTATGCTGCCTGTGTGTGCCATACTCTACCTGCCCTATGCTGGCTGCATGTGCCATACTCTGCCTACAGTACCTATGTCTGAGGTGTGAAGAAGTGAACAATGGGAGTGATTACAGCCTGAGCCTGAGGTGTGAACACTGCAGGGGGTGAACAATGCAGGTATTAAAAGGTGTGAACAACACAGGGGATTACATATTTAAACAATACAGAGGGATTACAGCCTGAATCTGAGGTGAGAACCATGCAGGGGGCCAGTTAATCTCAGTACTAATACCATTTAATGCTTACTCAAAGGTAAGCCATCAAAGCAGCCAGACAGGTGGGGGGGCCACACAGAGGGGGGTAGCGGGCCGCCAGTTGGACAGCACTGTTATAGGGTATTTGCTTCCTAAGTGCTACAGAAGAAAACATATACTAGAAGGAAAGATTAAACCAAGGCTATTATGATAGAAACTAACAAATCATTTTACTGAAAAGCAGGGGTGCCAGACCCTGCAACTCATGGGAGCTATAAACAATAGGGTGACTGGTGATGTGGCTTGTCTGCTCCTGTAACATCATTATTCCATAGATACAGTATGTAAATTGATAAATGATGTAGGTCAAGGAACCCCCTATCCCCCCTTTCCGCCAAAGTAAACACACTGAGACATAATGTGGCAAATTCTGTGGAGGTCACAGGCTTTTATTAATTGAAACCATAAAAAATATTTATAGGTACACCCTGACCCCAGCTGCGGCTCTTATTTCCAAACACAAAAACTATTGTGTCTCCAAAAAACCAACGTGGGCGCAATGCCCAAAAAATTTTACCATGAAAACTTAGAGCAGGGATCATAGGGCCGCGCGCACTCGGTGATCGCTTTCTTAAGCCCATCCCCCTACCCAACGTGAGCGCCATGCTCAAAAAATTTTACCATGAAACAATTAGAACAGGGATCATAGGGCTGCGCGCACTCAGTGATCGCTTTCTTAAGCCCATCCCCCTGCTCCCTCGTTGTGCATAAATGGCGCTAACCAGTCTCTTGCATGCATCAGAGAAGACCGTGCAGTCAAAGTCTGATGTACACTAGTGACTCACTAAAGGTAGGCCTGCACTTCAACCAACTCATGCTCTCAGAGCCGCACTGCCGAGCCGCAGCTGAATCACTCAGTGCCTTTGACCACCACAGATAATGGTACTCCAGAGGAAGGCGAAAACTCTAGCACTTTTCAGCCAATTAGCGCTACGAGAAAAATTCCTTCCTGACCCCTTCTTGGCGATCGGTCGCAATGACCCTGGAGCACCGTCTTCACAACTGGATCGCCTTACCTAGGGAGGGAGGGTGGGAAACAAGTAAGAATGTATCCTTAACAAACATACATCCCATTACATACCTTGCTCTGCATAAGTCCCCTCCCCCTCCCCGACTCCTTATAAGGCATCGGGTGGATGAGAAATGGCTCTTGAAAAATCATCAAAAGACCAGGTTACTTGACTGTATTGTAGGACATCATTCACTTGCGCAGGCAGCAGCTTCCATTTCTAGTTCACACTAATTGGCTTATTTATTTTAGTGTGTTGCTATAGGCCACCAGTGATGTTGGCTTACACACTATAAGAAATATGCCCCAACTTTATGTACCTCACTACCAGGCCCGGATTTGTGGAGAGGCCACAAAGGCCCGGGCCTAGGGCGGCAGAATTTTAGGGGCGGCATGCTGCCCCGCCGCAACAAAATTTTTTAATTTTGCCCCCATACGGAGCAACGGGGACCTTTCCCCACTGCTCCGTATGGGAGTTGAACTGTTTGCGCATGCGCACTCGCTGCTGCGCGGGAGGGGGGCGGGTTCTTCGCGCGTTCGCGCATGCGCACTCAGGGAAGTAGGGGGGGGCGGCCTAGGGGCGCATGGAACACAAATCCGGCGCTGCTCACTACCTTTAATCTTAATGTCACAAAGGCATTTCTATTGAACAAAAATTCTAACCACACATAATCTAAAGCATATGTGTAGATATACCCTTGCCTAGTCAAATGTTTTAGATGGGAAACCATTAAGCACTTTCACATAGTGTTTCTGCCCTCGTTCTCCTGTGATGCATCTTTCATGCTTTGCGTTACAGTTGCATTCGGCATTGGGCAGAGCCCTTAATTATTAAGAAAATATTAGCATGCAAGTCCTATTGTTAGATGTGAAGATTAACTCAACTAATCTTTCCATATGTAACCATTACCAGCGAGGAAACAATGTTTGTCCAAACGGATATAAATGGCATTACACTGATTGCCAAGGGTTTGAAGAAGAGATATTGGATAAATGGAAAAACCCCTAATTTTGTAGGCAATTATTATACAGGTCCTTTTCAAAAAATTAGCATATTGTGATAAAGTTCATTATTTTCTGTAATGTACTGATAAACATTAGACTTTCATATATTTTAGATTCATTACACACAACTGAAGTAGTTCAAGCCTTTTCTTGTTTTAATATTGATGATTGTGGCATACAGCTCATGAAAACCCAAAATTCCTATCTCAAAAAATTAGCATATCATGAAAAGGTTCTCTAAACGAGCTATTAACCTAATCATCTGAATCAACAAATTAACTCTAAAAACCTGCAAAAGATTCCTGAGGCTTTTAAAAACTCCCAGCCTGGTTCATTACTCAAAACCGCAATCATGGGTAAGACTGCCGACCTGACTGCTGTCCAGAAGGCCATCATTGACACCCTCAAGCAAGAGGGTAAGACACAAAAAGAAATTTCTGAACAAATAGGCTGTTCCCAGAGTGCTGTATCAAGGCACCTCAGTGGGAAGTCTGTGGGAAGGAAAAAGTGTGGCAGAAAACGCTGCACAACGAGAAGAGGTGACTGGGCCCTGAGGAAGATTGTGGAGAAGGACCGATTCCTGACCTTGGGGGACCTGCGGAAGCAGTGGACTGAGTCTGGAGTAGAAACATCCAGAGCCACCGTGTACAGGCGCGTGCAGGAAATGGGCTACAGGTGCTGCATTCCCCAGGTCAAGCCACTTTTGAACCAGAAACAGCGGCAGAAGCGCCTGACCTGGGCTACAGAGAAGCAGCACTGGACTGTTGCTCAGTGGTCCAAAGTATGTCATTCGGAAATCAAGGTGCCAGAGTCTGGAGGAAGACTGGGGAGAGGGAAATGCCAAAATGCCTGAAGTCCAGTGTCAAGTACCCACAGTCAGTGATGGTCTGGGGTGCCATGTCAGCTGCTGGTGTTGGTCCACTGTGTTTTATCAAGGGCAGGGTCAATGCAGCTAGCTATCAGGAGATTTTGGAGCACTTCATGCTTCCATCTGCTAAAAAGCTTTATGGAGATGAAGATTTCATTTTTCAGCATGACCTGGCACCTGCTCACAGTGCCAAAACCACTGGTAAATGGTTTACTGCCCATGGTATTACTGTGCTCAATTGGCCTGCCAACTCTCCTGACCTGAACCCCATAGAGAATCTGTGGGATATTGTGAAGAGAAAGTTGAGAGACACAAGACCCAACACTCTGGATGAGCTTAAGGCCGCTATTGAAGCATCCTGGGCCTCCATAACACCTCAGCAGTGCCACAGGCTGATTGCCTCCATGCCACGCCACATTGAAGCAGTCATTTCTGCAAAAGGATTCCCGACCAAGTATTGAATGCATAACTGAACATAATTATTTGAAGGTTGACTTTTTTTGTATTAAAAACACTTTTCTTTTATTGGGCGGATGAAATATGCTAATTTTTTGAGATAGGAATTTTGGGTTTTCATGAGCCACAATGATGCCACAATCATCAATATTAAAACAAGAAAAGGCTTGAACTACTTCAGTTGTGTGTAATGAATCTAAAATATATGAAAGTCTAATGTTTATCAGTACATTACAGAAAATAATGAACTTTATCACAATATGCTAATTTTTTGAAAAGGACCTGTATAGTGCTGGTTTCACTTTGGGCTAAAAATGAACCCTATCTGTAAAAATGGCCCCTTTATTGGAGCTCCCCATAGACCCTATCAGTTCTCTGTCCCTGTTTGAAATGAAGGGTGGGCGTGTCCTAACAGTCCCTGCCAGAAGCACAGTAGGAGGGAGGGAGCCAATCACAGCCTTGCAGCCAAGCAAAGACAGGCTTCAGTTCCCTATCAGGTCAGCCTAGCTGCTGATTGGTTCATATCCTACAGTGCAGTGTACTGAGAGCCGCTGGCTCCCCTGCGCATCCAGAGAATTCAGCCAGCAGGAAGTGGAACAGATGGGCGGGACTAGTGGGGTTTGGTGGAATTTCTCAATAAATCAGTCCGAAACACAACTTTTTTAAGCACAACCCTTTTATATCTAGAGGAGTATAATTCACTGGGACATTCTTAATTTTTATATGATATGTCTCCTTTAACGATATCAAAACATTTCCTTGAGTGTCATGATTGGCAAATGTTTTGTTTTAGATTATAGAATGGGTTTTCCTAAATGTTAGGGGTGGAGACAGAAATAAAAACCTTTTACGTAAGGAGGCCTTGTGGATATTTTAATTTTATTTTTTATTATTAATTTAATACATTGTAGCACCATGGTCTAAATAGGGATTGGGAGATTTATTGTTTATTGGACTAATGTTATACGCTTTATTTATAATACATATTTACTGAGATTAAGGAGGATGTAAAGTCATTTTTTTTAAAATGCGTATACAGGTTCTTAGCACTAAATTATACAACTTTGTAATATATGTCTGTTAAAAATGTTGTACATGTTCTGAGATACAAGAAATCATTACTGCAGCTTTCCTTTCTCTTGCTTGATCACACTCCCCCTTGAAGTTTGGTGCCCGCTTGCCGTCCTACTCCCTGATGCTCTGAGGGGCAGCGATTCCAGAACAACTATGTAGATATGCAAGCTTTAAACACCCTTAACCCCGTCTAAGAATTTATATATGCATTTTAAAAAAATGACTTTATATCCCCTTATATCCATTTATATCTAATTATAGTACATTTAGGGTAATATTTTACACCAGTGCTGTCCAACTTCTGCGGTGCCGAGGGCCGGAATTTCTCTAGCATACATGGTGGAGGGCCACTAATGGAAGCCAGTTTTGGCCACTCCCCTTTTTTGAACCACACCCACTGCAAACCACACCCGTTTTATCACAATGGTGGTAGTGCAGCAAAAACCCAAATGCTTGGTCCTCACTGCGGGGATATCAAAAGTTATTCATATATGAAAGAATTATATTATGTCATATTAAGAGACACCCTTAAATCCATATGCCTCATCCTTCTGCGGTGCTGTGGATAGCACAGCAACCCCCAGCAACATAATTACACAACTTATGGACCATTTAATGGCTGTTTCCAACTACTAACAAACTCCCAGACCAAACCCCTGCCAGGTTCACCTCTCACAGGCAGCATACGGCAGGCAGAGTATGACACACACAGGCAGCACTCTGCCTCCCTTATGCTGCCTGTGTGTGCAATACTCTGCCTGCCCTATGCTGCCTGTGTGTGCCATACTCTGCCTGCCCTACCTGTGTGTGCCATACTCTGCCTGCCCTACCTATGTGTGCCATACTCTGTCTGCCCTTAGCTGTCTGTGTGTGCCATACTCTGTCTGCCCTTAGCTGTCTGTGTGTGCCATACCCTCCCTGCCCTATACTGCCTATGTGCGATACTATGCCTACCCTATGCTGCCTGTGTGTTCCATACCCTCCCTGCCCTATATTGCCTATTTGCCATACTTTGCCTACCCTATGCTGTCTGTGTGTGCCATATACACAGGCAGCATAGTCCAGGCACTACATACAATGTCTGAGGTGTGAACAGGGGAACAATGTGGGTGATAACAGCCTGAGCCTGAGGTGTGAACACTGCAGGGGGTGAACAATGCAGAAACTAAAAGGTGTGAAAAACACAGGGGATTACATGTTTAAACAATACAGGGGGATTACAGCCTGAATCTGAGGTGAGAACCATGCAGGGAGCCAGGTGATCACAGTACTGATACCATTTAAAGTTTACACAAAGGTAAGCCATCAAAGCAGCCAGACAGGTGGGGGGCCACAAAGAGGGGGGTCGCGGGCCGCCAGTTGGACAGCACTGTTTTACACTATACCAGAATTCCCAGTAAGTTTTCATTGCTTAAGTGGTTTACTTTTTTGTGATTTTAAATCATCTTAATATTTATTTAAATATTCTGTCATGATATTCAAGGTGCACTTTTAATTTCTAAATTACACTGTTTACATTGCACATAATTATGTTGGGTGGAAAACCCCAACATACTGTTCTTCGACTTCAGCTTTTTCTTCTACTTAGCGCCCCCCATTTTCTAAACGCTACTCCTTCTACAGTTTTAGGGGTACAACACCCAAAGTCTCCACACTTGTTCATCCTATAGCTTGTGCTTTTCTAAGCGATCCCGACCCCCATCTTTTTGTGGCGCCGCTCCGAACCCCCCAATTTTCCCATAGACTTTGACAGGAAAGATTTTCAAACTGCTGCCAGTCTTACAGCTTTGAATCTACACTCCCCAAACTTGAAAAACATAATCAGGGGGTCACCGTGAATGAAACAGCAAAATTTTTTTAGATGACCCAAAGTGGGAGGGGCCAACAACAGCCAATCAAATTTCACCCATTGACTTTAATGGAAATTGAAACTGCTGCCAATGTTACAGCTTTGAGGCTACACTCCCCAAACTTGAATCACATAGTCATGGGGTCAGTCTTAACGAAAATATGATGATTATTGGATGGCCTAAAATGGACAGCCAATAAGATTTTACCTATTGACTTGACAGAAATTCAACCTGCTGCCATTCTCACAGTATTAACATGAGGGTCCCCAAACTTTTCACAGTTGGTCACTAGGGGACTGCAGTTTTATTTTTGAAAAAGTGGGCAGAGCCACCAACAGCCAATCAGATTTCACCTATTGAATTTCATTGGTTTGATGCCAGGGTTCTCAAACGTTACACAGTCACTGGGTGACTACGTACTCAAGGTTAGAAAAAGTGGACGGTGCTGCCAACATTTCTTGCATTGTTTTCAGTGGGGAAATTTTAACTGCAACCATTCTCACTTGTTTAATATCAGGGTCCCTAAACTTTGCACAGTTTGTCACTGGGTGACTACGTTACAAGTTTAGAAAATTGGGCGGGGCCAACAACAGCCAATCATATTTCACATATAGACTTCATATGTTTAAATTTAAACTGCTGCCGTTCTTGATACTAAGGTCCCCCAACTTTACAGAGCTAATCACCAGGTAACTGCAGTTCAAAGCTAGAAAAAGTGGGTGGAGCCACCAACAGCCAATCAGATTTTAAATATTGATTTTCAGTGGGGAAATTCAACCTGCTGCCATTCTCACAGTATTAACACCAGGGTCACTGGGGGACTGCATTTTTAGGTTTTAAAGAGTGTGTGGAGCCACCAACAGCCAATCAGATTTTACCTATTGAATTTTTTTTGGTTTAAATTTAAAATGCTGCCTTTCTCGCACTATTTATGTCAGGGTTCCCAAACTTTGCACATTCAGTCACTGGCAGACTATGTATTCAGAGTTAGAAAAAGTGGGCGGCGCCACCAACAGCCAATCCATTTCCACCCATTAAATTTCTTTTGTTTATATTTAAACTGATGCCAATTTTTAAGTATTAATTCCAGGGTTGTTAAACTTTCCAAAGTTAATCACTGGGTATTTGTCGTTCAAAGTTAGAAAAAGTGGTTGAAGTCACCAACAGCCAATCACATTTCACCCATTTACTTAGGAAAATGCCTGTACAGGTATGAGACCTGTTAACCAATATGCTTGGGACCTGGGGTTTTCTGGATAAGGGATCTTTCCATAATTTGGTTCTCCATACCTTAAGTCTGCTAAAAATAATTTAAACATTAAATAAACCAGATATAATTATTCTTTATTGGAGGCAAAACAATTCTAACTTAGCTAGGATCAAGTACAAGGTACTGTTTTATTATTACAGAGAAAAAGGATTCATTAAAAAAATTGAATTGTTTGACTAAAATGGAGTCTATGGGAGATGGCCTTCCCGTAATTCAAAGCTTTCTGGATAATGGGTTTCCGGATAACAGATACCATACCTGTATATCAGAACAATTAACAATTATCAGAACAAGTGGAAATAATGGGGCATAATAACTTCTGAGTAGAGAACTATGCATTTTCACAAAGCACATCCAGTTAAGCAGATCATACACTGAACACATTGAGATTTTTTTTTTTCTCCTAGTATTATGTGGAAGTCTCGTTAGTGCCGGGTAAAGATTCTGTTCAGTTTGACATAGAACATAGGCTGTTCTTTGAAATCAAATTAGTGGTCCCACTCTTAAGCCAAAGTGTTTTCTTTGCAAGTGGCTAGAGCCATAATTTTTGCCGATACCCTGATGCCAATTATAGGCTTTGATTGGTTATTGGTAGCCCTGGACTTGCGACCTACAGGGGGTTCTGTACATATGGTTTATATGTAATAGAAGCTTGCCTTCAAGTCAAGAATTCAAAATTAAGCATCTGCTTTTAGGACCCTGGGAGCAACTTCCAGTGGGTTGGTGAGCAACATGTTGTTTGCAAGCCACAGGTTGGGGATCACTGCTATAAGGTGTACATACACAACAAATTGTAGTGCACACAGATAATTTTGTGTAAGAACACACTTTGTACATTTTCTGACCCACCCAGTACTTCGCACATAAATTTTTTTATTTTTTTTAAACATGCACACAAAAGACAATCTGTTTAATTTCTTTAATATCTTTATCAAGGATTTGATACAACGACTTACACTTAAGGCTGCAAGGACTAGTCAAACGAACCCAGAGTCAGAAAGCTGGCTCTCCATTGCATATCGACACAGAACATCCAGAAGGACAGTGACCCAAAGCACAGCTTAAAGAGTATTCAGGGATGGTTAAATACAAAATGCTGGGCTGTTCTAAGGTGGCCAGCAATGAGTTCATATGTAAATCACATTGAACATTTATGGAGTGAAAGACTTTCTTCAAATCTTGAAGAACTGGAGCCCTTTGCAAAAGAAGTGGTCCAAACTACCAGTAGAGATACTAGCAGAGAAAGTGTTTTATTTCAGTTATTCTTTCCAAAGGGTTTACAACCAAGTATGTAAGGTATCAGTGCTGTAATAAATATGCAGCTAAAATGCCAGACTTGGCATGGTGGGTGGTGCAGAGATCAGGACAATGTCTAAATTAGTTTTTATGCAATGTCTAGGTACTGCCCCCACAATGCCATGGTTGTGCGCTCAGTGTTAGAGAGAAGAGATTCTGGTGTATTTAGGTTATGGAAGTAAAATCAGCTGGAGTAATGTTTTTACAGTGATACTGACCTGTTTCTCTAATGAAAAAAAAACTGGTATGTGACACTGTAAGAGACATTCACATTCTCCAAAAAGCTGCAGTTGTATGATCAGTGCTTGTCCCCAATATTTAAAACATACCACCTTCAAAAATCAAAAAGTTAGTTTACTGTGCTCCACTGGCCCTTTGTAATTGTAATTGCATTATGTCACCAGGTATTATATTTTATTAACCTTGCAATGCTATTCATTGGTTTTACTTTACATTCTTACAAATACATTTGTAATATTTGTAAAATAAATTAGTTAATAAGTCAATAGCTAAAGCCCTCAGTTTCAATGCACAGAGCTGCTATACCAGTTAATTATAGCACCCCTATACAAAAATAATTTCCTCTGATGTTCATGTTTACCTTTCTTTTGGAACCTTTTCCATATGAAAAAGTTAGAAGGCAATGCTGAGGTGCCAAATGCAGAAGGCAAAAGTGGAGATTAGTGCTTAACCGACTGTATGAGGCTACTGAATTTGTAGCCTCAAATAAGAAAATTTAAGCTTAAAATTGTGTAAAGGGATTTAGCTGACCTTAAAGGAGAAGGTATAGTCACTGAGGGTGCCAAAATGTTAGGGTGCCACAGTGATTATAATCACTTACCTGATAACCCTATGCCAGTGTTCCTGTTAGATAAAACTGCACCGGCTCACGAACTTTTGTAGGAGCTGATCAACAGCACATTTGTCTTCTTCGGTCATGGTCCACATGCAGAATAGAGTGAAGAACCAAACTTAAAAGCAAAAAGCTGAGTTTTTACTCTACTGTGGAATGAAAACAATGAAGAGAAGACCATAATGATGGGGTGCAACTACAGCAATAGCCTGGCCTGGTGCAGTTTTCAGCAACAGAAGTACTGGCCCAAAGTATCATGTGAGTGATTAGAATCACTGAGTGGCACACATAAAGGGGTGGTTTACCTTCAAGCTAACTTTTAGTATGTTGTAGAATGGTCAATTCTAAGCAACTTTTCAACTGGTTTTCATTATTTATATGGGGGTCAGCAAGTGCTTTATTTTGACACAGTAAAACTGAGTAAAAACGGAGACAAAAATCTAATTGACATTGTTTATTCTGAGTAGACCCATGTCATTTTAAAAAGATCTGTGACAGGTAGAAATAAGAAAGTATGCAAAAAAATCTGCAAAGAAACATTTTGAATCCTTAGTGGCTGAAAAATAACTACATCAACCAAATGCCCAGTGTTGGTAGGCCACCTATGCTATAGCAGCCAAGTAATCTTTAACTTCAGCAGGAGTGAGCCTCTTAAATCCAGCTTCATTGCAAATACCAACTTCAATATTGTCTTCTGTCATTTGGCCTTCAAAACTTTCCTATTAAGAAAAAATAAGAACATTTATAACGAAACCCCTATCCACTGGGGATTGCCAGAGAATTCAGTTGCTAGGTTTGTTCCTTGACCAAGTGCTCCTAGGCAAAAATATCACCTATAAAGGCTGGAATGAGCAGATATCCAACATAATAGCCAGAACAATATTTCCTGCTTCCAGCTCTCTAACCTCTTAGTTAGTCTGACTTGTGAGCTTGTGAGCATGCAGGTCACATTCAAAAGCAAACTAAATTAACAGTTATGGCCCCCCTCAAGCAAGGTACAGTGGAGGCACAGAGATGCTGTATAAAAAGTGAACAAACCAAGCAACTGATTTTATTGTACAGGAGCTTACTTTTCCTATAAATATCTATTAACCAATGAATTAGTAATGAATACCTTCAGCGTTAAGATTGCTGTGTGAATTGCATCTTCAAGTTCCAAGTCTTCGTTGTATCTACAGAACAAACAATAGCACAGTTCATAAGTTACCCTTAGTAAAATTATCTAAAAGAAACATTATCCCATAAAGCTCACACACATACAGAAGTCAAATGCTTTTGAACCAACTGTTATATAATCTTTGCCCCTTCCCTCATTGCCTAGCTGGTTAACACGTTCTGATCTGGACTTAAACGGGAAACAGTGCACTTACATGCACATACTAATATCTGCACTACTAAACGTTCTGCCTCACTGAGAGGCATGCACACTAAAACTAATGTCACATGATCTGTGCACAGTCAAAGAACAAAACTATCTGTGAGAGTATAGAGCAGCATTTGGGGAAAAAAATGCACGTTTCCAGCTAGTGCCACATGTGGCTGTTTCCCAGCCTGCATATAAATGCAAGTGGATAAACAGTGGACCCATTGCTTCCAATTAAACACAAAAACTATACCTGAAAGAACCAAATAATAAAGTTCATAACAAATTATTGGGTACCCACTTGCTTTTCCATAGGCATAATATAATTTAAACAAATTAAAATTTTAAAAGGATTTAAAAAAAAAAAAAGAAAAAGAAAAACTGAAACATGGGCTACTTTAAAGGAGACATATTGGATAAATGGGAAAACCCTAATTTTGTAGGCAATTATGAATAATATCCGGTGCTGGTTTCCCTTTGGGCTAAACATTAACCCTATCTGTAACAATGGCCACTTTATTGGAGCTCCCTATAGATCCTCTCAGGTCCCTGTCTGGGTTTCAAATGAGAGGTGGGCGTGTCCTAACGGTCCCTGCCAGAAGCACAGTAGGAGGGGGAGAGCCAATCACAGCCCTGCAGTCACACAAGCACAGACAGGCTTCAGTTCCCTATCAGATCAGCCTAGCTGCTGATTGGTTCCTATCCTACAGTGCAGGGTACGGAGGGCCGCCGGCTCCCCAGCTCATCCAGAGAATTCAGCCAGCAGGAAGTGGAACAGATGGGCGGGGCTAGTGGGGTTTTGGTGGAATTTCTCAAAAAATCAGTCAGAAACACAACTTTTTAAGCACAATCCTTCTATATCTAGAGGAGTATAATTCCCTGGTACATTCATCATTTTTATAGGATATGTCTCCTTTAAGAGTTAAAACATTTATTTATATTTACATTATATTATAGAGAAACATTTATAGCAGGACTAAGGGACTGATGTTTAGTTCAAGCCATCCAACTGTAGCTACAGCTTCTACCATGGCATGGCATCACATGTTTGGGAATTCTGTAAGTTAGAGCTAGAAGGCATTAAAATCAACATCCTTGAAAAAAAGCATAAATTCTGCAGCGTTCAAGGATAGTGGGTGGTGTGGTTGTTTTCACTATGGGTAAGCACAGTAACCTTCCTTAAGGGCTACTGTAACAGCTGGCTAAGGACTCTCCAGGGAATAGTCTTCTCCATAGGCTGCTCTTTCTACCATCTTATCACTCTACTTACAGTTGAAGGAAAGGAGAGATTTTACATTTAAGTTCTTTGATCAATGATCAGTAGAAGGTTCACTTTAAACTTTGCAGTTATTAGATTTGTGATTGCAGAAATATGGATTATTGATTTTATCAAATCAATTAGAGTTCTCATGAAAAAAAATTAAGTTCAGTTTTATATTATTATGAAGGGAGAAGGGATGTACCTTTTTTCAAGGAAAGTTTTTCCATTTACATAGTTTTTTCCCATTGCTGTTGCCTTCCATGCAAAATATGCCCCCTAAAAAGTGAGGGAAAATAAACATTAAAACAGTTTATGATAAATCAATCCCATAATTAAAGGATTAGTATTTAAAACCTATAGACAAACATCCACTTAGAGAAAATTCTCAGGCGCAAACATGAGCAACAATAACATTTGAGAATTCGAGTAAGTAGTAATTGCACATTTTTCAATACTTACATTTACACCGCTGAACATGAATAAACTTTCATTTCCAAGCTCACATTCCATAGAATGTTGCTAAGTCAGTTAAGTGTTGTTAGATACAATTTAAGTACTTTCTCCACATCTGCATTTATACAGATTAGTCCTCCAGTACATAAGACCCTTTTTTAAAATAACAAACACCAAAATGGTGATGCCTTACAAGAAAATTAGATTCAATACAAAGGGGCATGGTGACATTACAATATTATAGTGAATGTACAACATTAACCTTGATACTTACAGATGGATCTGATTGAAATAAATATGGTCGGCCTTCATCCCAGCCTGCAATTAATAATGAGACTCCAAAGGGACGTACACCACTGTGAGAAGAGAAATTGTTGTTGTTACAGATAAAAAAAACACTTGCTTCATAATTCAACTGTAAGTGCAATTTTATTTTATTTTTATTTTTTTTGGGGGGGAAGACTGTGTACATATGTCTGAGCATACAGATTAAAGGAAAGACTGTTCAGGAGAGATATAGGCACAGAAAGGGATCTACATATGCGAGGAGCATGTTGGCCATACAATTATACTGTAAGCAAATGGAATTTGCCGACTACTACAGTGTAAGCGCAAACCACAACTGAAGGCAGAAAGCCACATTATTGCTTTCATAATTTAATGGTTATTTTAACTATAAACAAAAACATGAAACAAATTAATGTATGCCGTTAATGTGAAAAAGTATAATGGAAGACAGCCATTTACCCAGATTGTGTATATTCCTGCATGACAGAAGCCACTCTCTGTACCAGCTGGGCTGTTGGGATGGGTTCCTGATACACAAGGTAATACTGCTGGGCTAGTTTCCGTGCTCTCCGAACAAGGACTCTGAATTAATCACACAGTACAACATATAATGTCTTCAAGAACACTTAAAAAAGCAGAAAATAAGCAAAAAAAAAAAAAAAAAATGGGGGGGGCCCAACATGTGCCCCTTCATCAGAATTCCACGCAGTTAGCCTCAAATATCAATGTACTTTATTGAGCCCCAATCACTGTCTATGTTTTTCCATATTAGGAAGTGTGTGTGTTTTATGGACACACACTAATCATGGTGGACTAATCATTTAATAAAGTCACCCTCGAGTAATCCTGTAAGCTGTGTTGAAACTGCTTTTTAACTTAAAAAAAAAAAATCTATATTTTCTTAAGTTTTGCTACTATAAAGTACTAATGGAATATTAACGTGTTCTTCCCTGAACCCACAACCCTTTTCCCCTGTAAGCAGAGTCATTTGGAGCTTGGCATAAATTACCTAAACTGCAACATTTGTTTTAAATATGGACTACTTTATATGATATACTTTTAGAGAGACCTGAAGTGTACAGGGGTTTAGTTTTGCTTGAATTAAAATAGGCAAAAAAAAAAAAAAACATGTTCAGCACAAGTCCTAGTCACTGAGCTCATGTTATAAAACGGTACATACTTCCACTTTAGAAGTGCCATGGGGGGCTGTATTGGCTGTATTGGATGCATGAAACTATAGTCAATGTACATGTGCAACAACTCTAGTTTTAATGCATTGCCTGCAATTACATCAGGTACATTGCCACCTATTGGCCACAATTATGCTAGATATTTGGGGGAAATGCTGCATTATGGGTAAAATAATTGCACTTTGTGCACTGCATTTGTAAATTAGGTCTTCTAAGCTGCAAATTTTGTTTTGAAAAGTATGGCCTATGCACAGTAACTTTAACTTCTGACACTTGATAAGATTTGTGGCCTCTCAAGGCTCTATAATGCAGCCTAAGGCAAATTACTAATCATGTATGTAGTAACATCGGCAAACATTTACCCTGATCCTGTAACTTAAAACATGTAGTAAAATCTGATTTGCTTTCATTACTGTCACTGCAAACTGATAGATAGGGTATCACAACAATATTTGCCTCACCTGTAATCAGGTCCCATGCCGCTGTATACCATGCCTATGTGTTTGGTAATTGGCTCCACTTTATGTGCACTTTGTTCATCATACAAGATTGATTTCTGTTTCTTTTCAGTTGCCAATACAACGCCATTTGTAGCTGAAACACACACATACACAATTACCCTGTGATAAAATAATGCACACATGCTACTGTTTTTACCATAACTGGATACTTGATAATAATGGAGCTTAATAATAAAAGGACACGCTGTAGCGAGAATAACAACAGATGAAAATTACAAAAAGCAAGCATGCAAGGCAAAGGATCTCTTTGCTTGCTGCAAAGGTAGGTTCATATTTCAAGCTCTACTTATTGTCATAGAAGCGGAGATCAAAAATCTGCCACTGTAGCAAACCTTACAACAAGTTAAAGGGCAAGTATTATTTACGGAGGGGCGCTAGAGGTTCATCAGATTTGGAACGGTGGATCAGTAATAAAGCATTCATGTGGAAGAAGCCTAAAAGAAATGACCATACACTGCTAATGTTTGTTCCCATCCCTGGAAACTTTGTAATTTACAAATTCAATAACAGAATTTGGATGTGTGAAATATGTACCTTCAATCATTGCGATGAAACATATACAATTATAGCACCCCAATTTTGTCACATGACATTTAGGCACCGATTATAAGAAACAGGATCCTCCTATTTTTTTTTCTTATCAGTGCTCTTTTTTATTATTAGTTTTAAACCTCTGTGCCATACATGCCCAGGTCAATTCCAATGCCCTCTCTAACACAAAAAGGAAAGTCCTTTGCCTAGATTTTCAGGGAGTTCTAGTTCAGCAGCACCAAGTGGGTTGCAGGTTCAATTAAAAATAAATGGAACACTTAATACACTTTTTATGTGTGTTTAATAAATGTTAATTAATCAGTTATTAATCAGTAAATTAAGTCTCAAGATGTAGAGAGGTAGACTAAAGTGAGGGAATTTTTACTAGAACTAGCCTCCACCTACATTTTGCTGCACCCGCAGACCCCATGTAAAGTAACTAGAGTATACTTACATATGGAATGAAGTGCCTATTTACCACACATTTATATTTCTTTAACTTTGACAGCCAGCATTTTGTATGAATTTGTAGAAGATTATTTGAAATCACTTCTTTTAAAACCATCCACATAACTTAATACAAAATGCACAATAAAAACACTGAATAGTAACAAATATTCCATTAGATATACCTTTGATTCCAACAGAGGGCGCACCAGCGGCGACTGCTGCTAAAGCATACTCAATTTGAACAAGTTTGCCAGACGGACTACAGTCAGAAAAAAAAATACAAAAAGACAGAACTGTAATTTACACAGGTATATTAATATTAATAATGCAGACTGTATCTGACTGCATCATTGTCTGCATCTGACAATCAAACCTGGTGCACTGTTGGATGCAGGAACACCACACATTAGCCAACTTAAAATACAGCTGCATGACAAGATTTTGCAAATCAGATAAGTCTGACCCACAAAATCTGATCCAAATCTCCCATGTAGTTTAGCTTGCAGGGGTACTGCTTCAGTTCTATGGTGATTTTATTACAGCTGAAAATGTAAAGTGTTTAGAAACTCTAGTAAAATGTCTGTGTATCCCAATAAATTGTAATGTAATTGGTAAACCAACCCAAAAATCCCCAGGTCCCAAGCATTCTAGATATTAGATCCTATACGTTACTGTAATTAAAGACTGTTCATTTTTAAAAATAACATGCTGTACAGATTAATGAAGACATGTCAACAAACAATTTTTTTTAACAAATCCCCTTGATTTGTACCCCTCTCGCCCGGTCACCCACTGTCAGAATCTGTACCCAAATTGTGCTTACCAGTCGCTGGGCAGAGCAGAGAGCAAGGTTGGGAGTGTGTCTGTGGGCAGAAGAAGCAAGGCTTGGGTGGAATGGGGCTGTGGCTAAGTCACACACCACTTTACAATTGAGTTAGCCTCTCTGTCAGTGGTTTGCATCCAAAGATCTTAGCAGAGCAAGTTTCACGGATATCCTATTTAGCACAAACACTAGTGGACCAGGATATGGTATGGGACCTGTTATACAGAATGCCCTGTACCTGGGGTTTTACATATAAGGGATCTTTGCGTAATTTGGATCTCCATAACTTAGGTCTGCTAAAATAATTTAAATATTGAATAAACCCAATAGGATTGTTTTGTCTCCAATAAGGAATAATTAGTTGGGATCAAGTACAAGGTAGTTTTATTATTACAGAGAAAAAAGAAATAATTTTTAAAAATTAGAATGATTTGCTTATAATGGAGTCTATGGGAGATGGCCTTTCCATAATTCAGAACTTTCTGGATAACGGATTTCCGGATAAGGGATCCCATACCTGTATATCAATTTTTTTTTGCATTAAAAAAACAAATTGTCATTTATTATGTGTCAAATCCAAAAGTAAAAATATGCTATCTAAAAGCTGTCAAGGTCATGTAGAAGTCAATGGCAGGTGTCTATTTTCAGTTGGCTAATCCTTCTATTTGTTTAGTGGTTTTGGAGCTTTTCAGGGTTTTTTATGCTTTCATTTGTGAGGCAGTACAAAAATTTGTGTTTTCCATTTTTTTCCCATTTTTAAAAAGGCTATTTAAATAAATCACTTGGCATTTATGGTTTTAGAGAAAATGTGTTTTTTGTGGTTGCAAAAACCTCTATAACCACAAAAATGAGAATGCTGATAATGGGCCCCCCCCCCTTTTTTTTTTTCTCCTGCTATTCAGGAGACATAGTAACATGAGAACAGTCACGGTTGTAAAATTCAACTAAAATTTAGTTAACCAATAATTTTTTTACAATTAGATGTTAATTTGTTTTCTTACTGTTGTTTATATATATTTTGAGGTTTTTTTGAGTTCCTCAACCTAACTTGTTTTCCTGGCTGCAACCAATACACTCATGTGAGTCACTGACAGTTTTTTAGCCTGCCCTAGATGCCCAATTCGAGCATGAGTCAGCCGTTTGCAATGCCCTACCTACAAACCAGCAAGAAAAAAATGTTATATATGAAAAACTAAGAAAACATAAAACCTATTTGCAGAAATTTAAGCATGGACTACAGATAAAAGGATGTTTATAATTTAGAATCAACATTTTAGATCTTAACCTAACAGGGAGGGCACTATGTGGGATGGTCTAAGAACAAAATATAGAACTATAAAGTAACTGAACAATGGAATCCACGCCACCAATGGGAACAGAAAGTGAAAGAAGATATTCAAAGCAACATTAATCAGCAGTCTTTTAAGAGACAGTGGGTGGTTTAATTAGCAAAAATACTCTATAACTATATATTTTTCATTAAAAAAAGCGGGGTACCAGGAATAAATCTATCCGATGTCGTGTCAGATATCCCATGCTGTTCATTGTTAAGCAATAAATCAGTGGGCAGGGTATAAGCGTGTAAGGCGCTATAGGGTACCACTATACCATTAACGCCAGCCATACAAGGACCCATTAAATGTACATTGTATGACACTGGGCCAGATCAGTAAAACACGTGATGGTTAGGAGCCGCACCGGCTGTCTTTAATTGTAACCAGGAGGCCAGGCTGCAGCTAGGAGGCACAGTGACTCGGCAAAGTTACCGGGAAAAGAACAACGCAAGATAAAACGAACCCCACGGGAAATAATACATATATGTAATAGAGAGGGGGACCAAGAGCACGTCATATAATGACAGGTACCTGACAACTAAAATCTGTACGAGCATCCCACTCACCTGAATGTAGTCAGGGAAAAACTGTATCCGCGCTCAGCCATCTTTCGTCCTGCTGAAGCTCCTCCTCTCTCTGCATAGGACGCACAGCGCACCGCATCACAGTGACTCACGCATTGCTAGGCAGCGCGCTGACGTCAGTTAGGTCACGCTAAATGGTGGAATTTATCTCTCCCTTAACATAATTTGCGTACTATTGTCCTAACGTGTTCGGCCTTTATATTCGTGTGATGCATTAAAACGTAATATGGGTTCTACAAACTGTTTAGCAAGTGGGTGATTTGCGCCAGTTGCACACCCCTTCGATTGGCGGCCGCAGCCATGTTGTGACTGGAAAGCCCGAAGACAATGCGCATGATTTCTTTACAGAAAGGGGCGGGGTAAAGGTGACAGCAGAGGAGGTCGATGGGAACATGGCGTTCTCTAGTGGACTAGTTGGAGGTGCATTTAGTTCATTGCTTAAATGGTGTTTGCGAGTCGAACAAAGTGGATTGCGCATTTTGGGCTTGAGCCCTTGGTCTCCGGGTAAGAATACATCACATGTGCGTGGCTCTCTCACCCTGTACTGACTGCCAGCTCTCTACGTGTGTGTATTATTTTCCTCTGAATGTCACGGCGCGCCGCTAGGCTTCACTGATGGAAATCAAAGCCAACTTCATAAATTTATAGTCTTCAATTATTTGTGTTCTGCTTACTAATCAACTGACCTCTGTGCTTTCTGTTATCATACATTTGTAGAACAAAGTACTTTGCAGGTGTGTAGAGTAGGGTTACCAATTTGTAAAGTCAGGGAGGCCAATAGCAAATTCAGCTGAAATGGCTGCGCTGACCCTCTTTTTCTCTTTCTGTGTAAAAACGACAGCACTTTTATCATACAGAGTGTGTCTGCTATGTAAACCTTTGCCTTTTATAGTAGTGCCTATCAGAGCCGCCATCAGGGGGGACAGTCGTCCCAGGCCAGACGATTCTCACTTTTAAGGGGGATCTGGCCGTGATTAATTTTTTTTTTTTTTAGCTCAGGCCAACTTTAAACAATTACGGGCCCTGTCACTGGTGGTCAGTGGGCCGAGAAAATAGTGTTGTGAGGAGGCCTGTGATTTCTTATGGTAGCCCTGGTGCCTATAGTAGTGTTTTTTTGAACATACACCATTTTTTTTTTTTTTACCAATATCATTAATTTCCTTTAAAGCGCTTTCATTTTTTGGCTTTACTGTTCCTTTAGGGCTGTGGCACACGGTTGAGATTAGTCGTCCGCGACAAATCTCCGTTGTCGCAGGCGACTAATCTCCTCGATATGACATCCCACCGGCGAGAATGTATATCGCCGGTGGGATGGCATACGTGCCGCCGTGATCAACGAAGTTTCCTCTCAAGGCAACTTCAGCGATTCGGCAAATCGCCGCATATGCCATCCCACCAGCGATTTACATTCTCACCGGTGGGATGTCATATTGGGGAGATTAGTCGGCCACGACCAGGGCCGCCATCAGAAATCATGGGGCCCCTCACAACTAAATTTTCTAGGCCCTCCCACGCCCCCAATGGCCCCTCCCATCAATACAAAGTACACACAGACATTGGTAGCCAGGGCCCCCTAAGACATTGGTAGCCAGGGCCCCCCTAAAACATTGTTGGTCCTCCCCCAAATTACTCATACTATGGCCCGCTGCTTTCTCCAGGGCCCCCCCAAGCATCCTCCAGTTCCCCCCTCCAGTGTCCTCCTGCTTCCTCCAGCCCCCCCAAAGATCCTTCAGCTCCCCCATCATCCTCCAGTTCACCCCCCCAGTGTCCTCCTGCTTCCTCCAGCCCCCCCCAAAGATCCTTCAGCTCCCCCATCATCCTCCAGTTCCCCCCCCCCAGTGTCCTCCTGCTTCCTCCAGGCCCCCCCCCCCCCCCAAATATCCTTCAGCTCCCCCAAGCATCCTTCAGTTCCTCACCGGTCCCCCTGCTGCTTCCTCCGGTTCCCCTGCTACATCCGGCTTCCTTGACGACCACCGCTATGTCCCGCTGCTGTCTGCAGCATCTGCGCTTTTATAAAGGTTGCGCCCCGTGCGTGTGACGTCACTACGCACGGGGCGCAACCTTATATAAGCGCAGATGGAGCGGAGAGCAGCGGGACATAGCGGCGGACGCCAGTAGTGACAGGGCCCGGACTCGATTAAAGCGGGCCCGAGCTAAGAAAACGCTAGCACGGCCGGGCCCCCTTTAAAGTTACAAACGTCCGGGCCCGGGATGACTGTCCCCCTGTGCCCCCCTGATGGCGGCCCTGTCCACGACAACAGAGATTTGTCGTGGGCGACTAATCTCAGCGTGTGCCACAGCCCTTAAGGGTGAAGACACACAAGCTACTAGTAGCAGCTACTTGTCATGGCTACAAAAATAGACCATGCTGATTGTTTACTGATAATTGTAGTCTATGGCAGGGTATGTTTGGTGTTTAGTAGCCATTACAAGTAGCTGCTACTAAGTAGCACTGTGTGTCTTTAACCCAAAGCTTGACCATCAGCAAAAGCTTTGTTCCATTATGTACCAATTATTTATAGGGATTGTAGGGTATTTAATAGTATGTTTTGTATTTATTTTTAGGCCCAGCTCTGGCAGTGCAGGGTCCAATATCCTGTCCCTTTCCAGATGTGCATTCTGATGATAAAGACTCTGCCCCAGGATTTATGGATAGCATTTTCTGGATGGCTGCACCCAAAAATAGAAGAACAATTGAAGTTAATCGCTGCAGAAGAAGAAATCCAAATAAATTAATAGAGGAGAAGGTAAAATCTACATTTGTGGCTTTTTGCATACATCATTTACTAGGTGTAATTTAAAAACTCTTTTATGATTACTGAATTACATTTTGCACCTTGCTCATGTATTGTGGGGTGTGGAATAGTAAAACATATAATGGACTTAGTATGTGATCTGTAACCTGTTCAGGAAGTTCTTTATGAATTATAACTGGATGGCTTCAGGTTGAACAACAGAATGTAAGAAATCACTTCTTACCATTGTGGCCTGTATGCCACATTATGGGGCACATTTATCAAAGTCCAAATGAGAAAAATTCATATTTTTTCTAATTTATAGAACTTTGCGTTATTTCCACGATATTATCATTACATTCTGCAACTTTTTTGTGCTTTGCGCCAATTTGTGCGATAAAGTCGTATTTGTCGCAACGAGTATGAAAGTTTCAGAATTCATTCAAACTTCGGTATTGTGACTTTCTTTTGGCCAGGTTGAAGCTGACAAGTGCCATTGAGTCCTATGGGAGGCTTCCAAAATCATGCACTCATAACTTTCGGATCTCAAGCACAAAATTTTCGTACAACCACAATACGAATTTTCACACAATTAACGCACATAAGAAATTATCGTTGTTGCTCCAGTTTTTTTTCCAATCGTACTTTTAACAATCCGAAAATCATACTTTGATAAATCTGCCCCATCTGTTACAGAATACATCAATTTTGTATTATAAATATATCAAAAAGAAATAGTTAATTCTAAAAATGGCGATATATTTCTATATAAGTTGCTAATTGGTTATGACCCAGAAAATACAGGTTTCCAGATAAATGCAAATTGCTTTCTAAAAACTCTGCTTAGTCACCAGATTTCAGATTTACTAGACATTATGTTTTTGAGTATAGAATAAATATAAATGGCCATTAGTCCAATTTTTGTTCTTATGTTCACAATTTTTTTTTATCTTATTCAGACCAATGTTGACGTGTGCCCTGAGTGTGGACATCTCAAATTAAAACATGTTTTGTGTGGTTACTGTTATGAGAAAGTTCAGCAAGAGACCCATCTAATAAGGAAAGAAATAAAAGCAAAAGAAGGCGGGCCATTTAGAGCTCCCACAAAAGAGACAGTGGTCCTTTATGATGGTGAAAAGGCACGATCAGAAGATGAAGAGAAAAGGGTTATTGAAAGAAGCCGTAAGCGTCCTTTATGGTTTGCTTATTGATAGGATTTTCTATTATTTGTTGTTAGGCAAAAGGATTGTAATAAGAATCCATAACGTTCCCTTGTGGTTTTCTTATTTATGTGGTTCTATTAAATATAAAGTATTTCACAGTTGTTGTAAAATAAAATACAAATCTTTGTAGTAAATTGTTTGCGTGTGTATTTGGTTACTTCTGTCTGTGTTCATCTTCACCAGCAGATAAACTAGGATGGGCCTTTATTTGCCAAAATAACATCATACATTCAGCAACTTTCCACAAGCATACATTTTTTTTTTTTTTTACTTCTGTGTTCATGTATCCAAAAGTCATGTGCTTTTAAGGATTCGGTTTGGCCAGATGTTTGGATTTGGCTGACTCCTGTTGAAATAGGCTGAATCTGTCCCCCGATCCCGAACCTGGATTTGGTGCATCCTTAAAAAAAATTCCCTGCTTGTTCTAATTCTCAAAGAAGGAAAAGTGCCTGTGGTATGCTCTTTACACCCCTATTACTTGCTAACAATGATAATATGGTTATTCTTACCATCATAATTTATGTGTAGGTCAAATGTATTGATATTTACTTTGTCAAGGTATTTATTCAAAACATTTCATTAGTCTCTACCTTTTATTGTCAGTTGCACAACATATGGAGTATGACAAGTTATTCGTCATTAAATCTAAAGGGTAAATCAGTATTGGCAGTATACTTGCAAAGGGACCCTCAAAGGCTAGTGTATGGTCTCCATGTCTAGGAATAGGTCATTCTGATAGTCCATACTTTACAATCTTTCAGCGTTGAGAGGCTGGACCATGTGTAGGACATTTATAGGTCTCTAAAGTCTTCTACTTACCAAATTATTTTGGTAAGTAGAAGACTTTATTGGTTATTTATTATAAGGATGCTACTCACTCTCATTCCATAGCACCTTTTATTTTGTTACAGTTATGGTTAAACAAGAAATATTTTTCATGTATAATTCTTTTTTCAAGATGACTTTTGCACCTCACGATGTGACCTAGCTGCCAATACATGCAACATTCAGTAATAGTTGCAACATGCATTTAACCTGATTACTAATTAGCTTTTCAGTATGATGATTTCATATTGATCTGGTTAGCAACCTCTGTCCAGTCCTTTGGAGATCTAACATGAAATACAGATGCTGGCAAATCTGCAGAGAGCACCTTATAAAATAATTTTCATTTAAAAAAAAAAATGATAGAGTATCTGTCCTAACTCCTTTGCTCCTACTCAATAAGGGAGTTTTGACACATACCCCCACTAACATCACAACCTCCTTAGCTTTTTAACCAGACCTGGATGATGCCAGGCAGGAAGGCAACTTGAAGCTCAACACTGGCCCAGAATTCCAAGAATATTGCCTGTAACAAGTTCAGTTTTTAAATTTTAATCATAATTACTTGGGGGTTGGGGGGTTTGTGCATAATTTCTGTGGATATTTCTGGAACTGGGACGACAGGTTAGTGCAACTATCGTGAGAGAGCCTCCAGATGATGTAGGGAAGCATCTCGTTAGAAGGGTATATAAATGTAATGTTCATGATATTGACAAAACTGTACAGTAACTACAGAGGGCAGCTAAGCAGCAGTGTTAATAAATGTAAGGTTATGCATTTGGAATTTAAATATATCCTAAATGCATAACTAGAATGAATTATTACACCAGGACCTTTTCCAGTCAAGTTCCCTTTTAACAAAGGCATATATTGCCTCATTTGTAAGGGAAGATGTATGTCATTATGGTAATTGCAATCAAATTAGAGCATTTATTTATTTTATAGCAAAATTATCTCTAAATTTAACTCTACCCCTGCATACATTATAAGTAGAAGTCTAGTAGCATGTTTGTACTCGTTGATACTTTTTATATAAAACGATATGTTTAGTTTATAGAACTACATGTTTCTTCTGGGTATTTGTGGCAATGGTCTCAGGGAAAAGCATTTTGATTGCTTTTTCAATCTGTCCCCTTTTTTTTGTTTTTTTTAAAACCAAGTGCATTCCAACTGTTGTTGGCATCACACTAAAGGTGGCCATACACGGACCGATTTTTTACTTACAAACGACCGATTCCCGAACGATCCGATGCTATCGTTAAGTTATCGTATAGTTGGTGGTGTACGAACGATCGTCGGCCCACTAAACGAGCCGACATTATCGTCCCCAAAATCGATCGGCCAGGTTTAAAAATTTTGGTCGTTTAACGATAAAATCTGCCAGTTGGTGTGAGTGTCAGACATTTGTCTTTCAACGATTGTTCTCTGCGCATGTCACGATTGCCAGCAGCAGAAGTCAACGACATCGATCGTACGTAGATGTACGATCGTAGGTATTTTACGATAATGATGCGACAAAATCTTTCCCGAATTATCGTTGCCCGTGGATGGCATATCGTATGGGAACTCGATCGCCATACGATCGTTTGTCGATATAATCGTTCATCGCACAACGAGCGAAATCGCCTCGTGTATGGCCACCTTAACTGCTATAACTTGGCCTTATGCTACCTTGACCTGGGAAAGAAATACTGTACATAGCAAATCTGATTCCTGGCTTTTAAAAATGCTTTATATTTTTGGTTCATTTACAACCTAATTTCCAAAAAGTTGGGATACTATGTAAATAAAAAGAGAATGGGATGATTTGCAAATCATTTAAACCCTAAATTTAATTACAAATAGTACAAAGATAGCATATCAAGTGTGAAACTGAGAAATGTTATTGTTTTCTGAAAAATATATGCATGTCTTGACTTTGGTGACAGCACCAGGTTTCAAAAAATTTGGGACAGGCATGTATCCCACTGTATTACATAACCTTTTCTTTTAAAAACTGTAACTGTTTGGAACTAAGGGGACCTTTTGCTGTTGTTTTAAAAGTGAAATGTTGTTCCATTCTTGGCTGATGTAGGATGTGCTCAACAGTTTGGGTTTTTCCATTGTCATATTTTTTGTTTTAAAACATACCATACATTTTCAGTGGGTGAGAGGCTCGGACGGCAGGTTATTGTAACACATGCAGAATGAGGTTTGGTATTGTCCTGCTGAAACAAGTAAGGTATTCCCTGAAAAAGACATAATCTGGATGGCAGCATTTGTTGCTCCAAAACTTGTATAAATTATTCAGCACTAATGCACCACTTTACCATTACAGATGCTGGCTATTGAAGTGTGTGCTGATAACAAGCACCTCTGTAGTGTCCATGTTTTCCAAAAAGAATTTCAAATTTTGATTGATGAGATTTGGCCCAGAGAAGGAGAAGGTGTATCTTGATCACGTTTATATGTGGTTTCTTCTTTGTACGATAGAACAAACTTGCATTTATTGATGCAGTGACAAGCTGTTTTCACAGACAATGGTTTAGGGAGTATTTCTTTTTTTTTTGTAACTTAAATTTTATTTGGTTTTGACAGCATTATTTAACATACATTGTTTGTTTCTTCCAAATGTAATACTGTGATTATTATAGTCAGTCAAGCATAAATTTAGATCAAGTTTTATACATAGTGATAAAATGGCAAAGAAATTAACAAATAGAATAAAATCAAAACAATAACATTTCCAGCATATTTCCCAGGAGAGTGTATTGGTTTCTACCTATTGTTTCTATTTTTGCTCTTAAGTTGTTTAGGGAGTATTTCTGAGCCCATCCAATGATTTCCACCATAGAATAACCCAAAGATGATGACCACCAATACTGGATTTTGGCCTTGTCCCTTACAGAGATTTCTGCAGATTCTTTAAATCTTTGTATGTACTGCATTTGATGAAATCCCCAAATTCTTTACAATTTTGCATTGAGAAACATTACTCTTTGTTGCAATATTTGAAGTATGAGAGTGGGGTACCCCTCCCCCAGACTCTCTGGAAGCCGTTCTTTTTATACCCAATGATGTTTTTTAGCATAACCCAACTTATCCAGTCTTTTGTTGCCTTGTCCCAACTTTTTTGAAACGTGTAACCGGCATCAGATTCAAAAGGAGCATATATACTTCAGAACACAGTAAAATTTCTCCCTTTCAACATTTAATATGTCCTATTGTACTGATTGTATTTTGCCATATTGTACTATTGTATTTGATATGTTGTCCTATTTGTACCATTTGCAATTAAATATAGGATTTAAATGATTAGCAAATCATCCCCTTTTTGGAAACAGTTTGTACAATACAGAAACATTTGCACATATTTTTCAGGGGTTTTTTCATGTTCACATTTTCTTTTATATTAAAGGCAGTTTGATTTTAGTGCTGCAGCCCTCTAAGTATGAAGTTTTTTGTTTAGTTTTAAAGGGAATGTTTGAGACTGGATAAATAATTTGATTGACTGTCCATTTTACCAAAGACCTCTAGGTGGCAGACTAGACACATTTTAAAATCCGCAGTTTTATATATTTAGTCGGTTTCACTTTCGTTTGGTAGATTAGAATTGCCCACAAAATAAAAACATAGATATGTTAAATCTTATTGGGTTTATATAATTTTTTAATGTATTTTAGTAGACTTAAGGTATGTAGATCCAAATTACAGAAAGACTGCTTATCCGGAAAACCCCAGGTCCTGAGCATTCTTAATAACTGATCCTATACCTGTATTAACAATAAGCACTCAGTATGAACATGTGTCGTCATTCCTCTTGTGTATGTTACTCAAACAATCCACTAGCAAATAGGTCTCAAATCATTTTACTGAAAAGCAGTTGTGTAACTATAGAGGAAGCAGGCTCTGCAACTGGAGGCTCAGGAACTGTAAAGGGGGCCCTTGGGACTAACAAGTAGCTGCAATATATGTTCATAGAAAATGTATTATTCCCAAAGTTTAGTGGGGCAAATGATCTTGCCGTGGGGCCCAAAAACTACTCATTCAACAGCTGTCATGTATGAGGATAGTTCATATAATTAAGTAAAGCGATTCCAATATAAACAGCTGATGTTATCTATAATAAGCAGTTCATATAAATAGTTTAATGAATTAATCTGTTAATAAGTCAGTCAGTGGTGTTTGCCCTTAATTTTAAACCCCACGCACCTGACTGCCCTTGCCTAGCTGGTCTGCCTTGTCATTGCTTGATACCCAGTTTAAAAAAAGTTTCTACAAAAGTATAAAAAGGGGTTGCATAAGTTATGTACATTTTGTAATTTAGGAGCCTTATGATGCTTTGGGAGTCAACTGGTCATTCCACTTCTGAAAAGTTCATATAGGTGATAGCTCATATTATTCAGTAAGTAGATTACAGATAATGTTGCTCTGTAATATGTAGTTCATATAAAATGTTAACATTAATAATGAATGTGCTAATAAGTCAGTCAATTCTGGGGGTGGGGGTAGTGAAATTTATCTTTGGTGGTCAAAGTAGTTTGCCTTTCAAGCTTCTCTGTCATTGCTTGATATGTCAGTTACGCCACATGTCCACACCACAGAATCCACCACCCTAGTAGGCAGCAGGATTTCAAGAATAACTCACTTTCTTCTAGCAAATTTTAATGGTGGCCACTGGAGCCTCACTACAGACCCTCCATTCTCATAGACACCATTCAGCAGTGTCCAGCAGTACCTCTTCACCTCTTGACATACAGCAGGTGCACAGTCTTGGAACCAGCACAGATCCCAATACAGCACTGCACTTTATAAAGTATTAGGAGATAGGGAGCAGCCTTTTGGGGGGAAAACACCCCACAGCAGTTTATTTCACGTCAAGAAAAACATCATAACAAATTCTTGCCTCTTATAGGAGTATTAGCTAACACAGTTTAGTGTTTAGTTCCTAAGTAAAGAGAAGACCTACTGCCTGTTTCTTAAATGGAACATATAATGGAACATATAATGGAACATCTGCTTACGCAGATGGCTTTCATATGCCTTTTTCAGCTAGACTAAAGCTGTCCTCGCTGGTGGTCATTTTTAAATGCAATGCAGCAAATATTTATATGTAAATGGTTGCCCATGTTTCTCCCTACATGATTACATTTTGTATTTCTGTGCCCATCTTTTCTTTTAATGCAAATTGCAGCGAGATGCGCATTGCGCCCAAATATTTGCAAATTTTGTGAATATAAAAGCTATAAAAGTTGTGGCATAACATGAACGCAGAAAAAATGCCCATTTGCTCATAAATATTTGCAGTTTGCAATTATGCCATATTTAAAAAGCTCTTGAAAACAATTATAGCGCTAAAACAAATTTGCAATTACATTTGCACTATAAATATAAACCAGTCTTGCCCAGCTATTTAACTATAAAATCTTGCAGGGCTAATTTGTTCTCTATGCATACACTATAAGATCTGCTAGCTTGGCGATGTCGCCAAGCGAGCGGATCTTCTCCCGATATCCCCCACCTACGGGTGGGCGATATCGGGAGAATCCAGGGTAATACGATCGTTTGGCCCTGGGGCCAAATGATTGAATTACAACAACGGGCAATGGCAAAGTCAGTTCGGGGACCACATCAACCAGCCGATGCGGTCCCCGATCCGACCAGATTTTCTAACCTGCCCGATCGAGATCTGGCCGATTTCAGGGGACCGATATCGGCAGCTACTATCGGCCCATGTATGGGGACCTTTAGGTATCTCAGGTATACAAGAAAAAAACCCAGGCTTAACTAGCAGTTCTGGAACCATTTTGCTAGGAACCTGGTATGTAAACTTCATTCTGGACTTCCCAGGTATCCTGATTGTGACCTGACCACATAATAGTGTAGTGGATAAAGAATTATTGCACCACTGTAAAGGTGGCCATACACGGGCCGACTATAGCTGCCGATATCGGTCCCTTGGACCGATTCGGCAGCTAATCGGCCCGTGTATGGGGAGAGCAGATCGGCCTGGCCGACCGATATCTGGCCTGGAATTGGCCAGATCTCGATCGGCCAGGTTAGAAAATCTGGTCGGATCGGGGACCGCATCGGCTCGTTGATGCGGTCCCCGATCCGACTGCCCCATTGCCGCCCACATAATCCGATCGTCTGGCCCCAGGGCCAAACGATCGGATTATTATTTTTTTTACCTAAATGGTCCCCGATATCGCCCACCCGTAGGTGGGGATATCGGGGGAAGATCCGCTCGCTTGGCGACATCGCCAAGCGAGCGGATCTGCTCGTGTATGGCCACCTTAAGGAAAAGGAAAGGTTCAATTACAGGGGGGTGCCAAATGTTAGGCACACCCCCAGGGATTGTAATCACTTACGTGGCCGATGCTTCTTTTAGCAGTAAACTGCACTGGCTTGGGGTACTTCTAATTGAGCAGCACATAGTGTTGTTCTTACTTTTTTCCATGGGGTTATTGACCAGGGGCCATTGAACAAAGATGAAGTGGAAAAAGAGGATTGCTCCATGGCGCTCCCTAAGTACCCCTGGCTGGTGCAGTTATCAGCAACCAGGAGTACAGGCTCAGGGTATCAGGCCTAATATTTAGCACCCCCCAGTGACTGAACCTTTCCTTCTACAAATTGATTAAGGTGTGCTACACAATGGACAAACCGGCTAGTTGTAGCCCCAGGTGCAAGCTGAACCCTCAGCCAGGGTAAAACAATATCCAGGATAAAATGAAAAAATGAAAAAACAGCAGCACTCCGGAAATGTTGTAGAAAAAAGTGACTTTACTCAAGTGCACACAGCAATGTTTCGGGCTTCAACCAGCCCTTTATAAAGCCTGAACCTTTCCTTCTGCTTTAAGACAGAAAAGTGTGGAGAGCAAAGACTATTGTGCACAATACTTGAGGTGCAGGACCATATACCAAACAGAATCATATATAAATTTATATTGCTCAATTGCATTTATGCTTTTTACTTTTACAACACTTAATATTATCATAATATAACATGTTTCTCTATTGGGTTCTCTAAAGGTTAACAATAGTTAACCCTTGGACTATATTATAAATACATTTGTACATTTATACAGTATGTGATTTTTTTTTTTTACACAAAACGTAATTCTAAATTTAAAAAAAGGTACTAGACTTTGACATCTTTTCCCTTATGAAAATACTAAATTAATATTTGCTGATCTTATAAAAAATTACAGTCTTTGCTTATCTTTTACAATTGCTGAATAATAAGGAGGTGCCATATCTATTTATTGCTTTGAAGTTGTGCTTTGCCTAACCAGATCAGCCATGTCTACTAGTAAAAAAGGAACTCATGCTGTTGACCTCATTTGCTGATGTTATCTATAAAATAAAGTAATCCACATCTTGCACATCAAAGATAGAGAAGATATGATGGAACACGCATTTATTAAAATTAATCAAGTCTAACCTACTTTTAGGTATATGAATGATTTAACTGAATGTTGATATGCCATACAGTATACAAAAACATGAAACTAATGCCTTTTCAGGCTTGAGAGGCCTACCAAGTAGGCTCAGGGTGGGCCCCCTCAAGGGACTGACAATCTAACAAACACATCTTCTTTCCACCGCAGCCTCTGTAACACCCATTTTACTTTGCTTTTCTTCATCTGATCCAGAGCTGTCTTTAAATCATCCAAATAGCAGCTGTAGGTAGAGAGACAGTGGTAGTATAGTTAGCATGAAAAGCAAGAAATCAAGTGAGAAAGATGACGACAGTAACAATTTGTATTATTGTCTCCCAACATGTTGCCTTTTTAATTGTTGTTGAATTAAAACGTTTAGCAAACTTCCAGTTGTCAATGAACAACCTTAAATGGTTTAGTATTATATGGCATAAATAATGGAGCCCTGCAGTATATCTAGTTCCCACCACCGTTAAATAAAGCACTGATCTGATTGTTGTGAAAGTGAGAATAAAGAAGAATAGGAACAGTGCTCACGTTTTTCTAGCACTTTAATGGCGGGTACCAGGTGCTTGTTCTGTCTGTCCTATTAATTCTGCAAAGGAATAAAATAAATACTGGTTCGAAGTAATAGGTAATATTCACTTATAGAATTAAATGGGTTTCCATAATGCTGGACACCAATTAGAGGCTGGTTGGGTATTACTTCAGTTACATATCACATGATTCCATAAATATTGTTACTCACTCATTCCAGTTTTGGTATCATTGGAATTTTAAATCAGCAGCTTGAGAATTAGGTATAAGCTTAAAAGCAAGTAGCATGCCAGGCAGATGGTAAATAATGAGTCATATATGCCTGCAGTATCAATGCAAAGATAGAATTTCATGATCTGAGAAGCAGGATATCTTATGTTTATGACTGGTAAACAGAATATTTTTACATAGTTACATAGTTACATAGTTACATAGGGTTGAAAAAAGACCAGTGTCCATCAAGTTCAACCCATCCAAGTAAACCCAGCACACACAACCCACACCTACCAATCTATACACTCACATACATAAACTATAAATACAACCACTAGTACTAACTGTAGATATTAGTATCACAATAGCCTTGGATATTCTGATTGATCAAGAACTCATCCAGGCCCCTCTTAAAGGCATTAACAGAATCTGCCATTACCACATCTCTAGGAAGGGCATTCCATAACCTCACTGCCCTCACCGTGAAAAACCACCTACGCTGCTTCAAATGGAAGCTCCTTTCCTCTAATCTAAAGGGGTGACCTCTGGTGCGTTGATTGTTTTTATGGGAAAAAAGAACAATCAACGCACCAGAGGTCACCCCTTTAGATTAGAGGAAAGGAGCTTTTATTAGCATTTGACTGGTAAATGGAATATTTTATTAGCATTTCGGCAAATATTATTCTGCCTGACACTGTTCTGTATCAGGCTTCTTACATAGCTGTTCATTGTTGTGAACCAAACAAAAATCTTCACACTAAAGTTAACAGAGTGGAAAGGCATTTGTAATATATATTAATAGGCTTTTTATACTGAAAACCAAGATAAGACGTCTGCATCTTTTAACACATGTTGGATTTATTTTACATTTTTTGTGTTTCCTTATATATTTTATAAAAATGTTCCTTATAAATAAGCTACCTGCCCTCTTTTTAAAGTTATAAACTAAACGGATGACCGCATTTTAGCTTTAACTTGTGCATTGTCAGAATGATATCGAAAGGTGTGCAATACAGCTTGACAATACCATTCAGAGCTGAGCAATAACTACAGAACAGTCAAATCTTTGGTATCTTATTCTGATGCCCATATCAACAAATACGAACCAATCAGGGTGTTGCCCCAACAGTAGCCTCCATTTCTCTCCCTTTAGTTCATTGTCTGTTTCTACTACTGTTCTGCAGTAGTGAGCAAATTAATCCTGTTCTCAGTCAAAACCATAATACCGAATCTTAAATATTTGAATTAGAAAAACATAATCACTGTGTGAAAAAGTTGATAGGTAAAGTTTGTGGATGAAATTTATCATAGTGTTTGAGAATTTAGGGGCAGATTTATAAAAATGTAGAGCTGAATTTATAAAACCTCACCCATGTTCATTCCTTTGGAATTTTAGAAGTGTATTTATTAAATGGTGAACTCTAAGGGGCTGATTTACTAACCCACGAATCCGACCCGAATTGGAAAAGTTCCAACTTGAAAACGAACATTTTGCGACTTTTTCGTATGTTTTGCGATTTTTTCGGATTCTTTACGAATTTTTCGTTACCAATACGATTTTTGTGTAAAAACGCGAGTTTTTCGTATCCATTACGAAAGTTGCGTAAAAAGTTGCGCATTTTTCGCGTAAGTTTTAACGCTACGAAAAATGCGCAACTTTTTACGCAACTTTCGTAATGGATACGAAAACTCACGTTTTTACGCAAAAATCGTATTGGTAACGAAAAATTCGTAAAGAATCCGAAAAAATCGCAAAACATACGAAAAAATCGCAAAATACCGATCATTACGAAAAAAACGCAATCGGACTCCATTCGACCCGTTCGTGGGTAAGTAAATCAGCCCCTAACTTTCATTCATTGATAATTACACTTCTAAAAATCCCATAGGAATGAATAGAACATGGGTGAGTTTTTATGCATTAAGGTCTAAAATCATATTTTCTCACACATAAATCTGCCCCTTAGTGTTGCTCTTCTTTAAACACAGCAGTGCAAACATTTAATTTCACAAATTGCAGGTTGATTAAAAGGTTGACTAAAAAGAAAATGGGACAGAACTAGCACCTAAAGTACAGTCAGCACTCTTATGGGCATCATGACAACAGGGCATGGACCTTCTAACACCTTGGTGTGTTACTGTTTGGTCAATGGCAGGTTTAATGTACAGGATTCTGTTGCACACAACATGCTGTAATATGTGTCTAATAATGAGCAAAAAATATGCAGTTACTATGTGTTTTAAACACAGTATTTCACCTGCTAATAGTTAATGAGACCCTAAATGTTTCATTGGAACTTGGTAGATTCATCCTTTGTATTCAATGGAAAGGCTAGATAATATTTGGCCAAGCCCAAAATCAGTTCAGTTAGGACAGGTAATGCTAAGACTCAATTCAATTAAATAGAAGCGGTGAAGGGGTAAGAGGAAAAGTATGATCAATTATAATAGTCGGGATGATGCCATTAAGAAGCCTAAACAATCAAACAAAAAGTCAGAAGAAATATGTTCTATGTGATCGACAAGCATCAAAATCAATATGATGATACTTAATGGTCTCATTCTAACTGAGCATTAGGGTGTGGCATTTATTTGCTACTTCAGGGTTACAGCAAATAACTTAGAGGTACCCTTGTTATACCTTGTTACAAAGTTTTAGGATTCTAACATGTTTTCTATAGTTTGGAAAATGTTATTCTTAAAAAAAAATAATCTCCAACCAACTGCATTGACCATTCCTTTTTTAATGCTGAAATATATGTTTCATTTGCGATTGGATAAGGTGGAATAAAACTAATCTAATCTGATGTTAATATCCTGATGTGTTTCTAGCAAGTTTAAGCGTATTGTAGAAATGATACCTATATTGGCTAACAATAAAAATATATTGCAAGCTTTCGGAGCTCTAAGGCCCCTTCATCAGGTAAAATACAAATGAGAACTGAAATGGCACAACATTTATACTGATAGATCAGAGAGAAGTGTTTACAAGCAATAAATTAGGAAGTTACAGATAGATAGAGATAACTTGTGAAGATAGTGAAAGTAATTAAGGTTTATTAGGGTGAGTTGTATAGGTATCATTTCTACAATACTCTTGTATTTGTGTTTTGTTGTTTTTTTATTATTATTTTTGACACTGGCTAACACGGTACTACAGTTTTTGTTTTGTGATTAGCAAGTTTAAGGAAATCCTTTTTGGAAGAGACAACATTTTACTTCTTGCCATGACAGCCTCTGTGAGTTAAGGGCTCTGGTACACGGGGAGATTAGTCGCCCGCGGCAAAACTCCCTGCTCGCGGGCGACTAATCTCCCCGAGTTGCCTTCCCCCTGCCATCCCACCGGCGAACATGTAAGTCGACGGCGGGATGGCAGACGCGGCGGCGCGATTTTGCGCAAATCGCCGAAAAAGACTCGCGAGGCTTTTTCAGCGATTTCCCGAAATTGCCCCGCCGCGTCTGCCATCCCGCTGGCGACTTACATGTTCGCCGGTGGGATGGCAGGGGGAAGGCAACTCGGGGAGATTAGTCGCCCGCGAGCAGGGAGTTTTTCCACGGGAGACTAATCTCCCCGTGTACCAGAGCCCTAAAATGCCCCATATACAATACCTATACTATCTCTTTATTTCCTTTTTTTGGTGGGGGGGGGGGGGACTGAATGCAAGCAAACAAAACAACTAAAAATAAATGTCTCAACTGGGTGCAGTCCTATACACTGTATCTATAGATAAAAAAATGAACTTTGGTAGAATGGAATCTGACTAAAGAAAGAATAATTGCTTTCAGTTCTAATAAATGGGGTATATGCACTTGATCTTCTAAAGCAAATTAGAAGCAGTCGTGTGGGGCTTATACAATGCCCCCACAGGCACAGAATGATTAAAGCAGCTTCAGTGCTCTTGCTCAAGTACACCATCATTTAACAATCTTGATGCCACAATAGACACAGCAGATCTTACATGTCTTATCCTATTAAAGAAGATGTATCATGTGAATAAAAAACACTTAACAGCTTAGCATTATGCAACATTGTTTGGAGCAGCGTCAGTGAAGCCGCCAGTTCTGACATAAATTAATGGAGCGTGTGTCTTTTCTGGACTTCTAAAATTCATCATGCTGGCTGGATGTAAGTGGTACCAGGCTTGCCCCAAGGGAGAACACTCAGGGCATCTCTGTTTGATATACGATACAGTATGCTACATTATCATGTAAGTTAATTATTAACTCTTTACTTAGTAAAAGCCCTTTAATCAGTATTAGTGTTATTAGTATACTTCACAATATAATGAGGCACTTAAAGCCAGGGTTTTTTTTTAACCTGCAGCACTACCGCACATCTGTGGCACAAGGTGTTGATCTTTGGCTCCCAGATTTACTCGAACACAATAATGGTGGTTGTACACGGGCTGATAAAAGCTGCTGACTCGATATGGTGCCAGCCGAGTCTATTTGACTTTCTGAAGTAGCTCAAAATTGCCTTGTGAGAAAACTTTGTGCTACTTGAGAAACCCAAAGCAATTTTTATCCTCAAGTGATTTATATTAATGCAAGTGTGAAAGCATTTTCAAGAGATTAGTTGCCCGCAGTAGCGCATATTTACCGCAACTAATCTCTTGGAGTGCTATCAGATTTACATTTAGGGCTCTGGCACACGGGGAGATTAGTCGCCCGCGTCAAATCTCCCTGTTCGCAGGCGACTAATCTCCCTTTTATAATATTATAATCTCCTTCCTATTATTGCCTTTAGAGGAAACTTCCGCCGCGGAAAATCGCGCCGCCGCGTATGCCATCCCACCGGCGATTTATATTTATATTAACATTTATATTTACATTAATTGCTCTGTACTGTGCTGTCATTAAAACTTTTATAAACACAGTGAATGGAAAGTTTTATGTATGTGTCATTAGCTTCAGCATTGGTAATTTACTAAAATACAAGAAAGACAAGCAATTTCCCGTTGATTAACACTGCTGAAAATTCTTTTCACTTTGGTAAACATTCACATCTTTTTGATGAAATTTCTCCAATGGATCTTTACCAGGATATTTTTTTTAAGTTCAGGTTGGAGAACTACTATTACAAGTATAGGACCTGTTATCCAGAATACTCAGGACCTGGGGTTTTCTGGATAAGGGATCTTTCTCTAATTTGGATCTCCATAACTTAAGTCTACTTAAAGGAGACCTATTGGATAATTGGAATAAACCCCTAATTGTGTAGGCAATTATGAATAATATACGGTGCTGGTTTCACTTTGGGCTAAAAATGAATCCTATCTATAAAAATGGCCCCTTTATTGGAGCTCCCTATAGATTCTATTATTCCTCAGTCCTTGTTTCAAATGAAGGGTGGGCGTGTCCTAACGGTCCCTACCAGAAGCACAGTAGGAGGGGGAGAGCCAATCACAGCCCTGCACTCACACAAGCAAAGACAGGCTTCAGTTCCCTATCAGGTCAGCCTAGCTGCTGATTGGTTCCTATCCTACAGTGCAGTGTACTGAGAGCCGCCTGCTCCCCTGCATATCCAGAGAATTCAGCCAGCAGGAAGTGGAACATATGGGCGGGATTAGTGGGGTTTTGGTGGAATTTCTCAATAAATCAGTCCGAAACAAAATCCTTCAATATCTAAAAGAGTATAATTCACTGATACATTCTTAGTTTTTATAGAATATGTCTCCTTTAAAAATGCTTTAAACATGAATTAAACCCAATAGGATTGTTTTGGCTCCAATAAGGATTCATTATATCTTAGTTGGGATCAAATACAAGGTTCTGTTTTATTATTACAGAGAAAAAGGAATCATTTTTAAAAATTTCTATAGGATATGGCTGTCCCATAATGCAGAGCTTTCTGAATAAAAGGTTTCCAGATGCCATGCCTATATAAATATAGAGCAGCTACTTTTGCATCTCATTTTTCTAAGTCACCTCCTCCCTGCTATTTCCCACATACGTCATGTCTTCATGGTGAAAATTCTATGGGGAAAATCACTGACAAATTTTTGCAAAGAATTCACACCAGGAGAAAATCTGCCACGTTTTTCTCACAAAAGTGCACTTGTGAATTTTGTGGAAAGGATCTTTTAGTAGACTTAAGGTATGGAGATGCAAATTGCAGAAAGACCCCTTATCCGGAAAACCTCAGGTCATGAGCAGTCATTTGGAGAAATTTCTAAGAAGAAAAGAAGTGTTAACCAAAGAAAATTAAATTACCAAAACTTGTCTTACTTACTTTTAGTAAATTGCTGATGTAAAAAATTACATAAAGCATCAGGTAAACTAAGACACACAATAGAACGTATCATTAATTCAGGATTATATTTTATTAAAAAAAATGTATTTTGGGGTCAGGGGTGATCTGCACACTGTGCTGCCTTGAGGCAGCTTTTGCAATTTTGCATTTAATTGAAATTTTTTTTTGAATCCATGCACTACTTCACAAACAACATTAGCCAGGCTAATTGAACAATTTATCTATCAGGATTTGAAGCTAAATTGGTCAATTATCTGGCTGTATTCAATTCATCAATTGTAGGGTCCCATAGGGTTAAATGTCATATGGAGTGATATCCCTACTACTTCACACATCCCCTTGTTACTGGGCAGAAGCCTTTGTAGCACTTTACAGTTATATCTTTATATACCTTTATTGGCCCATATGGTTGTCCACACCCCTTGCAGCCTCATATAGTGTTTAGCAAGGAGGTGTGGCTTCCTCTTTGGCTGCCTGTCAGCAATCCAACAACAGCTCCACTGAGCCTGGGTGCAGCAACAGGCCTCAGTACAGCCATTATAACCCCAGATACCAACATCCTATCTGGAAAGTAGGGGACAGGGCCCCGTGAACGAGGTTTAGACAGAATAGCAGTACTTGTAATAGCACCCACTAGGAGGAGTGAGTTCAGTCAGATTTATATAGTAAGGGCAGCTCAGCCCCAACTAGAAAGCAGCTGGAAGTATTTCTTCCACTAGGAAATGTTGCCTTAGCTTAGGGCCACGGACTAGTGACAGGAAACAGGTTAGAATAAACCCTGATCTCTGCCCAGCCGTAGGACCCACAAAGGTTAAAGGTCATCAACCTGGGGATTGACTTAGACTTAGACTATCCAGACTGACTTTCAAAGTGGTGCCGAGCTGACTGGTACCCTGCCCATACTCCAAGAGTGGTGGGATAAACCGGTGGTACCCTCCTTTACTATCATCAGTGGGTCCTGCTATATCTGCATGTCTCTGAGTATTGATTAATTCCTGTATCATTAACTTCTGTCTTGAACTATAAACAGTTAACAGTTTGATTGCAGGAGCTCCTGGCGTCCATCTTACTTAATTCGATCTAACACACTACACAGTACTAGTGGGAGTTATAGTACAACAACATCATTCATCCCAATTCCTTCCACATAGCGAAGGCTCACTCCTTTGAAAGAGAGTCCCAGTGTACCCCATGCTCTGTCCATGGCCGTGGTTTGTCTAATTATAGCCAGAAAGGGGTTACACAATAATTACCAATACCTTCTCCCAAAAAAAGACTGAAAACCAGCCATACAAAGGAAGAATTGCATGCACGGATGGCTTTTAATTTGGTTAATTTAATGTTTCAGTGCCTCAAGGTATACCTTTATCTATAGCAAACTCATGTTTCATGAATTCTTTTCTTGCCTTGACTTTGGCACAGGCCAAAAGCTTCTGTAAGCCTGGTGTCACCTGAGCAATAAAAACCCTTAACTTAAATTTTTTTTTGTTTGCTTGTTTTTTTGTAGCTGGGGTGTTGTCACATTAAAAAAGGTACAAATTACTGGTGCCCCAATTAAAGCTGTTGTATTCACTGGCTTTAGGTAAGACAGCCAATGGTTGCACTATTTACTGAGAGAGATAGAAAGAAAATCAGGACGCCCACAGACAGAGATCAAAAATAAAAACACAGTAAGAAGCTTTTGATGGAAGGGAGAGAGACATTATTCCAGTAGGAATGCCGTCATATTTTAATTTAGATTTATAATTAATAGTTCAGTTATCATCCAATTTTAGTATGCTTTAAGTGATACTAATGCCTTTTATACTAGTGATGGCATAAAATTCTAAATTTGTAGTGGAGTATCAGTTTACATGTTGTCCTAGCTGTTCTGTACAGGTTGAATAAAGGGTCTATGGGTGATACTCAGCTTTGAGAGAGAGAGTGGATGAATCTGAATACAGCAATGTCTCCTGACTGCATATGGGTAGTGCCTGACCTAATGTCCTGGAAATGACACCATTTTTAATTAAAAAGTACTGAAATACAAAAACATAATCAGCTTCTTGATGAGCTGCCACCAAAAGTCATTGTGTTGGCCCAGGTGGTGGCTCACAGAGCAGGTTTGGCACTAAAATCCACTCCCTGTGCCTGCACCCAAGCCAACATAATGAGTGCACATCAAGAAGCTTTTCAGAGTGTAGGGGTGAATTGTCAGCCTAAGTTTATTTGCAGCCTGTGAATCTGCCATGTCTGATAGTAGCCTTAGCAGGTTAATCTTCTGTCCTCTTGCTTCATTTTAAAATGTAGTCACCTAGCTTAGTGGGTTTATCTTCTGATCTCTTGCTTAAAGAAAAAAAATCTTGAGCATTTCTTATTTGGGCAGTATTAGCTACTAGAAAGTTAAAATTCTCATTTAAAATGTAAGGGATATATATATATTGTTAAAAGGAAGCTCAAATATAACCAACGTATTTGAATTTACAGGCAGTCCTTATAGGTTATTTAGTCTGGTGCATTCTTAGGCTGCAGATAAACGCAGGGTGAGAATCCGCCCCTACGCTTTGAAAAGCTTCTTGATTAACCTGCACCAATAGCCACTGTTTTGGCTGGGTGGCACACGGAGTGGATTTTGGCACAAAATTTCATACTCGAGCAGTTTTGCACCAAAATCCACTCTGTATACTTGTACCCAATGACACATTGGTTCTGGGTGCAAGCACATCAAAAAGCTTTTCAGAGTGTAGGGGTGGATTGTGGGCCTGAGTTTATATGCATCGTGAGAATCTACCATGTCTGGTAGTAGCCTTAGTGGGTTAATCCTTTTTTCTCTTGCTGCATTTTACATTTTAGTCACCTGAGTGGGAAAATCTTTGGTTCTTTTTCTGCATTTTACAATTTAGTCGCATACCTGAGCAGGTTAATCATCTGTCCTCTTGCTGCATTTTACAGCTTAGTCACTTACCCTAGGCTACTGCCAGATGTGGTAGATTCTCAGGCTACAGATAAATGAAGGGTGAGAATCCACCCCTATGCTTTGAAAAGCCTGCACTAAAAAGCCATTGCAGTGGCCCTGGTGCAGGCATACGGAGTGGAGTTTGGCACGGATATTTTTAATTCACTGAAATTACCGTTTTTAATACTCGTCTCATGGCCAGAACTTTTTATATATCAGTTTTTCTTAGCAAAACTTAGTAGCACAATATAAAAATAAAAATGAATGTAAGAGAATGAGGGGTGTATATGTCACATTCAGCAGCTCTTTGTAACAACTTAACAGCTTATTTTGGGGATATTGACACTGCCACTGACAGTTACCCCTAGTCAGGGGAATTGACTCAGCTATCTGAAAAGTAACTTAGAACACTTGGCAATGCAATATTATACAATTATTACACACACTGTCAAATCATCTAAAATCTATCATTTGTGATATATGCTAAGAAACATAAGCCTTGGCAAAAACAGAGTACTTTCCATTATTAAAGGGACTCAAAAATGCAAGAGGATTCAATGGTAAAAATCTTGCCTACCATGTGTTCTGCCAGGCACTCTGTTGTTTCAGAGTGTCTAGTAGCTTCATGGGCAGGTGATGAAATGCCTTTGTAGCTTGACTTTTGAATATTCACTTTCAGACCCCAAGAAACCCCCCCCCATCTTTTAAACCCTAGCCCAATAACTCACACCAACACCAATTACATGTTTTAGTGGAAAGGCCACAGTTTGATTTATTTACACATGTATTAGAAATAACAACAATAAACAAACATAGAACTTATTAACCACCCATAATGCTACTCTTGAAGTTAAAGTAATTCATTACATAAACCATTGGCAGCTGCATATTACCACATTTATCAAAGTACGATTGCCTCCGAATACAAAAAAAATTGTCTTTTTTCTAAGTTTTCGTACCTTGTGTATTTTCGCCGTTTTTTTCTCTAATTTGCACAACTTTTTCGCACTGTGCGTCAAAAATTACACGTCAAAATTGTATTGTCGTGTCGAGTACGAAAATGTCGGATTCATTCAAGCATCGGTATCGTGACTTTCCTTTGGCCAGGTTGGAGCTGCAGAGTGCCATGGAGTCCTATGGGAGGCTTCCAAAATCATACACAGAAGGTTCAAAGTCAGAAAGGTTTTCCCGGCGTTTACGATTGTTTGGCTTACCGATATGATATTATCGTGACTAATACGATTTTTTCGGAAACATTTTCGTGATATTTGCAATCATCAGAAATGATCGTATCTAATCCGAATTTTACCCATTTCGGGATTCAAACTCTTACTTTGATGAATCAGCCCTTAAATCCGATTTTCACCTGAGGGGGCTGATTCATCAAAGTACGAGTTTGAAATTTTTCGTATCCGAACGATCGTAAGCGGCAGGAAAACCTTTCTGACTTTAATCCTTCAGTGCATGATTTTAGAAGCCTCCCATAGGACTCAATGGCACTCTGCAGCTCCAACCTGGCCAAAGGAAAGTCACGATAACAATGCTTGAATGAATCCGAAACTTTTGTACTCGGCGCGACAATTCTTGACGCACAGTACAAAAAAGTGATGCAAATTTTTTTTGTATTCAGAGGCAATCTTACTTTGATAAATGGGCCCCTAGGCCTCAAGTCAGGAAAATCCACTTATAGTGACTTGTACACTTGTATGATCTCTCCTTTACCACACACCCAGTGAGGCACTAGTATTAAGTCAAATGGAAAGGAATGATGGTGCACATGGTCCTGCCAGGGCCGCCATCAGAAATCACGGGGCCCCTCACAACAAAATATTCTGGGCCCCCCCTCCTCCCACACCCCCAATGGCCCCTCCCCCAATGACCCCTCCCATCAATACAAAGGACATACAGACATTGGTAGCCAGGGCCCCCCTAAAACATTGGTGGCCAGGGGTTACATTTTGCATTGGTGCCAGGGCAGGTACCCCCTAAATCATTGCTAGCCAGCCCAGGGCCCATTAAAACATTGGTGATCCTCCCCCAAATTACTCATACTATGGCCTGCTCTATGCTGCTTCCTTCCGCATCCTTCGGCTCCCCCCCAGCGTCCTCCTGTTTCTTCCCAGGCCACCCAAGCATCCTCTTGCCCCCCCAGCATCCTCCTGCTTCCCCCCAGGCCCCTCCAAGCATCCTCCTGCTCCCCCCCAAGCACCCTACTGCTTCCCCCAGGGCACCCTCAGCATCCACCGGCTCCCCCCAGGCCCCCCCAAGCATCCTCCTGCTTTCCCCAGGGCCCCCCAAGCATCCTTCAGCTTCCCCCAGGGCCCCCCCAAGTATCGTTCAGCTTCCCCCAGGGCCTCCAAGCATCCTCCTGCTCCCCCCCAAGCATCCTCCTGCTTCCCCCAGGGCACCCCCATCATCCTCCGGCTCCCCCCAGGGGCCCCCCCAAGCATCCTTCAGCTTCCCCCAGGGCCCCCCCCAAGTATCCTTCAGCTTCCTCCAGGGCCCCCCCCAAGTATCCTTCAGCTTTCCCCAGGGCCCCCAAGCATCTTCCATTTCCCCCCTTCCCTCCCCCCAGCGGCCTCCAGCTCCGGTCATGTCCTCTTCTACGTGCCATGGCTCCCAGCTACTTCTGTGCTTTTATAAGGTTGTGCCCCGTGCGTGTGACGTCAGTACGCACGGGCACAACCTTATAAAAGCGAAGATGTAGGAAAGAGCCACAGCACGTAGCGGAGGACACAACTAAAGACAGGGCCCGGGCTTGATGAAAGGGGACGATCGTACCCCCTGTGCCCCCCTAATGGCGGCCCTGGGTCCTGCAGCAGATTTTGTAATGGGTCGTAACAATGAAAAAATATTCCAGTGCTCCACAGGGTAAGCATGAAACATACAAGCCAGTATATAGTGCAGCAGATTTTAATAAATGAGTAAAATACTTAAAATTTGCTACTTATAGAGAATAAAATATAGCGATAACATGTAGACAAATAGATGGGTTCAGTTCAGTCCTCCTGCATTGAACCCATAAAACCATTTTATAAGAAAAAGAAATGATATTCTGGTTTTCTGAAAAAAAGCAGTGGTAACTATGGGTAACGCCAATCTCTTTTCCCCTTTATATATGGATATAATTCCAAACAGTGGTATAGGTTACACAGATTCCTATTGGGCGCTCCACTTTGAGTATAACATTTAGCCAGGGGCCCCTACAGCTCATAAAAAATTTCCAGATATAAGAAAACTGTGCTTTATCAGCCCTGTCATGATTTCAAGAAGAACCATATAAAACCTATACATTTCTAATGTACAGATATAACAATGCTTACCTGCTTCTAGAACCATTTAAATTGCACACCACTCTAAACTGGTATTATAAGTCAGAACATGAGGGTTTAGCTAGAATGCCTATTGGTTGTCCTTTATCATGGGTGTCCGCAAAATATTTTCACAGGAGGGGCATCAAGTAAAAACAACTGACTAAGCCAGTATACAATAACTAGGTGCCAAGTTTGTAGAAAATCAATTTATTTTCAAAGCCCATAAAGTTGGTCACAACTTACACAATACCAGTAAGATAAATGCAGAAATGGATAGATTGAAAGCATTTCCTCACCTACACGCAGAATGCCAACACCAAAGTTCTTCCTTCCTGCTGTGCCCATGCTGCTTGTTTCTGTCTCCCTCTTGTCTGTCTCCTGTAAAAAATCCACAGTGGAATGCATGGACATTTTGGATTTTTTTCTTGAGGAGCAGGGAGCTGAGAAGAACCTGGGACAAACAGGGCAACATGGGACATTTAGACAGTGATCTCGAACAGTGGGCTGTGAGCTGTGAGGTATGCCAGATTCCAAGGGGAGGCAAATGCCAGCCCCTTGACCCTATTAACGGACACCCATGTGTGTGCCTTCTGAAAAACATAACAATTTTCAGAGGAAGTGCAAAAATGTACTTTTTGGGGCTGATTCATCAAAGTACAAGTTCCAATCCCGAAACTGGTAAAATATGGATTAGATACAATCATTTCTGATGATAACAAACATCACGAAAATGCTTACGAAAAAATTGTATTAGTCACAATAATTTCATATTGGCGATCCGAAAGTAACAAAATGTTCGTATCCGAACGATTGTAAATGACGGGAAAACCTTTCTGACTTTGATCCTTCTGTGCATGATTTTGGAAGCCTCCCATAGGACTCAATGGCACTCTGCAGCTCCAACCTGGCCCAAGGAAAGCCTCCCATAGGGCTCAATGGCACTCTGCAGCTCCAACCTGGCCCAAGGAAAGTCACCCATAGGGCTCAATGGCACTCTGCAGCTCCAACCTGGCCCAAGGAAAGTCACCATACCGAAGCTTGAATGAATCCGAAACTTTCGTACTCGGAGCAACAAATATGTTTTTGTTGCACTAATTGTCGCACTTTTTGGCGCAAAGTACGAAAAAGACGCAAAAAATACACCCAGTACGAAAAATACGATTTTTTTTGTATTCGGAAGCTATCGTACTTTGATAAATGAACCCCATGGTGTAGTAACAACAATGGTGGGTCCACCCTTTTATTGTATAAAGTATACTTCAAGTAAGAGAAGTTTGTAAAGTAAAGGCACAGAACAATAATTTGTGCCGTCAGTTTTTCCTCTCTGCAAAACAATATTCCTCATTTCAAGTGGGGGTAACATTCACTTTTGGCTAGATACCCACATAGCACTAGATGTAGTTAAAGTACGTCAAAGCCTACAAAATCCAGTTGGCTTTCAACAATTTAAAAGTAAAAAAAAAGTATAAAATACTACTTGCTACATATATATTTATATAGTCAGGCTCATCACGTAAGACACATCTGGTTGGGGTGGGCCAAGCCGACCAGGTTGCCTAGGGCACCTAGTTGGCTTGGCCCGGCACTGCTGACATCTTTTGATATACATAACTGGGGTGCACTATGAAAGCTACCATGTCCTTGACATATTTCCCAAATATCCAAACCTCTTTTCTAAAAAGCAGGGTCAAACTGGGGTGTCTGGGGCCCATTGGTGCTGTCACAGCAGGGCCCACCCCACCCCCACCCCAGTCACGGACCTTCCATCTGCTTAGGCGTGAACCTCACCCCCTGCACGTGCCGTGTTGCTTTTGCAGCCATAATCGAGGATGGGGTTGGAGTGCTTGGGTCAGAGCTAGCATGGAGAGGGACTAGCCCACAAGGGCTGGGGCTCATTGGTTTTTTTGTGGCAAATTTACACATTTCTCCATTTGCAAATTATTTGCAGTGAAAAAATGCCCATTGACTTTAATGTATTTGGAGTGTGAAAAAAAAAGTTGTGTGTGTAAAAAAAGTCACTCGCTAACTGCAACAAATGCATTTCATGAATTTTGTGCTCATTGCACCTTTGTGGCTTTTCGGAGGCACTTTTGGTTATTAGTCTTACTATATTTCTTAACCTGCATAGTGCATTGATATTTAAAATGTTTTTAAATGTTTAAAAATGGCTTAAAATTCATTGTATCACTACAACCTCAATTGACATTCAGAACAAATGGTAAATATTTCTACTGAAATGTCTCAAGTATCATTTAATATTACAGTATCTGGAAACCAGTTTTTCATTTTAAGTGAATTATTCTAATTTTTAAAAATTATTATATTTTTCTTTGTAACAATAAAACAGTACATTGTACTTGATAGTACTAAGCTGCATGAATCCATGTTGGTGGTAAAAAAAAATCCTATTGGGTTTATTTACTGTTTAAATGATATTTAACAGAATTTCAAAATTATAAAAAGATCCCTTATCCGGAAAAACCCCAAGTCACAAGCATTCCATATAACAGATCCTTAAAAAGAAACTTTCAATAGTCTGATACAGGGTCGGACTGGGCGGTGCAGGGCCCATCGGGGCTTCTGCCTCAGGGGCCCCTGCACTCCCAATGGCCCCCGCCGCGGCCTTCACACCCCTCCTTGTAGAGCCCCCACCCGTCCTTCTCCACGCGCGTGTAAATGAATCTTACCTGCAGCATGTCGGGGGAGGGAGACTGCAGAATCAGTGGAGTGCCCCGCGGGGATTGGGTCTGGGCCGCCGGGGCCCACCGGGTTTTTTACTGGGGGCCCAGTCCAACCCTGATCTGATATTTAAGATTAGTTACATTGATACTGCATACAAAAACTGTGTGCGACAACAAAAATAAAAGGTTGCCTATACCATTTTTATACATTATTGTCATGATTACACCAATTCCAGATGCACATGACCATAAGGTGGGGTCACTTGCTTAGTCTCTCACTTGCTTTGTAAGGCCTTTGACAAAGCTCCTGTGTGGGGAGCAAAATGCGTTGGGCATTTTCAGGGGGGGGGTTGTTGAAGGGTGTTGAAGGGTTTTTAATAGTGTGGGTAAATGAATCCTGGGGCTCAGTGGTTATGCAGGTCTCCTTGTGATTAGGATACAACTGGGAATGGCAGGGCGGGTAAGTGTTCCGTGACTTGATTGTTTAAATAGTGGAAATTAGATTTCGGCTACTCTATGTTATGTGGGAAGCAAGACCTTATATGGGTGATTTGTGCCCAGGATTATAACTGTTTCGGGTGGATGGTAACACTTACAATCCGCAAACTCAGCTGTGGATAAGTCGATACAACTGTTGCCAGTAGGATAAGAGAAAACATGAGGATAAGTGTCTCATAAGGGTGGCGAGATAGAGACACATTGTCGCACCTGTTCTTTCTCTCCTTAAAGGAGAACTACACCCCCCAGCTATAAAAGCCCCCTTAACTGGCCTGCCTCGGCCCCCCTCACCTCTCCCTAATCACATACTCTGTAACTTAAAAAACAAGGACACCGACCCTGCTTGAGCATACGCAGTTGGGGCTATCAGGAAATCAGCTTCAAGTGCGTTTGCTTAAGCAGTGTCTGTGTCGGCGGTGAGACCCGAAGCTTCTTCGATTGAACAGAAGATAGCGCCCAAGTACACAGCTGCGCTGCCCTGCATTTTTAGGTTGGGGTTTGCGATGGGGGGGGGGGTTTAAAGGAGAAGGAAAGGCAAAGTCACTTGGGGTGCCAAAATGTTAGGCACCCCCAAGTGACTTGAATCGCTTACCTTTTACCCCGGGCTGGTGCCCCTGTTAGGAGAGAACCGCACCAGCCCGGGGTAGCTGCAGTGCTTCCTGCGCGCGCATGCGCAGTAGAGTGAATAGTGGAACTTTAACAGAGAAGTCGGCTTTTTACTCTACTGCGCATGCGCCTGTTGTTTTAGTCTTAGCGAAACGCAGGCAGAAGGAGGAAGCGCTCGCTACAGGTACCCCGGGCTGGTGCTGCTCTCTCCTAACAGGGGCACCAGCCCAGGGTACAAGGTAAGCGATTAAAGTCACTTGGGGGTGCTTAGCAATTTATCACCCCCAAGTGACTTAAGCTGGCCATACACGCACCGATACTATCGTACGAAACCTCGTTTCGTACGATATTCGGTGCGTGTATGGCATGTCGGCGAGTCAACCGATATCGCAGGAAGCTGCTGATATCGGACGACTCGCCGATCGGCCAGGTTAGAAAATTTTGATCAGGCGCCATAGAAGGCGCCTGACCAAAATCTGCCGTCAGGGCTGAATTGGCAGAAGGAGGTAGAAATCCTATTGTTTCTACCTCCTTATCTGCTGTTTCAGCCCTGACTGTGTGTGGCGGGTCTGACGATGCTTCGTGCGACCGTCAGATCGCCACGTGTATGGCCAGCTTTAGTCTTTCCTCCTCCTTTAAGTTACAGGTTACGCGATAAGGGAGAGGTGAGGGGGGTCGAGGCAGGCCAATTAAGGGGGCTTTTATAGCTGGGGGGGGTGTTGTCCTCCTTTAACTGTTTCTGCCTTCTCTGCCTTCCTCCTTTTGCTCAAGGGATAGAAGCACATTGAGTGCAGGGATATAATTATTTTCTCACTTTGTGACCCCCTTTGAGTTCCCCTAATGGATCAATAACCTTTACCCTACGTAATTTTTAATTTACATTGGATTCAACACGGTGATTTTAATTTTATTAATAAAAGTTAAGTCGTAATAATATCCTGGAACTTACTCACCTCATGTTTGTGGGAATAGTGCAGATATCTGGAGTTCTGTTAAGGTTACACTAGTTATGTTGGGTTAAAAACCCCAACCTACTGTTCTTTGACTTTGGCTTATTCTTCCGCTTCTTATTCTTAGCGCCCCCCATTTTCTAAACGCTCCTCCTCCTACAGTTTTAGGGGTACAACACCCAAACTCCCCACACATCTTCGCCCTATAGCGCAGCAGGTTGCTTCTGCTTTTCTAAGTGATCCCGCCCCCCGTCTTTTTGTGGCGCCGCTCCGAACACCCCAATTTTCCCATAGACTTTGACAGGGAAGATTTTCAAACTGCTGCCACACTTACAGCTTTGAAGCTACACCCCCCAAACTTGAATCACATAATAATGGGGTCACCCTGAATGAAACAGCGACTTTTGCTGGATGTCCCCAAAGTGGGAGTGGCCAACAACAGCCAATCAATTTCACCCATTGACTTTAATAGGGAAATTAAAACTGCTGCCAATCTTACAGCTTTGAGGCTACACTCCCCAAACTTGAATCACACAGTCATGGGCTCAGCCTGAATGAAAATATGGTGATTGTTGGATCCCCGAAAGTGGGCGGAGCTGTGAACAGCTAATCAGATTTTACCTGTTGACTTGGGGGAAATCCAACCTGCTGCCATTCTCACTGTAATAACACCAGGTAACTGCGGTTTAAGGTTAGAAACAGTGGGTGGAGCCACCCACAGCCAATCAGATTTTACCTATTGACTTTCAACGGGGAAATTCAACCTGCTGCCAGTCTCACAGTATTAACACCAGGGTCCCCAAACTTTTCACAGTTGGTCACTAGGGGACTGCAGTTTTAGTTTTGAAAAGTGTGTGGAGCCACCAACAGCCAATCAGCTTTCATCTATTGACTTTCAATGGGGAAATTCAACCTGCTGCCAGTCTCACAGTAATAACACCAGGGTCCCCAAACTTTTCACAGTTGGTCACCAGGGTACTGCAGTTTTAGTTTTGAAAAGTGGGTGGAGCCACCCACAGCCAATCAGATTTCACTTATTGACCCCCCCTCCAATAAAATGGTACAGTCCAACCCCCCTCCAATAAAATGGTACAGTCCAACCCCCCATCCACCAAAATGGTACTGTCCAACCCCCCTCCAAAAAAATGGTACGGTCCAACCCCCCCCTCTAATAAAATGGTATAGTCCAACCCCCCCCGTCCACCAAAATGGTACGGTCCAATCTTTATTTATAGGGGCTGTCATGAAACAGTATCATTATGTTGGGTTAAACCTACTGTTCTTCGACTTAAGCTTATTCTTCTTCTTTTTCTTATTTGTTGTCTTAGCACCCCCTATTTTCTAAATGCTACTCCTCCTACAGTTTTAGGGGTACAACACCCAAACTCTCCACACTTCTTTGCCCTATAGCAGAGCAGGTTGCTTGTGCTTGTCTAAGTGATCCCGCCCCCCATCTTTTTTGTGGCGTCGCTCCAAACACCCCAATTTTCCCATTGACTTTGACAGGGAAGATTTTCAAACTGCTGCCACTCTTACAGATTTGAAGCTGCATCCCCCAAACTTGAATAACATAATCATAGGGTAACCCCGAATGAAACAGCGACATTTGTTGGATGACCCCAAAGCGGGAGGGGCCAATAACAGCCAATCAGATGTCAGTCATTGACTTCATCAGTGGGGAAATTGAAACTGCTGCCAATCTTACAGCTTTGAGGCCACACTCCCCAAACTTGAATCACATAGTCATGGGGTCAGCCTGAATGAAAATATGATGATTGTTGGATGCCCAAAAGTGGGCGGAGCTGTGAACAGCCAATCAGATTTTACCTATTGACTTGGCAGAAATCCAACCTGCTGCCATTCTCACAGTAATAACACTGGGGTCCCCAAACTTTGCAGAGTTAGGCACCAGGTAACTGTGATTCAAGGTTAGAAAAAGTGGGTGGAGCCACCAACAGCCAATCAGATTTTACCTTTCAATGGAGAAAAGTCAACCTGCTGTGATTCTCACAGTATTAACACCAGGGGATCCCCAAACTTTTCACAGTTAGTCACTAGGGGACTGGCTTTTTAGTTTTAAAAAAGTGGGTGGAGCCACCAACAGCCAATCAGATATCATCTATAGAATTTTATTGGTTTGATGCCAGAGTGCCCAAACTTTGCACAGTCAGTCGGTGGGTGACTACATACTCTAGGTTAGAAAAAGTGGGCAGGGCTGTCAAGAGCCAATCACATTTCTTTCATTGTTTTCAGTGGGAAAATTTTAACTGCTGCCAGTCTCACAGTATTAACCCCAGGGTCCCCAAACTTTTCACAGTTGGTCACTAGGGGACTGCAGTTTTAGTTTTGAAAAAGTGGGTGGAGCCACAACAGGCAATCATATTTCACCTATTGAATTTTATTGGTTTGATGTTAGGGTCCCCAAACTTTGTTTGTCACTGGGTGACTATGTTCAAGTTTAGAAAAGTGGGCAGGGCCAACAACAGCCAATCAGATTTCACCTATAGACTTCATATGTTTAAATTTAAACTGCTGCCATTCTTTAAATATTAATACTAAGGTCCCCAAACTTTGCTAAGCAGAGCCACCAACAGCCAATCCATTTCCACCCATTAAATTTCATCCAATCAGATTTCATACATTGAATTTTATTGGTTTAAATGTAAAATGCTGTCATTCTCACACTATTTATGCCAGGGTGCCCACTGTTTGTCACTGGGTGACTTCGACTCAAGGTTAGAGAAAGTGGGCAGAGCCACCAACCACCAATCACAATTTACCCATTGACTTTTATTGGTTTAAATTTAAACTGCTGCCGTTTTTTAACTATTAATCCTAGGGTCCCTAAACTTTGCAGAGTTAGTCACTGGGTAACTGCTGTTCCAGGTTAGAAAAAAGTGGGCGGAGCCACCAGATGTCACTTGTTGACTTTCAGTGGGGAAATTTAAATTGCTACCATTCAGACACTATTAAAACCAGGGTCCCCAAAGTTTGCACAGTGGTTTTTACTATATAACTGTCATCCAAGGTTAGAAAAAGTGGGCAGAGCCAACAACAGATCAGATTTCATTCAGTGAAAACCGTCAGTGACAATGTTTTTCAACCCAACATGAAGTTTGTTCTCAACCTTCCCTTTCTAATTGTGATCTTATTCTCTTTTTGTTTGTACTGTATGTGTTAAATACTCCGTGTGCACATTACCCATGTATCCTCATTGGACCTAATATTTCTGTGTGTGAGGTGCAACCATTCTCTCTACACAGGTTAGACTAGAGTCATGGCACCCCAAAGACCAACCAACACTTACAGAACTCACACAAAACTTGTTCCTACCACTCACACTTGTTGCTACTTCACACTAGCGATGAGAGATGCCAAGAACTCTAGTAGTTAAGGGGTTAATGTGACTGACACACACACTTTTCCTACTAGCAGTCAAAGGGTCAATCAGCATAGATAATGCATAGGGCTAAGGCCCATAGTTACACACTAGAGCTAAGGTTATCTGACTAAGAGCATCAAAGACAAGGGGAACCAACGGGATGAACTTCCATTCGAAATTGGTCCTCCAAAGTAGATCCAATTTTTAGTCAGAAAAGCTAAGTATTTAACACAGTTTACAGGGGCATCAGGTAACGGGACACTCCCCCCATCCTCAGGAATGCAAGGTGGCGTGGCATAGCAGGACACAGCTTATGTTTTTCATAACCTCCTCTGAGGAGAGACTGGACCAAGAATAAAATGTCCATAACTCTTTAGGTGAACATACAGTATTACAGAGATGATATTGTTCAACTGACAATGAGAGAGACCAAAAATCACTGCTGTGGGACCTGCCCCTGCCCAGATATTCCTGTCTGACAAACCGAATATCCAAAGCCAGTCATGTTTGGACTGGTTTGATAGGCCATATTAAATTAAACCTATACCCAAACTTTGATACCACTGGTAGAACTGGTATGGGTTTTAGGCAGGGTCACTCCTGCCATGAGGCAAGGTAAGAACCTTACTTCAACAGGCAGTGAGCAGCTAGTTACCAGGGGTGGCAAAAAGCTGCCTCTAGTAACTTTAAGAGCCAATTTTTTTTAAAATGAAAATTCAGCTCTGCTAGTGCAGAGAGTGTATTAGGGCTCTCTGCACAAGTGAAGTGACCCCCTCTGGACCCTAAAGTTGTAAACGTGGAGTGAGGGGGCGGCATCAGGGCCATTGGTTCTAGGGTGATAAATGTGTGTGAGTTAATGTTATAGTGTGGCCTCCAGGGTCGGACTGGGCCACCAGTACACCAGGAAAAAGTCTGGTGGGACCCGCCGGCCCACAACCGATCCCTGTCGGCACTCCCCCGGCTGCCCTCCGGGGAAGGCATTGGGCGGGGGGTTAGGGGACGCAGCAGTGGCATCTTTGGGAGTGTGAACCCCTGGAGCAGCAGCCCCGATGGGTCCTGCACCCCCAGTACAACCCTGGAGACCTCCACATCACCTATGACGGGTTCTGATATGAACCCTAAGTCACCCTTATGTGGGCTTTCATTCCCCCACATGGCATGGCTCTTGTCAGTTATCAGCTGGGGCTTGGAAGAGGGCATGACAGGTTGTAAAACCTTTACATTTGTGTGATTCCAGTGAACAGAGGCCTCTTTAATATCCATTTCTAATACTTGCAGAATGCTTTTTTGGATACCTTAGCCTGCTTTATTAACTCAGGCCTGTTTTACAACAATTATAATACCTGCTGACATCTGAATGTTCCACAACTCCAAGGATCACACAAATATCAGCTATCTTGGTATCATGATTAGGGGTTAGGGATTAGCTAAATGGCTGTTTAGGCAGCAATTCCCTTATAAATTCTGGGGAGCAGCAGATGTAATCCTGTGTCGTGCAAACATAATTATATATTTCTATTATATATAAAATACACACATATATATATATACATATTTATATTGCAGCTCCATTTCTGGCAGGGCCCAGAGAACTAGAGAATGAGCCCCAAAGGTAGTGAGACATGAAGAGACTGATCAACCGTCACAGATTAGCAGGACAAGTGTTAAGATGTGACGCGGATAATCAGTGTTTTTATGTGTAAGAAGCTGCAAGAAGGGCTCACATTGGGTTAGTTGGGAGGAGAAATGGGAGGGGGCAGCGGAGGAGCTGTCAGCCAGTGATCTGTAGCTTGTGGTTGGTTGCTGCGTTCCTGGTGCCCAGAGAGTGGAGAGGAGGGAGGCGGAGTGTGCAGCATAATAGCACTTAAGCACATCTGCTGTCTCTGCTGCTGCTGCTGCTGGAATATGGTGCGTCTATGACAGACCTGCTAAATGCACCCCCGGTGTAGAGAAGCCCCCTTCCCGCTGCAGGACTCCCTCGCCATGAAGGACACGTGGTGGTGGATATAAAGCCGCAGCCTCTGCTCCAGTGGATTATGATTTATTCTGCTCGGACTCTCATTATACAGGTACAAGAACATCCTCATCCTCCTGCAGCCTCATTTGTTCCCTTTGTTGTGCTCTAATGTTTAACCCCCTGCATGCCGCTGGAGCAGCCTCCCAGGCCCCCCTGAAAGGTGTAACAATAGGGTTCCCCTGCTTTGACTTTGCCAAGGTCCCCGTTGCAAACACATGCTTAGTAATTCTCCCTTCTCCAGTGCGGAGCAATGCGTCAGTAAATGAGTTAAAGTGCGGGCCTGGGATTTACAGTACGTTCATTTTATCTGGTATTTAAATGCATGGCGAGATGAATAGCATAACCCGATTAGAAGCTGATTTACTCTTTCCCAGCCCCCTCCCTTTGGCTGGGCTGCCGTATTCATTAGCACAGGCTAGAATGCTATGAGCACAGAGGCCTCACTATACATAATGTGTTCCATATGGGTGGCTCGTATGTCACTGGCTGGGGCTGAACACAAAGAAAGTATGTTTTTCATTGACAGCCGCCCGCTGTTTATCCGTGCAGCCACAAGCAGTTGTGTAACAGTGTAACAGCCCAGGGATCTCCCTCACAAGCTCTAACGTGCTGTCAGCTGGATTGTATGGATCATAGAGCTCTGCAGTTCTGCCCATCTGCACCCTGGGAATGGGTGTCGGTACCTACAGTGTAAGGGTAGGAGACGCTTCCTGCGAATCATTCCCTGCTGGACAGCTCCCTTGTATTTTAGGGCGAAGCAGAAGAGCTGTCACCAGCTTGTACCCATGGATAAGCAGTAGATACCAATGCAAATAGTATTAGACTGTCTACTGCATTCTGCGATGCCTGTCTGCTAGGGCAGCCCACTACTTGTACAGTGACATGGAATGGATGTGCATATGGACATGGCAGGTACTAAAGACGTCTGAAACTGCTACATATATCTACAGCATAGCAGCCATGCAGTGGGAAACTGTTGCATAAGGAAGGTCAAACCTGCAGCCCTCCAGCTTTTGTTGGTCAACAACCTCCAACATTTCCAGGTAGAGGCTAGGAGTTCAGGCTAGAGAAAGTTTGGCATGGTCATTCTTGTATCAGACACATAAGCATCATAAGCTTTAGCAGGAAATTGGGTGGTGCAAAAATGGTTCCAGGACTAGAAAATGTAATGAGTTTTGAAAAATCTGCTGCAATAAATACTATCAGGTATAGTTTTCTTTGGCCACTTATGCTGCTTGGTTTCCAAAACTTGTATTTGTGTGTAAACACACACATATATTTCAGATATTCCTGCTAATGTAGTTAAAGTGATATTGTAGAACAATATTACGGTACATGTAGTAATTGGTAGTATTTATTTGCTGGACAAATTAAAGGGGGGGGCTTTCTGGTTTCTAGATTGGATCATAAGGCCTCAAAGCATCTACAGTTAGAGGGGGTGCTAGTGGATGCAGGGGTGCTGAAATGTTAGATCACAGACTACCAGTAGATTTAGAATATGTATGTCTCCAAATAGCCTCATTAGCCCACCCTTCTGGGAACTTTCCATTCAAATTTTAAAAACAATGGCTTGAAAATGGGTATTGTTCATGTAAACAGTGCAATACAATGAATTTATCTGTAGCACTGTTAAATTTAAGGTGGTAGAGCCTGAAGTTTTAAGGTAGTAGACCCCAATGTTAAAGTAGACCCCCACATCTGCTTTTCTGTAGTAGTTACGGTGCTCTGGCATTTATAGGGTTGAAATCATGATTGTTTAGAGAAGAAATGCTATTGAATGTTGTTCTTTATTCTAAATATGAATTTTCATATAAGCAGAAATGATTAAAATGAAAATATAATGAAAGCGAACTCATAAATCCAATTGCAAACAAAATAAGAGCCATAGTATATACCATCTGTGGCCCTTTAAATCTTTCAGTCTTTTATGACCATCTGACTAGGGGTGTGTCCCGAGCACAGACACATAGTGCATCAATTAGTAGAGATGCTATTGGCATTCCCCTTCAAGATGTCACTAGCAGGTGGCCAGCTCTGCTGCTCTGATCTAAGATCATTATTATGATTGTGATAGTGTTGCACTAATTTATTTTAGATGCAGGGATTTATTTCAAAATGCTGGATTTGCCAATAAAATAGCATTACAAACTGATGTCTTTATTAACTGCTGAATTTCTAAGGAAAAAGAAGTTGTATCATTAGGTTTTTGTTAATGTGGTCTTTACATTTGCTCTTGCGTTCCATGTGTTTCATATGTAAATATTCATGTTATTATTTTTATTATTATTTATTTTATTTGCAATGTCTATTGATTCCACATAGTATGAATTTAAAATATTTGAATTCATTTTAAAGCTCTTGAAGGTTGTATGCTGTGGTTTAAAGCACGAGGGTCAGATTTAATCAAGTTTTAGCTTGTGTAAATTACTGCCAAATCAATATACATTTCAGAGTTGCAAAATCAGATATAAGATGTTTGCATATCATGGTTACAAGTGATTTATCACTAAGTTAGAAATTATTGCAGTATTAGACCTGTATAACAGTTTAGGGTCTAGGGCTTTAATAATTAACCTGCATTCTAAATGAAATGTGTGGGTTTCTACAAGTTAATTTACTAAAAAAGCAACCATACCCTGGGATTTCTAATAAGCCCACAATAATGGCTGAAGCTAATTGATTCATGAATTATTTGACTTATTAAATCTGGAGGACGGCCCTTGTATGTAGGCCTAATGGGACAAAAGCAGGGATAGTGAAGCCAACGTCTTTATGTATTTTTGCATCTGTATGTTTAGATTGTCAGCTCTCTAATCGATTCTACTTGTGTTTCTTAATATTTATTGCACTTGCAAACCTAAGAATCTGTAGACCAGTGTATTGTGGGTGTACACAATGCCTTGTAGCTAATAATGCTTTAATGTGCCAGCCTTCTGGAATATGATGGCAGCATACTGTCAGTGCAGAAAAGAAGTGTTCTGTCTGCAAATGCTGTTATGATTAAGCAAGAATCTAGAAATAAATAATTTACTGTTACTGCACAACATGCTGTTATACTCCCAGCAGCTGTAACCGGTACTGGAAGTAGCAATTCAACAACTGCTGAAAGTGATGTATTGGACTTTCTTGATGTAGTAAATTTCAGACCCTGTTTAGATGATATAAGAAGATATACACGGCTGAATATCAGTGCTTATATTGAGGAATACATTTATTCTTTCTGTCCATTTATTCATAACTGTCCTGGTGTCACATGCCATTGTCCAAGCCAATTTTGTTTTGCTTTTCCAAGGCTGTAGAAGCATTCCATACACTTGAATAATAGAACATTCTTGTTTAAAAAATTCTTTATTATTATTACCATATTTTTCTAATAATAACATTGTTATCATCATTTTTACCATCCAGACTGGTAAAATACTAGCCAGGTGGCAGTACTACCTGCAGTCAAGATGGAATGGTACTGTTTAAAGTTCTCAAACTGTAGGAACAGTGGATGAACCTTCTAAAGGACATTTTAAGGTGAATGCATATTTACTGGAGTTATAGATGGAACTATGGCAGAAGGACAAGTACAACAGACTTTCTATGTTTACCCTGTGATATCCAATCAAATGATAGCCTGGTAAGGGGACTTCATATGGTGCAAAAATCACTTTTACAGTGAAGACACACAGAGCTACATAATAGCAGTTACTTTTCACGGCTACTAAATGGCAGAAGATACCCTGCCATAGACAATACTGAGAGTTGCCTCTGCTAAAACACACGTAGATACAATTATCATTAAATGATCAGCATTATCTCTTTCTGTAGCCATGACAAGTAGCTGCTACTAGCAGGGTCCTCACCAGCCCAGACACAATCTCCTCCAGCCGGATGCTGTTCTCCCTCCTCTGGCACACCCTAAAGTAACTATACTGTATGTGCGCTCGGGGCAGGGGGTTGGGTGGGCAGCGGGGGGGCTGCTGGAGGGGTGCGGGGGCCATGACTCGGTCCCATTGTGGGGTGAGGGGGCCCCTGGGGTGGTAGACCCGATGGGCCTTGCAAACCCCAGTCTAACCCTGGCTACTAGTAGCTCTGTGTCTTTGCCCTTATGGAGTATATATGCATAGAAAATTCATGTGTTAGTGAGGGTATTGAGAAATAAATAGCACTGTGCACTGGTCGGTGTCTAGAGAAAAAAGTTAATTTTTTAAATTATTTTGTTTGTACAGCAGTCAAAATAATGGAGGCTGTTGCTTTTTTTCTCTTGCTACTACAGGCAAACCATACAGTGGATGATTAATTATAGGCTTTGAAATATGTTGATCTTCTCTGGTAGTAGCCCTTCATACTACATAAGTTTTTTTTGCATGTTCTAGTGTACAAATTACTATAAAGCAGCCATTTCTTGAAAAAAATCTTTTATTGATAAATCAGCAGTATCAAAACATTTGAAGGTTAATAATGATTTGCTGAAGGAATGGCAACACCAACCAATAGAGATACTTATAAAGATTTGTATAAAGCTTTCTCTTACATTAGCACAAATTTAATCATGACTACTATGACTACTATGACTTGCTATGTGTTGCAAGGACCGTGGAATATAAGGCAGAAAGCTTTGGTGATCTCTCCCTAGTTCTGCTCTAGTAGCTTTCTTAGGTAGTAGCTCTGGCAAATATATCATACTTTAACCCAGTGATCCCCAATCAGTGGTTCAAGAGCAACATTTTGCTCACCACCCTGTTCACAGTGACCTCAAAACAGGTGCTTATATAGTGATACAGGTATGGAACCTGTTATCCAAAATGCTCAGTACCTGGGGTTTTCTGGATAAGGGATCTTCTGTAATTTGGATCTCCAGAACTTAAGGCTGCTAAAAATCATTTAAATATTTAATAAACCCAATAGGCTTGTTTTGCCTCCAATAAGGATTAATTAGATGTGTGCTTCCTACTAACTTTTGGTATTACTTTTGTTAAAAGTACACTGGGATAACTTTTTTACGTTAGTACAGGTATGTGACCTGTTATCCACAATGCTCGGGACCTGGGGTTTTCCAGATTAGGGATCTTTCCATAATTTGGATCTCCATAACTTAAGTCTGCTAAAAATCATTTAAATATTTAATAAACCCAATAGGCTTGTTTTGCCTCCAATAAGGATTAATTATATATTAGTTAGGATCAAGTACAAGGTACTGTTTAATAATTACAGAGCAAAAGGTTATTGTTTTTAAAAATTACATTATTTGCTTATAATGGAGTCTATGGGAGATGGCCTTTCCGTAATTCAGAACTTTCTGGATAACAGGTTTCCGGATAAGGGATCCCATACCTGTATTTATAGTCTGTAAATAGAGGATATTGTGAGTTGGACCCTAAGCTCAATAACTGACAGCAGCACAGAGAATGTGCAGTAAATCAGCAGAAAAGAAGGTGGGGAGCTACTGGGGGCATCTTTGGAGATCTTCCCTACTACTATGCAGTTACCATGGGCTGTATAGAAGCCCAAAATTGAATGTACAACATTTCTGCCCTACTTCTTTAATTCGCCTTTAAGGTGTTAGTTTACTTTTTCTGCTTGCACAAAGAAACTAAATTCCTTATTGGAGATTGGAGTTTGGAGTGCAGTCCACCCACCATTAATAAAAGAACATTAAGATAAATTTTATAAAATTGCTCCAAGAAAACCAATATTAATTTAGCATCAATGAAATTTATTGGATTTCCCATAGAGACGTAGTGGGTAAAGGGGACCACATTGTGTTTTCATATAATGGTATCACAGGTAGGAAGCTGTCAGTGCTATTACTAGTAGTGATAGGCATTTTCTGAATTGGGGAAGATCCATCTTTTGATAGCACTAGAAGTTGGATTTCTTTACTTTGTATAAAGGCTTATAGTTTGCAATAATTTCTTGATGTAAGTACGTAATATATAAAGCAGACTTTAACTGATATACCTTCCACTATATAGGGATACAATAGGGACACATTCATTAGTAGCTCTTATTTGTTAGGACAAAGATTAAAACATAGGCTTAAATGTGCCCTTTAAATACTTCATTCATACTTTCATTCATGCTTTTTTTGTATAGGTTATGACATTTTCTACCAAAACCCACTATATAATTAGATGCATTTCACTGTGTCCACAAACTCCTGGCACAGCATACCACGTATGAATGCATTCCAGCTTTGTCTCTATAAATAAAAATTCTATTATTGACAAATACGTGCCAAAGAGTGCTAACAAAGCAGGCTGTGTACTGTAAGACAGATAGCATTATTGTAAGTGTCTGGGGCATGCTTTTGTTCAAGGCAAGACTGTTGATGAGTGTCGGAAGGCAGCAAGAGATTATTACTCTTTATACATTAGCAGTAATCTTTTTCAGTCCCTTTTCTCATGGGATTACCCTAACGCTTATGGATTGGTGACTGTCTGAAAGCATCATTAGCAAGAAAGTCACAGTTTGAAAAACCATATAACTTGTTTAGGCTATAGTCACCAGCAATTCAATTACTTACCAGAATATAACAACAATTCAAACACAAGACCTTAATGGTTAGACAAAGTTATCATAGAAAACAGCTGTTATACAGTTGCTTAACCTTTGTCATAGAAAGTTTCATACAATGATATACTTAAAATGACATATGATCTCATCTTCAGCTAAACTTTGTTATACACACTGTTATATACACTGTTCTGCTTAATACTGTTAGGACTTCTTTGTGCTGAAGTAGCATTTGTTTAAGCAATCAAAAGAAGGGTTTATAGAAAGTTAAAGAAGTTTTTCTCAGTATTCAGCAATTAATTATGTGAGGGAGGCCATGCCCGTTGGCTGTGGGTGGAGCTACTGTATTAGAATTATTATAAGTAATTAAGTGACGTATGATTTTTTTAATTGCACATTAAGCCCATATGGAGAAACAGGCTAAGTTAAAGCCATGCAGTATGTTTTGAATATTGGGTATTCAGTTTGTATAATGCATAATATTACCCCTAAGTAAAAGCAAAAAATTAAGAAAAAATATGCAAAATTATGACAAGGACAGAGATAAATATAATTTTTAGACAGATATGATTTTTATTGTGATGCTTCCTTAAAGAGCAGGTCCTGCCACTGTAGAATGGGGCACACTTGGCCCCTCAGAGAACTTATCAAAGGCCTACTAACCACTAGTGAAACTTTGTATCTGCTTCTGCAGAGTCTGTGCTGTGTACTACCATAACCCCATAATATACATTGCATGTACTCAGCAGCTACAGCAAAGAGAAAGGTACTGTCAAACCCCAAATTTTACATTTTCCAGGGGACCTGGAAAGAAAAGTAAAATCTGGGAAAAGGTAAAATGGGGGTATTTAAAATCATTGGGGTTTTACTAAATATACTAAATACTAAATTATACTAAATATCTCTTGGTGCAAAAGATCCTGAAGCAGGCTTATGGGCACAGCAACTTTCAAATTAGTGCTTTATAATGGCAAAAAAATGGAAAATACAGATTTATTTTTTTTATTAAAAAATAGGCAGAGTGTAATTTCAACACAAGCCATATTTATTGTGTTGATTTTTAACAAAGGTGATTTTACGTGTAAACTGTCTATTTAAATATAAATCACTCAGGCTCATGTCAGGCCATAGTACCCTAGAAAAGCGTAGTGATGTGTTTACAGGCTACTGTCATCTGACATGTGGTGACAGGAGTGCAGTGTACTTGTAAGGCAATTTACATTTGTCATTCAAGTTTTTCTAGGGCGTTAGGCTCCACTTTACATTAAAGATAAACTGATCAACTATTTTAAAAAGAAAAGGTAATATAATATAAAAGGAGCATGGTTCCAAGCCATAGCAATGATAAGAATTTTTCTATCAAACAGCAGACCAGTAAATACTACCTGCTAATGGGTTTAATAAAACTGCATCAAACTTTACCTTTTTGTTACATTACGCAAAGATTACAATTATGTCATTAGTTACATAGTAAGCAAAGCATTAGATAATATTCATGGCTCTCCACACACCTGTTTGACAAAATGTAAACATTCTTGTAATATCAGTATATAGGACTGTTGCTGCCTCCTAACATATGAATAACATTCTTGATTCATTCAGGTACTGTAAGGCTAAAGGTCAAATTATAGCCATTTTATTGAAAGTCAATGTACTGTACCTGTCTTAGACTCTGATGTTTTTAGATTTCCATTAAAACGAAGTCAGAAACTCATTCTTTCCAAGGTACTCTGAATGCTGAATGGCTTTCTGCCTAATGGCCTTTATAGAAGATTTTTAAGAAGGATATGCAGAAGAATAGAGGAAAAACATTTACAATGATTAACAGTAGAATATAGTCAGTGCAGGATTCATCCAATGAAGGCAGTTATCCCCTGATCATGTTCTGCACATGTTCAAACAACCTAGGGGATGCTCACAGAAAATTGCAATACATTTCAAAAGCAATATGGGGTGACAAAGAAACACTCCACCCAGTGCAGCTACAAGAAGTTGCTGATTACATTGGATCCGCTTCTCTCTGCCTGAATAAAACCCCAGGCGTAGAGAAGCCTTTCATATACACCAGGATCACCAAGGCCTTCATGGTTATTATTATTTAAGTAATGGAAGCTCTAACTTATAGTACATACTGTATATTTTTTTTCAAGAGGTGAACAAAGCTCCCACTGGTCCAAAATTATTGTGCTTCTGAAGGACACTAATTTTATTTAATGTTGCAATTTGATACCTGTTGTGTTGAGACAAAAGCATTTGTAACGCAGCTTGTGTTTTCTGAATAAAGCCTGACTAAAAGCTGCCAGTTCTTTGTTACAAAAGCCTTGTCAGCAATACTTACAAATATCGTTGAGCACAAAATCCTGCATGATTAGTAAACTCATGCAGGGTTTCCTTTATGATTGCCTGAGCACAAAAGCTTGGGCAGTCATAAATGGGCCCCAAAATGTAAACTAAACTTTTAAAAAATATGCCCCATAGACCAAAATTGACAAAAGAGCCGTATCAATAAATGATTGTTTAGCGCTTATTATATTTTTTAACTTGTGAACAGAGTTAATTTTTTATAACATTTCTTATCCCAGTATATGACATAAAAAGAAAAATTTAAATTCTAATAAATTACATATAGCAGTGATATAGAATGGTAGTTCCTTATATTTCATGTTTTTGGGATAGATAAATCACCAGTAAATGTATATTATTTAATAAAGTATTTCCAATATTGCCAAGCTTCCCATATGTGTCAATTGTGGTTACTATTTCATAGTTTGAATTGGAGGATACTTCCATAGTAATTTGTGATAAGGTTGGGATTTATTGTTGTTTCCTAAATCTAGCAAACCATATCTTGCAAGCTGTTAAAAGATGAAAAGATAATACATCAAGATGTTCTAGGTAGGGTATATACCTAATATCATGGCTTCTGGGGAAGGTTCAAATTTGCTTTTAAGAAGATCAGATATTCAGTTAGATAAAGTAATCCAAATGATTACTAAAATAATCTAAAATAATTTTATTAACTCGTAAATATTTATAGAATTAAGTCTTTGATAAGTTCAGTTTCTTCTGTAATAATTTAAATGATTTAAAATGGTAATTCGAAGTGTCTTATTTTTTCCCAGTCCTTAAAGGAGAAGGAAAGGCTAAGTCACTTGGGGGTGCCAAAATGTTAGGCACCCCCAAGTGACTTAGATTGCTTACCTTTTACCCCGGGCTGGTGCCCCTGTACGAAGAGCACAGCACCAGCCCGGGGCAGCAGCAAGCTCTTCCTACTTCCTACTTCCTATTCGCTTTCGCACGCATGCGCAGTAGAGTGAAAAGCCGAACTTAAACAAGAAAGTCGACTTTTCACTCTACTGCGCATGCGCCGGCCCACGGATTTTGCCGGCAGAAGAGAGAGGAAGGAGGAAGCGCTCGCTACAGGTACCCTGGGCTGGTGCTGTTTTCTCCTAACAGGGGCACCAGCCCAGGGTACAAGGTAAGCGATCTAAGTCACTTGGGGGTGCCTAACATTTTGGCACCCCCAAGTGACTTAGCCTTTCCTTCTCCTTTAAAGTTTAGATTAAGTATTGTTTCCAAAACTGAAGTGGGAGGTAGCAGTAAAGAAAAGGAGGATTCCAATGAAAAATAAATTTTACTGAAGATTACTTTTATTTGTAGATCTCACAATATATACAGAGATACAGGTTTGTTGAAAAGATTATTTAACAGCATGGTTTAGTAAAACTAGTGTTTGGTAACCAATATTTGTGTCTTGCATCTCTTTATTGATAAGGTAGTTGGTAAAGTAAAAAAAAGCGTTTTCTCAATTTTTCCTTTAGACCAGACAAGGAAACTTGGCATGTTTAACAACCAGAAGGGTTTTTTTTGCCTTCCTCTGGATCATCAGTTAGGCAGGTTATATAGGCATTAAGGTTGAACTTTATGGACATGTGTCTTTTATCAACCTAACTTTACTATGTTACTATGTATATTTCTATAAGATACCACTTTTTCCAGGAATTGGATAATAGTAGTTCTGTGGTTTGGTAAATTATTTTAGCCATATAATATTTTCTAATTTTTGGAACTCCCAGTCCTGCTGCTTTTCTACTCCTTTGAAGTCACTTCACTGAAGTCACTAGCAACTCTAGGTTGAATTGATTAAACATACCATGTAATTTAGAAAAGAAGTTAGGAATAAGAATTGCAATAGATCTAAAAAGATATAAAATCTTTGGCAAAAGCATAATTTTTATAGCATTAACTCTGCCAATCCATGAAACATAGATTTCCAATTGCTGATTTCATCTTTAAATGTCTGTATCAATGGAACAAAAGTCATATAATATAATTTAGCAGGGTCTTTCATAAATTTAATCCCTGAAAAAATTAATGTATTCTTTAAGACAACCATATTTGAATTGTTTTTGAAGTTTGGAGTAAGCCTTGAGAGGGATATTCATAGCTAAGCTGATTTTATCTTCATTCATTTATAAGTAGGAGCTATTGCTAAAATTATAAAATATCATCATAAGATTCGGCAGATTCTGCATAGGGATAGATAAGGCAATAATTATGTCATCTTCCTTATTTTTGTGCTAATAATTCCATTGTTAGTTTCAAAATTAGAGGAGAAGACCATCTGGACCCAGAGCTTTGTGTAATGGTGTAGATTTAATGACAAATTCCATTTCTTTTTTTAGAAATAGGTGAAGCTAAGTGGCACATTTACTAATCCACGAACGTCCGAAAAGCGTCCGAATGCGGTTTTTTCGTAATGATCGGTACTTTGCGACTTTTCCGCAAATTGTCGCGACTTTTTCGAGCTCTCAATACGAAAGTTGCCACAATTCGCGAAAGTTGTAATGGCAATGAAAAAGTCGCGACAATTCTCCAAAGGCATAATGGCAATGAAAAAGTCGCGACAATTCTCCAAAGGCATAATGGCAATGAAAAAGTCGCGACAATTCTCCAAAGGCATAATGGCAATGAAAAAGTCGCGACAATTTGCGCAAGTCGTACCGGTTACGAAAAAGTCGCGACAATTTACGGGAAAGTCGTAACGGCGATGGAAAAATCGCAAAAAATACGAAAAAGTCGCAAAATGTTCGTTTTCCAATCCGAATTTTTCTCATTCGGATTCGTGGATTAGTAAATCAGCCCCTAAGTCTTTTATTTTGTCTGGGCGTGATCAAGGTAGATTAATCTCTTAAAAGTAGTCATCTATACTTTGAGAAGTTAGGTGTGGTGTTGAATTATTCCTCTGCCGATTATAAAGCTTGGAGTAAAAATCTGCAAATGCTTCTGAAATGTGTAGGGGGGTAGAACGAATTTCACCATTATCTAGCTTTATATTAGACATGTTTAATTTCATTTGTTGGAATGTTAGTTGTTTTGCAGTAGGTTTATTTGCTTTATAATATTTTATAGTTTTTCTTTAATAAATTCAAAATTAGCTAGGTCTAGTTGATGTACTTTCTCTTTAATCAGTTTTATTTCTTTGGTTCTGGCCCTAGTTTTAATTTTATTTTTCCAAATTGCGTTTGTTCTAAATTAGATCTGGTTAATGTATCTTTTCTTTTATACTGGGCAGCTTTCTGAATTAAAATTCCTTTAATGGTAACCTTATGTGTACGCCATTGGGTTTGAATTGAGATACCTGTAGAAGAATTGGTTTGAAAGTATTCCTCTAGACAAAGTTTATTGGTATTCTATCTACAGTAGGTGTTTATTAATATTCATATGAATTGGGGTATGGTCTGTCGATGAAATGATACCATTGTCTGCTTTCTTTAAAGATTGTAATTTAATTTTATCTATCAAATTCCTAGTATATACTTCATAAGAATGAGAATAAAATGTGTAGTCCCTGGTTTTAGGTCTATTATAAGAATAAAGCCTCCCCCAATTATAAAATAACCTTGCTTTAAAGTATGAATTTTGGCTGAGTAGATAGAACTGTTAGGGGCATATAAGTTACATTGTGTAAATGTTTCCCCATTTAATTTACAAATTAAAATCATATATCTACCAGCTGGGTTAGATTCAATATGTAAAAGAGAGAAAACAATTTTATAACTTATCGTAATAATCACACTTTTTTTTCTTGTGCCGAAGCTTGCTATATGAGGGAAGTATCTGGAAGAAAAATTTGGAGTGTCATTTTTTCGAAATGTGATTCTTGCAGGAAAACTACATCTGCTCTTAGTTTACTCATTTTATGTAAAGTTTTAGACCTCTTGAAAGAGGAGTTAAGACCTTTAACATTAAAGGAATATATAGTTAAGTGTAAAAATGAAACTGGGTAAAATAGATAGAATCTATAAAGGCTGGAGTAGGCGGATATGTAACATAATACCTAGAACACTACTTCCTGCTTTCAGCTCTTTACCCTCTTAGTTAGTCAGGGACTTTAGGGGGGCCACATGGAACATAACTGTTCAGTTAGTTTTTGAGCATGCAGGTCAGATTCAAATGCAAACTAACTGGACAGTAATGTCCCATATGGCCCCCCTCAAGTCGCTGATTGGTTACTGACTGCTAACAGCTTAGAGAGCTGTAAAGGAGTAAGCTGGCAATTATGCCCACTTCAGCCTTTATAGATTACATTTTTGGCTAACTAACTATATCTAAAACATTTTACCTAGTTTCATTTTTACACTGAACTATTCCTTTAAGAGAGACCACTTTAATTGGTGAAGCCATAAGGAAAGAAAAACAACTGAATAATTGTCTGCATTATTATGTATTCTGGATACCAACAGAAAATATAGTGAGGAGTTACCTTTGCTACAAACAAAAAAAGATATAATGAATGGCAACCCTAGCCATTGACAATAGCTATTCTATTGCTTACATGGATTTCTGACCTTTGCTTGTCAACAGATTATGATTCTAGGTGTGTTCTCTAGCTCTTGTCCTAAATTTCGACTCAAATGGATATTAGAAGTTATCTTTGCACTCTTTTTCAACCTCATATCTTACATTGGGGGGTACAATATTCTTTATACATATTTTACTGAAATAATAATGACATTCAAAAATCTGAGCAGCCCATTGTCAATTGGCAAGCTGCAGTCCAAGAAACTAACTTTAAGGACCCCTTCTGCCATAAAAATAGTAGCCTGCTTGGTTATGTATTTATAATGTGAAAGCAAAACAGCCTGGAAAGCCTATGATTACTGCGTTACAATGTTCAGTGTTGATTCCACCTATATCCTAATGAGCTGGTATCAGTTATTATCTTACTTTAAATGCTATTATAAGATTAAAATTGAAATCAACATCAGTCTAAATGCAATTACAGCATCTAGCTATTTGCTGCCTTCTGCTGATAGCAAACCTTCCTGTTGTTACTGATATATCAGTCGTGATAAACTCTCCGAAAATTCAGTTATGGTACCGTGCTGTCCATTCTCTTTTATTAGCTTGAAGATTCACTGAGTCTGCACTGATAATGGCTTTATCTTTTATGTGCCTTGCTGTATAATATGTTGCAACCTGGGGAAGTACTATTTTAAAACACGACTGAAAAAATAAAAACTAGGCTTGAATTGTAGTTATCGATTCCAATATATTATTTTATGTTATATTTATTCTTAGAGACTGGGCTAATGATCTTATTATTATTTTTATATAGGGCTGAGATATTCCGCAGTGCTTTCAGAGATTATAAATCACTCACATCAATCCCTGCCTCAGTAGACAATATGAGGGGTGTGCCTGTAGTAACCAGTCAGATTTTCTTTGGTTTCTAGCTTGTTGGTGACTTTTAAAACTAATTGCTGATTGGTTGGTATTGGTAACATCACCAGTGATATTTATATTCAATCTGAGTGAAAACGCCCAGTTTTCTATTTCATTCGCATACATATTCAGATTTGTGCTTTAAAGTGATACTGACACAAAAAATTTCCTTTTCAAAATATGAATATACATAAAAAGCTACCTATAGGTCATGTTGACGGTTTTGGTTTTGTAAGTAATTGTTACTTGAAGTTCCTAAACCTGACTGTTTTGCCAACCTGACTGTCCCTTCCCAACCTGTCAGTTATAGCTTCTAATGCTAACAGACAAATATGCCAGCCCCCTCATAGAGGAACAACAGGGATCAGACAGGTTATGTAAATGCCTCAGGCAAATATTTTTATGGCAAAATTATAAAGTTCTTGCAAAGACCATGTCATGATAGATGTAAAAAAAGATTTACTTTCTGGTGTCAGTATCACTTTAATTTTTTAGCTTGGGGTTTGAAAAAAACCCAAGGGTCTCTCCTATGGGGTGCCATTCTTCAGGTATCAGGAACAATGCACCCTAGGTAAGCTATACTCAATGCCTGCTCAAGGTACAGCTTCCACTATTATAGCACTAAATTAAGGTGGCCACATATGAGCTGGTGTGTTGATCACATGACTTACTGGTCTTCATGATAAATAATTAAAAAGTATTTGCCATACACATGGATTTCCAATTAACATCAATCACCACTTCAGCTGTTGGCCCAATTAGCAGATTGTTTTGCCTAAACAGCCTGTGTCCACATGCTTAGCAGAAAAATAAGGATAGAATAATGCCTGTTTGCATCACTGCCCTGTGCAGTCCCATATGTCTTCCAAACAGACAGAAATCGTGTCTGAAGTGCACCACCAACTAAACACTTGGTTAGCTGTCTTATCATTGTATGCTTAAAGGAAAACCATACCTCCAAACAATGTAGGTCTCTATAAAAATAAATTGCACTAAGAAAGCTTCATCTAAATAAACCTTTTTAATAAAAATATACTTTTTTAGTAGTACTGTATGTGCCATTGGGTAATCCTAAATAGAAAATTTTCATTTTAAGAAAAAAGGCCTGCCTCCTGGGATCATATGATTCACAGTGCACACAAACAAGTCAAGGCACACATACATGCTAGGCCACATCAGCCAATTAATGGACAGAGTTCTGTCTTTTGCTTCTACACTTCTTCCTGTTACAGTCAGAGCTGCATTATTTCTGGTCATGTGATCTCTGAGGGAGCACACAGCCCATCACTAAATGGTGGATCAAGGGAAAGGATGTTAAAGGGGAATATTTATTGATATATATATATATATATAGTCCAGTTTGGCGAGATTCTTTAATAGTGGACTTAACATAACATAAACTATCTGTTGGTTAAGTATTCATTCTGGGGGTATAGTTTTCCTTTAACAGATGTTTGCGTGATTTTCCTCGGGGTGCATATTTTATTGTACAGCATTTTGGAATATGTTGAAGCTTTTATAAATATGTGTTAATAATAATTACAGTATATTATAATATTGTTTTGTTAATGCCTTTCTGATGACGTTTCCTTTAGTGTGTTTGTATGTAGTAGTATGACTGTAGTATTTAACCCCCCACACACACACACACGCACTATTTTGTTAGCTCCACTGGGTCAGCTACTGATGCGGATGATTAAACATCCAGAGAATTGCTAGGTAATATGTTGTCATTTATGACCAAGAACGTATTGATTCTGCCAGGTCTGCAGTTGCTGTAAGCAAAAGATAATTCACCAGGAGATTCCCTTCTCAGTCAAGGCTTTTTATTCTTTTGACTGTGCTGTATTTACCTTTAACCCTTTCTCTGCTGAGCAAATTCATTCTAATGTTGACATGGGGGGTTAACAGCCTGCCAAAATGTAGAATTGATGTTTCTGCATATCATCCTATGCTATGGGAAAAAAAAATTGCCTTTGAACGCACTTTTCTCCAAGGCACTTTTGGCACTTAGGCACTTGGCTGGGGAACATTAGCCACCAGGTAGTCATTGCATGGGCTTCCACATCCACAAGTCAGCCAACACATTACCTTGTGTAAAAGAAAACAAACTATGTATTATTTTTGTTTTTTATTTTGTGTTTAATTCCAGTGTAAAATGCAAAGGACGCTATAAAATGCTGTGTAAAAAACAGTGATCGTTTATCACCATTCTTTTATCTCTAGAATTTACCCATTAGGATTGTTTTGCCTCTAGTAAGGATTAATTATATCTTAGTTGGGATCAAGATGCTATTTTATTATTATAGAGAAAAAGGAAATCATTTTTAAAACATTAGCATTATTTGCTTAAAATGGACTCTATGGGAAATGGCCTTTTGTATTCATTAATGAATGTTAATACTTAATTTCAGATACAGTTTGTACTTTATGAAAGGCTGAAAGACGTAAAGTAGACTCACATGTTTACCTTTACCTACATCAGGGTGTTCCCTGACTTTTAATTGATGTACTCAGCTAGACACAGGGGAGGGTAAAATTTGACTTGGGGTGCACAGCAGTCAAACCGCAATGTGGATGCACTGAGGCATTAATTGACATAAACATCATGTGGAACAGAATGTCTACTTTTGGTCTTTGAAACATATAGTGGGTTAAAAAAATCCATCTATCTTTAAAATTGGGCTTGGACTTTTTTATTAAGTGCTTTTAATACTCGAAAAATATATATAGGTGGGAGCACGAGACAAAATGCAAAATTTCTGCAAAAAAAGTGCTTTTATTTTTATGCCATACACGACATGTTTCGGGCCCCTTTCGTGCCCTTTATCATGTGCTTTTAATACTCAACTGGTCTACATTATCAAGAAAATTAAAAACAGCCCGTATTTTCTTCAACCCCTATTCTAAGAAAATATAGATAGCTGGTGCAAATTCCAGTCTCCTCCTGCACCTTCTTGATAAAGCATACATGGCAGCATTTTTCAGCACAAACCAAAACCCAGATAAATATGTTTTATAAAAATAATCTTGTTTATTTGTAATTTACATTAAGGTGTATTGGTTTAAATAAAGTGCTGCTTATATAGGGACTGATGGGGGCATATGCAACAGAATAAAGGGAAAACAGACAAAAACAACATAGCAAACAGAATTCAGTGCCTGCTGTGGTAGCTTAAGCAATGTCAACGATGGAATAAAAAAACATATGAATAATTTATGATACAACGTGCGTTTCTTCAGCTGCAGAGAAAATACCGCCATAAAAGAAAATCTGCATCTTCTGAGCTCCCCAGAGCTAAGAGAAAAAATAGATTTAAAAATGTGCAATTGGATCTCTTTTCAGTTGTGCTAGATTTTTCTATACAAATCGATCTTCTTAAAGATCTTAATAAAATCTGACGTCACAGATAAGAGCAAAAATAACATCTATACTCACATATCTGTTGCTTACAAGCAGCAAAGTTGTTGTGCACACTGGTACAGTGGAAGTCTCTGTTAAAAAGCCCTGAGGATAAAGAATATTTGCTGTGTCGTGGCACCTAGCATTTTGCATTAGTAAATGAGCCATAAAGACGAAGGCTAAGGGCACACTTGGCTAATCCTACGTCAGTGTTTTTCCATCGGTGCCTATCCAATACTGCCTCTGCCTCCTGCCATTTTGTTGACTCATATCCACCTGTTAATGTATACATAAATTCATGTGGCCCAAAATCCAGTGCATGAGCACTGAGACAAAAGGTGGTATTGAATAGGCACTGGATCAGCCACACGTGCCGTTAACTTTAAAGTCAGTTTGGTTTCTTGTTGGATTATAATGCTATCAGATCCCATAAAAGTTGTGAATTCTCCTTAGTATAGTAATACTATTTTTTAATGTATAAAAACATAGAATACTTCTAGGCAGGTGAATAGTACAGGCTTCTTTTTTTATTGGTATTTTGTGCATAGTAATTATAACAGGCATTCAATAGGTCAGCAGTAGTGATGTAACGGTACAATTATGTAGATTGACCATATCTCAAAATACAAGTACAGGCTTCTTTATCACCATGCTGCCCCTGGTGCTCCCTAGCTTGCACATCTAAATGGTGTCCACTTGTGCTGCTAGGGTTTTCACCTACATTGGAAAAAAATACTGGCCAATGACCATCTGGATGATCCAGAGGAGGCATGGGAGAAAGTCATGTGGTCAGATGAGACCAAAGTAGAACTTTTTGGTCTAAACTTCACTCACCGTGTTTTGAGGAAAAATAATGATTAGTTGCATCCCAAGAACACCATCCCTACAATGAAGCATGGGGGTGCTTTTCTGCAAAGGGGACAGGACGACTGCACTGTATTAAGGAGAGGATGAATGGGGCCATGTATTGTGAGATTTTGAGCAACAACCTCCTTCCCTCAGTCAGAGCATTGAAGATGGGTCGTGGCTGGGTCTTCCAACATGACAATGACGCGAAGCACACAGCCAGGATAACCAAGGAGTGGCTCAGTAAGAGGCATATCAAGGTTCTGGAGTGGCCTAGCCAGTCTCCAGACCTAAATCCAATAGAAAATCTTTGGAGGGAGCTGTTGCTCAGTGACAGCCCCGAAACCTGACAGATCTAGAGGAGATCTGTGTGGAGGAGTGGGCCAAAATCCCTGTTGCAGTGTGTGCAAACCTGGTCAAGAACTACAGGAAACATTTGACCTCTGTAATTGCAAACAAAGGCTTCTGTACCAAATATTAACACTGATTTTCTCAGGTGTTCAAATACTTATGTGCAGCAGTGCAATACAAATACATTCTTTAAAAATCGTACAATGTGATTTCCTGATTTTTTTTTTTAAATGCTGTCTCTCACATTGGAAATGCATCTACAATGTGAATTTCAGACCCCTCCATGATTTCTAAGTGGGAGAACTTGCAAAATCGCAGGGTGTTCAAATACTTATGTTCCTCACTGTATTTGTACTGCATATATCCCCCCATATATTGCTAGCACCATCACATTTTCCTACAGCAAAAAGCAGCTTTCACCTGGTGGTGATACATAATCAGATACATTTAAATCCGCAAACAGCATACACACACACAGACCCTTATTCAGCATACATTTCATCTAGAATAGAGGCTCACGCAGGCAGAACTGTCTGATAAAAGTTCTGCTTTTTTTAAGGTGAGCTCAGGAGAGGAGGTTAGGATTAGAAGTTAGAGTTTCTATGGGAACCAGCAATGCCATCTCTTTAATGGCTGCTAGACTGGAGGGCTTGTTTAGTAATCTGAGTTTAGAACAAGTGAGCATGCCCTCAAGTAAGTCAAAGCAAATTCCTGAGGGAGGGGGCCGAGTGGGTTACAGGAGGAGAAGGAAATCTAAGTGATAAAGGAGACATTGCAGCCTTACTATTAACCTCTGGACAACCAGTGTGGCAGGTATTGAAAGATTTCAAAGAGGCTGTTCACTGATTACATTTTTGTGTGGGGGGTTTACATGTCCTTTAACCTATTCTCACAGAACTGCCAGCTGAGTACATTTACATTTTACACGTATAAAACAGAATGTATTTCTGGAACCTTAACTGAAATTTGTGTACATTTATGCATGTATGTGCAGTGAGAATTTGTGCATGTTAATATAATAGTTAACCTATCTGGTGATGTATATTTTTGTATGGTATTAAGAGACCTTTTTATCAAGCTGTGGAAAATAATTTATGCTGGAAAACAGGCATAAATAGTGTTAATTTTATGCCTTCTCAATTCCTGAAACCTTACATGAAATTAATTAAAGAACTGGAAACTGTAAAAATAAAGTTGTATTTCCTTCTGGGCAACCTGGTTGCCATAATACATGCCCAAATTTTACACCAGTTGGACTTTACACAGTGATGCCTGGTGTTCAGACAATAATGTGCAATGTATTTGAATACCCTTTTTTTACACAGCTTGATGGCTCATCTTGTTTGATAAGTGCTGGTAAGGGGTCACTCCTTACATTAACTGCCAGAAAGTGTTGAGGCATAGAAGATGGTTGTGGGAGACTTTAAAGGAATACTGGGAATACAAGATTGATTTTACCATGGGATAATAACATGGCATGATCCATAACAATGGCCAATTCAAATGGAGAGGCATGTCCATTGTGTATTAAGAAGTTCCAGGAGAATTATAAGATTAGCCAAAAGCCAGTTATTGAACAGTTGAGTAGTATTAGTAAACAAATTCAGAAGCAGAGAGGTCAGTTGGGAATTTGAAAAAGAGAACTTAAGTAAAATCCATATAATGGAGAGCCTTCAGTCTGTTGTTCTTCAACAGCTGCCATAGATTGACTAAAATGCTGGGTATAAATTTTGAAGAGAGAGTAGAAGATGTGCATATATAGGGATGGGATTTTTACTGTAGGAATCATAAGTAGTACTAGGAGTATATTTGGTGGTATTTACAATTTTTCAGTGCTATGAAAAAAATAATGTTTTCTTGTTAAAAAGAAGTAATTAATATAGGGATTGGTATATGTCCAGGGACAGTATTGTTACGCTAATGGAGGTATTGACTGTGCATTTCATATTGATTTGCTTTTTCTCCCACATTAAATTTATGTTTTCCTTTCAACATAATATCCTGCTGGCCTCTGAGCACTTCTGAGCCATAGTGTATGAAACTGTCTTTACACTTGATTTGGATTTTCATGTTACCTCCATATAAATACATGCCAGTCTTTTTACTTACCAACTGCCTCATATACTAAGAATTAGAGTATAAAGTACATGGTGCAAGATACCTTATGCCTGAGGCATGTTCTGATCAACACTATAATATCACCCATGAATGACAGAAAAACAATGATGATATCAAATATTACTGTAAGATGATATTATTAAATAATAAAGAAAGCTGCATTCCCAGTATACTGAAGCATATCAGACTATTTTGATGATTCACACAAGGTTATATGATCAAAGACTAAAATAGAAATTCTGTTTAAGGGAATTTAGAATGTCAGCCTTGATTGTAATCTTTCAGTTGACTGCTCAGAGTGTATGTTGTTGATTAAATGTAAAAAATATGTGGGTGACACATTACCTAAGCCATTACTTAGCCAGTAATTGTATTATTTATATGGTAACCACTTCACTGAAATGAGATTACTACAGGCAAATGTATTACTATGAGCTATTCAGATACTGTCACATTATTTCAAGTGTCACTGTCTGTGTTTTTGGAGGAAAAGCAAAATACATTAAATACATTAATGAACATTATGTATAATAATTGTATTTATTTAATTTACTGAATTACATATCAGTATGACTGAAAAAATATTAAACTGTTAATATTATCATGATTATCATTATATTATCATTTATTGATAGAGGCTTATTATATGCATTTGTTTCGGTGTATTTTATAAGAACATTATATTGACCAGCTATAGATTATTTTATGTGACTTTTCTAGCTGCTTCTTGAGTAAAACAAGGACAATCTTATATTCAAGAAATGTGCTGTTAAAGGTTTCAGGTTGCTAAATCCACTCAAAAAGAACATTTGGTCACTAGGGATGTGACATATTAAATTCATGGCATATTTTTTATTTTACCTGTTGCTATCAATACTTAGAATATGCAGAGGAAGAGTGTGGAGAATCCAATACAAATCAGTTAATTCCCAACATCTTATACCTGTAAAATGTCTAATTGTATTTTATTCCTGTGTTAAAATATAACAGGTCTACCCAAAACCATGCTGTGCCATGTTTCAAAGGTGTGTTCCTTTGCAAGATATTTACCCCTCTGCTAACCTTTCAAATAAGAAGTTGCATAAATACACATAAAGTACCAGCAAGGAGGTACCCTGAGGACTGCAAGGTACGCTGATCATTTTATTATCTGTGCCAGATAAAGAGCCTGATTAAATCAATACCAATGTCATCTGTAGAAAGCAGCACATTTATGTTATCAAGAATAAATCTAGTAAACTATAAAACTTGTTCACTGTTACCTAAGGGCTCTGGCACACGGGGAGATTAGTCTCCCGCGACAAATCTCCGTTTTCGCGGGCGACTAATCTCCCCGAAATGCTATCGCCGGTGGGATGGCATACACGGCGCTGCGATTTCCCCGAAATCGTGGAAGTTGCCTTGAGAGGAAACTTCCATAACTTAAGTCTGCTAAAAATCATTTAAATATCAAATAAACCCAAAAGGCTTATTTTGCCTCCAATAAGGATTAATTATATCTTAGTCGGGATCAAGTACAAGGTACTGTTTTAAAATTACAGAGAAAAAGGAAATCATTTTTAAAAATAAGAATGATTTGCTTATAATGGAATATATGGGAGATGTCCTTTCCGTAATTCGCAACTTTCTGGATAACGGGTTTCTGGAAAAGGGATCCCATACCTGTATGTGAATTCCAAGAGTCGACCATCCTAAATTTGTGCACACTAATTTGTTCCATGTTGCTGAATCATGTGCATACAATTCTGCAAAAAAATCTGCATTGTAGGTAAGAATAAAGGGATTTGCTTCTGAATTTGCATGTTTTCTAAATGACCCTAGTATGTTATGACAGACATATTCTAAACTTAGCATTTTATTTAATTCTGAAGTTTTCTCTATTAGTTTTAATACCAAATGCTATGTGATTATTAGGGGCACGGTGGTTTTGAGAGAACATACTGGGGCTCATTTATAAAGTTTGCGCAACGCAGAATTATTTGCACAGTGAATATATTTGCCCTGCCCATGTTTATATTTATAAAGCTGGACAAGACTGGTGCATTCAATATGCAAGCATAAGACAAGAAAAGACAGGCACAGCATTGCAAAATTTAACCACTTAGGGGAAAACATGCACAAAACAATCATATGCAAATAAAATATGCCCTGCATGAACTAACTTCTTGCATATTGTGCTGTAATAAAAGCTAAGATCCAAGTACTGCAAGGCAGCAATGCTAACCACTGTGTTACTGTGCTGCCTATCATTCTGCTATTAACAATAGTTCTATAAAGTAAAAACATTAGCAATAAAGCATTTAAAGTACAAGCAAATATAGTATTTATGGTTGCAGGTTTTTCTTGTTGCTTAACCTTCATCATTTGATGACTGAACATGTTATCCTGTTTCATTATTTGGCCAGAGCTGCAGTTTTTACTTGGGACGGCCTTGCATTAAATAACAGTATTCTGAAATAGATCATTGCACACACTGTTATATCAGCATTTACCAGGGCTGTGCGTAAAATCAAAACATTATTCTAAATGTAAGACCTTAGTTGTGCAAAATACAGCGAGGGATTAGAGGGATTGCCTGTTTACATAGCAGTGATTTTGACTCATCTCTATGAATACCTGTGTGTAAAAAGTAATTGGCATTTCTAAAGATTCATAATCATATAGAGATAAAGAATGTGTAGGCACCCATAGGGTTTGAACCCCTACTAGTTTAATTTCCCTTAGTTATTAGGCAAAAGCCACTGTATCTAAGTTACTTCATTTATTCATTTACAAATCTATGTTATTGGTTTATAGGTTAGTGACTACCTCCTGTCACACTTTAATGGAAAAGGTGGCACTTCCTCTTTGGCTTCCATCCTCTTTCCAGGTAACTGTGTCTGGGGAGGCTTGTATGAACAAGGCCCAATAAAAAGTTGTTCCCTAGATCCTTCCCCCAATTCTTCTACCGAAAAAAAGCAATGAAAGATTTATAATGGTAAGAAAGAATGCAGTAAATTAATAATCTGAGAGTTCATTAGCCTGTATAAAAGCACTCAGCCTTCACCACATTTTATATGGTCATGAAAGTTCTTAGTGACTTATAAGGCCTCATTTACAGTGTACCACTCAGAGCACAAAGACTTGAGGGCATTAAGCAGCAATCTATTCAAAAAAAGGCAGGAGGGGAGAGGCATGTTGGCCTGCCCCCTTTACCTGTGTTTTACCTCGCAGGTGGCCATACACAGGCCAATTTCAGCTGCTGATTCGAGTCCTTTAGACCAATTCAGCAGCTTATTTGCCAGTGAATGGACACCACCGATGGACCTCCCTGAGCAACATCTGGCCTGAAATTGGCCAGATCTTGATTGGGTAGGTTTGTGTTTTCCATTGGATCGGGCCCATAGGTGGGGCATATATAGAGAAGATGTGCTCACTTGGCTACCATAAGGCAGGTGGTAAAAGGGCTGTGGTGTGCCTCCTGACACTGCTTCTTGCACAGAGCGCCAGAGTTTTGATCCTGCAATCCGTGCAAAGAACAGCACTCATTATTCACTATATTATTCAAAAATATATTTATATTAAAAAAGAGATATTTTGTCCAGTTGGACAAAACCAAATATTATGGGATAAAAATTCAATGTAAACACATTGAGTCAGTTCCTCACAAGTCTTTTGCACTTTGTAATATATTATTTTTATGGCCAGCAACCTTTTCATCATAGTTATGTAAAATATTATACTTTTATACTGCAGGGAAACAAGGAGACAAGTAGTACCCTAATGTACTATGTACTAGAACATATTTTAAGACTGCTACATTACACATCTCCGAAAACAATCACACTTCTTTAAACGAGTCAAGTACTGACAAAAATGAATCACTGCAGTGGCTAATTATTCATAGTTGTGAAAACGAGAATTTTGTCTTCTAGCAAAACAAGTATGCTATTTTACAATAATGTTGTGCTGTACCATTGTTCAGGTCAAATGATTTTCAAAATTACAATGAATAAATGGTGTGTACCTTATGTTATAGATATGTTTTCATCAAGTTCTAGACATTTAACCTTAATAATGCATTGTTTAAATTTTGTTTCATAAAAAATTCTAAAAAGTTTAATAACCACAACATTAACTTTATGTTTTTTTCCCTTTGTCAAATATTATTTTGCAAAGATATTTTATTTATTGCTCTACCCCTTCTTTGACGTGGCTGGCAGACTTAAATAAAGGGCCACAAAGTAACAGGTACTGAAATGTCTTAATGTCTGTGTTTATAATTTTTCCCTGGTATAGTAACTTAAAGCAACCACTGACATCTGGGGTGTGCTAAATAAAAAGTGAAAATAATTGCCTTCCCCACCTGTATGCCTCAGGCAAAGAGGCAGGGCAGGCAATATATGATTGATAGCTGACATTTTTAAATACTATTATAGATGGTATGGATGTTTTAATAAGAAATTTGGATTTCATTTTTAATTTGTAAAGGACTTTCATTATACAATTTTTTTATGTCTAGGTGACAGGTCACCTTTATTCAGCTGCTGATTGGTTGCTACAGGTCATTAGAATGGTAGCAAACATACCACCTTTTATTGAATAACTCCCTTATGAGTCTGCATGGGAGTGCCAGGCAACGTTCATTCTATGTTTTTGGCTCCTCTGTAATTCTATAGGATCCCTCTTGTGACAGTTAAAGCGCACATTTTGCCAATGATCTCAGTAGCATTTGATCCAATTGCTCATTAGGGGGGCCACATACAGTTGCCAAATATTTTGCAGTTCTGTCTGAAATGATGTAGAAAGTGTCCCATGTGACTGGATATCTCCATTGCCTCTCACCCCTCTACTTATTTCCAGTAAAGCCTTTCCTTTTTGCTCCATATTACAGTGCTGTGAGCACAACAATTATTATTTTATATATAAAATTATTAATCATCTCCAGTTATTGTTTCCTTCTAAATGTTGTCAACAAGACAAGTTAGACAATTACTAGTTCAAAACTCTGCAATCTAAAAACATGGTATAATATTAATTAAGTATGGTTTTCAGGCTTACACATACTTTAATATAAATCCAGGCCCAGATAGAGGTCTGCACAGGCCTCAGATGGATTAGGACCTACCTCCCCACCACCCATATTAAATCATACCTGCCAACATTTGAAAATTAAAAAGAAGGAAAAAAGATTTTTGACCATGCCCACTTTTGTGGCCACACCCCAATTACCACACCCCATCCATTTTTTTTTTCAAAAAATACTCCTTTTATATAGTTGAAATGGCGGGATCAGATGCAAAATGTGCTATACCCTCATACTGTACTACCTAAGGAAAACAATATAGCAACTCCTACATATAAAATACAAATATAGAGAGCTAAGGCAGTCAGTTATACGTGAGTTATAACTATGTATCAGTTTTGCCCCCCATACACAGTGCCCCCAATGGCCCAATAGACAGTACCCCCCATACACAGTGCCCCCATACACAGTACCCCCCATACACAGTGCCCCCAAATGCCCCCATAGACAGTACCCTCATTCACAGTACCTCCCATACACAGTGCCCCCAATTGCCCCCATAGACAGTACCCCCCACAGAAATTGCCCCCAGACAGTACCCCCACACACAGTGCCCCCATAATAAGTGCCCCCAATTGAGATAGTGCCCCCCATAGACAGTGCCCCCCATACACACTCCCTCTTCTTCTTCAGCGGCTCCTCTCCGTATGTGGTTTCTTATACGGCAGGACATTCATTGAACTATCCGGGACATTCATTGAACTATCTGGGACAGTGGGATGCGCTATTAAAACCGGGACTGTTCTGCAGAAAGTGGGACAGTTGGGGGTATGATTAAATGGAAGTGAATTCAGCTGTAGGAAAACTGAAATTTCAAATTATTTGCTATTAGTACAAGACAGCCTTTGGCACCTCCCTCAAACACAAATGTATATGATACTGAGCACTGGTATTTCATTCTTCTGCTAGCACTGCAGGGGTCAACTTTTGACCACCCTTATCAGCTGTCTGGAAGTATCCTCAAGGCAGCATAGAGCATTCTTATGCTTATTGCAAGCTTTGGTTTTATAACCACAGTAAAGATTATATATATAGTGTATGGATCGGGAGAATAAATTGGCCAGGAATTGTTAAGCCTAGTGTGAGGGTACCTGGGGGTCGGCGGGGACGCCCGCCGCTTCCCGTGCGGGGACGCCCGCCAGCTACCTCCTCTAGGCGCGCGCGCGCATCTTCCTCTTCCTTTTGACGCGCGCGCATGCGCGTTCCTCTTCCTGGTTGCGCGCGCATGCGCACTTGCGTCTATGGTCCTTCTCGGCGTGTGACGTCACTATGGCGCCAAATTTGAATATTTAAAGCGCTTCCTGTAGCAGAATCATTGCCCAACGTAGGTTTTCCTCCTGTGAGTTCCTGGGTGTGTTATTCCTGTTCTGCTGATCTGTTTTGACCTCTGCCTGTCCTTGACCTTCCTGTACTGCTGCCTGAACCGACCCTTGCCTGTATTTTGACTACTCTTCCGGATTCTGTTTGGTACCGTGCTGCCTTATTGTTGTTGACCCCGGCCTGACCTCTGACTACCCTTTTGGACTCTGATTTGGTACTTTACTCTCTGAACGTTGCGGACCCCGGCCTGATCTCCGACTGTGTTTTCTTGTGCCCATTCTCCCTTTAGAACGGTTCTGGTTCCCTTGCCTGCTCAGAACTCTTTCCTTGGGCTCCTCACTGTAAGACCTGGCGGCATCCGAGTAGCGAAGGGCTCCTCCCGACGTGAAAGGCGGCGGTTATAGGCAGAAGCGTGAGCTGAGACCAAGCCCTTGGAAACTGTTCTGAGTTTTGGGATACCGACCGTGACACCTAGTTCTTACTTTTAAGGCCTTAAAGTAGAAGGAAATGTATCTAATTAACTAACAGTCAATAAATAGATGTCAAATCTTATTTGCTCTGCTTGCCAAATTTCAAGCTTTCCGCAGAAGAACTTGAGGGCATTTTCAGTACACTGCAAGCTTTGTCACTTTCCCTCTGTGCTTGTCATAACTGCGCACAAACCAGTTTTGTAACCCACTATTTGACTGGCGCGACCAGTCACTCCAGTCCCGTCCCCCCCTCTGGCCCAGACCACGCTGCACCTGTGTATTTAAGGTAGGAGAGGGGCCGGGCAGGGGGAACTAAAGTAGAGCAGACCACGCAGTCTGGGCCTCCCCTCTGCCTGGGACTGGGGGGTCTGCTGTATGTGTAGTTTAGCCACTGCTCAGTTTAAGTATTTCCATTAAAATAATATTAGCGTTTCAAGCATTTAAAATAATCTTATTTTCAAAAAAATATATTAAATTCTATTATTTTACATCAATGTAAAGTAATTGAATTGCTGGTGTCACAAATGATAGATAAAATAAGCTATGTATAGCTTGGCAAAAGCTGCTTAGAACATCTGACAGGCCTCCTTTACTGTGGTCTGTGACATATAATGATTAAAGTCTATCTCTTCATAAATAGGAAAAACTGGTTACTGTCATCTCCGAAATTAATTTTTCTTTCATAGGAGCTAATGTTCATGCTAATTTCAAGATTACATTACTTTAAATGCTAATCCCTAACTGGTAAAAAAAATAATATTCACTTAGTTCAGTATAAGAAAGATGTAGTAAGTCTGTGAACATTATATACAGTACATGAAGAAGATATGAAGGGTCTTTGACAGCAAGGAAGGCAATGTGCAAAAGGCAAAAACAGGCACAAATGGACATTTTTTGCACTTTGCACACTGTTGTCTTTTGTTGTTGTCTCTGCGGCTACCAATAATGTGTTGGTCAGCCCTAACTCGATTGACACGCGGGTAAACCAGTTGCCCCCGGAAAGGCGGTTCACAGGCAGCCTCCACCGGTCAACTCCCCAATCTCTTTGTGCCACTCCAAGCCCAGAAGTGATGGGGCAGTGCTTGTTTATATACTTGCGCTTGCCAAGCCCCTTCCATGATGTCGGAGAATGTTTGGGCTCAGGTATATAGATTGGTGTGGCAAGCTTGGTTGGGTGTGGGTCTAATATTTTTCAACCAGCACATTACTTGCGACTACCCTTTGAATAAAGCAGGGTGCAAGTTTGCCAGTACTCTGCGTAAAAAAGGTGAGGGGAGGCTTATAGGCCCACTCGTCCACCATCATTCAGACATTCAAGTTAGGCAGTTGGAGAGGCCACAGGCCACAATAGGACCTTGTCCTTACTGGCCTATGGTACAGGGACTGGGCACAGCACAGTCATAATCCTGGGCAGAGGTGCTAAGGGGGTGTTCCTTTGCGCCCCTGAGCTTTCTTGCTCATCTGCCTGGGGAAACCATAAATGACTGATATAATCTGGCTATAGATTTAGAAAATGTAGGTTTTCAGTGCAATGATTCCAAAAATTTTACAGACAAAAGTAAAACTCAGATTAGAAACAACCTTGTCATTCCCTGGGTATTTTATGCTGATGAAAAAAACATAAGGAAAGTAATTAGATCAGGCAAGAGGGGAAAATTTGCTCCAGTTCTAAGTGAAAAGAATAAGTAAATTATACAAATATTCAGTGATTTTTGTTTTTTTAAGGTTTGACTAAATAAATCTGAAACTGCTTGATTCTATCCAGGACGTTTGCCAACTAGAATGTCACATGTAACTAGGTGCCAATTTGTGTAGATCAGAGGTGTCCTATCAGCCTCATGTGACCAAACAAAAATACTACTTTTTAACTTTGCCATGTGAGTTTTTATCAAAAAGGGGGGAACATGTTTCCAGTGCAGCCAATGCAAATACCAAGGGTCCTGTATGGCAAAGGGAACCTTAGAGACATTTGTGCAGCTTAGCTGGGATCAACTACAAGGTTAAAGGTTTTATTACTACTGAGAAAAGGGAAATCATTTTTTTATCATTAAAGTGATACTGACAGCCAATTAAAAATGTTTTTACACCTGCTGTTGTGTTTTAATTTGTATCAGCTTTAAATTCCTTATAAACTAAATCTGCAAAGTTTTTTAGCTTCATAATCTTAATTGAAGTGCCTCCCAAGTGAATAAATATGCCCATTCAAAACCCTGCAATGCCCCTTCTGCTTTCAGCTGGTGTGTGACAAGCTCAGCTCCATTGTCTATGTGTAATGGGGGGGGGGGGGTGAGCCCTTAGAAGCAGGCAGGCATGGGAAAGCTATTAAAATTCTTTGTGCGAAGAGCAGAAAGGGGGGGGCAGCCCATTGAAGCAGGCAGGCAATGGAAAGATCAAGCCTGCCTGCTATCTAGTTCACAATACGAGGAGCGAGGGAGGGAGGGGGAACTCTTTGAAGCAAATGGCAAGCTGAATCCTCCCAGTTTATGACATAGTCCTTTTGACAGATTGAGAAGCTACAGTCGGGTTGCCAGACAGTTGGGTTCAGGATCTTCAGTAAGATTTATGTAGAGAAACAGGACTTTTAGAAAAAAACAGTCAACATGACCTATAGGTAGGTTTGGAAGTAGGTTCATATTTTTTAAAGAAATTTTTTGGTGTCAGTATCACTTTAAAATAATTTGATTCTTTAGGCAAAATAATTAGGAACAGGAGGCAGCAGTGCCTGGCACAACTAAATGGAAGTGCAAGAAGTGCTGTTGCTGAGGGTTGAAGATGTCTCCTTGCTCCGTTAATTGTTAAAACATTATTGCATATGTTTGCTCTAATTTTTATGTTGAATCAGAGAGTTTTTCATTATAAAAATTTCATCAATGATGTATTTAGTCAATAATTTGTAAGTTGAAAAGTTTTCTCGAAAAATTCGAGAATTTTGGTGAACGTTTTACGGAATTTTCGAGACTATATTGTCATTTCTCAAAAAAATTGTGAAATTTAAACAATTAATTTCCATGAATCTTCTTTATTTTTCCTAAACAGGAAGTTCTCCAGTAGCCATTTTAGGAGCATTGGCGCTCAATCGTGGAAAACAAAAATGTGTTTAAGTTTCACTTGAAAGTGTGTGAAATACAAAACAATGATGGGATTAACTTTCACTTGAAAGTGTGTGAAATAGAAAACAATGATGGAATTAACTTCCCTTTGAAAGTGTGTGAAATAGAAAACAATTATGCATTTAACTTCCCCTTGAAAATGTGTCAAGGATAGGCTGTCACTGTTTATTCTATTTCTCTACTATTCTAAGCCTCCATAGGACTCAAAGGTTCTCAGCAGCTTAAACCTGATGTGCTTTTTGTCATTCTAAAAAAGTCAAACAAAGTTTTATAAATCTTGAACATTCGTGTGTTTAAAAAAAATCTCAAATTATTTGAGAAAATACTCATAATTATCTAAAGTTTTTTGAGAAAAAAAACAATCGTGTACTGCCAAAAAAACATGTAAATCTCGAAGAAATCAAAACATGAATTTTTTTTAACTTTTCTCTAAAAACCTTAGTAAATGGGCCTCTTGGAGTCCCATGTATTGTTGTACAGACAATCAGTTGAGTCTTTCAGAGCCACTATTTTTATTTATGTTTTTATGTAGGAATGGTGGCATCCCACATGCCATTCTTATTATTTTAATATCTCTAGAGAATCTTGTTGTCAACTTGTTTCATAACTGGCAAATGCTTTACCTATGTAATTAAATGTGTCCTTGAGAAAAAAAAGCAGATAGGCATCTTAAAACATCTTGATACAAAGTTGATGAGGGTGGAAAACATTGCCTACTCTGTCAAATCTGATAAAATATTATACTGCAACAAAGAAGGACAGAATCAAAAACCCACAGAGAACAGAAATGGCTTTGTTCATTGACTGGCTTAGGTCATAGGAAGAAAAGATGACATTTATGCTAGTGTAGAATTGACTTACTTGTCATTCAACTAAGGATGAATGAGAAAAAATGCTTGACTGGTATATAAATAAGTATGACATTCTCCACAATGTTACAGCTGTTATTATTATGCTGCAACTCTTTTATACCCTCAAAAAATGAGGGTGGTCAATTTGCTGTTGAACAATTTGATTAGGGTGGTTAATAAGGTTGGTCCAACTATGTGCTGTCTGCGGCCTTGCATGCAGCAATAACCTGCGCCACACCCCTCACAACCCTGGTCATGCCCATTCCCACACCATGTGTCTCAACCCTTTCTCCTTGTAGATTGTAAGCTCTTTTGGGCAGGGCTGTCTTCATCTCTTGTATCGGTTATTGATTGCTTTAAATGTTACTCTGTATGTCCAATGTATGAAACCCACTTATTGTACAGCGCTGCGAAATATGTTGGCGCTTTATAAATAAATGTTAATAATAATAATAATTATAGCATGGCATTACTGAGCAGCAGTGTTAGATAGGAAGAATGTGGCAAAGTGACAATGTAGGTAACACAGCAACACTAGGGGGCCCATTTACTTACTCACGAACTGGCCGAATGCGTCCGATTGCGTTTTTTTCGTAATGATCGGTATTTTGCGATTTTTCGGCTAATTGTTGCAACTTTTTCGTTGCCATTCCGAATGTTGCGCAAAATCTTGCGATTTTTTCGTAGCGTTAATACTTGCGTGAAAAGTCGCGACTTTTTCGCAGCTTTCGCGCCGAGTACGAAAGATTCGGATTCATTCAAGCTTCAGTATGGTGACTTTTCTTGGGCCAGGTTGGAGCTGCAGGGTGCCATTGAGTCCTATGGGAGGCTTCCAAAATCATGCTAAGTCTGAAAGTTTTGCCTGCCGCTTACGAGCGCTCAATACGAAAAAGTTGCGACAAGATACAAGCGCATCGTAATGGCTACGAAAAACTCGCGTTTTTTCGCGCAAATCGTATGGTTAACGAAAAAGTCACGACAATTTCCGCAAAGTCGTAAAGGCGCCGAAAATTCGCAAAAAATACGAAAAAGTCGCAAAATGTTTGTTTTCCAATCGGAATTTTCCCAATTCGGATTCGAATTCGTGTCTTAGTAAATGTGCCCCATAGGGTAGATTATATCATTTGGATTGGGTCTGTGAGATAGAATTTATAAATGTATAAACTATTTTGCCTGGATGGCATTATTGTATGCAGTGGTCCAATGCTTTGAAAGTAGTGTTTAAGTTAAGAAAAGCAGCTATGGCTTATGGGCAGTGGGTTCTTTGCCACCCCCTTCTGATGTTGCTTAAAACAGCGTCACACGAGCTGCAAATGTTTGACAGCCTGGTTATCAGTGACACATCGAATACATAAGAAAACAGAGAAGGGAATCCGTTTTAAAATTTTGAATTATTTTATTTTAAAATTAAGTCTATTGGAGACGGGCTTCTGTAATTGCACATTTTCTCTTGGAATGCAAAGAGTGACAAAAAGAAAATGATGTACAGCAGAACATGCAGCAGGGTGGTGGCCAAATGTATGCTTCTTGTTAGAACATGCAATCATAGTACTCATTTGGCATCCAATTGTGTGTCTTTCATACTTTAGCTTTTTAATGTGACTGAAAAATTTAATTTGTTGTTAATGTGACTTAGGGGCACATTTACTAATCCACGAACGCTCCGAATGCGGTCTTTTTGCAATGATCGGTATTTTTGCTACTTTTTTGTCACCATTGCGACTTTTTCGTATCTTGCACGTATGTTCCACGACTTTTTCGTCGCCATTGCGAAAAAATCGTATTGTTGCGCCGAGTACGAAAGTTTTGGATTCATTCAAGCTTCGGTATCGTGACTTTCCTTGGGCCAGGTTGGAGCTGCAGAGTGCCATTTATTCCTATGGGGGGCTTCCAAAATCATGCAAAGTCGGAAAGGTTTTGCCACCGTTTACGATCGCTCAATACAAAAAATATGAAACGTTGCGACGGTTACAAAAAAGTTGCAATATTTTCGTTTCCAATCCGAATTTTTCCCATTCGGGATTCGAATTCGTGTTTTGGTAAATCTGCCCCTTAGTGTGTTTGCACAAGTTGTGAAATGTCATTGAAGGTAACGATAATCCTATTATCTAAAAGTTGTGACCACATAATTGTCAGGTAGAGAAAATTAGAATTTTTAACTTCTCCCACAAAAGTTATGGGATTTTGCTAGGTACTGGTACTGCACACAACCTGCCCGCCCTTAATCCGACAGATGCTATTAAGAAGCATAGTCCCTATATATATATAAGACTGCCACCGCCATTCAAACAGAGAAAATAAGAAAATATACTGGATGCCCACAAGGTGCCCACTATATATATATCTTTTGTTAGTAACAAATCATTTTATAAACTTCTGTACAATAGATAGCATCCAATTTCATATAAATTACATCCCTATAAACATAATGATGTCATTTCTGTCACATAATTTCATTGGGTATTATATAATAACAAGTATTACAGGTATAGGACCTGTTATCTAGAATGCTCAGGGTATTCCACATAAGGGTTTTTTACATAATTTGGATCTCCATAACTTAAGTCTACTAAAAAATCAGTAAAGCATTAATTAAACGCAATAGGATTGTTTGCGTCCATAATTATATCTTAGTTGGGATCAAGTACTATTTAATTATTACAGAGAAAAAGGGAATCAGTTTTAAAATTTTTAATTATTTGATTAAAATGCAGTCTGTTGGAGATGATCTTCTGTTATTCGGAGCTTTCTGGATAATGGGTTTCAGGATAACGGATCCTATACCTGTAATACATATAATTAAACTTGTGCATACAGGTTAAAGGGCCCTGCACAATATAGCTTACATGTATTTCAAAGTGGAAGTCTGCACTCAGAGGCCTTATAAACTAATAGAAAACTGAGGTCAGAGGTAGTTTCTGAGCCTTTATCAGAGGTTTTCATAAAGACTGCAGACCTAGCCGAAATGTCAATCTCCTTAATAAACTTCATTTTTTCGTTATAAGTCTTGTGAGTGTGGATTTCCACTTTAATGATTATATTTGGACTGCACCCAGTGCCTTTTCTAAGTGTGATTGCAGGCTTGGACTGGCAGTCTGTGGATTCTGGCAAATGCCAGAGGGGCTGCTGTAAGATACCATAGACAGCCACTATTTACTGTGCTGGTGAAGGGCTGTTTGGGCCTCTGTGGACTTGAAATGACATGGCCTTTTTAAAATCCCAGTCCACATCTGTGTAAGTTGATCCCTATCTGGATAACTCTCTATAATAATTATCTATTTCTCTATCACTATGATCTATTCAGATCCAACTCAGAATATATCAGAATTTTCTAGAATGTGGTGTGTAAGCATTTTACTTTGTTCTGACATCTGGATCTGCTTGCCTGCTCTCATCATTTATCATCCCAGCCTAGACTATCACCATCTTCATTTTCTCTTCATTTATTGACCAAGGAAAAGTAATATTAATATTTGATGTTTTAAAGCTGTGTTACTGCATGTCGTAATGATAAGATACATATCAGCATAATCTACTTTTGAGATAATGTCTTACCTTGGCAATGCTTTTTTTTCACAAACCCATAGATTTTATGTGAGTTAAATTGTTGCAGAATTTAGAAGGGGGCACAGTGAAGTTAGGAAATGCCTAAAGGCAAGATATTCATAGCTATGTGGAAGAATGTACACTGTTAGAATACTGTATCTCTAAATTAAATTCTAGCAAACAAAAACAAAAGGAAAAAAATGATGTTTAGATGTTATATTTCTCCCCAACTATAGAAGAGCAAATCAAGTCACAATCTTTATTTGACACTAATGATTTTCTGATAAAGTCATTTGTTTTGTTACAAAAAGTATGTGCTTGCATTTGTTTCAAATTAAATCTGTCACTGACTCACCGCTATCCTCGACCTGCAATATTTTATTATAATCATAGTCGGGTCTTTTTATTTGCCTAAAATTCAGTTGTGTTCGTTCAGCAGTTTGTGCTTGGCTAATACGCATGTCACTTTATTATGATAACATGATGTTTGTGTTATTCGTTGGGATACAATGCTAAGTCAATTTCGTTGAACTTTTCCCCAGGAATTGATGTGCTTTCAGTTGGCGGGTCATTATGCTGCTGCACCTGTGTAGTGTTAAGGTCAGTGTGTTTTTCTGATTATAAACCCTATCCATGTCATTCCATTATAAATCCATTAACCATTCATAATGGAATGTACCATAGCCCACACCCTAATGCAGCTGACCTACTCTCCTGGATAAACCAGTAAATCATTTCATTTGCCAAGGTTTTATTTGTACTCATTTCACTAAAGGAAACTTACAGAATACAGAATTTTTCAGGAACCATTCCAACTCTTCTATGTGCATATTTTATGACATTAACTGGAAAGGTCTTTTTATCGTACTCATCTTACTTATCTTAAGTAACACCATTATTAATATACAGATGGACTCAAGCCTCTGGTTCCAGTTTATATGTGCTAGCTCAAGCATTAGATTGACCAAGCTCACACACTGCATGGCGACTGTGTCTTAATTAAAAGAAACAAATTATCTGTAAAAACCCTCACCTCCCCACTAGAGATGGGTAGCAAGTATACATACAACACAGCTTTGTTTTGTCATAATTTAGAGCACCACAGCACACAACAGCACAAATACACACTGAACTGATTTCAGTGGGAAAAGTCTAGTGAGCAGTGCTGTGATGGGGAGTGCTGATGGTGAGCCATCCGAACCAGAGGACAAGATTTGTTTAGTCTATAACTCACTATTCAAAGTGAACATACTAAACCGCTTAGACTAGGTTTTATAGAAACAAAAACTAAACTTGATATATTTGGGCCAGGCCCAGACAAGAGAAGTTTGTACACAGCATTTCTCAATGTCTTCTTCAGCCAGATAGGCAAGTGTCACCAGTGACCACAAGTAGCATATCTTAAAGGACATGTAAAGCCTACATTTGCCTACAATGTATATCAGTCGGGCAAGTCTCCCCCACCCAAATGGCACCATTAGTACTGCATATATCCCCTCCGCTTGCCAGCACCATCACATTTTCTTAAAGCAAATAGCAGCTTTCACCCGGTCGCCATTTTTCCTCTAATACATAATCAGATACATTTAAAGGAGATGGAAAGTAAATAAATAAAGAGTTAATCTCAAGCTGCAGGCATACCTTCAGTTGTCTCAATAGTGCCCTTAAGTCTCCCCATATTTCACCTCTTCAGATGATCAGAAGCCAAACAGGAAGAAAAAAACGAAGAGCTGTGTAAAGAAAGTTCCCACAATGCCTCACTCCTGCACCGAGACCCAGACCAAGTGTACATGCTCGGTTAGTTAGACTATGGGGCTGATTTACTAACCCACGAATCCGACCCGAATTGGAAAAGTTCCGACTTGAAAACGAACATTTTGCGACTTTTTCGTATGTTTTGCGATTTTTTCGGATTCTGTACGAATTTTTCGTTACCAATACGATTTTTGCGTAAAAACGCGAGTTTTTCGTATCCATTACGAAAGTTGCGTAAAAAGTTGCGCATTTTTCGTAGCGTTAAAACTTACGTGAAAAGTTGCGCATTTTTCGCGTAAGTTTTAACGCTACGCAAAATGCGCAACTTTTTACGCAACTTTCGTAATGGATAGGAAAACTCGCGTTTTTACGCAAAAATTGTATTGGATCCGAAAAATTCGTAAAGAATCCGAAAAAATCGCAAAACATACGAAAAAATCGCAAAGTACCGATCATTACGAAAAAAACGCAATCGGACTCCATTCGACCCGTTCGTGGGTAAGTAAATCAGCCCCTATGAGTCAGCTTCCTGCTGATTGGCTCAGTGAGTTCTTAGCATTCTTGAGGGAGGAGGGAGCAGTAGAGGGGAGAGAGGAGAGAGCTGTGTGTCTCCGGCACAGGAATTACAGACACAACAAATCTTTTGACACAGAACTCAGTGCAGCGTTTCTATGAGTGCTTATGGCTGTATTTACAGCCATGATAAAGCTTACTTAGTTTTTACCTTTCTTTCTCCATTAAATCTGCAAACAGCTTACACACACAGACACTTATTCAGCATACATTTTATCATGAATACAGGCTCACACAGGCAGAACTGTGCTAAAAGTTCTGCTTTGTTTGAGCACTGTAATGGTAAAGCTGAGCTCAGGAGAAAAAAACTGAAGCAGACAGCTAGAGCTGAGTTTCTATGGGAACCAGCAATGCCTTCTCTTCAATGGCTGCTAGACTGGGGGCGTGTTTAGTAATCTGAGCTTAGAACAACTGAGCATGCCCACAAGCCAACAGCCAAAGCAAATTCCTGTGGGAGGGGGCCGAGTGGGTTACAGGAGGAATAGGAAATCCAAGTGATAAAGGAGATCACTAGTGTGACAGGTATTGAAAGATTTCAAAGAAGTTGTTCACTGATTACATTTTTGTGTGTGGGGTTTACATGTCCTTTAAGCCCTGTGGGTTATGACCAATGCTGTATGACCAACTGGGTGGTTCATAATGTAAAATGATCTCAGTGATCTTAGTGAACATTCTCGTTGCAAACCTTCTTGAAACTGTCATCATATAGCTCTTTGTACAAGGCAGTTAAATCATCCTTATATATCTAATTATATAATATATTTGTAAAACACTAATGTCTTGTCATTGGATTAGTTAATTGTATTAAGCAGCAGAATAGAAATATAAAGATATATACTCTTATACACAGTATAGGGCTCATTTACTTTTTCCTTGGATGCAAGTGCAGGAACATTAAGGGAGCCATTTGCTGACAGACTATTGGATTTTTTAGCTCTAAAATTCACAGAAAGAAAAGTTGTGAGTTTTTTTAAATTTACCATGCAACAAAACATCGTAAAATCCAACAATTCATCAGCTAAAACTTGTCCTGGTCGTGTACAAGTCAATGGCAGATGTCTCTTTACTTCCCTGGAGGAAACTTCTTTGCTTCAAAACTTTTGAGGTTTTTTTGTGCGACAATTTAAAAAAGGTTTCAGTCCAACAACCGAAAAAGTCAAGAGTTTCGCAACTTTTCTGTAACTTTTTCCCACACATATTTTTTCAGTTCAGACTTTTTAGTAAATGTGGAAATGGGTTTATTTGAATTTAAAAAGAGAAAATAGAGTTTTAGTAAATGTGCCCCTTAGAGGTGCAAAATTGTGACTCTTAATGCCCATGCGGTACTTGTGTCTGGGGCAGTGGTTGTGCTCTGCCCATGTTCTACCTCCCTCCCTCCCTCCAGGTATACTGTATGCAAGTGCTGCTTTATATAGGAAAGCCCCACAACACTTTCAACCCAAGTTGGCGAGCACAAAAAGAACCGAATTTTGTCTCAATATTAGAATGGCATAGGGGCCTCTTTATTGCACCTTGACTTATAATAAGAAATTAGCCCTACTGATTACCTCTAATAAAGCGATCATTCCTTTTTCTTAACACGTAATCTATATTTTAGATATGTTGTACAGGAATATTTTTTTGGGGGGGGGGGTTCTTGGCCAGCTGCTTTGGGTCACTGTAGTATAGACATTTCGTATTACATGAAACTTCCCATCATTGGTTTGATTGTACTATCTGCCCAGAAATTGACGATTCTCATTAAACCGTTCATACCCTTTTCATTTATGGATAATTATCTTCTGATCATAATCGTCACTTATCACTATCATCAAATGACGTCAAGCAAAAACTAGGCATATGTTTTGCTACATTTGTATGCCATGTAAAGAAACATTAAAGAAAGTCATATGTGTGCCATGTCATTTCTATTCGTTTCTTTGCAAATTAACAGTAGGGCACAATAGACAGAAAGAAAACAAATGTGATTCTATGGTAACCAAATAGCTAAAATTTCTAAATAACTTTAATCCTTAAATAACAGTTGTGTAAAAAAAACCTCAAGTTTGACATTCATATTTTAATTATCGTGGTATTATCCCACTGTATAATTTTACAATTAAAATTGTTAACTACTGAAGCTGAAAAAATAACATCTAATTTTTAAAAAATGTTTACAATTCAGGGGATATCTAACTTAAACCAAAAATATTTTGTTATGAATAGCATGTTAGTATTTTTGGCTACACAGTTGATGTTAATAGTAAAGAATTGTCCAATATAGAAACATATTTAAATGTAAAATAGAATTACCACATAAACCATAATAAAGCAATTTTTACATTTGTTATTGCTTTATTAAGAATGAACTGGAACTTTTTCCCCAAAAACAACTGGATCAACTGGTCGCTAATTAGACTTTTCATGCAAATTGGTACTTCTGTGTAACAGAAATCATAGTTAAATACAGTCATATGAAAAAGTTTGGGAACCCTTCTCAGCCTGCATAATAATTTACTCCAATTTCAACAAAAAAGATAATAGTGGTATATCTTTCATTTCCCAGGAACATCTGAGTACTGGTGTACTGAGTACTTACTGATGCAGTATTTAGTTGTCTGAAATTAAATCAAATATGAATTGGTTGGATTAGCTCGTTAAGCCTTGAACTTCATAGGCAGATTTGTCCAATTATGAGAAAAGGTATTTAAGGTGGCCAATTGAAAGTTGTGCTTCTGTTTGACTCTCCTCTGAAGAGTGTCACCATGGGATCCTCAAAGCAACTCTCAAAAGACCTGAAAACAAATATTGTTCAGTATCAAGGTTTAGGGGAAGGCAACAAAAAGCTATCTCATAGGTTTAAAGTGTCAGTTTCAACTGTAAGGAATGTAATCAGCAAATGGAAGGCCATAGGTACAGTTGCTGTAAATCCCAGGTCTGGCAGGCCAAGAAAAATACATGAGTGGCATATGTGGAGGATTGTGAGAATGGTTACAGACAAGCCAACGATCTTCTCCAAAGACCTGCAAGAACATCTTGCTGCAGATGTTGTATCTGTACATCGTTCTACAATTCAGTGCAATTTGCACAAAGGACATCTGTATGGCACGGTGATGAGAAAGAATCCCTTTCTGCCACAAACAGCTTTTGAGCTTTTGTTGTATGCAAAAGCTCATTTAGACAAGCCAGATTTATTTTGGAACAAAGTGCTTTGGACTGATAAGACAAAAATTTTGTTATTTGGTCATAACAAAAAGTGCTTTGCATGGTGGAAGAAGAACCCTGCATTCCAAAAAAAACACCCGCTACCTACTGTCAAATCTGGTGGAGGTTCCATCCTGCTGTGGGGCTGTGTGGCTAGTTCAGGGACTGGGTCCCATGTTAAAGTCGCCGGTCAGATGAATTCAACCCAATAGCAACAAATTCTTCAGGATAATGTTCAAGCATCAGTCACAAAGTTGAAGTTACGCTGGGGTTGGATAACAAGACAATGACCCTAAAGACAGTTGGAGATCTACAAAGGCATTTATGCCGAGGGAAAAGTACAATATTCTGGAATGGCCATCACAGTCCCCCGACTTGAATATCATGGAAAATCTATGGGATGATTTGAAGCAGGCTGCCATGTTCGGCAGCCATCAAGTTTAACTGAACTGGGAGATTTTGTATGGAAAAATGGTCAAAAATACCGCCATCCAGAATCCAGGCACTTATCAAAGGCTATAGGAGGCATTTGCAAAAGGAGGCTTAACTAAGTATTGATGTAGTATCTCTGTTGGGGTGCCAAAATTTATGTACCTGTCTAATTTTGTTATGATGCATATTGCATATTTTCAGTTCATCCAGTAAACTTTATGTCACTGCAGAAATACTACTGTTTCCATAAGGCATGTTATATATTAAAGGAAGTTGCTACTTTGAAAGCTCAGCCAATGATAAACAAAACTCCAAAGAATTAGGAGGGGTTCCCAAACTTTGGCATATGACTGTATTATGTTAATGCAAAGTGCAAATAAAAATACAGAATTTTAGATGAAAACGGGGCACACTCCATTATATAAATGTATAATGTATATATTCAAAGTCATGTCAGGGTGAACATAACATGCTTATCTGAGAGCTTAAGGTTTCCAGTAGTTGCTACAGGATTGTACATTGTACAGAGCCAGTGGCTTTGTTGGGTTTTTTTTTTTGCATTAGCTATTTTTTTATACATTTCTTTAAAATATGAATTTTAACTAGAGAAAAAGTGATGATTGATTTATTTTGTTTTAAAATTCCAGAAAATATCTTCTCTTGTTTTTATTTACTATACTTTTTTTTTTTTAAAAAGTACTTTTTATAACTTTTTAAAAAATGTAGTGTACTTTTTACATGATAAGCCTTTTAGGTATGTCAAAATGGTATTTATATGTGAAACTTCATTTACGCTTTATTGCATGTTTCGATATTGGAATGAAATGATTTTGTGTTTTTATTGACATGCCATGTACATTTTAGACAAGATTGTCACCAGCTTGTTAAATAATATTTCTTAGCCATGAAAATGCAGCATACTTGTAATTAGCAAATTGCAATTAAAAAATTGCAATTCAAAAATATATTAAAAAGGTTTTAGAAGATTCCAGTGCTGCTACTAAGGTCTAATACTCCATAGAACTGAATGGTATTCAGATTCTCACAGCGGCTAAACACATACTGATGAAATGGTACATGTATAATCTTTGATAAATGTGTGAAATCGTTTTCAGGAAAGTGTTGATATTTTGTAATATGTGTGCTATCATCAACTTCAGTGTGGGGTTTTCAGACTTTTGTGTTCAAGAACTCCCTTTCAACATTTGCTCAGGTCTTTTATCACTCGCTACAGGCATATAAACATGGTCACAATAGTCTCCATGCTATAGTTTTAGGAATATGCAAGAATGACAGGCATTCAGGCTGTGGTACATCTCAGCTTAAAAATATCAAAAAATATCCTGCCATGCAGATCCCAAAAGAGCTCCAAATGCCTTTACACAATTTGCTGTGGTCTCCAAGCCACCATTTTTGTTCTGGTCTTTACCCTATTAGGTTATAAAAATGGAACCATTAATGACAACATCATAGCCATACACAGACCCCCCAGGCTTTCTTGAGAAGGAAAGAGAAACAAAACCTTTAATAACCTTAAAAAGGGATAAATAAGGATGCTATTATCCTGCAAAATGATTGTTTAGCATAATTTCATTATTCTAACAGACAATTTAAAATGTAAAAAATGTATTTAAATATGCATTAAAATAGAGTCTGTGAGAGATGGCATTCCCGTAATTTGGAGCTTTCTGTATAATGGGGTTCTGCATAAGGGATCCCATTTCTTTGTTTTTTAAAGAGTGAAACCCAAAAAACCCAGCGCTTCTTGGTGAAAGTCCTTAATAAATCTTCAATGTAGTAAAACCAACAGTAATCACGTGCTGCTTCCTCTTGGTATCAGCTTCTAATTTAGCTTTCTGCTTCTGTTCCTTATCTCAGAGAACACAATCTAAGCTCCTAAAATTAATCTGGAACAGAGTTTGAGACATGTTTGGGGATTACAAAATATATGTATATAACCTTTTACTATAACATCGCTTGGAACAAGACAGCCTGGAAACTCCAGAATCACTAAACAAATAGCAGATCTACAGGAAGATTAACCAGATCTTTTGACAGCTTCGGCCTTGAGATAAAATATTTATTAACTTCCAGAATGGCTATGAATGTTTGCATCTTACCTTGATCACGTTTTGTGGGTCTAACACAACAACTGGGACATTTCATTGCCGATATTAATAAGGGACATGCAGTTATTCACATCTTGCATCTAAAATTAAGCTTTCGACCAATGGCCGGGAAATCTGTAAACAGCACTGGGAGTTATAAGCAAGAACTAATACCCAGACCTTTTTGTGAGGTTTAAGACATGGTTTATACTGTATAGATTCTTTACATAGAGTGATGACCTCCTATCTCCCATTCACAAACAGAGAAAGCCCAAATGTGAATATAAGTTGGTCATACAAAATACAGATGGCCAAACAGTGCTTAGACAACAGAATGGCTAATCGCTTTAATTACTTAAGGGCCGGATTCAGTTACATAAGCAAATGTTATTTATGGTTTATTATGTGAACATATATGGGTGAGATTCAATTTGAGAAGAGAGAACTTTTCTCCTAATTCAGTTCCAGTTTTTTTCCCCCATAGAGTTCAATAGAGTTGTTATGTAATTAACAATGAGATCACTTTTTTCATTAATAGTTGCATCTGGCTGTATGGGAATTTTTGGAATTGAATTGGGAAATCAGCTTTTCTCATCAAATGGAATCTGGGCCAGTGAGTAGGGTTGCCACCTTGCTGGTATTTCACCAGCCTAGTCATTAAAATACCAGCCAAGGCTGTGGCCAGTATTAGAAATTTGCTGGCAATGTACTTGCCAGTAAATTTGTAATAGCTAGCCAATTAAGCCCCAGCCTGCCTCTGATCCGACCCCACTTGCCCCTTTTCTTCCCTCCATACTCACCAAATGCACTTAATTCCAGTCTTAATGACGTGGCTTAGTTCCCTTCACTCCTGGCCTCCGCCCCTACAATGTCATAACCACACCCATTTATGTCATGACCTGTCCCCTTGTGGACCAGCTCCATTAATTTTTGTTTTGCCATCTGAGTTTTGGTGCTATCTCAGCAGGATGTTTTGAAGAAGAAAAACATGCACAGATTACATTTTGATTGGCTTTCATATTTAGGGTGGTACCTAATGTTATGTGGGAGATAAGGTGCTTGAAAGTGGAAGATTTGAGGCGATTTTTTAGAATTTTAATAATTTTTTATAGAAACTGCTAAATTCAGTAAAGCATTTCCGTTTGGTACTTTGGAGTTGGAAGACATAGTTACCCCAAAATAATGTAGGTCTCTATAAAAATATATTGCATAAACAAGCTCACATGTAAAACCCTGCTTCATCTAAATAAACCATAAAAATATATTTTTTAGTAGTGCCATTGGGTACTTCTAAATAGAAAATTGCCATTTCAAGAATCAAGGGCCATCTCCTGGGGTCATAGGGTTCACAGAGGGTCGGACTGGGGGGTGCATGGCCCCCCAAGGTGCCCCCGCTGCGTCCTCTGCCTGACGTCCTCCCCTGAGCATGTGTAAGTGAAACTTAACCGACAGGGATCGGGTCTGGGCCGCCTGGGCCCACCGGGTTTTTTCCCAGTGCCTTGGCGGCCCAGTCTGACCCTGAATTCACAGTGCACACAAACATACCAAGGGCCCACATACATGTTAGGTCACATCAGCCAATGAATGGACAGATTTCTGCCTTTTGCTTCCACCCTTCTTCCTGTTACAGTTAGAGCTGCATTATTTCTGGCCATGTGTTCTCTGAGGAAGCACACAGCCCAGCACTAAATGGTGGCTCAAGGGAAATGGTGTCATTTCTTAGTTCTTTGTATGCTCTCTGTTTCTTCCTCATTTTCTGTTCCATGTGTGTAATTACGTGGATAGGCTTGTTTTTTTTTTTTTTTTAAGATAATTTCCCAGTGTAGTTCTGCAGAGTAAGAAGTGCTTCAAGGTCTGCTGAAAAGAAAGAGATCAAATTAAATTCTGGCACTTAATTAGTATAGTGTGCAGTCATCTGATCTAATTAGAGATTTCTCTGGCATGACTGCCAATGTATAATCTCTTCAAACAAAAGGAAAGTGGTCTTTAAAGATGAATAAGTACGGCTCTTAATTGATTGATTATGTACTTATTTTTATTTACCCTTAAAATAATCAGTGTGTATTACTCTGTAGCTTTGCTTTTCTAACTGTGCTTGATTGCATGCCATTCTAGTTTTGATTGCCCCATCCTCATATTTATACACCAAATTCTAATGGGAATTGAAGAGACATGCCAGGGCTTTCTACACTGTGTTTTTCCTTTTTTTCTGACACACATGAAAATTGCTATACTTGCTAAAAACATGTGTTAACATACCTCTATTTGTTTAGTTCTGGCACTATTATGTGATTGTTTCATAGGGCAGTAGAGGGTGATATTGGGTGTTTTGATGTTTGGTGTTTTAGAAAGGAAAACAATTCATTGCCCAAAGAGAATATACCCTGTTATATATATATATATATATATATATATATATATATATAGTAATATAGGTTACTATGAATGGATGAATTTTATGTGCATATGTCTAGGGCTACACTGACTGACTGTGGTGCAGAGCTGGCACTGAAAATATGCCCCCCCACAATGGAAGCAGTTAGTTTTTTGACATTATGCAACATCATGACAGATCTGTGTCCACTTGCAATTACTCATGTCCATCTCCATAAAATGAATTTAAGTCAACTGTCTTATCACATTTGTTGCATGAAGTCTGGTGCAACAAATTTGCTGTATACTCCGTGAATAAACCATTTTCTTTTGCTTAGGTATCATGAGAATTTAGCATAGAGGTCAAAGAGGGCAGCATTGAACCTTTTAAAGAGGGTAGTAATAACTAATGTAATTAAAATAAAAATACATTCTAATTATCTCATCTACAGTTATCCATGGTCTGTTGTGTCTTTTTAATGTGCAAAAAAAGAAAGTCTGGAACTGTGATTTGAAAGTGACTTAGTGATTCTTTTTTTTTCTTTATTTCACATTTTCAATTTAACAATTTAACAAAAGTGCATCTACTGGGGTTTCCCAGAATGCAAATCCAACACAGTGCAAGGATAGATGACCCAATCATCAAATAAAACTAATGAACCAGAAGACTAAATCAGTATGGGCAGATTGTATGGTGTTGAACTGTAGATAGACCTGTCTATTGCCATTAGGCCTGAAGGAGGTATTCCAAGGAGATATCCCATAGTGGATTAATATAGTCAGGAGACTATATGCCCTGAGAGATGTTCCGGTAGATTAACCAGGGATTCCATATTTTGTTATAAGTTGTAGTGTTTCCTGTGGCAATACTAAAGAGTGTTTCAATAATTATTTTCCAGGATTTTGCTATGGTTTGTGTAGCTGCTAAGAAGATATCAGAAATGAATCTTTTAGCATATTTGTTATCCTTTGAAATATTTTTATTCAGGAGGGCCTCTGCGGGGGTTCTTCTGCTATAAAGGGAATAGACTCTGGTCCAAAAATGAATGGTTACTGTACAATCCCACCAGATATGCAGAAAGAAGCCTTGTTGATTACAGCACAATGGAGAGGGTGAAGGATACTATAATTTCTCAGGGAATAGGTACCATTGATGGAGTACCTTTTGAGAAGTCTCCTGTATTAGGACATTGACAGAGCATTTCACTGAGTGTTTAAATATATCTAGCCATGTGTCTTCATCAAAACAAAAGCATAGCGTTCTCTTCAGTGATTCATTTTAATACATTTACCCTGCATGTATTAATGACTTTATTATTGAATAAATATTTTGCAAGTTTAGTGATTCATAATGCTGCTTGAATGTGCATAGGTCAGGTGCATCACATTCAGTCAAATGCAGCACAAATTATTGTGCAGAATCATGTGTGAATTCATCAACATCCTGTTCTATGGGTTGTTAGAGTTTAGCAGCAGCAGTGCACTTTATTGCCCCAACAATTAAGGATTATGCAAAATCTTTTCTGCCCCTAAACCCTTTTCTTTCAGTCCCCATTTAAGCCTTTATGGATGCCAGGATATACAACAATTGAGAGCTGTGGGCCACAAATGATATAGATATAGTAGTACAATAACTGTAACACATATTTCTTCTTAAATGTACATCCTGTTATGTGCAATATGTTGGTATGCAGAATGTAGTAAATCTGTCTGTAACTGGCATAGACAGGGTCACATAAAGGGGGAAGAGGGGTAATGATTTGCATAAGGGTGAAGACACATGGAGCTACTTGTAGCAGCTACTTGTCGTGGCTACTAAAATAGACAATGCTGATCATTTACTGATAACTGTCTCTATATGTGTTTTAGCAGAGGAAAATCTAATTTTTGTCTATGGCAGGTATTTTGTGACAATAAGTATCTGTGAAAAAGTAGCTGCTACTAGTAGCTCTGTGTGTTTTCACCCTAAAAGAATTTCCGAGTTGCCCTGACAGATTTTTGCCATAGAAGTCCATTTAATTTGAATTGTTTAACATGGGAGGTAGGGAAATACTGATAAATGAACAAACTAGAAAAAAGGTTTAGAACTCTGGCAAACAGTCACAGAATTTTTCAGAATTTCAAGAAAAGGTTAACTTATTAAATATGATAAAATTTCTGTTTTAAAAAACTGAAATTTGGCTCTTAAAATGACCAGAAGCGGCTTTTTGCCGCCTCTGGTAATTTCGGGGACGCTGCTGCCTGAGGCGAGTTTCTCAACTTGCCTTATGGCAGCAGTGCCCCTGCTTGTAATCCCTAGTTGCATTGCCCTCAAACTGCCCTAGCTCTGCCTGCTCCAACTCTATGCCACCGATAACCTCTTTGAGCCTGCCTCCTCACCAATTCTCTGACCTGTATCATGGCTCTGCCCCCTTTATATCACAGCCCCAGACCTTTATGTCACTATTCCACTCCTCCTGGCCCTGCCCACACTTCTACACCATCAGCCATTAAGGACCCTACTAAAAGGTGGCAACCCTAGAGGCAATCCACTGGTTAATGAGAGAGAGAGTAGTGTGCTGGATGGCTTTGGGGTCCAGGGAACTGAATCCAAGTGGTGCCATGCAGGTTACACCCAAGTCATACTCCATTATGCTTTGACCTGCCTCTTTCACGACCCCCCTTCATTTACTGAATGCCTACTTGTAAAGAACTGTATATTATATATGTATATGTTTTTTATATGCCCAACTGGCCCATCAGTATATTAACATTTTACTGCAAACAAACCAAGAATTGAACTAAAAACCACAGTCAATATAATGTTAAAGCCAACCTTTACCTTTGCTAAAAATCATTTGATACTATTGTCCTTGTGATGTTAATGCATATAACTTTATATCTGATCATTTGAATTAATGACATTTTAAATGTTGAACATTATACCAAAAGAACTACAGCCTGTGCCCACATTTTTGCCATTAGCAGAATTAGAACATCAGTGAATTGTAATGGTGAATAATTTATATTTTCTTGCTGGCCTATAAACTAGCAGCATACATTGTAATGTGAAGGATTATAAAATAATTCCCTAACTCCATGTAGCATTGCCTCATTGAAAAAAACCTGACTTTGTGCAAATTGTCTTTGGCATCAGTACCTCAGAAACAAACAAATAGTAAAACTAGATGAATAAGAGAAATGTACTCACAAAAATGCAGTTTCTGTAGAAACCCAAATAAAGTCAAATAAAGGTTATTCAGACAAGATGCAGAATATAGCTTTATATCATAAATATATGTTAAAGTGAGAGTATTCTTAAAACATTTACCTTTGGGCATATACAAAGGCTACATTTAAACAAAGCTATAGCTCCAAATTTCTTTTGCATTGGCTCAATCTGTTCCTTGCCACCCCTTACTCATCATAACTCTGCCCCATTTTGCATCATAAATCCGCCTATCTCACATCATAATCCCACCCATCTTCCCTAGCCAGGATTTTTTCTTACGAGAGGTGACAACCCTACCTGCACATAACAGCAGTGTATAAAATGAGATGGGAAATATTTGTGGTCAAAACTCTAGAATAATTTAAATGCTAACTACAGACGAGTGTGACATATTTAAGCTCCTCTATATGGATTCTAATTGGCTATAAACAACTTATAGTTTTTCTGTTCATTTTGAGTACAATGAGACTTATCATGTCAAAATCTATTATAATACCCACTACACATTCTCCTTAGCACTACCACAAGCCTGATTCTACCACTTAACACAGGTCCCTGGTACTTTAGGCTTCTCAAAACGGAAGACTTCACGAGTGATCATTTTCATAAGCATCAAATGATATGGTGTTATTAAATGTTATTAATTTAATATATAGCCAGAGATTTATGACTACAAAACAAAGGCAGAACTTCATTTTGTGATCAAGCATTTTAGCAAATGAAGGAGCACAGCAATACTTACATGTGTTTAAAGCAGGGAAGCAGACTGAGACAATAAGTATAGAAGAACATTTATTTAGAATGATTTAATTGATATTTACCCCACAGAAAAGGCTGGACTGTTCAACACTGCAAAGTAAGTGACCTTAAAAAGAAAGGATATATTGGATTTTACATATTAAATAGAGTTTGACAAGATAATAACAGTAAGACAAAATTCAAAGTATTGTTATTAGTATAATTACATGTTGTAATTGGTGGATGTGAAGAGCTGTAATTGCTGGTAGTACGGCTTACTACAAATCTGGCAGTAATTATAACCCAAAACCCTTTGTGTGATTATTAGCACTGATAATACCCTAATGCTTCTGTCTTCTAACACACAGTGTACTTGTATCAGGGCCGCTATCGGGGGGGGGGGGGGGGGGAGGGGTTACAATTGTGTCGGGCCCCGAGAAATCGAAATCTTCTTTCTTAAAGGGGCCCAGCCACATTGCGAAAGTTACGCAAATTACGCACATAGTTACGCCGAAACTTACACACAAAGTTACGCCGAAACTTACGCAATTTGCTTCCACAAAAACTGCTTAGAAAGCTACGTAACTTGCCTAGAACTTAAGTAACTTGCTTAGCAAGCAAAAGAATATGCAGAGACGCTTTGAAGGGACAAACTCCACTGACCACCAATGAATTCAAAAACTTAAATAAATTAGGTAAATTAGGTAAATTCTGTTGCCCCCAATGAGCTGACTGACATATTAGCACATTAATTATTGATTTTTACTATTTATATGAACTGCTTATTATAGAGTAACACCAGCTGTTTATATTGGGATCCATTTACTGAATTATATCAGCGTCTTCCACAGGGGAACCACTGCTTATAGGGCCCCACAGCAATATCACTGGGCCCCTACACTTACACAACTTACATAACTTATGCAAAACCTTACGTTACTTTCAAAGAAACTTATGCAACTTACGTATAAACTCCACTGACCCCTCAATTAAAATACTGACTTATTTGCACATAAATGATTTTTACTATATTTATTAACTACTATTGACTAGTTATTTGGCCCCACAGCAAGATCACTAGGCCCTTAAACTTATGCAGTTTACATAACTTATGCAAAAACATACGTAACTTCCATATCAAGCAATGACAGCACAGAGCAGGGTCACTAAATTGAACGACTTATTAGTACATTAATTACATTACATTACATTAACATTTATTTATAAAGCGCCAACATATTCCGCAGCGCTGTACAATAAGTGGGTTACATACATTGGACATACAGAGTAACATATAAAGCAATCAATAACCGATACAAGAGGTGAAGAGGGCCCTGCCCAAAAGAGCTTACAATCTACAAGGAGAAAGGGTTGAGACACAAGGTGTCAATGTAACTCTTTATATAAATGGCTTATTATAGAGTAACATCAGCTGTTAATATTGCACACGCAAGAGATGTGGATACATTTTGTTACTGCCTGCATGTGTTCATGGGGGAGCCCATGTGTTACCCACTGTTTTACATGCTCTGGTTACCTTATGTTTGGGATAATTATAAAATTGTTGCAGGATTAGTTACTCAGTATTTTGGTTGTCATTGCTAAAACCAGCAATTTTGCCAGTGGTGATAGAAATGCTTTTTAGGGTATACTTAGCAGGTTCAATGACACATGTTGCTTTTTATGCAGCTTTGTTGTGTAATTTATCAAGTAATCTGTTATAAAATAATGTTGCTATTTTACAGTTGCAAATTACTTCCAAAAGTAACGTTAACATTTTAGAATAATACATGTTTGGGATGTTCTTGTTCTGTGCAGTAAAGTGTACTTGTGCATTTATTTGTACATATTGGGCCTGCTTCAATGTGATAAGAAAAGGTAATCTCTTATTTCAGTTCTAAGGGCCACACCCCACATGGAGACAAGTCGCCTGTGGTAAAATCTTGGCTACTGCAGGCAACTAATCTCTCTGAAATACCTTCCCACCAGTAATATAGTCAATCACTGGTAGGAAGGCATATGCGTTATTATTCGTTTTCTGAAGTTGTGCAAAGTTTGCTGCAAGAAATGAAACAATGCATATGTCTTCCCACTGATGATTCACTTTATTCCTGGTAAAAAGGCATTTCAGGTAGCTGTGATTAACTGTGGGTAACTAATCTCCTAGTGAGACATGGCCCTGAGAGGCAGATTTACTAAAACTCAGTTTCTCATTTTTTAAAAAAAATTGAATAAACTCTGAAAAAGCACGTGTGGGGAAAAAGTAATGGAAAAGTGCCAAAAAATATAGATTTTTTGACTTGTCGCATGATGCTGTGACTTTTTCATATTGCTGCACAAAAGTCAGTGTAGAAAAATCTCTAAAGTTTCAAACAAAGTTTTTCAGGGAAGGGAAGGACATCTGCCATTGACTTCTACATGATCTCGACAAGGTTTTGCTTGAGTATTTTTGGATTCAGAATTGTCACAGCTTTGTTGCATAGTAAATCTCCAAACATTTGAGACTTTTTTTTCCGCAGACTTTTAGAGCTAAAAAAAAATCTGTTTTGGAAAAAAAAATCCAACCGTTAATAATTGGCCCCCTAAATGTTCTCATAGAGCCAGATGCAATTCAATGAGAAAAACTTACCTCATTGTTTATCACATGAAAACTCTATTTTGGGAAAAAAACTGGGACTGTATTGGAAGAAAAGTTTTTCATTAAATTACATTTTTTGTAAATAAGTGTTCTTATTGATTTTATATCTGGATATCCATTATTTGATTTGATATCTGATATCCATTATTGAAAAACATATTTTTCATGATTTGAAATTTTCAAGTTTTCTAATCATACAATTCTTTAAATGAAAAGTATGTTTTTCAGGTTTCAGGTCAGTTATAGTGATAGTTTTAATATTTTTCATCTTGTAAAATGCGATTGTGGTACCCATGAGTGAGTACCCATGCTAAGTATGGCCACCACCAATATCCCAGTTCTACTTTGGGACAGAATAGAATCGACTGAAAACATTAAGCAGGTACCCAAGTGTCTTGTGGAAAGAGGACTTTAAAGGTGGCCATACACGGGCCAATTATAGCTGCCAATATTGGTCCTTTAGATCGTTTCGGCAGCTTGTCTGCCCGTGTATGGGCAGGAATGACGAGCCTTCCCGACCGATATCTGGCCAGATCTTGATTAGGAATGTTTGTTTTTTGTGGCTCGTTGATGCGGTCCCTGAACCGACGGCACCTATACCCGATGTTCTAATTTGATCGTATGGCCCCAGAGCTAAACGACCAAATTAGCCAGATATCGCCCACCCGAAGGTGGGCCACCTTAAGAGTAGTAGGTTAGCTTGGAAAGTGAGTCTAATAAGGTCCATTTGTGAGCAGCTATTACAGCGATTAGGTAACCATATGGAAATATACCAAGCATAACCAGTTATCAGCGAAATTACTGAGACATGTATGCCCAAAGGAGTTATTGTTATTTGTGAGTAGCACCTATGCATGGTTACCTTTCCTTTATTTCCTGCAGTTTATTTTCTACAGTACAAAGGCCTCTGCTGGGACATAGTAATCAGGAGATATAACCCATTTTTGCCATGGTAGCCAGGACATGAGATGGTTAAAGTCATGAAATGCATTGCTGTTATTCATTTTCACTGTGTTTAATGTGTTCTTTCTTAATGACAACATGTTTTACAGCAGCCATTGCTATATTAGTTATCTTTCATGTTACATACTCATTTTTAATGTAATAATAACTACTGTGTATTTATAGTATGGTAGTACAGGTATGGGACCCGTTATCCAGAATGCTCGGGACCAAGGGTATTCCGGATAAGGGGTCTTTCTGAAATTTGGATCCCTATACCTTAAGTCTACTAAAGAATCAATAAAATATTAATTAAACCCTATGGGATTGTTTTGCATCCAATAAGGATTATTTATATCTTAGTTGGGATCAATTACAAGGTACTGTTTTATTATTACAGAGAAAAGGGAAATCAGTTTTAAAATTCTGAATTATTTGATTAAAATGGAGTCTATGGGAGACAGGCATCCCGTAATTCGGAGCTTTCTGGATAACGGGTTTCCGGATAAGGGATCCCATACCTGTATATGCAAATAACTATGCTTTTTTTTTTATCTTTCACAGAATTTGTACCAAAACAGGTTCCTTGGTTTGGCTGCCATGGCTTCTCCTTCAAGGAATTCTCAGAATAGGCGTCGATGCAAAGAACCTATGAGGTATAGCTACAATCCTGACCAGTTTCATAATATGGATATTAGGAACAACCCCCATGAAGGAGTAACCATGCCACGTTCCACAAGTGACACTGACCTGGTAACTTCTGATAGTCGGTCAACTCTGATGGTTAGTAGTTCTTACTACTCAATAGGACACTCACAGGATCTTGTAATCTACTGGGACATAAAAGAAGAAGTGGATGCTGGAGACTGGATTGGCATGTATCTAATTGGTAAGTAAATTTTCTTGTGCATGTATGTGTTTTCATGTATGGAGGTGTACTAATATATGTAATACTAGCAGAACTCCAGTGTAGGCTGCCTAATATAGATAGCTGTTTCATGGTATGGATAATAAAGGATTTTAAAAATATATGGGTTCATATACTTTGATTATAACATACTGTACACAAAAACATTAAGCAGGTAATGATTCTCACATTCCATAAAAAAGAAGGAAGCTGGGTTAGGACCTTTATTGGGTTTAGTGAAGGGGGGATGGTGAAACCTTAGGCAGCAGGCCTCATTAAGAAGATAATTAGTGGCAACCTGGGTTAGCAGTAGAACTAGTCCTACATTACTCTTAGGTTTTCCAACACAACCCTTAAAATATATAGATGCTGTTGGAGCTCCTTGGCCTGTCTTTCTATTTTTATATTTTAAGAGCTTTGATAAAATGTAATTCAATCCTCAAGACTGTCTAATTATTATTATAATATTTACATTAGTTCCCTATTGTATGGGGTGTTAGTTCACCATCCTTTCCCTACACTAGCAGTTTCATACTTTTCTTCATTTTAATGTTCTGAATAATAGCCAGTGAACTTTAATATAATTACTTCATGCAATCACAATTTTTGCTATATAGTTACATAGGGTTGTAAAAAGACCAGAACTCATCAAGTTCAACCCTTCCAAGTGAACCCAGCACACACAAACCTATACTGACCTATCTATACACTCACATACATAAACTATATATACCAACATCAATACCATAAATACAATAATATTTATCTCTATATTGCTTGTTTTGATACAAGCCACATTGGCTTATGCATTTGTTACCACTGACACCCTTGCAATCCAGTGTCTTCAAAGACAGTAACCATTGAGAATTCTGTTTGTTTTGCATGCAATGTGCTCCCGTACACAGCATTGTTTTGGTCTTCCTGCTGTTTGATTAAATTGTCAAAATGCTGACAATGCATAGTGCTTTGGGCGAATCCATGTGAATTAGAATATAAATCAGATTATAACACGGGTAAAGGTGCAATGCCAGAGGCATGCTAACATAACACTGCCATAATCAGCAGTGCAGCCGACATCTCACAGTTCATATTTTCAGCATTAAAAAGAAGGTTTTTAACTCTAACAGTGCTGATAGCACAAACAAGTAAGGCTGATGCCACATGTGGCGTTTTTACGCTGCGTATTTTCTCAGCCTAAGAACGCTGCACAAGCCACACAGCCCCTGACTATGGCGTTTTTCAGCCTAGTACTGGTGATGTAGCAAATGCCGTTTCCATGGTGCTAATAGTGCCTTTGTGTATACATAGGAATAGGTTGCTGTGCAAATAACGGCGTATTTCGGCAAACGCTTGAAAAAGCTGTGGTAAGGTGTTTTCTAGCATATTTACGCATTGTGTGATTTCCTTCGAATCTAACATGTTGTGTCATTGCCTGAATGGTTTACCATTCATAACTCTTGACAACTTCTTTCTGTTTCCCGGGGGTAATAAGGTAATAATAATGGTTCGGATCAAGTTCTCGATAAATGATAATATGAAAAGTGGACTTTATCTAGAAGATAAAATACCCTTGGGCATTTACCATGTTGATTGGCAAATTCAAACATTATCACAACACATACTGATATCTCCATCGATGTGGTCTTGGCATTGTTCTCCTATAGCAGTATGTGCTGCAGTACCAGCAGAACTCCATAAGTTCTAACTAAAGGATTTAGGGTGAAGACAGACAGAGCTACTTAGTACCAGCTACATGTCACAGCTACTTAACACAAGAAAATACCCTGCCATAGACAATACTGAGAATTGCCTCTGCTAAAACACACGTAGAGACAGTTATCAGAAAATTGTCAGCATTGTCTGATTTTAGCTGCTAATAATAGCTCCATGTGTCTTCAAAACACCCACACATGTTAAAAAAAAAATCAAAGCTGTCCATCATGTATTGCCTGCCCTGCTTCTATGCCTCAGGCATAGAGGTGGGGCTGTAAATTACTTTTACTTTCCATTCAGTGCTTCACAGATGTTACTGCACTCCTCACATTCCTCCCTCCCTCCCTCCTCATAGCCTATAATTGTGTATCCTGTGCATGGGCATCAGCATCAGGTCCCTTTTTCTGGTTTTGGGATGATGCAATGTTTGTCTTGATAATAGTGCCACAAAAATGGCACCTGCCTGCTTGCTATGATTTTGAATTCCATGACTGAAGGGAATAAAATATAAATAATTTATATAATGTAAATAAAGTTTATTTTGCAGAACTAACATGATAAAAAAAGTATTTGGAATTATTTCTTAGGGTTACAGGTCCCCTTTAATACCCAGCTTTAATAAACCAGCTTTCATTATACATCTGCATATTTCACATACATGTATGTATGTATAACTTTATTTATAAAATGCTACATCCAGCGATACAGATTATACAGAAAGTATAAATATACAGAGATGATGTGCCATATTGTAAAAAACAGTAGAAAGGTGGTGCCAGCCCCATAGGAATCTTGCATTTCTTTTGGGCTGTTTTTTTCCCCAAGTTGTTTCCACAAAATAGTGGTCACTGTCTTGGCTGGAATTTCCAGTGCAATACAAGCAAACAACATCTTCATCCACGCACACTGGAGGAACACAGTGCATTTCTCCATCAGGTGTTTCACAAGCTGATTAACCACATCTTCATCTTAAATGAAGTGAAATTGGTTTTTAACAGACTGAGGTTGACTTTGTAGGCCACAGATTCTAGGCATTTGGTATACAATCCATTGCTGAGGCCATACATCAATTACCAGAACCAAAACACAATGGAATTCACTTCTTTTTTCATAATTAAAAGCTTTTATTATTTGTTTTCTTTGCAGCTGACTATACAGAGATCTCCATGGCATCATTTACATTGTACAAACATTTTAGCACCCCTCAGTGATTTTTACCTTTCCTTCTCCTTTAAGGCCACAGTCACACGTGGCAAACTGTTCACCTGCATTTTGTAGGCAGAACCAGATCCGCTCTCATCTGCAGTTGATAGGCACAGCATAGGCCTGAGTGCAGCTACAAAAAATTCAGATCTTCCCAAAAATGCATGCTTTGTAATTTTTTTTTTTGCCTACAAAATTTAGGTTGCGAGAAGCAGACGATACACCACATGTGATTGTGGCCTACAGGTGGCAATACACGGGTTGATTAAAGCTGCTGACAGTGAATCTTTCAATGTATGGCCAGCTTAAGATGTTATGTTGTGTGTCTGCACAAACAGTTGCCTCTTTTGCATTAAATACCTCAATTTGTGAAGCTTCAGCTGTTGCTACAGTGCACCCTTATCACAGAATTAGCATAGTGGGCACCATGTTGCTTTTGTTTTCAAGCTCTTTCCCCAACTCAACAAGATGGTCTGCAGCAGAGTAAGAGGCACTGTCCTGTTAAATATCATTAAGCCACAATTTAGGTAAAAAAAAATGTTTCTTTAAATTTTGGGCACCTCAGTATCATCCACAGGCCAATGGATGTGTGGAATATTTTAACAAGACTGGCATTATGAGACAGCATTGGAATGAACAGCTAAATTGATGATAGCATGGTTACCAGATCAGTTAATAATTCAGGGACACTTAGAATAAATGCATGTAGTTAAATAAATGTGATCAGTGCAGCCATTCTAGCTGGATATTCTAGACCTGCAGTAATCCCCTCTTGATTACATCACCCATACTAAGAAACACAAAGGTGCAGGGAGTTGCAAAACACACAATGTTTATTCCAACTTTTTGCATCCAGAACAGGCAAGGTACTTTCTTCACACACAAGCAGCAGATATTAATTCCACCAAGCATGTGAACACGCCTCCATACACAGTTACCAAGTAATCACACACACTGCCCTTCCCTTTGTTTGTTTACCCCCTTTACCTTCAGCTCCCAGTACCTTTCCTCAGGGGGACTCACACCCCCTATCCCACAGCTTAGCCCAATGTACCAGACTTGCCAATTGCTCTCGGGTCCCTCTGAATAACCTCTAGGGTATCAGCTTGAATCAACCAGGGTCCTCACTATACCCTGAACTACCCTATTATGAATACCCTAGCAATACTTACACCTTGAGTCTTCCTTCCTTGAGATGTTTCCTATGGCCAGAGACAGCCGCACCCTGTCTTACTCTTCTTTTTTATACCTTCTGAGCCCTGCCTCCAATCCTGCCAGGGACAACTCCCTTCTCACTAACTCCCTCTGTTTGTGACTTTCAGTATTTACATTCCCATACCAAAACCCTCTTCTGCCATCTATTGGTGAAACCCACACATTACACATAACACACATGTAACCCTCAACACAACATTTAACCATCGGTCGCACGAAACATCGTCAGATCCGCCACACACCGTTCAGGGCTGAAACAGCAGATAGGACAATAGGATTTCTACCTCCTTCTGCCGATTCAGCCCTGACGGCAGATTTTGGTCAGGCGCCTTCTATGGCGCCCGGTCAAAATTTTTTAACCGGTCCGATCGGCGAGTCGACTGATATCAGCAGCTTCCTGCGATATCGGTCGACTCGCCGACATGCCATACACGCACCGAATATCGTACGAAACGAGGTTTTGTACGATATTATCGGTGCGTGTATGACCAGCTTTAGAAGCTGTGATCTACTGCTGCCTCTCACATATACATGTCCACAAACTGAACAGAACCCAAAGTATTTCAAGCTGTTGTGAAAATCAGGACAAAACAAAAGCTTACAATTACCCTTTTATAAAGATTATTGCTTTGGTGCTATCTTTAGTGATTATTTGCACCCCATAAAGACAGCTCTCAGAATAGTTTATTTTATGACATACTTTACTTTTTTATTTTTAAATAATGTTAAAAGGTAACCATGTGTATTTATTTTATTTCCTTCTGTCAACAACACATTTAGGAGCAAAAGCAAACAGCTCTCTGTGTTTATGTCAAGACTCATTAACTTGTGTTGTGTACAGAGCAGAGTGGAACATATGTGTTATTACTGACCAACATGACAATCCCAAATAAAGGAAGTGCTCAGAATTAGAGAACTCCAAATTATAATAGAACAAAAAAGAAATAAAAGACTTCGATAAAACACTACATATAGTTAGTGAATGTGAACACCTGCAAAGTCTTATTGTCTCTACCGACTGATCATCAGTCACCCAGAAATATGACTGCTGTGCTTTGAGAAAAAGCCAGAATAAACCATTTGATTTCCAGATGGAGTTAGTGCCAGCTGATCCCTTTGCTACCTTAGACAGAGGGACTGAAATTGTTATTTGAGGATACACTAGGCAGGAATTCATTGTTTCCAACATAGGTATAGCATTTATTATTTACTTAATAACATATTTACGTAAGAAAACATTGAGGGTTCTGTTTCAAACCAAGTTAAGTAAGACTGCCTGTTTTCTCTATACTGTTTTCTCTATACTGTTTTCTCTAGCTGCTATAAAAATGAGCTCACCTACCATATGGTGACAACACGCTTTATGTGATGCTACTATATGTCTCCACAATCCACAGTCACCCCATAACAAACATGACCTTTACATTATTAACATTTTTGTTAAAGGAGACATATCATATAAAAATAAAGAATGTACCAGTGAATTATACTCCTCTAAATATAGAAGAAGTGTGCTTAAAAATGTTGTGTTTTGGACTGATTTATTGAGAAATTCCACCAAAACCCCACTAGTCCCGCCCATCTGTTCCACTTCCTGCTGGCTGAATTCTCTGGATATGCAGGGGGGCCGGCGGCTCTCAGTACAGGCAATGTAGGATAGGAACCAGTCAGCAGCTAGGCTGACCTGATAGGGAACTGAAGCCTGTCCTTGCTTGGCTGCAAGGCTGTGATTGGCTGTCCCCCTCCTGCTGTGCTTCTGGCCCTTCATGTGAAACAGGGACAGAGAAGTGATAGGGTCTAGGGAGCTCCAATAAAGGGGCCATTTTTACAGATAGGATTCTTTTTTAGCACAGTGTGAAACCAGCGCCATATATTATTCATAATTGCCCACAAAATAATACAAAGAGGTCAAATGTTTTTTCTTCCAGTAGCCTATCTATGCTCTAGTGTTCATTTTACATTTATTATTTGTGGGGGCATAATTATACATCTCTAGGAACTTTCCCTGTTTTTTTCAACTGTACACTCATATCTGCTTTGATCAATATACTGTAGTAAGGTGACAACTGACAGATATGCTGTTAGCATATGATTCTCTTTTATGCTATCTATTTAACCTGCTGTCACAGAAAGAAACAAGCGGACAGCTCTCTCCCGCTCTAAAATATCTCTGAGTAATAAAAAAAAGACCAGAAATTTGTGAAAATGTGTAAGTAAGAACTGTTGAAAGTTCTGTCAGGTTGGAACTGGTTTACTTTTTATACAGAAGTTTAACTCTAGAGGTCACAACCACTGTTAGAATAAGCCTTTAAAATATTAAACATAAAAGGTGACAGTTAAGATATGTTGCTACCGAGCTATCTAAATTAAACTAGCTCATAAATTTGTCTCTAGGAGAGAAAAGCACTCGTTTTTTCTAGAGGCCATATATACAATTATCAGAGATACAAAGAGATAATGGAATCTGCTGGATGTTTTGCTGGAAAACCATCTCTGAGTTCATCCTTTTAGCTGACTATCAAAAGAATCATAAGTGAAAGATAATTATAGAACAACTAGTGCTTCCTTTAAGATTACTCAGTGGGCTGAGAGCCATTGAGAACAATTCTATGAAAAAGGTTCCATTCTATCCTCTTTTCCTCTGCCTTTTATTTAGTCTGCCTCTAATAATATATTTTTCTAGTGATTTTAGTTGCAGATTTTCAGCAGACAGCAGGAATGTCCACCCTACAGCTCTTCTAGCAGCCAAGCTTAACTCCAATACAGTACAACAGCTTCAGAAGGAGATTTATTGCTGTAGGGGGAACAAATCTGCAGCTCTAGATAAAAACTTTGTTCTAATTGTGACAAGGATGTTTTCTGGTGTGTCTATTGGCAAGATCTATAAGTTATTCCATTTTACCATATGTATTCTGTATGTAATTTATATTATTATGTTATTTATATCACCCCTTCAGTAATGTTATTGAGCACAATGTAGAGTTACATATAGGAGGGGGCATTTTTTAATTACTTTTTTTTAATGATTTGAGAAAAAATGTGATCACAAGTATACTCAAGTATGATTTTTTTAAAATTGAAATGTATTAAATAAAAATGAACTATGTATTAAAAATAATAAAATAAAAAAAAATGTATTTGTAGTAAATTATATTATTATGAACCTTAGCTGAGATGTTTTCAAAAGCCCCTCTTATTTGATTCAACATTTGCCCAGGACCTTAAGCTTATAACAAGCTTACAGATACAGTACATATATGAAAATGCAGATTCTTAATTATTACAGTATACTCCCTGAATTATCCAAAAAATAAATAATAATTAATTAAATAATAAATTAGCTGCATAACTTCTGCCTTAATCTTTTCCTTACAAGACTTTATCATTGTATTACCTGGCCTCATATATTATTCTCTTGTTCATAGATGAAGTCTTATCAGAAAACTTCTTGGATTACAAGAATCGTGGTGTGAATGGATCTCACAGAGGTCAGATAGTCTGGAAGATTGAGGCCAGCTCTTACTTTGTTGAGTGTAAGTAACCTTTCAGCCCATAAGTGTCATATCTAACACATATATCTATTGTTCTGTGACTACTGTAACTACTGGGAAGCATTGGTCCTGTTGCCCTCCCCCCCTCCCACCCCCTGGTAAGGGGGCACTATAAGGTACCAGTGACATCACTGTGACCCTGAAAAATCAAAACATACCTTTCTAGTTCAAACCAGGTTAAATTCCGAGTTGTAGGTATTTTGAAGCAAAGTTCATGGGTATGCTATACAGTATTTAGGGACACTGGTTTCTGATACTTGATCTGTCCCTATTATAAAAGCTGCCTGCATTGACCTCTTCCTGATGTTTTTCACCATTTAATGTACTTACGTGCCACTGCCCACCATCATTCACCGTATAATGTGCTTGAGTACCAGTGCCTACTGCTACTCAGAATATAGTGTTCTTAAATTACAGGATCAACTTCCTTCATCGAATAATATAAGTGTGATTCAAATCTTTTTCTTTAAGCTTATAATGTGCTAGAAATAACATTCATAAAAGCTATCACTTGAGATATTTTTGAAATGTATTTTATTACCCATAGGTCTCACTGTATAATGTGCTTTTGACGCTCTTACTGTATAATACTCTGTAATACTACTGATACCTCATTATTATGGGCTTCAGATGCTCTTGCCAGGGGATTACTTATTGCTCTCGCTGTGTAATGTGCAAGAGATGTTCCTTTTACCCACTGCTCTCTGTGAATAATGTGCCTGTAAGCCATTATCTATTGCTCTCATTAATATAATTAAAAATAAACTGGGCACACTTGTACCTGGGCAATAACCCAAAGCATGTTTGCCCAGCATTAATAAATGAGCCTGAGTGTGCAATATTTGGAGAATGCCAGTACCCACTGTCCACTTGGTTTAATGTGCCGGTATTACTCTACCATTATTCATGCTCTCAATGTATTATAATTATTTGAAATATAAATAACAGGAGGTTATTATTGCATAGGTGACTGGGAATTCAAAAGCCGCTCCATGCACTTTTGCATAGTTCAACTCAACTTGGCTTCTGGTTTCATCCCACCTCCTCTTGTGAATCACACGCAGTGTGCCAGTTGACACTAGGAAATCATGCAGCTATTGCCACCTCCAAGGTGGCAGTAGCTCCAGGGTTGCCACAGCAGCCTGCTTCAGTTGATTTAGTGAAATGCCTTTCGCATTGCTGCACTTACTTAATGTAAAATATTTTACATGTGGCAATATCAGTTCATCCGAATAGAAAGATGCATGTGCTTTTCCTTGGGAAACAAAGTAGCATGAATTGCTAAATTGCACCAATCACTTGTTGGAAATGGAGAAACTAGGGGCCTGTGCATTGCACATGCAGAATAGCCGAACTGGTTCATAAGTTGAACCCTTTATCTGTTTGGCACACAGTTTGATAAGCCAAATAATTTTATGAGGCTATAGGTGTATAGATGATAATATCATTTGGTTAGAAACTGAGGAGTTGGATTAAAAATCAGTGCAAGAATAAGAAGCGTTGTATATGTTTGCCTGCACAGTGATATTTAACCTAAGAGTTTACATGGGCAGTACATTAATAGAAGGGTGTGTATCAACAGATCTTGCTATGCTGTATCATTTAAAAAATGTGCTTTATTCTGGCATAGTTGTTTCAACTTTGTCAGAATAAAGCTTTCATGTTATCTTATACTGCATGTTGGTGGCCTGCTGGCGCACTTCTCTCTATCAATGTAATTTGAATGTCTCCCTCAGCTGCAAACCCTGGCCACCGAAGGGATATGGTGAGTCAGTTTCAAACTGCTGAGAGCAGTCCTGCTTGGTGCCTGGTTTGTGGTATCTGCACCCTGACTACTGTGCTATCTGGGTGTGTAATTGCTCAAGCACTTATGTCCTAAATTAAGTATAGGGTTTAATATTATTTTAGGTTTCAGTTTGGGTAATCGAGGATTTCAATATAACTGTATGGGTTTACATGGGTACATGTACAACAAATGGCTGCCTGTGAGTATATTATGCTACATTAAAGCCTATAGGACCAGTTTCCAAAGGAATCATATCTCCTTTCATGCCAGTTCATTGTGTTTTCCTTAAAATAAGGATCTAATCATTTTGGGAGAAAATCATATGTACAGTGGCTTGTAAAAGTATTCGGCCCCCTTGAACTTTTACACATTTTGTCACATTACAGCCACAAACATGAATCAATTTTATTGGAATTCCACGTGAAAGACCAATACAAAGTGGTGTACACGTGAGAAGTGAAACAAAAATCATACATGATTCCAAACATTTTTTACAAATAAATAACTGCAAAGTGGGGTGTGCGTAATTATTCAGCCCCCTTTGGTCTGAGTGCAGTCAGTTGCCCATAGACATTGCCTGATGAGTGCTAATGACTAAATAGAGTGCACTTGTGTGTAATCTAATGTCAGTACAAATACAGCTGCTCTGTGACGGCCTCAGAGGTTGTCTAAGAGAATATTGGGAGCAACAACACCATGAAGTCCAAAGAACACACCAGACAGGTCAGGGATAAAGTTATTGAGAAATTTAAAGCAGGCTTAGGCTACAAAACGATTTCCAAAGCCTTGAACATCCCACGGAGCACTGTTCAAGCGATCATTCAGAAATGGAAGGAGTATGGCACAAGTGTAAACCTACCAAGACAAGGCCGTCCACCTAAACTCACAGGCCGAACAAGGAGAGCGCTGATCAGAAATGCAGCCAAGAGGCCCATGGTGACTCTGGGGGAGCTGCAGAGATCTACAGCTCAGGTGGGGGAATCTGTCCATAGGACAACTATTAGTCGTGCACTGCACAAAGTTGGCCTTTATGGAAGAGTGGCAAGAAGAAAGCCATTGTTAACAGAAAACCATAAGATGTCCCGTTTGCAGTTTGCCACAAGCCATGTGGGGGACACAGCAAACATGTGGAAGAAGGTGCTCTGGTCAGATGAGACCAAAATGGAACTTTTTGGCCAAAATGCAAAACGCTATGTGTGGCGGAAAACTAACACTGCACATCACTCTGAACACACCATCCCCACTGTCAAATATGGTGGTGGCAGCATCATGCTCTGGGGGGGCTTCTCTTCAGCAGGGACAGGGAAGCTGGTCAGAGTTGATGGGAAGATGGATGGAGCCAAATACAGGGCAATCTTGGAAGAAAACCTCTTGGAGTCTGCAAAAGACTTGAGACTGGGGCGGAGGTTCACCTTCCAGCAGGACAACGACCCTAAACATAAAGCCAGGGCAACAATGGAATGGTTTAAAACAAAACATATCCATGTGTTAGAATGGCCCAGTCAAAGTCCAGATCTAAATCCAATCGAGAATCTGTGGCAAGATCTGAAAACTGCTGTTCACAAACGCTGTCCATCTAATCTGACTGAGCTGGAGCTGTTTTGCAAAGAAGAATGGGCAAGGATTTCAGTCTCTAGATGTGCAAAGCTGGTAGAGACATACCCTAAAAGCCTGGCAGCTGTAATTGCAGCAAAAGGTGGTTCTACAAAGTATTGACTCAGGGGGCTGAATAATTACGCACACTGCACTTTGCAGTTATTTATTTTTAAAAAATGTTTGGAATCATGTATGATTTTCCTTCCACTTCTAACATGTACACCACTTTGTATTGGTCTTTCACGTGGAATTCCAATAAAATTGATTCATGTTTGTGGCTGTAATGTGACAAAATGTGGAAAAGTTCAAGGGGGCCGAATACTTTTGCAAGCCACTGTAGTTGCATGTTGCTTCAAAGCAGAGTGCAGGGGATTTTTAACTGGATAGTTTTGGTAGGTGCCTATCCTAAAATACATGTGCCTAAAGAGCTACATTTTAGTAATCTAAGCTATTTACATTATAGGAAATCTTGCTAATTTAAATATCACAGTTAATCTAGTGTATGGCTCTAAAGTGCCCAATAGGTTGCCTTTCCGAGTATGAGGCATTGCTTTTTATCAGTTTTTAACTTGGACAAATTAGACAAAGAGAATGCATACATCATAAAGATTCATGTCACAATGTCCATTTGTAAGTCCTACTGAGTGTGTGTGTGTTATAATTAGATTATCAGTGACCCAGATTTCCAATGACTAAAACTTTCAGCTTCTAAATGTAAAATTAGGGTACAGAGAAAATATTCTCATGCTTATAATCAGGGCAGGACTAATTTTCTTTGCCGTCTGAATACAAAGCACGGAACAGTCTTTGTTTTGGGAAACCAAGAACTTATTTACAATTAAAAAGGGCCCTGTGAACACTGAAATTATTTAGCTGTTCAGCTAAGTAAAACTCATGTAAAACCTGATGCACACCAATGCTTTCTATTATAGCAGTGATCCCCAACCAGTGACTCGGGGGCAACGTGTTGCTCACCAACCCCTTGGATGTTGCTCTCAGTGCCCCCAAACCCAGTAGTTATTTTTGAATTCCTTGGGGGGCAAGTTTTGGTTGAATAAAAACAAGATTTACTACCAAATAAAACCTCCTGTAAGCTGATAGTTTGCATACTGTACCTACTGTAATAGCTGAGCTCAGCTTTTATTTGGCACCTCCATGAACTTTTATTACACTATTGTTGCAAATCTTTTTACATTTGACTGTGGCTTACAAGTAAGAAAGGTTGGGGACCCCTGTATTATAGTAAGCAGGGACCTTTGTAGTTTGTCATATGAAGCATCAGGTAGAAGTATGAGGGTGCTACAAAAATTATTAAAAAGTTTAAAAGCAGCTTCTTGTTAAAGGAAAACTACACCCCCCGAATTAATACTTAACCAACAGAGAGTTTATATTTAGTTAAGTGACCTTTTAAAAAATCTCACCAAACTGTAATATATCAGTAAATACTGCCCTTCTACATTCTTTCCTTTGAGCCACCATTTAGTGATGGGCTGTGTGCTCCCTCAGAGATCACATGACCAGAAATAATGCAGCTCTGACTGTAACAGGAGGTAATATGGAAGCAAAAGGCAGAACTCTGCCTATTAATTGGCTGATGGGGCCTAGCATGTATGTGTGCCTTGGCTTGCACTGTGAATCTCATGAACCTGGGAGGCGGCCCTTAATTCTTAAAATGGTAATTTTCTATTTAGGATTACCCAATAGCACATACTAATAAAAATTATATTTTTATGAAAATGATTTATTTAGATCAAGCAGGGTTTTACAAATGAGCTTGTTTATGCATTGTTTATGTTTGTATTTTGATAGAGACCTACATTGTTTTGGGGTATAGTTTTCCTTTAAATATGTATGGCGGGGGGCATTCTATCATTATATCATATGCATAATAATAAGTAAGTGGAAGTAAGTATATCAGTAGCGTATTTATATGAGATCTATCTGCTAGCTTACAAGGCTTTCCTAAACCTCTCCCAATTTTTTTTAAATAGACATCACAAGCTCAATCACACATTCAAGATAAGTCATCTTGTTTAAATACGGGGAGATTACCTTGGTAAAAACACTTTAAATAAAACTAGCACGTTTTTGTTGCTAGAAGAAATACTTGTTACAGGTCAGGATGCTGGGTGCACAGAGCACTGGGGACCCCTTGCATTTATTGAGCTGCTGATCCAGAAGAGCCAGGAATAATTATTGTCAGCTTTAAAGGATAATGAAAGCCTTGATTACTGGGGGTGCCAAAATATTAGGCATCCCCCCTGTGATTGCAATCACTTACCTTATACCCCGGACCAGTGCTCCTGTTACCAGAAAAACTACCCCGGCCCGGGGTACCTGCGATCAAGCAATCCTCTTCCTAATCTACTGTCTTTGTGTACCTTGCTCATGTGCAGTAGAGTGAAAAGCCAAACTTAAACAAGAGAGTCGACTTTTTCACTCTACTGCACATGTGCCTGCCCCAGGATTCTAAAGATAGACAAGGAAAGGGAGAGGATTGATCTGTTGCATGAACCCCAAGCCGGTGCAGGTTTCAGCTACCAGGAGCACCGGCCGGGTGGGGGGTGGTGCCTAACTCACCCCCAGTGACTGTAACATTCCTTCTCCTTTAAGAATTCATCCCTGATGTTGCTAGACTACAACTCCCATTAGATCCCAGCCCATGTATCTTATTTAGTATAGTATCTTACAATCTCTTGCATTTTTAATGCCAAAATGATTCTTTTTATAAAGGGTTTTTTTATTTACCTTTTAACAGAGTAGCTACTTGGGGAACAAAATGCTTAATCATATAGTACCATAAATAATCTTTTTTAAAAAAGATTGAGAGACAGTCACACATATAGAAAATAAAATGGAGGCAAAGGATAAGGGTTGCTCCTGCTGAGTTAAAGCACACTGTTTCTACTTCAAGAGAAAAGCCTGAATGTCTAGTGCTGAGAAAAACACATAAATATTTAAACCTCTGTTGCACGCATGCTTTCGCTGGTACTCTGGGGGAAGTCAGTGGATTTAAGTCAAGAAGCCAAGAAGAATATAAATTATGTAGCCTGCAACAAAAATGTCTGCTTTTGTTTCTGAATTATGTTCTGTTTAGAAGAGCTGAATTATTTAATTCAGTTTTAAATATAATCATGGATGCTAATCATATTGCACTGAAAACCTATTTGTATATATTTGTATATATTTTAATATTTACAAATATACATTTATAAAAGCCAGCAAGGAGCAAAGGAATATAATCTATAGTACAAAAAAAACATGATATGAGTTTGATATTTTGGCATGTCATTATACAGAGATAGGATGGTATCTTTGGCAGTCTCTATAAGAGAATTTTGCTGTAATAGGGAGAGAATCATTGTCTCCTAATTTTTTGTTTACATGTCATTGTATGTGACTGGTAGGTTTCTGAACAGGCACTTTTTTTCATACAACAGGACACTGTTCCCTTTCTGAGAACTAAGTAACAGAGTAACAAGTTTTGGAACTACACACCAGCTCTAGACAGTAATCTGCTTAAATTTGACCACATCAATTGTCAGATATGTAGCAAGGTAGTTATGCATTTCAATTTTCTCACACTCTATAAACACTGGAATGGTTAAAATCATGCAATTGTCAGGCCCCTGTCTGACAGTAGCATTAGTGCTTTAGCAGGGACCTGGAAATTAATAAAAATCACTGCCTCCCTCAATTCCCCAGAGCCTGCAAAACAGAGCCCTGTGCTCAGGTAATGGGTGGGGTGGGGGTGACTCAGAAACACTGCAAAGCTTGCAGACAATGACACATTACAGATCTGTGGATTCTAAGTTATTTTAGCTTCTACCTGCTGGAGATTTTCTAACCTTATGGGAAATGCCTTCTGGGCATGGTGCCATTTGGGTGAGACAGGAAAACTCTGCTTCCTGGTAACTGTTATTCTCGTGAATATATGAATACTTGCTACAGGCCAATTATTTTATAAAATGGTATTTCCCATATCAGTTCCGTTCCCACCACTCTGCCCCTTGCTGTTCCAGGATTTCAGCATACAGCTCCTATAAGTGCTTTGAGATGCTTAAATGTAGAGAATCTGGTATAGTTTGATCAATATTGTTAAATGTTCAATCCATTACATATTGGCAGGGGATCACTGCAAAATACTTGCACAGTGATTTACATTGTGCAAATCATTATCATTCCTAGCTGCAGTTGAGTGGTACCCTGATAGCTGCCAGTGACAGCTTTTATTTTATATATGACCCTATTGTTTTTATTATTTAGACTTATTTAAATTCTCTACCCAGTCCTAATTTCAAACAACCTGATACCCATTAAAGCAGATCCAGACAAACATGCATAATGCTCCTCCTAAAATGCTCATTTTTTAATTCACAAAATTCAGTTACTAGAAGCAGGAGAATCTACAGAACAATAGGGATAAAAGCCAATTTAAATGCATATATACTTGTTGGTAAATCTTTTGGAGGTAATATTAAGGGATAGGATAGTGGAACACCTTTCAGATGATAACATTATCATTATGTGCCAGTGTGGTTTTATGCTCAGCAGATTCTGTCAGAGAATTCTAATTGCCTTCTATTAGACCTTCGGGATGCAAAGGATGTGATTTACTTCCACTGTGGAGAATCATTTTAGTAAACCGAGGGACTGGACAGTATATGGCATATATAAATGCAAGGCTAAGCAGGTAAACAGGGGCAATTCTGGGCTCCAGGCTGCCCTGAGACAGCCTTTCGATGCTGCCCCCCTTACCCACCATGCTCAGAAATTTATCACCAGAGCCGGCCAAGGGGTAGCTGAATCGCTAGTGCAGAGAGCAATCACTCAAAGAGGATATTGAAGGAGTAGTATTAAAGGAGTAGTCGCCTATATTTGTGTGATTACCAACCAGGAGAATGTGCACTGAAACCCAGCCTGTAACTATACATATACCATGGCTTCATATGATTGCTACGAGCAGCACTAGGCATGAAAATGTCAGCAGAGTTATGTGCCATATACAACTTGCACACACCTACCCATGATTACCTGTACTAGCACCATGTGCACCTATTTTAGTAAATGGGGCACAAGGTTACAAATTAAGCAGCAATTCAGGGAAGGAATGATGTGGTTCAAAAACTTGGCAAATTGTGATGATTTTTGTTTCATTATAAAATGAGCCCCTGCATTGTTTTGATTTATATTTGCCAAAAAGTGAAAAAACCCATGCTATATTTGAATGTTTAATTATAGAAAATTCTAAAATGTGAGGTCAGTGCATATCTGATCTATGTTGGATAAGAGCATGGATGAATTACATCTCTCTGTGCCCCTAAGTAATAATAGGATTTTTTCATTCTTTAGCAATTGATTGTTCCTGGAGGCAAAGAAACTGATGATCTAGTTGCAGTTGGCAAAGTAATGACCTTGGCAAGGCCAGGCTGTAGGAACTTCACTGGTTCCTCTGCTGTTACACCTTAAATAATCTAGTCAACTTCACATTTGGGGCTTATTTATCATACAAAGGATTAATACTGAAAATCTCTGTGTAAAATAAACAACAAATTTATCAAGGTGTGTGTTTTATTTTACGCCATCTGGCTGCAGCTTTGGCACCACTATTTTAAACCAATTTAGACCTTGTACAATCCAATATTGAATAGGAAAAATTCAAGAATCAAGGAAGTTCCGCCAAAAATTACTCTGGAAAAAAAAAGATTAAAAAAACACAATGGATGTATGCCATATTTTCCTAAAGCATTTTCAAGCAGCTGCTTACTTTTACGCTGGGTTTTTACACAATGGTATGTGGTCATTGAAAGTCAAAAGGCAAAATGATAAATACATTTTTTCCCCCAAAGTAATGCCTGGTGATGAGTGTATTTGGTTGCTGTATTTTTACACAGTGTGATAAATTGGCCCCTTGATGTTAACTTTTTAATTGTTTGTGTTTATAACCCTTTCCATCTTTTTGGAGACAACTTACAATAAAAAAAAAAAGAACACACATTTAGAATTGACAGCGCTGGCACTTTCACACTTCAGAGTCAGTTGTAGAGTCTACAGTCCATGGTACTATAAAAGGTTAATCATTTGCCTTTCTATTCTGCCTTTCTTCACCCTGGAATATAAATTGATCTCTGGTTGTTAGTAAGCTATTTTTAGTAGTTATCTTTCCATGCAGGTCCTTTTCTATTCATTGTGTCCTTTATGGAGCTGCCTGGTCACTGATCCAACATCCAACAGAATAAATATATAAAATGAAATAACATAAAATAAAACAGCAGTTCAATTGTTGATTGTCATAGAATATCACTGTCTATAGGTTCACATACTGTATATGAAATAAAAAAAAATCTAATTGAACTAAAAAGGACATTTTTTTACTTTAATGCATTGCTTTTTTCCCATTATTACCATTGCTTTTTTTCTTGCTCAGTCTTTTATTGGTATAACCAACATAGGTTTTCTTCTTATTTGCTTTGACTGTAAAAGAGATTCTGACACTTTATAAGGCCTGTAATTCAAATACAAAATGGTTGGAGGTAAAGATTCTTCAGTACAGGTATAGGATCCATTCTCCGGAAACCCATTATCCGGAAATTTCCGAATTACGGAAAGGCCATCTCACATAGACTCCATTATAACCAGATAATTCTAATTAATGAAAATGATTTTTTTCCCCTTGTAATAATAAAACAGTACCTTGTACTTGATCCCAACTAAGATATAATCAATCCTTATTTAAGGCAAAACACTCCTATTGGGTTTATTCCATATTTAAGTGACTTGACATATGGAGATCCAAATTATGGAAAGATCCCTTATCCGAAAAACACCAGGTCCCAAGCATTCTGGATAACAGGTCCCATACCTGTATAGTATTTGATAAATGATCTATATCTAGCCATATATGGCTTCAGATCAGTTTAACTAGGACACTACTATTGTTTGCTGTACAACATTTTTAGCATTTTTTATAATTCATAAAATTCAGGTTTTGTTTTTCTTTTCCTTTTTTCTTAAATTGGTTGCCTTTAAAATGCAAAGCTATTTGAAGGGCTAATATCCTCAAAAATTAAAAATGACTGAAAACTCAAATGCACAAGAAACTAATGAAAGGGTCATTTAGAAACACAGCCACTTGTGCAGGCCTCTAAAAATGACACAGTGCAGAGCAGATACTGAGATAATTTGTTAATGTACTTGCTCCCAAACACGTACCTGCACTTCCACATAACTGTCAATGCATCCTCCCCGCCCCTACTGACAAATGGCTTGCAATTGAGTGGGTTAGTAGAAAGAGACCGCACACGCTGGGACTTAATATACAGAAAAAAGTTTTATTACAAAAAATCCAATGTTTCTCAGGAACAAACAATATATATGCGCTATATCAAAATACGATGCACAGAGAATCAAAGATATTTTCTGGGTGCAGGATTATCATCACGTCATAGTTAAGCACAAAAAACACACTCTCAGGGCTTATTTAAAGCAAAAAAATGAGGTTTATTCAACGTCCTTCCCTACCTCATCCCCTGGTCAACAATTGGATACACTCCAGGAAGGTATAATAGGTTTATATACCCCCTATGGGAAGGAAGGACGTGTAAAAAACCCATAGGATAACATCTTATCCATCAATACAGAATTGCACCCTTTATCGCCCCTTATGGGAAACCAAACTGCTGTAAAAAGTTCTGTAGCTCCTTACCTGCACAACCGTCAATGCTTCTCGCGTAAAATCCCGTGAAAGCTCATTTGCTCCTGTGTCCCTATCGGCCAACCATTGCTCCGGTGATCAACCACCACCCTATCAGCCACTCCGACCTAGACCCCATAGCACCTATTAACCACCTCTGTGGTCCCCAGTCTGTTGCCAGGTTTATAAATAGTTACATCAAGAAAATGGATCTTGCAATAGTCATGTCATGGTGAGTTTAATAGGAGTCCAGACTGTTTAAAGTCTGTAATAAGGATACTAGCCCATCCACAGTCCCCTCCCACAGTAACAATAAGTCGTCTATATAGCGTTTATAGAAACAAATTTTCCCCCCCCCCCATGGGCAATAAAAAATTTGTCTCATACTGTTCCATAGAAATGTTGGCAAAGGAGGGAGCAACATTTGAGCCCATGTCAGTACCTGCTGTTTGTAGGAAGAATGTATCCTTAAACAGGAAATAATTATAAGACAAAATCAAGTCCAAAAGTGTCACCAGAAATTCAACAGTGAGCTGATCCTTATGATATTTTTGTAGTGTTTCCCTGCAGCCCCACCCCCACATTATAAGGAATGACCTGTAGAGACTAGAGACATCCATTGTTACTAAAAGACAATTGGGGGGAATGTTTAGATCCCTAGTAAGGTCAAAAGATGGGAAGTGTCTATAAGATATGAATGCATATCTGTATGATAGGTTGTAGAAAGTAGTCTACAAATTTGGCAACTGGTTGAAAAAGATAACCTACTGCCGAGATAATAGGGTGACCAGGAGGTGCTATAAGAGATTTGTGAATTATATATACATATATATATATGTGATAAAAGCCATGTTTCATCAGTTTGCTGTAGTGTGTGTGTGTGTGTGTGTTAGTGACCTGTTTCCTACAGTATGATAATTAATCCAACAATTTCTTTTTTTTCAGCTGAAACAAAGATTTGTTTCAAATACTACCATGGCGTAAGTGGAGCTCTACGTGCTACAACTCCCAGCATCACTGTGAAAAATCCAACTGCCCCTGTAAGTCATTTTTCCAGTATTTGACTTAGCACAAACCAGCCAGCTACTTTACATAATTACTTGGATGGGTGGATAGATAGGTAGATAGATGGTAGATACAGTGGAGGAAATAATTATTTGACCCCTCACTGATTTTGTAAGTTTGTCCAATGACAAAGAAATGAAAAGTCTCAGAACAGTATCATTTCAATGGTAGGTTTATTTTAACAGTGGCAGATAGCACATCAAAAGGAAAATCGAAAAAATAACTTTAAATAAAAGATAGCAACTGATTTGCATTTCATTGAGTGAAATAAGTTTTTGAACCCCTACCAACCATTAAGAGTTCTGGCTCCCACAGAGTGGTTAGACACTTCTACTCAATTAGTCAACCTCATTAAGGACACCTGTCTTAACTAGTCACCTGTATAAAAGACACCTGTCCACAGAATCAATCAATCAAGCAGACTCCAAACTCTCCAACATGGGAAAGACCAAAGAGCTGTCCAAGGATGTCAGAGACAAAATTGTAGACCTGCACAAGGCTGAAATGGGCTACAAAACCATTAGCAAGAAGCTGGGAGAGAAGGTGACAACTGTTGGTGCGATTGTTCGAAAATGGAAGGAGCACAAAATGACCATCAATCGACCTCGCTCTGGGGCTCCACGCAAGATCTCACCTCTTGGGGTGTCAATGATTCTAAGAAAGGTGAAAAAGCATCCTAGAACTACACGGGAGGAGTTAGTTAATGACCTCAAATTAGCAGGGACCACAGTCACCAAGAAAACACATTACACATTAAAATCCTGCAGGGCTCGCAAGGTCCCCCTGCTCAAGAAGGCACATGTGCAGGCCCGTCTGAAGTTTGCCAATGAACACCTGAATGATTCTGTGAGTGACTGGGAGAAGGTGCTGTGGTCTGATGAGACCAAAATAGAGCTCTTTGGCATTAACTCAACTCGCTGTGTTTGGAGGAAGAAAAATGCTGCCTATGACCCCCAAAACACCGTCCCCACCGTCAAGCATGGGGGTGGAAACATTTTGCTTTGGGGGTGTTTTTCTGCTAAGGGCACAGGACAACTTATTCGCATTAACGGGAAAATGGACGGAGCCATGTATTGTGAAATCCTGAACGACAACCTCCTTCCCTCTGCCAGGAAACTGAAAATGGGTCGTGGATGGGTGTTCCAGCACGACAATGACCCAAAACATACAGCAAAGGCAACAAAGGAGTGGCTCAAGAAGAAGCACATTAAGGTCATGGAGTGGCCTAGTCAGTCTCCGGACCTTAATCCAATAGAAAACCTATGGAGGGAGCTCAAGCTCAGAGTTGCACAGAGACAGCCTCGAAACCTTAGGGATTTAGAGATGATCAACATTCCTCCTAAAATGTGCGCAAACTTGGTCATCAATTACAAGAAACGTTTGACCTCTGTGCTTGCAAACAAGGGTTTTTCCACTAAGTATTAAGTCTTTTTTTGTTAGAGGGTTCAAAAACTTATTTCACTCAATGAAATGCAAATCAGTTGCTATCTTTTATTTAAAGTTATTTTTTCGATTTTCCTTTTGATGTGCTATCTGCCACTGTTAAAATAAACCTACCATTGAAATGATACTGTTCTGAGACTTTTCATTTCTTTGTCATTGGACAAACTTACAAAATCAGTGAGGGGTCAAATAATTATTTCCTCCACTGTAGATAGACACCAAAAACTGTGGTTGTAATAGAAAACAGTTATAAACAGCACAGAAACATCTGAAGCAGAACTTTCTGCATAAATAGAGGCTGATGATGAAATATAGGGGCAGATTTAGCAAAATGTGAGATTAGAGCTCATTACAGAAAAATTCACCCATCATTTAATTTATGATAAAAATGCAAATTTGTGTATGACGGGATAAGAAAAAAGGGCATATAATCATGATTTCTTCATATACCTTCCCTTTATAATTAATTAGAGTCTCTGTGATTATAGCAACTATGGCACAAATAACAGAAGTCTTTCAGTGCTTTCAGAAGAGATGATGCCCATGGTTACAAATGCAATCTGCTATATAACTATGATTTCATTGACATTTGACCCCCTATATGAAAGAAATGGCACAAGATTGGGTTCTCTGCACTGTAGAGTGATCCTCTGGCCTACAGAGCATACAATTTATATTTACTCTCTATGGGGTGTTTTTTTCATTAAGCTTTACCCTTTGTAATTACTGCCAGCAGAGGCATGCTGACAACATGAATGCTATTTTATGCAGAAACATTTGGTTGGCCTGAACATTGCCTTAATTATTATTTCGTGTTCTTACATAGCCTCATATTATATAGCATTTTGAAAATATTATTTCTGGACTTTTGTGAGCAGTAGCACTAGATGAATGACAGGCTGAGCCTAAATATATTACTGGACTCTCGTCCTAAGCCTAATGTTGGCTCTCAAGGCTATTTAAGAACAAGTTGCTCATTTTTATCGATGCCTTATGGTTTGAGTCAAGCACATTTTGCATAATTGGCATGACTTCATCTCCCCTGTTTGGCCTTGTGGATAATATGCCAAGGGACTGCTGTCTCAGCTGGTACTCTACTCAAACAGGGCATTATTTGCAAAGTGAAGCCATTTTATTGCCATTAATGCCTTTTGGGGATTTGTTACCCAGAAGGACTTATGGGTCCTGCTTCCTTGTTAAAACATGTCAGGGGCATTTACTGCTTTTAAAGCCTCCCTAATTATACTGAGACTTTTTAGTGTTATTTTATGTTCTGTAATTGTACTGTAGATTGTGTTTCAAAAAGAGAAATGTTTGGTTTTAGACACAAAATCAGCCATGAGATGTCTGGAAAAATTTATTTTATGGAAAAAAAAAATGGCTGAACAAGCTGATCAGTATAACAATACAATATATGCAGAACACATCAATACAGACCCAGGCCAAATCTATGGGGTGCTATAGGCATGGCTATACCTCTGATCACCCACCCTCCACAGTGAGTTGATGTGAGAGAGCTTCAGCGGTGATAAGATGCACAATTGTCACACATTGTGACACTAGAGGTAGATGAGCCGAACTAGGGGTAGGAAGAAAGTTGAGGTACGTGCTTAGCACCCCCACCTCTGCTGAACCTAGACACTTGCCTCTTCTTTCTACCTTTAGTTCCAGCCCTGCACCAATATCATCTTCTGTAAAAAGTTACAAACTACAAATAACAGAAATCAACTAAAAAGGGAAGTTTGAGAACAAACATCATGTTGGGTTGAAAAACGTGAAGTCACTGAATGAGGGGGGGTTGGACCGTACCATATTGTTGGGGGGGTTGGACCATACCATTTTGTTGGGGGGGGGGGGGTTGGACCGTACCATTTTGTTTGAGGGTGGGTTGGACCGTACCACTTTAGGGGGACGGGGGGGTGATAATGATACAGTTTCATGACCCCCTGTAACTAAAGATCGGACCGTACCATTTACTTTACTTTCCCCTTCAGACTCACCCTGGTATCAAACCAATAAAATTCTATAGGTGAAATATGATTGGCTGTTGGTGGCTCTGCTCACTTTTCAAAACTAAAACTGCAGTCCCCTATTGACCAACTGTGAAAAGTTTGGGGACCCTGGGTTTAATACTGTAAGAATGGCAGCAGGTTGAATTTCCCCATTGAAAGTCAATAGGTAAAATCTGATTGGCTGTTGGTTGCCCCACCTACTTTTTCTAACCTTGAATCGCAGTTACCTGGTGCCTAACTCTGCAAAGTTTGGGGACCCTGGTATTATTACTGTGAGAATGGCAGCAGGTTAAATCTGATTGGCTGTTCACAGCTCCGCCTAATTTTGGGCATCCAACAATCATCATATTTTCATTCAAGCTGACCCCATGACTATGTGATTCAAGTTTGGTGAGTGAAGCCTCAAAGCTGTAAGATTGGCAGCAGTTTCAATTTCCCCATAAAAGTCAAGGGGTGAAATTTTATTGGCTCTTGTTGGCCCCTCCCACTTTGGGGTCATCCAGCAAAAGTCGCTGTTTCATTCTTGGTGACCCCATTATTATGTTATTCAAGTTTGGGGGGTGTAGCCTCAAAGTTGTAAGCGTGGCAGCAGTTTGAAAATCTTCCCTGTCAAAGTCAAGTGGAAAATTGGGGTGTTCGGAGCGACGCCACAAAAAGTCTGGGGGGGGGGGGGATCGCATAGAAAAGCACAAGCAACCTGCTCCACTATAGGGCAAAGAAGTGTGGGAAATTGTGGGGTGTTGTACCCCTAAAACTGTAGGAGGAGTAGTGTTTAGAAAATGGGGGGTGCTAAGAATAATAATAATAAGAAAAAGCGGAAGAATAAGCCGAAGTCAAAGAACAGTATGTTGGGGTTTTCAACCCAACACAATAAAAGTAAGTACATTGGCAGTGCTTCTAATCTTGAAATCATAGTAAAACAGCGGATGCCAAACCTTTTACCTAACAGCGGTGATTTTCAAAATAAGAACATACAGTAGTAGCAAATGGCCATCAGTCTAAGGATAGAAATAGTGGCAGGGCCATACTGCTTGATCCACGTTTTTGAGGACAGATTTCAGTGCATCTTACATACCATCTATAGCATCATACATTCAACTTAAATAAGAGGGAGAGCTGCTGCTTCTTCATTTTGCTCTGAATGTGACACCTTTCCGTGGTGTCTGAGGTCACTACTTTCCTTCCCACAGTGGATCTTGGGCAGGGAAAAGGCTTTTATGCATTTTGTGCCCTTGCGCTTTAACATACTCTTCTGGCCAGGAAACAAAGTGTTTTTTTAGGTAAAGTATGTGTTTTATTGATCATGATGGTATTTGTAGTAAATATACAGAATGCTAATTTTCTGATACTGAACTGTCTATTTTGTAGAAATAAAGATTAAAGGTACACATGCCATTGAATATTACACAGAGAAAACTACACAAATAAAATAAAAAATATAGTCTTCCTATATAAATTGGTTTTATTATAAATCAAATGTATGATGCTATAGCTCGTATGTAAGATGTCACATTGCCACATAGCGCTGTATAAAGGCATTATAAAGTTCAGTGTTTTTGGCTACTTCTTTTTTTACACTGGTTTAGTGATGTGCAGATCAAAAAACTTGACCCTAACCCACACCTAACCATAATGCACAAAATGTTGCCATTGAAGAAGCCGCACCTAACACCTTCCCATATCTTCCCCCTCTGTAAATTACTTATGTTCGCTGCTCTGGTTCCAAGAGAGGGAATCTTTAGGAGCAGATGAGGAGAGTACTTCCCCAGTCTGACGCACACCAATCCAGAACCCATAATGGTGGCCCAAATTTCAGCCCTAACCCACCTGATGCGCAGGTCTCAGGTTTTGGGTAAACCTGCACACTACTCCTTTGTACACTTCTTTAACTCTGTTTACTATGTTATTATTCCTGAAATTTTCCAATTGTCTTGAATGGCCATAATTTACCGGCATAAACTTAACACAAACTTAACACAGCCTTACACAGCTTTATAAATAAGCCCCACGGAGTGACTATTGGATAATTTTGTATGGAATACTGCAAGCACATACTTAAGGATTGCGAGAATGGGTGCAACTTAAATTGCTTATTTTTTTCCAGGAGCTCTACTCTTTATCTTTTATTCTGGGTTCCCTTAGCCATATCTTTAGGATTATCCTTTTTATACATCCCTTTTAAAATCAGTTTCTGTAGATGTATTTCTGTCACTTTAATTGCCCCATTTTGAACAAATCATTATTATGCATCCCTGCTGCATTACCACAGCCCATCTGGTCTTTCATGTGTGGGGGTATGGGAGTCTGTGGAGATGAAGAAAGTTCAGCTGAGATCATATTGCGACAATCACCACACATGATTGCCGTGCGTTGGAAATGCACAGTGTCATTCAGACATGGTTGCCTATGGATATGTTAGGCAGCTGTCAAAAGAATCACTGAGGCTGCTGAGCTTCACAATCATTGTTACAGGCAGGCTGCTATTCATCTCTCAGATAAAGCACCAGGTTTTTCTTTAGCTCCATTTGCACTTTCAGAAAATTCTGCAACAGAACCGGATGCTAGTCATTGTCACAAAACATAAAACCACCTGAGCTCTCAGACTGCCTCTTCTTCACCTTATTGAACATTTATTGTTAGAACGTGAATGAACAGCTTAAAAGTAACACTAATCTAATTCAGTCCACAATCCAACAGTTCACTATGAGTGAAGATTGTGCCACCGGCCATTTCATCTGCTTTTATTAGTGTATAAATAAATGCTGTCTGATGGGTTGCAAAATGACTTCTTCTGTAATTGTTCACATTTATTTTCATATAGTTGTAAAATTGTTCCCGAACAATATCACATTGCCCTGGTTTGACTCTATTAATAAATATTTACAAGCGTATATGCTGAACTACATTAGGGACCAAAATATCCTCAAAGCAAAGGCCTAGTCATTTTATCATCGGCTTCTGCTTTTAGCTTCTCCAGAACAGCAATTTTTAGATTGCTGGAAATCACAACAGAATATAATAGGTACCCAATGAGTTGTGTCAGCACTGACATCATTATGTAAATGTTTTTATGCTGTATAAAAATATTGTATAACCTACATATGCCTAATTACCAGTTAATAGCCCACAGTTGGCTACTGGGCAAAACGAGAAAGAGCAATTTCTATCACTTTCTCCAGTCCCTGGGCATAATTTTCCCTTTAAAGGGATACTGACACCATTTTTTTTAATGTAAAATTGTCTTTGAATGCACTTTATAAAGATGCCTTAAAGTTTTGCTTGCTGCTTTGTACCTATCTGATTCCTTTATGAGGGGCTGCCATATTTTTGCACCAGGAGTTCATATTAGCATCAGATGCTATGACAGGCTGAGAAGGGACAGTCAAGTTTAGGAACTTCAAGTAACAATTACTTACAAAAAAAAATGATCAACATAACCTATAGGTAACTTTAACTTTTTATGCACATTCATATTTTGAAGAGAAGTTTTTTAGTGTCACTATCACTTTATGAGACTGGCTTCATTATGTTGCACAGGCTTCTTAACCTTAGGCCCCCAGATGTTAAGGAATTAGAACTCCCAGAATGCCTTGAGGCATAATTATATTTTAAAGGATGCTGAGTATTGTGTGTGTGTAGCTGCACTCACTGAACAATACCCCACACCCCTATCTCAGCATTCCTTACAGTACCGCACACCAGGCTGGTGCAGTACAACATTTCTATAAAATGGATTTCAGATGTAAAAGTGGCTTGGTCTCAGGTAGTGTTGCCACGTGGCCAGTATTTTAACAGCCTAGACAATGTACTTGTTAGGTAATTTAAGCAGGGGCCTTATAGAATGTGCTTGGGATCTGTTATTATTACATATTGTTTTCATTTTATCATGTGCTTTTTGTGTGATTTATTATTGCTCTCAGTGTTTAACAAGAGCAATAGGGATGTTATTACTCACTGCCACTTCAGGCATAATTACGGTGCCCCTGATGATAAGAATAATAAAACTGTTATAAAAAACATTATATTTATTGATTCCACAATAAGTGATGTTTTAAAAGCTGTTTATAGGGTAAGAAAGGAGCAAAGCTATTATGAGGAATTAGGAAATGCGGCACTGTCTGACAGATAATCCTTACAAACAGTTTTAGGAGATAAAGATGAACACAATATATTCCACTGAATGGGGTCAAGCATTAAATATGACCTTATCATACCTCATTGTCATGCATATACCAGTGTAACTTCTCCTGAATGATGCCTGTAGGCATGTTTCTAATTTGTATATTTCAAACTCCTTGGTACATTTAGATCAGACTTCTCACATAACTAACCTTTATAGAATGATAATGTTACATTAAATTGTCATTTCTTATCAGAGAATCTTTCCTTTTGCCTATTCTTTGTTATTTTAGTTGTTTGGATAAAATTGCAGTTCTAAAGCATAAAAGCACAATGAATACACTATTTCCTTTGTTTTGTTAAATAAGAGATGTGTCATTTCATAAAATTTTATTGTTTTTATTTTTAAAATATATTTTAAAAGTAATATGAATTTGTAGTATGAGAGTTTACTGACATTTGTTATTCCACCCACATTCCTAATAAACTCATTTAAGGCCTCTTCAGGTTGCAGTGGCATATAATAGAATGCCATTTGATTACCTGCAAAATAGGTGTGATAATTTTTGTTACATTGGGATTGGATTACAGCTGGATTACCATCCTTTTTCCTTCTGTATCTCTATACAAAGACTTGGGGAATGGAGTCCATATACTACTGGGTAGCACCAGTAAATAAGAGCTGTCTTTTGAAATGGCAGAGGACAAACTGCTAATAGTGGATGCAGACTGTGGCTAAATCCACTACACAGGCCAAGGATTAGGGAATGCAGAGGCTGAGCCCAGCATACAAGCCAAAAGGTTAGGGCAGGCAGCAGGCAGAAGTATACAGCCCATTATGTAGGTATAGAGTATATAAGCCCGTATACAGACCAATGGTTAGGGCAAGCTGATGGCAGAGGCCAATATACAGGCCACAGGTTAGAACCAAGAAATTAGTAGAAGTAACAAAGACACAGGACCCAAGACAAGGTTTCAGAAACCAAGGCAGGGACTCAGGAACCAAGGCAAGCTCTCAGGAACCAAGGCAAGGATTTTGGAACATGGGCACTTGAGAGGAAACCAGCAACTACTTGTTAGAACTGTTTATAAGAGCAAACCAAACAAGGATAAATGAAGAAGCGTATTATGGTGGCATTATCAGTTGCATCACTTTTTTTTTTACTGCTTTTCCTGGGCAGAACACAGAATTTAGGGCTATAGCTGAGCTTATACTACATTTTGGTGAAAGAAAAATTAAGTGTCTTGCATAGACATCTGTCTGTCACTGTGCACACAGGGTGTATTAAGGCCCCAAAAATACACTTGAGCTTTTTTGGCCAAAATCCAGCAGAAGCATATAATACGCTCTCTAACATTAGCCAAAGGGTCCATTATCTTAATAATTGGCATAATGATGGTGGTCTATGAAAAGTCAGCCACTTGATAAAAGCCCTATATTTTTCAAAAACAATTAAAAAAACAATAGAGTTTCCCTAAAACAATTCCACTTTGGAGTTTCCCACAACCGAAATATAAAAATATTTGCTAGTTATATAACTGTGTTGCTTAGTTGAAAACCCCCCAAAAAGGATGATTCCTGGGGACAACGATCATTACTGACACTAAGATGACATCTCTTTTTTCAGATCTTTAAAAACATCAACAATGAAGAAACAACACAGGGGCAAGGAAGTCGCAGACTCATAAGTTTTACCTTGTCAGGTAAATGGTTTATATTCTAATCAACTATGAAATCATTAAGTAATTAAAAGAAAGCATTTTTCTGATTTTTTTTTTAATCCTAAAGGTGTTGTAAATGCAATATACCATTTTTCAACAACTTTCTCATATACATAAATATTTCAGAGTTTTTATTATTTTAAATATATGTGGAAATGTAACAGCTTGATGTATATGTCGGTACTTTTCTTTTTTCTGTACTGATAGTTTTGCAATGAAGTTACTCCATGTTTGGTCCTTGCAAGTGAAATCATTAGATTCCCAGTGTGTTATGGACTACTTTTTTTCTGCGCACTGGAAAGCTAATAAACTGTCTTGCAAAAACCAAACATTGAACTGCTTAAATTTCCCTGTTTGCCCTCTTTAGCTCAAGAAAAAAATGACTGTGCAAGGCATGGCGGGATATGGAGCCTTGGCTGAAGATAAACTGACTACTACTACATTGTTTCTATGGTACATGCAGTTAGAAGCAGAAGTGCAAGGAGTAGGAAAGGACAAGCTTGTATTATTTTTTAATAGAAATTAAATGTATATATATATATATATATATATATACACAGAATTAAATAAGCTTATTATTATATCAGATCTTTTAATTGCTGGCCCTCTATCTGTAAAAAGTAGAGGAAAGAACTAAAAGGTGATAAAGGACGCTCTAAACATATAAAAAGAGTTGAGTAACAAATAAAGAAGGACAAACTTCATTACAAAACAGGAGAAGAAGCACATCATATTCTATTTTTAGTGCCAATTTAGTTCAGTGCAGTAACCCATAGAAATCAGTCACACATTTACTTACTTATTCAGAGTGTGCTAGACTGATCAAAGCTAATTGCTGATTGGTTGCTACGGGGCACCTAAGTCACTATATGTGCTCTACTGAGCTGCAAATCCCACAGGCCTTATTCCTGTCCAGAGATCCAGTAGCATGTGAAAATCCCATATGAATTTTTGTGACTCTTGGCAGATTGTATTTTAAACTAATCCAAAGAAACTTAAAATTAAATTGTAGATTGGTACATATCTGCTAACTACACTTTTATACCAATGAGTTATTTTCCTTCCTTGAAAAGCTGAATATCATTTTAGATTTCAAAAAGCTAATAGATTTGTCTCTGCTGCAACTTTATAACATGCTACATGTCACATCTCATGTACAGTTATGCAACTTTGTTTCTAGATTTCCAAGCTCTGGGTTTAAAGAAAGGAATGTTCTTCAATCCGGATCCTTACCTGAAGATTTCAATCCAGCCTGGAAAGCATAGTATCTTCCCAGCCCTGCCTCACCATGGACAGGAGAAGAGATCAAAGATTGTATGCAACACTGTTAATCCTGTCTGGAAAAGAGAGGTAAATCCATATGTACCGGTACCTTCATCTGAAACAAGAGAAATGTATTCCATACTCTTTACTGTTTTGTCTAGATAATGCATATTACTTGAGAACACATACAAATATGCATGAAAATACCCAGATGAAATATTGAACCATCCAAATTTTTGTGTGAGTTTCATTTATTGCCATAAATAACACAACCATTCCAGGACTTAGACTGCTAATAAAATTCATGTAAAAATAAAGAAAAAACAAATAGCATTTTACCTAGAAAATTGTGCTAAATGAAATATATCCAGTAGGTGGCAGCATAACACTGGGTTACTTTCAAATTGGTGGCCTAAATCTTTTGAAGCTATTTAAATTACAAAAAACTTGACAAAGTTAAAAAAAATTAAAAAGCAATTGATTGATCCAATGAAAACATATTTCTTTTCTGCATCACAAATGTATATAATAATATTAATATAATAATTACAAATGCGCTAAAAGAATACTTACTCTAAAAGGAAAATTGGGTGTTTCATTTAGTCAGGTTATAGATTTTCTCTAGAAAAACAACATTGATAATAAAAGAGTATGTATAACTTATAATAAAGGGGTATTACACCAGGTTAGGGCAGTACTGCCACAGGCTCATTGGGGCTGGACCTTACAGTAATCCGAATTGGAAAAATTCCGATTGGAAACGAATATTTTGCGACTTTTTCGGTAATTTGGCGATTTTTTCGTATTTTTTGCGATTTTTTCGGCGTCTTTACGATTTTTGCGTAAAAACGCGAGTTTTTCGTAGCCATTACGAAAGTTGCGCAAAGTCGCGATTTTTTCATAGCGTTAACACTTAAAAGGCGCAAGTTTTACCGCTACGAAAAAATCGCGACTTTGCGCAACTTTCGTAATGGCTACGAAAAACTCGCGTTTTTACGCAAAAATCGTAAAGACGCCGAAAAAATCGCAAAAGATACGAAAAAAATCGCAAAATTACCGATCATTACGAAAAAAACGCAATCGGACGCATTCGGCCCGTTCGTGGGTTAGTAAATGTGCCCCTAGGTGTTCAGACTCTCCAAAGCACACGAACAACAGGTAATTTTGAGCTGGATACTAACTGAATAATCTTCATTTATATGTTATTACATTTTGGGCCCTTTTAGTAAATGATTCTTAGTTTTTTGGATTTTATGGTGTGACCCAGTATTGTCTGCAATTGCATGGTACAGGTAGTATATTCCCCTCAGTGCATAACGGTCCTTTACATTTACAAATATAACATTCACATAATATAATTATTGTTTTTTTGCCCTTGAATTTATATATTGTCTTGTGCATTATGTGAAAATTTGTCTTCAAACTGCATACGCATATAGAAAATGCAACCTACATACTGTGAGAAGGTTTTTAGAGATTTGTGGCTAAAGTCTTTTTTACCTGCTGACACATTATTATTGCAAGTGTTAACCTCAAATTACTCTGGAAGGGCTAAATTTGGTTTGTGGAAAACATCAAATGCGGTTTTGCTCAGGAATTCCCTCTCTCCCTAAACAGCTTTTAGGAAAATAGCTGATTTCATTGTAATGATAGGGAATAACCCCTACAGATTTCTCTTAAAGTACATACTTATCATTGCCAAATTATTGCAGATAAATGTTTAAAAAATTGAATATTGTTATTGTGTATAAAAGGGGCCTTGATGATTGAAGTGTTGTACCAACTTAGATACTTGCTCATGCACTGTCACTGTCAGAAGAGTAATAGGAAGTAGTGAGTCTGCTGAAAATGTAGCTTTTTCATAAGTAGGGTTCATTTTCAGTGGAATAAGCAGGTGTTAATGGGTCCAACATCAGCAATGTATTTTGGCCCTCTAACCTTTGGAAACATTGCTGTTTGTTACAACCAAAAGGGATGAATCCTACAAGTAAGCAGGGTATGATTTAGACTTCCTGGGCAAATTATCAAAGACAGTGGCTAGTTTGGTAGTCTACCTGCAGGGAGCAGGTAGTAGTAGTAGGAGAAGTAGGGAGGGGTTGAGGTGTTCCATCAATGGAATCTATGTTCCATAATTGGAATTTCTCTGGAGACCATGGTGAACTTTCAGCCTGGTTGTTTATATACAACATAGTAGAGTGAACTGGGTTTGCTGTACATGGCACAAGGTTCCCAGGCATGGCAGACAAAATTCCATGCATTCTGGGATATATTCCACACAAAAACAGTAGACTGTGGTAATGCTTATAAATAAGCCCATGTGAGTCTCAAGTTGAGCCCATTGCAGCCTTTCACAGATAAGAAATGAAAATTAAATCAGTTGGAATTTAGTCATCAGAACATTATGGGAGCTATAATTTAATAGCTGTAGAGCACCAGCTAGTAGTAATGTGTGGGTTATAAAAAACTCAACCTGAACCCGACCCCAACCACCAAATCCTTAACCTGCAAAATGTTGCCATTTTAGGACCCATATCTAACACAAAGTCACATATTTCTGCTCTGTACAATGCTTCTTCATGTGCCTTAAAGGAGAAGGAAAGGCTAATAAAGAGTTAATCTCAAGCTGCAGGCATACCTTCAGTTCTCTCAATAGTGCCCTTAAGTCTCCCCATATTTCTCCCGTTCAGATGATCAGAAGCCAAACAGGAAGAAAAAACGCTGAGCTGTGTAAAGAAAGTTCCCATAATGCCTCGCTCCTGCACCAAGAGCAAGACCCGTGTACATGCTCAGTTAGTTAAACTATGAGGAAGCTTCCTGCTGATTGGCTTAGATCCACATTCCTAAGGGGGGGGGGAGTGAATTCTTAGCATTCTTGAGAGAGGGGGAGCAGGAGAGAGCTGCGTGTCTCTGGCACAGGAAACTGACACACGCAGTTCACCCCCTCAGCCCTGGAGCTGAATTTTGCAAAAACTCTCCAACCGGGCTGGGGGGAGTTTTAATAAAAAAAAATCAAATATATAGGCACCCGAGGGCTGCCCCCTAAAAGCTGCCACCGCGTAGAAACAGGCCGTAGGGTGCCTGTATATTAATTCAGCCGTGTGTAAACCTGTGGGTCACACAAGTTGCAGCTTAACCTGAATGTCACTACTGGCTAGAGATTTAGAAGACATTACTCAGAATACAAGAGGACCCTGGCTAAGACTTATTTTCATATATTCATTTCCCAATATCCTAAGGTGCACACTGAAAATGCAATGCCAACCTGGAAAATTGCAACAAATCTTTTGACAGCAAACTCAGTGCAGCGTTTCTGTGAGTGCTTATGGCTGTATTTACATAGACCTTTCTGATAAAGCTTACTTAGTTTTTACCTTTCTTTCTCCTTTAAGGCTGATGCCACACCAGGCGTAGGGCTGATTTTTTCGGCAAGCGGAAAAACGCTTGCCGAAAATTCAGCCCTACGCCTGCTACTTGTGCCTGCACCCGAATGAATGAGATACGCTCGGGTGCAGGCACATGTAGCCGATATACGCATGAAAACGCGTGAGAATGCAAAGTCTCACATTTTCATGCGTATATCGGCTACATGTGCCTGCACCCGAGCGTATCTCATTCATTCGGGTGCAGGCACAAGTAGCAGGCGTAGGGCTGAATTTTCGGCAAGCGTTTTTCCGCTTGCCGAAAAAATCAGCCCTACGCCTGGTGTGGCATCAGCCTAAGACAGGGAAACTTCAGGGGTAGCGGAAGAGTGTACTTCCCTAGGCTGACCTGCACCCAACCAGAACCTGCAATGGCCACCCAAATTTAATCCTAACCCACCTGACCTAAGGATAAACCCAGTGCTGTATTTAGCTCCGGTGCCCCCCCCAGATGTGGAAGTGATGTCATGTACAGTGTGTATGTGACATCACTTCAGGTCATGTGTGACGTCACAACAGTGCAGCGACACGCAGTTCACCCCCTCAGCCCTGGAGCTGGATTTTGCAAAAACTCTCCAACCGGGCTTGGGGGAGTTTTAATAAAAAAAATCAAATATATAGGCACCCGAGGGCTGCCCCCTAAAAGCTGTCACCGCGTAGAAACAGGCCCTAGGGGGCCTGTATATTAATTCAGCTGTGGGTCAACCTGTGGGTCACACAAGTTGCAGCTTAACCTGAATGTCACTAACGGCTAGAGATTTACAAGACATTGCTCAGAATAGAAGAGGACCCTGGCTAAGACTTATTTTCATATATTCATTTCCTGATATCCTAAGGTGCACACTGAAAATGCAATGCTAACCTGGAAAATTGCAACAGAAAAGAAATAAAATAGCTATAAAACTGTTTATCAGTTGTGAAGATCAGCTTTAATAGTAGGAAATATTGTTGAGATTGACCTTTAGAATTGCTGTCACCGCTTGTTATCCTGAGAACTTAGCGGCTGTGGGTTGAGACCAGGATCTTTCCCGTAATTACTTAACTATTTAGACTCATGCATCATATTTTCCTGTGGTATTAGCTATAACTCTCACTTGATCAGCAGAGCAGCTTCATTTCACTGTAAAAGGTTGATTAAAATAAATGTATATTTTTTCTCAAGCTGCTGTATAATTAATTTATTTTACTTAGTATACGTCAGAGTCCAAATTTATAACAATTTGCAACCAATATTTTTACATTTAGTAAGGGCTGACTTGCCTTAATGGTTCTACCGACCCAGCTGCAAATTTATCAAAGTTCATAATATCATTTTACAGCATGCGTGAACTGAACTTGACAGAGTTATCAGGCACACGCTAGCTTAAAGCTAGAACCATTAAGGCAAGTCAGCCCTTACAGACACATGGCACTACAAACTGCCATAAGGATCTGGATTTAAAGGAGAAGGAAAGGCATTTTGGTATTTTATTGCCTATAGATTAGCCACATTTGTGCAAGTTAGAATGCTATATTTATTCTGCATAATGCTTTACCATACCTCTCTAAACAGCCATAGAAGCTCCCTCTGTTTGTTTACGATAGTAGCTGCCATTTTAGCTTGGTCTGAATTCACTTGCCTGCCTGCACACTGCTTCTGGAACAGCTCTAAGCTCAATTTACACAGCAGAGAAAGATGGGGACAAGATAGGAGGGGAAGGAGGAGAACAGAGGGGGAGAGTAGCCCTAAAGGATTTTTCTAAGAGCAGGAAGTCTGACACAGAAGATCATGTATACAGAATGAAAGAAAAGAAATGTGGTGTTTCTTTTCACTGAGGACTCAGAGCAGCAGTTCTGTGAGTGCTTATGGCTGTATTTACATTTCTGAACTTTCTGATAAAGCTTACTTAGTTTTTACCTTTCTGTTTCCTTCATTAAAATAATGCAATTTCAAGTACCAATGTAGAAGAAAGTTTAATGTGCATTTTATGTTTAGAACTATCCACTTTCCAGTGTTGCTGTAATGCTTATAGAATATTAGCCAACCAACGGTTTAATACTGTATCTTTCTATACAGTATCCTGTTCAGCCGGTAAATATGACATGTGGTTACCTCGTATTGTTTCCTCTAGCTTTTCAGTTTTGTCTCCCTTCCAACTGACGTATTGGAAATTGAAGTAAAGGATAAATTTGCCAAAAGCCGTCCAATCATCAAACGATTTTTGGGAAAGCTCTCTATGCCAGTACAGCGCCTGCTGGAAAGGCATGCAATTGGGTAAGTGTCAATCATAATGTCACTGAGAGAGTTGTAACCCCTGCTTTTATGCAGTACATTATATATATATTTAAAAACTAAAAAATGCTAATTGGCTCATCACAATTAATTATAATACAAAATGCCCTATTTGGGTAGAAAATGTTTTCAATTTTTTCTTGCTGGGTGTCATTAGTAACTCCTAAGGCATATATAGTGCTCACCGAAGGTGAGTAGTGTTATAAATAAAAAAAATAATTTTTTTGTTTATTCATTTACCTCTTGTTTTAGTTTTGTTTTAATTTGTCGTTGCTTTTGCTCGTCTGTATTGCATTGTTTGACGTGTTTTGCTTATGAGTGTCATAGAAATGTGAGGTAACCCCAGATATTCCTCATATACCAAACTAGAATGCCCATAATGGACTTAAATGAGGTTTATATTGCTGATGTTATATGTTGCACTATATCTGTTTTTTTCTGTGCCTTTGAAATATTGTTTTATAACAGTCTTCATTCTTCAATAAAGTTTATTGTTAAGAGCTATTTAAGCTGCAGGTAGAAGAGTAGTAGTGGCCATTTTAGCAGTGGCTAGGACAGGGAAAAAAATATGTGTAGAGAGTTGGTAAAAAGGGTGCCATCTGTGTGGGTCAGAAACCAGCTACTGAAAATTGCAACCCTGATAACTTCATAAACTGCTTTTATTGCAGGTTCAATACAGTGAGGTTCTGCTTGTTATTTGCTTCCCTAACATAGTATTTATATTTTAGACCATTTACCTCAACTGGAGGAATGTGTCCTGGCTACAAAATGAAGTGTACATAGGGATAGAAAACATTAAAAATGAATAAATAGGTATAGATATACAGCGATTAAATGCCATGTTTTTGCCCAATAGAGATTACTATATAAGTGGATGGCTAAAATACAGGCCCAAATAGGAGGGCAAAGTGCACACAGGTTTGAGAACTGACCCTTAAGTACCAACACTGAAGACTTTAGTGTTAAAAGGTAGGATCTTAGTTTACGTTTGAGAAAATAGAGAGAATTTCCTACAGAAATATTTAGAGATGGAATTTCGAAGGTCAGAAGCAGCAAGATAGGTGTTTGCTATCTTTTTTTCACAAGCAGCCATTAAAGGCATTTTACCAGGGGATGAACAGGTTCCCTCTTAGAAGAGAGCAAGATGATTTTGGCAGCAGATTTTAAAATGAATTGGAGGGGAGAAAGGTGGGAGTCTGGAGTCCAGAAGAATAAGAATAGAGTGTAACTTGGCCTTAACAGTCTGAAGATCATTTGTACCTGTACATAATGCCGTGTCATTGGAATGGGCAGGTTGAAAGCCCGACTGTAGAGGATCCAGCAAATAATGGGTACAGAAAAAGCCAGTAATATGAGAAAAGGTGAGATTTTAAGAGGCTAGCAGTGAGAAAGAAACAGGGTGGTAATTGAATAGCCAGGCTGAATCTACTGTATCTATTTTAAGAATGGGCTTGACACAGGCATATTTGCAGAAAGAGGGGAATGTACCAAAAGCTAGAGAGGAATTAAATATATAAGTAACAAGTGGAACAACAGCAGGGGCACACTATTAATAATGGTTAGGGCATAGGATCATGTGAGCAAGAATAAATGGAGAGGACATGAAAAGTTGAGAAATTAGTTGACACTCATTTTTTGTGTATATCTACTTTGCCTTTGAGGAAAATTTTCATTTGTTTGGTGGGGGATAAAAAAAAGAGAGCTGAATATGAAAAACAAGATTTATGGATTAGATTATAGATTATTGTAATTATTGTGTTATTGTGAGTGTACTATAGTAACCTTGTAGTCCGGGAGAGGGCAGAATTGAGTTGAAGCATGGTATGAGAAACTTGTAATGGAAGATATTCGCTTTTATACTCTATCTCAACAAATGCGCTCTGCGGATCATGAGCAATAGTGTAGGTATCACGTTTGTGAGAATAAGTAATTTATTACTAGGATCCCCAGCAGCCACAGGGTCTGCTTCCTCTATAGTTACACCTCCAGGGATTTCTCCCAGCTAGCTCCTTTGACATATACCGGGTGGTAAACTGGAATAAATAGAAAATCTCTTGTTGTCATGTAGGGGGTAACCTTTGCATGTATTTTGACCATGTAATAAAAAGGTTGTAACTTGATATTCTCTATTAACAGTAGCTTCCAGCCAATCCATATGATAGGCAAAGTCAAGCTTTGTAAGCATCATCAAGTGATGGGGGTATATCTGATTTCCAACAGTACAATACCATTTAGCCATTCTTTAGTTAAAGCTCACCCAGAAGTCCCTACTGATAAGGCCTACAAATAACTCTGGGTAAGGAGGGAATTTTGTGCATGCATCTGTCTTGTAGTGGCTGTTGGGCATTAACAGAAATGCTTAAGGCTGAAAGTCAAACTTCTGCTTAGAGACGCTGCCTTTTTGTCGTGACAGGCAGATAATGATAACGTTGGCCATTGAAATAAGGTAGACAAACAGCTGTGGTCAAAATACCCATATGCCACAAATTTAAATCAGACCCTTCATTCATTCAAATTCAACACAAATGCTTTTTGTACTCCATTTGCAGAGATCGTGTTGTGAGTTACACCTTAGGTCGCAGACTTCCTACAGATCACGTCAGTGGACAACTGCAGTTCCGATTTGAAATAACATCATCCATTCACCCTGGTGCAGTAACTTTAAGATATTCATTTTTCTTTTAGATATACTTTTTAATTATTCTTTTCTTTTTCTCTTTTATTTGTTCTTTTGTTCTTTGATTCATAATACTATTAGCAGAGGTTAAAAAACACCAATATCTACAAGAACATCTTTAAAAAAAAAAAGAAAGAAAGAAGTCCAAAAGAGTTATGCACTAAGTTTGCCTAGGTGCAGCACCCATAGCAACCAATCAGCAGGTAGCATATACTGGTCACCTGTTTAAAAGAAAACATCTTATTGGCTGCTATAGGTTACCACTCCTGGGCAAACTAAGAACCTTTTCAAATATTTTCTCTTTTAAAATAATGTCTCTTTTAAAGCCAGGAGTTGAGAGAAAAAGAGGAATAGAGGGGTGGGCTAGAAAAAGCTAGTGGTCATGGTTGGCATGGACATCAAATCGAGTCGTAAGGTCATAGGCCTTCATTTGTTTAACTCCAGGGGCATGTTTTGCATAAGGCAAGGTAAATACCTAAATTACCTCTGACCATGAAATTAACTTTTCGTTCTTTAAGTCATAAGTGTGCTCATGCTGTGTCTTGGTTAAACTTCCAGTTTTAAATTGGAGGCTTCATGTTTAGCAGTAAGGGAAATCCCTAGCTTGCCTAGCCTGATTTCCCACCCCTAGTAAAAATCCCCCTTGTGTAATGTGTGTGTGTGTAGAGTGTTAAATATACAGGGTAAAGGAGAAGTAATAATAAAAGTGGGTGCAGGGCAAGGTTTTCTTAAGTTGAATTTGAAATGGTGTTGCTTCTTCCAGGAGCCAGTTAGTCTAAATCTTAGTGAAGGGGTGTCTGTATATATCTTCAAGTCATCTACATACAAGTAATACTTAAAGCATAATGAGTGGGTAAGTTTCTCAAAGTGATAGCATGCAGGCAGACCAAAGTAGGTCAAATACAGAACCTTAAGGGTAGTGGCACACGTGGATATTAGTCGCCCGCGATAAACCTTCACTATTGCGGGCAACTAATCTCCCTGACATGCCAACTCACCGGAAAGAATGTAAATCGCCAGTGGGTGGCATACGAAGTTTCCTTGCAAGGCATCTTCGGCAACTATGCGTATACCATCCCACCGGCAATTTACATTCTTGTGAATAGTCTCCCTGTGTGCCACTGCCCTAAGGCAACCTCACAATAAGCTAAACTGGCACAGAATTTTGTTAGATACTGATTGATTATGGATAGCAAGGGTTCTGTTCTTGGTTTTTAAAGGGAATGGTGGACAATACCAAATGCAAAGAATATAGAGCAAGAAGGATACAATTATAGAAGTGTGCTGGCCTTGGCAAACTGCTGATCATTTGCAATATAACTTTACATAAGTTCTGAACCTATTTCTCCATTTATTGGGGAAAAAATAATTAAACTCTTAAATGGAAAAACTTTGCATGGACAAGAATAAAAAATGTGTGATTTCAAATACTTTGTTAAACACTTTGCACTTTGAATTTTAATTGTGCATAGTGTACTTTTAAGGTGTGCTTGATGCCTAGATGTCATCACTCCCAGCTCTTGAATTTTCATGCGATACCTGGGAGCAACTGGGGTAAACTTCCCTGTGGGTAGATTCTTTTCTCCCCTGCAGAAATATTGCTGTATAAATGTCTATTTATAATGTTACAAATAAAAAAATTCCTATTGTAATATTGTGGTACATTTAAGCCTTGATATTTACAGAACACTTGATTTAATCATTTATTTGATGTGCTGGTTCTGTTTTTTTATTTCAGTTATTTAGTAATTACTGCTATGAAATTAATGAGAATCATTTCTTATTTGTATCCTTGTTACATGTATTCTTTTAGATGATGAAGAGATCTCAGTGTCTTCAGACACAGTGCCAGGTACAGCTTCTGCCAGTCCACTTCACAACACAAATGAGGAGACCCCTATTGAATCACAGAGAAGAGCTTCGGTTGCAACTGAATGTTCCTCTCAAGAATTGCCAAATGAATGTATTTCTGCAAATGGTCATGACAAGAACTCAGCAAGTGGCAGCAGGTCCACCAGTCAAAACAGCTTGCACAAAAACATCACAGGAAGTGCCATGGCAAATGCGTCTGGAGCAGAACTTACAGAAAACTTGGATTCTGGCCAAGCTGAGATGACTTTACCTGTTGACTTCATAGATTCTGTTCAGGAGCAAGCAGCGTGTGTTGATTCTGAAGCCAAATTAGAGAACATTGTAGTTTCTGTTGCTGCTGCTGCTGCTGCTGGGCAAAATGAAAATCCAGAGATCCTGGATGTAGATGAAGAAAATATGTTACTTGAAGCCAGTAAAGATCAAGAGAAAGCACCAGAGGAACCAGAGGGAGGGTGTCCCTTACCAGATGGTGAACCAAAACTTAGAAATACGGTAAAAAGGAAAAACAGGCCTTGTTCATTGCCAGTGTCAGAGCTGGAGACAGTCATCGCATCAGCATGTGGAGAGCCTGAAACCCCTCGCACACATTACATTAGGATTCATAATTTACTCCATAGTCTGCCTTCAGCACAGATGTCAGGTGATGGAGATGAGGAAGAGCAAAACAGTGTTGATCTTGATGAAGAATCCACAGTTAAGGAAACTTCAGAAAAAGATATTGTTAGTGAAACTGAAACTGTTGCTCCTGATCCTTCATCTGAAGTTGTCATTGATGAAAATGATGATGTTGAAAACAGCAGGAGCCCTTTACCTCTTGATAGCACGAGTCCTCATCTCCCTTCCTGTAACCATAATTGCCTGGATGTGGAGTTGCTTAGAACAGAAAGTGAAAGTGACTCAAGTGCTAGGGTCCATGGAGACCACGAGTGTGACACTTGTGACACATCTTGTTACAGCACATCCTGTTACAGCACATCCTGCTACAGCACCTCATGTTATAGCCCCTCATGCTATGATAGTCACAACCGCTTTTCCAGTCACACCCGCTTCTCTTCAGTGGACAGTGCTAGAATGTCTGAAAGTACTGTCTTTTCTTCCCAGGATGATGAGGAGGATGAGAACAGTGCTTTTGAATCTATGCCAGATTCAAATCAAAGCCCAGAGCCTGAAAGAGACCAGGCTGATGGTTCTAATCAATGGTCTGATGATACCTCTGGTCAAAGTGTTAATTCAGAAAGGACTCTTGGTGTCCTGGAATCTCCTGTAGCTGGGCCAAGCAATAGAACAGAAGGTTAGATTTAATCTATTCATGGATCTTCATTGTTTTCATTATATTCCGTAGTTGTTAAAAATAAGTCTACAGCAATGTAATAAATACATGGAGGTACAGTTGAAAACTTTTTGTGTATGGTGACAGTCCTACTGTAAACTAGAAAAGTGACGTGGAGCTTCTTGACTATGTAAGGCCATAGGGCCTCTGTAATATCAGGGATTTCTAAGTAAATCTCTATACCTATAAATTGGTATATGGGTATGGTTAATCTATATAGTTGCACATGCATTATAATACACACATATATATATTATATATATAGATAATATATACAGATAATGTGTAATGGCAACACACGCTAAACAAAGCACATGATAGTCCAGTTGCTTCTACAGGGAAATATATCAATACAAGGATTCTTCTTAACAAGGGGAAACATTTTTGTGGTGTTAGTTGATGTTTCGGTCCTGTCTAGATGTATTGAAAAGAGGTCCTTTGGGCAGGATCTAAATGTGCACCATCACCAATACATTTTTGCACTTGTTTTTAATTCAATGAGTGTTTCATTACTCTTGTATTGATAGATATAGTAAATAATTTACCCCCTATTGTAAAATATAATGATATTATAAGTCACAGAGGAGCTCCACGATCATATAAAGAATTTATATTTATATATATATATATATATATATATATATATATATATATATATATATATACATGTATATATATTACGGAAAACAGGACAGTTGGGTGGTATGCATTTACCATGGCAGCAAATCAACTGTTTGGATTGAAGGTTAAGATTTTTTTGTACAGGAAAAGAAAAAATAAATTAACAATAAGAATAAAAATGTACAGAGCATAACTTCTTGGGTGCTTATGTCAGATCCCCAGATATAACAAGACATAAATTCAGGGTTGGCCCCCCTCAAGGTGCCCCCGCCAGCTGCATCACCCACACCTCCCGCAGGGCCCCCCTAACATCCTGCAGGGGCCCCCACGACCACCCCGAAGTCCTCCCCTGAGCACTCATAAGTGAAACATGTCAGGGGAGGACATCGCCGGCCAGGGGAAGCAGACCAGGGCCCGGGCCACATTAGTGTCACCTAGAACAATATATTTATTCTGCAGAAACCATACCTGAGTAAATAGCTTTTTAGAAGCTCTCTCTGTTTGCTTAATATAGCAGCTGCCATTTTAAGTAGCTTCCTTCCTGCAGTCTAGTTAGAGCTGAGATCATACATTCCTAAGGGAGGGGGAGGGAGTTCTTAGCATTCTGATGGGAGCAGGAGAGGGGAGAGAGGAGAGAACTACGAAGACTCTGGCCACAAAAATTAAGGATGTTTCTGAGAGAAGAAGTCAGACACTGGAACATCATGTTTACAAAAAAAGAGACTAGAAATCCTGTAGTTTTTTTTTATAGAAAACTCAGTGCAGCATTACTGTGAGTGATTTTGGTTGTATTTACATAGACCTTTCTGATAAAGCTTACTTTTTTTTACCTTTACTTCTCCTTTAAAGCTTTATAAACAATGCAGCTCACTTAGCAAGGGACCACTTAATGCAACAAATAACTATGTTTTTTAGCTACAATGCATTGTTTTCTTTCAGAAAACATGAGTGGGATCCATTTTATTCCCTTTTGACCACACTTTCATGTTTAACCTATTTGACTTTATAAAATTGCACAGTACAATGGACCTTAAGTGATCTTTTTTTTTTTTTTTTTTTTGGCTGTGCTTCTGCAATTGTTGGATGGACCATCATTTTATGGAGACATAATGAGGCTCATTTATTAACATTCTGATTTCAGTGGAACACGAATTTCCACTAAAACCTTGAATGTCGAGTCATTTATTTTAAGATGGAAATCTCTAATTTTTCATTTTTGCAAGACGTTTTGTATGAACTTGCCCCCCAAAAACCTCTAAAACAACTAATTAAATAAAGATTGTTACACTTTGCTTAGGACAGCTCCCACTGACTTCTACATAACCTCAACAGCTTTTAGACGGTGTAGTTTTGTTTTATTTTTCATGGTTTTTTTTCACTTCATAAACCACAAATTTTCAAGTTTTTGTGTAGCTAGTAAAATCCACAATTTTAACCACGAAAGACCGCAATTAATAAAAACAAAAATATATGGACATTACTAAATGGGCCCCATTGTGTTTTTAATCTTTTTTAGATCATTATGTACTGTTGTAAAATATTTTAGATTGTGTGCTGTGGAACAGAATTTAGTCCCTGTATTTTTCTTGATACATGATTAGTTATGATAAAACTGGGTTATTTTGAAAATTAAAAAGCATGCCAAAATATCTCTACAGGGTAATTATGCAGAACGAATAAATGTATATGTGGATGACATTTTGTACCATTCCTTCTGTAGGGGATTGTACCTTACCTAACACCACTCCGTCTGTAACTCAGCTACCATCTCTGAGGGCAGATCATCACCACTATCCAACTATTGATGAACCTCTTCCACCAAGTAAGTTATATAAATTCTCCCTACATTTGTTTGGTAAGCAGTGGCAACAGCTTGAAAAGGCCAGGGCCAAAACTAGGGGTAGGCAGAAGAGACAAGGGCCTAGGGTGAAACTAGTGGTTGGGGAGGGGTGCAAAATCGAGCATTAAAAAAAAAGTTTGAGGGATAAAAAGAAAGGGGTTAAGGTAAGAACATGAAGCTTCGCACCTTCTACAGGCAATCCTGAATACTGACCTCTGACCATAGAGGTAAGGAAGAAGAGAATCAGCAGTGTAGTAGTGTGAGTGAAGCACAACAGGTCAGGTTGGTAATGAGGAGGGGGGAGATACATTCCATAAGTTGAGAGCTTGGTGGGGATTGACATCACTGGAGGGCTGCCTTGAGTGCCTGAATATCTCTAAAATTACTCTGTACAGCCCCCTAATAACATACCTTTCTCCCTGCATCCAGGTTCCTTTTGTTTCTCTGTCACAACCAGTTCAACTACAGCTCTTTTACTGACTTCCTTGTCTAGAGGGAAGCTCCGCCCCTTTTGCTTTTTGAGCACTCCTTCTCTCTCCAACTATGATGAAGCCAGCAGTGAAAACTTTTGCTCATGGAGGCCACTATTTTATTGTTATTGTTACTTCTTATTACTTATCTCTCTATTCAAACCCACTCCTTTTCATATTCCAGTTTCTCATCTTAACCACTGTCTGTTTGCTAGGGTAATTGGAGAGATGATGAATATAAAGCTATATTAATAAAAAAGGAAGACCAATTTCAGATTGTCTCAGAATAGCACTTTCTACAAAATACTAAGGCTGATGCCACACCAGGCGTAGGGCTGATTTTTTCGGCAAGCGGAAAAACGCTTGCCGAAAATTCAGCCCTACGCCTGCTACTTGTGCCTGCACCCGAATGAATGGGATACGCTCGGGTGCAGGCACATGTAGCCGATATACGCAAGAAAACGCGAGACTTTGCATTCTCACGCGTTTTCGTGCGTATATCGGCTACATGTGCCTGCACCCGAGCGTATTCCATTCATTCGGGTGCAGGCACAAGTAGCAGGCGTAGGGCTGAATTTTCGGCAAGCGTTTTTCCGCTTGCCGAAAAAATCAGCCCTACGCCTGGTGTGGCATCAGCCTAAAAGTTCATTTAAAAGTGAACAATAGGTGACCAGCAAATTCTACCTACTGATTGGGGTTGCTATAGGTTATTGCACCTAAACAAACTTAGTGCATATTATTACATAACCCCTAAAGTAGTATAAATAAAATTTTGAGACGTGTACTCCATACTGCCGCTGGGTGCCAAAGACCTTTATAATACATTACACTGTTTTTCAGTCTTTGCGCATAAACGGTGGTTTTCTTTGCAGTAATATGTGACACAGGCAAAATGCAGTACATCTTTAGGATAGTGACTCTGATTTCCATTGTGTAAATGGGGTTTTCATAATGAGTAATAAAAACTCCTTGTGTGATTATGTGTGTATAAATACATGATTGTGATTTGTACACAATGATAAACTCCCCATACTACTCATTTTCATGAATGGTATTGCTATTTTTAACCTAGACTGGGAAGCTCGTATTGACAGTCATGGAAGAGTTTTTTATGTAGACCATGTCAATCGAACCACAACGTGGCAGCGTCCAACAACAGCAGCAACACCAGATGGTATAAGCAGATCTGGATCTATCCAACAGATGGAGCAACTGAACCGCAGGTTGGTATATCCACTTCTTCATTGCTATTGTTTCATAGAATTCTGTTCTCAGCATAAAGTTAAGGGAAACAAAAAGTCTAAAATTAAATGTAGTGTCAGAAATTAAATAAGTAGGGGGCGAGTGTTATCGGGGGGAGGGTGTGGGAGCTTTGTATTAACACAGGCCAGTTGAGATGGTGGGGTATATAAAATGAGAAATACATTGCTGGTGCAATGGCGGGGACTCTAGACCATACCTCCTTGTTTTGCCTACCCCTACTCTGGGCCCTCGTCCTCCCACTGCCACCCCATCACCACACCCCCCCCTCCACTGCAGCACAGTAAAAAAAAGCACAGTAAATTCTGCAAATTGTAGTACAGGTACGAGACCTGTTATCCAGAATGCTCAGGACCTGGGGTCTTCCAGATAAGGGATCTTTCCATAATTGGGATCTCCGTACCTTATATCTACTAAAAAATCAATAAAACATTAATTAAACCCCACAGGGGGTTTTGCACCCAATAAGGATTACGGTATTTACATTTTAGTTGGGATCAATTACAAGGTACTGTTTTTACTACAGAGAAAAAGGAAATCAATTTTTAAATTCTATAATATTTGATAAAAATGGGAGACGGACTTTCCGTAATTTGGAGCTTTCTGGATAATGGGTTTCTGGTTTAAGGGATTCCATACCTGTATATGCAATCTGAGCAAGTAAAAAAGTGTGGCTGAGGGCAGTTGCATCACTGTTTTATATATATTTACATAATATTACTGAGCAAAGAATGATATATGACTTTATCATGCATCATCCTAGTACTTTTTCATAACTGTGGCTGTGAATTAGTGGAAAATATTTAAATTATTTATTTTATATTTTCATTTTTAAATTTCACACAGCTGCAACTTTTTGTCCATATGGCTGCAGTATATCGATGTCATAAGAGACCCTGTGACAAGGGGGAACCAACAAAATTAGAATCGCTCTGTAAAACAGATATATTTCAAAGCATTCCAGTGGAAATTTGCAAAAAGGAGCACTTTATTTATTGGTCTTATGTTTGAAATACAACCTTTTGATATAGATGTGGATAAAGAGCACTTGTATGCCTAGAGTGAATGTTGCTTATGTTTCCATCAGTTAAACTCCATCATATTTAAACATAATTATGAAAAGTATAATTTCTTATTTTATGCTTTATTAAATGCTAAAGAATTGAGCCATTCTAAATTTCACAGAATCCACTAGCCAGTAGAGCTCCAGATTAATATGAATGATAGACTAGAACATAGAAGGCCTATGGCACAAGTAAGGTTGACAACTTTTATGGAAGAAAATACCATATCCTATAACTCTGGGTGCCCAGTGGAGAAATTATGCGCTGCAAAAACCTGCATTTTGCAATGTAAGATTTTATGTAACAATGATGCTACATTTAAACTTTGAAGTATATTTTGGTGCATATTATGCTTATAATGATAATTATGTTTTCAGTAAGAAGTTGTATTACACACACTGCTGCAAACTATAAAATCTTTTTTATTTTGAGAGATGAGCTGCTCAAAATAATGTTGAACACACACATCTCCCCAAGTGTTGCGAAGCTCTGTGTCTACTTAATAGTGACTGGAATAGCACCCTGTGATGTGATCTGTCAGGTACTCTTCAGGCCTGCCCAGCATTCTGCAACCAACTAAACGGACAGTTTAATGTTATGGCTTCAAATGAATAAGATCTTACCCTCTAGAGAACAAAGTTTTATATGAAGGTGTTTTTATACTTCTTCAATTTGGATTTCTTTTTAAAAGGGTCATTACTAAATACGAAGAATGAGATAAAATAAGATAATCATAATGAAATGGAATTTATCTTCTACCTAGATGCACCTGCCCCATCTCCTTGCCATTATTAAGGTATTTGTGCCTTCAAAGCATATTAACTTATGTATATTTTTTTTTAATAAAGGTATCAGAATATCCAGAGGACTATTGCAACAGAAAGAACAGAAGAAGATTCTTTAGGTCGTAATGACAGGGCACCCGGAGTTGGTGATTCGGAGACAGATCTGTCTCAGCCAAACACAGGTTAGATATTTATTATTCTATAAATTTGGTTTGTTTAAAATGACCCCCACTGACTCTGTCAGCAACAGGTTAATAAGCAGGCACATAAATCAAGCCTTATACACAGATGTACACAAGTACAATATGCCAACAATAAAAGGAGACATGGGGTTTATGATTATTGATAGCATCCTCTGGTAGGAAGTAAGCTAGTTTTGTAAATATATATACATTCACATGTACCAAAATATTTTCACTGTGCCATGTGGACCAGATGGTCACTGATAATTAGGTTGGAAGGGGGTTTGATTAATCTGTGTGTGTGTTTTCCTGTTTATAGTAAATCTTGCTAGTGTTTTAAGTATTTACAGATGGTTAATATAGTACTATGATCAACACAATATACACTTGCTTCACTCAATGGCTAAGCTTCTATTTGTCATTACATCCACCAATGTACGGACCCTTCATATTGCTGTAGGTATTAATCAAAGAAAAAGTATTGTGTGTAAGTAAGCAACTAGTACCAGCATATTAATATGTAATCACTTTAGTGCTTTAGGCTCTGGAAAAAGGAAGGGATTGCTACAGAAGTATTAAAAGGATTGGTGGTAGGAAAGAGCATATTCCAAAATAATAGACTTAGGAAGTGATTAAAAGACATATATTACTTGATGCCTATGCAGGGGTGTTCTGGTAGTAAGTGCTTCCCTGAGGCGGCCTAGTGGATGCCGCCCCATCTGCAACAGCACTCTCTGCACTAGAAAAGCCAAAATTCCAACTAAAAAATCATAATAAAATAATTTCAGCTTTTGAAGTTACCAGGACTGCTTTCCTGGTAACTTGCCGGGTTCTGCCGGCTGAAGTGAGTTTCTCAAATTGCTTTCTGGCAGCAGCAACCCTGTGCCTAATTTTCCTGAATTCTTCAGAAAAGTTTTTAGATTTAATAAAACAAATAAGTATAAAGTACAGTTTATACAGGATACAATCAGTAATGCAGTGATTCCCAACCAGAGGCCCATGAGCAACATGTTGCTCACCAACCCTTTGGATGTTGATCCCAGCGGCCTTAAAGCAGGTGTTTATTTTTGAATTTCTGGCTTGGGGGCAAGTTTTGGTTGCATAAAAAAAACAGTGTAATTGCCAAACAGAGCCTTCTGTAGGCTTCCAGTCAACATAGGGGCTATCAAATAGGCAATAATAGCTCTCACTGGCACCTCCAGGAACATTTTTCATGCTTAAGTTGCTCTCCAAAACTTTATCCATTTGATTGTGACTCACAGGTATAAAAGGTTGGGGATCCCTGCAGTAGTGTAATAAATCGGCTACACTCAAGGATGGGCTCTGCCAGCTAAATGGGCATTGGATTTTCACTGCATTCATCTTAATGTCCTTATTTATATTTATATTTTTGTATAAGCAGATTGCACTTGCACAGTTACCCTTAGCAACCAGTAGGATCTTTGCTTTCATTTTCTAGACTATTAAAATCTAAATTAAAGCAAATTGCTGATTGCTTTTGGCAACCATATCTTTGTGTGCAGTAAACCATGTTTCATGGGTCATCTTACATAAAAATAGAATTAGAATAGACAGAACTTACTTTATATATGTTTTGTTGCATTATAATGATTTTATTCTCATAGCTTTCTTTAGGGTGGTTGCCAAACCCTTTTTCTGCTGAAAGTCATACTGACACATAGAGAAGCCATTTATTCAGGGGGTTTTACACAAATACAACTTTTATTCATTTTGCAATATCCTACAGATTTATATGGTTATGGTGATTACAATATGCGTATATTTATGAATGAGAGCACAGATGTACATAAAATAAAAGCTTTCCCTTTAGATGATCAATGCTACTTTCTCTTTTATGTGACCCAGGGCAGCACCCACCTGTGTGGATATTTATGGCAGAAATCTGCAACAATTATGTCCCTCTTAACATCAAAGTAACAAACTGTGAGACTGTGGCTATATAAATTGAAGGTCTACTTACTAGTAACATGTTACATTTATTTTCTTTTCCTAAATTTTCATGGTACTTACAGAATATTTTTTTTCTTTTCTTTCACAGAGTTACGAAGAGAGGGATCCCTAACACCCATAAATTCCCAGAAAATTACGTTACTGCTACAATCCCCAGCTGTCAAGTTTATAACCAACCCAGAGTTTTTTACTATACTGCATGCAAACTATGTAAGTATAATGGTTTCACTTGATCTCTCTACATCCTGTTTCCTATAGGAGGCATATGCTTTCCATTTCCAACACAAACAAGAAAGCTGATGTATCAAAACAATTTGCCCTGATTATTATAATTCAACTTGTTTGCTTAGGCTCAACCATTACAAGCTGTCCAGGTCAAGGGCATAGCCTCGATCCATGGGGGGTGGGGGTGGCTTAGAGCAAGAGCAGCAGCTGGAAAAAATATTCAGCTGAGTATATTGATGTCTATTGCATACTGAAACACAGAGGTAAGATAATGTGCTAATAGATTAAATATGTATCTGCATTAAAAACTAAAAACAAATACAAAACATAACCTTTCGTTTTTGTAGACAAACTTAGCATTGTTCTAAGTATTTGCTGCCAGAATGTTTTTCCCTTTGTTATTTTTGTTTGTAATTTTTTTTATTTGTTAGCATACAATTAATCCATAAAAATATAAATAAAATAGCGCCACCGTGTTTTTTTACATACGCACATTCTGCCTTCACACAATTATGCCTTTTTAATCTCATTAATAAGACTGTGTGGCTCTAAATACATAATAAAGAAAATAATTAATATATTTTTTACAATATACACTCACCTAAAGGATTATTAGGAACACCATACTAATACCCTTCTCTGACCTCTAGCATCAATAAGGCATTTTCGCCCACAGGACTGCCGCATACTGGATGTTTTTCCCTTTTCACGCCATTCTTTGTAAACCCTAGAAATGGTTGTGCGTGAAAATCCCAGTAACTGAGCAGATTGTGAAATACTCATACTGGCACCAACGCTCAAAATTGCTTAAATCACCTTTCTTTCCCATTCTGACATTCAGTTTGGAGTTCAGGAGATTGTCTTGACCAGGACCACACCCCTAAATGCATTGAAGCAACTGCCATGTGATTGGTTGATTAGATAATTGCATTAATGAGAAATTGAACAGGTGTTCCTAATAAACCTTTAGGTGAGTGTATATTGTAAATTTACCGGTATCCAGTAATCCAGTTATCCAGAAAGTTCTGAATTATGGAAAGGCCATCTCCCATAGACTCCATTTCAATCAAATAATTCAGATTTTTATAAATAATTTACTATTCTGTATAATAACAAAACAGTTCCTTATACTTGGACCTGGGGTTTCCAGATAAGGGGTCTTTCTGTAATTTGGATCTCCATATCTTAAGTCTACTAAAAAATCATGTAAACATTAAATAAACGCCATTGTTTTGCCTCCAATATGTGTTACTTATATCTTAATTGGCATTAAATACAAGGTTCTGTTTTATTATTACAAAGAAAAATCTGATTAATTTGATTAAAAAATACTTAAAATTCATGGTTAAGCACTCCTTGAACACATGGCCAATGGGGAAGGGCAGCTGGGTGGGCACGGGGAATCCTTTTTATGGAGAACAGATATCGGACACATTTTAAGAATGTGTAAAACTCTCATGGATGTTGCACTATGAGTCCAAATACATTTGGTATAGGTTGGCATAAGTGGGGATTTATTGTACTTACAGGGCTTCCTACATCTGTCCCCAGTAACAAGTGAATGTGTTTGGTGAACATGCAAGGTGTGATAAGGCAAACCTTCATCAGACATTACTGTCAGATTTATGCCACACTTGGGATTTTTGGCAAAGGGAATACTTAACCCAGCCTGATACACCTTGGGTTGCATGGGCTTTTTGGGGGGGGAGAAACACAGGGCCACTGCTGGGCTCATGTAGAAAACTACTACTGCCTCCTATAGAAGTATATAAGAAACACTCCGCATACAGAAGATGCTCATACTGACAAACAGACCACTCCAGAAACAAGCGATATTATGCTCACCACTCCTGGGAGTGCAATTCTAAATATATTACAGTACACACAGGAAAATATATATATTTATTTGCAGCACAGTTCATTTTACCACATTAATACAAACTATAACTTTTTAATGTGATTTACAGTATATCCATATTATACTATATGAGCCTATATCTGGCTTTTTTTCAGGCCAACGGAGATTTGGCAAAAAGTGCAATTTATTTCAGAAAATCCTTTATAATTTGGTTTAATAACATGATGTTGTATTACTTTGCTATACTCAGAGTGCCTACCGAGTTTTTACAAACAGCACCTGCTTGAAGCACATGGTTCTGAAAATCCGAAGGGATGCAAGGAACTTTGAACGCTACCAGCATAACAGGGACTTGGTGAACTTTATTAACATGTTTGCCGACACCCGGCTAGAGTTGCCACGAGGATGGGAGATCAAAACTGACCAACAAGGAAAGGTATGACTGCAAAGACAGGATATATGTAAACTGAACAAAGAGTAGAGGTTAATGAGCCCCAGTGTAATATCTTGCTAACAGAACCTGTTTATCAGACATATTGGAATAATACTGGAACCCCAGTAATTTCCATAGTTTACTTTCCTGATTGTGAAGTACATTGATATCGAATGTATTTGGATATGGAAAATGTATTTGGAATTTCAGTGTGCTTCAGTGAGTTTCAGTGTTATCTTTTCTTTTCCAGTCTTTCTTTGTAGACCACAACAGTCGAGCAACAACATTTATTGACCCAAGAATTCCACTTCAAAATGGGCGCCTTCCAAATCACCTGACACACAGACAGCACCTTCAAAGGCTTAGAAGTTATAGCGCTGGAGAGGTAATGTTGGAAGCAAGCTACCCATCAAATTATTTTTTTCTGAAATGGATACAGACGCTCAAAATAAACTGCACAATTACAGCTAAGAAAATCAGTAGCTCATATTGCAGTAATCCAAGCACTTGGCAATGAAGGGGGTTCTTTATGATGCAGGCAGTGAGGTTGTAGAATGCCCTGCTGTTTGAGGTTGGCAGATTCTATTAATGCCTTTAAGAATGGCTTTTGTTATTAATAGTGGCAATTGCAATGGCATTATCAATTTCTTTTTGGAAATGTTAGTTCCAGTGTTTTCTCGTTGCTCCTAAACAGGCAGCTAACTTGCACTTAGTGAATGGCACACTAAAGTTGTTGATTCATGGCACCCCTGTGCCAAAATTCTAGTATTCTAATAAAATCCCTTAAAGGACATGTAAATCCCACACACAAAAATGTAATCAGTGAACAGCCTCTTTGAAATCTTTCTATACCTGCCACACTGGTTGTCCAGAGGTTAATAGTAAGGCTGCAGCATCTCCTTAATCACTTAGATTTCCTTCTCCTGTAACCCACTCAGCCCCCTCCCTCAGGAACTTGCTTTGATTTCTGGCTTGTGGGCATGCTCAGTTGTTCTAAGCTCAGATTACTAAACACGCCCCCCAGTCTAGCAGCCAGTGAAGAGATGGCATTGCTGGTTCCTATAGAAACTCAGTTCTAGCTGTCTGCTTCAAATTTTTTCTCCCAACCAATTCTCCTGAGCTCAACTTTACCATTACAGTGCTCAAACAAAGCAGAACTGTTATCAAAGACAGTTGTGCCTGTGTGAGCCTGTATTCTTGCTGAAATGTATGCTGAATAAGGGTCAGTGTGTGTGTGTATGCTGTTTGCGGATTTAAATGTATCCAATTATGTATCAGAGGGAAAATGGCCACTGGTTGAAAGCTGCTATGTGCTTTAGGAAAATGTGATGGTGCTGGCAAGCGGAGGGGATATATACAGTACAAATGGTGCCATTTGGGTGGGGGAGACATGCCCAACAGATATACATTGTAGGCAAATGTAGGCTTTACATGTCCTTTAAAAGAAGCTATTTATCAATATATATATATATATATATATATATACACATTATTTATCATTTAGGAAATATATGCCCTTGTTGACTCAACTGCATGTAACAGATGAAGCACAAAGTAGAGCAGTCTGTAATAAATAATTAATAATACGTCTACATTGGAAAGTCATTTTAGGGATTTTATTACAATCTGTACTCTTTAGGGAGTGATTTTGCAGCCTTTTAAAACCACTGGTTTTACAAGAAGTTGGAACATTTGTATATTTTTCTTTTTCAGGCTTCAGAAGTCTCCAGAAATAGGGGAGCTTCTTTATTAGCCAGACCTGGCCATAGTTTAGTCACAGCAGTTCGAAACCAGCATCAACATGAAGCTGTACCTCTAGGTGAGTAATTATTTGTCTTCTTTGTAAAATGAAATTGTAGTTAAAATCATGATATATATAATGTTACCACTATTAATGTTGAGCACAATAGCCATGTGTTTTTCCTACAGTGCAGCTTTTTTCCCCCTAGAATTCCAGTGTCATTGTGCTTGCAAAGGGGCAATTGTCTTGATGAGATTGCAATACATCTACCACAATTGTATCCAATTCGCCAAATTTAATGTAGCTGTGCATGCATTTCATCACAAATTGGACATTGAATTGTGTTGAAGTCCATTTTCAGGATTGGACTGGGGGGTGCAGGGCCAAACAGGGGTTGCCGCCACAAAGGCCCCGCACCCCCAAGGTGCCCCCACCGGCCGCATCCCCCTAGAGACCCCTGCCACCCGCCCGATGTCCTCCCCTCAGCGAGCGTAAGTGAAATGCATGAAGGAAGGGACACCTGCGGCCAGGGGAGCTCCTACAGGGGTTGGGTCTGGGTCACCAGGTTTCTTCCCGGCGGCCCAGTCTGACCCTGTCCAATTGGCCTTATTTCTGCTCCTACTGACACTGGGCCCAAAGCTTGGAGCTACCACCCAGTCAGTAGGTGGTGGGTGCTTCAGGGTTCCCCTGTGTCAATGGATGCAGCAGCACTTGATTTGGAACAGAAGGCTATAGGGAAGCGCAAATTTGAAGCAAATAACTTTAATGAAAGTGGTTTTATGCGAAACTGACTGTGGCAAAATTGCGGGAACCAAAACTACAACAACATACTTATAACTACTTGACAGCAGGTAGATGCATGTTGGGGTCATAAAGAGTTGCCTACATTCTCAGTATAACATATTAAATCATAACCCAAGATATGTTTGTATCTTACAGCCTACAATGATAAGATTGTTGCTTTTCTGCGTCAGCCGAATATTTTTGAGATGCTACAAGAACGTCAACCAAGTTTAGCCAGAAATCATGCACTCAGGTATAAACTTTGCACCCCTGTAGTAAATAAGCCTTAGTACAACACAATGCAGGTTTATTCAGTGCGTGCTTTATTGTGTAAGGTGAATGCACCCAGTGAATGACAAAGGCTACCTGGGCCTTGGAAAAGACCCATTTTTGAACTTCGTTTCTCTTCTTCAACTTCTTTTTTCTTCGCCTGCCCATTTTGCTTCCTTGCAGACTAATTAGTGAAATGGTAACTGGAATTGCTTAGGTGCCACAACAATACCAGTTATTTCAGTTAGGAGTCCTACACAACAAGGCAATGCAAATCTGTAGATAAAGACACATATTTTTATTTGTAGTACCCAGGTCTCCCTTGCACATGTGCTATTCAAACAAGACATGTTTCTGGCCTAAATATTTTGCATATACTCCAGTTTGCAAGTAAAGAAAAATAAAGCAACATATTCTAGGGTCATATGGTAAATGAATCCAGAGTAACATTTTGAAACCACAATTTTAACACAATTTATGACTGGCGCATTTGTGGCAGTCATAATAAGATACAAAATGCACACAGGTCAAAACATAAATTAACATACTCTGCAACTGCAAGTCCATTAAGGTACAGCAAGAAGGGACATGAGTTGAACCCTACACTCGCTGTCTGTTTGTGTGCTAGGTACCAAACATTGCTGCACCAGAACATGCTGCACTAAAGTAGGTGCAACCAGCAATCAGGTGCACAACCCTAATATAGGTAGCAAAGTCCATTGTTTGTTCCATTTAATTGGGTGCCATTTTTGTGCCTAGAGCTGTAAATAAAATTAACTCCAGAATATCCTATTATTACAAAGTCTTCAGAGGCTTGTGTAGTGTATAAGTCAACTTAGCTGCATATGAAGTAACATTTGTTTGTGTTACCCCTCTGCTCTGTTACTTTTTGCTGTTACAAAAGCATCTTCATTCACGTGTTCTCTTAGTATGCTTTAGCATACTCACAACTCACAAAACCTATTTACAGTCTTCAAGTTTGGTCTGTTGGTTCACCAATAATTGGTATGTTATGTCTGTATACAGTGGAACCCATGTTCTACAAACATCTCTTATATATTTATGCTTTGAATGAAAACAAGAACAAGACAGGACATTTTCCCATGGCCTTTTGTCCACATTCACATTGAGAAACATATGTGCTAGGTAATAGCTATTTACTTTTAGGAGCAGATTTATCAAAATGTGGGTTTAATACATGAAAACTTACCCATATTCTACTTATTTCTATGGGATTTTAGAAGAGTATTTATCAAATGGTGAACTCTAACTTTCAACCATTGATAAATACGCTTCTAAAAATCCCATAGGAATGAACAGAACGAGAGTTTTTATGTAAGTTCTAAACTCATATTTTGATAAATCTGCCCCTTAGTATGGCATGGGCATTCCATCAACACAAAGACAATGCATAGTTACCAAAGAAAAATCATGACGTCACTGTTCTCATAAATATCTGATAGAGAGTATCATTGTTGTTACAGGGAAAAGATTCATTACATACGAACAGAAGGGACTCATGGATTGGAGAAATTATCATGTGATGCAGATTTGGTAATACTGTTAAGGTATGTTGTTTTTATTACTTAAATAAACTCAGGGCAAAAAGATCACAACAGTTTCTGTGGCTAATGTTTTTACTGTTCCCTACATCATGTAACTGGTGTCAAAAAATCATTTTGAAAACTCTGTAACAATGTTTTTATAAGTGGTGTTTTCCTCTTGACAGCCTTTTTGAAGAAGATATAATGTCATATATCCCTCTACAAGCTGCCTTCCATCCAGGATACAGCTTTTCCCCTCGCTGTTCACCTGGCTCCTCACCTCAGAACTCTCCAGGTAAAGGCCTATGTTAATTGGGCATCTCTGAGACAAAGAAATAGCATCCATTAGGGCCATAGTTTGAACAAGTCCAGGATTCCACATTAATTGGAATCTATGCCCAAAAAATAAGTTGTTTTTTTTTTTAAAATACAGTTTTGTTTTAGTACAAACTAAAACAAAACAGTTTCATTATTTTTCTGTACAGTACTCTTAAAGTAAAATAGCTTGTAAACCCACAGGTTAACAAGGAGGTGTTCCAATCTACTTGCTAACAATGGCAGTTGGCAATCCTATCTACTGTAATATGCAGTGGCAGAAAAGCCTTCTCAGTTACAATTCTGCTACTCAGCGATTGGGACTGCCACCCCTTAGTGCCAAGAAGATCAGAGCTTATTCTTCCTAACCATGGATGGGAAAGTTCTATTATTTTGGCATAGAATAAAGCACATATATGGTGAAGCACATATGTTTCTCCATAGCTGAATTGCATGTTAGCTGTTTTGAGCTGCTGAATGCCTTGCCCTGTATAGTGCTAAGTGCATCTCAGCAGCAACAATGAGCATTATCTGTGTAAAGTGTTGCTCCCTGAAGCAAACTGAATTTAGGGAACAAGTATTTACGAATTTATTTTCTGTAAAGATTTATTCAATCTTAAAGTGCTGGTTATTGTTCACTGTCATTACTACTACTACCAAACTGCATGCAAACTGACATACACACACAGAGAGAGCTGTACTTTTGTACACATTTTTTACTGTATAGTAATGAAGAGTACTAATCACACCGTGTAATTACTTTTTTATTTTATTTCGGTGATTTGCATGTCTAGCGCATTTATTGTAGTCATTGTATTGCAATTTAATTTCTGTTTAGTTGCTGTTTAGCTTGTTTGTGCTCATAAAATGCTTATTGCACAGTAAGACTAGTGAAATTGGAATTCTGATCACCAATCTATCTCTGTGTGAGTTTGTTTTATTTCTTCAATCGGTTTTAATGGATTTTTAGTAATTTTATTGTGTTCTGCATTATTCTTGTTCTATACAAGTCTACTTGTTCTTTGCCCATTAAAAAAAAGTGTGTTTGCTGTTTTGGGATTTTTACATGCCACTTGCTTTGGTAATCATACTTTCTACTACTTAAAGTGAAGGCAGTTGGTTGGTTTTGCTGTAGCTGAAGCCATAGCATCAGCCATGAAAATTCATTTTCCATTTCATATAAATTGCTAGATTCCTAGGGAGACATGTGGTTTCTGTATTAGTTGTATTGTTGCACATGTAGCAAAATTTGTTAACTGTTCCTCTATAAGTCTATATTATGAAAAATAGGTACTTTTTAAAATGTGACTTTTAAAGACTGTTTAATTTGTCCCTAAAAAATGCCATAAAAATTTGGCTGACAGAGAAAGTTCAGCTGTTGTTATTCTGTTTATCAAGGTCACTGAACTTATAATTCCCCTTTTGTCATGTGAAATACCTAACATGCAGCCAATGTATTTGTATTTAGCACTATATCCTTGTGCCTCGGGATTAATTACATGTAATATACATATCTACTTAATGTGAGGTCAGTGAAAATAGCTAAACACTTATACTTATTTTATAATTACTTATGAATTTGTTGTGGTTGCTTTAAATCTACATTGCTCTGTTTTTCCAAGGCTAGATAGAGTGCATTGTACAGTAATTGCCTAGTGTTGCTTATTTTCAGGGTTACAGCGTGCCAGTGCCAGGGCGCCCTCCCCATACAGAAGAGATTTTGAAGCCAAGTTAAGAAATTTCTACAGAAAACTTGAAGCCAAAGGGTATGGTCAAGGCCCAGGAAAAATTAAGTAAGTGAGCTTCCATTATAACAATAAAAACCTAACCAAATCAGTATCAGTATAATATCTAATATATAATATAATTCAATTTCTTGTTTTGAAAATAGTCTATTGTATATAATCAAATCATTTAATAAAATCAATCTTAAATAATCCTGTTATAATAACTACTTGATTATAACCTTTTACTGAAAACAATCTCCTGGAATACCCATGCTTTTGTAGGGCTGCAACCTGTACCTGTGCAGTTGCAATAAATTTAGACTAAATTGGACACACTTGAATTTTGTTTATCAAGGTACTCTTCTTATTGTATATCCGGTCCTTACACAATCATAACTGCAGACTGAGAATCAGTTGATTCGCTGGCATTCACTCAGTTATGTGTCTGCAACTGGAGCCACTGTGCCACCCCCAGTGCAGATTTTGGTGCTAAAATGCATTCTGACGGCTTTCACCGCTGAAAACTGCTGCTTGCTTCTGCATCCAGGCTGACACAGTGACTCCAAGTGCAGACACAAAAGAGAGAAAATATGAGTGAAGGGCAGTTTGTTGGCTTGCACTTGAACGCAGTCTGCGAAACAGACCAGTCTGGCTATTGTAGCCCAAGTGTGTTGCACCTACAAACACAACTGACCAACATCTTATGAAACACAGACTAATGCCATTATAAAAAAAAAATCAGACATTATGAAACACAGACTAATGCCATTATCAAAAAAAATCAGACATTTATTCAGTGTGAAATCTGTCTATTAATGATTCACAACCAGCATAATAGTGTTGTAAATACATTGCTACAAATTACAAACTTTGTATCTTAATAGAGCCACAGCCATAGTGTTTGCAGCTTACACTTCATGTTATTTTACATAATTTATGAATTAACAAATTGTACTGAATAAAAGAAGTGTAGATGTACAGTAGATAGGTTAAAAAAAGATATATTCTGCAATACATTTCCTTTACAAGATAAAACAGATCCTTTTTAGAAGTCTTACAGACTTCTAAACCCATAATAATATCCGCTGGTTTTTACTGGTGCTACTCTCACAGGAGTACTTACCAGCTTTATGAATGGATCTCTGATGTGCAATAAGTTTCCTCTATGAGTCCAGTAACACTCTTTGAACTGTTAAAAGCTCAATAAACATTCACCCACACAACACAAATTCCAATATACTTTATTCTAAATTTTAAAACCTTATTGATTCTGTTCATGTTGAAACTGGCCAAATAGGTAGCTAATTATTTACTGTTGTACATGTCTGATTGGGTCACCCCAACGTTTTGCTTATTCAGTTCCCTGCCTTCTTTGCATTTGCAAGCCCTATACTTTTATTAGAAACATACCTAACTTGCAGGTAAATTCAACAGAAAATAGGAACTTTTCGGGCTACCCGAAAAGGGTGCATCATATATTAATGTTAGGCCTGTGTCTAAAAAAATATATTTGAGTAATGGTAACAACTAAATGGTCCTTTTGTTATTGGTATGTGTAACTGCAAATATAAAAGTACATACATAATAGGGCTCATTTTCAGACACAGTGGGCAACTTGTGCTATTCCCCACACTACATTGCTTCTAAAGCCACTTTCATTAAAGATACTTGTGTCCAAATGTGCTCTGGGCACTTCTGTGTACTTGCACCCAGCTCTGATCAGCCCCTTCCTGCCTTCCGTTCTGAATTAAGTGCTGCTGCATCTATTGACACATGGTGCTGTGCAAGCTCTGGAGCTACTGTCACCTCCTGTCCAGGCAGTAGCTCTAAGTTTCCCTTAGTGCCCTGCATCAATAGACAAAGCGCACTTTCACATGCTGAACACCGTACATGACTGCAGATAGACTGCAAAAATATCTGGCATAACAGCGTCCTATTAGCAACAAAGTGTACCACAGTTGCTTTCATTTTGACGCTGTTATGCCAGATATAGTGCAGTTGAGTCAGACTCAGCACAATTGATTTTATGCCTGATTTGCAATGACAATGATGCATGAATTCTGGGAAAAAACATGGCATAGTGGAAAAAAAAACATGCCAATTGTGGCCGAAATTGCACTTTGGTAACTGTATCTGGGTAAGTGAATGTGCCCTAATAAGTTTTGTCCTTCTAATGTAATGTCTGTTCAGTTTACATTTCCATTCAGTAAATGTGCATACAGTTATACTATACACAGATATAAGTTGAATGTCTAATTTTATTGTTAATTGTGCAATTAATTATTATGAAATTATATTTTCTGACCCCATAGAGGATTAGGGGAAGGGCACATGGTGCGTATATCTGCTTCTCTTAGCCCTGTGTTAAGAGCCCTGAGAGGATCCACTTGCTGGCGCTCCTTCATGTGCCTGCATTAAGAATGCCAGCAACTGTGCGAGTGCGGGCACACAGAGTGGAGCGGATGTTGGCCTTAAAAACGCAAAAGTGGGCATTTTCCAGGCGACCTCCGATCCGCTCCACTCTACTAATGCGAAATGGTGTAATGCTGTTTTTCTCTTTAGCTAAGAGACCTAATCAGGTGATTTTACTTTCAGTGTAGTACCCTGCTCATGGCTGTTGCATTGGTAGATTTACTACCTGTGTAGCCTTGGTATAATTGTACAATTGTATTAGTACTTTAAGCATACACACAAAAAATAAGAACACATTTCAGTCATTCAGAATGTTCAATTGAGTGTGGCTATGCACATGTATGGCCACTAATAAGTTTTGTCTGTTTGACCCACAGGCCAATAGGTCAGATATTCCAGCATCTGCCCACAGTTTAAGGCTGTCAGGGGACACAGAGTTTTAAAAAAATACCAAATCTGTTTGTCAGTCCATGTTGTTTGGTATTGTAAGTTAAAACATGGAAGGCATGATATTTTTATAAACATAAAAAATACAATAAGACTTTTGAAACATGGAAAATTCAGTAGGGCGTATGTACTAATATAAGTGCTAAGTACAAGTACTAAGTTATTGCTAAAAAAAGATTTATTAGAGAAATGGAAAATATTTTTAAACTAAAATTATTTGGAGAGATGGTCATCCTGTAATTTGTTGTTTTCGGGACCCCCCGAAAGAGACCCCCCAAATTTGTGAGGGTATTTTTTCTTTGTATTTTATTACTTAAAAATGTTTTCATAACAAATAAATACAGGTATAGGACCTGTTATCCAGAATACTTGGGACCTGGGTCTTTCCGGATAAGGGATCTTTCCGTAATTTGGATCTCCATACCTTATGTCTACTAAAAAAACATTTAAACATCATTTAAACCCAATAGGATTGCTCTGCCCCCAATAAAATAGTTTTTTTAAGCCCACTGCTACTTACAATGTTGCAAAAATGACACTTAATAGAAAAAACAGTCCATCTCATCCTAATTAATTATGATAATTGTATTTTTATATATTAATAGAACACTATCTTCCAAAGCGTTTCACAAAAATGATATGTCATTTAATCTTTAGTATTGAACTAATCCTGAATTTTTGCAGAATGAATAGTAGAATTGATTCGAAATGTCTTGGAATCCTTAAGGATTGCCAGGTAAATCTTTGAGAAATCTGCCCTATTTGTATTTTTATACAGAATTCAGAAGAATGTCTGCAGCCCTATTTTTCTGTATGTACATCCTAACCAAACCAACTGAAACCTCTATTAAGGTATATTCCATTTTAATAGGGCTGATGTAATATTTCGCTTTCATTAAATAGATATATAAGAATTCCTTTGTCGTGGTACTTACCCTTATGTATAAATGGCTTACAATATACATGCATTTTTTTTTTGTTTGGTAGACTCATTATTCGCCGGGATCATCTTTTGGAAGGAACCTTCAACCAAGTAATGGCGTATTCCCGCAAAGAGCTCCAGAGGAATAAGCTGTATATCACATTTGTTGGAGAGGAAGGGTAAGTAGTAATATAATTTCATCTGCCAACTCCATCCCTGATAGAAAATATAAAAGTATTTCTATGTAGCACATTTGAATTATTAATATTATTGTTATAAATTAGCAGTTATTTACAAAGGGTTGTATGATAGTGGAAAAATAAATGATTTAACCTTACAAACCAACACAAATGGAGATTCTGCAGCTTTTGAAATCTCAGGAGTGATGAAAAAGAGGTTTTATTAGGAGGTGGAATGGGTTCCTGTTATTTTTATCTAGACTGTATGTTAAAAAGTATAAAAGAATCCAACTGAATGAAGTTATTCCAGAAGAAGGCTATAGGTGTGAATAAGATAAAATCTACTGCAGAAGAACTTTAAAGGTAGGTTAAGGTCAGTTGAAAAATGTGTTTGATGACTGTAGTTAACAGAATATTCATTCTGATGCATAAAGGTAGTGGGCACCACAGGACTGGGCAAGGTCAGCTAGCAGAATAATTCATATGGAAGGCACTGAGGTTAGTCCTTTGTGGGATATAGAGCCAGATGAGAACAATAACACTAAGGAACTATAGTTTTGGGGAAAAATGAGGTTCATTGTCAAGGATTAACTAACTCTAGTTTATAATAAGTAAATTGTTTTCAGCACTGTTACCCAGCATGGTAAAAATGTTCTAAAAACTATAGGACCCTGTGCAGTACCTGCCAGAGGGGTAGGGTGGTTGGAGGTAGGATCATGATTCTAAACATTGAGGTGAACACTGTTTTAAAGGTGATCTATATCTTAAATTAGAAATTGTAACCAACACATACTTGAAACACTGGCTTTTACATATTTGTAAATAGTTTTGTTTTGCACTCTTTATCTTTTGGCATGGTCTGTGTGATTGCACTGCATTGACATGGCTCTGTCCATTCATTGGCTAATAATAATTGGCATTTATGTGTGCCCTTGGCTTTTGTGAGAGGACAGTTGCTCTTACAAGCAAGAGGTATGCTATAGTACTTAAATGATAAGTAAGCCTTTTATTTTAAAATAAAAAACAGTCCCCAGAATAGCATACCTTTCTCCTGCATGCACATTTATTTTGTTTATCTATTACAAGTAGCTGAACTGCAGCTCTTTTACTTACTTCCTTGTCTAGCTTGAACCTCTGTCCCGTTTGCTTTCTGAGCTCTCCTTCCCTCTCTCTCTCCGATGATGACCTCAAAGAGGTGTATACTGGTCATGCTCACTGCTTCTGCTCCAATTAAAATCAATCAGCTATGCGCAGTAGGCACCTCTTCAGCTCATCACAGTCAGAGAGAAAAAGAGTTCACTGAAAGCAAAAGGAGGCAGAGCTTCACCCTAGACATGTAAGCAACAAAAAGAACTGTAATAGAGAAACAAAATAAAACTGGATGCAGCAAGAAAGTGATGTTATTCTGGGGGCTGTTTAGGGGAATTTTAAAATAAAAGGTTTACTTACCCTTTAAGTACTATAGCTCATACCTCTTGCTTGTAAGAGCAACTGTCCTCCCACAAAAGCCAAGGGCACACATACATGCCAATTATCATTATTAGCCAATGAATGGACAGAGACATGTCTTTCACTACCTGTTATGCAAACGGTTTACTAATTCTTTAAAATGGCAGTGTCTTGGTGTTTTTGGATAATCCAATGGCACATGCTGTTAGATCTTCTTTTTAATAAACATAATTTATATGCCAAGGTGTGTTAAATATGGGCCATTTTATGTGATATTTTATAGATACTTCAACTGTTCAGGGCTATAGTAAGGGCTAATTTGCAGCAATGCTGTTAAAATGGCTTGCAAGTATTAATTGGTTACTTGATCACATTTCTGTATGATATATTGTCTTCATAAAGCAACATTATTCAACAAGTAATTATATTTACAGTGTTTTCTTTTTTGCTTTGTTCTCTTTTTTTATAGCCTGGATTACAGCGGCCCATCTAGAGAGTTCTTCTTTCTTCTCTCTCAGGAGCTCTTTAATCCCTACTATGGGCTGTTTGAATATTCAGCAAATGATACGTATACTGTACAAATCAGCCCTATGTCAGCTTTTGTTGAGAACCACTTGGAATGGCAAGTATTTTATTGGGGCTGGGGGTGTGGGAGATTAAAATGATAATGTAATACATTGATTTAATACTGTTTGCTATGCAAATGCTCGAACTTAGTGTACCATTATAAATGACATTTTTGGGTAATTAGTTATTGCATGAACAGAATGTAATGGATTGATACTGTAATGTAATCATCACAAATTTTTATTTAAATATTTTCACATTTCTTGCCACAAAAATACAGTTTGGATTATATTGAAAAAATATTACAGTGCTTACTAACCATGATTCAGAGTCCTATTCAGTACTATTATTTTACTAGGTATCTGGACCTCTGCAAAACTTTTAGACACACAAATAATATATATTATCACTGCCTGTATACAGAAAAGTTGTTTTTTGTTTTAACCAAACTGTGGATCATATTTAATTAAAATGTGTGTAAATATTTATAAATCACACACTTCTGAACGTACAAGCAAGTGTTTTACAACAGGTTCTACATTTCAGCAACAGCTGCCTGCTTTCACATATTTGCCATAGAAACAGCTGCAAAAGGTGTACAATGAGTTTATTATTTGTCATTTCAGCTGCAAAGAATTGACTTGATTCTCTATCGCACCAATCCCTTAGAACCCATAATAACCACTTCTAAAGTCAACATGTCACTTTATGCTCATTTGTCAAAGAAAAACCTCACTAGATTAATGGTTCCATGTCAACTTTGCTTGTTCTCCAAGGATCTACAGTAAATGGACATTAAGTCAAGCATCATAAAGTGACATTGTGGTTAGATTCTTTTGACCTCTATACTATAAATCTCTTTTTAACATCTGGACCGCCAGATTGGCTCATTAACTTAACAAAAACACAGCTTAGGCACTTATTCTTTTGACTTTCAGTTAAATATTAGCAGCTTTCCACATGCAGAGTTCATAGAGAGCCATTTAAAGTGTCCATTCATATATAGAACTTGTTACCATATGTTTTCAAAACAGCTATTACCTTTAACTAGAGTTAAATGCAGTGCCCAAATCTGTACCCTGCCGTGTGTAAGCTAAGGTGAGAGGGACTGTTGTATCTAAAACACTGGAGGTCTGTGCTAGTATATACCAACAGAATCCACATAGCCTCAATGCTTAACTTTCAGCCTTGGCCTCTTTGTGGTATCAACGACAGAACACATACTTATTAGTGGTCATTTGTGCAAAGTGCAAAAAAACAGCTTTAGTATATGTAATTATTTGTACATGCACACTGCTTTCTGGTGTTTCCAAATTGAACTCCAAACGGGATAGCCGCAAAAATGCTGCTTGTACTTGGCTTCAGGGTTGGGAAGCACGTAGGTGTCCCCCGTACCCTAACTAGTGCGTCATTCAGTGACAGCGGATGTTCTGCCCTATGGCAAGTGGTAAGGACCAGGATGCCCTGTGCCAACTGATGCTGTGATCTGCACCTTGTGTGGATTTTTTTATCTGGCCACAGCCAGACCAGGAGAAGAAGTGCTAGCCAAATGAGCACTGAGAGGCTCTTGTGCCCCCTGGTCCTTTGCACTCCATAACACAGTCTCTCATAAATGACCCCTATTGTGGTCTGGGTTACTGTCATCATTTACTGAGGATTCTCTTGGTACTTGTTGGTATTATTCAATGAGCCCACTCTGTATGTTTTGCAGTGGCACCGCTTGAGGGTTGAAAAAAAATTCCATTAACATTTGAAGATTTGAGGGAACATATTATGAGCCATGAACCTTTGGATACAGAGGGCACCAGTACATTTTGTCTGGCACATTTGCCCTATGCAAAATCTACTTCTAGTCCAATGCTTTGCGGTCCTTAAAAAATTTACATACTTCATATACATACTATACATCAAAATACAGTTATAAATTTCAATGAAAATATATAGATCGTAGAAAAAAGCTTACCCATAGTACAGGGTTGGTCCAGGTGCTTATGCCCCAGACCCTCAGCATTGGGGAGCCATATAGGAACAGATTAGCGAGATAGCAGGCACTCAGGAACTCCATATGAGTAAATTTAAAGCTCAAATCATAAGTAAAATCATGAGTAATTTATTGAGATAATACACATAAATGAATGCTTCTAAGCCTAAAAAATCAAAATACAGTTACTGGGAAAAGGTTTCGTAAGTATTTACATGCAGATAAGAAAAAAAAAATCAGATATTAATTGACATGAAAAAAATCCAAAAAATAAGAAATTATGAATTTAAAACAAAAGTATTTGTTCGGTACCAAAAATCGGTTTGGAAATGAGTGTCTTATACTCATTACACACTTATACTCAAGTACACACACACATCCCTGCACAAGCTGGTATAAACATTTATGTATCGACCGGTACAACAGGTGTAATGCAAGTGGGGCAGAGCCCCCTGCGTGTTTATTCAGCAACGTTTCGGGGGCGTACCCCTTTGTCAGCCCACAAAGGAGCCCCTTAATAATCACCTTCCCTATAGCTCCTTTTTAGGAGGGCAGTGTTGCACCTGTTAACTGCAGGAACAAATTAAAGAGGCAGGGACAGCTGAAACTTGAGACTTCTCTGAAATAAATGAGCACTTATTATTTTTATTATTATCGTGTATTTTTTTGAGGCATCAACATGTTCCACAGCATTGTACAATAAATGGCTACATACAGTAAACATACAGATTTACATAAAAAGCAGCATACAAGAGGTGAAAGGGCTCTGGGTAAAAGAGCTTACACTTATGTTTAATTTAAGATACTGCATCTTTAGGTTTATGTATACAACATAATATAAAACACACATCCTCCCTTATTCATAATTAATGGTTCCTGTGACCCCTAGGTTCCGGTTTAGTGGGAGAATCCTTGGACTTGCCCTTATTCATCAGTATCTGCTGGATGCCTTCTTTACAAGACCCTTTTATAAGGCCCTTCTACGGCTGTGAGTATAACACACAACTTGCACAAATGAATAACTTGCACAACTAAAAAGCAAATTTAACTGCTCGATACACCATTCATGCTCTTAAACTCACAAAATTATTCTATTGATTTCAAAGGAATCGGATATATAAACCTTTAAAGGAAGAGTTCAGTATAAAAATGAAACTGAGTAAAATAGATACTTTTCATTAAAAAAAAATAAAAAGTGCACTGTCTATCCATTTTACCCAGTTTCATTATTTACACTGAACTGTTCCTTTAATTTTAAAGGTATTATAAGTTATTTTCCCTATGGGGAGGGTCTATACTGTATGTCTGAATGGATTCTTGAGAGTATTTTAATCATGCCCTGTCTTATCCATTCTCCATATATTAGTGTGTATTAAATTTCCTCAAGTGTTGTGTCCATACTATCTCATATCCAGTCAGTGGCCTCAAATATATCATAATGTAATAGAAGATGAAAAGCTTGCACCAGATCTAGTAACCATAACAATGTATTAGTAATCACCATTTACTGTTCTCCTGCTTCAAAGCATACAATATAAATGGATGGTTAGATAGTTGGAAAGGAAAATCACTGGGAAGGTTGAGTGAGTACACTAGTTGCTAAAAGGTAAAATGCACTTCCATTGTAATCAGGCACTTTCCTAGGAAGGGAACTCCAAATGTGCCAAACGTTAGTATTGTGTAAACTTTAGTGATTTCTTTTTTCAACCTCTAGTCCCTGTGACCTCAGTGACCTTGAATACCTAGATGAAGAATTTCATCAGAGTTTACAGTGGATGAAGGACAATGATATAACTGATATCCTGGATCTTACATTCACTGTCAATGAGGAGGTGTTTGGGCAGGTATGGTAATTTAACCCAAAAATTACTTTTTCATGCATTTGGACAGGCAGATCCGAGCGATCACAACAGACATTGGTATCCATAGGTGAGGTGTCATCTGTTTTTTCTTTATGGTGGCTCCAGGCCTGAAGCACAGCTCGCCCAAAGACTGTAAATATATAAGAAGCTTTGGGCTCTACACAAGTTGCAACATTTACTTTTTGTACTGAAAATCATTCGGATTAACTGGTTTAAAATAAGCAGATATCTTGTAGCCTCAATTTGATGTTCCCCATTGTGGTTTCTTTTCAGGTCACTGAAAGAGAGCTCAAGTCTGGGGGTGCAAATATTCAGGTTTCAGAAAAAAATAAGAAAGAATATATTGAGAAAATGGTGAAATGGCGAGTAGAGCGAGGAGTCGTACAGCAGACAGAAGCCCTTGTACGGGGATTTTATGAGGTAAGCCGTTGGATATAAGCAATAAAGAGATCAAAAGACTCATTTTCAAACATATACAAGAAAATATCAAAATTCAGATGTAAATCACCATTTTTTAACCACAATACAGTGGTCCTTCTTAGAATTTGAGGGTAATTGCAGGCGCTCACCAAGTTACATCCTATACAACTCAGTCAGCTTCTTCCTGGAATTAATGTCAGGACCATGTTCACTGTAATTCCAGGGATCCATTTGCAAGTCCTTAGAGCAGGCTAAAGGCGCACACTAGTGAATGTTGCGAAGAGCAATGTGTGGGCACAAGTATCTTCCTCAATACTGGCTATGAATGCATGTCTGTTTTAAAATGAGCCTCCCTGTAAGATTTTTAACTGTGCTTGGACTGTAAACTCATTACCGACGTTGAAATAGCTTAAATATCCCATTTTCCTTCATAAAACCTACTGGAGCTGGTGCAAAAAATGACAAGTGCAAATAAATAATTCATGCATTCCTCTCTATGCAGTTAAAGCCAACACTTGTGTAAGTAAAACGTACAATTTGTTTACTAAGAGAGAGCATTTGTATCCAAACAGCTATCTAGTAAATGTTACATTGGCTTTTTGTGTGTGCCTGTGGCCTTGAGACCCATTTATTAACTGTGGGCAAATTTGCACCTTGGCAGTAACCATAAGCAATCAGTCACTAAATTAGCTTTGTGCAGAGTTTTACAGGAAAATCAGTGAAGGCGATTGGATTGGATGCCCACAGGTTATTGCATTAGTGCAAATGTGCCTACTGATTATTTACATTCATTTACACATTCTCCTGTAAATGTTTACAAAAATATAACCAATATTTGCAATATAGGAATGAGATGTTGGGATTACCCAGGTTTTAAAGGAGTTACTCAGGCACCCTTTATAGTCCTCTAAATGAAAGCAATAATCCCACATTATTTTGGTAGTGCTACTACTGCCACTAGGCTGTATACAGGACAGAATGTTAAGGCAGTCCCATGACAGTTAGGAATGTCATCCTGTAGTTCCCCGGAGACTTCTTCTTTGGACAATATAAAGAAAAGTAGTCACATGAATACTTTTATCATACTTGACAAGTGGTGTGGTGAAATTGAAACTAAAGGAATGACTGTATAGTAATTTGGGAGGTGAGAATAGATTATGATTGCAGTTGGACAACTTTGGTAGATTGTAGCAGTGTGTTCTTGTATTTTATACTGGAGAAAGCAATGTACACTTAAAGCTGCACACTGTAGCCATGAGGAGGTGCTGGAATACTAGAAAAAGGCAAATCTAGTCCCAAATCAAACTCATTTTCTATTTTCAGCACTGTAATAAGCAATGATTAAATCTAATAAGATAACTTATCCAGCTCTATATGGGCAGGTCAGGCGAGGAGGTGCATTCCCCTGCAGACATTAAATATGCAGTAAACTGATTTCTGTAAGAATGCATCCATTGCATGGCCATATCTAGCAGTGCAGCAGCATTTCTTCTGAGGAGAAAACTAATGCAGGAACTGGGGGAAACTTTGTAAACAAGCCTTTTGATTGGAAGATGATTTGCTTACACATACAGAAGTTATATACAATGCTGCTACAATGCAACAGTGGAATCCCCCTCTCTGGAAAATGAAGTGATTTCCCTAAATCTAGCTTCACTTTGCAAACGTATAAACAATGTTTTTACAATTGCCATTGTAAAATGTCTATATGAGCATAAAAGCCAGGGAAGGTATTTATGGCATGTTATAATAGAAAATGATGTTGTATATAAGCCTATTTACTTAAAGGAGGTCTAAATACTGTAAGGAATATTGCTCGATAAAGCTTTTTTGCAGGTCTCCAACATCAGCAACATCATTAAAATGAAAATGCAAGAGAAAATCTTACCTCATCTGTAAAAATTAAGGCAGAATTTTAAAGTAAAATCTGTGCTCTTAAAGGGCATGTCAACCCAAATATAAAATGTTTGCCTAATTAAAAAAAAATTGTAAGCAACTTTAATTCATTACAGATGTATGAAGGGGGTGCTAGGCATGTACCTCTTCTGTATGCCTACCCTTAGTTCAGCCTCCTGGAATATGAGCTTGTCAATCCTTACCACTCTACTTGTCACTGCGAACTTGGGGGGCACCATTCCACTTTTGCCTCATACACTCTACACCAATCAGATAGAGGCAAGATTAAACTGATCATCATGCTAATAGTCAAACATTCAGTAAAATACTTGCCACCTTACATACTACACAACTCCTTTAGGGACAGACTAAAGTTTTTTCAACATTTTACCTGTTTTTGTTTCAGGTGGTAGATTCAAGGCTTGTATCTGTATTTGATGCAAGAGAACTTGAGCTGGTAATTGCAGGAACTGCTGAAATTGACCTCAATGACTGGCGCAATAACACAGAGTACCGAGGAGGTAAGGTTATAGTGGGGTTTTTTAACTTTGTCAGTAGAATACATAAGCACAATGAATAACCAAGGAAATGTACAAGGGCAAATAAAAGCTATGTTCATAGTTGGCCAACTTAATAAACAGATTATCACAGAACTTGGATGGGGAAAGGAGTAGTAGGAGTAGTATGCATTAACACCTGCTGGGAGTAGAATGCCAATAGTAGAATTAGTTTGAACTAATCATTTTCATAAACTAAGTTCTTCTTTGTGAAAGAGGCAAGCCAGCTTCACGGACCTTGTCTTTAATGTCTAGTTTTAGTTCATCCACCAATGGAGGCATACTGTATGAGTGTTTAATTTAGGCTGAAAATTGGAATTTGGAATACCAACTAGCGGTCTAAGGAAAACGTGTTTAGTATTTCAATAACAAATCTACGCATTATCACTTAGAATAATAAATAATCACTTAAAATACATATAATCCAATTCTGTAATGTAATTCAGAGTCCAGGCAAGATTTGAGTTTAATGGTATTGGGAAGTTCCATGGTTCTTTATTACCCCACTGCCTTAGGAAATAAAAATGCAACCTGTCTATTTATAAAGGCTGTATGATTACATTTCTGCAACAGTTTCTCTCCATGTAATTTAGTCACTTCTGAATGACAGCTACTAACTGTATTTTGATCTCAGGATATCATGATGGCCATATTGTCATCCGGTGGTTCTGGGCAGCAGTGGAAAGGTTCAACAATGAACAAAGGTTACGACTCTTGCAGTTTGTCACTGGGACATCTAGTGTGCCATATGAAGGGTTTGCAGCTCTGCGAGGAAGCAACGGGCTGAGGCGATTCTGCATAGAAAAATGGGGGAAAATAACATCTCTTCCAAGGTATTATAACCAGAAATGTTGGAACCTGTATTACCTCAACCTCTGAGCAATTATTTCTCATCCCCGTAACCCATAACATCCAATAATTTGTTTCTTTTCACTATTTTAACTGCACTAGACTATTAGGGCAGAGGGGGCAATTTGGGGTGTATCTAACCCCTTATTCATTTCAATTGCAATGTCCCCTGGAAAAATGGTTATACAGAAAGTATTTCAGGACAGAAAGTTTCCATTGTTTCTGAGCAACATTTGCTTGATCCCAGAGTGCACCGACTGTTCTAGGCTATTCCACTGAAATAAAAGTGGGCAATTCCAAACATTTTGTCACCTGCCTGAGGTTTCTCAGATGACAAAACTCCCTAAAGTGCCTGATCTGCATTGCCCTAAAAGTCACTTGATGGGTTGCAGTAAGTTACTGGAGGTCAAACTCTAGCAGCGTGCCACTGTAACCCCTTAATTTTAATACATTAATGCTTAATGAACATGCATTAGCACACACAGCAGGGGCATACCTTGCCCCTTGGGCACTCTGAGGCAGCTCCTGCAATGCTGCGCTCCCCCCCCCCCACACAGACGTTACCTTTGCGAGTGTTGGAGTAGTGTGATGGGTGGCTTTTTGCCATCCCTGGTAACTTGCGGACTGCTGCCGCCTGAGGGAAGTTTCTCAACCCGCCTCATAACAGCAGTGCCCCTGGCACATGAAAACATGCAATAAAGAGACCTTCATATTCATATAGAAGTAAAAAGGACCATGATTATGTCTTAATTTATTGCTTTGATTTGTGGCGCTTTCACAAAGACAATTCACAGGAAGAAGCCTGATTTATGAGAGGAAATGATCTAAGAATGTAGTGTTTTGCAAAATTTCTGATTTGGTAGCTTATCTGCCCGTGTATGGGGACCCCCGACAGATATTTGCCCAAAAATTGGCTAGGTGTCGATCAGGCAGATTTAATTTTTTAGTTGGATCAATGAGCTTATGCAGTCGTTGCTCCGACAAATCCTATATCCATTGTTGTAATTGAATTGAATCCTCCTCATCTTAAGAATTAGAAAACTGTTTCATGCGGTAATTTATCTCTTGCAGGGCACACACGTGCTTCAATCGCTTGGATCTTCCTCCATATCCTTCTTATTCAATGTTACATGAAAAATTGTTAATAGCAGTCGAGGAGACAAGCACCTTTGGACTTGAATGAGCCAATACAAGGACATCTGGAATTTTCCTGACTGGTGAATTCATATTACTATTCCACAGACACAGGCTGTCCTTGTGGTTATGTTTTCACAGTGCATTTTTATTTCATTTTTTTTGCAGTTCTGTTACAAAAAAAAAGCTAATTATGAACATGCATGGGGAACTGGTTCCCTCCAAAGTCCTACCTTTTTGCTTTCTTCTTCAAATTCCAGCAATCCACAAAGTTGTATGCAATATAAAAACAAATTCAAACTGGACTCAAGGCTCTGTATATCTTTGCATACCTCCAAATTAACAGTAGAACACAGTTGTAAACAAGCATACTGAGGTCCAAGAAGATGACCCTTCGCTATATCTCTGGCCACTTAGCAAAAGGAATTACACAACCTGTGATCACGTGTCTGGATTTTTCAATATGTACCAATAGTAACAAGCAAAATATCAACATCATGTTAATCAGCTGGAACAGAGGGACACGGTATAGACAAGACAGCTCAGAATATAACAAGATATTCTCAGTTTTGTTAATTTTGTTAATATTCATTATTGTAATGAGGTCACATTTTCATACATTTAGGGAGGGGTGGTCTATCTGTTATCACACATCACAGTGAAAGCACAAATATGTGTTCTTTGCAACAGAGTGTCATAGTGTGTAGAAGAAAGAGCTACCGTCCATTCACTTTCCCACTAGCTTCAACGTTTACTAAACTGAAAAGCTCTTTGTGTGGAGTCCCTTCTAATTTCACCAAACCTTGTGGAGTTCCCTCTGAATTCACTTCCTGCGAAGTCGGTTTTGAGTTCACACCTACTTTATTGGATTGTACATATGTTCACTTGTTTTATAAAAATCATATATTTGCCCTGCTGTCAAACTAAATGCAGGTGTCTGTCGGTTAAGCGAAATTTACTTACCAAATCATCAATTTGCCATTTGAAAAAAAACTTATGAAACAGTTTTATTACTGTGATGCTAAGGATATCTACTTTTCAAAAATAATGAACCTTCCAAACATCAATTATCAGTTTGTATTAGGGCAGCACTGAATCCAGGATTTGGCCAAGATTCAGCAGGAATTGGATTCAGCCAAATCCACAGTCCTGCCAAACAGAATATGAATCCTTAAAATCATGTGACTTTTTGTCACATAAACACGGAAGTTGAAAAATTTTCGCATGGTTCTCTTTAACCCTTTCTTGTCCTTGCATATGCAGATTAGGATTCGGTTTGTTATTTGGTCGAATGGGGTTTGGCCGAAACCAAAAATAGATTTGGTGCATCCCTAGTTTGTATTACCCAGGACTATATATTTAATGAATGGTTTGTGTATGTTTTGCTAATCAAATGCTGAGGTCCATAGACAGCAGTCAAAAAGCAAGCCAAGGGGTCAGATTGTGCTATTCAGTGGCTGCTTACGTAGAATGCCTCTTGACATATCAACAGTATAGATGCTCTTGCTTTATTGAATAAATTGAATTGCAGAGAAAGAATCTCAATGCACACAGTTAAGCTGTTCTCTTTTACTGCATTTCATTGTCTGTTTACATAAAAAAGTACAAGCAGTAATACCCCCCTAATTTACATTTCCCTTAATGGGGATATCAACCCAGAATGTAAAAATTACTTGCTAGGAAATAATTGATATAACAATTGTTGTCTTTTGAGCTTGTAAATACCTTATTAAAGTCAGTTTTGTCCTCCATTAATCTTTTAGATCTTAGCAGGCAATGGCATCTTCCCCTGGAACCCTCTGGATTATGCCATGCATGCCCACAAACTGTGAATTTTATCTCCCATAATTTATTGCTGTTTAATAAAATTGCATTGCTATCAGCACCTCTCCCTGAGCAGGTCAACTATACCAGCAAATTTTTTATAAGGCAAAGAAATCTGATTTTGTCAGTAAAGTGGTGAAGCAGGTTTCACCATTAGGCTGTGTGCACAAGGAGTTGATGATAAAAGAGGCTATGGTCAAGAGGGGGTGATGGCAAAAGGTACTGATGGGAAAATAGGCTGTGTTGAAGAGAGAGTAATGGGAAAGAGCTTGTGTGCTAGAAGGGGTGAAGGTAAAGTAGGCTATATCCAAAGGCAGATGAAGAGGTGGTGCTCATTGGTAGGCGATAGAGAAAGTTTGACATCTTGTCCTCCAGTCTTTACAGCCAATCATGTAGCGTGAAGTCCAAGATAAATTTGTCATGATAATATAAAATAAGTAGCTTTACTCAATTCTTTGCTGGAAGGAAATTCCATGTAAGAATTACAATTAGTCACATGGTTGGAGTAGTGGATTATGGCATATGATGAAGTCTGAGGGGGAGTTACACACTACTTTAGATACATTGTAAAGGTTCTACAATGGTGGAAAAGGTATTGTTTAAAATAACAATTTAGCCATACTTTTATTTAAAATGCTATAAAATTGTCATATGGACTACACTATCTCAGAAAGTTGTTTAAGTTTCTCTAAAATTTTCACTTTTGGGTTGTCATCTCCTTTAAAGATCACTTTTACACTAAGGCCATATTGAATTGGCCTGTCAAAATATACACCAAAACCTTGAATTATTTTCACAATGTTCATCAAATTTAAATTTCATTGTACTATTATCTGCATTTTATAAAGCAGATTTCCTTTCTGGGATTTTGCCCCAATCACAGAGGTTTACATTTTACAATGCAACCACTTCTATAGCAATATAAGTGATGTACACATATGCAATGGAATATGCGTTACTCAAACACAGCATATCTACTCAGCGATAGTGTCTATCTTTTAAAGGTTTCAGAGGGTTAAAGCAAATGGTGTAGAAGAGGCCATCTTAATAGCGCCCCATGTGAACCTTATGATTGATTACTCTCAAAAAAGAAAATCAGGGATATGCCTGTGACTGTTAGTGAATTATCAATAGCAGAATCATTGGTGTCTTTGTTAAAGTTATAATATAGGGCATGGTAGCCGCTCTGTAATATAAACTGCTGCATATTTTGCTGTACATAAATTTGTCCAGAAGCACAAAACTTTACCCCTGACATTATCAGACAGGTTTCAGGCAGCAGATTTAGAGAATGCTCCCATTTTACAGCTTAATTTAAAGAAGCTGTACTGCATATACTGTATATATATATATACATAAGTTCAACTACAAGAACACACAGTGCTGTACAATTTAACATTTATAGCCAAGCCAACAATTTATACTAATCTGTGACTGAATTTATTATTTGTTAAACTGAATTAAGGCTTCATGCATAAAGGCAGATTTACTAAAACTCTAACATCTCATCTCATTTTTAATTTAAAATTCAAATAAACTTTTAAAGCAAAAGGAAGATCCTCCAGGGAAGGGAAGGGACATTTGCCATTGACTTCTACATAATCTCAAATTCTAGCTGGCGAATTGTCGGATTTGGATTTGGATTTTTAGCCATTTTGACGCATAGTAAATCTCTGAAAAGGCTCAACTTTTTTTTCTGCGACTTTTAGCGATAAAAATCTAATTCGGAAAAAAAAATCTGAAGGTTAGTAAATGGTCCCCTTTCTTAGGCTCATATACACAAATTCTTGGCCCGTGTCTGTCACAAAAAGAGGAAAGCCTAATTTCACACTTTTTTCCACTGCCTAGAAGTAGGGGTGTACTGAAACCAGGATTGGGTTCGGGGTTCAGCCAAGATTTGGCCTTTTATAGCTGGATTCAGCTGAATTCACGCTCTTGGCTGAACCGAATCCGAATCCTTAAAATCATGCGACTTTTTGTCACATAAACACAGAACTTGAAATTTTTTTGCTGCGCATGCAGCGATCTTTAATCCTTCCATAGCCAAGTTTGCATATGCAAATTAGGATTTAGATTTAGTTCGGTATTCGGCCGAATCTTTTCATATGGAAGGACTATAGTCATTTTTCATTTGCACATGAGATTCAGGCACTGCATAGGCTTATTGAACAGCAGGTAAAATACTATTTCTAATGATGTTGAATTCACTAGCCGCAGCTACAGACAGTACCTTTACAAGGGCAGATATACTAAGGAAGGCTGACCAAAAATGACAATGCATTTACCTTTAACAGAACTATTCATGCGTGAGAATAAACTGAAAATGATTACAGTACTAATGTTTAGTGCAAAATATAAAATATAGAGGGAATACACCTTAGTGATGCACCTGGCACACATTTCATAAATGTCATTGTAGGCTTAGGTTGCAGACATTCCTAAAAGGTCTACTCCTTTAATAATACAGGTGTGGCATCTGTTATCCAGAAATCTCTGCATTACAGGACAGCCATCTCCCATAGACTCCATTTCAATCAAAAAATTCAATTATTAACATTTTAAAAATGATTTCCTTTTTTCTCTGTAATAATAAAACAGTGCCTTGTACTTGATCCCAACTAAGGTATAATTACCCCTTATTGGGGGCAGAAAAAATCCTATTGGGTTTATTTAATGTTAAAATGTTTTTTTAGTAGTCTTAATATATGGTGATCTAAATTACAGAAAGACCCCTTATCCAGAAGACACCAGGTCAAAAGAATTCTGGATAACAGGTACCATACCTGTAAAAAAAGAAAAAGACAATTACATTTAGTGATGAGCAAATCTGTCCCATTTCACTTCGCAAAACTGCTAAAGAATTTGCAAAATGGCAAAACATAGGCAACGTTTTTTATGCTCAACTTTTTTCCTTACACCAAATGCATTAACCTTAATGGCCGATTTTTCTCACTCCAAATGCATTAAAGTCAATGGGTGTTTTTTTCTCACTCCAAATGCATTAAAGTCAATGGGTGTTTTTTTCTCACTCCAAATGCATTAAAGCGACTTTTTTGTCTCAGAAACATTTTTTTGGTGACTTTTTTTTCGCCAAATTTTTGGCGCAGTTTTGTGAAAAAATTTGCCCACAACAAAGTGCAGAATTTAGCTGTGAATTGCTCATCGCTACTTACATTCAAACCAAAAAGTTATATATATTTAATACACTGTTAATTAAAAGTTGAAGTCTACACAACATTATAAATCTTCAAGTTGAATCTCATTAGTATAGAAATAATGCAAAAGGATATATATCCTGAGTCTTATATTTATCCAGCAGCCAGGAGGAGCATTTACACATGTACGTTTATATAAGATAAAATGGACCATCATAATCATTTTTGAAAGGGCCCCTGAAACACTTTAAGTAACAGTTGAACCCTGTCCTTAAAATACACTTGAGGTCAATATGAAACTGTTACCTGTTGGGATTTCATTAGCTTTCATGGCACTAATAGCTCGGTGTCTGTTGGAATCTGTCATTACTTCACCTGCATAGCTTAATACTTCTGCAGGTTAAACATTCCAGGCAAGAGTCTTCCGCTGTCTCGCTTAAGAGCATGGCTTTTCTGAAAAACAAAAAAAAAAGCTGAATTTTGTTAAATCCCTTAATGTATTGAAAAGTTTGTCATATCATGTCTTAAATATTTTTTTTATGACAGCTCAAATCTAAGTACATATGTTATGTATATGTCTGTATATCTGTGTATAGATAATAGAAAGCATGTTTTAAAACAAAACAATATACTTCTTTTTCTATGACACTGCATTCAATGTTCATGTTTCTGACCATTATTGGGAAATGTGCATCAATCCAGGAAAAGATAGGGACTATTTAACTCAACAACTGCAGTATGTATCAAACAAAACCTCCATTAATACCAAGTATGTTTGACATCTTTGATCAATATGCTGCAGTTTTTTCAGTGTGCGATGGCTGTATACCCCAGCTTTTTAAACAAAATCATATATAAATATAAAAAATTCTATAGAACTACTTTTGTTTTTATATTTTAATTGTTTTTATATTTGAATACACAGTTTAATGAAAAGGGAGAACAGTTAATGTACACTGGTCAGCAGCTGCAGAACATCTTTTCCTTTACAGCTCATTTGATTCAAAGGTATAATACTCTTATTTATGTTTCACTTTCAAATACTGGGCTAAGCCCAATTGCACTACTGTGGCACTAGAGAAATAAGATACTGTCAAAGGGTGAATGAGGCAGGCCTGTGCAGAATAGAAGTACATTCTTTTAACCCCTGCATTCAAATGTCCAGAGGCACCTAAATTTCAGAAAATGTCCACTTTACTAGTGGGTAAGCATATTACTTATATGACCATATTGTTATGAGGTTTGTTAAGGAGAAGTGGAAAGGCAAATGTAGCCCAGAAGTAGAAAGAATGTGTCATCTCATGGAAGAACATGGGCATGTAAAGAGAACAAAACCACATCTACTCAGCTTCTGCCCACTGTGTTTTGTTTTACTTTTAAGACTGGACAGTCACTTATTAATACAGAAAAGCATGCACGAAAAGCTAAATTGATGCTTATGAGTTATGTACTCGGGGCCTATCTATAGTCATAGTTGCTAATAAAATCACAAGGGAATTTGGTGATTTATCATAAATGTGCTCTTGGAGGGATATCCTACAGCGAAATGTGGCCTTCTAATAGGATTATAACCTGTCATAAATGATTCTAAGTAAGATGAATATCTTCTATTATACTATTTTTTCCATACAGAATTGGGATCTAAACTCATGGCCAAAGCTGTCACAGAAGGAAATTAAAGCTGTGAATATTAAACACTTTTCTTGTAACTAAGTTGTTCTCATGCATAGTAAGAAGAAAATAACTTAACACTTCCTTGTTTCGTTCTATTACTAAGCGTACACAATATGCTAATTCAGGACTGCCTGGAGACTTTCCCAACTTTATCTTACAGTAAGATGAAAAAATGCAATTCGAGTACCTACTAAGGACCTTACAAGCAGCTTTCCATAATGTGCCAAAGTCTTATTAACATCTGTGCAAAGCCAAAGACCAAAAAACATTGCAGTACATTAGAAGATCCATTATTGTGGTGTACACACTACTTCACTACTTCTTTCTGCCCTCATTACCCTTCAGATACAGCTAGAAATGCAATAGGCTAGGCTGGACATTTCCTTACAATCCTTTCTTCCCAAGTATTTTGCAGTGCTACAAAGGTGCTGTGTTGCGCCTAAAATTGGATTTTATCCCAAACACAATCACTTTAACTACTTTTTATCTCTATGGGTTTCCCTATCTTTCTCTGTGTTTCATTCCAATTTCCTTTCCTGCGTTTTCCTTAAACTTTCCAAATGCTATTTTGTATGTTTAAATCCCCAACCTTTTATATTTTTTATATTTTCTTAGTTTAGAAATATATATATTTTTTTATTTTACTACACTGGCAGTATTTTCATCTTGCTTGCAATGTGCCAAACTGGTGCTACTTAGCAAGTTCCTGTTATTATGCTGGAATTCTGGGGAAAATACTACATTGTGGGGAAAAAACACAGTGATTTGCCCTTTTGTTCCAAACCTTTCATCATTTCACTAATGGATTGTATAACCTTTTATGAAAAAGGGAATTTGCCTCTGAAAATGTAATCTTATAGAGCGCTGGTAGCTGGCTTTTTATGAGAGATATTTTGTTAAAAAACATATTGCAGTCAAAATGTATTCAACAATAGGAATCATTTACTTCAGCTCACTAAAGGAACAGCACATTTTCATTTAAATAAACCCAAAGCTCTTTGCAACATAAAAAATGTGATACAACCATTTCATAAGAATGTAGTTTAATCAGAGAAGTATAGTGGCAGTAGTTCCTTTTACTTGCTGGCTGTTCTCGGAGCACTGAATGCAACATGGACCAGCTCACCCCCAATCCTTATACTGTGTGTGCATATTCAATATACAGATATAGAGCTAGTGATACAAACATTTTTCCCACAGTTGTAAAATATAAGGATTTTGGAAGTTCTTGGGACATTTTATGACCATATAAATATGCAAGGCTGCAGAATGAAATGAGTTTTTATTATACACAAGTTTTGATAAACCATGACAAATTACAATGCTAAGGGCTTATTAAAACAGATGACGTCCTTGAGAGCTGTTTAAAAGAATGCATTTTACAGGATATTAATGGCTCTCGTGTTTTAAATATCAATACAGGACATATGTTGAATTTTATATTCTATGTTTACAAAAGCAATATATGGCACGTTTGCAAAAGCAATATACAGCATTTGTTTAAACTGACAATTGACTTTTGTCATTTAAAATAGAAGTGCAAAAAAACCATAATTTATCATGTTTTTTACCCAAAATACATTCTTTATTCACAGAATTCCATTTTAATTGTGCCATCTCAGTCTGGGTCAGATATTTGCACATGATGCTTAGTGCACAAAGATTTGCACCATGTAGTAAAAAGCATGCATTTGGGTGCCACTTGCTCCCACCATGTAAAGGGAAACAAGGGGCTGGACATGGCCATCAACTTGCATACCCCTAATAGGGGCACCCGGCAGGGCCTATAAGCAACAAACAGCACTGCAGCCTGTGTAAGTGCAGTGCTAGGCACCAGTGCTTGCTAGAATAGTATTTGTATGGATGTATTAGTCTGCCTAGTTGGTAGGCTAGCACTGTACCATTGATAAATGTAGCCTTTTATTCCATTTTTGCTTTAAAAAGTCTGCTGAGCTCCGTATCATACATTCCATTCAGCTTTTGTATAAATGCAACCTTTTAAATGGTAATCAGTCTCAGATTCAAGGGACGTTGTCTGTACTTTTTTTTAACCCAAAGATGATTCATTTAGTCAGTGTTTCTGGAAAATCCTCTTAAACTGCTTTGATGTCCTTTTCTTACATCAGAATACAAACAGGAGCGGGTCCCATGCATTCATTTATGCCCAAGCAGTTCATGAATGTTCTCACACACTTATTTTGCTAGTTATCACGAAGGAAGCTGGGGACGTTCACTAAAAATGCAGTACATAAGTTTTATTTGACTTCAGCTATAACTGACGTCTCCGGGCCACACTGCTTGATCTCCATGACATGCATGCGTTCAACCCTAATGAATTTACTTCACTGCTCTGTATTTTGTTTGTGTATATCTAATTATATTACACCCAGTTTCTAAAACTAATTGGTCTCAGCTTTCCTACAATTGAAAAGGAATCACTTGAGTTTTGCTGCTAACATGAAATCTGATAACATGAACATCTACCTGGACAATAACAAAATTCAAGCAATGGTTAGATGAATATCTTTTCACATGCTTTTTTTTAATGAATGGAGCTCTTCAAGCATCATCAGAATGTGTTCTGCTTTGATGTAATCAGTTTAAGTATTAAGGTAATATAACAGCTTTTCTCTTTTTACAGATTGCTCTTCTACAAATATACATTAGAGAGAGCTCCCTCACTATTCCCTGCACATACACATTAGACAGTACTTTAGTCACTAGTAAAGGAGAAGTAAAGGTAAAAACTAAGTAAGCTTTATCAGAAAGGTCTATGTAAATCCTGCCATAAGCACTCACAGAAAAGCTGCACTGAGTTCCCTATCAAAAGAAACACAGGATTTCTTGTCTTCTTTAATGTAAACATGTACTTTGGTATCAGACTTCCTCTCCTTTAGGGCTCCTTCAGGTTTAGGGGAAGAGTCTGCACAGCTCTCTCCTCCTCCCTTTTTTTGCTCCCCCTCCCATAAGAATTCACTCCCCCTCCCATCAGAATGTGTGATCTGAGCTACCAGCAGTTACAGCTGCAGCAGGAAGCTACTGAGACCAAGCTAAAATGGAAGCTGCTATCTTAAACAAACAGATGGAGCTTCTAGGGCTTCTAGGGCTGTTCCCTACTCAGGTATGGTAATGGTTTCTGCAGAATAAATATAGCATTCTTGGTGGCACTAATGTGGCTAATCTATTGACAGAAAAATGCTAAAATAACTTTCCTTCTCCTTTCAGGTAACAGGTAAAAGAATACTGCCTGAAAAAACTCTACTTGTCTTTTCATGCTTGATTTTGTTTTTGAAAATAATAATGGTTACCCATTAAAAAAAGAGAGAGAAAACTGCAGGACATTTTGACCAAGAAAGGTAAAAAGACCAGATTTCATTCTATAGCATATTGCCAGAGGATACAACATAAAACAGTTTAAATGTTGTGTCTAGATGTTATAATACTTTTTAAATATACATAGAGGCCTATTTATCAACATTCTGATTTCGTGGTTTTAGAGGTTTTTGCAGCCACAAGTAAACTCATTTTCACCAATTTCAGTCATTTATAAGAAGATCTGAACAAAAAAAGACATGGAAAAAAAACTGCAATTATTTTGTATAGTTGCACAAATGCAGGCTCCAAAAACCTGAAAACCTCTAAAACCACAAAGTAAAAAAAGATCTTCCAGCTGTAAAAGGGACACCTGCCATTGACTTCTACATGATCTCAGCTCATGAGCTCAGCTTTTAGTTGGTGTATTTTTGCTTCCACATATATATTAAAGTCATATAATAAACTGCAAAAAATTGGGGTCTTTTTTCCCACAACAAAATTGTATTTTGGAGCAAATAATTACAAATTATGAAAAAAAACTGCCTTTAGTAAATGCCCCCCTTAATTTTTTTTTAATTACCTTCACTTCTCTAATAGCATATACGTTATTTTGACATTATGACACCCACATGGTAAGGTATACCAAAGTAACTGTAAATTTGTACTTAAGTTACCCTTAATATGTAATCCATTCTTATCTATTGTGATGAATCCCTTCTCTGTCACTGACAATTCCTGCACTGGGCCTTACAGTCTGTGGATCTCTTTGCGTCCTACTTTGGGTGCTTCTTTATTGAAGTACATTTGCTTTAATATAATCTCAGTAATAATACTGATCTGTTGTTATAGCCTTACAGGGCTTACTTTACAGGAATAAAGCAATAAAAGAGGCACTTTTTGCTGAGTCCTAATAAAGTTCAGTACTAAAAAAATAGTAAATTGCTCTACTGAAAAGTTACTGTCACTGCAAGATTCTTAATGTCACTGTTTAACATTATAAGCACTGGCACTCGAAGCAGGTAAACCTGCTTTGAGTGCCAGTGCTTATTCTTGTCTGTAATTGCCCAGAAGGGTGCCGATCCCTCCAGCATTTGTGCACCGAGCTCTTCTCTACAGGAATGTCAGGGTGTGTATGGGTAAGGCCCTTCTTTTCACTATTTAACATTATAACAGTGATATTGGTTAGATGGATGATTCCTAATAGAAACAGCTATTTTTAATAAAGGTGTTTTTGCTTTGGAGAGGCAATCCTCCATCGTCAGTCTCCCTACAGGCAGCAGATCCAGTTCCTTCTTTTAAAGGAATTTTAAATTCTCTGCCTTTATTCCTTTGTGGTTCTGCCTAAGCATAGTTCTAATACCACTCTTGAGTTGTAATTGTCAAGGAGACCACTTGCATTTGTTGGTTCTGTAAAGTGTTTTAGAATGTTACTTTTAAAGTAAAGAGATACTGACAACACCTGAAATTAAACTGTTTTTAAATATATCATAACACTGTCTTTTGCATGGGCATTATCATGTTGCTATAAGAGTACTTTCTAATGCTTTTACATTACCAATCTGATCCCCCATGTTCCTCTATTAGGGGGCTGCCATATTTGTGTAGCGGGAATCCATTAGCATTAGAAGCTATAACTGACAGGCTGAGAAGGGACAGTCAGGTTGGCAAAACAGTCAGGTGTAGGGACTTCAAGTAACAATTACTTACAAAAGCAGCCCTTTTAGCGGAAAATTACCAACATGACCTATACGTAACTTTATATGTACATTAATATTCTGAACATTAGGTTTTCTGTCAGTATCATTTTAAGCAAATTTACTTATTTTTAAAGCTCATTCTCTCTTTTGGTGCCCATGGAACACAATCAAAAAATATTAAGAGCCCACACAAGGTCTCTGTATGCCCAATTGTCAGTAAATGGGTTAAATATTAAACTATACAATAAATACATCAAACCCAAGTAATCTTTGGTTATTTCATAATCTGCAATATCATCATTACAGCAGTGTATTATTTTTATCATAATATGAAATGGTACAAAAGTTCATTTCGGACCTGTTGTTTAAACTTGTGCCTTGGCAGCATTGGCAAGATATGGTTTATACTGTATTTCTTCACATTTAAATACTCGTGAGATAATGAAATAAAACATTTTTATGTAATCACATTGCCCAAAAACTCGACATTTAAATACTTGTGAGATAATTAAATAAACCATTTATATGTAATCACATTGCCCAAAAACAGTTTTTTTCATATAAATTCTGTACTATATAATATACTGTAAATGTGACACGTTTGTAAGGTATGAAAAAGGGTTAAATTTTTTGAATGATATAAAAGAAAAATCTGTATTGTTTGAAGAAATAATGAAGATTATGTATTTTCTTGGCTCATTTAACTCTGTCATGTTCTCAAGGAAACATGAAAAGAATAATTTGGATTGCATTTCCCTAATACTTTTTTAGGGTGAAAAGTTTCATACAAGGGAAATGTCCGATGATACTCAGGCTGTGCGTTCTATTCAGTCATATCACGTAAAAGGAATGTCAATAAACTCACTTTGTTATGGCAGTTTTTGTCTTCCCTTTTTGTCTTTGTGGCTTCTGCACCTGCAAACTTCTGAAAATTAACTCCCACACAAAGACTAACCTTTCACATCATTTGTAAAGAAAACATATTTGAAGTTTTCTTAATCTGGTAAAGAAGGTTGAAAAGGCAGTTTGTCTGCAGTTGACAGCTGATGGGTCAAGCTATGATTTACAATAGCATTCTGGCAGATATGTAAAAACAATTGAAATTACAAATATTATTTAATGTATTCTGAAACACATCAGTGCAGAGTATTTTTTTAGGGATCCACTAATACTTGTTTTGCAGGATAGGTGGATGGATCCTTAGTCTCTTCCGGTACGCTCAGTTCAAGCCCTTATTGTCATATGACTTTATAGCCCTGTGCCACTGGTGTTGGCAGATATTGTTACAGACAATGAAGGTTTTGCTAATTGTGCTGAAATAAATAATACACACATAAGTATTCCGACTGTATTAATTTTTCAGCCCAATGTTTTGTGGAGGGTTCCAAAACTAATAGATACAGTATGCTGCCTCTCTAGTATTTTCATCCAAGAACCTGAATCTGAATACATCTTAAATATGCACTGACTAAAGTAGCTGGATCTGCAGTGCAGTTAATATTAGTTGATAATAATAATTAGTTAATAATAGTTCCTAAAATATTTATTTTCCTGTTAATATAGCAGGTTAGCAAATTTCTTTAACAATGTGAAATGAAACTGACATGTTGTTATTGTGCAAATGCACTGTGCTGCACACGGAAATGTTTCTTTTTTTTTTAGGGCTTGGCTATACAGACAGATAGATAGGCAGATAAACAGATAGATAGATGATAGATAGTGGTCTTCCATAACTCAAAAAAAGTGAAAAATTCTGTCTTTTAAAAAATATCAATGCTGTGCTCCTACAGTGAATTAAAATGAGGGATCTGCCATGTCAGGGGGCACTTCAGTAAAAAGTAATAGCTAAAAATATAGATAAAAGGGTCTGATAGGCCCAACCAACTGAGACCTGAACCCTGATAGGAAGCATTGGCACTTCACCGCTGACCTCCCTCCCCTAATTGCAATTACAGAACTGCCAAGGAAGCGCTAACCTGGCTCCCTTGGCTGGATAATCCCTTTTGGGGCTACTTAAAGTAAAGATGGGCAAAACCTTAACCAACCTACATAGTATAAATATGACGCTGACATGGTCCTGATAAGGACAAAGTACTCTGACAAGGTAATGCAAATCTAGCAGAAAGACAAGTCATAAAAAGTGCTTATCTAGACGTGTACACTTGCCCAAAAACATTGGCAAAAAGTCAAAATCAAGAATTGATTTTGATGTTCATAATGTCTTTATAATACACCAATAAATTACACAACTGCTGTTAAACAGAATAAATGACATAAAGGCTCATACAAGTAAGATGCAGAAGACCTTGCTTATTTGGATTGTCAGTGGAAATATATTTGGGCAACAGGTGAAATGTTTATTGCTAGAGAAAGCATTTGCATCAGGGCCATGGCAGATACCCCAACCCCTTTCATACCCAGCCACTTTACCCTGCTTTTACTGACCGTTTCCCATTACTGCTCACAACCCAGTCAGCAGCACAGGGAGTTGGGAGATTGTGACAGCTGTTTGAGTCTCTAGAGTAGATGCAGCCAGACGGCATTCTGGTCAGGGCCTCTGTCAGTAATCATTGGGCTGCATATGGCTATATCAACCAGCTGTCAGGGCTCCTGGGTGGTGGGCCCTGCCAATAACTAAATTGGGGCCCCTAAGAAAAAAAAATGCCCCCTGCATACATGATGCCCTGTGATGAAACCCCACCAAAAATCCACACAAATGTTGCTGACTGACCTGCTAGTCCCATCCCCTTTTTAATGCATCAATTACACCTTTTCGTCCTTGCCCCCCCTCTGACTGGAGTACTCCCTGTAACCCTCTGAGAGTAGCCATGATGGCAAGGGACATCTTAGTGACACCCACTCTACCTTGTTCCACTTCAAGTATGCCACCATCCTACCCAGGCTACACCCCCAATAACACATCCTGCTTTGCCAGTTTCTGAGGATTTTGGGTGCCTTTTCAATGACAGAGACCAGGTAAAATTCGGGTGCAAATTAGTGCGACAGTGGGTTTTTGGGGGGAACAAATTAATGTGACACTTGGAAAATCTATGTGGGTTAACATGTCTCACTAGCAGAATTAATAGGAGCTGATGTTGTTGGAGTATAAATGCACTGTTTAGTGAAGGTGGATTGTCTGGAGCTAATGCATAATTAAATTGTGAATAAACAGAGCAATAATTAACTCAGTAGGAAGTTCATCTCTTACATTTATTTATAAAGTGCCAACATATTTCTGTACTTAAGTGTACACAATAACTTACATACAGACAAATACAGTGGGTAATAAGGGCTTACAATTTACAGGGGTGGAATAAATGAGAAAACATTCCTTGCTATCTAATAACAGCACTGTTACCTGATAGGCAGAAGAAAGGTGTTTTTGGAGCTTGAAGTGGGTAACATAATAAAAGTTTGGACATTTATAAATAAATTATTTACAAATGATTCAAAATTTGTAAACAATGTATATTGGATAGGAGCTTACAATTACATTTAAATAGGTAGTACAGGGCCCCAATAGGGGTTGCACCTCCTCTTGCTCCCTAACTTCCCTTGCAAATGATGTGCAAGTTAGAGGCGAGTTAGCAGTGGGATGCGGGATGCCTACATGCCTCCCCTTGCCCGTCACTTTAAAATGTATCGGGGCCTAATGCAGGCTGCACTAGATTCAAACAGCAGTCTGCAGGTTTCCTGCAGCTATTCGTACAATGCCCCGCATAATGGCCAAAGTGGAAAAAAATGGCTGAATGCTGTCTTTTTTTGCACTTTGCCCACTGTGTGGGACATTGCAAATTACCCCTAAAGGTCAAGTTGTGAACCACAAATGTGCTAATATGTCAAATATAATTGTGTGAGAAGTTCTTCACTTGCAGTCATCAGTGCTATAAAAGAAACATACCTTTATCTACAATGATGCTCTGGAATATCCTTTGCTCCACAGACATTGCAGAGCACAATGAGGTGCCCACCAAACATGCTGAAGGTAGAGAATGGGGCAAGAATGCCTTGGAAGTGGAGACCCACGGATGCTAATCTTCGGCTCATCCCATGAGCTGCATCAGGAATTAATATAGGTTTTGCCCTACTATGAGTAATAGGAGCATTTTAGAGGACTACAGCTGGGATTTGATCCCAGAAGACCAAAACAATTTGCCTAAAGTGCACAAAATTCTCACTGTACACAGAGGAAGTATTTGTGCATGGTAATCACTGTATCAGCACAAAACAGCAAATGTAATAGTTTTACAGCATGCTTAAGACCTTTTTATAAAATAACATCACCATCAGAAAAAAAAAATATATATATATATATATATATAAAAATATATATAGATATATCCATTTCTCTACTTGCATAAGAGAATACAGTCCATTTTACTTGATTTTAGTCACAGTATTTCAACTGCTTTTATAGGTATGATAAATAATCCATATCTAAATTGATCCAAACTGTTTACGGTTTATGTAACACTGTGCTGATTTTCAGGTATTTTGTCAGCTTTGTATTACAGAGCATAAAAATAAAAAAAAAAATAACCAAAAGTTATTTAAATAAAGCTATATACATGCATTGCCAAATGACATAAGATCATCAAACTGTGGATTCAGACTTCTTTTTATGGCATAATAGACTTTTTTTAATGGAACAATTTAAATATAATTCATGTCCAAAAAGAACTTGATAATAGATAATATAAACATTTTGTGAATTGTTTATATGTACATGTTAGCTGCTCTGTCTTTTGTACCCCTCTATTCTGTAAAGCGATGCGTAAATATAAATAATAATAATAATTGGCCTATAACACTGATATTAGACAGCACTGATTTATTGCATGTACTTATGCCAAGGTATGTGGCTATAGGGCTTTAACTGCCCTATAAAATGGTTGCACATATATCATTACTCTCATTTGGAAATTTTAATCTTGATATTAAAAGCCTCTTTACATGTACTTGCATCATAACCATTTCCAACCTAAACCATATTTCTTTAAAAGCTAAACACAATATTACATGTACTGCTTGTAAACCTAAAAAGAATAATCTTTGCAATGTACTTCAATTAGAAATGCTGTACCATTTCTTTAGTAGCTGAATTCCCTGTTCATCTCCTCTCCACCTGAAGCTGCATACAGGAATCCTTTCCCAGCCGGCCGGCTGGCCAGAGTAGTATGAGAGTCATCAGGGCTCCTCTGCATTCTGAATGGCAGGGAAGCATAGCAGGGTTATTTCATTTGTTTATCATTGAGGCTAATCTCAGTGAGAAACAACCCCACTCTGCTTCCCAGCCCTCCTTATTGCAGATGCAGAGACGCACTGATCGATTTCTTACTACTGTGGCCGGCCGGGAAAGGATTCCTGTACACAACTTCAGAAGGGAGAGGAGATGAAGAGTGAATTCAGCTGCACAGAATCAGTTACTGTAAAGAATGGGTACAAAACTTCTAATTGAAGTACAATGCAAAGTTTACAAGCAGTACATGCAATATTATTTTTAGCCATTAATACATTTGCTTAGAATAGCAATTCACTTCTTACAGCCCTGACATTAACTAATGTTTTTGCTGTGACACAGTTTCAATACTTGTACGTGAAACATCATTTTGCTCCATGGATTGGTTGGATAGGGGTGTGGGGACTAAAACAATCTTTGTAGCTCAGAAACATCTAGTTAAGCCACTGTTTATGTAACTATGAATAATGTATGTGCTTAATCTGCAGACTTGGCTGGAAGGTACAGAGCACTATTATGAAACACCGGCTTTTTTTTTCTTAGAGTAAAATACTTCTCAAATTGTGCTTCTGCTACAAACAACCATATAAAAGAGTGAAGACCCTCTAATCGGTAAGCAATTTATTTTTCTCATAGAGGATGCGAGTGTGCACTGGTTGGACACATACAAATAGAATATTTCCCTCCTATATTAAAAACACATGGGTCAGTTCTCTTTATACTCTAAAGTGACTACTGGCTTTTACTGACTACAAAAAGGATATTTTCTTTTCCTCTTTCCAGCCTGTAATTAAGAAAGGTTTGCCTCTGCTTCTGTTCCAAGCATTCAGTTTGAAAAATGCACAGAGGGAGTGGCTAAATTCCGTGACACATCCATAACTGTAGCATGGCGTGTCTAAAAAAACTACATTTGCCTGAACACCAGCCTTGTGACTCAACCCCAGCAGCAGCTACATTATTATTGCCTTGTATTTCCCTGCTCTCTGCAGCCAGCAATCACAAAGACCATGATGGTTTTCACATTATTCTTTTACTTTCCTCATTATTTGTGCAACTGCAAAGTACTAAAATAGATGTATAATTTAGCGCACACTGTTGCTATTTACAAGGTACATATCTACACAGTGCCAGCTTAGCCTGCTCTAATGAATTGCATGTAATTGTATGAATTAATGCAAGGCAACCTTGCAATTAACAGCAACCAGTTCCAATAATTCCAGGGTTCACCTATGGCTTGCTTCGATGGACTTAACTGATTTGCACCAAGTAAATCACATACTAATGCAGTTGTTGACACATGCCAGACTTGGGGCTATATATAATATAAAAACATTCACTGTTGACTTGAACCCCATTTGCCAAAAACTATGCTAATTGCTGCATACTTCACAATTTGAAGCAGGCACCTTGATGCAAATTGATGTGATTTTTAACCATGATTCAGTGTTTTCTGTATTGTCAGTAAAAAAAATCATTTTGCAAACTGCTCTTATGAAAGTACCCACAAAAATAACTCCTAACATTTGAAAACTCAATGTCTGGGAAGTTTGGCCTGATCAACTTTCATCTTCCACACTTTCCAATAAGCTCTACCCCTTATAAACCCAAAGTTTTATGTCAGACTTTCTCATACTATGCACATTCCAACAAGTTTATGTCTGTCTCTGCCATACTATTAATGAGTAACCATAAAATCCAAATATACAGCAAATGATTAGACTTAGGGCATAACCTCAACGGTAAGCGGAGCTCTAAAGTACTGGGGGACTGTTGCCCTTCTTGACATATCATGGGACTGTCCCTTATTATGCAAACACTATATGGCATTGAGATTTTCAGTTTTTATGCTTTAGATTGTAATATGTATTATTGAATTTAGATTTTATTTAAATTCTCTGTACATGGCTTGGCACACTAAGTAAAATAACTGACTGATTTGTGAGTGTACATGTAAGCGCACATATATTTGGCATGCATTTCTCCTCTCCTTATTTTTGTTTACCTATTCGGCATCTCCTTGCTGCATCCTATGCTGTGCCTTGTGTTCAAGTCCCATTGCTATCAGAAGAAATAAATCCTAAAGATGTGATCAGATCTTAAATTCTAAGATGTTTTCTGCTGAACTTGTCTCATATTATGAGAGCATCCATTGACAGTCTTTTTAAGAGGGCCATTACAATCAAAGTCATCCTTGTGGCATGGACCAACCAACAAAAATAAGCAAATGAATATGAATAAGCCATTGGGAAACATTTGTTCTAGATCACCAGGGAACAAACAATGAAAATCAGCTAAATTTAATTATGGAACTGAAAATCCAGTCCTACAAAAATGCATGTACACGCTGGTAGCAGGGCACTAAAAGTTTCTGCAAGCTTCAGCACATATGTATATCTCTTGCACTCTCTAAACTCAATTTAACTTCAGTTTGTCAAGCTTGGGAAAGAAGATGATCTGACAATCCCAGATTGAGTGTTAAAATTGTCATCTCTATAAAAGTATGCATCTATGCATACTAGCCAAACCAGTAGCACTCAGCTGTAAATATTAAACTAAATGAGCTTTGGCTGTTGACAGAACCTCAATCTTTTTTTGTTTCTCCCAAGCTATGCAGGCGTTATTAACTTTAACAAATCCCTCCATTTTCCATTTTTATACAAAGTCATGTTAAAATACAATATACACATATCCCTATAGTTTAAACTGGGTGCAAAGACAATAAATTAAAAAAGGCTTTAGTTCTGTACTCTTCAGAGCTCCTTAGTAACTAGTAATGAAAAAAGTTCTGTTTAGTCTGTTCACCATATGTACGTAAGCTCCTAGCTAAATACTAAATATATTTTCGGCACAAGATGCATAGGGCCTGATTTAACGTGCGCTAATTATAGCGTGCGTTAAAATTTTTACCGCGTCTTAATTTTGGCGATTTTTCGCACGATTCACTATAAGCATACTCGCGCTTTTTTACGCGCGATATTGCATGCGTTATTTAACTCGCGAAGACTATTTCAATGCGGTATTTGCTGGTACATGTGCTAAATTACGCCCGCGAATAGTCACCGCATATGAATGGTAGCTTAGAAATAGTGTATAAAAATTGTCGCCGCATATAAATGGTGTATATAAATATTAGCCCCATATAAGTGGTAGCATATAAATGGTATCATATAAATAGTAGAAGCTTATAAATAGTAGCCCCTAGTGATGAGCAAATGTGTTCTGGTTATCTTTAGTGAAAATTAGCAAATGTTTCGAAAGATCCACGAAACGGCAAAAATGTTGTGCGGGCAAAAAAATTGTTGCTGTGACTATTATTTTTTGACGCTTGTATAAATTTTTGTATGTGCGGTGAATTTTTGCGTGGCAAATTTTTTCAGGCGTTTCGCCATTGGCGGATTGTTTTGCGAAACGCATGAAAAAATCCGCCGCAAAAAAATTCAACGCACGTCCAAAAATTCGCTGCGAATCCATGCCTGGCGAAACATTTCATCACTTGTAGCCAAATATAAATAGTCGCGCAAATGAACGCATGCCATGTTAGCCATACACGCCAATACTTGCAGAAAATTACTGTATTAAAAATGACCATTTCCCTGCAAACTGGCGGCTGCGTCACTCTAGGAGAAACACATACTTGAATAAATAACACTGTAAGTCCATATTTTATTGCAAAAAATCATTTACTGTACTTTTGTATAATTTTTCGCCTGCCTGTAGTAGGTGTTAATTTTCGCATAGCCAAATGCGATATTTAGCGCGCAAAAGTTATAGTGAATCATGCGATCATATTCTTTTCAGCACGGAAATGAATGTATGCGGTAAAACTAGCGTGAGAAATACCGCATGCGAAAATGCGACTTATCGCATGCGGTAATGCTGTAGTGAATCGCGCTAATTGTCGCGTCTTTTTTACCGCAAAAAAGTGTGCGATAAACTTTAGTGAATCAGGCCCATAATCTCTTGTACTATAGAGACAGGCACCATTTTTTAATTTAGGCCTCACACTGTGATCCGAAGCACACTCGTATGGTATCCTGTTGCAACTGCATGTATCTATTTATCTGAAATGTCTCTGTTTATTTGTTCCCTTACATTACAGTTATTTGTACAGTAACATTCTGTGTCTGTTTTTGCCATTTTAACCTTTTCCAACTAAACCAAATAAACATATCAGATAACGTAATTTTGGGGGGATATTTATACTCTCATAATGAACTTCCACAGTACCACTGCAAGAAAAATGCTCCAAGTGGGGGCCAAAAACACAACAAAACAATTCTTTAAAACAAAATGAGCCTACCATGATTAAAACTGTATATAGGCCCCCATGGTAGCTAATAGACTGTGCAGCATACGGTGGGGCAGGTGCATTTATTGAGGTGGCTTTTGGATATAAGGTGGCAACTTTTAAGCATTCTGACATTATTTTTTTTTAAGAAAATCAAAGTCTAAGGGGCTGATTTACTAACCCACGAACGGGTCGAAATGTGTCCGATTGCGTTTTTTTCGTAAAGATCGGTATTTTGCGATTTTTTTGTATTTTTTGCGATTTTTTCGGCGTCTTTACGAATTTTTCGTTACCAATACGATTTTTGCGTAAAAACGCGAGTTTTTCGTAGCCTTTACGAAAGTTGCGTAAAATCTTGCGATTTTTCCGTAGCGTTAAAACTTACGCGAAAAGTTGCGCCTTTTTCGTAGCGTTAAAACTTAAAATGTGCGAAGTTTCGCGTAAGTTTTAACGCTACGAAAAAAGCGCAACTTTTTGCGCAAGTTTTAACGCTACGGAAAAATCGCAAGATTTTACACAACTTTCGTAATGGCTACGAAAAACTAGCGTTTTTACGCAAAAATCGTATTGGTAACGAAAAATTCGTAAAGACGCCGAAAAAATCGCAAAACATACGAAAAAGTCGCAAAATGTTCGTTTTCAAGCCGGAACTTTTCCAATTCGGGTCGGATTCGTGGGTTAGTAAATCAGCCCCTAAAAGTATTTCCCTTTTAATGCATTTTAGTGATGACCTTGTGTAAGGCAATATGGGGACAAGATATATTGGGGTTGATTCACTAAAGTGCGTTAAAACGAGCGCTATTTATAGCATGCGTTAAAAATTTTATTGCTTCTTATTTTTTGCGACTTAACGCACGATTCATTAAAAGGATACTGGAGTTAATTTAGACAAAATGTTGTTTGTGTTATTTAAGTCATGATGAGTGTTTTTCTTGTGTTATTTTCTGCGCGTGCGTTAATTCCCGCTGCGCGTGATATATTTCGCCGCTTGCTATATTAGCGCACGATTTAACGCCCGTAACCATTATGTTCGTAAAACTACTTTTCTGAAAATGACCATTTCTTTGAAAACTGGAGGCTGCATCACTCTAGGGCCAACACATACATGAAAAAAATCCCACTGCAAAGTCCATATTGTGTTGCTAAAAGCTCACGAACCACAAATTTCTTTAAGTACCGCCTGCCCCAAGAAGGTGTTAATCTTCGCACAGACTAATGCAATATTTAGCGTGTGTAACGCTTCATATGTGTTTGTGAATCATGCGTTAGTATTATTTCTACGCATGCGTTAAAATGAACGCATTGCAGTAGCACGCTATTTAACGCACGCGATATGCGTCTTGACGCATGAGATAATACTTTAGCGAATTGCAAGTTTTTTTGGCGTCAATTTTAACGCAAAAAAAGCATGTGATAACGCTTATCAACCTTCAGTGAATCAACCCTATTGTCTTAAAGGAGATGTAAATGTTAAAAAAACAAATCATATATTTAGCCTTAGACTACTATTCTCTACACTTTACACTACCTTAATTTTTAAAATAAGACTACCTTAATCCACCGTGTCCAGCACTTCCCCCTGGTGCTTTGCAGTCACATGTGCCATGTTTGAAAGTCTTCAGAGAGAGCAGAAGCCCCCACCCTCCTGGAAAAAAAAAGCCTGCTCATGCACAGGCTGGCTCCTGCTGCCTCCAGGCATGCGCAGAAGGGACTCTCCCCTCCCGACAAGTTGTCGGTGTAGTGAGAGACCTGAACAGGAAGTGGGGGCGGAGCTTCACGCTGAACAAGGAAGGAGTGGAATAGAGCAGAATGTAACTCAGCAACCAGGTAAAAAAGAACAGAGGGACAAAGGCAGGCAATCTGGGAAGCTGTTTAGAGTTATTTTATTAATAGAAAAAAAAAAGGTGAACTTATTCTTTAAAGGAGAAGGAAAGGCTAATATGCAGGCATACCTTCAGTTGTCTCAATAGTGCCCATAAGTCTCCCCATATTTCACCTGTTCAGAAGATCTGAAGCCAAACAGGAAGAAAAAACTCTGAGCTGTGTAAATTAAGTTCCCATAATGCCTCGCTCCTGCAAAGACACCAAGACCAAGTAAACATGCTCAGTTAGTAAGACTATGGGGCCGATTCATTAAAACACGAGTTCGAATCCCGAATGGAAAAAATTCGGATTGGATACGATCATTTCTGAAGATCGCAAATATCACGAAAATGCTTACAAAAAATCGTATTAGTCACGATAATATCGTACTGGCGATCTGAAAGTCACAAAATTTTCTTACCGAACGATTGTAAACAGCGGCAGAACCTTTCCGAATTTTTCGCGCAAGCGTGAAAAAAACGCCGAAAATACGCTCTGAGCGTATATGTACAGGTAGGAGACCTGTTATCCAGAATGCTTAGGACCTGGGGGTTTGCTGGAAAAGGGGTCTCCATACATTATGCCTACTTGAAAATTATTTAAATAGTAATTAGACCCAGTAAGTTTGTTTTGCCTCCAATAAGGATGGATTATATCTTAGTTAGGATCATGTACAAGGTACTGTATTAATATTACAGAGAAAAAGAAAATACTTTTTCAAAATGTGAATTATTTGATTCAAATTGAGTCTATGGGAGATTGCCTTTCTGTAATTCAGAACTTTCTGGATAATGGATTTTCAGATAATGGGTCCCATACCTGTACTTGTTTATAATAATAATTTCCATAAGGGAAAATAAAATTCCTATAATATGAATTAGCTCAGTGTGTGATCACATTGCAATTGTTTTAAATTCACATTAAAAACTAAGATGTGGGTGAAGCCGTATTTCCTTGTCTCTGAGGCTACCAGTAACTCCTGTGCTAGTGGTGATGTCTGGCTCATATATCAGGCCAACCCAAACTATTTCCTTTTCATCCTGAAATCACTCTTCAGTGTATCCATTCATTAGCTTAACTTATACTTTTTTTCTCTTACTTTTTCACCCTTTCAGTTGCATTCCTGGTACTGGTGTGGGATCCATTATCCGGAAACCCGTTATCCAGAAAGCTCCGAATTACGGAAAGCCCGTCTCCCATAGACTCCATTTTAATCAAATAATTACCATTTTTAAAAGTTTCCCTTTTTCTCTGTAATAATAAAACAGTACCTTGTATTTGATCCCAACTAAGATACCCCGGGCACCAGCCTGGGGTACAAGGTAAGCGATTTAAGTCACTTGGGGGTGCCTAGCATTTTGGTACCCCCAAGTGACTTAGCCTTTCCTTCTCCTTTAAGGCAATGTTATGTACAAATGATGAGGATGTTTTTAAGAACTCTCTCACAGCAGGCCTGGACTGGCAATCTGTGGGTTTTGGCAAATGCCAGAAGGGCTGTTGTAAGATGCAATAGACAGTCACTATTTAGTGGGCTGGTGGGGGTTGTTTAGGCCTCTGTGCACTTGAAATGCCAGGGTCTATTCTGTTTCCCAGTCTGGACCCGTCTCACAGCATAACACAAAGAGAAATGAATATACACAGCTCTACATCACGAAAACTTAAATGGTTTACTTAAGCTTTTTATTTAACCATTAGTTCATATTAATGTCAGGTCGTGCCCTTTTGTTTTATCCCTGTATCAAAAATTCAATAGTGTAAAAAGCTTACAATTTTATCTATAGGTTCGACTGCATAAGTGAGGAGCTAAGCACTCTTATATAAGTCTAAGCTAAAATGAACTCTGGACTCATGGAAACATAAACTGCAATTTAGCATGTGAAAAAACATTGACCTATGGATAACATTTTGAATCAAAAGCCTCCATTGATTTGCCATGAAACCTCCAGCAGTGTTCTAACTTTAGCAGTGTAATTATATATACAGTAGGCATTTGCTTTAAAATGCAGTGTTCATTTACATTATAAAATAGTCATGTGCTCTACAAGAAGAATCAGTACATGAGAAAGAACAGCCCTTTGGTGCATACTATAAAACAAGGTAAAGGTTCATTTGGGGTGGGGTATAACCTATATATAATATATAAAAAAGGGCCTGTCATTGTGATTAAAAAACTAAACTGTGTAGAGTATGATTAATACATTTTATTTCTTAAAAATGTAGGCACCTGCTAACTAGTGTTTATCTTAGACAATGTTCTGTAAATGTGGTCACTGAGAATGCTGATAGATACTATCCATAACATCTGATTTGGTTAAAAATGTATTCCCACAAATGCATGTGTTCATCTTGGTCCATTTGCTCCAGCACCTTACCAAGTCTTATGCCACCTCTAACAGCAGCTCATAATCCTTTTGTGCTCCCCAAGGTCCATTTACTTGGCAGGCCCAGACTGGGATTCAAAATAGGCCCCAAGTGCACAAAAGGCCCAAACAGCTCCCTAACAGCCCAGTAAATAGCAACTGTGTATGGCATCTTACAGCAGCCCCTCTGGCATTTGCCAGAATCCAGATTGCCAGTCTGAGCCTCCAGTTGGGTCACCAGGAATTGCACCACCTCTAAGCTCATGGTCTCTCTGTTGGGCATCAGCCACAACAGTAGCCTTGTTACTTCAGCATCTTGAAGTATTGCAGCAGCTTATTGCTGGGTAGCTAAAGAAAGCTTTTCTGTACCCTCCTGCAAATCGCCAGGTAAATATTTCCCTGGCAATAAAACTGTCTGTAATGCAGTCCTGCAGTGGAGCCTTGTTGAAGTGACTATACCTCATTAAATAAAAAACGAAGACAGGGCAGTGGCACCACATTATAACCACATTGCCCAAGGCTAGCCCGCTTTTTGGCCCTTCAATCAAAACTTTGGCTCGGCCTTTAACCCTAACCCCCCAACTTGGCCAAAGATTCCCCCAGCAAGGAAACAACATGTTACTTGTGCCCGGCATGGTCTGTGCCCTGTACCCCCCTACTGTTGCACCCTAGGCACATGCCTCCTACACCCCCCCCACCCCCACCCCAGTTAACAAATTTTCCAGGGGTCCCTTCAAAACCAAATGCTGATTGGTTGCTATTTGTAACTCCTAGATCCTGAAAACATTTTAGGCCTAAAATGGCTGTGCTGGAACTGAGCAATAATGAAACCCATTAGCCTCCCCCATATTGATGTATATTTTCCTTCTCAAAGCGAGGAGCGGCCAGACACGTGTCAAGCACAGTAGCACACACTATTTCTCATATAGTTATATAAGCGCTCAGCTCAGCCAAAACCCCAAACTAGATACAGAGACGCTCACAGTACTGTTTGGACACGATCATTCGCATTGACTGACAGGACTTCCAAATACCGCCCATACCGCATTCAATGCGTCACGCCCACATTCTTTGAGGTGGGGGGAGGGGCCGCAAGGTTTTGTAGGCGTGCCTGCAGCTAAGCCCGGATTGGCGGCTCGGCGCCCTTAGTGTGTGCTTGCTGCTAGCAGAGAGGTGAGGGCGAGTGAGTCCTGTCGGAGTTTGGGCGCTGTGGCTCCGTGCTTTCGTGGATTTATACAGAGAAGCACAAACAGCGGATTGTTTGACTCACACAACTGCCTAGAGGGAGACAGAAGAGAAGCGGCGATTCCATAACGGTGTGTTTAATTGAATGGCTTTTCATCTGTGATCAGCACGTCCTACATGCGCCCTTTTGGCGAGCTAAGGCTGTGCGTAGTCGGTGGTGCTGCTGGGAGTTGTAGTACTGAGTTGTTAGGCCGGCAGTGAGGACGCGGCACAGTTGCCCCAGTAGGTTTTCGCTAAAAACTTGCTTCTTTGCTGCTTTATAGAGCCGCCGGGCGTGGGAGCAGGATGGTCCCGGAGGAGGGTTTCGGGGTGCCGGACAAGTGCTGTCGCACCCCCCGAGCGGCGAGGAGGCCAAAGCGAGACGAGGAGAGCAGTAATGATAGAGCCGGGCTACTGGGGGAGCCGAGCATCCCTATCCGGAGCCAGCCCTTCAGCAGCGCCTACAGCATCTCCCCGGGGCATGAGCTGGGCAGGTAATGGCACTCTCTGGCAGGGATATCGGAATATACTCATATCTCACTTTACTGTGTGTGTATAAGTATAAATGTATGAAATAAGTCCTACCAGTATCCTCTCTGTCACCGAGTATCGCACAGTATAGTTACACACATAGGGCACCATAATGGCTAAATGCTGGACTCATTTTAGTTCTGCCCAGGAATGTGACTTGGTGCTCACTCTGTCTGTTCTGGTTTCCTCACAGGAAATTGACCCTAGTGCCTTAAGCCTGATGGGAACATAAGCTGCTCATACATGTGAAAGTGGCAATCTTACCCACAGGGAATGGTAGTTGAAAGATCCTGATTTAGATAGACAGGCAGGGAAGAATCTAGCAAATGTAAGAACTACAAGGCATTTATTAAAAGGGGATCTAAACCCTCCACTCAGTGAGTTTTGTGGTGGGTTTAGATCCCTTTTTAATAAAGTAACAATGACAACACATACAGGTATATATGGAAAATGACTTATGTATGAGCCCTTATTAGTTGACACACATACTTAAAATTGCTGCTTTGGCCAGTTTGAGTAAACAAACCTTTATGCAAGGGTTAGATGGGTGCATGCTACATGGTGGCTCCCCAGGAGAAGTTCATTTTTCAGTTCTCATTTATTGGTTTTTTTTTCTGTGCTAGTTAAAGAAAGGGAAATATTTACCATCCCCATTTACTTGGTAAGTGCTGTTTAGGTTGAGGGAGGTAGGGAGACCTAAGGTAGGTAGTACTGAGTGTCCTGCTCTAGGCCTGATAGTGGTTGAAAGCACAATGCTACCTATATCTGTTATACTCTGGTATCATTTGTGTTGGGTCTTCCAATGTGGAGTTCCTCTTCTAGACCTAAACAAGTTCCAACTTTGGTTAAAGTGTGCATTTGGTGAATAAAGGCTATACAGTACTTGTCATGTGTTTATGTATTTGATGTCTGGTTATGATACTGCACGCATTGTATGTTTGCTTGGGCTCCCTTGATCCTTGCTCAGTTCATTTCAGCTGTGATGTTCAGTGTGTGAAATGCAGAAGTAAGAATGTGTGTGATGTTCAGTTTAGTAATTACTCGTTCTTTTTCTGAGAAATGTTTCCTTTGTTATTTATCCTGTATTATCGATGACATAGTTAACACTGGCTGAACAATCTTTCATCTACAACTTTTAGATAAAAAAAAAAATACAAATATATACTGTGTTGTGGGGATGCACAAGGAAATGTTGTCTTGTCAAATATTACCCACACTTTGAGCATTTCCTGATGACAAATGTGAGACTTCTCTTTTCTTCACTGGGAAAATGAGCTAATGGTGTGACTGTTGCTGACAGATGCTTTTTCTTTTGCTGTGAAGACATAGGCTATATCATAATAGAATTAAAGGGACAGGAAATGATGATGATCTCTTTTAAAAACAATTGAACGAGTTAAACCAAATTAACACTTTTTATTGTTTTAACAATGGTCTGTGACAAAGTTTACAAGGGCCAGTTGACCATCAGGTCAGTTCTGAATACTTTACTAAGGCTGTTGTGTTTGATTATAAGTGGGGTTTGGATTTAGTTTTATGATAAGGTGACTAGCAGATACATTTTTTTGGAATTTGGCTGTAGGTAACTGTCCTATTGGAATGTTTAGTACCAAGCAGTACTGTGTCCTTTGTGATGGCTTGTTTAGCTCTGATCCTGTACAACTGCTTTACATTTTAAATACATTTGTCTTGATAGTTAATTGTTTTTTTCTGCAAAGTATGGTTAGAGAGCATTAATTTCCCCATGTGTCAAAACTTTGCGTGTTAAAGTATTTGATCAGTTGGTATTTCTGAATCCTGTGTGCAGCAGCATGCAGTCTTTTTAGGTTTGCCCACTGCTTTGGGCTGTTCCTTGATACATAGGTGAATGAGTTGAACATGCCTGCTCAGGAGCGCAGCAGTCATCAGGATGAGTAACAGCACATCCATTGCATATATCTCAATATGAGCAATAGAATGAAGATTGAACTTCCAAATAAATGGATAATCTGTCATTTCCGTATTCACTTTGAGTTTCTATACTATTATTTTAAGCGTTTGCTTAATCATTCATTTCATTACTTAATATGCAAAGATGTATTAAAACATAACACAAATGTTTTCTGATTAAAGCAATAGACAAAAAGTATGTTTGGGGTTTACTGCCCCTTTTAATATGGGTTTATACTGGCTTATTTAGCATCAAGTACAAATCACTGTTATTACAGAGAAAAGCAACAAGTATTTGTTTAGATATGGTAAGGGAATTGGTATTACTGTTTCCTTAGCTTTCTTGATGACACGTTTTCATGAAAATATGTTGCATACCTGTGTTTTACTTACAGTAAATTCAAGTAATCAAGTGAAGTAAAGCTTTAGCATGCCAAGTGTAAGGATTATAAGGAAACATAGGAAATGTTATGTAGAGGTTTTAATTGCATTTAATTCTGTACATGTTGTGTCATACTGTACCTGAAATGAGAAGTTGTGTGATTGGCCTGATTTAATAGAATCACTCATGTTAACAAGGTTTTGTTGCATGCAAGAACTTGTTTTGCTTGCGTTACGTAAGATTTATGTGCTAGGTTACGTTGCTGGCATAAATTAGAAAAAATGAGGAAAAAATATATGCAGATGGCTTCACATTTTGCTTCACAAGGGCACATTGAAGTTTTTGTAGTTTTAAAGGGGACATATAGGATAAATGGGAAAACCCTAATTTTGTAGGCAATTATGAGTAATATATGGTGCTGGTTTCCCTTTGGGCTAAACATTAATCCTATCTGTAAAAATGTCCACTTTATTGGAGCTCCCTATAGATCCTATCACTTCTCTGTCTGAGTTTTGAAATGAAGAGTGGGCGTGTCCTAACGGTCCCTGCCAGAAGCACAGTAGGAGGGGTAGAGCCAATCTCAGCCCTGTACTCACACAGGCAAAGACATGCTTCAGTTCCCTATCAGGTCAGCCTAGCTGCTGATTGGTTCCTATCTTACAGTGCAGTGTACTGAGAGCCACCGGCTCCCCTGCGCATCCAGAGAATTCAGCCGGCAGGAAGTGGAACTAGTGGGGTTTTGGTGGAATTTCTCAATAAATCAGTCTGAAATACAACTTTTTTTTATGCACATTACTTCTATATCTAGAGGAGTATAATTCACTGGTACATTCTTAATTTTTATAGGATATGTCTCCTTTAAAATCTGTTACTTTTTAGGGGGCCAAAAATGGTGTTAAATTTGGGAAATGTATTAAAGCAACTTAAGTGTCACATTCAAGAAATGTAAACCATAAGAGTATGGTTTTTCTATAAAAAATAGGTATCCAGTAAGTAGTTATTGGGGGTGCCTTACATTTGACACCCCCTCATAGTTTTGATTGAAATGCTGCTCAGTTGATTTTTTAGACAGAAACCCGTCTAAAAATGGTGTGATCACATGCCAGACACAAGCGGTCATCTGTAATAAGACAGCTACCTTTGGTATTCATGACAGAAGTGGACAGGGTGATCTTGAAAGTAGTTACTGTAATAAGTTAATATGGTTGACTCATGTAGTGGTATTTAAATGGACCAGATAGAATCGGTTGATGTGTGATACACAATGTAAAAACCACTTTTTGTAGACCCAGGTGCAAGCTGTACCCTCTGCCTGGGTAAGGTAATACAAATCAGTGAAGACAGCAGCACTCCCGTTATTTTCAAAAGTGATAACTTAAAGGAGAAGGAAAGGTAAAAACTAAGTAAGCTTTATCATAAAGTTCTATGTAAATACAGCCATAAGCACTCACAGAAAGGCTGCACTGAGTTCTCTATCAAAAGATACAGGACTAAACATAGGATTTCATGTCTCCTTTTTTGTAAACATGTTCTTCTGTATCTAACTTCCTCTCTCAGAAAAAATCTTCACCGTAGCAAATGGTGTTATTTGAAGCATTTTGTTGCCCCTGGTGTTGAACAGCTTTATAGACACAATACACTACATTTGTTATCCCTCTCACTTTGTGGCAATTGCCTAGAAGTGGAGGTGCACTCACTTTCCAATTTTTACTTGGAAACATTCTGCCCGTAGTGATGGAATAATGTGCCCCTATTGCACTGCTTTCTTTAATTTAGAAGTGCCCACTCTGCAAGCGCTGCGCCTACTAATGCTATTACAGTTCCATGGCAAGCTAATATAATATACTGAAAAGTATTTGAACTATTTTATGCCTGAAATTTTCAAGTGCATTCTTTTAAGGGGGATCTAATGAACAATGATTTAATGTTGTGGTCTGTTGATCATTATTTTGAGACCTGCTTGTAGATCATATGCTATAGATCCATATACTTTTTTTTTTTAAGGTTATGATAATGATGTTTTTGTAGAGTCTAAATATCGTGATCAATTCAAATAAAATGTTACTAATGTCTTCTGCATGACAGCTGAGTGGGAATATTTAACATTTTAACAGTTGTCTACTGTAGCTTGAAAAACTCTGCTTTGTTTGTGATGCTTTGTGTGGTTATGATTGATGTGTGGCTCTGTGTGCACTAGTTACCTCTTGTCTTTCATTGGGGCTTATTTGGAAAAGCTTGTGTATAAATCAATTTGGATTCATTTAGGATGGTTGTATAAAGAAGGGATCACATTGGTATGTGAAGAATGTGTGAGAAAAGATTAGTGTGAATTATTCCAAAGACTGTAAAATTGTACAGTGTTTCCGCTGTGCATAAAGCAAGGAGCTGTGCACTCAATGGTAAATAAGCTGTCAGCCTTTTCTAAGCCCAGCTGATTTATATGCGGCACTTGCTTGGGATCTAGCATCTAAGGAGCAGTCTGATCATCTAGTGCAGATTTTGCACGTGGATTCCATTATGGTACAAAGCCTTTGATCAATCTACTGTGAGAAAAAGGCGATTAGTGCAAAGAATTTAGCCAGTTTTTAACCTATCAAACGGCAATGAAAAGTCTGTTTAAATTTAATCTTCTCATTTAATCCTCTGTTTCTGAGCACAAGGAGGGACTGTAGCAGTACATTTGGTATGTGAGCTGGTTAATAAGGATGATGACCTGATTTTCATGGTCCTCCTTACTGATACTCAGACACCTAACCTTTCGCTTCTACGCAAGGTGTGATACATACAATTAACCCAGTGCCATAGAATTCCCTCTAGTATTTAAATATAAATGTCAGTCAGCCACGTCCACTTGGTTAAGGATCGTCAGAGTGTGAAACTAGTTGCATGCTTTGCTTCTCTTGATGGTCCATTAAAAGTACCCCAGAAACAGCATTTTTAGTTTGTTTTACCCGTTTTTCTAAAATTGAACATTAAAGCTGGAATGTTCCTCTGACATTTCAGTTTAGCATCTCACTAAGCTGGGTGCAAAACTGAACTGATATAATTTGCTACATTAATTGCTGTATTTTCTCTCTCTCTCTCTCTCTCTCTCTCTCTCTCTCTTATTTATATATATATATATATATATATATATATATATATATATATATATATATATATATATATATATATATATATATATATATAGTTACATAGTTACATAGTTACATAGTTACATAGTTACATAGGGTTGAAAAAAGACCTGTGTCCATCAAGTTCAACCCATCCAAGTAAACCCAGCACACCTAACCCACACCTACCAATCTATACTCACATACATAAACTATAAATACAACCACTAGTACTAACTGTAGATATTAGTATCACAATAGCCTTGGATATTCTGATTGATCAAGAACTCATCCAGGCCCCTCTTAAAGGCATTAACAGAATCTGCCATTACCACATCACTAGGAAGGGCATTCCATAACCTCACTGCCCTCACCGTGAAAAACCACCTACGCTGCTTCAAATGGAAGCTCCGTTCCTCTAATCTAAAGGGGTGACCTCTGGTGCGTTGATTGTTTTTATGGGAAAAAAGAACATCCCCCAACTGCCTATAATCCCCTCTAATGTACTTGTACAGAGTAATCATGTCCCCTCGCAAGCGCCTCTTTTCCAGAGAAAACAACCCCAACCTCGACAGTCTAACCTCATAGTTTAAATCTTCCATCCCCTTAACCAGTTTAGTTGCACGTCTCTGCACTCTCTCCAGCTCATTAATATCCTTCTTAAGGACTGGAGCCCAAAACTGCACTGCATACTCAAGGTGAGGCCTTACCAGGGACCTATAAAGGGGCAAAATTATGTTCTCATCCCTTGAGTCAATGCCCTTTTTTATACAAGACAGCACTTTATTTGCTTTAGTAGCCACAGAATGACACTGCCTGGAATTAGACAACTTGTTATCAACAAAAACCCCTAGATCCTTCTCCATTAAGGAAACCCCCAACACACTACCATTCAGTAGATAGTTTGCGTTTATATTATTTCTACCAAAGTGCATAACTTTGCACTTATCAACATTGAACCTCATTTTCCAGTTTGCTGCCCAGTTATCTAATTTTGTCAAATCGCTCTGCAAAGCGGCAGCATCCTGCATGGAACTTATAGTTTTGCACAATTTAGTGTCATCAGCAAAAATAGAAACAATACTGTCTATGCCCCCCTCCAGGTCATTAATAAACAAGTTAAACAGCAAAGGCCCAAGGACTGACCCCTGCGGTACTCCACTAACCACACTGGTCCAATTAGAAAATGTTCCATTTACAACCACTCTTTGTACTCTATCCTTCAGCCAGTTCTCTATCCAATTACAAATATTATGTTCTAGGCCAATATTCCTTAATTTGATCATTAACCTTCTGTGAGGTACTGTATCAAACGCTTTAGCAAAGTCCAAGTAGATGACATCAACTGCCATTCCAGCATCAAGGTTCCTACTCACCTCCTCATAAAAGGCAACTAAATTAGTCTGGCAAGATCTGTTACGCATAAAACCATGCTGGCACAAACTAATAGTATTGTGAACTGCAATGTATTCAAGTACCCTATCCCTTATTACCCCTTCCAAAAGTTTTCCTACTACTGATGTCAGACTAACAGGCCTATAGTTTTCAGGCTGAGAACGGGATCCCTTTTTAAATAACGGCACCACATTAGCAATCCGCCAGTCTCTCGGCACCATGCCAGACCTCAATGAATCCTGAAAAATTAAGTGAAGAGGTTTGGCAATCACAGCGCTCAGCTCATTTAATACCCTGGGATGAATCCCATCCGGCCCTGGACCTTTGTTTACCTTTACATGTTCAAGTCTCTTTTGAATTTCCTCCCGAGTGACCCATGCGTCAGTAGCTAAATTACTAGAACTGGGCATATTACAAGGGAAGCCTTCATTATCTGGCTCCTCAGATGTATAGACAGATGAAAAATAAGAGTTCAAAATTTCAGCTTTTTCCCCGTTTTCATCAACCAACGTACCCCCCCGTGATAATAAAGTTCCCACCCCTTCTTGCTTCATTTTTTTACTATTCACATAATTAAAAAATAATTTTGGATTCTTTTTACTCCTAGCAGCAATATCCCTTTCCATCTCTATTCTAGCTTGCCTGATAGCTTTTTTGCATGCTTTATTTGCTTCCTTGTACCTGATGAAAGTTTCTGCTGTCCCAGCTAACTTGAATGCCCTAAAAGCACGTTTTTTCTTACCAACCTCGACAATAACACTTTTATTCAGCCATAAAGGTTTTGCTTTGCGATGCCTCTCCTTGCTTACTAGGGGGATATACTGTTGCGTATACCTACAAAGCAATGTTTTAAAGATGTTCCATTTTCCTTCTGTGTCTAACCCCATGAAAAGCCTTTCCCAGTTGACACATTGCAGAGATGCCCTTATACTGGCAAAGTCTGCACGTCTAAAATTGAGTGTTTTAGTTACTCCCTTATAGCGCTGTCTCTGCAGCATTATCTCAAAGGAGACCATGTTGTGATCACTGTTCCCCAAATGCTCACCCACACAAATGTTAGAGATATATTCTTTCTGATGTAAGGATAGAAAATTCTGACAGGTCTCTTTATCATCAATCTGCAGGGTTTTCCTAATTGTAACTGGACGTTTTTCTTACTCCTCTGCATTAACCTTACGTGATATTGCTGGTGTGATGTATTTATTGGTTGTTACGGATACAATCTGTGTTTTCAGAGCAGTGGTCCCAATTACAAGTACTTAAACAAGTTTGTCTGCTGTTTGTAAATGATGGTAGTCTTATATTGACACTAGCAACAACTAATGACTCCTCAAAAACAGTTGTACTGGATTTTAAAGGTAAACTTTGGCTTCCATGAAGGGGTATTAATTTATTTGTTTTAATTGATACCAAAAATGTCAGGATAATTATTCATTATTCATAAATTCATTAGTGTAGTTACAACTTTAGACAAGTGCAGTGCAAGAATCTGATAGCTTTGTTATCAAATGCTGCTAGCTTAAAAAGAGAAGGAAAGGTACAATTACTGGAGGGTGGCAAAATGTTAGGCACCCCCCTATGATTTGTAATGGCTACTGTTAGGAGAAAACTGCACCGGCCAGGGTTAATGAGAGCATCTTTAACAAAAGCTGGCCTTTTCACTCTAGAACACCTGCACCGCAGATAGATGACTGAAGGAAGACTCATTCATAGCTACCCCAGGCTGGTGCAGTTTTCTCCTAACAGGAGCACCAACCAAGGGTATCAGATAAGTGATTAGTCACTAGGGGTGCCTAACATTTTGGCACCCTCCAGTCATTGTACCTTTCCTTCTACTTTAATAAAAGCAAATGTCCATTTGTTTTCTGTGGGTTACTATGCTGGTGTAAAGTTTAGTTTTACTTCAGTAAAGTGACTGGAATTTTTCCCAGACAGGTCTTTAAATTGCCTAAACAAGACTGCAGTTTTAATAGCACCTTTTCTGATGCTTAAACGCCTGCCCATCAAGATAAGGGCTTTAGGTACATGTACTCTGAAAAAAAGGAGATTTTGGCATTTCAGAAAGCCAACTAACATTGGTTCCCTCTGTGCTCAGAGCCCTTTTTAATATACTTTGTTTGCAGATCAAGGGTTTCAAAGGAGAATAACCTCAAATGTAGCAGGTGGAAAGAAACTAAGAAGAAGGGTCATTGCTGTTTCTTTGTTTTAGATGTCCACATTTTACATAGTTACAAAGCAAGTTAAACCTGCCATTCTAGTTCTCAGAAGAAACTATTGCCAAGTTCTTAAGGTGAAACCTGCATACTTGGTATTGTTTGCTCGCATATCCTCTCACTGCTGACAAACCTTGCATCATTTATGCATAGCTTTGCTTACATGCAAATGCACTGTATTTCTGTCATGGGATGTCTATAAATTAGCCAGTTTGATCTGCTGCCAAGATAAGTATATAAGTAAATATTAGTTGGAACATATGCATCTTTGTTGTCAGAAGCACAGCCCTTAACTACTAGCATAGCACATTCATAGCCCCTAGTAAATACTACAAAAAAATGCATTTAATTTTAATATATCTTCTTCAATCACATTTCTTTATTTCTGACCGCTCCATTATATTCTGGTTATGAGCTGGTGTTGAAAATATCTCACGTTCCCTGCATTCTGTTTGACTGTCCTGATATTGAACAATAGTTAAAGGGGTGTTTCACCTTAGAATGGCCAGTTCTAAGCAACTTTAAAACTGTCTTCAGTATTTATTTTTTATAATTTTAAAATTTTCTTTTTTCTTCAGACTCATTGTAGTTTTCAAGTGGGTGTCACTGACCCCAGCAGCCAAAAAACTACTTCACTGTGAGACTACAGTTTTATTGTTATTGTTACTTTTTATAACTTATTTTTCTTTCCAGGTCCTCTCCTATTCATATACAGTGTCGCATTTTAACCACTCCCTGGTTGCTAAGGTAATTTGGAACTTAGCAACCAAATACCTGCTGAAATGCCAAACTGGAGAGTTTCTGAGCAAAAATAGAAATTGAAAAAAAAAAAGTACAAATAAAAAATGAAGACCAATTGCAGATCATCTTAGAATATTACTCTACATCATACTAAAAGTTAACTTGAAGGTGAACAATGCCTTTAAAGGCAAATGCTTGACACTGTTCTATAGCCTTTCCATATATATATATTTACCCACAAAAGTAGTAAACTTGAGATGATGATTGCAGTATGTACACCTTTTTGCTTCAGTTACATTCATTTTTACCCAGGGGTATGTGGAATTGCTTTGTAAGTGAAATGCATTGGAAGGAAGGAATACTACAGTATATACTGCCTTCCATTTAAACAAAACATTTTAATGGCTAACGGTATATGCTGTAGACTTTAGTAACCTTTTTAACTGGCTGTAAATTATTGTGTATTATTATTGTATAAGCCATGCTGGGCTTTAAGTCAGAACAGGACTGTAGGTCTGTGGAAATCCATTTGATAACTAAAATGTCTTGGAGGCACCCAGCAGCTTTCCTACTATGGTGGTGATATGTGGTGTAAACATGGGGTGCCTTGAGAGGAAACTTCCGCGATTTCGGGGGAAATCGCAGCACTGCGTATGCTATCCCACCGGTGATTTATGTACTTGCCGGCGGGATGGTATTTTGGGGTGATTAGTCGCTAGCTACAAGGGAGATTTGTCGCGGGCAACTAGCCTCCCCGTCTGCCACAGCCCTTAAGTGTGATGTGTTGCACCAGGATTCAGTGTTTGACTTAACCAGGTGGCAGTGGCCTTTACTAACCTATCTAAGCTTTTTTTCTCTGATCTTACAGAATCAAAGGTAAATTGATAAAACTAGGTAGATGGCAAGTCTTTTGATAGAGCTCCTACTGAATAAAGACAGCTCATTAATGAGTCTATAGAAATCCTGTACCCATGGTGATATGTTTCAGCATTCCAGTTTTTTGTGTTTATTGTAAATACGACAGGCTGAATCTGCATATCTGTATCAGAGTTTATTTCAGTGCGTTCAAAACGATCGTGTGAACCAGGCTAATAATTTCCTGTGTGCTTGCCTCCGTTCACTCACGCAAGCATGGTAATTGTGTTAGACAGGGTTTGTGTAACTGCTTGTGCAGAAGTAGGTCATACAGTACAGCTGAAACTACTAAACCATGGCAGAGCATTACTTCACATGTAAAAAATGTTAGGTGCTTATGTTTGGGCCCTAGCTCCTTTTATATTAGAAATTCAATTGTGCCATCACTTAGCCATTTTTCTGCAACTACGCATCGAACTTTGCACTAATATGTTGCATGCATTTACCATGTCCTGCTTTAGTTTGCATACTGTCCAGTAATTTGCCAGTTTGTCCTGTATGGCAAAACGCACAAATAAGCAGTTTGTCAGTCTGGTGCAATGGAGGTCACTGGTTGACAGGATTTTAACTTTGAGTTAGACTTATTTATCCTATCAATGGACCCCCCCCCACAATGATTTGTCAAGGGCCCCATATATAAAGAGATGGTTGGGCAGTTTGGTGGAAAATTGCATTCCATTAAGAACCCCACGAAGAATACACTAAAACTTACAGAAGAACCATATGTAGAATCATATAGTTCAACTGTTCTATCTATTATGTGACGTGGCAGCTGCAACTTATTAAAATGCTACTTCTCTCTCTTCTAGAGGCAAATTTGCAGTGGTAAGAAAATGTGTGGAAAAGGAGACTGGCAAAGAATTTGCAGCAAAATTTATGAGAAAACGAAGAAAGGGCCAGGACTGTCGTATGGAAATCATTCATGAAATTGCTGTTTTGGAGTTGGCTAGGGGCAGCCCTTGGGTTATCAAACTGCATGAAGTCTACGAGACTGCCACTGAAATGATCCTAGTGCTGGAATAGTAAGTATGACTTAAAATTTTATTTAAAAGGGAAATACCTCCGAATTAGATGCCAAGTATGAGGTTTCTTGGAAGGCAAACAGGCCTTAAAAATCTTTATATTGAAGTTTCTACTTTACATTTTTACCAGTATTTACAAAGCATTCTGTTATGATGATATGGTTTACCTAATTGTAGGTCAAAAGTGTATTTGTAATTGTATAGTTAACTCTAATGGAATACTGGTTTTACATCTGTTTCCTTTTTAGTTATTATATTTGTACTTGGCTTCTTCTCCACTAGTCATGGTACTTAGACCATCTCAAACCTGGAGTTTATCAGTTACTTAAACTAATTAAGAACTGAGCAGTAATTCGCCATTGAGATACTGGGTCCATTAGTATAAAACACTGTTTATCCTTCTGAAGCTTCTGCCAGTACTGCTAATGTCACACGGGGCTGATTCTCGGGCTGCGGTTAAACTGGAGCCACTGCATCAGCTTGGTTGCAGGCACATAGAGCGGATTTTGGCTTGAATATGCATACTCGCGCTTCATGTGCCTTCACCTGTGCCGACACAATAGCATAGGGGGCTAATTCTTCCCCTTCAACTATCTACAGGCTGAGAACCAGCCCTGTGTGGCATTCGCATGAGAGCAGAAAGAAGGACATCTGAGTAGCCATGGTTGCTCTATCTGCAGTTCTGTGGCGTCAATAAAATGGTGAAATGTCTCCTACTGCTTGGTGTAATCACTTTAATAATCTAGAGTACTATTTAGTTTTCTTGTTTTCAGATAAAGCCTCAGTTACGTAAGTTCTGCTTTTAAGTGCATGTTGAGGATATCCTGAATATTTATATATATTTTCCAGTCAAGTCATGCTGAGTAGAAACTAAATAGAGATAAATGTCCTTCGTGCGAGCATTATTTGTTCTTTTATCCATTCTTTGTTACAGTTCATTGTAGTGTTTTTGCTTTCCTTTTCAAACGCTCTGATAGAGCCAGGTTTGAAGATTAACGTCCCAAGACCAACTTGAGTGTTGCACAAAACGCAGTGACTACTGTTGGTCATGGCAACCGCATTCCACTCCTGTCAGTGTTTGTCTGCTAATGCAGGCTGTATGCTCCCCCAGCTAATAAAAGCCATTGCATGACTCTCACATGTTTCACTCACTGCTGTCCTTCAGGTACTCCCGCAACTACAGGTTTTTAGTACAATAATTGGTTCATTCTAAAATGCTGCCATGCAGCCAACTCTGTCCTGAGCTGGAGTAATTGATTTATGAATATATATATTTCTGTCTAGCATGGTAGTATTACCATCCACAGTGGTATCATCTGACCTGCTGAAAATGAGAGATTCTGAAGCCCTACTATATATATTTATGATTTTTGTTCAGAAATAATAATGTAAAAAAAAGTCAACACATTCTAATTGTACAGCGCTGCAGAATATGTTGGCTCTTTATAAATAAATGTTAATAATAATAATAACAATTTCCCCATTGCAACAGCTTTTTTAAAATGGTCTCTGTACATGCTCTCTTGCATATACTGAGCTGAGTAGTTTAAAACCTTTCATGACTAGGAGAGAAATTAATAGAGTGACACCTTTTTATCAGATTCCTTTCAGTATTGCACTGTATACAAAAGTTCTGACTGACCTGATCTATCTAACTCAAAAGGCTAAGTACCTTTGCTAAAGAGTATGTGAGTACTTCAGTGTTCTTATGGCCCTGCTTTAATCCTCCTTCTCTGCCTCTAGTCTGTAGGCCAGTGGTCCCCAACCAGTGGCTTGTGAGCAACATGTTGCTCCCCAACCCTTTGGATGTTGCTCCCAGTGGCCTCAAAGTGCTTATTTTTGAATTCTTGGCTTGGTGGCAAGTTTTGGAGGCATAAAAACCAGGTGTACTGCCAAACAGAGTCTCCTATAGGCTGGAAGTCCATATAGGGGCTGCCAAATAGCCAATAACAGTCCTTATTTGGCACCCCCAGGTACATGTTTCATGCTCGTGTTGCTCCCCAAGTCTTTTTACACTTAAATGTGGCTCACGGGTAAAAAAGGTTGGGGATCCCTGCTGTAGGCTTTTAGGTCTTATAGTTTGATTTTATTGTGTATTCTAGGCAACCATACTTAAGCTGGCCAGATGGTCGCACGAAACATTGTCAGATCCGCCACACACAGTCAGGGCTGAAACAGCAGATAAGGAGGTAGAAACAATAGGATTTCTACCTCCTTCTGCCAATTCAGCCCTGACAGCAGATTTTGGTCAGGCGCCTTCTATGGCGCCCGATCAAAATTTTCTAACCTGGCTGATCGGCGAGTCGTCCGATATCAGCAGCTTCCTCCGATATCGGTCGACTAGCCGACATGCCATGCACGCACCGAATATCGTACGAAACGAGGTTTCATACGATAGTGTCGGTGCGTGTATAGCCAGCTTTAGTTATTGTGTTTCTTACACTGATCTGCACCTTCCAACCCAGATTACAGTAATATGTATAAATTAGATGCCTGCTGTTGGCATTATGCTTTTATTCTTGGGTGTATTTTTCCTGCATTTTTCAATGCCACCTCTTCCAAAAGACTTATTCTGTTGTACATTGTTGTGCTGCCATTTTTTTTTTTTTAAAGGCTTTTTAACTGGTTTGGTTTTTAACTGTAACAAAAGGGAATCAGAATTGCCTTTTTGCATAGAATAGGGTATGTGGTTGAATTCTGGCTGCCATTGTAAGAAGTAGCTTGTCTAGGGCTCCCAGTAAGCAAGCCATTGGGTCTTTGACCTGTGGCACCCCAAAGCATCTGACCAGGATTTGGATAAAAAGTTTGCTTCTGTTGTGCTGCCATTTCCCTATTTAAGCCATGCAAATGCTGTTACTTTAAGGCATTGCTTACCCCACCCAATGTTTCAAGTAGTTTACTATTTAATATAATAAACTTATTTCCTCTGCTGTGGTTTGGAAGCAGCTGCATTCGGGCAACAATGCAAACTTTGGTATAGCTGACTCAGAAATGTACCTCTTCCTTTCCTTGTATTATACCCACTTCCTTAAATTTGAGGAAATTAACTGCTGAAATATTCCACATTCTTGCACTTAGTATTTGTCCTCCATATAGCCATGAAAGAAAGCTTTGTAACATGGGCTTTGTGCCTTAGCCTGCTGTCTAGTTCTCACCCACCAAAGGAAAACAATTTGGGAGCTGAAACTACTTTATATGCCTGTTTGTCACCCCTGCCATAGAGACACAGTCCTGTTACTACTGCCACTCTGCACGTCCTTATTTAGTGCTTCACTGGCCAGAGATGAGAACTGAGCAAAATGCTTCTGTTTTGTCTGTGTGTTTATGCGCACGCACACCATAGTAATTAGTTGTTCATTGGCTTCAGTCCATTTTCCCTCATAAATAGAGCCTGGATTACACGTTGTAATCTATGTAAATGGAAACAAACCTGCTGAAGGTTTTTGATATTAATGTTTTCAGTGGGTCCTCACTCAAAAGCTGATTTTTTTTTTTCATAATGAAAAAAAATGTAGCTCTAAGCTGTGCTACAGTATACATAATGTATACCTATTAATTGATGTAATGGTTATCTGTTAATGTAATTGCTGTTGAAAGTGGTATCTGGCTGTTTATATTCTCTGCACTACTGGTTCTGACTCCTGCAGTAGCGATAAAGTAGAATGAAGAAGAATGGTCTTCTGTTACATTGTTTCACGAGTCTGAACCATGAACAGATGAAACCAAGAACAGATGAAAGCTAAAGAAATACTGGTTTCATTAGCCAATACATTGGGGGGTGATGGCACTTGGGCTGTTTCATTGACTGTTGCCATCCAGCAAAACAGTGTTGGACAAAAAGTATCTGTATACCACTATGCTTACTTCAAAAGCAATCATGCTTAAAGGGGCAGTTCACCTCTAAATTAACTTTCAGTATGTTATAGAATGTTGGATTCTAATGAACCTTTCAACTGGCTTTCATTTTTTTTCTTTATAGTTTATTTGCCACTGGGATCAGAGACTGGGGGTCACTGATCCCAGTATCTAAAAAGTAAATGCTCCGTAAGGCTACAATTTTATTGTCTTTCTGTTCAGACCCTTCCCTATTCATATTCCAGTCTCTCGTACAAATCAGTGCCTGGTTGCTAGGGTGACTTGGATACCAACAACCAGATACAAATTCCAAACTGGAGATGGGAGCTGGTGAATAAAAAAAGCTATCTTAATAACTTAAACCACAAATAATAAAAAAATGAAGACTAGCTGCAAGTTGTCATAGTATACCACTCTCCTACATCATCAAGTTAATTCAAAGGTGAACAACCACTTATTATTAAAGAGATACTGACACCAGAAAATGAAACCTTTTTACATATATCATAACATTGTCTTTGCATGAGCTTTATCATTTTGCCAGAAAAAAGTATTTCCATTCCTTTTCCATTCCTTATCTGGTCCCCCGTGATCTTCTATGAGGGGGCGGCCATATTTGTGCAGCAGTAGGCTGTTAGCATTAGAACCTATAACTGACAGGCTGAGAAGGGACAGTCAGGTTGGCAAAACAGTCAGGTGTAGGAACTTCAAGGAACAATTACTTACAAAAGCAGCCCTAATAGTGAAGGAAGATCAACTATAGGTAACGTTTTATGTAGCCTCATGATTTGAAAAGTCATTTTTTTGTGTCAGTATCACTTTAATATTGCAGAGTTTTCTTTCATTATGCAGAAAAACTGTTTTTGGGCAGACATACTTTTAACTGACAAAGAACTGCCATTTCTGCATTCCTCTGCCCTTGTCGCTGGATGTCTTTATGTTCAGTGATGTTTTGCTGATCTGTCTGCTTAGCTTCCCCGGGTACAATGCCTGGGGGTGTGTTGTATATTGTGTTCTGGTAAATAAAAGGAAATCAGTCTCATTTCCTGTGTAGTAGTAGTATTTGCACGATACATTATTTACTTCTCATAAAATAATCATTTTTTAAATAATCCCCAGGTTTTATAAATGACCATTCTTTTTAAAGCTGTAAACTATATTTTTAACATTTTTAGAGTAAAGACTATTGTAGCGAAACATATCCGTTAACAATTTGCAAGTGTTCAATTGTTGATTCTGCTATTTTTTATAACACGACAGCACCCACCTTTACAATGTGGCATTGTGTGGCTTATAAGGTGTTGATTGGTCAGGTACCTATGAGGATTGGGAAGAGGAAGTTTACATTTTAACACTAGGTATTATAGCCTCTACATACTTTTCGGATCCTTCTGGTTATATTTGTTTGAGGATTCCTTCCCAAGAAGGAGAATAACTTGCATTTGTTTTGGCATATTGGCTGTAAAGTGCCCTCTGTTCTTCAGAGTAACATTCTTCTGACAGTAGCTTTCTCCCATCCTATGGTGCCCTTGGCTATAGGACACTGGTGATTGCAGGGTTGTGCTGTCACTTCCATGTGACAAGCTTTGTCAGTGTGCTGCCGGCCAGAGGGAAAACGCACCGGTGCAGCCACGTGACTAGAAGGGCTTAAAGCAGCGTGTAAGGTGTCGCATTTGTGCAGGGGTGTAAAGTCATAAAAAGGTAATAACCCAGGGGTGGGACAGATAACAAGCCCAGATATACCCGAGCATAGTAGGTATAATTCTGTTATAAAAAAAAAAAAAATCAATGATCTCATGAAAGATTAAAAAGTGTTATTCAGAATCTTTTATATATAAACTCTAAAGAGATTTTAAATCTTTCCTTCCTGTATGTTCCAGTTTATTGTGCATATAAAATCATTGCTGTGTCGTATGCCAAACACACTGTACTCCTCCTCACTCATTTTGTGCATTTCACCTGTCACATTTCTAGTGCAGTTTGCTTTTCTCCCTTAACAGAAGCTTCTCTGTTCCCCGTATCCTACTCTGCCCTCTTCTTTTGTCCTTTGGCAGTTGTAATTCATTAACACAGTGCATTATTTGAATCTTCCCCGAGTGCAGCAGTGAGTGGCTGGCCAAGGCAGCCAGCGGGTGATGTCATTCATTACACAAGCTGTTGACATTGTTCAAGGTTGCTGTAGGCCTCCTTCATTGTCCTTGGGGCTATTCTCTGTTTGCTGAACTGTCCTAGAGCATTTCACACAACTATTCAAATCTCGGCACAGGCCACTGAGCCTCTCCCATTCAGTAAATAGATTTGTGGCTCACTCTGCTAGCAGAGTTTCTGAAGATTTCCAGGGACTGACAGTCTACTGCAGAATAATAAACCTTTTATGATCATGACATTCATACATAACAGTCATAGAATTTTAACTCCGTTACTGCAGTTGAATTGCTGCCCTGCATCCTAAGGATAAACCCGCTTGATAGTAGACAAGTGCATGCTAACAGGCTTTCAAAATATATTCGAGAAATGCATGTTGAGTGCACAAAAATTAACTTAATTGTGTTAAACACTGGCAATAGTAACCTATTAGTTATTTGCTTTTCAAATTAGTAGACTGAGCAAAGCTAAAATGCTCCCTGGTTTCCATGGTTTACTGCACAGGGGGCACATTTGACCATTGTTGGCAAATAAGTCCACATCATATCAGAGAGGATAGTAAACCAGACAACTCTGCCTGCAGGTTGTATTAATTGGGACTTACTCAGGCAATGGATATTACATCCCTATGGAATAGAAGTGTTTATGCGCCTTTATATATAAGCTTGACAACTGAAAAAGCCCCTGGCAAATAGAGGGTTGGGGTATATATTCCCTCTAAGTCCTTATTGCCATGATTCTTAACCTAAGGACCTAAATTGGAAGCCTATGCTTTTAGGGTGGGCCTCTGACTTTCTTAAAGGACATGTAAACCACACACACAAAAATGTAATCAGTGAACAGCCTCTTGGAAATCTTTCTATACCTGCCACACTGGTTGTCCAGAGGTTAATAGTAAGGCTCAAACATCCCCTTTATCACTTAGATTTCCTTCTCCTCCTCAGGAATTTGCTTTGGCTGTTGGCTTGTGGGCATGCTCAGTTGTTCTAAGCTCAGATTACTAAACACGCCCCCAGTCTAGCAGCCAATGAAGAGATGGCATTGCTGGTTCCCATAGAAACTCAGCTCTAGCTGTCTGCTTCAATTTTTTTTCTCCTGAGCTCAGCTTTACCATTACAGTGCTCAAACAAAGCAGAACTTTTATCAGAGACCGTTGTGCCTGTGTGAGCCTGTATTCTTGATGAAATGTATGCTGAATAAGGGTCTGTGTGTGTATGCTGTTTGCAGATTTAAATGTAACTGATTATGTATTAGAGGTAAAATGGCCACCAGGTGAAAGCTGCTATTTGCTTTAGGAAAATGTGATGGTGCTGGCAAGCGGAGGGGATATATGCAGTACTAATGGTGCCATTTGGGTGGGGGAGACTTGCCCAACTGATATACATTGTAGGCAAATGTAGGCTTTACATGTCCTTTAAAGGTATACTGCCATGATTTTTATGGTGTACTTTTTATTTCTAAGTTTCACTGGTTACATAGCAAATAATTCACTCTGCTATTTAAAATTTTATTCTTTAACCAACAAATGTATTTTTTTAGCTGTAATATTGGTGTGTAGGCAGCCATCTCAGTGCATTGTGAGCTTTCAGAAGGGGCCAGTGTTTATGCGTTTTGAAAAAAATGTTTTTTCCCATGACAGTATTCTTTTAAGTAAATTTGCAGTGTTCAGTTAAAACTGGCATTAGTAATAAAACAATTCTTTGGGTTGCAAATATTAATTGTCTGGATTCATTTCTTTCTTGTCCATACATAAGCTTTAGTTTGACTGTTTTCAAAAAAGCAATAGCCTTGTCTGCAGCCAACTGGCAATACTAGCACACAAGTCACACTGTATGAGTGCATTTGCAATAATACCTTTCTTTCTCTCTCATGCAGTGCTGCTGGCGGTGAGATATTCAACCAGTGTGTAGCAGAAAGGGAAGAGGCCTTCAAAGAGAAAGATGTCCGGAGGCTGATGAGGCAGATATTAAAAGGAGTCGCCTTTCTGCACCGGCACAATGTAGTTCATCTAGACTTGAAGGTGAGTCTTAATATTATCATGGCAACCATTGAATGGAAGTGCTTAAGGGTATTTTATTTGGAGACTGATATTTCCCCTGCCATCACTTATGTAACTGTTACATAAGAATTCTATATTGTATTGGACACTCACAGTAAACTCTATTTAGGTTACACTTTTTCTAGAGAGGAGACTGCTATTAAGTTTTTCTTTAGATTTGCCCTGAAGTTCAGTGCTTATATAAAGCTGAGACACTAATGACATTAAACACCCGTGTGATAATTTACTGAATGAAACTGGCATTGATTAATGAATAAAATCCCAAATGTATTGCACTTCAATTTCTTATTGCAAGAAGTCAATTACTCATACCCTTACTCCAAACCTGAGAATGTTTTGGGGAGAGGAGGCTACAACGTCTGGTTTGTTTCAGGACCCCTCGTTATGAGGCAAAGCTGCCTTATCTAATCTGTCTTCTTTTGGGGATATTCATTAAAACTGAGCATAGTCTGGGTAGTGTAGGATTAGGTCTTCAAGACTGAACTGCATAGGTTCCGCAAAAATCTTTTGTGGGTAAAGTGTGTAAATGCTGCTATGTTTCATTAAATGCAGTTGCATTCTTACAAATTATATAATGTAAATAATTCTAAACAGCCTTCCCAATAATTTACACAGCAGTTTCACCAGAAAAAGTAGAAATTTCATTTATTGCAAAAAGACAATAATGATTTAAAGTGCCCCTTTTTAATAATTGAAACTGGTAGGAGTATATTTGTTATAAATCCATGAGCCTGAAGCTCTAAATTGGCAAAATGTAGTTCTGGCTAATTCAAACATTAAAGGAGAAGGTGGTGCCAAAATGTTCGGAAACTAATTACGTACCTGACACCAGAGCTTCTGTTACCAGAAAAACTGCACCAACCTGGTGAAAAAAAGAGCATTGTGACATTTGCAACTTATCACCCATATGTAATAAAAATGCACTAAGTTTGACCGGTAGCAGTAACCCATAGTAACCAATAAGATGTTTTGTTATAAACAGGTGACCAGTAAATGTAACCTGCTGATTGGTAGCTGTGGGTTACTGCACCTGGGCAAATTTAGTGTACTTTTTTACATAACCCCCTAAGGATACAAGTAGTTTTTCTCTGCAGCAGTGCATGCATTCTTAATAATGCTTTTAACAAGCCTTTTTGTATTCTGAAGAATAATAGCAAAATTTTCTTTCTAGCCCCAGAATGTTCTCCTGACGAGTGCTTGTCCTCTTGGGGACATAAAGGTAGTGGACTTTGGCTTGTCAAGAATATTAAATAACAATGAGGAGCTAAGAGAAATTATGGGGACCCCAGAATATGTTGGTAAGTGCTTTATGTTTTTTATATTAACCATGCAGCCTAGGTTTATTTCTGCAGACGTATACAAATTACATTCTCTGTGTAAATGGAATCCAAATCCCTTAGGATTTAGAATTAATGGCATATTTAACGAAGAAGTAATGAAAAATGTATAAGTCGACCAGAAAAGTCATGGCTATCCTTAGATTAACTGCTTCTAAAGTAATAAACAATAGGTGTAGCTTGGGTGGTTATCATATTAACACTAACATTTCCATTTGTGCAGTGCTTATAAGTCTGTTTATGGATTCCGTAGTGCAACCTTCCTCTTGCATTAAAATGCATGCATTAAAGCTCATCTTACTGGCATGTTAAAGTATACAGTTCAGTGCATTATTTAATGTTTCATTTATTATACCACTGATTTAATAAATCATTGCAGTGCTGTAAATTAAATACAAAACCAGTGTCAAGTATAATGCCATGAACTCCTTGCTTTATTAACTATAAAGCACTCGGCTGCTGAGGCCTAGCTTGAGCTTGTATAAACGTTAAGGTATTATTGGTTATGCTTGCTAAGCAGCGTTGTGTAACTAGTGTGCTGGCTGCATGCTTTTGTGACCTCCCATAGACCCTACCAAAGGTGTGTAGGAAAACTGTATATATATAGTATTCTATATCCCAAAGTCTTAAATTCACTTCATTTAATGGGAATATCTACTTCTAGAAAATGAAAATGTATTACCTATATAATCTGAGGAAAAAAAAAAACCCTTAATTTTTTACCAATTTCAGACTTGAGTATTTGTTTTTCACATTTAGCTCCTGAAATTCTAAGTTATGAGCCCATCAGCACTGCAACAGACATGTGGTAAGTGTAATTCTATTATCGTCTTGTTATATTCCTATGTTGGAATAGAGTATATCATTTATACAGGCTAGGTTGCTGCTCAGTTATGGTAGCCTAATGTGCATGAAATGGACAGTGATATGAATTTACAGATTGTTTTTGAATTAAAGTATTCCTGTATCTTATGTAATTGCGTCTATCTAAATAGAATAAATGCAAGGCAGTGTAAAGCGCTACAATAGTAGTGTCTCTTCGTCAGTGTGTGTAACAACACTGGCAAATAATACTTTTCTGCTGGCTTTTGTAATATGGTACTGGGATCGGGTCTGTTATCTGGAAAGCTTGGGACCTGTAGGGTTCCTAAAACATTTACATGCATAATCATGTTTTAACATCTACCTTTAAACTTTACAGGAGTGTTGGTGTCCTGGCATATGTCATGCTAACAGGCACCTCCCCTTTCTTGGGAGATGACAAACAACAAACCTTCCTAAATATTTCCCAGCTGAATGTAACTTACAGTAGTGAGGAATTTGATGGTATTTCTGATTCTGCCATTGATTTCATCAAAGCACTTCTCATTCGCAAGCCTGAGTAAGTATTTGTTACTTTGCTTTTTTCCTATGAATCAGTCACATGATATCCATACACTTAAACCCGAGTCACTGTCACTCTTGAAACATGTAGTGGAGAGAAGTGTAATTGTTCATCTAATGTCTCATGACTGACATGCTGGTCACTTAATATGTCTGGCGGCTCTAGAGGGTAAATGTATATCAAGTGCTGGGTAAAGTGTTATGTTGCCATCAAACCATTTTTAGTGATAAGCTTGTCCATTGTCATTAGCAGATTACTTTTGCATCAGATTAGACTATTGGGGTATAGGTGACTTTTTAACACCATCCTTGTTAAAACAAATTGATACAACCTTAGCTTTCCATCCTTGTAGCCCCTTAAAACTAAACTATCATCCGGAGCTTGCCAATTCAGACCAAGTCAGCAGCGTATCTGCCCATGTAGGGGCCCTCTGACTGTCCTGGTCAACCAATACCTGGCAGACAGCCTGCATACTGTTGTTGTGATCCAATCATTTTGCCTCAAGGTGGGCATATCAGGGAAAGATCTGCTTGTTTGGCGATTTCCCCAAATGAGTGGATATTAATGTACCTCCAGCTTCAGTTCTATATGTGCATATAATATTTGTTTACATTACTGGAGTATAAAAGCTTTGTATTTTTACCACAGAGCTCGTTCTTCAGCTGTTGACTGTCTCCAACATCCATGGCTAGCCCAAGGGGACCTTCCTGATCCCTATGCTAGTGCTATGAGCTCTGTGCAAGAAAGCAACCATGTCACACAGGAAGAGGAGAATGCAGAGGATGAACTAACTCAGGCAATGTCTCCAGAGCCGGTCACATCCATTCCAGAGGCAGAAGGACAGACTGTAGCAGAAGAACTGATTGTAATGGCATCTTATACATTGGGACAGTGCCGGCAGACTGAATTAGAGAAGCAATCTGAATCTAAGGCCACTACCAAACGCTTTAAGTTTGAGGAGCCTATAATGCAAGAGATAACAGGAGACTTCATCTTCTAACATTTGGCCATTTTAGTTACATGAGATTTATGTTTCATTTAAGCCTCTTGATGAACCTGGATCAAAAAGGCACTGTTGACCAGAGCGACTGGTTGTCATGCAAAATGAATGCCATTCAACAGTGCCACGTTATTCCCATTCAACATGACACCACCATCTCACCTCTAGTTTGGTGCCTTACCATAAAGAAACAATTTGTCCATGTTTTGTGGTTCCCTGGTGCCGGTCACTGGAAAGTTCCCTGGCGGGCATCACAATAAACAGGAAATGGTCAGTTCAGTGCGCTGGTGGTGGAACTTGCAAGTCCACTGTAACTAAACGGTGCAACTTATGAAATGATTGAAGAGTTTATTTAGCAGTCTGATGCCAATCTGGATGTTTAAAAGCCATACAGTCTTGCAGTTTATTTCCATTAAAAATCTCAAGTGTAATCTTTATCTGTAAAAATGGTATTTGTGGGTAGTTGTAAATAAACTAGATGAAAATGTGCAAGACTTGATCACCAATGCAGCTAAAAACTGAAATTGATATATGGAGATATTAAGTTAATGCTAAATCATCCTTACTCTTTTATACAGTTGCCAACGACAAATGTGCCAACTAACCATTTTCTCTCAAGCCAATAAATGTGGGGACAGGGAGGGTAAAAATCACTGCACAGGCGATTATGTTGCCCCATTGAAGAGCTGCTTTCTAGAAAAAAGTATCTACCCTTGCTGTCTCTTGAGGTTTAAACTTGTTGGCAAGCTTTAAGATGGCCATATACAGGCAAATACTATCTGTTGACTGGGCCACTCTAGACTAAGCCAGCAGCTTTTTGGCCTGTTTATTGGGTAAGATATTGGCCAAAATTGGCAGCAGGCCCCTTCACTATCTGGCTGGGTATTAATAAGCTGTCTATCAGCAAGTTCCTCTCTGCTTCCCAGAAAAATAAGCTATGCATTCTGGCCTTGGGTTATCTTTGGTGGCAGGTTTTATGGTATCCTTGCATAGGCCAATATTAGCTGTTGACTAAGCCATTCAAGAGTAAGGGGCCAAACTGGAGGGCGCCCTGACCAATAGCTATCTGGCCTGGAATCGGGCAGATATCTTTCGAGGGTTAAAAAAAAAAAAAAGTCATCTTGTGTATGACCAGCAGTTGCACATAATTACCAGTTCTCAGGGTGCCAGTGGTGTTAACATGGTTAATGACACTGGGTTGAGTGTTAGTAGGCCAGTACCTTGTGCACTGTGAAATCAAATTAGTGCAGAATTTTCAGAAGCAAAGCACAGAGCAGCCAGAAATAGAAAAAAACTGCTATATCCAAACAAATATTGTCCATTAATGCATAAAGGGTGGTTTAACTGTTACTGTGGAGCATCCCCCAAGGTTAAATATATTGTATATTTAGAAATGCTGCATGGCTTGCGTTCTGCAGAAGCTCCTCCCATCACTGGGGTTTTCAGCCTGTGGCGTATGATGTCATTACATTTGATGATACTGCATTTGTCTGCCGAACATGTATTCAAATAAAATTTTAGTATAGATTTTTTAAATTTTCTTTCTCAAACCTATATTTTTTTTTTTATCACTGTTTTAATTGCTACCAATTTTACATGTTTCCTTCAGCTTATAGTTATGTAGGCCGGTTAGTATTTTCATGGTTCAAGTAGAAATTTGTATTTATACCATAAAAAACTGGGACATTCACCCTAATATTGTGCTGGGGCTGTTGGCATGCGTGCTAGTGATTTGGGCATGCTACATTACACTTGATAACCCATTAATACAAGGAGTGGCTCTAAAACTAGTTGGTATTAGAGATCAGTCTTGGAAAACACCTGGGATAAGATTTCTGATCCATGGTCCACCATTTATTGGACCTTCTAAGTGGTCAGTTATGTTTGAAAGTCCATGCAGTAGCACATGTTTGTCTATCAGGAATAACCTATATTGCTTCAACCACTTTCCTCAATCTTACTATACAATGTTTGCACTACTACTTTTTTTTCTTTAAATTTTTCACTGCGCTTTTGGTGGTTTTTTGGTTCTGTCCATGTATAGTAAAGCGAACAGTAGTTCATGCATTTAACTCTGAAATTCAAGAAGTCTTAAAACTGCTTTATTAATTAACTTAATCTTCAGCTTGGTAAATGTAATGGGATCATTCACTCAAAGGCAACATGACTTTGGCTCATTAAAGGGCATCTTGGGAAAATAAAAATAAGTAAAAAAAGATTAAATTCATGTATATTGGAGAGTTGCTAAGAATTTTTAATAGGCAATTTTATGTGTTATTTGGGTCCTCTTTACTACAAATAGTGCAGTATCTTTTCCATCATTTTTACCTCCAGATCCCATTTGTACACACAGGTAGACTTTATTTTCTTTAGTATTTGAAAGCAGCTTAACCAGAGTTTATTCCCACACAACCTTTCTAAGCAAGCTGTTGGGGTGTTTGGGGACGTTTACCCAACTTTAAATCTTCAGTCCCTTTCAGATAGTCTGCTGTTAAATTGGTTATACATGTACTATGCAAACTGATAACATTTGTACCGTGGATATTGGTTGGCTCATCAGGCATTTTTGAAGATTTCTTCTGTCTGCGCCATGTAATCCCTTGCATGGTGCATGGACAGAGGAGGAAGTGAAGATGAGTAACCGCTCTTCACTTCCTGCTTCCTGTATGTGGCTGCTCTGTGCTTAGCTCTAATTCATTACAAAGTCTCTTCTTGGCGGCTCTGAGATCTGCAATGTTAGCATTTTTATGTTTGTTACTGTTGTGCCTTATAATTGTGTTATTGTACAGTAATTTTAAATCTGATCTATTTTGTATAGTTCTATTAAAGTTTGTAAATTATGAACAGCTTGTTAAATAAATGCTGTATACTTTAATGGAAGAAGTTTCTACTGATGTATTTTTGCATCCGTAAAAAGTACCATGCAGTTAATATAATAAAAGTTATTTTCTATTTAATTTGCCTGGTAAATAAAGGAGCGTTAATATTCTGTCCAAAAGATTAAATGACATTAATACAATTTCTACAAGTGTTTTGATTACTAGTTAAAACAGCCGTGTTAAATGGAGCTTGCGATCTAAACCACCCACCATCTTCCTTTTGCTTACAGTGTCCTAATTAGTCTCTAAACTCAGATAATTGGGAGCAACTCCGAGTCTACCGGGGACATTTTTGGAGATACAAAGTTCACTAGGCCTGCGGTAGCCTTTAAGTGGTACAGAAGCCCAAACCAAAAGAAGGTTACAATTTATAAATTCTTAGTTGAGCTTTAATTTCCCTTGATCATGGTGAAAAACAGGTCTCTGAAAATAGCTTGGGGCTGAATTATGAATACGGTGCGAAAAAGGCAAAGTAGTTATTATTAACAATCAGAAATTACATTTGACAAGTCTACTATAAGGTTATTAAAGCAAATTGATTTATGTGATTAACTGCACTAGTGTTAAGTCTAATAACTGTACTAGCGCACAGCATCTATGTTGGTTCATCTTCTCTGAAGACGTACTTTACGGTTACTTTAAAGGACATCTAAACTGGTTGTGCCCTCCCATCAGCCTGGCATAGCAGCCCTATTCTGCTAGATGCCAAGTCTAACCAATGTGATGAATCACTCATGTGATGGAAATGAGAGTAGATAGTCTGAAAGGACAGGGACAGAATACTAGCAGGTCTCTTGCTGCAGGTCTTTGACCCAAGGGGCTTTAATAGTTTTACATTCTTTGTTGTGGCAATCTACTCTTTGGTTAATCTTACATTGATTACAGACTAGAGTGAAGACCTGAGGATATAGAAGTTATTGACCTTGTTATTGGTCTGTTCTTTGGAAGTTAGCCCAATCTTCAGTGATCATAGGAAAGTAACTCTAGAATAGCAAAAGGGAATCTCAAAAGTAAAATATATACATGCAAATAGGAAAGAAACCTAGCATGAATTAAAGGGACAGTATCGGTGCAGTAGGGAGAGCATTACAACCTTTATGCTCTAACAGACCTTAATGTTATGTGCCATCATACAGTATCAGTATGTTCAACCATACATAATTATTTCATGTCTCAAGCTTAATGTAACCATTTTGAACCTGTGTAATTTTAGGAAATGCTGTCAAACATATCCATGAATTTCCTGTATGTGATAAACTTGCTAGTAGTCGGCACCAAACCAAGCTCTTTTTTACTGGGTGCATGTCCCACTGTATTCACCTCACAGAACTATCAATCCTCAAGTTATGGACAGTACTCCCACCTCCAATCTTATAATAAAAATAAGCTTTATTCACTCAATTAGCTTATGCCAGTACAGCAATGTTTTTAGGTAGACCATAAGCTCCCATACATGTTAGGTCCCATCAGCCAATTAATGGCCAGAGTCTTATCTCATACTCCCACAATTCTTCCTGGTAAGATTAGAGCTGCATTATTTCCTGTCAGGTCATCTTTGAAGGAGAAATATCACATGGGGGCTAGCAATAGTCTTCATTTCCCAGGATGTAACAGCCATGTGACCTGTGCTCTGATAAACTGCAGTCACATTTTACTGCTGGGTTGCAAGTTGGAGTGATATCACCCCCCTCCCAGCAGCCGATCAGCAGAACCAATGGGAAGGTAGCAGCTCCCAGTAGATATCAGAATAACACTCAATAGTATGAAATCCAAGTCTGGCTTGGGACTCCTCCAGTTACATGGGAGTAAGAGAAACAATAGGTTACCTGAAAGCAGTTCTAATGTGTAGCGCTGGCTCATTCTGAAAGCTCAGACTCAGGCACAATGCACTGAGATGGCTGCTTACTCACCAATATTACAGCTAAAAAAATACATTTGTTGGTTCAATTCTATGTAAACAGCGTAATTTAGAAATAAGAAGTATATCATAAAATCATGACCGTATCAGTTTAAACTGTTATTACTGGAGGTTGTCAAGTCGGTTGTATGTGTTAAAGGAAAACTTTTAAAAATTGCTCCTATGTAAATCCCTGCTTCGTCTAAGTAAACCATTTTCAAAAAAATATTTTTTAGTAGTATGTGCCATTGGGTAATCCTAAATAGAAAACTGCCATTTTAACTACTAAGGGCCACCCCCTATGATCATACAATTTACGGTGCACATAAAAAAAACAAAGGCACACATACATGCTAGGCCACATCAGCCAATTTATGGATAAAGTTCTGTCTCTTACTCCCACACTTCTTCCTGTTACAGTTAGAGCTGCATTATTTCCTGTCAGGTGATCTCTGAGGGAGCACACAGCCCATCACTAAATGGTGGCTCAAGGGAAAAGATGTAAAGGGCAATATTTACTGATATAGATATTCCAATTTAGTAACTTTCTTTAATAGGCCACTTCATATGATATAAACTAGCTATTGTTTAAATATTCATTCTGGAGGTGTAGTATTCCTATAAGCAATAATTGCTGTTTATATAATGTATATATATTTCTATACATATGGGAAACCATGTGTCAGCCCAGCGGCATTGCAGGGAGCAGCACAACATATTGACTAAGGGCAGCATAAGCCGTAAATCCGGCACCTGCAAATAATAGTAAAAATTCTAACATGTTATGGCTATTGTCTTTTGATGAAGCCAAGAATGCAGGCAATGTAAACTGGACAACTTCACGCTGTTTAAATGTTAAAAAAAGGATTAGAACTCAAAATATTATAGTACATTCCCTGTAGAACCTATACATTTCTTCTGGTCCGTTAAACTAGAAAATGAGCCCAAATGCAGCGAACTATTCTTTTGTACTTCATTTAAGTGTGTCCAAAAAGAACCTGTACAACAAAACACTCAATATATATTGCATTGGTAAAAGAAAGCAATGTCTTCCCATTAAATAAATATGTCAAGAGGATTGGCTTTTATTGAAAAGCTCTACCAGGAAAGAGCAAATCCACGTGTTAGAGAAGAAAAGGCCTGACAAAACAATTATTATATAAACTCCTTCCAACTGCCATTTCTTTTATCTGGTTATTCTAGTTCTTTCCTTATATAACTGCAAAATGAAAAGAACACCAAAAATAAGTTCAGCTTGACAGTACCTAAAGCACTGGTTTGCATTGTCATTTAGTGCGAAGAACAGAAATATTATTATATCTAGATCCTAAAAATGAATATAGCTAGAAATGCCATAGTTCCAGGGTTCAAAGTTGTCACAGGAGCTTCCCATCCTGGATTTTGTTTGGGAGTGTCAGTGACACGCACATGCTCAGTGTGCTCGGGGCAGCTGTTGAGAATCTAAGCTTAGGAGTTGTCACACATTTTCAAGTAGAAAATGGAGTTTGCCTGTCATACAAGCTAATGCTACAGGGCTGTTTATTAAATTCTGAGGGTATTTGAACTGGGTTCAGAGATGCCATGTAACAATCATCAAATTATTTACTATTCAGCCTTATATTGTAACATTTATAATTATACTGTATACAGTATATTGTGAGTTGGTCCCTAAACTCAGTAACTGACAGCAGCACAGAGCATGTGCAGGGAATTAGCAGAAAGAAGATGAGGAGCTACTGGGGCATATTTGGAGGCACAGATCTTCCCTGCTAAAGGGCCATGGTTGCCTTGGGCTGGTACAGAACCCCATCATGTAAGAGCACTTTATATTGTAAGCTCCACTGGTTAGGTGACTGATGTGAATGATGTATAATTTCTGTAATGTGCTGACTAAGATGTCAGCACAATATATAAAGGATAATAACAATGATATTCCACCTCCTTTCCTCACCCAATCTCTTTATTCTCCTAGTCTCTTTTATTTACATGCTAGCATATATCCTTCTGCTATTTCTCCTCCTTGTTTTCATTCAGAAATAGGGAATGACCATGAAGGTCAAATGGTCAGGAGCAGGAGGGCCCACCAGTAGCTCTCCAAGTATTCTGGTGGGCCAGTCCAACACTGCACCTAACAGAAAATTGTTAGGGAAACATGCAAAAAACAGAGATGTTATACAACTCACAGTAGCCCTTCAGTGGCAGATATTAGTCCCACTCACTATCCTTTAGTCACATACACTACATCAGTGATCTCCAACCAGTGGCTTGTGAGTCTTTTTAAATTTGATAGTGGCCATGAGTAAGAAAGGTTGGGGACCCTGAACTACATGCTTCAGGTTCTTGGCTCAACCTTGTCTGCTTAGAGAATGAGAGAAAACAGCAGGCTGTCCATTGGGTTGCCACTTTTTCCTGTCAATAATACCAGCCCTCTGGTTGGGGGCAGAAAAATGGGAACACAAATCTCAGATACAACTGTTGAATGGGGAGAGGCCATTAAAGGCTCTCTTTTGTTCTTCCATTACCAATTCCCTGTATGGCTAATTAACAATTAATGCAGATGCATAAAAAAGGGTACATAAAAATCAGTGAAAAAGAATGCCATAGTCCTGAATTGTTAATTTTGACTGAATTGCTCATGCAGGATGAACATAAAATCAATTATTCCACACTTTCATCTGTTAGCAAAATCCTCGCTAAAACAAAAAAAAGGGAACCAAAGTCCTTTACACAATAAAACCTGAGGTAGGTAGATGTAAGCAGCACTTAATGGCTCTTTTTATACACTAAATTCGCAATACGTGGATTTAGTTGACTGAACCTGAAGGATTTTTGCAGATCATTTGCAATCCTGACAAAAGCTCATTACACAACCCCTACTATAACCCCCCCAATAATCCACAGTTTATTTTCTTATATCACCCATAAATATTTATTTTAGGTATCAGTTCCCTTAATAAACATGCAGCATATGAAAAAACGGTTTTATTATCTTAACAAAAATATTTTATAAAGTTTCCTTTTCATCTCCATCTGCCACATTGGATTCATGGATTGGAATGCGCAGACCATTATTCAGTTGCAAGATGACTTCCTGAAGAGACCACCTGAAGGGACGGACAGACAGAGACAAAAATCTTGTTTTTCTGTGTCTCGAGAAAGGTCCCAAACATGAACCGAAAGGCTGACAAATAAATACTTTTTTTCTTTTTCACCACATTATGAAGCCCTGGAGTATGTTTGTTGTTTATTATGTGAATTTATATATTCTCATATGGCAGCACACAGGCAGATGCTACATTATGTGTGTACATTATGAGTGCAGAACATATGGGGTGGCTTATTTATAATATATATATACTGTATATATATATTTATATATATATATATATATATATATATACACAAGTGGCTCCACAGGTGTCGTCACTCTTTCCCAAATCAGCAAGATTGCTGGTGGTTGTAGTTTATCTACAGCTAAAGGGCTACAGGTTAAACATCCCTGATACAAGAATACTATTTTGCATATTCCATAAAGGCTCCAAAATTTAAAACAGCAGACAAAAATTAAAGCCAAAGAACCATGTGAAGGCCTTTAGGTAGGTAGGTAACTGGTAATCTCGTTGTTATATTTATTTTGCCTTATCAGAAATAATAGTGTGGGTAGATTTGCAGCTATACAAGCAAAACATTTAGCATTATATTGTAACATATGGATTGGTGGGCATAGTGAAACATCATTAAGAGCATGGACTGGACTGAAACATGCACAATTAAGACACAGATCTCGTTTTGTTTCTCTTCCTATAAATATGTTATGGTATTTTTAAGAAAATATTAATTAAAGGATAAAGGTAGATAAAATGGCCACACAACAATACAGCCACACACCCCCACCTGTTATTTACTCGGTCTCTGACAGACGTGGTATAAAGGTGCCCAGCTGACAACGTTCCTGAGACTGGAATCTTGATCTGCAAACACATCAGTAATTATTAAGGCTGAGTGGTTGTTTTATCAAGCATGCTACAAATTCCTATGATATGAAATAAGCTTCTGTTCTGAGACCTACCTACATATTTGTGTGCATTGTGTTCTGCGAGATTCTGTTAATAACAGGGAAGAAGGAGAAGGTGGAGTGCATCTCAAGCAGCATACCTTCACTGGCATAGAACAACATTTCTATTTGTATTATTTTCCTTTATTTATCTAGCGACCAGTGGCACATGTCGTTTTGTGGCCAGACTGCTATTTTCCACTGTCTGTGTTAATATTGTATTATAGAAAATTTACTTTCCACAGCTGACCCATTGTGATGTCCTTTAGTAACTGAGACCACTGCATTCAATAGTTACAATGAGGTATGAAGCTTGTGAAAAAAGGGGGACTCATTTACTAATGAGTACAAATGTGGTTACATATTATTACTGCAGCCATGCACAAACTATCATTATATTGGTGGCATTGGGACTTGGCTAAATGCTATTGTGCTGTGGTACCCAAGCTTTACACTGCTCATAAAGCATCCAAGTCCCTCTGAGCATCCAGTCAGTTCCCGGCACAGCAAGTAACCAGCAAGTATAAACCAGTGGGCACCCTCAGTCTGCCAGTCTGCCCATGAACGTAGTGTACTGTGGTTTGAGCACAAGTAAATAAATAACCAGCAAGCCATAACATGCCTGCACAGGACAGGAAATACTTATATGGGATCAGGCAAAAGTGCAGAAATAGAGCAAAAATTACTTATTAAATACAAAGTTTCACCAATATCAGGATATGGAAACTTTTGCTAACATGCTATGACATACTCCTCTGTATAACATGAATATTATATTATTATATATGTTTTATTGACATGCTTATGGAATGCGAGTCATTATTACATAAAGTTATCCCTGCTGTTAAAGCCTCCATGGCTTTGGTATCAGGCTGAAATTCCCAGATACCCTAAGAAACATGCAATCCTTAGCATATGTCATAGCAGCACATAAGCAGCTTTTGTGGTTGCTTAAGGTTACCACCTGTCCTTAGGGCTCCCTATCAGTATAATACTGTTATCATCATGCAGTCCGATATGCTTAGCCAGCAATGACAAGCAAGGAGTAACTTGCTGTTTTGTTCTCTCTAAGGCTTTAATGACAATGATTGTATATCATCTAGTAATACCCTGTGACTCAACAGATGCCTGCCTGAATCAACTGAAATTAGGGTTCTAGGCACACTCACCCCTGGGCAAAAGGTCAAGGTCTGGTCACCGGTATAATAAGCATTTAGAGTAACTCCAAGAGTAGGGCACAAAATATATTTATGTTGCAAGTATTGAAGCAGGCAGGATGTGAGGTTGCTTGAATTATATGGTCTCACCATCACTGAAACCCTATATATGATATGTGCTGTTAATGCATTTCTATTTATCCATTCTGCTGGGAAAAAAATTGTTAACTATGCCCCTTAGCAAATATTAGGATTCTGAGGAAGATATCCCTCTGTGGTGTCAAAACATTGATATAATAAAGAGAATGATTTTGTATTTTTGATGAAAAAAAATCCACAGTGCATCAAAGTATGTTTTGGACTATTGTAATTTGGAGGGGGAGAGATGAGATTCCCCATCTGATCTGCACCTGGTGAAAAGTTGGGTGTGCCTGTTCCCCAAAAGCTTCTGACTAAATAAAATGAAAATGGTGGTAGGGCTGTTCAGGAGTCAGACTGGGGTGTGTGGGCCCATCGGGGCTTGAAATGTGAAGACTGTGCATGGGCATCAGTGGCATAAACCAAGGAAGCAGACTCTACAGCTGCAGACGGAGCCCAGGGGTACAGGGGGTCCAGCAGTCTGCTTTCTTGAACTACGAGAGAGAGAGAGAGGTGTCACAGGTGAGCTGGAACTTTGCTCCTGTTGCAGGTCCCCTGTGATTATGTGCAGTGGGTACGTGACCGACAAATTTGCTTTCCCCACGTGTTACAAACAATTTTGTGCAGAGGGAGCCTATAAATATATTTTGGGTGGGTCCTGAGGTCCCCCATTCTGGTGCATACACAAGATTTTAGGATGATGCAAATGTCTACAAAATGGTGCTTGCTATGATAGTGAATCACTCCCACTGCTGAAGGAAACAACATTTAAATAATTTATATAGTGTTAATAAAGTATATTTTGTTCATTTGTTGTTTGCAGCTACAAGCACTCAGCCCTAGCTTCAAAGTACATGATGGTTGAGATTCTTGCAAGGTATTAGTGGTCTGAGGCATGTGTGTGAGCCCAAGAGCCCTCTCTTATAGAACTATTCTGTCCTCTGTTTCCTTTCTTAAAGGAACAGTAACTCCAAAAAATGAAAGAGCTGTAAAGCAATAAAAATATAATGCACTGTTGCCCTGCACTGGTAAAACTGGTGTGTTTGCTACAGTAACACTACTATAATTTATATAATAAGCTGCTGTGTAGCCACGGGGGCAACCATTTAAGCTGGAAAAAAGGAGAAAAGGCACAGGTTACATAGCAGATAACAGATAAGTTCTGTAGAATACAATAGTGTTTTATCTGTTATGTGCCTGTGCCTCTTCTCCTTTGAATGGCTGCCTCCATGGCTACATAGCAGCTTATTTATATAAACTATAGTAGACTTTCTGAAGTAAACACACAACTTTTACCAGTGCAGGGCAGCAGCACATTATATTTTAGTTACTTTTATATACTTTCATTTTTTGGTGTTACTGTTCCTTTAAAAGAACAGTTCAATGTAAAAAAGAAACTGGGTAAAACAGACAGACTGCGCAAAATAAAAATATTTGTAATATAGTTAGTTGGGCAAAAATGTAATCTATAAAGGCTGGAATGGGCAGATGTCTAACATAATAGCCTGAACACTTTCAGCTCTCTAGTCTGTTAGTTAGTCAGTGACTTTAGGGGGGGGGCACAAGGGACATAACTGTCAGTTAGTTTGTGAGCAAACTAAAGTGACTAAAGTCACTGACTAACTAAGAAGTTAGAGAGTTGTAAAGCAGGAAGTAGGATTCTGGACATTATATTAGACATCTGCCCACTCCAGCCTTTATAGATTACATTTTTGTCTAACTAACTAGATTACAAATATTTTTTCACAGTCTATCTATTTTACCCAATTTAATCTTTATGCTGAACTGTTCCTTTAAGCTGACCATACAGGTACCAAAGTTAACATGGCTCCTTCAAACCAAGTCAGCAGCTGATGGGCTGCCCCCCTGACTGTACTGGTTTTAAAATCCCATCAGGTGAGGACCTCATTCAGGTTGTAGTCATAAGGAGGAGGCTGGGAAATGCAGCCTTGCATGAAATTTGGATGTGTGAAATACCGAACCCAGCAATGCCCCATAAGCAACTGCTAGTTTCCTGTGTGGGTTTCCTCTGGGTCTAAACCTCCCAAAACATAGGAAATTTAATTGCCTCCTGGTAAAACTGGCTGTAGTGTGTAAATATGTGAATTTACATACTGTGACTGATGTGAATGTTGTTAAACCTCTGTGCAACAGAATATATTGGCACTATATAAATAATGGATAATAATAACAGTACAAAAGATTTGGAAGGATATAGGGTATATTCATTTGCTAATATTTGTGTATTAACACAAGGAAAAGTTTATCATTTTGCTCTTACCTGAGCTGTTGATTGGTCAACATGGTTGTTTTTGTCTGTCAGCCGGAGATTGTAAACCTTAAGGGGTGGTGCTCCTAATATCTCAAGAGCTTCTGAATGGGAATTAAGCTTCTCAAGGGCAGACAAGTAATATTCCTTCTTTGCAAATGTCTCTAAAAAAAATATAACATAACTATATATATATATATAAACTTTTTCTATGCTGTTATGTTGTACATGTGAACACCAGGTTGGTACAGTATGGTACAAAGCTACTAGCTACTAAAATTTGCTCAAAGACTGGTCCGGCCGATGCTACCCTCCTTCGTTTTTTAAATTACAACTAGGGAAGAAGCTGACTGGATTCCCATGGGATCTGAACTCAACATAAAATAAGTATCTTGAGATGAGATGGAGATTTACTTCCCTTGGTTACACTATGCTTTCCAAATTCCAAATGTGCTAATAGCTAATACCTTGTAGACAGTGTCAGTGTCAGGGGAAGACATAAATAAGAAGTCCAACTTACAAAATGTATGTCTGTTCCCCAGTAAATTTAGAGCACCACTGTTCTTACACTTATTGCAGTAACACCTTGTGACGTAGACATGGAATAGGCCTTTTTGGGGCAACTGTAAATACATTTTGACACACAATGCCTTGTTGTCCATTTTCTTTATGCAATATGTATTGAATAATTTGAATAACATTGGGGAAGGCATGGAGTTAGGCATTTACAAACCACATTTTTAAAAAGAGACTCTGTAATTCCATTTGCAGGTCTTAAAGTTTTCCCCTCAAATGCAGGAAAGCCAGGGGGTATTAAACCATATCAAAATGCCTCTAAAATGGCAGCTATTGATATCATTGTGTTTTATGTATATAATCACGTTTTTCTCAAAACTCTAGAAAAACGAGTTCACTAGTAACTGTAGCTCTATGCATTTGTTTATGTGTGCACACAGGCATGCATGTGGGTGGAAGTTGAGGAAATGAGGCTGTTAACCACTACTGATATTGAGACAGAGAAAGAGACCGGACGCACACCTTCTTTAATTGCCCAAGAAGTTGGTTAGCCTACATACAAACATCCCAAAGCATGGTCAGCACACCCAAAACACATTCCAATACTGTTTACATATCATTTTAATGCTAGAAATGGAGAAAGACTGATACAGTACAAGATTCAGAGTATGCAATTAAGTAAGACACTGAGAAAATTCCCATAAAATTGATATTTAATTAATTTGTCTAAAGCTACTGTTACACGGTTTCTTTACCAGCCATTTTTTCACGACTCCCACTGCCTTCAGTGGGTGCCATGAGGTACCAAAATCTCTTACAAGGGCATTTTCAAGTGTAAAAGCACTTGACTCAAAACTCAAGAACTCAAAAACTCACACTTATACTACAGCTTATTTCATTATAGTGGTGCTTATGATGCAATGAAATATGGTCACAATAAATAGGATTTTTTACTGGCAGAGAATCAGCCATGTGTTCCATTCACCTAAAAAAGTTTACAGGGAGTATGTAGCATAAGGAATTTCCCATGAAATAGGCTTGTCTATCTATCAAGGACTATGTGAAATTACTGCAAAGGCAATTGTTGAAAATTGAAAATATGCCAGTATATTTTCTATTTTGCCAGAATATGTATAATTGTCACCTGTTTATTTTTATGCAGGCAACTGGAATCCCCACTTTATGGCACACCTATAAAACCTGTGCCTGAACATCTTAAGATATGTGCAGCCTTTTTTTAAATTTTGCACACTGCGTGGAGCATTGTAAATGAGCCTTATGGCGTTATAAAATAAGATAGTAATGGGGGGCTAGCTACAAATACATTTAATTGAAATGTTTTCAGTGAATATCTAAACAAAAATGTATGTATGTAATATTAGAATCACAAATAAAGTCATTGTATTGTAAAATAAACTACAGAAGTATAGAAGTATAACTAGACTTCTTACAAAATGGGCCTTTTATAAATGGGTAAAAGGCAAAATAGTGAAAACAGTGGATGTGAAGGTGGCCATACACGCAAAGATCCACTCACTTGGCGAGGTCGCCGCTCGAATTAGAATGGCGGGTATAGTCGCCTTTCGGTTCAGGGACCACATCAATGAGCGGATGCGGTCCCCCATCCAATGAAAAATCAAACCTGCCCAATTGAGATCTGGACGATTTCAGAGGAGGTATTGGTTGGGCAGGCCCAAATCAGTGTAAGGGATCGATATCGGCAGCTAGAATCGGCCGGTGTATGGCCACCTTAACTGGCAATGAATGAGGGACAACTATAGGGTTTTGCCTGACCTTATCGATGTGCATTTCACTCCAGGCACAGTTACATACAATTCAAAAATAGTAACTTTTTTAAAGGAAAGGTGCACATAATCCATTTCCAAGGGAATAGAGAAATTGCCTATACTGTAAGATATGTCCAGAGATATTTTTGATAAGGGAATTACAAAAATGAGATATTTGTAATCATGAGTGTGGAATGTTAATTCATGGATTATGTTTGATTACATTAGTTGGGGTCAGAAAAGAATTCTATCACAAACAAACACAACACACACACACAAGGCCTTAGCTCCTTACAGTTTATCACCAAATAACTTGGGTAGAAACACAAAATATTTGTGCAAATAATTACTTTGATGTTTAGAACAATTACTATTTAATTAAAATTAAAATGTCCCCTGGTGGTTAGTGTTTCTGTTTAGCTGGTTTGGTGACCTAAGCATCATAATATATAAATAAGCACCTCTGTATATGAGGGTTTGGGTGTGGTAGCCATGCTTTGGAATGTTTGTGTCCTTGTGGCTTTTACAGACATTATTTGATTTGTTTCCATACGGAGACCTGCTATAATTACTAATTATTATATCACTGTGTGGAATTCCATTAAAATGATTATGTGTAAAATTAATTAAATACTAGGGATGCACCGAATCCATTATTTTTGGGTTCAGCCAAACCCCGAATCTTTTGTAAAAGAGTTGGCCGAATACCGCACCAAATTTGAACCCTACTTTGCATGTGGAAATTAGACTATGGAAGTGTTAAATAGAAGTGTGCGCTAATTTTTTTTACCTCCATGTTCACGTAACCAAAAATTTTAGGATTTTAAGGATTCAGTTTGGCCAGGCACTTGGACTCAGCTGAATTCGAATCCTGCTGGGAAAGGCAGAATCTTTGCTGAATTCCGAACCGAATCCTTGATTCTGTGCAAATAATTAATCCACTCATTTAAAATTTTATTCTTGAACCAACAAATGTATTTTTTTATAGTTGCAATATTGGTGTGTAGGCAGCCATCTCAGTGCATGGTTGTGGCACTCTAGTAAATAAAGAATACGGCTAGACCCAAGTAAAATTAGAAAATTAAATATAAAAAAAATCTGTTTGTGTTTTTGAAAAACGTATTTCAGTGCAGGATTCTGCGAGAGAAGCTCTATTAACTGAACATTTTTTCCCATGACAGTTTTCTTTTAAGAATGGTTATCTCTGTATTCCAGAAACATAAGGGATACATTCATATAGCAGCAGTGCTTGATTATTCTGTTCTGTGTTCTGCTTTGTACCCAGTTCTCTGTTCATCCAATCAGTGCTGAAGGCTATAAATCTATTTTATTAAGCACTAAAAACCCAAACAGCACTATTCCCATCCAAGTGATATTTCATTACAGTTCAGTAGATAGCAATATGTAGGATGTCATATTTCTTTTAGGATTTCCATTGGTGCATCTTCCTGTATGTCTAATTAAAGAAATACTGTCATAGGAAAAGATGTTTTTTTTTCTCCAGCAGAATCCTACATTGAAATCCTTTTTCAAAAACACATGGGGCTAGCCATATTCTTCATTTCCCAGGGTGCCACAGCCATGTGACCTGTGCTCTGATAAACTTCAGTCACACTTTACTGCTGCGCTGCAAGTTGCAGTGATATATATATAACCACCCTCCCTTTCCCCCCAGGAGCCAATCAGCGAACAATGGGAAGGTAGCAAGATAGCAGCTCCCAGTAAATATCAGAATAGCACTCAATAGTAAGAAATCCAAGTTTAGCTTGGGACTCCTCCAGTTACATGGGAGTAGGAGAAACAATAGGTTACCTGAAAGCAGTTCTAATGTGTACCGTTGGCTCCTTCTGAAAGCTCAGACTCGGGCACAATGCACTTAAATGGCTGCCTTACACACCAATATTACAAGTAAAAAAAATACCTTGGCCTGCCTTGCTTGGAGAACTGGGAAGTTCATACTAAATCATACTTTTTGGGAGATGCGCTACCACAGCCAAAAAATCTCCTGAAAAATCCCACAGGCAATAATGTAATTAACTAGTGGGGAAACAAATGCTTCGTTTCTTTCCGAAGTTGACTGAAGTTTCCCCGTGAGGCTTCTTTGAAGTGATTTATGGTTTCCCACCAGCAATTTACATTATTGCTAGTGGAAAAGCATTTTTTGCAGATTTTAAACTTATAGTACCATGGGCAACAAATCTACCTGTGTGCCATCACCTTTATTGTCACGAACAGTGATGGCAGGGGGCAGGGTGAAGAGACAAGCAGGCAGTGGGTAGCGGTGGCACAAGGGTCATGAGCAAAACTGTTGGGCTTGAATTAGTGGTAGGCAAACAAGAGGTACATGCCTCCCCCATCCAACCCCATCATTGTATCCTAGGCACATGCCTCTTTTGCCTACCCCTTGTTCCAGCCATGCATACTGCATACTATAGGGTGGATTTATCAAAGATTTCTAACAACATTTTTCATGCAAAGCAAGTTAGTGGGGCAATTTAACAAACCAGGCTGCTCTGTACATTTCGATCCTTGGTAAATCTGCATGTGAATATTTTTTTGTGAACTCTATTTTTCATTGAAGTATAGAAAGCAATGCTGACATTCTATAAAAGGTTGACTTGTTCTTCTGCTGATTTTTATCACCAAGGGAAACATATGAAAAGTAAGAATACGTCAGAATGACAGTGAGAAGGAAATGGAAACATGTTTTGTGATTTAGCATGCTGTTATAAAGGATTTGCACTTCTAACTAAATCTGATTATCTTCTGTGATAAGGTGAGTAGTAAAATGAATCACTTAGTCTTCTCAGCTGAATAAACTTCAACTGTTTATATATGCTTATATGCAAATATGCAATATGGAAATTGGCCTGCCGAGGGGGGCTTGTAATGCTTCTTCTGGATTTACAAAGAATGGGGTTTCCCAGGTAGAAGTGTGAACTTGCATTATTTTCAGGCTAAAGGTGGCCACACACGTGGTGATTTTTGATCTTTCGTGCGACCATCGATCATTCCAATCGGCCACTAACCTTCAGGGCTGAAATGGCAGATATGGAGGTAGAAACAATAGGATTTCTACCTCCTTCTGCCGATTCAGCTCTGAAGGCAGATTTTGCTCAGGCGCCTTCTATGGTGCCCGATCAAAATCTTTTTACCTGCCCGATTGGTGACCGATACGATATTATCGATGCGTGTTTTGGCCAGCAAGAAGAGCTTAGTAACAGACCACATATTTTTACTACAGACAGAGCTGTAGTAAAAAGTGGGTGGAGGCCTGACCAGACCAGGGATGACTTTGACGTAGTTGGCAAGCTTAAAGTGCAATATATGGACAAACAATCCCTGTCTTGCTTACAGGGGAGGGCATTTCTTGCAGCTTAGTTGCATATATATATATATATATATATATATATACATAGCTGCAGCAGAAAGCACTCACGGCTCCAATTTGTGCAAAAGTATCAAAAGTTTTATTGCTCCACACTCACATCAACGCGTTTCGATCCACCAGGGAGCAATAAAACTTTTGATACTTTTGCACAAATTGGAGCCGTGAGTGCTTTCTGCTGCAGCTATGTGAATACGTTTGGTGAGCACCCGGCGCGTGGTTTGCGATTGGTGAGTGCCGTCACTGGAACAGATATATATATATATATATATATATATATATATTGATATTGAGTGCAGAGGACCTCTTGTCTCTCTCTCTCTCTCTCTCTCTCTCTCTATATATATATATATATATATCTACCCTCACAAATCTGCTTCTGAGTATGAAACACGTATTTACAGATACTGTTAGTACATGGTTATATTTATGACTCTCTTGGCACAGTTAGTCCTGCCATATGGCGTATGATTTCAGAGAGACCTTTGTCACACAAAGAAGTAGAGTTAGGGAAATAACAGTGATTAACAGCACTGATGGGTGACACACAAAGAGAAGCATGTCTGAAATGCGGATATCTGCTTTCCTTATATCTAAAAGGAAAATTCCATTTAACTTGAAACTGTCGCATTCTATAAGGGGATATAATAAGCTCGAGGAGATTTCTGGCAGATTGATCTGCCTTGGAAGAACCTTAATAAAACAAAACAAATATAGACTGTCTGATATAGCTTTTCTATAGAAAAAAAAACTGGACACGCAATATACTTGCTTGCCTGAAACATTCTTAGGCACTTACTCTGCATGTAGTAATACATCAAGGCGCATCCTCCACCAGACACCACACCCAAGTAAAGGGCCATTTGCTGCAGGTTCTTCAAAGGGACTGGCATTGTTCCTGAAGAAATAATAACACAGATGTTCATTCCTCCTCTATGCACTACCTTTAAGATGCCTTATTTATTTATTTTTAAAAAAAGGGTGCAGCTAATATCTCTTAAGGTCTTCTTTAAAAACAGCTTGTCATTTCACTTTCAGCACCTTATTATTAGTATCTCTAAAAACAGAATCATTGCTGAGCCAGAGGCAAAAATAATTTTTTGACTTTCGTGCTGAGAATTTACAGATGAGTGACTAACTCCTTATTCTTATAGTACAAGAATGTCTTAAAATGCATTCTATTCTATTTTTGTTCAGTGGTTCATTTGCTGCATAATACTGTATGCTTTTATTATACAATATGCTTGCATTTCAGGTGAAACTGTATCTACTCTCATAATATAAGTGCATCTGAGTGCAGTATTAGATGCTGAGAGGCAGATTTATTCACATTCGGACTGGGGATTCCATGGGGATAAACAGAAGGTAACATTTTTTAAAGTTATTAACACTTGCAGTTAAGTATTTTAACACATACTGACATTTATCAAAGCATTTACTGGATTACTTCATCACAATTGATTTAACTGATTTAAAGCATCAAATGTAATTCTTTCCTATACGGTGTTATAAGGGAACCAGATAAATCTGACCTCAAATAGTTCTTTAAAAGCTGACTTTGGTAAACAACACAGCTTATGTAAGTTTCTGATGTTTGGCATGTGAACGATGTGTGCACCCAATACAATGCACAAGTGTGCCGTGCCTATTGGCACTGGGCCTGAAGGGAACCTGAAGCAACCACCAAATCAGGGGTTTTTAGTAGCTTCAGGGTTCACCTGCATCAATAGGTACAGCAGCGCGCAATTCAGAATGGAAGGCAGGAAGAACTGAAAAGTACTTTTAATGAGTGTGGTTTTATGTGCAACTGAATGCGGGGTAATGCACTTGCTGACATTAATAAGCCATAATATATCTTAATAAGAATTGATGTTTGCATATCAGTCTTTAATGTATTGCTAGCCAAATGTCAAGCCAGGTATTAGACCAGGGGTCCTCAAACTTTTTATGCAGGGGGCCAGTTCATGGTCCCTTAGACTGTTGGGGGGCCAGACTTTAGTCCTCAAACTATGCCCCCCTGTTTCAGCTCCATGCTGCGGGGTCAAACTATGGCCCACTCCTGGGTCCTCCCTCTCCCTGCTCTCCACTGCATCCTTCCGCTCCCCGTTCCGTCCGTCTTCCCTATACCAGCTCCCCACTCCCACTCCCTGCTGTCGGGTGAGGACACAGCAGGGGCTGGGTAAATTACCCTGGGGGGCCCTGCGGGCTGTAGTTTCAGGATCCCTGTAATAGACCATATTTGTCCTATACACCCATTGTTATTACCAAATATTGCTGCTGAATTCTGTCCATAAATATGTAATCTTTCCCTTGCAAAACTTTAATAAAAATCTAGAATTAAAAACAAAATAAAATGTCTCTTGTAATTTTGCCATTACACATACTTTAAAATACTAATTAAGGTAGCCGTAAATCTTTTTTAACCTTTTGGTATCCATAGTCTTCCAGTTTACAAAAACAAAATAGTTTACAAAATATTTATTATAGCTCAGAAAGGTTTCTGTGAGTTACTGTACATTGTGTTAATCAAACAAGCCGCACTCCAATCGTTCCGGACACAGAAGTTTCACTAAAAGCAGGTCTTTATTGATCCATTAAAAAACAGAACGCCTAGCGCGTTTCGTGCGCGTCCGCACTTAATCATAGGCATGTTACATTATATGTTGTGTTATGTATAACAGAAGCCTTTAAAATTAATTTATTATATATGCACAAATTGTGTGCCTTTGATTGTTTGTGCTGTTCATAACTGTACATTATGTGCCTTTTTTACATATAAGGGCATGGCCATTCAGAAAAACAAAATATTAAAACACAAGGTTGGAGGGTAGGGGAAGATTATAGGGGAAGTTCAAGGAGGGGATGCTACTAAGTAGGAGGTCCACATTATGACAAAGATCAAGTTATGACTGGTTACTATTCTGATCTGTAGTGGTGTCTTAACAGATAGCCATGCATCCCAGATTTTGTTAAATTTTGTGGGGCAGCCTTTGCCCTGGTAAGTCAGTTTGCACATTGGAAGAGTGTTGTTCACAAGGAGGGAGGCTCCTGTAGTTTCCACTTAAGTGTGACGGCCTTCCTGGCACAGAAAAACAGAAGATGGAAAAGTTTAAAGTTATGTTGATGAGGGATTATCTGATCAATGTGTCCCAACAGAAATACCTCAGGTGACTTAATATTAAGAAAGGCAAGGTGGGTTTAGATATTTGGCTTTTAAAGTTACCAGGGGCCACTATGTGCCACACATGCTATAGCAATGCCCAACTTACTGCACACATGCACCCAGCCCAGCGTCACAAGGAGGATCCAGGAAGAGGAAAAGGCTGCAGTGTGGTTGTCCTACATTATTACTGCAATTTTCAGTGAACAGAAGCACTGGCCTTAAATGTTGGCACCCCCCCCCCGTCCCCTTGAGAATTTTCAGGTGAAAAAATAGTTTTTTGCTAATATTCTGGTGACAATTTTGTCTTTAGACCATTTTGCTGAATAGTAAACCTGGCATTATTTAGTACGTAGTATATTTTCTGCTGAATGCGATAACTGACAATCACATATTTTTGTTCCAGTATAATTGCAAATTTAGATTTTTCGCCATTTAGTAAACTGGTGTTAACATATTTTGTCTACAAATTGTGCAATTATTTTAATGCACTTTAGTAAACGCCTAAGTCTCATAATGAGATAGGACAGTTAGGCAGGTATTGTACTGATGTTATGTTCATATAAGGCCATAACAAATTGCAATCTATGTCAAGACACTGTATAGAATGATGTAACCTTCATCTGAATGAAGTCTGGCAGTTCATAACAGTAATACATTTCACTCAGTTTTTTAGCGTGGTGCTTAACTCGGATTAAAGTAAATCTATTTGGAGCCTTTGCGTCAGCTCCTTGAGTCACTGGGAGAATCCCTTCCTCTCTCTCTCTCTGTCTGGCTTAGATTGCAATATATATACTGGGCAGGGACTCCCTCTGCATATATAATAACTTTATGTAAAACAGCAACTGTATCTGTATGAAAGATATAATTATATCTATTATTAGTTTGTTCAGTTTCGCATACACTGCATCCAGTGCAACATACAGAGGCTTCATAAATTAATCATAATAATCATCCTGGTGGATTGTGTTGCAAAGGGGTTATGGGCTCAGCAGGCAGCAGGTTAGGTTTGATTTGTATGTGACAGCTAGAGGTTTATATTTTTCTCTGCATGAAACCATTTGTATTGTGAAGCACACACAGTAGGGCATGGAAAAGTGCATTTGCAGTATAGTTTCCTTCTGCACACAATAATAATGTTGTGATGTTAAATATGTTAGGGGTCATTCATAACCCCTGGGGGTGAAAGTGCAAGGTAGGGGCGGGTAGGTGTGAGGTGGGGTAGGTAGGGGGTGTGAGGGGTGGATATCTACGTGTCTCCTCCTTCCGCCTCTCTTGAATGGAGTGCTGCCTAATACAGGTAGTGCTCCATACAAAGTGCAGCCTGCAGATTTCCATGCTCCGAAATAGAGTGCAGAGGCCTGCAGCCTTTTGCATACACTGAAACACAAAACATGTCTGATTGCAGGCTTTGCAAGCTGCATTTTAGTTCGCAAATGAACCCTGTTATTTTTATATTGAAATGTGCCAAATGCTAAATTCACCCACAATGTAGCATTTCCACCTAAATTCTACCATAAGGGCGAAGACACACTGGTTGATTAATCGCTGAGACTTTTTTTTAACTAGAAACTATGTGCAATTTCCTCCTGCGACGTGTACGTGACATTGCTTCCGTCATCTGGGGTCGTACTTAAATCCACTGCCTATGGTGGCACGGGACCAAAACACTTCCCTGGGAATGTTACTGGGTTTGGCTATAACAATATGGTATAAACGAGTAATTTAGAATGGCTTGTTATAATTATTTATGCCTTTTTAAGGTACAGGTACACCTGACTGGTCAACTACATCAGTATAACCGTAGACCAGAACTGTTTTAAAAACCAGACTTATACAGTGATTTTTTTAGAGTAGCACCGTAAATAAACATAGACAAAAAACAGGTTTATCAAAGTAAGTGTTACTTTATTTTAACTTTATCAACCTCCTTACCTCAGTTTTGAGAAAGAAATTTGTTGAACTGGAACATGTTATATCTTTATATGTACACCTTTTTACACCCTAGTTATTACTAGCTGGAAAACATACTATTGTATGTTGCAAAACTTTGTTATGGGGAAATAAATCCTCAGCGTTTCTCACCATGGTAGACTATAGCTATATTCACAACAGATTTGTAACACAAACATTAGCACATTGCCAAAGCAAATAGCTTAATGTTAAAACAAGGGTCCAGGTGCAATGGCTCAGACACAGAGTACGTAAACTTTCAAAACAAGAAACAGCTAGCACTCTGTCCCCATCTGAAATCCTTAATATACAGTAGTATTAAACTTATTGTATACCAGGAAACGGCATTTGTTCCCTTTTGTGTTATCTACAGGCACTTTCTTATTCAAACTCATCTGTTTGTTGCAGTTCATTACAATTGTCTATAACTCATTGTTCATTAAAACTGCAAATTTACCTTAAAGGAGAAGGAAAGGCCAAAATGTTAGGCTCCCCAAGTGACTTTAATAGCTTACCTTGTACCCCGGGCTGGTTCCCCTGTTAACAGAAAACTGCACCAGCCAGGGTACCTATAGTGAGCGCTTCCTTCTTCCATATGTCTTCTGACAGCAAAATCCCTGGGCCGGCGCATGGGCAGTAGAGTGAAAAGCCGACTTTGTTGCAAAAGTTCGCCTTTTCACTCCAATGCGCATGTGCAAGTGTGCCAACGCATAAGAAGGAAGCGCTCGCTGCTACCCCAGGTTGGTGCGGTTCTCTCTTAACAGGGGCACCAGCCCAGGGTACAAGGTAAGCGATTAAAGTCACTAGGGGGGCCTAACATTTTGTTGCCAAACAAGCAGATCTGGCCAGATTTGACCTCCTCCTGGTGGGCCAAATTGGGCTTATCCAATAATCAGCCTGGGGTTCAAAGATTGAATAATACTTTAGCATGCTGATGTGGTTCTCATTAGAAGGCAATTTTCGGCCAGACATCAGTTGGGCAGGCACATTGGTGGGCCCCATACACAGACCTATAAGCTGCCAACTCGGTGACAGCAATCTACCATCAATTTTGGCACTGCGAGGCAATAATTTTGTGGCTAGACTTCAGTAAACCTCACAAGACAGTTTACATAGCACGGATGTGTTAAGAGGCAAAACGATTTATGTGCAGCAATAAATTATAGAAGCAGATGTAAACTTTTTTGAAACAATTTTCTGCATTATTCCTAGCACAAATCATTATTGTGCTCCATTGCACTTCAACTGCACCAGATTTCCAGTATGTGATAGACTAATGGCTGTTGCTGTCTGTAAAAATAATTGCATGGAAGATTTTACTAATTTCAGACATAATGTATATACAGGTATTTCCTGGTATTTTGTTAAATTGTCTTGGTGTCTCAAAGCGAAGGGCTGGAGTTTAATGCATATCATGCTCTAGAACTGTTTTCTGTGGAAAACACCCAATAAATCATCTATGGAAAAAATTTAACAAATATGCTGTTATTTATGAAAAAAAACTTGAAATGTGAAAATGTGGAATCACAGTCAACCCTGCTCTTCATGAGTTCTGAATTCTCAAAAACTCAACTTCCTTGTTGGTTTGGACTATGACAGTGCATCTGCACTGAAGCAGAGACCACCAGAAAAGTACATGGGTGCTGAGCTCCAGGATGGGAAGTTGAGCTTTTTGTGTAAACAATGTTCCTTGGGCTGACCTCTAATTGAAAATTGTTTCCCAACCAGACAGATTGGTATCAGTTGCCACAATTTGAAAAAATCTTCCCTTATCAACATGGGAGTCCTCCAGCCAAAAGGTCAGATAATGGCCTTATTCTCTCTGAATGGAAGAAAACGTTGCTCAGTTTACTAGGTTTTTGTCTTATTTTCACAAGCACCCATATATGGAACTGTGCATGCAGTACTCCCTTTGTTGAAGGTACTATCAGACTCACTGTCCACATCACCTGGAGAAATGTGCCATGGGGCCTCTGCAGAAGCCAGTGTGAATTTTGTCTTGGAGTCCAGTAAGAATACTCTCTTGCTTGCTGTGTCTAAAATCATACCAAGATACTTGGTATGATTGGAACACGTGTGGTCTCGTTAGAGTTCAACAGCCATCCTAGGTGATAAGGAATACTGTAGATATCTCCAACAAAGTTAATTTCTGCTATCTGCTTAGAGTCTCATTTTTTCAAATGATCATCCAAATATGGGGGTTTGAACACACCCATCAACTGAAGATCTGCCACCACTAACACTTTAACTTTTGTAAAAACATGAGGCAGTGCAATGAGACCAAATGTAAGAGTCACAAATTGAAATTGGCAGTTGTGGAAGATGGATAAAGGAAAATGGGAATGTCCCCGTCAAATGGAAATGTGGGGGTCAACGGATGCCAGGTTTCCCCTGAGTCTAGTGACTAAATCACTGATCTTGAAACTGGTTAGTCTCACAAACCAGTTTGATGCCTAGAGGTCCAGAGCTAAACAAAACATTTTGCAAATCAAAACTAGGAAGAATTGGGGGGGAGAAAGGTAGTCAGCAAAATCTATCCGGTAACCCCGGAAAAGGTGCGTGGAACCAATTGTGACAATTGTTCTCTTATCAAGTGGCAAAATCTGTCAACTGACCCCTCTGAAAGGGGACTTGGAGGAGAATGTCAAGTTGCTTGTTGACAAAATGTAGCAAAATAAGTATAAGGATAGGACCTAGAAGATCTTCCTCTCCAACATTTATCTAAACATTTGGACTTATTCCTAGGGAGCAGTGCACTCTGTAATCAACAGACTTGTTTAATTCAGGACCAAAAAGTGTCAAACCCATGAAGGATTACATAATGCAAAATCTGCTGACCAAATGCATAGCCAAAGTATACATATAGTGGCCACTGACAGAGTGGAAGATCTAGTAGCACCCATGGCTGCATCCCCCTATGTAAATATTTACCTCTCTGATCTGGTTCTTTCTCTGCAGTGCCAGTGTAGGGTCTCAAACAAATATGCTTGCTCCTAGGTACCTAGGGAACCAGGCACTTGTTCTGCAATGCCTACTACTGCTTTTAATTTTAAATAATGCCATGCCAGTACCATGTCACTTTGGGAAGTAAATATATGAAGTGATTTGACGTAATATACCAAGCACCATTTGAATCCAAGAAATAGGGGCACTGCTGCCATGAATCGGGTTGAGAAACTTGCCTCAGGCCACAGTGCCCTGAAGTTACCAGGGGTGTGTAGGGGCAAGGAGAGCATTCCCTAGGAAGTGCTATGGGTCAAAATGCCCCTCCCAAGAAACCTGTTGTTGAAAGAGACTTTTTTTTAAATTTCAGACAAGTAAACAGCTAACTTTGTTTTAAGAACCATCTGTAAAGTCTGTGTGAGCAGTCAGTGTGGAAGCCCTTCCTTCACTCCTAACTTAATTGTAACTTATGAGACCTCTGATTTGTGAGGGGGTTAATAGCAGCTGGGAAATGGACACATCCCATTTGCAAAATAGCATTACAACACTATATAAGCATTCTAGACTTTTCATTTTGAACTAGGGATTTAGTAAGCTTTGTGGATTTGAGGAAAGTATAAGGCAAGCTTGTGATCTAAGTTAAGATAGGAAGCAAGAGAAAAGTGTTGACAAGACAGTTCTTAACACATATTAAATCATAATGTTGTACCTTGGGGAAAATGTAGCCTATGTTATGGTTAATTCTTACTGGACATTGTTCAAACAAATGGAGGGCATGCATAACCAGGAAGGTGTGTGGCATGAAAAACCAGGAATATTAAGTACTTTTAGTCCACATAAGGACTTAATACCCTGTAGCATATATCATTATAAAGACTATATTTCATGCATTGTTACAACAGCAGCAATCAACAATAGAAAGTCACGTGTCTGTGAGACAGCCCCTCAGAACGGTTTCCCATTTAAAAGTTAATTTCTGGCCGGCTTTCAGTCTGGTTACTGCAACTAGCAACTTCTTTCAGCTAGTTATGATAATCTGTTCAACAAATTCATGGATGCCTATTATGTCAGTGTTACTGACAAAGAATATAAGGTTCATGGGAACCAAAAAATGTTGTGGATAAAATATGTTACATCATTACACAGCAGTTAAAGCTAAAAACACTCATCTGGTAAGTTTAAAGTTGAACCCTAACTAACTTCTAGTTGATCTAAAGGAGGGCAAAAACCCGGTCTACAATTTGCCTAAAGGGGGATAATCCTTCCTGACAACAGAAACAGGCTGGAGACATATGCAGTTGCTAATGTAGACTTCTGAACACTGATGGGCTACAAAACTGAATATATAAATTCCCTTGAAACCTTATAATGTTTTTTTTAATTAACTGGAAGTGGGTGTCTAATAAAACTATTCTGCAATCACCTAATTGGGAGGATTTGTTTTCCCCAATATAATACAATAAAAATCATTAAGAAGAGTACCATTTACACCTACAGTATTTTTTAATTGCCCTATGTCAGTTATATTTGTGATAAAATTGTTTAGAGACAGTCCAGACCCCTGAAAATCAGTAATCAGCAAATGCCAAAGAATGTGTCAAATCTCCTCTGCAACAAAGAGGGTTTGTTTTGGGAAGCATTCAAAAAACACCAAATCCAAGATACTATACCTATCACACAGGAAAACTGGGCACTGCATGTGTATTCAAAAGAGAACACTGTTACCACAATAAGGTTTAATTCTAAGTGAAAAAACATGAGGATATGTCCCTTATTGAATACATTTCATACAAATATTAAATAGAAGCTCTAAAGTATTTTATTCTATTAAAAACATAGATGTGAGAAAACCATTGTGGCCTCCATCTGAATGGCTGTGAAAATGCTACTGATAAGTAGCAGCCAAGAAAAGCTGGGACTGTAATTCTTCTGTTACTGACCTGCCAGGAAAAAACTTTGGATTTTGTCAAGGGGATTTAAACTTATGTTTTTTTAGATTGTAGATCAAGGCATAAGAGGCCCAAGTAGCTCCCTTATATTAGTACAGACACAATTTGGGCAGTCACAAAACTGTTTCTTTTCTAAATTGTGGGGCGTGAATAAAGATCCCTTTTCAAGAAATCTGATTCTAAAGCCCCTTGCACAATCTTTACATCCTTTAACCAAACTCAACTGTAGCTTATTAGAAAGATAAAGACAGATATAAAAAACAGCCAAAGGGTTGACACATTATACACTGTAAAAAAGACTTAAAACATTCCCACTTAACAAAAAATATTTGGAAAAGGTTTAATCACAATGTCCATGTACACGCTCACCCAATGTTTGTGTTGGCTTGGGATCTTAGTGCCCCCTGCCCATTGCTCACAACAAATAATACCGCTCAGGACATCTTAATATAAAAGAATCCATGAAGAAGAAGAAGACTATGATTAGCGCATGTTGAGTCTGATTTGGATGTACATGCCTCAAACCTGTAGCTTATGGGGAAATAATAGCAAAAACTCAACAACTTAAGCCACAGTTCCAGAAACCAGACTTCAAAGTGGTTAAAATGTAACAACTTTTATTTGATCCATGATAAAAGATACAAACACACTTGTGAAACTAGATGGAAGTAATAGGGGTATGTTTTGACACAAGGACATAATCAGTGACCTCAATAAGCTCCACATATGCAGCCATTTGGTGCAACTGCACTTGCAGTTGTGTTAATAAATTGCCATAATAATGGCCTGTAAAACACAGTAACCAATCAGAAGGTAGAGTTTATTGGTCACCTGTTTAAAAGCAAACATGCAATTGATTACCTTGGGTTACTGTCCTGAACAAACTTAGTCTTTAATTAATATGAGGGTGATAGTGTCAAAATAAGCATTGCAATTGAATAATAAACTGCTAGTAGAACAAAAATGCCTTTAAGAGACAAGAAAAGTGACAATCACTGGTGAATGCCTATTTGTTGCCAAGTGATTATGATCACTAACCATAGGCCCTTTGCCAGTGCTCCTTTTCTCCAAAAAATGTACTGGATATATTCCTATCAGCAGCATATTCAGCTGATTTTCAACAATCCCCAAGTTTCCCCATGTACTATTTTAATAGAAAAAAAAATCTAAAACATTGCTAGTACAGGTATGGGATCCCTTATCCAGAAACCTGTTATCCAGAAAGTTCCAAAATACGGAAAGGCCATCTCCCATAGACTCCATTATAAGCAAATAATTTTAATTTTTAACAATGATTTCCTTTTCCTCTGTAATAATAAAACAGCACCTTGTACTTGATCCCAACTAAGATATAATTAATCCTTATTGGAGGCAAAACAATTCTATTGGGTTTATTCAATATTTAAATGATTTTTAGCAGACTTAAGTTATGGAGATCCAAATTACGGAAAAACCCCTTATCCGGAATACCACAGGTCCCGAGCATTCTGGATAACAGGTCCTATACCTGTACCACCCTGCCAATCTTTTTCCTGCTGCCTGCTTACTAAGCACTTTGCACTGTAGCATGACAGCCAGTCAGCAACTAGGAAACTACATTAAAGCTTTACCTGGTAGAGCTGTATTTGGTTACCCATATTCTGCTGTGTTTCTGGGAAAGCACAGTAGAATGTGGGACCTGGTGCTTACTATATGAGGGTGATATAAGAAGAGAAACAGGATACTGAAATGTAGTAGGTTAAAATCTGGTAATGGTAAAAAAAATTGTACAGCTTTGAAATCCTTACTACTAAAAGCCACTGATGTCCTTAGTTGATGTCTCCGTTTACAACATGTTTTGTGATGCAGCAATTGTACAAAGGGCTACTTGTGGTATTTATAAAGGTGTGAATTTAATTAAATAGCACCAAAATTTGCACCAACTGAAATTCGCCAGTGAAAGTGGGGTAAATTCAACCATAGAAGGATTTATGATGTGAAAGTGGGTTGAAAAGCTCTGCAAAAAGCAGTGCCCACCTTCATAACTAGCAAATCATAAACTGAAAGACCCCTTTGTACTCCTGTGTACAGCCCTGCACCATATTCACATTTACTGGAGCAACAAGCACACTGGTTATAAGAAGAAATAAATGTGGCTGCAACTGCTTCATGTAAAGTTAAGCAGTGTGTACATTGTTGTGCTTAGTTCTTGCGTCTGCATTAGTAAAGCATTGATTAGAACTTACTCACTGCACAGAGTCATAGAGCTTACATCTAGCAACGACTTCTCTGTGCCTGTGTTTACAGTGTCTCATATGACATACAACAAAGTGGTCCTAAAAGTTTTTTTTAAATATTACCAAATGTACAACAGGTATAGGATTTGTTATTCGGAATGCTCGGGACATGTGGTTTTGCAGATAAGGAATCTTTCTGTAATTTGGATCTCCATACCATAAGTCTGCTAACAATCATTCAAACGTTAAACTGCATAATCTTGCCACCAATACGGATTCATACAGCTTAGTTGGGATCAAGCAGAAGTTGCTGTTTTATAATTACAGAGAAAAAGGAAATCATTTTTTAAGAATTAGAATAATTTGCTTAAAATGATCTCTATGGGAGATGGTTTCTTGTCATTTGAAACACACCAGTATCTATATAGAGATAAGTTATTCTGTTCCTTTAAGTCATTTTTCTCTGTTTATTAGGAAGTTTGGAGGTAACATTTTAACTGGATTCTTTACAGGATAAATCATGCTTTTTTAACTTGTCTACTCATGAAGTAGCAATGCAGTGAAGGTATAGGGTGCGTGCAAATCCTGTGGCAAGGCTGTTTACAAGTGCGTGTGTGAATTTATAACTGTGCCCGCTTATCTTTTGAGGTTAATATCAAAGACTGACAAAGAGAAGTGGAATGAAATCTGACAAAAGATTGCCTAAAGCACACAACTGATATGATTGAGGAAATCTAGAGCCGCTCCTGTCCATGTGCTAATAAAAAACACCCTTCCTTTTATTCATATATGCAGCTCTCTAATGCACCATGAGTCATTATTAATCAACTGAATTACACTGACTGGCATGCTTGGAAAAGTCTGCATTTCTTAATCAGTTGTGATGAAAAGGATTTTTAATCCAAAAAAGCTTTAAAGATATAGCCTGAAACTATCGTTCTGTGCCAGTTATACATTCTCTTAGCGAAGTCATTAATGACAGAAATATAGATCACATGGATATAAACCACATATAGCATTAATCCCAACAGTCGCTCATTTCAAATGCAGCCACGCGATGGTTTAACTATTTCAGGTACCTAATACCCACATACCTAATGGTTAGTGATGAGCGAATCTGTTCCGTTTCGCTTCGCCGAAAAATTCGCGAATCTTTGAAAAGATCCGCGAAACGGCGGAAAATTCGCGAAACGGCAAAAATGTTGTGCGACAAAAAAAATTGTCGCCCGCGGCTATTATTTTGTCGCGCAGCTATTGTTTCGTCTCCCGCGGCTATTGTTTCGTCGCGCGGCTATTATTTCGTCGCCCGCGGCTCTTGTTTCGTCGCACGGCTCTTGTTTCGTCGCCCGCGGCTATTGTTTCATCGCCCGCGGCTATTGTTTTGTCGCGCGGCTATTCTTTCGTCGCGCGCGGCTATTGTTTTTTCGCGCGGCTATTGTTTCGTCGCCCGCAGCTATTATTTTGTCGCACGGCTATTGTTTCGTCGCGCGCGGCTCTTGTTTTGTCGCGCGGCTCTTGTTTCGTCGCCCGCGGCTATTATTTTGTCGCGCGCTATTGTTTCGTCGCCCGCGGCTATTATTTTGTCGCCCGCGACTATTCTTTTTTGACGCCGGCGACAATTTTTGGACGTGCGGCAAATTTTTCCGCGGCGAAATTTTTCATCCGTTTCGCGAAACAATCCGCCAATCGCGAATCCATGCCTGACGAAACTTTTCGCCCATCACTACTAATGGTGTTTTTTTTACATAGTGTCTGTGAGTATGAAGACCTACTGAAGCATTCTGTTGGTCTCCATCCAGTGCTTTCTCTAATTTCTCCATGTCCATGTGAGCAAATATAATCTTTCTTTAACTATTAAAGGGAAACTATACCGCTGGAATGAATACTTAACCAACTGACAGTTTATATCATATTAAGTGACCTATTAAAGAATTTCCCAAACTGTGGAGTATATATATCAGTAAATATTGACCTTTTACATCTTACCTTGATCACCTGACAGGAAATAATGCAGCTCTAACTGTAACAGGAAGAAGTATAGGAGTAAAACACAGAACTTTGTTAAATGGCTGGTGTGCCCTAACATGTACGCGTGCCCTTGCTTTGTTTGTGTGCACCCTGAATCCTATGATCTCATGAGGTGGTCTTTAGTATTTAAAATGTCAATTTTCTATTTATCCAATGGCATATACTACAAAAAAAGTATATTTTTATTAAAATGGATTATTTAGATGAAGCAGGGTTTTACATATAAGCTGTTTTATGCAATACATTTTTATAGAGACTGTCAATAGTTTTCTCTAATTTCCCCATGTCCAAGTAAGCAAATAATATCTTTAATGCAAACTATTAAAGCTACAGCAGAGACACAGTGGGTCTGAATGATATGGCTCATTTATGTTTAATTTACATATTTGTTTATTATATATTTATTCAAAAGTGCAAAGTGCACTTTCAGGTGCAAGTTGAAATGTTTTTTATTTTACCCACAATGATGAGTTTTCCACACTATTCCAGTATAAACGTGGGCAAAAAGTACCGATGCGCTCAAGAAATATGGCCGATACATTAAAACAAGCACAACTGCACATGTAACGTGATGTGAATTGGACACATTTTTAACAAAAATCGGCAGTGTTTGGGTTGTTGTAGTTTCTAACAATCTGCATCAAAATGACATCTGCTCACAGTTCTTTAGGTGCAGGTTTGCTGCATCATTTGAGGCTGTTGTGGAAATCCTTCAAGAGAGGTGGTAGCTCCAGGGTTCATCTGTGCCAACAAGCACACTGCACATGATTTACAAGACGGGGTGGGATAGAACCAGCAGATTTAGATACATGGCAATTTTTTTAAGCAGCGACTGCTCCTAATGAGTCAGAAATTACATCTGATGTGCTTTCATGCAATATGAGTTGTGCACATCACGATTTGTGATGTGGGCCTCAACATTTGTGAGAGCACAGCCTAGAGGGAACATGGGTTACAGCACTGTGATTTTCAGAAAGATAAATGGAACCAAATAAAATAACACAAGTTATGCTGTGCTGTAAAATGTACCACATTGTACACTCACTGACAACTAGCAATAATGTACACATAGGGGCATATTTATATAGTGTGTAAGCCAACATCACCAGTGATGTTGCCCATAGCAACCAATCAGCTCTTTTCTAACTTGTAAGTGACCATTAAAATCTTAAAATTGCTTATTGGTCGCTATAGGCAACATCACCGGTGATGCTGGCTTCAAAAATATAATAAATATGCTTCTTAATATGAGTCCTTAATCTGTTTCAATTTACAGCCCTCCAGCATTACAAACCACATATTCAAGCAGGAGGGTCTACATAGTATTAATTAAGGGGACTCTACCAAGCATACACTACCTTTATTTGTGTGCCAGAGAATCAAGTTATTATAACATAGGTACTCAGAACCATCACAGCTGTAAAAAACACAAAACCGCACAATTTTTCAGCAAATCTTTTAAAAGAAATATGGGGGAACAAAAAAACCCACTCCATTCGTTGGTGGTGGGACATACCAACAAGTAAAATGGAGTCCCAATGGTACAAACATGCCAGCACATACAGTCACACCCCTGATCCACCCTAGCCACTGCTCAATTATGGCCAAACCCTGCCCAATCTCCACAAGCTCATTTCCTTTTGTGAGCCACAATTTATAAGCTATATTTTGTATTCATATTTTGACAATCTCTGGCATCTGAGAGTAATAAATATAAGAATATATTGCTATTTTTATTTGACTTTTTGTATATTGTACATAGAAAGATAAATATACATATACAGCACACAAATTAACAGAATGGAAATATTTAATTTCATTAAAAAAAGCAGTAGGCCTTTATTATATTGTAGCTGTTATTAATGGTGGAATAACGATTCATTTAGGGAGTATTTAATAATAGAGTCGCTAAGGCAGGCTTTGCATCATGTTATTTTAAATATTGGAATTTGTATATATAACGTGGGAATGAATGCAGCTTTTCTCAGACTGCAGCACAGAATTTACAAGATGAAGTGACATCAAAACTGCAATGTGACAGGGCAATACATTTTTGTAAAATGTAAAAAATATGAAAGGGATAAAAGTATAAAAGAGCTATAGAACAATTTAACCACTTAATGTTTGGTGTAATTTTGTTTAGGAGCAGCACTGAGTGGAATGTTTTCTTCTAATGGTTCAAAGGGGGACATTTATCCCCAGCTGGAGCTGCAACTATTTATTAACCGTACTGCTGGAGTCATTTGAGTCAATTCAGCCTTAATCTGTGAGTGAGACATGACAAATATGACCTATGGATACATGACATTAAGAAAGTCTTGTTGTTCCTATTAATATAAAATAATTTTTCACATATTTTCCCCATCATATCATGTTCCAAACATTCAAATGCTTAATAAAATATTTTATGACTGCAATAATTTCTTCTGTATATTTTATGGTAATAGTGAACTACCTTTTCACTACAAATCATCTGAGATCAAACTGTGCAAAATAAAGCTATAAGTTTAGCTCTTCCGCATGTACTACAAAGACTCTTATTTTTTTCATATCAGTTTGCATTTTTGCTTGCCATACAGAGCTGCTGAAGGCATGCATGCATTTGTTATATCTAGTGCTTAGCATGAAACAAATGCCAAGCTATTATTTATGCTTTATAGATAAAAGCAAGGGGATTTTCGGGAGATTTAAGCAAGTCAGCTGTTACCTTCTCATGTAAGCCTCTTACTCACTGTAAAGATGCAGATACCAGAAGAATGCCCTAGTTTTTGACACACAAGGTTTAAATTTGGTGAAAATATATAGATGTCAGATATTAAAAAAATTAAATAGTGTACAGGGGATGTAACGGAGTTAAGTATCCCTGCTGTGAGGAAGTGTAATCTATGTACCGTTGAAGGGTGGTGTTCCTAGTTGACCTAGAGGTAGTGAGTGTAGTTCCTGTTCCTTTGTCAATATAAGGGGAGGGATCATGTGATTCTGTTTTATATTTATAGTTTTATATTTATATCAATAACATTTTTAACCTGCTTGAACAAGGACTGGCAACACAAATAAATATACTAGAACATCAGGCAGGCACTTCTGGAATCCTTTTTTGCATCAAAAAATGTTATCAAGAGGCAGCTTGAAGTATCAATAAAAAAATAAAAATAGGGCCTATGATTAAGTACCCTTTTAGGTACGAAACGCGTAAGGCTACTGCTGTTTTTATGGATTAAATACATTTGATGCTTTTATTGATACTGCCTCTTGATAACATTTTTTGATGCAAAAAAGGATTCCAGAAGTGCCTGCCTGATGTTGTTCTAGTATATTTGTGTGACTCCCCAAGCTGAAGGTCTGGGGCATGAGCACCTGGACCCACCTGAACAGGGGGTAAGATTTCACTTTATTACGGCAAGATGTTAGTCTGTGTATTTGTGAAATAACACAAATAAATACGCAGACCGAAAATATTTCTTCTGACAGAGGCTTTCTACTTAAGTCTTAGCTGCATATGGTTAACAGCTTATTATGAGATTAACACATCTCTGAAGATGACATGTGTCTTTGGATGTACTTTGCTGATCCTAGTGCTACCTGCGGGTCAGAGGGAATGTAAAACCTATACAATGAGCCACTGATGCATTGCCATTTGGTACAAAACTTACTCACTAGAACTTGAAGATAGTGCGGAATCAGCTTTACCTTTGCATACTCCTGAAGGCTCTTTGTCAGCGAAAAAACACGAAGAGTATCAGAGGTGAGGAAGATGGCGCCTGCAATCTCCACCATGTTGTGCTGCATTTTTTTTTCATTTGTTCAAATAGGGGCACTTTTCTATGAAATGGACTGTTTGGGTTGGGAGAGATGAGGGGACTGATGGAGGCCGGGTGGGGCTTTACCCAGAGGTGTTTAATTTTTGTTTTAAAACCATTGTTTTATGGCTTCAGAAAACATGAATTTTGCAATTATTTTAACATTTGGAAACACCAATATTCAGAAGTAAAATTAAGCACAGAGCACTTCACATTTGTTCTTTGCCTAAACCCCATACCCCTACTAAAATATATAATTTCCTGTAACATAAACAGTCTAAAGCATGACTTAAAGCACTCATTGAGATCAATAAACAGGCAGTGAACATACTTGGAAGCTTGGAAAATGAATGGTGCTAAAATCTGTGCCAGCATTTTTAAGATCATTCTATAGAAGAAGGTTCTGTATTCTATGCTACTGTTAACATTGCCAATAATAAAATGCAGACAGTTTTGTTGAGACAAAACAGTACAATAAAACATGTAAAACAGTGTAAACATTCCCTTTTAGAGACTGATTAATCAAAATTTGAGTTTGCATTTTTTCACGATTTGAAATTAATTATTTACAAAGCACACATGACTGCTTTGTGGGTCCTGCACTGTGCCCCTCATTCGTTTTGTTTAGTTGAGCTAAATATGTTGTCCACGGTGCCCGTTGCCTGCAGGCTTGGCATTGTATTTCAGCATTTGTTTGGATAATGTCATTTCTGTCAGCCTGCTGCAGAAAAGTAATGACTACTAACAAATAACTTTTCAAAAGAAGGAAAACTTAAACAACACTACTATAACATAACTGCAATTACATACCAGTATGACATCTGAAAAGAAAAAAAAATGGAAAACAGCTTAGGGCAATATGTTTAACTGAAATACAAACCTGTCACCAACAAGTTTATGAAACCTTGCACTTCCACTAAAGATATAGCACCATTAACAGGTTTATTTCTACATTACTTCTTTTAAAGGACAATTAAACCCAAAATCCCTGCGGTTACTAAAATGTTGGGGCCCGTCCCAGTTATTTAAATCTCTTACCTGGCACCCTAGCATTTTACTATATTATGAAACTCTGTATGTCCAGTACAGAGATCACAATAAAGTTATGGAGCCAGGCCAGATCTGTAGGATGGCCAAAGACTTGGGTCTAGGGTGTCAAAGTTTGAAGGGCAGCTTTTTTGAGGGGGGGGCTGGCACGACCATGTTACACTACTGCTAATATTACAGTAAAATCCCAGCACATGCAAATGCTGCAGGACCGTCACAGAGCGCACCCCTTATTACATGTCATAGTTACCTGCAGCCAGACATGCTGAAGATGGGGCAGGGTACGAAGTGCGAAAAACATTGAGGGTTGCAGGTGTATTTTGTACTTTGCACCCTGTCTTGCCATCATTGTGTACTTAGCCAGTACATATCTGTTTTTGCTGCTTTGTAACAGCGAGCCTATGGTATTGCTATTCATCTCTCATTATTAAACTTGCCCTCAGCACTAGACTAATGCAATATAAATACAGGTCAATAAAATATGCCAAAGTATCTTATACCAAAGCAATTGCATTGGCTTTTTATATTTTTATAGAACTGCAGGAAATGACCAGCACTCTCCTTTAAAAATGAATATACACTGAAAAAATTAACAAAACATGCTTTTTAATTTAAGTTTTTTTAACATTGGAAAGAAAATGCTCAATGGTTTTAAATGTATTTGTAAATAATAGTTTTTGGGTGCAGGGTCCCCTTTAAGCAAACAAAATAGTATCTACATGTATGTTAGCACTATATTCACAAGTCCTGTAGTACTGTAACCAACACCAGCATTTTCATCAAATTCCCAGCCACTACTTTAAATCTCTGGCTCCAGCAATTAGAAAAGATTATTCTCTTTACAAAGACAGTACAAATATCTGTATTTGGCTTTATCATAATAATGGCTGTATGCTTCATAATTATCTTTCATAATCATAATTGCTTTTAAACTAGGAAATATTCATTGAAAAACAACTAAAGCCCAGCAAAAGTATAAACTTATGTTTGTCTTCACACAAGCACTAGTACTGGTGTGTGGGTTCATGTGCAAAGCTTAAAGGAGAAGGAAAGGCTAATAAAGAGTTAATCCCAAGCTGCAGGCCCGCCCCCTTAACTCTTGAATCTCCCCTGCTACACTCAAACTCACAGGTTTACCTTAATGTTTAATTGTCCTGGGAGGAGCATTTCTGATAGGCAAGGGTCAACTAACTGCATTGGCTTGCATTCCTCTCCTTGGTCTTGCTCACCCGGGGCAGGGGCTGAGGGTGCGCTCTGTCTTTTATCAGGCAGAAGAGGCTGCTGCCTTTATTTGTGTGCTGGGCAGTTTCACCTTTCCACCCCTAACATATATCTCTCACTTCTGGGAATCTCTGGCAGAGCATAGCATGCAGGAAAAGACAGAGGTATCGCTGATCCATTCCTAAAATCTAGCTGACATTTAAAAGGGGCCCTTTACAAGTTTGGGAACCTTAGGCTGGCCTTGTTATAATATGGCTAGAAATTCTAGTGGTACATTAATATTGTTTTCTTTCAACTGATTAAGAATGGAAGGAAATAACATAGATTTATGTACCACTGGAATTGGCCCTGTTTATAACTTTGGAAAATGCACTGTTGGCATGTCTGAAGTTGATATGCCCTTTATCAGTTTCATTTAGTAATTTTACTGGCATGTCTGGGGTTAATATGCCTTTATCAATTTAATGTAGTCATACTGGCACGTTTGAAGTTAATATGTCCTTTATTCTTTTTATTTAGTGATTATACTGGCACATCTGGGGCATGTAAAGTGGGTGTGGCATGTGGGGGCATGGCCAAAACATTTTTGCCGCACTACTCGCGTCACATATTTTTGTCCCTCTTTCTCTCAATGAAATGTTGGGAGGTATGCTCTCCCTGCCCTTCACCAGAATTAGCTTAACCTTAGCTCTAACACCCCTTAGCACTTCTATGGAGTATGACTGCTCAAAGCAGACAAATACACTCTGCTAAACTGACACATTGTTCAGTAGAAAGTACGAGTAAATGCTGTGATCATCTTTTAGTGATCTGATGTGTTAATTTGTTACAGACTTTTCTGTAGGCAGGCAGAATAGTGTTATTAATGTCGAAAAAAACTACTGCAAAACTTACAATTCGTAATCTTACAATTAGTGATGGGCGAAATGTTTTGCCAGGCATGTATTCACAGCGAATTTCTGCGTTTCACCATTGGCGGATTGTTTCGCAAAACGGATGAAAAAATTTGCCGCACATCCAAAAATTGTCACCCACATCAAAAGAATAGTCACGGGTGACAAAAGAATAGTTGTGGGTGACAAAAGAATAGTCATGTGTCAAAAGAATTGTCGCGGGCCTCAAATTTTTTCTTGACGCGCAATATTTTTGCCGTTTCATAAATTTTTCAGCGAAGCGGGACAGATTCGCTCATCACTACTTACAATTCAAAACTTACAATTCATCATGTATATGGTACATTATGGCTACTTTATAGGACTGTATGGTCACCTTTACAAATTTGCAAAATTATGTATTAACACCAGGTCACTGTATAAATCTTGTATTTCTGTTACAGCATTTTGCTTTTTTTTGTGCTGAGCGTGTGAGCTTAAAGGGGGGATAGAAATAGTTCTGTTACTGTAAAAAAGAAAAAAATTAGATTATCCTGAAAAGTGTGAATTAGGGTTTTAACGTAACCATTTTAAAGAGTGCTTATAAGTAGCGCATCATGTAGGTTCCAACATTTATTTTTACATTTACTTTTACATTATTCAATACCCAAAGAACAAATAGCATTATTATTCATTATTCACACTAAATGTGACTTCCTTTCTGAAACTGACTGTTTAATGATGCTGTAAAACTATTGCCTCAAAGTTCCTGTAAATGATGTACCAGGAACCTGCGGTTACCATCTGAATACATTTCCTGCATATTTGCAACAATGATCTGTTTATACTCAGCCAAGGTGTTGCAGAAGATAGATATAGATGTCTAGATTTTGACATATCAGGAGAGCTGCTCTGGAGAATCAAGATAAGGATCTAACATCAGTGGTACAAATCTGATGGCCATGGTCCCAGGCCAATAATGATTTTTACAGAAAACATATTCTCAGGATTCACTTAATGTAACAACAACAAGACATATTGAGAGCGAGCAAAAAAGGATTGATTTTACTGTCTATATGAATTATGTAGCCACACCTGTATTGCAGCCTCATTTATAGTTTGGTAGCACAACTATTTGGTGTCAAAATAATCAGTTATCCTACAGAATAGCTATAGGTGCACGTTTATCCCACACACTGATGGTGAGATTGCACTGATTATAACTGTACCCTTGCTTCTAGTATAAAAGCAAACTTTTTTTTAATAACTTCCACTTTGAAAAAATATACTTACGATTACAAGTTGCTTGATCACTTAGATGTGATATGTCAGTTTACTGAACATAAATGTTTAAATGACCAGATTTTACTTTGTGTACAGCGCTATGAATATATTTAGCTGTCCCAAATATCTTAAACTCTGGTTCAGATATTAATGCTGCATAAATGAATCTTAGAAAATAAACATTTATATGTTACACTAGCTTAAGGTGACACAAAATTCAAATTTCAATTTCATAATTTGTTGACTAAAGTATACTTCATACTGAACCATTATGGGAGTTTCAGTTGTAATTATACATTGTGTGAGAGTTAATTTCCATCAAGATTCACCCACAAATAGACCAAATAGCCCTTCAATGTTGATGTGTTTTGGCATGCTCATGCCTGTTTTATGTGTGTAGTTCTGACCATGGTGGCTATAGACAGCAGAAATACTGGTGCTGGTCACTGACCAAATATTGGTAGGCAATATATAGAGGCCAAAAATATTTAACTAATAGTACTTGTTTCCATCATACCTCACAAAGAGGTTGCAAGATACTTATACCCCAAAACATTTTTAAAAAAAAACATACTTTAAAAAATTCCATATTTTTTTATAAACAGGATTTTGTATACTATGGACTGTTTGCTGTCCATACCAACATGCTCCTTCTTCAAAAATGTATCAGCAGGTCAGACATTTGCTAACAAAGGGTCATTCTAGTAATACCTTTTATCCATAATACTTGGGACCTGGGATTTTCCGGATAAGGGATCTTTCTGTAATTTTGATCTCCTTAAGGGGCTGATTTACTAATCCACGAATCCGAATGGGAAAAATTTGGATTGGAAAACGAACATTTTGAGACTTTTTCGTATTTTTTGCGACTTTTACGACTTGCGCAAATTGTCGCGACTTTTTCATAGCCATTATGACTTTCATGAATTGTTGCGACTTTTTCATAGCCATTACGACTTTCGCAAATTGTCGCGACTTTTTCGTATTGAGCGCTCGAAAAAGTCGCAAAATACCGATCATTACGAAAAAAACGCATTTGGACGCTTTTTCGGACATTCGTGGATTAGTAAATGTGTCCCTTAGTCTACAAATATATCACCAACTCGGCAGCTTATCTGCCCATGTATGGGCACCCCATGAAGGGCCTAGCCAACTAACATCTGGCCTAAAGTTGGCCACATCTCGATCAGGCGGGTTTGATTTCCATCTGATCGTTGACCATTAATGCTGTCATCAACTGCACCTACGCCCCCGTAATTTTAATTAGATAGTTTTGGCCCTAAGGTGAAACTATCGAATTAGCCCAATATCACTCTCCTTAGGTCATGCCCATATCATGAGTAGATCTGATCATTTGGTGACCTCGTCAAGTGAGAGGATTGCAGCGTGTATGGCCACCTTATCTCTTTACAGCTTTTAAATGGGGGTCACTGACCCCAGCAGGCAAAAACTCTTGCTCTGTAAGACTACAATTTTATTGTTATTATTACGTTTTATTACTTATCTACCTGTTCAGTCCTTCCATCTGCAATATTTATTCCAGTCTCTTTTATTCCAAACCACTGTCTGGTTGCTAGGGAAAATAAGACCCTAGTAATCAGATAACTACTTAAATACCAAACTGGAGAGCTGCTGAACAAAAAGTCTCAGAATATCACTGTCTACATCATACTAAAAGTTAATTTAAAAGTGAACAGCCCCTTTAATTATAATACAAAGTACAGTTTTATTATTACAGAGAAAAATAAAATACAACGTAATTTTTAACAATTAAAATGATTTGCTAATAATGGGGTCTATGGGAGATGGCTTTCTTGTAATTTGGAAATCTCTGGATAACGGTATCCTATATCTTTTGGCACAAATTGTCCCCATTTTGTAATTGAGAATGTATGCTTTCAAGTTTCTTAGATATGATTATTACCATGTATATTTTGAACATTTTGTGCATTTTGCCCCGCTTTCAGCACCGCTAATCTCTTTCAGCAGTACTAAACTCTTATGGTGATTTTATTTTTGAACAAGTGATCTTCAACAGTGATTATTTTGTTCGTTATTTGCAACCCTTTTGGCCCAACATACAAATACATACTTGGTATTCTAGGCACTAGGTATTCTGTAGTAGTCCGAGATATACACTACTGTAAAGGTGGCCACACACGTGGCGATTTTCGATCGTTCAATCCGCCACTAATGTTCAGGGCTGAAACGGCAGATAAGGAGGTAGAAATAATAGGATTTATACCTCTTTCTGCCGATCCAGCCCTGATGGCAGATTTTGCTCAGGCGCCTTCTATGGCGCCCGATCAAAATCTTTTAACCCGCCTGATCGGCAAGTCAACCAATATCAGCAGCCTCCTGCGATATCGGTCGACTCGCCGACTTGCCATACACGCACCGAATATCGTACGAAACAAGGTTTCGTACGATATTATCTGTGCGTGTATGGCCAGCTTAAGCTTGCATATCTATTTCAATGGGTTTTTGAGCCCTTAAAACACCATAAAAGATAGAAAATGTTCTCATCTGGGACATACAAAGTAAATAAGAATATGTCTATTTTCCTTCTTTTGTTTAATCCATCAGTGGGATAACCATGGGTAATGAGGATTATGAGGTAAAATATAATGCTGCAGTTAAGTCAATTGACTTTGTATTTTCTGCTTTGAGGCCTAAGCTGTATAATACTGTCTGGCTGGATCAGGAGGAAAGCTCTTTGGCAGGATTTCTAATCTTTAATGTGAATGCATTTTTGTGTGAAAGAAAACTTCTGTATGTATACACAAGAGTGACTTCATTATATGGCTTGATGTAAAGCATGAAAAGCAATGTTTATAAATAATTTGCACCAGGACTCCATTCCGAGAAATTGCAATAATAAAACATAGACATAATACTACCTGTAGCAGAATGTTAATAATCCCTTTTGTTTACAAACTGTTGGGCTTGTAACTAATCTTTATTTAGAAATTACTAGTTGTTCTTTTTTAAAGGGGATCTAAAGCCTCCCAAAAATTATGTAAAATTGCATGTTTACTATTTACATAATTTTTAAAGTTGTGTTTAGCTGATATCATGAATTTTAGCGGTTGATAAAGCGGCGGGTGCAGTTAGGATTAAAATCTAAACGTGCAGCCTAGGAGTAAGATAACTGTGTCCAGAGAGAAGTCTTGCATTGGTCACTTAACTCTCTGTCAGTTGGACAGCCTAACATCAGTAAAGAGCTGCTGTTGAAAATCAAAAATATTTAAAGTATAAAACAATTTTAATTAAAACTAAACACAATAAAAAATGAATAATGCCATTTGCAAAAGTGCTAAGAATATCGGGCTTACCCTTCCTACTAGTACAGTACTAGCAATGAGCAATTTTAGATTAATTATTTAGGTGGTTTGAGATCTTCTTTAATTAAAAAAATCAATGTGAACACAATAACCCTGCCCCAACATCATCACACCACCAGACACCAAACTTCATCACATGATGAAACCACCTTGCGTCATGACATCAGCGCAACACAGCACCAATGTCATCATGCACGTCCCCTTTGCCTGGGTTTATAACACAGCAAAGGTGGCAACCCTAGGAGTGGGTGATGTTTACCTTTTCAGGTTAAAGTGTTCCATGGCAGTTTAGTAGTTGGCAAGGGGTGTCAAGTTTTCCTAGTCTTTAAAAATAGCAAAGGCAGTAGCGAATTTTTTGTGCCTAAAAAAACTGGAGATGGAGGTAGACCTCTGTATAAAAGACCTGTAAGGAAAGGAAAGTTCTGTAATAGCTCACTCTTAAGCTGGCAATACATGTACCAATAAAATCGTACGAAACCTAGTTTTGCACAGTAGCATACCCATAATTCTTGTACCATGACAATCGGTCATTTAGTTAATCGGCCAGGTACATTTAAATGTATGACCGACATCCAAACGTTCATCGGAAGAAGATTAAAATCTGAAAGTGTATGGTCACCTTAAGAGTAAGAGCTAGGATCAGGGTATTTAGTAGAGCACTCAGAAGCTCCAAAGAGGAGACCAGAAAGGTTAGTATCTCGCAGTGTCACCTGCCTGTAAAGGCACTCAAGCAGTTAGGCTTAGGAGATTCCTAGAGTAAAGAAACACTGTGAGCATCCACTAGTGCTGGGAGCTAGTTCACCTATAAGCAAATGTGACATCATCAAGTGGATGAAAGTGTCTGAAGCAACTATGAAGTGCATGTTTATTTTTCCATCTGAGCAGTACCACCAAAGTGATTGTGTAAGATACAACAAATCAGGGCCGGCCTTAGGTCAACTGGACCTATTGGGCCCAATAGGGCCCCACACCCATGGGGGCCCCAACACCAGCAGGAATAAGCACATAAAGCTGTCCTGTGCCAGCTGGCACCACCATTTGTAGGGGGCCCTGGCAAGTTGTCCCAATTGGGCCTCACAATTTATAGGACCGGCCCTGCAACAAATAGAGTTATCTATTCTGTTTCAAGAACCACTGGCGCTCAGCTTATTGAGATATCTGTTCTGTGTGTGTAATTTAGTGTTGTTAACCCTTCCTCCACCAGGACAGCAAGTGTCGGTCTGAGAGAAAGAAATCCATGTAACACATGCAATACAGTGAATTGCAGAAAAGTTACAAGTGGCCGAGTCCAAGTTGGGTAAGAACCGCTGATTCCTATCTGGTATATGTAAATATTTAGTTATTTGAATCCAGATTCCTGTGATGTCTGCAGACATATTTAATCCCATTGCTAATGAGGAGTAATCAGTAAAAACGGAATGGGGCTTTTAGGTCCCCTTTATAACCGTGGCCCAATCAAACTCTATTCTACCTCTAAAGATATGAGACATTCCCCCCAGATTTTGAGCCATTGCTATCGGGAGCAGATCTTTAAGTCTTTTGAGAAATGGGTGCTACCAGTAAATGTTTTGCAAATTGGTACAACCTGTCCAGGCTGCAGCAGTAGCTTTGTTCTTAACACCTTCATATTGTATTGTAATTTAGTGTTGTTAACCCTTCCTCCACCAGGACAGCAAGTGTCGGTCTGAGAGAAAGAAATCCATTTAACACATGCAATACAGTGAATTGCAGAAAGTTACAAGTGGCCGAGTCCAAGTTGGGTAAGAACAAGGAAGATCCTAGGTACCATATGGTACCAATCTCTTTGTCTCATATCTTTAGAGGTAGAATAGAGTTTGATTGGGCCACGGTTATAAAGGGGACCTAAAAGCCCCATTCCGTTTTTACTGATTACTCCTCATTAGCAATGGGATTAAATATGTCTGCAGACATCACAGGAATCTGGATTCAAATAACTAAATATTTACATATACCAGATAGGAATCAGCGGTATGCTAAATGAAACGAATAATGAACATTAACTAGTGTCATTATCTACGTACAACATATATAAAATATTAAAATGTAATTAGTCAATCAATCACAGGTATATCACAAGCAAGTAGTCTGAATACCATAAGTAAGTAAGAGTTGAGAATTAACAATACTGATTCATAAGATCATTAGCCAAGAGTAGTTATGCCATTAATAAATACACCCAATTAACAATGCTGTTCTAACAATCCCTATGTTGTTATCATAGGCATCTCACTTTTTTCAGTTCTTAACACACACACAAATATACATTTATGTGAATGTGTGTAAGGATAATAGTGCAGTATAAATAAACTACTATTATTTACCACCCATGGAGTGTGTAAACCAAAAAATAAAATACATTTTTATATTGGTGTAAATAGTAAACCCTGTGGTCACAGGGGGGGGGGGGGGGGGCGAGTGAGAGGGGGGCCCAGACTGCTGTACTATAGCCCCCCTCCTCAGCGCCAGGAGGTGCAGTGTGAGAGTGCCAGGACAGGGGCAGGGAGGAGGGACTGTTTGCGTTTTTTTTTGCAGAGGGAGGCCTGGCACAACCAATGTATGCTCCAATTATGTATGCTTCATTTTTTAAAATGAATCCAAACTGCTAAATAGAAAATGTGCACTAGATCACACATACTGCATGAACAGTTAGGGTATGTAAGTTTTTCACAACATTTACAGTTAAATCATACCGTTTTTTTAAGAACAGCAATAGCAATTCTTCTATGGATGCTAAAAAGTAGATAGATGGAAGGACAATGCTCAATGGTGGATATGTATAAAATAGTTTTAATAATCACAAAATTTAACAACAAATTGCACTCCCAAACATTAATAATACTATGAGCCCAACAAGTCCTATCATCACAACTCCATCAGCCTGTGGTTTATAAATGGGGAAAAAAACATAAAGCCAGAGTAGCCTCTGCCAAGCATTTCCAACATGCAATCCATGTGTATTTGATACAATAATCATATTAGGGCTTAATTAAGTTGAGCAAAGTGCAAAAAGCACGCACAGTGCCTTTTTGTCCACCTCATTCCCCCCAGATTTTGAGCCATTGCTATCGGGAGCAGATCTTTAAGTCTTTTGAGAAATGGGTGCTACCAGTAAATGTTTTGCAAATTGGTACAACCTATCCAGGCTGCAGCAGTAGCTTTGTTCTTAACACCTTCATATTGTATTGAATACATGTGGTTTGTATTCAGGAAATTAGGACATGTTGCTAGGGTCACTGACCCTGCAAACCAGAAGATTTAAATTATATTATGCCTAAAGAAATAATAGAATTCATAATGAATCAGTTGAAAGTGAGTGTAGGAATGGCCAGACCAGGGATGACTTTGAAATGGTAGGCCAGCTTGAATATACTAAAATATATGGACAAACAATTGCTGTTTTGTTCAAAGGGGAGTGATTTTTGGAAGTCTTTTTAAACAAAATGCCTTAATGTCCGGAGGATCTTATTTCTGTCTGTACATATTTTGTGTTCACGTCCACATTGCAGCAATGATTAATCACTGTTTAGTGTTCTGTAAAACTTTCCCTTTTGCAACAACATGCCATGAATGTGCCTCCAGACCAATGTACCCTTTAATTACTTTTTGGCATAATGTACACATTTTAAACTTGTGTGCACAATCTAAGTGCGTAGATCAGCATGCAATTTTTTTTGTTTTCAAACCAAATTCTTTGTGCACATTATAATTTGTTGTGTGGCATGGCATCAAAATTTGTGTGCGCGCTCATAAGCACACAGCTTAGAGGGAACATTGTTCCAGACCCCACCCCTTTTGTGATCCACAACTGGTTACTGTCCTACTTTATTTGGGTCCAATGGAAGGTAAGTAAGCATCACAGCAAACTAGAAATGGATGAATATCCAGCTCTTTAATAACCAACAAATATAGTCTCTATGTGGAACAATGGCGTCAAGAGTTGATCACAGGTCTGTACTGCCAAATAAACAAAGGCACCTGTTAATAAATCTTTGCCCTGTAAATACTACCCTGGTATTTTCCTTGTGAACTTAAAGACAATATATAAAGCAGCTTTAAACTGAGAAAAAAGTATTTGCAGAGGCTTTTTGATGTTCTTTTGAACTTTGACCCTATTCATAAACTTTAAAAGAGGCCTCTTAGAAACCAGTTGAACAACAGCGAATGCTAATGCTTTGTACATGTCCCCAACACATTTTTTGGAACAACGTATATTGCACTCAACGTAGTTCAATTAACTATGATAAAAGTGTCTGTTAATGTAGAGCTGGCTTTGTGGGAAAACAGAGATCAACAGATTTATGGTATGTCTCCTAGGAGCAGATCTAAGTTAATAAATGTCTCACGTATGTGCTAACAATGCTACCTTACATGTACATTTAGGGGTCAAATAGAAAGATGATTATACACTTGCATATTTATCTAGTTTTAACCAGTTGGTTAAACCAAGTTGAACATAAACTACATAGACCAATGATATTTCCAGTACAGAAAAGGCAACATTCTATTCTATAGATTAATTCAGATCCTCCAATAAAAAAATATATGTAAATGTAGAAAGGTAAATTTCATTAAAATCGTGAGAATGCACCTAGGGGATGGGAGACCAGGGAAGAGTCACCAAAAACGGGTAACTCCTGAACAAATGGGGGGCTCACAGCTCTGCCCACTTGCTGGAGGACGTGAGGTATGCTCCAGAGCAGTGACCTCAACCAGTGGCTCAGGAGCAACATGTTGCTCACCACCCCCTTGGATGTTGCTTCCAGTGGCCTCAAAGAGGTGCTTATTTTTAAATTTCTTCCTTGGAGGCAACTTTTGGAAGCACACATACACAGTTTTACTCCAAGCAGAGCCTCCTGCAGGCTAGCAATCCACATGGGGCTACCAATAAGCCAATCACAGTGTTTATTTTTACATCTAAGTGTGGCTCACAAGTAAAAAAGGTTGGGGATCCCTGCCCTACAGCATACAAGACAGGCAAAGTACTGTACTTTGATGTCAGGAACTACAAACTTTATTGATAGATTACCACAATAAGGAAAGGGAATTCTTAAGGTAGCATGGGGAAAGAAAACATGGTTCAGAATTAAATTATGTAGCATTAGATACCAAAGCAAGGTTTAAAATGGACTTCTCAATGGAAACATCCAGCAAACACAGACGCCTCTTGTAGTAGATTCCGGGTATGTATAAGCTCAAAATAAAAAATGAAAATGACAAATCCATCAACAAAACCTTGAACAAGGGAACACAAAAAGTACAAAGAAACAACATAACCATTATTGCAAAGAAAGTGGCCTACAATCTACAATGAAATGCTTTCCCATTAGAACAAATTAGCTGCACAAATATACACATTGCAGCAGAAAAACAAAAATTAATCAATCCTTATGGTCTAATTCAGAAAGGACAATTTGGACAGTTATGTGGGAAAAAAGTTTTTTAATTTATCATATACTAGTCACACACATGGGTGTCCACACATAGGGTCAAGGGGGGGCACTTGCCTCCCCCTGAAATTTTGAAAACCTCTCTGCTCACAGCCCACTGTCCCAGATCCCTGTTTAAATGTCTCACATTGCCCTGCTTGCCCTTGGTTCTTCTCAACTCCCTGCTCCTTGAGAAAACAAAATCCAGAGAGAGAGGAACACAAGCAGCATGGAAGCAACTGTAAAGAAGAACTTTGGTTATGGCATTCTGCCTGCGCAAGTGTATGTATGGGAATGTTTTCAATCTACATCTTCCTGGCATGTCTGGAATTAATGGAGTTCTCTTTGACCATTTTTAGTGATTTTACTGGCTTGTGCGGGCTTAAAGGAGTGCTCATTCGCCATTTCTACAGTGATTACACTGGCATATTTCAAGTTAATATGCAGATTACCAAATCTCCTGCGCATCCCCAGTAGTTTAGACCAAATTTGGATGCAACAGGGCAGCATGCCGCCCCTAAAATTCTTATATTTGAAACTTTTTTTTGAGCTGAAAGGAGCCTTGACTAAATGTTAGACCCAAACATGGTGCCTAATAGGAACAAGTGTACCCTATACCATTGATTGGAATTATTTCCATATATAAAGGGGTAAAGAGATTGGGCATTACCCATAGTTAGACAACACTGTTCTGCCTGCATGAGAGAAGAACATAATATGCAATGCAAAGAGGCCATTTACGAAAACATGTTTATATGTAATATTATATCTCTTTTGTATAAAAACAATGTTCAGCTCAGCATTTTGTTTCGAAGAGGGGAATTACATAAAGTGATTTAATTCACATATTGGCTGCCGACCGTAAGGGCAATGGCACACAATGTGATTATTGGTATTTTTATACCCCCACTGGTGGGCTGGAATCACTGTCTATTTATATTAATGGCAATCGCCTAAAGCTGCACAGTGCACTCTCAGTTCAGGAACTATCTTTTAAACCACAGAGGTCAGCATTTGCTAACATAAATTGCCTGTGAGTGCACTGTATGGCTCCAGGGAACTGCATTATAAATAAATAGTCTAACAGAAGTGATTCTGGGGCATTTCATCTCCACCTACTGGGGGAGCTACTAAGGCATCTTGTCATCTGCCACTCTATGTGGCAGATTTTCATGATTTAAATACAGGTAAGATTTTCATGATTTAGTTACAGCTGAGATGATGCAAGTCATCCATGACAATTATGTTGTCACATAATCTACAAATGTCTTGCATTACTATAGCTAATTCATGTTTTGCCACTCATAATGTCTTCATTTGTTGCCTAATCTGGGATCAGATATAAATTGCATAGAACACGACCTGGGATAGCAAAAGGCATTGCTGTTTTATTTGAATGTTCATTCAACAACAAATTAATAAATCAATCAATTTGACTCACACAAACTATATGGAGGAAACTGTTGCCACCAATTGGAAAAGAATGGTTACTGCAGTCATAATTCCATGGAGAAAACTGCAGAATTCTCATTTGTGTGTGGATCCTGACAAAATAAGCCCATCAGTTAAGACTGCTATAAGGGAGGCCAGGAAATTTTAGATGCTATGCGCAGAAAGACAAAATTCTACATGCAGTTTTATGTTTCTTGGCTAAAATGTAATTTAGAAGGCTGTGCCTACCCTCAACTAAACCCATGGATGTTACGTACTAATTGTGTTATGATATGTGTTTTAAAACCAAAAATAGTAACTAAGATAACCCTTTTTTTCTTTTGTATTCTAAAAACAGTAATAGGTAAAGAGTGAAAATGAAATAAATCAATAAATAAAAATATATATAAGCACCACTATATACATATATATAGTGGTGCTTGAAAGTTTGTAAACTTTGTGAAGCTTGTGAAATCCTAAAAGTAGATAAAGGAAAACCTAGTTAAACAAATTAAACAACAAATAATATATTTGCTCATGTATTTATGAAAAAAAAATTATCCAATAACATATCTGTGTGGGGCAAAAGAAAGTAAATTGTGCTGTCAGTATTAGGTGTGACCCCCTTGAGCAGCAATAACTGCAACCAAACATCTTCAGTAACTGTTGATCAGTCCTCCACACCAACTTGGAGGAATTTTAGCCAATTTCTCCATACAGAACAGCTTCAGCTCTTGGATGTTGGTAACTTTAGGTCTTTCCACAACATTTCAACTGTATTAAAGTCAGGAGTTTGACTTGGCCATCCCAGAACATTCACTTTATTCTTCTTTAATTATTCTTTTGTAGAAGGTATTGCGTGTTTACGATCATTGTCGTGCTGCATGACACACAGTTTCTTGAGATTCAGTTCATGGACAGATGTCTTGACATTTTCCTTTAGAATTCTCTGGTATAGTTCAAAATTCATTGTTCCATTAATTATGACAAGCCATCCAGGCCCAGATGTAGCAAAACAGGTCCACCATGTTTTACAGATGGGATAAGGTTCTGGATGAAGTGTTTTTCTATCTCCAAATGTAATGCTCCTTATTTAAGCCAAAAAGTTCTATTTTGGCTTCATCCCTCCACAAAGCATTATTCCAGTATACTTCTAGTTTCTAAATCTTTAGCAAACTATAGATGGTCAGCAATTATTTTGGGGGAGAGCAGTGGCTTTATCCTTGCCACCCTGCCTTACACACCATTGCTGTTAAATGTTCTCCTGATAGTGATAGGAAAAGCAAAAGAAAATATGTATCTCTGCACAGACTTACCCCTTCTAATGTGTCTTCATCATATACAGGAAAAAACTAGAAATTGGTGCAGGCCATATACATGCAGTGCTCCACTGCTATAAAGTCACACTCCTAACTCCTTTATTCCATTAAATATAAAAACATGTGTGGCTACTGTGTAACAATATCAGAACCTTAATCATAGGCTGATGAATAATGTGTGCATTCATTTTAAACATTTGTAAACAGTGCCATCTACTGGTCAAAATGCAAAATGTCTGTATGTACTGTATATGTATATGTAATATATAAATAGATTTAGGAAGTAAGCAAGGCCCTCATAGGTCTTATTAAAGGAATAGTAGCCAAAAATGAAATTGTTTTAAATAATTAAAATATTATGTAATTTTGCCCTACACTTGCAAAACTGGTGTGTTCAGAAACACTACTATAGTTTAGGAAAACAAGCTGCTGTATAGCCACGGGGGCAGTCATTTAGTTACTTAGTAGATAAGCTGGCCATACACGCACCGATAATATTGTACGAAACCTTGCTTCGTACGATATTCGGTGCGTGTATGGCAACCGGCAAGGCGACCAATATCGCAGAAAGCTGCTGCTATCAGTCGACTCGCCAATCAGGCGGGTTAAAAGATTTTGATCAGGTGCCATTGAAGGCGCCTGAGCAAAATCTGCCTTCAGGGCAGAATCGACAGAAGGAGGTAGAAATCCTATTGTTTCTACCTCCATATCAGACGATTCAGCCCTGAATGTCAATGGAGGGTTGGAACGACCATCGGTCGCACGAAAGATCGAAAATCGCCATGTGTGTGGCCAGCTTTAGGGAGGTGACAGACGGGGAGATTAGTCGCCCCGCAACAAATCTTTGTTGCCACGGGTGACTAATCTCCCCGCAGTGCCATCCCACCAAGAAAGTAAATTGGCGGTGGGATGGCATACACGTTACTGCGATTTCCGAAGTGGCGCGTATGCCATCCCACTGCCGATATACATTCTTGCCAGTGGGATCGCATTGCAGGGAGATTAGTTGCCTATGGCAACGAAGATTTGTTGCGGGGCGACTAATCACCCTGTCTGTCACCTCCCTTAGAACTGCTTTCAATTAGCTATTTAAACAAGCTATTTTTTTTCCTACTCCATGAAACTGAAGCAGTCATGAGCTGGATTTTTTACTATTGAGTGCTATTTCTGATCTTTCACTTTTAGCAATACAGGTGTCATGGAGCTGCTATCTTGCTACCTTCCCTGCTGGGAGGGGGGGTGATATCACTGATATCACAGACTGTAGTATCAGTGCCAGTATTGTGTCACTTTATGTACTGCCTATGCTGCTTGTGTGTGCCATACATGTTACCATAAACCAGACAGAAAAGTCTGTTATGATGTTATTAATAAGTTCTGGTGTTCAACAGTATTCAGTAGAGATCTCTGAAGTTCTGAAGTGTTTAGGGTTCCCTGACTTCCTTCAGTAAGGGATCCTCACCAACAACATTAAAATCACTCAATGTTGCTTTAAATCTGTCCCAACAAAATGAGGAATGCTGGCACCAGGGTTCTTTGTAGATAATATTATAATAACACTTGAGGACACTTCACAGAGGGCATGAAATCCCCATACATGTAGTGCTGAACTATTAATAAATAATATTTGCAGCTTAGTTCTGCCTCCTCGCTTACTCTTTTGGTCTTGTTATATATTTTCCCTTTGTTCTGGGATAGGAGCACAGGTAAAGAGCATTGAAGAATTACGCTTTTTTTTTTTTTTTTTTTTTAAATTAAGCTTGCATGCTGCCCTGTTATCTTGTTGACTTGACATCCATAGCCAGAAAGAAGACACAATTAGACACACTACAAAATCAAGATACATTGCAAGCATTTTCAGTTAGAAAAAAGACATCAGTGCTAATATATGTAAATTCAGTTTTTGGGGGTGAAAACTTATTGGGTAACCATCAGTTTATAGAGTAATCCCGATCATTATAAGCACAATAACTTTGTAGAAGCACATTAAACAGGTTTATCAGGCTAAATGTTGTATTTTGATTGAAGAAGTGCAGGCTTCTTTATGCAGTGCTATTTGCCTCTTCTAGCTACAGGCCTGAGAGATTGGCATTCTGAAAGCTTTGTTTACAAAAGTGGCACACCATTCAAGTGAAGTTCATATGCAAAGTGCCATGTTTTTTATCCACAGTACTGCCTTTCCCCCAGGATTTCAACATAACTGCATTTTGTGCATTGTGTTGCAAATTAGTGGCCATTCTGACAAATTGCTTTCAAGTTACATGGACACAATTTCCACATAGTTTGTGTTAGAATGGTGTTACTTCCAACACATTACATAATAACTGCATGATACTCTTGGTACAAGTCATCTGCAACTATATTGAACTTACTATTGAACTTATACTATGGATATACTGCCAGGTGCAGGCTGGTAGTAATTCCAGGGTTTTCTTATGTCAGTGCATGCACTTGCGAGTAATCAGACGGTCGTATTTGAACTCACCACAAGATTAATGGATCTTTTGTCTGTGCAAGTACCAGTATGAATGTTGTCTTTTTGCTTCCACTTTGCACTTGTGCTTGAAGATAAATTTTCTACCACTGAGTACTTTATGTGATCAAACCCTCTTTTTAATGACCTGGAAAAGGGGGTCCTAGTAGAGATCAAACAAGGTTGATGATTTGTGGGGGATACATTTATCTCCTACCGTCCCTATAATCACTACACTAAAAAGGGTTAGTAAGGGTTGTTTATTGACCTTAACGTTAGGGTTCCCTAAAAATCTCCACTATGATACTTCAATATAATTCTATATGAACTATAGAAAAACTAAAATAGCCAAAATTATCATTTAGACTACCCCACAGATTATGTCTTGATTCATGTGATAATTTTCCATTGACAACCAATTGAATAAAGGGTTTCTTACTTGTAAACGTCTGAAATCACATGAGGAATACGTGTCAACCTGTTGTTTTCTCTTGGTAAAGAGGCAGTGAGAGGCACAGGAACAATCAGCTGGGTGCAACAATCCTTCTGTACATAGCAAAAACAGTAAACGTTTATATGCATTGTATGCTTTTCATTTAAAGTTACAGAGAGTTTTCACACATCTTTTTTTGTAACATATTTTTACATCATTAGGTGAGTTACTACTACGCTGGTTTCAAGATCCAAGTTTAGAACCATTATAAATAATAATTACTTTCTTTTCTTTTTGGTGCACCAGAAATAACATTTATGCAATACAGAACTGAAGATAAGCAGTTAAACTAAAGCTCGCCACAGTCCGCCACAGTAACATTCAGCCACCCTCTATCAATTTAAATAGGATTTTTAGAAGAGTATTTATCAGTAGGTGAAAACTCACTTTCACTAAATAATAAATATGCCCTTAAAAATCCCATAAACATAAATTTCACTATAGTGGACTGTAGCAAACCCCAACTTCACTCTTTAATAAAGAGGGTTGTTGAGATACTTTGGCCTTATAGTGAACATACATACTATAACTCATATACTATTATAAGATCAATTATCTGGAAATCCGTTATCCAGAATGTTCTGAATTACCAGAAGCCCTTCTCCCATATACTCAATTTTAGTAAAATAATTCAAATTTTTAAAAATAATTTCATCTTTCTCCATAAATCAGTACCTTGTACTTGATCCTAACTAATATATAATCAATCCTTATTGGAGGCATAACAATCCTATTGAGCAGGGAATTTTTTTGACCACAGCCATTTTTGCGACCACCCCCCCTAAATACCACTCCCATTTTACAAAATTTGGCAGGTTATTTAAATTTTGAACACATTTCTGGGGGTTTTGGGGTCTTATTTTATGTGTTATTACAGTTTTGCTCAGGTAAAATTGCCCCTAGCCCTAAGCTGCAAGTCTCCGGATTTCCCTTTGATATCCTGCACTGAACGCTAAAAAAGATACGTTTCCCAAACTTAATTAAATAAGTGGGCTTATAAGAAAAACTTAACAAGCTACACCTGCACTTGGATACAATTGTAACTAATAAGCTAAACAGATCTCTTGGGGGACTTTAAAGAAAGAATCCGGGACTAGTTGGCATTTGGTGGATGTCAGCACAACTGCTGCCTGTCTGATAGTGTAAGGACAATTAGGAATAGTGGTCTAGATATGTTATATATGTCTTTCATGGTTTGGGCTAGGGTTCTTGGCTCTGGTAAAAGCAACCCTTAAGCTGTCCATACACGCACCGATAATATCGTACGAAACCTCGTTTCGTACGATATTCGGTGCGTGTATGGCAAGTGGGTGTGTTGACCGATATCGCAGGATGCTGCTGATAACGGTCGACTCACCGATCGGCCCGGTTTTTAAGATTTTGATCGGGCGCCATAGAAGGCGCCTGAGCAAAATCTGTCTTCGGGGCTAAATCGGCAGAAGGAGGTAGAAATCCTATTGTTTCTACCTCCTTATCTGCCCTTTCAGCCCTGAACGGTTAGTGGTGGATTGTACGATCTTTCGTGCGACCGATGCCACCTTTAGGCAAATGCCTTTCGGCAAGCCGAGAATATTTAGTGCTCCTCGGTGCATGCACTAGTACAAGTTATTTCAAGTGTAGGAGCCTATTCTAAGCTTGCCTAGGATATGCTACGAGTGGCATAAGCCTAAAGCTAACGCTTGCTGTGAATATGCTCTTACGCTTCAAAATCCTCTTACCTGTGCCTTTACCTGAAAGCATTGAATACACTCGGGTGCAGGCACATGTAGCCGTTATCCACATAAAAACACGAAAAATGCAAAGTCTCACATTTTTATGCAGATATATGCTACATGTGCCTGCACCAGAGCGTATTCAATTCATTCAGGTGCAGGCTCAGTTGGTGGAGTTGTAGGCGTATGGGGCATATTCTTTGCAAGAGTTTTTCAGATGCCGAAAATATACACCATACGCTTCATGTCGCATTAGCCTTAATGCTATAGTGAATAATTAAATTCTTGATTATTAAAGAATGAACCATTCAAGTTAATCACCTGAATTGTATTAATTAGATTAATTAAGAAGAACAGTTGAGGATAATGGCTTATAACAGTATTATGCCATTTCAACATATACATAGTTATATTTCAATGAACCTCTATTGTTGACATCAACACTTGTTCAGTTGCTTGCAATGACAGCAGCACAGGGTTAAATTGGTGCCTAATGTTAAATCATTTTTCATGAACACTTTGGACTGCCCCTAGCAAGAAACTGACATTTTACTTTAAGCATTATATTTAAGGACTTCTTCCATATGCAGACATTTCTTTCTCTGCATTATTACTATTTTTTTTACTAAAGAGCTTACATGATGCTAATTTCTCTGATTTTATTAGTTCAAAGAGCCTTTGAACTAATACTTTCAAAGCTAAAAACCAACAAATACAAAGCAAAACTGGGTGGGGGGGTCTCATGATGGCATTATCTCTTATAAGAATTTACAAGCCCTGATCACCAAAATACATATAAATTATGGGGTTAGATGGAAATAGCCATTGATTCAACCCTGTTGTGCTTTGCATGAAATATCCTTCTGTGAAAGCTCAGTGGATTGCTACAGACAATATACTGTAGCAAGGCTTCCTATATAATATAGAAGGACTTTCTATAGGAAAAACTATATTTATCACTGATCTTCTGATCTTGAAAAAGTGCTAACGCACAGTAATATCCACCCTTCTGGGTGTGTTAACTCTCTAATGCTTAATCATGAAGATACTGAGCAAAAATGTTTAGTAGCGCTTTATTTCCTTGACAAACACAATTTAAAAAATGGAATTACTAGATTTGGGTGGTTTTAAGGAAGTTTAAAAAAGCTGAGCTTGGCAAAAATTACGATTTTGTGATAAAATGTAAGCATTAAAGGAAAGCAATATCCTACCAGTTCTTTCTACAGACAAGCAATGAAGTTTTATTTCAAATTTTGCACCACAGCATTGTGATGTGACAGCATCGCACACACATACCCCCCAACATTTTAAAAATGTAACGAGCGACAAAAAAAATGCCACACGTAGAGCAGGGATTTTTTTTGACCACAGCCATTTTTGCGACCACCCCCCCAAATACCACTCCCATTTTACAAAATTTGGCAGGTTATTTAAAGTTTGAACACATTTCTGTGGGTTTTGGGGTCTTGTTTTATGTGTTATTATAGTTTTGCTAATGACGGTAAAATTGCCCCTAGCCCTAAGCTGCAAGTTTTTCTGGGCTCTCTGCCAAAAGCCCACTTATTTAATTAAGTTTGAGAAACATTGTATCTTTTTTAGCATTCAGTGCAGGATATCAAAGGGAAATGAGGGACTTTAAAGAAAGAATCCGGGACTGTGGGCTGAGCTGTCAAAATTGGGACTGTCCTGCGAAAATCAGGACAGTTGGGAGGTATGCAGACAGAATAGTGACATTGGACATATCAGTGTGCTCCTACAGAGCAGCACAACCTTATAATGAATATATAATCTAATGTAGATTAAACAAATAAAACTATTCAGGTAGAGTATGTTACCTGTAAGGCAATGCCAAAATGTTGGCAACTGCTTCCCTTTCATTCAAAAGGGAAACACAATATCTACTGCAGATGGCTTGAAAACATGTATGCATACAGAAATGATCCATTGATCCTGATCCACAGAAAATGCTTGCTTGATATAATAACTTTTACCATTGTGGTATGGATGTGGTACAACAAAAAAGCTGAATTAGATACACAAATTCATTGCTCACAAAAAATGGATTTTACTGCCTTATGTAAACAACTCAAATGGTGTCTTTATAAATATAACAGACTGAGACAGAAACTTGTCAGCAACAAAAGATTGATGGGTAAATACAGGAATATACTACACAGAGAGCGGACCCAGGCATTTATATCATGCAAGCAATTAAGCCTGACTGAGCAATGAATAAATGAATGAATAATTGTGTCTTTACTAATATAATATTTTTAGCCGTATAGTGAACATATATATCCTAGGGAACTCCCACTGTGCATAATGTGGGCACAGGACTATAGCATCCCCTTCAAGCTGCCAACATTCTTACTTGTTCATTCTATACTGAAGTAGTATATTTTTTTAAACTCTACTGAAAGGATCTTGCACAAAACTGTTTGCTTCCAGAGAAATCAGACTTCAATTATACAAATAGTCCCTCCCAACCAGGACAATACTATTACTTGGACAACTGTTTAAAGTGAGTTGCATTTATGAATTTTGGAACATGCTGGAAAACAACAAAAACAACATAATCCCCTTCTGGAAATATACTTTAATCATGCACACAATGACAGGGAAAGAGTTATCATGTGGCCCAAGGGTGAGTGTTTAGAAAGAATGCTATAGAGAGAAGAGAGCAGGTGGATTTTCATAACTCTTTATTGGTTATCTGGGATTATGGATTGACATTTGGACTTTGACCTGTTTCAATTTCTCACTTTTTTTTCTTATCGATTTCTACCTATTGCTTGTAATACCTACAATTCTGGACCCAGTGAGCTGGATAATGATTCAAGAGGTGAGGAATATTCCTGCACTTTTATTTAAGGATATTTATTTAAGGATATTTGAAAAATAAAAATTAATTGTGCAAACTTTGATGATACTGTTAAATCATTTGCCACTGTGCAGCCTATAAGGCAAGTTGAGCACTATACATGTTTAAGGGGTGGTTAAACTTCTGGCTAACTTTTAGTATGTTATAGAACAGTGCTGTCCAAAGTTTGTGGTACAGAGGGCCAGAATTTCTCTAGCATATAGAGAGCCCCTAATGGAAGCCAGTTCTGGCCACTCCCCTTTTTTAAACCACACCCACTTCAAACCACACCCATGTTATCACAAGAGCTTTTAAGCCCATGCCCACATTAATGGTGGCAGTTCATTCATATGTAAAAAGAATTAAGACACACCCTTGAATCCATATGCTGCCTCCTCCTCCTCCAGCACATAATTACACACCCTACCCTGCCTGTGTGTGCCACACTCTGCCTGCCCTATGCTGCCTGTGTACCATACTCTACCTGCCAACCCTGCTTGTGTGCCATACTCTGCCTGCCCTACCCTGCCTGTGTGTGTGCCATACTCTGCTTGCCCTACCCTACTTGTGTGTGCCATACTTTGTATGCCCTATGCTGCCTGTGTGTGCCATATTCTGCCTACCCTACCCCACCTGTGTATGCCATACTCTGTCTGCCCTATGCTGCCTTTTTGTGCCATACTCTGCCTGTCCTATGCAGTCTGTATGTGCCATACTTTGCCTGCCCTATGCTACCTATGTGCGTCATGCTCTGCTTGCCCTATGCTGCTAGAGTGTGCCATGCTCTGTCTGCCCTATGTTGTCTGTGTGTGCCACACACATCAAACAGGTTTAAAAATTTTAGCCCTTAAAGGAGAAGGAAAGGCAAAGTCACTTGGGGGTGCCAAAGTGTTAGGTGCTGGTGCCCCTGTTCGGAAAGAACAGCACCAGCCCGGGGTAGCTGCAGCGCTTCCTCCTTCCTGCTTCGCTTGCGCATGCGCAGGAGAGTGAAAAAGCCGAACTTTAACAGAGAAGTCGGCTTTTCACTCTACTGCGCATGCGCCAACCACTGGCATTTGCCGGAAAACAAAGCAGGAAGAAGGAAGCGCTCGCTACAGCTACCCCGGGCTGGTGCTGTTTTCTGTCTACAGGGCCACCACCCCGGGGTACAAGATAGGCGATTAAAGTCACTTGGGGGTGCCTAACATTTTGGCACCCGCAAGTGACTTTGCCATTCCTTCTCCTTTAACAATGAAATTAATCCATTGTCCAGTTGTTTTCAGGGCCAAGCAGGCAGCTTCAACTAGATGCTTGAAATGGTTATTTTTTCTTGATGGACAAATCAAACTGATCATATAAAGATAAGCTTGGTTGTACAATAATGAAAAGATCTTTTAAAAATGTACACGTGTATGACCATCTTAAGGACAATATAATCCTTACGTACATAACCTATTGGTTAATGCACTACTCTATGTCTTTAATTTATAGTACACTGTATTAGAATTCCCCACACACAGTTCTGTGACTGGATACAATTTGGAATAGAAAGCATAAATAAAATACACAGTTAAAAATATCTCCATATTTTGTAACCATGCTGCTGCTTAATACCCCCCCCCTCCAGCCATACACACACTGTTATCATGTATTGATAGATGGCAGAAAATACAGTTAAATCAATAAGAAAAAAATACCAGACTGGTGCTAGGATGTTGAATGTTACTACATGACTCCTATGGTTGTTAGTTATCCCCATGCTATATTTCCTGATATAATCTATTTTACCACAAATCCTAATTGAATTGCCTTCGAGGCTGGGCCTGCACCCACATGTATGAAAACACTGTATCAACATTTGGGTGGGGATGCTACAGCATGCAGATCATTTGCGTATATAAGAATGCAGCAAGTCAGCTTAAATAACATTTTTGCAGCTTAACTCTGCTTGAGGCACACATTGTTCTGCATTCAGCTTGCATTATTTGCTCTTCTAGTAATAGAAATAAGCATATCACTTTACAAACCTCTGTTTTACCTACTACTAGGAAAAACAGCTTCCCCAAGCCTACCGATTTAAATTCCATGGTAAACAGGAACTGTGAGTTATACACCAACAACAGACTGAACTACAGTTAAGAAGATATCTTGCATTTTCTCACATTCCTAACTTTTTATCTCTTATTCTTTTGCCTCTCATTCGAGGAAAGAAATAGGGACTACTCAGGAACCCAAGCGTTACCAATTCTTGAGTTGCAAAATTTTCAGGAAAGAAAAAATCTGCCTTCTGATCTTATGGTCCTCTTCCTTAATTGGGATTTCAAGGGCACTTTACAGGCACGTGATTACATATTTTTTGTGCAAACAACTTTACATTTTAGAATACATTCCTTTGAATGCAGTTGCACTTTGAGTCCGACACAGTCTGCTTATTACATTTGTTGTTAGTCACTGGTATTTGTAAGGCCTAAACAAGTATGTCTTCATAGTCCCAGCGCGCTACTGCCAGTTTATACCAGTCACTTGTTCCACTCTGCCTGGTACTATAGAGATGCATTGTACGTCATTTACTGTTGTCATTTTCATAAGTTTGCTTACATCTCTATACTATAGTCATTTAGGTGTCTGCTAAAAGCCAAATTCAAATTGAAAAGCCATTTAATAAAATACTGGCATGCTGTGCTACCTGCCTTGTTACTATTGCAACTAAATATGAACATATGAACAAAAATTACATTACTCAGTGCTGTCATTAAAAGAACATTCCTATTAATTCATTTTTACATTATTATTTTTTTTCCATTATATTTTCTTTTTCATTGTCTTTGGTCTTTTAGCTATTATTATGCGCTGCTATTTTATATTATTTTGTACTTGCAAAATTAAAACCTATAACCTTATAACAATATAATTAAGATATGATCACCTTTGGAAAATAAGAAGTGAGATATAACTATCCAAAGTGTACAAAGGAAAGTCAGTATGCATCATCTGTGTTTCATACAATTCCTTAGAGCCAACCAGATTTGCTTTATATAGTCTTTTGGAGATTAATAGCCTTTATTGTATGTAAAAACCTTAGAGCTAATTTCCACTTGCAATTGGTGCTAGTAGTTTTTCTTAGATTATGTTGAGTTTTTCAATATAAATAGTTACTAAAAATATATTTCCCTAAAATTTAGAAACACTTAAATATAATGTACAGTTGGTATGAGGTTTTAAAATACAACATTAACTTCAGAAACTCTAATAACCTTTGTAAAAATGACTTTGTAGCACTGGAACCTCTCATCTGCCCATGTGTCCTGTGAATAGCAGATAAGAGATAAGGCATACAGAATGTTATAGCTGTTAGTACTTAAGTGCTGACAAATGAGGATCAAATGCTATTCAAGGCACAGAAAAAAATGTGTGTTAGTTTGGGGGAGGGGGATTTATATATTTATATATAACCTTATTTTATGCCACTGTTAACAATTGCTTGATTTTTATTTATTTATGTAATATATGTTTTCTGACTTGGCAAATGTATGTAAAACAGTTATGTGTTTGCTTGATATTTTGTTGCATGTGATCCATCTTTTATACATAGTAACATAGCAAGCAAGGTTAGAAAAAGGCACCCATCCATCTAGCTCAGACTTTTATATCTATATAAACCTGTCCAATTGCTAGTTGATCCACAGGAATGCAAAAAAAAAATTCTTCCAAAGCCTCTCTAATTTGCCTCAGATGGAGGTAAAATTCCTTCCTGACTCCAAGATGGCAATTGGACCAGTCCCTGGATCAACTTGTACTAAGAGCTATCTCCCATAACCCTGTATTCCCTCACTTGCCAAAAAGGCATTCAACCAGCTCTCTAATGTATTAGCCAGTACAACTGATTCAGGAAGAGAAAGCCACAACTTCGCAGCTCTCATTGTAAAAAATACTTTCCAAGTATTTAGATGGATCCTCTTTCTCCTTCTTTCAGGCCTTGACTGACAATCTTTGGTTCTGGCAAATTAGCCAGAATGGCTAACCTAAGATGTCACAGACAGAAGGAAAGGTAAAAACTAAGTAAGCTTTATCAGAAAGTCTATGTAAATACAGCCATAAGCACTCACAGAAAAGCTGCACTGAGGTCTCTGTCAAAATCTGAACTAATGATCTTTCCGCCTAAGCCTGGTCCTACTCCCCCCTTTTCTATCTCTATTGAAGGCACCCTCATCAACCCTGTCGATTCGTCACGCTGTTTGGGGGTGATCTTTGACTCCTGTCTCTCCTTCTCTGACCACATTAACTCCACTGTCAAAACCTGTCACTTTTTCTTACGCAATATTGGCAAAATCTGTCCCTTTCTCTCTACTGCAACAGCTAGGCTGCTCATGCATGCCCTCATCCTATCCCGACTGGACTACTGCAACCTGTTATTAACCGGCCTCCCTAACTCCCATCTTTCCCCCCTACAGTCTATATTAAATACTGCTGCCAGAATTCTCCTCCTCTCATCCAGGAGAGTTCAGGCCCCTCCCCTGCTAAAGGCCTTATCGTGGCTTCCTATTAAACAAAGAATATCTTACAAACTTCTTCTAACCTTCAAAGCCCTCCATTCCTCTGCTCCTCACTACATCTCTTCCCTTGTGTCTCCGTACGTCCCTGGCCGACTCCTTCGTTCCTCGCAGAGCAATCGCTTGGCTGCGCCCCCCACTACAACTGCTGTTTCCCGCCTTAACCTTTCTGCCTTGCTGCCCCTTACATCTGGAATGCCCTCCCTGATTTCCTCCGGAGAGAATCCTCCCCCAGTCTTTTTAAAACCAAACTAAAAGACTACCTTTTGGAGAACTCGCCCAGCACCTGATCTGGGAATCAGCACTTATATTGTAATGTCACCCACTGTGACCTACAGCACTTATATTTGCCTATTTGTGTCTGTAAGTTACCCTCCCATATAGATTGTAAGCTCTACGGGGCAGGGACCTCCATCCTCTTGTGTCTTTGACTCTTAACTTATTGCAACTGTATCTTGTATTTATTTGTATTTATTGTTATACTTTGTATTTATCTATTATCTTATTAACCCCCTGTTCGTATTAATGTATTCTACTGTACAGCGCTGCGTACATAAGTAGCGCTTTATAAATAAAAATATACATATATACAAAAGATTTCTTGTGTCTGTAATTCATGTGCCAGCTCTCTCCTCTCTCCCCTCTCCTGCACCCCCTCCCCAAAGAATGCTAAGAACTCACTCCCCCCCATAGGAATGTGGATCTGGGCCAATCAGCAGGAAGCTTCCTCATAGTCTTACAAACTGAGCATGTAACCAGTCTTGGTCTTGGTGGAGGAGCATGGCATTATGGGAACTTTCTTTACACAGCTCAGCATTTTTTCCCCCTATTATGCTTCTGATCATCTGAACAGGAGAAATATGGGGAGACTTAAGGGCACTATTGAGACAACTGAAGGTATGCCTGCAGCTTGAGATTAACTCTTTATTAGCCTTTCCTTCTCCTTTAAGGGTATAAATGGCTTGCATATAAATGCAAATTTTTCTAAACTAGCAATGTGGAATTTTTAATGCTTAAGGAATAGGGTCAGTTAAATATAACTGACAAGTAAATATACAGTATAACACAATTCAGAGTTATACATATATCATTCATTTCCGTATACTGGAATCTTTGGAACCCAAGTTGTTGTAATTAATTTCCAGCATCAGTGCATTAGTTTAAATGGGTTGTTCACCTTCCAAATAAATTTTCATTTCAGATGTTTTTCTGTAGTACATTAGAAATAAAGACTATTTGTTGGTTGCATTCTAATTTACATTTTTACCCATTTTACTAGTATAGAATGATTTCTTTTTCACCTTCTCATGTCCCTCTGGAGAAGCTAAATATACTTGTAGATTGTAAGCTCTTTTGGGCAGGGCCCTCTTCACCTCTTGTATCGGTTATTGATTGCTTTATATGTTACTCTGTATGTCCAATGTATGTAACCCACTTATTGTACAGCGCTGCGGAATATGTTGGCGCTTTATAAATAAATGTTAATAATAATAATACTCTCTTTTTGACAAGACTTTGTTTAGTTATGCTTATGTAGGTAAGGTACATAAACACTAACCTTCCAGAATATATATTTACACAGAAATGCCTGATTTCACAGATTGTAATAGTCTGCCTGTTTTCAATGAAACCAGTTTCCCCACCCCCCCTTTTACTCACAGTATAATGCAACCTCCCCCACCTTGTTGTAAAGTAATGGGTTGTGTGACTTAAAGTTCCTCTGCTTTTCACACTGTTTGGTGCGTAGGTTCAGTGGAAAGCAAAGGAGCTTCAAGTCCCATTAAAGGGTTTGTCCACCTTTTCTCACTGCTACCCAAAAGATAGATTATGTTCCCCTGAGTATGATAATATGTGCCACGCAAAGACTGTGTATCTATGTGTTTGAATAAGCTGTTTAACACTTACTGTAAAAGCTGCAGTTCACACAAAGGCATACAGAAACATTTCAGGGAGGCGGAGCATTTGTTTCTTCCCTGCAATGTGAGTCACATGGGAGCTTCCCCCCTGCTCCCCCCTCCCTCCCTGAACATTCATAGCAGAGACAGCAGCAGCACCAGGTGCCGGGCAGTTTAGCAGCCAATCAGAGGAGAGGCAAGAAAAGCAACATGCACAGTAGCTTTAGACTCCTACTGCCAGTGCTCAGTGTTACACAGAGCTTCCACACGCTGACACAGGCTTGTGCAGAAAGGGTTCAGCGACCCCCTCCCCTGGTGCCTCTGCTGTATCCTGCCCTATACAGAAACGCTATCTTCAGAGGTAATTTTCTCTAAAACAGATAAATTACATATTTTATTAAAATGACCTAATCTGCTAAAATAGCTTCATTTATGTGAAGGTGAACAACCCCTTTAACAATACTGAAACCAGCTTCTATGCAGTTGCAGAATTACTTAACAGTTACCAGTGTGTCATACAACCAGGTGTTAAAGAGATACCGACACCAGAAATTAAACCCTTTTTACAACTGCCTTTGCATGCTATTTATAATTTTTCCATAATAGTATTTGTTTTTATGTTACCCATCTGATCCCCCATGTTGCTTTATGAGGGGGCAGCCATATTTGTGCAGCAGGAGTCTGTTAGCATTAGAAATGATAACTGACAGGCTGAGAAGGGACAGTCAGGTTGGCAAAACAGTCAGGTTTAGGAACTTCAAACAACAATTACTTACAAAAGCAGCCCTATCTGTGAAAAATGATCAACGTGACCTATAGGTAACTTTTTACATACATTCATATTTTGAAGAGTAGTTTTTTAGTGTCAGTATCACTTTAATTAACTGAAAGCAAACGGAATATAATTTCCTAAATAATAGTATAAGCTGGTCAAAAGGTCACATTTCATATGGATCTCTGAACAGCTGTGCTCTGAATCCGATCCCAGCTCATGCAGCATATCTGTGAATAATACCAGTTTTAATCCACTGAACCTTTAAAGTATTTAGGAGGCTGTATTTCAGATTCGCTCTGGGATAAAGCGGCGGATAAATTCATTATAGTCTTTACTGGGGACACTGGAGTCTTGCAAAACCATTACAGGTTTTTTTTATTTAATAATCTTTCTTTTTCCAAGTAATACTGTTGGCTTGTAACAGGGCTACCTGTGGCTGGCAGGCACCCATTACTGTCAAATGCATGTACACGGTCTTTACTAAAAAAGTAGGCATCTTAACCCAGTTGCAAAGAATCACACACACTTTATTACAGACTTCTTGCAGGGAAGCAGGTATACAGCACACAATACTTCTGCACGTCTCTCTTTTTGCTTCTCACACTTACACATAGCAATTCCCATCGCCTCCCCTGTCTCCTTACAGTGTCCAAGCTTTACCCGTAGGTCCTCCTCTAATCTACAACTAAACATTTAAACTCTGAATTGAGTCGGTTGAGAGTTTAGGAGAGCTAGGTTAACAGTTAACAGAATATGTTTATACTTGCTTACTAATCTACTAAATATTAATCATGTTTTCTTTTGTCTTGGTTAAAAGGTGTCTAACACCTAAGCAAATAATTATGTTTTAGTTGCAAAATATCCTTCATCAACCAGACTATAATGAATTTAACTGCTGCATTATCTCAAAAACTGAAGTAAACCATATACAGTACAGTCATATGAAAAAGTACCGTATATACTTGAGTATAAGCCGATCCGAATATAAGCCGAGGTACCTAATTTTACCTAAGAAAACTGGAAAAACGTATTGACTCGAGTATAAGCCTAGGGTGGGAAATGCAGCAGCTACTGCTAAGTTTTAATAATCAAAATAAATACCAATAAAATTACATTAATTGAGCCATCAGTGGGGTATATGTTTTTCAATATTTATTTCAAAGAAAAACAGTAAACTAGCTCTGTAAGTGGAGAAGAGGGTCAACAAAAACAATATGAGTACTACCCCACGCTCATTGCACATTGGCAAACTGGCAGCAGACCCAGTCCCGGAGGGATGTAAGGGGAAATAAGTATTGCTAGTGGGAGCCTAGGCCAGGGCACTGGAGGGTCTGGTTGCAGGTGCCTAATTTGCACACAAAGGAGATTGGGTGCTAGTCTAGAAGGACCCACGGCACCCAACTCGAGTATAAGCCGAGGGTGACTTTTTTCAGCACAATTTGGGTGCTGAAAAACTAGGCTTATACTCGAGTATATACAGTAAGTATATACCCCATAGAAGTTTTTTTACTTTTTTCATATACTTAATATTTCTTTCCATATAATATGAAATAGCTGTTTTTCTTTCTACTGTTTGTGCAGAAATTTTCTGATGACTTACAATTCGCATAATTCTGCCCCCATGGAGCTTGCACTCTTAAGTCCCTATCAAGCACCTGCTTAATTTCAACAAAAGTCAATTGACCCGTCTGCCTGAATCTTTTTGAGTGTGAGTGGAAAATGACTTACCCCGAGTAAAGCCACACAGAAACAGAAATAACATACAGATGATAACCTGGTTGAAATCTTACCCATGCTCATAATCTTATTCAGTTTTCAGTCTGATGGAACTGCTGCTTGCTGCAAGTTGAATGGCGCCATCTGTCAAAAAATCAGATTGCACGGATATTATATGATATGAGATTTGCTATTCTGCTTTTTCTCATTTACTTTAATAACTTTATTATACATTTTCTAGGATAATAAAATGTTTGGCGCAGTAGTGGTGGGAATTGGCATTGCTGGCTCTATGAGAATTCGGGACCTCCTCAACCCATTGCAGTCCAGCCCCTCAGAGAGTCTGAAACTTATTGGCTTTGTATCAAGGTTAGTTTGTATTCTCAAATACATATTTATAAGCTAGGAGTCATGATTATTTTGTTAATAAGAAATATGACGCCACAGATGGTGTAAAAATCGGAATTATTAATCTGCTTTCCATACATCTCATTCACCAGGCCAATTGTATGGTTCTGCATTGTTTTCCTCATTGTGCAACTGTAAACATATCTCATATTCTTTCTTTTACTCAGGAGAAAACTTGACCAGTTTAATAATGCAAAGCAAATTGAGCTGGATGAAGCACTGAAAAGTAAAGATATTGATGCTGCTTTTATTTGTACAGATAATCAGAACCACGAAGAAAGTGTCAGGTAGTTATAGTTTGGATTTTTATGCACGTGTCTTACCTATGAATGTACAAAGCAGTTCAGTGCTACTTTTTCCACTGGACCCTGTTTATAAGAAAGGCCGTTGAGATGATTTTAATATTTTAATCTGGTCAATTATCCCTAATTCTTCTGCCTGCCTGAAAGAAAGGCCAAAATTAACATTATCAGGAATATAAAAGGGTGACATTTAAGTTTTATTCATGGGAGGGGTCCCTTCAGGTAGATAGGGAGCTTTGAACTCTGAAACTCTAAAAGGATAGGGTAAAAATAGCCCAACTTTCAAGTTATTGCTGTATAAAGGTGAAAAATAGGAAGTTATGGATTTTTTTAAATTCGAGCATAAGGCAGAATGCATACCTCCCACACCTCCTTCCCGATCATGGGGCCATCTCGATTTTAACAGTTCGGCCCGCAGACCCCGATTGTTAGTGAATAGTCCATCATTTCTCTTCCACTGAATGCTTAAAAAGATACAGTGTTTCTTAAACTTAATTAAATAAGTCGCTCTATGTGCGGCATTTCTTTTTGTCCCTCTTTTTTTCAAATGTTGGGAAGTATGAGTAATTTTAATAATTTGAGCATATGTCCTATTTATTGTCTTAATTTTTAGCAAAGGTGTTTTTAGATGTATACTGTCCCTTTAAGCTACTATAGCATTCAGGTCAGCACATAATCCAGTGCAGCCAGTTGTTCAGATAGCATTCCCTACTCAGATATGTAATTAATTAAAGAAGTAAATCAGTGTAAATGATATCAGAATGCCAGACTACTTATTATAAAAAAAATTACATAAGATAAGTACAATTAAATTATTCTCTGGTTTTTCTAATGCTTCTAGTTAAGAGCAGGAGATAGTTAATGAGTATAGGTATGGGACCTGGGGTTTTCCGGATAAGGGCTCTTTCTGTAATTTGGATCTCCATAACTTAAATCTGCTAAAAATCATTTAAATATTGAATAAACCCAATAGGCTTAGTTTGCCTCCAATAAGGATTAATTATATCTTAGTTGGGATCAAGTACAAGGTACTGTTTCATTATTACAGAGAAAGGAAATCATTTTTTAAAATTGGAATTATTTGCTTATAATGGAGTCTATGGGAGATGGCCTTTCCGTAATTCAGAAGTTAACAATTTCCTAACCAACATTGTATACCTGTCTAACCAAACAAAGGATCAAATTATTATGGCAAGTTGCTCATGGAAGTGACAAAAAAAAAGTATTGTTATCTTCATCTTTCCACAGGGAACCCCATTCACTACCACATCTCCACCAACCAGTAAAGGTCCACACTATGCATGACTCTACCATTCTCGAACCTGTTAGCCCTGCCCACACCAGTGCCACAACATACCAGCAGGTGGTTACCACCAGCTAATAAACTTCCCCAGCCTCTTGACATTTACATGGATCCACCACTCCTCCCCTGTTGTGACATAGAATTCCCTTTTGTCCCATAAACCCTGGAAAGGCCCCATGAAAACCCCCAAAGAAATTATTCTTAGTAATTGCCATATTATCAGGGAGGGAGATTATTTACTCCCCCCTCTCCCCTGATAAGAGCACAGCATCACGGTGACCAGCTGGCAAAGACCGGAAACATATTGACATCACTTCTGCTCCGCGCTTGTCCACCTGTCTGCCACCCATGTCTGCATCTTACAGTCGGGCCAACGGGTTCCCACTCCACCCAGCACTCCACAAGGTTGCAGGTATTAGGGGTTATGTAATAAAAGCACTACATTTGCCCAGGAGCAATAACCAATAGCAGCCAATCAACAGGTAGCGTTAACATCTTATTAGTTGCTATGGGATACTGCACTAGGACAAACTTAGTGCCTTTTGTTACGTTTTAGGAATTGTGTTTTATTGGAGGGCACATTTATACCTACAATAGCTCAGCAGCACTTGTCATATTATAATTTGATTAATACATTTTGACATGCAAAAATTAGATTTTAGTTACTTTGTTATTATATATAATGATTTTGCTGGTATTTTGTTAAAGGCATTTCCTAGAGGTTGGTAAACATGTCCTGGTGGAGTACCCTATGGCGTTGTCAGCAGAAGCAGCATATGATTTATGGAGACTTGCTGAGCAGAAAGGTAAAGCAGTTCATGGTCCAAAATACCTTCCAATACCTTTTTTGTTTTTTGTTACCCCACATTATTCTACTACTATGCTGTTTAGGATGAATGGGGACAAAAAAAAATATTGATTGCAACTTTGCTGGGAGCCTTCACACTCTTGGACAGGGGGTGTTGCTTGTAACCCACCTAGTTGTCAGTAGGGTAAGGGTGATATTACAGGGAAAGAATTACTGAGGTGGAGAAAGGAGAAGGTCCATCAAAACTGCAATCAGCATTCTTTAAAAGGATGTTTTTAAAGGGCAGCTATAATTTAAAACATGTTTCCAACACTGGAGGTGTTCTATCCCCTGTTAGGAAGCTCCAGATGCTGTTGGTTATGGTGGGCCCTATGTATGTGCATGAGTGTGTCTTTCAAGTGCTGGAAGTTATTGATCCTGAAAACTTGTGGGGTGCTCAGACTTTTATGATATTGGGTCTCCTTCTAGCAAAGTTATCACAAGTGTTACACTGCCACAAAAGCTATAACTTGATTCCATTACACATAAGGGGCTAGTTATTAATGTCCTAGATGCAAGTGCGAGAGTATTTCTGGAAACCTGAGCTCTCCTTGATGTCAGTTGCTATTTTTGAAATTCTTTCTGTATATTTTTAGCACAGCCCTGGATGTGCATTTTAATTGTAGAGCATCAGTGTTTGAGTGTAGGTCAGACCAGGGAAGACAGGACTGCCAGCCGCCTTTTCCTGGGCTGCTATCATGCTGTTGTCAGTAAAGTGGCTACTAGTCAGAGGGCTATTTTTAACTGTTACAGCAGGACCTACAGATATTGTTGTGTGTTTTTTGACTTTACAATAACTGTGTAGTTATTTTAAGTAATTAACCCACTTACCAATCTTGCTTATATCCTTTCATTTTTTGTAGGTGCTTCTTTTAGTCATGGGTCTGGATTCATATGCATATGGCTTAATTTATAAAACAAAGAAATATGGAATTATATAGGCTGCATGCCTGTGTTTGTTGTGAGGTTATTTATACACATACACTGTGTTAATGACCTCGCAATAAACACAGGGACACAGCTTATTTTCTTCTTATTGTAGAAAACAGTTTATAATAAGCCTATTGAATTAGAAAGGCTTTTATAAAAAGTTTTATAAAAACTTTTGCTTGAGTGCCCTTTTTAACTTCTTTTGTCCCGACCTTCACACAAATACCAGTGGTGAAAGCAGCACTTTCCAGTGCCTGAGTTGGAGAAGAACAGGACTGAACACTACTGGGAGTCTGGAACCAACCTAAGGGGGGGACGGGTAATCAGGCTCCCTTGTGAACCCAAGCTTAACTGTCAGTGGGTACTGGGATATCTGATCAGGGCTTATTCAGATATTCATCAGGGAGGCTGGAAAATCTCATCAGTCAAGGACTGCATCAGCCTTAGATTAAGTTTTCCTGTGATCCAATCATGAGCTATGCATATATACAGAGAGATGATCCCCTTCTGGCTCACTATTTCATTTTAGAAGCTATCGGCAAATATTTTAACTGCCGTACTCTAAACTGGCCCTGACATTTATGTTTTTCTGTTTACTGAAGGAAAAGTCCTGCACGTGGAACACATAGAGCTGCTTACAGAGCAATACAAGCAACTGAAGAAGGAAGTACAGGGCAAAAAGCTTGTGGAAGGGGTGTTGCATTTTACTGGTAAGGCCTATACATAAATGTATCACAACCCTTTGTGCAGGCAACTCGAATACACTACAGTGCATTTCATTACTAATTTCTGGTAAATGAGTAGTAAAATGAATATATTAATTACTCATTAACCATTAATTAACTGCATAACTTAGTTGGTATAAAATATTTTTTTTTTTTTTTAGATAAACTGTTATAATGTTTAGCCTAAGATTATTAATGAAAAACTTGGTATTTCTTTCTGCTTTAGGAGGGCATCTAGATGAGAACCTTTCTGGATTCCCATCTTTTAGTGGCATTGCTCGACTGAGCTGGCTTGTTGATCTGTTTGGTGATCTAATCGTCACCTCAGCCACAAGAGAGGAGCAAAAAGAACTGAACTACTCCAAACTTACAGCACATTTCCTGACTGCTGAAAACAGGTGAGTACATTATCTACAGGTAAGCTGACAAGTCATCACTTGGCACTTACATTTCTCTCATTTGTGATATGATATGTGATATGTGATATTAAGTCAAAGACATATGAGCTGTGCCTTTATAACTTTTCAAGGCTTTTTGCAGTTTACATTATTGGCATATTATATTGTCTGTACTAAATGTATTTTCCAGTGGGCACTTTAAATACATTTACAATTCATAGCCTAGTTGCTTTAGGAAAAAGGTGTCTTTTTATATTGTCTTTTTCAGTAAGGCTTTTATCTCATAGGCCGCTGACCTGGGTTGAAGAAAGGGCACCAGGCATGAAACGGGATAAGCATATCCACTTCTCTTTCACGACGGGCATTCTGGACACATTGCCTTCATCCAGCAGGGCATCAGTTGGGCTTTTTATGCAAGATCAAAACTTATTTGCAAAGAAACTCCTAGGGCAAGTAACCAGGGAGGAGCTGCTAGCAGAGAAGCAACGAATCTTAAAATGCATTGACCTTGCTGAAGAGATCAAAAAGAAATGTGAGCATTAATGTGTTAATACAGTACAAAGGGTGGTACTGTGTAAAGTGGATCTGTGAACTAAGCATTTCCTCACTTTTAAGTATATAATAATTTCAAATAGTGGCAGTGTTTTTTACATAGAACTCTAAAAGATGAGCGGTAACTGCATTTTCTTTGAAAGTAACTACTGTTTTCCAGCGAAAGTGGATCACGTTTTTAAAACAAGATTTGAAACAAGATATATTATGTTACACATAAAAGTTTAACATTTTAAAGCGTTGGTAAACTTGTTTGCTGAGCTGCAACTGGGAAACATGAGAAAGAGAAAAGAAATCCTATTCATTTTTATACTGTTAGAAAACTAGTGACAATAATAAGAATAGAAAGCAATTTTCAAAAAATTGTTATTTGTGGGAGCCCGCAGTTAAATCTTCCCTAAAAAATCCTCAGAAAAAGACCACAAGTAAAACCTATTACATCAGGCAGTCTGGCTTAACAGCAGGGAAATGTGAAGGATGACCTTTTTTTCCTTGGTTAAGTCAGATTGCTGTAATAGGTTTTGCATCAGACAATCTTAAAGGGCACCTATCACCCTGAAATTGCTTCCCCCTCCAGGTGCAGGCTAAGAGAGCCTACACTCTGGTTGGGGAAAACAATAGTTTTTTTAACAAAAAATAGCCTCATACTAAAATGACCATTATGAGTAAGTATTATGAAAAGGATCTTACCCATTTAATATTACCATTATGGTAGTAGTTGTGATAATATGTTCTACTTACTGCAGCACTATCACAGTATAGCTCTGTCATTTGTATTTTTTTTTGTTTTATTTGTTGTATAATGTATAAAACATGGGTAGTTTCTTATCAGCACTCCAGCTACAGTGCAACCTCAAGAAATCCTTTAGAGAACAGATTGCTAATCTATGACTAGTGGAAATTCAGAATATTAATATTTGTACCTGCATTAAGGAGTTTTTTTCAAGTAGAAATAGATTTTTTTGGAAATGTTTCTCTGAGCAAAAGACACCTGCTTCATAACTACAAATCCAGCATTCCCTGTGGAACTCAGAGATCTGCACAAGCATTTTCCACAATGGAGTTTCATTTTAGTTTTCTAGAAGTCACACATATATAGAGGAGCAATGCTTTTGCTAAAGGTCACACACACTCCAGCAAAGGCTAAATAGTAATCTGCCTTCTTCTTAGAAATGTAAATAACTTCAACATCTGCTTTGTACCAATTCTTAATAAAAAAACAATTATTTATACAACAAATGTGTACATTACCATATTTTAACCTAATGATGTAAGGCTGACCAATTGAAGACATGGATGTGGCTCTCCAAATACTGGTCCAGTCTCTAGTCTCCAGTACTGGTCTAGGGTGACACTGAATCCAGGCTTATATGTAGTTGATCATTGGCCACCTGCACAGAAAAAAAATAGTCTGGACCCATGTTAGTGAGGTATAGAGCTAATTTATAAGCTATGGGTTACTGCCCATGGGTAAATTTGCCTAGTGTTTATAAATGAGCCCAGATCATCATCTTTACTTTTAAGGAGAAGGAAAGGGAAAAACTAAGTAAGCTTTATCAGAAAGGTCTATGTAAATACAGCCATAAACACTCACAGAAAAGCTGCACAGGGTTTCTTGTCTTCTTTTGTGCAAACATGTTCTTCAGTATCAAACTTCCTCTTTTCAGAATAATCCTTCATTCCTGAGGCTCAAGTTTGGGCAGGTCTCCCCTCCCTCTCCCCAACCCTTCTCCTGCTCTCCTTCCCATAAGAATTCAGAAGAATTCACTCCCCCTCCCATCAAAATGTGTGATCTATGCTACCAGCCTCTAGAATTGCAGCAGGGTAGCTATGGGAGACTAAGCTAAAATTGCAGCTGCTTAAACAAAAGGAAAGAGCTTCTAGGGTTCTTTACTCAGCTACTCTGCAGAATAAATATAGCATTCTAGGTGGCACTAATGTGGCTGATCTATGGGCAGTAAAATGCCAAAATGCCTTTCCTTCTCTGCTAAAAAATAAAATAAGATTATAAAATAACATTAAATAAAACCTATAGGATGGTTTTACCTCCAATAAGGATTAATTATATCTTAGTTAGGATTAAGAACAAGGTACTGTTTTTTTATTACAGAGAAAAACTAAATCATTTTTAAAAATTTTAATATAATGGAGTCCATGGGAGATGGCCTTCCTGTAATTCAGGGCTTTCTTGATTATGGGTTTTTTCGTATAACAGATCGCATACTTGTAATATCACTGAAACATATTTGACTTGCTGTTTATATTTGCGTGTAAAAACTGCACAACATTTGCAATTCGTTTGTATAAAAGAATTATCTTTGGGGTGTTAGGGACTATGTTGGCTCTAAGTTGTACAGTCATTTACATATACAAGGTATGATACCCGCACACAGAAAAATTGGGAGGGGCAGAAAACAACATTGTAAGCGTGCACAAAAGATAATGAAATGAGCCTATGTGACATTAAGCAGACAACTTATTGGGAACAAAAATTCATAATTATAACTGCATTACAGCTTCAGGTACCAAATCACTAATTGCATGATATAGACATGTAACTATAAATGTAGCTTTGGCAAGGAAATTCGACTCTTCGACTTATTGGAAAGCTTGAATTGTACATTTATACATTTGTATAGTATTACATTTCAGGGTTAACTTTTCCATGCCATGCTGGTCTTTAGGGACATGAAGACAGAGATACCTCTTGATTTATAGTGTTGCCTTATTTATTAACTGATATATTATTAAGGGAATTCCCTACAAGGCTCAGCAAAGATGTTGTAGATCAGAACATCTCTGGTAAGTCGACAAGAATGTAAAGGTGGCCTCAGAAGATGCAACAGCATAGTGGGATCTCACCTATTGTACTGTGAAAAGTCAGACTTTTACTGCCTTCATGGGAAAATGGCTCAAAGGCTCATTTCTGTGGGGATGTTTCTCTCACTGAATTCTTGATGGCCTACCTTCTTAAATTGCCCTCTGCAACAACTTACTGTATATACTCGAGTATAAGCCTAGTTTTTCGGCACCCAAATTGTGCTGAAAAAAGTCACCCTCGGCTTATACTCGAGTCGGGTGCCGTGGGTCCTTCTAGACTAGCACCCAATCTCCTTTGTGTGCAAATTAGGCACCTGCAACCAGACCCTCCAGTGCCCTGGCCTAGGCTCCCACTAGCAATACTTATTTCCCCTTACATCCCTCCGGGACTGGGTCTGCTGCCAGTTTGCCAATGTGCAATGAGCGTGGGGTAGTACTCATATTGTTTTTGTTGACCCTCTTCTCCACTTACAGAGCTAGTTTACTGTTTTTCTTTGAAATAAATATTGAAAAACATATACCCCACTGATGCCTCAATTAATGTAATTTTATTGGTATTTATTTTGATTATTAAAACTTAGCAGTAGCTGCTGCATTTCCCACCCTAGGCTTATACTCGAGTCAATACATTTTTCCAGTTTTCTTAGGTAAAATTAGGTACCTCGGCTTATATTCGGATCGGCTTATACTCAAGTATATACGGTATGTGAATCATGTGACCGTGTCCACATGTGGTTTTTACTTAAAATTTTTGATAATTTGATGTGCTGGCATTCTTGTGCAATACTCCTAGGGGTTATGGAGGGGGGACTGATGGTGTTTTAAAATGTGTTTTTAGCAAGTAAAAACTGTCAGGCAATAGCAAACTACTGTATGTGCCATGGTGCGAAATAGTTAAATGCTATCTCTATTAATGTGCTAAAATGTTTTTGCTGTGTTTTATCTATAGTGTCAGAGTAAAAACTTCTCCAACGCCCCCTGACAGGGATACAGTATCTATTTATGCATGTGTAGATAGACAGATTATAAATAAATACTGAGTTAAGATCCAATGCAATCCAAAGAGTACTAATTCCTGGGTTAATACGAATATTGAATTCCAGAATAATGTGATTTATTGTGATTTATTACTAAGTGCTTTATTTTGTAAGGCCTAAGCAGTGAACTTGATAAGGTGCATTTTAGTACCTATAGAACTCTAAAGGTTTAAGGTAGTTCCTGAGCTTCACAATGCGGCACCTCCATCAATCAGTTTCTTCCCTAGCATCCAGTAAGTAATCTGTACACTTGTAAGCCACAATTTTGTACAGGTATAGACCTATACGGAATGCTTGAGACATGGCATTTTCTAGATATGGGATCTTCTCATAATTTGAATCACAATACTGCACATCAAGGGACCCATTTACTAAGGTTTTTTTGAGAAAAGTGCATTTTTTTTGTTTTGTTTTTTTTTTCAAGGTTTAGGTATGTGGTTTTTTTACATTATATGATTGCTTCAGTTTTTTTTCTCAAAAAATTATATATTTCTGATATAATTCTGAGTATTTTTAAAAACAAAAAGCACGTTGGGTTTAAGTTGCCAAGAACCCATGGGGGCCTATGGGAAGAAAACAGGGACAGCCTGTCCTTCACACATTTTCAAGAGGAAGTTAATGATATCATTGTTTTCTATTTCACACATTTCAAAGGGGAAGTGAATGACATCATTGTTGTCTACTTCACACAGTTTCAAGGGGAAATTAATCCCATCTATGTTTTCTATCTCACAAAAATTGAAGTGAAACTTAAACACATTATTGTTTTCCAAGAATGAGCACTCCTGCTTCTAAAATATCCTCTGGAATACTTCCTGTTTGGGGAACAAAGTAGGATTCAAGGAAATGTACGACTGTTTAAAATTCTTGATTTTTTTTTTTAACTTCCTGCAATATACTTCAAATTTTTGGGAAACTTTTCGTATGATCAACTTATCTTAAATTATAGTGAATATTAATAATACATCACTAATAAATTTTTTGTAAACAAAAAACTCTCAGGAGTTTGTGAGTTTCTAAAAACAAAAAAATTTAGATTTTTTTGTAAATGTGCCCTTTAGTCTGCTAAAAGTAATGTAAATAAACCCAATAGGATTGTTTTGCCAACAATATGGATTCATGCAGCCTAGTTATCATCAAGTACAAGCTACTGTTTTATTATTACAGAGAAAAAGGAAATTGTTTTTAAAAGTTAGAATGATTTGCTTAAAATGGAGTCTACAGGAGATGGCCTTCCTGTATTTCAGAGCTTCCGGATGACAGAACCCAAAATAGATTTTATTATTGCTTCCAGTTTTCAGAAACCAGCTAAAGTGTTTGCACTATTACAATGCCTTATTTTTCTATGAAGCTTTTAATTATGGAAGATCATTTTATTGTTATAATGTGAGGTAATCCCAAGGGGATCTAGTGATGTTACAGCAAACATTATATCTGTTTTTTTCATGTAATTTTATCATTGACTTGCCATAATCCACTTACTAAGACTTTTTGGTTAATGGAAAAATGCAACTAAAAATATAATTTTGTTTGTCCATTTATTAAAATATTTTGCTGAATCTGCAGTCTCCATCTCTGCATTTTATTATATTTTCCAGCCCCTTTGGAAAGGTAATGGGATGTGGACAGTGTTACTCGTTATGAGGCAGGCTATGTTTTGCTTCTTAACTGCAATTACATTAACAAATATTTTGAAACCATTCAGACAGTATTGCAAGTAATTGAAATAGTTGCATAGAATAACATTCTTTTTCATTAGGTATTTTATTTTTTAACCCTTTTTAAACAATCATGTTCATATGTGACTTACACCCTGACTAGTGTATAAACACAATTTCAAAAGGTCTAATTTATAAAAGATGATTTTATTTTAGACTAAAAACAGGGGTTAAACGAAATCCATAAACTTGGGGCAAAATCTTAAGAAGCAGTTCAGCAGCACTTTGGCACCAAGGATAAGGTTTTGTCCTTTAATTTGTATCACCATACCTAAAGTCAACAAAATAGTATTTAAATTCTAGGTACATAAAGCCAGTAGGATTGTTTTCAATTCTTTCTAGATATAGGATTTCCAGATAAGAGATCCCATACCTGTTGTAGCGATCCCATACCTGTTGTGTTCTGTTTAAAGTTGCAGTATAATTAATACCGTACCTTATGTTCATAGAAATATTCAGTATAATTATTAAGGCATAGTGTTTATTTTACTGCAGGCTAATGCAAAGCACAATCTCAAGTAATAAATAAGCCCTCATATGAGGTGAGAAATGTCTGCAAAGTACAGGTAAGATGCTGGCTGGTACATTTTTTCTGTGGACGAGGAGCAACAGCCTAGGGGGAAAAGCTGCTTTTTCCCTCACGTCCCATCAGGCAGCACTTGCATATCAGAGATGACTACTCCTTATATAGGTAAGAAAAGACATGCTCCTAAACTTCAACAACGCTCTATTAAACCCTCCTCCACCTTGGAGCCAGCAGTGTTTTATTTCTACCTAACAGGTCGGGAAGGTATCGCCCAGTTGTTATGCAGGAGCCTCTTCATATGAGGGAATTAGTAAATTTATACTTACCGTAATTTACTTTTCCCTTAGTTCCTACGGCAGCAATGCATGAGATACAGTATATTCTATCTTTTCCTATGTAGGACCAGCGGAGAGAACAAAAAGAGTTAATACATACCCCACCCATAAATAGGAGTAACCTCTGGAGGTCATTAGTGAATAAAGAGTAACATACAGATAGATGCAAATATTTTAATAGGGAGGGTAATTCTTGCTGCCGAAGGAACTAAGGGAAAAGTAAATTATGGTAAGTATAAATTTACTAATTCCCTTATGTTCCATACGCATGCGCGTTTCATACGCATACGCATGAGAGTTAACGAGCAAAAAAAGGGCGGGTTTTCTGGTTATATCGCCCTCTGGAGGATCTTACTGCCAAAGGAAGCTTCCTGAGCTGCTAAGATGTCCACCCTGTAGTGTTGAACAAAGGTGTTAGGATTACTCCAAATCGCTGCTCGGCAGATCTGATCCATAGACACTCCTGCCACCTCAGCCCATGAGGTAGATAATTTTCTAGTATAGTGAGCTGTGATCTTGAACGGTGGCTTTTAACTATCTTTGATATAGGCCATCTGGATGGTCTCTCTGATCCACCTTGACAAGGATGGCTTAGAGGCTTTCAGACTTTTAATTTTCCCTGCAAAACTGAGGAACAGATTCTCATCTTTCCTGAAGTCTTTGGTACGATCCAGATACACACTCAGCAGTTTCCCTACATCCAAACGAGAAAGTTTACTATCCTCCTCCTCCTGTACTCTCTGATTTACATAAGGGAGAATAATTTCCTGATTGTAGTTAGCAGAAGAAGCCACCTTAGGTCTAAAAGACGGAAGAGGTCTTAGAACCACACGATCCTGAAGAAAAATCAAATAGGGCTCTTTGGACGACAAGGCTTGTAACTCCCCAATTCGCTTGGCAGAAGTAATGGCTACAAGAAAAAATACTTTAAAGGATAAACACTTAATTGAGCAATTTTCCAAAGGTCCCTAAGGAGATTCACAGAGTTTCTTCAACACAAGAGAAAGATCCCATGAAGGAACTGGAAACCACACTCTCCTTGGCCAGAAGGGGGTTATTAGGGTAGTCTTCACCTGCTCCTGTTTGATCTTCTGGATGACTCTGAAAATCATCAGAAAACGGAGGAAAAATGTACACATGGGGAAAATCCCATCTGAACGACATGGCATCCAGGAAATCTGGATAATCCTGTCTGTTGAGGGAGCAAAAGGTTTTCAGCTTCCGGTTCTTTCTGGTTGCCATCAAGTCTATTACTAGAAGCCCCCAATTTTCCGTAATCGCCAGAAATATCTGCTGATTTAGAGACCACTCCCCTGGTCTGAAGGTATATCTGCTTAGATGGTCTGCCAGAATGTTCTCCTTCCCCTTTATGTGGACCTCCATAATGCTGGGGACTTAAGTCTCCGCCCAACTCAGAATTCTCCAAATTTCTCTGCTCAATAAGGGGACTCTGGTTCCCCCCTGCTTGTTGATATATGCCACCGTGGTTGAGTTGTCTGACATAATTTTCAGGTGTCTGCCCCTCAACTGATGTTGCATGGCTGAAATTGCCTTGAAAACTGCTCTCATCTCCCTGAAGTTCGGGGACATAGAACTTTCCATCGGGCTCCAGACACCTTGGGCTGTTTGCTGATTCAGATGTGCTCCCAAACCTGTCTGAGAGGCATCCATTGTTAGGACTATCCAATCTACCTGTTGGAAGGACAATCCCTGAGTAAGATTCTGATCTTTTAGCCACCACTGTAATTGCTGTCTTGTTTCGTGGCTGAGAAAAACTTCTGTCTCTAATGAAGAGAGCTGATGATCCCATTGGAGAAGAACTTCCTCCTGCAGAGGCCTCATGTGGAACTTCACCCAGGGTACAGCATCTATAGTTGAGGTCATCAGACCTAAAACTCTCAGCAGGTTCCTGAGAGAAGAGTGAGACTGGACAGCAATCTCCTGGACCGACTCCTTGAGTCTGAATACTTTCTCTGGTGGAAGATAAACCTTCATCTTGGACGAATTGATCTCCAGTCCCAAAAACTGAATTGTTCTGGATGGAACTAACGATGACTTCTCCCAATTTATTATCCAACCGAAGTAGGAGGATAACTCTGTTCATCTGTTTCTGTAAAAGGGAGGCTGATATTGCTGTTACAAGCCAATCGTCCAGATATGGAATTACCATGATTCCTTCCTTCCTGAAGACTGCTACTACAGATACTACAATCTTGGTAAAGACCCGAGGAGCTGTGGTTATACCAAAAGGAAGAACTCTGAATTGGAAATGCTGCAGATCTTCTTTGATGTACAGCGCTACCCGAAGAAATCTCCTGTGATCTTTGAATAGAGGCACATGCAGATAGGCATCTTTGAGATCTAAAGAAGCCATGTAGTTTCCTTGATCTAAGACCTTTATAACAGATTTGATGTTTTCCATACGAAATCTCTCTCTGTGAATGAATTGGTTTACAAAATTCATATAAAATTCAATAAAATTCTTGAGTAGGTTCCCTGAAAGACTTGAGATGGAGGTACTGGCTTGAAAACTCTGGAAGCAAGAAAGTCCCTGACTGCCAGTTCTAATGCCCTTTGTTTTGCTGGTGAAGCAATGGGTGTTATTATGAATCTCTGAGGAGGAAACCGAAGAAAATCTACTCTGTACCCTTCTCTGATCAGTTGAATGACCCAGGAATCTAAAATGGTCTCTTCCCATTCCTGCTGGAAATACTGTAGCCTTCCCCCAACTGGAAGGAAACTTCTGGCGTCAGAAAGTCATTTTCTTTTTCTGGTCTGAAGATATGTCTGCTCTGTTAAATCTGTTTGCAGTATTCTTGAAGGAACGAAAGGAATTCCATTCTCCCCTCTTTCTATCCCTTTGGGAAGAAAAATCTCTCCTGGGTGAAGACTTTCTGTTACGAAATAAGGAACCTTTGTTTCTTCTAGTTGAATACTCCTGGGGTAACCGCTTCCCCTTGGAACCTGAAATGACTTCTAGAAGTTTATCTAGTTCAGAACCAAATACCATATATACTCAAGTATAAGCCGAGTTTTTCAGCACCAATAATGTGCTTAAAAAGGCACCCTCGGCTTATACTCGCGTATATACGGTAGTTTAGGTTCTGCACTCCTCCCCCCATCGACGTACGCTCTGTGCTGGCGGGCGGGGGGCCCCCCCCGTGGACGGACTAAGTTCTGTGCAGAGTAGGTACATGGCCTGCGCGGGGGAGGGGGCGGCCAGTGCGCGCGATGTGCTCGGGCGCCGGATCCGCCACTAGGATCCTGCAGTTCCCCCCACCGTGTGTGGCGCTATCAGTTACGTGGGTTAGAGAGGTAAGCAGTATGGTGCACGGGTGGGGGGCTGCGCACTCAGGTGCCGGATCCGCCAGAAGGAGAAGTACCTGTGACGGTTGATGGTTGTTCAGAAGCCTTCAGTTGACTTTATTTATTGTGCCTAAAAGTTGCTTTAAAGCCACCATAATTACCTGGAGGGGGGGGGCTTATACACAAGTCAATATGTTTTTCCAGTTTTCTTAGGTAAAATTAGGTACCTCGGCTTATATTCGGATCGGCTTATACTCGAGTATATACGGTAAGTGTAAATTCATAGAAGTGGCATCAGCTGGCCAAGTTCTTAACCAAAGCGCCCTTCTGGCAGCCGTGGATAATGCCATAGCTTTCGCTGCAAGTTTGACTCCTTCAATGGTAGATATCCGCAATTGAAAATTCAGAGTCCTACCGTAGGTTCCAGTATTCAAAGGAAGTACTCATCAACAGGTAACAGGCCCCGCGCTGGCTGTACAACTTTCAAATTCAATCCAAATAATCTGGAGAGTACACATGTTCTTCAGTGCAACAGTGTAATTTATTGAGATATCATCGCATAATTTATGATATGATATCTCAATAAATTACACTGTTGCACTGAAGAACATGTGTACTCTCCAGGTTATTTGGATTGAATCCTTCAATGGTAGTATCACAAAGGAAATCCATAGCTGCGGAAATTTTAGATACTGAATCCAGTAACTCCTCTCTTTGTATTCCATTACTTATATCATCACTGACTTGTTTTTGCCAAAATCTAGAAGAGCGGCCAAACTAGAAGCTGCCAAGGCTGGTTTACAAGAGGCTGCTGCAGCAGTATAAGAAAGTTTCAGCAAGCACTCTACCTTCCTGTCCATGGGATCTTTTAATCCTGACCCTTCTTCCACGGGAATAATAGTCTTTTTTGACAGTCTCGCGACTGCTATATCTACCTTGAGAGGGGCTTCCCAACTCAGAAGTTCATCTTCCTGAATGGGAAATAGCAACTTGTGTCTCTTAGTAATGGAGGGAGCCTTTTCAGGATTTTTCCATTCTCTCCTCATTAACTCCTTCATCACAGGATGGACAGAAAAAGATCTTGATCTTTTAGTAGCAGAAGAACTCTGAGGTTCGGCCCCCTTCGCAATATCCATGGTAGGTCTTACTCTTCTAATTAGTCTAGAAGTGTTTTCTGTAGAAAATAAGACCAAATCATCTTCCTCCTCCTCAGAACAATCCTCATCAGAGTCACCCATAGAATTAGGGTTGGTATAAGGAGGAGAACTAACAGCTGTGACAGAGGCTTGTGAGCCTGATTTATTGTGCAACTGAACTAGCATCTCCTGCATAGTAGTCTTGATGAAATCCTTAATCCAATCAGAAGAGGGACTGGGTACAGCTGAAGATTCCTTTTGAACTAGAGAAGCAAAGCATTCCCCACAGAATCTCTTGTCATAACCATCAGGAAGCAAAACATCACAGTTTCTGCACTGAATGTGTTTGGATTTCTTGTGCTTCTTAGCCACAGGTGGGTCTTGAATAGGAGGGGTGGACATCTATAAAAGAATAAACAAATTATATGTATATACTTTATATACAGTCACTAAGAGTCACTTCCCCCAAGTCTCCAATCTACCTTACAGCCTGCTCAGGAGGCTGCAGCCCAGGCAGGAGAGACAGCTGAACAAGCGGCACTCTGAGCGCGCTGCGTCTGACTTCCGCACCTCCGCGTCTGCAGGGCGCATACTAAACACGTGGGCTGCTTAAATCAATGAGTGCCAGCTTCCCGGATACCTCTCCGCCTCCTGTGACATCAGCGCGAGCAGCTCCTCACTGCGCATGCTGTCTGCTGCGCATCAACCTCGGCCGCCATTTTGACTAAGGGCAACCCTTGATTGCACGGAAAAAATGCAGGCAGCCAAACCGAAGGAGCTTGGAACCGACCCCCGGATCTTCTACCCCTGGGGTTGTTCAATTCTTCGGTCATCAGGTCCCCTAGGGACCTGGGATTCGCCAAATAATCTGTAAGAAGAAAAAAAGAAAAAGACGTTAGTAACCATGTTCCACTCTCCTACGCAGGTAGGACGAAAAAACACTAATGACCTCCAGGGGTTACTCCTATTTATGGGTGGGGTATGTATTAACTCTTTTTGTTCTCTCCACTGGTCCTACATAGCAGGAAAGATAGAATATATCTCATGCGTTGCTGCCGTATGGAACGTAAGGAAATCATATATTTCTGCTTTTGCGCCTCTTATTATACTAATGTTATGGACGTATGTACATAGAATTAGTCTATTTTGGAGTTCCTATTGATATCTGTGTGGTTAATTGCCTTGTGTGCAACACTGCTACAGTTTTCTTGGGATGCTATCTTTACATATTTGTTCATCATTGTATACTATTCAATACTCCCTCCTAAATCTTATTTAAAAAAAAAAATAGAGAAAGAGGTAACTGCACAAGAATCTTATGTAAGCTTGTCATTAAATGTATCTGTGTTCACAGGACCTCATAGTTTAGAAAGAACAAACGCACTATTGGTTATTACATTTAGTACAGCATCACTGTGTGTATTGCATCTTTCTGTAACAAAACTGCAGTTTGTAGGAACAAAAGGCTCAACTGCAGGACATCTTTCCTTGCATATGTGCATTAGTTGTGCCGTTCCACACAAATTGTTTGGGGGAAAAAAACCTTTATCAAATGTGACTCTACAATATCTGTGATCTTTTAAAGCATTATCGCTATGATTCTTGTTCCGTAAATGTATACACTATATTTATGTTACTTCAGTTGAAGTATAGCTAAGTACGGTTTATATATTTTGTAGCTCACAGTTGTATAATTTTATTGGTGCTCTCTTAAATATATCAAAATGATGAGTGTCTCTATAAGCTCATAATTACAATGGTACTAGCTGATGCTAAGGCAATATATAAATGACTGTTAGTTATCATTATCATGTGCTTTATTGTTACTGTTATACTGTATTAATATTATTTATATCACTGCAGATCACCGATATTGTGGTACCTTGGTCCTGTTCAATACATTAAACTAGATCTGTTCTATATTCTAATACTGTATGTATCACTGCACTTTATTTTTATGGTGCTATCCTCCTGCTCTTCAGCATATTATTATTGTTAATGTTGTTGCCATTACAAGGTACTGCAGAAGATACTTTTTTCAGTTGTCAGTAACCTCTAACTTTTTACACAAACTAACTATGCATTATTTTCTTGCATGTTATTGCCTTGCAGTTCTGTCCCCCACCCCAGGTAAATTGTGAACATTGAGGGGGGTTAAGAATTACAATTACAATTGTTAAAGAGTTTTAGGGGCACATTTACTTTCCGAGCTTGAAGCGTGATATGGTATAATTTTGAAGTTCTAAAATATCTCCACAATACTTTTATCTTTATACTTTTGTATGAAAATATTGCAAATTGCGTTACATGTCACACAATTTTCGGACCTAAGGTTCGTAAACGCCACAAAAACAGTTTTGGCTTTGGAAGCCTTCCATAGGGCTCAATGGCACAAAAATATATACCCGAAGAAAGTGTAACCAAAGCGTTAACGAATTCCTAAATGTTCGTATTCTTTGCGCAAAGTACGATTTTTTCATGGAAATTTATCGAAAACCACGAAAAACTTTTAATTTTAATGAGCTTTTTGCATACATTCCAAAATGTTCTATAATTTAGAAAAAATGCAAATGTCTCAAAATTGTTTAGTAAATGTGCCCCTTAGGGGCACATTTACTAAGACACGAATTCGAATCCGAATTGGAAAAATCCGATTGGAAAACGAACATTTTGCGACTTTTTCGTATATTTTGCGATTTTTTCGGCGCCTTTACGACTTTTTCGCTACCAATACGATTTGCGCGAAAAAACACGAGTTTTTCATAGCCATTACGATGCGCTCGTATCTTGTCGCGATTTTTTCGTATTGAGCGCTCGTAAGCGGCGGGCGAAACTTTCAGACTTAGCATGATTTTGGAAGCCTCCCATAGGACTCAATGGCACCCTGCAGCTCCAACCTGGCCCAAGTAAAGTCACCATACTGAAGCTTGAATGAATCCGAATCTTTCGTACTCGTCACGAAGGCTATGAAAAAGTCGCGACAAAATACGAGCGCATCGTAACGGCTACGAAAAACTTGCGTTTTTTCGCGCAAATCGTATTGGTAATGAAAAAGTCGTGACAATTTTCCGAAAAAATCGCCAAATACCGATCATTACGAAAAAAACGCAATTGGACGCATTCGGGCGGTTCGTGAGTAAGTAAATGTGCCCCTTAGGGGCTGATTTACTTACCCACGAACGGGTCGAATGGAGTCCGATTGCGTTTTTTTCGTAATGATCGGTATTTTGCGATTTTTTCGTATGTTTTGCGATTTTTTCGGATTCTTTACGAATTTTTCGGATCCAATACGATTTTTGCGTAAAAACGCGAGTTTTCCTATCCATTACGAAAGTTGCGTAAAAAGTTGCGCATTTTGCGTAGCGTTAAAACTTACGCGAAAAATGCGCAACTTTTCGCGTAAGTTTTAACGCTACGCAAAATGCGCAACTTTTTACGCAACTTTCGTAATGGATACGAAAAACTCGCGTTTTTACGCAAAAATCCTGGCCTCAAATAAAATGTCAAATACATCTTTAGTATGCAGACAAGAGTCTTTATAATGATGTGTATACAATATTACTGGATTTTAAGGAGCAAAAAACAGTGTAAAGAATGGTACAGAGAGCAAGTATTTACTGGTCTTTTTTAAACAATCAGCAATTAGAATTCAACACTTAGAAAACCAAAACAAAGCATCTGATTGGCTGCTATGAGCAACATCACCAGTATTGTTTCACTTCACATTTTACACAGAATGATAAATATACCCCCAAATGTATAAATATTTGGTGTAATAGATTTGCCAAAATGACCTAAAATGTACCATAATGTGAGGACTTGTACTGTATGTAATGTGAGACTATGACCTCTAGTGGACAAATGTAAAATTATAGTTCTTCAATTTATTCTAGTATTTTGGCTTTCTATAAAAATATTTTATACCGTAAAAGTGGTGTAAAAGTCATGATGTTTTTATAAAGCTCTATTTATTCTTTACACATAACTTGAAAGCATGTGTTACAGTCACAGGTATATGGAGACAAATGCAAAAAAAGTCATGCCATTATTTTTCACCACCTTTTCCCATAGTTTCAATATAATGGCGGTCAAGGGGGGGTTATGCACCTAATGTAATTGTAGCCAATGCATGAAAATTCATGCAGCTGTGCTTGCACTCCAATGCAAATTGGATTCAGTTCATATTTCATCACTTCTTGTGCTAAGCATCAAAATGACATCTACGCCCAATTTAACAGCAAGTGTCCAATGAATCAGGCTGCTCTGGAAAATCTGAAGCTACCGCCAACTATGGGCATTTGTTGGGGCAATGTTCGCACAGCACACAATTCACAAGAGGGGGCAGCACAAACAGAAGTGTAAGCACCTTTCATATAAGTACCTTTTAAAGGGGAACTCTGGATTCTGAACAAAAATTTGTTAAAGAGCCTCACAAAACACAGAAACGCCTGATATACCTATCACTATAAACTGTTCTTTTAAAAAGTGTGAATAAATACCATTTTTATATCCTGAAATCCAGCTGCAAAATAGTTCTCTTTCTGCATCATTTGAAATCCTGGCAAGGAGGGACTAAAACATTGATGTTACTAATTGTAAAATCTTTCCTAGTCGGTTCCTAAACTACCAAAAAGTTAGAATTTAGCATAGTAACAAACCTGCTTTTTTCAGACTTTGCTATTCTATTACTCTTGTCAATGTAAGAATAAATGAAGCCACATTCTAACTTGACACCTCGAAACCTCGGCCATTTGTAGAAGTAGCTTTTCTTCATTCACCTCACTTATACTGTAAGAAATATAATTAAACTTAGATCCTAGATCCCTAAATGTCCTCTATCTCCTATTAATTATGACATTACCAATATACCTAGACATCTAGGTCAAGCCCAACCCCAATCATTAATTTATCGACTTTATCAACCACATGCCAAATCCTAGCACCAGAGAGACAGGAAACTATTCTACTTTCCTAATAATTGAATTTCTCTATAACCACGGCTTTGAGATGATCAAAATCTAACTATGAGCTATCAACTTGGGTCTTTTCCTACTCACAGTAATCACTAGGAAATAATGTACATTCATGGATATTTGTGAGTGAAAGCAATTAAAATATAATGTACTGTTGCGCTGCACTGGTAAAACTTGCATGTTGTGTGTTGTGAGTTGTGTACAGTAATACTACTATAGTTTTTATAAATAAGCTGCTGTGTAGCCACAGGGGCAGCTGGTCAAGCTGGAAAAAGGAGAAAAGGCACAGGTTACATAGTAGATAACAGATAAGCTCTGTAGAATACAATAGTGTTTTATCTATTATCTGCGCCTGTGCGTTTTCTCCTTTGAATGGCTGCTCCCGTGGTTAACAGCAGATTTGTTTATATAAACTTTCTGAGACAAACATACCAGTTGTACCAGTGCAGGGTAACAGTACATTTTATTCTAATTTCTTTTTTACACTTTAATTGTATAAATGAAAAATAAGTGGACCCAGGAGTAGCAAGTCCACTCCCTGCACTAGAAGGGCTGTTTCTTAACTGGAAATGTGGCTCTTAAAGTTACCAGGAGCAGCCTTTTGCTGCCCCTGGTAACTTACAGGGCACTGCCACCTGAGGCAAGGTTCTCACCTTGCCTTATGGTTGCAGTGTCCCTGGGTACATTCCAGTCGTGTAAGACAGTCAGAGCTAGTGAGAAAAAGCAGCCCTGGGCTCCACCAAAGACAAATAGTGTAGGGTTAGTATTCCTAAGGCAACATCTCCCTTATTAAAAAAAAAAAAAAAGTTCACAACTGTTAAGGGACTCTGGCTTTATGTATCCCTGAGAGGCTTAAAGAAGAACTGAACCCTAAAAATGAAAATAGCAAGAAATGCCATATTTTACATACTGAACTAAAGGTTCAGCATCTCTATAGCAGTAATGATCCAGGCCTTCTAACTTGGATTCTGTTAGAAGTGTCAATGAACTCCAACATAATGTACAACATTCTTGCCCTAATTCTTTAGTTAAGCTTTAGTTCTCCTTTAAACGCACAGTCTCCTCCAGACACTTTCAGCCAGGGCTCAGTGGAGAAAGTGGGTCACAATATAACATTTGACTCACACCCACCTTATTCTACTAGTTTGTTTAATTAATTATTTCACACGTAACATGAAATTCTAGTTCACTATCTCGTGTTTGTGTCAGAGAAAAGAAAAGAAAGCACAAGTTTACCCTAGATGCACAAAGTCCAACAATGGATACTGTTTGGAACCAGGCCCGGATTTGTGGAGAGGCCACAAAGGCCCGGGCCTAGGGCGGCAGAAGTTTAGGGGCGGCATGCCGCCCCGCCGCAAGAACATTTTTTAATTTTGCTCCCATACCGAGCAGTCGGGACCTCTCCCCACTGCTCCGTATGGGAGTTAAAAAGAGCGTTCGCGCATGCGCTGGCGCTTTGCGCATGCGCAATGGGGAGCTGGCGCTTTGCGCATGCGCACCGGGGGCGCATTTGCGCATGCGCACTGGGGTGCGCGTTCGCGCATGCGCATGGGGGACTCCCACAGGGGCGGCCTCGGGGCGCACCAAAGAGAAATCCGGCCCTGTTGGAACACTCTCACAATAAGGTACATTATCACATGCAGCTCCTTTTTGGCAAGTCCAAGCAGGACTAATTGTGCATAATATTATAATGTTATAATATTACACTTGGATTTTGGCAGGAACGATGTGTTTGATCATACAGGTACCTGAAATGTCCAAAAAATCTTGGGTCTGGGCCTGGTTAGATGAGATCCAGCTGAATAAAACCACTGATTTTTGTCTTTATTTCTTATGAAGTTGAATAGAAGTTAGATGAAAATGACATAAAAATACAATTCATTACCAGTTTTGTTGTTCTTTCCAGAGTCTTCTGGTTTAGTGTGTTATATTTCTAAAGATAAGTCAAAAGGTATTGCTTTGAAATCACATTAAGTATGAATTCAGTTTCAATATAAAAAGCAGAGCTCTTGTTTAGGGATTGCAGGTCCATCTGAATGCATTTTAAAATTTTAGCTTTGATGGCCTGCATTTACCTAACTGCACTCTGAGTAATTGCCTTTTAGTTGATAGATCAGACATCCATGATAGCTTATTGGTTCTATTCAAGACTACAATCAGGACTGTGCTTTTAAAAATAATTAAGAATAAGATACAATCTTCTTGTAAGCAGGGTGATCATCACTCATATTGTCTACTGAGAAGGGTTGCAGCTTGAAAAGTCTTGAATGTGTGTATGGTAAGAGGTAATAGGAGAGCTACAGTTTTATAATCATCACATTCATTAAGTGCATACAAAACAGACCAGACAAAAATTCATATCATACCAAATGACTAAGGTATATTAGTGCTTCATGGTCCCTCATCTCCATCGTCCTAACCTGTTTCAAGACACTAGGTGCTCCCTCAGAGAAGGTTCCCTGCCTATGATTTTTGTTGTTTCTTTAGCTAAATAGGACAAACAGTAAAATTAAAGCTCTTCCATGTTTGGTCCTTGTGAGGTAGATAATTAGTTTACAAGACCTTGGATAACTGTAAAAGGGTAATCAGAAATTAAAATGTAAAAGTTAATACTGCATATGGGACCTATTATAAAGAATGTCCAGGACCTGGGGTTTTCTGGAAAAAAGTTATTTCCATAATTTAGACTTTAATACTTCATGACAGCTGCAACGTTGGGACTTGCTCCACCCCTTGCTAATCTAACACCGTCCCTTCTCTCCCTCCACTCCCAGAAGAAATACACGGACACCAAATTTTGGATGAAAAGGGGCCGCAGAACATTTATTAAACAACAGAAGTTTAATTTAAAACATACGATAAACAAATAGCATAACATAAACATATATAAACATATCAAACATAATATGAAGATATAATAAACATATCATGAACATATGATAACTTAAACGTTTGTATAACAAACAACCGCAACAAAACAATAACTGCACAACGCCACTAGCGCTGCCAGCTGCCATCCTAGCCCGGGACCACCTACTCCTCAACAAACTCACTTCCTGACACCTCCTTACCCCTGAGGTGCCAGGCGTGCCAACCACCAATAACCATGCCACCACTGGTTCCCGGACTCAACTACCCCGCCAGCCGACTATAGAACCAACTCACCTGCTTTTTTGGGGAGGGAGGGTGGGCGTTCTCCTGTACTGCCTAAAATGGAACTGAGAGCGAGAAAGCACGGACCCCTCTTTTATAACCCTTACCCACAGCCATTCAAACCCACCAATCCCCAAACTAGCTGGGAGTGGCTTGCAACCCCCCCGACGCTGTCATGCCCCTGCCTCCCTACGCCCTGCTACGGGTCACCGGTCACTTGTCTACTAAAAAATTAGTTCAAAATTAAATGAACTCAGTAGAAGTCTAGGATTGTTTTGTCTCCATTAAAGGAGAAGGAAAGGTAAAGGATTGTGATCGCACCAGTCCAGGATAGCTATGAACGAGTGATCCTCTTCCTTCTCTCTTCTATCTTCAAAATCCTTGGACTGGCAAATGTGCAGTAGAGTAAAAAAGCCGGCTTTTTTGTTAACGTTCCTTTCTTTCTTCTTTAAGGATTAATTATACTTTAGTTGGATCAGGTATAAGGTTCTATGTCAGCATAGTATTTCCCTGGAATGTCCAGAGTTAACTTGGCAGCATTTGACTTTGTGTCCACAAGAGACCCTTAATTAATTAAATATGCAACCAGGGACTGTGGAAGGTGACAAATTCATCTGGGTTATCAGGCAATTTGGAGCCAGACCATTTGGGGCAGGAAAGCTGGGGCCATTGGTTTCTTTGATCTGTTGATCAAAGATAGGCAATTGTGGACCTAAGAACAGCAGGAGGGAACAGCTAAGAGAAAATATGGATTATAGAAAGAGATCCATATGTCCTTTGCTTTAGGGTTCACATCCTCATAAATCATCTATTGGTTATGAGGAGGTCACATGCTTCCTAATGATACCAAACAGGGACTGCCTATACCCACCAGTTTGGAGGGATAGTTTCTGGGGGACTGGAACATGAGACACCCCTCATGTTTGGTATCATTCTGATCGCCCACATATGGGTTAAAGCAAGCCCCTATTTTCATAATAATATTGGATACTGGCAGGTACCAATATTATATAACAAGAAACTGGTCTGGGAATTGCAGCTCTCTACAGGGGGTCCCAAGGGACAAGCTCCTGGGCACTCCCTCTTCATGCATACGGTAATGAGGAAGGGTCCCAGCAGGGGAAAAAAGGGCAACAGACCCAGTGACTGACAGCTTATACTTGAGGTTCCAATTCTGTTGGGGGATGGGCTCAGGTTTTCAAACTCTTGCCTCAGTAGGACAAAAAAAACTAACTCGGTAATGTTCATAGGGTTTCTCTGTGTTTTATTCCCTTTTATTTTATTTACTGTTTTGTATGTATATGTCTCTTTTAGTAATATCTTTTTAAATGCATTGTTTACTCTTGTAATATTAAATATAAAATTTAATGTTATGTCCTTTGGCTCAATAAAGATCCCACGTACCTTGTATAAATGTTTGGGATTCGAATGTATTAACTGCTTGGCTGTGTGTGTAGAGGGGAGGGGAAGTTGTCTGTGTAAATGCTAGCAGGAGAGTGTGTTTGACTGTAATTTTACCCTTTGCTTGCTAGAGTGCTTGTTGAATTAGAGGAAGCTAACCCTTACTACAGTGAGCGAGAGTATGTGATACATTTGGGTATTAGGTTTCTATCGCCTGTTAATGATAAACGGTGGCAGCGAATAGTTATTTGGGTCGTTGGTGTGTTTGGGTGTGTCTGATGTTAGTCTAACCTGTGTTAAAGGTGACTGAGTGTAACCCCTTGTTTCCCCGTCCCAGTGTCATGTAAGTCTGAGAGTGGCGTGTTCCTGACTGTTCTGTTTTATTATTACAGAGAAAAAAGTAAATATAATTGAAAATGATTTGATTGAAATGGAGTCTATGGAAAATGGTATTTCCCTAATAATTGATTTCCAGATAATGGAGCCCATACCATCCTGGTCTGTATCTTTAAAACTACACATTTTAAATAACAAAGATGCTTTACAAAAATATATTTTCTCACAGGGCCTGTTCAAGTTAAGACTAAGTACATGTACTACGTACATAAGACGATCTCTAAATCTCTATTTGTATTTTTTTTACAATGTCATACCAGGTTAAACTTTCCTCTGAATTGTTTCAAAAACCGGCAAATAGAATGCCAAAACTCTGCAAAGTTGAAATTGATTCAAAGGGATAAATGTAAATTGCAATGAACAGAACATTTATATGAAATGAAAAGTATGTTACCAGTATGTTTACATTGTCAATGTACTGACTATAATTTCTGATCATTTTAATGCTACCTTGGTGATTAAGTGTCAGTGACACCAACATCAACTGGCTGATTTAAAACGTTTAAACGCTAATTTCTCTGGTATAACTTGCCAGACCACAGGCTTTTAGATTAACAACTATAGCAAAATATATTTTTCTGCAAGATAAGGGTTTTTAAGTCTGTTTCTTTTCCTGCTAAACCTTATTATGTACCTAAGCACCATTCAGTAGAATTCTGTTGTCAGATATATAGCTGCACTTCCAAAATGTTTGAGTTCTAAAGTGTTTCTAAAAATCCCACTGAGCATTCAAAGTTCTTTTCAAATTACTTTCAAATACCCCTTTTCCCTGAAATTTGAATGTGTTGGTTTAGACTGAGTAGTTATTATCACTGTTTAATGGATTTCTGTACTGTACAAGGTATAATAATAACAAGCTTCTAAGGCCCCTTTCACCTACTTGATAACAGGTCTCTTTAATAGCTTTCTTTGTGTGGAAGAGCAGAGGCAAGTATAAGATGGCTGAATGCTCCCCAGGAAAGTCTCTAGTTAAAACTGGTTTCAAAGTATATGTACTGGCACAAAAATGACTGAAAACAACCAGTACTTAGAAATGTGTTACATTTCTAGAAAAAGAGGGATAACATTTTTAACTAACCTTTATTATGAAGGCAAAATTTTGATAAGACAACAAATGGTATTACTTTCTGAAATGTGAAATAATTACAAACTAAATGTATAGGACGGTCTTCAATGTCATAAAATAGGACTTAAAAAAAAAATATTTTAGTGCTGATATTGAAACAAATAATTGTGCACCTTCTAATAATCTGCCATTTAAAAGTAAACATGGTTTATTACAGTACATTGATGTGATCATTAGTGTGGATATTTTTGTTCTTAGTACAAGGTAATCCAGGGACTTCATCTTGGAGTCATGAAGGAATTTTTTTCAAACCCTGCAGTTAGGCAGGTTTTATATAGACATAAATGTTTGAACTTGATGGTCATGGTGTTTTCAGCAAAACTTCTTCCCCACAATTTCAACAAATGTTCCCCAAGCTATATGCAAAGCCAAGAACTGTTCATCTCCTTTCAATTAAAACTATTTGCCAGTTAAGTCAAGATGATTATAATTAAACCTGTGAATAAGGTTGGACTAGATTATGCATACAGGTATGGGATCTGTAATATAGAAACCTGTTATGCAAAAAGTTCCAAAATACAGGAAGGCCATCTCTCATAGGTATGGGACCTGTTATCCAGAATGTTCAGGACCTGTGGTTTTCTGGATAAGGGATTTTTCCGTAATTTGGATCCCCATAACTCAAGTCTGCTAAAAATAATTTAAATATTGAATAGACCCAATAGGATTGTTTTGCCTCCAATAGGGATTTAGTATATCTAAGTTAGGATCAGGTACAAGGTACTGTTTTATATCCACAGTGAAAAAGCAAATCATTAAAAAAAAAAAAAAATTAGAAAAATTTGCTTATAATGGAGTCTATGGGAGATGACCATTCCATAACTTTCTGGATAACGGGTTTCGGGATACCCATACCTGTATAAGCAAATTATTTTAATTTTTAAAAATTTGATTTATTTAATCTTTAAATGACTTTTTAGTAGATTTAAGGGATGGAGATTGAAATTACTAAAAGATCTCTTGTATGGAAAACTCCAGGTCCCAAGCATTCTAGATAACAGATCCCATACCTGTATTAGTCTGCTGCCATCAATAATGTGTTGTCCAACTAAACAATATACAGTATACACCATTAATTTCTGATCCTACAGTCTCTGTCTAAATTGACCAGTAAGATTGAATTGGGTGTACAGCATGATGACTGAGTGAACATGAAGCTGGCGTTCTAACGGAGTCTATGCCTTTCTACAGTATTAGTTGCAGGATATTGTTAGAGTATTACATACCTGTTCCTATTTACATTGGTGTGAAAAAATGACATATGAAAGGCAATGTAGCATTAAGTTTGCAAGGGGCTTGCATTCACTTGGTTGTTCAATCTGGTAAGCACCAAATGATTTATAAATACATACTCCTAGCTTCTACTATGTGACATAAGCAACCACCATGAAAATGTATACGTTCTGGAAAATACAGGAAAAGAAGTATATAATAGTTTGAAACATTTTGCTTCTCTTTTATTATGGCCATTTTATTCATTTTGACAACCATCTGTGTGAAAGTGTGGATGCCAATGATGGGGGATGGGATACAGCAGGTAGCAAACTCAGGCAGTCATGCCTATCTATATAAACATATATTTAGATTTATATTGTACATTTTCTTTATCTTTGCAGAAAAGAAAGGTAAATAATTAAAACATAATATGTTGTTCTGTACTGGTGTTTCCCAGCTATCTCCAGTCAGTATAAAAGTATGATGGCATGGTTTCTGTTCTCTTTAATTGCTACCCGCCTGTCAGTTCCAGAAAGTTGGTGTGTACATTGGCACTAGGCATTTGCGCAACAAAAACTCCATTAGTGATTTCTCTGCTAACTTTATGCGCTAATGTGAATGTTTGTATCTCAATCTCTTGGCATCTGCAATGTGTCTTACCCTGTGTGACTCCAAGCCATCTGGAACATGCTGCAAGCAGAATGTCAATTTACTTGGACACATTGGCTGAACATTGTAAATGCTGTAAATCGTTCTGAAGACACAAGGCTCTGCAGCTTCAGTCTTAATATGCCGCGAGCCCTTGGGAACAGTAGCAGTGCTAACATATTCTTTTTCTACACTTCATTGTAATAAAATAAGAGTGATAGTAATCCAAGGAAAACAAGGGAACAGTCATTTTCATGGTAAATTAAGACAATGTATTTTTCATGAAAGGGAAAACTCAATTCCATTATTAGCAAAACCATTGTTGTTGGTAAAAATTATATAATGTGTGGCAAAATATGGATATAGACAGCTATAGAAACAAGGATTTTTTTACATGTCATTAATATTTTTTGTGTAATCACAGCAATTAAATATATAAATATGTTCCTGTTTGTAAAACCAACATTGAATAAAATTTGAAGGCAATTATGTTTTGTTTAGTTTAAACTGTTACACTGGTGCCTTTACATCAATCCTGGGCTAGGCTAGATGTGCCCTAAGGACAATCAAGTAAGAATGAGTTTTTATAGCATCAGTATTTATGTGTGTAATGCATTGCCTATTTAAAACATCCACACCTGTCAATCATATATTGCTTGCCCCGCCTCTATGCCTCAGCCATAGAGGCAAGGTAGTCAGTCACTTTCACTTTCCATTCAGCACTTTCTAGATATCACTACACTCCTCACATTCCCCCCTCTCTATTCTCTCTTTACTTGCTGCCTATATTAGTGTAGCCTGTGCATAGGCATGGTAGTCAGCTCGACCATTATGGCGCACACACAAGATTTTGGGGTGATGCAGTAATCGCACCTGCCTGCATGTTGTGCTTGTTAATTCTAAGACTGAATGGATTGATTTCAATAATTTATATTGTGTAAATAAAGTTTATTTTGCTCAATGCTAACATGATAGAAAAGGATTTTGAATTATTTCTTAGGGTAACAGGTCCCCTTTAATGGGTGTAATTATTGCCCTTTTACATCTTCTACCTTGAACCACAAAAATATTCTGTATGTGTTACAAATCACCTTGAAAAAATTCAGAATAAAAATTCTTGAATAAAATTCAAGAATAAATGCCTAATTGTAAAAAAAAGCCTGTGTGTGAGTTAAAGAAGCAGCTCTGTCCATTCATTGGCTGAACTAACCTATCATGTTACATCGGGTTTGTATGCAAGCATGTTGCATCATACAAGCCAGAAGATTGACTTTAAGGGAATCTACCACAATCTGAAATATTTTCATATCCTTTTCTATTTTGTTTGTAGCGCAAAATAAACTTTACTTACCCTATATCAGTTATTTAAAGGGGAACTCTCACAAAACATAGCTCTTCTAATATACGTAGGTTGTTAAATTTGTTCCTGAATTGTCACCTACTGACACATCACTTTTGCAGCTTTCTTGCACTATGCAGGGCTGAGCTCCACTCTTTAATAGATCATTATCCATCATTATCCAGCAGTTGTGCAAGTCAGGCATGCCATTGGCAGGATTTCACTGGGCCAGTGCTCTTTTTGTAAAAAAAATGCATCAGCTCAAGGGGGTGGAATGTAGCAGCAGCTCCTGCTTCATAGGAGAGGTGTAGTTTTCTCTCCATATTTACAGTAAGACTTTATTACACAGAGAGACAGAGAGAGAGGCCTTTGTGGCCTTTCCACAAATCCGGGCCTGGCAGTAGCTAAGATTAACAGCAAGCACCTAATCTCCCCATGGGCCATTGCCATTAAAGCAGTGGTTCACCTTTCTAACTCACTAACTTTTAGTATAGTATAGAATGGCCAATTCTAAGCAACTTTTCAATTGATCTTCATTGTTTATTTTTTATAGTTTTTAAATTATTTGCCTTTTTCTGTCTCTTTCCAACTTTCAAATGGGGGTCACTGACCCCAGCACAAAACTATTGCTCTGTGAGGCTGCAATTTTATTGTTATTGTTACTTTTTATTACTTTTGTTTCTGTTTAGGTCCTCTCCCATAAATATATCAGCCTCTCATACAAACCAATGCTAGGCAACCAGATAACTGCTGAAATTCTAAACTGGAGAGTTAATGAACAAAAAGTGAAATAATTACAAAACCACAAATAATAAACAATGAAGACCAATTGCAAATTGTTTGAGAATCCTACTCTCTACATCATTCTAAAAGTTAACTCAAAGGTGAACAACCCCTTTAAGCCTAAAATGTTTTGAATAGATTGTCCAGGTGCTATACAGAATGGGCAATAAACAAATCAATATCACTGTGAAATTCTTTTTTGATTTACTTTGAGATGCCACTGATTACCATGAAATAGCTGAAGAATCAGTAGCACACAACGTATGTGTGTTCTTGCTGTGCATCATTCTTTAGGACTGAATGTCCCAGCTCATTTTTATCCTATTCAGTTTTTCTGAAAATAATTTATCAGTGCCAGGTTAAAAACCTTCTGCTCTCTTCATAAATAGACATATGGTGGATATCTACAAGACATGCAATTAGCAAAATAAATAAATAAATAGCAATAATCACTGTATTCTCTAATGAAAACCCAACATTTCTGATTTCCTTGTACCAATTTAATTCTGTAGCAGGAAAAAAATACATATATAAGAGTTGTCACCTTATCCAGAAACAGGAATGCCTTATTCCTTTCCTATGTTTGGGGGGGGGGGATTTTCTGGCCAAACTCTGCCTTGTGGATGCAGTGATCAGTCCAGATGGGATTGGCGTTTTCTACAATGTATTGACATTGCCAAGTAGTATGAAAATGCCTTCTAATTGTTGTTAACTAACCATGCATAAATCCATGGTGATGGCAAAAAACTATTTTTTTTAATCGTTAAATTGTTCTAGCGCATTTTCCACAGTTCCATGGATACCTGGCAAGATATCACCGTGAACTCCAATGCAATGAAAATAGGAAATTAATAAGCCAAATACTTGTTGAAAAGTTGAAAAAACTTGTACAGAAAAGCTCAACTTGTATGGTCAGTTTAAAATAGAACAAATGTGTCATGGTGAGCCAATCTAGGTGGTGCTCTAGACAGCCACCTCAAGGGTCCAACATGCACAGGGAAAATAATGAGTGGGTGGGGGGCAAGAGAAATGGGGACCTTGCGAAGGATTAAAGGGCCTGTACTATAGACAGAAAAAAGAGGTACATACCTAGCATTCCCCCAAACACTGTTGTGCCCTAAGCATAAGCCTCCTCTGCCTAATGTTAGTTCCATCCCTGTGAATGTGCACAGGTGTCTAACATTGATGTGGCAAGCCCAAGTTATAAGGGGTGAGGGGATAGCTGGAGGTTGGTGACTTTATCTAAATAAGGAATGGATTTGAGATTCAAGCAGCAATACGCAGGATTGATTGTATGTTGGGATTTTCAAAGCATTTAAAACAATAGTGGTTGGGGAGGAACTTGCTGGCAAAGTGTAGTTGTTATTTTACAGCGCTTTGCCAAAAGTAAATTTTAAGGTGAACTACCCCTTTCAGACAATCTGCTCAGTCAGGGGACAGACCCTGCGCATCATTATATTTTTATCTTGAGTACACAAAAAGGGAAGCTAAAGCACTTCAAACAACAATAAAGCTGCCAGATATAAGTGATAAATCAGTAGTGCAAATTGTATTGGAGTTATTTATTGTTATGCTTTAAGACAAGGTACAGTAGAAACAGCCATTTTTAGTCATAAAAGGAAATCTAAATCATATCCTCTAGGGTCTAGTAAATGCCAATACATGATATAAAACATGCCAGAAGATGTGATGTTTCAGCAAAATTATAAGCTGCACAGAGCTGATATAGAACGCTGCAATAAAGGAAGCTTAAAATGGTGATGGGTTATGTAATATAACATCTTATGGTTGCCCACACCTAGTAACCCATAGCTGTTTCTTTGTAAATAGGTAACCAGTAAAGCCTACCTGTTGATTGGCCACTATGGGTTACTAGACAAGTAGCAAACTTAAAGGGGTGGTTCACGTTTTGACCCCAGCAGTCAAAAAACTATTACTCTGTAAGCTTACAATTGTATCATTATTGTTAATTTTTATTCCTTATATTTCTATTAGGACCCTGTCCTTTTCATATTCCAGTCTCTCATTTAAACCACTGACTGGTTGCTAAGGTAAACGAGACCCTAGCAACCAGATAGTTGCTAAAATTGCAAACTTGAGAGCATTTGAACAAACAGCTAAATAAATGAAAAACCACAAAAAGCCAAAAATGAAAATCAATTGCAATTTGTCTCAGATTAATAATGTCTATGTCATACTTAAAGTTACTGTAAAGGTACTCAACCCCATTTATAACATGTATCTGGATGTGGATTTATGCAACTCAGTATGAATCTCAAGATTGAATAATATCATAGCTGGAATTAGGGGTAGGTAAAAGACCCAGTGCTAGGATGCTAGGCATGCACCTCTTCTCTCTGCCCATCCCCAATCCAAGCCTTTGTCCCACAACTGCCCACTTGATGCTGGGGGGGGGGCAGCTTGGCCAGCTGGGTTGCCTAGGATGCTGGACGCAGCATTGAATAATATGTACTGATTTGAGCCAAATCAAGATGCAGATTTGTAGTTAATCACTGCAGCATGCATTTTTGCTAAAAGCTATAAACACTGCCATGTTTATTGTTTTAGCAAAAATGCATGCTGCAGTGATTAACTACAAATCTGCATCTTGATTTGGCTCAAATCAATACATATTATTCATATTTTTTTCAAATATGTCTTTATTTAGAATCCTGCCAGTGTGTATGAAACACACAGGCAGCATAGGGAAGGCAGAGTATGGCACAAACAGGCAGGCAGAATATAGCACACACAAGCAGTACTCTGTCCTACCTTGCCTGTGTGTGCCATACTCAGCCTTCTCTATGCTGCCTGTGTATATATTGGTTTCCTTTTAATATTATAAGGTTGATCAGATCAATTCTTATGTAAAGAGAAGATAATTGTTAATTTGAATTAGATCTCAGTTCCAGTTTTAGATTGGTATATTTTTCTTTTTTGATAACCTTTCTATCATATATCTAATATTAGAGACTAAATTAAATTTCTGAAAATTGGGAATGGAGATTTTTGAAAGTTTAGGTTTCTTATTTTGCCAAATAAACTTACTTAATGATTGGCCTAATTTCTCTATATCTGCATGTTTTAAAAGTAGTGAGAGATTTAAAATTGGATACGAAATTTTAGGGGAAATTAACATTTTGAAAAATGCTACCCTTCCTTGTAAACTGAGAGAGATGTTCATCCAAAATTACCAAATGAATCAGAGAGGAAAAATTTAAGGAATACAATCTGGATAAATTTGACCCAATTTTAATTCCTAAATATGCCAAGGTCCCAAATGGAAGTTTAAAATTAAGATTGTTAAGCAAATGTTTTGGGATAGAACTATTAATATTTAATATTTCAGTTTTGCTAGAATTAATAGTATATCCTGAAAAGGAGCTATAGTAATTAAAGAATTTAAAAATATTAGTAGAAGATTGAGCTGGATTTGTGACAATTGGTAAAAGATTATCAGCATATGCTAGTGTTTTAATATTTATACTTCCTACTGTATATCTAACCCATGAAAAAGATCATTTGACCATTGAACCTTTTATACCCGTGAGCCACATTCAAATGGAAAAAGTGTTGGTGAGCAGCACAAGCATGAAAATGGTTACTGATGGTGCCAATAAGAGTAATAATAGACCCTATGGGGCACATTTACTAACCCACGAACGGGCCGAATGCGTCCGATTGCGTTTTTTTCGTAATGATCGGTAATTTTGCGATTTTTTTCGGCGTCTTTACGATTTTTGCGTAAAAACGCGAGTTTTTCGTAGCCATTCTGAAAGTTGCGCAAAGTCGCGATTTTTTCGTAGCATTAAAACTTGCGCGAAACGTCACGCCTTTTAAGTTTTAACGCTACGAAAAAGGCGCGACTTTGCGCGCAAGTGTTAACGCTACGAAAAAATCGCGACTGTGCGCAACTTTCGTAATGGCTACGAAAAACTCGCGTTTTTACGCAAAAATTGTAAAGATGCTGAAAAACTCGCGTTTTTACGCAAAAATCGTAAAGACGCCAAAAAAAATCGCAAAAAATACGAAAAAGTCGCAAAATGTTCGTTTCCAATCTGAATTTTTCCAATTCGGATTCGAAATCGTGTCTTAGTAAATCAGCCCCTATGTGTACTGACAGCCTACAGAAGGCTCTGTTTGGCATTAAATTGGGTTTGTATGCAACTAAAACTTGCCTCCAAGCCAGAAATTAAAAAACAAGCACATGCTTTGAGGACACATCCAAGGGGTTGGTGAACAACATGTTGCTCACAAGCCACTGGTTGGGGATCACTGGATTAGGGGTTTTATGGAGATATTAAATATTAATGGAGAGAGAGGCAACCCTGACGAGTACCTCCTGGTTTAAACTACAACTCCCATCTTTTCATGAGAGTCCATGCAGTGAAGAGGTTGGTCTTATGGGAAATGAGTTGTAGTTGTAAACTAGGCAGCAATAGACTTGCCTGCTGTAGAAGAGAATCCTGCAGTAGGGGAGATTTTGAACAGTGATCAAGAGGCCCCCTTGCCTGAGGTTGGAGATGGGCCTGCTATAAACTTAGCAATTCTTAAAGAAGGACTTGCTAAGAATTCTACATCTGAGACCAATGAAAATCATTGGTGGAGGTTTAAATGTAACTCCACATTGATCTTCCGAGCTTGCTCTGTGATAACATTTATTGCCGTGGCTGTTGGTTTTTCTTTTATGCCTGTTTTCTGAACTGTATATGAATAACAAATAAAAGCTTTTTATTTCAGGGTCACTAGATTTTGTGTCACTTATGTAAATAATGTACTTATGTACAAGATTTCTTTCTATCATCATGGCTTTGCTAAAACTAGAGAAGAGGCCCTCATAAAGAGTCCTAGTATGTAGTGCCTTCTGGGCAATTGGGTAGATAATGGCTTCAGCTATAGCACATTACAAAGAGGGTGCAGATCATAAGCCTTCACTGTTAATGTGCAGATGTGCTATCATTTTGTCTGTTAATACAGTGTATATAAGGATATTTGGGTAACTGATGTAACTTCAGTAGCGGAATTTATATACAGTAACAGTAATCTCCCAAACCAGTCTATTGCTGCCTAGTTTACAACTACAACTCATTTCCCATAAGACCAACCTCTTCACCACATGGACTCTCATGGCAAGATGGGAGTTGTAGTTTAAGGAGGTACTTGCCAGGTTTGCCTCTCTCCCCATTATTATTTAATATCTCAATGGAACCCTTAATCCAGTGACCCCCAACCAATGGCTCATGAGCAACATGTTGCTCACCAACCCCTTGAATGTTGCTCCCAGTGGCCTCAAAGCAGGTGCTCATTTTTTAATTCCTGGGCTTGGAGGCACGTTTTAGTTGCATACAAACCCAATATAATGCCAAACAGAGCCTTCTGTCAGCTGTCAGTCCACATAGAGGCTATTGGCACCATCAGGAACCATTTTCATGCTTGCGTTGCTCACCAACACTTTTTACATTTGAATGTGGCTCATGGGTATGAAAGGTTGGGGATCCCTGCCATAATCAGATACCTAGACTCAATGGATCTTTTTCAAGGGTTAGATATAGGAGGTATAAATATTAAAACATAAAGCATATGCTGATAATATTTTACCAATTGTCACAAATCTAGTTTGATCTTTTACTTATATTTTTGAATTGTTTGATTACTGTAGCTTCTTTTCAGGATATACTATTAATTCTACCAAAACTGAAATATTAAATATTAATAGTTCTATCCCAAAACATTTGCTTAACAATATTAATTTAAAACTACCATTTGGGACCTTGAAATATTTAGGAACTACAATTAGGTCAGATCTATCCAGATTGTATTCCTTAAATTTTCCCTCTCTGTTTCATTTGATAACTTTCCTTATGTAAAAAATGCATGAACAGCTCTCTCAATCTACAAAGAAGGGTAGCATTTTTCAAAATATTAATCTTCCCTAAAATTTCGTATCCAATTTTAAATCTCTCACTAATTTTAAAACATCCAGATATAAAGAAATTAGGTCAATCATTAAGTAAGTTTGGCAAATTAAGAAAACTAAAATTCCGTTGGAAAACCACAGAGGAAAATTTACATCTCCATTTCCAATTTTTGGAAATTTAATTTAGCCCCTAATATTAGAAATATCATAGAATGTTTATCAGAAAAATATACCAATCTAAAACTGCAACTGAGACCTAATTTAAACAAACATATTATCTCCTCTTTACATAAGAATTGATCTGATCAACCTTTTAATATTAAAAGGAATCCAAAATATAGAGAGACAGTTATCACTTGGAAGATTCTTGCTAAACTGAACTAAATTACAATATATTACCTTTTTCCCATGTAATTTGGGAGGTAGTGAGTACATTTAATAGGAAGAAAGAGTTTGCAATCTATTCATAATGATTATATTTATCAAAGATCCTAAGAAAAATGAAATACAGATAATCGCATAACTTTACCTTATAAGAGGAGAGTGTCCCCTAAAAAAACAGGAGAAAAAGGTAATCTTTTTTAGCAATAGAATTACCTCTAAAGAACTCATAAAAGCATTACATGATTTTAGAAAAAAAAAATTTAATCTGAAACCTGGAGAGACCACCAATTTAGACTACTTCATTTTGGGTATTGAATAATTTTTTGGAAACAGCCTGATTCTTCTATTGTATCAATAATGATCTCTATTGAAAATATGGAACTAAGCATAGCTGGTAATCTGATAGTAACAAAACACTTGTATGTATAGGGTAGTGCTTGGACTCAGGCTTCCTTTGCACTTCAAAGCAGCAATATACAGCTCTTGAATCATCAAGAGTTTTCTTTTTATTGTACCATTTCAAAGTGGCTTTCCAGCCTCTTTAACAATATTTTTTGGTATGCATTTTTCCAATTTCTAAGGAGTCATGAAAACAGTTTCCTGCGGGTGGATTTATAATGTACATTTATTCCATAAAAGACCCAGACATAAATATAAGAATTTTTTTTTCAAAAAATGCTATGACCATTTAACATTATAAGTACAATGTAAATTTACATTGTTAAAATGACCACACAAGGTCTTTTAAATTTATTTTGCAGAAGAAGAACACTTTTTTCAAACAAATCATTTCAATATTTTAAACTATTTTAGGTTTCTTTTATTAAATTTAAGGTTTGGAAATTGTGTGAATAATTATGTGTATATAGTATGTATTGTGTAATTAGGTATAATTGTTTTAGTGCTAAAAACAAACAAATTTGTTACATAACCCAACTCAAATCTATATATTATTTTTTGACAACCTAGGGCACATTTATCTTCATTATTGTGCCATGCTCAATAACTAAAATTAAGTTAAATTAAAGGAATCTTATCTATTCCTTCCTAAACAAACATATATGTTCACATATTTGTAAACCAGCAAATTATTTTTTATATTTACCTTTTTAAATTCATGCTTTGGGCAAGCAAGAACAGTAATATTTATAGAAACATGGACAATAGTCCAGCATTTTCCAGTTCCCCAGTGCTGTCCATTTTGGGTTTGTTCACCTTTAAATTAACTGTTAGTATGCTGTAAAGAGTGCTATATTCTGAAGCAATTTGCATTTAGTATTCATTTTTATTTGTGTGTTTTTAATTATTTAGCTTTATATTCAGGAGCTCTCCAGTTTGTAATTGTAGCAGCTATATGGATACTAAGGTCCAAATTACCCTAAAAACCAGGTAGTGGTTTGAATGAGTGACTGGAATGTGAATAGCAGTGGGTCTAAATAGAAAGATAAAAAAATTAAAAAATAGTTCTTCGGCTGCTGGGGTCAGTGATCCTCTTTTGAAGGCTGGAAAGAGTCAGAAGAATAAAGCAAATAATTAAAAAAATGGAGACCAACTGAAAAGCTGGTTATTCTTTAACATGCTAAAATTTAACTTAAAGGCGAACCACCCCTTTAATTGTCCTGTTTTGTAGGTTTTTTCAACATTTATGGGTGTAACATACCTCCCTTTTGGGACCAACTAGATATATTGCATTATGTCAGCCCTCCTGTTGTATCATCATTGTATATGTTATATAGCATTTACAAGTCAGAATGAGGTCTGCTTTTGTGTTTATCGGGTCGACCTTCACTCTTCTTCATTTACCTGCTCAAGCGGAAGCTGTACTTTTCAGTAAACATAAACTGAGATAAAGACAGTGGAAACACAGGCTGAGAGTGAACGCAGGCTGAGAGTGAACGCTTTTTGTGCCCATGGCCTTACAGAAGTCCAGGAAACTATGGGCCATATTCAAATGCTCTGCAGGAATTAAATAATGGTATGGGCACACATGCTAAAACACTAGCACTAGAACACTTTGCCAAGCTATTAGCAGCAGCAAGCTGCACTCTGCATCTGTTATGTAATTAAAAATCTGATGCAAATTGCATAATCAACATTAGGCTGAATTACTTGCAAGTGAAGGAGTTCTAGGGAACACCTGTAGGCTTACATCCCTATGTTGCATGCTGTGTTCCATCTGCGTTCGGTGCTTACATGCGCCTGTGTTAGCACAGCCCCATAAGCAAGAATGGGGTGGATTACTTTCTGCTCTCCCCTGTGGCAGAATGCAGGAGAACGCCACTGCAGGAAAAATTACTAGTCAGTACGAGCCCTTAGGGTACACAGGGAGATTAGTTTCCCCCGACAATGAAGATTAATCTCCCCGCAATGCCATCTCACCACTTAGAATGTAAATTGCTGGTGGGATGGCATAAGAGGCGCGACAACAAAGATTTGTCGCAGGGCGACTAATCTCTGCATGTGCCACTGCCCTTAGGCTGCAATGTTAAAAGCTAGCAGCACTGCTTAAAGCAGGGATCCCCAACTTTTTATACTCGTGAGCCACATTTAAATGGAAAAAGTGTTGGGGAGCAACACAAGCATGAAAAATGTTCCTGGGGGTAGAAATAAGAGCTTCAATTGGCTATTTAATAGACCCTATGTGGACTGGCAACCTATATGTTTGGCATTATACTTGGTTTTTATGCAACCAAAACTTGCCTCCTTTGCAGACATTCAATAAAAAGCACCTGCTTTGAGGCCATTGGTAGCAACATCCAACGGGTTGGTGAGCAGCATGTTGCTCACAAGCCACTGGTTGGGGAACACTGGCATAAAGAGTTATGCACTATGCTAGGGCTTATTTAAGTCCCAAGCACATTGGGTGATTTCCCATGCAGTGAGCGGTGCCTAAAATTACTTTCATTAAAGGTTCTTGCATCCAAATGAATAACTCGCACTTCCCTATAGTTCCACTATAGTGCTCAGTCGTTCCTGCCTTCTGTTCCAAATTTAGCACTACTGTGCCTAGTGATGCAGGGAATCCCTGGAGCTACCACCACCTCCTGACCAGGCAATAGCTCCAGGTTTCCCTCAGTATTCCATGTCAATTGGCACAGTGCACTTGCTCCAAAAAAATTAGACACACACATTACTCACATGCCGAACTTCAGAAATGACACGAGTGAACACTGAAAATTACACATGGCAGACTTTGAAAGTCTTCAGCACAACTGTACCCAGTTTACAGGGAATTTACAGTGTTACATTCAACCAACATAATTGTGATAGGCACTGCGCAATCGTATCAAGAGAATTGCCAATTTGCACATTGCATTTAGGTAAGTAAATAGGAACTATAGAGTGCAACACTTTTTTAATACTGCATCATGCTCTTTATTTGTAAATGAGGCAGGAAAATGAAAGGGAAAACTCAGTCAGTTTGAAAAGAGTCAATACACCACTTAATCAGGATAGTTCATCATGATTAGATTTATCCAGATGCGTGTCCTGGTGCTTTCACAGGACAAAGTAAGATAAGAAAGCAAGGGCTTTATTTAGAAAACCAATTGCAGCGGTAGTTGTTACCTACTAATTGTAGGTGATGTGCAAGGAAACTAGGACTTTGTGAAACAGCGGATATGTACAAGCTTCCCTCTGCTCCCTGTTGCTGCTCAACCTCTTTTTGCTGACTGAATAGTCTCTAAATGGAGAAAGCAATAGAATGCATTCAACATATGTTTTTGACACCCATATTGATGATAATGGGCACACATTAATTGTGTAAAAACCATGGTAAATTGCACAGATTTAGCCATTGTTTGCACCTAGTCCATATTTAATGACGCCAAGGTTTTAACATTGTTTTTGTGCATTCATTAATAGTGTATGTTTAATTTTTAATTGTAGAATGAGTCAAATGTGTGGTCCATAGACTTCAGAAAATTTCCTGAACTTTATGTTGTGCTATTACAATCACATGAAGGGGTGCTACTCACAGTATACTGGAACGTAATAAACAGTGAGTAGCTAAATGCATTTATACTATCAGCAGAAGCAGCAGCACAGTTTGTGTGCACATTAAAAGCAAGCAAATTAGAAGGGTAAGAAATAAAATGGAAACTCTGGTTTCGATGCTTCCCCAGGCCTCCTTAGGGTTCTTGTTAGTATTAATAATTAATTTGTCTTTTCTTTCATGTCTTCTTCACAGAATGTAGCACTGCCTGCATCAAACAGATAATCTGGGTAAAAAAAGCGCTGAGGGGCTATCTGTGATATGTTCTGAGCAGACTCTCCTGTCTCCTGCTGACCCTACTGACTGTTGTGTGATCATCCAGTACTGTATTTTTATTCAAAGTCTTATCGTTTTGTTATTTTTGTTTATATAAATATATGCTGACTGTTACCTGTTGAAACAAATTCATCCGTCATTTAAACAAAGATCCTACTATTTAATCCTCCTATTTAATCTTCATTTCATGTGTTGCTTAGCACATACTTATTAAAGGACAAGGAAAGGCAAAGGCTGGTTCCCCTGTTAGGAGAAAACAGCAGCAGCCCGGGGTACCTGTAGCGAGTGCTTCCTTCTTCCTGCTTCGTTTTGCCAGGACCCCAAGACCAGTGCATGCGCAGTAGAGTGAAAAGCTGACTTCTCTGTTAAAGTTTGACTTTTTCACTCTACTGCGCATGCGCGCACACACGAAGCAGGAAGGAGGAAGCGCTGCAGCTACCCCGGGCTGGTGCTGTTCTCTCCTAACAGGGGCGCCAGCCCGGGGTACAAGGTAAGCGATTAAAGTCACTTGGGGGTGCCTAACATTTTAGCACCCCCAAGTGACTTAGCCTTTCCTTGTCCTTTAATGTTGTGTATTGTTTAAGAACAGTGTCTATATATTCCAGTTTGCATATCTTTATATATTTTGTTGTGTTGCTTATATGGTTCTTTGATCCCCTAGGTACTCTAAACCTAGATTATCTACTAAATAAGAATTGGCTTATTTCAGAGCCCTGGAATTTTGCATTCTCATGAAGGGCCACCGTTGATTGATTATTGAAAGTTTCCTTCACATAATGTCCCTTCTTAAGATTCTTTAGTGGTCTATTTAACATTTAAATGCTCATTTACTAAATGAGTGCAATTAAGAAAAGTGAAATACACCATGTATTTTTTGCCCCAATGCTACTTGTGCCGAATGTCAATCCTGTCCAAAAGTCATGTCCTCTATCTAAATGACACCAGTGTCATAACTATAGAGGAAGAAGACCCCACAATCAAGGGGGGGGGGGTCGGAGGACAGGGGGGCCCAGAGCATGGTGTCTACTTTCTTTATAGCTGTACAGAAATCCCCCCTCCCTGGCTACTCTCCTGCCAGAGAGTTAGTGGGTGGGGAGTGGAGGACACCAGGAGCAGTGGGGATACAGGCTGTGTGGAGCAGGGGGGTATGATTTGCGTTCCCCTTCAAAGATTTTTTGTGGGAGGGTCCAGCACCTTGACCTTACACCACATTATGAGGTTAAATGTCTTTAACACTGTACACAATTAATGTGAACAAGGCACCAGAGCCAGATGGAATACACAGTCAGGTACTTAGAGAGCTTAGTTCAGTTTTAATCAGGCCTCTATTTTGTATTTTCTCAGACTCACTTTCATCTGGTATGGTGCCTATGGTTTGGCGGAACCTTATGTAAATCCTATATTTAAAAAGGCATTACGATCTCAGCCTGGCAATTATAGCCCAGTAAGTTTTACAGCTGTTGTGTGAAAGTTATTTAAAGGCTTGTTATGAGACCATATTCAAAATGATGTTCTAGAGAATGGCATTATGAGAAGTAATCAGCATGGTTTTATGGAATATTGGTCATGTCAGACAAATGTATTGCTTTTTATGATGAGCTGGACAGTGGGGTTGCAGTAGATGTGATCTATTTGGAGCATTTGATAAAGTAGCCCGCAAATGACTGCTTAAAGTAAGGTCTTTAGTCTTAAAGAGATTCTGTTGTGATGTTTATGGTGTTCTAAATTACACTTTTTACATAGCAAATAATTCACTCTACCATTTAAAATGGTATTTTTGAACAAACAAATGTATTTTGTTTAAGTTGTAATATTGGTGTGTAGACAGCCATTTCAGTGCATTGTGCCTGAGTATGAGCTTTCAGAAGGATCCAGCGCTACACATTAGAAATGCTTTAAGGTAACCTATTGTTTCTCCTACAACCATGTAACTGGAGGAGTCCCAAGGCGGACTTGGATTTCTTACTGTTGAATGCTATTCTCACATCTACTGGGAGCTGCTACCTTGTTACCTTCCCATTGTTCTGCTGATCGGCTGCTGGGAGGGGGGTGATAATGTTTCAACTTGCAACTCAGCAGTAAAGTGTGACTTAAGTTTATCAGAGTACAGGTCACATGGCTGTAGCACCATGGGAAATTTCAAAATTAAATATAAAAAAATCTGTGTTTTTTGAAAAATGGATTTCAATACAGGATTCTGCTGCAGAAGCTCTATTAACTGATGCATTTTGAAAAACATGTTTTCCCATGACAGTATTCCTTTAATAAATTCCTTTAATAACATCAAAGGATTAACTTGATGTCTTTTTTTCAACCTAAGTTACTATGTTATACACTTTAACTGGTGCAAGCTGTGCAACTATGAGTGGCACATACAAATGCAGCCCTGTACTTACTGCCTGGTAAAGACAATTTAAAATTACAAGTTTGCCTAATGAATCAAAACAGGCGCAACCAATAAATCTGCACACAGAGCAAGTACAGAGAGGTGCTTATAAGAGCAAACACATTAGTGGATGGCAAGTGCAACCAACAGAAACTAGTACAGCAAAATAACAGTAGACTCCAGACAGAGACAAGCAGACATATAAGGATTAGCACAGGGAGCAGGGAGGCAGGTACTGTATGGACACAAGGGAAGGGTAACTGACTATATATAAAATATATTTATACGAAAATGGTTTATTTAGATTAAGCAGGGTTTTACATATGAGCTGCTTTAGGGCTCTGCTACACAAGGAGATTTGTTGTGGCCGACTAATCTCCCTCGTGTGCCAGAGCCCTTATGTGATATATTTTTATAGACACCTTCATTATTCAGGGCTATAGATTTCCTTTAAACAAATAAAAACATTACAAAAAAAATAAACAACATTATTGAGAAAAATCCAGTTTAGCAACCACTAACCTCTCACCAGAAATAATTCTCATACTACCCTAAAAAACACACTAATTTTATTTTCGCATTAAAACCACAAGATTTCACCATATGGAATTTGAAATTACACCTTTGTTCCATCCAAAGTAACAAATTGCCCATATCTCTTCCTCTCTCCCTTATACTAGGAGTAATTCCCATCAAAATGACAACTGTGCCATCTTCATATTTGCTCTGATGCATTACAGTATACTGTTTGTAAATATAAGGAATATGTACCCCATCTTTGAGATTAGTATTAGCCCATTTTATTACACCTCTATGTTCACCCATACTTATTGTGAGTGTCCTATCTGTAAACCCCAAAAATACAGTCCTAAGGCAGGGTAAAAGCCAAGGCAGACAAAACAGACTAAAAAGGCAGAAGCTAAAACCAGAGTCTTAGCTATACTGAACCATCACAGAGTAACAAAAAGTTCTGATTTAAAAGGCAGATATCATTTAATTATCTTCTCATCTAATCAGTTGCTATGGGTAACCATATCAGGACAAAATTTGTGATTTATATAGCATCACTCATTATTTTAAAGCTCTGATCAGTATTCTGTATGATCTAGCTATGTTAGATTTTAGAATGTTAGTAAGGTAATATTAGATCTCTTGAATTAAGCATATATACTAATACTAAAATATAATTATTTTCTCTTTAATTATTTAAAAAAAAAAAATTCTCTTTTTTTCTCTGTAATAATAAAACAGTTGATTGTATTTTATCCTAATTAAGCTGCACACATCCATATTGGAGGCAAAACAGTCCTATTAGGTTTAATGTTTACGTTTAATTTTTTTTGTACAATTAGGGTATGTCGATCCATATTAAAGAAAAACCTTTTCTGGAATACCCCAGGCTCCTTGCATTCTGGATAATAGATCCAATGCCTGTATATTTATAGCTCTTCAATATTCCCTCTTGGTGCTAGTTGCTCTGTTATAAATCTCTGGGGAACTGGTGCTTAAATTATTTTCCATTTGCTGCAAAGTCCTGTGAGGCACAGAAAGGCATCAACCATTAGGTATTTGTTCAGCTTAGCTCATAATTACTAATGATTCTTTACTAGAAACCAGTGTAGGACTCAACCTATCCCACAGGGTAAAAAATGTTAGACTTGGCAGTAAAACTTTGCTTCCTTTTCCCTTTCAGAATTAGTAACAAATAAAAATACAATTTAATTTATTATATATATCTGCTTTATTATAAAAGAGCCTTGATAGTAAATGCACATCACTGCTAGGAGTGATAGTGAATTTGAGATTCGTTAGGAAATAGAATACAGTTTTAAAGGAGAATGCAAGTCAAAATTTAAAAAGCATACTGCCCAATAGTCCTCCTATTGTTTAGTAAAAACGCCACACTTTTGGCCCACCTAATCAAATATTTACTCAGTCACACTTACTTCACATTTTCTAGAACAGGCAGCCATCTCTAAAAAGGTATTCTCCCTTCCTTTCCCTCCTTGCTTCGTACTGCACATGTGTTTCATTCCCTTCCCCCCCTCCCCTCTGCCAGATCCGATCTGATTGGCTGGTGGGCATGTGTAGCTCAGAACAGGAGACAGGATCAAGTTACACACATGCTCAGAGAATAGGAAAGCTGCCGCTGGCAGCCTACGGGAAGGACAGAGAGATATCAGTGATGTCACTGTAGTCTTCACACTGCTGTAGGCTGCCAGCACCATATCTCAGAGAAGCAAGCAGGGATCTGGGAATTTAGATATGCAGTAAGTACTTAAAAAGAATGCCTTTAGACTTACTCTTAATTTATATTAACCTTTCATTGTCCTTTAAAGGGTTAGTGCCATTGGGGTGAAAAGGAAGGCATTCTTGGGTTTTTTCATTTCTAAATATATTATAGTAACTTTGTTGTGTTTTTGGTACTCCCAGGACTGCAATTTACTGCTACAATTGCCCTCCCTAATGTAATGGCTGATATTCTAGCTAAAAACTCAGTATCAGAACAATAATTTGGCTCTTTTTGTGTATACAGCACACCTGCACTCTCTCCACAAGAATCCCTGCCTCCCCACTATTAATGAACACAAGGATAGAGGGAAGCATGCATTTTTGCCGCATGAGTAGGCAGGAAATACAGAAGCACCTCTATTAGCTGCTGATTCTTCACAATCATAAATGAGGACATTTGCAAACAAGATTACTGGGATGTTCATTTAAAATCTGCTCAATTCTGAGCTGATTATGATTAAAAAGCTGACTCATTCCCACACACAGGCTTAAGCCAGTTTGCTTGAAATTCTACAAATTAGCAGACATTTATTGCTCATCTGTGGCCTTAAAGGTGGCCATACACAAACCAATAATCTATCTAAGTTTGGCCTTGTACATTGATACATGTATGGGCCCTTCAGGAAGCAATTACCTGTCAAATATACCAAAAAAGTGCAGTATGTAGCATTCTTAAAAAATCAGAAAGGTACATTTTTAAAAGCCAAAATGGGAAAGTCAAATCTGCAAGCGCAATTAAGGCAATTAATAATAAATTCTGCACTACCCCAAGCTTAAGGTGCACATGATAAATAATCCAAAATGGTACCTTCTGAATATCAAATTATAAAAATTAATGCAACTGGTTATTGCTGATGAATTGTAAATGTCAGTGTTATAATAAGTGTAACAATAATAAGGAGTAATAGTTGCTAAAAACAATAAACAAGATAATTAATAAAGTAGAGGAACAGAAATATTTTAGATGGTGGAAGAAACCCCCGTGTAGCTGATGTAACTTAGAATTAGCAAGAAGCATAGAACTGTAGCCCCTAATAATTACCCCCCCCCCCCCCATAACTAAACAGATGAAGGAGATCTAATCTATGCTAAATGGACTTCAGACTGCAAATAAGACAAGCAGAATAGTTTTAAATAATGTGCAAAGATGCAGTGCCATTGAGTATAAATAGCCTATAGTCCTTACCTATATCTGTTTCCTACAGATCCTTGAGGATCTGTTTCATCATCATGGTGGCTACTCTATGTAAGGGGGGCAGAAAGGCCATGTCAGGTTCAGGTAGAATGGCATTAATCATCCTGGCCCTATCACTACTACACAATAACTAAGCTAACAAAAAGTAATGTAAAAAATAAGATGGAATATTTCCTCCAGATCCAGAGACCCATAGCGGCCAATTATCAGGTAGCTTACTTGTCACCTCTTTGAAAGCAAACATTTGAATGGTTGCTATGGGTAACTAGGCTAAACAGAGATGGTGCAAATGTTGTGTCTATTATTACATTACCCCTAATGCAGTGGTTCTAAACCTTCTTAATGCCGCAACCCTTTAATACAGTTCTTCATGTTGTGGTGACCCCCAACCATAGAGGAGCGGTGTCTCAGTTCATAGGACCAACGGAAATGTGTGTTTTTGACCCCCAGGTTGAGAACAGCTGCCCTAATGTCTCTAAGTACAGAAAAAATCTAGTACAAGGTACAGAGCACAGTGCAGGTGGACACAATGTAGCACTCTCCTTACTGCTTGTCATAGGGCAGGTTGTAAGGACTAGGCTGCTCTGAACTATTGACCAACTGGTGCTTCATAACTTGAACATCTAAATGAATTACAAGTTAGGGGCCAGATAAGGTGCTGGAATGGAGGCTGCCTATATGCTCTTCCTTAGTACAGCACTGTATTCACAGGGAAGACACAGGTCCTTGCACTCCATTCAGATGCAACTAGTTTTTGCATTTTGCACTCTGCCCTGCAAGTCGCAAATGCCACTGTGGTAACTGACAGAAGAAATTGAAAGAGGGTGAAATTTTAGGGATACAAATTTCAACTGGAGATAGCAGTTACCATCTGTGTGGCATGGGAAGGATATTGCAAATGCAGACAATGTGTTTCTATATAAAACAGGATTATTATACTGTACTTAAATATTCATAGTGCAAAAATAAATTTAAAAATAATTTAATACACTGACACATGAACCTCTTTGTTGGCTATAATACATATTTCAGTCTGATTCACACACCAGAGTGCAGTTTACTGTTCATTAAAACACCCCTGAGTATTACATTCATCACTCTCTACACTGATAAGAGATCAAGATCCATTCAGAAGCAGTCACAACTTTCTTGACATACTTATTCTTTTCTCACCTCCAACAATGTATATTGAACTGCATGAGAGACAAATGCCTCAGTGAAGCTGGCCATACAGGTACTAAAATTATTGTTCCAAAAATTTTTGGTATTATGGCAATTGGTTTTTTAGTTTATTGGACAGTTTAGAAAATTAAGGTCCCCTTGGACCAATTCGGCAGCTTATGGGCCCGTGTAGGGGCAGAACCGAGGGGCCTGGCAGACCAATATCTGGCCTGAAATTGGCCAGATATCGATCGGCCAGGTTAGAAAATCCAGTCGGATCGGGACCGCATCGGCACGTTGATGCGGTCCCCGAACCGACTGCCCCATTGCCACGTGTAGAATTCAAACGATCAAATTCGCCTACATGCCTCCCGATATCGCCCACCCATAGGTGGGCGGATCTACCTGTGTATGGCCAGCTTTACGGTTGGATAATGCTAACATCTGTGCATATACAGGGTTGTGTATCTGACAATTTCCTTGGGGGACCTACAATGCATTTCCAGGAAGTGACTTTTGTACGAATCCATGAACAATTTCATGTTCAGAACATCCTCTGATTTGTTATGTTTAGGGCTTTATCCTACAATTTCACCTTAAGCTGAACTTCATCCACCACAGAAGACTCCTTCAGTGACCAGTGTTTCCACTAATATTTTGTGCAAAAGGACTGGTATTCTGAGGGTTGCAGTTTAACACCAAGAGAACTGCAGGTTGTACATCCCTACTAAATATAGGAGAAATATATACTAATTGTTACAAAATGGTGCTAGATCAAAAATAAATCCACTTATGGTGTTTTTTCTGTAAAAGAAAACGATAACATAATATCCACCTACAAGTTAGGATAAAATGGCAGTTATATGACTGTGTTTTGTTATAATGAGACACGTATTTTTCTATTATTTTAGAATAAAGGCAATTGCATGGGAGTAGAACTGGCTGGTCTGGTTAATGTGGAGTTAACACCACAACCAGCGGGCAAACGGTGGCAATTCTCTCGCTACAAACCCCGGCTGAGAGAAAAAGTGAAAGTAAAATGACTGGCAGGCAGGCTGCACATTTCAAAGCAGAGATTTGACAGCCTGGGAGGTTTAACAATGTCGGATATCCGTTTGTACCACTGCCCCTTTTGTCTGTAGACTGGCACAAAGCTGTGCCCAAGAACATTTCAGTCCGTTTGTGAAGTAAATAAAGATGGAATGGAAAAGCCCGTGCGATGCTGAAGAAGGAAGGGGAAGGGGAGATTCTCCTCCTCCCGATAATCTCCTCCTCACACTCTCATCTCAGCCTATAACCTCTCCATTTCCAGCCATGAAATCCTTCTCCGTAAGGCAGGGACACAGATGAATATAATCCCCTCCCTCCCTGTTCCAGTGCAATCCCTTTCTTTCCTCTCTTTCTCTTTTCTTTCTTTCATCTCTCTCATTTGATCGACCATCATCTCCTGCTCGGGCTCTGACAGCGGATGGAAAGGAAACACCCACCGCCCTGTCAGATCTGCTGGGGATGAGATTATAAGGAGCGTGGGGTTTCCCTGATCAATCTCGTTTCCTCTTGCCTGGGATCAATACACTAATTACCACATTGGAGCATGTCAGTTTGCAGATGGAGAAGGACAAAAAACTGAAGGAGACGGCTTACTAAACCCTGGGATTGTATACTGTATATAGTACACCGCCGCTATTGGTTTTCTACTGCAATTTCGGGGGGAAAAGCGATTTGTGGAGCTACAGATGCATGTTTGGTGAATAAAGGATAATTGCCCTACAGGAGGCGAAAAGATGAAGAGTTTGCACTGTGTGGGGTTGTACCTGCTGTCACTGCTGTGCGAGGTAAGTCCCAGTCTGGCTTTCTTACAAACTACATTATGCAGAATTGTTGTTCACACCTAAACAGCTGTTGTTGCATTACAACTCTCAAGAAATGCTCTAAGGGGTGCTGGGAAATGTAGTTCAGTTGCAGTGGCTCAGGGGTTAAGTATCCTTTTCTAATTTCTTGTCAATGAACTGCAGATTGATGAAATTCTGTTGTTATGGAAATGATTCCCTGAAATGGTATACATTGGTGCCAGTTGTATACAGCAAGATTACACATCACAGAACCTCTTTTGGTCAGCAGTTTGCTTTCTTTTCCCTGTAATGTAATAATGTACTATACTGGGTTTAGATTCTACACAAAAGAAATATATCTGAAATATACCTTTATACTCTAGGAGACTGTACACTGTAATAGTATAATACTGCAGTACTTGAGAAATTAAAAGGTACAGGAAGGAAAAAAGTGAACAATAGAACCTTATACTCGATAGTCAACCCATATAGACTCAATACAAGCCCACCCATAATGCAGATAACAAAAGTCTAGTTTACCTATATGCACATACCATAAATCTAATCTACTTAAATACTGATAGAGTTAAATTAGTCTACCTTTATGTACATACAGTCATTCTGGTAGACCAGTCTGTAGATACAGTAAGTCTAGTCTGCGCTTAGGTACAGTTAGTCTTGTCTCCATTGTACAGAAATTAAGCTTGCCACTGTACTTGTTATTTCCTTACTACTTGCAAAGCCTTGGTTGCTAGTCAACTCAGAATTCTAGGATTTACATGCTAATATTCTCACAACTGAATATGAAAGTCTGTTCCAATCCACATCTGGAATCAAGGATATGGTGGTGAGCGTGATAAAGGTCAGGCCTTTTCTCTGCTACTGTCTCTGCCACATTCTGTTTAGGAAATTCTATTAAAATAGATAGAGATCTATTGTTCTCCTGCAGTCAGTTTAGCCAGGTTTCCCAGCAAAAAGGAACAACAGAATGGGTGAAGTATGTTCCATGATCCAGCTGCTTTTGTTTGAAACTTGCATGATCTAGGTCTTGTTGTATACATTCGCTGTGTATAATCTGAACATTTTGTTTGAGCTGCTTGATGATGAATGTTGCATACAGTATAATTTTCCTTCCGAAGGACGGACTATACTGAAAGGATTGACATTTTATACCAAGCAGGAATGCAGTATTTTAAGACTGTAGCAACTGTGTGCTTTTTGTCTCAGGGCTTCAGGGAAGCAAGCTGTAAATGATCTAAAATGGCTTATTTAGCTCACATGGCTATTTTGTGCAAGTTGATATCCTGATAGATCAGTTGATAAACCACTGTAGTCAGTCAATGCAAATGCGTTCAGAAGGCAAAAAGTAGATGCATGGCAGCAACAAATCCCTTGTGGCACTGACCCACTTATAGTAGTACCCTCCATGCTTTGATATTCAACATCAGAAATACTCTTGGGTTCAGTGTAATTGTATAGTTTGGTTAGGATTGTGCAGAGGATAACTCAGTAATCTGCTTTTGTTAGAAAGTGACTACAAGTCAGATATTGTATATAGGATTTGGCACAGTACAACAAGTTAGCATACACCAGATTAAAATGTTTAGGTTAGTGCTATTAAGTTTCAGCAAACATGTTCCAGCTTAAGCATGTTCAGAAAGAGATCTTCCTTACAAAGTAAGTACTTTGTATATTTCTTTCTCATTTTGTGTATAATTTATCTAAGTGTGTGTATTTAAAAATAAAAATACATTAAGTGGATTTTAGTTGGAGCTACATGCTAAAACACATCAGTTTGATTCAAATCACAGATGCAAGGCCACTTGACTTTTTATGAAGTGTATATGGCCATTAGTGGACACAAGCACTATATTTTTCTCTGCTATGCCAATGTTATCTCTCCTAGTGATCCTGACAACAAAGTGGCTTGCATATCAGTGTATTCATGTGCCCATCCTTAGCAGCTAAATATCACACTTGCTCTGCAAAAAGGAATTAGCAACATCAGATAGGTCCATGTTGGATAATAAAATACTAGAAGATTTAAGTCTTTGCAAATTACAAAATTACTAAAAAAATACAGAAGTAGGCACAAGGATAATAATGCACTGTACTGTATGGTTATCTTTATCAGCGATGACTACGGAGAAGTTCTCGAGTACATAATTTAGCAGAGTGCTAATAAACAAACTATGAAAAGTCATAATATATTTTGTGTCTTTTGTTACTTTTGTATCTGTATGCATCTATCAGCTTCACTGCCCAACCTTAGAAGGTGCATCTTTGTACAAGAATATTAGAAACTAGCGCCACAAAACAGACTACATTTCCAGATCCAAAATATTTTAAATTACCATTAAAAACTGTCTGCTTCACTGTGTTATTTGTGTTGCAATTATGTTTTTTCTGAGGATTAGGCATAAACATCCAGGCATTAAGAGTAGAGACTGTATAATGTTAACGTTATTTGGGGTGTGAGTTTACCACAGAACTGGCCAATGTATTAATAGCAGGAAAATAAGTTGTACCATACTCTGCTACTGCCATCAATGAGACATTATTTCAAAGAAAAAGATGCCCTAAAGAGAGACTAAACCCTCAAAAGAAATTAAGCAAACTCTACACAGGAGATCCTGTTTCAAAAAAGCATAACTTCATTGGTACAAATATGTAAAATATCTTACATTTTAACCCTGCTTTAGGGCTCTTTTTTCTTTGAATTAGTTTATTTGCCTTTTTAAAATCCAGTTGCACAATTAATCGCCCCCAAAAAAGTTGCAGCAGCAGAGAAGCAGAGAAGGCTAATAAGGAGAAAAATTCCCACCCTTGAGGAAGCAGGACTGTGTCTTGTGAAATGTGTCAGATGGCGCTGTGCAACTTGTAGGCTGAAGAGGGACAGCTATGATAAGTTTTTATTCACACTTAGGGGCACATTTACTAACCCACGAACGGGCCGAATGCGTCCGATTGCGTTTTTTTCGTAATGATCGGTATTTTGCGATTTTTTCGGAAAATTGTCGCGACTTTTTCGTTACTAATACGATTTGTGCGAAAAAACGCGAGTTTTTCGTAGCCATTCCGAAAGTTGCGCAAAATCTGCCGATTTTTCGTAGCGTTAAAACTTGCACAAAAAGTTGCGATTTTTTTCGTAGCGTTAAAACTTGCGCAAAACGTCGCACCTTTTAAGTTTTACCGCTACGAAAAAGGCGCAACTTTTCGCGCAAGTTTTAACGCTACGAAAAAATCGCCAGATTTTGCGCAACTTTCGGAATGGCTACGAAAAACTCGCGTTTTTTCTCGCAAATCGTATTGGTAACGAAAAAGTCGCGACAATTTCCGAAAAGTCGTAAAGACGCCGAAAAAATCGCAAAAAATACGAAAAAGTCGCAAAATGTTCGTTTTCAAATCGGAATTTTTCCAATTCGGTTTAGATTTGTGTCTTAGTAAATGTGCCCCTAAATGTGAGTATTCTGTACAATTACAAGTTAGGATTCATTACTCTAGACTCTGACTCTAGACTAGACCCTAGCAAACCAAAGAAAAACTGAGAAAACTACAAGGCTTATAGGTATGGGATCCCTTATCCAGAAACCCATTATCCAGAAAGTTCTGAATTACGGAAAGGCCATCTCCCATAGTCTCCATTATAAGCAAATAATTCTAATTTTTTTTAAATGATTTCCTTTTTCTCTGTAATTATCAAACAGTACCTGGTACTTGATCCCAACTAAGATATAATTAATCCTTACTAGAGGCAAAACAAGCCTATTGGGTTTATTTAATATTTAAATGATTTTTAGCAGATTTAAGTTATGGAGATCCAAATTACGGAAAGATCCCTTACCTGTTCTGGATAACAGGTCCCATACCTGTACTTTTTAGCCAAGGGAGTTTTTTGCCTTCTAAAAAGGGTTCTACCTCCACATCTGACGACTCAGCCCTGAACGTCAGTGGGGAAAAGGAGCAATCTTTCATGTGATCGAATTGCTATGTGTATAGTTACATAGTTACATAGTTACATAGGGTTGAAAAAAGACCATTGTCCATCAAGTTCAACCCATCCGAGTAAACCCAGCACACAACCTATACTAACCAATCTATACACTCACATACATAAACTATATATATACAACCAGTAATACTAACTGTAGATATTAGTATCACAATAGCCTTGGATATTCTGCTTGTTCAAAAACTCATCCAGGCCCCTCTTAAAGGCATTATGGCCACCTTTAGGCACACAGCCTTTGTTAAGGTCTGTTGGAAAGATGAGTTCAGGAAAATAAGATTAAGTATCATTAAATAATGCTTTTAAACTGTCCTTTAAAGAGATTACCTGGTTTAAAATAGTCTTGGGCATCAGCAGGAAGCCTGTACTTTTGTTCTATTTCAGGAGGTTTAGCTCAAGCAACTCAAAAGCAGAGCAAAGCATTGCAAGTTGTAGATGTGTTTTGAATATTGCAGTCACTTTTTTCTTTCTATATTTTCTGTCTGAATGTGTAATAACTGAATATGTGAAAGCAACGCTTTCTTAGTGTTCAAGGATTCTTTGGTTAATTGTTTCAGCTAAGGTTCATAGCTAATTTGAGTTACATACTGGCAGGAAGCATTTACAACATCTGATTGCTGCTGATCCCTTTGGGGTACGCCACTCACAGCAGATGATATATAAAAGGACAAGGAAAGGCTTATTTACTTGCAGTGTAAATTTTTTAGGCACCTCCCAACTGTGCTGGGTCAAGGTGGCCGAGGATACTAGACAACCAGGGTGGGGTGGCCAGCTTGCCCCCCATGTGCCCACACCGCCATGAGTTAGATCACTTGTGTGAGCTCAGTGATGACCAGGGTACTGTAAATGGAGAGTGACAAGTGGGTGGCACGGGGATCATGTGCTGGCCTCACAGGTCTGGACTAGGGGTAGGCAGAGAGAAGAGGTATATGCCTAGCATCCTTCACCATTGTGCCCTAGGAATGTATCTCTTCTGCCTACCCCTAGTTCCTTGGGGGTGTCCAGTCCCTGGGCTGAAACCAGTGACTTTTAGCCAGTGGTGTATCCTGCCACCCTCACCCACAAACCCACGTCACCCCGCCTACCCACAGGAACAGGAATTGGATTCTGTGTAGAAAGGGGGGCAAAGTAGGGGCTTTCCTAAAGGTGGCTATACATGGCCCGATTCCAGCTGGCAAATTATCTGCCCATGTATGGGCACAGATGATGGGCCTGTATGACTGTCATCTGGCCTAAAATTTGGCAGATCTCGATCGGGGAGGTTTGTTTTCTTCATCGGATCGGAGACCGCATCAGCTCATTGATGGGGACCTCGAACCGATGGCGCCTATACCTGCTGTTCTAATTCAATCATTTGGCTCCAGGGCCAAACAACAGAATTGGCCCGATATCGCCCACCCATAGGTGGGGATATTGGGAGAAGATCTGCTAGCTTGGCGACCTCACCAAGAGGTCTGAATGTAGCAGGGGGGAAGCATAGAGAGGGCCATGGGTCATGGCTACAGGGTGACAGTGTAAAATCTATAATTATAGTAATCAAATACTCTGCATTGAATAATATGGCAGCGAATCACTGACTGCCACTTCATAGCCCTGCTCATGACATCACAGGCCATAAATGTCATTACCACGCCCACCAACATAACCTGCCATGCCCCTTTCTGAACTTTTAGCATCCCAAAATTGCCAACCCTAGCCTAAATTGTAGTATTTAAGACTTGAAAGTATCCTGAATTTGAGCTGCTTGTGATACAGAATCTGCACTAGAATGTGTGATGGGAGAAAGCTATTCTAGGGGCTTTAGGACATTAAGGCAAAGAACAAGACACCAGATTATTAGAGAATTTTTATTTTGTACAACTCTTACAATATATTGGCTACATGTCCAGACAGGGATTGAAAATAGGCCCTGGTAATTCAATTACATTTAGGCACCACACAGGCACAATAAATAATGACTGTCTATGGCATCTTACAGCAGCCCCTCTACGTTTGCCAGAATCCACATATTGCCAGTCGGTTAAAAGAGATTAAAAAAAAAGGAGAAAAAATGCTATAAAAATTTCAGGTTTGATAGAACAGGAAAGGCCTCAAATTCAGCACATGATAACTAATGAAGGCTGCATACAAAGGGTAGTAGATTAAAACTCTACAATATACTAAAGTTTCCTTTAATTAACGGTTTGCATTTGTCTATCATAAATATGCATACACAAGAGACTATTGTTCTTTCAAGAACCAGTGATTTCATGGTATAATGGTGATGCCATTATCCATTTCTCTCACTGTATAATATACTGGAGATTACATTTCTAATTAATTGGATTATGTGTTGGTAGGGTTTCCACCTTTTTAAATCATTCTTACCAGCAAGTGATGATTTAAAAAAGGTGGGGTAATAATGCAAATGGGGTGGAGTGATGACACGTAGACAGCAGGAGGATGGGTTATGTAGCCGACTGGGGAATAAAAAAGGTAATATTGAGGCGGCCAGGGGCTTAATTGCCAGTAAATTTGTAATTCCAGTCCCAGCCTTGGCAGGTTTTAGCAGCTAAGCTGGTATCCTACTCCATTATCATTTGCTGTTTTGATGTTATCTGTCATTGTATTATGTGGTGAGAGTGCTATTCCTTTAACCACTGCCCTACCATTATCATGTGTTTTGGATGTTATTACCTATTTCTTTGGCTATATAATGTACAGGGGAGCCATTAGTTTTTACCCTTACTGAGTAATGTGCTGGGGATCCCTTTGTCCAATGCTCTCACTGAATAATATGCTATAATATTGCATTTCCCATTTCACTCATTGTGTAATATAATGGGGATGCCAGCAGCCTCTGCTCTAACTGAAAAAAGTGCTTGGCTTAATGTGCAAATAGCTAGTAGGTACTTTTTGTATAGACCATGAAATATTCTCTGAATACTGCAGATAAGGAAGCATTCCTTTCACTGTATGTTGTGCCTGCATTAACAAGAAGTTACACATTTTTGTAAATGTACAAAAGCTATACATTAAGGTAGGTGTGGCTTTAACAGATAACCGTTGTTTTTTTTAAATGCCACCCAGTCTCTAGTGCTACCCATAGGGGCGAGTAGATGCAAGCAAGGTCAGAAGTGGATTGGTATGGATGTGCATTTGGAGTGGGGTGGGTGTGGTAGTCTGTGGCTGGCTGAGTATGCAAAGGGAGGGGGTGAGCCTTATGGAAGCAAGTTAAGTTTTCTGCAAGCAAGTTTACTGCATTATTATCTTCAGTTGAAGGATGATTGTTTTTTTTTCAGATAAATAACAAAGTTGCAATATCATTCTGGCTATAAGGAGAAAAATGTAACCACTAGCTTGCTACACACAGTGAAAGAAGGGCCCATCCACAAGCATATGCGTTACCTTGCTCAGTGCTCAGCCCATGCTTTCATTTTCTAACTTAAAGTACTCTTTTTTTTTAATACAATTACTGATTTTTTGCTATTGGCAACCACAGTTGTGCAATGTAGCAGCTGTGTATGTAAATCAGCCCCAGAGAGTTCAGTTTGCCTCTGTATTATTGTGTTTCTCATATATTGCAAGCAATCTTACCTAGAAGTAAGGATTGAAAAATAGGTCACAAAAATTGTCTTTAGTGTTTTCTTGTTTGAACCACACTTTGTGGCTCCTACTAAAACATCAATTATGGAGCAGGGATTGTGTGACCTAGATCCCTCAGTCAATAGGACATTGCTGCTAGCCCTTTCAGAGTCAGAGCTGTTATAGTTGTACATAAACAAATGGTGCTGATTAGACTTGGATGTCATGTTTAAACCTAGTTCTCTCTTGAGAGGGAGAAAAATGAACATGTGCAATTAAATATTTATGCTGTTATTGTATGACAGAATGAATTGAACATATACATTAGATATCTTATATATGTATCCCAGAATTGGATGTACATTTTATACCACCACCTGCCTAGGCAGCTTTACTTATAAGGTATTCCGTTCCCAAGCCAGTGAGGTTACTCAACTATGGGATCCCTTATCTAGAAGCCTGTTATCTAGAGAGCTCAGAATTACAGGAAGGCCATCTCCCATTGCGTCTATTTTAAACAAATATTTTAAACATGATATTCTTTTTCTCTGTAATGATAAACCAGTACCTTGTACTTGATCCTGAATAAGCTGCATGGATCTAGATTTGCAGCAAAACAATCCTGTTGGGTTTATTTAAAAGTTAATTCATTGTTAGCACATTTAAAGTATGGTGAATGTATACTGAAGGATCCCCTATCCAGAAAACCCCTGGTCCCAAATGGTGTTCTGTCATCTTATCTGGGAGAAGTGGGAGAAGGTCAGTGACTGCTTTTTATTCCTTGGTTCCCCAATGGCCCACCAATCCATCTAACCATAAATCTGTGGTTCATTTTTTCAAGGATGCTGAACTTAATTCTTATTTATTAAAAAATGTTATGCTTTTGAACGATCAGATAGTACCACCAAATTACTGGATGCAAAGCCCACCTACTGATTTGATCAGTGATACTTCCGCATTTTGTACCCTTGGAGAGCTACTCAATGCATATGCAACCATCTCTCCTGGCAGGACTCAGAACACCCCCATCCACACAGGAGGGGCTGACATAGGGGAAGGAAGGCAGTTATTGCCCTTCACCTCCATCACCACCATGGTTAAATCCTAGACACATGCCTTTTCTGCCTACCCCTAGTTCCAGTCCTCCTAACCATGTTGTAGGATTAGGTTCAGACTGGGGTGCCCCACCATGTCCCCTACACCCCCCAACAGGGCCTCCACTGCACCCCTGTTAACCCCCTGCAGGGGCCCTTGCCACCCGCCCGATGTCCTCCCCTGAGTGCACATTTGTGCACTTTGAATGCGTCAGGGGAGGGACATTGGCGACAGGGATTGGGTATGGGCCAGCAGGGCCCACTGGGTTTTTTTTTCCCGGTTCCCCAGCAGCCCAGTCCAACCCTCTGTAGGATCCACAAATCATAAGATGTAAAAGTCTCTATCTTGACAAATAGAACTAAGCACTTCTGCAATGGAGATCCTAGAAACTGGAGGACAAAATTAGTGTTTTCTCTACAAAAACAACACAGCAAATTTCCATGAGACTGTAGGATTCTTGGCACAAATGTTGCTTCTTGAGTATTTCTTTAGGCAAATCAGTGTGCAGAGCATTAGAATCACTAATAAATAACAGTGCACAAAACAAGATTCTTTTTTGTATGAATAGTAAACTGCTGTGGTTTGTTTTTCTGCTAAAGGATGCTGGTCCTTTGAAAAAAGCATGTCTCCAGCTGTGGGCGGGAGAGGATTTTACAACAAAGGACGCCTATTGATTTTTGTCTAACACTGTTAATGAATTTGTCACTAGTGAATAAAACATTAAGTTGGGTTGTAGGGCAAACAGTTCTGGGATCCTGCTGGGCTTAATGCTTATATAAAGATATATATTTTTGTTTGCAGCCAAACACTTGAACAAGCGATGATTATATAATGCCTAGTGAAAATGTAAGAATAGTGGCTTGAATTAGAACTTTGCTACTCAGTAAGGGAAGAAAGTTAGGAATCCCTTAAAGGAGAAGGAAAGGCTTATAAAGAATTAATCTCAAGCTGCAGGCATACCTTCATTTGTCTCAATAGTGCCCTTAAGCCGCCCCATATTTCACCTGTTCATATGATCAGAAGCCAAACAGGAAGAAAAAACGCTGTGCAAAGAAAGTTCCCATAATGCCTCACTCCTGCACCGAGACCAAGTGTACATGCTCAGTTAGTTAGACTATGAGTCAGCTTCACACACAATCCTGCTGATTGGCTCAGATCCACATTCCTAAGGGGGGGTGAGTTTTTAGCATTCTTGAGGGAGGGGGGAGCAGGAGAGGGGAGAGAGCAGAGAGCTGTGTGTCTTTGGCACATGAATTATGACACAACAAATCTTTGGACAGTGCAGTGAAGTCAGTGTATGGCATTGCACTATACAGTACATTGTTGAAATAGTACTTCTATGAGTTACCAGATCATAAAACTCTCTATTAGGAATATTCATAAAGTTTTACCTGATCTCCATAGGTTTTTTATGTTTTGCAAGACAGCATTTTTACTGCTTTCCCCTTGTTAGATGCAGCAGTATAATCCCTCTCAAAGCTCTGCAACCGATCCCTAGTCTTATGAAAGAACAGAATGTAAAACACACAGGGAAGCTGACAATAAACTGAACCATGGCAGGTCAGGTAAAGAAAAACATGTGCACAACTGACTAAATATTTTTTATAGCAGCTTGTGGATAAGGAACAAGCATTTATAAAAAAAAAAGGTATATAGGTAAGTTTATGAAGCAAAAATAAACTACACACTAGGAACTGTGCTCAATATGGTTTAATGTTTGTAAAGCAGATGTTTTATATCCTACTGGAAACTTTATGAAACCAGTAAAGGCCAAAACTTCAAATATAAAGCGTTTGTGTCATATAGGACCCAAAAATGGGACTGTAGTTTACCCACATTAATACATTTGTAGAACTATTTCCCTGGGATTTGCCACTTTCAGTTTGCAAATGAATGAACATCACCTGTATAGTTGAGCCAATATTGTTAATCATCTTGTGACATTATTAACAGTTTATCCCTAAAATCACAATTTCCACTTTTTCATCCTGCTTAAGATATGCTAGCAGTGAGGCAGCTTTTAGGGCTATATAATCTTTTGATCTTTAAATCAATGCTGCTAAGAACATCAGAAGCCTAAGGACTTCTTGACTGAAGAGGAGGCATGTACTGAGTGAAATGTATTCCCTGTACTATTCATAAATGACTAGCTGTGCTGCTTATTTATAAGATTTGCTATGGTGGTAGCAGTAATTCAGTGCATGAAATGAGACAATAAAACACTTACCAGTGAGAGCCAGAGTGAGTTACATTAATTGTTTTAATCTGAATTACCTCGATATCAACTAAAAACATAATTCAAAATATACTTAAAGGAACAGTTCAGTGTAAAAATAAGACTGGGTAAATAGATATGAAAAAAAGGATTGCTCTCAACGCAAACCTTAAAGCAAAATTTCTCAGACAACGAGTTTATAAAGAAATATTAAATAAACAATTAGGTAAAGGGAGTAAATAAAGAGAATGATGAATTATAAGTACCACATATTTAAGTGAGGCTCGGGTGTTCAAACCCCGAACCTACCGCTTGAAATCTAAAGTCAATCCCTTTTATGAACCAATATCCGAGAAAGCAATATGCTCACCAGTGCCCGGCAGTGGTCCGGGTGCTCTCAGCCCCGAACCCGCAGCTGAATGGGAGTAGTTTCACAGTAGAAAAGGACATCAAGCACCTTTCGGACACCGGGGATCCATTTAAAATCCAAACTTTATTTCAGCATGTTTAAAAACAAAGAGTGCCTATGAATAAGTGCTCCTAATGCACGAAACGCGTCAGGCACTCTTTGTTTTTAAACATGCTGAAATAAAGTTTGGATTTTAAACGGATCCCCGGTGTCCGAAAGGTGCTTGATGTCCTTTTCTACTGGGTAAATAGATAGGCTGTGCAAAAACAAAAATGTTTTTAATAGGGTTAGTTAACCAAAAATATAATCTATAAAGGCTGGAGTGAATGGATATCATAATAGCTATGGTAGAATACTACTTCCTCCTTTTAGCTCTTTAACCTCCTAGTCAGCGACTTGAGGGGGGCCACATGGGACATAACTGTTCACTTTGTTTGGTTTTGATCCTGAGCACGCAGGTCAGATTCAAAGCAAACAGTTATGTTCCAAATGCCCCCCACGCAAGTCACTAAGGGCAAGCGCATTAGTGCTATTTTGGATCTATGTTATTACCTCCCGAAATATTTATGCTGGAATGTTTTACCTACTTATTGTTTTTGCTTCTTTTTTTAATCCTGAGAACATTCTTCCATGTAATGGGTTTATAGCAGTAGCAATTTTCATTATTCAAAATGTAGAAGTTACACTGGAGAGCTCTCCTGGGTTACTTGTGCCTAAATAGTTTAGATTACTAGTTCCATGAAGGACCTGTTAATCTATTTATGTGAAGCATATAATATCTGTAAACTGGATTGTAAAAGATGTGATTTGTCATAAATCTAAGTTAAAAAAAAGTAAATTGCTATGTCCACATCATACTGATAAGACCATAAGACTTATTTTCTATATAGATGCCTTTTCTGATTGGTTGACTATAGAATAGCTGACTGAAAGTGGCAGTTTACACACCTTTTCAACTTGAGTTGAATGAAAAGGGTATGCGGAACATACATAAATCTATGGTTTCTGTTGTCTCTGCACTAGACAAGAATATGAAGTTTCAATTTAGTACTTCCTGTCACTTCCTGATCCCAAAGAACATCAAAGGAGCTGATAAAACTAATTACCAGTCCACTGCAAAGCCTGTGATAATGACCTGTTTGGGCTGCTGCTTAGATAAAGGGAAAGTTCGATTGTTTAAAGGTTGTTTAAGGGCTCTGGCACAGGGGGAGATTAGTCGCCCGCGACAAATCTCCCTGTTCGCGGGCGACTAATCTCCCCGAGTTGCCATCAGTTGCCATCCCACCGGCAAAAATGTAAGTCGCCGGTGGGATGGCACATGCGGCGGTGCAATTTCAGCAAATCGCCGAAAATGCCTCATGAGGCAACTTCGGCGATTTGCCGAAATCGCCTGCGCAGCGTGTGTCATTCCACCAGTGACTTACATTTTCGCCGGTGGGATGGCAATTCAGGGAGATTAGTTGCCCGTGAGCAGGGAGTCATTCCTAGTAGGTTCTTGAACCGCCTGAAATAAAAAGTTGTCATTTAGCATATTTACAAACCTACTAGCTTTTTCTGAGTTAGCCACCCCATTACTCCAGTCAATGTCCGGATAATTAAAGTCCCCCATAAAACCAACTTGACCCAGTTGTGAAGCCTCCTCCATTTGCAACAGTAGCTGGGTCTCATCCACCTCATCTATACGGGGTGGTTTAAAGCATACATCAATGATTATTTTCTTTGTGACCTTCACCCCTACTGAAATTTCTACCCAAAGAGATTTGGCTTTTTCATTGGTAATGTCTTTATTACATGGCTTTAAATCTGACTTTACATGAAGACAAACCCCTCAACCATTTTTAATCTCTCTGTGCCTCCTAAAAAGTGTAAAACCATTTAAATTCACGGGCCAGTCGCATTTTTCATCCCACCAGGTCTCAGTGATACCAATTAAATCATAATTTTCAATACATGCAGTAGCTTGCAGCTCCCCTAATTTACCCGACAAGCTTCACGCATTAGCCAGCATGCAGTGGAGATTATTACTTCTCCCTCTGCTACAGGTACCCCGGGCTGGTGCTGTTTTCTCCTAACAGGGGCACCAGCCCGGGGTACAAGGTAAGCGATTAAAGTCACTTGGGGGTGCCTAACATTTTGGCACCCCTAAGTGACTTAGCCTTTCCTTGTCCTTTAAGCCATGATTATCCAAATGACAGAAAGATACCTTATCCAGAAAACTCCTAGGTCCAAAGCATTCTGAATAATAGAGTCTATACCTGTACAAACGTATTAATAATTATTCAGGTAAATTGTATATTCTAATAAATATTTACAATTAATAGACAAAATCAATATTTATACCAGTATAAAAAGTCAGTGTACCTTATGCAACTCAGTTAAAAATAATGTGCAGTAGATATTGATAGGTATATAATTTTTTTTAAAAAAGTATCCATTTTCATCAGGCATCATATCTGGTTTGTTCCCTCTAAATTTTGCTTAACATTGACTGATATAACTGTGCTACTTACTGAGCAGGCCTAATCCTTGATTATGCAAATTACTGTTTTGATTTCCATCAGTTTGTCTTTATTATGAGCCTGACAGCTTACTTTTTTGCTGTATTGTAAACAATTGAGTAAACTATAATGAATGTCTAGTAAATCTATTTTACAGACAGTCTTTGGTTATTTTTCTCTTAAAGGAACAGTAACACCAAAAAATGAAAGAGCTTTAAAGTAATAAAAATATAATGCACTGTTGCCCTGCACTGGTAAAACTGGTGTGTTTGCTACAGTAACACTACTATAATTTATATAATAAGCTGCTGTGTAACCACGGGGGCAGCCATTCAAGCTGGAAAAAAGGAGAAAAGGCACAGGTTACACAGAAAATAACAGATAAGTTCTGTAGAATACAATAGTGTTTTATCTGTTATCTGCTAAGTAACCTGTGCCTTTTCTCCTTTGAATGGCTGCCTCCATGGCTACATAGCAGCTTATTTATATAAATTGTAGTAGACATTCTGAAGTAAACACACAACTTTTACCAGTGCAGGGCAGCAGCACATTATATTTTAGTTACTTTTATACACTTTCATTTTTTGGTGTTACTGTTCCTTTAACATTTTTAAAGAAATATTATTCGGGAGTTTCACAACCAAAGATTTTTTTTTTACTGGCTGCAGCAAAAATGACATGCAAATTGTGCAAAGGTTGAGGTTGTTTTCTCTGAGTTTGTGAGGGGGACATGATTACTTTTTACAAGTACATTAGAGAGCATGATAGACAGATAGTTGATCTTTTTTCCAATAAAAACAATCAATGCATCAGAGACCACCCCTTTAGATTAGAGGGACAGAACTTTAATTTAAAGCAGTGTAGGTGGTTCCTTGTGGTGAAAGCAGGGAGGTTGTGAAGTGGTATTGTGATGGCAGATTCTATTAATGCCTTTAAGGGCAGTGGCACATGGAGAGATTAGTCACCAGCGATAAATCTTCACTACCGCGGGCAACTAATCTCTCCGATATGCCATCCCACCCGCAAGAATGTAAATCGCCAGTGGGATGGCATATGCGCCACTTCTGTTTTCCGAAGTTGCCCGAAGGCCTGGCAACCAAAGCGATTCGTATGCCATCCCACCGCCGATTTACATTCCTGCTGGTGGGATGGCATATCAGAGAGATTAGTCGCCCATGGTAGTGAAGATTTATCGCGGGCGACTTGTCTCCCCATGTACCACTGCCTTAAAGGAGAAGGAAAGGCTAAGTCACTTGGGGGTGCCAAAATGACCCCCAAGTGACTTTTATCGCTTACCTTTTACCCCGGCTGGTGCCCCTGTTAGGAGAAAACGGCACTAGCCCTGGGTACCTGCAGCAAGTGCTTCCTCTTCTTTCTTTGCTTGCGCATGCTCAGTAGAGTGAAAAGCCAAACTTTAACAAAAAAGTCAGCTTTTCACTGTACTGAGCATGTGCCGGCCCAGGGATTTTGATGACTGAAGGAAGAAGGAAGAGGAAACACTCGTTGCAGCTATCCTGGGCTGGTGCGGTTTTTTTCCCAACAGGGTCACCAGCCCGGGGTAAGAGGTAAGCAATTAAAGTCACTGGGGGGTGCCTAACATTTTGGCACCCCCAAGGACTTAGCCTTTCCTTCTCCATTAATGCAGTGGCCCATGGGGATATTAGTCGCCTGCAATAAACAGAAACCTAACCCCCAAGTGACTTAGCCTTTCCTTCTCCTTTAATGCAGTGGCCCATGGGGATATTAGTCGCCTGCGATAAACAGAAGCCTAACCCCCAAGTGACTTAGCCTTTCCTTCTCCTTTAAGAGGGGCTTGGATGATTTCTACAAGCATAATATCCAAGGCTATTGTGATCTGTAGATCTACTATTAGTAAGCATAGATATTGGAATATATAGTTTATATACGTGAGTGCATAGATAGGTTGGGACTTGAACTTGATGGCCGTTTGTTTTTTCAAGCCCAACGTAAGTATGTAACTATGCTATGTGTCACTGACAGATTTCATCCGGTTCTAAGTGGCTGATTCCAGCATTAGTCAGCAAATTGCAATGCACTACTGAAAAATAAAATGGTTGTGTTGTTTGCAGTAGGAAGATATATTGGGTTGAGGTAGCACACTAATAAACCATAAATCAATAAAAAATACTGAGAATGATGAGAAAAAATAATTAACCCAGTTGGTGAAAAATAAATATTTGTGTAAATAAACATCTACTACAGTTTGGCTGTATGTTTACAGTGACAGTTAACTTTTAAGGGCAAATCATGGCAAAGCAAAGGATTTCTAAGTGTCTTTTATGCAAGAGACAACTGTTGCCCAAAGGGGATCTAAAAACAGACCACAAAAAAGCTGGACCAAGTGAAGATCTGGGGAGCCTGGAATTGTACAGACTGGAGCAGGACAGAGCAGGTTTTGAATAGGACACATTGGGGCAGAATACAAAAACACAAAGGCAAGGCAGGAAGGCAGGACACACTATAGTCAAAAAAGGTAAAATTCTGAAGATAAGGCTAGACTTCACAGCAAAGGAAATATTTACGGACTAGAAAAGACTAGAGTTCTTAGCCAAGATGCAACGAAGCAGAAGTAATAAGAGTTAGGTATAGGCCACACAGGAATGCAAGAGTCTCAGCATTAATGCTCTGGTCAGGAAGCAAGGAAAAAGAAGGGTTTATATAGGGAGGACTCGGCTGTTATTGACTAGCCCAAAGTAGTGTATCTGGTTGATGGAATTTGCCACACCCATCAGGGGAGGGAAATAAACTCAACTTCACTAGGAACCTCTAAGCTGCCATCCTTGCCCAGTAGTTAGGCAGTCAATAATTGAAATCACAGCAGAGCCTTGCAGGCTGGTTTTTACTATTGGGACTTCAAAGGCACGTGTAATCGTTTTATATTTTCTAGTTAGTAATGTGCGGGTCAGAAATAACTCAACCTGTACCCGACCCTAACCCACAAAACCTTAACCCACACCCGACCCTAATTTGCAAAATGTTGCCATTGTAGGACCTGCACCCAACCCACAACCACTAGTGGTGTGCGGGTTGACCCACATCCCGTGGGACCTGCAGGTTTACCCTTAAGTCAGGTGAGTTTGGGATAAAATCAGGATGACCAATTCGGGTTTGGGTTGGGTGCGCATCAGACTGGAAAAATACACTCTTCCTCTGCTCCCTGTTTCCCTGTCTTGGAGCCTAAGGAGCACATAGAAGTAGAATGCAGAGTAGAAGGACATGGGTATGGGTTGGGTTCAGGTCCTACAATAGCAACATTTTGCAGATTAGGGTTGGATGCGGGTTAAAGTTTTTAGGTTATCCCCCCAAAAATCCTTTTAAAGGACATGGAAAGGCAAAGTCACTTGGGGGGTGCCAAAATGTTAGGCACCCCCAAGTGACTTTAATCGCATATCTTTTACCCCGGGCTGGTGCCCCTGTTGGGAGAGAACAGCACCAGCCCGGGGTAGCTGCAGCGCTTCCTTCTTCCTGGTTTGCGAACGCATGCGCAGTAGAGTGAATAGCCGAACTTTAACAGAGAAGTCGGCTTTTCACTCCCTAACTTTCCAACCCTAACCTGCAAAATGTTGCTATTGTAGGACCTGCACCCAACCCATACCCATCTCCTTCTACTCTGCACTCTACTTCTATGTGCTCCTTAGGCTCCAAGACAGGGAAACAGGGAGCAGTGACTTTGCCTTTCCTTGTCCTTTAAATGTGTTGCTCAATCCAAAAGCAAAGATTTCTGACGTGAAACTGAAGTACTGTATCTATTAGGAATTTCTATATTTTACTTACGGTTGCAGGAAAAGGTGATGTACCGTGTTAGCCAGTCAAAAATGTTTACAGGGTAACCCTTTTGAAATAAAAAATAACAAAAGTGGTATAAAGGTGATACCTTTATTGGCTAACTAAGATAACCATAGCAAGCTTTCAGAACATTTTAGTTCCTTTTTGGTAATCAGCTTGAAAAAGGAACTAAAATGTTCTGAAAGCTTGCTATGGTTATCTTAGTTAGCCAATAAAGGTATCACCTTTATACCACTTTTGTTATTTTTTATTTCAAAAGGGTTACCCTGTAAAGAAATATATTTTACTTACATAGTAACTATAATATAGTGATTCCATTAGGCTGTGGGCACTACACATTATAAATATAGAAAGTTGCCAGTGGCCAAGGAAATCAGATTAAAACATTTTACTAAATCCACTGGATTAAAATCATTACACTGCTTATTATAAATAGCCCACATTATGCAGCCAGGATGTGTTTCCAGTGGTAGATTGTTAATGTGGCTCATGTAACAATAGACCTATGAAGGATGTAGTAACTATACAGTAGTTGTTGTTAGGTTTTAGAAAATACCATATAGGCACAAACAAGGGCCCATTTAAGTATGGATTGCTACATACCCTGTTTTTCCAAGGAACTTTGTTACCTCCTACAACAGCTGAAGCAAAAAATGAATCTATCAAAGTCAGTGGTGCATAGGCCTGTCATGGACACCTGAAGGATCCTGAGAGCATTTTACCAGTGTTAAAGCTCAAGCTTCAGACACTTGTTATTTTAAGGTTATCCTCAAAGAAGCACAGATGGATATGTCAAAATAGCTGAGCCTATTATAGAGGACAGATTAATCTAAGACCTTCACTCTTGTCTACCTGAAATTGGTAACTGTCATACTAAAATAGAACTGTCACGGTTAGGGCTTCATTTACAACTATTTTAATTGCAAAATACTGTATGTGAAACCAGTGCCAAAAATGTCAACATTTTGGCATTTTGTTTTTATATTGCTGTAAGCATGAATTTACAATTTAACATTAAAGGATTGTGTCAAGCCACATTTGGGCACAGTGTCTTGATCGTGATAGAATATAGACATTGATAGAAGGACAGAGGTACTGTAGGCTGAGACATAAGTAATTAGATTATATATAAATTATACATATACAGACAGATTTGTTGCAGCGATAATATATTAAGTATAAACATACAGATAGGTTTGTTGCAAAATTACTTCATGTTTTGCTATAGAGATTGCTTTACGTGGTAGAATAAGGGAATCAGTTACATGATGTTGACAAAAACAAGCTGATTGCAATAGTTAGCTAAGGAGTAATTCACACAGCGAATTACACCTTGCAGAACCTGTCTGTATAGCAAGCCCAGACACATGGGCACATGGATAACTTTAATATACATATCTCTGCATGTATGTATAAAAAATAGTCATGTGTTTAACTGGCATACAAATCATTTGGAATATAAACTTGATTAAAGGCCCACCACAATCACATACTCACATGGGACTGTGTTACATTGTCTTTATCCAAGTTGCTACACGTCCATGCCCATGCTACTAACAACTCATGTGCCATTACATACTAGAGAGTGGGTCACTATTCCAGTAGGTGGGGGGATGTACTGGGAGGCATTTCCTGGGTGGAACATCTACACATTTGCATGGGGCACATTGCTGGGAACAAAAGAAGTCAGTATCAGTCACTGCTTTCCCTGAACAATTACCTGCTAGGCCTGTGCTACTTTGGCTAATGTGGCAGCTCAGTCAAATAAAGACTGACTGAGGAAAATAAATTGCAGGTTTCAATAGAATTAACTTTTTTTAGGGCAAGAAAACTTACTGGCCAGGCTGTCAAATTAAATCTCTGAAATGTCAAAATGATTAAAAGTAGGTTTTGCATTTATTTTATTTCCCCTTAGTCATAAATACATGAGAGCATAGCATATTATTATTTTGCATTCCTCAGAACAATAATAACAAGCTGAAAATATAAACTGAAGATCAAAATTTCTAGGAAATTGGAATTAATGATTGTGCATCAGACAATGACATGACATACAGTGGTGTGAAAAACTATTTGCCCCCTTCCTGATTTCTTATTCTTTTGCATGTTTGTCACACTTAAATGTTTCTGCTCATCAAAAACCGTTAACTATTAGTCAAAGATAACATAATTGAACACAAAATGCTGTTTTTAAATGAAGGTTTACGTTATTAAGGGAGAAAAAAAACTCCAAATATACATGGCCCTGTGTGAAAAAGTGATTGCCCCCCTTGTTAAAAAATAACTTAACTGTGGTTTATCAATTTCAATTTTCAATTTCAATATCAATTTCTGTAGTCACCCCCAGGCCTGATTACTGCCACACCTGTTTCAATCAAGAAATCACTTAAATAGGAGCTACCTGACACAGAGAAGTAGACCAAAAGCACCTCAAAAGCTAGACATCATGCCAAGATCCAAAGAAATTCAGGAACAAATGAGAACAAAAGTAATTGAGATCTATCAGTCTGGTAAAGGTTATAAAGCCATTTCTAAAGCTTTGGGACTCCAGCGAACCACAGTGAGAGCCATTATCCACAAATGGCAAAAACATGGAACAGTGGTGAACCTTCCCAGGAGTGGCCGGTCGACCAAAATTACCCCAAGAGCGCAGAGACAACTCATCCGAGAGGCCACAAAAGACCCCAGGACAACATCTAAAGAACTGCAGGCCTCACTTGCCTCAATTAAGGTCAGTGTTCACGACTCCACCATAAGAAAGAGACTGGGCAAAAACGGCCTGCATGGCAGATTTCCAAGGCGCAAACCACTTTTAATCAAAAAGAACATTATGGCTCGTCTCAATTTTGCTAAAAAACATCTCAATGATTGCCAAGACTTTTGGGAAAATACCTTGTGGACCGACGAGACAAAAGTTGAACTTTTTGGAAGGTGCGTGTCCCGTTACATCTGGCGTAAAAGTAACACAGCATTTCAGAAAAAGAACATCATACCAACAGTAAAATATGGTGGTGGTAGTGTGATGGTCTGGGGTTGTTTTGCTGCTTCAGGACCTGGAAGGCTTGCTGTGATAGATGGAACCATGAATTCTACTGTCTGCCAAAAAATCCTGAAGGAGAATGTCTGCCATCTGTTCGTCAACTCAAGCTGAAGCGATCTTGGGTGCTGCAGCAGGACAATGACCCAAAACACACCAGCAAATCCACCTCTGAATGGCTGAAGAAAAACAAAATGAAGACTTTGGAGTGGCCTAGTCAAAGTCCTGACCTGAATCCTATTGAGATGTTGTGGCATGACCTTAAAAAGGCGGTTCATGCTAGAAAACCCTCAAATAAAGCTGAATTACAACAATTCTGCAAAGATGAGTGGGCCAAAATTCCTCCAGAGCGCTGTAAAGGACTCGTTGCAAGTTATCGCAAACGCTTGATTGCAGTTATTGCTGCTAAGGGTGGCCCAACCAGTTATTAGGTTCAGGGGGCAATTACTTTTTCACACAGGGCCATGTAGGTTTGGATTTTTTTTCTCCTTAAATAATAAAAACCCTCATTTAAAAATGGCATTTTGTGTTTACTTGTGTTATCTTTGACTAATAGTTAAATGTGTTTGATGATCAGAAACATTTTGTGTGACAAACATGCAAAAGAATAAGAAATCAGGAAGGGGGCAAATAGTTTTTCACACCACTGTATATCACTATTATTTTTGGCTATAACCTGTTAAAATGAATGCAGTAAAGACAAATTATTATAATGTGTTTTTGTGCATTGGCAATGAAAGTAGTTTCTAGAGCATCCAAGATAGAAGAAAGGACTGCGCCCATTAGGGGAAGTGCCACAGTGAGGAACCTCAGAATTACGCTATAATGGAAGCACAAGCTTCACCACCACTACAATTGCTACTTTACCCCTTTAATGCCGGCCACATATTTAATCCACATCTGCATTGCTAATTAGCAAGTAGTTTAGATGCATTCTGCAGACTGAATTACTATGTGAATTGTATGTAACCATGCAGCTAAGGGTGAGGGAGCAACCCTAGCTACCACTAAATGTAAAAACAGGATGAGGTGAAGAGCCCTTAGGCAAAACAGAAGATGGAGTTTAATTACTCAATAATACATTGCATTTTAGGTAGCAATGGACAATGGCATTCTTTAACTATATAATGCAGTGGTTCCTAAATAGGGAGGAAATACCCCATTGGGGGCTCAGTGCAGTGGATAGGGCCCCAATCTGAAAGTCAGTTTATGTAAGATTTAAAATAATATTTGGAATTTCTGTCCTTGCTGTTTACTTAGAAGGCCCAGTGTGAGTGTTAACAATATAAAGGGATGTTTGGACCCAAGAAAACTGAACACCTCTGACATACCTCCCAACTGTCCCGATTTTCGCAGAACAGTCCTTATTTTGACAGCTCAGCCCACAGTCCTGGATCCTTTCTGAAAAGTCCCTCATTTCCCTTTGATCTCCTTGCACTGAACCTGCACTGAACTCTAAAAAAACCACAATGTTTTTCAAACTTAATTAAAAAAGTAGCTTTTGGCACAGAGCCCAGAAAAGTTAACAAGAATTAGTTACATACATGTATCTAAGTGCAGGTATCCCTTAGATACAATTGTAACTAATAAGCTAAACAGGTCTCTTGGGGGAACTGCGACTTGTAATTTAAAGGGCAATTTTACCTTTTTTTTTTTTTTTTTAGAAAAACTGTTATAACACATAAAACAAAACCCCAAAGCCCCCAGAAATCTGTTCAAACTTTAAGCAATCTGGCAAATTTTGTAAAATGGGAGTGTTATTTAGGGGTTGTGGTAGCAAAAACGGGTGTGGTCAAAAAAGTTTTGCCGCACTACATGTGGCATTTCTTTTTGTTCCTCGTTACATTTTTCAGATGTTGGGAGGTATGCTGATATAATGTACTAGTGTGCGATATATATATATATGCAGATACTATATAATCAGAGCTGTCAACTTATAAAAGTATGCAATAGGAGAATACCTGGAAGTGGCATCACGCACGCTTCCAGGAGTGATGTCATGCACATGCACTGCTCACGCATGTGCAAATGCTTCAAATGACATCACTGAATGCTTACTGCGCCTGTGTGCCCGGAATTCACCATGGTACTTAGGGAGATCTCGGAATAAATAAGGTCAACCCAAAGTGATACTGCATAAACGTCATGCAGTAAATAAAGAAGTATTTATTTACCTAGTTCAGCAAAACCACCAGAAATCATTCTAGAATACAAATAAAAAAGAAATAATAAAAGGCATCAGCTGGCATTCACTTTCTGGGTCCTCTCTTGGCCTTGGGGGTGGGTGATAATATAAACTAAGCAGGAGTTCAATACGGGGATCATCATGGGAAAACGCATTTTCCACAATAATGCCAAATTGCCACATGTAAAGTGTTTACTTAAGAAAAGGTATTTTTAGGAGATGTGTTGCCTGTGAGTAGCCCAGATTTCCCAAAAAATAAATCCTCTCCACCAGCCTATCCATCCTGTTTATTGTCTTTCACTGAACAGCAGAGTTCATAAATCTGGTTTTAGGTGGTAGTGCAGATAGAGAGATCTAAAAAGGCAGTAATGTTTTGGTCTTGAACATGCTAAACATGTATCAAAAGTTTTCTGTAGATATTACTACTATCTGACAAATAAGTAACCCCTAAATACCCCTCTTTTAAGGAAAACTATACCCCCCAACAATTTAGGTCTCTATAAAAATGTAAAAAACGTAAAACCCTACTTCATTACATTAACATTAATATTTATTTATAAAGCGCCAACATATTCCGCAGCGCTGTACAATAAGTAGCTTCATCTAAATAAACAATTTTCATAAAAATATACTTTAGTAATATGTTCTATTGGGTACTCCTTAATAGAAAATTGCCATTTTAGGAATTTAAGGTGCGCCTTCTGATATTCACAGTGCACACAAATAAACCAAGACACACATACATGCTAGGCCACATCAGCCAATTAATAGACAGAGTTCTGCCTTTTGATTCCACGCTTCTTCTAGTAACAGTTAGAGCTGCATTATTTCTGGTCAACTGATCTCTGAGGGAGCACACAGCCCATCACTTAATGGAGGATCAAGGGGAAGAATGTTGAGTTTGTTGAGATTCTTTAATAGGTCACTTATACATAATTTAAACTCTCTGTTGGTTTAGGTTTTAATCTGGGGGTATAGTTTTCCTTTAATTGTACTCCTGGCTTAGCTGCTGCAGACTCTGAGTATGCACATCTTGTACATATGTTGTAATATCGATGATAAAAATGACTGATATTTGTATATATTTCAAAGGGATATTAATGTTTGGTCTCACTTTACCTTATAGGGTCATATACTGTGTGTATAACCTAACGTATCCTTCTGAGCACCTTTAAAAATAAATGTTCAGTTTTTCGATTGTGCCCCCTGCTGTTTAGTCGAAGCAAAGGACAATTGTAAAAACATCTATTTTACAATTTAACATACAATTTTATGTTAATTAACTGACACATTTTTTCAGAGGTGATAGATATACCAGTTTGTCTAAATGTGTTCTATTCAGCATTTAAACATATTTATTTTCTGTAAGTGTCAGTACTTAAGGTGGCCATACACGCACCGATATTATCGTACGAAACCTCGTTTCGTACGATAATCGGTGCGTGTATGGCATGTCAGCGAGCCGACCGATATCGCAGGAAGCTGCTGATATCGGTCGACTCGCCGATCGGCCAGGTTAGAAAATTTTGATCGGGCGCCATAGAAGGCGCCTGACCAAAATTCTCCCTTCAGAGCTGAATCGGCAGAAGGAGGTAGAAATCCTATTGTTTCTACCTCCTTACCTGCCGATTCAGCCCTGAATGGTGTGTGGCGGATCTGACGATGTTTCGTGCGACCGACGGTCGTACGAAACATCGTGAGATCGCCACGTGTATGGCCAGCTTTAGTGCTGCTCAGTAGCACACTGAATACTAACACCTATCTTAATTGTTAATCCTTTATGTCTATGCAAATCACATGTGGAAATAACAGTATTGGATAATAATTTTCACATAATCACAAATTAAGAACTGTTTGTTTATAGGTTTACAGTTGAACCCTGAACACATTCTCTTCATAGAGCACCCAATGGAACAGCAGCAGGGTGAAGAGTAGAGGTACATGGTGCCAAAATGTTGGTGGATAGCAAAATGGTGGGGCTTCTCTGAATATGGTTTCTGTATTCCTCTTCATTAATAAGAAATATAATGTGTGTCCCTTTTGAGTAGTTGGTATTGATACCTCTGAGATCCTAGATGATGGCCACAAATATTGTACATAATGTGATACCCAATAAAAGTAAATAAAACTTTGCTGATTTAAGGACATCATTTTGTGAGGTAAAAGAATTAGACACTTAAAGGGACAGTAACACCAACAAATGAAAGTGTATAAAAGTAATTACTATATAATGTAATGCTGCCCTGTACTGGTACAACTGGTGTGTTTTCCTTAGAAAGACTACTATAGTTTATATAATAAAGCTTCTGTGTAGCCACGGGGGCAGCCATTTACAGAAGAAAAGGCACAGGTTACACAGCAGATAACGGATAAAACCCAATTATATTCTACAGAGCTTATCTGTTATCTGCTATGTGCCTGTGCCTTTTCTCCTTTTTCCCAGCTTCAATGGCTGCCCCCGTGTTGACATAGCAGCTCATTTATATAAACTATAGTAGCGTTTCTGTTACAAACTTACCAGTTTTACCAGCGCAGGGCAACTGTACATTATATTTTAATTACTTTAAAACACTTTCATTTTTTGGTGTTACTGTTCCTTTAATACCAATGGTTTGGACTGACCCTGTCCTGTGTGAAGCAAAGATACTAGATTTACATAGTACAAGTATGGGATGCATTATCCAGAATCCCATTATCCAGTAAGCTCCAAATTACAGCCATCTCCCACAGACTTCATTTTAATCAAATAACTACAGTTTTCTTAAATTATTTTCTTTGTCTCTGTAGTAATGAAACAGTACCTTTTACATTATTCTTACTAAGGTATAATAAATCCTTAGTCGAGGCAAACAATCCTTTTGGGTTTATTTATTGTTTAAATGATTCTAGCAGACGAGGTACAGAGATCCAAATTACAGAAATTTTGAATAGCAGGACCCATCCTTGTATTTGAAAAAAACATTGCAAATTTTGAAGTGCTGCAGTCATGTTTGTATAAAATTGGGTCTTGTCCAGACGGGGTCTTTTTCAGTTAGCACTCCTTAATATGTTTCTACTGATCATTAGTAAACACTTCTTTTTACCTGAATATCATGAGAAAAAAATTCAGAGTTTGCATTCTCTGATTGATCATTTCTATGACTAATAAGCCATTTTTGACAGTGGGAAACAAATGTATTTCTGCAGCCCTTGAGCATGGCATTTTCCCATGATTAGGCTATGCAAATGGAGTACCCTTAGCAATTCCTGTTTGCGTATTTTGGGAGTTTTATGGTCCATGGGGAGAGTAGATTTCCCACAGGTGACATCGCCCTAGGAGAACCTTGTAGCCAGAGAAAAACTCTTATTTGTACAGCTCAGGCAGAGGCTCCACTGTAATCAGTTTTTCCTGTCAATAAGTTGTGCCTTGCGTCCCACTCCCTGCTGTGCAAGTGAAATAAATGAATTACAAGGGCGGCATTTTGAAATTAAGTTAGTCTTAACAATGCGATGAGCAATTTTATTCTGGCAGTGCTGCTCTTGGTTACCACAAGATTACGGGAAATAGCAAATCTGGCACTGTGCTACACAAGTATTGCAGCATCTGCAGCTCAGACAAGCTGAGAAATTATGGGGGTGTGAAGTGTTGGCATGTAACAAAAGCAATATAATGGGAGGTATATAAAGATAGAGGTAGAGACTACAGCAAAATATGTTAGAAAAAAACACTTGGCTTTAAAGTAAACTGATAAAAAGGTGGGATGGCTATTCTGAGGGAAGTTAGGGCAAACTCAATTCTGGACTCACATAACCTTATTTTGAACTGAAAAAACTAAGAGGTTACTAATTAGCTCTGCAGAATAGAATTTCCAAATGTAGGGAAAAGCTTAATTGTAGCTATTTGAAGTTTTTTTATTCCCTTCAGTAGCTAAACAGTTAACAGTTGATATGAATTACATGATGAAAGGGCAGGTTCACTTTAAAATAAATTTTTAGTATAATATTCTGTATATAGTAATATTTTGAGACAATCTGCAGTTGTCTTCATATTTTAATGATTTGTCTTTCTTGTGTCTCTTCATTCTAAATATTAAAATGCCACCTGGTTGCTGGAGGTTCATTTATCAACAATGGGCAGATTTGCACCTTGGCAGTAACACACAGCAACCAATCATTTAGTAGCTATGTTCAGCCAGCTGCAGGTAAGAAGCACAAAAGCAAAAATGTGATTGTTGATAAATGAACCCCACTGGCTCTGCTACAAGAAAGCAGATTTAGCTTGAGGCAAGATTATTAATTCCTGTTACTCTACTACTGCCTGGTTGCTACATAAAACTATATATTCCAAAAACAACAAAGAAAAAATGGAGAACAAGTGCAACTTGTTGTAGATTACCATTTACTTAAATCAGTTTTAAGGTGAACTACTGATTGAAATAAAAAACTGCATCACCAGTGGAGTAACTATAGAGGATCAGGTTGTGGGCGGGGCTCTACAGCTGCTTTAGAAAGGGGGACAGTGACTAGGTACTCCCCCCCCCGAGGAATTCTTCAGAGGCGCCAGCACACACAGGTACCTAATGTTCTCCTTATGCCAATAAGTATCATCCTCTAGATTGCAGAAAATGTGTTCTCCAACCCCTTGTGGTCGTAAAATAATGGAACCAATGAACAAGAATATATAGGGCCAGTAAAGATATGGATAAAATACCTCTGTAACTCTGTACGTATAGAGATTTAGCACATTTTATGCCAGATCTGCATTTTATAGGCAGAGGCTATAAATCATACTTTGGACAGAATTAAAATACATTGCTGTATAAAATAAAATACATTTATTATGGTAGAAACTGTACAGCAGTTATGATGAGTAAAAAACAAATCCTATTTTTCTTTTTCCATCTCTAGGGTATTTTCAGCAACAATTATTAAATAGTACTACGATTGCTGTGTAAAAACCCTATATTTCTGGCTTGTCAGATGAAAGATTTACAGAGATACACATACTACAAACTACATACTTGTTTCAGTGAACGGCGCCGCCATTTTAACAAGGGATGTCCATTCCCTTTCCATCACCATCTCTACTGCGCATGCGTCCCCAACATCCTGCGTCTTTGTCCGGCTCACAAACCAACTCGCCACCCAACCCCCCCGTCTGCTCCCCGCACCTGCTGGCTGCATCTTTGTCTGGCTCACACACCAACTCGCTCAGGCCCCCCCCACTCCAATCCCCGCTTCCCCCCCCCCCCGCACCTGCCGGCTGCGTCTTGCTCACCAACTCTGGCGCACACATCCAACTGCCCCCGCTGCCCCCCCCGTCCTCCCCCCCGCTCCGATTCCCCCACCGGTCCTCTGATCCCCCCCCGTCTTGCTCACCAACTCCGGCGCACACATCCAACTGTGTTGGCTGCTAATAACCATATCAGTACATTGCATGGCCGCACCTGCCGGCTGCTTCTTGCTCACCAATTGGGGCCACTGATTATGGGGGCAATTTGGGCACTGTGTATGGGGGCACTTTCTATTGGGGGCACTTGCGTAATATTTGGGGGAGGGGGCACAAAAGAAAATTTCTGCTTAGGGCACCCATTTGGCCAGCAGCGGCCCTGTATGGATGATTTAATTAAAAAAGCATAAGCATAAGAGAGAAGGAGCCGCCGACGATGACTTGGTCTGTTGGGGGCACTGTGTGTGGGGGCAATTGGGGCACTGTGTATGGGGGCACTTTCTATTGGGGGCACTGTTTATGGGGGAAATTGGGGCACTGTGTATGGGGGCACTTTTTATTGGGGGCACTTGGGGACACTGTTTATGGGGGCAATTGGGGCACTGTGTATGGGGGAACTTTTTATTGGGGGCACTGATAAGGGGGCAATTGGGGAACTGTCTATGGGGGCACTTTCTATTGGGGGCACTGTTTATGGGGGCAATTGGGGCACTGTGTATGGGGGAACTTTCTATTGGGGGCACTTGGGGGCACTGTTTATGGGGGCAATTGGGGCACTGTGTATGGGCGCACTTTCTATTGGGGGCACTTGGGGCACTGTTTTTTGGGGGGCAATTGGGGCACTGTGTATGGGGGCACTTTCTATTGGGGGCACTGTTTATGGGGGCAATTGGGGCACTGTGTATGGGGGTACTTTCTATTGGGGGCACTGTTTATGGGGCAATTGGGGCACTGTGTATGGGGGCACTTTCTATTGGGGGCACTGTGTGTGGGGGCTACTGTCTATGGGGGTTGCTGTCTATGGGGCAATTGGGGGCACTGTTTTTGGGGGAAATTGGGGCACTGTGTATGGGGGCACTGTGTGTGAGGGCTACTGTCTATGGGGGGTACTGTCTATGGGGCAATTGGGGGCACTGTTTATGGGGGCACTTTCTATTGGGGGCACTTCCGTAATATTTGGGGGAGGGGGCACAAAAGAAAATTTCTGCTTAGGGCACCCATTTGGCCAGCAGTGGCCCTGTATGGATGATTTAATTAAAAAAATAATTTGCATTTCATGTTTCATTTTAAAGGACTTTTAATATACAGCTTTTTATGTGTGGGTGACAGGTCCCCTTTAAAGGAAAGTGGTTACATACTGTACCCTTTTATGGTAGTGCCCAAATTCATCTATGCAATTGGCTTTCATCCTTTGCTCCCCTAGCACAGGCACTGGGTGTTTAAAAATACTATCCTTGCAACATCTGCATATTCTGTTTAAGGCCGAAGACTCACGGGGCGATTAATCGGCGCAACTTTTGCACCATAGGATATTCTAAAAGTCTCTGTGACTAATCGCAATGCGTTTTCGCTGTGCAAAATGACACGGCTACTAATTGCTGTGTGGATCTTCGCCCTAAAATGTGTTAATAAAATAACATAAAATACAAAAAGGCAAATGCAATGCAGCACCACAATAGTATCTCTAGGATACTAACAGACAGATATTTATGGAACAGATTTTTAAGGCCTGGATCATGTAATATTTGTACGCCGAATAAGACCTTAATGGTTGATCTTTGGATGAACTTTGTATAAAATGGATCCCATTTCTACTGGGTAAAGTAGGGTGCCAAGGTGACAGTCTCATGGGGACCAATTCAATTCTTTTTAGATTCTGTGTACACAGTTGCTATGCATTACTAGGCTATGTCATTTTTATTACCTTACATCTTACTTTACTTTAGGGACTGTAGCTATGGCATAGTGCTGGTAAAGATGGTATGGTGTTAAAAATGTTAATGAAGATGGTGAAAAATTGAAAGTAACACCACATGGCAACAGTAACCACTTAAATAAAAGTATGACTCCCAGCCCCTCCCAGCAGCAGAAGGAGTTGTAGTACTTCAGTAAGGGTAATACATTGAGCAGTTTCACTAAAAAAATTAAATCCTCAAAGAAAATGTATCTGAACTATATAAGAGTGTGCTTCTAATCATTTCTGCAGTTTATATTTTTTTTTTATAGTTTTCAAGATATTAGCCCCACAACTACAGGCTCAGCTCTGGTTATATACTATATAATTATAGTTACAAATGTATTTCATTTTTTTCAAATATTTGTTTAGTCCTTATCTGCACACAGTACCTCATGTATCCTCATGTATCACAATACAACATAACATTGCGTGTTTCCTTGACAGAGAGATGCGTTTGCTGAGCACCAGAGTGCTGACATTTTTTCCAGTGTGGCCTTGCATGCAGTCTCCATGGACTGACCTTGCCTTTAGTTTTATCTGCCTTCTGACAACAGCTTTTCATGTTTATGCCAGGAATTTGCAGTGCTTTCCCCTGAGATTGATCAGGCAGCTGGAGTACTGACATGATTATACTGAACAGGAATTCCTCTTAATACTCAGTTTATTGGAGCCATTTGTCTCCTTATAATAAATGTTGCTAAATGTTGGAGATGAATGCATGCAATTTGGGGTGTTCAGATATGACAAATTGATTCTTTTAGTTTCTTTCATTTATGTCTAAGTTACTTTGCTTTCCTCATTGTATTCTCTTAACATTCCTCCGGGTTTATTGGTTTTAATCAGTGTCGGATTGAGATGCCAGGGGCCCACCAGAAAACCTTGGACCATGGGCCCACTCTCTAAACTATTAATCCTCCTTTGCTCATTTTATCTCTATATTATCCTAATTTCTTTGTTCCTCTTTGTTCTTATACAGGAATAGGGAATGACCATGAAGCAGGCCACCAGAAGTTTTCCTGGTATCCTGGTGGACCAGTCCAACATCAGCAAATAGTTAGAAGCAAGAGGGCCCACTGACACCTGGGCCAACCAGGAGTTTTCTTGGTATCCTGATGGACCAGTCCAAGTTCAGCAAATAGTTAGAAGCAAGAGGGCCCACTGACACCTGGGCCCACCAGGAGTTCTCCTGGTATCCTGGTGGGCCAGTCCAACATTGGTTTTAATTATTCTGATTCAAAAACAGGATGGGCAGTGGGTGAATTAAATATAGAAGGATTGATCATAGAAGTAAACGGTATAGAATTGGGATTTAGGAGAGGGCCAGGAAGCATAAGATAGAAGGCTAGTTTTTTGGCTAACCGGTATATGGGATATGCACTGTGTGCAGATAGCACCCATGCCTTTCCTTCCCCATTCCCCCTCTTATGTATGTATGTATATCTTTATTTATAAAGCGCTACTTATGTACGCAGCGCTGTACAGTAGAATACATTAATACAACACAGGGTGTTAATAAGATAATAGATAAATACAAAGTATAACAATAAATACAGATAAATACAGCTGCAATAAGTTAAGAGTCGAGGACACAAGAGGAAGGAGGTCCCTGCCCCGTAGAGCTTACAATCTATATGGGAGGGTAACTAACAGACACAGATAGACAAATATAAGTGCTGTAGGTCACAAGTGGGTGACACTACAATATAAGTGCCAGTTCATAGGTGTTATAGGCCTGCGTGGTAACAATACTGTCAGCCTATTTGTATATGAGGCTAAAATACTGCAGCATGAAAGAAGAATAAGCATGTTGGCTTTCAGCTTATGAATTGAGGTGTGTTACTTCTTGGATGAGGATATCATTCAATAATGTTAAGCAGAGTGATGCATCTCAGCAAGTAATCTAGTAGTAGGTGTGTTATTTCATGCTCGTGTAAACAACAGACTCTTAGACACATACTCGGTGGGCATTCATTTATGTTCTGAATTGAGACTGAACCCATACTAATAGCAAATGCAACTCAGATAGGTTGACTATATATAGAGCTTGTGTGCAATTGCAATTATACATCTCTATGCATGGGTTATTAACATGGCAGCACCTACTTTCAGTACAAGTAGTTTGTGCAAGTTAAATTGTGGGTGCAAATTGTGCTCTGTAGCTGCAAAAAAAAAATTCAGTATAATATAATGCTTTCCTTGCAAACATACATAAGCTGAACGTCGTGTTTACCAAGAGAGTTATGTGACAATTGTAGGGGAATCCCCAGCTATTAATCCAACATGGGAAACATAACCAAAGTGTATGAAAGGATAAAAGATCAAGCAAGAGGCAGAAAGGGAAGGGAAATAAAACAAATAATAACAAAATACACACTAAATAAAGCAACTCAATTCCCACTCCCTAATAAGCAACTGTATCCAGAAAGCTTCCTTCCTAAGAGGGCATGTATTAATATCCCCTTTCCATATACCCCAATTTACCCTGTCAGTAACCTGAAAGGAGATGCACAGAATTCCCCATGACAGCCTTGTCACCACAACCAATCTGTTGTGGTTAAATATCTTGTTTTGTTAAAGCTATAATTGGCTAATGTAGTATGTCTTAAGTCAGTGATAGAGGTCAAATGTTTATGGCTCTCTATATACCACAAAATTAAAGCTGCTATAAAAAAATATGAGTTTACTTCCAAATACAGGACAGAAATACAGTATGTAAAGACATTAACATTTTTTATTATACTTTCTCTTTAAAGAGCAGGTTTAGAAAAGAGATACCTTTTTCCCTGCTGGGGTGCCTATTTATAAATATATAAATTAACCAGCTATAGACTATATGCTTAGTTCTGTGAGCAACAGGGAGACCATCGAGTTTTCACTGTCTCAGTGATAATACAGTTTTCATGCAATCAGAGGCTATCAATACTGCTGGATCAGCTTGTCTGTATGTGTGCAATTAACTTCAGAATCCCTCTGAGAGACATAATTACACTTGCTGCTGTATCATCTCACTTACTGCAGAAAAAAACAACCAGAAAGAGAAATCTTGACTAATGCACTCTGAAACCCTGTGCCCGCATTCATCTCTTCAGTTAATGTTCTGTTTTCTCTCTCTATATATATTCCTGTTGTTTTAACTATCAACGGCTTGCTAATGACAATGCAAGTTCTGTAAAAAGCAATTTAGCCAGCAGCAGTATTTTATTTTGGCTTTTTTAAGGCAGTGTTTGTGTCTTTGTTCCCATGAGATCAATTTAAAAAGTGGAAGAATCAGAATCTCCTACTGAGAGGTCTTTAGAGCTGGTGTATACTTGTATACCAGCTCTTTAAAGTCCCCTGATTTCTCTATTCGCACAAAATTGCAAGGTTGTTCCCATTATATTGGGCCATATTTGGCATTTCTTTCTCTCTTCCCATTCCTACCTGTGTGGCCCTGGAATTCCTTTCTGTAAATTGGGCAACCTTATAAGGATACTGCCATGAATTTTATGGTGTAGGTTTTATTTCTAAATTACACTGTTTACATGACAAATAATTCACTCTACCATTTAAAATTTTATTCTTGAACCAACAAATGTATTTTTTAGCTGTAATATTGGTGTGTAGGCAGCCATCTCAGTGCATTGTGCCTGAGTCTGAGCTTTCAGAAGGAGCCAGCGCTACACATTATAACTGCTTTCAGATAACCTTTTGTATCTCCTACTCCCATGTAACTGGAGGAGTCCCTAGCCAGACTTGGATTTCTTACTATTGAGTACTATTATGATATCTACTGGGAGCTGCTATCTTGCTATGTGAAGCTATATGCTTCACATTTTTAAAAGAGGTTTCCTTTTTCTCTCTAAGGGCTCTGGCACACGGGGGAGATTAATCGCCCGCGATTAACTCCCTGTTCACGGGCGACTAATCTCCCCGAGTTGCCTACCCCTGCCATCCCACCGGCGAACATGTAAGTCGCCGGCGGGATGGCAGACACGGCGGGGCGATTTGCGCGAAATCGCGCCGCCGCATGTGCCATCCCGCCGGCGACTTACATGTTCGCCGGTGGGATGGCAGGGGTAGGCAACTCGGGGAGATTAGTCGCCCGCGAACAGGGAGTTAATCGCGGGCGACTAATCTCCCCCGTGTGCCAGAGCCCTAATAATAAAACACCTTGCACTTGATCCCAGCTAAGATATAATTAATCCTTATTGGAGGCAAAACAATCCTATTAGGTTTAATTACTGTTTAAATAATTTTATTACCAGACTTAAGGTAGGAGATCTGCATTACTGAAAGACCCTTATATGGAAAACCCCAGGTCCGAGCATTCTGGATAACGGGTCCCAAACCTGTATTCCTTTAAGGTTTTTAAAAGCATTAAGGAAGTAGGAGGTAAAGATAATATTTTAGACAGAGAATAAGCAGAATACATGGTCTTAACTCATTTTTACGTTAAGATGTTAAAGTTTATGCCAGTTGTTGTATACTTACTTTTATTTTGGCATCTATAGAATTTTATGAAGAGATCTGAATAGATCTTCTTTCAAAAGAAGATACTTTGCACATATTTTTTATTATGTAATTGTCATGTATACTGTATGTCTGAAGGACAAAATATTTCAAAGATTTTCATTCTTTGCATTTACAATCCAATAAGAATTTAGTGCTTACGTTTAAATAGAAACAATTTTTCATGTCTATATGACCTTCCATGGTAGTTGGGTTTTGCGGACTTTTGATCCCAGTTGAATCTTTTATATACAGGTATGGGACTTTTTATCCATAATACTTGGGTCCTGGGGCAACTAATCTCCCTGATATGACATCCACCAGCAAAAATGTAAATCGCCGGTGGGATGGCATACACAGCGCCGGCAATTTGCCGAAATCGCCAAAGTTGCCTTGAGAGGCAATCGCAGCGCCACATATGCCATCCCACCAGCGATTTACATTCTCGCCGGTGGATGTCATATCGGGGAGATTATATTTGTCACAGGCGACTAATCTCCCCGTGTGCCACAGCACTAAGTCTACTAAAAAATAATTTAAACATTAATTAAACCCAATAGGATTGTTTTGCCTATTATTACAGAGAAATACGAAATAACTTTTAAAAATTACAATTATTTGCTTATAATGGAGTCTATAGAAGATGGCCTTTCTGTAATTCGGAACTCTCCGGATAACTGGTTTCTGGATAATCCCATCCTAATCCATAGTTCATCTGAATATTGGACCAAATCCAAACTCTGATTTGCATAACTTGCATATGCATATTAGGGGACAGAAGAGTCAAAAGCAGGGGTGTAACTACAGAGGAAGCAGACCCTGCAGCTGCAGGGGCCCAGAAGGTATAGGGGCCCCCATGAGGCCCTAATTAATGAGCAATTTAAATATATATTGATAAAACAGGCCAACCTCTGGACATTTTGGAGGCCCTAAAATCACTTTGCTGTAGTGCCCAGTAACATCTAGTTACAGCACTGGTCATAAGGAAAGAAAAGTCACATGATTTTAAAGGTTCAGATTCAGTTTGGCAAGGCACTTGGCTTCGTCTGACTGAAAAATCCCTAGTTCCGATTAAATCCCAAACCGAATCCAGGATTTGGTGCATCCCTAGTTTTGGCCTCCAGGAAATCCTGTCTCGAATAGCGGTAATGCAGAGAAAGATGTGTATAGATCTATTAAATGTTGTCCATGGTTAAATACCAACAGACTTTAAATACCATTAAATACCATATTAAATACCAACAGACTTTAATATTTTATTAGTATTTCATGTTTTATATTGGCTTTTTTTAGTTTTAATCTTTTTGCTCTTACCTCTTTCTTTTACATATTTTTCTGCCTTTAATGTTCACAGTAAAAGAGAAGATATGTTTTTTTAAGTCATGACTTTAATTCATTTCTTCACTCCTTGACCCAAATACGTATAATATCTTAGAGATCAAAGGATTTAGTGGCACTTAACAGATTCCCAGAATAAAATGTAGAAATGGTGTGTTAGTTTCCAAGGTTCATGAATTCCAGTATAGCTTGAACAAAGCCATGGAAAAAAAGCACATGAAAAAAAACACAAAAAAAAGTTAAGAAATTCATATGAGAAGTGGTTCAAATAATTTTGCAAGGGTGATTGTTAGATGAAACATACATGGCAAGTATATGCAAAAACTGATATAAATGTTCATGTTGCTGCAGTATAGCAGAGTATTGTTTGCAGTTCAGTATAACAAAGCAGAACCCCTAATTTATTTTTACCTTATTTCGGGTGCTACAGAGGCTGTATAAGTACAGAAAGAGTTACATAAATTTTCTTTATCCCTTGAGGATTCTCTGTTCAGTCGCCACAAATCCAGGCCTGCACATAGACAGAAACTTACCAGGGGTGAATAGCATTCTATCTGGGACAGAAATGGAGTCATCTGTACCAGACAAAACGTAAATATTTGTTCCTGGGTGTAACGCAGGCCTGCTGGATGAGTTGTGTAGCATTGGATGTTTAGTTACTTCTAGGATGAGATCCATGTCCTTTCAAAACAATAAATTAACTTGAGTTTCAAAGACATGGTTAACATTCTGCTGAGAAAACCTATTAAACATGCCCCAAACTATAGTTGATTGTAAATATTTTTTTCACAACCAGGCTTTTTTCACCTTTTTTTGTAACCATTATATTAGTGTGCTTCCTCAGTCATAATTTTCCTGCTGCAACCTTTTCCAAGTGCTCATTAGCATATGCAAATCTATGCTAATTAGGATTCGGATTTGGTTCAGTCGGTGTCGTGGATTTGTCTGAAATCGAATCCATAAAAAAAGGCTGGATTCGGCCCGAATCCCCAACCGAATCCAGGATTTAGTGCATGCCTAGTATAAAAGCAGAATGAAATTGCCAGTGGTAATTAATTGAGTCACAAATGTTCTAGTTTTACTTATATTGTTACAATAAACTTCAATTAAAAAATAAAATAAATACAATTTAAGCTAGTTTTGCTGTCAACCTACATTTTAGGAAATAGCCTTTTGTGGTTACACAATTTCTAGGGTTATGGAGGCAGACTGTAACGTTCAAGTTAGAATGGAACCAGTGTGCGACCGCTGTATACAAAATCTGACTCCTACAGTATAACAGGAACTCCCAGCTCTTCCCGGTGTTCACCGACGCCCTTTTGGGGCCCCGGACTTTCTGCTGCGGTCCAAGCTGGGGTCCTGCAAACTTTCAGAGTTCAGACGAGATGCGAGGTACAGGCAAGGCAAAGGCAGAACGTAGTCGGGGTACAGGCACAAGTCGGGGCTGGCAGCAATATTCGTAGTCGGGGTACAGGCAAACGGTCAAGGCAGGTAGCAAGTATCGTGGTCAGGGTCAGGCAAAGGTCAAATCCGGAAACAGCAAACAAAATGCAAGAGCAGGAACTGTAGATAACAGAAGCCAGCTTGGGCAATGAAAACAATGAAGGAAGGGGTTTAAATAGCCGAATTTGGCGCCAAAAATCAAAGGAACCGGAAACCTAAAAAACCTACACAAAGATGGCGCCTAATGCTTCAGGGCGCGCGACTGCGCATGTCCGCGCGTCATCGCGCATGCGCAGTAACGCCGCGCCGTCTCTGCCGAACCCGGAAGTGCGGGCCCTTCATAGAGCGCGTCTGCCGGCCGGCGCGACCTAAGGTAGGGGAACGCGCCGGTCCGGCAGAGCGCCTAACAGTACCCCCCCTTTCAGGAGCACCCAACGGGGGCTCCCAAGATTTCTCAGGAAATTTTCTATGAAAAGATGTAATCAATCGGGGAGCATGAACATCCTTAGCATTGACCCAAGACCTTTCTTCGGGACCAAAACCCTTCCAATGTAAAAGATATTGAACCTTACCTCTAGATTTTCGTGAATCAATGATCTCTTGTACCTCAAATTCCTGTTGATCATCTAGAAGCACTGGTGAAGGAGAAGAATGAGCAGCAAAAAATTCATTGTAAACCACAGGCTTGAGTAGGGAGACATGGAAAGAATCCGAAATAGTCATACTGGGGGGAAGATCTAATCTGACAGAAACTGGATTGATAATGTCCTTGATAGTGAAAGGACCAATAAAACGTGGACCCAACTTGTGAGAAGGTTGATGCAGTTTGATATTCTTTGTAGAAAGCCAGACGGAATCCCCAACATGGAAGGAAGGACCAGGACGGCGTCGCTTATCAGCAGCGGTCTTCTGAAGGGAGGAAGACTTTTGCAGCGCTTGATGGGCAAGTAGCCATACATTGTTAAAGTCCCGGACCAATACCTCCGCAGCGGGAACATCGGATTTAATTAGCTCAGATGGAAGGGCCCTCGGTTGGAAACCATAAACACAGAAAAAAGGAGAGAATCCTAAGGACTCATGTCTGAGGTTATTGTGAGCAAATTCAGCCCATGGGAGTAATTCAGACCAATTATCCTGGTTAGATGAAATAAAACAACGAAGAAATTGTTCAAGGGATTGATTAGTCCTTTCAGTCTGTCCATTACTTTGCGGATGGTAAGCTGAGGAAAAATTTAATTTGACCTTTAATAACTTACAAAAGGCTCGCCAAAATCTGGAAACAAATTGTACCCCACGATCAGAGACAATACTGGATGGAAAACCATGGAGACGAAAAACTTCTTTGACATAAATCTTGGCTAGAGCAGAGGCAGATGGCAACTTCTTTAAAGGGATGAAATGAGCCATTTTAGAAAAACGGTCTACCACCACCAGAATAGTAGACATTTCGGACGACTTGGGTAACTCGACAATAAAGTCCACTGCAATATCAGTCCAGGGTTGATTAGGCACAGGTAAAGGTGTCAGTAAGCCACAAGGTAATGAGCGAGGAGTCTTCTGCTGTGCGCAAACTGTACAAGAAGACACAAACTGCGAGACATCATGCACTAATGAAGGCCACCAAAAATATCTACGGACAAGATCCAGAGTCTTCTTAGTACCAGGGTGTCCAGCCAACAATGAGGAATGGGCCCACTGCAGTACTTGGGGAACCATTGATGGAGAGACAAAGTTCTTATCCAAAGGGCAGGCAGAGGCAGAGTCATCAGAAAGCATCACAGGAGCAATAATACGTTCTGGAGCGATTATGGGGGTAGGAGGATTATCAGGGCTTTCAGTTGCTAGAAAAGACCGAGACAATGCATCAGCCTTAATGTTTTTAGACCCTGGACGAAAAGAAATTAAAAAATTAAACCTTGAAAAAAAAAGAGCCCATCGTGCCTGACGAGGATTGAGTCTCTTTGCATCAGAAATGTACTCAAGATTCTTGTGATCAGTCAAAATTGTAACGGGCTCGGAAGACCCCTCCAGAAGATGTCTCCATTCCTGAAGAGCGAGTTTGATCGCCAATAATTCTCGGTTGCCAACATCATAATTTCTTTCAGCAGCGGAGAACTTACGGGAGAAATAGGCACAGGGATGCAAGGAATCTTGGAAAGAAGGCCGCTGGGATAAAATTGCTCCAACACCGACATCAGAAGCATCTACTTCTAGAATGAAAGGACGAGTAGGAACCGGGTGAATGAGGACTGGAGCAGAACAAAACGCGGCTTTAAGTTTTTCAAAGGCAGCTTGGGCTTCAGAAGACCAGACATCTTTGACCCCCTTTTTGGTGAGGGCAGTAATGGGTGCGACAATTTGAGAAAAACCTTTGATGAATCGTCTATAAAAATTTGCAAAACCCAAAAATCGTTGGATGGCTTTTAAACCAGCAGGAGGAGGCCACTCAAGGACAGCAGAAAGTTTGACAGGATCCATCCTAAAGCCTGAGGAGGAAATGACATAACCAAGGAAGGAAACTTCAGACTTGTGAAAGTCACATTTTTCAATCTTAGCATAAAGGTGGTTTACTCTCAAGCGATGCAGTACTTGTTTGACATGATCAATGTGTTCAGGTAAAGATGACGAAAAAACCAGTATGTCGTCTAAATATACTACCACATAGGAAAAAAGAATATCTCGAAAAATGTCATTAATAAAGTCTTGAAAGACAGCAGGTGCGTTGCATAAGCCAAAAGGCATAACTAGATATTCATAATGACCGTCACGAGTGTTGAAAGCCGTCTTCCACTCGTCTCCGTGACGAATACGGATAAGGTTGTAGGCCCCCCGCAGGTCTAATTTAGTGAAAACCTTAGCCCCGTTGAGGCGATCAAAAAGCTCTGGTATCAAAGGAAGGGGATATCGGTTTTTAATGGTAATCTTATTCAGACCCCGGTAATCAATGCATGGTCTTAACCCTCCATCCTTCTTCTGGACAAAAAAAAATCCAGCCCCAGCGGGTGAATTGGATTTTCTAATGAACCCCTTAGACAAATTCTCTTGAATATAGTCTTTCATTGCTTGAGTCTCAGGGATCGAGAGAGGGTAGGTCCTTCCTCTGGGGGGAACGGAACCAGGAATCAGGTCCACAGGGCAATCATAAGGACGGTGGGGGGGAAGGCTCTCTGCATTTTTCTTTTCAAAAACATCGGCAAAGTCTGAATAACATGAAGGTAGATGTTTTACAGAAACCGAGACAGTAGAGAGGGACACAGCAAAGTTATCGAGGCAATTTGTACGACAAAATGAACTCCAAACCGTGATATCTCCCCTAGACCAGTCAATGATGGGATTGTGTTTCTGTAACCACGGGAGACCCAGGATAATAGGTGTGGCAGGACACTGAATGGCCAAAAAGGTGATTACCTCAGAGTGTAGCGATCCCACTCTTAAGCGGAGAGGAGGAGTGGAACAGGTCACGAGGCCAGGAGTTATAGGTCTACCATCGACAGCTTGAGCAGAGAGCGGAACCTTGAGAGGCATCAAAGGAATTCGAAAAGACTTGGCAAAAGACAGGTCAATAAAGTTTCCGGCAGCTCCTGAGTCGAGAAAGGCCTGGCAGGAAAAATACTTGGAATTGGAAGAAATGGAGGCAGGTACTAACACTCGGGTGCGAAAATTACGGGGAAAACAATTAGCTTCGCCTAGGGAAGTTTTCCCCAACAGACCTAGGCGCTGGAGTTTCCCTGTTGAAGAAACTGCTTAGGCTTGTTGGGACACATCTTGACAAAATGCCCGGTGCTCCCACAATACATACAAAGACCAGCAGACCTTCTACGACTACGTTCCTCAACGGAAAGCCTGGTAGCTCCAAGTTGCATTGGTTCGTCCACGGAGGCTGGTACAGAAGCTGGTACGGAGGCTGTAGCGGGCGCTGAAGTGGAGAATTCTGGAGTAAATCTCCGCGGGCGGTTCCTTTGAAGCTGTCTCTCCCTCAAGCGGGTATCAATATTGATGACGAGAGACACCAAGTCTTCGAAGAGGGATGGTAAGTCACGAGCGGCAAGTTCGTCTTTAAGAGAATCATTGAGCCCGTGCCAAAAAGCTGCTATCAAAGCCTCATTATTCCAGGAAGTCTCAGCGGCCAGTGTACGGAAGTCTATGGCATAGTCAGAGGCAGCACGAGAACCTTGGGTGATTCTCAAAAGGCGAGCTGAGGCATTCACCTTTCGACCAGGGGCATCAAAAATTTGTTGAAAAGTGGAAAGGAAAGTAGCAGCATTGTTGACGAGAGGGTCGTCCCGTTCCCAAAGAGGAGAAGCCCAAGCAAGGGCCTTACCAAAAAGTAGAGCAATAATAAAGGCAACCTTGGATTTTTCATTTGGGTAACGATGAGGAAACAGTTCAAAATGAATCTTACATTGGTTCAGAAATCCCCGACAGGTCTCAGGATCACCCCCATAGCGCAAGGGGGAAGGAATCTTGGGTTCAGAGAGAAGAACAGATGCCGAAGGGGCCGGAGGTGGAGAGGGCGGCAAATCAGGAAACACTTGAGGCAGTTGTTGTGGTACCTGTAATGCATCTAGGCGGGTGGTAATGTGTTGTAAAGTCTGCGCGAGGTGCACCTGCTGAGTCTCCTGCTGCTCCAGACGTTTCATAAAGGCTTCCAAAATGGATTCCAGAGAGGAAGCAGACGCAGCGGCCTGAGATGGCTCCATGTAGGGCCCAAGCTAACTGTAACGTTCAAGTTAGAATGGAACCAGTGTGCGACCGCTGTATACAAAATCTGACTCCTACAGTATAACAGGAACTCCCAGCTCTTCCCGGTGTTCACCGACGCCCTTTTGGGGCCCCGGACTTTCTGCTGCGGTCCAAGCTGGGGTCCTGCAAACTTTCAGAGTTCAGACGAGATGCGAGGTACAGGCAAGGCAAAGGCAGAACGTAGTCGGGGTACAGGCACAAGTCGGGGCTGGCAGCAATATTCGTAGTCGGGGTACAGGCAAACGGTCAAGGCAGGTAGCAAGTATCGTGGTCAGGGTCAGGCAAAGGTCAAATCCGGAAACAGCAAACAAAATGCAAGAGCAGGAACTGTAGATAACAGAAGCCAGCTTGGGCAATGAAAACAATGAAGGAAGGGGTTTAAATAGCCGAATTTGGCGCCAAAAATCAAAGGAACCGGAAACCTAAAAAACCTACACAAAGATGGCGCCTAATGCTTCAGGGCGCGCGACTGCGCATGTCCGCGCGTCATCGCGCATGCGCAGTAACGCCGCGCCGTCTCTGCCGAACCCGGAAGTGCGGGCCCTTCATAGAGCGCGTCTGCCGGCCGGCGCGACCTAAGGTAGGGGAACGCGCCGGTCCGGCAGAGCGCCTAACACAGACCTTGGAAGATATTCTGAGCATCTGGGAGCAGAACCATGCACAGAGCAGTCAGAGGGAAGATGCAGAGACCATATGGTCACAGAGCGTGTTGTCTTTGATTATTCAATATGTCATATGTATTTTGCATGCCTCATTTATAAGCACTGGATTCTCAGATTCAGCTTTTAGCTCATCTGTTGTAATAAGATAAAAATGAACAATAATCATTGTACCGAGTTAAGTTATCTTCTTTTTGTAAAAGGTTTGTAAAATCTTTATTCTTACACACATTTACATATGAAAAATGAAATACTGTCTCTTATCAAAATCTAGACTATATCCCCCATATGTAATAAAAGGCACTAAGTTTGCCCAGAAGCAGTAACCAATAGCAACAATAGCAGGCTTTTAACAGGTGACCAGTAATTTCTACCTTCTGATTGGTTGCTGGGCAAATTAGTTTAACATAACCCCTTTATGTATTATAGATGTCAAGGGGGTCACAGCAAAATACATATTGTAAGAGTTGGCAGCTGATCAAAAAGCTTGACTGCCATGTTAAATGCATGCCAAGTTCTTCTTTTCAATAGGCAGTAAAATAAGTAATCCACTTGCTATGGATAGTTCCGCAGACAAAATAACTGATGTGTGTAATGTAGTAACTTGAGTAAATAACTACATAAAATGGCCAAAATGTTTCCAGAACCATTAGCCATCAAGATTTAACAAAGGATGCTGGGAGTTCACCTTCACATCATGTAGTAGAAAAATGGTACTACAAAATTAGAGAGAAAATAGATTGATAACACAGAGCTCATAATTCTCCGGTGGCAGATTCCAATTTGATAGGTTTTTAAAAGGCTGCAGATCTGGTCCCTACAGGAAGGTGATAAAAATTTGTTTCACACAGCTGCGATTTTTTCACTTTTGATTTTATGAGTTGAATGGGAAATCTCCCCCTGGGAAGTCTTCTGTAGATATCAGATGGCAATGGAGTGCTAAGGGAGGAATGCAAGCTATTAACTGATGGGAAATACACTTATATTTGTATCCTTTTTATATTGTCTAATAAGCACACATATATGACGATAGGTATGAAGTAAATTAGTCTTTATTTTACAGTGCATGCATATTTTAAAGTTGCCAATTTTAAGGAGGTTGTGTAAATTATTTGTGATATTTCTGGATATTGGACAGAACTGCTGTGTCTTCCTGTCAAGGTGTAATTGCCCTGGGGTTGCAATTCAAGTGACCAGCAGGGAACTTGCAGAAAAGCATGCACTTAAGGGAGGGGGGCAGTGTAGTAAAATAAACAGGGACAGAGTTCAGAAGGTAAAGTAGAGAAACGTGCAGTGAGAGAAAGAAAGAAGGAGAAAAGCTGTAAGGGGAAGGTGTTTAGTAAAGAGGTGCTTGAAAGGGATAAAAACAGAAAAGTATATAAGGATTGCAATATGCAATAATCTTATGGAAAGTACAAAAATGCTCTTAGGGTGGGGTTGGAACATGGGTAAAATGATGCACAGGAGTAGGGAACAAAGAATGGCAGCTACATGGTAACAGGATGCACAAGGGAATAGTGTTAAGTTAATGGCTTATAAAGGGGTGACAGTTTTGAACAGACTATGCCTTAAGGGCAGGGTTGGAGAAAGGAGAGAATGGCAGGGGAAGAAAATGGTGCATAGCAAAAGAGATACAGGTATTGTTGAATCGCACAAGGGGAGGAGAATAAAAGTTAATGGTTCACTGGAAGGAGAATAAGGGGCATATTTATTAAGCTGTGTAAAACGAATTCACTGAAAAAACGGCTTAAAAAGCTATGTAAAATAAATGGAGATCATCGCCGTCTGAACGCCAGATTTTACACCATTATTTTACACAGAAAAGTTCCGGCGGAGGAAAAAACACGTAAAAAATGGCGCTGATTTTCCAACGTTTTTTACACAACAAAGCCTGGCAATGTGCGGCATAATAAATATGCCCCTAAACACTTTCAGGATGTTATCCAAATTTCTTACCTTATATTACCTATATTATCTATATTTTACTCCTTTAAATATTCTTTTAAAGTTTTTTTTTTACCCCCACCCATTTCTGATGTCCAGTTTACAGCAATGTCATTTCCTGTTTAATTGTGGGTTGCGGCTCGGCTTGTGTATAAGGCAGGTGCAGGTTGGGTAACAGGTCAGAGCGAGTTAAAATGTGTGTTGTGGGTCTGGGTCGCGGGTTCCAGGCTGCACGTCCAGGTTGGGTCTGGGTCTCAAAAATTGGTTCCACGCTGGACTCTATTATGCTGTATAATCTTGTACTGCTACTTGTATTTCCAACCTTCAACCTTTAGCAACAAGAAAGCAGCATACATGTGACTCCAAAGAGGTGCTGTACAAAATGTAAATATTTAATAAAAAACAACAATACAAATATAGACTTATCTGCAAATTGTCGCAGAAAACAACTTTTCTTAATATGTGTGTAGGGACCCATAGGGTTAAGCTCCCTATGGCTTTACTCCTACCTCTTCACAATCTTTGCTGTTATTGGGCAGAGCCCTTATACTCAGGTTTCAGTTATGTAACTGTATTCCTTATAGGTTTATACAGGTTGACCACTTCCCCGGCAGACTGATAAAGTGTCTAGCAAGGAGGAGTGGCTTCCACTTTTGGCTGCATGCTGTTTCCCAAGCAGAGCTCCATCTGAGCCTGGGAGCAGACTGTAGGCCCCAGAAGCAATTTGTACCCTAGGGGACCATTTACCCTAGTGAAAGTCGGGGACAGGGCCCCATGAACGAGGATAAGCAAGCACAGCAGAATATTTAATAGCACTCTCTAGAAGAAGTGAGCAAAGTCAGCGTTAGCTAGAAAGGGCAGCCATTAGCCCCACCAAAGGAGATACTAAGGGTTTAGCCTACCCCAGGCTCTGTATGCCTTGCTGTAGGGACCACAGTTAAGACAAAGGATTCAGGCTAGTATTTACCCCTGAACCACCGTTGGCTGTAGGGATCCGTTCCAGTAAAGGGCATCCATCTTGGGACTCCCAGCTACTGCCTCTGCATATCTCCATTGTGGGCTATACTGTCTCTAAAGGTCACAACTGCTATTTACCACTGTGACATTCTATATCAACTGCTTGTCAGTATATAACAACCCTGCATAACATCTGTGTCTTGGACCAATAAATCTGTATTATAGTTCACCATAAGAATCCTCTTGCGTCCATTTATAATATCTGCACCACACTCCCTCAGCTAGTTGTAGTTCAACTACACCCTCAGCTCCATAGCAAATCTCCCACTTAGCGGAGGCCCATGCCTAAGTATTAAGGGTCGCATGTAACACATGCTCTACACTATACTACTAGCCTGGATTTGCCTTATATAAGTCAAAATAGTGTTACATGTGTATTTATTATTATGTATTAAGGCCTAAAGGCTGTCATACAGGGGCAGATTTCAGCTGCCAATTCGGGTTCATCAGACCAGTTTATCTGCCAGTGTTTGGGCACCCACGATGGGCCTACCTGCCCGACATTTGGTCTAATATTGGCCAGATCTTGATCAGCTTTGATTTTCCATCAGATTGGGGACTACATTGGCTCATTGATGCAGTCCTCAGTCCAACAGCGCATATGCCTGTCTTTTTAATTCGATCGTAGTTGTATAGATAGATAAAAAAAATTCTGCTTTTTTCCTGTTCCCCCCTAACCCCCCTGTGATAATAAGGGTATAACCCCTTCTTGCTTCATTGTTTTACGGTGAGGGCAGTGATGTTGTGGAATGCCCCTCCTAGTGATGTTGTGATGGCAAATTCTGTTAATGTCTTTAAGAGGGGCCTGGATGAGTTTTTGAACAAGCATAGTATCCAAGGCTATTGTGATACTAATATCTACAGTATTGATGTTGGTATATATGGTTTATGTATGTAAGTGTATAAATAGGTCAGTATAGGTTTGTGTGTGCTAGGTTTAATTGGAAGAGTTCAACTTGATGGACTCTGGTCTTTTTTCAACCTTATGTAACTATGTATGGCCCTAGGCATATTGGGAGAAGATCCACTCATTTGGCGACCTCGCCAAACAAGCAGATCACAACGTGTATGGCCACCTTAAGGGAACATGCTAGTCAACACCTCTTAAAGTGTAACCACATTTTGTTGATCTGTTTTTATTGCATACTCCTAGGAATATGATATATATATATGATTTGTCAGATTGGCTCTTACTTACTATGTATTATTTTCAGCATAGAATATATGGTTAGAAAATCTTAGGGGATGTATATCCAGTCATTGTGTGCTTCTTAGTGATTCCAAAAGTGATGAACACCTCTAGGTCTTTTTTGTGAGTTATCCATGTGAATGTGTTTGCTATATATGAAGTCATTTGTCTCAGAGTCTGCGTGCATTACAGTGAATATTTTCTCCTTGATTGACACTTGGAAGTGTTAAGCTTTTATTTACAAGTGTTTTATTGATGCAGTTTCTTTGTATAAAATGCATTGATTTATTTCAGCTTCTCTCCAGGAAGCATTATCTTCCACATATGTTGCCACTAGTGACATTCTTGAATACAAATAAATACCTTCCATAATTTTATTTTCCTAATCTTGCAGTCTGTAAGAAATCCTGTGCTGTCTGGAATTTGGGGCAGTGGCAGATACTGCTGATCACCCGTCTGAGACATAACAATATCACAGCTTATCTTCCTTACAAAATGATTAATTTGATGGTATGTTCCCTGCTGTGAGGAAAATTGTGCTTGCATTAACTTCACTGCTTCTCAGCCATTCCAGTACTGAGTAGGTGACTGCTTTGCATACTGAACAATGGTTTCTATACCCTGTATTTTCTGGCTGAAAAGAAATACCTTTTAGTCCCTGAGTGGGAACAAGGTTACTCTTTCTTTAAGTGTCACAATTAGAAATCACCTGTGCACTTAGTTTTCCATTACTTGTGAACACCACTGCTTAATGTATTCCCACTTTATTGGATCTATTCGACTCTGCTAATACTGATTTTAGACAATTTAAAGGAACAGTAGCAGTAGTGGTTTACAGTAATTAAAATATAATGTACTACTGCCCTGCGCTGGCAAAACTGGTATGTTTGCTACTATAGTTTATATAAATAAGCTCATGTGTAGTGTAGTGTTAGTGAACTTTATTTGTGAGTTGTTCCCAGTATGGAATTTCATCAGTTATCTAGTTGCTAGGGTTAAAATTACTTAGCAACCAGAGAATGGTTTGAATAAAAGACTGGTATATGAATAGGAGAGGACCTGCATAAAAGATGATTCATAAAAAGTAACAATAACAATGTAGCCTCACAGAGCAATAGTTTTTGTTTTGGCTGCTGGGGTCAGTGACCCCCATTTGAGAGCTAAAAAAAGGGAGAAGAGGAGGCAAATCATTGAGAAACTGTACCAAATAAATCATGAAGTCTAAATGAAAAGTTTCTTGGAACTGGCCATTCTATAATATACTAGAAGTATGTATATATATATATATATATATATATATAAGAATAGAGGTCACTGGCACTCACGTGTAAAGCACAAATTCTGCCTGGGTGCAGCGTCCAAAATCCGGAAACAGAGTAGAAAATAATGAAGCCGCTCTCACAGGACTTATGTGAAAAAATAAAGATTCCTTTAATGAATGGTGGACAGACGTTTCGGCTGAACACCTCAGCCTTTCTCAAAGTGTATATATATATATATACTAAAAACATACCGTAACTAAAAGTTAACATTTATATCAACCAAAATCTAGTGTTCCTAGAATACAATTTTATATTTGTGTGCATTTAATTAAATTGGATTTACAACTAATGTATGTACCGTGAGATACAGTATTTTGTGAAATATAAAATAAGGAAATCTCAGTAAGCCCTATAGAAACCTCTTGGCATTCGAGATCTGAGTCAGTGTAAGTGGCTCATCTCCTCACGGCCACCCTTCTTATTGCCAGTCCTCAGAAATAATAACACTTTAACACAGCTGAACTTTATTTTCTCTTTGTCAGGGCTGCAGCCCATTATTGTTATCATTGCTATAGCATCTAATTAGCATCCAGTGGCGTGGGAGTCACTCGTTAAAAGACTTTATACATTCCATGCACTTGGATTGCCTTGAACTGAGTTGCTACCGAGCAGCAAGCATGATCTGTGTGGCGTCTTCACCAAAAGTAACGGGCTGGAAAATATCAGACAAGATAATACTGCAGTGCTTTCTGAGACCTATCTCTGCCCACGGCCAGCATTAAAACTCAAGGGGCTAGAATTGTCTTTTGAGAGTTATCCAGCCAACAGTTATCCAGAAACTGGTACATAAGAGATGCGTATGTGCCTATATAGGATTAGGAATCCTTTAGGAATTACTGACCCAGTGCTATGAACCCAGTTACAGCATATAAATATTGTGTTACCCATTAAATAAAGATGTTAAAAGTTACAAAATTCTACTCATTTCTTTGGTCTATGTGAACCAATGGGAACTGCCTGAAAGTACATGCTTGCTTAGAAGGGGAACTATTGCTGTTATATAAAAAAAAAAAAACACCAGTTATTTAATTAATACATCTGTTTCACAACAAAGTGGATTAACTTACTTTATATAGTTCATTTTGCACCAACGAGTGCTTACTAGATCTTAATTCTCATAATATGCATTTATTAGCTGCCAGTATATGTATAATACATCAGATAATCCACAACAAGGATAATATAAACCAGACGCCTAACAATGCTTCTAAGGTTTAAAATACAGCCCAAATTACATCACAATGAAAAAGGTAATCAAAAAAAAGATGAATTAAATAGTCCACAATTGTCCTAAAATGTTAGATATCCCAAATGCATAGCCTACAATGTACTCCCTGTTTACTGTGCTAAACTGGCTGGGGGATGGAGCATTACTCTAGGGACTGCTAGTATGAGCTGACTGGCTGATCCTGAGACCACCTGGGTTCCTGGTTACCCAAGGCTCCCCTCCTCTAAATATAGATATGTTAGTCTCTGATTCATTGTCATTTTCATGTAAAAACCTTGCATGAAAATATCCAGTAATATGCTTCTAAGACCAAAAAACTAGAGCAACCTTTATATTTTATTAGCGTAGAACTTACTTCTTATTACTTCCTATTTAATTAGTGTTAAAATTAACATTTCAGTTCAGGTCTGCCCCAGCTTCTCTCAAGCTATGGTCTGTATTGTAACCCACGTGCGTTTTTAATATTCCCACTGAACATTGCTATGAACTGTAAAAGATAAATGCAGTGGCATTTACATGTCGCTAAGCAGCAGCAGCCAGGCTTGGTATTTCAGGAAGGTAAATGTGACCTTAACTCTATAAAGCACTTCTTGCTTAGAAAATCTTTAAGATTCAAAAGTGCTACACTTGGTGAGCAATATGACCTTTCTTGGGTGGAACTCTTTTAAACAAAGGTTTTTAGACTATCTGGTCTAATCATTTCTGAGCTCTTTATCGTATTAATAAATTATTATCGTGCCTGTCACGGCTGGAATCTTTAAAGAATATCCAAACAGCAAACGAAATGTCCTCTTAATTGCCTTTTATGCTGGACTCCATCATCCAGTGCTTTGGGGCTACCTTAGAGGTAAGGAATCCCATAGATTGGGAACCTTTGCCAATCTCCAGTCCATTCAACACAAATGTTGCATACTTAGGGCTTGGTTTATAAACCTTCAAATGTCCTGGTTTGTGCAGCTGCTGCAAGTGAGTTCCTGAACTCACTCACATTGTTTGCACTCAATTGCTTTGGCTTGCTACTAATCTGGATTAAAGTCTGATGCCACACACAGCTCATGGCGTATATATTTTTGGCAAGCCGAAAATTGCTTGCCGAAAATACCGCCATACACTCCTACCTGTGCCTGCACCCGAATGAATGAAATACGCCTTAAGGCTGATGCCACACGGGCGTATTCTCAGCAAGTGTTTTCTGCCACGCCACGCTACATTTACCCTACCTTGTGCCTGCACCTGAATGAATGAAATACACTGAGGTGCAGGCACATGTAGCTGATATCCGTCAAAAAACGTAAGAATTGGTATCTTCGGCGGATATCAGCTACATGTGCCTGCACCCGAGCGTACTCCATTCATTCAGTGGTAGGAGCATATGGTGGTATTTTCAGCAAGCGGTTTTCCTCTTGCCGAAAATATACACCATAAACTCAGTGTGGCATCAGCCTAAGTCTTTTTTTCCCCATGAGCAGGTTTTTGCTAAAAATAAAAAGGTTCCCACATTCTAGGCACCAAGCTTTTTATTTTTGGTAAAACCCCCTTTTCTTTGAGAAAAAAAAACGTTTTTAAAATAACCAGTTTGACAGAAAATGAAGCTATAAATGACCGAAAACTCAAGTGAGTTCAGAAACACACAGTTTCTGCCAGCAATTGTGCAAACCCAGATGCCCGAGGGTTTATAAATTAGGCTCTAAATATCAGACTATTTTTCAAAATTGTGTGTGTACATTTTTCTAAGTAGGTATAGGTTATTGGCATGGAAAGGTTTAAGGAGGGTCTTCTGTTTTGCAGGCATACAGGAAAGGTCCAATCACTGGGGGTGGGGGGGTTGACACATTTTGGCATCCCCAGTGACTGTAATCACTTACTTGATACCCTGGGCCAGTGCTCCTTTTATCAGAAAACTGCACCAGCCCGGGGTACCTGGTATTGGCCCCAGGAAGGGAAGAAGATTGCTTGCTCACATATACTCCAGGCAGTGCAGTTTCATCACTGGCCCGGGGTATCTGGTAAGTGAATACAATCACTGGGAGGCTCCTAACATTTGCCCCCTCCCCCACACTGATTGAACCTTTCCTTTCCCTTTAAGCTATAATTCATAATTAAAAAAATAGACCATTTTAAAACTGAAATATTTTATTACTTGAAAAGGTGATTAATAACAAATGCCTACCTTTATAGCCATTATTTAACATGTTTCATTTTTTCTTCCAGTTTACAGAGGCCAAAAAACACTGCTGGTACTTTGAAGGATTGTATCCTACATATTACATGTAAGTAGTTATTACTTCTGCTTGTAATAACTGAAAAGGGTAGCATCATTATGAATGCATTCATCCTTCTGCTAAAGTGGATGTTGCTCCAAGATTCAACTCAGCTAAAGGACTCTGTTTATTAAAGGTATAAAAGAAGCACCGTCATGTCTCTCAAATAAACAATGACGTAGTCCTGACAGAAGTACATTCTATACCACAGAATTTTATAACACTAGATTTCCCAGAACTCTTTGCAATTAGTTGTCTTCCTGAATAATCATAAAGGAATGTAAACAACATGTTTTACCAGTTGGATGTATTCCAACAAATTCTTTTCATGACTGGCGTAAGGACAAAATTGAAAAAAAAAAATGAAATACAAATAAATGACACCAAAATTTATATTAACATTTCTGTTTATAATAAAATAGCTGAAACACTGTACTGGACACAACTCATAACCTCATGATGAAAAACTTTTAGTCTTTCCTTACTGACAATCACAAGGTTCAATTTACTCTGCATATGGTTAAAAGTATCCCTTAAATTTACTGACTAATTTCTCCACCTTGAAAACCTTATAAATAGCCACAGAAAAAGCTAATTTACAAAATAACTTATAGCCTACCTTGCCAGTCTGACTAAACAGATCCTGAAGAATCCTGCAAAATCATAGTAAGTTATAGTGTTGCTCCTGTGCGCCAAGCAGATTTTTAGTTTTCCCATCCACTTTTATCCCTTAGGCCAGTGTTGGACTGAGATGGAAGGGGCCCACCAGAAACCCTGGACAATGGGCCCATTCTCAAAACTTTAATTCCTCTTCTCCTCCCTCAAACTCATTATTGTCTCTTTTCTCTACATACTTTACTCTATTCTTCCATCCATCAAACTTCTTTGTTCCCATACAGAAATAGGGAATCACCATGAAATAGACTAAATAGTTAGAAGCAAGAGGGCCCACTGACACCTGGGCCCACCGGGAGTTTTACTGGAATCCTGGTGGGCCAGGATACCAGGCCTTAGGCTAATCTCCCACAGATAAATTAGTCGCCCACGATAAATCTCTGCTACCACAGGCAACTTATCTCTCCGAAATGCCGTAGCTTAGTTTTCGAAGCAAAAAGCAGAACTTTCCACCAGCAATTCCTTTGTTGCTGGTAGAAAGGCATTGAGGAGAGATTAGTTGCCCACTGTAGATTTTGTAGGATCCTACAAAATCTGATCTCCATAGGCTGTAATGTAAAGATGGATCAGAAGTCAAACGGTAAGTTTTGTTCCTGCATCTCCATTAGACAGTCAATGTATTTCAATGAGAAAAAAAGTCTGTCTGATTCTTGTCAGATGAAGATGCAGCATGTAGCGTTCCCTTCTAATACGTGTGTTGCGTCAGTTTCATTAATTTTTAGCCCATCCTACAAAATCTCCCATGGAGTTTAGCCCTTAAAAACAAAACAAAAGGGCTTAATTATCTGGTGCTGTCACAGTTTATCATTCATAATGTAATAAATCTTTACAGTTAAAATGATTGTCTCCAAAACAGTGATAATATTACTAAGTGGCTGGAGGCAGCAAATGGTTTACATCAGTCAACTGGCTAATTGGTTAATCATCCACACATGTTCATACATGCTACTTGTTACTCCTACCCAGGGGCCAACTCCTTAAAATGCTACATGTGTAACCAAGGAATTGCCATCGGCATGGATTAATACTAGTTTACACATTAAGTACAAGGTTCTGTGCTATTATTAAAGAGAAAAAAAAACAATTCGGTTAAAAGTGAAGAATTGTTTAAAAAAAGGACACTATAGGAAATGGCATTCCTGGATATCTGAGCTTTTTTGATCATTCGTTTCTGGATAATGGATCCTATTAAAATATTACAGAATCTATAAAGCCAGTTCCTGCCCTCCAAGCTGCAAGAATATTAATGCTCAAAATCACACTCTAGTTAGCGGGGTCAAACAAGATGGTATATTATTTGAAGAAACTTAAAGAGCTGTCTTAAGTACTCCTCTGCCAAAGGTTTCATTTTGACAGGCTGCCACATCAAGCCTGTAGAGTTTTGCAAAGGTATGGGTGTTTATTTCACTGCATGTTGAGTGTGCTTAGCAAAGGGAAGTATTTTTGTTCACTCACCACTTTTAAAAAGCTTTCAAGGATCACCTATAACTGCAAGAGGTAGATTTTTTCTCGAATGCAGTAATGAGTTAATAGCCTCTAGTAGATCTAATGCTAAATAAGCTGCTAAGACAGTATTTATAACCCAAGAGGCACTTGTTGGCTTAGATGCCCAGAGAAAGGAACAAATAATTGCTAGATTCTCTAAATGACTTGGATCTCTCAATATAAGTGGTTAGGCACCTATGCACATCCAGACTGCATAGGTTTTTTATACTGTATCAGTTGTAGTTTGGCAGAATCTTGCAGAACAACCTATCAATTGATATTTCCTGTAAATGGAATTTTAAGCTGAAAGAATGGTAAAGTCTTCAAAACTACTCTGTCCAGAAAGAAAAAGTGTAGGAAGGTTGCACTGCTAACGCAACTCCCCCATTTTCCTCGCTGGAACAATCCATTGATAAAGGAGTCCTTGCCAATGAAACAGGTTCTAGGGATGCAGTTATCATTTCTAATACGTTCATGACCTGATGAAGAAGTTCTGATTGGGCTTTCACTGAGTTAGCTGATCTTCAAACAGAGTCTGAATATTATCTTGGGGAAGATATACTTTGATTTTTACCATATCCAAAATAGGTCCCAAGAACCTATGGTATAAGGCAGTATATTTGACTTTTTTTTTTTCTTTTAAAGGGATACTGTCATGATTTTTATGGTGTACTTTTTACTTCTAAATTACACTTTTTACATAGTAAATAATTCACTCTACCATTACATTGTACTCTTGAACCTACAAATGTATTTCTCTTTAGTTGTAATATTGGTTTGTAGGCAGCCATCTCAGTGCATTGTGTCTGAGTCTGAGCTTTCAGAAGGAGCCAGTGCTACACATTAGAAATGCTTTCAGGTAACCTATTGTTTCTCCTACTCCCATGTAACTGAAAGAGTCCCAAGCCCGACTTGGATTTCTTACTATTGAGTGCTATTCTGATATCTACTGGGAGCTGCTATCTTGCTACCTTCCCATTGTTCTGCTGATCGGCTCAGCAGTAAAGTGTGACTGAAGTTCATCAGAGCACAGGTCACATGGCTGTGGCGCCCTGGGAAATGAAGAATATGGCTAGCCCCATGTGTTTTTGATAAATGGATTTCAATGCAGGATTCTGCTGGAGACGCTTTATTAACTGATTTGTTTTGAAAAAAACATGTTTTCCCATGACAGTATTCGTATCATGAGTGAACAGGATTGAAATGGTTAACTTTAAATGTTCTAGTAGTTGGGATAGAGAGGATGATATTTGTCAGTTGTCTTGAAATAGCATTATGCACACATCCTGTGGTCTAAGAGCTGCTGCAAAACAATAACTTTTGTGAACACCCTTGGCCAGATGTAATGCCAAAATGGAGAGCTTTGAACTGAAGATGAGGAGTTGGACCAAGGAAACCAAGGGGAATAATAATCTGAGCTTTTGTCTATTTGTCAACTTTTGGTGGATCTTCCCAATGTTTGGTATCTTTAAACCTAGCTTTAAAACTTTTGGTTTGGTCAGGTTTTTGCAATTTTCCATTCCTTATTCAATAGGTTATTTGATTGATGTATGTACTGGGAAATTCTATTTTTTATATAGTTGGGTTGAAAAAAAAACAAAGTCCATCAAGTTCAACTCTTCCAAGCAAACCCAAGCATAAAAGTTCATCTTAGACTGTTTGGTCAGATAGTACAATCAAAGGATTTATAAACCTTTCAAACCTCCTTAACAAGACAGTGATTTTTTTCGGTGAGGAGAGTATAACAACAGCAGATTTAAACTCCTCAGATATCAAATTTTTAAACCAGGACACAAATACCTCAGCCTTAAATTAATCGTGTGTATTTTGGGTTGGGACACATGATTGACACAAAGATTTATTCCAATCCTTAGGAAATGGTTGATCACAGCCTGAACATATGGTGCGCTTTGACTTTGTTTTTCTCTTTTTAGTTGTATCCTTAACCATCTAGGGAAAGAGAAAATGGAAAACCTATGTTTTTGTTATTTATTAATCTGAACGGGTAAACAGGGGATTGAATCTACTCTATGTTTGTTCCTTGTGAGGAATATAATTACCAGTGCACAAATAATCCCTCTGCATAATAGACTCCTACTAACAAAACATTCATAAGAAAGAATTGAGGGGCTGTATACTTGTAATCTAATTACCTAGAAAAAGCCAAAACTATGCGTTGGTGCTGAAGATGATATACCACCTATCTGAACCTCTGTTTATATTCATGCAGCTGAATGTTTCATACTGAGTTTGCCATTGCCAGATATTGTTTTGCTGTTTTTTACTCAATAGTAGATGAGTATTTTGGTGGTTACTAACCTAGAAAAGAAGGAATTAAATCTAGAAAACAGTGCTTTATTGCAGATTTTAATTTTATATTAAATATTGTATACATAGTACAATATCATAATACACTGTACACAAAGAAGAGTAATTAACCTTTATATATAGTTTAAGCCAGTGAAAACTATGTTTATATAACAGTACAGAATAGTAGAATTTGGAAAGTCATGCTGTTGGCCAGCTACCAAACAATTTAGATTTTTTAAAGAAATTAGTGCTTTCCCATGCAGAAATGTCAAATCAGACATTTTATTTAATCCTAATTCCACATTGAAATAAATCTAGCAAATTTAAAAGGTACTTTACCGTGCCTTAACATAAAGTACTAGATTCCTTCACATTACTCTATGGTCACTGTCAGATTTTTGAAAATTGAATATTTAAGATGAACATTAAAAATGTAATGAACATTTAAGATTGTTGAACATAAATAAAAGGGTAATTTATGGACACAAATACAGTGTGTAAAATGCAATTGTGGACACACATCACCATTTTTTTTTACCCTTAATGCACTGTTACTTTGGGAGTGCACGTTCAAAGTAGTATTTGAATCAGATTCATTGGGTGTAAGTCTGTTGTGTTTGTGTTGTCTATGTCTATGTGTTGTGTTGTGTTTTGACAAAGCTTCAGTGACATAAGGAAAACTATTTTTGTGCTGTGCGGACAATGGCAGCTTGCAGGAGGAAACTTAGCGTGACTTCGGATTACTGAAGCAATGCAAAGGGCTTTCCACTGGCGACTTCTGTTGTTGCTGGCGGAAAGGTGAGGTTAGTCGCCCACAATAGCAGAGATCTATTGCAGCCCCTTGTTCCCCCAGCTTGTCAAACTGTCCATAGTCAGTGTGCTCTCGCCCCTCCCCACATTGTCAAAGCGCACCTTCACACATGTGCGGGGGAGGGGGCGACGTGGCCGGCCATGTTACCTAGGGGCGTCCGGCCAGCTTAGCCTGGCTCTGATTGTGAACCAGTGTGGAAATGGCTGGGCTGATTTACCTTTTCACCCACAGGCCTATATTAACAAATTCATAAGTATCTTCATTTTAACCTGAGGCTAAACCACATGACAGGCCTGCTTTGTGGATTCCATATCACAACAGAAAACATTCCATTTGATTTATTACAACTTTAAATGATCTGCTTCAATCTTCACTTGGTCTGTTTACTTTGTATCTTTTGAGCAAACGAATATGTTCCCCGGACAAAGACAAACTTAGATATTAGTACAGTTATGTTTTAAGATTCTGTACCAGCCCAAGGCAACTACAGCCCTTTAGCAGGGAAGATCCATGCCCCAGTAGCTCCCCATCTTCTTTTCTGCTGATTCATTGCACATGCTCTGTGCTGCTGTCACTTACTATGCTTAGGGACCGACTCACAATATACTGTATGTATAGAACATAAATGTCACAATATGTTCTATCAGTAATTAATACATATAGAGATTCTGAAACTAGGTTGGTGCAGTAAGTTCAGTATACTGCCCATGTTTGTTTTTAGGGTTTAGTTCTTGGTTATTCCGAATGTTTAATTGTTGTTCTTTACTACTTTTAACAAAGAATGTGGGCACATATAAGTCTTTAACCAAAGTCATCAGCCACAGCAACACACCAAGCTGTGTTTATCATTAGTTACACACTAGAGATCCTAAAAGTGCAAACCAAGCAGCTTCTTTGAATAAAGCACATTAAAGGCAGACTCTAATTTATTAAGGCATGCAGGCTATCTGTTTGCAAGATAAGCTACCTATTGTTTTTTAAGTATCACTTCAGTTTAATAGAAATATACTGTTAAATGTCTATGTAGCCATGAATGCAGGGAGAATTTAGAATATGAACACTTACAGGGATTTACTAATGCTTTATTAATTAAATATGGTTTTTAACTTATAGTAAATGGAAAATTACTATAAAAAATAACATAAAGGCCATTCTGGTAATGTCAATTGCTACAGTATTTATTTAAAGTTGGGTAAAAATATCTCTAAATATACGTGGCCATTCCCTTCACTGAATTGTCAAGTAACAAGGATAAACATTCAGTGCATTATATGATGAGGGTATAATATCATTAAGTTCACAAATGAATATACCGATATGAACCTGCTAAACGTTCCCTTTATACCTTTTCGGCACCACAAGAAAATCCAATCAGAGTTTAGAAATACCAGGATTACACTTTGAGAGGCCTATTTTATCTATGGTTCTCCTATATATATATATATAATTATATATATAATTATATTCACTATATTCTTTGTGTACTTTAAGAACATTGCAACGTGTCACTGACTATAGATTTTAAGGAAAATGAAGCAGAAACCATAGCTCATTTATTTGATGAAAAGCAGAGGTCTGTGTATGAGGAAGGGTGCTATGCAGTACTAATGTATTATATTGTATCCTGACAAGGTTTGGTAAGTTCCACTACACTCTTGACTAAGGGATAGGGATCTGGCATCCAAAGGAAACTCAAAACTTTAAGAAAGTGTATTTCAAAAAAATATATCCAGACATTCAAGGTAGAATGTAAGGAATTAAATGACATCCATGGTACCTTATTTTCTCTACATTCCTACATGGAAGAACATGGCACACATTTCAAATGGGAATGCTTTGGAAAGCTTCTGATCCATCACAGAACATGCTGCATTGCTAAACAGACATTATACAGGATGTGTCTCATACTCATTTTGTAGGTGAATTATTTGACAAAGGACTCATTTTGTAGGTAAATTATTTGACAAAGGACAGATATTCATACATGGCCACAATTCCTCTCTTTCTAGTCCTAATTGGTATTGGGTATTGATATTTCTACATTAGCTTAATATTTATCACCTCTCACAGGTCATTTCACAGGAGAGCTCTTAAAGCTGCATAATAACAAACAAATAAACTGGCCCAGTGGATGCATACAGACAAAAGAACAATTAAAAAGAGAGTAATGAATAATGAGCAATGAACTACTGAGAGCCATATTTGAATTAGTGTAAAAGGGAGAGATTTTCAAATCATATATAAAAAATGTAGATATGGAGTACTTTATATATTTGGTCTCTGTTTTCTCTCTGATCCTGTTTTTCTCTGATTCTAGAAATGCATTGTGTAAATTATTTGGCAGATAATTTCCATGCAAGATATAAAATATATTACTTCAGGGCATAATTTCATACATTTCTATATAGAATGTAAGGTACTGAGTGGCAGGAGGTGCAGCCCCCATTGTACAGGGCTGTACAGGTATAGGACCCATTATCCAGAATGCTCAGGACAAAGGGTATTCCGAATAAGGGGTCTTTCCGTAATTTGGATCACCATACCTGAAGTCTACTAAAAAATCAATGAGATATTAATCAAACCCAATAGGATTGTTTTGCATCCAATAAGGATTATTTATATCTTAGTTGGGATCAAGTACAAGGTACTGTTTTATTACTACAGCGAAAAAGGAAATCAGTTTTAAAATTCTGTATTATTTGATTGAAATGGAGTCTATGGGAGACGGGCTTTTCTCTAATTCGGAGCTTTCTGGATAATGGGTTTCCGGATAAGGGATCCCATACCTGTACAGCATCTCCTGTCGCTGCATGCCCTTTGCATGGGGTGGTGGATTTTTAGATCTGGCCCTCCACCCCTAGGTGCAAGTGCTCCATAGATTAGCACTAAGGGGCTCTCTCATGCACCCCTTATTGCTTTTACAGGGGTTTCCTAAATGATCCCTGCCATCTTTTGCCATGTGATAGGGTTCTCTTTATCCTCTTTACCACTCTGTACCTTAGCTGAACAATGGAGTGGACAGTGCCTGTCCTCTGATTTCCTATCTCTATCAGAAGTTCATAAGGATCTTCAGGGTCAGATCTGTGAGTAATGCTGGGGCAAGAAGAAAGGAGCACACAGACCTTATTTGTTAGTGAACATCATAGTTCCTGTCATTGTAGATATGGTGGGTGCTGAGGGAAGCAGAGTGCAAGGCTCTATTAGCCTAATAAGGTATTTGACAGCGGCAAAGGACACCTTGTATCCATGACAGCAGCTGTTTGGCACAACCTGTTGGTATGACGCATAATAATTGCTTTATTTGATGTCAGTATCCCTCAAAATAAGAAAAAAGCCCCCATCTCAACAGGCTTTCTCAGTGATAATCAAATAAACATGTATCGAACTATAGCTGGAAATTATTTTGTTACATTTCAGACCAGACTTCGCTTGAAAAATTCTCTGGATTATTATTTGGGTATTATGATTCACAGGTAGCACCAGTCACGCAGCAGGAGGTTTTCCCTGTCTAGCAGATGTGAATAATTTAATAGCATGAATAGCACAAGGCAGCTTTATCAGTCAGATTGTAGGCAGTGGCACATACAGTTCTTTCATTATCATGCTGGTTACAGGCCTTGGAGAATACACAGTTTGGCTATAACGTTCATTTATTATAAAACATTTTTAAATAGTATTGATTTCTAGTGCAAAGGATGGATTATGCTTGATAGTACACCATGGAAACAAACAAAGATGTACCCTTATACACAGTAGTTGGCAATAAATGTTGTATACAAAAAAAAATAAAAAATTGGCATTATTGCACTGTGAAAATGTTGTTTGTGTGGCAAAACATTTTCTTTACACAGACTTAAGCCAAATTAACCTATCAACATTTTTTTCCTGACATTTTGGCATAAAAAAATGTCTGTAAAAATTTGTGAGTGCGACTATTCTTAAAAGGTTGTACAAAATAGCCACTCCCACTTGTTTTTTTTCATTTTTTGAAAGTTAACGATAGGGCAGATAAATGACGGAAAATTTGATACAACTTTTTATGGCATTTTTCTATCTATTTATCTATCTATCTATCCTATCTGTAATTCAAGGGCCATGAATAACCGTATCTGTGGTCAGGAAGTATTCCTGAATTTATTAAATGACACCTTCCCTCAGAAGGTCAAATGTAAGCAGCTGTATGTGTGGCTCACAGGCTTTTCAGAAGGAGAGCACAGTCAAGAAATTTTTTGGGGTATGGTGACTTGAATGTACTTTAAGGCTTTTGCCAATCACAGTGCAATTGTGAGATTATATTTAAAGGGGAACTCCACCCAAACACAACTTAAGCTTTTTGAAAAGTAAACATGATTTGAAGCAACTTTGCAATATACAGAAATAGAAATTCTCCCTGCCAGCTCTTAACACTGCAGCTATATCTGGTGGCAGAGATGGGGGGTAGCTAGTTCTGTTGCAGTTGACATATGTACAGTACAGAAGCCAAAATACAGCCCTGGGTTAAGTGCTAAAAAAAGTTGCAAATCCTCCGCTGTACAATGAAAACAGTAAAGACCTTGTTGAAAGTAAACATATCCCCCATATCTCATGCTACACAAAACTTTGCTTTTTAAATCACTATTTTACATCCCTCCAACCAATGCTACATTCCGAATTCCTGATTTAACAGAGCAGATACCACCATAAATTCAGAGCTGTATCGTAGAGCCCCCCCACTCTATAACTACGTCACTGGGCCTGACTAGCTCATTAGTGCAAGATAATGGAACATGGTGAAGTAAACTTGAGCATAATGAGATAGAATGATTAGAAAGGTTAGAGAAAAGTGATGGGCTATGGTATCATGGTATGGATGGAAAAAATGTGGGTAGAGGTGAGATGGGGTGCTGGACAGTAGAGGTATAATGGCACATAGGGCATTGTGTTGTACATTGGAACTTGCCTCCTCCATGCACATGCAACAAAGGGCCTGAAAATATCTTGTGGCAGAGGCAGTGTTCCAATTTGCACCTCGAGCCCTTATGGGTTTAGGTGCTGTCAAACCTGCAGCTCAAACGTGCCTCAAATTCACAAAAAAAAAAAGTTTTACCATAATACATTTCATTATTCCATAGTGAATGACAAATATTCTAATTCCACTCAATGAAATGCTTGAGTTTATGTTTGTTTATGAAAACACCCAACTTAACACAAATCTCCAATAAAAGCACTTGAAATATATATATATATATAGAGAGAGAGAGAGAGAGAGAGAGAGAGAGAAAGAAAGAGCTTAAAGCCCATTGATGGTAATTAGAAATTTGTTTTGTGCATCAGGAATGACTGTATGGAGAATTGAATAAACACAATCTACTGCCGGGGAATAATATGTTCTGTGTGGTAATAAGCTGAAATGCTCATCCTCTTGAGCCGTGTTTTTCTCCCAAAGCTTCTAAGATACATTTGGTAATCTGGAACAATTTGCTCATGAATCCTGGGAAGTTTGAACTTGTTCCAGTAAATGAAACAGAGGTGAACAATCTTTGCTTCCTGTAATGACTGATGGTAATGTTTTATTTAAAGGGCAATCAGAGCGTAACAAAAAATAAAACCATTACCTTCAGAGAAGCTGCTGTGTGGTGCCTTATATGTAGCAGACCAAAAACCATTTTAGCGCTTATACATTTGATAAGGCGCCTAGCCCAAAACATGTAGTGTTATCCACCACTTTGCAGTCTAAGGGGTCCATTCATGAAACCATTTTCAGAAAAAAATCACATTTTTTCTAATTTGTAGAACTTTTTTCTTATGTCCACGATTTTTTTTGTTAAAATTCCACTACTTTTTCATGGTTTTCATTAACTTCCACGAAGAACAACGACTACAACCATTTTGGAATTTATTCAAGTTTCAGTATCGTGAGTATCTTTTGGCCAGGTTGGATCTTTAGAGTGCCATTGAGTCCTATACAGGACCTCTCACCACTGCTCCGTATGGGACTTTTACTGTTAGGGAATGCGCATGCGCACTCGGCGGCGGGGGTTTCAGGTGTTCGCGCATGGGCAGAAGGGGGGCGGTGCCCCCATCAGAAAGGCTTTCAAAATCATACAATGAAGTTTCAAAGCCAGAAAGGTTTTTACGCCGTTTAGGATTGTTCGGATAAGAAAATTTAGTTATTTTCGATTTTAGTATGACCGAGTAAAGAATTTTCATGACATTTTCGCACATCAGAAATTATCGTGGTTACTCCGAATTTTTTCCTATTGTGCTTTTAACCACCCAAAATTTGCGGTTTAATGAATTGGCACCGATATGTAACAGTAAGATTTGCTTGTTTGGTGAGGTCTCCAAATGAGCAAATTTTTTCCCCAGTATGCCCACCTTGGGTGGGCGACATTGTGCTTAAGTTGAATGACCAGATCGCAATAAAGGGGATAGGGAAAGTTGGAGAGAGGACCGCAGCAATGAGCTGATGGGGTCCCCAATGTGAATAATCATTTTTGGGCAGATATCAGTGGGAGAAGCCATCCTGAGCCAGTCTTAAGGACCTGAATCAGCAGCTCAAATCTGCCTGTGTATGGCCACCTTAAGATTACTGCCGTGTTTTCTTATATTCCTAATATTATTTGTTCCATCTAGCATTTTTTGACACATTTGATTTTCTTCTGTTAAAGGGAATGTTAAACTTCAGACAATAGTCTGAATTTGAAGAGCCCCTGTCAGAAATATTTTTTTTTGTAAATCATGTTTATTATTTGAAATGTTTAGTTGAAGCTAAAGATCATATAAGCTGTGAATTAACGCTGCTAAAACTCGCTCTCTCTTTGGAAGGGATTGTGGACTCCAGCTTGCAGGCTGCCCAGACAAAAAGTTGGCACTGACCTGCTCTCCATTCCTCTCCATTTGCATGTCATTGATCCAATTGGCTATACCTTGCCAGCCATAAGTTTCACATATATGCAAATAAAGCAGTTTTATAAAAGTGCTGTTTTTGGTCAGTCATGTCATATGACAAGGAAATTGTGGCTGTGATGCTTTCTCTTCCATGGCTACTTGCCTTAGTTTCCTAAATGCCTTTTTCTTTTGGCTGCACTGCTGAATGTATCTCCTATAGCAGTGATCCCCAACCAGTGGCTCAGGAGCAACATGTTGCTCACCAACCCCTTGGATGTTGCTCCCAGTGGCCTCAAAGCAGGCGCTTATTTTTTGAATACTTGGCTTGGGGGCAAGTTTTGGTTGCATAAAACCCAGTGTAAAGCCAAACAGAGCCTTCTATAGGCTACCAGTACACATAGCCAGTACAAATAGCCAATCATAGCCCTTATATGGCACCTCCAGGTACCTTTTTCATGCTTGTGTTGCTCCCCAACTCTTTTTACATTTGAATATTGCTCACGGGTAAAAAAGGTTGGGAATCCCTGTTCTATAGTCTTATCCTGATGAATCAATTGTAAGATCAATAATGTTTTATCAATGTTTTAGCAAGCCTTGACCTTTAATAAGCCCCCTCCTGTATCTCTGGCTTGCAATAAAACGTTTGTTCCTCTTTGCAGATGTCGCGCATATGAAGATTGCTGCGGTTCCAGATGCTGTGTACGAGCTCTCTCTATTCAGAGGCTATGGTACTTTTGGTAGGTACTGTAGCCTTATTGGCAAAGAAACACCTGGCAGTTATTTCATTCATATTTTTGCTTCTTCCCAGCTATTAATTCAAAATTATTTAGACAAATAACAAAGCTGCTAATTGTACTGCAAAAATGTAAAACAAAATGTGATCTAGGCTGAATTAATTTAGTATTTGCATTAACGAGATTGAATTACATACATTTAGTATAGTAAACTTACAGGGTTCAATTAGAAATCTGGTACAGATATGCATAGGGGATGAATAATTGTAACACAACTGGAAGAGGTTTTTTATCATGAATGTTCTTCATGGTATTTACAATGTACAGGTATCAATTCTGTTATTTGGAAACCCGTTATCCAGAAAGCTCCAAATAAGAACAAGGCTGCCTCCCATAGACTCCATTCTAGGCAAATAATTTTAATTTTGAAAAATGATTTCCTTTTATTCTGTAATAATAAAACAGCACCTTGTACTTGATCCCAACTAATATATAATTAATCCTTATTGGAGGCAAAACAATTCTATTGGGTTTATTTAATATTTACATGAGTAAATGTAATGTTCAGTTTTGTTGGAGCTTGGTTATTTTTGTAGCTGTTGCATTTTTTATTCAGTGTTACAATTTTACTTCAATACACTGAAGACCAAATTAAAATTTGAGAATATTTAACAAATGTTGTCGACATGTTTTTGCTAGACAACAAGAATTTTCACAGCTACATGTTTTCTTTAATATGCCTTTTAATTTCCCAGCTGGCCACTGTGTTTTCTGAAGTGCCCAAGGTTTTTTCCATTCGTGTCACAAGATTTCTCCTGAACATTAATGTTTTTATATTTCACTAGGCTATTATAAGGAGTTCCATGACAATATAAAGGCATGAGGCTGAAGGCTGAGTGCTTTTATACATTTCATGGAACTTCGAGGTGACTATTAAAGGAGAGGAAAGGCTAAGCCACTTGGGGGTGCCAAAATGTCAGGCACCCCCAAGTGACTTTAATCGCTTACCTTGTACCCCGGGCTGGTGCCCCTGTTGGAGAAAACCGCACCTGCAGCGAGTGTTTCCTCTTCCTTCTGTCGTCAAAATCCCTGGGCCGGTGCGTGGGCAGTAGAGTGAAAAGCCAACTTTTTTGTTAAAAAAAAGTGAATAAGGAAGCTTGCTTGCAGCTACCCCGGGCTGGTGCTGTTTTCTCCTAACAGGGGCACCAGCCCGGGGTACAAGGTAAGCGATTAAAGTCACTTGGGGTGCCTAACATTTTGAAAAGATGGCATTGCTGGTTCCCATAGAAACTCAGCTCTAGCTGTCTGCTTCAATTTTTTTCTCCTGAGCTCAACTTTACCATTACAGTGCTCAAACAAAGCAGAACTATTATCAGAGACAGTTGTGCCTGTGTGAGCCTGTATTCTTGATGAAATGTATGCTGCATAAGGGTCTGTGTGCATGGGCGTCCACAGAAGGGGGCAAGAGGGGGCACTTGCCCCCCCCTGGAAAAGTAGCAAAAAAACAAAAACCTTACTCCGTTTCTGCACTTTCCTCTCAAGCCCGTTTTTGCTGTGCTCCGATTGGATCTTTCTTCTTGTGGATTCTCCAATCAGAGCACAGCTTCCTTGACAGACAGTAAAATTGACCAATCAGAGCACAGATGCACACAGGGATCGGGAGATTTTGCAAACTGGAAACAGAAATAAAGACTGAAAAGAACAATCTGCAGCTGTAACTTTACCTAAGAACCAACTCTCAACTTTTGCTGCAGTTTTCATCCCACAGGTACTATACACAGGTACTATACACAGGCACTATACACAGGTACTATACCCAGGCACTATACACAGGTACTATATACACAGGCACTATACACAGGTACTATACCCAGGCACTATACACAGGCACTATACCCAGGTACTATACCCAGGCACTATACACAGGCACTATACACAGGCACTATACCCAGGCACTATACCCAGGCACTATACACAGGCACTATACACAGGTACTATACCCAGGCACTATACCCAGGTACTATACACAGGTACTATATACACAGGTACTATACCCAGGCACTATACCCAGGCACTATACACAGGCACTATACACAGGTACTATACCCAGGTACTATACCCAGGCACTATACCCAGGCACTATACACAGGCACTATACCCAGGCGCTATACACAGGCGCTATACACAGGCGCTATACCCAGGTGCTATACCCAGGCGCTATACCCAGGCACTATACCCAGGCACTATACCCAGGCACTATACCCAGGTACTATACCCAGGCACTATACCCAGGCACTATACCCAGGCACTATACCCAGGTACTATACACAGGTGCTATACACAGGTGCTATACCCAGGCGCTATACACAGGCGCTATACACAGGCGCTATACCCAGGCGCTATACCCAGGCGCTATACCCAGGCACTATACCCAGGCACTATACCCAGGCACTATACCCAGGTACTATACACAGGTACTATACACAGGTACTATACACAGGTACTATACACAGGCACTATACACAGGCACTATACACAGGTACTATACACAGGCACTATACAGTTCTAAAGAATCACTAGCTGACATTAAATTGTTTTTTGCCTGACCTGACATCTATAATAATTTATAATCTATCCCCTACCCTAACACATGGAGGGTAAGTTAACTCTTTCCCTCTGAAAAAGCTCATTGTGTGTTTATATATTTGTTGTTGTTTTTTGCACTTACTATTTTTTTTTTTTTGTCATTGTTTTGTTCATTTATAGTAAGTTACAGTGGGGCCAATGTTGTGTATCAGTGCCAGTGTTATAGTGCCAGGGCCTGAATATCTGCCATCAGTACCCACTGCTTCTAACTGTATATAATGTGCTGGGTTTGTAAATACGGACTGCGTCTCACTGTATATAATGGGGAGTCAGTACCCACTGCCTTTCTTGCTATAAAACTAACATAAACACATCTAAAGGGGTGGTTCACTTTTAAGTTAACCTTTAGTATGTTATAAAATGGCCTATTCCTAGCAACTTTGCAATTGGTCTTTCTAATTAATTTTTTTGAATAATTTGCCTTTCTCTTCTGCCTCTATACAGATTTCAAATGGGGGCCAAAAAATATTGCTCTGTGAGGCTACAATTTTATTATTATTATAATTTTGTATTACTTATTTTTCTAAGTAGGCCCCTTAACTATTCATATTCCCATCTCTTGTTTAAACCACTACCTGGTTGCTAGGGTAAATAAGACCCTAGCAACCAGATAGCTGCTGAAATACCAAATGGAGAGCTGCTGAACAAAAAGCTAAATAACTGAAAAACCATTAAAAATAAAAGTGAATTGAATGCGAACTACCCCTTTAAGCTAACTGATCACAAACACAAATGTTTGCAGATCCCCTAACAGAAGTGCGCGTATGAATACTTTTACATCCTAAACATTTTAGGGTAAAAAAAAAAAAGCACCCCCACCCGCACTTTTGTACAGTATCCCTGGGAGTCAGTGGGAACGGCAAGAGGTAGTTGGGAGGTTAACTTTTTACGCCAGCAGCGAATCCACTAAGTGTCACATTAGCTGTAGGTCAGTCTGTGTATGGGCCATCTTTAGCCTCCCCTAGTATCATCCTGCAAAAAAAATATATATATTTTTATATATATATATATATATATTTGTCTGTTGCAGGATGATGCTAGCTTACTTGCCCCCCCTTGGAAAATTTTCTGCGGACGCCCATGTCTGTGTGTGTGTGTATATGCTGTTTGCAGATTTAAATGTAACTGATTATGTATCAGAGGAAAAATGGCCACCGGGTGAAAGCTGCTATTTGCTTTAGGAAAATGTTGATGGTGCTGGCAAGCGGAGGGGATATATGCAGTACTAATGGTGCCATTTGGATGGGGGAGATGTGCCCAACTGATATACATTGTAGGCAAATGTAGGCTTTACATGTCCTTTAACACCTCAAGACTTGTGTCTGTACCATTGGTAATTGGGCCCCTGTCTGTAAATGCACAGGGTATTTTTATTTCCTTATGACGTTACTCACCTTGTGTTCATGTATATATAACTACTATCCAGTAATGCTGGCATCTTTCCTTAATTGCAGTCCTGTTGGGTGATAAACATAGTTTCTCACTTCTCTTTAGGTTCCTCTTGATGATGGGTGTACTGTTTTGTTGTGGGGCTGGATTTTTTATCAGAAGAAGGATGTACCCACCTTTGCTTGTTGATGAACCTACTTTTAATGTCTCATACACCAGGCAACCTGCAGGGCCTCCACCAGGTAATTACTCTGTATTTTTTCATAGCGTTTCATGTGGCAGAAACTTGAAGATAAAGTTCATTAGTGATAAGATGTGTAAGGAATCATTAGGGCCTGGACACAAGTGCAAGAGTGCTAAGCAGCGCAAAAATTGTGCTTTTTAGTGCTAATTCAGTAACCACACACGGCCATTCACTGGATTAAATATCTAGCGGAAGGTAACAGGCACCAGGAGGCCCTCCCTAATGTGCCACCATAGGATAGGGCAGGTCTCCCCGACTTGCATGTCTGATGATGCACAGGTTAGGAATGCCTATATGCTTCCCCCAGCCTGCCTTCCCTGAGTACAGTACTGCCAGCACTGGCAATTTGGTTTTCATGGAGGGAGAGGAATGAAGGTGTTTGGGGGCACCCATTGTCTTGCCCTACACCCCTGTAATGTACTCATTAGGAATCATTTACAGGCTCAAGAGCAAACATGAGTGCACACTTGCATGTATTTAATTGAATGTATAGGGCACAGGGAGAAGGCAGCGCTGGACAACTGCTGTACTATAAGGTAGCTCAAAAGTATGTGTAAAGTTCTGCCTTAGGGCCCACACATACATTTTTTAAATGTTCCTGGGTACAACTACGCTCATGTGTGTTAAAGTGTGCTTAAACCTGCACCTCAAATGTAAAGTGTGAGAGCCCTTATATTGCTTCAACTCTGTGAAAATATTCCAGCATTCTGAAACTGCAATAAGTGTAGTGCAGTGTGCTCAGTTACATGGCAGGGAATACAGCAGAGTGGGAACAAAAGTACAAAGAGCAAATGTACTCTAATCATATGGTAAGAGCAGAAAGAAAGGGCAACTGTCACACAATGGTACTTTCCTTCTTTTTAAAATGCTTTAGTATTTGCTTGAAGCATTTTAACCGCTAATCTGCCACTGTAATCCCTGCTTGATACATATAAATACATATCCTGGATTAGTAAACTTGCCAGCTACAGTACTTGCTACCTATGCTGCTTCTGTGGCCCTTGAAGCTTTAACAGAAACTCCCAGGAACTAATCTGCTCTCCTAATACATCTTTCTTCCTCCACAAAGCCAGTACCTGTCACCACCCACCAAATACACTAAAACCCTAAAACTCATTATTTCTGACTCTTAGTTCTTTACTCATATTGGCAAAACTTAATTTCCCTAGTACAGGGATCCCCAACCTTTTATACCCGGGAGCCACATTCAAATGGAAAAAGAGTTGGGGAGCAACACAAGCATGGAAAAAGTTCCTGGGGGTGCAAATAAAAGCTATAATTGGCTATGTGGTACCCCCTATGTGGACTGGAAGCCTACAGAAGACTCTGTTTGCCTTTACACTGGGTTTTATGCAACCAAAACTTGCCTCCAAGCCAGAAATTAAAAAATGAGCACCTGCTTTGATGCCACTGGGAGCAACATCCAAGAGGTTGGGGAGCAACATGTTGCTCCTGAGCCACTGGTTGGGGATCACTGCCCTAGTACATTCTGCTCTTTGGTGCTTATGTATTGCCCCTTACAACAGATTAACTGCACTAGAAGTGGAATAGGAAAAAATAAAGGCATGCAGTTTTTTTTGCAGGACCCCAGCACCCAGGAATGCCATATTACTCTGATCCAGGAGGAGCTATGGGAAACCCAGTGACACCATCCTTTCATGTTCAGCCCTCTCCACAAGGGAATCCACCATTCCCTCCTCCACCTTCTTACTGCAACACGCCTCCACCTCCTTATGAGCAAGTGGTGAAATCCTGCAAATGAACCCTCGGCAGTTTCCTTAAACCTGACTCTTGACAAGTGATTGACTTTACCACAAGGAGGACTTGGCTCTGCACTAGCTCAGCTGGCATAAGAGTATTGCTAGCCTCAGTACTGGCTTGCCGAATGGAATGGATGTCTTGTTTTTATGGAAAGTGGTTGCAATCCTGCCAATGTCTGTAACTAGTATACCTTTTTACCTTTCCAGCACCTGGCTGGGGTGGGATGAGGGTGTAATTGTCCCAGGTCTCCATTCTAGTGCTGAAGAGGCCTAATTTTTTTATCACTCTTATGTAGTATGTAGTTACTCTAATGTACGTATGTTTCTCAACTGGTGATGTACATTACATATCGTTGCCTCATGGTCCCAAGAGTGCTAGCAGATCATGCAATATCTTCAGTAAAAGGCATGCTCTTGACTGAACCTTATTTGAATACGTGTTTTTAATCCCAATAAATAAAACTAATTTTATTGTCAGAATTGTTAATATTTCCATTTTCTTATTCTTTGTTCCTATTTGTTCTTTGTGATTGATACTTTGTAAAGAAACCATTTTTCCTTTCACTTTTATACTATAAGCCAGGACTTTGGGGCAGATTTATCAAAGTAAAATTTATCACAGTAAAATTCCACTGCTCCCTATTCATTTCTTTGGGAGTTTTAAAGTTATATTTATTAAATGGTGAATGACCAGTGCGGTGGCCCATAGCAATCAATAGACAATAGAAAATAGTTTTGAGCAGCCTATTGACAGTTTGAAAATGAAAGCAAAGATCTGATTGGTTGCTATAGGCAACACCAGAGGTTCAATTTGGCACCTATCTTTATCAGTCCCTAAGCCTGCAGAATGAAACCGCGGAATGACACTCAAAAGAAAAGAAAGAAAACGAAAATAATCCACATTATATGGACATTCATTTGGGCAGCGGGTCTCACCTGTGCCTATGGTACTCTGTGTGGGACAGGGTGAAACAAATATGGCAGTTGGTACATGTTTTTTTGCACTTTGCACCCTGCCCTGCACTTTGTAAATGGGACCCACTGACTTTTGAAACTATTTCAAGACTTTTAATCTGGCCATGCATATAATCATCTTCTCATTAGACAAAAGTGACATTAAGGGGCATATTTATTATGCTGTGTAAAAAACGGCGAGAAAATTCGCCACACATCGCCAGGCTTCACTGTGTAAAAACAGCGTAATCATTTACGCGTTTTTTCTTCCACCGGAACTTATGGAAAATAACGGCGTAATATCCGGTGTTCAGACGGCGATCTTTTCCATTTATTTTACACAGCTTTTTACTCCGTTTTTTCAGCGAATTAGTTTTACACAGCATAATATATTCCCCCCGTAGTCTGATCCAACCGCTTGGGCCATCACAATAACACTAAATTAATGGTCTGACAAGATATCTGGATTATTTAGCTCTATACATAGGACAATAAGCTGAAGAATATGGGAGTGCCTGTGTATAGGCAGGTTGAAGCGTTTACTTAACAACGCCAGTATGGGCAACATTCAATGTTCATATTATGCGTTTTTTATGCAGTTTTTAAAGAGGACCTGTCACTTTTTTAAAACCGCATTAAAGTGTTTGCAATTAAGGTGAACAACATTACAGTTGAAATAAAAGTTTAATATTACTAGTGAAAGGAATGTTTTATAACTTACATAAATAACGTGTCAGGAAAGCACCATTTTGAAAAATTATTGTTTCTCCCTTCTGCCCTCGCACTGTGCGCATCTAAAATCTCGCACATGTGCAGTGACAGATGCAGGAAGAAGAGAGGAGCTGAACACGTGTTCCATTTGTTTCCATTCCATTGTTTACTCCACCCCCTCCCTCTAGCTTCTGATCGGGTCTGTAATATATTATGCTCAATGCTCCGTACTTTACTCCCCCCTCCCTGTGCCTTCTGAACTGAATTGTACAGTGTGATTGGAAAGGTGCAGAAAACTTCACATCAGGGGGGCGTAAACAACGGAGCCTTGAGCATAATATTAACACTTAAATTACATTCCTTCTGTAAACTGAAAAGTGACAGTTTCCCTTTAAAGTAGATTTTCAGTGTATTGCTTAAATAACATTTTTTTTCTTTTAAGTTCATATATTAAGTGTTTTAAAACATGGACTATTGGATGAAGTGATAATAGCATCTCTTTAAAGGAGAAAGAAAGGTAAAATCTAAGTAAGCTTTATCAGAAAGGTCTATGTAAATACAGCCATAAACACTCACAGAAATGCTGCACTGACTTCTCTGTGAAAAGATTTCTTGTGTCTGTAATTCCTGTGCCAGAGACACGCAGCTCTCTGCTGTCTCCTCTCTCCTGCTCCCCCTCCCTCAAGAATGCTAAGAACTCACTCCCCCCTTAGGAATGTGGATCTGAGCCAATCAGCAGGAAGCTTCCTAATAGTCTAACTATCTGAGCATGTTCACTTGGTCTGGGTGTCTGTGCAGGAGTGAAGCATTATGGGAACTTTCTTTACACAGCTCAGCATTTTTTCTGCCTGTTTGGCTTCTGATCATCTGAACAGGAGAAATATGGGGAGACTTAAGGGCACTATTGAGACAAATGAAGGTATGCCTGCAGCTTGAGATTACTCTTTACTAGCCTTTCCTTCTCCTTTAAGGCAGGGTTTTTTACTTTTTTTTAGCATCTCACATTGAAGCCTGTGAGTAGGTAAAGGCCTCCATTAGCTCATAACAAGGTTATTAACATATGAACATTTTTTCCTGGCTGCAGCCAACACGCTCAAGCTGTGAGTCACTGACAGATCTCACCTGCTCTAATAGACTGATCCCAGCATTACACAGAAATTTGTTATAAAATCTATGCAGAATGTGTCAAATGTATCCCTATATCACCATCACTATTTCCATTAATCAGCTAGAACTCTACATTAAATGATAGTTCTGCTATTTTTGCTCGAGTTGCCTTATGGTTTGGCCTGTACAGTTACAGTGCATCTTACTAAACCATGATCCAGTCTCTCACAGCACTTTCCATTAAAACCTTGCTCACATCTCTTTATACATTCTTCATTTTTAGGGTTTAGTTCAGGTCAGACCTGGGATTCAAAATTGATCATGTAATTTCAAAAAAAACACAGAGGCCGAATAAGCCTCAATGCTTCCGTAACAGGTCCAAGGTAAATATACCATTAGTACAGTTATTTCATATATGGCACCTTCAGAAATTCTTTATATGAACAAGTACTCCTTCACATGGGAATATATTTATAAATTTCAAAGATATTTGTGAATTCTTCCATGAAAAAAATACAGTTGACAAAAACTTTTAGACATTTTAATAATATGTCCACAGCATTGGTGGTAAAACAAAAAAAGAACAAACTTTCTTGCACAAGTTGAAATACATTTAAGACAATGAATTCGATATTTCATTTTTCGCAGCAGTATACATATACCTGTCATTCAAAGTGATCACCAATCAGATCTTGCAAACAGAGACAAGCAAAACCATTCATACACATGTGGTACATCTCATACCTTGTCAGCAATACAACACAAAGAAAAACTGATTTAAGGGAAATATGGCAAATGTCTGTAAAGAAGATTTTATGTTACAGTCAATCTAGAAAACATAGGATGTGCCCATTGTGTATAGAGGGCATTCCTACTATGTAAATACTTTTAGTCATTATAAACAGGAGTGGAATTATTCATTTTTTGTAGGTATAAATTGTCATGACTTTGACATTGTTTGTATCCCCATAGAGCAAAGACACTGAGCTACTTAGTAGCAGCTACTTGTAAAGACTACTAAACGCCAGAAAATACCTGCCATAGACAATACTGGGAATTGCCTCTGCTAAAACACACATAGAGGCAATTATCAGTAAATGATCAGCATTGCCGATTTCTGTAGCCATGACAAGTAGCTGCTGGTAGTAGCTCCGTGTGTCTTAATCCTTACTCAGCAAGACCAGTGCCACTGCGCTGATGTAAGATTAACATTGCCAAAAGCCTACAATGGTATGGATACCTCTTAGTCATTCTTTTGGGGGTGTGAAAGTACAACATTTGTTAGGAACTAATTCAGTATTTTCACTGGCTTAAGTTAAGATACAGGCAGCTATGAAGAACACAATAAAAACAAAGGAAAAGAAAAACAGATTTAATGTTAGCTTTGCATTTTTCTCTACAAAATCCTTACTTACCTTTAATTTGGTTCTTTTGTTTTTAACAAAAGTTAATGACCCATTACTGAGGAAATTGAATGTCACTATTCCAGTGCTGTAAGATGGAAAATTGCAGGATGAAGCATTTGTACTGTAACAGTGAAACAGAAATGTATTCCATATGAACAGATATATGACTGTACCCTAAAGAAAAGCAATTGATAATCCTGTATTGTTTGTGCCACTCAGACTATAGGCAAGTACACACAATTTGTGCAGTAGCTGTGTTACAAATAGACATGGATGAAAAGGCGTGTGCAACAAGCATGGAAACCTAATCCTCTTGGGGAAATCACAGGGCAAGTTATATAAGGTATGCCAACATGTACAATGACGTTCATTGCAAGTCACAATATAGAATTCACCCAAACGTGGTGACGTTTAGAGTTGACACAGTGTGTTGTAGGCACTAGGCATAATGGCATGCCTTTAATTCTTGCCTCCCGGAATGGCACATAAATATATCCCTCTGTGCTGTCTGCCACCAAGAGATCAGAGTTCAAATGCTGGGAAGCGCGAAGTCTCAGGTGTCAACATGTCGGAAAGGAAGTGGATTGCACCAGCCATTCCTGAAAAGAAGCATTGTGTTTTTATCATTCATAAAAACGCATACAACGTAAACTCACAGGGGCTCATTACTAAGAATAAGCACATCTGCACCAGTGCAGAAACCCACCACAATCCATTTTGCTCAGTAAACTGCATTGAATAAGTATTACTAACCTGCTTCTGTACCTTCAAAATTTTTGTTAGAGTAAGGGCCTTTTGTGACGGGATTTGGCATTTATTTCAGAAAAGCAAGGCCCTTTTCCTACATTATATATATATATATATATATATATATATATAGCATGAAATAATCCATGGCCGGCACACCCTTAAAATTCAAAAAATTTTTTTATTGAAAACTCATTGTTTAAAAACCAACGTTTCGGTCCTCATTAGGACCTTTATCAAGGATAAAACAACGGTGTATCATCTCACATATAAATACCCTTGCAAGGGTATTTATATGTGAGATGATACACCGTTGTTTTATCCTTGATAAAGGTCCTAATGAGGACCGAAACGTTGGTTTTTAAACAATGAGTTTTCAATAAAAAAATTTTTTGAATTTTAAGGGTGTGCCGGCCATGGATTATTTCATGCTAAATACTCAGATTTTGGCTGTGCACCCCACAGAATACTAAAAGCCTTGGAGTGCAGACACCATCAGGACTGATATATATATATATATATATATATATATATATACACACATACATACATATATATATTGTTATTTTGTTTGTTTAGCAGTTCCTGATTTTATGAAATACATACATATTGTTATTTTGTTTGTTTAGCAGATCTTGATTTTATAAAATGTTTTGTTTTCAAATAGTGTGCCATTAAATGCTATGTGATGATTGATTGTGTGGGTTACCTGACCAGTTGCAGCTTTTATTATATTATCTGGTAGCCTGGGTCCTACTTTCTGCCAAATAATTCACTCTACCATTTAAAATGCTATAGCCTTTCCATACAGCTTGCAGAGGTGAGAGTTAAGGAAGCTGCACTCATTTTTGTACAACAGATTCCAAGTTCATTATTGTGCTGCCCTTGTAAACACTTGTGAGCAATAAAACAAAATAGTTCATTTACTGATACATTTACATTTACTGAAGCAAAAGCAATGTGCAAAAGTACATTCACATTTATATATGTTGTACCCACAATACACCTTGTGACCAGGCAGCACCAAAATTTGCTCACTATTTATCAACCCACTGGTAAATCAAAGGGCAAGTTATTTTGCTAGCATCAGCACATATTCAAATGCATTACTTCCAGCATCTAGTTTATTAAGCGCATGTGAGTTGTGAGTGGAGGTGCAACATGTAAAGGGATTTGTTTAAATGCACTCATCTTTGCTTAAAGTCATAAAAAAGCCCTGAAGTCTGTACCTGAAAACCAAACCTTTAAAATCAGTTTATTTTTTATATTTTCAATTATATAAGCAAATACCTACACTGATACATACATACACATGTATAAACCTTTATAACATAAAACATAAAAGCAAGGTAACAGTACATGAGAATTGAGAAGCTGGGGAGGGAGACTGCTCATATACTCTTGAAATTTTTACCTTCAAATAGAGAATATGGTCTATCGGGGATGCGGCATCCATGTTTTCCATACTCTAAGCACCACTCAGCAAACTGTGGACCGAAAATAAACTGTATTCAAATATTCAGACATGCAAAAAATACACAATTCCAAAAGTGTTATGTTTAGATAATCAGAGTACTGTTACTAAATAAAAAGATACTTTGCATTAATAGGTTACTGCTGCACCACTGTGGACAGATGAGTGTGGTGCATCATGATAATGCATTTTATTCATACTCTGTAACAGAGGATACTAAGAGTTGTACTACAACATCTACGATGAAATAATGAAACAAAGACTGTAAAACCCAAACATAAGAGTTTGCCTATTGAAATGTAATTCTAATTTACACTTACAAAAACCTAAAGCCACTGAAAATGTATTTGCTATTGAATTATGTTTGTCCCTTGCTGCACTCCTGGTTCTGACTTTTGAAACAATATAGCAGAAGCAAGGTCATTAGGCAACCTGCATTGGCTAGAGCAGCTGACTTCGACTACAATGTTTTAATAGTCAGAACCAGGAATGCAGCAAGGCACAGACAATGATTTTTAATAGCACTTAGCTTTACAAACCATTGAAACCACTGAAACTGTTTAATGAACTGTAAGAATTATGCTTGGCATTGCATTATCTTAGATTTTTATTTTCGAGCTTACATCCCCTTTAAAATATAGATGCAGCCTCAGGAGTCAATAAAAGTGCGGCCTATGATACGTAAGCATAGAACATTTCACATACAGATGGATCGCTGGATTGTGAGCTTATGTATTTACAATATATTACTATGTGCTTATGTCTATATTGATGCAATCACAGCAAACAGTGGCACAACTGTGCTTATAATATATGCTCTATCTGTATAAATGGTATATGTCCACTAGTAACTAGTTTGTTATTAAGGGAAATTAGGAGGAAGAGCTTGCCAGGCAGTTAAGTGATTTGATCTAATGCTTTATCTTAGACTAGAGGTCCTTATTTCAATTCCCATGGCAACTGACTGTAACTATAGACAAGTCAGTCAGTTATGGGCTTTAAGAAGTGCAAGAGACCCAGGAGTGAAACTATCTTTTTATTTGGTTATATTATTTAGCAATGAAGTCTGTACTGGATGGCTCTCCTGGGCCTGCTATTCAGATATTTGTTTCTTCTTCCTTCTCCCTGACCCTTGTGGCATCTTATTTAGTCATTAGATCCATGAAAAATAAATCCATTGCTATACAGATCCATATGAGCTACAAGTAGTTTTTATTCTTGCTAACATATCTCCTGCCTCATATTATTTTCTTGCCTGATAAAGATGCAGAAGATGTTAAGAGGAGGTTAAAGTAAGCCTAGAAAAGCCGCTTTTTTTGTGGCATAAAAGATGGGAAAGTCCTTAAAGGAAAATTTGGTTGATCATGGAATATATCATCTATGCTCAGAAATTTACTTAAAGGAACAGTTCAGTGTAAAGATGAAACTGGGTAAAATGGATAAAAAATATTTGTAATCTAGTTAGTTAGGCAAAAATGTAATCTATAAAGGCTGGAGTGGGCAGATGTCTAACATAATGGCCAGAACTCTACTTCCTGGTTCCAGCTCTCTAAGCAACTAATCTTTCCTTGGGACATTACACTAAAAGGAATAGTAACTCCCAAAAATCTGTTTTAAAGATATAATAATATAATTTACTTTTACCCTGCACTGGTAAAAGCTTTGTGTTAGCTTCAGAAAGACTACTATAGTTTATACAAATAAGCTGCTGTGTAGCCATGGGGGCAGCCATTCAAGCTAGAAAAAAGGAGAAAAGGCACAGGTTACATAGCAAAAAACAGATAAGCTCTGTAGAATACAAAGGTGTTTTACAGAGCTTATCTATTATCTGCTATGTAACCCTTCCATTGAGTCCTATTTCAATTTGAATTGCTTCCCCCATGGCTACACAGCAGCTGTTATATAAACTATAGTAGGATTTAAAAAAGGGGTGGGTCACCTTTAAGTTAACCTTAAGTATGTTATAGAATGTCCTATTTCTAGCAACCTTCCAAATGGTCTTCATTATCTATTTTTTATAGTTTAATAAAAAATATTATTAATTATATATTAATATATTATAATTTTTAGAAATTATTTGCCTTCAGCATTCAAATGGGGTTCACTGACCCCAGCTGCCAGAAAACCTTTGCTTTGTGAGCTTACAATTTTATTGCCAGTGTAACTTTTTATTCCTTATTTTTATCTTGCAGTTCCTCTCCTATTCATATTCCTGTGTCTCATTCAAACCACTGCCTGGTTGCTAAGATAAACAAGACCCTATCAACCCAGATAGTTCCTAAAAATTCCAAACTAAAGAGCTGCTAAACAAAAAGCATAGTAACTGATAAAAAACCACAAAAAAATAAAACATGAAAACCAATTGCAAATTGTCTCAGTATATCAATGGCATACTAAAAGTAAACTTAAAGTGATACTGACATGAAAAACTACTTTTCAAAACATTAATGTACATAAAACGTTATAATACGGTAGGTTGATAATTTTTCACCAACAGGTTTGCTTCTGTAAGTCTTTGTTGTTTGAAGTTCCTACACCTGTTTTGCCAACCTGACTGTCCCTTCTCAGCCTGTCAGTTATAGCTTCTAATGCTAACGGACTCCTGTTGCACAAATATGGCCGCCCCCTCATAGAGGAACATGGGGGATCAGATAGGTAATGTAAAAGCATTGGGCAAATATGTTTAAGGTAATATTATAAAGCTTATGCAAAGGCAATGTTATGATATATTTAAAAAATGGTTTAATCTCTGGTTTCAGTGTCTCTTTAAAGGTGCACAACCCCTTTAAAGCAAATAACTTTTACCAGTGCAGAACAACAGAGCATTATATTTTAATTACTTTGATACACCTTCATTCTTTGGTGTTATGGATACTTTCAATGGAAAACACTCAAAAGCACCAAGTGATTTTGGCCCCTCCATGCCATCAGCTGAACCATTTGTCTTAAAATCTTTCAGGTCTTTATCTACAAAGGGCAAGTAGGAAAGAAGCTTAACGGGCATTACTCAGATTAACCCAAAAGAAAATCAACAGTTGAGTACCTGTTTAAATAATGGCCTACCTGAGAACATCCCAAACGGTGTTTACCCTAGACTCACTCCACACAGCACAGTAATTCTGACTAATCTCTAGAGGAGTATTCCATGTTTTTCTTTGCTATAACACACGGACATGCTTTCAGGGGTTTTTCATGGGCCTAGGGTCACCAGGGTTATTTCACACTGTTGTCAAATAGTGTGTTACAGAGATCAAAAACACCTTATAAAACCACATTTAAAAATACATCTGTTTACCCTGCAAGCTCTATACAGATATTTCTTGTCTTGGGTGTGGTTGTAGAGCGATAGGAAAGCATATCCATTTCCGGATGTACCGTGACAAATTCCATAGCCCTTTCTCAGGAGGCCTCTTTGCCAGATGACTTCGCTGCATTCCACGGCATCTTTCAAGTATTTATCTTCTTTAAAAACCTGAAATATAACTCGGGTTTTACTTTTATGGCTTTGTTACCAGCAAATAATGTGATTCAAATGGAAAATTAGCAACAATTATTTATTACGTATGAGGGGGCACAACACATACCTCTATGAAACAGATGTTTAAATGAACGCTAACAGATTAACCACAGACAGCATTAAGCAACCATTTTTAAAGTGAGTTCAGTAAGTAGGTCTTGTGTTCACATATCTTTGCCTTTTGTTTTAAATGTTAAAGTGTTAAAAATTGTGTACTAAATTCACACATTCGCACATTCTTCTTCCTGTTTACAGTTTGAATGAAAGACTAATATATGAATAAAAGAGAACCTGAATAGAAAAAACTAGGTTACAAAAAGCAACAAAAACAAAATTGTAGCCTCAGAAAGTAACAGTTTTTGGCTGCTGGGATCAGTGACCCCCATTTGAAATTTGGAAAAGGTTAAAAGATGAGCAAATAATTCAAAAACTATAAACAATAAATAATGAAGACCAACAGAAAAGTTGGTTAGAACTGGCCATTCTGTAACAACTTAAAGCGACCCAACCCTTTAACTTAATAGCATAGAAGGCTGATAAAAGAATCTATGAGAAAATAATACAAGAGTATAAGTAAAAAAACAAATGTGACAGAGCAGTGCCTTTTAAAAAGCACTTAATAAAGCATGATTTCTTTACCTTAAAAGAAAACAAGGTGGTGGGGGAATCTCTGTGAATATACTTACCTTGAGAGAGAGTAAATGAAGTGCAGCAGTTCTTGCATCCTCGCCCCAGATTCCTATTCTGTTTAACTCTCAGTGGAATCACAGTATTGATGGCTAGTTCAAATGTAACTTGTTTCCTCTAATTTCTCAAATTAATTTTCTATTATGTCTGATAATTATCTGGCGGGTTATATTACTTTCTTACTGTCACAGTTGCTGTGTAGTAGAATTGCTAAAAGGTATTTGACAGTCACATTAACAATTTGGTACACAAACCTGCATTTGTATGAACTGAGAGTTAATTGCTTTCACCAAAGCAACTTGAGGAAGAAGATGTAAAGATAATTACAGTCTTCATGATGCTAATGAACAAAATGTGAATAATAAATCTCCACTTAGATCTCATCACACATAGAGAGAGTGTCAAGCAGCATGGGACCTGTTTGTAACTGAGCTTACTAGCTGGATTAGTAAGGCCCTTGGTAGCAACCAGAAGGAAGATATATGTAATGGGCAATTTCTACTACATTTTTCTTTTATAGACCTGATTTTAACTATTATTTGCATAGGAGATAGAGAAGCAGTGGTGCGGATAGTGTATTTATGGCAAGACATTTAGCTCCACTATGTCCGCTATTTACTTATCATCTGACTTTTGTTGTATATGCAAACAGGATTTCCTTCGTTACTACACTGCTGACTTTTTGATTCAGCACACCCCTGGCGCCCCTAACACCCCGTATTTTTCTCATTTACCAAAGTAATTGATGTAAATAACAGTCAGCATAATTCACATGTTATCAACTATTAAGAGTACAATTCAAATTTTATTGAACAAACCTCCTAAAGGGGCTGACCAGGTCTCTTCCCATGATTCCGGCCCAAAACATGACTCCACCACCTCCTTGCTGACATCCCATGCCTTGTTGGAAGACGGTGGCCTTCCACCAACCATCTACTACTCCATCCATCTGGACCATTCATAGTTGCACGGCACGTTTGTGCTTTGAATCAGCCACAAATCTCTTAATAGGGCGATGATCACGCTTAGGTTTTTGTGAAATATCTAATGTTTTCATACCTTGTCCAAGGCATTGAACTATTTCACTCTTTTCGGCAGCAGAAAGATCCCTTTTCTTCCCCATAAAATGGGCACACCTGGTGAACTAATTAGCACAGGTGTCTAAAATTGATTTCAGATCCAAAGAGCCCTGAGACACAATGCCATCCATGAGTTTAATTGAAAACCAAAAAATCTAATCTTTGTGACACTTAAAACCCTTACTGATTTGTGGGTTCACATGGGTTTGGACAAAACATTTAGGGAATCAATTGTAACTTATTTCCTTTTTGAAAATGATTGTATGCAAAAGCATCTACAAGAACTTACTTTGTGTGCGTGGAGAAGCATGTGGATAACGCCAGGTGCTCCATGGCACCAGTGCACCAGTCGGTCTGTTTCATTGCTTAAAGAGGACGGGTAATTGCCAGACCTGAATTTTTTGTGCCGCACATAGTCTATGCATGGCTTTACCAGGTCACTTAGTGTTTCTACATCCACGTTTGACGAAGGCTAAACAAGAGCAACAAGACAAAAATATTTCATAAAAATTCCAGACAAATCTGGCAGATTATTATTACCTATACATTACATTTCATCAATACCATCCTACCAAGCTTAGATGGGTTGATACAACTGAACAATCTAGTTCACTATAGCCTAATGTATTATATGATCTTTACAACTCTTCATCAGAAGGTGTATCATTCAAGATTTGTCTATTAATAAGGGTATTGACTCACCAGGAGATTAGTCACCCACAATAAATCTTAGTTTTGATTGCTCTTTTACACTTTCATAAAGTAAATCGCTGATGAGAAGACATACGCAGTGCTTTGCTTTTGCAAAGTCAATAGAAGTTTCACGGCAACTTTAGAAAAGCAGAGCACTGCGTATATTTTACCACCGACCACTCATGTTATTGCTGCTGGAAAAGCATTTTGGGGGGGATTAGTCGCCAGCGGATTTGTTGCTGGTGAAAAAACTTCCCATGAGCCAGTACCCTAAAAGCTTAGGCTTTTAAACCAAGCTGCTTCTCTCAGTGGTACTAGAAGGATCATTTTAGTGACACTCCAATATATCAGTCTGGGAAACAAAGTAAGCAGCAATCATTACAAAATCTGACAACTGGCAAATAAATGATATGCATTATAAAAGATACTGAAATAAATGCAACATTCCATTACAAATTACAAAGATTTTAAAGTTATTTGTAAATGTAATGGAAAGTGGTTTTTAAGTAACCTTTCTATATATATATTGAAAACACATGAAACAGCACTTTAGAGAGATTATTGATCTTTCACATCAGTCTCTGGCCCCCTTGGATATACAACCGAAGTCCCTAAAACATTACACACAGTAGAATCCGTGTTATCACGTGTGTCTGCTTGCCCTTTGCTGTTCCCTGCACTGCTGCTCTTAACTGCATGTGTCATTCAAATAGCGTTGTGTTGTACTAGTCAATTACAGTATGGAACAGTATGGAAAGTGGTGCAGGGGAAAGAACATGCAGGCACAGGAGCGCCTACCCTCCCTTCCCATGTCTGCAGCTCACTGACAGCAGGGGAGGCCTAGCTAATGAAGTGCAGTACTGCAGGATCCCCCTTGAGGGAAGGTTCGCAACTGGGGTGGTGGGCCCCAGACACCCCAGGCTAAAACTGCACCTTGTTTTCATTGCAGCTGCAACCAATATATCAATCATTTGTTCATACCACAGGATCACTGGCACATACAATTTATTTTGCCATTTCATTTCTAACTAAAATCCACTTGACAAAATGCTAACAATTTTCTCTGAAAAATATTCTATAGAAATGATAATGGTTAAAGTAGATTAAGGGTCTTATTATCCCAAAGCAAACCTCTATAGATACGGGCAATATCACTAACATGGGCCACAATCTTGGGTCATTTTTTCTCAGAGACAATTCTAAGCATATTTTTGTTAACATATTATCGCTATTATTATTTACTATTATAGCAGGAATTCATAATATGCCATGGCGCAGTAACATTTTACACCGAGAAAAGATATTAACTAATGTACAAGAGATGCATATAACCCCCCCTAACTGTCCAACACAGTTCAGGGTTTTGATCCAAAAAAAAAGGGAAAAAAAAGGAAAATGACTAAATAAAAAGTAACATTCTAGTTAATTTAAAGGTAAACTACAGGGAAGATTTTATAGGATGATGTAGGATCGATAGCCCACATCCTACTAGTCCAATGCTGTTGTGTGGGTCAATATATATCGGTGCTGATATAAAAATCTGATGTGTACACTACACGGGTGAATTTCCATTCGGCACAACAGGCTTGTTGGAAGGGGACTCTGCATGCTCCACAAGATTAAATCTGATGGTGTCTGAAAGGATTTTCTATTTAAAATAAATAAAATAAGAAGCTTGAATACAACCCTTTGAGTAAGTGATTCAACTTACATTAGAGCAGTGGGATTAAATTTTTAGAATCATACAAAAACTTGTGCTGTTGCATGCCAAGATTTTGTGGGTCAGATCAACATCTCCTGGGTATTTTAGCTCTTATTATCACTTCTACATGTCTGACAAACAAGTGAAACCTTAGGTTATAAGCTTTACCAGGGCAGCCACTGCCCTGTTGAAGCTTCTAACCTAAGGACCCTGTTGGCATTAACGGATTATGAATGATTTAGTGTAATATCTGTCAAGCACTGTGGAACATTTATATAAATAAAAGACAACATATATATAATTTTCTCTTGTACATTCAGTGCATTGTACCTGCATAAGCATGTAGTAGATTCCAGCTAGGCCATGTGCTGCCCCAACATACTGCTTCTTGTGCCATTGGTACAGTAGAGGGCAGCGTTCTGTTTTGTGCTCTTCTTTTGACAAGTTTTTCCCAGATTCAATGATGGCATCTACAACCTAATGGAAGAATAATGGATGAAAAATGAGCACTGGATAGCCAAACATACTAAGACTATATTTACAGTGTTAGAATGCTATTCTTTCTGAGTAACTATTAATATCCCAGCTACTCGTGCTCAGTATAAGGATTTATACTGAAAATGTGTTTTGCTATTATTTTAAATTAAGTGATCAGTATTTTAGAATAACAAGACTGGATCACATGGACAATACCGCATAACTAACATGTGGGGCATTAAAAAAAATTGCATTTTGTCATTCAGAGATTTTACCGTGTACCTGCCGAAGATGGCAAACTCTATGGCGCTGGCTGAACCTGACTGCCAGTGCCATAGCTTGTGTTTTTAATTTATTTTTTATAACTGTGCCCATAAAAAAGTGTTTTTCTTGTCATCTTATTGTTACTGTTGGTTTTGAAGGTTTAAGGTTAAGTCCGGAGCTGCAGAAAGTGTTTTCAGACTGAAAAGACCTCACCTGTGCAAATCCTTGAAATAAATAAATAAATAAATAAAAGCACAAAATACAGGCATTTTGCAAAGTGTGATGGTGCAATAAGACCGAATGTATCCTATTTACGTTAAGTAAATTTATGATGCTAAAGCAACATCCAAGTTCATTTCCCTTAAAGAAAAAAAAAGTTGGCATTTACATGCTGAATGAACATTTCACTTAAATGTGAATCCTAACCACATACCCATGGGCCTTATACTGTACATTTCTCCTCAGCAGTAAGGGAAACCTCAAATAACTATTTAAGTGAACATCAGCTTGGAAATGTCAAGGCAATTTCCTGTTTGTGATGGAGAGGCTTTCTAAATCAGATGGTTGCTGTGTTGTTTATTGCTGCCATAAAAATGAACTGACAAGGTATCCTATTAAAAGAAGTGATCAACTTTTATGAACATCTCCCTGTGTTGCCAATAATGCCAAAATAAAAAATTCTGGCAATAGAATAGCTACTTAAATTAATTGGGGGTCTGTGCTGTCTCCCTGGAGGTGGTATGCAGTGTTTAGCCTGGAAGTGGGGAGAATATTTTCAGGCACCCCTCAGTGACGCATGTGGTGAGTTAGTAAGTCTGTGGTGAGTTTGTGGTTGCATGCGGTGGGTTTGTAAGTCTGTGGTCGCATGTGGCAAGTTTGTAAGTCTGATCAAGGTGCAAGGGATAACTGTGAGGACTGGGAATTTTTTCATGCTGCAGAAACCTTCCCAGGGCCTTTTTCAACAGAAGCAACAATTAAGCTGGTCATACACATCCAGGTTTTAGTCTTCTTCCGAAGAACGTTTAGATATCATTCGTATGTTTAAATGTAGCAATCTAAAACTAACATTCAGACTTACAATTGTAGGATAAAGCCCTAAAAATAACTAACAAATCGGAGGATGTTCTGAACATGAAATAGCTGGCAGACACTGATCATACGAAAGTGACTGAACGACCGATTGCCATGGTATAAAGATTATTGGATGATAATTTTGAGCCCACACACGGTCTGAAAAACTATTTTATTGGTATGTGTATAGCCATCTTAACAGTTATCTGGGAACACCTAACAATATTCAGTTCCTCCCAGTGACCAAAGCTTTCCTTGCCCTGTCAGTTAAAACCAATGCAATTTGCATCAGAAACAAATAAGAGCCTTGTAGTGTTAGCTTTTATGATAGACAAAGCAAATTTTGTGTGTTATAATTCTCATGATATCTAAGCTTAGTTTCTCAACAGCCCAGAGCATACTAAGCATGTGAGCATCACTGAAACTCAAATGATTGACTAGCAAGATTGCAAGCTCCTGTGAGCAACTATAATCATTACTGTTATAGGGTTGATGAACCTCTCTGCCTGTACAGTAAGTTCAATATATAAAATACAGCATTCCTAGCCATATTTAGGTTTTCGTTCTTTTCTACACTTGTAGCTTGTCTTAGCCTATATAGGCTAAACAGTATGTCAAGTCTAAAGGGGTGGCCTCTCGTTCATCGATCTTTTCTATGGGGAAAAAAAGATCCCTTGCTATCTGTCTATAATGTCCTTTAAAGGAGAAGGAAACGCTAATAAACAGTTAATTTCAAGCTGCAGGCATACCTTCAGTTGTCTCAATAGTGCCCTTAAATCTCCCCATATTTCTCCTGTTCAGATGATCACAAGCCAAACAGGAAGAAAAAATGCTAAGCTGTGTAAAGAAAGTTCCCATAATGCCTCGCTCCTGCACAGACACCCAGACCAAGTGAACATGCTCAGTATCACCACAAAAGTGGTGATATTCCAACAAAATAAAAGTGGAGATAGATTTGTCAGATTTTCCACCTAATTCACAAACCTCTATCTCCACTTTTGTGAATTTGTCTTTTAAACAGACAGTTTTCAGATTTTGCCAACATTTTTTTATGAATTTGCCTTTAGCTCTTAGTAAATCTGTCGGTGCAACCAAACCCGGCCCCACAGCTACATGAGCCTTGGGGTAAGGATTTTACCAGCAGGATTTTGCATTTCATTTGCCATTTGTCATTTCACTTTAGGGGCATTTCCTGAGGGGTAATTTTAGTTTGCCCAGGGAAACTATACATCATTTTTTTCAGGACAATCTGGGCTTTCTAATGTTTTCTATATTTACTCATTACTGGGCAGCAGCAATCCGGCCCACACACCAACATGCCCAGTAAAAAGAGGTCCAACAGGACTAGGACCACCAGGTTTTTTCCACTGCCCTGTTGTGCCAGTCCAACCCTGTACCCAAATATCCCAGTGTGGGTGCCAGTGTGTATGTGCTGTTTGCTGATCACCAAGATGGCTGCTGGGAACAGGTGGGGACCAATGCTGTCAGGCAGCTCTGTAGTTCTGGACATGCTATGGGGGCACAGATAAGTTGGGGCAAATGTCAGTGAAGTGATTAAAGAGGGGGCACTGCTGCTAAAACTGAAAATTTGCCTGGGAGGCTTTACTTTTCCTTAAAATAAAAATGTTTACAATATATTCATTCAAAATGTTATTATTGCCTCATTGATTAAGCTAAAACTAGCATAGCAATGCAAATGTGAGGGGAAAACTTTTTATATATAAGATATAAATTGAACTTTTTTCAATCAGTGTTTTACTTGTTTATAAAATGTTAATGAGGCTTTTTGCACCTATTGTTCTAGGGCAGGGATCCCCAACCCGTAGCTCGCGAGCAACATGTTGCTCGCAGCCACTCTTGATGTTGCTCGCGTAGGTCTCCCAGCAGGTGTCCATTAACATCCCCCGATCCCTTCTCCCTAGGGAAGCATGTAAAAGTTACAGACCCAGCTCCCAGCGTGATTGTAATCGGTCCTCCTGTCATATCAAGTTACAACAGCAAGATCTTTTCTCTCCCTCCCTTCCCAGCCCCTCCCACTCACTCACTTGTGATCGCTCCTCCTGTCATATTCAGAAGTGAGCAGGGGCGGGAAGAGTCGCAGAGAGAAGATCATGCTGCTATAACTCACTGCCGGACTCCCCCTAAGAGGGGGGCTAGGAAGGAGGGTAAGCCTCCTGTTATATCCAGTTACAACAGCACAATCTTTTTCTGTTCCCAGGAGCTGGGAACGGAGGGAGAGAAAATATGGTGCTGTTGTAACTGGATATGACAGGAGGACCTATCACAATCATGCTGGGGACTTTGTAATACATTATTTGCTGTGGGCTAGGGAGAAAGGATTTTGGAATAAAAAGGTGCTGGGAAGGGACAGAGAGAAAAGGCTGTGCTGCTATAACTCACTGCTGGATTTGACAGGAGGAAATATCACAAATCAGGGAGGGGGGGGGGGGGGGGGGGGGCAAAGAAGGAGGGAGAGAAAAGACCCAGATCAGTCCTGTGAGCCTCCTGTCAAATCCAGCTGTGAATTATACCAGCACAATCTTTTGAGTTCCAGCTCCTCCACTGAATATTTTTTTTATCTGTTGCCAGCCCCAGCACAATAATTTTTTGGGAAGCCATCCCAGTGACCCCTTCTCCTCACCCATGCCACTGCTGTGTCAAATTTAATTTTTCACATTCTCTGTCACCCATTACATTTTTGTACAAATCTTGCTGCCCAAACGTCGTTGTGCCACCTACTCACCCACTTATATAACTGTACCAGAAATATGTTTCCAAAAAGTTCCACTCTTACATTTCTTTTATTCCTTGTTCCTCTGTGCCATTTTCCTTTCCATCATCTCCTCTACCTGTTTGCTCCTGCCATTCTCTCTCCTCTATATATCCTTGCTGCTTCTGTGCCATACTGCCTCCCATCTGTACCCTCTGAGCTCCAGTGTGCCATTCTGCCTCCCATCTGTACCTTCAGAGCTCCAGTGTGCCATTCTGCCTCCCATCTGTACCCTCAGAGCTCCAGCGTGCCATTCTGCCTCCCATCTGTACCCTCAGAGCTCCAGCGTGCCATTCTGCCTCCCATCTGTACCCTCAGAGCTCCAGTGTGCCATTCTGCCTCCCATCTGTACCCTCACAGCTCTTGTGTGCCATACTGCTTCCCATCAGCTACACCTCAGATTTTCACTGGCAGAAAACATGCAGTGCCGGATTTCACACTGATATTTTGATATTATATAACATTTTTATATAGTGTATATTCTTCTTATTATTATTATTAAAAATTGTGTTTGCGCTACTGTTCATGTATTGTGTTGCTCGCGAATAAGTTTTGCAGCTGAATGTTGCTCACGGGGTAAAAAAGGTTGGGGATCCCTGTTCTAGGGTTAGACAGAAACTTGTCCCCTTACAATAGGCTGCTAATCCCCATTTATATGTTAATGACCCCCAATGACACTGAGCTTTACTCCATTTTGAAAATGACGGGGAAAAATGTTGGGGAAAAATGTCGGAAAAAAAATGTCGTTAAAACGTTGTATAAATGTCGTTTAAACAACAAATTCACAAAAGTGTCTGTAAAATGTCTTTCTTTCACCAAAAACGGAAAAGTGGCGGTTGAGTCGGAATTTAGGCGGATTTCTGTTTGTGAATCTGGAGAAAGTGTTTTCCACCAGTTTTTCCACCACTTTTACTCCAAAAATGGGCTATCTCCACTTTTGTGAATTCCCCCCTATGAGTCAGCTTCCTGCTGATTGGCTCAGATCCACATTCCTGAGGGGGGGGGGCGAGTTCTTAGCATTCTTGAGGGAGGGGGGAGCAGCAGAGAGGAGAGAGCTGAAAGCTGTGTGTCTCTGGCAGAGGAAAACCGACACAACTAACCTTTTTACAGAGAACTCAGTGCAGCGTTTCTGTGAGTGCTTATGGCTGTATTTACATAGACCTTTCTGATAAAGCTTACTTAGTTTTTACCTTTCCTTCTCCTTTAATGTAATTGTAAAATGTAATCATGTCCCCTCACAAGAGTCTTTTCTCCATAGAAAATAACCCCAACCTTGACAGTCCATTACTTTTACCAGTTTACATCTCTGCATTCCCT